>NC_071511.1:95298159-97853159 GCF_027887155.1 Malaclemys terrapin pileata | reverse complement strand
CTTCTTCCCCCTCATAGGCACAGACAGGAATCCTCAGGACTATGAAACCACAGATATCTTTTATTTGGGGGAAAAACAATAAACCACAAATATACATAAAAGCGAATGAGCAAAACCCCCAGTGTTGTATGGGAGGTACAGCTGACTCCACAAACCCAGATATTAATTGTTGAGGCCCAGAACTCTTACTCACCAAACAATGCCCAACCACCAAAAACCTCACTCACTAATCCAATTAGAGTGACTCTGCAAGTGGTTCTCCTCAGCCTGTCCACTGCTGAAGGCCACACCATCAGTTCCAACTCTGAGCTGTGTTTTCACAGTTCAGTCCCACAAAGTCAGCTCCACTAGCTTGGCTGCTGCTTGACCCAGTCAAATTAAATCAACTCCACCTCTGTCAGGGCCAGACAAAGTCAGCTCCCCTGTAGGGCCAGCACTAAACAAGACAGATTTTCTCAGCAGGAATCCCAGAGCAAATGAAGACACCCCTGGCCATAGCCCTTCTAATCCCCTTGTTGAATTTGGGCTCATTACTCAATCAGAATCCACTACCCGTCATCTCTGGGTGACTCACTTTCCCCCAGCTATTCCTGTCACAGTTTCTCCCCACTTCCATAAATATATTTATATTCACTATTTAATATCACTTCCAGAAAACACAAATTTTTGTGGGAAATTCAAAAATTCAGTTCTGTTTGTATATAATTTTCACTATCCATTGCACTTGCTGGCTTCATTTAAGACTAGATGTAGAAATACTGAAATATCACCAAAAATGTTAGGGCCAAATATTCAGCTGCTCTAAGTCAGGATAGCCAATAGAGCTATGACAATTTACACCAGTACCCTTGGTACTTTCAACTACTACAGGATAAAACAAGGAAGTAAGGAATATCACTTAAGAATTCTTGTGCTTGTGAGATCCCAGCTCAGTTTCCCTACTCAAAGATATTAGGATACTTTTGGATAAACTCTAAACAGACATTCATGCTTTTACATCTGTGATAAATGAAGAGAAGGTAGCTCCCTTTTATGGACACCTAACCAGCCAGTTAGCTATAAAGTTCCTCTTGGTGGCTGCTTGCTTTACCTGTAAAGGGTTAAAAAGTCTGCAGAAGAAAAGAAAAGGGAGTGGGCACCTGATCAAAAGAGCCAATGGGAAGGCTAGAACTTTTAAAATGGGAAAAAAGCTTTCCCTTTATCTCTCTGTTGTTCTCTCTGGGCTGAAAAAATGGGGCAGCTGAAATGCTGCGTAAAGTTTGGATCAGGTATGAAAATTCATCATCCAGGCCTAGAAGAATTCATTGGCACAGGGAATGTTTAGATAGACGCAATTAGGTTTATTTCTTTTATTTTCTGTAAGGCTTGTGGATTCCTCTGTGCCAACCTCAGATGATTTTGTTTGCTTGTAACCCTTAAGCTGAACCCCCTAGAAAGCTATTTTGGGTGCTTAATTTTTGGAATTGCTCTTTTAAAATCTAGCAAAAGCCTAAGTTCCAGGTATATTTTCTTTCTTTTTGTTTTTAAATAAAATTTACCTTTTTTAAGAACCTGATTGGTTTTGTGTCTTGAAAGATCTGTGCATATGTTTTTCAATTAGCTGGTGGCAACAGCTGGGTTTCCCTTTTGTTGTTTTCTTTCTTGGCTTCCGCGATGAAAGGGTGGAAAAGCCGAGGGATCCCACGGAAAACTTCCCAAGTGAGTTTTTCCAGGATTTGCAAGAGGCAGTTTTTCACTTGGGTGGTGGCAACATTTACCAAGCCAAGGTCAGAGAAAAGCTGTAACCCTGGGAGTTTAATACCAGCCTGGAGTGGCCAGTATTAATTTTTAGAATCCTTGTGGGCCCCCACCTTCTGCACTCGAAGTGCCAGAATGGGCAATCAGCCTTGGCAACATCTTTAACTAAACTAAACCCCTGAGCTTCTTTCATCTACACCTATTATTAGTAATATGCCAAACATTGCAGTCCATAGCTGAGCAAACATCCCTGAGAATAAAAACTTTGCCTGACTACAGGCTTCAGGAGTTGGCCAATTAGTCGCAGTGACTCAGTATTTATATCCAGGAATTCTGTCTTGATGCAACATAAGTGACCCATTGCAGTTCTTGCACTAATATCAGAATGGCCCTGAACACTTAAAATGTCAAGCTGCAGAATACTATGCACTAATGTGTTGTTACAGTCGCTGAGACTTTTGGGTAGTAATTTTATGTTGTTCTTCCAATTATAACAAATTGGGTGTCATGTGAATTGAGAAACTTTATGTAAATATTAATGCTCAAATCAATAGGGTTTAACCAAGTCTGTCAACAAAAATTATGTGCACATAAACAAAACCTTTATTTAAAAGGAATTAATGAGCCACAGAGCTGATTTTCAAATTTCAGCAACACAGGAATTTTATTTAAATGATAAAGCAAGAGAAATAATTTGATTATAAGGATATAATTCTATATATCATATGAAAAAGTAGATAATATTGTTCATGTATGTTTTGAATAACCCATGCAGATTTTTATACATAAAAAGTAAAATTTTAAAGCAATTGTATAGAGTTCCAAGTTGGCAAATCAGTTTCTTATATTTTAACTGAGAGTTTGAACGTGCATTTTGAGTGGTTATGTTTTTCTACAAAGAAATAGCATACACAATATGTGCCAACTCAGACTGTAAAGCCTAATGTATAATTGCAGCTCAATAGCTCTGATTGCAAGCTCTGCCAAGCTGTTCAAACAAATATAATTCAAAAAAGTGGCTCAATTAAATTCCAAAGAACGTTGGAACACACACAAAAAAGATACCACAACCAAGCATTTCATCATCAATTGTAGCCTTCAAAGATCAAAGAGAATTTCAGGCGAATGGTTGTCACAAGTGTGGCAGGTATTTTTTAATCTTCTTTACTGTACCAGTTAAGAACAAGAATTTCTGACAGGATGAAGAAAACTAAGTACTTAATGTAGATTGCAGGAGAGCAAAGTCATTTTCAGTGCAAAAAAAGGAAAAATTAAAGAGAGGGTTAGAAAGCATTAAAAGCCTCTGAGATGTCTCCTTAGGACAATTGATTACATCTATTGCCCACCAGGAAGATAAGATGAAGGCAACTATGATGAAGAGATAGAGGAGACTTTGGAAGGTTGAACTATAATATTAAGAATAAGTCCTTTTGAGACTTTGTATCAACTCACTGTGGCATATAGTACAGAAAAACAAGCAATGAGCCAAGGGACAGATTAAAATTTAACTGAAAAGTGAAGAATAGGAAGGTGTACATTTCCATGAGAACATAGAGGAGAACAAGGGAGACAAAGAAAATAAAGGATACGTTGAAGGCAGTAAAGCAGGAAGCAGCTAAAATAGAAATGATCTAGACATGATGAAAGAAAAGGATGGTCTGCACTTATGACTGGATAGAAGACTAGGAAATGTTCTTTACCTTTGCCACAAAAAGCAAGAGATGAGGCTGAGCCAATGCTCCAGAACCAAACTCTGTGGAAGTTCAGATACAAATCTGAACTTTGCGGCTCAGACCTTTCTCAGCTGGGAACTTTTGCCGTTGTTCCACTCTTCAGACTTGAGGTTGCACTTCGAGCTGATTGAAAAAAGTAAAAGTATCAAAAAAAGTGGCCAGCTCTAGTTTTCCTACAGTTGGACTCAGGGTCCATATTAGGGGGTAAAACATGTCCTGTTGCTTTGTAGGTATATGTGCACTGAGAAAAGTGAAATCCTGGCCCTATTGAAATCAACAGGAGTTTCACCATTGACTTCAACAGAGCCAGGATTTCAGCCCTTGGTTGGGTCACTGCAGATGCAAACTATGTGTTTGGCGGGGAGGAGGAGTCCACTTATGAAATTATTAAGGGGAGATTTCATGTAATTAAAACATCCTTACGCAATGGTGGATGTAATGTCATTACTTTTTCTGAGGGAAACATTTTGGAGTTATATTTGGAGCAAAGCAGGTTGACTGTTCAGTTAAATTGAATTTACCAATTAAACAGCATAAAACAGATTTTTTTCAGTTTTTAAAATCAATAGCTAAACTTATTTTTGCAATTATGAACTGAGAGTCAAAGTCCTTACAGAAATTTTCCAATAATGTCACAGAGAGATTTGCCGAATAAGGACTATGGAATGGCTCTTTATTACTACTTAGAATGAACTGAGTACTCAGGTAATTAATAGAGTGCTTAAACAATTCCAGTTAACTTTTCCATCACAAAAAGCTTCCTCATAATTTAGCTTTACATGAACAGATAAATATATCCAACATTCCTGTAATATCTCACACTCTATCAATCACTTCATGTTCTCAGTGACCATAACCACAAACATAAGAACAAAAATTTACTGTAGTAACATCCACTATACATGCATATCTTGTGTTAGCTCAGTGTTCCCTTCCTCTAGTCATCTACTGCACCACTTTATTATACATATTTAAACATGGCAACCAGGTTAGACACACCCTTAAAGGGTTTTATTTTTTGCCTATTCTGATTACAAGGAAACTGGATATTTAGCACACCTATCTGTCACAATGTGGACCTTTATCAGAAAATGGCCCTAGGAAGTTACCTATTTATTTATAAACTTACCTATGGGTCTCCTTACCACAGTATCTGAGCCTCTTACATATACAAGGATAGATCCATTCACCACACCACTGTGATGGAGGAAAGTGTTATCATTCCATCATTTACAAATGGGAAACTGAGGCATAGACATGCAGATAACACTAAACTGGGAGGAGTGGTAGATACGCTGTAGGGTAGGGATAGGATACAGAGAGACCTAGACAAATTAGAGGATTGGACCAAAAGAAATCTGACTAGGTTCAACAAGGACAAGTGCAGAGTCCTGTACTTAGGACAGAAGAATCCCATGCACTGCTACAAACTAGGGACCGAATGGCTAGGCAGCAGTTCTGCAGAAAAGGATCTAGGGGTTACAGTGGATGAGAAGCTGGATATGAGTCAACAGTGTGCCCTTGTTGCCAAGAAGGCTAATGGCATTTTGGGCTGTATAAGTAGGGGCATTGCCAGCAGTTTGAGGGACATGATCATTCCTCTCTATTCGACATTGGTGAGGCATCATCTGGAGTACTGTGTCCAGTTTTGGGCCCTACACTACAAGAAGGATGTGGAAAAATTGGAAAGAGTCCAGTGGAGGGCAACAAAAATAATTAGGGGGCTGGAGCACATGACTTATAAGGCGAGGGTGAGGGAACTGGGATTGTTTAGTCTGCAGAAGAGAAGAATGAGGGGGGATTTGATAGCTGCTTTCAACTACCTGAAAGGGAGTTCCAAAGAGGATGGATCTAGACTGTTCTCAGTGGTACCAGATGACAGAACAAAGGAGTAATGGTCTCAAGTTGCAGTGGGGGAGGTTTAGGTTTGATATTAGGAAAAACTTTTTCACACGGAGGGCGGTGAAGCACTGGAATGGGTTACCTAGGGAGGTGGTGGAATCTCCTTCCTTAGAGGTTTTTAAGTTCAGGCTTGACAAAGCCCTGGCTGGAATGATTTAGTTGGGGATTGGTCCTGCTTTGAGCAAGGGGTTGGACTAGATGACCTCTTGAGGTCTCTTCCAATCCTGATAGTCTATGATTCTATAATTCTATGATTAAGAGAAGATTTTCAAAGGCACAAGGACTGTTCGGCACCCAGCTCCCATTGTCCCTTTGAAAATCTCCCCTAACTGAATTGCTGCAGCCCAGTGTCTCCCACGGTTCTGGACGTGTGGGCTGTTCTCTCTCCAGGCGGACAGTGTTTTGGAGCCCCTCTGCTCCTGCTTGCTGCCAGTTTTCCTCTGCCTCCACAGCAGCAGACCAAGGTGGTTTTTTTTGCTCCTGCCCTGACTCTTTCTACTTTAACTTTTTTTTGCCCATTTTTTGGGGCAATGGGGAGTAGTGTTCTCCCTCCTCTGCATTTCCTCCTCTTCCTGGGTCTATTAACCCCTCAGAGGCTTAATTCTCCCTGAGCATCTGTGGCAGCATCTGCTTGCTGGCTCCTCTGCCCCTCACAGGCATGGTAGAGCAGCCAAGAAAGCACCAGATCAAATGGAAGCAGTGCTGCATATGTGAGGCAGCCTTCCCAGGCTTGGCAAATGTCAAGTTGTGCACAGATGCATCCTGCCTTCTGTCTCCAACTCCACTAGGTCCTGGGACTGCGAGTTGGACAGACAGGTGGAGTCCCCTACCCACTGAGGCAGCCATGACTCCAAAGAGGGGAATGGATCAGGAACCTTAGTGCAGAGCAGGGAGAAGCTCCAAAAGTTAGGAGGACTCTGATTACTCGACTTGGGGGGTAAGTCCCAAGCAACTCCTATAACAAAACAGAGATGGAAGGGCCACAATTCCACACACACCCCAATCTTAAAATGGGTCCTGAACATCCTAGCCGTGCTCCTAGTCAGCCTTCTCTCTCCCAAGCCAACCAGGAGGGTTCTGACAAGTCCCCTATCTCATCCTAGAAGGAATGGGACCCATCAGGAGAGGATTCTGAGATAGACCACTCAAGAGGGCTCCAGACCCTAAGGAAGCCAAGCTGCAGAAGTCCTCACAAAGTGGCTGCAGATCTTCTATGCTCCCAAAAGCACTCAAACAAAGGTTTTGTTTTTTTAAATCTAAAAATACCAAAAATGGAAAGAAAAAGCACCAAAAAATCAAGGAGATATGAGTCCTCTGACTACTCCCCTTCCTTCCGTGAGGAAGCTGAGCTGTCTGGCTTTCAAACCTGAGCAGGCGCCTATAAGTAAGCATCAGAGTAAATTTTATCCCCTCAAATTCTCCCATGAGATTGCAATACCTGCTTCACTTCTTCTCAGAAGAAGCGATTAGGGATGTATGGAACAAGCCTAGGGTGAGCATTGATGTATCCCCTGAATACCAGACATTCTAGTATTTCAGGAATGGTATGGGGCTGTCCCCACCAGCAGGACCTCACATGCCCTTGCACATCCAAGATAGTCCTGGAGTCTCCAGGAATTTAAGACTTTTAACTAAAGATTATGTCATGTGATAAAACCTCCAGGAATATGTCCAACCAAAATTGGCAACCCTGGGTGCATGCAAGGTTATGCCAGTGGGGGAAGGGCACTTTTCAAAATGGCATCCCCAGTCCACAATACTAGACAAAACCACATCTATTTTTTTTTCAAAGTGCCAGACAGAGGACAAAAACAGAAAAAAAAAAGGACTGTCTGGCTTAAAACCAGACAAATGGCCTGCTTAAGCCTGGTGATACGTTTGCCCTTAACAAGAGCAACCTCGGGCTCTACAGCATTCAAGAACCAAAGAGCTCTATTGCTGAGACACCAAAGGTTGATGCCGCTGTAGCGTCCCTCATCAAGGATATGATCATTCCCTCAGAAGGGGAGTTCTACCCTAAGAAACCCACAGATGGAAAGATGGAGGCCACTCTCAAAAAGGGCTTTGAAGCCTCCTCCACAACCCTCTGAGCATCCCTCACAGCTACCTGCTTTGTGGGAGCATTTCTTTCCTGGCTGGAAGATCTCAAATCCCTTAAGGATAGAGATCAGCTGACTTTGGCTCCACTTTGAAGAAAGTCTCTGTAAGCAGGGTCAGAATGAGCTTTCCTCTGACATCCAGTGATGAGCTAGGGAAGAGGACTTCAGGAACTAACCTTGTTTGCATAGACACACCCACTCTGCCTAGGTGCACAGCATGATGGAGCTGCTTTGCCCAAAGGATCACTTTTGATGGGTGTTGGATTCCAAGTCACTTTGTTATTGGGTGCAGGGGTAATAAAGTATTATCACTATGTGAATCAAGGGGAGCAAAACTGTGCTTGCATGCCCTGATTGAGGGGTTCACCCTCAACTGAACTGCACTTGCTGAGCAATGAGGTAGGAGTGCCGAAGCCCAGTGGAAATGAGAGAGGGGATGGGGACTGGTGTTTCTGCCTGGTGGTGTGGACCCTGCCTAAGGGTTGTAAACACCATTTGATCCTTTCCCTCTCCACTGAGAGGCTTCTTGTGGATCACTAGAGCTGAAATCATTGATAACCAAGCCTAAGTGTTAGACCTGTGCTGACACTAGGTCTCCGGTGAAAGAAGAGACTGCCCAGTCTGCACTAGTAGTGAGGCTCCCCCACTAACAGCTACAATCACTGAGAGCTGTGTTAAGTGGTGGGCAATGTTCCCTCTAATTTTTTCCATCCATGTGAGGAATTAATTTTGTTATGTGCACCAAATTATAAAGGTGATGTATGGCTGTGCACCACCATAGAAACAAAAAACCTAGATATAATATATATTTTTAAAAACTTACCATAGGGATAATTACCCCAGCCTGGACAGGTTAGGCATTTTAGAACTCACTACTCAAAGAATTAAATTTAAGCATAAAACAGAAATAAAAATTGTGAAATGCATAGACCAGTCAAACTCAAATAACAGTACTTTGAATGAATAAAATTACAGAGAATATATGTGCATTGCAGGAAGTATCAAGAAGTAACAACAACAGGAACTCTACAGGTATGTGCTGGGAGGTGAGTGAGTGAGTGTGTGTGTGTGAGAGAGAGAGAGAGAGAGAGAGAGGGAGGGAGGGAGAGAGACACACACCCTGGATCAAAGCCCAGTGGAGAGCGCGGTCCCAAACTCCCCTATCCACTCTCAAAAGATGGAATATCAACAGAAGCCTTTACCTCAGTAGAGAGACTAGCGGGGAAGACCCTGATTGTTCAAGTTCTGAGCCCCCCAAAGTCCCCATACTAAAGTAAAAGCCCTGAAGCCTTTGGGGAAGCTGAAAAACAGGACTAACAGAAAAGGGGTAATCACCTCCTGCACCTCTGCAACCCCCTAGGTGGCACTGGTGATGAGCATTCCCCTTTTATACATCTTAGAGGTCTGAAAATCTATCTCAAGCATACAGACTCCATAAGAAGATCAAGATCCCTATTCATGTCTTTCCACCCAAAATGCCAGGGACTCAGAGCTTTCAAGTCCTCCATCACTAGTTGGATTAGACTATCATTGTGGAAAACTACAAATCATCAGAGACTCCTGTCCCAAAAGGGGATGGAGATACACTCCAAGAGATCCTTAGTAACCTCATGAAATGAGCAAGTGTCTCCACTTCACAAATTTGCAAAGCAGTCTACAGTTAAAACCCTCATTAATCACTACAGACAGGACTTTCTATCTTCTGCAAAGGCCTCCTTTGGCAGGAAGGTGTTGCAGGCAATGGCCTAGAAATAATACAAACTTTTGAGCGAGCTCGGGAAAAGGTGGCTGTTTCTTTCTTACCAAACTTTTGTTTCATAACCTTCTTACATCTGTTCACAGCTTGCTATTTCCCAGACGTCCAGAATTGTGGGACATGCTGGGCTGCAGAATGGAAAATATTCTTAGTAATAATTTCCTTTCTGCTAGTAGCATATCCCACGATTCTATCCACCCTGCAGGGCTCATGAGTCGAGGTCAGATATTAAGTGGAATCATTACCATATGACCATCTTCCTTAGTCTCATGTGCACAGTTATTTCGTTATAGCTGGAATATTTGTTAATGATGAGATGCAAGTTTCACATCTTGGGAATAATTTATCTGGCAGCAAACTGGAGCAGAGGGGGCATAGCCAGACCATGCAGCTCCAAAACACACATCTGCCACCACAAGCTTGAGAGAGAGGAGAGTAGCTCAGATGTCCAGAATTGTGGGAGACATTGCAAGCAGAAAAAACATTATTGGTAAGAAATTTTCCATTCCTAAATCACACAGGAAGTCTGACAGAGTCAGGAATAGAACCCAGATCTGTTGATTTGCAATCCAATGGCTAGCAAGACCATCTTTTTATCATGACAACAGGAAATATGCAAGAACACATCTCAAAATCCCACAATACACATTACCATTACAATACATGTTACTGTCTAATTCCTACTATTTGCACAAACCCAAAATGGTCTTGCTGTCCCCCTGCCACAGCTTTGAGTCATTAGCTACTAAAGCACTTCAGAAGTTTTCTTAGCACAAGTGAAATTGGCAAAAAAAATTATACTAAGAAGAACAGAAGTCACTTTTAAGCAGTGCCGTATGGCATGTATTCTTCTTATGCAAGTGAAGCAGTTTTAATCTTACTGAATAAATACTAGAAATTAGCAAGGTTTTGCAAAAAACACCAAGTGCCTGGAAAATGAAGGCAAATCAAAATTTGCAAAGTGTGATTGAAACTTATCTATTGCAGTTATGCAATGATGTTTTTGCAAAAACAAACTTGTGTGAAACTCACTCACCCATGGCTACTTTCTGGAGCCTGTCATTCCCCTCGATTACAGCCTGATCCCAAGCCCATTGAAGTCTTTAGAAAACTTTCCAGTGATTTCAATGGCCTTTAGAGCAAGCCCATACACATGAGCTGTTCCACAGACCGTTCTCCATCTGACTTTAATAGCACTTTCTATTTTCAGGCTATCCTATTGACATGAAATATCCCTTTCCTGCTTTTCCTCACCATCCTCGAACAAAACTGAAATTTACTCATTTGTGTTATTTTCCACTGAGGTATTGTCTTTAAAGCTGAATTCTTGATTCACAATGTATTTGGTTCCTCTTTTTGTACTGATGCCCATGTTTTCTTTGTCCATAAAAGATGTTATAAAATATTAAAAAATCATTTTGAAAGAGAACAAAGATACAGCCATGTGTTACTGCTTTGTTTTCCATTGTCTCCTTGTTCACGTCAAACCCACCTTAGTCTAACAGTTGGAGAGAATGTGCAAAGGTTTGTTAACTAGATTTCAAATCTTAGCCCAACTGCTTTGTAGCAGTTCTACCAAGAGCATCTTCAGAAGAAAGTCCACATGGATATAAAAATATCAGTGATAGATTGTCTTGGTGAATCTAGTGCTCCAAAAAAAATGTAACTTCACCTCTTAAGTATTTTTAGACACTGTTAGCGGCTGAAGAGTGAACTAGCAAAGTTTCATCAAACTTTTAGAAAGAATTGTATGCTCCCTTTCCTTTTTCATTTCTGTCTATTTCTTTATACTAAATACAAAATCACTAGGTTATGACTTTAAGGATCCTTTTCTCTCTCTCACCAGAGATGGCAAGCCTGTCAATCATTCCAACAACAGTAACCACAAGGGAGTGTTTGCAGCAGGATAGCAGATACAAGAAACGGCTCTTACTTTAGTTTACTTGGAATCGGCTCTAATATGCATGTCTGGAGAAAAAATTATCTGTGTTTGGTAAGCCATGTTCTTTTTACTGTTTTTGTATCTACTGGACACAAAATCATCAGTGCTAAGTGTTTATATTATTTTGTATTAAAGTGCCTTAAAGATCTAAGATGTTAGCATTTAGATTATTAAAATGATGTTTCACTATTAATATTAGTCAAAGAAACAGAAGTTGATGTAGTTGCTGCTTTTTGTAAAGCTGAGTTTGATTTAAAGTTTGCAATAAATTTTATATGTTAAATGATTACATACATGATAGAACGTAAGTACTAGTGTTTGTATTAGTAAGTATTTTAGCAAGAAAGATTATGACATTCCCAAGATAAATTTGCTCTGCCTAATGCAATGACTTCTAATAAATTGAAAATTGAATGTTTACTAAATGGAACTCCAAAGAATTATACCACATAAAAATGCAGTTGGCACTTTCAAAATGCTGTATATATACTTGTATGGAGTAAATTGCTAAAGTTTTACAGTCATCAGGTTTTCAATAATATGCTGGTTGTTAGGAAATCTGTCAATCACTTTGCAACAGCCACAACATATAGCAGAATTTGAAAAAGGGTAACAGACAAAACATTTTAAACTTAGTTAGAATTAGTTCCAATCCTTGAAAATGTGTCCCAAAACTGTTTGCACTCGGAAATAAAACAGGAAGAGCAACTAGAAAGCAGAACATTCCTTGCTCTCCAGCCTTTTATGGAAGACTTCACATTACTTCTGTTACAGTGCCTCATAGCTGCAATGCACAATAAACTGGTTTTATTGGAAGTGCATCTTTGCAATTTTATTTCCTGATGTAGATGATGTACTTATCTATTAGTCTTATGTTTAAGTTAATTTTATAGAATAAATATATGAATATTTGTAGATGATTTGTTCTTTAATAGCATTAAGAATTTGAAGCTAATATTTTTCTTTCAAATGCTCATTATGCATACAGTATTTAATTAAATGATTTATTTTACCCTGAGAGTATTGTGCCGACTCCTTAAACAAAGAGTCGGGTTAAATAATTTGACAATCTGGAAATACAAATCCTATATCTGAGCTCTGCTTTCTCTCTATATATATTCACAGCATCAGAGTGTGTCAAAACATAGAAGTGTGTCAAACACAATCTAAGAGCTGATCAGAGTGACTATGAAAAGGAGTTAAAGGTGTGCAAAAGGCAGTTGTCACTAACACTAACTTATTTTACACCATGTGAAAAACGAAGCAGATGGCACTAAAATGCCTTTAAACGTGGCCACAGTGTCATTAATTATCAAGCACAAGTATCCTTATCTCAACTCACTTCAATGGATATTTCTGCCTGTATAAGGATGATATGATATGACATGACCCTATTACTGAATACCTGCTTATATTCAAAATCATTGTCCTGAAATGAGAGTGTATCAGTAGTTTCCAAATTACTTGAAAAGGCGTGTACTTTAAGCAATCAAGCAGGAAAAAGTTGCAAAAGGGACTTCCTCTTTCAATTTCCACAGCAGATGGTGAATGTCAGTGAAGCAAAGCATTTACTGTCACCAGAAACAGATCAAATCTTCCTCACCGGATAGCAAAATGGCCACAAAACTACCCCTTCGAGAGGAATGTGAGAATTGGACAACTCTTCAAGTTGCAGATCTCCTAAGACAGGTACTGAACCTAGAGCTCAGACTGAAGACAGTACAGTATATCATACTCATTTCAGTTCAGCTAGCAAAATAGGTTGCTGGACTTATCTACTCTTTGTGTGCAGTGTTGCAGCTGTGTTGGTCCCGGGATATTAGAGACACAATATATTACCTCACCCACTATATCTACTCTTTATAATATGTATGATTACTCCCTCCTGGATATAAACATAGATTCTAAAATGTGTTTAAAGCTGTTTAGTCAGCAATTGTGACTACCAAGGACTTATGTGTATTGATGTTCTGTAAGATTCTCTGTGTTCTCTCAGTTTTTATTGAAATTCAGTCCATGACAGAAGTTGCTTGTTAAGATAAAAGTATCCTGCACAAGACAAAGAATCACAATAATGTGTGCACACAGGGCTATATTGAGAAATATTTACACACAAAAATCATGCCACCTTTTATTTCCTTCTGGCACTAAATAACAATTTTATTGGAAGTATGTGTGTATTATTTTAGAGAAAGAGATCACTATTAAGATTTGCAGGATTTCAATATGAATTTGCTCATCACCTTTTCTTTTCAATGACTATAGACTTACTATAGTTTCTAAATGCTCCCTTAAAGTTAAATCCTTGAGTTCTTTTATCATTCTGTTGCACCTTTCCTATTTCTGTAATATCCTTTTTATTATAATGTAACCTGAAGTGCACACAGTATTCTGAACTTGTCCTCAGTAATCCCTAGCTGAATAGTTTCCGCTAAGATATATTCAAGTGCTTCTTTTTACACATGCCAGACTTTTTTCCCTTGCAACTGTTGAATATTGTGGCTCATGCTTTAGGGTTTTACCTGCCATTCATCTAGGCATTTGAGCCCACTGTTTCACAGAATTTGACTATATTGAAGTATATCCTCTTTGTTTCCCAAATGTGTAATTCTTTGTTGTTCTACATATGGCCCTCATCTGCCCTGTGCTTATAACCTATCCAAATTCTAAATATTATGGCGAGAGTCACCATCTCCCTTCATTGATTACTCTCCTGGATTTGTCTTAATTGTGAGAATTACTGTACTGGACTAGACTCTTGAGTTCCCTTCCAGCTCTACATTTCTATAGTTACCTGTCCTGATATTAACAAACACTTCAGCAATAATTTTTCAGATAGGGTCAGGTTATGAATCCTTTACTCCCATTGGTGGGCCCTTACTCATGTGAGTAAGGAATTCAAAACCTGGGCCATAAAGTCTCTCTCTTAATTGATATCAGAGTGCTTTAAAAATAAACACACATACTATGAATAGAGATTACTTTCCCCAACACTGGTATGACATACACCACCTATTTAACAATATTCACTAACCCTACACAAGAATTTAGGACAGGGCATTAATAGCAGCACCAAAATCACACAGAAACTACAGGGAAATTTAGATAGGCAAGATGTTTGCATTTGGGTTTGTATTAGGGCTGTCAAGCAATTAAAAAAATGAATTGTGATTAATCACACTGCAAAACAATAATAGAATTCCATTTATTTAAATATTTTCTACATTTTCAAATATATTGATTTCAATTCTAACAGAATACAAAGTGAACAGTGCTCACTTTATATTTATTTTTGATTACAAATATTTGCATTGTGAAAAACAATAGTTTTTTTCAATTCATCAAATATAAGTACTGTAGTGCAATCTCTATCATGAAAGTTGAACTTACAAATGCAGAATTATGTACAAGAAAACTCCATTCAAAAATAAACAAACAATGTAAAAATGTAGTGCCTACAAGTCCACCCAGTCCTATTTCTTGTTCAGCCAATTGCTCAGACAAATAAGTTTGTTTACATTTGTAGGAGACAACACTGCCCGCTTCTTGTTCACAATGCCCCTGAAAGTGAAAACAGGCGTTCTCATATCACTGTTGTAGCTGGCGTCACAAGATATTTACATGCCATATGTGCTAAAGATTCATATATCCCTTCATGCTTCATCCACCATTCCAGAGGACATGTCCATGCTGATGATGCGTTCTGCTCGATAACAATCCAAAGCAGTATGGACCGAAGCATGTTCATTTTTATCATCTGAGTCAGATTCCACCAGCAGAAGCTTGATTTTCTTTTTTTGGTGGTTCGGGTTCTGTAGTTTCCACATAAGAACATAAGAACAGCCGTACCGGGTCAGACCAAAGGACCATCTAGCCCAGTATCCTGTCTACCAACAGTGGCCAATGCCAGGTGCCCCAGAGGGAGTGGATCTAACAGGCAATGATCAAGTGATCTCTCTCCTGCCATCCATCTCCATCCTCTGACAAACAGAGGCTAGGGACACCATTCCTTACCCATCCTGGCTAATAGCCATTAATGGACTTAACCACCATGAATTTATCCAGTTCTCTTTTAAATGCTGTTATAGTCCTAGCCTTCACAACCTCCTCAGGTAAGGCGTTCCACAAGTTGACTGTGCGCTGCGTGAAGAAGAACTTCCTTTTATTTGTTTTAAACCTGCTGCCTATTAATTTCATTTGGTGACCCCTAGTTCTTGTATTATGGGAATAAGTAAATAACTTTTCCTTATCCACTTTCTCCATATCACTCATGATTTTATATACCTCTATCATATCTCCCCTTAGTCTCCTCTTTTCCAAGCTGAAGAGTCCAAGCCTCTTTAATCTCTCCTCGTATGGGACCCGTTCCAAACCCCTAATCATTTTAGTTGCCCTTTTCTGAACCTTTTCTAGTGCCAGTATATCTTTTTTGAGATGAGAAGACCACATCTGTACGCAGTATTCGAGATGTGGATGTACCATCAATTTATATAAGGGCAATAATATATTCTCTGTCTTATTCGCTATCCCCTTTTTAATGATTCCTAACATCAGAGTGTTGCTCTATTAAGATTTCTGAAAGCATGCTCGACACCTCATCCCTCTCAGACTTTGGGAGGCACTTCAGATTCAGGGTCGATTGCTGTAGATAATTTTTAAAAATCTCACATTGGTACCTTCTTTGCGTTTTGTAAAATCTGCAGTGAAAGTGTTCTTATAATGAACATGTGCTAAGTCATCATCTGAGACTACTATAACATGAAATATATGGCAGAATGCACGTAAAATAGAGCCAAGACATACAATTCTCCACTAGGAGTTCAGTCACAAATTTAATTAACGCATTTTTTTTAAACGAGCGTCATCAGCATGGAAGCACGTCCTCTGGAATGATGGCTGAAGCATGAAGGGGCATATGAATGTTTAGCATATCTGGCAATGTCGGCTACAAAAGTCCCATGTGAATGCCTGTTCTCACTTTCTGGTGACATTGCAAATAAGAAGAGGGCAGCATTATCTCCCATAAATGTGAACAAACTTGTTTGTCTTAGCAATTGGCAGAATGAGAAGTAGGACTGAATGGCCTTGTAAGCTTTGCGTTGTTTTGTTTTTGAGTGCAGTTATGTAACAAAAATAATCTACATTTGTAAATTGCACTTTCACGATAAAGAGATTGCACTACAGTACTTGCATGAAGTGAACTGAAAAATACTGGGTTTTTTTTGTTTATCATTTTACAGTGCAAATATTTGCAATAAAAATAATATGAAGTGAGCAGTGTATACTTTGTATTCTGTATTGTAATTGAAATCAATATATTTGAAAATGTAGAAAAACATCCAAAATATTTAATAAATTTCAATAGTATTCTATTGTTTAACAGTGCAATTAAAACTGCAATTAATCGCAATTAATTTTTTAATCAGGATTAATTTTTTTGAGTTAATCATGTGAGCTAACTGCAATTAATCGACAGCCCTAGTTTGCAGGGCCTGAAAGACCAGGAAAGTAGGGCTAACCAATTTGCACACACTTACATACACACTTTATTGATCAGGACATGTAAGCCAATGACGACAGACAAAGGGATGGATTTTAAGCAGCAGGCCACAACAGTGTCACACATCACCTCCAGATTGGTGCACATAACAAGTTAATTCTGCACATGTGTGGGGAAAATTAGAGGGAACACTGCCCCAAAGGGGAAAAATTTCTTCCTGACCCTTAAAACAGATCAAACCCAAAGCAACCTAAAAACCACAATCCCTATACTTGGGATGCAAGAGCCAACTGATTCACACCTCTCTGGCTGGCCAATGGACCATTGGGCAGTGGAGCATGATCCTTCTTTTATTCAAAAGCTGGCTGGTGCCTTGTTGCTCCAATCAAGGTGCTGAATGGCAATGTTCACATCATGACTTTATATAGTTGCAAGTTGACATATAAACTAAGCAAAAGTAGTTCTAATGCTCATTTTTTGGCATTCTACTAGTCACTGCCCAGTGCCCAACATTCCAATATGATAAGTAGCTCAACTCCTGATCACTTCCCATTGATTTCTAGATATCCTGTGTGGTGCTATATCAAAGCCTTCCTGTAATCTAAATCGATTTGCACAACTCCATTTTAATTAGCTAAAAGATTTAAAAGAAGTAATCTACTATTTTTAATTCAGTCAGAGGGATTTCTCCTTTCTGTCTCTGATAAAGTATTTCCAATATATTCTCTTGACACATACAGATCCTCCTTAGTTTGGTTGTAAAATACTTTACATTAGCTGTGTGGTGGATCTGGTTCCAACCCTGCTGATGTGGGTGTCAATATGATAATACATGATCGAAGTTTTGTTGTTTCAGTTTGCTTTTTTAAGGTCTAGGCAGTTACACACAAAAACTATGTTAAAAGAACATTTTTATGGTTGCAAAGTCAAGCACTTCCCGTTGCCAGTGGCACCTTAATTCAGATTCTTGTGCATACAGGAAGTACATGACCACATACTATTTTCCCACAGGACCGCTGCCTCATTCAATTAACAGAACGGACCTGCTCTGGTGCTTTGGGGATGAATCCAGGTTGTGTAGTAAAAAACTATAAAACTCCTGCTTCATTTATTGCAGAAGTTGGCAAGTTTAGGAAGAGAAAGGTCTCATGGTTAAAGCAGTTTAATGCTGCCCTGGAGAATTTGCTGGAGTCACTCTGTGATGCTGGGTAACTCACTTAAACCATCTTTTCACTAGTGTATTCCATATTGTCTGGGTGCCTGACTTGAAATCCTGGGGTCTGATTTACAGAAGTGCCAAGCACTCACAGCTGCAATTGCAGTCAATGGGAGCTGTGCTTTTTGAATATGAAGTGCTATCTAATGCTAAATTTTCTGAAAGAAATCAGATCCCTAGGCTCCATTGGATGCTCAGTTTGGGCATCCAGAATTAGTGGACACTTTTGAGATTAACCTTTTTGTGCCTCAGTCCCCCGCTATGCAAAATAGAAATACCAACACTCCATCCCCTCACAGGGGTGTTGTGAAAATAAATTCATTAATGCTTGTGAAGCACTCATAGTAGTGAGCATCATAGAAAAGCCCATGAGGATATTAATAATTCTGTCTTCAGGGTAGCGTTTGAATTCTGTATTAGAAGACCTAGGGCCAGAAATTGATCAATGAGGAGAAAAGAGAATATTGAATATCTGCTTATTAAGTGAGAACTATCCATCTTGTGGACCGAATGAGGCAGGGGTCCTATGGAAAAAAATGGTATGTGATCACGCAATAAAGACTGCATTATAATGCATACACATAAGGTTGGCATTGGCAACCTTAATTCTGGTATTTCCTAACATTTTGGTGCTCAACCCTTCTACCTTAGTAATGTTCTTTTAATATAGACTTTGTGTGTGATATGTGCAGAGGCTATTAGTTTGTCATTGTGCAGAATGTTGTAAGGCATTAAAACCAATATTGTAATAAAAATAATTAGCCCTATTGATTTTGCTTTCTCCCCCATGACTGAGTGAAGCCCATAAAGTAAAAAGTCTATGTGCATGTAATAGTTCTCCTATTCTCTTGCATGTACTGTATATTTAGACAACGCAGAAATGTTACATTCCTCTGCTCAAGTTTTTCTTCCCTCCTCCTTTCCTTGCCATTTACAAATGAGTCCACATATCCTTCCTCAATTTTAAGTGGTGGTATTATTATACTGGAAATGTAGTGAAAGGTTTGGTGTTCATCATATAACACAAAGGGCAAGATGGCTGCTTGCCTTACACACTTCACAGAAAAGTAAGAGGGCACAGGAGAACCCCCAGTTATTCCCCATTACTGGCCACAGACCCCATGATTCACAGCATGGGGGAGGGAAAGAGGAGGGAAGAGCCTGCAGGGTCAGTACTCCTACTCAGATGGGTGGGGAGTAGACAGTATAGTAGTCAAAAAAATTAACAATGTTAGGAAACATTAGGAAAGGGATAGATAAGAGAAAAAATATAATGCCTCCATATAAATCCATGATACGTCCACATCTTGAATACTGAGTGCAGATCTGGTTGCCCCATCTCAAAAAAGATATACTGGAATTGGAAAAGGTACAGAGAAGAGCAACAAAAATGATCACGGGTATGGAACAGCTTCTGTATGAGGAGAGAGTAAAAAGGCTGGGATTTTTCAGCTTGGAAAAGAGACAACGAAGGGCGCATATGATAAAGGTCTATACAATCTTGACTGGTGTGGAGAAAGTGAATGAGGAGATGTTATTTACTCCTTCACGTAGCACAAGAACTAGGGGTCACCAAATGAAATTAATAGGCAGCAGGTTTAAAACAAAAGGAAGTACTTTTTCACACAATGCACAGTCAATCTGTGGACTCTTTTCCAGAAGATGTTGTGAAAGCCAGAACTATAACAGATATAACAAAAAAGAACTAGATAAGTTCATGGAGACTAGGTCCATCAATGGCTATTAGCCAGGATGGGCAGGGATGCAACATCATCATCTGAGTGTCCCTAGCCTCTGTGTGCCAGAAGCTGGGAATGGACAATAGGGATGGATCACGTGATTACCTGTTCTGTTCATTCTCTCTGAAGCACCTGGCATTGGCCACTGTCGAAAGGATACTGATCTAGTTGGACCATTGGTCTGACCCAGTACAGCTGTTCTTATGCTCTTAGGCAGGGAGGGAGGCAGAGTAGGTGGTACCTTCACTCCACACACACTCTCTTCGTCCCACCACAGCTATATCAATGGCAAACTATTTCACCTTGGAAAGATGGAGGTTCCTGGCATACTCCAGCAACAGAGTGCTACACACTGTCCTTTATTCCAGGAGCTTGTGAAGTCACAATCTTGTTCTGTTTTGGAAAGAACTAATTATTTAGAACATGAGAGCAGTTTACTAAATCTCATTAGAAATACTGGTTTAGACACTGATCTGGCTAAATGGGTCAGCAACCCTAACATTAAAAAACAACCAGATTTGTATTTCCTTTCTTCATCAAGGTTTTCCAACATAAATGCTTTAAGAAAAGAAACAAAGAAAAATATAGTTTACTTAGACTGAAGAGAAAAGTACTATAGAAAAAAAAGCATCAGCCCAGAAAATCCAGTATCATTTTACAGCTTTGTTTCTGTACTACACTTTTTTTTCCGGTTAATCTTTCAAACAAAATGGTTACAGCTGCACTGTAAAGAACAATCAGCAAACAGTGAATAAACACTTGACAAATGTACCCTAGATTTTACAATCCCTGCCATACAAATATGTTTTTCAAATTTCAAGTTTATCTTCTTAGCACTGTCAAATGCTTAAACCATTAAGGGTGCTAGCCTGGAATGTGCCGAGCACATACTGCAGACTGCTGTGTGCCTTCAATTCCCATTGACTCTATAACTGCAGGCAGTTCTGACATCTACTGGAAGCCAAAATTTGTCTTTTCTGAACATTGAGACTGTTAAACATGTAATTTTCCTGAGTTCAATGGCTCACCTCTAAGCAAATGAAATGAATTTATGTGACCCTCATTTTAAATTCACACTGTTAATGGAGCTTCAGACAGATTTGATGGTTAAACTAAACTACTTGAATTCACTTAAAGTGCTGTATATTTTTAATGGAAAAAAAGGGTTCTGCAGTTTTTCTCCTGAAGTTCCTACGCCCTCGGTTGTGTACACAACAAGACAGTTCTTTTAAAAAGCCATGCCAAAGCTCCTCAGCCAGAAATACTCTTAGGGCGTTTACCAAACCAGGTCTATTCCTTGCCACCCTTTGTATTGAAAACCTATTGAGTCTCTGTGATGGGATCCCCAAGTACAACCTGGAACTGTGGGACTGCTGTGCTCCCTTAACTCTCCAGCCTGAGCAAACACTTAACTTCCTTTTGTCAAGGAACAGAGCTTCTTGGGAGTGGCAGGTTAGAACCCTGCACAGGACTAGTGTAAAGCCCTGCAGCGGGACTGAGTCTCACCAGCCTTGCAGGACCTCTGCCATAATAGTGGAAGTGGGATTAAAGAATAGGTTTGTTTCATTTTCCTTTACAACTGATCCACTTACTTATATTATTCTTAATATATCTATCTGTTCTCTAAGTGTGATTTTGAAAGTTGATGTTTTCTGAGCCCCATTCTCTAGGAATGCCTGTCAGTCACACCCTGCAATATTATTTACCTCGTTATCCACTTCAAATGAAATATACACAGACTCCTGCAACTACCACATGCAGTTCAATTTCAACATAAAATATTTCTATCTATAAACTTATCTATGATTTAGACTATCATGTATAGTTTTCAATTTCTTTTTGTAATCCTCTCTCCCCCCATCCCCAGATTCGAATGCCTGAATCTGCAGCAGTAGTGGAAAAATTGGACATTAATGGAGCTAAATTTTTGGTAAGTAATTAAAATATTTTCTCTGTTAGACATATCTTGTGAAAGATTTTCTATGTGAAACTTGTATTCACAACTGCAGGGTCTATTTCATGACTAATGGCATGTTAGTCATTTGTTCTGATCCTGACCTTTGAGACATTTTCAAGGCTTGCTACTGTGAACAAGCAAAACTCAGCCCTGCTACACGTCCTAGCATAGGTGCAACAAATTCCTAGATATCCATCCAAGCATCTGGCTGTTGGAAGAGAGGCCACTTATGGAAAGAATCACTTTCCTTTAAATTCTGTAAGACATTCTCTATAAGGATTTTTAAACATCTGATAGAATTAATGCAAACTTATCCCCCGCTACAGAATTCTAGGGGCTGGTTTTACCTCTGATGAACTATTTTCCCATCAGGGTGTGGTCAGACCTCTGAAAGAAGGTAAGCAGGAGGGGAGGAGAAGCACTAGAGGTACTGCTCCTTCCATCCCAGCAGTTATTGAGGTAGAGGCCTCCAAACCCCATGCTGGCTCCTTGAAACACAGAAATGAGGCCCTTTTGTGGAAAATGGGGAGAAAGCTGCTGAAAATATATATTTAAAATATATTTCTACTCTGCAAAGAAACTGTGTCTATAAGGCCCTATCTTAGAAACCTGTTCCTCAGTATCTTAGGTGTGATAGCTGCTCACTCTCCTGCTAAGGCTCTGATCCTGTAATGTTATCTGCGTAAGTGGACCCTGCTCCCTGTAGAGTGCAACTGACTCCAATGGGATTGGAACTAACTCCATCTGGACATAAAAGATCTCCCTGCAAGATCAAGAAGTTATTACCAGTTTCTATTAGCACTGCAGAGCTAATACAGCTATGGGAAAGGGAGACTGAGTCTTGGCCAGCTCATGCATTATCAGCAAAATTGTAAAAGGAGTTCTGTTTGCAGTCTTTGTTGCTTGATGAGTGACAGTGTTGGGTGGAATCTAAGTGACGCATAAGCCTTGTGTTGGGTCTTTGCAGCTGAATGAATTTTATCCATAGCAAGAAAAAGAAACATGCACATTGCATAGTGTTGGTGGAACGGGACATGAGAAATCTTTTCAGAACTTAATGGTAAATTAATAGGACAAGTGACAAAAAGAAAAAGGAACCATGGGTGAGTTCTATAAGATCATCCATGAGCGAAAGTAAAACAAAAGTGAAATGAGTGAAAGTGAACATCTGCTAGTATGCAATGCACATTATGTATTTTCTTTAAATCTTTTAATAGTTGCCTTGTTTTAAGATTACCTTATTCTGCATTGTAGAAAACATGGCAATATGTGAAATGTCCTGTGGAGTGCCACTAGCAACATGCATTTCTAATGTTGTTATACAACAAAAGAGTGGCAGATCTCACACCTGACAGAAGATTCTTAGTGCTTTCATGTGCTCTTTAATTGAATTGTTCCACAGCACTGTCAACATGACAGGAAACCCATAATAAATTATGCTTGAAACAGAATGAATTATGCCAATACTGTAAAAACTGAAGTACAATAGCTTACAATAGCTTGTTAATAGTGACAACAGCTATTGATCTAGTGGTTAGTACATGTGACGAGTAATCAGAATTCTTACATCCTGGATCTGTCACCGTGTTCCTTTGTGAGCTTTGGCAAGTCCCTTAACCTTTGAGTCTCAATTTATCAGTCTGTAAAATAGGGATATTACCTACCACACACGCGGGATTGTGAAGCCTTAATGAATGTTTAAACTACTTCAAGCTCCTCAGCCTGCCTTAATTGATTCTAGGAGCTTCTTCTTAATTGGCTCCATGTGTCCTAATTAGCCTGCCTGCCTTAACTGGTTCTAGCAGGTTCCTGATTACTCTAGGGCAGCCCCTGCTCTGGTCACTCAGGGAACAGAAAACTACTCATCCAATGACCAGTATATTTGCCCTCTACCAGACTCCTTTACCCCACTGGTCTGGGTCTGTCACACATGCTATAAAGTGGCCACAAACCCTTAAATCAAATTTTTCTGGTTTCAGACAGGGACTTTAGTAGTATAATTGACATTCAGATTCAGCAGATATGTTTACTTCTTTGAACATTTTTCACCCATCTTGGTTTTAAGTAGTAATAAGAATCATTTTTATACTCATTTCTATTCTACAAACACATACTATATTTCAGACTGCACTTTATAGGAAACAATATTAAATGGATTTTTAAGAAATTTAGATATAACTCTGCCCTTACACTTCTGTGAAATTGTAATACCACAACATATGGTATATTAGAATGAAAGAATACTGTGCAGTTTACTTTTCTTTATTACCACTGGCATTATATTTGTTATTGTTATTCCACATGCATGTCACATCCAAATGATACTAATTTGGTGCTAATGTGCAGACCAGCATTTAGCAACAGCTGAATTGCACAGGGTGTATTATATTTTCTCTCCCATTGGTATTTAATGGCTCAGTATTTGCTGCATTATGCTCTGCTTTTCAGTTCAGCCTGGTGCTGTTTTCTAATGTAATGTTGATTTTCAAGGGAGGGGTTGATAAAGAAGTAGGGATCTCAGAATTGTGAGTTGAGTTTAATAACTGCATTCTAAAGTAAGTTGATTTAAGGTGCTACTATTGTCACAATAAAGTAGATATATACTAGAGATAGGCTGGAAAATCTGAAACTAACAAAGAGGTTGTATTGATTCTGGACATGTTTCACATTAAATATTATCACATGTTTCTTTTTCAAGGCGGTTTTGGATGGGATATTTAGAACTTAAATTGTTTGGGCTATTGACTACTTTAATTATACACCTGCATTTACTTTTTGAAAAGTAAATCTTAAAGGATAGATCCTTGGCCCCATTATGGCTCCTTTGTGCTTCTCTGGCAGGACAGAGCAGCTGGAAAGCTGGTGAGTTCAGCTCTGATGATTCCCTTTGCGTAAGTGGAATCTCAAGGTGGCATAGAACCATTCTTGCTTTACATCCTGCCCCCTCCTCCCAGTTCCCAATAGAGTGCGTTCCTCAGTGATCCCCAGCTGTTAGAATGGTTTTGGAGCCATCGACAGCTGGGATGTAAATTACTGTGGCCCTGAGGCGGCTATAACTTGGGGCAGGGCTATGGAGTTGAGAAACATACCCACACTCCCAGCTTACATGTCAAGCACAGTTCAGCTGGACCTGAACATTTAGTTCTGAGTGTTCAGTACTGGAAATAGAATCTAGATCCTGAGTGCCCCACCTGAGCTTGAGAAAACAATTATAGGGAGGGTACTATCTTAACAAAAGAACAAGAGGCATGTTAACCACTCAGCTGTGACTGAATACCCCTGATACATTAGACAAAAACTCTCCCAGTGCTCCCCCATGTATCAAATACCACCATGTATCAATTTTACCACTGAATGAAGGCTGCACCAGAAGCCAGCAAAGAAGGGCTAAAGATAACTAACAGGTCACAATAGCCCACAGTTATCACACTATCTCCAGTTTTTACTAGTGAACTGTTTTCTCAGACTACCTTGTCAAGTACTTACAATGTTGCAAACCACATTTTTCAGCCCATATTATTTACTAGTGCTTTTCTTGATCAAAAGGTTATAGTGCATAAGGTAATCTCAAAAAAATCTTCTTTGCTACATTTCAGGGGTATTCAGGCTTTTCCTATAACATTGATCATATCTTAATAGAGATTGTCTGATGGACTCATCTGTCCTCCCTTTTGCAATTGCACAGTTTCCCAGTGGCAACTGCAGCAATTGCGCACATGGAAAAATATCATTAAAAAAGCATTTATTTATCTTTTGCTTCATAATGTGATGGATGACATTCCGCTGGAAGAAAGTCTGTTCATTGCACTGCATCTTTACATCTGCGGCTCCCATGCACATTTCACTGCCACCTAGAACCCCTCTCTGCACATGCTTCCCCATGGCTTGGTCCTCTCTCTGCCTCCTCCAACTTACACGTGCATCTCTGGAAATGCTGCTCAGCCACTCGGTGCTCTTTTTCCCTTGGGCATGCTGCCCAGTCATTGCCTTCTCTTCACTCCCCACCACAACCACAACCACCGTGCATGACTCTCCTGATGGTGGCTTATCCCATTGGTGGTTCCAGTCTTTGAGGGTAACTTGTTTCAAATTTTAACCTTTTTAATAGATTCTTTAACTTACCCTTGCACATTAGTTGTCAGAGTAAAGACAAAGGGAAAGGGTTGGTTAAAAATAGACAACATAAGTGGAAAATAAGACATGACAATCTTGCACAATTGTTAGCCATTAACTGAATGGTTTATTAAATCTGTCAGGCTGCAAAGTCAGTGTTTCTTCTGTAGCAATGGCCAACATGAGTAATACCTAACAGAGCAGATGCTGCATTCCTGATGTTCAGTAGGAGATACTAAGGACAACTGTAGCATAGCTCTCTGGACTATCAGCATGGCAAATGTTGGCGGTAGAGGAAATTATGATCCCGATCCTCAGTGGCGCTACACAGATTTATACTGGCTAAGGATGTAAATGGCGAAGTGTTTAAATCTACACCTATATTCCGTTGAGGATTGGCCTCTTTGTTTATCTATTTTAAAGGTTTTTCAGGTCACCTTGGAATATCATTATCCATTAAGTGAGATTTTTACTGTTTCCAGCCAAACATGAACCCAGCTCTGAAAGCAGTAACATGCACTCTCATGATCAGTTCAGAAAGAGGGAAACAACTGGGGAAACCTAATCAGGAAAAAAAGGAAACATGTTGTTGTACTATACTGTAACTGAAGCATGGAGAATGATTTTTAAAGTGATTTTAAGGCCTGGGTTAAAAGGAAAACATTTTATAGCTGAATGCATTTGCTACCATCAATCATCTTCAATTAAATAAGAGGGAGAAAGGGCAATACATATTCATATTTCAACAAAGCATAAGGAATGTGTACAAGAGTAAACTGCATATTTATCTTTCTTCTTCTCCAAAAGGCAGAAACAAAAGATAGGTTACGTGCTGAAATCTACAATATCATCAACTTACATACCATTTAACTGTGCCATTCAAGAATACAGTAATAAACTGATGGCAGAAAATTAACCAAGTAGCTATTTAGTGCATTGTCTAATGCCCTAATCTTGCAATGCCATCCAGTAACAACAAATCCTGAGACAATGCTGAAATATCCATTGAAGGACTGGGACCTTAATTTTTACTGTGACAGCAACAAACTTCTGCTATTATTCTAAATATTGCTACCAGAAATTGTTTAAACATTAACTTTGTTTATTCTTATGCGGTGGCTGTGAATTATGGGACGTGCTTGCCTGCATTCCAGTCCTTGAAATCTGACACAAAATAATCCAAGCAAATTCTAACTGTCAAATCATTCATAATTACATTAAATATGGATTAAAGAAATATTCTTTGAAGCTGAATCCTTTGTTCTTAAAGCTAACAGATACTTTTTTAGATCATGTTGGAAATTAAAATATTTTAAAAAGTCCTTCAAGTTTTATAGAGGTGTCAAATTTACAGGGAATGTGCAAGGGACTGTGAGGAGTGGCGGGAATTTTAAAGGTCATGTTGTCACAGATTCCAACTTTAACTTTCTGAGAACTGAACTCCACAGTGGAAAAGTCCCACACATTCTCAGTATTTCCAGTTTTGAACTGACTCCTGCTTATTGCTTTACCCAGACATTCTTGCCTGGTTAACAGTACAAAACATTAGTCATATGAATGCACCAACTCAGAACCTATTAAAGGAAGATGCTAAGAGTGACTTTTGATTTGGGGCACCTCTATTTTTGGCACTTGGATGCTCATCCCTTTCTGAAAATCAGGCTACATTAAAATGTCTCAGGTTGGGCACCCAAAAACGGAATTGTTCAAAATCACTAGTCACTTTTGAAATCTCAGCCAGAAACTTTCATCACTATTCTATGGTCACACCCCAGCTTCTACCCATTTCAGAAATCTTCCCTGTGAGTTCCTATAATATCATTTCAGACATTCTATATCAATCTAAGCTTCTTCCAATACAAGGCTATATATTTCTAATTGTCTGGTTTTTCTTTGTGCTTGAAGAGGCAGAGGAATACAGGAAACCAATAAGGCAAGTCTTTTCAGAGACTAAAGATATTTTTTCATTTTCCATTTATTTTGATTATTGTCTATGCAATATTTGGTATCTTAAATAACAAATGATGGAAAGCAAGGGCATGTCACAGTGAGTTATGTTGTCTGATAGGTTATTTGAGGAACTGATGTGGAAGTTTTCAGTCCCATTGGGCAACTTCTTTGGGAGGTCAGCAAATAATATTCCACAAAATTCTCACCCAACCATAGGGCAGTTTGAGAAAGACAGCTTCTCTTTTCTGCCAATCACTTTCTTTCCTATGAGGAATAGTGGGTGAGATTACCTGGTACATGCTGGTTGCTTTGTGCTGTTCTGGCAACACAAATTCAGCTAAAATGGGCAGTTAAGCCAGGTTTATGGTTCATTTTCATCACAAGAGACATAAAGCAGCCAGAATGTAGTAGCCTGTCTGGGCAGCTAATGGTGATTTTTTCAGAAGCATTTAAGGAAGTTACATTTCATGCTTTTTGACTAATGAAGAAAAACTGGAATGATGTGGAAGAATTTGCTAAATATTTACGTTTGGATGAGGACAGTTACGAAATGGCTATGCCACCCATCTGCTGGATGAGCGGATAAAGCAAATGCTCAGGAATCCAGATCCCAATTTATTTTGACAGGAAATCCGTTACCTTGTAGAACACCCTCCAACTTCTAGGTAACAATGGTATGTTTGCATTAGGAAATTATCAAATTGCAGGACCAGTATGGGGTTTTTATAGGTGGATGTGTGACAACAGAATTAAATGTAAGTGATTCGATCAAAATTACATTTTCATTTTAAAATGTTGTACCCAGTATTTTCTCAAGTAACCACAAAATGACTAACTAAAAGAAATCTTCTCAGTTTGTTTACTTTGTATATTTCATAGCACTTAGTAGAAGTCAGGTGTCCCATTTCGTTGGCAGTGTACACCCTTCTGTAGGCTCTGCATACCAGTTCCTGCAGCAGCAGAGCGGAGACAGAAGCTAAAAATGAACCAGTAGCAAATAGGAGTGTGCACAGAAAGAACGGGACGGGGCCTGAGCATACTTGGTTTTGTTCCTCTCAGGCCCACACAGAAAATACTTCTCAACAGGAAAGCAGAAAGTGCCTTAACATTATTGTTTAATATGAAGTTGTTCTTTCGGGAAATCTATCTTTTTAAAAGGAGTCAAAAAATTAAGTTGACAGTGTCCCTTTAAAGAGACTGAGTTTCCACTAGATGGCACATTTTGAGAACCCAAAGGGGGGAGTCAAAAGATGTAATTAACATGGCTTGTAAGATAGCAATGTGAGCATAAAAGACATACATATTTAGCTGACAAGGTACTAGTTTAGGCATCCAGAAAAAGTAATATTGTGGTTACATGGCATTAGAATAAATTGAGAGAATGAAGTGGTATATCCCAAGCCAAGAATCCCCAGTCTAATCAAATACTTAGCAGAGCTCCCAGAAACAGTGCAGGTATCATTAGTGTAACTGTCTTGCAGATGGACCTGTAGAGACCACTGCAGTGTAATATGCAGGACTGTCTTCTGGAAGACTCAGACAGCTCTCAACAAGCCAGTGCTGCATGGCAGAGGGTGGTGAGACAACGGCTGGAATGCCTAAGGAGACTGCATCTTTGGCTTCTTATTAACCAGTGTGGTGAGAGAAGTTTACACCAAACCAGTAACAAAAGTAATCTGATAGAATAACCACCAGTTTGTGGTGAGTTTGCCCTATTTCTCAGCAGTTTGTCCTGAATTGGCATCCTCAGATGTGACCTACTGAGACACGGTGACACCTCCCAGGAGCACCTAACCTGCTTCCCATAGTTCCTGCAGGAGCTTCCCCTCAAACTTCAGTCCCAAACATTCCTTTGGACCATGTTTCGCTTGGCTTTTAGCTCACGAGAGAAGTCCCAGACTTTCCTGGGTCTGCTCCCTGCCTTGTTCCTTCCTTTATGAATGTTCAGATCCTTGTTAGCTGTTTTTAATCACAAAATTATGCCTACAATCCCTCCAAATATAACTCAGTGGCCTAATTGGTCTCAGACTCCCGTTAACCCCTGGTTAACAAGTGTGGGGTTTGTACACCATATCACAGGGTAATGATGTAAACAGTAGGATAGAGTTTCCAATGAGATATATTATGAACTGGCATTTATGTTGGACCATGATGAAACAAATAATGGAGATGCTCACAGAACTCAAAGATGGCCAAAAATAATTAAAATAAGGCCTAAAACAAGAGTTGGTGATTCTCAGAAGGAATTAAGGCAACATCTAAAGGTTTCCCAGAAAGAACCTGTGGTCAGAGATAAAATATTTGTTGTGGGAACAGCCACAGAGTTTCTGAGTAGATTTTAATTACAAAGTTACAAACTACAAAGTAATAGAAACTTAGCCAAAAAAGGCCACTGTTGTTCTGAATAAGAGTGTCCAGATGGGGAGTCTGACCAGTATAACTATAGTAGTATAATTATATCAACATAATAAAGCCAGTTAATTTCCCTATGGGGACCAACCCATAGCCTAAGATTTGAATGTGGACCACAGTTACCTGAGCATACACATCACTCATCGGGGGAGGGATAGCTCAGTGGTTTGAGCATTGGCCTGCTAAACCCAGGGTTTTGAGTTCAGTCCTTGAGGAGGGCCATTTAGGGATCATAGGCAAAAGTTTCTCTAGGGATTGGTCTAGCTTTGAGCAGGACTAGATGACCTCCTGAGGTCCCTTCCAACCCTGATATTCTATGCTAATCAGACCTTTCTGTTTATCTTAAAGTTTAGCATGGCTGAAATGAAAAATCCACAAAGTCTGCAATACAAATTTTACAAAAAAAGTAATAATCAAAGATTGATAAATACTAAGTTACTAAGCAATAGGTATTTTCCCCTAGTAAAATGAAGCCATCCTGTTTTCTCCTAAATGACACCATCTGCTCTAAATAAGCATGAAGCTAGAAAGACACATACAAAACAGGAACCTGTAAGAGATCAGTATAAGCTTAGTAACTGATTAGTTTCAATGTGGGGGAAAAAGAATGACTTTTGTAATCAGTTGTCAAACTGTGCAGAACACCAACAATCTTGCAAATTGGCTGCGAGGAGTTTATTAAAATATTTATCAGTATTTCATATGTATAGACCTATGGCGTTTGCCCACATTATAATTGTAACCACATACAAAAACTGCCACCAAGATATGTCATTAATGACTTTTCCAATTGCCTGTCCTGTTCGTACAGTCAAAATTTAATGTTAAGGCATCTGGCTTCAAGTTCTAGTTGCATTGCTAATAAACCACATTAGCAAAGTTTGGAAAGAGGCATGCTGGAAAGAATTCAAAACCAGTGCTTAGAAGAATAAGAATTTGAAACATTTCATTCATTTTAGGCCTCTTGCAAGAGCTGTGCAAAATTCCCATTTCTGTGGCTTCTACGTGTAGGAAACATGAACTTTGTGTAGATAACAACCTGTAGTGTCTGGATTTGCATGTTAAATTCAGTAGCCACAAAACTTCCACTAAAGACATTTGAGAGAGGTATCCATTTATTAATCTGTATGGGAGTTGCATGGAGGGGCCTTTAAATAGAACCCCAGGAAAAGCTTGAGAAACCTATCAGTTATTTTGTCTTGACATTAAAAAAAAAAAAAAAAAAAAAAAAAAACACACCACACTTGAGCACACTTCCAAAGGGGGACACAAGTCCCATCTGTGTGTGTAATAGTTCATAATCCACATCCTTTTTCCAATAGGAGCAACAATGGTATTTTCAAAAGTACAGGACCCATGGCTATATTTAAAAAAAAAAAAAAAAAATCTTGCAACTGCTCTGGGGTGATGTTAGCACTGTCCTACTGCTAAAATAAACCCTTAACATTCCAACACTGCTTACTTAAAAGCCCCTTATACAAAAACAGGGTCTGATCACAATAATGGAAGTAACCACTGTGCAATCTACAGAGAATGTGTGTATACAAATTCAGAAACAAATCTAAATAAAGAAGTACAGATGGTAGATTAAAAAAATCTTTAGCCAACAACTAGTTCTATCTGCTTTACATTATCTGAGGAAAAAGTTGATGTACACGCAGGACTAGGAGACATGCTAAGTATAGAAACTCTCTAGCTCCCTCTCTAGGTAAAAAGGGAAAGTGTGTGTGATGGGATCCCCGGGATCTGTGGGACTGCTGTGCTCCCTTAACTCTCCAGTCCGGGCTGTCTGACACAATGTTATGTCAGTGGCAAGCAGCAAAACCTCTCCAGGTACTATGATCCCTCAGCCATTAGAATGTGGAGCCCCACACCCAGCTAAATTGCATAAATGCTCCTGGAGCCTCTCATGAATCACATTTCAGGAAAGATGTGGACAAATTGGAGAAAGTCCAGAGAAGAGCAACAAAAATTATTAAAAGTCTAGAAAACATGACCTATGGGGGAAGGTGGGGAAAAAAATGGGTTTGTTTAGTCTGGAGAAGAGAAGCCTGAGAGGGGACCTGATAACAGTTTTCAAGTACATAAAAGGTTGTTACAAAGAAGAGGGAGAAAAATTGTTCTCTTTAACCTCTGAGGATAGGACAAGAAGCAACGGGCTTAAATTGCAGCAAGGGCAGTTTAGGTTGGACATTAGGAAAAAGGGTGATTAAGCACTGGAATAAATTGCCTAGGGAGGTTGTGGAATCTCCATCATTGGAGATTTTTAAGAGCAAGTTAGACAAACACCTGTCGGGATGACAGATAATACTCAGTCCTGCCAAGAGTGCAGGGAAGGGACTAGAAGACCTCTCGTGGTCCCCTTTCAGTCCTACAATTCTGTGATTCTATGTGTTCTTTTAAGTAGAGTCTTATTTGATTTGTTTAGCTTTATATGCCATGACCACGCCACTATAGGTTCTTTCAGTCATTTATAAGGAGGAGTTTGCAAATATATTTTGTTTAACCAACTCTGTATGTAGGAGTGAAATGGCTGTAACTTTTTCTTTAGGAAAAAAATATTTAAAAAACATGTAACTTAACAATTAGTGTTTATTTCTATTGTCATCAACACAGCTCATTTAAGAGATTGGTTTAATTCCTAATCTGGATAGTGGAAGATAAACATCTTTTTATTGCTCTTCAGAGCAGTAACACAAGAAAAGCTGACATTTATAGCTAAGCTCTGAAGGAGTGAAACGCTATAGGTAAAGTGATGAGATCATTGCTAGTGGCTAGAAGCCACTAATGAGGGAGGAAATGTAGGTGTATGTACTTAGTAATATTTAATAATCTATTATCTAATTCAGTAAGGGAATGGCTCTAATTAAAATTGAGTGGAATCCTCCAAATAACATTTTTTTCCTTGTGATTGCTTAGAGAAGATTGCGTTCATGTTGATAGGCATGGCTGCGTATGAAAATTCTTACCTAGACTTAACATAACATACACACATGGTCAATATTTATCAACATTTGATTAGCTCACCCTTATCTAGGTCTATAACATGATTACCTTTCTAGCCTCTCTGTTTTATAAATATGTTTATCCAGTCTTTCAGGATGAATATTACATAGAATACAATCTAATTTTCTATTATTGCCTATTTGTTGTATTGAATACACCAAATCATTTGGAACAAGGAGTGTATATTTTATATTAGTATACAGTGGTCATCATTAAAATCTTTACTTTGCCTTTGGAAGTAGATAATGCTACTGTGGCATTCACACTGTACTTTTAATTGCCTGAAAAATATTAGGATTCTAATAGCACCCACTGTATACTTAACAGAACTTTAGATATTCACTATGCATTATATTGCACAGTAGTCGCTGTTCTGAAAATAACCAAAATGTTGATTATTTGTCCTAGAAAAGTGAAGTAGCATTACCCCCAAGCACAAAATCAGCTGAGAAAATAATTTAAGACAAACATGCAAATATCCTCTTTTGTGCTAAAATAAATTTATTTACAGGCATTCAGATACCATGGTGATGAGCACAGTATAAACAGAATAGATCTTATCACACATGTGCATTGTGCCCATGGAAAATGTTTCTTTACATTTGCAACTATGTGAATTCCCCAAAACTACTGTGTGTGGAACATTTGCTTATGCAGCTTTGACCTCTTCTGTTGCACTTTGCTCATTAATTCATCTCAGCTGGATTATCTTGTAACATTCCAAAATCTTAACCAGCTTTTCAACAGTGAGCAAGAGCCATGAAAAGAACATGCCTTCCCCACGACCTCCACCCCTGCCAAACAAATATAAAAACAGATTTACAATTATACTGTTCCAAAGTCTGCAGCGGACACTGTTCAGTCCAGAACAACTAAGAGATTTAATTTTCAATACCCCATGAATTGCCCGGGCTAGAAATCTGAAGCTGTATCTCACTGGAGAGATGAGGTTCCTTATATAATGTTAGTTGCTAGCCCTGATGTTTGGCAAGATATCAGACCTTATAACTGATATATAGAAAGTTATTTTAGATCAGTGGCTCTCAACCTTTCCAGACTACTGTACATCTTTCAGGAGTCTGATTTTCCTTGTGTACCCCAAGTTTCACCTCACTTAAAAATTACTTGCTTAAGAAATCAAACATAATACAAAAAAGTGTCACAGCACACTATTACTGAAAAATGGCTTACTTTCTCATTTTTACCATTTAATTATAAAATAAATCAACTGGAATATAAATATTGTACTTACATTTCAGTGTATAGTATATAGGCCAGTATAAGCAACTCATTGTCTGTATGAAATTTTAGTTCATACTGACTTCACTAGTAGTTTTTATGTAGCCTGTTGTAAAACTAAGCAAATATCTAGATGAGTTGATGTACCCCCTGGAAGACCTCCGAGTACCCCCATGGGTACATGTTCTCCTGGTTGAGAACCACGGTTTTAGATCATTTAAAATTGTATTCTACTATTTCTTTCACTCTACAGTCTGTACTTGGTAATTGATACAATCTGATCACAAAGGCCGAAGGATATTAAAAAAAAAACAAAAATTGTGAGAAGTAACTGCCCTAAAATAGGGTGATACAAATTGATGCATGGTGGTACTGAAGTTTCATTGGAACTTGGGATAACCTATACAACTCACTCATAGCTATGCTACCTGCAAATAATATAGATTGTCTCAAACAAGTGCTAACAAAAGCCTCCACCTGCACATCCTATATGCATAGATGCTGAATATACTGTACCAGAGACATGTTCAAACCAAAATGCAGGTCTCAACACCTCAGCACTCTGGACAATACAGTTCTAGATCTGAACTTTGTTGCTTGGACCCACATCTAACATAAATGCATGTGTTTGCATTTTGCGGACTCCTATAGTAGTGGTGATTTTAAATATAAGTTGAGGGTATCTTAGAGCTTTAGATAGCTGCTTTTTGCTTTGGCATTTCTTTTAGACTAAAATCCAAATAAGAGTGTGTCTGTGTACACCTATAGGGACAGAGAGAAAGAAAATATAGATATTATAACTTATTAATGTTTCAAAAAACAAATATACACTTATATAGTGGAATCCCCCTTTGTTCTGGGTTTATACAGTGCCTAGTACAGCGAGGTCCTAGTCCATGACTCCTAAGGTATGTCTACCCTGCATTGTATACCTGGGTCTGTGGTACCAGGTTGTAGAGTTGTTTTTTTCAAGCCCATGTCTGAGCATCCACACTGCATTGTAAATCTGGTTTACAATTGCTAGAGCCAGGTCTCACAGCCATGCTAACATGTCCACTCTGCACTACACAAACCTTCTGATTCAGGTCTGTGGCTTGAGCTGTGTCCACACTGCAAAATGACAGGGCTTGGACCCAAATTACAGCAGGAGTATGGGCTCTGACCCACCTCCTTCGCAGTGGCCTAGGACCTGAGTCCTGGATGCTTGCTGACCAAGTCAGACTGATTTATAGGAGGACAGAAGCGGGCTTGAACTCAAACCTGAGTCAGAACCTGGACTTAGTGTACAGTATTGGCCTACCCCTAGGCAGTACCACAATGCATACAATAAATAACTCTACATAGAACTGACAAATGGTTAGACTGTTCGCAGCTGAAAGAGAGGTAGGTTCAAATCTTCCAAGGCATCTTACTCTTTTCTCTTCTTTCTGTCTAACTGGCATTGCCTTTTATTTCACTGTAACTAAAGCAAAGAGAAACCTAGCCACCCAAATGAACTTTTTTCCTCTGCAGTTTTTTCTATAACATTCTGTCATCCATCATCAGCAGCCTCAGACATGTAATACTGACATGACAGATCAGTTATCACATTGGACATACTGGTCTAGCGGTGATTTTAATTAAAGCTTTAAGCATGAAAGGAAATCCAATAATATTCAAAAATGGCAAAAACAACAAATGCACTATTCACAGACTGTTTTTAATGTAAGGAAAAAGGGGACAGAAAAGGGGAAATTTAGACCAAACAACCATTACATGGTGGACAATAATCATCTAGAACAGAATGGCTGTTTACCAGTCACACTTGTGTAACTGTAAACTGGAGGAAGCCACATGTACCTAAAACATTGATGCTTTTATATTTGTAATGAAACCAAAAATAGTACTGCATGCACACAATGGCCAATTCGATTCTTGTGTAACTAAGAGGCTAAGTTCAGGGTCCCACAGCAATTTGTTTCTTGCATGTATGCTTTACAATAGGCTCTTCATTACACTTCAACATAATAAACACAGCTGCTTCCATGTATAGCTCCTTCCATTTGGAAGAATTCAAAAGTATTTTTAAAACCTACCTATTTGCAGGAATTGCTTCCCCCATTGACATGCAGCCTCTAGGATGCTGGCCTGGTTGGCCTCCAGGGGCTACCACAAGATAGTGTTAAATAGTAATAATACTAGATGGCCAGAATGCAGAGCCTTTTTAACATTGCATTGTTATGCTTAACAACAGTCTAGGGATGAAGAGAAGAATACTATTCTAATCAATTGTTAGTGCAGATGGAATTTAAGTAAATATAGTGCAGTTACCCAAACTAAAACATATAAAAGACTTTGGGAGTATTTGGAGGGAGGCAGATCTTCAGCTGGACAAAACAGTCTCTCTTATCGCATCCTAAAATGAGGCTTAGGTGTTGGTTCAGCACTGACTTAGATAGGAGTCAAAGTTTCAATAAATTTGGTAACAATCTACTTTTACCTTGGTCATCATCTCTCATCCAACTACAGTACTAATGAGACCTGATCCTGCTGAGCTTGTGAGCACCCAGAAGACCTCTGTCTGGGTAATAGGGTCACAGTGATCATCAAACACTGTGCCATGTTGCATACTATTTGGCAAATTCAATGTGGCCCAAGGAAAGGAACTGTGCTTTTGAAATAAGCCTAGAGACACACACACAGCATTTTTATGATGATGTTACTTAAGATGACTTTGTGGACAGCACTGGTGAAAGATTGGGGTGGATGTGAGGAATATTTCACCATAACCAATTATTATAACTTAGTATTACTAAAATTAAGTGATACAGATACAGTAATGTATCTGTAACATATGAATATTACATTAAGGAGGCATGACAATTTTATCTCACAAACAGCAACTGTGCTTTTCAAACTTAAATAACTGAGTGGATTTGAGGGGAGTTGTGCAAATAAAGTTGTTAGTCTAATTAAGGATTGCGAGCAGCTCACAACAAAAAAGACCAACCATTAGAATGACTGGCATGATCAGGTACCTAAAGATCCACCATTTTAAGCCCTGATTCAGCAAGAGCACTGAAGCACATGCTTAACTTTAAGCACTTGTAGTCCCATTGCTTAAAGCTGGGATTACTCATATTATGTAACTATGCATATGCTTAAGAAATTTGCAGAACTGGAGCCATAAAGATTAAGTGCATTGTAATACATGGATTTTGGATTTAAGACTTTTGTTGTATTTCTAATGATTTATGGCATATTCGGTTTGGGAAATGAGACAGTTCTCACACCCATATACACAATTTTTTTCCTGCTTAGCTATTTCCCAGCATGGATTTCTTATTATTTTCGTCCAGATACAGGATAGCACAAAGCAGCTGTTTTTGCAAGTAGCGTCAGCAGGGAGTACTTTTGTACAGTTCCCAGGCCCTTGGCCAGCAAGGGCTCACTCACTGTGTTAAGGGGTGACTCAAATCCTCATTTTCTAGGATGTTATGAGGTTGATCGGACTGCTCTTACTGGACTGGGATCATTGCAGAACCTCTGTATTAAATGGTTTGCCTTATGTAGCAGTGTTTGAGGAGGACCTTGACATAGTTTCCCCGCAAGTACTAGAGTCAGTCTGTCTCATCAATCATTGACAAGAATTGATTCATACTGTGCTATATCCTGTTTTCATTTCAGCCTCCCACATGAGAGCAAAATGCAAAACATTAGTGCTCAAGGAATACAGAGGAGCACTTGACTGCAGAGTGGTGCACATGGCTTCTTAAAATGAGACACTGCAGTTCACAATGGTGCTCTCAGAGTCAGTGGAAGCAGGAGCAGCTGTTATCTATAATCCCCACTTTTGTTTTCCTCTGGCACCTCAGCATGCAAGTTAAACCAATTTAGATTCAATGCGAGTGCACTCACCTAAAGCAAACCCCTTCACAGTTGGGCATGGCATAGCATTTCTTTCCTCATCAGTGCCCCCTGATGATAGCAGCTCCAGACCTGTGGTGGTCTCTCTTCATGTGACTCAAACCTCCAGTCAGATCGCTTTAAAGTCTTTCCCCTTTAAGGGTAACAGCTTCCCACTCAGACAGTACCCCACTTGACACTGACATCTTCTGCCCCTCCAGAGCTCCTTTTCTGTTCTACCCTCCTGTCAGAATAGTGACCCTAGAGATTCTTTCTGGAGTCATTTAACCAAATTTAAAAGCAAATGTGTCTATGACCCCTTCCTCAGGCTTAAGCTTTTAGTCTACCCTGAGTCCTCCCTGTCTCTCCATTCTACTGAATAACACTAACTCTCAGAAATTACCTCTCAGGAGACTTGCTCCTAGTCTGGATCCTCACAACTACAGTCTGCCTGTCAGCCTTCCCTCAGGCCCACTTCAGGAATTTTCTGCTACCATCTTAAATCAGAACTAGGATATAAACTCCCTCCCTAAGTTCCTTTGCTATTATCCAATAAAAGACTAGAAAGACTCTTTTCCTTCTCACCCTGCAGCCTCCTTCTACCCTCAGTTTCCTCCCTTCATAGAAACCACCTAGTTCTTCCCCCAGCTGGAACTCATCATTAATTGGGCCTGGCCCATCCTCTGGGTGCAAACAGATGGGTCAATTAGCCGCTCAGGCCCACATTAACCATTTCAACATCAGTGCCCCATCACCCTTTACTACACATGCAGGGTTGCTGGAACAATTTGTGTAGTGGGAGGGCTGAAAGCCATTGAACCAAACTGTAAACCCTGTATATGATGGAAACCAGTTCAAGTCAGGGGGTGCAGCAGCATCCGTAGCACCCGCAGTTCCACCACCCATGTATACATGGCTACAGCAAGTGTTGGTGGTATAGGAGAGTGTCTCAGGGTGGGCTGACCCTTTAAGGGAGTTGGGAGTCTACTTGTGCCTTCTCAGTTGCCTGCCCAGGTGATTGGTTTAGAAGCAGATAAAAGAGAACCTGCTCAGCTCCCTCGGGGGTGAGGGATGTTGGTGTCACCGGGAGACTCTTGTAGCCATGCAGGGTCAGAGAGGACTGAAGCAAAACCTTTCTAGCTCAGTTGCCAACTTTCACACAATAAATAAGCACCCCGACTTTCACAATAAGCCAAAAATCAAGCTAATCCCATTTCAAAACAAGGCCAAAACAAGCTAATCCCTAAGAACCCCAACACTCTATGTGACTAGATCCCCCGGCGTGCAGTCCGGGACTGTGGTGGGCTTGCTGTGCACCCCTGACTCTCTCCCCTGCTTGCCCCCCCCATTGCCCCTGCTTGCTGGGAGGTGATAAAAAAAGGTAGGGTTACCATATTTTGAGTGTCCAAAAGGAGGACACTCCACGGGGTCCCGCCCCCAGCCCCGCCCACGCACCCGCCCCAACTCTGCCCCCTCCCCTGCTTCCCGCGAACATTTGATTCACGGGAAGCCTGAAGCAGGTAAGGAGGGGGTAGGGGGAGGAGGCGCGGCCCAGTCTGGCCCCCCCCGGCGTCTCCAGCCTGGGTCGGCTCGGGCCCTGGGGTGCCGGCCCCGGGCCAGCCCCTGGCCGAGCACCCCCGGCCTGCCCAGCACTGCCGGTCCCCAGCCCCGGCCCCCGGCTCGGCACCACCGGCCCGGCCCCTGGCACCTGGCTTGGCACTGCCGGCCCGGCCCCCGGCCCCCGGCTCAGCACCGCCGGCCCCCGGCTCGGCACTGCCAGCCCGGCCCCCTGCTCGGCACCGCCAGCCCCCGGCTCAGCCCCGGCCGCCGGCCCCCAGCTCGGCACCACCGGCCCGGCCCCTGGCACTGGCCCCCGGCCCCAGCTCGGCACCGCCGGCCCGGCCCCCAGCCCAGCACCGCAGGCCCTGCATGTCCCGATTTTCCCGGACATGTCCGGCTTTTTGGGATTTCCCCCTGGACAGGGATTTGGAGCCCAAAAAGCCGGACATGTCCGGGAAAATCCGGACATATGGTAACCCTTAAAAAGGAAGCTACAAGCCAAACAAGCAAGAAGCCAAAAACTAGCCAGCAAGCAACTCACAAACCAATTAAGCCAAAACCAAGCCCAATTTCTGTGTTTTTTTCATGGGTTTGGCATGTCTGCTTTCTGGCCACACTATATAGAAGAACCTGGCTGGAGCTACTTGCAGTGAGGGGCAGGAGCAGACAGTTTAAGATGAAGATGTTTGAGGAAATGCCAGGTAGCAAAACCTGGATTTTGGGAAAGAGCTGTTGAGCCCAGCAGGGGCTGAAGAAACTGTGAAGTCAGGGAAAGACTTGTTTTGATTTTAAGTTGACATTTTACCTGTGAAGTAGTTTTAATACAACAGACCAAGAGTCTGGGTGCAGTTATTGGGAAGACCAAGAAAGGGAAACTGAGGTAATGGCTGAGTCTGACACCAATCCAGTAAGGTCCTTTTATAGAGTCTGTGTAAGAGGCTCTAACAGAATATACATCATGTTAGGTATCTCTAATTTGGGTGCAATACTTTAAGCAGATGAGTGCCCCCGATGCCACCACCAATTCCTGCAGAACCCAAGGTTTCTTTTAGTCAAGTACTAAGGGAGCCAAATGCTGCTTATCTGAGGTGATCATAGCTCCAGGTGTTCATGGCTGCAGACTGTGAATCAACAAAACAACAACATTTCTCCCAATTGCTAAGTTCTAGAGCTGGTTGAAACTTAGAATTTAAGTTCTAGAGGAAATTCCAACATGAAGAAATTTCCTGTTGTCCTACATTGGAACAAAAAGTTGACATTTCCACCCCTTCGCACCATCCCCCCAAAATGAAAAGTTTTTTTAAAAATTCATTCTGAAAGGATTGAAAGAGCTTATCAGAAGATTACTTTGAGATTTTTATATTATATTACATACTAATATAATGATGAAAAATGAGTACTTCAACCTTGTTGAAACAGAGCATTTTGGTAATCTTCTGTCAAAAACTTCAACAAAATAAATACATTCTCTCAAAATGTTTTTATTTTGTTGCATCAGCTGTTTCAGATAGAAAAGGGTTCTGTCAGAATATTTGCAACCAACTCCACTAGCTTCTCTGTTTTTTGAAAAGCCTGTGTAATGGTTCTCTCCACAGCAGCAGGCTGTGCTGATCTTTTGGTGATGTTTTAATTCCGTTGGTCACAGTTGCTATTCCTGTACTTGATTACTTGTTTCCTTTTTCAAATACCAAAAATGTTTCAGTTTGCTTAGAGGTACAGTAGTATGTTGGTATAAACAGTCGGGAACTTCCTTTTCTGAGTTTTGTGGTACAACACTTTTTCCAAAAGCAGCATCCTTCCAGTAAGAGCATGCAAACAGGCACCAGCCCACAAAACATCACATTGTCAGGTGTGAAAATAACATGGGCTTGAAGCATCCTTGGAATTCCTTTCTTACTCCTGTATCTGGAGTGCAGCTAAAAGACTAACAGAGGCACCATATGTCCCAGGATTAAAGTATGAGCCCTTCCCCATTTCACACACTCAAGAGACAGATTTATGCAGCAGATTAATCTTCTGTCTCCTTTTAGGCCAGGTTTGTTCTTGCTGCCCAACGTGGAGGAGCAATGAGCTGTAGTTTGTAGGGTTGGACAGTAAAAACAAAAGAAAGAGTCTAGGATAGCTGAGTGTGTGCTGACAGCTTCTGTGATACAGGAAAGTGGAACCTGGCTCTTGCATATCTGCTCATAAATGAATAAATCACTGCCCAACACCCAACAGTGCCAGTGGCATATGAAAGAAGAGGACTGGTCTTAAATTAGTTCAATCTTTGTTTTGCTGCTAGGTTTGCTATCTCGAGGAGCTCACTCAAAGTCCAAGTGATACATTCATAGAATCACAGAATATCAGGGTTGGAAGGGACCTCAGGAGGTCATCTAGTCCAACCCCCTGCTCAAAGCAGGACCAATTCCCAACTAAATCATCCCAGCCAGGGCTTTGTCAAGTCGGACCTTAAAAACTTCCAAAGAAGGAGACTCCACCACCTCCCTAGGTAACGCATTCCAGTGCTTCACCACCCTCCTAGTGAAAAAGTTTTTCCTAATATCCAACCTAGACCTCCCCCACTGCAACTTGAGACCATTACTCCTTGTTCTGTCATCTGCCACCACTGAGAACAGCTGAGCTCCATCCTCTTTGGAACCCCCCTTCAGGTAGTTGAAAGCAGCTATCAAATCCCCCCTCATTCTTCTCTTCTGGAGACTAAACAATCCCAGTTCCCTCAGCCTCTCCTCATAAGTCATGTGCTCCAGACCCCTAATCATTTTTGTTGCCCTCCACTGGACTCTTTCCAATTTTTCCACATCCTTCTTGTAGTGTGGGGCCCAAAACTGGACACAGTATTCCAGATGAGGCCTCACCAATGTCGAATAAAGGGGAACGATCACGTTCCTCGATCTGCTGGCAATGCCCCTACTTATACAGCCCAAAATGCCGTTAGCCTTCTTGGCAACAAGAGCACACTGTTGATTCATATCCAGCTTCTCGTCCACTGTGACCCCTAGGTCCTTTTCTGCAGAACTGCTACCCAGCCATTTGGTCCCTAGTCTGTAGCAGTGCATCGGATTCTTCCGTCCTAAGTGCAGGACTCTGCACTTGTCCTTGTTGAACCTCATCAGGTTTTTTTTGACCCAGTCCTCTAATTTGTCTAGGTCCCTCTGTATCCGATCCCTACCCTCTAGTGTATCTACCATGCCTCCCAGTTTAGTGTCATCTGCAAACTTGCTGAGAGTGCAGTCCCAGTCCACACCATCCTCCAGATCATTAATAAAGATATTAAACAAAACCAGCCCCAAGACCGACCATTGGGGCACTCAAAACCGGCTGCCAACTAGACATGGAGCCATTGATCACTACCTATTGAGCCCGATGATCTAGCCAGCTTTCTATCCACCTTACAGTCCATTCATCCAGCCCATACTTTAACTTGGTGGCAAGAATACTGTGGGAGACCGTATCAAAAGCTTTGCTAAAGTCAAGGAATAACACATCCACTGCTTTCCCTTCATCCACAGAGCCAGTTATCTCATCATAGAAGGCAATTAGGTTAATCAGGCATGACTTGCCCTTGGTGAATCCATGCTGACTGTTCCTGATCACTTTCCTCTCCTCTAAGTGTTTCATAATTGATTCCTTGAGGACCTGCTCCATGATTTTTCCAGGGACTGAGGTGAGGCTGACTGGCCTGTAGTTCCCCTGATCCTCCTTTTTCCCTTTTTTAAAGATGGGCACTACATTAACCTTTTTCCAGTCATCCGGGACCTCCCCCAGTCGCCATGAGTTTTCAAAAATAATGGCTAATGGCTCTGCAATATCATCCGCCAACTCCTTTAGCACCCTCGGATGCAGCGCATCCAGCCCCATGGACTTGTGCACGTCCAAGTGTGGGAGTTCAGTCTACACTGAACAGCTGCGGACATGGCTAGTATGGTTGATGATCATGTTTGGAATAATTCTTAAATATGGCTACAGGCCTCATACCAGTGGAACATGTTTTGTGTCCAAACTTGAAATGTTTAAAACTGAGGAAACAGTGCTAGATCACTATGGTATGAGAGAATAGAGTGAGCCTATGGCAGAGTTTTGTTAACAATATAATCCTGTCCATACTAGACAGAGAAATTCTGCAACAGGATTGTTGTTGGCAAGTAGTTATATGATCAAGCAGTAGCTAGAGTTACACAAGCACTAATACATACTTAACAACTCAGTCTCATGTCATCCTTCAAAATGACCAGAAGCTACACGGAATTGAAGTATTTAACCACAACTATGCCACCAATTTTTTGTTTCCTTTGAAAATATGCCACTTTCAAAAATCACTGTTACAAACTGAATGAGTTGAATGGACCTGTTCAATAAAGTTTTCAAAATATAAATCCCAATAAATACATTTTAATGCTTTTTGCAATGAAGTTCCAATCTTGAAACTAAAACTATGAAATTCAGCTTTGCTGATACTGCCCACTTCCAACTACATCTCCAAGGAAGTAATTTTCCTTTTCTTCCTCTTTTATTCATCACTTCTTTCACCCAGCCTTCTATTGCTGGTGTCCTACAACTTAGGCTCAGATATTAAGAACAGGAGTACTTGTGGCACCTTAGAGACTAACAAATTTATTTGAGCACAAGCTTTCGTGGGCTACAGCACAGACTAACCCGGCTGCTACTCTGAAACCTGTCATTCAGATATTAAGTGTTTTTCAACAACTTCCCTTCCATTAGTTGTATGTTGTACATCCTTTACAAGTAAATATTGTATCTCTAAGCTTAATTATCTATTAATATTTCATTTGCCATTGATTACACTGCTCTACAGCCAAAATGCTTCTGAAATAAATATAGTCAAACTTTACTAATTCTGGGTCACTGAGAATGAAAATGATGCTTAAAATTGTTGATTGTCTCTAGTTTTCAAGATATGCTATTGGGTCAGTATATACAACCCTTGACTTGGGAATGGCGGAGGATAAGTGAGTTATAAAGGAAGGGATCGCAATTTAAACCAGAAATGACTAAAATACATCTTTGACTGGATCTATGAATAAATCTATGACTGGGTTTGGACAGTACTTGCTTTTTAGGCAAAACAATGAATGATGCAATGTGAAGCTGGTATTGCGTCATACATGAGATGAATTGCATCATGTTATTCCTAGAAGTCATGGATGATGCAATCATAATGAAGCTTACATCATTCTGCTGAACAAATTGCCCTATATCAGCTCTAGAAAATATACAGTGTCGTGCTCTCTTATTTGTCAGCGTTTGATTTTGCAAAGGGACACATTTCTGTTTAGCCAAAATGAGCAGAGACGCCTCGTACTTGTGTGAACAGTGCAGATAACTTCTGCTATGTTTGTGGTGAAGTTACTTTTGCATCACAAAAGCGCAGTATAACCACTACGGTTAAGAAAGCCTGTCACCTTTATTTTGGCTGCAAAATTGGAGATCAGGACAAGAGGTGGGCCCCACACATATGCTGCAACACTTGTGCAACAAATCTTCGCCAGTGGTTGAACAGGAAAAGGAAATCTATGCCTTTTGCAGTGCCAATGATTTGGAGAGAGCCAGCAGATCATACCAGCAATTGTTACTTCTGCATGGTGCCTCCAGTTGGGAAAGGTGTGTCAAAGAAGAAAAAGTGGACTGTGCATTATCCAAACATTCCATCCGCTATACGCCCAGTACCCCACGGAGAAGGCACCAGAATCATTCTCACTTGAGTCAGACGAGGAAGAGGATGAAACTTCTGGTCCTGAACCATCAATGTCACAGGACCCACATTTTCTCCCATCCTCCTCCTCTGAACCACACCTCATAACACAAGGTGAACTGAATGACCTTGTCAGGGATTTGGAACTACCCAAGAGTAAGGCAGAGCTGTTGGGCTCCAGACTACAGCAGTGGAATCTTCTGGCAGGGGATGTTAGGGTTTCCATGTTCCATGACTGTCAAAAGGATCTTGTCCCATTCTTCTTCATGGAAGGTGATCTTGTAGCCTGCAACAACATCCATGGTGTGATGGCAGCCCTCAACATCGTTCACGATCCAGATGAGTGGAGACTGTTCATTGATTCATCGAAGACAAGTCTTAAAGCTGTTTTACTGCATAATGGCAACGTTTTGCCATCAATTCCAGTTGGTTATGCAGTCCATATGAAGGAAACCTATGACAACATGAAACAATTTTTGAGGTGCATAAACTATGACCACCATCAGTGGCAGCTTTGTGGCAATTTGAAGGTTGTTGCTCTCTTGCTTGGTCTGCAGACTGGATACACAAAGTACTGCTGTTTTCTCAGCAAATGGGATAGTCGTGCAAGAGATTCCCACTACATCAAGAAAGATTGGCCACTCCAACAGTCATTGGAGCCTGGGAGGAAAAGTGTTCAGCATCCACCACTTGTTGAATCAAGGAAGATTTTGTTACCACCCTTACACATCAAGCTGGGTCTGATGAAGAACTTTGTCAAGGCCATTGACAAAACACAAGCAGCTTTCAAGTACCTCCGTGGAAAATTTCCAAGGTTAAATGAAGCTAAGATAAAGGAAGTTGTCTTTGTTGGTCCTCAGATTCGTGAACTTCTTCGAGATGATGCATTTGACCATGCACTGCGTGGCAAGGAGAAGATGGCATGGAAAGCCTTCCAGTTAGTGGCAATAAATTTTCTCGGAAACAACAAGGCAGACAACTACAGGTTGTTGGTGGAAAACCTCCTCAAGGCATACAAAAGCCTTGGTTGCAACATGTCACTAAAGATACATTTTTTGCACTCTCATCTAGATTTTTTTCCACCGAACTGCGGAGCAGTGAGCGACGAGCACGGCGAGCGATTTCACCAGGACATTGCAACAATGGAGAAACGCTATCAGTGCAAATGGAGCCCATCAATACTTGCAGACTATTGCTGGACAGTGACAAGAGATGCTCCATTTAATAAATACAAGAGACAAGCCAAGAAGCGCCGAGTAGACACTGAATAGGACTAAACTATGTACATAATAGTTTTTTGCCTTTTGTTTCAAATAAATTTTATTTATATAACCCTTTTGCTGATTTTTAAAGTGTTACATAAACAAGACAGGTGAAATATTATCATGTAAAGCAACCATAAACACATGAAAAGACCTAGGTTTACAATTTATGATTAAAACTCTACTATCTACACAGTATACATAGACATAAAATGTAAAAACTTAAATATCTTAGAAACAGTAGCCAATCAGTTGTTTTAATTGTCATATTTGAATTCAGCACATCAAAATACATAATAAATAGTATATTTTGTCTCTGAAGCAGACGACTTCTCAAAAATTGTAGACCAGTGTTATTATTAAAGTGTTATTTGTATTGTGGTAGCACCTAGAGGCCCCAACTAGAATCAAGTGCTTAACTTTACTTGAGCACATGCTTAAATGTTTTGTTTGAATGCCTTGTCTAAATTTGCACAGGAAGTCTGTGGCAGATCCTAATCTCCTGAGTGCTAGTCCAGCCCTTAACCACAAGGCTATCTTTCCCCTCCTAAGGATTCTTACACATTTTGTATGGAGACTGGATTCCTCCGTTTATTCACAAAGCAGCTGCATTGCTCCTGTAAGCTATCCTGCTGATGTTCCTTACCCTGACGTATGGGGGTTGGGGGGATCACCTCTTGGGGTGAGAGTATTGTTCTCTTCCTGTTCATTCTGTCCTTTTCCTTTCTAATGAATCTGCCAATAAGGGTGACAGTAGCTTTGTGATATGAACATCTGCTCACTAGACTCCAACTGACACCACGACTCATTTCACATAGGTCACATATTGATAAATGGGCCTAGATTTAATTTGCTGAACTGACAGTAAAAGACTGTAATACAAGTAGATGGGGTTTCCTTAGTCCATATGTGATATTACAGTCTTAACGGGGCCAGACTGCAGTTATAATCTCCTGTAGTACAGTAACAGCTGATAAATCTGCTTTGCAACCTGGGATTGCAACAGAGCTGCCTTTCAAGTACATTTCCTATTACCACCACTAGATGTCATATTTTTATATATTTTAAAGTGGATGATTACATTAAAAAAATACTCACACTTTTACAACACAAATACATTTCTTTGATCTCCCATCTTTGCTGGCAAAAGAATTTGAGCACTTGAATATAAACTATAATGCCTAGGTCTTAATTCCAGGGTTGCCAGGTTTTTATTTTCCTTCCTCTGCTCTGCCATTTTCCCTGTGTTGCACCATTTTACCTTTACCTGAGGAAGATACCAAGAAGTTCCCTCTCCAAATTTTATTCCATGAATCAGCCAGTATAAAATACATTGACATCATTCACCACAAACCATTGCCAAATCACTATTGCCTTGCATTTATGTGGAGAATACTGAGATCTCACTCAATAAGAACACTGAATGATATGCCATTTTTGACTAAAGGCCATGTCTCCCCTGACAGAGTCCAACACACAATTATGTTCCAGATGTGGAAGCTGCGGGATGTACATGATCCTGGAGCAGGTACCTGAAAAGAGCTTTGTTTGTATGAAGTGGTGATTGATAGAGCTAAGGGAAGAGAAGATCTGAGGTTTGGAGATGCAGATGGAAACTATAGTTGAGTTTCAAAGGGAATTTGCACAGATGATGGAGGGAAGGAAAGAGGAGGCTGAAGGGAAAAGTCAAGACTCGCAGATGCAAACTGAACTGAAGAACTCTGAGGGGAGATTCCTGGATGAGGAAAGTGCCCAGTGGAAACATGTGACTACAAGAACCAGGCAGAGGAAAAGTCTGGATAGTGAAGAAGAAATAGAGCTCAGGAAGAGGTTTGCTGAGTTGGATAATCAAGAAGGGGCATAGCAGGCAGTAACTGAAGGTGGAAGGGCAAGGAAGAAGTGAAGAGTGGCTGATCCTATAAAAAGAGGTGAAGAGCCAAAAAGAAGGAAGGCCAAAGAATCACACTATCACCAGGAAAAAAGGCAGATCTACGTAAATGGTGACTCCTTACTAAGAAGAACAGACAGGCCTGTCACCAGAGCTAATCCAAAGAACAGAAGGGTGTGCTGTCTACCAAGCTAAGATACGGGATGTGGACCTGTGGCTGAATAAGATCCTAATAGGAGCAGGAAAAAATCCACAGATTGTCCTTCACATGGGAACAAATGATACAGCTAGATTCTTGCTGGAACCTATCAAGAGAGACTAAGCCAGGCTGGGGAAGATGCTTAAGGAAATGGAGATAAAACAAGATTATGATAATTAACAGATGGCTCAGGCAGTGGTACTATAAGGAGAGCTTTGGGATGTTTGACCTCTGGGAGGTATTCATGGACAAAGGACTGTTCTCATGGGATGGACTCCACTTGAGTAGGGAGGAAAATAGACTTCTGGGATGGAGGTTGGCACAACTGATTAAAAAAGCTTTAAACTAGGAACTTGGGGGAGATGGTTGGGAGATGCTCATGTAATCTCCACACCTGATTCTAACACTGAGTGGAAGGAAAAACAAAGAAAGAAAGGATAAGGCAATGGAGAAAGAAACAGCAGTGGTTAGGAGCATGGACATTAAGAGGAAAGATAGTTTCATTGGTATCAGCACTAACAGTCAGGTAGGCGATACTGGCAATAGAATAATTATGCCCAATCAGGTGAGGAATCTGGGCAAAACCAATGCAAGGAGTCTGGGTAACAAAATGGAGGAACTAGAACTATTGATCAGGGAGTGAAACCAGATATTATAGGGATAACAGAAACATGGTGGAATAGTAGCCATGACTGAAATATGGGTATTGAAGGGTGTGCTGTTCAGGAAAGACAGAAATAAAGTGCTGGTATAACACTGTATGTGAAGACAAGCCCTTGGTGTGCATGTGGCATTTTGGTTATGAAGACTTCTCACTTCCTCAGTATATCAGCCAACATTTATACCACATCCTGCAACACCTTCATCACTAAAATATCCTGAACTGGAACTTGTCATATTTTTCATTGTGAATCATTTTTCTGTTTGCTTGTATTATTGTTCATAATTGTTCAATTATTCCTTTATGGAAACAAATTACAGCCAATAGGTTCTTTGAGAACTGCTCTTGTTCACGCACAATCATCCTTGTTTGCATGCAAATGCAGGTATTCATACAAAGGATAGCCCATTCCCCAAGCATTTGTGTCAACAGAAATTTGTGTGTCTGAATGTTTGTGAATAGCAAGTCAAAAGGGAATGTGGCTGAAGTTGTTCAGAATCAGAAAGACTCTTCACAAACACTATTTCACAGAATTTGCCACCCAGCTCTAAGCTGAAGATGTACACATGCTAAATCAGAGAAATGAGTTGAGTTTATCAGCCTCAGAATAACTGGTTTCTAGAATCTAATGTTCAGAGAATCCTCATTCTTCTCATAACACAGTCTACCACTCAACATTTTGTATCAAAGATATTTGTATATGGTCCTGTTATGATATCTGAACACCTCACAATCTTCCATCCTCACAACACCCCTGTGAATTAGGGAAGTCCTCTTACCCCCATTTTACAGATGGGAGATTGAAGCACAAAGAGACTAAGTGACTTGCCCAAGGTCCTTGTGACAGCGTGCTGAGAACCAGCAGCTGAACCAGCACTCAGGTCACTGTAAAGGTAAAATGGTGCAACACAGGGAAAATGTAGCTGATGTCTCCTCGAGATGCCTGATTGAAAGAAGAAATGGCTAAATATTAGTTCTGCCTGGGCTGAGGAGAGACAATGATCCTTTTAAAAGAGCACAGGAAGGAAGTGCAGGAGGAGGAAAGGAGGGAAGGAAGGAGAGGACAGGACTGCAGAGCTGAGCCAGAATAAAGGGAGATCTCTGCCTGGTCATATCTCTTCCCCCACTTATGATTGTACAACATTATAAATAGGAATTGCTGCATGGGACCACATGAGGGTGGTGTTAGTGAAACACAAACAAAATATACCATGTAGGTGTCAGAGCCATTTATACAAGAAGACAGGAGTGAAGAACTGCATGCTGTCATGGTCCTACAGAAAGTCTATGGTAGAACAGGGACTTGAACCAAGTCACCAGAGTCCCAGTCTAATGCTCTACCAATTGGCCCACCATTCCTCTGAGAACCCATCATTCATAGACATGGTGACCTCTTACCTCCTTTTTATCCTGGTAGGTACCACCATTTCACTGTGGGCACTATAGCTGTATGAAGTGGCTTGGATCTAGATATCCAGTGTGAAGATTGATCCACTCCCTCAAAAAAATGCTTTTACATCTCTTCTGGTATTGACCATGCTTCCTTCCCAGCATCACAGGTGAACCATGCATCAGCTACAGCTTCTACTGTAGAACAAGTACAGAGATCAGGTGCTTTGCGATCTGGAGTCTTGACATCTCCTAAGCAGCAATATTCTGTCAGCGAATTAGAGACTGATACAGATATATGGACACCTGAAAAACAGCACATCTACATATGCAGAGTAGACAATTTACTTTCAAATCTATCAAGTCTTATCAATCCTTTTGAACACTAGCCCTTGAGAATATTATGTTGAGCTGACCATTTGAACCAGTATAATTTTCTGGTGCACAGTTTACGCCAGGGAAGACCACCACATGACTGGCTTTCTCTCTCAACATTTGGGAGTCCCTTTTGATTCCATCAGCATAGTGCATGCATTTTTGGAGGCAGATAGTCCAAAGGTCTTACGTGGTCCCATGAAACTTTGATGTGGAGCTGTCCAGTTATGTCAGGCATCCCACTAAACCCCATAGTTTGCTTCCCTATATCTGGACTCACCAAATCAATGAAGCCTTAGGCCTATGATTGTCATCTAGAAATAGAACAGAAAATAACTCTCAGTATTGGACATTAGGAAAAATTTCCTAACTGTCAGGGTGGTTAAGCACTGGAATAAATTGCCTAGGGAGGTTGTAGAATCTCCATCATTGGAGATTTTTAAGAGCAGGTTAGACAAACACCTGTCAGGGATGGTCTAGATAATACTTAGTCCTGCCATGTGTGCAGGGGACTGGACTAGATCACCTCTCGAGGTCCCTTCCAGTTCTACGATTCTATTGTCAGGTGATGACAAGGTCAGCAATATAAATACATCACTTTCTGGTCAGATACTGAGAATCTTAACAAGCAATATGGTATATGTGCAAAGCGAAAAGTCCAGAAAATCCCCAGTATTATCAGATGATGACAAGGTCAGCAGTATAAATACATCATTTTGTGATCACATACAGAGAACCTTATCAAGTAATATGGCATGTTTGCAAAGCAAACAATCCAGACAATCTCCACTATCTCTATTTGAGCTAAAGTCTGACCCTTTACAGATTTCCAGTGGTCTTCAATAGTTATCATATTTCAAGTTCCCAAATAAAGGACACTGCCAAGAGGAGGGTGTGGGAGAGCGGGTGCTGGAGGGGACATTTTGGGGGTGCTGAAGGGTGTGTGTGTGTACTGGGAGGTGTATTGGAGGTACTGGAGGGGTGTGTGTGCTGGGAGGGGCACTTGGATGGTGCTGGAGGGGGGGGTGTTTATTGGGAGTATTGGAGGGGTAATTTGGGGGTGCTGGAAGGATGTGTACACTGGTAAAAGGTATTTGAGGGTGCTAGATGGGTATGTACTGGGAGGAGAATTTGGGGGGTGCTGGAGGGGTGTGTGTATGTACTGGGAGGGTGTATTTTGTGGATGCTGCAGGGTGTGTACATATGGGGAGGAGTATTTTGGGGGTTCTAGAGAGGTGTGTGTGAAGGGAGGGGAATTTGGGAGTGCTAGAGAGGGTATGTACTGGGAGAAGTATTTGGGGATGGTGCTGGAGCGGGCATTTGAGGGGTACTGGAGGGATGTTTTTGTACTGGGAGGGGAATTTGGAGGGTACTAGAGAGGGATGCTGGAGTGGTGTGTGTACTGGGAGTGGGTATTTGGGGGTGCTGGAAGAGTGTATGTGTACTGGGAGGAGTATTTGGGGGTACTGGAGGGGGATGTTGGAGTGGTGTGTGTGTACTGGGAAGGGGTATTTGGGGGTGCTGGAAGAGTGTTTATGTGTACTCGGAGGAGTATTTGGGAGTGCTAGAGGGGGATGTTGGAGTGGGGTGTGTGTGTGTGTGTGTGTGTGTGTGTGTGTGTACTGGAAGAGGGTATTTAGGAGAGTTGGCGGGGCTACTTGGGTGATGCTGGTGGTGTGTGTGTACTGGGAGTGGGTATTTAGGAGGTGCTGGAAGGGTTTTGGGTACTGGGAGGGGGTATTTGGGGTGGTGCTGGAGGGGATGTGGGTGCTGGGAGGCATATTTGGGAGGTGACTTCCAGCAACCTGCGTGACTTCAGCCAGTGGTGGCCGGGAGCTGCAGGGTTCATTGGGGTACCTGGCCACAGGCAACATGGGCCTCCCGAAGCTGCATCTTCCTAGCCACTGCAGGCGGTGTGGGGACCACGCAGCTGAGCTCCCCATTTTGTGATGGATATTTTTAGTAAAAGTCATGGACAGGTCACTTTTCTTTCTCATCCATGATCTGTCCGTGACTTTTACTAAAACTATCTATGACAAAATATTAGCTTTATTCATAGCCACCCACTTTAAACCATAATGGAAAAAATGACTCATAACCATGAGAGGAATCAATACCAAAACTATCCTTCTTCAGGGACATCTGGGAGGCTCTTCTATCAACTCCCATTAACACAACCTCAGCTAGGAATTCCTGAACACTTACCCTAAACATTTGGTTCAGAGTTTCTGCTAAAACATGCCAGATCCCAGTACAGGGAACTTTTGAACCTTCTACCAGGAGAAAAAATGTGTTGCTGCTCCAAGTGGATAGAGGGAGCTTGTGCTCCTTAGATGTCTTTGTTTTTGTTTTAGTCAATTAAATGTGTTATTGTAACCTTCCCTGCTACCTCACTGGTGGAAAACTAGAGGTCAGGGGATTGAAGAAGCAAGGAGCAGATAGGAAAGTAGTTGTCAGTTGTTAGCTAAAACAGAATTATTAAGAATTTCTCCACAGCCACTGTGGCTGGTTAATTACTTTGAGAGGGAGATACACCAGAGATGTAAAGAAGCCATCATGTAAGGAAAGGGAAAAGCATATTGTGGTGACTAATTTGCTGAACATTACAGTGGATTGTTCCTACAGTACCAAAGTTGCTAAACATAACATTGCTCTAGCTCTGGCACAAAACAAAAATTAGTGAGGTCCTGTTGTGAACATTTAAAAACTGGACACCAATCTCATCAGTTCCTATTTATTTCAACATCTTTTAAAGTAGATTTAAAGGACAATATGGCATGTGTATATCTTTAATATACAGTACATACCTATTAGGTTCTCTTTCAGTTTAACACAGGAAGCCCTAGACAACAGAAAGTCTCTCATCTGCCCCATTAGTTGCTCATTATGTGTTGTCTAGCTGAATTCCCTCCAGGGAAGAAACAATTTTAACGTCTTTGTCGTTTACATTCATATGCCACATATTCCAAGTCTTGCAGTATGAGTCACATGCAGTACATATTATAACCTCTAAAATGGGCAACAATAGAGGTAGTGAATAATGAAAATGTAAGAGAATGAGTCACCTCCCACAAGCCATCATGTAATTTCCTGAATACTGATTTTGCATGATATCTTTGTACTCTGTTTTAAGTCATGATTTTTCTTGCCACACGGCTATGATCAAGGATACAATTTGCTGCAAAAGTGAATATGTTAAACAAGATGAGAAGAGATGGGCCTCACCTAAAGCCATGGATTCCAATCCCCTCAAACTTTGGCAAGTTCAGATATGATCTTCACAGCTCAGGGCTGGCTCTAATAAAGGAGCCAAAACTAGAACTCTGAATCCAAACATTCCCCAGTGTAGGGAAAAGGGATCCAAATGTGAACCTAATATTGCTAGGAAAATGTCTATTAATTGTGTGTGTGTGTGCGCGCGGTACGCACATGAAACAGAGAGCTTTAGAGCCAGAGTACTTTAATTGTACTAACCAACTGGCATCAGTGTAGACAGGGTTAGATTCCATCCTGGTGGTTTCATGCAGCCTTTTGGGGCACTAATATGATTCCAAATTAAATAATCCCTCTGGAGACTGTTGCAGTAGAAAAAAGCAGAATATTAGTTGCAATTCACAGAGCGGTTTTGCCTTAAGAATCTTAATATTCATTTCATTGAACTTAAGTGAGAGGTTGACCAAAACTGCTGGTAAAGAAATGAAAATGAGCTGTTAGTTTTATGGTGAAAGGGGAGTGATCAAAAACTAAAGGCATCTAATAACATGTGTGGGGTTCTGTCTCCTCAGGACTAAAATGATTTAATGATAGAAGATAATGACATTAATATAACTGGTCACTTTTCTACAATGGGGATTTGGCTGCTTGTTAGTTGCTGACTGTACTTAAACACACAAATGTGCCATATGTCAATAAGACAGCTAGATATACTTTTAAAAGCTCCAAAGGAATTTGCTGATTTCCAGATGTTGCAAATCATCCACTAATTATTGTACACAGTATGTGCAGTTCAGCAGCTGCTTTGTGTTACAGTATAATTATAGGATAAGTATTAAATATGGAGGGTTTTCTAGTGTCTGAAATGACATATTTTCCAACAAATATCAAATAACAATGAAATGCAGAGATACACTTGAATTTAAATATAGGCTGAAGAAAGATGCTTTGACTCAGATCTTCCATGTGCATCACTTAATGTGTTCAATTCATCTGATTGTTGTTGCTCTAATTTCTCATTTTAATTTTATGAGTTTGGCATCAACTTGTCTGTGATACCAAGGGAAAAGCGAGTGAGGAAAACAAATGGGACAGCTTGTTTTTTTAAAAGTCAAATGGGCACATTGAGAATTGATGTACGCAAGTCAATTGTGTTACAATGAAGTCAGTATTGCTGAAGTCACTGGAGAACACCAGCTTACACCAAAGCCTGAACTTCAAAGACTTCACATCCATCAGTCCTGTGCTTAGGGAACCTCAAGCAACAAACAAGAAACCAATCCACTCCGTGCAATTTGTAAATAGAAATTGGGCTACAGTCCCTTCCATTATAAGGGTCACACTTTGGGCCTGGTGCTTCTGTTGAAATCAGTGGGGGAAGCACCTCCCTCCCACGCCTCAAGAGTTCAAAGGTAGAGTGCAGTTGTCATTACCACAAATGATGATTTTCACCACAATGTGGCCACATCCAACACTGGGCTCAGAAATATCATTAGCAACTATCAATTTTCAAAATACATTTCAGAGTGCATGTATATTGAGTTTAATTCTCTCCTGTACATAGATGAATACTTTAACTGTTTTTCAAAAGGCAATTTCTAAAAAATATATAAACTATCTTTTAGCTTCCTTCTTCCAGGTCATGCATCACGTATATAGCTTGATTTTCCATCGAGTGGCTTCCACTGTTGCAAGTACATATACTGTAACTGTGGGTGTCATTTTTCACTTGCCCTTTAGTTCACTTACATGGGTAAATCTAGATGCAAATAACAGCAAGTGCAAAGATTATGCATGCAACTTTGCACTCAAAAAAAAACTTTAAAAAAAATCTATAACAAAAACCAGAATCCTATTTAAAACCAGGCTGAAAGTTTGACTTGTATTGTGCTGATCATTTCCTAAAATTGCAGATGAAGAGTGATACAAAACCTAGTCAAGTAACAGACCAAACTCTGACATGTGTTAGTACCTCCCACCAATTTTTACCCAAACCTCCCTGATTTCAATAAAAGCTCCTGAAGAGAGGAGAATATAGCTGGAAAGTCTATGAGATATACCATGCAAGATGGCTTATCACTTGTTTTTTTTTTTAAATAATCCATTAGCCTGTGCTTGTTAATCTGTGACATTCCAGGTTAAATTCATAACTGCATGGTATGTGTGAGCTACCTTCCAGAAATGTTCCCAAATGCTAGTCATAAAAAGTTAAGCTTTAACTCAGGCTAGATAGCCATGTGACTTCATAAACAAAGGGCAAATTTAAAAAAATAATTGCTTAATTCAGAACTTCAGACAATACACTGGTCTCAATCTAGATTGACCCTTTAATTTGTTTTTAAAAATATATTTTATTGATAAATCCTCTTTTTTTCTCTCTTTTCAGAATATATCAGACTATGAGTTGAACAAATTCAATATAATGCACCAGCCGTAAGTCTCTTGTTCCTTTCTGCTTCTCCATTAAATAGCCATTGTTTCTTTGCATATTGTCACTCTTTTTGTTGGTAAATAGGTTGACACTGAGAATTGTAAGCTCCTGTTCACTGCATAGTAAAGACTTTAAGTCATTTGGGTTGAATTTTCCCAAAAGAAAGGTGATAAAATATTTGCAAGAATACTGACCCAGATCAGCTGACAAAATAGTCTCTTCAGTTGCAGCAGCAGTTATTCTTGTGCAACAGAATGCTATCAGGAAGAACCACAACAGGAGAAAAAGTACAAAGTTCAACTTTAACTTTCAGCTTTTCAGGTACACCAAGCAGGTTTCATTTTGCACTGATTTTCAGTTGAGCTTATCTCCCAGATAGGCACCTTAGTAAGTGGCCAGGTTTTCAGTGGAACTCTGCAAATAACATGATATTTGGAAAATCTTGCGCATCACTGGTTGCTGCTATGTGAGGAGCCCTTTGGAAAATGTGTCCCTTATTTAAGTACGTGAATAGGAGCAGAGTTCTTTTGAAAATCTGGGTTGAGATCTTCTGAAAAGCATATGAACTCTGCAAGAGCAACATTGCTATGATAATCCACAATGTGTGTAGACTGCAGATAAAGAATCGGTTCAATGAGGTAATGGTGATAGCATGGAAACCACATTGTCTATTGCTGTATATTATACAGAACAGAGCCCAAACAAGAACAATTTATCCAAAATCAGGTCCAAATCCAAGCCATTCAAGTTTTCTTTTCGGCAATCTCTATTTTGCAGTCAATTTTAAATCTACCTTCCTTTGGTACGAGATGGCTCAGAGGACTAGTAATGAGCTTAGAAGGGCGAGGTCACACAATCATATCTAACACAGGCTGCAAATGACCAGAAGTTATTACTATTCAACAGCCTATTTGAAGCAAATGTGTGGGTGATCTCCATACAGCTCCTAATGAATGAATGGCAAACATATATCATTTGGTACAACATTTATAGGCAACGCCCTATGGTAACATTTTATATTTAAATATCCTTTAGAATACCAGTAGTATTGTAAAATTATGAAAGAAGAAATTTTGATTCTAAGGTTATGAAACGCTTACACACACAATTTGTGGCCAGTCGAATCTGTTTATAGTGATATATTTTTAATATTTTGGGATATTCTTTCTGTTGGATGCCTTTGGACACATAGAAATATCAGTGTGTTTTCTCTGTGAAACGAAAGCAGGAAGACGTGTATATTAGCTGATAAAACATACACTGTCAGCTATGATGAAGCATATATTTTACCTCCTGGTTTTTTATCCTGTGTTACCTTAACGACTAACAGATTTATTTGGGCATAAGCTTTTGTGGGTAAAAAACCTCACTTCTTCAGATGCATGGAGTGAAAAATGTTCAATCCACGTATCTGAAGAAATGAGGTTTTTTACTCACGAAAGCTTATGCCCAAATAAATCTGTTAGTCTTTAAGGTGCCACCGAACTCCTTGTTGTTTTTGTTGTTTACAGACTAACATGGCTACCTCCTGATACTATCCTGTGTTATATCTTTCTCCTATCTCTGATAAAACACTATTTCTGCTTTAAGAACAGAGCTGTCCAATGTCTCTCTCCCTGTCAATAAAAAGCTTGTTTTCCCCCATCATACCTGCCTTCCTATTGATAAGACTTTAAAGACTAAGAAAGTTAATATTTCCCTGGATTTGTTTTAATAATTAACTAAATGAATAAGGAAATGTCAGGAGGACCTTCATGCAAAGTAATTAAAATCTAATGGGATGTCATTTCAATAGGAAAATCAGAGAACATTAATAATAAGTTGACTGAAGCTGCAACCTTTGTTTCTGTGATACTTTTGGGCCTGATCCAAGATGCACCTGATGTCAATAAAATCCCATTGATTTGGGATCAGACATTGGACTTCCATAGACATAGGCATTTTCTCAGGCCCTGTGTATTAAACTTAATAGGAGTAAGCACATGCTCTTCTGTAATATGAACACTGTTGGCAAATCTAAAGCACAAACTCAAAAAGTTGACCCAATTTTCTATGCAAAAGTTTCACATGCAAAAAAAGCAAAGAAAATGAATGGTGGAAGATATGTAAGAGTTTGTTTGTTTGTAGCATTTTCTGTTTTTTTAATATAAAATGGCTTCTTTAAAAACACATCAAATGCATGAAGAATATTTGCTTTTAAGTATGAGATATTTAAACCAAAATGTTATTTGCTTTTTAGCGGTTTAAAATGAAAGGGAGACACCCCTTGAAATTTGCTGAGGGGAGAAGCAAAAGAGAACAAGTGATTTTTTTACATAAAATGTTGGCCAAAAATGTGCAATTTTAATGAAGGTAACGTAACAATCTAATGCTTGGTGAACAATACTCCAGGCAGTGGTTCAAAGATGGGGAGAACCATAGTGGCCCCATTCCATTACTGGAATCTCAGTTTTCAGTACTCATATAGTACTGCATTCTTGAATGTCCAAGGCCTAAACTGGCTCACCTAACCCCAAAGCCCATATGAGCTTTTCTAATTAAGTCTGTAGTCACAGCAGGTGTTCTGCAACTGATTTATTCCTAATAGTAGAATATAGGAACACAAACTGCCATACAATATCAGACCAGTAGTCCAGCTAGCCGTATATTCTCTGTCTGGCCAATACCAGATGACTCAGTAGAAGGTGCAAGAAACCCTGCATCAGACAGCTATAAAATAACCTACCCATAGGAAAAGTTTCTTCTTAACCTCCATTAGTTAGAGGTTGATTTATGGCCTTGGACTCCCATACACACAGGCAACCCTTCCAAACTCTTGGCCTTTACTTTGTGTGTTTTTTAAATCCTTTTTACTATAACTCTAGATGTAACTCTAGATCAGTAAAAAGAACAGGAGTACTTGTGGCACCTTAGAGACTAACAAATTTATTTGAGCATAAGCTCTTGTGGGCTAAAACCCACTTCATCCGATGCATGCAGTGGAAAATACAGTAGGAAGATTTATATATATACACACACATACACACAGAGAACATGAAACTGTGGGTGTTACCATACACACTATAATGAGAGAGATCAGTTAAGGTGAGCTATTACCAGCAGGACAGAAAAAAAACTTTTTATAGTGGTAATCAAATTGTCAAATGCTAGAAATGGGCCATTTTGATTACCACTACAAAAAGTTTTTTTTTTCTCTCCTGCTGGTAATAGCTCACCTTAACTGATCACTCTTGTTATAGTGTGTATGGTAACACCCACTGTTTCATGTTCTCTGTGTGTATATATATATCTTCCTACTGTATTTTCCACTGCATGCATCCGATGAACCCACAAAAGCTTATGCTCAAATAAATTTGTTAGTCTCTAAGGTGCCACAAGTACTCCTGTTCTTTTTGCGATACAGACTAACACGGCTGCTACTCCGAAACCTCTAGATCAGTGGTTCTCAATCAGGGGTCCCGGACCCTGGGGGAGGGGGCCCCAAGCAGGTTTCAGGGGGTCCACCAAGCAGGACCAGTGTTAGACTTGCTGGGGCCCAGGGCAGAAAGCCAAAGTCTCACTGCATGGGGCTGAAGCCTGGGCCCTGAGCCCACTACCTGGGGCTGAAACAGAAGCCTGAACAACTTAGCTTCACGGTGCCCCCTGTGGTGTGGGGCCCTGGGCAATTGACCTGCTTGCTATCCCTTAACGCAGGCCCTGGCTTTTATATGCAGAAAACCAGTTGTTGTGGCACAGGTGGGCTGTGGAGTTTTTATAGCATGTTTGGGGGGGCCTCAGAAAGGAAAAGGTTGAGAACCCCTGCTCTAGATAACCATAAAACTGGAAAGATGCTGAGGCTAGAAAGTTAAGAGCAGTCTGAGGGCTAAAACTTGCATTCATTCTACATTTTACTATGCGATACTGCAAGATCTCACAAATTAACCAAGGGCAGGCTGCATCAGTGTATAGGTGGGAGTCCAAATAATCACTTGGGTGCTGCAGTAAGTGGTGTTGATGATTCAGTAGAAGACTCTCCTTCCCTCCCAATTAGTACTGAACATACACCCCAATAGGAAAAGGTAAAGCAAAAATTACAAACTTTATGCTGTGGGAAAGATTGGTTGTACCAGTCTGCTTCTAGCTGACTCTCTGAAACAGACCTTGTCTACATTAGACTTCTCTGGGAAATCTCCCAGTGTGTATTCCACTAGTAGAGCTCTACTAGCATTGACAACATTGGCCGTGATGGCGTAGAGCTGTGTTCACCAAGACTTACAATCATGTCATCTAGACCTAAGCACAGTTAGTGGATACAGTAGTAAAACCACCAATTACCTATGTACACTAACACTCCGACCAGTGGTTATGCAATAATGAGAAATATCCCCAATGACACAGAGGCTCCTTGGCAAAGGCTCCCTTGTTCTTTGCAAACAACTCTTGCCTCAGTGCGGGGACGGGGATTTGATATTTCTGTGAGTAGCCAGTGTCAGGGATTCAAGAACCGGAGTGTTCTTCTTGGTAACCTGCAAGACAAAGACAGTGCTTGAGTGGCTGAAAGGCTGGTGATGTTAGGGACCTAACACCCAGGTAGGCAGACACAGGGAAAACTCCCTCACTCCAGAAGCAGAGGGTAACAAGGTGACTCTCAGTGGTGGGTGCCCTGAGAACCATCGCACCCCACTCGCCCACAAAAAAAAAGTCTAATGGAGATGCAGCCCTCTGAGCACTGCAGAAGCAGTCCTAAGGGGCATATACTCATCCCCTGGGTTGAGGCTCCTGAGGTAGCACCTTGATTTGCTCTCCAGTTATTCATTCCGGTCAGATCTGGCTACAGGTTTAAATTCTCTGGAAGGAGTTCTGCAGAGTCCACTCTTCTGGGAGTCTGGTGAAATATGTTTTCAGACAGTGGGACATTTCTATTTTTTGCTCTGCAAATCAGACTATAGGTCAGACACTGTCACTTCGATACCCTGGAGTCCTCCTGAAATTCTCAGGTATTTGACAGCACTCTGAAGAGCTGATGAGAGGTAGCATTCCCAGCTGTTGTGGTCAGAAGCAGCCTTATTCAGGGTTGAAATTCATTGCAGAAAAAAGGATATCCAGAATAGTACATTGCTTTCAAGAATGTTGTCTAAGTCACGTCAATTTCCTTGGGAAACTCATCAAAAAGCCTCACACACAAGTACCAGTGTTCTGAAATAGTCTTTCCAAAGATGCTCACTTATGTCTTTAATGGAACGTGTAAGGCTGAGTGTGAAATTTGCAACTGAGTATGCTGCAAAATTGACATACAAGTTTTAGATATAATTGAATGGTACATATCCATAATTTAGAAATAAATATAGAGAGAGAGACATAATTATAGCTTAGTCTCTTAGGTGTATAATTCAAGATTTCTAAAGTTAGGTGTTTACACAGACAGGATTTCAGAATACTCTGTTCACTCATGTTAGGGACAATGAAATTAAAAGGCCTCCCTAAACATGATTAGAGATAAGTCCCAGACCAGAACATGAAATGACATGAACTCCCCAGTCCCAAACACTAGGGTGGGGTTTTCAAAACCGGGACATATATTTAGGGAACATATCTCTGTAATAGGCAAAACAGGCACCACCACTCCCTGTCCCTGAATTTGCACATGCCACGTTGTTATGTAAGTAACAGACTCCTCCAAAGCTGATTTGAACTGTCAGTGGCTTGGGCCTATCTTATTTATATATGGTAGCACTGCAAATACCTAAGATGCTGTGCAGTAGGTGAACCGTGATGACCAGCCTATAATTACAGGCCTTTTATAATCATCATGTGGGCAGGAACTGGATTCCTTGTTTTGAAATCTACCACTTTTCACTGTGGTTCTATATGGCAGTTGTCAGTTTACACTATAACCAGGAATACTATGGTATTCATGAAGCACAGATTCAATAGTTGAGACTGATCTCTGGATTCTTTTCTAACGTCTTTTTCAGTTTTTTTGTGGGGGAAAATTGGGCTGATATTTTCCATAGCTGGTCTCCAAAGAAAGGAGGCTCCCTACACTTTGGGAACTTAAGAGCAAAATTGGTTGAGGTATTAGAGAGAGTTATATCTGCATTAACAAAAAGGTATTTTCCCCATATATTCCAGCTGACATGTTTGCACTTGTATAACTCAAATTGTTAGCGACAGAACCTTTAGATTTGGTAGGGTTACCATATTCAAACATTTAAAAAAGAGGACACTCCACGGGGCCCCGGCCCCACCCCTGCCCCGCCCCAACTCTGCCCCTTCCCCGCCCCAACCCCATCCCTTCCCCACCCCCATTCCAACCCCTTCCCCAAAGTACCTGCCCCAACTCTGCCCCCTCCTCTGAGCACCCCGCATTCCCCCTCCTCCCTCCCGCTCTGATCTTGGTTGGGGGTTGCTAAGTGCTTCCCTGCTCCCCACTTGCCCTGCAGCCCCTGCACCCCCCTGCCCCTGCAGCCTCAATGCCCCTGCAGCCTCTATGCCCCTGCTTGCCCTGCTCCTCCTCGTCCTGCAGCCCCTGCACCCCAGCCGCCCCTGCAGCCTCTGTGCCCCCTGCTCCCCACTCACCCTGCAGCCCCTGCACCCCCCCTGCCCCTGCAGCCTCTGCGCCCCCTGCCTGCCCTGCCCCTGCAGCCTCTATGCCCCTGCCTGCCTTGCTCCTCCTCACCTTGCAGCCTCTGCACCCCCCCACCTGCCCTGCTCCCCCACTCACCCGGCAGAGGGAGAGCTGCGGGCTCCACGTGGAGCCAAACACTGTGCCGTGCTGCTCTGCGGGGGAGGAGGGAGCGGGGGAGGGACTCTGGCTGCTAGAGGCCCCAGTGGCTGCGAGCGGCTTTTAATCAGGCCCAGCCGTCCAATCAGCCGTGCCACACTCTGCATGAGGGGAAGGGGGAAATCCCGGACATTTCTACTTTATTAGAAATCGCCCCCGGATGGACATTTAAAGCTGAAAAAGCCGGACATTTCCGGGAAAACCCGGACGGATGGTAACCCTAAGATTTGGCTGCTTCTCTCCCCTCCCTCACCACTTTTAATTACTCTTCAGGAAAGGCAAAACAATCCAAAAATTTCTTTTCAGCATTTTTTTATCGTGCCCATGGAGCTTAATTCACACTTTCTCCAGTTCCTTTATGCTGGGAAAAAGGGCTGGAGTAGTGTCCAGGGGCTCTAAAAGCCTGTATCTGGCCACAGCAAGGTTCTCTTTGCACAGGCACTGCGGACACGAGCCCCAAGGCTGCCTTCCCAGCACCACTTCACGAGGCTGGAAACAGTCAAAGAAAGGTTACAGTTTTATTATTTTCTGTTTATTTCAAGCAAGGGAAATAGAAGAAATGAAAGTGTAACCATGAGTAAGAAGCAGAAAAGTCAGGAGGAGCAAAGAAGCAGATACTGAGCTCACCAAGAAGCAGTTAGAAGAGCTGTGTGCACCATGAGATCTGTCAGCAGCTGATTAGAAGTCCAAGCTAGTGACCATGCTGCATTCATATGTTATGAGGCAGGATGAGGCACCTGCTCCATATGAGGCCAGAGAAGGTCCCACAGGGCTGCCTTGCACATAGACATTCAGGGTGTGACCTGCATGCTGTTAGGTTGGGAGCTACAACAGCAAAGAATTTTAAGGCATCTAAGGTTACAGGGCAAATGGTGACACAACCCCTCAGTGGTCTGGTCTGGATTTGCACCCCTGAACCATGACACCCTGTGACACTGCGCTTTTACCTAGAATAATTTAAAATATTGAACATTTGCAGTCAAGGATACATTTGTTTTTGTAGGTTATTTTTGTCTTCTTTTAAAAAATCATGGAAATTTAATTCAAACACATTAATGAAACACTAAGGTTGGGGAATCTAGAATGGAAAAGTCAGGAAATATAAAACATTCTGTTTCCAGCAGAGTGTTATTTCTGCCAATTTGTACATAGATCGCATTTTCTAATCCTGTTTTCTTTATATCAAAGTACACAGCATGTGCAACATGATTCAATTAAGGCTGAACTAGGAAACTTGCCTTTTAGAATTCTTGATTATGTACTTGATTGCTGTAGCTTAATTTTATCTTAATATTAGGGTTGAAGATTGGTACTGCACTACTGAAATCAACAGAATTTTTAACATAGACTTCAATGGGCACAGGGACTCAAGCCCTTACCAAATAATGTAGGTTGAAAATTTGTTTTAAATGTCTGAACTTCTGATTACTGCCTCTTTAAATGAGAAGCCACAGTCTTGTGACTTTCTTCCTTTGCACTTTCACCCCTAATGAAGCTGAAAAACGTACTGTAGGTGGTGCTTTCTATCCTGATTATTAGAAACTAGGCAAAGTTTGCCCTTCTCATTAGTGTGAATGTTGTTATGGATAAGAACATGCATACTGGGTCAAACCAAAGATCCGTCTAGCCCAGTATCCTGTCTTCTGACAGTGACCAATGCCAGGTGCCCCAGAGGGAATGAACAGAACAGGTAATCATCAAGTGATCCATCCCCTATCGCCCATTCCCAGCTTCTGGCAAAGAAAATATTAAATTACCTTCTTGTCTCCTGCCACCCAGTACTGACTCAGGCATGCGGCTTTAAATATTCTGAGATTTTGTTCTCTTGCTTTTTCTTAGTTTCCTGGTGTGCTTTAAATGATCACTTTTAAATCTTTATTTCTAGGCTGAAAATGAACACTAGCATGATGAATTGTATTGAAGGTTTAGATTTTTCTCTCTTAATACAATACCCTCCCAAACAGTAAAAATGATACCTAAACATGGACTGAAAAAGGCTTCTGTCCCCCACCACCTTAGTATTATGTAAATATTTCACAGGGCACCTTCTCAGTTGCCAGGTTGAAATGTGCAGCAGTATAAATACTCCACAGAAAAGGCTTTAATCACATTAAACTTGAAAAAAACACTTTTAAAGTATTTATTCATTCATTTTTGGCAAGGCGGAGCAGAATTTAAGTCTTTGACAGAAGAGTCTCATCCACCAATCACAGGGCAGAATATTAATAAGTGCAGTCATTGCCTGTTCATAAGAAATAATTCAGAATAGTTTCCTGTTCCTTTAAAAAAAATAGTTTTAACTTCTTAGGCCATTTTTAAGTATTATTGAACGGTACCCTGAGCCTTTCAAAAAGTCTGACAAACTCTCACAAATATGCTTTCTTTAAGATGGCTACATATTAATGTAATCTACAAATGTGTAGACACACTAAATAAAGTGGACATGAAACAACTGTGGAAACAACCATGTATTTGTGTTTCTTTCTCAACAAAAATAAAGATGCTAGCCTATAACTATTATAGTTGGAAGAGCGTGCAGAGGAAAAATAGCTAACAAAGGATACTAATTGTTAGGGGTCACCAGGGGCGGCTATTGCACATAATTGTACAAGCTTTGTTTGTAAATGACTTAGCAGTCAGGTTTTTAAGAAATGTGAATTGTTAGGTGTGAGGCAGTTCTCTTTCTAAAAGCTGAGAAGACACATGTAAAGTCTGTATTTTCTGTCCAAGTCTCTGTGACTGAACCCTTAGTTACAGAGCTACTACTTTTCACATTACCAATGCAAGCAAACAAAAATATTATAGCCAGTTATGAGATTCAGTGACTGTTACAGCAGGGGCTCAAAGTAGAAATGCATTATTATATGGGTAGTATTTTCATTGCATGCCTTCTCATTGTTTAGTTGAGCACACCCTTACCTCTAGGCCAGAAGGGCAGGACTTCAAGTCCCATACAAGGACCTTGCTGCATGCATAGTATTGTGTCGGGGTTGCCACCATTGCAGTACTAGGGAATGCTGTACTAGTCGAGATATATTTGACAGTCAACTTTTCCAGTGGGGGCAAAGGAGGGGAAAAAATGGTATGAAATCAAGTTAAAATTTCTCAATTTGATGAGAAATTCTGTGAAAAATGTCCAATTAGACAAAAATTGTTCAATTGCCTTCCAAATTTTTCTCTGAAACCAACTGTCATTTTTCAGCCAATTAAATTAAACTAAACTATTGGGGAATCCTGACTGATATCGCCTGACTTAATTGGAGCTACCAGAAAGAATTGAGGGGGTATCAGAGGACTTAAACAAAAAAGTCTTGTGCATGCGTGCTTGTTTGCATGCTCTCTCTCAGCCTGTAGCTGCATGGCCTCCTGAATCACAAGAGTCTAGCAGAGATCTCAAAGAAATGAGCTCTCAATATCTTTTACCTCTCCAGGGCTGCCCAGGATCTAGCATTTTGCATGACATTTGGCAACTGTGTCATATAGCCCTGCAGTTCTGCTGGATCCTCACACCGCCATCCAGCTTGGCTGCAGTTCTTCCTCCCAGTAGGGTGACCAGACATCACGATTTTATCGGGACTGTCCCGATATTTCCTTGTTCGTCCCGCTGTGCGGTCGGGACATTGGACAAACAAGGAAATGCTCCAGAGCCCAGAAGTGCTCGCGCCCCGCCCCCCCCCCCGCCCTGACTCCGCCCCCTCCTCCCCCGATTGGCTCCCTCCCTGAATCCCCACCTCTTCCCCAGGCTCGCCCTTCCTCCTCCCTCCACAAGCACTGGAGGGAGGCCCCGGGAGACGCAGGGGAAGCGCGGGGCCGGGGTGAGTGAGAGTCCGGCCTGGCCCCGAGCAGGCAGGACTCAGTCGCGCGGTAGAGAGAGGAGGGGGGCGGCCTGCGGGGCCAGGCGGTGGCTGTTCTCCCCCCCTGGGCAGTGGGACTCGGGAGCAGCCGCTGCTGCAGCTCCCACTGCCGTGGGGGGAGGAAGCAGCCAAGCACATGGCGCTCAGCGGCTGTGGCTCTGGCGCCCGGGCCCAGGCCTGCTGCAGGGAGCCAGTGTTTTCTTTAGCACTCTGTACCATCCCAAATAGTGAAACTGTGCATGTTGTTCTATCCAATCCCAATATGCAAGGGGAGGCACCTTTCCCTTATTTTAATGAGGATTGTCTCCATCTGTTAATAATAATAATTTGAACTTAGATGGTATCTTCTAGCCAAGGATTTTGAAGCTTTTTGCAAACATTAGTGAATACTGCCCTACAAATACCCCTATGAGATGGTTGAACATTACTACCCCCATTTCATAGCTGGGAGAAACTGAAGCACAAGAGATGAAGGCCAGATTTGCCCAAATTGAGATGCTTTGGGCCTGATTTTAGAGGTACTGAGCACTCACATTTCTCATTCACTTCATTTGCACTTACAGATGCTCATCACCTCTGAAAAATCAGGCCCAAGATGACTCAAACTAGGCTCTCAAAAACTGAGATAAACAAAATTAGAGGCCATTTTTGAAAGTGTAGGCCCATATGACGTGCTCGTGTTCACACAGTGAGTCTGCAGCAGAAGCAGGAATAGTACCTAAATTTCCTGACTCACAGCTTCCCCCAAAGTCCTGTGCCTCCACGGGATCTTTCCCCACCCCATCAATTGATTTGCTTTGCTTTGCTTTCCTCTATTGTAAGAGGGCATTTAGACAACAGAAAACAGGATGTTGTAGTTTCAAATCAATGGTCTTTCTTCCCTTTTAAAAAGTTATATTTGGTAAACCAGAAAGCACTGCACCTGGCACTCACAACTCAGAAGAAAATAACTTCTGGTTCACTCGAGCATTGAAGTGTGAAGAATTGTTAATTTATAATCTCATTTGAGCTGATTTCCACATGTGCAACGGCTCAAGCGCACACAGCACAGGAAACAGAACAGATGTCTTAGCTCATTTCTCTCCAAGCCTGAGATCTTGAGTCTCCCCATTTAAAAAAAATACAGTATTTATTTACAATATGTTATCATCACATACTTATCCACTATGCAGGAGAGTATTCCATCCTTCTCTTCTTTAGGCTGACCACTATGATAAACAGTAAAAATAGCAATCCTCTTCGGCTTTTGTGTAACAGTACAATAGTTAATGTACAATATTAGATGTTTGTGCTGTGGTGGTAGGGGGGGGTCTATATTAACCTCTTAAATAAATAAATATATGGACATATACCTATCTCCTAGAACTGGAAGGGACCTTGAAAGGTCATCGAGTCCAGCCCCCTGCCTTCACTAGCAGGACCAAGTACTGTCCCTCTTCATTTCTGACTTTTTAAGCTCAGGAATGAGAGGAAGACAACAACAACAACACCTGGACACAAATAATGCTGGGTGATGAAGTATCTGGGGGGAGAGTGAGAAATATCGAGGGCATGAAAGAAATGGAGTAGTTGTGGGTGAAGCTGGAGGGATGAGCAGTGCATGAGAGGTGCTGGAAGTGAGGCATGCTTCTAGAAGAGAAGCAGCAAAGTGACTGGGGAAGGAGCTAGTAACAGCTGCCAACAGACAGCAGCTACATGGAACATTCAGTCACCTGGGGGAGTAGCAGCAGAATGGACTCAGGACAGCTGGCCCTGCACATACTGCAGGGAAGTCAGAGAGCTGCTGTGCAGTCCTCTGACATGCCCACTTGTCCCTGACATGCCATTTTAATGACACATTAGAATTAGAGAGCTAAAACTGAACAGACCAAACATCCACAAGTCAGCAACCCATAAAATCATTATATATATAGGAGTTTTATCCCAGCTAGGGATAGAATTCACAACACCCCATGCAAATGAGCACCACTCTAATAGCACTGTCCCAGTACGCAGCACCACAGCACCAATTCATAATTCTTCCTTTCCAGGAGCAACTCAAATGTGAAGAGACAAGAAACCACAAGGATACCAGCACTTGTGTTGGTATCATGGTACCTGTACATGTAGGGTGTTATACGTTTGATTCAGAGTCCTATCTCTGGAGGTCCTGTGGGGAAAAATACTATGTGATTATGTAAATACAGACGGTATCATAATGCATAAGGCAGCTGGATTAAGGTTGCACAGACATTTCCTAACTTTTGAGTGTTTGACTTTGCAACCTTAACATTCTTTTTATGTTTTTTTTTTTTAATGTAAAAGATTCTTATATGTTGAGAACTCTTGAAATGTTACAATATTGTAATGCCAGAACATGATCCTATTTTTATTTTAAATCACTTTTTTAAAATAAATGTTGTGCTTAGAATAAGTGTTGGTTTTAAACTCCTGAATATTTTCAATAGACTAGATATGGCTAATGCAGCAGCAGTACAAGCTTCCCCACAGTATGATACAAATTGAACCTGGTGGACCCAACTGTCAGAGTGAAAAGGCAATTCATTCTCTCTGCTAGTTCAATCCTTGGTCTTTGTTGAAGCTGTCATTAGAAGTGCAAATTGAAGAGCTTTGCTCGAAGCTGGTTTGAAAAAATTGGAACTTTTAGTTATAAAACCCCTCAAGTCTAAAGTTAGCCCTGCTAACTTTTTTCTGTTTCCATTAGTAAAAAATTCTGGGGGTAAGATTTAATGTATTTTTACAGGCCTCCCTGACATTATTACTATTTTCTATTCGCCCTGTTCTTTTATTTTTGCCAAGCCCTTGTCAGTCTTCTATATCAGTTTCCTATATTATTCTCAGTGGAATTTTAATTCTTAGTTTTTCCTTTATGTTTCTAATGTCTCATTTCTTCAAGGCAGCTGTTACCACAGCCTCTATAATTTCTCCTATTTAGTTCCTTAAGGTCCACTTTCATAGCTTTTTGTTATTTCTGTAAGTTGACTCAGAACACTGGCAATGGTCTAAAAATATCTTCTCACATTAACATCTCAATCTAGCTTTGATATCAATCAGATCATTATCTAGTTTCCAGATTTATCATATATAATTAGCCAAATTTAACAATTATTCTCATCCATCCCTGACCCATCTGATTTCAACAGTTATATCTGGGGAAATATTAGGATGTCTGGCATATCCATAAACTTGCTTTAGTGAATAGATAATGCTCTTCAGGACCATAGAACTACCAGGATTATTTGTATTTCCTGAAATAGCCACATTAATGATTATGTAAGTTGCTTTTAAAATATTTCTTAATTGAATATCACCTCTTTTTCAGTTTACATGTTGCCCACAAACAGATTGCAGTTTTCTCAAATGCATTCATTATTTGAAATTAGTTTCTGAATAACTTCTGCAACTAAATATTGCTCTCTATATATTTATTTTCTCAATTTAGAAGTATAAAAAAGTACAAACACATAAACTCTTGAGTGCCCTTGCCAATTATTTAAAAATTACAGATCAAATTGAAATGTCAATCCGCTCACCCATTCTACTAAACAGGAGCTCTAAGTTCATATGAGTATGCACCAATACATTAGCCAGTGCTTCACTCTCTCCTAATTCTCCTCAGGGGTCTGGTGAAATAAATTGGCCCTACCTCATGCCCTGAACATCAACAAATCCAGCCTGTTTCAGACCAGGGGCAAGAGAGCATTCCAGAGCTCCAGGACCCTTACTGAGAATGTCCTGTCGGCAACCTCATGTCTATTATATCCAGGCCAAGGATGTAACATCAGTGCCTCAGCTAATCACAAGCATGGCAGTGAATAGTAGGAAACAGATGGTCTTTCAAATAGGCTGGTTCCAGGCCATTTAGACCTCTTCAGGTCAAAAACAACCCCTCAAAAATCTATCCAGACTCTACTAGGTATCCTATAGAGCTGTCATGTGTTCCATACAGAATCGCTGCTTACCGAGCAGGTAATCCCATCTTTGAATAGATTTATGATGTTACCCTTCATGAGCAATCCTGAAGAGCATTTAAACACATAGATCAAATGGTATAATTCTGTCTCTTAGCTGGACAGGCATCTGTCTTAGAATCAGTTATGAATCTGACATTCAGTGCCACCAGAACATTCAACAACATTCATTTGCAATTCAAGGAACTTTCCTGCCAACAAGTTCATCTACATAAATATTTGCAGAAAGTAAACACTCCCTATCTGAGCTGGTATGCCATGCCCTGCTGGACACTCTGAAGTGATTTCATTTTCACTTCAAACAAAGATTCATGGGAAAGATTTGTTGCTATGGGCCTATATTTAGGACAAAGAGTTTCTGCAGACCAACATTTCTTCAGAAGCTAATGATGTTGTGAGTTTCTTTTAAAGCGTAAAAAGGGAAATATACCTGTGAATTCAGTACTGAAAGTTAACTGGCACACAAAGTTTGAGGCTAAAGCTGGACGGAAATGTTTTGGAGCCCACAGCAACCCTGGGGAAAAAGCACTTTAAAAACTAAGTTTCCTTTAGTGTGTTCTCTAAAACTACTCCCATTACTTGTTAAATAATGTGAACATTTTAGAACTCACAGACGTTATACCAGAAATACACAAATGTTCTACAGTTAATATTAGTAGTACAATCGTTACTGGAATATTGTTTTCAGTACACAACTTCTGCCAGGCAACAGAACCCACTCTATTGTTAATATTGTGTCAGTAAGAAATAGGGTAGCTTAAAAATTATTACATACTAAAATTCCTATCAGATCCCCACAACATGAAATAATAGGAGGAAATTTTAATTGCCAGTGTCAATGCAGTAGCAGTCTGTGAATAAATCAGATGCTGCCCAGATACTACTATGACAGCCATTTTAGAAATATATAGACAGACAGTAATCACTAAGGCTGTCAATCCAGAAACTCTCCTTAGCTGTACTACTTACTTAGATTCTAAATTCTTTGGGCAAAACTCTTTGCTCCATTGTTTTTCGTGGTGCTTAGGATAATGGAGTCCAGGTCCAGTGCGGCTCCTAGATCCAAAGGCAATATAATAGAAATATTCAGTCAATAAATAATAAAATTTATTCTCAATTTTTTCAGTTTAATAATGTTTGGGAACCTGTCAAATCTGGATAGTGTTCCTTTAAAATATAGACTTTCATAAACTGCTTCTTCCTCAACCCCACCCCTACTCACACTGGGCTGCCTTTTTATTTTAAATCAATGGGGTGGGGGAACAAACTGCTATTTTAAAAAAAAGTCTTTACTATTAAATGTAAATTTGTTCTTTTCCTACTGTCCCCCTAGTATAAAGTTACACACTTTTATGTCCTCAAACATACCAAATAACAGTTTCAAATGCTGTACTTCAACAATAAATGCTGCACAGGAGGAAACATAAAAAATAATAACCAACTCTAATATAGTGATGTACTATTAAATAGCTATGGTTTTGGAGGTAACTTTGAGTTAAAACAATTGTGTAAACATACATAATATCTGCAAAATTCACAAAATCTGCAATCTTAGATAACAGACAAATGTCATGGCTGTAGTTACAATTCTGAGCTGTTGTTCTCCAGAGATGAATGTCTTATGGTAGGCTAATTATCTTGCATCATATCTAAGTCATAGCCAAGTTGATGAAGCATCTTCACTTATATCATTGCCTATGGTTTTTACTTTGTCTATTGCTTTGGTACACTAACACTTGATATGAGTTTTCTTTTCCTAGAACCCCTCCTCTTCTAACACACTGTTATACCAATAGAATAAAAACCAGCAGGATCTTACTAAGAGGGATAAGGCAAAGATGCCGCATTTATTGTAAATATAATGATAAAGCAAAAGATAAAAGTAAACAAGGTTGTTTTGACTACTTATTCCTATCACTACTTATTCCTTATACACACACATATAGATAGATAGATAGATAGATAGATAGATAGATAGATAGATAGATAGATAGATAGATAGATAGATAGATAGATTCATTCACACAATCATTCATTCAAGTACTGTATAGGTGTTATAGTTACCAGCCTAGAAGTTGCTCATGCCAAGTTACTGGCCAGGTATCTTGGTCATGAGGATGGAGCCGAGTCTGTGCCAGGTGCACCTGATGCTCCTGGAGGCTGGCAGCAGAACCAGAGACTCCAAATCCTTAGTCTTGAGAGTCCATTCTTATAGGAATGAATTCCTATGTTAGTCTATGGGACTGTTTCATTCTGCTATTGCTGGCTCAATCAGCAGAAGGCACATTCCTGGGCACATTCCTGGTGGCTCCAAACTGTTCAAAGTTTGTGTTTCTCATCCTTCCAGGTGATGGGGTGGATCCCAGTTTACCCTCCAGGGACTGTCTGGTCATCCACTTTACACATTCTTCGGCCGATGGATACTTCCTTTCTAGGCTGGCACCTCCCTAACCATTCATGTACATCAACCATTCATCAACATACATACATCAACCATTCATCAACATACATTCCATATCTTAACCATATTTTAATTTACTGTCTCCATCACTTTCAGGGTGTGTGCTAATTCATTTCAGACTCCCGGCCCTTTAATTACAGAGGGTGGGGGTCTAGGAGCCATTGCTGTTACAATGAAGTGAAAGTCACTTAACAGCTTCTAGTGTTTGTTTACATTGTATCAATTACTTCAAGAACAAAGTCAATTAACTTGTTTGTAAGTTTTACATAGTAATAAAGTATCTTTCACAGGATAGATACAATCAATGGTTTCTACGGACAGTAGCTTACAAGTTTTAACAGAAGACCCAAGAGATTTTTGTACTTGATGAAACTGTTGGATTTTAAAGTGTGGGGGACAAATTATTGGGGGGTCACTGTCACTTGGGGGAATCACTGTTAGTACCTTCTTTACTATCCCTACAACACCCATCTGGCTATTTCACAGCCATCACCCATTCCACCAAAGAAGCCTTTCCTTGCCACTCCCTAATGCTGCTACTAAATGACATGGTTAGGCCACTGAATGTAACTGAGGAGCAGGAAAGGAGCAGGATGAGAAAGCAAAAAATAGGAAATGAAACAGGCTTCAGACTAGTAATTTTCTATTCCTAAACACTGAGATGGTCTGGGCTGTGCTACTTTGCCTAGACTGCCAATGGCCTCCAGGGGCCATTGCAGCAGCTGGGGATTATCAAGGCATATACCAGGACAACGCAACATTCCAGCCACACATGCTTTCTCTACCCATACCAGAGGGCTTGTCCACACAGAGACATAGAGCACGGCAAGCCGGGGTGTAAATCTACAGTGTTCTAGCCTGCTGTAACTAAGTCACTGAGTGGGCCATGCTACCACGCACAAAAAGTCTATAGTGCACTTTGACGTACTGCTGTTTGCAGTACATCAAAGTGCACTATGGACCTGAGAGCATGGTAGCAGGGTTCACATGGCCAGTTAGTGTGCAGTAGGCTAGTACACTGTAGATTTGCACCCTAGCTTTCTGTGCACAAAAGGTGTATCTACACTGGGGCTGGAAGGTTTAACTTCCAGCTTGAGTAGACATACTGATGCTAGTTCTGACCAAGCTAGTGTGCTAAAAATACAAAAGTGTAGGCACAGTGGCACGAGCACAGGATGAGCCAGCTGCCTGAGGTCATACTTACAGTCTCAGACAGGATCGTACTTTGGACAACTAGCCCCTCCCCCGTTGCTTGTGCTGCCACAGCGACACTTCTGTTTTTAGCACACTAGCTCAATCAGAGCTAGTGAGATATATTGATTCAAGCTGTAAATTACACCTCTAGCTCCAGTATAGACATAGCCTAAGTCTCCATGCAGATGAAACCAGAAACTAGGGCACAGAGAAGGGAGTGTAGGAATCATTGGCTTTCCACCTGCTTTGCCCTGCTTGACTCATAAAGAAGAGAGAGCAGTATCTGGCCCATTATGTATGTAAACAACATCCGACCATGCAAAATATTTCATATCTTAGGACACCCCTTCCTTTCTGAAACCTGCAGAACTAATGTCTTTGTTTGACTCCTTTTTCTGGCTATGTCAGCATTGTTACACACCTATTCAAATAATGAAAAGGTTTAGGGCTGAACTGTGACTGGCTCTTGGGTGGGCACTCAAGAGAAGGAAGATTCTATGGAGCCTTCCTCATCCAAACCCCACTCTCTATGTTCTGCACTACGATCACTCACAATCATTCTCCCTGCACTTGGCCAAGTCTCCCATGGTGCACTAACTACTTAGAAGGGGGCAGGGAGGAGGCAGGGCCCAAGTAATGCTGCCTTGATGCAGAGAGAGGAGCAGCACTCAGACACTAGTCTTCTCAATTGTGCTCCAGGCGAGTGGGTGCCTCTCGTTGGCACAATCACACCTAAAGTCTCCCTCTGGGAGGAGTGGTTCCACGTGGCCCCCACATGGACCCGTATGGCCCCAAACATTTAAAGTTCAGCATTTGAACATACAGCAACATTTTAGTCAAACTTTCCTTTTTATTGTGAAGAACTGATGATAGTAAAACTAAAAAGCAGAAGTATAACTGTAGACAATGGTTGTGTTCTCAGGGGAAATAAAACACTTTGCCTGTGCAGGTGTTAAAATGAGGTTGTTCCAGTATGAGAAACTCAAACTGCATAGTGTTGTAATGATACTGTCTAAATACAGAACTCTTGTTCTGTCTGTACTGAAGCTAGAGATGTACCCCAATTCATATCAGATTTTATTTTAGATACTAAAAATAGATCCACCTTTTCCTAGTCTTGCTATTTGCCTGCTACTTACCACACTTTGAGTGAGCTATTCACCATGCAAAGTGGTAACCAATTTAGGCTTTTATGACAACTAATGCTAGTTTCCAAGTTTCTTCCAAAGTTAACACAGGGTTGCAGTACTGTGGCATAGAGCAATTTGACCCACAGCGATGAGATGCATTGTATGAAAAAGAACACACTTAACCAAGCATTCATTTAATGTATTTGGCACAGAAAGATGTGATGTAAATGAAAAAGGCCTATCTTCTCTAGGGCTGGTGATTGAGAAGTCACTGTACTTTTAACTTATACTTCTTTCTGTGCTAGAAGTTAGTGTTTTCCAGTTTAAAACATGCCACTTAGGGTTTGTATACATCAGGGGTCTCAAACTCAAATGACCACAAGGGCCGCATGAGGACTAGTGCATTGGCCCGAGGGCCGCATCACTGACACCCACCCCTTGCTGCCCCCGGCCCTGCCCCCACTCCACCCCTTCCATGAGGCCCCGCCCCTGCCCCACCACTTCCCTGCCCCCATTCCAACCCCTTCCCTGAAGTCCTCAGCCCAAGTCTGCCCCCAGGCGGTGCAGGAGGGGTGTGGGGTGTGATGGGGGCTCAGGGCAGGGAATTGGAGTGTGGGGTGCAGGAGGGGTGAGGGATGCAGCAGGGAGTTGGGGTGTGGGAGGGTGTGGGATGTGGCAGGGGCTCCAGACAGGACATTAGGGTGCAGGAGGGGTGTGGGGTGTGATGGGGGTTCAGGGCAGGGAATTGGGGTGTGGGGTGCAGGAGGGGTGTGGGGTGCAGCCAGGGGTCAAGGTGCAGGGTGCAGCAGGGGGCTCAGGGCAGGGAGTTGGGGTGCAGGAGAGGTGAGAGGTGCAGCAGGGGGTTGGGGTGCAGGGTGTGGCAGGGGGCTCAGGACAGGGAGTTGGGGTGCAGGAGGGTGTGGGATGTGGCAGGGGGCTCTGGACAGGGGGTTGGGGTGCGGGGTGCGGGCTCCGGCCTGGCGCCGCTTACCTAGCGCAACTCCAGGGTGGCAGCACCTCACTGAAGAGACAGGCTCAGGACTAGGGCAGAAGGGCAGGGGAAGGGCAGCCTGCCCTGGCCCTAGTGAAGAGGGACACTAGGACCTGCCGGAAGCTGGCAGCCTGCAGAGCGGAGCGGATTCAATGGGTGCTGCAGGCTCCTGAGTCACCAGGCTCCAGGCTCTGGAGCAGTGAGGAGGCAGCAAGTGGGTGCCGGGAGACACTCTGGGGGGGGGTGCGTGGGGGTGGCAGGTGCCCCAAACATTGGGGAGCAGCTCACGGGGAGCTTAACAGGACAGAAAATAACTCGGGGGGGCTGGGGTGAGGGGAGTTTGGCAGCAACAGGAAGTAACGGGGGGGCATGGCCGCATGTTTGAGACCCCTGGTATACATGGTGAGTTAGTGTGTGGGAAGCCAGGGTGTGAATCTACAGCACACCAGCTTGCTGCATACTAACTTGCCATGTGGACACTGCTACAGCGCAGTAAAAGTCTAAGCCTCACTGCAGGAAATAGTGATGTCTCTCAGGAAACATGCTAATCAACTCAGACTGAGTCATGTGACCTATATACAATTCTTTTGGGTGTTGGCTGGAAGAGCTTTGTTGCGCTCCAGTCAACGTTTCCTAGAGAAGAAGCCAAACAAAAATTACTTGCCAAGCAAACAAAATCATGAAGCATTCCTTAAAACTAAAATCTTCATCATCATCTGTTTTGGCACAGGAGTGGGCAAGTTCACTAATAAGCAAAATATACCACAAAACAGATTGTGCATTAAATCAATTTTAAAACTCTCTCTGGTAGCACAGTTACACCTTTAGTGTGGGCAGGGCATAGTGTGGCTAACACATTTTTTGAAAATCATTTTCACAAGTAGGCAAAAACTGATTCTTGAATATTTCTGTAAACCATTTTAGCCACAATATGCTTTGTTCATGTTGGGGATAAAACGGCACTAACTGAAATCAATTTTAAAAGGGGGGTTTCTAGCATGGTGAAGAAGGAGAATGCCAGGTTCCAATTATGAATATAATTGAAACCTGAATCATATTCTAATCACCTATTCCTAACCAAGATTCTTAGTTAAAACTATATTGAAGCTGTAAAGTAACACTAGAATGTAAATAAGAGCATTAATGCAATGTGTAAATTAGTTTCTTCCTGAAACAGAGCAGTGCATGATTCCTTGGTATTCCCTGTGGCAGTACTGTCAACCCCAAGCATTCAGAAATCACAATACTGGCTTAAAAATCATGAGATTTTTCAAAGTAATAAATTGGGAGCTCTTTTTATTTATCTTCTAGTTTCTAAACTTTTAGGGTATGGCTTGGTTCACATTTTCCAGTGAAAACTGAGACTCTCACCTTATAATATTACTCCAGGAGCCAGGGCTTTAATCCATTAATGTTGATTTTCAATAAGTCTTGAAACACTGGGGAAGTTCCAGAAGACTGGAAGAACACTAATGTTATGCCAATTTTTTAAAAGGGTAAAAAGTATGACCAGGGTAATTATAGGCCTGTCAGCCTGAAATCGATTCCAGGCAAGATAATGGAGTGGCTGATACAGGACTTGATTAATAAAGAATTAAAGGAGGGTAATGTAATTAATACAAATCAAATGGGTTTATGGAAAATAGATCCTGTCTATCTTGATTTTTTTATGAGATTACAAGTTTGGTAAATAATAGTATAGATATAATATACTTAGACCTCTGTATAGTGTTTGACTTGGTAATGGATGACATTTTGATTCAAAATCTAGAATGACATAAAATTAACATGGCACACATTAAATGGATTAAGAGCTGGCTAACTGTTAGGTCTCAAAATGTGATTGTAAACAGGGAATCATCATCATCAAGTGGGCATGTTTCCAGTAGAGACCCATAGGCATTGTGCACTACTTAACATTTTTATCAAGGACCTTGAAGAAAAACATATAATCATCACTGATGAAGTTTACAAATTATGCAAAATTGGGAGAATGGTAAATAATGATGAGGACAGGTCACTGATTCAGAGTGATTTAGATCGCTTGGTAAACTGGGTGAAAGCAACCTCTATGTGTTGTAATATGGCTAAATGTAAGTGTATAAATCTAGGAACAAAGAATGTAGGCCATACTTACAGGATGGGGGATTCTACCCTCAGAAGCAGTGATTCTAAAAGGGATTTGGGGGTCGTGGTGGAAAATCTGAACACGAGCTCCCAGTGCAACGCTGTTGCCAAAAGGGCTAATGGGATCCTGGGATGCATAAACAGGGGAATCTCAGGTAGAAGGAGAGAGGTTATTTTACCTCTTTATTTGGCAGCTGCTGCTGGAATACTGAGTCTAGTGCTGGTGCCCACAATTCAAGAAGGATGTTGATAAATTGGAGAGGGTTCAGCAAAGAGCCAAGAAAACAATTAAAGGATTAGAAAATATCCCTTATGGAGATAGACTCAAAAAGCTCAATTTAATTTAAAATAGAGAAGATTAAGAGGTGAATTGATTACAGTCTGTAAGTAGCTACATGGGGAATAAATATTTAATAATGGGCTCTTCAATCTAACAGAAAAAGGTATAACATCACCCAATGGATGGAAGTTGAAGCCAGACAAATCCTAATACGGCATACATTTTTAACGTTGAGACTAATTAACCATTGGAACAATTTACCAAGTGCCATGGTGGAGTCTCCATCACTGACATCATTTTTAAATCAAGACTGAATGTTTTTGTAAAAGATTTGCTCTAGGAATTATTTTGGGGAAGTTCTATGGCCTGTTCTACTCAAGAGATATGACTAGATAATCCCTTCTTGGCTTGGAATCTATGAATCATATAAATAGGCAAACCAATTATTGTGTCCAAGGCTATGCAAAAAGTCACACTCTCACAGACATACCAAAGCCACACTAGGATAGACCAGCCTGGGTCTAGCATTGGAGTAACCCTGTTTATGCATCATAAAGAAGCAAGAGGTTTTGTTTGTTTGTTGTTTACCTAGAAATATCAGGAATATCAAGTTGAACCTTCCTTGGTTTTGTTAGAGAAGCTTTTGGGAGGGTGAAGGGCATCCTCAGAGATATTTGTTAAGATCTCTCTCACCTCCATAAAAGGGATGGGGAGGCTGGATCTTTAATACATATTATAAGCTCTTTGGGGCAGAGATGGTCTCTCTTTGTTCTGTGTTTGTACAGCACCTAGCACAATGGAGTCCCCGTGCATGACTAGAGCTCCGACCTGTGGTCATACAAATAATAAAAATAATTTAAAAGGCAATAGGCTAGTCTACAGAAGTAGTGGTGATTTAATTAAAGGTGTGATGTTGCATCAATTCAATTAATCCAGTGCAACTTTCTGTATGACCACTACAGATATATCTACCCTCGGAGACTATATTCAGCATAGCCCTTATAGTGTAGACACAGCTTACAGCGACGGAAGGAATTTTTCTGTCAGTGTAGAAAAACCGCCTCAACATAGCTGCATCTGCACCAGGGCTTTTGTCAGCATAGCTATGTCGATCAAGGAGGTGTTTTTTTCACAGCCCTTACCTGTGTAGCTATGCCAATATAATTTTTCAGTATAGCTCAAGCCTCAAACAGGCTAACTCTGGTTTACAGAGGTTTATCCTGCCCCATCTGGTTTAAGAGTGCTAAATCAGAGTTTCCTCAGTTTAATTAAATCATTGTAACATCCCACCTCTAGTTAAATAGTCACAACTTCTCCCACGCGAGGTCACCTTTTCCTCCAAACAATCATTATGTACTGAAATGGTGTTTTAAACAGTTTGACTCAGGTCAGCACCTAAAACTTAAGTCCACCTAAGTGAAAATGGGACAGCGCACAGGGATAGCCCAAGTCTCTCCACCCCCCACCCCATGCAGGGCTGGCATTGCTGCTTGCCCAAGCCCCCCCTTTGCACAAAGCTGGCAGTGCCGAGCATCTCCCCTCCCAGCTCCCTGGATGGGGCTGGCCTGAGCTGCTTGACCAAGCCCACATGAGGCTGGCTCAAGCCACTTGTCCCAGCCCCCCTCCACCTCTCCCTGAGAAGACTGGTATTGCTGCTCACCCCCTTGAACGTTCCCCTGCACCCCACTAGGGGGCATGCCTCACTTTTTTTTGGCAAAACTGGGCGTTTGTCCTGTTTGGTTTTGCCAGCTGATCATCAGTTGGCAAGAGAAAATGGGACAAATGCCCAGTTCTGTCAAAAAAAAGTTGGGATGTCCGGGTAGGATGACCAGACAGCAAGTGTGAAAAAATCGGGATGGGGCTGCAGGGTAATAGGAGCCTATATAAGAAAAAGCCCCAAATATCAGGAATGTCCCTATAAAATCGGGACATCTGGTCACCCTATGTCCAGAATAGGGCTTAAAAATGGGACTGTCCTGGCCAAAATGGGACATATGGCCACCCTACCCCTGAGAGACGTAGTTAAACTGACCAAACCCTTGATGTAGACGCTGCTAGGTTAATGGAAGAATTCTTCCATTGACCTAGCTACCACCTGTCAAGGGGGTGGATTTACTACAGTAAAGGAATAACCCCTTTGTCGCTGTAGCAAGTGTCTCCGCTGCAGCGCCACAGCCGTGCCACTGTAGCGCTTGTAATGTAGACATACCCTAAAATTCCCTTTCCCAAAGGTAACTGTTTAATTTCCAGTCTCTTGCCTCTAGTCCTCCAGTCACTTAGGAGTCTTCCAGGGTAGACAACACTTTCCTTCCCATTATACCCCCTAGTAAGATCCTCCCCACTTCTCTGAGCTTTTAACCATGTTGCTGCAATCAGTCTTCACAGGGCAGCCCCAACTCTGAATTCCATTGTTTGTCTGTGGTGATGTTGACACTTAGCATTGTTTTGGAATGGAATGGAGTTGTGAAACACCAGTTTAGCAGTTAGCAGCTGCAGGCTACTCTGGAAACATCACCACCTTCTCCTGAAAGGGGGGAAATAGTTCCAGACATATCTCTAGGCTGTTTAGAGTAGAGTCATGAAAGGAAGCTACAATGATGCCAAACCGAAGCAGCAGCACATAGATAATTTCTCAGGACACTGAACAGGATCATTCCTTCCGATAGCTCTCCTGCACTTTTCTGCTACCAGGAAGTAGCTAGAGAACAGGCGTCTGTGGTGTAAGTGTTATATTTTCCAGTCATGCCATCTGATTAAAACACCAGCTGCATGTAAGACACAAAGAGGAAGTAATAGAGAGACTTGAGACACATTCAATTTCAGGGGAATTTGTCCGCCCAATAGGTGTCGGTCATCAAGTTTGCATAGCATTCAGGAGTCAAAGCAAGCCGCCTGGCTGGCTGTGTGTGTCACATGATGAACTAGAAACATGAAACTCAAATATGCGCTCAGGCAAGTTTTCAGGTCTCATAATAAATGAGTATTCTCCTTCTCACAACGTAGAAACCAGGCAGAGATAACCCGTGGGATTCTATCTGCTCGGTATAGCACTCCTTACGATCATAGGAAACAGCACATGTTTTCATTAAATGGTCACTAGTTTACCTGATACTATCAACACGGAACATGGACAAGTTCAATAAGATCACTGAGCCAGCTGGTCAGAAGCTAAGGTATGATTTTTTTTTTCCCTTTTACATTGTGTTCGTTATGACTTTCTGTGTTCCTTTAGTGCTGTGCCACGTCAGAGGACAGACTGGGTTTGGAAATGGGAAATGAACGCTGTTATAGACTCTGTTAATACAAGAACTATGCAATTCCAAAAGTACCAGTTGTGTCGAATGCACCTGCCATCACTGGGGCTAAAATGCTAGCAACTGAAAACGAGTACAACCGATAAAGTGTAGTGTATGAAGGGAAGTTTAGATATAATACAAGAGCATTTTCTTCTTCTGTAAAATTAAAATCTATTTCAGCATTCTGCAGGCACAAGAAGTTAAACAGAATATTGAGTATAAAAGAGGATCATTATCTGTATACATAGCTGCAAAAAGAGTCAATAAAATAAACACAAAACAATCATGTGAATAACACTCAGATACAATGCAACTGCTTGCACAGCAGACTCTGTCCATGCTACTTTTATTCTCTGTGAAAAAGCAAACTGCTTGATATATTTTTGTTTTAAAGGTTTTGTTTAAACAAATCATTAATTCACCATGAGCCTTAGGCACATTAGTAACATTTGATCAGGAGTCTGTTTATGCACAGTAGATTTTGTATTAAGAGGACTCCCCGGTTTAACTTCTTTGGTATCTCCAAATCTTCAAATGGGACAGTGTCATATAGATAAACAGGAAGCATAAAACATTCTGAAAATAGCACACTTTTAAATACAGGGTGTTGGGGAAGAAGTAGGACTAGACTATTACAAGGTAGTATTTTTAGGGTGACTGAATAGCTCAGGATTTGTACACTGGAAACGGCGTCTAGAGACAGGCGGGAAATAGTTTTCCCATCTTATGAACATTTTTGAAATTTCAAAACATTTTCCTAGTCTGGGGAAGAGAAAATAAGAGACCCTGGTTGCTAGGGCACTCACCTTTTACTCATGTGGGGGAGTCAGGTTTAAGTCCCTATGTCTCCAACATCCCAGGGGAGCGCACTAGCACCAAGTTAGAGTTAGCCTCTCTCTGACCCAATGAATTAAAATTAGCTGTGCCGTGTCGCCATAAGAATTTCACAGCAAATTAGCTATCTCAATGTAAAAAACAATTTTTTGCAGCAAAGACATAGTCATAGAGGTTCCCACACACACCATTACATAAGATTAAAGTGGAATTTCCTTCAAGCACTAGGAGGAGGAGCCAGCTGCCATGCTAACCTGGGCATGATGGCAAGTTAATTATTTATGTATCTATTCAAAGCCCATTATGTCAGTCAGAGATGCCATTTCCTCCCTATTGTAGCTTCAGCCAGGCTGGCTCAGGTCCTGGTTCTCCCTCTTCAGCATGTCTAGTTCTAGTGATGTCCTAGCATAGATAGTGGAAGGAGACTCTGCTCCCTTCTGATACCTCACAGTATTAAGGCTGCTTCTTTTCCCCTCCTCCTCCTTATGGCCAGTATATGTCTGACCAAAATCCTAACTCAAGGAACTTCAGTATATATCTACCTTTAAGCATGTGAGTAGTCCCATTCTAAATGCACAAATGTCTTGTTGGATATTGGTCCAGATATTTGACCATATGGTTTTAATAAAACCTCAGGCTTTGCTGATTTTTTAGCAATGGTTGCTATAATTGCATTGTCTGCTTAGAAAGAGAAACCTGCCCAGATTTAAGAGGGATGCACAAGCACAACAAAGGATGAACATAACGGAGCTGCATCATTGCCACCCAGGAGTAGTCAATTATTTTTTGTCAGGGTCAAAATTTCTTGGTCAGGGTCCAGACTTCAGAGAAATATTTTTCACACCACAGTAACAATAATGATAATAATAAGTAAATAAAAAGATTTTGCGATGCATACAAAAGCATTTGGTGGTCCAGATGTGTCCTGGAGTTCACCTATTGACAACCTCTGGCCTACGGTGACCAGATAGCAAATGAGAAAAATTGGGATGGGATGTAGGTTAATAAGTGCCTATATAAGAAAAAGCTCCAAATATCAGGACTGTCTCTATAAAATCGGAACATCTGGTCATCCTACTCTGGCCTCACCCTTTGACATAATCACCCATTTACCTATTTTGTCACCAGGGCCGGCTCTAGGCACCAGCAAAACAAGCTGGTGCTTGGGGCGGCACATTTTTAGGGGCGGCACGGCCGGCGCCAGAATGCCGCCCCTAAAAATGTGCCCCCGCCGCCCTAGCTCACCTCCGCTGCTGCTGCCATGGCGCGCGAATCAGCTGTTTCGCGCACGGTGGCGGCTCGGGGTCTCCCCCTCCCTCCCAGGCTCTCAAACCTGGGAGGGAGGGGGAGATCCCGAGTGGCCGTTTCGCACGCCGCTGCTCCCCCTCCCTCCCAGACTTGAGAGCCTGTGAGGGAGGGGCGGAGGGGGAGACTCCGAGTGGCCGCGGCACGGGCGCCGCTTCTCCCCCTCCCTCCCTCCCTCCTAGGTTTGAGAGCCTGGGGGGAGGAGGCAGGGCTGGGGATTTGGGGAAGGGACGGAGTTGAGGCGGGGCCGGGGGTGGGATAATTAAAGAACGGGGGGGGGGCGGCCAAAATTGTTTTTGCTTTGGGCGGCAAAAATCCTAGAGCCGGCCCTGTTTGTCCCCAGCTCATACTACATGGTACTGTCCCTGGTATGTTGGCAATGCAGTTGATTATATAGTAGGATCTCTCTTTGTTTCTCCTTTACAAAAAATATTTGCCCCAGTGTTTGCACTGAATGTTACATTGGGGTAGGGTGACCAGATGTCCCGATTTTATAGGGACAGTCCTGATATTTGGGTTTTTTTCTTATATAGATGTCTATTACCCCCACCCCCTGTCCCGATTTTTAACCCTTGCTATCTGGTCACCCTACATTGGGGAGATATTTGCATTTGAAGTCTAACTTTCTTAATGGGCCAATGGTTGCAGAGACAAAAAAATCCTACTGAAACAAAGTACCACTTGTGTAATTATAGTCCATTTTCTAAGGCAGTTTTCTTAAGAGTTCATTCAATAGCTGCAAGAATCAAAGTGGCTTTAGTGCTGTATCAGCATTTGTTTGTGCCTAAAGCTTCAAGCTTATCAATGCAAGTCTGAAAGGTTTGATTTTGTGAACTGGGTTTGATAACCTCATGTTGATAGATAGCCGTGTTAGTCTGTATCCGCAAAAAGAACAGGAGTACTTGTGGCACCTTAGAGACTAACAAATTTATTTGAACATAAGCTTTCGTGGGCATCTGAAGAAGTGGGCTGTAGCCCACAAAAGCTTATGCTCAAATAAATTTGTTAGTCTCTAAGGTGCCACAAGTACTCCTGTTCTTCTCATGTTGATATTTATCAGCTTCTCTCCAGTGGTGTATTTTTTATTATATCTGATGTATCTCTGTGTTAACATCATTACATCAGCATCTCTGGGTCTGTATTTTTAGCTTACTCATCTCCTTCACTTACTGGATAAGATGGGAACGAAGGGAGAGTCACCACATGTCTCTTCACCCGGCATGTTGTGGACTTGGACATGGTGCTTGCAATTGTGAGAGTCATTCACTTTGTCATCTGTTTAATATCACTTGGGTCTGAATGCAGACACCTTGTAGAATTCTACCTTTATTATTTTTATAAAATGTATTGTGCATGCATGGGATTATATCATATACCATGCATGATGGGATTATACTTTGATAAACTGTCTGTATGTATTGTCATTGTCTGAGTTGCTAGGAAACCTTGGACTCCAGAGAGAGTGAGTTTTTGTCAGGAGAGGAATTAATTATGTGGCATAGACAAAGGATCCAATATTTTTTACAGCAGTGTTTCCCAAAGTGTGGAGCACCAAAGACCAGCTGGAGGGACATGGAACAGTATCAGTGCAAGTGACCGCATGCTGCCCTGCTAATTTGGTGGGTAGTGCATCTGGACTCAGCTTTCAAAAGTTAAGGGATTGCTGCTGCATAATCAAATTGGTCCATAAGCAGATATACTGATAAAAACGGGGAACAGTCAGTAAAGCTTAAGTGCAGTTAGCAACTCAAAGAGGTAGCACCAAACTTTCAGATCCCCAGCAATAGCTTTTTGGTTCAAGTTCTTTAGAGAGACGGTGATCCTGAAACTTCTGCTCCTACAAACGGTTTCCATCTGCTGTATGACTGTGTGCTAACTCGGTCATATATATTCCGAGCACAAAACTTAAGAACGGCACCTTGACATTTAGGCCAGGTTTAAATGTAACAATTAGATCGACCTGGTTATGTCACACAGGGTTGTGAACAATTTTGCACCCTGTGCAATGTAGTTAGGTTGACCTAACCACCACTGTAGATGCAGAGCTAGCTACTCAGAGAGGTAGATTACCTACATCAACAGAAAAAACCTTCCATCAGTATAGGAAGCGTCTAAACTACAATGGCACTGCTGCAGTGCCATAACTGTGCCACTCTAGTGTAGATATACCCTCAGCCCCATGAGGTCTTCATCTTTACCCTCTTTTTTGCTCCTCCAAATGCCTTGCAATGTAACTTAAAATCACCACTTCCAACCACTGCTCCCAGGTATTATTTGAAACCACCATGAAAAGTATTTCACTTTGTTCTGGGGTTGGGTTTACAGTTGCTTTGCAATACAAAAGATAACCTTATTGGATTTAGCATTCCCACTTAAATACATTGGATGAAATTCTGACCTTATTGAAGTCAGTGGGAGGTCACCTAAGAGCTTGAGTGCTCACCTAAGTGCTGTTAATGGCCCATTAAGTTTAAAAGTATTTGTAGTCCTCACCAGTTTTTTACTGACCTTGAAGCCTTGGAAGTGGCTTAGATTCGAGTATTTCAATAAAGTATTAGTTTTATAATTTTCCCTCTTCTGCTTCACTAAGTTATTCCTCTTGAACATGCAGACTAGAAAATGAATTCATTTGGGAATGAAGTGACATTTTATTGTAAATCGGCACCTACTATGTTATCCTGTACAGGATTCTTTATTACAGGAAGCAGTTTTCTTTTTGGGAAAAAATCAGTTGGGAATATTAGGATATGTCTACACTACAGCTTATGTCGGCTGTAGTGCACTACAGCTTTATGTCGCTCAGGGGTATGACTACCCCCCCCCGACCAACATAAGTTACACCGACATAAGTGCCAGTGTGGACAGCACTATGTTAATGGGACAGCTTCTTGCACCTCTCACAGAGGCTGGAGTAGTTAAGTTAATGGGAGAGCTCTCTCCCTTCATCTTAGGGTGGCTACATTTGAGCTTACAGCAGCACAGTTTGAGAAAGTGATGGAAATTTCACTAGTTAAGTTCTTGTTAGTATTAATAATAGTCATTTAATCAAGTTTTGTAATCAAACTTTGACACACAACATTTCATATTTAGAAAAAAATACCTGGAAAGGTTGCAAACAGGGATAGAACTGTTGATCTGCCAAGCTGCTTATTATGTACATGGTCCTATGTAGTCCACAGATTCAGAATGTGCTACAAAATATACACCACCAGAGATTTCAGCAGCAGGTTCTAAGCCTCCACTCATCTCATTTCTAGCCATTATGGTTGCAAAGACAACCTTCCAAATGTAATCAGTGCTTGTTGCCCGAGTCTGCAGATAGCATAAAACATCAGCTCTAAAAGAAGCATGGATTGCATCATCCATCTGAAATGTGTAATAACTCTGAAACCTAAGGCTTGCTTTGTCAGCATTAACTATTTCATTGCTGATCATTTTAGGGGAAACACCCAGCAATTGTGCTTATCTACTGTTGTCACATGCATCAGCTGATATTAAAGGAGTGATGCAGCTAGTTCAGGGGTTCTCAAACTGGGGGTCGGGACCCCTCAGGGGGTTGCAAGTTTATTACAAGCTGTCAGCCTCCACCCCAAACCCCGCTTTGCCTCCAGCATTTATAATGGTGTTAAATATATTAAAAAGTGTTTTTAATTTATAGGGGGGGGCGCACTCTGAGGCTTGCTATGTGAAAGGGGTCACCAGTACAAAAGTTTGAGAACCACTGAGCTAGTTGCTATCCAGGGTTGCTGGGATGGGGAAACTAGTTCAACCTCTCTCCACCCCCACGCCACCCACAAAAAGGTCTCAAGTCTCTTCTGACCCTTACCACCATGATGAAGGGAGAAAAAGAGATTAATTTCCCTACCACCCATCTCACCTCCTCCATTGCCAAAAGCCTCAAACGCCTCCTGAGTTCCCAAACCATCTCTATGCCTTCCTGGGTGCCAAAAGCCCCAGCACCCACTCCCATTCCTGCTTTCCCCGGGCTGTTTCCACCAGACATTGACATGTTGTCAATACAAAAAAAAGCTGTGGCCTGTTGAAAATTGTAGTGCAGCCAGAGCCATCCCTAGGGTACAGTGAATGGAGGCGACCACCCTAGGCCCTGCGCTTTGGAGGGACCCACACTTTGTGAGGAGGGGGCGGGGAGGTGATGCAGGAGGCAGGTGGGGGGTGTGAGGAGGAGCTTCCCCCACTAACCTCCCCCTTCCCCTCAGCACCTCCTGCCCAAAGCACCTCCGCTTTCCTCCCAGAACCTACTGCCGATCAGCTGTTTCATGGCATCTGGAGGCACTGGGGGGGGAGAGGAGAGAAGTGAGGGCTCAGCGCACTTGGGGGAGGGGACAGAACTGGGCGGGAGTGGGGCAGGAAGAGGCGAGGTGGGGTGGGGCCTTGAGGGAAGGGGTGGAGTGGGGGCGGGGCCTGTGCAGAGCTGGGGGGCGGGAGCATGCCCTGCAGACAGAAACTTGGCACCCATGTCCTGGGCTCCGGACCTCCCTAGGGATGGCCTTGTGTGCAGCATAATATAAACTGACTCTAATATTATAATAAATCACATAGGGACAGCATAGAAATCTTTTTTTTAAATCCACCCAAAGCTCATGAATAATTCTTAGGCTGCCTCACTAGAGGTGTTGTCCACCGGATGTAGGCTCAGTTTGCCACAGAGTAGACAGAACTCTGATTATTTAACTTCTGTTTCCTGCAGTTCTTTGTAATTTTTCTAAACAGCAACTGAAACTTCCTCCTATTTGGCCTCCATGCATCTTATCTCACCCCACTTCAGCCTCTATAAAATAGTGTTGTAAAAATCACTTTTCTCTCCAAGGGCAAGAACTGGGTGACTTTCATATGTAACTCTTCTGCCAGGTGGAGTTGGCAGCACCAAGGGGCAGGTTCAATATCTAGGGATTCCTCTTAAAAATACAAAACAGAACCGGTTCAAGCCCCCATCCAGTAGTCTGGGAAAATCTAACACCACTCCGAGGAGCCTCTAAGAGGCATACTTCCCACACCCAGGCACTGAGTCTGAGTATAACAAAAGAGAATTTTTAGGGAAAGGGAACCACCCCAATCACATTCAAAAGCATGTGACCATAGCCAAACCCAATCCTGCAGCCTATTGGGCAGTGTCTTTTGCCTCAGTATCCCATCATGCAGTGGGAAAGTCCAATGAATGAAGGTCCCTTTAAACACATCATTCCCCTCTCCCTCCACTTCACCCGACTCACAACTGGCTGTCCTTGGTTAGGGAATACTTGGAGTTTAGAGGTGCATTCACAGGGTTCACCTCCCACCCCGAGGTAAAGAGGCGGGAGGTTGAGCAATGCCTCCGCGCCCACTTCTGCAACTGCAACTCTGCCACTACTGACCACAATTTCTCTGCAGACACCACTTGCTGCTCCCATGACGTTACATTCTGAGATTCCACCTCTCAGCCCAGCTCTTAGTGATTTCAGCTCTCAGTAATTTCAGCATGAAGTGAGGAATCTGTCAGGTCAGGCTGTGCCTGCTATTGTAGTGAGAGTAGATGGTACTACCTGCGGCTCATCAACCCACTGCTTTCTGAGTAGCCCAGGAGGGCGTAAAGCTAAGGGAGCAACCCCTGACAGAAGAGCCTCACTGCCTTGTGGGTGAGTTTGGGAGAATGTAAGGCTATGAGGGTAAACTCAGACCAAAAATCTGGAGTGAAGCCCCAAAGGCAATCAGGTACTAACATTTTAGTATCTTTCTGGCAACGCCTGCAGCGGATTGGGTACCAGATATATTGGTTCTTCCTCTCCTCTGGATTTAATTGGTGATGCCAAGAGGGAGGTCCTGATGCATGGGCAACTCGGGGCCTCCATATCATCTGCCCAGGCTTGCACCCTGGGGAGGTACTCCAGCTTCACTTCGAGTGTCGACACAACACGGGAGGCAACAGTCACCAGTTCTAAGCTGTTACTCGACTGGCATAGAGTTGAGCGCCAGGGGCTGTCTCCGACAGTGGGAGAGATCATCGTACGGTATCTCACTGGACAACCACCGCCCACCATAAAATTGGGCAGCTCCTGACAATAGGGTGTTGTCCCGCCACAGTCTGCCTACTTCAATGGGTGCTTGGAGCTTAGAGATTATAACTTGACAAGTGGACTGTAACCAACACACCAGGCAAATCAAGTAAAAGAAAGAGAACATCCTTAAAGATAGGGTGCTGGAAATTCACACCATGACAACTGGATTATCTGAGGACCTTCAACAGATCAATGATGCACGCAAAACTACCATGATCAATGACGAGCTGAAACTGCTCAATATCGCATCCCTCCAACAAACACAGCTAGCATCAAGAGGATCGCTCAAAGGAAAAAATGACTACACATTTTTCTGGCAGTGGAAAAGCACAGAAGAAATGCGAGAGCACGGAGTGGAATTTGCTATCAAGAACTCACTTCTGGGGATGATTGAGCCGCCTACAAATGGATCCAAGAGAATTTTTGCACTATGCTCATTTACAACTGAGGGCCCAGTCAATCTTGTGAGTGTGTATGCCCCAACACTCTCCTCATCTTCAAGGGTCAGTTCTATGACCAGTTGAACATGACCATCAGCAAGATTCCAAAACACGAATATGTTTTTCTGCTAGGGGACTTCAATGCAAGGGTGGGAACTGTTCATAAAGTATGGACCAACTGTCTTGATCAAAACAGAAACTAGTACGATAAATGGAAACAGAGACTGCTAGAATTTTGTTCCTATTATGACCTTTGTGTAACAAACTCACTCTTCCAGACAAAGCCACAACACACAGTATCTTGGAAACATCCCAGATCTGGCCACCTGCACCAGCTGGATCTTATCATCGCAAGGCATACCAATCTTAACATCGTCCTCATTACCCATAGTTATCGAAGTGCTGAATGCGACACAGACCACTCTGTGGTATGCAGCAAGGTCTGACTTAAACCAAAGAAAATACATAGATCTAAAGTAAAAGGATGTCCTCGTATTAACATCAGTGCCATAGCAGACCAAAAAAAGTCACAGCAGTACAAGAACATACTATAACAAGCCCTTGACACCAATTATTGTGCCACAAGCACCCAGCTGAAGTGAGAGCAACTGAAGAACACAATCTAGGATGCAGTTCTATCAGTCTTTGGGAAGAAGGAAAACAAGACCAATGACTGGTTTGACGCATATTCCATTGTGTTGACGCCAGTCATAGAGGCCAAACGCATAGCCCAAACCAACTACAAGAGAGACCCAAATGAAAAAAAACTTACAAGCATTGAGAGTGACAAGAACCAAGGTACAACAAACTGCTCTATGCTGTGCCAATAACTATTGGCTGCACTTATGTGAAAGCATCCAGGTAGGAGCTGATGCAGGCAACATTAGAAACATGTACGATAGGATCAAGAAAGCCTTGGGTCCAACTTAAAGAAGACAGCCCCATTGAAATCAACAACAGGGGAAACAATCAATGACCGCACCAAGCAGATGAATCTCTGGGTAGAACACTACTCTGAGCTTTACTCTCGTGAAAAATATTATTAGGGCTGCAGCCATCAGTGCCATCAAAGGCCTTCTTGTTATGAACCAACTTGACGATAAACCAACTGTTGAGGAGCTTAGCCTTCCCATAGATGGCCTCCCTGATGGAAAGGCCCCCGGAAAAGACTGCATACCATCTGAGGTCACAAAATGCGGAAAACCTATTCGACTGCAACATCTTCACAAGTTGCTCTATCTGTGCTGGAAAGGAGGCGAAGTACCAGAAGAAATGAAAGAGGCCAACATCCTCATTCTCTATAAAAACAAGGGCAACAGGAGCAACTGCAACAACTATCATGGCATTTCCCTTCTTAGTATTATGGGAAAAGCCTTTGCCCAAGTTGTCCTGAACAGACTTCAGACCCTTGCAGACAGAATCTATCCTGAATTACAGTGTGGCTTCAGAGCTGAAATGTTTACTATCAACATGATCTTCTTGCTGAGACAATTACAAGAGAAATGCAGAGAACAAAAAAAGCCCCTCTACATAACCTTCATTGATCTCACAAAGGCTTTTGACTTTGTCAGTAGAAGTGGACTATTCACACTTCTAGAAAAGACTGGATGTCCCCCCAAGCTCTTAAGCGTGATTCAATCCTTACATGAAAACATGTACAACACAGTCCAATATGACAACTGAGTCTCTGAAGCTTTCCATATTCGTAGTGGAGTTAAGCAAGGTTGTGTATTTGCCCAAACTCTGTTTCGGATCATCTTCTCTCTGCTGCTGAAACAAGCTTTTAGTTCCACAACTGAGGGAATCTACTTTCACACAAGATCTGATGGAAAGCTGTCAGGGTTCCTTCCCCACTTGGAACTCTGAGGTACAGATGTGGGGACCCACATGAAAGCTTATAAGTACCAGCTTAGGTTAAAAACTTCCCCAAGGCACAAATCCTTTCCTTCTCCTTGGACGCTATTGCTGCCACCATCAAGTGATTTAAGCAAAGATTTAGGAAAAAGACCACTTGGAGTCCCTATTTCTCCAAAATATTCCCCCAAGCTCCTTCATCCTCTTTCCTGGGGAGGCTTGAGAATAATATACCAACCAATTGCCTTTAATAAAAGTACAGACCAGACCCTTTTTTTCTAGGACACTAAAAATCAATCAGATTCTTAAAAGAAGAACTTTATTATAAAGAAAACAGTAAATGCAGGACACTTGCAAAATCAGGATGGAAGGTAACTTTAAAGGGTAATAAAAGATTTAAAACACAGAGGACTCCCCTCTGGACTCAACTTTACAGTTACAAAAACAGGAATAAAACTACCTCTTAGCATAGGGAAAATTCACAAGCTAAAACAAAAGATAATCTAACACATTTCCTTGCTATTACTTACAATTTCTGTAATTTTAGATGTATCATTTCAGGATCTTTTTAGGAGCTAGTTTACCTGCTTGTTCTCTCTCTTTGTCCCAAGAGGGAACCAACAAAAAGAGCACAAACAAAACTCCCTCCTCCAGCCCCCGAGATTTGAAATTATCTTCTTTCAGTGCCAACTAGGTTAATTGAACTGATTAACCCCTTACAGGTAAGTGATTCTATACTTCTGGCCAGGAGGGATTTTATGTTACTGCATACATAAAGGTTGTTACCCTTCCCTTTATATTTATGACAAAAGCTGTTCAATCTTGCAAGACAGCTCTAAAACCAATACTCAGGAGGGCCTTATCCAACACCTCCTCTTTGCTGATAACACAGCAGTGACAGTCCACACAGAAGCTCATCTTTAAAGCCTTATGGACAGTTTTTCCAAAGCCTTCCAAGACTTCGGGCTTACTATAAGATTAAAAAAAGATGAACATAATGTGCCAAGTAGTTGAGGAAGCACCCTCCATCAAGATCAACAACCATGAACATGAAGTGGTGAACGAGTTCACATACCTGGGGTTCAGGACTATTGTCTGCAATAGGTCACAGTACTGGTATAGATAGATCTTATCTAGCATGATCTTACTGTGCAACATGTATGCAAAGGCAGTTAGTTGCGACACTTCCGTTGCTAAAGGGTGAAAGACCAAAGAAAATGCTAATCTACTCCCAGTTCAAAGCAGTGTGACAGGAAAGTGTTGCTTTGAAGAATAAGATGGAGAATCCATCTGAGAGACTGAGAGGGAGCAGACCATAAAAGACAAAACAATACCTAAACTTCATCTAAGGGTATGTCTACACTACCCGCCAGATCGGCAGGCAGCAATCGATCCAGCAGGGATTGATTTATCGTGTCTAGTCTAGACGTGATAAATCAACCCCCGAGCACTCTCCCATTGACTCCTGTACTCCAGCTCGGCGAGAGGCGCAGGCGGAATCGATGGGAGAGCATCAGCTGTCGACTTACTGCAGTGAAGAGACCGCGGTAAGTAGATCTAAGTATGTCGACTTCAGCTACATTATTCACGTAGCTGAAGATGCGTAACTTAGCTCGATCCCTCCCCCTAGTGTAGACCAGGGCTAAGTATTTGTTTCTTAGATATATAAGGCTCTTGCTGAATCAGGGCCAAGACCATCAGACAATTCAGGATAGATTTTTAGTTGCTGCTCAACAGATGTCCAGGGAATAGAAAAACAAGTCGGATCTGAGGTGCAGTGGAAAATCTATACAAGGGGACTTGCCATGTAACTGTCCACTGTATGCTAATCTCAAACCTATGTTACTAGTCCTTCATTCTTCTGTACACAACTGACACATAAAATATACAAAATACAGATTATTTCCATCAGTTAGTTTGCTCTTTGCATCATCTTTAATGGAGAAAGATAGTGGTTTCAGCCCATGTGCCTGTAGGAATGTTATCTCATCTTTCAAAAATTCCTCTAGGATCTTGATTAATAGTGATGTCAGACTCAATGGGTTATAATTCCCTGGTGCCACACTATGCATTTTCTTTATTGGTTTCCCTCCAGTGATTTCATACTTCCCTTTGAAGAGCAATAAAAACTCTTTGGAACCCATTATCCCTTCTCTGACATCCCCTTCAGGATTGTAGTGGGTTTGTAATTTGTATAGGCCTAGAGCTCAGTGAGTTTGGATGTGTATAATATTTGTTTTAAGGTGACTGTTAATGCCATTGGCTTCAAAGCATCCGAATGAAAAACTATTCAGAAGAATACAATAGGCGTCATAAAAAAAAAAACTGCAGTTATGGATCAGCTGTTTACTGACTGACTGATGCATAGAAAAGGTCTGTCTGCCAAATCAATCAATCAAAACATAGAAAACCAGGATCAGGACAACAAGTATCTCAAATTGTTACATCCACAGATGAAATGATTACAACTGCATCAGTTACTTGGTGTACATAATAAAAATGAAAATAATAACTAGCTCTTATTCATGGCACTGTAATATAGCACTGGCACAAGAAACCAATGTTTTCCTGTTTGAAAATGAAGTTTCAGTGTCACGTTAGCAGCAAGACACCATTAGCTGTTGACCATATTTGATGGTATTGGCATTACCTCTTAACTTGTCATCATGCTGAAACTAGAGCCCAAATTTTCAAAATATACAAAACAAAAACCTCCCCATCTATTATTACTGACCGCTATATATCACCTTTCTCACCTATCAGCATGCTTTACAATGTAGCAGTGAACACTATAATCAAAAACAGCTCAGCTGCAAGTTATCAGGCTTGATGCAGGAATCAAGTGGTGAAATTCCTCTGGAATCTATCAACTTATGAAACGAACATTGAAATGAATCCCTTTCCTCCATGATTGCAGGAGGTCCACTGGTAGCAGAATCCATGCAGTTCTGAATCCAGGCTGTATGTCCAAATTTTATGAATGCCAGTTCATTTCAGGCTCCTTATATGGCAGGATGAGAACAGGCTGAGTGAAGGGTCCAAATCTAAAAGTAAAGGTTGTATACTGCTTGCCAAGCAAAAGGATCAGAAAGGTTGCTTGGTCATCTGTCTCTTTGGGCATCCAGAAGACCCACCAGAGGACCCCAAGACTGTAAACACAGATAAGAGAAAGCATAGCTATCACCCCCATCGAGACCGGAGAGACAGAAACGTTCTATTGCATATGTGACGTTGTGCAGTCTATATGGTTTTATAAAAACATAATAAGAAGTGCATATAATGTAACTGGAATATGCTTCATGCAAAAGGTCTCTTGTAAGATGTCATTACAAACCTTATAATCTATTGAGTGTGATCATCCTATTTGTATAAATGTACCACTCTTGTATCTAAAACTAGGAATATGAAATACAACTCTGAGGGCCTATTGTAATTATGCAAAGTGTGAGCCATTAATAGTGGTTTGGAATCTTGATGACTCCCATTAACCAGGACCATTGTCTGCAGATGGCTGTGTTTACCTGTGAGTCTTCCTGTATATGTGTGTGCTGGCAAGTGGGCAATGAAGTCTTGCAGTGACATGTGATCATGTCACCTGACCTGGAATCCATCCTTAACCTGGTGCTTTTCCAGTGGGGGGGGGGGTGGAAACCCAGAGGGACAAAGGGTTCCCACCTTATGCAAAAGATATATAAAGGGGTGGAAGAGAACAAGGAGGGGAAGAAGCCATCATGAAGAATCCCCTAGCTGTCACCTGAGCTGGAACAAGAGCTGTACCAGGGGAAAGAATTGTGTCCCGGCCTGGAAGGTGTCCAGTCTGAGAAAAATCGTACTGAAGCATCTCTGAGGGTGAGATTATCCGTATTCAGTTTGATTAGACATAGATTTGCACATTTTATTTTATTTTGCTTGGTGACTTACTTTGTTCTGTCTGTCACTACTTGGAACCACTTAAATCCTACTTTCTGTATTTAATAAAATCACTTTCTACTTAGTAATTAACTCAGAGTATGTATTAATACCTGGGGGAGCAAACAACTGTGCATATCTCTCTATCAGCGTTATAGAGGGCGAACAATCTATGAGTTTACCCCGTATAAGCTTTATACAGGGTAAAATGGATTTATTTGGGTTTAGACCCCTTTGGGTGTTGGGCATCTGAGAGCCAAAGACAAGCACACTTCTGTGAGCTGTTTTCAGGTAAACCTGCAGCTTTGGGGCAAGTTATTCAGACCCTGGGTCTGTGTTGGAGCAGACGGGAGTGTCTGGCTCAGTAAGACAGGGTGCTAGAGTCCTGAACTGTCAGGGAAAACAGGAGCAGGGGTAGTCTTGGTACATCAGGTGGCAGATCCCAAGGGGGATTCTGTGCTCCAACCCGTCACAGCATAAAATATAAACACAAATTTATTACAGATATAATATACTGTTTGTACATATTTATATTGGTCTATTAAACCCAAGAAAGGTGGTTGTCTCAATTTGCACCATTCCCACTGTTGAATTCCATATCACACCACTAGTTAATTTCCACTCAACACTTAATTCCATTTTTGGACTAATTTACAGCAAAGGTGTAATTTATACCGCCTTTGACTCTGCCACAGATTTTAATGCACTCTGCCTATGCAAAGTAAATCTTCCCTTACAGAAAGGAAAGAATGACATCTTTGTTGTCAAGAGTACCTAGAGGACACACAGAGATGGAAAATAGGTTAAATATTTATTATTTCTGGACCACTGTGTACTATGTAAACAAACACCTGCTCTAAATCTAATTCTGCTTTTAGTCTTCAGATGGAGTAATTATTGAAAAATCAGCAAAATAAAACATCATGGATTAAAATTTTTTCAAAAATCAGATTGAGGAAAAAAGGATATTCTTCCACTTCCTTTGGCTTATCCCTTTAGAGAAGTGGAGGAAAGAAATATGGTTAGTTCTGCCTGCCCTGTCTTAAAGGTTGAAAACGTGCTAGGTGCTTGGAATTGATTTCTCCCTATAAGTCAATCAAAACTCTATTTTATTTATTCACAGCTTTCAGATATCTTCAAAGGGATAACATAGGTCTTATAAAATATGAAACCAGTTGATATATATGCCAACATTCTGGCAATCTTTGAAAGTCACACACTGGGATCACAATGGAATAGTGGGATAACAGCAACCTGAATCCAAAATGAGGCAAACGACAGTCCACGTTTCCTGTTCTGGATATGTTAAAGTAGGTACACTATTGTATCAAAATTGGAGGAAGAGATATTCAGAGGCTTGTAACTTCCAAAAAATTCCATTCATGGGGAGACTTGGTGCACTTGAAGTAAAGCAGAGAGAAACTGGTGTCAGATATATATGGAAAGTTTAACTTGGGCCTTGGCTACACTCAGGACTTCCCAGCGCTGCCACGGCAGCGCTGTGAAGCATGAGTGTAGTCGCGCCGCCAGCGCTGCGAGAGCTCTCTTGCAGCGCTGCAAGTACTCCACCTCTCCGAGGGGAACAGCTTGCAGCGCTGCGAGCGAGCGTGCAGCGCTGCAGCCTCTGATTACACTGGTGCTTTACAGCACTGCACTCGCTGCGCTCGGGGGGGGGAGGGGGTGTTTTCACACCCCTGAGCGCAGCAAGTTGCAGCGCTGTACAGCACCAGTGTAACTAAGGCCTTGGCTAATATTGAATTGCAGGAATGGGGTGGGAGGGGGGAGATGGTGTTTGATGATTAATTTACACACTTCTATCCTTTTAAAATGGGATTGCTTTAGAAACTGAAAACAGGCAAGTAATAAGGACTTTGCATCCTTTTTTGAAAGAAAGATAGATGAAGATAATACTCAGAAATATTACACTAAAAACAGAGCACTTCTAGAGAGCGCTGCTCCTGACAACTATTTTAAACTGCACATACTCAGACAAAGATGGTAAATCATTATTCCATTATTTAAGTTTCTGAAGGTGGAGAGAGGAGAGATTTTTAAACTTTTCTAAGCCTCAGGCAGCACATTTACAAACCCTCTTCAGAGCTTGCAAGCTTTATTCATGGCGAGCCTTGCTCCTAGGGTGACCAGATGTCCTGATTTTATAGGGACAGTCCCGATTTTTGGGTCTTTTTCTTATATAGGCTCCTATTACCCCCCACCCCCTGTCCCGACTTTTCACATTTGCTGTCTGGTCACCCTACTTGCTCCGCACCTTTGTCCAGAAACAATAAACCTCTTCCTTAACTTCTTGCTTGCAGACCTGTTTATAAAATTACAAAGCTAATAGAGAAACCAATCAAAATAAACAGATAAATACCAGGTGGGGGAGACTATTTTGGAATGTGTGTGTGTGTATGAGAGAGAGTGTCACCATGATTAACAATAACAGAGAGGGCTGGATGTGTGTTTTCTTTTGCATCATTTCTCATTTCAGTCTCTGTATTTAAGTTTCCATGGCTACAGTACAGTTGTCTGTTTGATTTCTTTAAAATGTTCCTGTGACATACGTTTTTTCCCCTTCTGCTTCCTTTATATTTTCCCTTTTTTTCTGTTTTCCATATAACATTTTCTATAGTACCTTTATAGCTATGACAGTGTCAAGCTGTAATTCCCAACTTGAATTTATTAAATATCCCTTCTTATTCAAAGTTCCCACTGAGCCCACTATCAGAGGAAGCATTTGCTATCACAGAACACAAGATTGTGGTGCGCTCTTATGGAGAGCTGAGGGAGCATATAAGAGGCCTCCTCTGCACATCCTGTCACAATACACCAAGGGGGAATGAAGGTAGGGTTACCATACGTCCGGATTTTCCCGGACATGTCCGGCTTTTGGGGGCTCAAATCCCCGTCCGGGGGGAAATCATAGAATCATAGAATCATAGAATATCAGAGTTGGAAGGGACCTCAAGAGGTCATCTAGTCCAACCCCCTGCTCAAAGCAGGACCAATTCCCAGCTAAATCATCCCAGCCAGGGCTTTGTCAAGCCGGGCCTTAAAAACCTCCAAGGAAGGAGACTCCACCACCTCCCTAGGTAACGCATTCCAGTGTTTCACCACCCTCCTAGTGAAATAGTTTTTCCTGATATCCAACCTGGACCTCCCCCACTGCAACTTGAGACCATTGCTCCTTGTTCTGTCATCTGCCACCACTGAGAACAGCCGAGCTCCATCCTCTTTGGAACCCCCCTTCAGGTAGTTGAAGGCTGCTATCAAATCCCCCCTCATTCTTCTCTTCTGGAGACTAAACAATCCCAGTTCTCTCAGCCTCTCCTCATAAGTCATGTGCTCCAGACCCCTAATCATTTTTGTTGCCCTCCGCTGGACTCTTTCCAATTTTTCCACATCCTTCTTGTAGTGTGGGGACCAAAACTGGACACAGTATTCCAGATGAGGCCTCACCAATGTCGAATAAAGGGGAACGATCACGTTCCTCGATCTGCTGGCAATGCCCCTACTTATACAGCCCAAAATGCCGTTAGCCTTCTTGGCAACAAGAGCACACTGTTGACTCATATCCAGCTTCATATCCACTGTGACCCCTAGGTCCTTTTCAGCAGAACTGCTACCTAGCCATTCGGTCCCTAGTCTGTAGCAGTGCATGGGATTCTTCCGTCCTAAGTGCAGGACTCTGCACTTGTCCTTGTTGAACCTCATCAGGTTTTTTTCTGCCCAATCCTCTAATTTGTCTAGGTCCCTCTGTATCCGATCCCTACCCTCTAGTGTATCTACCACGCCTCCTAGTTTAGTGTCATCTGCAAACTTGCTGAGAGTGCAGTCCACACCATCCTCCAGATCATTAATAAAGATATTAAACAAAATCCCCAAAAGCCGGGCATGTCCGGGAAAATCGGGAGGGAGGGCTGGGCCGGGGTCGCGGTGCCGGGCGCGCGGTGCCGGGCCGGGAGCCGGGCCGGGGCCGTGGGGTCGGGCCGCCGAGGGGGTGCGCTGGGCCGCGGGGCCGGGAGCCGGGGGGTCGGGCCGGGAGCCGGGCCGCCGGGGGGGTGCGCGGGGCCGGGCCGGGAGCCGGGCCGGGGCCGCGGGGCCGGGCCGCCGGGGGGGTGCGCTGGGCCGCGGGGCCGGGGGGGTCCGCGGGGCCGGGAGCCAGGGGGTCGGGCCGGGAGCCGGGCCGCCGGGGGGGTGCGCTGGGCCGCGGGGCCGGGGGGGTCAGTGACAATGCTCAGTGACACCTCAGAGCACTCTGTCCAGTCTCCCATCTCCAGTCATAGACATCTCTGATATGTCAAAAGAAGGAGACAAAACACACAAATACATACACACATGCTCACATCACATCGGAATACACGGGGGAGAGGGGAGAGAAAAAAAATCCCTTTCTGACCCTACCAGGTGACCAGCTGAAGCCCTCAAGCATGAGCTTATAGGAACATAAAACATAAACCAGAAGTGAGACCGAGGGCTGCTGAGCCTTACCCCCTATCATCAAAAGTTGCACTCATAAGTTTGTCCAGCTCTTTCCTAAAACTAATTACGTTGTTTGCCCCCACACCTCCTATTGGGAAATTGTTTCAGAACCTCACTCCTCTGATGGTTAGAAATCTTCTAATTTCCAGCCTGAATTTGTTCCTGGCCAGTTTATTTGTTCAGGCACCAACATTGTGCTTTAGTTTAAATAACTCTTCACCCTCCCTGATGTATTAGCCACCTACAGCCATATTTAAAGTACTTAAACACATAGGTGTTGAGCACTTTGGAAATTAAGCTAACAGTTCCTATTGTCTTCAGTGGAAAGAAGTTTAGGGTCTCTGTTTAGTTATCAAGAGAGCCTTAATATACAAATAAAACTTGCTCTTTTATAGTGTTTTCCACCCAAAAATCCCAAAGTGTTTAAACAATATTATTCAATTAAGCCTCTGAACATTCCTGTTAAACAAGTACCATAAGTAGGAGTATTCTCGTTTCACAGATAAGGAAATTAAAGCACAGAAAAATTGGCTGTCACTCATTTGAGAGTCACTTCTAATCAGTGGCAGAGCTTGGTAGAAAACTCAATAAATCTAAGTCCTGTGCTCTAACCACTACACAATGCACATGCTAATTACACACATAAACTCAGGGCCTGAGCTATTAATTTCAGGCCCATACATACATAATTATACACCTGCTAGGCAAATTACATTATTTTCCAATTTGGTTTTATTGATTCTCAAATAATTCCAATTTCCTTTGAAAATCATTTTAATTAGTTTAAAGAGACACCCAAAATTACTGAGGATAGTGAAGCTGGAAGTTACGTTTTGTTTTGGCAAGTCTCACCTATCATTCTGCCCCTTCAATACTTCTGTGCATTAAGACTTTCAGATTATTAAGATTCTAAAAACATACAGTAGCTTGAGGATTTTACTGGTCTATGTAGGCAAACCCTCCAACAACTTCCTAATGGACTTCTCCTCCTTTGGAAATATAACAAAGTGAAAATAAAATATGGAATGAGATAACTTCTAATGATTGTAGGCAGGCTTTCAAAAAGACCATTTTTTAAAATCACATTTATTCTTCCTGTTAGTCATGATTTGATGTGAAGATTTCATCTAGTATAGTTCAGTTTTTCTCTTAGAGTATCCTGAGGAGAAAACAAAGAAAACTAAATAAAATGATCTCTCTGTAGAAGTTTGTATTAGGCTGTGCTCTCCGTATTAAAATTTTAACTCATTTTTCCTTATAAAACGAGTATGTTTACAAAGAGGTTACTTTGTGTCATTGGAGTCACCTTGGGTACCTAAATCATTTTTTTTGTTTGTTTGTTAAGAACTCAGCTTTATTTCATTTAAGTGATACTCAAATTACCTTACTCACAGGAGTATTCCTCCTGAAGCCAATGGCACTAACTGACATTCAGATAAATTGGCTTTAGCCCTAAATATCAGATCATGTAACCATAGTCTAGATCATGGGTTCTCAGCCTAACAGTCATGACTAGAGTAGGGTGAAGATTTTTGAACAAATCTTTTATTCTCAAAAAATGCAGTTTTGGTCAAGCTGAAACATTTGACATGAATTTCACAAATAGCTTTGGCAATTTTTTTCTTGACTTTGGCACCATTCACAAAATAGCTGGAGGAGAAAGAGGGGATGGTGGTCCCCATTTATATCTTTTAGCTAGTAGTTGGACATTCAACCAGCATGTGGGGGATTCAGGTCCAGATTCCCCCTCTGCCTGACAGAGCAGCAGAGAGAGAGAGAGAGTGAAAATGGCTCTGTAGCCTGGTGGTTATCGCACTCTTCTGGGTGGGGGTCACCCAGTTAAAGTCCCTGCTGCAAAGACTATTCAAGTATTTTATACAAAATGGAACAGCTTCAAAGGCAGGGGGCTGGACTTGATGACCTTTCAAGGTCCCTTCCAGTTCTATGAGATAGGTATATCTCCATATATTATTAATTATTATTATTATTATTATTATTAAAAGAAGAGAGACCTGGCTTAGAATACTCTCTAGCCCTGTGGTTAGGGTACTCTGTTTGGAGGTGGAAGACCCAATTGCTCCATATCAGACAGAGGGGGTGGAATTGAAACTGGGCGTCCCACATCCTGAATGAGTGCCCTAACCACTGGGCTAAATAAGGGGGACCCCCACCTACTCCTCCACCCATTTTATGATTCTAGCCCTTTCAAAATGCTCAGAAACAAAATGTTCTGAGGTTGAACCATTTTTTTTAACTTGAATTGGACTTTTTTGATTTGCCTACATTTGTCAGGAATTTTCTGATTCAGTTTGGGTCACATAAAAATAATGGGGTGGGGAGGAGAGACTGCTTGCAAACAGAAAAAAAATCAATTATTTGCCCAGCTCTAGTCATGACTACACAAGGCAACTGTTAGATGAGATAGAAGGCAGGGTTGGAAAAAAATTGTTTTTCTGTTGTAACATGGGGAGCGTGGTATGGAGGAGATTGAGAAGCACTGATCTAAATGATTCATATAGATTAGAAACCAGAGAGCATTCCCACCACACGTATAGAAAACTGTCAATCCATTTTCTGAAAACATTGCATAACAGATTCAAGTTTTTCACTTTAATCTAGGCAGTGATGCATCTTGATTGCTTTGCTGCTTCAGCCGTTTGCTTGGACTTAGAATGCTGTTTAAACTTCACCAATCTTTGGGCTCTAGAACAGGGGTGGGAAAACTTTTTGGCCTGAGGGCCACATCGGGTTTCATAAATTGTATGGAGGGCTGGTTAGGGGAGGGGGTCATGGCCCGGCCCCACCTCCTATCTGCCCCCCTGGGACTCCTGCCCCATCTAACCCCCCCTGTTCCCCGATGGCCCCTCTGGGACCCCTGCTCCATCCACACACACCCGCTCCCTGTCCCCTGATCACCCCCGGACCTCCACTGCCCCATCCAACCACATCTTCTCCCTCTCCCCTGACTGCCCTCAGAACCCCTATTCCTGACTGCCCCCTGCTGCACCTCCTTCCTGACTGCTCCCCCCAGGACCCCTGCCCCCATTCAACCCCCTGTTCTTCCCCTGACCACCCCGACCCCTATCCACACCTCTGCCTCCTGACCACCACCCCGAACTCCCCTGCCCTCTATCCAACCCCCTCCCCCTGCTCCCTGCCCCCTTACCGTGCTGCCTGGAGCACCAGGTCAGGCCAGGCTCTGCAGCTGTGCCACCCAGAGCATTGCGCAGGTGGCGGAGCAAGCGAGCTGAGGCTGCGGGGGAGGGGGAACAGCAGGGGAGCAGCCGGGGGTAGCTTCCCAGGCCAGGAGCTCAGGGGCCGGGCAGGATGGTCCCGCGGGCCAGATGTGGCCCACGGGCCGTAGATTGCCCACCTCTGCTCTAGAAAGATAATCTTTCTTTCCCCAAATGCAGAGCTTGCCAAAGGGTTCTGTTGAAAGGTGGAAAAATATTGCATATGTACAAGTGATTGTAGCAAGTGAAATACTTAATAGTGAACAAACTCTTTTTGATGTGTCAATTACACTGAAAGGAAAATAATCGTAATACTTTAAAAAAAATAGCCTTATCAGCCACACTATATGATTTTCATGATGTTTTGTCTAATATCTTACAGGCAGCTTCAAAAGATGGTACATGATATCAAGAAAAATGAAACTGGAATAATGAGCAAATTCAAAAAGTAAGTTATAGATGTTGATATAATTGTACCTTGTTTAAAGCTCAGAATATCTAGCAAGTTGTATTACCACTTTGAGGGTAGGAGTGTGTGTGTCTGGATAGACATATACTAACTAATAACAGCTTTATTCCAGAGCTGTTCCACATGCAGGATTGTCATTAATATCAATGGAAGCGGCTGCAGAATCAGGCCCAAAATTATTCTAGAGTGTAAGCTGCTGATGGATCAGTTTAAACAATATCTACATATAATGTATTCATTGAGGTTGATTCTCCCAGGCATGTTTGTGTGTCTCCTTTCTCTTTAGGCCTATGTTCAGGCTACCCCCTACTATTTAATTTTCATTTGAACTCCTACCTTCATGCAACTAATCAGCCATAATATTCAAAACTCAATCCTGAACATACCATACATAATAAGAAGTTTTAAAAGAAACCCATAACACTAAAACCCTAACCTAATATTCTTAGTCCAGCAGTAAATTGCAGACTTATTATAATTAAATAATCACAATATACGTGTCGATAAAGCCTGGTGTTTCTTCATGCGTGGTTATATGAATAAGACATCCTTTATTTCCAAAGTCAGACTCATCTTTTAGCACAATAACTATTAAGCTTGCACACTAATTTTTAATACAACATATCTTTCACATGGGATTAACATATGTATGTGACATTCTCATTGATAATCCATGGATCATTTACTATAGGTGTAAGAAAGATGTACACAAGATATATTAATGAACTTTAAAAAAATGTTATTTACCAGGTTTTCAGGAAGCATTTGCAATGATAGGACAACACCACACAGAATAACTCAATATAGTCTATCGATGCAGCTCTCATACCCAATGGAAACATAGAAGCACACAGAACACTGTGCTTAAGTAACAGCAACCACGATGGATAAATTCGAGATTGGAAAGTATTATTTTAGTATCTGCTAAGTAGGGAGTGTCTTCTCTTTGTGGGGGAAATAGACTCAGTTGTGTGATGGAGCTCTCCCTCACTGTGACCTGGTGATACACTTGAGAATGAAGCAGGGAAATTCAAAGCTAACCATTACACTTTTTCCTTCATTCACCCTGTTGTAATTAAGTATTGCTGCAGTTTGCAGAAAATCTCATATTCCGATGTTACATAGGATCTATACCGATTCATTGCCTACACGTGGGCACAACAACACAAGTGAAGGGCTAAACATCAGTCTTACCTTTGACTGGCACTTCTTTTGTCAGTTTGGTAGAGCCTTCAGTAACTCAAACATACTTTGCCTTTGCAGGGGGTTTTAACATGGTGTATGTACAAACTGCAGAGCTCTGGGCCTTGATATAACGAGGAGGCTGCCCTCATGGAGTAGAATCAATACCCGAGCTTTTATAAAGAATAATATCACAGTAACAGCTTTAGAGCAGTTAGACTTAATAACATCACAGTGCATCAGCAGCAAATGTCTCAAAGATGAAAGCACATAACAAAAATGAGAGAAGTATCTCAGAGTTATAATTTACAGAGACAAATCATTTTACCATGGTTGCTTTCACCTGGAGATGTATAGCTTTGAGGATGTGCCCCTTCTTTAAGAAGAAGGGGGAAATAAAAGAATCTAAATGTACTTACATACAGAAAGGGTGGGACGTGCAGCCTGCATCAGTCAGATACAAAATGGCCATTCTTGGGCTGCAGCTGCTCAATGCTCCCAGATTTAAAGAACCAGTTACCAAAAGAGCAGGCTGGAGAAGCGTTCTATTAAATGGTGAACCCAGCATAGAGCTCAGTAGTAACCAGGAAACTATGAAATAAGCAGCTTCCTCAGGGAGTAGGGAAGTATTGCCAGAAACAAGTATTCAAAATCACAAGTCTAGCTTCCAACAATCATGTGATTGGTTTAAAATAATATATTTTAAAATTGCTTTCTTATTTGCCTTTGAGGTGCACTGGGGTCGCATTTTCATGCTTTTCTCCGAAACCCTCAGGGCTAGAAACGTTTTGGGTTTTTTTAAAGCTGAGATTCTCATATTCGCGTGGAGCTAGGGCCTCAAGAAAAACACCAAATATCATTAGATAATAAAATTGCAGGAGTTGTAATAATAGTAGGAATAGAAGATTCCAAGGTTCAGAGACAGAACCTGGTGGAAAAGAGTTAATGTCTCATTATGTTTTTAGACTATATCCTTGCAGTTCCTTCCAACCCTATGATTCTTTTTGTGGACTGTGGCTGCTTTCTCTGCATAAAGGTGACACAAGACCATCTCAGCTACTTTATAGCTTCTAGAAATGTCAAGATTTCGTGGAAAGACAAGGTTTCAAAGATATGGATACATGATAGGACAAAAACTGAATTTGTTTTCTATAGCATATGTTTTCCGCGGACATCTGTCTTTACAATGAGAAATGCAAAATATGTTGGCTCAAATGCAGGTCAAGTATAAGTGGGATCCAACTTCACTGACGTCAGTATAAGTGCACGTGCTTACGCCAGGTCTGAATTCATCCTATATATTATTCATAGAACATTTATATTGCAAGCCTTAAAGACTGATTAAGCGCTCCTGGAATACATTCTGTTTATTATTAATTTGTATTAAAACAGTGTCTACTGACCCCAGTCACAATTGGGGTCCCATTGGGATAGGTGCTTTATAGATAAGTAAACAATTGAACAGTTCCAGCCTCAGAGAGCTCACATTCTAGGCTACTTAAAATTATTTGTTGAGAGGAAATCAGAATATATTTGATTGTTCCTTGTGTGTGTGTTTGTAAGTCCTTTTGACAGTTGTATGAATATAAATAACTACAGAGAAGAGAATCGGGGACCAGACTCTTTGTTTCTTAAAAGCTCATCTGCTCTTCTTGTTTATTCCCCAACCTAGGTCACAACCTTCCTATCTGTGAAACCAAAAATTTGGCCCCGTATCTTGCTAACATGCCCATGTTTACCTTTAATCATGTGCATAACTGGTTATAGGCTTGGAGCCTTAGGTCCTGTGGAGATCATGATTTCAGAGAGGATTATAAACTCAATTATAGAACAAGTAATGGCTACAGTAGGATTTTTAGGCAACAGAGAGCCTGTTTCCATGTCCATGTCCCTCATATTGCAAAACAGGGAAATAAAAAACAGAAGTTATGGGCTTTATGCCACAGGGTTCTGAGTGCCATCAACTTCCATTGTATTCAATTGGCCCTGATTCAGCAAGGGACTAGTTGTGTACTATTGGGTAAATCCTGGCCCCATGGGATTCAATAGCAAAACTCCCATTGACTTCAACAGAGTCAAGATTTCACCCTTAAAGATTTGCACATGCTTAAGTAGCTTGCTGAGGCAGGGTGTGGGAGCTCAGGACACTCAGCACATTGCAGATCAAGCCTTAGATGAAATATCTGATGAACTGTCTCTATATAAAAAAAGATTTTCCAAAATTTCCTGGGGACATCAGTGACACTTCATTGACAAAGCCAGCAGCAGAAAGTGAAATAAAGAGGCTGCCAATAACCAGAATCTGTCCATTCCTTGAGATGACGTTTGTGCCCACATAGTCAGCTACTGAGATGACACAACACCTGAGATCCTGCATGCCTTACACAAGCAAAACACTCACAAACTTCAGATCTCTCCTGCTCCATAAATCTGTAGCACTTACTGTGCCCCCTGTTTTCATACAATCCTGCAGATGGCAGCTGGAACTGTGGTATTTTACACACTATGCACTGAGTATATAATATTGCAAACTAGTCAGGAAAACAAATTGAAGTACTTGGAGAAAGAGGTAACAAAACAGAAACAGTATAATCATACATGTATTTTAGCTGAACCAATAGGAAACTTGTGTTTCCCTTTATGTACCAATGTAATGTGTTTCAGATTTCTTATTATTGAGGCTCAAGACCTTTTGTTAATAAATGGGACAATCCATTAAAGTCAAAAGTATTATATCATGTAGCCATAAACTTTACAGTACCACTGTTTTGTGCAAAGAAAATATGTAAAACCATACTAAGAACATTAATAACACTCATGGGCAGCTTCATAAATATTTTAAAGAGTTTCTTTATCACCAGACACTTCCAAAGCAGCAACGAAACATTCCACTCTATCATGAGATTCCGTTTGGGTTCAGTTTGTTTTCAATCAGTTTAACAGCACTAGTTCAGAGTTTTGACAAAGTTTTGACAGGTTCAATGAATTTATTTGTTAATAATAGTTGTAATTATGTAGTGCACCCAGGGCACTGCACAACAATAAATACAGTAAAAACATAACATCAACTAAAGAAAGCAATATCATAAAAAAAATCACCCTGTAAACAAAAATGGACCAGAAGAAAAGGACACATCAATAGTAAGGGCCAACAACAGTAAAATTAAAGAACATTTTTGAAAACAAAATTTTTTCAGCTATTTCTTAAAAGCTGGGAGAGATGGGCTGAAATGCAGGGTAGAGTGGAGCAAGTGCCAGTCTCTAGCACAAGTGGTGGAATCTCTAAAAACAAGTATTCTAGGAACACAATGTTAGGACAAGGCTCAGGGTTCAGTCCTGCAGTTCATTAAACACCGTGTCTGCAAAGCACTTACACCTACACCCTGTCCGCAAAGCACTCTTCAATGTCAAGTAACTGAGTAGTACCTCTGACTTCAGTGGGAGTATTCCTATGCTTAAAGTTCAGGACATGCCAAAGGGCTTTGCTGCATCAGCCTCAGAGTGCTCAGCACATTGCAGAGAGGAAGATTCAGACCATGGTACTTTTTAAAATTGAAGTCATTCATTCACTTAACTGCCTGCTAGCTGCTATCTAGTGTATGGTGTGCAAAGCTACTAAAGCAATGCTGGTCTCATATTAAATGAAATGCCTCAAATACCAGCTGATTACTTATTGAAACTAATGATGCAGAAAGATGTGATATGTTATTTTTTAAACAGCTGTAAACATTCTCAAAAACCTGTTTGGATTTATTTTTCTTTTGGATGAGTCTTATAGAATTGAAAATTCTATCTTGGCTGTGGAATTCTGTAGGATGTTTCACAAACCTCCACAAAAGAAAAAGTCATTCTCTAATAAACTTATGGGTGAAAACCTGGCCCCACTGAAGTCAATGGGAGCTTTGCCACTGACTTCAGGGAGGTCAGGATTTCAGCCTGTATATTTCAGAGTTGAGTAATTTCTGTAAATCCCTATTCAGGTCTATGGGACTTTTCCAGAAGGATTAACTCACAAGTCTATCAAATGTAACTTAAATACAGAACAGAGTATATTTAGGGCACTTTCAAAGTGGGTAAAATTGTTTACCACTGTGATTTCTTTTGGAATCACTTCTGATGTAATTGCCTATTTTGCAGATAAAAGATATGCTAAAGAACAACTATAATCTCTCCCTTGAACAACATGCACTTAGATAGGACTTGATCCTCTTCTACTGAAGTCATTTGGAGTTTTGCTGGTAACTTCAACAGGAGCAGTATGATGCCCATTGCCATTGCTTACAAAAAGAAGTCCTAAAGTGTAAAAGTATTATAAATGTACAAGTATTATAAATGTATGGTAACTAGACAGTAAGCTCCTGGGAACAGGGACCATGTCATTCATGTTTGCATATTGCAAAAATAGTGGGTGAAATCATGGCCCCAGTTCAGTCAATGTCAAAATTCCCACTGACATCAATGGGACCAGGATTCCACAGTGTTGACACTCACTAAATAATATTAATACAGTTCAGTAACTTTTCTGTGGGTTTGTGTTTGAATTTTAGAATAACTAACATATTTGATGAGACTAACAAATACAGATGTGGCCATAAATTGTTTCATTTCTGTGACAGAAACATAATTTCTTTTCTATTGCTATTTAGGTTCCAAAATGAACAAGTGGCCTTAATTTGCAAAACTGGGAAAAATACTTGGGATCGGTATGCTATTTCAGAACCACACAAGGCATGATAGATGGCTCAGATACAGAGCTCTTCTGTGCTTCACATGCTTTTGTTGTAACATATTTACATATTCTGCCAGGGCCACAGCCAGGATTTATAGTGTCAGTCAAAATACTGAAGCGAGCCCTCCCAATTTATTGTCCGAACACCTACAATATGGGCCAGGCCACACATCCCTCTCCCTCAGAAGGGTCCTTATTGGCTTCCTCTCCACCCTTTTCCTTTGTCTCTGATGTCCTTGTGCACCTCAGCACAAATCCAGCACAGAGCAGCCTGCTGAATTTGGGGCCACCTTCTCCATCAAACCTAGACCTGGCCATTTCCCCTGGCAGTGGCCCTGGTTTCTTCATTTTAACATGCCTGTGCTAACCTGGATGAGATATGGATGAGATATGCTGTTAAGAATGCTTAATAACATACTGCCTGCAGGATAAGTTATACTCATGTTGTCAGGTACTAGTAACCATTCAGCAAGGAAGAACTACCTATACTTTTTTTCTGACACCACTAATCAAGAGAGCTGGGCAAACTCTGTGAAAAATATTCCATGGATATTTTCTTGAGCTTGGTAATGAATTTATTTTGGCCATGCCTGCACAATGCATACATGTATGTTCACTTTTTACAACTATATGAGCAGTATAGTTTCACTAGCACGAACTGTGGAAAAAATCATGCACAGAAACCAAATCTTAAAATTTGCACATCTGGGTATTCAGTTAGATGCACTTACCCAATCAGGGAACAGAAACAACATTTAGCTGTGGGTCTTAGCTGAACAGTCACAAGTAAGCATTATGCCCAAGTCTTGAATATTGAGTATCGAATTATTGCAGCAAACTGTTAAGAAAAACAAAACTGGAAAAAAAATGAGAGAAAAAATTGAAGGAAATCACAATGGCTCAGAAACCTTCAAGAGCACAAGAAAAAGTTACAGTCACTGTGGACATTATTCCTGGTGAATTATACACTCAGCTCCGCAAACAAACAACATCACAAGAAGCACTTCTTTTGGGACCTGATTGAAAGCCCATTGGAGTCAATGGGAGTCTCTCTATTGACTTGGGCATTGGCTCAAATCCAGGGTGTGGTCTCATCAGTGCTAAGGAAAATTGTTGGATTATATATTAAGAATTATTATAAAAGGACATTTTAATGCAAATGGTATTAATGTTTTCTATTAATACAAAAAGCAAAACATTAGTAGCTTCAGATACTTCCGCTCAAGCATGTAATAGCCCAGATGCAGCATTGGATCTGACTTGAATAACTTCACAGAAATGTGTCTCTCTTCTTATGAGGTAATGTCAGATCATTAATGGAATAATAAATAGATCACTACACTAAGCTCCTGGGGGTGCTCGCCCAGGGCTTACAATTAAACAAACAGGAACCTGCATGATTTTAAATTCTAGGTAAGCATAGCACAGTTGCAAATGAAGAGAAGCCTATAAAGAATGTTTCAATCTTTCTATAAATAATCTTTTGGTTCACTCAATACTACAGAACCAAAGCTATTCAAATTGAATTCCCTGATGAAAAATAATTGGTGTGAGACTTTCTGTTAGTACTTCCATTATTGTACCAAACATGCAGTACCTCATACATGTGACAAGTGCAAAGGTTGAGAGCCCAGATCTGATCTGATACCAATGTAAATCAGTAACTCCATTGACTGCAGGAGCTATACATGTATCATTGTAAGTGAGATCAGAATCTGGCTGAGAGACAGCCTGGGAAAACTTTTAAGCCTCAATTGGAATTTAAAGAGCATGCAAATCTAAAGTTGTAAATTAGAACCAGAGAGCACTGTACTCTTTTATCACCTTACATATAAACCTCTTACTAGGATTTTTATGAACCTCAATCAGCTTTACTTCTTTAAACAGATGTGCACATATCTATAATGTATAATGCTGCCTGTAGCTTCTGCTCCTCTATATGTTTGTTTCTTTAAAAAAAAAAGTTCTTAACAAAAAAAACTCAGATTGCATTCTATATTCTTGGCTGTTTCCAAAAAGTACTCTCTTTTCAGAGCATTTGCCTGCAGCAATTGGCTGAATATCTGTGACAATGACCTGTGTCTTCAGTTGCAGATATCTTTTGTCATCAGCTTTTTTTATGTGTCTGGCTAATGCTTGCCTTCCTGCAACTATTACTTATTGGATCATAAATGTAATAATTATTGTTTACAGGCTAAAAAATAAACCCCCACCAAGTGTACCACAAAGGGATTATGCTTCAGGTAAGGATGGCTTAATGGAACTTTAAACTGTATATTTTTTCTAAGACTGTTACAACTGCATATTTGCTCACATTCATCTTCTAGGTGAGGTGAATCCTAAACCATTACCAATAACTTATAATGCAATGCTCTCTGGTAAAACTATGGACAGCAAACTGTGGAGAGCTACCCCAATGGGAAGAACAAATAGCAAGAAGTAGTTGATGGCCAGTTCAGTGGTTTGAGCATTGGCCTACTAAACCTAGGGTTGTGAGTTCAATCCTTGAGTGGGCCACTTAGAGATCTGAGGTGAAAATCAGTACTTGGTCCTGCCTAGAGAAGGCAGGGGGCTGGACTTGATGACCTTTTGAGGTCCCTTCCAGCTCTATGAGATCGGTATTTCTCCATATTTTCAAGTGCCCCTGCTAGCTGACTCTCAGAAGCAGCTTCACCTACTCTATGGGATCCATCTCTAGGCCATTTTCAAAGGGGAGAAGGCTCCATATCCAGCCATGCCGGATGGAGTGCCAGCCCAGTTCAGGGCTTATGATGCTTGTGAAGTGAAAGTAAAGAAAGAAATATGGGCAAATAGGTCTCCTTCCCACAATAATGGAATCTGATGTTGGTGCTAATATAATGATGGTGCTAATATAATGATGGCATCAAACATTATCTTCAAGTGTGTGAACAGAGCTATATTTGCTTATTTTACACCTTCATTGCCTGCAATTTTGTTTTACCTTTGTTTTGAAGTTCTCAATCTAATAATCGTTCAGTGACTTCTATCACCAGTTCCAAGTGGACAAGCTTCCACATCCCTAAAACTATCATAGTTAACTGGCATCCAGTTTGGAACTGAATTGTCAAGAGGGCTGAATGAGCTCTTCCTCTGTCTTTGTTTCCTTTAAAAAAGGGATTCACGGGCATGGCAGTGTGGGGAAGCTTGCATCGCTACTATTCAGACTGGGGATAAGTAGAGGACTGCATTGTCCAGCACATCAGTCTGGGACTCTTTCATGAGCACGCCCAATTAATTTCTAAAACCAAATAAGCAACAGAAGCAGAATTCTAATTACCAACACTATTCAGCCAAAAACAAGTGTGTTTGGCACAAACTTTCAGGAATTGTGTGTGTGTGTGTGAGAGAGAGAGAGAGAGAGAGGAATGCAATAGAGCCATTCAATTAGGGGCTAAGATGAATGTTTGTGATCACTATTCCATTCCCTTAAATAACTCAAATGTTTGATTTAGAACATGCAGAGGATGAAGATGAACAATGGTCTGATGATTTTGTAAGTATATTTTCCTGGGGTCATAAAGCAGTTACTCTTTCAATTAGGTCTACACATGAGATAATAATGAAAGTTTAGTTCTGAATCAGATACTTTCAGTCAAATCTACATTTCCACTATTAAAATCCTACTATATTCACGAGATTGAAAATTTTCAAAAGTAGCCACTGATTTAAGTGCCTCGATTTTTGGGTACCCAGCTTAGAAATACTTGGGCCCAACATTGGCCTATTCTTATTTAGAAGATTTACAGATAGTTTTAGATTTCACTTATTCATCAGTGTTGTCAAATTTGTGGTTAGTGACTTATTCTTGGCATCACTTATTTAGACAGTGGTAGCACCCACAACGTGTTAGGCATTTTCCAAACACTAGAAAAAACACAGGGTGAAATCTTGCCCCATTGAAGACAATGGCAAAAGTCCCATTGATTTCAATAAGTCCAGGATTTCACCTACAGTTCCTGCCCCCAGAGACCATACAATCTATATAAATTCACTGTCCTCTGTTATAAGATTTGGTCTCCATTTTCTGACATTTCAAATATATTTAATGTTTATCCATTTTCTTTATTCCATGCTACTTGAGGTGGACCCTTTACAGAATCCCTGGTCTAAACACCCCTAAATTTGCCTAAATTTGAGGAAAGTTCAGATCCAAACTTTGTAGCTCAGGACAATCTCTAATTGTTTTATGTTTGAGATGCCCAGATTTTCCTTGCATAAAGTATGTGATTATTCATTAGCCCATAGAAAACTAGCTAATTCCCAGGTAGTTGTCACCTGGTGAATGGCTATCTTCTTGGGCTTTAGTGGCGAAGCCCCATCAGGTAGGGTAGAGGATGGTAAGGTCTCCTCAGGACTTTAGAGTGAAGCAAATCATGACCCATCCTGCCACAGGGCAAAGAACACTCTTTATTCTACAACTTGCTTCCCTAAAGCCAGCTGTTTCCTCCTGGTGCTAGTTCCTGACCTCTCCCTGAAGACCAGAAACCAGAAAGGGGCAGATAGAGGTCACATCAGCAGCTGAGGTTGAGACTGGGAAGGAACTGGTTCCCATGATAGTGGACTTGTGGAGAAGCATAAGGCTGTTGACTCACAGATGTGGGGGAATGCACTCACAGCTTAGCAGAGGGCCTCTGGCGACAGAAGGGAGAAGGCAGAAATAGGAAGTGAGAGGTCTGTGGTGTTCCAGTGGTGATGAGAGGAAGGCATGAGGTACTGAAAATCAGGGTGTTAGCACTTCGTTAAATCCTTTCTCTCCAGAGCAAAAATATTTTAAATATGTTTTATGATGAAATAGAGTAACACTAATGAAGTTGACCATGTTCATAACTGTCACGACAAGCAAGTGTTTTTGTAGGTTAGCAAATAATGCAACTGGTGGGATGTTTGAGTATTACTTCCACAAATGAACCCACAAATGTTTTACAAAGTAAGAAATGGGAAGCTGTGTATTTCTAGGACAGCGATTATGAAAATCCAGATGCCCACTCTGATTCAGAGATGTATGTGGTCCCAAGTGAAGAGAACTGTGATGACAGTTATGAGCCCCCTCCAACTGAGCAAGAGAAAAAGAAGATTCCTTCATCATTTTCATTTTCAAGGGGAGAATACGCAGGTACCTATGAAATCTTTGGTTACACAAGCCTGTCAGTCCCTCAGCTATTTATACCAGCGGCACCATTAACAAATTGAAAAACAAGAAAAGAATTTCAGATGGTGTCAATGTGGTGTAAAGCCCGTCCTTTTCTCAGGAGTTAGCCTCAAAAAGAGGGGGGGGCTGTTTGTTCCCAACCCCAATTATCAGGGTGCCTACTGGAAGGATTCATGGATTTGTTGGCAGGTGAGACACCCCCTCAGCATAGCCGCTGTCTTCCAAGTTTTTGTTAGTATATTTTGTAGAAGGCCTACAGGCTTTGTGATGAGCAGTTATAAACCGAGTAATAAAACAATATGCATGGGAACATTGGGGAGAAATTTCACTGAGCATGCCCCAGAAATCACCCAGTTAGCCTAATCTGGGAATTGGTTCTTCCCTAGCTGATTTAAGGTCAAGCCGGAAGGACAAAACATTAAAGGACCCCTGTTTTCTATCTTGTTTATACCCTAACTTGTTAGCCAAGCAAGTGCAAAACAGGGGCCATAACAGCATAGGTGCCGACTTCCCCTCTTTCCCCTGGGTGCTCGACCTTCCCTCTGCCCCAGCCCCAACCCCACTCCTTCCATGAGGCCCTGCCCCCATTCCAACCCCTTTCCCAAAGTCCCCACCCCAACTCCACCCCCGTCCCTGCCCCTATTCCAACTCTTTCCCCAAATCCCTGCCCCGGCCCCGCCTCCTCCCCTGAACGTGCCACGTTCCCACTCCTCCCCCCACTTCCCAGATCATGCTAACGCTGCCAAACAGCTGTTTGGCAGCGGCGGCCAGGCAGGAAGCGCTGGGAGATAGGCAGAGGAGTGGGGACATGGTGCACTCAGGGAGAGGAGGAGGTGGGGCAGGGGAGGAGGGGAGCTTGGCTGCCAGTGGATGCAGAGCACCCACTAATTTTTCCCCATGAGTGCTGCAGCCCCAGACCACCCACAGAGTCAGCGCCTCTGCATAACAGTCCCAAAGATCTAAGCCTATACTGCCCTTAACAATTGGGAGTAGGAAGCACGTAGCCTTAAAAACAGAACTGGAAGGAGATGACTCTGCTTATATTGCTCCAACAAACAGACCCTTCTCTTCCCTTCAACATTATATTCTGAGCTAACTACTGTTCCCATTGAAGTCAATGGAAGTTTTTATATTGACTTCAGATGGACCAAGATTTGGGACATTAGGAAAAGGAATATCAACATAACCATCCCCTCCCTGCACACCTCTTCCCCCGTCTCTTTCAGTTTTATTATATGAGGCTCAGGTACTGGATATATATAAGGCACTCAACTACTACAGTGCCAGACAAGTGGCTGGATAGGTAATAAACACATTATTTGCACACTTCAAATAATGAGGAATTGTATTACCCAATTCCTTGGAGGTATTTTGGTGGTACCCCAAAGAAGCTGGCCATATCATCTATTTCAGTCTCACCCACCTTGCTGCATGGGAACTTATATGCTACAGTACTTAAGGACTATAGAACATAATAGATTCTCATCACTTCCAGTCACAGAACATTCTATATGACTTATACTATAGGCATAGTAAAGATGCTCAGTTTGCATAGATATTAAAACAACTGTTTGCAGTTAGTGAGTAATTATGTACTAAACTTCTCATTTCCCCCCTCATTTAAAGACAATCGCACTACCCACCAGGAGCCACTGCCAAGCAGGCCAAGTCAGTCTTTAATTAAACCGAAGAAACCATCTAAACCATCTCTGCCATCATCATCTGCCACTCTGAAACCAAAAGTGCCACCCAAGACCAAAGAGTTCCATGAGGATGAGGTAATGTTCACAGATACATAAGTCTTTACCGTACAGATGGATTATGGCCCCATAAGTATCATGAAGTATATGCTGCACTTGTTTTATATGCTAGTCTTTCACATCTGACTGCTGTGGTTCAAATCATTACGTAGGTCATTAAAAATAAATGCAGTCTCACACTAGTTTCTAGTGGACATTTACCCACATCGTAAATCTGTGGAGCCATTCAGCCCACTTAGCATTCCCTGTTCACCAGAGCCAGATTGCTGACAGGTGGGGAAGGAACAGAAATATTGAACACCAGGGCAGGGCTGCAGAGTACTCTGACAGTAAGTGATCGATCAGCTGTGCCACAATTGGAGCTGTTTGGTGAAGGGGGAAAGTCCATGGAAAAGCCCAGCCTTATCCAGCCACAGAGGGAGTTTAGATGCCTGAGACAACCATTGGCGTTAGTGCATCTTGTCCATCCCTGCCAAGACAGGCTTGTGCCGTGTGGTGTATTTGACATAATGCATGCTTAGCTTGTAGCTTTTCTCTGCATTTTTCTCAGGATGATTATATCGTGCCTGTAGATGATGAAGATAACTACATTGAACCTACGGAAGGCAGTACTTCACAATCTACAAAACGTGAGTTTTAATTTTTTAAGCACATGATAATTTTACTCTAGGGTAAACACAGTGCCACTGGATGTCTGTTGCTAGGGTTCATAGTAGGGCTGTCAAGCTATTAAAAAAAATTAATTGTGATTAATCGCACTGTTAATAATAGAATACCATTTATTTAAAAGTTTTAAGATGTTTTCCACATTTTCAAATCTATTGATTTCAATTACAACACAGAATACAAAGTGTACAATGCTCACTTTATATTTATTTTTTATTACAAATGTTTACACTGTAAAAAAGAAACAGAAGAAATGGTATTTTTCAATTCCCCCATTACAAGTACTGTAGTGCAATCTCTATCATGAACGTTGAATTTACAAATGTAGAATTATGTACAAAAAATAACTCCACTCAAAAACAAAAAAAATGTAAAACTTTAGAGCCTACAAGTCCACTCAGTCCTACTTCTTGCTCAGACAATTGCTAAGACAAACAAGTTTGTTTACATTTGCAGGAGATAACGCTGCCCACTTCTTGTTTACAATGTCACCTGAAAGTGAGAACAGGCGTTTGCATGGCACAGTTGTAGCTGGCAGCACAACATATTTATGTGCCAGATGCGCTAAAGATTCATATGTCCCTTCATGCTTTAACCACCATTCCAGAGGACGTGTCCCTGCTGATGACGGGTTCTGCTTGATAATGATCCAAAGCAGTGAGGACCATCACATGATCATTTTCATCATCTGAGTCAGATGCCACCAGCAGAAGATTATTTAATTTATTTATTTATTTATTTTTGGTGGTTCAGGTTCTGTAGTTTCCACATCACAGTGTTGCTCTTTTAAGACTTCTGAAGGCAAGCTCCACACCTCATCCCTCTCAGATTTTGGAAGGCACTTCAGATTCTTAACCCTTGGGTTGAGTGCTGTAGCTATCTTTAGAAATTTCACATTGGTACCTTCTTTGAATTTTGTCAAATCTACAGTGAAAGTGTTCTTAAAATGAACAACGTGCTGGGTCATCATCCGAGACTGCTATAACATGAAATATATGGCAGAAGGCGGGTAAAACAAAGCAGGAGACATACAATTCTGCCTCGAGGAGTTCAGTCACAAATGTAATTAATGCATTATTTTTTTAATGAGTGTCATCAGCATGGAATCATGTTCTCTGGAATGGTGGCCAAAGCATAAAGAGGTATATGTATGTTCAACATATCTGGCACGTAAATATCTTGCAATGCTGGCTACAAAAATGCCATGTGAATGCCTGTTCTCACTTTTAATTAAGAAGCGGGCAGCATTATCTCTCATAAATGTAAACAAACTTGTTTCTCTTAGCAATTAGCTGAACAAGAAGTAGGACTGAGTGGACTTGTAGGCTCTAAAGTTTTACATTTTTTTGGTTTTGAGTGCAGTTATGCAACAAAAATCTACATTTGTAAGTTGTACTTTCATAATAAAGAGATTGCACTACAGTACTTGTATGAGGTGAATTGAAAAATACTATTTCTTTTGTTTATCATTTTTACAGTGCAAATATTTGTAATAAAAAATAATAATATAAAGTGATCACTGTATACTTTGTATTCTGTGTTGTAATTGAAATTGATATATTTGAAAATTTAGAAAAACATCCAAAAATATTTAATACATTTCAATTGGTATTCTCTTAACAGTGCGATTAAAACTGATTAATCACGATTAATTTTTTTTAATTCCAATTTATTTTTTTGAATTAATTGCATTAATTAACTGTGATTAATCAACAGCCCTAGTTCATAAAGAAGAGGGGAAAGTTCTAAAGAGACTGCAGTCAAGTGAGGGGCAGTGAGGGTCCCGTAGCTAGGACAGTCCCAAGGCAAAAGTTAGGGTTGTCTTTCCCAACTGCCATGTTTGGCTCCAACCTCTCTTTTCCTGACCTTTCACAGTCCTACACTCCTACAACTGAGAATCCTGGCTTGGTTTGCCATTCCTCTCCTCTCATCCAAGAGTACTGCTTCATTAAAATTCTCCATATGCTGGGGTGTCCAGGCAGATTTTTAACAAAGAGATGTGGGGCTTCATTTTTTACTTCAGTTGCACTTGGGATTTACTTAGCTGGGAATTAAACTTACAATGCTAAAGTGAAAAGTCAATTGAACAGTATGTAACTCTGCACTTTCACATGGTTGACAAGCTTGGATATTTATGGCAAGGTGGAAGCACTGAGAATAAGGTTACTCACATGAGTCAGAGGCTCTTTTTCTGCCACAAATGAATTTCTCAAGGTCTCTTGACTAGCCCTCAGACCTTCTTTGTATTTGTTCTCATTTCATAGACGTGACATTGGTATGTTTGTCTCTTTTTTTGTTTTAAGCTCCTATAAACAGATCTGTCAAGCCAACAAAGCCAGTTCTTCCTAGCTCTGCCAAGTCCTCTCCTGCTCCTGCGTCTCCTTTCGTGCAAGGTATGCAAAGTTTATATTGGTGTAAGAGGATCATCTTGCAGACACCCTGTTTTGACAAAGAGGTTTGGAAATGCAATAGTATGATTTCTGGATGGAAAAGGTATTAATATGTTGCACATAATTAGGGATGGCTGAACCAGCTCAGACCTTTGCTCATCCCTGGAAACAGCCAACTATTTGCCATTTATTTCCTCCAATGGCACTTGGTGGAGGGGCAGGTGGATAATCTTGCTCCCTGTCTATAAAAGTAGGAAGTCTGAAAGCCGGCTACTCCCTCCAGTGGCAGGTATTCTTTGGAGTGTGGCCCATGCACCGCAGGTTCATCCTCATGCCTCACTTTCATCTTCAGTGAACATATAGGCTGTGTCTACACTGCCACTTTCAGCGCTAAAACTTTAGTCATTGAGGGGTGTGAAAAAACACCCCTCCCCGAGCGACAAAAGTTTTAGCACCGAAAAGCACCAGTATAGCCAGCCATGCTTCCGGCGATAAAGCTACCACCGCTCGTTCGGGGTGGTTATTTTTTAATTTCCGGGAGAGCTCTTCCCCGACGATAAAGCATGACTACACTGCCCACATCACAACGCTGCCCTGGCCGTGTTGTAACATGGGCAGTGTAGACATACCCATAGATAGCATTCTGCTTATCTGGAATGAGAGCCAGCAATCCTTCCTAACTGAGTATTCCCACTGATCTTGTTGCTTGGTAATTTAAAAGGAAATTCTGGAGCATTCAAGATCCTTCCCTGCATTCCCACAAGCACCACCCATCTATATACTTGGAGGTTTTTCAATACTAGGGGGCATTCTGGTGCATAAATTCCAGAGTGTTTGCACGGATGGTTTTTTTGTTTGTTTTTAAGTTTAAAGCAAGGAGATCAACTCATCCCAATGTAGGGCTTGCTGGGCCATGTTGCTCCAGAGCTGTTGAAGAGGTTGCCCAATAACCCACTTGATGGTGAGTTAGCACAACACTTGATCAGGAAGAGAATGCTGAATAGGACTTGATGATGAAAAGAAAGGAGACCTATCACAAGAGATAATGAGCACATGTAGGGAGAAACAGCTCTTTTGACAGCAAGGTAATTATGTAGTGAGGATAGATCACAAAGCTGGCAAGGGACTTGAAGAACTTCAGGTTACTTGTATAAACACACACACACTCTCTCTCTCACTCCCCCTCTCCATCTCCCCTGCTGCCTCCCTCTCTCTCCACACTGAACCTGACAATTCTGACCTAACCCTCTTGTGACTGTCTCATTGCTACAAATAAAAGTACTATTCTATAAACGTTTTTCTGTATTCTCCAAGTTCTATTAAAAACTAGCATTAGCCCAAAGCAATTTACTGGGTGTTTTATTTCAAAGATCCATCTGCTCATCTCTTCTATTGCAAGATATTAAGTTACACTTGATGTGTTCAAAACATAAACCTATCACACATGTCTGTAAAATAAAAGCAAGTTCCCCTTCAGGTATTTCTAGTTTATAACAGCCATTTTGCCTATGTTGTGTTTGAAATAGATCCCTGCACTATAAATCTGTTTTAAGAATGAATAAAACTGGAATGAGCTACTTGTCTTGAATTCATTTCTGCTTTTTATTATTTTGCTTTAGTAAAAGTCAGACTCCAAATGGATCAACATAAGCTAAAAACACTTACCGGAACCAATAAATCATTGATCAATTATCTCATTTCAGCATAGGATACCAAGATGAGTTTTTAAAATACTGAATCAAGACTCAATCTTACTGAGATTATGTGGATTCTGATCGCTTTGCATATGCTTCTCTTGTTGTCATGTACTGTAAAAAGAAGTTTATTTGGAAAGAGAAAATAAAGGCAAAAGCAAATAAAAGGGTGGGATATTTTCTTCTGTAATTGCAAACATGTGTTTAATCCTCTTTAGCTGAGTAGTGCCAATTCTATGCTGTATTGCTTTCTGGTCATGGCATTAATTGCCCAGAATGTAACCTTTACAAACTATCAAAGGGGTAGCCGTGTTAGTCTGAATCTGTAAAAAGCAACAGAGGGTCCTGTGGCACCTTTGAGACTAACAGTTTGAGACTAACTGTTAGTCTCAAAGGTGCCACAGGACCCTCTGTTGCTCTTTACAAACTAGTTACACAATTCTTACCAAGCATTACGCATGTTCATTTTCATTAGGAATTTGTTTAACTTCCAAGCCATAGTTACAAAAGTTCTCTGTGATTTGCAGTTTTATCTCATAACTTTGCAGACATCTTTAAACACCTTTTTCAGTGTTGTGATCACAGTTTCTAAGCAACAATTATCTTGGTGGATTTTAAACAGATAAAACAGCTCCCTCTAGTGGGTATTAGAGCACTTGCCAGATTACAGTTCTTACTTTGCTAAAGTTAAAATATAATACAGCCTAGCGTCACTACACTCTGTGAAGCTGGATTTAGATGATGGCATTAATTATTTTAATGTTTGTTTTTTAATATTCATGATTTACAATCTGTTGGGATTTTTGTGAGCAAGGAAAAACCCTGAAATAGTGAGCAGGAGCTCAGGGCTAACAGTGTGGTGATACAAAGGACTCAGACCAGTGGATTCTCACTGGAAGTTCAGGGTTTATGATTCATTAGGTCCCTTCTTCAACAAGGTTAGAGGAAGGTTCAAAGGTCATCCAAATGTGATAACGTTAAAAACTGTTCCAAGTTCAGGCTCTTTTCTTGCCTTTTGCACTAAGAATGGTACAAAAATTAAGGTTATTTGGGTGCAATGTAATTCCTGTATTGTTGACTGTGAATATGGATTTTTGTCCTTTTCATCATGTTTACAGTTAAAAAGGAGTAAGGCACAGTTTATTATGAATAAGACAAGAAGAATCAGTCCCTAAGCAAGAACAATCACATCTCCTAAAATTACCTTTTCCCCAGAAGAATCTTATTTTCTCTTTAAAAGCAGAACTTTGATGTAAACTCCAGACTGTATTTCTGTCAAAAGAAACCTGTGATCCTCTTTTGTAACTACAGAATATTCTTTTTTCTTCAGACGTCTATGAGGTTCCTGAAGAAGAGGTAAGCCTTTACCTACATTTTATGGGTCATACTTCCTGCACTATATACATACATGCTGCAACTTGAAAGCACTGTATCCTGTGGTGCAAAATCATTCAGAATAAATGTGAGAGTAAACCGTTGTATCAACTCTTTAATATAGAGGAAATTGGAACAAACCTTTGCCACTGAGAATGGTGCCCCATACCCCTGGTAACTTCATAACTCCATCTCCCTCCACCAAATGACAGTGAAAACTTGTTCTACCTACTACAAGCTGTTAGGTGGGGTAAGGCTTCCAGCTCTGCTTAATGTGATCCAGCCTTAGAAGCACAGGCCTACAGGAGCATTTTCTAGAAGTGATTCCCCAGCAAAGGAAATATGAACTGTTTTGACATGATAATTTCCTTCCCACCTCCCAGTACTGACATGACACATAACTTAGTAGCATGCTTGGGGCTACACTGATATAGCAATGGTCATTTTCTGGCTACCCCATCTTTACGCATATTCCCAATAGGCAGTGTTTTGCTGGAGATACATGCTCCAATCAATGAGATATCACAAAGGCAACTTAAAATCCTATATTAGCACAAATGCATTTTATTAAATAGAGATATGACCAAGTTATTAACCGTGCATTTTTTCTTAAAGGAAAAACCGTCACCACCAACAAGCAGGTAATGCATTACCATGAAATTCTGTACATTATTAAAAGTTTCTTAGACCTCGTCAAGAAATATACTTTGATAACATGTGAGCATTGTCTAAATATCTATATATTTAATACCTATGTATCTCCATAGAAGAGGTACCAAATTAATAAAATATTGTAATATTTCTTGATAAACTTTGAGAATGAGAACACACAACACATGTACTCAAATACATTGTGTTGTCTGGGATTACAGAGACTTTTGCATTTTTAATTCAGTATTTTTTGTATAATGTTTCTAACTTCGCTTGTATTGTCTTATTAGGAACACTAAACCTCTTCCTCCCAAGCCTGTTCAGAGTACAGGAGGACGTTCCCACATGCTCAGCTCAGCCAAAGAATCCTCTAAACCAGACACTTCCAGGTTAGTTAAAAGCAGCTTACGTCTCCTCACGCGTGGAGCAAACACTGGAGGAAGCAGATTCTTCACCTCACCTCAGATTGCCTAGCTATTGCATGGTCTTCAGACAATGAATGATTTTTAGGCCATATGTACGAACTACCAAGGCAAGAGGGGGTGAGTTAAGAATGAACTTTCTCAATTAACTCTCAGTATCCTGGTTTTAATGGATTTGCCAGAGGTGTAATACTTCCTTAATGTATTTTTTGCTGTTTAACGTAACATGAAGCAGGAGATTGCAGTAGCTGATCCCTGACAACACAAATGATTTGAAGAGTAGGCGAGATTACGACGCTTATTATCAAAACCAACCCCACATACCCATTTTGAAAAGAAGTGTTAGAGCAAGATAGGGGGCAGCCCTGTCCTTCCCCTTACTAAGGCATGGAGGTTCAGGACAATGGTGGAACAAATGGAATTCCACCCAGTGGAGTGGGGACACAATTCTGGGACCCAATGATGTAAGTGAGAACCCCCTGCATACCAGAGCCAAACTCCACAAGGGGTCTCTGTGCCCAAGCAAATATGGAGTTTTTAGGTTGGGTGCTGATTGAGGGGTAGGGCAGGGCTGGTGGACCCATGACTACATGACCCCCACCCATGGATCAGGTGCATAGGAGCAAAGCTAGCTCTTGCCTATAATCTCTTCCTTCCATGTGTCTCCAGGAACATACAGTGCCCGTAAGGGAGTGTGGAGGGGCTGGAAGGAGACAGGGGCTCATCCCCACACATTGCCCTACAGAGTAAGCCAGGTTCACTGGGAAAAAGCAGGCTGCCTCCACCCCATGCATAAGAGGGAGCCTGGGGAGTGATATTGCAGAGCTGCACCGGGCCTCCCCCGGGATAGCACAGCTCCACCCAGCCTCCAACTCAGGGCTGTGTGTTAAGGCACAACCTTACCCGAAGTAAATTGCAGCAGAACATAGTTATAACTAACAACATATTTACTAAGGAACACTATGTATCTTGAAACTGAAGAGAACTTACACCTTTAGACTCAGCAATTTTAAATGAAATCAGAAAAATATTTACCATTTAAATCATTTTGTGTGTTTTCCAGAAATATTCTTCCTCTTCCCAGAAACCATCCTCAGCAAAAAGCAGTGAGTAGCTAAACACCATTAGAAAAGAATGCATTTAAATGGTGAAGGGCAGTGCTGGTATCTGCATTATATACTGCTATTTGTTATTATCTGTATTAGAGACAGTGTATAGAATCGTAGATTACTCTGGAATGTAAACAGATCCAAAGCATCAAAGAGCTGCAGACTCATGTCATAATGTTATAATTGTGGAATTAAAACTCCAAATGTATCCTTCGTGTTCAATATATTAACATGATTTCTTACAAGTCCTGATGGTATGAAAGGAATAGCTGACATATACAACCAAGATGCTGATGCTCTTACAACCATGAGTAAGCCCTGTGTATCCCTGTTGAACTGAGTAGATGTATTTCTGTCTTTTCCACCCTTTGGGGTCTAATATCTCCCATGCATCGATGGAGAATACATTCATAATCTCCATTAAATCCCCAGTCTACAAATAAAGCCTTTTCAATGAAAAAATTCCAGTGCCCGCACCCATGACCTTGATTTTCAAAAGTGACTAGTGATTTTGGTGGCCAACTTGAAGTACCTTCAAGGATCCTGATTTTCAGAGGGTGGATGTTTAATGCTTTCTGAAAATCAGGCCTCTTTTGAGGTGCTCACTTTATATTATTATAAAAACGATAAAAATCTACAAGTTGAAGCATGAAGGGGCATATGAATGTTTAGTATATCTGGCATGTGAATACCTTGCATCACCAGTTACAACAGTGCCATGTGAATGCCAGTTCTCACTTTCAGGTGACAGTGTAATTAAGAAGCGGGCAGCATTATCTCCCATATGTAAACAAACTTGGTTTGCCTTAGCAATTGGCTAAAGAAGAAGTAGGACTAAATGGACTTGTAGGCCCTAAAGTTTTACATTGTTTTGTTTTTGAGTGCAGTTATGTGGAGAAAAAAATCTATTTATAAATTGCACTTCAGTACTTATATGAGGTGAATGGAAAAATACTATTTCTTTTATTTTTTTTACAGTGCAAATATTTGTAATAAACATAAAATGAGCACTGAACACTTTGTATTCTGTTTCAGAGGGGTAGCCGTGTTAGTCTGTATCAGCAAAAACAACAAGGAGTCCTTGTGGCACCTTAGAGACTAGCAAATTTATTTGGGCATAAGTTTTCATGGGCTATAATCCACTTCATCAGATGTATCGATCTGATGAAGTGAGTTATAGCCCATGAAAGCTTATGCCCAAATAACTTTGTTAGTCTCTAAGGTACCACAAGGATTCCTCGTTGTTTTTGTATTCTGTGTTGTAATTGAAATAAATATATTTGAAAATTTAGAAAAAACATCCAAAAATATTTATAATATATTTAAATTGGTATTCTGTTATTTAACAGTGTGATTAAAACTGCAATTAATCACTTTTTTAAATCTTACAATTAATTGTGATTATTTTTTAATCGTTTGACAGACCTATAAATAATTGTTATATTTAATAACAAGACAATTAATTAGGAGCTAAATAAGTTTTTAAAAAATTAAAAGTTAAAACAATAGTCAGAACAAAGTACTTTTATTTCCATTTTGAATCTTTATAAAATGTTGGTCAAATTTATCAAAATCAACAAATTCCCATTAAACTTCTTGATTTTGAAGAAACAGCATTTTCTGATGGAGGAAAAGTGTTCCACTGAAAATTTTTCAGCCAGCTGTAGGTTTTATATTATCATTTCTGAGGCACAGAATCAGTAGCAGAGGTGGGAACTGAACAGATCTGACTCCTCAAAATCTACTCTAATCATTATGCCAGACACACATAATGACTCTTATGATAGCAAAAGCCATAACTAAAATTAAGTTGGGACCTTGATTATAACCCTAATTTCTCATATGCTCACATCTGAGAGACATTCTTCTTTGGAGTTTAACCTTTTCATGCTTGATGATGATTTTTTTGGAAAAGTATGAACATGATCCTGTCAGCATTTCTGAGTTATTAGAAAAAAAAAAAAAACATAACTTTCATGCATGGCACATCTTGGAGTTGGTTGCTCACAAGAGTTGCTGTGGAGGAGGGAACTAAGTGTTCAAGACCCCTAAAAGTCACCTCTGTTTACAAGAAGATTAAATGAATCTCCTTCCCACTGCCAAAGTCCTCAACTGTGTTTTGGAAGACAGAAACCCAATACATTTCCTTGTTGTCAAGTGCCCCAATGGTTCTCCAGATGTCAAAGCCTCTAACTGCTTCTAAAATGTAGTGTTTTCAATGAAAAAAATAACTATAGCACACAGAAAATCTGGGGACAGAATAAAAAACACAGTTGATGCTCTACTGATTGTATTAGTGAATTTTTTGTTCCTTGGTCTGGCATGCTATGTGAACCAGGGGATCTTACTGCTGAATTTAGCTCCAGTTTACTATGGAGTATTTGGAACCTGAGGTTCAGTAACATCTACCATGCTGGGGTGTTAAGAGTTAAGGTATTGTTTGTTAAGTGATTTCAAATAGCTGGATGACATGTACTAGAGAGGCTTAATATAATATACACTCTATACAAACATTTTAGACATTGGTGCAATTCTATATGATCCATACCAGAACATCTTAATCCCTTCCCCATAGATTCTACTTACATATTCATCATTTTTTACAATTGTTGCATTGTAAGTGTGAGCTGCCAAATACTGTGTATTTCAATTTCAGGAGCACGATAGGAATGAAGAACATAATGATGAAAGTAAGTATTTTGCACTGAAGACATGGTGATTGCTAGAAAGATTTTTGGTCAATATATTATTGACGACCTCAAATGCAGTAGTATGTTCCTTTAAGTTTAAACTGCAACCATCAGTGTTAAGAAAGGGAGTTTAATGAACAGCTAAAGAGCTTAGTCAGTGTAAAGACAAGTCAGTAAACAACTTGCTTTAGGCTTGAGTTGTTGTTTTTGCATTCAGTGTAGACCAGGAGTTCTCAACCTTTGTGTGTGTCCCGTCCCCCCCGCCGCCGCCCAACATGCTATAAAAAGTCCATAACCCACCTGTGCCACAATAACTGGTTTTCTGCATATAAAAACCAGAGCTGGCATTAAGGGGTAGCAAGCAGGGCAATTGCCTGGGACTTCATGCCACAGGGGCCCCCGCAAAGCTACACTGATCAAGTTTTGGCTTCAGCCCCGGGTGGCGAGGCTCAGGGCTCCGGGCTTCAGCTTCATGTGGGGGGGCTTTGGCTTTCTGCTCTGGGGCCCAGCAAGTCTAATGTTGGCCCTGCTTTGCAGACCCTCTGAAACCTGCTCACCGCCCCCTAGGGACTCTAGGGGTCCCCCATGGCCCCTGGTTAAGAACCACTGGTGTAGACTATATACAGAGATGCTCTGTACTGGTAGAAGTAGGGCTTTCACCAATGGCTTTTACCCTGGAGAGTTACAGAAATAAGACATACTGTACTGCATTGCATTAAGAGTTTGCACTGATGTAGTTACACCAATGCAAGTTTCCCAGATCTAGAAAGCTCTTAATCATGAATTCCCCTCAGTGTCCCCTTACCACAGTCCTTGATGGCAGCAATGTAGTGGAAGCACTCGCCCCACCAAGAAGGAGCTGACGGAGTATCTCTCCACTCAGAGTATGAAAATAGAGTGATGCATAATCTTTTCTTCAGGAACTACAAGTGCCACCTAAGCACATTTCAGTATGATTATTAAAAAAACCAATGCTCAGATATGTTAAATATTATATACTAATTATGTTGTGTGGGTATTTAGATCACAGCAGCAGTGGAGCTCAGGAATCCAAATTTCCCTCTGTTGCAATTCCATCACCATTACCAAGGGCAATGTGAGTAACAAAATATCACTGCTTCTCTTTCATTGTTAATTGCTAGATTTATTAATAACTAAATCCTGCTCTTACTGGAGGCAGCCATCGAAGCAAGAATTGTCTGTTCATGAACCATGAGTCCAGAGCAAGAGGCATCCTGCCCTGGCAAGAACAAGGTGGGATTGCTATTTGCAGGCCACTCTACTATTTCTCCAAGCCGGACCGGTTTGCATGCTGGAATTGTTTCCAATTACTATATGCTGCTGCTGACAGAAAACTTGCTGGCCTGCTTGAGGCAATCAAATGCTGCAGTGATGAGATTTTCAGCAATACCTGTGCATGTATAAAGCCATGCTCCTTTTCTTACAAACCACCCTCCTACTAGCCATGACCTGGTTCTTTGAAAGACATATCTTTCTCATACACCTTGGTATGATTCCCACCACTATCTTTGAAACCTATATATTAAATGCAACACAGCCTCTCCCCTTTTTTCTCTATTACATCAGCCCAAGGAAGGGCAGGATTCAATCCAAAATCCCACCTCTGCCAATAATATTATGAGTAACAGTTAACTATATGCTTGATTGTTCAATGCACTGCATGTCTTTTAAATAATCACTTACTTTTTCAATCCTCAGAAAGAAGACACCTAATCCAGTAAAACCACCAGTAAGTGGACTTTGTTTTTTTATAATGATACTGTATAGTATCCCACCTGTGATTCTTAATATGCGTGTAAAACTGAACTTGGTCATAAATACAGTTTCCTTAATGGGAAGTAAGGAAAGAATTAAGGGTATTTTTGCCCCTTGATTAATTAACATTAATAGAAGTTACATACAGAATTGGAGAGAGGAAGATATACTCCAGAGTCTGTTAGCACAAGAATGGCAGAAAATCCTCTAGCCTACCACAGAGATTATTCTAACCATTGAAAAATGTTTTGGGGCCATCATGAAGGCTTTAATATATAAAATGTGTGGCGGCAAGAAGGGTGAAAATAATTCATAATAGCATATATGCAATTAAAGGGAGTCACAAGGACTTGGCTATGGAATGTATATTAACTCAGCAGCAAAGGGAAAAACACATGGGCATTGCTGGAAACTAATTTAGATTAAACACACCTGGGGTAGTCTTTTTCCTCCAGAGAGTTATCAGCATATTAATTCTCTTTCTTAGGAGATAGTGGTAGAATCCACATTAGTGGGATTCAAGAAAACAAATGAGAATTATTTGGAACCATGTTCTGCCCTCAGATTGTGTCCAAAAATTCCCACTGATGTGTGTAGGAGTCTCCCCCTAGGGAATGAGAATAAAATATCAACCTAGAACAAGAGTCATATCTCAAGGTAAAAATGGGCTTTTACCTTGGTCTCTCTTGCTCACATAAACAGGATCGGAGTCTTTCCAAATTTATGTTGCAAAATCTATTTGATCATATTTACACAATCATCCATCTGAATTCCTTGTATGAGAAGGTAATGCCCTCATCTCCCCAACCACAACATCCCTGTCAATTTCAAGTATAAATAACAAGTGGAAAAAAAATTTCTTCAAAGTAAACACACACACCCTTTTGCCAACATGTCATATTGCTTTGCATGACCATTTACTGTTGCAATGTTGCATTAACTGGAATACTGTTAACTTAATCATATTTTAAACAAGTTCCTATACCTACCAAAAACTTGGATTATTAAAACTGGGAAAAAAATTAAAAACAAGTTCATTTCCAACTCTTTTTATTCTGCACTTACTTCTTGTATTTCTTCCAGCTTGGACAGTGAACGTTGCAAAATTTAGCTTGCAAATATTACACAGGAGCATTGGTTTAAAAATGTGAACACTATTTTTATAATAAAAATATGTTATGGAAACATTTTTATAGGGCTTAAGCTTTTGGAAAACCCTCTTAAAAATCTAAATTTTGATCCGAATTTAAGTGGATAGCATCCTTTTAATGTGGTAGAGAACTAAGTCTACATTGTGTAGCATGTTTAAGATGCAAACAGAAAACCAATAACCTCTTAATCTAACTTTTGTATGCTATTATTTTATAATGATTGTTTAGGGGTTCGTGCATGTTTTGAGCTGTACAATATACATGTAATTGTTCTCCACTACGGGTATTGGGGAGTTTTGTATAATACTAAAACAAAGATCCTCTATAGCAATGTCTATTTTACAAAATATTAACTGGATGTCATTTAAGTATACAAATGTTTTGATTGACATTTGTTTTATTGTAGAAACCAAGTTTACCACACAAAGAGAATTTAAGTGTTACTGAAGGTAAATTATTTCTGTTACACTGAAAAAAAGTTCACGTTCACAAGAATTGAACTTTTGCTTCTTAGTGATTTAGAACATGAATCAGCCCCCGTTACTTGCACTGAGTAGCATTTTTCTCTGCAAACAGTCCCATTGAAATCAGTGGGGCTGTAGGCAGAGTAATAGACTACTCAAAGGGTAAAATTCACACCACAAGAGAGCCATTTGGAGGACGTAAGTGGGCCCCCGGGGCAGAGGAGAACGCCACCGAAAGTGAGTAAGGGTGGAAGAAGCTGGCCCTCCTTGTTTCAGTTTTTCATTTGCTCTTGTTATTAGTTAAACGTTCTGTGCTTTAATTCACTAGCATTAAGGGGCAATATCACACCACTCATTTGTAAATAGTCCCCATTTAAATCAATAGGGAGCACTGCCTGAAAAATCTGTGGTACAATATAGCCCAGTGTGCGTGAGCATTTCACTTAGTGTGTGAGTTAGGGAAAAGGCACAGTAAAAACCATGTTTATTCTACAAATTAAAAAATGAATTAAAGCTGTTATCTCCCATTTGGAGTGATTATTTTTAAAGCTAATCCTGCATTTACAATTTTTTCCATATTACAGAGAAACCTACAGCCGCTGAACGGCGACGAGGTCCCAACCAAGAGCTCCCACTTCCACCCCTACCAACAACAGCCCAAAAGTAAAAGCTAGTTTCATTTCCTTTCTTATAGCTATAGACACAAGACTCACTACTAAGTTTGAACAAAATTATGTGAGAGATTCAGAGGAAAGCATTCTTCTCTCTGCAGCTTTTACTTCTCTTTTAAAGTTCTATTTCTTGAGACTTTTACTTCAGTCCTCAACCTCATGAGGGAACATATACATCACCACACACACTCTGTTATTGCTTTCTTCCATACACATGCTCAGTTATTCAAACACAGGTGTTAGGTAGACATCCTCAGACCTTTCGGTAATCTCTGAATATTTATTTCAGGCCATTACTTCAAAAGCCACCAGCCCTACCAAGTAAGCACAATTTATCTTTTATAGTAAGTCTGGGTTTATTTCAGTTGCCACATATATATTCATTGGATTCTGAATATGTTGGTCTCTGTAACACATACAAGAATGAGATTAAAATACCCAGCTGGTTGTATGGTATTAGCTTAATTAGTACAATTAAGCAAGACCAGTGGAACTTACTGGGAAAGTCAATGGGAGTTGGGCTCTTAATTCCCCTTTGTACCTCTGAAAGTCAAAACCTAAGCCAGTTTGGGCCGAATTCTATAAAATTCCATCTGGCTTCCACACCACACAAGACCCCAAATATAACATTTTTCTGGGCTGGTTCAGTCTGCAACTTGGAAGCCAGATGACGTTTTTATTGAATCCAGCTCATTTGTTCTTGCACTACAGAAAAAAATGGAATACTTTCATTATGACTAATGCTTAAGTTCTGCTGTAAATAATACTTTTAAGAGGCAGTTGGAAATATTTCAATTTACAGTTTCAGATTCAGGGCAAGATTTCTTATATGCAGTTCGTTATTTTTACACAGATAGAAATGTAAATTAGATCAAATGATAATATATACTAGAAAGATTTCAGCATTTCCATTATATGATTATAAATTATCCAGAGAATTTTAATAGGCCGCAGAATTTACTTTTATGAAGATATTGGTCACTCTCTTAAAGTAGGATGGATTGTTCTCCTTATTCCTTTAGCCGACAGAGTTGTGACAATCTACTGAATTATTGTTTCCTCCTACCTCTGCCCCCAACAAAATAATACGAATAGTTACATTGGACACTTACACGTGTTACACCTTGTTCTTCCCAGAATCGCTAGACACTGCAAACCGCACAATGGGCACTCTTCCACGCAGCAGTATTTCAGCTAGTTTGGATACTACAGACCAGGTATGAAATTAGCTAAGGGTTAAAAGATACACATGAGAAAGCATGTGCCATCAGGCTCTGTTGTAAGAGGAGTCTTACAGAGAGACCCCTGGCTCTCTGATCCTATGCTTCTTCACACCACCTACTCTCCAAGAAAGCATAATCCTGTGCTTGTGGTCCATTTCCTTCCTTATGATAACAACTTTGGACCTATCTACAGTGAAATCTTTTGTCAGGGTATAAGTCATCTATTTGCCCAGTTCTAGCCCAAAATAGGTGGAACACACAGGGTGTTAAAGCCATGCTAAACTGTAGAATTATGATTAGATATAGTTATACAAAACATAGGCAGGAAAAGTTTTCTTGCGCAATGTAAACAGGAACTGAAAAGCAGCTTAGTCAAACTTCTGTTTCAGGTCTTCACTTTACTCGCTATGGGATTGTTTGATGCAAACAGAAAATGCTTTATTGGTATATTTAGCCCAGTCCTGGATGCAGATAGATATAGAGTGCACTTAATTGCCCTTTTCCTTTTTGTATTTCATAGCTGAACTCAACTACTCACTAGCCTTTCTGAAAGTATGTATCCACATGTTTAGTCCAAAGCCGTGCAAACTGTCTGCAGTTGTTGTCAGTGGATAAATAATGAGAGATCCAAGAATACACTAGTAGGAACACACACGCATACACTTGTGAACCATGCTAGGTAGAGATATGCTCCAACCTTGTTGGAGCATGAGTCTGCCAGAGATAGTACAGCACAGGAATGCACAAGACAGAGTCATATTTAAAAACATTGCCCTGTTTAATGCAGTTTGGTTCATCAGCAGACATAGGATCTAAGAGACTAAGTGAGAGGCCACTGGTTGCTCACACCCTCCTCTGTGAAAACTACGATCCTTCCACCTGACAAATAATCTTAGTCCCTCCCTATCAGCCTTGCGCCCTGCTGCTCCCTAAAACAGTTTTCCTTTCACTATAAACCCCTTTTGGAATTAGTGCCAAGTTATCTTTGTGAATAACTGGAAAACTTTTTCTATCTTGTATTTCAACATAACGGGTTTGAAAAAAATCTAAGAAAATATGGCTACTTTTATTTCAATATGTCCCCTTTGGTCTCCCTTCGGAAGATGGCAGAAGACAAAATGCAGGAATCGGTCCTGTCTAGTAATCACAAACGAAGTAGAAATAATTCTGTTGAACAAAAGGCTCTATTATTGCAGAACTAGTAACACTAAATGTTCTAAAGGCTGATATGACAAAGATAATACAGCAGCAAGCGGAACACAAAGAACTTGCAATTGTGGAACAATTTTAACAGTCGGTCATAGTGGATATTATGAAAAATCTTTTTTCATAAAAATAATCCAGCAGATAACAAAAGCAAACAGCTTGTAACAATTGTATTTGGAGCTTTTAATATAGCAGCTATGGGCAAAACCAGAAGATTGACTGACTAAAAGATCCATTTAACCAGAGAAAGTGAAAACATTGCTGATGAAATCAATGATATTTTCCCAAAAATTATAATGTACGCTGGTATTATCATTTGCTGCAGCAAACTGTACCGCATAGGTGCTCTTTGATTTGTTTGGTTCATGAAGACAACACCTTCATTAAGTGGTTGACTTTCACTGCACAGCTGGCATGAGCTCTCTGTTCAGCTAGGTTATTCCCAGCAGTTTATGTGACAGGAAGACAGAAGGTTTCAGGGAGAAGCTGTTTTGTCTATTCTATATAGGTTCTTATACAGCGCTAATCACCACAGTATGAGTGCATTCCAGATTTGCCATTGCTACCCCTGCTCCATGACAGTTAACATAACAGTTCCAGTCACTCTGTATTATGCTTGAAGCACTCTTGGACCCCTTGCACTATAAAGAGGAGAGGGGTGGGTTGTTGTTAAAACTTTCTGTGAAAGCAACAACTTTATTGTAATGCAATTAAGATGATGTATGAAAATAAAATGACATATTCCTCCCCTCAAGAAAAGGTGACATCGTATGTACACTCATGGAACTCAGAAATGATGAAGGTTAAATTTAAAATGGAGACAGGGTATATTCTAGCAAATTCTATAAAGATATTAATAGTCTTATGAGGAGGTTGCATGCATTGACACCTGCAGAACAGCATTTACTATACATCATTTACTATGACCATTCCAGCTATTCACAGTAATAATTGCTAACTTAGCAGCCACTTGACATACAAACTATAAACTCACAAGTCTGCATACACACCCTTAAAGGGGAAAAAAGCCCCAGACCTTTCTCCCACTTTATTTTTTTTATGAAAATCCAATAGGAAGGAATAAAAAAACCCTCTTGGGATTGTGTGATGGGAGAGCTACAGGAAGTATAGTGAAAACATTAAGATTTGCTAAGCTTACCTGCACCTTCCCTTACTTCATTCTGAACAACTCCATATGCCTAACCATTGAATGCTTTCAGAGCCAGTGGCAATCTGGAATCCAGTAAGTCATTACAAACTTATATCCAAATGACTTACTGGATCCCATATTTCACTTTTGATTCTGCTCACACATACAAATACAACTGATGTCTTGCAAATATACTTGCACTCCTACATTAACTGCTTTTATAGGGAAATGTGAGAGGCTTTTAACACACAGGGCCCATGGTAATAGCATTTATATCAAAATGATGGATGCATTATAAAAAGGTAGATGGATTAGAACTATCATCTATAGAGAATGAAAGGCAGTCAAGAATAATTGTTACTTCCAGAGGGAGAGATAAATGACTATTTTAGACATATTTGGAGGCAGAAATTCCCAACCAACAGTTAGCACAAGCAACCCTTAAAAATAATAACTCATTATCAAAAGGAAGCTTCACTCTGGAAACTCCCTACCACAAAGAATTGAGTAACAATCTCTCCTTTTAAAAGTAAAAAAATAAAAATTAAAAAAAAAAGATAGAGAGAATAAAGATTCACTTCCCCAAAATCTGGAGCAGTTAGGGAGAAAGTATTTTGACTGTAGTATTTAGGCCAGCCCTCTTTCTTTCTTTTCTTCCAGGGACATGTGGGGGAAGGTCAAAGATAGCAGAGAAGTGCTGAGAGTCAAGGATGTGCTGAGCTCTCTCTTTCAGCCTATGTACTAGCTCTATAACAAACTTTAGCTCACTTCAACCATAGTTTGATCATAAGCTCTCACATATATGAAGAGGCCCTGTTTTATCCTGTTGTCTTTGCTGCTACACCTTAGTACCCTAATCCAGTCCTTTACAGACAGAGGCTGCCTTGAAGGTTTCAGATCTTTTCAGAGGTCCTAGTTTTAGTTTGTTTTACTTTATATCTGGTTTTAATTAAATGATTGAAACCACTTTAATGCCAATGGTATTGACCCATACAGTGTGGGGTTCCTGAAGTCCTGGTTATTTCCTCTACTCATGACTCTTCCCTTAGGACAGTACTCCTTTGTTTAATAAAATGCATGTTTCTAGTGAAGGGTCAGCGGGTCTGGTGGACCCTTGCATCCCAGTCCATCTGTGTGTATGTTATGTACAGCATATCATCATATCATAGAATAAAATAAAGCACATTTTTAAAACATTACAATAATTCCCCTTCCTGTACAGTAAGTACAACTGTTCCCTAACTGCAAGAAAAAAAAATGTAATCTCCCCTCTGAATTACAGGAAAATAAATCTGAGCAAAAATATGTGCTTCCAGATAGGCAATTACGGTAATTTTTTCTAAAACACCTGAGTGACTTAGGAGCCTAAAGGACCAAGTAATTTTGGAAAATGGAAATTAGGTGATTTTGACATTTTTATCCTTACTGTTTTTCTATACAGAAGATCCCAACTTTTAATGACAACACTCTGCCCTTATAAACTGAGGTTTCAAAACATTTCACAGATATTAATTAAATAAGCCTTACAACACTCCAAGAATTAGAAAAGTATTGTACCCATTTATATCTGGGAGAACTAACGCAGAGAGGTTTAGTGACTTGCCTAAGATTATATGGCCAAGTCAATGGCAGATCCAGGGCCTGACCCCAGGAACTGGGATTCCTGTGGAAGGATCCTTTCAATAAATAATCAAAAGCTATCAGTACTCACTGGGGAGGGTGGCTGGTTCAATACACAGTCCTGCTGTGTGAGAAATGTTTGGAGGTATAAAAGCAGTCATCACTCCTAGCATCTAGGAGTATCCACTGGATGACAGAATCCAACTGGAGTGGAAGAAAAGAAATGGGGAGAGTGTAGTTTGCAGGATGCTTTTATAACCAATTTTGAAAACACTGTCAGTTTGGAGGAGAATGTGGTATGAATAGAATTAATGGCTGCTGCTTTGAGGAGCATGGGAAATTGATTGAGCAAAGCAGATGAGAGTGAAGTTTCCACCCATACAAGCTAAAGTTACTGTTACCTCTTTTTGACTGAGCATCTAGTGAAAATATGGGTCCCTGCAGATTGTTTCAGCTGGGAGGAGAAACGGAAGCTGGAGTCTGGTACCTTTAATGCAATCTTATTTACAACAAACAAAAAAAAATCTATTTCCCCAAACATGGGAGGAACCCCATAACAGGAGACAGCATCCTCACTCGCAGCACTAAAAACTTTCTCTCTAGCCTTTCTGCAGGGTAATGCTCCCAGGTGCTTGTTCAGGCTGTCTCTGTCTCACTCTGGTTACGTCTACACTACGAGCGAGGGGCGTGATTCCCAGCTTGCATACACATACTCTCAGAAGCTATCATCAAGCTAGCACATGTATAAATGGTAGTGGATCTGCAATAGCACGTCAAGTACAAACCTATCCGAACCCCACGGGTATGTACTTGGCTAAGCTGTGCCGCTGCTGCAGCCCGTGTTACCGCAGCTACATTACTATTTATACTTGTGCTCAGTCTCATTGAGCTAGTGAGTATATTACATGAGCTGGGATTCACACCCCTAGTTCATAGTGAGACATAGCCTTACACACACATACACACACACACCCATACCCAAAGACAATAACCTATGGAGCCTTCTACCCACATGGTCAAAATGACTGGGTAGGTTCATATACCCTTGGTCTTAGCGCATGTCTATACTACAAAATTAAGTTGACCTAACTTACGTTGGCATATAGGCGCCGCACTAATTACATCACTTGTGTGTGTCTACACTTTGCTTCTTGTGTCAGCAGTGCGCATCCTCACCAGGAGCACTTGTACTGTCAGCATGAGGCATTGTCGGATAGCTTCTGAAAGCCAGTGACAGTTAATGTAAGCAATGCAGTGGCTACACTGATACTGCCTCAACCTAATTACATCGACATTGATTCTATGCCTCTCCTGGAGGTGGTGTCAAGTTATTAAGTCAGCGTAGCAGAGCAGTTACGTCAGTGGGAGTGAAAATTTAGTGTAGACACTTACATAGTTAGGTCGATGTAAGCTGCCTTGCATTGCCCTAACTCTGCAGTGTAGACCAGACATCATGTGGGGCTGCTTAGCTGTCTCACTCATCTATCTTAAATGAGGGGGTGAAAATCACTACAGTTTAAATGGGGTTTAACCCAACCCACAACGATATATTCAGAACTGAGAACAACCTTAGGTAGGGCAGAGTCACCACGTTATACATCTTGCTTGATTTGGAGGGTGTAAAAGAAACCTGGCATCCTGTGGCCAACACCCACTGCAACACACAAAAGTATATGCTAAATCAGTATGTAAATATCAGCAGAAAATGATATTTAATTATTAATAGTGAAAATGATTCACAGGTCTCTCTCTTAGTCCCTCCTCTTTCCACTGGAACAGTTTTCTGCTATACAAATGCCAACTTCCTCCATCTCCACATGGATACCTCTCCTTAAGATCTCCTCTCTTAGCATTCACTGATTGGTTTCAACTTATTCTTCATTTGAACTGCATCTGTCCAGTTAAGACCGTGAGCTCTTGACAGAAGCCTGTCTTAACTATGTGTTTTCTAAAATGCTCTGCACACTTATGGTTCTTTATAATCATCATTTGGCAATGGATACACTACAGTATGTGTTCATATTTTATTACCCCTATCTTATAGCTGTGTAGTACATAATATCCAATGAAGAAACTATCATTATATTTTGCTGTAAGTTATAGAAGAAAACCAGGCTTTTCCACGGCATTGACAAAGATCTCCACATCTCTCACAGGATGCTGGTGTTCATGATAAAGCGTGGTATGCAGCTTATTGTGATAGAAAAACTGCAGAAGATGCATTATACAAATCAAATAAGGTAAAGCGGGGAGTTAACATTTGCAATATGCCTCTTTTAAGAAAATTTTAGACATGTGGAATGGGGAATAAAACTTGAATTGTTCCCAGACAGTTTGGGCCCCACCCTGAACAGTTTAGAGTAGTGTTGGCTGAAGTGTGTCTACACGGTTTAGATTTGGTTGAAATGGTGATCTCTAAAGTCAATTAAACTTGCACCTGTGTAACTCAGCACAGATTTTTGGCCCACTGGAGACAATAGTATTATAGCAGCTAGAGATGGAAAAGATCTATTAAGTCAGATACATCCCTTACAAGGCAAGAAACAGGCCATAGATACTAAACAAGCTCCATCACTGCCCACTGTCTCATACTCAAATGCTGGTAAAATTGGTCCTACCACTTTATTTCAAAATGATAACTTAACAACACAGACACACTACGGAGCCCTCTGACCTGGGCTTTACACTTTGTCTGAACTTCCTGACTGAGACTAGATCAGTCTGCACAAAGCTCTAATGCCACAGGGAGCATCACATTTAGGGCAGCACCCTATGTGCCGGCAAAGGCCCAGTCTTTCAGAGGCCTTTCTTTCCCCCAACAAACTTTTTTTTGTTTTTTTTATGGCTCCACCATGTGGGATAGAGGGACAGAATAGTAGGGTAATCTTTAGGATAGGATATCGCTGGCTAGGAAGCATTAGATAACCCAAACAGTGGTTTGTTTGCTGCTTGTGTAAAGCTGTTGAGAGCATTTCATCTGCTCAGGTTCTCTCTCCTTCCTTGCCTACCTACTGCCACTGGTGGTAGCTTATACAGTCTTCACTTCCTAATGTCCTGTGATCCCCAGGAAGCGGTTATTACCTGCTCATTTCTCTAGCTGAGAGGGAACATGCAGCAGCAGCCATTGGGACTTGGGACAGCAGAGAATGCTACTAAATGACTCCTGTATAAGCTAATATTGGGGGGAAGCTCCCCCATTTCTCCCAGTGAATTTTGATACATCCTCAATGATAGCAACAAAATAAACTAATAAAATATTATTGCATTTCCTTTCCTTAATATAGGATGGATCTTTTCTGATAAGGAAGAGTTCTGGTCAGGATTCAAAGCAGCCATACACACTAGTTGTGTTTTACAACAAAAAAGTGTATAATATCCCTGTACGATTTATTGAAACAACTAAACGATATGCACTGGGCAGAGAAAAAACTGGCGAGGAGGTGAGTGATTTTTCCTTTTCCAGATTTATGCCCTAATAAGTAAAAATAAAGGATTTTTTTTAATTACATTGTTAGGATGTAAATCTTCATTCACCAAGATAAAAATATACCTCATCAAATAATTGATTTATCCTTCAGACTGAAAAATCCAATGAAACAAATATAAAATAAGGTACTTTAAATCAGTGGCTCTCAACCTTTTCAGACTACCATACCCCTTTCAGGAGTCTGATTTGTCCTGTGTACCCCCCAAGTTTCACCTCACTTAAAAACTACTTGCTTACAAAATCAGATGACATACAAATTCAAAAAAGTGTCACAGCACACTATTACTGAAAAAATTGCTTACTTTCTCATTTATACCATATAATTATAAAATAAATCAACTAGAACATAGGGTACATTTCAGTGTATAGTATATAGAGCAGTATAAACAAGTCATTGTCTGTAGGAAATTTTAGTTTGTACTGACTTCACTAGTGCTTTTTATGTATCCTGTTGTAAAAGTAGGCAAATATCTAGATGAGCTGAAGTATTCCTTGGAAGACCTCTATGTACCCTGATTGAGAACCACTGCTTTAAATCCACCTCAGAAGGTAACTTAGGTTACTGCAAATTGGGACTTCAAAGTCACAGATTAGTTTAAAATATACAAATATATTTTATCATTTTGGACAATCATCAGGATCAGAACTTCAGTTACTAAGTGTAAATTCTCCATCCTTTCTTGAAAACCAATCTTCTAACCATCCTTCATGCAACAGCTCCCATTGAACTCAATGGGATCTTTGAAAAAGAAGTTACATTTAAATACTTAGGGAGAAAATTAGTCAGAACTGCTCCCGCTGTCTCCCCATCACTTACCAAAAAGAGAGAGTTGATATCTTGGGTTGCATTTGCATAACTGTTAAAACTCTTCTGGAGTATAATCATAAAATCATCGAACTGGAAGGGACCTCAAGAGATCATCTAGTCCAGTCCCCTGCACTCGTGGCAGGACTAATTACCTAGACCATTCCTGACAGGAGTTTGTCTAACCTGCTCTTAAAAATCTCCCATAACAGAGACTCCACAACCTCCGTAGGCAATTTATTCCAGTGCTTAACCAACCTGACAGTTAGGAAGTTTTTCCTAATGTCCAACCTAAACCTCCCTTACTGCAATTTTAAGCCCATTGCTTCTTGTCCTATCCTGAGAAATTAAGAAAAATAATTTTTCTTCCTCCTCCTTTTACATACTTGAAAACTGTTATCGTGTCCCCGCCCAGTCTTCTCTTTTCCAGACTAAACCCCATTTTTTCAATCTTCCCTCATAGGTCATGTTTTCTAGACCTTTAATCATTTATGTTGCTTTTCTCTGGTCTCTCTCCAATTTGCCCACATCTTTCCTGAAATGTGGAGCCCACAACTGAACACAATTCTCCAGTTGAGGCCTAATCAGCATGGAGTAGAGTGAAAGAATTACTTCTCATGTCTTGCTTACAACACCCCTGCTAAAACTTTTTGCCCAAGGGCCACATCTGGGTATAGAAATTGTATGGCAGGCCATGAACGCTCACGAAATTGGGGTTGCGGTCTGGGAGGGAGTGAAGGCTCTGGGGTGGGGCCAGAAATGAGGAGTTCGGGTGCAGGAAGAGGCTCCAGGCTGGGGGGTGTGGGCTCTGGGGTAGGGCTGGGGATAAGGGGCATAAGAAAGTGCTCCAGGCTAGGACTGAGGGGTTCAGAGGATCGGAGGGGGATCAGGGCTGGGGCAGGGGCTTGGGGTATGGGGGGTGGCAAGGGCTCCGGCTAGGAGTGCAGGCTCTGGGGTGGGGCTGGGGATGAGGGGTTTGTGGTGGAGGGTGTTCTGGGCTGGGACCGAGGGGTTCGGAGGGCAGGAGGGGGATCAGGGCTGAGGCAGGGGTTTAGGGCGCCAGGGGGTGGCTAAGGAGTGCAGGATCAGGGTAGCACTTACCTCAAGTGGCTCCTGGAAGCAGCAGCATGTCCCCTCTCTGGCTCCTATGCTGAGGTGCAGCCAGGCAGCTCTGCTGCGCGCTGCCCTGTCTGCAGATGCCATCCCTGCAGCTCCCATTGGCTGTGGTTCCCAACCCATGGGAGCTGCAGGGGCAGTACTTGGGGTGGGGGCAGCATGCAGAGTGGAGCCCCCTGGCTGGCCCTACGCGTAGGAGCCACAGGGGGGACATGCTGCTGCTTCTGGAAGCCGCGTGGAGCAGCCCCGACCCTGCTCCCCAGCCAGAGCGGGGCAAGCCCCAGACCTCACTCATCAGCAGGAGCTCGAGGGTCGGATTAAAACAGCTGGCAGGCTGGATGCAGCCTGCAGGCCATAGTTTGCCCACCCATGTGCTAATACATACCAGAATGATGTTCGCTTTTTTTGCAACAGCATTACACTGTTGACTGATATTTAGCTTGTGGTCCACTATGACCCCAAATCCCTTTCCACAGTACTCCTTCCTGGGCAGTCATTTCCCATTTTGTGTTTGTGCAACTGATTGTTCCTTTCTAAATGGAGTACTTTGTATTTGTCCTTTTGAATTTCATCCTATTTACTTCAGACCATTTCTCCAGTTTATCCAAATCATTTTGAATTTTAATCCTACCCTCTAGCACTTGCAACCCCTCCCAGCTTGGTATCATCTGCAAACTTTATAAGTATACTCTGTATGCCACTATCTAAATCATTGATGAAGATATTGAACAGAACCAGACCCAGAACTGATCCCTGCGGTACCCCACTGTATCAATGTTATGCTACATTGATAATCAGGCTATTTCTAAAGCAGTATGGAGATTTGGAGGTTCAAATACCATCATCACATGGTAGGAGGCCCTTTGAGGGAATTAGGCTTAGCCCCACCTGAGCTTCATTATCTGCCTCCCAGGGGCTGAGTTTCAGGCCAGAGATCAGGTAATAGCCTGAATACCACCTCTTCTTCAGATAAAAGGCCGGCAAGAAGGTCAGGGAGACCTATGGGAGGGATAGCTCAGTGGTTTGTGCATTGGCTTATTAAACCCAGGGTTGTGAGTTCAATCCTTGAGGGGGCCATTTAGTGAGCTGGGGCAAAAATCTGTCTGGGGATTGGACTAGATAACCTCTTAAGGTCCCTTCCAACCCTGATATTCTAAGTCAGGGAAAAGGGGACGACCAGCAACACCTTGTTGATGTGTTTGATTGATGGTGGAGTGTTGATTTTGAGAAATAAACCAACCCTCAAGTAAAGGGAATGAAATTTTACTCCTGTGTGGAGCTTTATTTGACACCCTGGCTAGTGAGTTGGCTCCTGCCACCAGCTTCCAGATCATCACCTTTGAAGAGCTCAGCCTTAGTGGCCTGTCCCAAAACCTTCTTCCTAGAATGAGCAATAGGAGAATCAAGCTATTGCATGATTGGTGCAAATCTCTCCCCGAAACATAAATATCATTACCGCATATTTGTTCAATTTTCTCTATTCTACTGCCTCCTTCTACTGTTAGAGGATACAAAGTACAGAGTGGAGGCAATATACTTACTCACAGGGGAAGGGAGACACACCTATTTGATAACATGATTTCAGAAGATCCTGTAGTTCCAAAGATGACCGTGACAGAGAGAAAGAAGATGAGGTAGCGATTCTTGTGAATTTCATTGTGTTAGCCAAGTCATCGACGAGACTTCTAACTGATTTCTGTTTTCTCAATCCAGCGCTTCACAAGTGTTGCTGAAATAATAGAGAATCATCAGCATACACCCCTGGTTTTAATCGACAGCCACAACAACACAAAAGATTCCACCAAACTGAAACATATTGTTAGAGTTTCATAATTACACTGAACTGTAAGAAGATCAAGATTTTTATATGTATTTTTCCAACTTCCCAAAGTTTCTGGATCAAGTATTTTAAACAACAAAAAAAAAAATTTTTTTAAATTCAATACGTTCAAAGAACTACATCTACCACAGCTCACTGTTTTCAATAAAGCAATTCATTTGCAAAATCCAGAGCTCTTGAAAGTAGAATGACTATAACTAAGAAATGGACCACTGTATGCAACCAGACAAGGATAGTATGTTGCACCATGTTTGGGATTTCAAGATGTGAATGGATTAGCACTGCCCGGAGCTCTACTCCGACTGTCTGATTCATGAGGTTTTTGGTTGTATTTTTAATGTGCAAATAAAATGTAACAATACTATAAAATGAATAATGTACAGTAATATTACTGGTTGATATTTACTGTTGTACTTCTAACTGCTGTCAGAATACTTTAGTATAGCTTGTGTTTATTTTAGTGTAAATATCTTTGCATGAACTGCTTCATACATTCTATTGTTACAACAAATATCAATGTACAGTTTGCTCATATGCCTGTATTTTTTTCCCCATGTATATTTTTAGCTAGACAGTTTTCTCAAATGCCTGTCTGCAAATTGTTACCTGTAGGATTCAGAGCTTACTGTAGGAACACCAGATTCCTTCGTTGCTAAATATTACTTAAACACTACATTCTTGGGCAATCAAGAGGGAAACTGAAGCAGGATTACTACAGTGCCATGCTGCAGGCTGGCATGTTCCAGGATCACCACCTGTACAATTCCAGCATCTGCCACTAGTAGATACAAGAGACAAGATGGGTGAGGTAATATCGTTTATTGGACCAACTTCTTTAGGTGAAAGGTACAAGCTTCCAAGCTACACCGAGCTCTTCTTCAGGTCTGGAAAAGATAATCAGCGTCCCAGCTAGAAACAAGGTGGGACAGATTTTTTTAGTTTAAGGGATAAACAGCTGTTGCAGGAGATCCTTTAAGATGAAGTGGGCAATTAACACCTCTGCAGTCATAGGACAAAGGAGGGTTAGTGGGTTACAGACTGTTGTCATGAGTAAAATAAGTATCTCTGTTGAGTCCATGATTTTTTGAATCTAGCCAAGTTACGAGTTGAAGCTCCCAGTCATGACATCAGCTGTTTTCATCAGATACCAAGTCTAGTGGGTTCTAAATATATTTTAAGTTGTTTTTAGTCTGACATCTGAGGACATAGTAATTATCTTTTCAGATATCTTCCATATTACAATGCAATACAAAAAAAGTACTCCAGTTGACTTTAAGAATAATTAATGCATAGATAAATGTTGAATCAGTGAACAATAATTTTAGGGCTAAAAGTAAGGCTTAATTTTAAGGAAGACAAATGCAGTACTCAACCTGCTTTTAGTTCCAGAGCTCAGGGAGGATGTGGAACCATCTCACTTACTTATTCATATTAACATGCAAGAATTAGAGTACTTGATGTCTGTCTGATACTAAAATTGCAGCAGAATGACCAAATAGTGTAATTTATTCCTGCCAGTACTGTTCTTTGAAAGACATGGGAGCTCACATTCTCAAAATTCAAAAGCTGAGACAAAACTACATTCCTTTCTCTCTAAAACCACCCCTAGTAGGCAAGTTGTAAAAAAACAGAAAAACTGGATGCTGATGTCACAATAGCTCTGGAACAAACAGATACTAAAAAACTTTTTAGAGAAGTTGTTATACTTTGTGTATTGCTATTGTAACAAAGAATACACAATGGGCCAAATTCTAGGCCCACTAAGGTCACTTTGCACATCTGGAATGGCAGGAGCACACTGCTGTTAAGATTTTAGCCCAAAGCATTTAGTTATTCTCCAGATTTTCCTAACAGGAGAAATTCTAGCCCCATACCTGTAAGCAGTTACCATCCACTCCCAAGTGTGCTAAGATTTTAATGTCTGTCTCTTTATATACATATACACACTATATACAAATTACATTAAAAGAATGTTAAAGTTACTAAGCACTCAGACATTAGGAAATGTCAACATTAGGCGGTCTGTGCAGCCTTAATTTGGCATACTTGTGTACATGCATTATGATATATTCTTTAATTACATGATCAACTACTATTTTTCCACGCAACCACCGCTTCATTCAGTACATTATAGGATGGTGTGTGCTCACTTGAGTAGCTATTCAATATTTTGTTTTCTATATATGGCCCCATACCTTATTTATTGCATAATATTCAAACCTACTCTGAAAAGAGAATTATTTCCTCATGGGCTTTTCTATGATGCTCATCACTATAGTATCTGATTGTTGTGAAAATAAATGAATACATGAGAAACATTCACAAAGTGAGCAGTGGTATCCTCCCCATTTTACAGATGGGGAACAGAGACAAAGAGGTTAAGGTCAAAAGCCTCTTTATAATTTTTGGTGCCCAATGTGCAACTCTTAGGACCTTACTTTTTAAATTTTTTATTATATAGCACTTCATATGTTCAAAGCACAGCTCCCCCAATTATAGTTCCCACTGTAAGTGCTCAGCACTTCTGTAACTCAGACTCCAGGTTATCAAATCAGACACTCAGAAAACAGTGAACACACAATTAGTAACCACCTGTGAAATTTTGGTTTAAGTGACTTGCCCAGCATCACAGAGGAACTCTGTGACAGAGGCAGAGACAGACTCCAGTTCTCCAGGATTCTCAACTGTCTTAACCATGAGACCATCTTTTCTCTTCTTGCAATCTTCTACCTCATTCACTACACAACTTCCAACTTCTGCAACAAATGAAACGGGTCCTACAAACAACAGCCCACTTTACTACACAACACTGATTATCCCTAGAGTACCGTACCTCTAACCAACTGAATGAAAAAGGGGTCCCGGGATGGGGCGGAAATAGTATGTGGTCATGTAATTAAAGACTTATCATAATACATATGCATGCATGGGAGAGGAGAATTAAGGTTGCACAGGTAACATTACTTCTGGCATTTTCCAACTTTTAAGTGCTTGAATGCAAATTAGAAAAAAGAATTCTATCATGTGGCATCATATTGGCACCTACATGGAGCCACAGCACAGAACTCTAACTTTGAGTTAACAGAGTAACTGATAGCAGCAGTAGGTTGTCATCCTCAATATGGACCAGCCACTTTGCCGGTGCGTTTCCACAGATTTGTGCTGACAGCAGAGGAATGATTGAAATCTTGAGTTCAATTCCAGGTTCTGGAAGGAAGTGTGCTCTAGTAGACACAAACCATTCAGCCCCTGTTCCTTCCTCCTCCACCCCAAAAAAAATACATTGATCCCTTCTGCTCCTGTCCCAGTCCCATCTCTCCCCAGCCAGCCTCCTCATCCTAATCCCATTCTTCTCCAACATACTCCTTAAGTACCAATTTTCCTTCCAACACAGCTCACAGTCCCAGTATCCCCACCCATTTCCTTGTGCAGCCAGTCCCAGACTCCAGGCCTCTCATCCAACCTCAGTCTTGCTCCTCCACTTGTTCTCATTTTCCATTGTCCCCATTTCTCCTTCCCATGCTCCTTGTCCCATTCTACTCCCACAGTTGCTGTCAGCCTGGTTCTTGTCCCCACTGCAATCAAATCAGGCTATTGCTCTTTCACATTGCCTAGGCACCAGCAGAAATGCCGGGACTGGACAACGGGATGAATTACTTGATAAATTCTGCTCTTCTGTTTATTCCCTCTGAAGCATTGGGCACCGACCATTGTCTGAAGACAGGATACTGGGCTGGGTGGAATCTTCCAACTCTCGGTTCCTGTGCCTAGTACAACTGCCCACAGCAACCTGCATGGAAACTCCTGCTCAGTCCCTGGACTGCTCAACTTCAAGTATCTATGCAATGTGAACGAACAAAAGATCTTTCAAAGGCTTAAAATTTGGCCAAATTTGGGTGGTTTTTCACAAGAGAAAAGGGCACAAATCTGACACAAATATCGTGCCATGCCTCTGCCAAATTTCAAACCCCTGTTCCCACGTATAGAGGCACTAGAGCACAACTAAATATTTCCCCCAAATGTTGTTCTTGGAAATGGCTGAACCATTTTTGCTGGAACTTTCAAGAACAACCTGAAGTAGAAACCCAGCATGCAAAATTTCATCCCAAACAGTTAAAAGTTTGGCAAAATAATAAGCAACTAAAGACAAGGTCTTACAACGGGAAATGTCACGCAACCTTAACAGCAGGCAGCACTACCAACTGCATCTATAATATAAAATGTTAATAAAAAGATTCTGGTGTGTTCTATTTATATGATCTTTACTTTGATATTAGCAATAACCAATTCTAAAAAGTGTTTCCATATAAACCAACATTTTTTTAAAATCAATGAAATTTGGTTACTGTGGCTGCAACCCTTGCCAGTTGTTTTCAGAAAGATATTTATAAATGCATTTTATGTACCAGTGAAATACCTCTTAACAGGATCCTTCAGCTGTAACACAAAGATGCACACTGAATGCTTTAATTCTGAAGAAGCTGATATTTTCCAGACTATCAGCCACACAATACTTATGAAAAATGTACATGGACAGTGTGTGTGCGTATATTTTTTTTATATACATATATATACATACACACACACACACATACACACTGTCCATATACATTTTTTATTTTATATTATATATATATATATATATAGTATATATATATATATATAAAATAAAAAATGTATATGGACAGTGTGTATATACAGTATATATATATATATATATAGTTCCCCAAAAAATTAAGACTGACACCATATTACAACAGTCAATCACTGAATCCGTATTATTCTGGATGGTGCAGAAGAATGTGTCAAGGTACAATTAAATCCTCAAGAGTCTTTTGTATCTGGCTTATTAGTAGTTAGAGATATAAAATTGATAAATCATACTGAGTTTTATAAAGGATCAAAATTTAATGTCGATATTACAGGAATTAATTTCAAAAGCGACAGAATTTTAGATTTACAACAAACATCCATATACCCCCTCAGTCTGCTTAAGAGTTGCTTTGCTAAAGCAGGGGGCTAAAATCACCATTACAATGTAGGCTCTCACTTAGCTGCACGGCAGCACAAGCCACACAGAAGAAGCCCAAGTAGTAGATTCTTCATAAATTAGTGTTAAAAAGCCAGGCAAGAGCCTCAGAACATTTCTTTTCTCCCCACTATATTAAAAGCTTTGCAAAATTAACAAATTGTATGACAAATTCATTCTGAGGCTTAAATCTCATCATGAAAAGAAAATATTTCACACAATGGAATATTTGATCTGGAATGCTGCTCCATATGTGAATGCAAATATACATGTTTCAATCTAAATCCACTTATATACCCCACTTATTACAGAGCTGAAGTAAAAACACCTCATGAATGACGTAAGTCATTAATTACAAAGTTTTCTACCACCAAATTGCTTATTTTCATTTCCAGTAAAGACTGCTGCTTTGCTTGTACACAACAAAGCAACACACACTCTTAAGCACCTTCAAAACACATACCAAGACACCACCAATATAGGTGTCAGCATTATTCATGCAGCAAAACACACCTACACTGTACACAAACAAACAAGCCAAAAAGTCACAATGAACAAAAGTTTTAGCAGTCACTAGGAGCCACTATGTGCTCAGCACTTTTTGGAGGAAAAACAAAAAACAAAGAAAAAAGGACGTTTATTTTGGGACCTAAATATAAGTTTGGAGCCTAACTTTAGGCACCCATTTTTGAAAAATCTTGGCCAAAGAAAATATAAGTTAAGACAGTTATAAAACTATTTGCATCTAGTAATCTGTCGATGCTAAACTTTTTTGCAGAGAGAGTTTAGGAGGAAATTTCTAACAGTGTTTAAATGTTGAAAGCACATACTTTTCCTGATATAAAGTACCAATCCCTATTTAAACATTAAAACAATTTGAGACATTTTAAAACAGAAGATATACTAACACTTATTACACCTTATGAAACAGAAGTTTAATCATTAGTCTAATTTTGCTCCCATTGGCATCAATGAGAGGTTTACAACTATGTTCACTGGACACAGGATCAGGCTCCATATTCATGTCAGAGTGACATTCACCCTTCTACAGAGAAACAGCCCAGAGAACCTATGTTCAATTTAAGACCTCACAATGTTTTAAATGTGCAGAACCTTTGTTGAGCGCAGAGCTGAATTTCACCCATTTAAGATTTCCAGCAACATTTCAAAAGTGAGTCAGATATTTAGAGTACAATACTGCAGTCCTTATGCAAGACTCCCAGTGACTCCCTAAGGATTGCAGGATACAGCCCTTAATATAGTAATCTCTGTGGGTCAGATTGTGATCCTGGCTGTGTGTCCAGACAGGAAAGTAAGGGAGCATAAACTCTCTTATTCCCTTGCATGAGCCACTCCTATTTACCAGCTGCAATAGGAGGTAGAGCAGCCTCTGCAAAGCTGTTACTCCCCATACAGACGGGTGGGGAGTGGGCAAAGTTTAGGCCTCCCCAAATACCAGACAGTGCAGTTGAGGAAGCAGAGAGGGAAAGTAATCTGCACTAGCTATAGGAACTGTTTGTTTTCCCTGGAGCAAAGTATAATCCAATTTCTGGTCCTAGGGCAGTACAACTACATGCTGCCACTTACTTGGGATTTGTGACAGGGGGGTACTATATACTGGAGCTAGAAAACAAATTTCTATAAACTCTCACAATCATTCTGTAAACACAGTTATAGCAAATTTAATATTGATGAGAATCAATACAGATTAGGAATGTTCACCATTCTTAAACACCATATACATTATGAATATATACTGTATATTTCCAACTGATTCCATTCTCAGGCTCAATGTATTAACCACAATTGTAACATGTTTTATTAATTTATATGAAAAATACTTCACTAAGAAAGTAGACAAACTGCACAGAAATAGTACAAGTGTCATGTGCATAGCAATACAGCTTAAAGCATTCACATATGGCTTTGTTTAAATGAAACTATTGGGGAAATGGTCCTATTTGGACCTATGGTTATACAGTTGACATAATGTAAACTGTTTCACATCTTTTAGGCACTTGCTAACAATAGTGTTCAATCCCTGAAAAAGCAAAATCAAAAACAATTCAAATTGAAAACAACAAAAAACCCATGGATAATAGCTGTGTGTAGTTGAAAAACCTTTAAATCAGTTTTAGTAGTGCATGCACAGAACTGAAAAGGGGAAAAAATTCTGTGCAAGATTTATAGCAAGTAACTGAGCAGTACAAAAATATTTACATGTTTAGGTTTTTAAATATGTACAGAACAAAAATCCTAGGAACTCATTCTATAGAATAATAAAAATATAGGACATGATAGTAATGAAAAATATATGCAGTTTATGGTACTGTAATTGCAATTAGTTATACAATATCTAACCCACAAAGTTCTTTGTTGTATCTCAACATTTGATGCTATCATTTTGCATTATTTTTAAAATTGTTTTGTATTTATATACCATACCTAAATAACCTGTATCATAATTCAACTTGGTTCTTTCTAAATGAGTACTGTAAGGTATTTATTTTTGCTTTTGTCACTAATCAAGATTATTCTAATGAATTCCAGTCTCGGGTAGCTTCCATCAAATGTCTCTGTCCATGCCCTACCCAATTATCTTGATTGTCAAATATCCTACCACAAAACCAGCAACTAAAGTTAGCTTTCAGGGTATCATCAGAGGTAGTTTTCACAATCTGATAATTGTTTTTGCTTGTCTTTTTCAGTGTTAATTTTAACACAAATCTTTCTTTTACAGGACTAACAGGTTTTATCATCCTGTACCTCCTTCGAGAGAGATCCTCAGTAGCAATGTCCAAAGTATTGCAGTATGCTGGTTCCAGAAGAGCATCAATAGTTCTTTTTGACAATGAGACCTTAAGAACATGTCCTTTAAATTTAGTAATAGTTTTCATTACATTTACAACTTCTGGAACATCTGCATCAGGATGGTTTAGTACTACAACTGGCTGATTTCTCCGAGGACATTTTACAAGTTGTTTAGAATTAAAAGGAAGTAGTTTCAAAGTCCTCACAGTTTCCTTTGATGCCCTTGGTCTGTAAGGGCCACTTGATTTGCTAACAACTTCAGTTTGATTCTTTTCTTTGCACTTCCTGTGCAACATTATTTTCTTTCTAGGAGGTTCTTGGAAATCATCCTTAGTTTTTCGTTTGGAATTCTTGTTTCTTTGTGAAACCACAGCTTCAGAACTTTTATGACCAGTTTGTTTTAAGCGAGGTTTGACTTTTGAAAGTTTGTTTCTGGTGTTCCACGTGGACTTTTGGCTACCATAACTATTCCCTTTGTTAGGGATTACTGCTTGTGTAGAATTAATTGAACACTTTTGCGACCATGTCCCTGTAGGCGTGGTGGAACATACAGGTTCTACAGAAAGTACACGATTAGAGCTTGCTAAAGAGGGATTTGCTGGCATCAATCTACCTGGTAAGAATAAGGCATCACTAGAAGTAAGAATAGTCTGTTTCTGCCCTAGTGCAGAACTTTTAAAGGACTGCATTTTATCCAATTGTAGTGAGGGCACTGAGTTGCTAACTGATTGTTTTAGATCAGTAGTTGCATCAGAAGTAGAGGTCTTAATTTTCAGCAAAAGCTTTTGTTGCATGGCTCCAGTTTTCTTTGGTTGACAATTTTGATTATAAGCATTATCTTGAACAACATTATGTTTCTGTGCCACAGGCTTGTTTGGCGTCATACATTTCAGAAAAACTGCCTGTCGTCCATCAGGCAAAAGCGCATAAACAGGCTGCTTCTGTGGAATCTCCTGTTTTACTGACTCCAGGGAACCAAACACAGTGCCATGATGTTCTGGTAAATTTTTTTCAGAAGAAATTCCTTTCATAGAAGAATCAGCTGAATTTGGAATTATAAGAGGCGCTTTGAATGGCACGCTATTTGACAAATCACTTACTGCCCCATCAGATGCAGTGCTAACACCAGAGGAATTATTTACACTTCTAACACTGTCATTTTTCAATTCGGTCTTTGAAGTTGGTACTGTTATTTTACCATACTCTTGAGATGCAACTCTCCCTAAAATCTGAGAGCTATCACCAGTGACATTTGCAACTGTGCCAAGTGTCCCATTACTAAATGTCAATATCATTCCAGGTCCTTTATTTAAAAGGAAGGATGCAGGTGTGTTTTTAGTCAAATGAACCTCTGATGAACTCGCTGATGGGAGAGGTTTTCCTGAAACAACTTGTAAGCTCGGTTGGTTAGCAAGATGCAAAGGTACAAGAAATCCTGGTGGAGGTGTCTGAACTAAAAGTGTTTTCTTCTGTTCTGGAAGAACTGGTGAGAAGCCACTAGGATTCTGGGTTGTAGATCGCATCCTATCTTTTACCAACTGCTGTGTTATGATTGCATCTGTATGAGTTTTAAGCAATGTACCAACACCCGCAGTTCTAGATATCTTATCCATTTCTTCTGCATCAAGTGATGTCATTGGTGCCTGTCTTTCTTTCCCAAAACATATACCTTCATTTATTGTGCTACATTTCATGTTCAACTCTCTCTTAGACATATGAACACCTACATTAGAAGAACTGGCTAAACCACATGCAGTGGAGTCTTTTAAGTGTGTAAAAGTTTTACTGTCTGTCTGATTACATGAAAATGACGGATCACAATGAAGTTTTACGCATGTATTTAACTTATTGTGAGATTCTTGCGGAGTATTTGATTTTACTTTTAGCACATCTTGAAGTAATTGGTTTATTTCAGGTGACAAATAATTGGATGCCTGTTTACTATGTAATGAGAAAACTGATGTGATTTTAGGCATAAGGGATGAATTAGCACAATCTGAAATATTTTCTGGTTTAGATTTCTCAGCTACATTTTCAAACACTTGGTTTATATTAGTGTCCAAATACTGTTTGCTACCACCATGCCATTTTTCCGTAAAACACTGTCTGTCAATAACACATTTAGATTGGTTTCTTGAAGACACAGAATTATTCTTAGTGTTTACATGTCCATAAACTGAATTAATATTTAACTGGGATGACACACATTTTTCGGGGTTAAAACCTCTCACTGACTGTGAAAATGAGGCTGTAGAGTCACTTCTCAAGCTGTTTTGAAGAAGAAACATTTTGCTGGACATAAAGTCTTTAGGTTTGTCATCTGTTGGCATCCAAATGCTACATGGATTATCTGAAGAGTCTATTTTAGAGTAATTATGAAAAGGCAGTAGTCCCTGGTTAGATGAATCAACTGATGGATAGTAGAGATGATTAGGTCCACTGTTATTGCTCACTCCACCATTTTGTATTTTAAACTCAGTAGGGAAGGGCATTTTCATGGGGTCATAATGAAGTGTATTTGTAACTGTGGGAGATAATACCTGAGGACGACTGTGAGCAATACAACTTTCCCATGAGAGAACATTACCCCTAGTTCCAACCTTTGTCACCAAGTCACATGGAGGTGCAGTTGATCCAGGCTTCATTGGCAAATGAGTTGCATTCTTTCCTATAACTACAGTGGGAGATTCTACAGTCTGAGAAATAGTCTTACCATGTGATAAAGCATTATTTTGTTTTTCTGCTTTTGCTTTTCCTGAACAAGGAGTAGAAAATGAAAATGGAGTGGAGGTTAATGAGTGAAGAGAATTATTCTTCGGAGTTTGCTGATTAGTTACATGTGATGCAGCACTTGAAGATAAGCCGAAAGTATCAGCCGTTTGTAGCAAAGAATCAGCTGAGGCATCTTTAACACCATCAGATTTTTGTCCCGATAAATACACATTCTGTTTATTTGTAGGCAATAATTTTATTACAATATGCTGTTTTCCATCCACCATCTTAAATCCCATAAATTTAGCACTGTAGTTTGCTGGAACAGATATTTTATTATTTTTCACCATCAGAACTGTAGGTCCATGAACAGCATTTTTCAATAATCCCAAACCAAAACTTGATCCATCTTCTGCTTTATTGTATTGCATGGTGGTAGGCGACAATGTTCCACCTTGGAGATTATGCTTTTCATTATGTATAATTTGATCTTTTTCTTCATTCAAATGCAGCTCCTTTACAGACTGGTTTAGCTCTTCAGATTTGGGTTGAATTTTATTCAAATTCCTAAGTACTTGTGCATTTTGCTCTTCAGTTTTGTCATTTCCATTGTTAATTTTTTTCCGTCTCCAAAGCGCTTTCCTCGATGCTCCTGTTTTGTACCTTCTCAAAATAAGCTTGAGCCCTGCTGGAGTCTTTACTATTCTTTTTTCACATTTATCCTTCTCCAGTTTATCTTTTGCATACAAGTGATCTCTATGCAAAGCTATTACATGCTTTAAAAGGTAATCCTTCCGTGGTGCACTATAGCTGCAATACTGACAACTGAAAGGAAATGCACCAGTGTGAACAAGAAGATGCTCCTGAAACTCCCCTTTTGTAAAGCTGACATGATGGCATTTACCACATTTATACTGGATTTCGTTATGTCTATGAATGTGCTGAACAAATGTGCCCACATCTCGGGTAGAAAACCCACACTTTTCACATTGAAAATGACCATTTATACAATGCTTTGATGTGAAGTGTTTTGTCAAGTCCAACAGGGTATATATATGCTCATCATTACAAATCTCACATTTTACTAAAGTGCTGCGATGGATGCGGCGATGTTGTTTAAACAACTGGAAGTCATTGGCTGAAAAATTGCACATTTCACAAGGATATGAAGGCAACTCTCCATAGTGTAACAGTTGAAAGTGTTTCTGTAGATCATTTGGGCTATATCTAATATTGTCTCTACATTTTGTACAGGTGAAATTCAGTATCTTTGCTGAAGTTTTCAAACCCTCTTCTTCAAACTGCACTTCTGGTTTACTTTGCAAATTGCAGCTTTCTGAACAATTTAGATGACTTCCATTTACTTTCTCTTGACTTAAAGATTTTCTTGCAGTTTGCTGTTTACACTGAAATAATTTTCTGAATCTATCAACTTCATGTTTCAATACCACTTCATTTGGAATGTTCACTTTGGGCAAATCAATTTTCACATTTTTCAGTCCATAAGAAAGACTGACATCTAAAATCAGTGGTGGAGGCATTACACTTCTAGTATCATTCACCAATGCTTTTTCCACAGCATTATCTGGAATACAAACATAATGTTTCTTTGTAGCATTATCTTGTAATAAAGTAGTCGGCTTTTTATCACAAAAAATGTGTTCCTTTTCAGATGGCATGGTTTTAAAAATATTCCTTATTTTGTTTTAGGGAGATCTTGTGAGTTTTTGTAATTTTTGCAGCAGACAAGCCTGTTATGCAGAAATATCTTCAGAGTTCCAGGACTTTCTCCATTTTAATTTCCCTGAAATTAAAAACAGCACAGTGAATGCTACTTTTTAAAAGCTGATTCAATTGTAACATACTCCTTACGAAATTATTTAAAGTATAGTTTATGAGCCAACATTTTAAATATATTTTTAACTGTTTATTACTTTTATATATTTGTATTGCTGTGGCGCCCAGGAGAAACAGCACCAATCCAAAAAACAAAATGTCTCCCTCCAACAATTATATTAACTTTATTTCTATTAAACTTTTTTGGATCATTTGGGCATTATAATTTAAAAAATATATAAAAATATTTTTAAAATTGTATGTGCTATACCTATTGACAAAAGAGAAAAATACACTTTAACAGTTCATGGCTACAGCTTTATGTTTTTTGCTTTCCTCACAACATAGCTTTTTGTAAACAGAAGTCTTAAATATATCTTCATATTGTGTAAGCATCAGAACTTCTGAGTGTCTTTTTTATTAAGTCAGACTTTATTATTCACTCAGGTACAGATAAACCTTGGATTCAATCCATAGAAAAATAATTAACTTTACTATGACATGAGTCACGAAATGGCACCTAATGTATTATGAATGAATTCCTAAAGTATGCAGTGAAATTTGACTTCATTAATAAAAATATGAAAATGCCCCTACTTTTGCTAAGTTTTCACTACTCAGACTAGTAGCTAAATGTTATGCAATAGAAACCACTATCATCTAATCTTGGGGAATAGGCAGATTTAAGTTTTACTTTACAAATGATGTGGACAAAAAATCTATTCCAATACAAAGCAGCACAAGAGGCTTCACTGGCATAAGGTCTGGAAGCTCAAGTCCATGTTTGAAAACAAGGTTCCCACATGGCAACATAGTATCAGGTGCAATGGATTGTCACAGAAAATCATTTTCACTCCTTAAAGGTAAACTGCAAAACAAAACAAAAAAAACCTGTTTAGGTGGGTGTTTTGTTTTGTTTTTTGTTAGAAAAAATGATATCTTCGCATCCCTCTTTTCTGGAGTGCTTTAGCAAAATTTTTGGAGATGTTGCTTGACTAGCAGAGTCACAAGATACTGTAACCTGAGCAGCAGCCTCCACACACACATGCACACCTACACAAGGTGATGGGGATACTGAATCATAGATCATTTTATTGGTTAACATTCCAACTGTAAGAATGAGTTTTTTCATCCCCTCTTGGTTAGGAGTATGCAAAAGCTACAGTATAGGTAACAGGCTCTGACAACAGCACAACTGAGGTTCTCTAAATATTTTATCATAGTCCTCTAGCAAGAGAAGACCCAACATTAAACACGTTGAAATCAAGCAGCAAAATAGAAGCTGAAAAAAATTCCAAGGCTCTATTTACACATCAGAGGAGCAAGAAAGGCAAAAAACATTTTTTTACACATATTCTTTATTGCACACCTTTAAAAATTATTATTATTAGGATTCCTAAACAAGTCTTCCAAATTATAAAGAGCAAAACATTTTCCAGTATTTTATACATCTTTTCAATTGCAATATATGTTATTATTATAGTACAGTAATAGCAATATTTTAGACTGAATTAAAATTCAACTAACAGTGTTCCTCAGTTAAGTGAATCACAGAATTTTAAATTACACATTTGGTGTTCTTAAAACAAATAAAAATACTTCTAAGTGTGTGTGTTGGGTCTTTGGTAACTAAGACCAATGACCTGGCATACAGAAAAGAGGAATTTTATTTTTAGATAAGCTACTGTACATTTCCTGTTTATATTCACAAGTGTGAGATTACTCTATTTTGTGCCATCACAGAGGCACTGCATATACACTTCATTGTCACTAAAAGAAAAATATACTAATGTTTCCTCTTGTCAACAATAAGATCCACTGATGTACTGGTATATAAGTAGAGAAAATAATCTAGCTCCCAAATAAAGCATGGGTGACAAAGTATGGCTCAGAATTCTTCACTGTAGCTGGATATTATTAATAGACAAGATGCAACCCATTCAAATTATATGTCCCAGCATGCCATGCTCCATCCTGATGCTAGTAGCCAGCTGCTCAGATGACGATGGAGCATTATACTGAATACTGAGACCAGTAATAACTACAGACTGCACTTTGCATTAAAAATGAAGGCAGTCTGCTGTATTTTATGCAAAGGTGAACTTCAGGTTCCTATTATGGTACCAGTGTGGTCCTGAGTTGGGCAACCTTTCATTAACTGGATAAAACACAGATGCTCTTGGCAAAGTGTTTGCCAGATATATCCAACCAAGTTAAATTCTACTTAAACTAATTAAGCACACAAGTTACAAGTTAACACTCATATGCTAATATAAAACTGCCTCACTGTATAATAGGAAATTTTTTCTAAGTGTAGCTCCCCACACAACAAACAAAATTCTTACCTAGTAAACTTACAAAATAGAAGACCAGTGAAATTTTTGTCTTTTAGCTAGGCATACATTGAACTTACTCAGTAGGGAAAGATTAGATTTCAATTCTTCGTTTGCCTTTTCAACATTTTTCTTCCACAAGAATGAAAGGCATAAAAATACAATGATCAGAAAAGGCCGCAGTCAGGAGAAATACTTAAGAGAAGGATCTGGAAATAAAAGGACAGAGATTTAAAAAGCTGTAAATATAAGAATTTCAAAAACAAGCATAAATTCTTCACAATCTAACATTTTGTGTGTTTTTAGCCAAATGAAGGATGGGACAAACTCTTATATGACAAATATGGTTTTGTCAAGAAGAATGGAGTAATTTGTGATATGATCTATAAATCTATGAGTGGAATTAACAGAGTTGGCAATCAAAAAACAAAAATGTACCCTCCCATCGATTTCTTGGGTACTTCTAATGTGCCTATAACTTTGGTAACCAAGTAGCCAGACATGATAGTTGTCAACAAACCACAGAAAGAGAACATTATTTGTAACCACTGGGCTTGTCTACATTTACAACGATGCAGATGCAGCACTTTGTGAAGATGCTACCTAGGCCAACAGGAGAGCTTCCACCTTCCCAAGAAGGGAGAAGCCCTCCCATCGACCTAGCAATCTCTACACTAGGAGTTCAGTCAGTATAACTGCGCTGTTACACCAACGTAAGTTTGTCGTGTAGACCAGGGCTCAGTCCATTGATTTCTGAATCAACAACAACACAAAGTTTAACTTTGGCGAAGCCATACAACTATTTCCGGAGGATTTTGAAAAAATGCTTTTTAAAAAGAAAAGGGGGGACATGAAAGGAAAGAGAACTAGTCTACTCACCACCATTTGAAAATAAAACTGGATTTACATTTCTTATATTTGATATCATGAGTAAGGACCCAATCTTGAAAACATTACGCATATGCTTAACTTTACTCAGATAAGTAAGCAGTTTCTAGATTTTTCTAGGCCCCAATCTTGTTTTGAAGGACTTCCAGTTTGTCAATATGTTGTTAAAACATGATGTAGGTGAAAACAAAAGCAAGCCATTGAATACAAAGAAGAAATGACCCAGTTTAATCTGATGATAATAATTAAGTATTCTTATTTTTAACATAAAAAACAACCAACATTATTCCTTTGTACACAAATTTAAACTATTGTCCTTTGTACACAAATTTAACCATGTCAACTATTATACATTATGTAAATTTTCATCAAATAGTAAGGGAAAAATTAAATTTGAAATATAATAAGGTTACAGCCAATTAATATTGTCAAAGTCTTGCATAAATTTTGTTTCCACTATCTTAAATTTTCTAGTTTAAAAATAACTTTCACATTTTTGGTCAAATCTGCAAACTTTCATTCATTTAAGCAGATCTTTGACTTCAATGGGAATATGCACATGTTTAAGGGCTTACAGAAATAGGGTCTGATGTTAAAGTATATTTGAGCTCTCATATCTTTATTTTATGAAAACAAAGTGAAACCTGTTAAATTTGAACAAAAATCTGAGACTAAATTAAGATGGACATCAACTGAGAAAGGTTTATTGTTTACAAAAGCATCTTATGTTAGAAATACAGTGCTATGCAATCATCATAAACATACCTACAATTACTTTCTTGAGCTACATTTTTGTAATAGTCTATAAAAAGCTTCATTAAATATACTATTAGCGCAGCACAGTGTACACCTTTTAGACACTCTAAGCACCACAATTAAGTAGCTCTTTCTAAAGGCTACCAGCTGACTACTCTACTCATGGTAAGATATAAAACCATTGTGAAGGGTTTTCTAGTCTAGGGTATAAGCTCTCAGGGGAAAAAATGTAATGTGTGTGAGTGCATACACATATATGGTAGACAAACAGGGCTGAAATACAAACCCCAAGGTGTTTAGCTACCTTTATGAACACTTCTGAAGTAGTACATTTTAAACTATTACAAGGCATTACTACAAGACACTCTAAGCAAAAGTGGGGCTGGGGGGACCCCCTTTTCTGAGGCACTGAGACGAGAATCCCGCCTTGTAGACTAACTCAAGCTTTTCAGACAACTCTAGGGATAAAGGCTCTGGTGAGACACAGGGCACCTGATGGGCAGTGAGTGGTCTCCCCCCGCAGCCACCCAGCCTGATCCCCATCAGCCTAGGCAGTGCTGGGCAGCCCCCCACACCTAGCTGCCCCGCTTCAGGGCCCCAGGCAGCGGGGGGTTCCCCGGGACGCTGAACTCTTGCTGCTGCCCACGGAGATGGCAGAGTTGCCAGGCGGGGACTCTACTGGCCCCTCAGCCAGGCGGAAGGATACACGGGCACAGACCATGGGACCCCTGCCATGCGGCGAAAGGAGACGCTTAGTGCCCGCGGAAGGGGGCTCAGCCGCCTTCCCTCTTGCTCCCCCCTCGCCTCCCGCCTCCCACCCGGAGCCTGGGGCCACCCCACAAACTTTCATGGCGGGAGGCGCACGGAACTATTTGATGGCTCAGCCCTACAGCAGGACGGCTTCCTGCCCCGACAGGGAGTCGCCCCCTGCTTTCCTCAACCCCCTCCCGTGCACGGGGCCGCAGCCCCCTCCCTGGGGGCCGCACAAGGGCCCATCCGCCCGCTGGGGACCGTGCCCTGCGCCCACTTACCTTGCCCGTCTCCATAGCCCTGCGAGTCACAATTGGCGGCCATAACAGTTTCCATCCGGGGACTGTGGTGCTGCCGAGCTGAGCCCAACCCAGCAATGGGGGGTGGGGGTGGTGGCGGCGGCGGAGGGATACGCGCCCCACCTGGGACAGACGGACGGAGGCCGAGGAGGCCCAAGGAGGGGAGTGCGTTCTGATGACCCTCCAAGCCCCCAGTTGGGGGGAGTGCCAGGCCCCCTGGATGCCCCCCGTGCTGGCTGCTCTATGTTGACTGCAGCAGCTGTAAGGCTGAGATCCTGCTATATATGAGGCAGCAGCCTTGACAGCCCCATATACCCTCCCTCCTCCTCCTCTTAGGGTGACAGATAGCAAGTGTGAAAAATCAAGGTACTTTTTGGAGGGGGGTATAGTTGCATATATAAGACAAAGCACCTAATATTGGAATGTCTGGTCACCCTATTATCCTTGTCTATGACTGGAGGGGCTGAGATTGGGGGGGAGGGGGCATGGCATAGGAGCATAACACATAACCCCCAGTTGCAGGGCACCAACCTCCCACACTTCCTCCTCTGCCAGCCAAGTACATACCCCTCACCCTACACACACAACCCCTTCAGAGCCTCAGACCTCAATCTTTTGAAATGGGGCCCTAACCCTGATGGATTATATGCTCACTAACCCCTCACCTACCCATCACCCTTATCCTCCCCTCCCCACAATACACGCCAACCAACTCTGTTTTTTAGCAACAGTTTGCCATTCCCCAAAATGAACCTTTTCTGTGGCCAGTGTACTTCAATGGAGTAAAAAGTTGCATCTCTATTTTTCTCAGCAAATATTGCTATTTATTTAGCAAGTTTATAATACCTTCGCACAAACACACATGCACCCCATTTCATTCAGATTCATTGAACAATGACGGGGTACTCATCATCATATAGACATAGATGAAGATATGGTTGCTGCTTCAAGGAGTACAGTGCAGATAGAGACTTTGCCGCTCACACGCATTAGCACATTAGAAATACCTGGCATAGATAAGATATTTTTACACACTCAAGGTAATGTAGCAACTAAAGCTGAAAAGTTCTGTGGAAGAAATGTTTCTTCAGAGAGAAGTTGTTTACTTCACTAGAAGAGGGAGACTTTTCCATGTATAAGGGTTAAACTACAGTTGCCATTTTTATAACAATTATTGTTAGTAGAGTGTTGTGTTTGTGGTGCTTTACAAGACATATAAAAAGGCAAGGTCCCTGTCTGAAGAATTTGCAATCTCAGACACATACAATACAATAAATTCAAATGCAAGAAGGCGAAGAGGTGTGATCAATGACAAGATCAGTATAGGAAAGATTAGCGGCAGAAGTGAAATTTGAAGGAAGAAAGGGCATGGGAAAAGGAATGCTGTTCCAAACATAGAGGAGGCGATGAAAGAGAGTGAAAAGGCAAGAGGAAGGAGTAAAAAGGGCTGATGGTGTTTCCAGTTGCCTTCGGTGAGAACAGAATTGCACCCAAAGGGAGCAGTTCAATTAAGAATATGCCTACACTAGAACCGGTACAGTGGCACAGCTTTTGTAGTCTAGATGCTTTCTGCATTGATGGAAGGTGTTTTTCCATCTATGTAGGTCAGTGGTTCTCAAACTTTTTTTTCGCGGACCACTTGAAAATTGCTAATGATCTTTCCAAATGTTGTTTGTACTGTTAGCTAACTATTGTAAAGCGCTTTGGATAAAAGCACTATATAAAATAAAACCTTAATAATAATTAATGTTTTTTTGTTCTACAAATAAAAGCACACAACTCATATTTTAATATCAGTAGACTTACCTTTCTAATGCAATGGATGTGCCTTCTCTCCCCTGCTGCAGCAGCCACAGAGCTGAGGCTGGGAAGGAGGGCCGTCTCTCCCTGGCAGCCACAGCCCTGGTGCTGGAGAAAGTTGCCTCTTTCTCTGGCCACCACAGCCCTGCACATCCTAAATTCCCTCCACCCCCACTTCTGACCTCACTCCCCCTTCCCACCTATCTCCTATTCCCCCTAAAGCCACCCCCTCACCTTACATGTGCATCTTCTCCTGCACGGCTTCACTAATTAGGTGGATAGCCCTTTGTTCTCTCGTGTGCGGCTGCCCAGGCATGCACCTTAGAGAGAACTATCCGCGGACCACCTGAATGGAGCTCGCGGACCACTGGTGGTCCACAGACCACAGTTTGAGAACATCTGTTGGAGGTAATCTACCCTTCTGAGAGAGCAAAAATTTTCACAGCTCTGAGCGATGTAGCTAGGTCAATCTAATTTTTAAGTGTAGACCAGGCCTAAGTTCTCCATACCTGTTATTAAGTCTCACTAATTGAAAGGTGGAAGACTTCCTCTGAGGATTGAATTTAAGTCAATGTTTAAAGTTTCTCCCTTTGGAGATGAAGGATTATATTGTGTGTGGTTCATGTGTTAAAAGGAGCCATAACAAATTTCCATATTTTTTTTATATTTCCCTCATTCAGATTGTCATCACAGCTTGAGATATTGCCCCTGCATTTCTGATTTTGAAATGAGAATGAGAGGAAGCCATGTCAAGTTTGTGGTGTGCCAATTTAACATGTCAAAGGGTGCATATTCTTACAAACCCTCCGATGAAAAATCTTTCATATATGCTATATTAAATGTAGTTGTGTAACGCCAAAAGCAAGTCCATTTATCTCTGGAATATTTTACTGCCATCATGTTCTTATTCACTTTTATGTGTTTTTCTGCCTGTGATAAATGTGGAACTTCAAATAAGCATTATGCAGTTAAAATGTTACAACCATGAATTTCCACAAAAATGTGCATCAGAATACACAATCGGTCAGAATCCAAAAATGGAGATTTTCTTTCATTTTATATTGGAAGATCTATGTTTGCTATTTTCCTTTTGTGAAAGACTAGGGCTTTAACTTTTAGGGATAGTATTTACCATATATATTCGTTCATTAGCCTGTTAGTTTATAAGCCAACCTTCCAAGATGGTTAGGTAAAAATAGCAAAAACTGTATGACCCTTTCATAAGTCGACCCTATATTTCAGGGGTTGGCAAACTTTGGCTCCCGGCCATTAGGGTAAGCCACTGACAGGTCAGGACATTTTGTTTACTTGGAGCATCTGCAGACATGGAGCCCCTCAGCTCTCTGTGGCCGGAGTGCACCGTTCCCAGCCAATGGGAGCTGTGGGAAGTAGCGGGAGCTGAGGGTCTCCATGCATGCAGATGCTCCAGGTAAACAAAATGACAATGTATTAGATATTCAATTCAATGATTCCATAGAGTTGAAAATCATCAAATTTTGGTGTAGACCCGTTTATAAGCTGACTCCCGCTCTTTGATGCATCACTTTTTTACCAAAAATATTCGGCTTATGAACAAGTATATACGGTATACACACACGTGCACACACAAACACATATGCACTCAGTTTTGCATTTGCACATTATTCAATTTTCATGCACAAATCCAAATTTAGGAGGGCATAAAAATTGAACTTCAGCTTCCCCATTTGTAGAACGGTGATAATGATGCTGTACTTCCATACCTCAAATACATGTTATGAGCCTTACATTATTAAAGCTTGTGAAATGCTTTAAGATTCTCAGATGGATGGTGCTTTACAATTGCAAACCATTAGAATATATGAAGTATTTTGTAGACTTATGGTGTGAAGGAGAGCCTACTGATTCCTACTATATATCATTTTTTCAGACATGGTTTACAAAATATTTAAAGTTCAATACTACAGTCCTTATTCAACCTAAATTCTCACTGACTTTTTGTTTCATTAATAGTAACTAGCAGTCTTTTGTGGTATACTGTTGCTCCTCTGCATTGCTTAATTGACTGCTTCAGAGTGGGACCAGAGCAGAGCCCTCAGTAATAAAAGAATGCCATCTGTGTCTCTAGAGTCCATCTTTTATTGGACCAGCTTCTGTTGGTGAGAGAGTCAAGCTTTCGAGCTACACAGAGCTCTTCTTCAGGTCTGGGAAATGTATTCAGAGAGTCATAGCTAAGTACAAGCTGGGAATGGGCGACAGGGGATGGATCACTTGATGATTACCTGTTCTGTTCATTCCCTCTGGGGCACCTGGCATTGGTCACTGTCGGAAAACAGGATACTGGGCTAGATAGACCTTTGGTCTGACCCAGTATGGTGGTTCTTATGTTCTTAAGATCAAATAGTTTATCATAAGCAGTTACCACATATTTTAAGAGACCATTCAAGGTGAAGTGGTCCGTTAACACCCCTGTAAGGGGGGCTAGTGGGCTAGAGATTGTTGTAATAAACCATAAACTCAGTGTCATGATTTTTCGTGCGAAGCAACATTATAAATTTAAGCTCCTGGGCTTATCTTTTGAAAGTGTTGTGCAGGTTTCCTTTGAGGGGAGGACTCAGATATAGAGTGATCACTTTGTGAAAAGGTTTCAGAGTAGCAGCCATGTTAGTCTGTATCCACAAAAAGAACAGGAGTACTTGTGGCACCTTAGAGACTAACAAATTTATTTGAGCATAAGCTTTCGTGGGCTACAGCCTACTTCATTGGATGCATAGAATGGAACACACAGAAAGAAGATATTTATACATACAGAGAACATGAAAAGGTGGAAGTAGCCATGCCAACTGTAAGAGGCCAATCAATTGAGATGAGCTATCATCAGCAGGAGGAAAAAAATTTTTTGAAGTGATAATCGAGATGACCCATAGAGGGTGTGAGGATAACTTAACATGGGGAAATAGATTCAATTAGTGTAATGACCCAACCATTCCCAGTCTCTGTTTAAACCTAAGTTACTTGTATCTAATTTGCATATTAATTCAAGTTCAGTAGTCTCTCTTTGGACTCTGTTTTTTTGTTGCAAAATTGCCACCTTCAGGTCTGTTACTGAGTGGTTAGAGATATTGAAGAGTTCTCCCACTGGTTTTTGAATGTTATGATTCCTCATGTCAGATTTGTGTCCATTTATTTTTTTGCGTAGAGATTGACTGGTTTGGCCAATATACATGGCAGAGTGGCATTGCTGGCACATGATGGCATATATCACGTTGGTAGATGTGCAGGTGAACGAGCCCCTGATGGCGTGGCTGATGTGATTAGGTCCTATGATGGTGTCACTTGAATAGATATGTGGACAGATTTGGCATTGGGCTTTGTTGCAAGGATAGGTTCCTGGGTTAGTGTTTATGTTGTATGGTGTGCATACAAAGAGAGAGGGGTTGGAGGGGTTGGAGAGTTGTTTGAAGGGGCTCTCTGTCACAGCCAGATAAAACAATTAGAAAAACTAAGTACAAAGTGAAAAGTGAGGTAGGTACTAGCCCACTAATGAACAGAGGTATATCCAACATTTTGTATGCAAGTTGTTCTGGTCAAGAAATAGTTCACTACAACTCTAAAACAAACTCATTAGCTGTGACTAGGAGACATTAGTCTTTATTAATAAAAGATAGCATAATATTCACAAAACCCAAGAGAATAGTAGGAGATATCATTCTATATCAGAATATAAAGTGGAGAAGAAAAAAAGGTAAAATATTCATTGTGTAAATCTGAAGACAGCCAAATGAGGACTCTATGACAAGCTAAACAAACTGCTCTAAGAGGAGCTAAATTTTCATAAGTGGTCAGGGATTATCAATGTTTGAATTGCAACTGCTGTTTTTTGGGTCAGAAAACTGTCTGTACTTTGAAAACAAAAAAAACAAACAACGCCCCAGGATGTCTATACATTGTTTTGTTTGCTTCCTCAGTGTGAATACTTGTCAGAAAAATCATCATGAAAGAATTATCTATGCATATCAGAATGCAGTTCACATCTATAGTACTATGTCACATTCATGTTTATACTTTTTTGGGGCGGGGGGCATGAAAATATAAATTGCTTTGTCAAATATGTTCCCATGCAGATTCTACAAAATATTAACATTTGAGTTTTATATATCTATGAGGGCTGAAGGACCTATCGATCAAGATGAGATTAGATAGATAGATAGATATGCTGGAGATTCAATATAATGGCAAAGAAAAACCAGGAACATAACTGATACATATGACACAGGAGTATACTAATAACAGTGACTTTACAGTGAAGTCAAGATTCACATAAGAACGTATGTATAAAGAAAGATATTTTGTTACATTTAATATTAAGGTTCCTATTTTAAAAGTTGTAATTATTTTATAACTGTTCTTACCAAAAAATAATTATATAAGAGTATATCTATACACCAAAGAAAAGCCTGCGGCTGGCCTGTGCCAGATGACTTGGGCTCGCGGGGCTCAGGCTGGAGGGCTATTTCATTGCTGTGTAGACTTCTGGGCTTGGCTGGAACCCAAGCTCTGGTATCCTCTGACCTGGCAGGGTTCTAGAGGCTGGGTTCCAGCCTAAGCCTGGAAGTCTACACAGCAATGAAACAGCCCGACACCCATGAGCCCGAGTTGGCTGGCCAGGCCAGCCACAGATTTTTCTTTGCTGTGTAGACATACCTTAGAGTCCTTAGGATATTTCAGTCATTACCCAAAAGTACTCTCTGAGATTTACCAAGTGATACCATCCACTCCCTCCACGTCTGCAAAGGTGTCAAAAACACCTCAGAGACAATGGTTTCAAAGGCTGACTAAAAACTAATTGAATCAGAATAGACACTTGATCACTGCCCATCACTAGGAGATCATCAACCAATGCGACCAGATCTGAAACTAAACTGAAAGGGATCAAGGAAATTTAAGGACTACAGATGAGTCCAATGTCTCACTAAAACCTTTTCACCAACCAATATTCAGAGTGTATCCAGCTGAATGCAGAGACAGAAATAATACATTTTCCTAATACTGTATATATTGATGTTAACATCACGCTGTGATTGTTCTAATGTGGTATCAACACCATATTGTTTTGTTTAGGGTTTGGCAAATGCTGCTTCTTAACCAGAGCCTCTTAGTGTTCTCCTACCCAAGAGTGACAACACATATAATACAGCTGGAGGATCTAGAGATTTAAATATCACACTAAAAATGCCTAGATTCCTAGGAATCTCAGGTTAAATCCAAGCAGAGCCAACTCAGTTCTTTATTCTTCTTTAGCAGATAAGTTGAATTTGATCCACTTTACGGTGTGGGATATTTCAGATAAGATATTAAAATCCAAAGTGCTCTATGTAGGCATGAAAGACCCCATAGCACTTTTTATAAGAAAAAATTTGCTCTAGTCCCCTGGGCCAATATTTCCCTTCTTCCAGTGTTGTACAGTGTTCTGCGGGCTGGCAGGTTGACACCTTCTTCTGCAGAAGTGGCTACATTTATGTGGTGTGGAGCATTTATTCCTTGTACAGTGATTTAGAATAAAGGTACTATGTAAATAAAACATTTTATTATATTATGATATTAGATTAATAAATTATCTGTGATCCAGACTGTCCCTGTTTTCAGATAATGCAAAATGAGGTCTACAGCTAAGAGTCAATGACTTATTTAAGGATTTCCTCAGAAACTCTGAAACGAGAACATTGAATTATAAGGTCAATTTTGGGGTAAGAGGTCAACACAAATCATGTTGGAGAACTCCACATTTTCATAAGAAAGCCACTTATCCCCATTAATGACACTGCCTGTGAGTCTGCCGGACATACACTTGCCTAATTCTGAAACAGCTTCTTTTTGAGGAATCTTAGAAGAAATGCATTGTTGTTATTGATAGTGTGCTCTGTACTTGAATTAATAAGTGAATATGTCTGGCTAAAACTGATAGCGTTATTTCACGTCTTCTGCTGTGCTTTCATCCCATAGCTAACCTTCTAGATAGTTTGGGGCATGTTGTATTTCTTCATGGACACCGTTTATCTGGAGTTGATTTATGGTATCGTGTTAGCTGAGACTAGATTCAACACTGAGATTTGAAATGGTGGGGGATTTTAGATTTTTTAAAGAACCCAATCTATAAATATACATATAAATAACTACTGATGTGATTATTATCATTGACATGGAGAAGTAAAAGGGACTACTTACATGAGTAAAAAGGTACTCCCATGTGTAAGTATGTCCAGGATCAGGCCCAAACAAATGGGTCACAAATACTCTTTGGATCCACTTCTGTTCTTAGACTTGGTTGAACATCCAGTTTGTGTTGAGTCTAACATAATTTTAAGTCAAACTTACTTTCTATAAACTATGACGATATTGTGGTTTTCTTCTGTAGTGCTTCAAACCTATTACCCACACTCCTGCAACATTAAAGGAGTTGGCTTAGATGGGTCTAATGCTGACTGGCACCATGAAAACTACAAAGAAGGTTAAAATATCAACCACTTTTCTATTACAGTGTCATTGCATGAGCAATGTGGGCAAGACCACTCTGAGAATGCAATGACATCCTGATATTAACAAAGATATCCTTGGGTGTAGGCATTAATACTGGTATATTTAAGAGATAACAAATCAGTGGGGTAGAACAGCATTGCCATTTGATTATGGTCTCCCGCTATTTTAACTGTTGAGGCATTTATCATAAATAAATATGAGGCCAAAGCAAGATGTTAATTTTTATATCGGTGACGGTTGTTCACTGTATCATTGTGCGTTCTGATTGGCTGAGTCAACAAACAGGCTACTTCAGCCAATCAAAAACAGTTTATTCATCAAGAGGCAGTTTTTTTACTTTTATGAATAACCTGAGTTTCTTCACTACACGATTTTGGTCTCCTGGATTCTGTTTGTCTTAGAGAAATTATTTATCGGGTGTTCCTAATAATCGCAGCTCATCCACAAAGTGCAGTAGTTAAAAATGTACACTGTACTTCATAAAGAAACTGATCTCTGACTGGTTCATCTTATTAGTTTGTTTTAATTATTAGCATAAATTGGGACTATCTGAAAAAAAAACAAATGTGAAATTAATGGATAAGTACTCAGCAGACTGAGTACTGTTAGGACTGTTTATTATGAGGAAGACAGTGAGCATCTTGTAAGGTATGACCTTGTAAGGTGACTACATAGAGTAGAATGATGACACAAATGTGTGTTTCCTTTGAACTCTGCAGTTACATTGCATTGTATACCTATAATGTTACACTCTTTATTTAAAAAAGTAATTTTAAAACAATTGAAACCAGCCATCTAACAATCTGACTACTTGGTACAGATTCCATGTTCTACATAAATCACCTTTGAATGTTTTGGAGCCATCTTTTTAAATACATATACTCTGGTTAAACCTTTTAGATAAAATTATTGTTGAAACTCTTTCTACCCCAACAATGGAATTTTCTATTAGCCATTTTACAGCGTAACATAAAACATAACATAACATAACTCAACTCTCTCTCTCTCGCTCTCTCTCTATTTATAGATACACCTCTACCCTGATATAACGCTGTCCTCAGGAGCCAAAAAATCTTACCGCATTGTATGTGAAACCTCGTTATATCGAACTTGCTTTGATCCGCCGGAATGCGCAGCCCCACCTCCCTGGAGCTCTGCTTTACCGCGTTATATCCAAATTCATGTTTTATCAGGTCGCTTTATATCGGGGTAGAGGTGTATGTATATATATATAAAAGAGCACCCAGACTGTCTCCTTCTGGAAATAAAAATGCTCCCTTGAGCTGTTTTGATTATACTAAAGAGACAAGGTAGGTGAGATAATATCTTTTATTTGACCAACTTCTACTGGTGAGACAGACAAGTTTTGAGCTTACACAGAGCTCTTCTTCAGGTCTAGGAAACATACTCAAAAGTGTCACAGCTAAATACAAGCCCCTTTTCACTGAAGCTACTGAACCACATTCTGTTTTCATTTACACCTGTGCAACCTCCTGAAAGCTAATGGGTTGAATGGCTATAACTGAGAACCAAATATGGCTCAGTGAAAATATGTTCACATATTTCACGTATGTGTGCTATATACTGTATCTTCCATGTCCTTATGTATTGGAAGCTTCTCAGGCATTTTGGACACACCCATCAAATGCTCTGTATACAGCCTTCATCACCTTATTATCTAACAACCTCCCAGATACTACACTGCATTTATAAAGAATTAGTGTAGGTGTTTACTAGCAAATTGCAGTGTATATGTTGTCAGAAGTATAGAGAAGCTTCAAGCAAAATTTTCCATGAGATCTATGGCAGAAATGTCCCTTCTTCAAATGCTTCTACGTGTCAAATGGGGATTTGTAACTATTTCCTAAGATGAAATCCTGGCCCCATTTAAATCAATGCCCAAAATCACATTGATATCAATGGGGCCAACTGAGAAGCCTAACTTTGTGGAGTCCCATGTATGCCTGGCCCATACAAATGAGTGTTTCACAATGTGTTTGTCCAACAATGATATTCTTTATACAGTATATTCAGCAGAAGGATGTGCATGCCAATTCCATGTGCTTGTGCCAGCCAGGGAGAACCAATTTCATTTAAATACTGACTATCTACAGGTCAAATCTTGGTCTCCAAACTTTTCCACCCCCAACAGATCTGCCTACAGTGATGGGTATCCTACAAATGCTATAAATAATAAAGAGAATAGTCTTTAAAACCCAGATTTCAGGGGCAACCAGAGAAGGTTTGAAATGAGTTCCACAGGTCTGCTTGCGCACAGCGATCCTTAAACTATGGGACGATCTGCAATCCTAAGAGGAGAATTTTATCCTTAGTAAACTAAAGAACAAGAAACCACACACAATTGACAAATGTCTTCCTGATGCAACATTTCAAAATACATCCTGAGTACTGGTCTTATTTTCTTTAGCAAGGCTGGCATTAATTCTCCCCACTAAAATTTAACGGTGTAGAATTACAGACGTACAAATAGGAAAAACTAAAATCAGCAGGTTATTTTAAATCATAACTGATGAAATTACAAAACTGCATACAGCTTTTGTCACTGCAGAATGTATAATTTGAGCCTGCTGACACTGTTTCTGGTTTAGCTAATGGCTGCATTCTAGCTTCCCCTTCTGTAACAACTCTCTGCTGTACCAACTCGAATAGGCATCTTTTGAGTACTGTCATAAGTCATTGCCATCCAAGTGTTCATTTGAATAATGAAGACGCCAGCCTAGTTTTGGGCAAGTTGTTGAACCTCTCTGTGCTTCAGTTTACCCATCTGTAAAACCTAATGCACTTACACTTCACAGAGGTGTTGTAAGACTTTACTAGCTGTAAAGTACTTTGAGATCCGTCAATGAAAGGCACTGTATGCACTTAAAGTATTTCTTTATCTTGCACTGCATACAGACCGAAAGACTGATATCCATGTGAGTATTTGACATAAGTGACCACATTTTACCCTCGGATACACACATACAACTTTGCAAACCAAGTAGATGACTCTGGTTAGAAGGATAGAAAATCCAGTAGGTAGTGGATATCATAGATACATTTTTGCTTTCAGGAATGAATGAACAATTCCTGTTGACCTCAGTGGAAACTGGGTGTGCATATCTGTGTGCAGAATTTGGCACTACTTGTTTCCTCTGTCTTCTATTTTCTGCCTTTTTAACATCAATCACCTATATTCTGGTCACTGCTCATAGTAACCTTGGTTCCCGTAACATTCTTTGAATGACACTTAAATCTAATATTGAAAATGTATTTTCACTACCAGGAGAATGCAGATTGACTAATACACTTTCTTTCCCCTCACATACCATTATGCTTCTCCAGACTTTTGTTACATTACCACATACTGAATTTTAGTTAAATCTCCCACAACATGCCCTGAAAAAACCTCTAGATTGTTCATCATACCAAAGGTATTAATCAACACAAAACTTTGCCTTCTTATTTCAGCCATTTGTTATTTATTGCACTGCTTCCTAATAAGATTTCAAATGGATTTTTAAAGTGATATTCTCAGTCTACAAGAACATTTAATAGTCTATTACTCTGACACAGTCATATGATCTTTCTCACCCTTTTTTGTCATCTCACACCTTGAGTCTTTGGTTTAGTATTCAGACTAGCAGCCGTGTTAGTCTGTATCCGCAAAAAGAACAGGAGTACTTGTGGCACCTTCGAGACTAACAAATTTATTAGAGCATAAGCTTTCGTGGGCTACTGCCCACTTCTTCGGATGCATATAGAGTGGAACATATATTGAGGGGATATATATACACACATACAGAGAGCATGAACAGGTGGGAGTTGTCTTACCAACTCTGAGAGGCCAATTAAGTAAGAGAAAAAAAATTTTTTTGAAGTGATAATCAAGCTAACCCAGTACAGACAGTTTGATAAGGAGTGTGAGAATACTTACAAGGGGAGATAGAGTCAATGTTTGTAATGGCTCAGCCATTCCCAGTCCTTATTCAATCCTGAGCTGATTGTAACAAGGAGATCAATCTGTAACTGACTGTGAACAATCAATTGAGATAACCCACTACCTTCAGACCAGCCAAGTATTTAACTAAATCCTCTCCACAGAACAAGTTTGGCAGAGGCAGCAGCACATTTTGAGCTTCCCCATGCCATCCTGCAATTTACCTTTGTCCTTGATTTAGAGTAACCATTCACCAAGGCAATGGCCATTTCCATGTCCATTCACTGCTTGGCATCTCTAATATCAATCGTGATGGTGTTTTTTGTGATGATAGGGACATTTTGTCCTCAAGGAACTAGACTGAGCTTAAACTCTTTTCATATAGCCATCAGTTGATAACAATTTCCAGTCACTATCAATCTGGGCTAAATTTGATCTAGGAACCTAGAGGGGGAAAAACCTCTATATCCCATTACCAATCCCTTGATGAGACTCATAGTCCCCCTACTAGTCATTTCAAAAGATACATCTGAGATATCAGGTGCCAAGTTGCCTGTTAATTGTGCCCCTAGGCTTTAGAATTCACTGCCTAATGACAGCAGATCAGTTACTCTGTGTTTACTTCATTTGAAAACAGACTGAATAATGACATTTTTGTTTTGCAAGCTCTTTAATTAATCTGAGATATATAAGCTATTATTTTAATTCTGTGCCCTAGGAGGCTTCCTATGCAATATTCCAGACATGCATATTGTATCAGTTCCTGTTTAAAAAAAAACTTAGTTGAATAGAATATTGGCTTGTTTGTTGTTTTTTAGTGAAGTACATTTGTGTGGGGGAAAATAATCCTATAAGTGAAATCAACTGGTAGTATACACTGCCATGTACTCAGTGATACTGAGCGTAGTTTTCCATTTGAAAGATATGGAGCAAGAGAGAACTGATGGATTTCTTCTTTTAACTAAAAACTCTGCAACTGATTTTCCTCTTAAATATGAAATACCCAATCACGTAAAAGAGATCAGTAAAAACTACTACATAGTAACAATCACAAGCAGCACTGTTGGAGTTATATCAAAGAGATTTTTACATATAGACAATTAATTGCCAGATGACAGCAACCTTGTTAAGATTCATCTATGTATAACCAGCCAATTCCCTTGAAAGAATAAATTCATGAAGAAAAATAGTTCAGGAAATATCAAGCTTCTGGCACAACAGCATGTGCGGGATTACAAAGATGTACATAATACTAAGAAAATATAAGAGTTGATACCCCAGACCACTGGGTGAGGCACCACATTGTCATTAAATATGACAGACTCCACATTATCTTAAAACTAATTGTTTTTGCCTTCAGCTACAATTCAGCTTTCCTATTTCCATTTCACAACACTCCTTGTGGAACATCTATGCAAGAGTCAAGATGGATTTGACCCATGATAATGTGTTTTGATTTTACAAATATGAACTTGTTATGTATGTGTAGGAGGAGCAAAGGATTAGGAGCAAGGAGAATCTGGGGTTCTAATCCCACCTGAGTAATTTACAATATAACCTTGGGGAAGTCACTTGACCTACCTGTTGTTACTCAGTAAACTCAGAAACTGGATCCAAACTGCACCTCAGAGAATATCAGATGCTTCTCCTGAGCTTCTCTGAATTAATAAATTACAATAAAATAATGGTTTATATGTACAGTGATATGCACAATAATCAAATAAAAGTATAAGAGAAATCTCTTATTTTAATGGCAGGGCTTAACTGATGCTAATAGATGGACTGTATATCCCCAAAGTAAATAAACTAACAAAAAAAATGTTGTACGTACTGTTGTTGTAGCCAAGTTGGCCCCGGGATATTAGAGAGACAAGGTGGGTAAGGTGTGGTATTTTTTATTGGCCCAATGTCTGTTGGTGAGAGAGGCAAGCTTTCAAGCTTATATAGAGTACATTTCTCAGCCCTGAAAAAGACCTCTGTGGAAACTTGAAAGCTTGTCTCTCTCACCAACAGAAGTTGGGCCAATAAAAGATATTACCTCACCCACCTTGTCTCTAAAAAAATATGACTATCTTGCTGTAGGAGAAAATAGCGGCACATAGGGGTAACTAAATATGAGACACATTCCAGCTTTGTATTCCAGCATTCATCAGTTTATCATATTCGAGAGATTGGATTTATGTAGCCAGATTTTCAGTTGCATCCCATGTAAATTACTGAGGGGGGAAGCTACAAGGAAGCTGGTTGCAGATCTCTGATTCTGGGGCTAGTTCTGCTGCTTTCAAGGGACAGTCTGGCAGCTGAGGATCACTAGACTGAAGAAGCACTCCAGCCACTTCCACTCCTGCCCCTGAACATGCATGACATTCGTCCTAACTAGGAGCTCATATTTCAGCAGCACTACACCCACAACTCCCCTAAACCAGGGGAATCCTCAGCTAGGGAGATCTGACGGCTTTCTATCCCCTTTGTGTTACCAGAGTGCTTTGTTCAGTCAAGGCCTAAATTTTCTTGAAGTATTTTCTATATAGATTCCCTGGTGTTCTTTATTAGAAAAAGTGGAGAGAGAAGGGATAAATTATCAATGCTTAATAATGTTAGCAAGAAAAATATATGAGCCCAACTAGTTTTTGAAGCTCATACTTCATTGAGGTGAATACAGTAGAGGGGAAAATGAGTTCACTCATTTACTACAGCTGTGTTTTGTCTGGAGACAGTTTCATGCAAGGCTGGGTTGAACGCATTAAATAAGACATCTGATAACATTATCATGGCTGTATCCTGACAACTGACAAAGATACAAAGTTGATATTTTCAAATGTAGCCTTACTTATTTCTCTATAGAAGTGAATTTAGAAATATCTGCATTCTCAATATAGTGCAGAATATTGCAGAATGCACAAATTGTGGAGGCGCTATAAATCATAGACTCCACAATATTTTCATGGCCCAGTTTCTATTCTGTACCCGATGGGAAGGCACAGGATCATGCCATGGTTTGAAGTGGGAAACATAATATCTTTCATGCAAAATTTCCCTGACATGCCCCGAAAGCAGCAGCCCATGTTCAAAGGTGTCAGGTTTCTTCGAGCTCGAAAGTAAGGAAAAGGGAAAAGAAGGAAACAAAGAAAGAAACAAAGAAAGAAATCCTGGCAGGAGTTAGACTAGATGAACCTTTCAGTCCCTTCTAATCTTATGGTTTTATGATTCTAGGAAAGAAAGAATCTTAGCAGGTAACTCCTGGGCGTGCTCAGACGTGATTTTTCAGTTAATAACTTTAGCATTTTCCAACCAATTTATTTTTCAACTTACTCATTGATGTACACCTCAGTGATGAGTGTGCGGAGTCTTGGCACTCCCACCTCCCCATATCCCATATGTTGACCAGCACAGCTGAGCCAGCTTGGATGGTGTCATAGTTTGACACTGGTATAGGCCAGTTGCCACAACAACCACCACCTCCCCAGAGCAAGGGGGAAGCAGGGATGGAATTATGCCTGGGACTCTCTGCGGCAGATTGTCTCACAGGGCTAATGCTATGGTGGTATAGCTTATGCATCAGTCTTTCTTCAGGGTTGTGCCAAGTGGTACAATCTAGCCAATAGCATATTTCAAAGTTCAGCCATTACTGTACTGTCAGAAAAGGTGTGACAATAATTTATTATGGTGTGAAGGTGTATGTTTTTCAGCCACACAGAACTCAGTACTGGCTAGATAGCTTTCCCCACAAACTTTCTTATAACAGTCATCTTTGAGCAAAGACGAAGGATGAAAAATTTAGTCCAAAAGGAGAATTATTTTAGAAAATTCTGAATAAATGAAAGAAGGGGGTATAACTGAAACTGTTTTACAACCTCAGCTACTGCACAGTATTTGCTACCAAGCAGACATTATAATGTATAGTGGAAAGCACTTTAGTTTCCTTGTGGACTAATGGCAGTACATATGGAGGTATATAAATATGGCATACAAGTGCTAATAGTAACCTTGTGTATTGTATAGATCAAATAATCAGACATGTTAAAACATATAGAAAGTCAGAACTAATGTTAACTGCAGTTTTAACACAATACTTCTGGTTTTAGCCAAATGGAAGCAAAGCAGTTGTAACTCTGTTTCAAAGAACCTCCCTTTTTCTCCTTTTAGATGGGTACTTTCCCACCTGACTCTACATCTGGGTGAGAGAATCTCAGAAAGATCCTGAGCCTTGTTTATAATAAATATCCCTGATTAAAGCTGGAAGAATCTGAATCTTGGGCAATAAAGCAGGAAAAATAAAACATATAAAGGATGAAATCCTGACTCCATTAAAGAAAATGGGAGTTTTGCTGTTGCCTTTAATGGGACACAATTTCACCCATAGTACAAAGAAAACAATGTACAGGACTAGAAAGTATCCCATCAAGTTATTCGCTAGGACACTAAATAGTTTTAATAAATTTTATCGTATATATTAAAGTTGGTTGAACTGGTAGCACCAACTATTTTTAAGGTTACCCAATACTTCCCATTATAATACCCTGTTTTAGTTGTTTATAACTTTAACTGGGCTGAAATTTTCCCATGCTTGGAGTCAGACTTAGGTGTGGTGTTTTTTAATTTCAGCCAAAATGGTTTAGCCATATCCAAGAATGAGACCCAGTAAAAAATACATTGTTCTTTCCATTTAAAAAAAGAATAATGACCTTTTCTTTAAAAATCTCTAGCACCTCAGGTTTGGGAATTGTGATGTGAAATTTGACAGGGGGATGGCCTTTGTGTCAGGGATGTGTGGCTTTTGAAAATCTGCCTAAATTTTGCCAAGTTATAAGCCTTTGAAAATTGTAACTCACATATGCTCAGTAGAGACTTGCTAGAACGTAACAGCTAAAATCTCTGAAGATTCAATTCCATCCTCCCTAAAAATGCTCCCACATCACAAGCACCATCCCCACCAAGCAAACTCCAGGCCAGGGCTACAGGGTTGAAATTAGACTTTCCTTGTAATCGCTGCTCCCAGTTGCTCCAAGCACAGTAGGGGCAGGGCTCTGGAACTGAGAGCTGGAAGCCTCTCTCCTGTGCTGTCAAAGACCCTGCTGCTGGCACCCAAGCAGCATGGAAGCTCTAGAGGGGATAAAAGGCAGACTGAGAGAAGGGAAAGAAGTAGATTGGGACTGGAGATGGGGAAGAGAAACTGATTCTAACTGGCTGGGCAAAGAGAGTAAGGCCTGGTCTACACTACGAGTTTAGGTCGAATTTAGCAGCATTAAATCGAATTAAGCCTGGACATGTCCACACGACGAAGCCCTTTTTTTCAACTTAAAGGGCCCTTTAAACGGATTTCTTTACTCCACCTCCGACGAGGGGATTAGCACTAAAATTGGCCTTTGCAAGTCGGATTTGGGGTAGTGTGGACGGAATTTAACGTTATTGGCCTCCGGGAGCTATCCCACAGTGCTTCATTGTGACCGCTCTGGACAGCACTCTCAACTCAGATGCACTGACCAGGTAGACAGGAAAAGCCCCGCGAACTTTTGAATTTCATTTCCTGTTTGCCCAGCATGGAAAGCATAGGTGACCACGCAGAGCTCATCAGCACAGGTAACCTTGATGGAGTCCCAGGATCGCAAAAGCGCTCCCGCATGGACAGAACGGGAGGTACGGGATCTGCTCGCCATATGGGGAGATGAATCAGTGCTAGCTGAACTCCTTAGCAGTAAACGAAATGGCAAAATATTAGAAAAAGTCTCAAAGGCCATGAAGGACAGAGGCCATAACAGGGACGCACAGCAGTGCCGCGTGAAAATTAAGGCGCTAAGGCAAGCCTACCACAAAGCCAGAGAGGCAAACGGAAGGTCCGGGGCAGAGCTGCAAACATGCCGCTTCTACGCGGAGCTGCATGCCATGCTAGGGGGTGCAGCCACTACTACCCCAACCGTGTGGTTTGACTCCATCAATGGAGAATCACGCAATAGGGAAGCGAGTTCGGGGTATGATGATGATGAAGACAATGAAGATAGCTCACAGCAAGGAAGCGGAGAAACCGGTTTCCCCAACAGCCAGGATATGTTTATCACCCTGGACCTGGAACCAGTAACCCCCGAACTCACCCAAGGCATGCTCCCAGACCCTGAGGGCACACAAGGGACCTCTGGTGAGTGTACCTTTGTAAATATTACACATGGTTTAAAAGCAAGCGTGTTTAATGACTAATGATTAATTTGCCCTGGCAATCGCGGCCAGTACAGCTACTGGAAAAGTCTGTTAATGTGTATGGGGATGGAGCAGAAATCCTCCAGGGACATCTCCAGAAAGCTCTCCTTCATGTACTCCCAAAGCCTTTGCAAAAGGTTTCTGGGGAGGGCTGCCTTATTCCGTCCACCATGGTAGGACACTTTACCACGCCAGGCCAGTAACATGTAGTCTGTAATCATTGCATAACAAAGCATGGCAGCGTATGGTCCCGGTGTTTGCTGGCATGCAGACCAACATCCATTCCTTATCTCCCTTTGTTATCCTCAGGAGAGTGATATCATTCATGGTCACCTGGTTGAAATGGGGTGATTTTATTAAGGGGACATTCAGAGGTGCCCGTTCCTGCTTGGCTGAACAGAAATGTTCCCCGCTGTTAGCCACGCCATGCAGGGGAGGGGTGAAGTGATCATCCCAGAGAATTGGGTGTGTGTGGGGGTGGGTAGTTGGGTTTGTGCTGCATGTTAACCCAGAAACCGCAGCCCCTCCTTTTACATTGCAAACCCATTTTAAATGGCCAACCCAACGGGTGCTTGGTATGGGAAATGAGGGCGCTACTGTTTAAAACCATTCCTACATGTTAAGAAGGTTAAAAAAGCCAAAAGACTGTGGCTTACCATGGCTGCCTGCAAGCCGAAATCTGTTGCCTGGCACTGCGTGAGTGATCTCTCACACCAAACCGGCAGGCCCTCAATATAAGAGGAAAAATGCGACCTTGTAACAAAAGCACATGTGCTGTGTAATGTGAACTGCAAAATTTAACGTGAAAGAGTGTACCCATTGTTCTCTAAAATGTGTCTTTTTTAACCACCTCTCCCTTCTCCTCCACCAGCAGCAAATGTTTCTCCTTCACCGAGGCTAGGGAAGATTAGAAGGAGAAAACGGCGGACTCGGAATGATATGTTCTCGGAGTTCCAGATGTCCTCCCACGCTGACAGAGCACAGCAGAATGCGTGGAGGCAGTCAATGTCAGACTACAGAAAAGCACAGTATGAACGAGAGGAGAGGTGGCGGGCTGAATCGCGGGCTGAAGAGAGCAAGTGGCGGGCCGAAGATGATAGGTGGCGTCAGCTTGCTGACAGAAGGCAAGAGTCGATGCTCCGGCTGCTGGAACATCAAATTATATGCTCCAGCGTATGGTTGAGCTGCAGGAAAGGCAGCAGGAGCAGAGACCGCCGCTACAGCCCCTGTGTAACCAACAGCCCTCCTCCCCAAGTTCCATAGCCTCCTCACCCAGACGCCCAAGAACGCGATGGGGGGGGCCTCCGGCCACCCAGCCACTCCACCCCAGATGATTGCCCAAGCATCAGAAGGCTGGCCTTCAATAAGAGTTAAAGTTATAAAATTTTAATCAGTGGCCAGGCGATTTGCCTCAACCTCCCACCCCGCCATAAATGTCTCCCCCTTACTCTCACAGATATTATGGAGCGCACAGCAAGCAGCAATAACAATTGGAATATTGGCTTCGCTAAGGTCTATCTGAGTCAGTAAACTGCGCCAGCACGCTTTTAAATGTCCAAATGCACATTCCACCACCATTCGACACTTGCTCAGCCTATAGTTGAACAGGTCCTGACTCCTGTCCAGGTTGCCTGTGTACGGCTTCATGAGCCATGGCATTAAGGGGTAGGCTGGGTCCCCAAGGATAACTATAGGCATTTCAACATCCCCAAACGGTTATTTTCTGGTCCGGGAAGAAAGTCCCTTCCTCCAGCTTTTGAAACAGACCAGAGTTCCTGAAGACGCGAGCATCATGTACCTTTCCCGGCCATCCCACGTTGATTTTAATGAAATGTCCCTTGTGATCCACCAGGGCTTGCAGCAGCATTGAAAAGTACCCCTCGCGGGTAATGTACTCGGTGGCTTGGTGCTCCGGTGACAAGCTAGGGATATGGGTTCCGTCTATCGCCCCACCACAGTTTGGGAATCCCATTGCAGCAAAGCCATCCACTATGACCTGCACGTTTCCCAGAGTCACTACCCTTGATATCAGCAGGTCTTTGATTGCATTGGCTACCTGGATCACAGCAGCCCCCACAGTAGATTTGCCCACTCCAAATTGATTCCCGACTGACCTGGGTTTAGCAGGCCGTTGATTTCACGGAGGGAGGGGGAAGCAAATGAATACAGAACAAATCTGGTCCATCTATTTTTTACATCTTAAACTGGCAGCAGATGGTGCAGCATGACTGATAGCCATCGGCATCTTCTGGGTGCTTGGCAGAAAATGCTGTATTACGACTGCTAGCCATCATCGTCAAGACAGTTCAATAGGAATGCCGGCAGGACTGAGTCTCCAAGAGACAAAACATGTCTGCCTAGGTGCCTCTGATTGAACTCACTGAGGAATATGACGATGACGGATATCAATCATAATACACCATCCACTGCCAAAAGGCAAGGAGCTGCTGCTGTGTAGCAATGCAGCCCCATGTCTGCCAGCACCCAGATAGCCGATGACGGCTACCAGTCATACTGCACCGTCTACTGCCAAAAGGCAATTAGCTGCTGCTGTGTAGCAATGCAGTACCACGTCTGCCAGCACCCAGATGACATATGGTGACAGTGAGCTGAGCTGAGCTGAGCGGGCTCCATGCTTGCTGTGGTATGTTGTCTGCACAGGTAACCCAGGTAATCCAGGTAAAAAGGCGCAAATCAATTGTCTGCCGTTGCTCTGATGGAGGGGGAGGGGCCTGACGACATGTACCCAGAACCCCCCGCCACACTGTTTTTGCATCATCAGGCATTGGGATCTCAACCCAGAATTCCAATGGGCGGCGGAGACTGCGGGAACTGTGGGATAGCTACCCACAGTGCAACGCTCCAGAAGTCGATGCTAGCCTCGGTACTGTGGACGTGGTCCACCGACTTAATTCACTTAAAGCATTCTATGTGGGGACACACAATTGACTGTATAAAACTGATTTCTATAAAACTGGCTTCTATAAATTCGACCTAATTTCGTAGTGCAGACATACCCTAAGTGTGGGAGGTTGCGGGGGGAAGGGAGGAGAGGCTGGAACTGGTTGGACAAGGAGACTTAAGCCTGGGAACTGGTGTGGGAATGTGGAGGACTGTGAGTCAGTTGGCTGGGTGGAGAAACATTGGTGAAAGTTGGGGGAAGAGGGGTGACTGGGCTTGGTTGGCCTAGGAGACTGGGAGTAGGAACCAGTGGGGATGGGGGAAACAGGACCAGAGGGGAAGGGGTGGAGAGGGGAGACCGATCTGACTAGGAGCTGTAGTATGGGGGGAGAACTGGGACTGGCTGGGCAAAGAGATTGGGACAAGGAGCCAGAAAGGAGGTGAGATAGAAATTACATGAGGACTATGGGCTAATGTCAGTGCATCCTTAATTCAGCCTCCTGGTGCATGCATTATGATACAGTCTTTAATTACATGATCACATACTACTCTTTCCACAGGACCTTTGCCTCCTTCAGTGCACCAGGATAGGGCCTGATCTGGGGAGAATCAGGGTTGTGAAGTGAAAGAGGGTATTGTCCATAGGATGCCTGATTCATTTGTTTCAGAAGTTGGAAGATGTACAGTGAATGAGGTAGAGCATTGCAGGAAGAGAACGGATGGTCTCATGCCCTGGATTCTATCCCTGCCTCTCCCACAGAGTTTCTCAGGGGGTCACTAATTGTGAGCGCTTCATTTTCTGAGTCCTCAATTTGAGGTCCTGGGGTCTGATTTACAAAAGTGCTGAGCACTCACAGCTGCACCTGAAGTCAGTGGGAGCTGTGCTTGAACATATGAAGTGCTATATAATACAAAGTACTCTAAAAGTCACGTCCTAGGCATCCCAAATTGGACTCCCAAAATTAGTGGAAACTTGTGACATTAAACTCTCTCGGCCTCAGTTCCCTATCTGTGAAATGGGGATAATACCACCCCATCCCCTCTGAGGGGTCTGAAAATAAATGTATTAATTTTTGTAGAGTGCTCAGATACTCTAGTGATAAGTGTTATAGAAAAGGTGATGAGGAAATTAATAATTCTGTCTTCAGAGTAGGGTTTGAATATTGTGCCATAAATAAGGCCTGGGGCCACACATTGAACAATGAGGAGAAAACAAAATATTGAGTGAGCATCATCTATTCTGTGCACTGAATGACTCTGGGGACTTGTGAAAAGAAAAGAATGTGATCATGTAGTTAAAATTGTATCATAATACGTATGCACAAAAGAGCTGAATTAAAGCTGCAGAGGCAACCTTAATTCTGGCATTTTTTAAACTTTTGAGTGCTTGACTTTGTAAACTTAATGTTCTTTTAATGCAGTTGTGTGTGTGCAATTATACATCACACACACACACCTGCTAATTTAAGTAAGCATTTCCCCCAAAGATTTACCACGTTTGTCTCCCATTTGCACTCCACCACAGAAGGGGTTGATTTTAAGTGATGTTCATAAATTTTCTCTGCAGAAAGGGGTCAGGGTCAGGACCTTACTCCACTGAAGGAACGTTGGTAAATTTGCTGATTAAGAAGTTCAGGGTCAGGCCTTTCATTTGTTACTCCCCATTTTAAACATTTCTCTTTCACTTTTGTTTCGCTCCCACATCTCCCTTTCCTCAACTTAAAGCTCACAACATCCTTTTTGCAACTTGTTGCATTTTCCCCCATTTGTTCCTGTATATGTATTGTTCTCAGGGATTTTTCCCTTCTTCTCAATTTTTTTTTTATTCTGGATCTTAATTTTCTGTGTTTTGTTTAATTTTTTTCTTCTCCATCAGTCTCTCTCTGTTTATCTATCTTGTTTCTGACAGCCATTTTAGACTTGACTCTAACAGGGAGGTTATGAATCTGAGAGGTGAAGGCAATGTGTGTGAAAGTGATCATGCAATGATATGTTTCATGATTCCAAGGAAAGAAAGGAATGATAGAAGCAGAATAAGGACAATGGACTTCATAAAAGGCAGACTTAAACTCAGAGAACTGGTAAGTAAGGTCCCATGAGAAGAAAATCTACGGGAAAAAGGAGTTTAGGAGAACTTGCATTTTCTCAAAGAGACAATATTGTTATGACCTGGATGGGTGAAACCTTGTTATGGTAAACATAAGCCCTATCTAAGACAAAAGAGTATGTGACTGAATATTGTTTTGAGTAGGTGTGGGTGGGCCTGTGAGAGAACACACAGATACTGAGGGCACTGACAACCACAGGGAAAGAGGCAGGCAGAGGCAAAGAGGCAAGAAAAGTCAAGTAGGGCAGGAGTCTGTAAGCACAGTGTTAGCCTAGAAAAAGCTAATAAATTGCTCCTTCGTTCTTGGTTCCTTCTGCATTCACATTCAGAGATGCATCACTTTGTACATTCTTTGTAACTAAACAAAACTGCATCTAAGAAATACCTGATTATGACCAATTTCTACCTGGAACATCCCCGGGTCCCCAAACGTCGCTTAACTGCTCAGGTCAAAAGGGGCAACAATATGAAAAGGCACAACAGCAAACTCTCCCAATGCGGAAGAAAGATAGGAAGAATAAGAAGAGGACAATATGGCTCCAACAGAAGTTCTTTAGTGACCTGAAAATCAAAAAAGAATCCTACAAGAAACTGGAAACATGGACAAATTTCTAAGGAGTACAAAAGACTAGCACAAGCATGCAGGGACAAAGACGGAAAGGCTAAGGCACCAAATAAATTATACCTAGCAAGGAGCATAAAAGGCAATAAGAAATTCTATAAATACATTAGGAGCAAGAAAAGGATGAAGGAAGGCATAAATCCTCTGCTGAGCAGGGAAGGACAGCTAATAAGAGATGACATCAAGAAGGCTGAAGTGTTATTTTGCTTATTTTGCTTTAGTCTTCACTAAAAAGGTTAATAGTGACCAAATACTCCAGAGAATTAACTAGACGGGGGGAAGGAACATAAGACGAAATAGGAAAAGAACGGGTTAAAAATATTTTGATAAGTGAGACGTATTCAAGTCAGCAGAGCCTGATGAAATGCACCATAAAGTACTTAAGGAACTAGATGAAGCATCTCAGAACCTTCAGCAATTATCTTTGAAAACTCATGGACGATGGATGAGGTCCCAGAGAACTGGAGAAGGGCACACGTAGTACTTATCTTTTAAAAAAGAACAAAGAGGACCCGGGGAATTATGGACCATTCAGCCTAACTTCGATACCTGGAAAGATGCTGGACAAATTATTAATCAATTTGTAAGCACCTAGAGAATAATAGCCAGCATGGATGTGTCAAGAATAAATCATGTCAAACCAACTTAATTTCCTTCTTTGACAGGGTTACGGGGTTGAGCAGATGGGGGAAGCTGCAGACATGGATATATCTTGATTTTTAATGCTTTTCACACAGTCACTCAGGATATTCTCATAAGTAAACTAAGGAGTTGTAGTCTAGATTAAATTACTACAAGGTAGGTGCACAACTGGTTGAAAGACCTCAATCAAAGAATAGTTAGCAATGGTTCGCTGTCAAACTGCGTGCACATATGTAGAGGGATCCTCCAGGGATCTATCCTCCAGGGATCTGTCTTGGGTCCAGTAGTAGTCAATGTTTTCATTAATGACTTGGGCAATGGCATGGAGGGTGTGCTTATAAAATTTACGCATGACTCCAACCATGGAGGGGTTGTTAGCACTTTGGAGGGCAGGATTAAATTTCAAAATTATCTTTTCAAATTGGAGATTTGGTCTGAATCAACAAGATGAATAAAGACAAGTGCAAAATACTACCTTTAGGAAGAACAAACATCAAATACACAATTACAAAATGGGGAATAACTAGCGAGGTGGTAGTACTGTTGAAAAAATTCTGCGGATTACAATGTATCACAAATTGAATATAAATCAAATTTGATGCAGTTGTGTAAAAGGCTAGTATATATAATTAACAGCATTGTCATATGTCAAACATGAGAGATAGTCGCCCCACTCTGTTCAGCCCAGGTGAGGCTTCAGCAGGATTACCATGTCCAGACATGGACAAATTGGAGAGAGTCCAGAGGAGAGCAACCAAAATGATAAAAAGTTTAGAAAACTATCTATGAGGGAAGGTTAAAAAAACTGGGCATGTTTATTCTTGAAATAAAAGACTGAGGAGGGATCTGATAGTCTTCAAATATGTCCAGGGCTGTTATAAAGAGGATAGTGATCAGTTGTTCTCCATGTCCACTGAAGGCAGGACAAGAAATAATGGGCTTAACATGCAGCAAGGGAGATTTAGGTTAGATATTAGGAACTTTCTAACCATAAGGATAGTTAAGCTCTTGAATAGGCTTCCAAGGGATGTTGTGGCATCCCCATCACTGAAGGCTTTTAAGATCAGGTTAGACAAACACCTGTCAGAGACGGCCTGGATGTATATGGTCCAGCCTCAGAGCAGTGGGGTGGACTAGATGACCTCTTGAGGTACCTTCCAGCCCTACACTTCTATATTCTATGGGGAACTTGCAGGGAGCACTTGGAAAATAAACAGGCTCAAGAACACTGTGAACAATAGCAGTTGCAGGGCCAGCAGGAAGCATCAAAAAATGTGGTTTCCTCTGTGGAAAATATATTTGCTTTGACTATTTCAGCTTTGGGTAGGAGGAGGGATAAACAAGTCTGGAGTCTGGAGAGTTGCTCTCCCTTTCCCCTGCAGATATTGCTTCCACATATTTAATCAACTAAAAATATAATCGGAATCAGAGATTGTGCTTTCAGCAATGGCAACAGGAAGAGAAGGTTACATAGACTGTAAGCTCTTTGGGGTAGAGACTGCCTTTTTGTTCTGTTTTCGCACAGCACAATGAAGTCCTGGTGCAAGACATGAGATCCTAGGTGCTACCACAATACAAATAAAACAAGATAGGGCCTCTCTGAAACCTAAATTGAAATGGAGGATAACATTTTCAAAAGCTCCAAAATGACTAAAGAGTTTAAGATTCATTTTCCAAAGTGACTTGGTCACTTAGGACTCTGATTTTTCAGTGGGACATAGCACCTTAGGAGCCTAAGTCACTCAGGCTCTTTTGAAATATTTATCCAAAGTCTGAAACCATAAGATGTTTCAGGTATGAAGCATGGCAGAGTTCTTGTTTGTTTCGAGCAACTCTCCGACTCCTATTCCCAGCTCCTTTTGGACTTGGATTTCTTCAGGAGTACAGCAGAATGTTGGTCATGTGTGAAGTCGAGGTTGTCAATCCTCTTTCTTTCAACACCTTGGACATTGATTTCTTATTACACATGGCTCGTGCACTCCTATCTCTTAGAGGGCTTTCAATGAACTATTAACAAAGCAATGGCATTTCCTCAAAAAGTGCTTATATGTTTCAGAAAAGAGTCAAAGTTTATGCCTCGAATTGTCAAGAGAGTCTAAGGAAGTTGGGCGTTCAACTCCAATAGAGCTTCAGTAGAAGTTGGATGCTTAACTTCCTTAAGCTCCTTTGAAAAATCAGGATGAAACCGTGATCCAGTGGAAGTCCATGGGAGTTTTGCCATTGACTTCAGGAGTGACAGGATTTCTCCCCAGTCTACACTGACACATTGAAGGGGAAGTGAATGTGAAAAGCACACAGACTGAAAATCTGAATCTAATGGAAGTGTTTCAGTAAAACAAATACAAACAACAGGAGGTGGTCTTAAACAAGGCATTTCTGACCTAGAGACAAATGTTTTGCAATTATTCTTTCAAGGAGCAACAACTTTGAACACATGATCAAAAATAAAATACATGTGTAGAAAGGATTATTTCTAAGAACAGGAGGAGTTCTTTTCTGGGTTAAAAAATTTCATTTCCTGACTGGGATTTATCGTACAACGGGAATTAAGAGAAAGGAAGAATATAAAATGTAGGCCACAGTGGATTAGTTAAAACAGACTTAAGTGAAATTTGACATGTTTTACTAAACTATTACTAATCCCAAGTGCTCATCTTACTAAAAAATATAAATATGATATAGAAGGACACTAGACATGCTGGACCAACTACATCTGTGATACAAATGTACTGAATACAAAATGGGGTAAAATGCTCTTACTGGTGTAAATGAGTGGAGAATTTTGATTGGGTAACATTTTGCACCCATCTGTTGATGACTGCACAAAGCAATGTAAAGTCAGGCCCAGGAAAACAAATTCACCTCATTTAAGTTACATAAGGGTTACAGCGATGAATTTGGTTCAGAGAGTCTTAAACAGATTACCCTCAGATTTAGGAAAGCCAGACATCTAAATATACTAGAAAGTTCACCACTGGTCCAGTACAGTATCCAGATAGTTCTGTAGGCTACCTATACTATAGGAAGGAGGATGGACTTGTGGTTAAGGCCCTGGTTGAATCTAGCTCTGCCACAGGTTTCCTTTGTGATCTTGGGCAAGGCACTTAGTCTCAGTGTACCTCAGTTCAGTAGTGCTGGGATAATGTTTGGGAGGCACTCAGCTATGAAGATGATGGGGGCCATATAAATACCTAGAGAGAAATCTTTAGGGAGTTACATGTGAAGACAGTAGCCACAGCGCATAGTCAGCCTATGGGATGATCTATAGTTGATCTCTTTGGTAGAAGATAGGTGTTCCTAACCACTGAACTAAGCTACAAAGTGCATAAAGGGAAGGGCCAAACTGCCACTGTAATGCCTTGCCTGTATAGCTGGGCAGGGCACTAAGCAGTTCCACAGTGGGAAAGTGAAGAGACAGGAATGCTCCACACAATCCACAGAGCAGGTGTGGAGCTACTCCATCAAGGGTAGCTCAGCCCTACATGTGTCCCACAGGAACCCCTGCTGTGGATGAGCAGAGTAACTATACAGTGATTGATCCTTGAATTCACAATCCCCTTCTCCCCCAAACACACATCAACTCACCCCTGCACTGCTCCACCCATCATTTGCATGCCACCATGCAGGTAGCCCCAGAAAGTTAGGCTCCAGACAATACAGGGAACAGGACAAGCCCAGCATGACATCTCCAAAGACTGCCCACCAGTTGCACAGTGAAACCAATAGCAAAATCATAAATATCCACTGCATTTTCCATCCCTAGATCTCCCAGGATTTCACAAAGGAGAGTGAAGTACCATTACCATTCTCAAGTCTATTTAGATGCTTAAATATAGCTTCAGGTCCCAAACTTTAAGTTGCCAAGTCTGAAAATTTTGTCCTACATGATGTGCCCAAGGTATCCCAGTGACAAACCCAGGAACAGAACTCCGCTTTCATTACTTCCAGCCTACTGGATTATGCTGTCTTTCTTTTAAAGAGGCCACAGCATCTTTTCAGATCCCCATTTTTGGTTCTTTGCTCTCTAAGGGATGCCTCCAAATGGTGCCATCTTCTAGGGGAAGGAAAGTTTGATTGGAACAGGAGGCTATATCAGCATCTACCTTTGATAGCTTGGGGCCATAGTTTTAGTTTATCAGCAGGAAGCTTGTGGTATTTAGCAGGAAGGAATGGCAAACAATATCTGGGGCCAACCACATTGTTAAGGAGAGCATTATCTGATTGGTGAATGTATATAGGGTTTTCAGCTCTTCTTGCTACTGCTCTCAGTAGGAGCTGCCCAGACTAACAGCTGAGGGGAGTGAGTTTTACAATTTAGTGATATGCCTGCACAAAAAAGTCAAGCTCAGTAAATGATGAGAGGAATCAGATTATTCATCTCAGACAGACATATCAATGTGGTAGTCAATAGTAAGGTGTGGGGAGCAGGGACCACTTAAGAAGAGGGGAAAAGAAAGCAAGGGTCTGGCAAATAAACCCTCCTGGATGACAACTGGTTCATCACCTTATCCAAAAGGTTATGACTGGCCTTATCAGAAGCAGCATGAGTTATAGACGCAGGTCTGACCTTGAGCAGCGGTATAACAATGGAGGCCTTCTTTGCCGCAGTAACAGGTCTTATCTTAGGAGAAGGAGGGATGTTTGCAGGACCAGCCTGTACTCTAACTGCAGCAAATACTTTATCAAGCAGGGAAGTCAAGTCAAGCATGGAGGAAGGAGAAAAAGGCAGTAACCACTACTGAGAAGTCAGTCATAGATTAGGAATTCCCTACCTCCGCTAGAGACTTCTGTGCACCCAAACAGGTTTGTCAAAATTGCTGGAGGTGGAAGCCGAAGTAAACAAACATCACTTAGATCACAGGTTTGGATCCCTGAGAACTAGAAAGGAAAAAAGTTACCCGCCTTGTGGTGGTTTGAACAGCTTTACCTTAAGAGACACATTTAAATAGTCTTTTTCTGACTTTGTCTTCTCACCATTCTTACATAAGTGTCCTTGATGTTTTTCACTCACATAAGGAGTTGGTGGGTGTTAGTACAGAGAATAAATCAGAGTGAGACAGAGTAAGAGTTTGGGAGTTGCAGGCTGGAATCAAAATTCCTCAACACCAACATTTTATCTGCATTTCAGTTGTTGATACTGCCTCCTACCCTCCTAACATTGTGAAGCCTCCCAGCATTCCTGAACCAGTTACAGAAATTGTGGAAAGTGAATAAAATAAAGAGATGTCTGTTCCATGTTGTCTGAAGGATTACCAGAGTAGTGATCTTATAAAACTAGATGTTCTAGCTAATAAAATTCAAAACATCTGTAAAAGACTGGGATATTATTCTTTGGCAGTGGCAATAAAGCATATTTCTTTGTCTGTAAATAATGTAGCCTGCTTAAGAGCTGTGAACCCTGAAAGTGAGTAATACTAGTCCTCACTCACAGGAGCAAAGGTTTGCAAGCATTGCTGTTCTGCAGTGCAGGTAGCAAAACCCATGTATTGTAACTGAGAGATTTCAGTCCTCTTAGGGAACACAGCAGATCCTTTAAACCCATTGGTGGTTTATACACTTGAGACATACTTACTGTATTGTTATCCAGGGGGATGGGCAAGCACAGCACCATCACTGAAGCCCTTGGGTGTGACAGGCACCTTCCATTCAAGGTAAATAAGGGAAGAAGTAAATGCCTGTAGGCTGCTGGCCTGTTCCCCCAATTGAAGAAGCAAGGTGAGAGCACTGGACTGAGACTCAGAGACCTGGGATCTATTCCTGGCTCTACTATTGACCTGCTGGGTGACCTTGGGCAAGTCCCTTCACCTCTCTGTGCCTTGATTGCCTCATCTGTAAAATGGGAATAATGATACCTCCTTTGTGAAGCATTTTGAGAGTAGATAAAAATGCTATATAAGAGTTAGGTGTTATTAATTAAAAACCACACCCAAAATCTGTTAAAGCCTTTTCTTCAGGGAAATAGTAGTAACTGGTTCTAACAAAACTGGTGTTAGACCAGACATGCTAAAAAAGCTGGAGAATATAGGGAATCCAAAATTGGTCTCAATTGGAGACCATGATTGGGGAATGTGAACCTGTTCAAAAATGGGAAAACTGGTTTTGAAAACTGGACCTCTGGAATTCAAACAAGATGTTTGGGTAGCTGAGATAGCCAGCCAGCTAATAGCCAGTTTGGATTTCCTTATGGCTAATAAAATGTGTAAATAAAATGGCAGAAAAGTTGTCCTACAAATTCAATCTGTGAAAATTCCTGTTACATGGTCTCAGGCAACAGGGCCAGGTTCTTTGACTGGCAATACCAGTACCTAATCACTGGGGGGTAAGTTAACTAAAATCTTTCCACCACCCACCAGGTAGGTAACAGAAGAGTAGAGAGGGAAAAATTTTGAAAACAAAACAGGAAATTTATTAAAAGGTTTACTAACAATGTCATGGCGGGGGGGGGGGGGAGGGAGAGAATAAAAACAGATTAAAACCATAAAACAGCAATGTGGTTGCCCAAAGATAGGCCTGAAGCCCAGTCCCCAACACAACCATTGACAATTTACACTTCTAACAAAACAAACTAAACCAAGGTACCCCAGAACTGTACTGTATCTCAAAGGATGGATCTCAAGTGGGATCAGCTGCGGGTGCTAGTGACAGTCTCTCCGTCGCTTGGGTTCGTAGGGACCTGGACCTGCAACTGTGCACCCAGTGGTTACCAGGGACAGGAGGAGCTCAGCACCTTCACTGTTTTGGAACCAAGAACCAGGAGACCACTGGTGTTGGCAATCATTGGAACAAGGAACAAGGTAAGTGGATTCTGGTGGAAGATACCCCAATTGGTGGGATAGATCAGGTAAGATGGTGAAGGAAGTCCTCGATGCCTGCGCAAACGTGACAATCACTGGCTGCATCTCAGACGGACAACCATGCTGAGAGGGTGTGCAATCCTTTTATGCCTTCTGTGTCGCGAAAGTTTTAGTCCAGACCGGTTTGATCCAGTCTTCTCAGAGGCAGTTTCTGCGGCAAACCCTGTTTCCCACCAAACGAAAAGGTGCGAAAGTGAGTTGTGAACAACCAAAACTGGACTCCATTTTAAAAGATGGATTCTATTGTCCAAAATGCCTTATAACTAATTATTTTAATGCAAATACAATAAATTCAAATGTGAACAGTGAAACGAGCATAAGTAAGCATAAACAAACATATATAGGAAACTCCACCCTACATATCCTCTCCTTGACTACCCTTTGGAATGCGTTTGAGGTGATATATCATGTTTTTGCATGCATTAGCTTTTTTAATGCATTCAGGTCTGCACCCAGATGAATAGGCTCTATATGTTTATAAAGTAGATTGATATCACACCCTACAATTGAAAACATTGCACACATATACAAATTAATGAAGGGATCATACTTTACAGTATGAAACTTATTAACACAGAATTCAGTACATGGGCTTCTTAAGCAAATTAAGTGCTTATTTACCATAACCACAACAGAATGGTTGACATGAGAGGGAAACATTTGGTAGTGGCGCCTATCTTTCAGTGCGTTAATACATACATGGGTCTCCTCTCTAACACCCTCATTGCAAGTGTACCCTAAGCCTTGTTGTTTCATACATGATTGAACGTTGACGATATAGTACTTTTTATTTTTCAAATGTACCCACTTACTAATCTCCATAGGGAGAAGAGCAGAGGTATTTACGAACTTTCCAGAGGATAGATGAGCTCCTTCTGTGCATTCTTTAAGATGAGTATGTAAGCTATAATGGTCCTATTTTTGTGAAGGTAAGTGAAATTGACCATTTGCCACCATTCTTGGTTCTGTTTTTCAAACTTTGTGGCATTTTTTCAAATTAGATGCCTTATTTCAATGGGTACAATGCCATTAAGCCCCGTCCCTTATAATGGATTTTGCAACATCTAGAAGCCATTGCTGGGCTTGCACACATGCTAAGGCCTGCAAAATATTAGACTGGAGAATAACCAGAGCACCTATTAGTCTAAGGTGATCTTTTTTCTGGATTTGTAACCAATCAGGCAGTGTGTTTGCAAGTTGTATTTTAAAGTGCCAATTTGCATGAGGGAGGAGGTGAGTGGACTGGATAAAGAGGCCACATCATGACCCAGACCACCTATGCGGTTAGCCAGTTGCTGCTGGTAAATTGTATTAAGTACTTGCTGCTGGTCAATTGTATTAAGTACTCCCAGCCCAGTTTCTACACCCCCAACAGCTTAATTGTAAGGTCTCTGGAAGTTCTTTTGGGCGCATTCTGGGGAATTACTTCTCTGGTCTACACTTCCCAACCTATTAGTAATGGTGTAATGTAGCTTAAGCATTGCCAACTAATTGGGGACACCGATAACTGTATTGACATGATCACCTTCTTAAGTGAGTACTCAGGGCTGATCATGATTGTCCTTGAAATATCCCTCTTTATTACAAATGGGCCTATTTTGCTGGTGTATGGCTCAGGGACCACTAGGACCTCATGCATCTGACGAAGTGGGTATTCACCCACAAAAGCTTATGCTCCAATACATCTGTTAGTCTTAAAGGTGCCACAGGACTCTCTGTTGCTTTTTACAGATCCAGACTAACACGGCTACCCCTCTGATACTAGGACCTCAAAGGTTTTTCTGATACCATATGGCCCTGTAACGTACCATGTACCTGAATCCTTAGATGAAACATCAGTAGTAACATCTCCAGAACATATAAGAGGAAAAACATGTGCGTTAACAACAAAAATACAGAACTTCAATTTAGCAGTGCTTTTAGGAGCAGAACATTGGTGTGTGCAACTTTTGCAGGTTAAAGTGACTGAATACTGATTTGATGGGGTATACTCCCAAAGCTTAGTCTGTGAGATGTTAAACTGCTGAATCCCTAGGGTTAGTGCAGTTGTGAACTTCATAGGCATTAACATAGATGGAACTTGTTCTTGAAAGTAAATACACTTAGCTGGTCCCCAATCCTCAATGTCTCTTGAACATCCAACAAGAAAGCCATTGTCAAAAAGCCAGGCACGCTTTCCTTGCTTTTTTCTGTATAAACCTCATTTGCTCATATTTATTTATGATAAGGTTGTGGGTGCAGTTGTTGTTTTTGGTTAAAGCCAGAAGGGACGCATTTCCCTTCTCTTCCTTCCACACCACATAATATCCTTCCTAGACATAAGCATGCACTGAAATTATACCCTTCAGCACTGTCAGGTAACTGAAGCTTGTCACCAGATTGTTTTGGCATTTTTATTTCCATTTTTGATCCATAAACTGAGCCAGGGATGTCCTCATTGTCATAGGTTACCGTGGGTTGTTTCCATTTGTATAGCAGGGAATCATTCACCCGACAATACCAACGTTCATTTTCCTGTATCACAAAAGTGCAAATGCTGCAAATCAGTAAACAGTGCAGTAAAACTATGTACAAGTAGACCAGATTAGAAGCCATCTTTCTCCTTCTACAAAAGAGGGAAGACAAACACAATTAGTAGCATACTTTTTAAGGTGGTTTAGTGTCATCTATTTTACTTTTACCCTTCCAGGCTTTCAGTTAGGTAGAGTGAAACCATTTTAGGAGCTTTCTTTTGCCAAACCTGATCTCAGCTTGATCTGTTGTTGGGCTCGCTTTATTGATTATGGGTACTGGTCCTACCCATTGTGGGCTAAGGGGATGGAGCTTTTCCAAATAGAAATGGTACAGTACCCTGTTCCCTATGTCCCATTCAACAAAGTGCAAGTTGCTGTTAAGACAATGGCTAACTTGTTGGATATTGCACTTGAGGTTGACTGCTACTTGCTTCTGGACCTCGCTGATGGTTTCTAGCATCCTCTTTGATGTACTGGTCCACATTGACTTTGGGCCTGTATTGGTCCAGTGGCACCCCTCTTTGCACCCACCAGAGCTCTGGAATTCTCATAGGTCTTCTGGTTATTACCTCGTGTGGTGTGTACCTGTGTGCTCCGACAGTAGACCTAATGGCCATCAGGATAAATGGTAACCTGCAGTCCCAATCCTTATCCATTGGTTCACTTTTGCGCACAGGTGGAAAAGCAGTCTGATCACAAGCCATTAGGAAACATCATGAAGAAGCCATTACAGTGTGCACCCAACAACTATGATGAATGTTATTCAGACTGCATCACTGTGAGATGAAAATAAGGGATGTCTCTACTGGTGGCAGACACATTGAGCAGGGCATGCCTTCCAGAGCACAAACACCAATAGCTCTGTAGAAGCAGGAGATAGAGTCTATCAACATTCAACTATACTGTCACATCCCTGATGAGAGGCTCTAAGCAATCCAACAAAACACTCCTGCCTGCAGCACTAAGCAGGATGTAAAACAGTTCATATTCCAGGGTTGGCCAGACTGGGAGGAGCATGTGCCCCAGGAGGTAACACCTACTACTAGCTGAGGGATGACTTGTGTGTATAAAATGGGATTTGTTTAAAGGGGACCAAGCAGTAATTCCAGCAAACCTGAGCTGACAACAAAAGATGGATATACACTTCACAGAGATAGAGGCAGGCCTCAAATGAACCAGGGAGTGTGTCTAGCATTTGGCATGAAGTATATGTGGAACAGTGTGAGGTGTGCAAAGAGAATAGTGATTGACAACAGAAGGAGACCCCACAGTGTCATGAAATCCCATCCTGACTCTGGAAAAGGGCAGAACAGATTAGTTAATTTTTAAATGACAGGAACTACGTGGTCACAGTAGATTACTACTCCAATTTCTGAGGTGTGGACTCTTTGGAGGGCACTGAGGAAAGCACTGATCAGGAACTGGATGAGGTGTAGTCTGCTGCAGCCCAGCAGAGGAACAAGGGACAGTACATAGAAACATTTAAGAGAATGCCAGGCTAAGCAGGCAGCCTGCTAATACAAAAGAGTTGAGGACCTAGGGCCACTATGCACGGGTGGCAGGTCTGGGGTCAACCCCATTAAATAACCACACAAAGCAATCACAAAAGGCAACAGTCCAAGCTGCAGTGGGACATGGATTATGTGAGGTAGTTACAGCTATGAGGTGGCTCAGGACAGCGGTAGAGACAATACCAAAGACAATTGTGGAGTAGCAGCAGACAGATAGCACACCCGGACAGACAGGTCCAAGGCTAGGACTAGGCGGACTTAGAAAGGACTTGGCCTGATGTAGGAGAGTCAGAAGAAACGAGGAATACAGAATACCAACAGGACACCACCCAATAGAATGAAGGCAGCAATGCCCCACCAACAGCAATAAAGCAATGAAGAAGTGGGAAACTGGTTTGAAGACTAGTATGCTTGAAGACTATGAGGCCCTAACAAGACACAATGGGATGGTAATAAAGACCATGTCCCTAGAGTGGGCTATGTACTAGTAATCTCTGGCCCCAGGAGGTCAGCAAATGCACAAAATAAAAAAAGGTTAAAATGACAGATGTAGCAACCTGCATGGAACTTGGAGGGAGAAGCACAAGCTGCAGAAGGGAAGAGTCTGGAGGAGGCACCAGGATTTCAGTCTGTGCTGTATGCACATGGCTAGAATGCTAGCTGCAGTTGCAACGTATCTGTTCTCTTAATAAAGAGACAGTTTAGTTTTACAAGCATGGAGTCCTTTCACATTATTACCAAGCATGCATACATTAACAGTGCATAGGTTTTGAGAGAAAGGGAAATATTTTCACTACTCAGAGTGTAAGTTAGCATTTTTAGAGTTGGAAAAGGCTCTCGTGACAGTTCCTTTCTTGTTTCAAAACCTTTTCATACTGGATACAGAGGCTAATGCTTACAGTTTGGGTGCAACATTGACAAAGGAACACAAAAGACATGAGACTAAAAGTCTAAGCTCTCTAGAGAGAAACTATTATACTATGTGACAGACCCAGACCAGTACAGTACAGGAGTCTGGTAGAGGGCAAATATACTGGTCACTGGATGAGTAGTTTTCTGTTCCCTGAGTGACCAGAGCAGGAGCTGTACTAGAGTAATCAGGAACCTGCTAGAACCCAGTTAAGGCAGGCAGGCTAATTAGGACACCTGTAGCCAATTAAGAAGAAGCTTCTAGAATCAATTAAGGCAGGCTAATCAGGGCACCTGGGTTTTAAAAAGGAGCTCACCCCAGTTTGTGATGGGAGTGTGAAGAGCATTCCAGTCAACCTCTTGTATGATGTTTGTGAAGCGGAACAAAGGGATTTGAACTATGTAGAAACTTGACAATTCAAACTTATAAAAGCTCACCCTTTTGCCAGGGAATATTTGATAGCCTCTGATAAAATGAAAAAACTGCACAAAAATGTAAAAGAAGGGATCTGATATGGTGCCACAATCCTAGGAGCCATAAGCTGGATAAAACTTGGGAGTGACCTTACACAGTAGTGACACAAATAAATGAAATGGCATAGAGGATACATTTGGGTCCCAGAACTAAACCCAAAATTATGCATAAGGACCACCTGAGATGGTATCAGGGGGACAGAATTGTAGCATGGCTGCCCCCAGAACCTGAGAACGTAGCTGTAGAAACTGAGGCTAGAAAAGTTATAACAGTAAACAGTTCCCCATTAGAATAAATGAGGGTCTGTCTCAAACAGCAATTTTCACAGAAAGTGGGCATTCCTTAGGAGCTCTATCATGGGGTCCACTCACCACTAGGGCATCTCCTCCTAGTTGCTCTGGGGATTAGATCTTTTCAGGTCTGTCATTCTCTTCTGTTCTCGCTCTCTGGGACTCAGCACACTCTCTTTTGTGACTTGGCCCTTCAGCTAGATCACAATTCATGTTTCCCCCTTCCGGGATATAGTACACTGCTACGGGAGTGTACTGCTGCTGCCCTGTCACCCCAGCCCAGGAAAGATTAACACTAAATGAAAATCTTTTGGATCCTTCCCTCAAGGCATGGCTTATTTATTCAAATTAGGAAATCCTCACGAAGCAACACAAACAAAGCTATTCACTTGACCAACACAGGCTGCAGGGGCCCAGAAGCCTTTCACTCTGAGCCTTTCCCAGGACCAGTCACAGGAGCCAACCTTACTCCTGCAGCTCTCCTTCAGCTCAGTTCTGTCAGCCCTTTAAAAGTATCACCTGACTGGCACCTGGTACTTAAAGGGGCAGGTCACTCTGTTACACACCTTTCATCCCTTTCCTTCCCCCAACCCCGAATCTTACCTGGCCTCAGGACAAATTCTACAGTCTATATCCTCATCAAGGCACAGTCTTTTCCTTTTTCAGGTAGTCTTCTCAACCTCCAGGTTGTCCGATTCTCATGCTTCTCTGCCATGTGCTCTTAGGTTGGGCAAAGACTTCTGCCCTCTTGCCAGTCTCGGCCAGCTGTTCCTGGTGTCCTCACTTCAGGTGCCTGGGGTTCATTCAGTTCCATTAAAGACTATAAACGTCTCACCCACTTTGACTCTCTTGTTATATGCAGGGCCCACATTTCTCAGGGCCATCACCATTTCCCCGAATTCCCATTCATCAAAAGGACACGAATTTAATACTTGTCCCACATCCAAAGCACACCTCAGAGTAGTCGTTTCTCCATGGTGATCTAACATGCTTTACATCTCACTTAGAGGACAAACATAGGAGGGGATCCCAGCCTCCCTGCTTGGCTGAAATAGCACCTCACATACTTGTATCCCATCAATGGACAATCTTTCTTAATGTTCCCCAGGTTTGCCACATCAGTATCATACTACCAAGACTTCCCAGCTGCCTCCAGGGGAACTCCCTCTAGGGCCACATTTGAGAAATGCTGACACAGCCTCATGGGCAGTGATTTGTTGTGAGAACCCCTGCCCTAGGTTGCCCTCAGAGTGCGGTCACCAAGTTTTGCTGGTGGCCACTATGACAATTCTTTCTAAAATACTTAACTTTAGGAAAAACATAAATATGGACATACATGTGTCCAAATGATAGTAATTTATTTATGTAGGGGCTTTTTGCAGATTCAATAATAAAAATAATGGACAGTTGTGTCTATTCTTTACTGGACCTAAACAGAATAGAAACACAAATAAGGTGCTTTTCATGTTCTTGACTTTTGTTGTTGTTTCTTTTTTTCTTTTTCTTTTTTTTAAGACTTGCTAGCTAGTAAGTCTGCTGTGAAAAGTGATATTTGTATGTTTGTTAATTTCACTTTTCACAGCAGCAGACTTGCTAGCTAGCTGGGAGGCAGTGAAAAGTGATATTAACAAACATACAAATATCACTTTTCACAGAAGATTTACTCAGGCCTGGCAAGCCAGGGGACAAATTAAGCCTTGGTTGGATGGGGAGGTGGGTAGGGAGGCAGTGGGGGCCAGGGGTGATAGGGTGGATGGGTGAGGGACTGTGGGATGGAGCCTGCCAGGCCCTGAGGCTAGGGGATGGAGCTTGCAGCTGGAACCTGCCACCACGTAGCCAGAGCCCACGTCCAGAGCCCGCTACTGCATGGCCGGAGCCTGCCTCCTGCCACCCCAGTGCTGAAGCTGGAAGCCTGAGCTCCTCCGCCACTGAGAAGGTGGGGAACTCACATCAGCTGTCTGCTCCTATTTGTGCTTCCAGAGGAGGGCAGGGCCCAACCCCTCTGGGCGACCCCAGGAGAAAAGGTGCTTAGCTCCTCCCCCTCCCCCCCATCACTGCCCATGAGGTCTACAAGCCTTTCTTCACAAAGCTCATTTCTGGACACAAACAGAGGAGGGAGAACCCACAACCATTGGGCCACTACACACTGGCACGCTCCCTGTGTAAATGGCTGTCAAGGCTGCTTCCCCACTCTGAACTTTAGAGTACAAATGTGGGGGCCTGCATGAAACTTCTAAGCTTAACTACCAGCTTAGATCTGGTTCGCTGCCACCACTCCCAAAGCGCTAATTCCCTTCCCTGGGTAGCCTTGAGAGACTCTTCACCAATTCCCTGGTGAATACAGATCCAAACCCCCTTGGATCTTAAAACAAGGAGAAATTAATGATCCCCCCTCCTTTCTCCCACCAACTCCTGGTGGATCAAGATCCAACCCCCTTGAATCTAACAACAAGGAAAAATCAATCAGGTTCTTAAAAAGAAGGCTTTTAATTAAAGAAAAAGGTAAAAATCATCTCTGTAAAATCAGGATGGAAACTAACTTTACAGGGTAATCAAACTTAAAGAGCCCAGAGGAATCCCCTCTAGCCTTAGGTTCAAAGTTACAGCAAACAGAGATAAACACTCTAGCAAAAAGGTACATTTACAAGTTGAGAAAACAAAGATAAAAACTAACACGCCTTGCCTGGCTGTTTACTTACAAGTTTGAAATATGAGAGACTTGTTCAGAAAGATTTGGAGAGCCTGGATTGATGTCTGGTCCCTCTCAGTCCCAAGAGTGAACAACCACCAAAACAAAGAGCACAAACAAAAGCCTTCCCCCCCCCCACCAAGATTTGAAAGTATCTTGTCCCCTTATTGGTCCTTTGGGTCAGGTGTCAGCCAGGTTACCTGAGCTTCTTAACCCTTTACAGGTAAAAGGATTTTGGAGTCTCTGGCCAGGAGGGATTTTATAGTATGGAACACAGGAGGGCTGTTACCCTTCCCTTTATAGTTATGACAATGGCTCTACCCAGAACCAGTAATATTAGGAAGCTCCAGAATAGACTGGGAGGCACTTCTAGGGTGACCCTGAATAAAAACTATTAGAGAGTTTTTGGATAGAATGCTGGCTGGAAAGAGGCTTGAAACTGAGAGCAAAGAAACTGTCTCCTACTGTTTAATTACTACTGTGCTTGGGGAAACAAGACTTTATGTACATTCTTTGTAAATAAACAAGACTTCATCAAAGAAATACATGTATCATTTTCTCACCCTAATGGAAACAACCTGTAAAACCCAAAAATCAGCTAACTGCTCAGGCCAAAATGCACAACAGTATATTATTTGTAATGTGTACATGTACAAAGGCATATTGTTTATATATCCCAATGTGAAAAATAGGTTTGGTATAAGTGTAAGATAAATGGCCAAAGAAGTCAAAGAAGTTTAATGTACAAGACATTAATTTAATAGTAAAAAAAAATAAGCTACAAATATAGTTTAAAAAGAAAAACAATTTGTCAAATTGTTCATTCAAAAAATGGCACAATGCAAGGTTCTTTTGAAATGCAGAAAAAATGTGGGAACAAATATTCTTTGTTGTAAAGAGCAATAAAAACATGAATACAATAAATTATGCTGAATTATTCCTATTAACTGTGACTGACTTCTTGTTTTGAGACTACCACTATTTATTGTTATGAAGCAGAACTGTTACTTCCATTATCTTTGCAAACTTGTGGCATCCGTTAATAAAATCTTCATGATAAAAAACTGTAAGGTTCAAATGTTTAATACATGCACTGTTGTTAGCATTGCTTTTCCAGGTTAAAACTTATTTTTGTTCTTGGAGGATCAAGTCAATTCCTCCTGTCATCACCAAATAATCAGTGAATGGTGTTTTCAACCTTCAATATCTGTCATTAGGCAGTATGGATTGCTTGTGCACTTAGCATCTTTTGCAAAACTAATGAGGGGGAAATGGAAAGGCAACTTATAATAGCTGCATTGTGTTACTACTGGAATAGGACTATGGAGATGCAAAATGGCTGTTCAGCCAGAGCGTTTACCAAGTATAAGAATTAAATAGTAGGCTTGATTATCAGAGGTGCTGAGTAACTACAGTGCCCATGAATTTCAGGGGCAATTGTAGTTGCTCAGTACCTCTAAAAATCAGATTGAGCCATGTTAGAGAGAGAGCATTAGTTAGCATTGTCTATACAGTGTTATACCAATAAAAACTAGCAGGATCTTATTAAAGGGGACAAGATAAAGATGCCACATTTATTATGATAACAATTTGATTTATGACCAATAACTAATATCTTAATCCTTATACACACACATAATACCTATACACACACACATCCATCAGATGTTCTGCAGCTGCTGCATAGTTACCAGTCCTGCTTGAGTCTGTGGCTTGAGTTTGCAGCTTGGGTTCGTAGCTTGTGGCGGCTAACTGGCCAGGAAAGCCGGGCACAAGGACGAGCTGGGTCTCTGTTGGGCATGCACCGATGTCCTTCCATGTTGGCAGCAGAATATTACCCTCCTCCAAAGTTTTCCATCTCACCCATCCTTTTTGTAGGCTTTAGTTTGAATTCAGAGTCTATAGGTCTTGCTGTGTCACCCTGCCTCTGGGTTTGGTGATTGATCACCTGTCAATTGCAGACATGACTTTCAGCCTGGGACCGGGCTTTGATCTTCCTTCTATTGTACCTTTTCTTTTTAGGGTGGATTCTTCTTACTTTGTTAGGGCTCTTGTCTGCATCTACTCTATTTAATCAGGACAGGCTGGGGCTGGAGGCTGATTCCATCATCCATACATACCTCATTCACACACTAATAAGATTACAGCAGGGTTTGCAAAAATGAAGGTTGCAGCAAGCCCTTACAAAATGGAGTAAGCGTTTTAAAATGGGGTTTGAATTACAATATGGCAAACAGTGAACAGAAGTTACAATATAGACAAGTATAATGGATGGCAAACAGTGAACAGAAGTTACACTGTAGGCAAGTGTAATAAATGGTGAACAGAAATTACAATACTGAAACAGTGCAAGTCTCAGTGATTAAAGCAGGAATTGGATTGATAGTGAAACTTACAAAGGCAGCTGACTGAACAGCTATGGCTCTTAACAAGCATCTTAATTGTTAATTAGCCAGTTATTGGGGTAACCGGTTTTATGAATGAATATTGTTTCATTCATAAAACTTTACTTATGAAGTTACATTAATAAAGTGAACAATTAAAAACTATTTCATTCATCAGTTCTACAACAGGACCAAACATGTTGGAGAAGCTGGGATTAGAGCTGATTTATAGAGTTCACAAAACCTGTGGCTATGGGTTCCCCAAATTTATGATGGGCCTTGGATAATTTGAGGTTGCTGGGCTTCTGTTCTGACCCCCTGCCCCCAACTGCCAATCAGCAGGTGATGCCAGGCCCCTAAAAGCCAGCAGCCTACTCTGATGCATTGAGTTGTTCCTGCACAAATTTAGTGTGAGCATCATCCCTCTTTACCCAGCCACAGAATAGGAGAAGATTAAAAATATGCCAGTCACCCCTTCGCACTAGACATTGCAGTGAGGGCACTCTAAATGGGATGGATCCCACCAATGAGCCCCAAAAAATCCTAGCCTAAATTGTGCTTGGCTCTGTACATATGCATAGATAGAAAGAGACAATGCCTCCCCCCAAACCATAAAGTCTAAACAGATAGGATAGAAAAGTAGTAGTATTATTGTCTCTGTTGTATAGATGGGGAACAGAGAGAATAAATGACTTGTCCTGTGGCAGAGGCTAGATTTGCACCCAGATCACCTGAGTACCAGACCAATGCCTTAACCAGAAGACCATCTCTCCTCTGCAGTCTTTCAGTAGGCCATCCCTGAAAGCCACGGAGCTGCAGTGGTAGGGAGTCTGTGCATCTAGGCCCGAAGAGGCCTCTCTCCACCACAAGGCATATTAATCCATAATAGAGACACTGTGGGAGAGGAAGACTCGTATGAGAACTTGCAGGTATACATTTTAGCACAAACTAAAGGAGAATGGATATATCTAACCAGAGCATTTCACATGTAACTCTAATAGAAATAAAAGGAGCAGTTCAGCCATCTAAAGCTTTTGTGATAGCTTTCTAACAAGACTGTTGTTTTTGTAGCTATTAGCTGCTTAAAGAGTCAGATTAAAGAATACACAAATGGGGGAATTTCATACCGATCAAGGGGTTCATCTACAGGTCTCAGCTGAGAAGCAGGGACTAAGTTAGCCCGGCATGTGTCTTGTTTAACTTGACCATCTAAATGAATACACAATATTTTATATGGCTGTTGTTATACATCTATCATCACTTTACACAGCTGAACCATTCTTCTAGCTTTGCATTTTTTCCATTGGAATATTTGAGATTAGAGAGGAAGCTGAAAATGTAGCCACATTTCACTTGGTTTGAGTTTGTTTTTTCTTGTTAAAACTGACTTGAAAATTGTAACAAAAAGTTAAATAACCCTAGCATAGATTTACAGAGTATTAAAAAAAAAAATCAGGAAGTTAAAGAAGATACATTTGGCTATGAGTAGGAGGAAACTATGCAGACTTTACTTTGAGTGGAAGGAGTGTGGTGTCGCTGAAGAACAAGTTCAGACTAGTTTGGAGATAAGAAATAAAGGAGACTTGAAGACTTTGATTTATGCTGAATATGAAGCAAGTCACTTATTTCTCCAGTGAAAGAGCTAAATCCTCTTGTCCAACTATGGCACTGGAAGATCCTAAAGGCAACAGAGTAACTGCAGTTCCACTGCTCAGTGCAGGAGCATAGATGTAGGGACCACAAAGCGGGTGTCGATGTCCTGCACATTCCACAAGGGCTCCTTCTGACTTGACTCGGGTTGGGGGGGTGGAAGAATTTCAGGTGGGAGGGAGGCAGACCAGGGAATGATGACTATGATCTGCAACTATGTGACTCCACCAGCTAACCCCATTTCATAATGGATTACAGGAGCAACAGTCCCCAAAGAGCATCCTGGGGAAGGATTTCTGAATGTAGCCCACAAAAGCTTATGCTCAAATAAATTCGTTACTCTCTAAGGTGCCACAATCCTGTTCTTTGTGCGGGTACAGACTAACACGGCTGCTACTCTGAAACCTGACTCATCCCTGTACACAGCACATTTACTCAAGCTGAGCAGAGGGAGCAGGGTTTGCCTGTAGTGTACTGTATACACAACTCTATTCAAGATGCTGCTGAGAGTTTCCCCCTCACTTTAGTATTTTATCTCAATACTTAATTGATTTTAAGTGAAGTTAGTGATCTTGTGAGCCCAGCAGACTGTTGTCCCCTACCTGCTCACAGAGCAGATAAAGAGGAAGCTGTAACAGTGCAAGTTTCCATACCCCAGCCTCATCTCTGATCCTGGTGGTCCCTCTAGAGGTAAGAAAATATTTCAGTCTCCAAACCTATTCAGTCTTTGGCTTCTCTGCTAATTAATTCCAGGTAGGAGGATGGATTATGTGATGTGGACACATGTCCTGCAGGAACTGCATAGAGACCACCAACTTATTTACCCACAGGCCACTGAACAAGCATCAAATAGTTATAGTCACTGGTCATTACTAACTTAGGCTAGCAGCTAGCCCCCAAACTAGCCCTGTCACTTAATCCTGACGCTCTGAGCATTTTAGTCCAAGGATTTTTATATATTTTCAAGAATATATAAATAAATATAAAATATAATAAATACAATATAAAAATAAATAAAAAGGTGTCTTTCCTCCACAATATTTTTGTTTTCATTTTCAGGCACAGGGTCAAAAAAGTCAAGGCAGTTACGGTAGCTCTGTCATCTGGATAAACAACTTGACAATATCAATGTTTATTGATTAGTCTTTTTTTCAAATCATGCTACTTAACTGGCTATAACTTTCACTCACTGCCAAGCACATTGCTGGATTCTGTAGTGATTTCCAATGAGTGCTGTGTCTCCCAGTCAAGTTCTTTACCTAAATCTTTCCATACTGATCACTGTAGAATGAAGATAAACGGGATAGTATCCAACACTTTTTGCTTGATCTCTCTCTCATTGATTAGCAGCATCTACTGCTCACTGTAACAACAACAAAAAATACATTCGTTTTCTGCTCACCAGAAAGGCTATGGAACCTCTCAATAACCTGCTTCTGTGTCTTTGCAGTTCGGAAGCAGGATAGACTACACACTTAGCACCCAATCCCGCTTTCACTGAAATCAAAGGTGAGGTTGCCACTCAGTTCAGTGAGAACAGGATTGGGCTCTTAGATCTGGGATGGTGAGAAAGAGGTGTACACAGGAATGGGAACCACGAGCTCCTAAATTCCTATCCTGGCTCTGATACCAACTCCGTCTGAGGCCTTGGGCAAATCTCCTAACCTTTCTGCCTCAGTTTCCCTATCTGCAAATTGGAGTATTAATTAATTTGATCAACATTTTGAAGAAGACAGATTAGTTAATGTTTTCAAAGTGCAATGAAGATGAAGAGTGTTCTAAGTGTGCTGACAGTTCTTAGATATAACATCAGTAATGGATGTGCGGTCTTGTCTTGCTTTAATTTGCTCTGAAGAAAATCCATGATAAACTTGCCCTCAAAAACAAGCTTGATGAATTGCACAAAGTACCCTTAATTGCGGTATGATGCTGCTAGCTACCAAGTACTAAGGGGTATGTACAGCCTGAAATATAGTTTCACCACTGGCTGACAAGAGTGTCAAGAAGACAGATGATTAATGCATGTGTTAAAGAAATTAATACAAAACAAAATGACCTACAATACCCTGTAGCTCAGTCTGTTATTCAAAATGACACTCAAAACTCCCACAGACTTCAGTGGGAAATCTGCAGACAGAACAATCAGGCATTTATTTAGTACCAAACAACTGTAATGTCTTGCTTAAAAAAAACAAAAACCCTAGCTGATTTTTCTTCTGTCATTCTGTGTAGCTACTTAGTAGAGATTTATCTCTTGGTTTGCATTGTTCTGATAACTGAGAGTCCCTCTGGAGACTTTTCTGTCTAGACTTTTTTTTAAAATTTATTTATTGAAAATGTCACACACACACACAATGGAGAAATTAGTTTAAAGCTCTCAGATTTCTATTAAGAATAGCCCAATATTATCTTTTAAATGTGTGGAAAATGGCAAAATGCTTGGACAGAAAATTGTTACATAGATTGGGTCAAATCCTGAAGTCTTTATTAAGGGACAGATCATGACCCTATAATAGATTATGCACCAGGACGGCAGGAGAGGGGCTTTCTTGGTGAGGGTATGCCCCTGGCCACATGGTGGTGGGATTTGCAGCTTTATCCCCTACCTGTGGGTGAAGCCACCTCTACGCTGAGGAAACCATTTTTTAAAAATGGATCCTGGGAGCACAACTGCCAGGGAGTTGGAGGAGGAGCTGGAGACGGTAATTCGGAGTCCATGCAGATGGCCCTTTTCTCCTAGTCAATTCCCCAATGGTCTGGGAAGAGATAGAGAACCCCTATTCATTCTGTAGGAGGGCAAATCCTGTTCCTGAACCCACCCTCTTCCCAGCAGAACAATTTGGGGGGAAAGCCCAAGAGAACTGCTGAGTCCCCTCCATCTCCTCAAGCCATTATCCTGGTTTTCCTTTAGTGAGGGTCTTACTAGTAAAAATCGATAACAGATTTCAAGATGTGACCCATTAATTAGTTTCACTTAGCAAAATGTTAGTTAGTGTCCCCCTTTTAGTTACAAAGTAGCACAATACCTTGCCTCCTGCATCTATACTGTAATACCTGCAAAAGACAAAAAAAAGGGGGGCAGTTAACATGTCCTTTCTTTGTTTTTTTTATGATGGATAAAGATAGCCTAGAAGATTTTTTCAAAATAAATTTTTTTCTTCTATTCAGACTGGGAAATTGTATGTTGACCAAAGAATAGTGAAAGAGTGACATCACAAGAGGCAAGATAGTAAAAGTTGAGGGCAGGTCTGTTAAGCAGGAAAGGGATTTTCGTTTAAAATTCTTTGGATTTTAGTTTGATTTTATTAACTCTTATTTAATTTAAATGACTAATTAATATTTTGGATAAAGGAAGCCTTAAGCATTCTCATCCCTTCTATTGAGATTATAGAAAGTTCACAATGGACATCCTTAAAACTTCCCTGAGGTTCTCCAGCAAAATTCATTTGGTTTATATGTATGTGTTGGATTATTTCAGTTTAGCTTAATCCGTTTTTTTCTACAGGATTAAACTGAATTAAAATAAGAGTCTACACACAAACTTGCACCACTTTAACTAAATCGGTTCAAATACACAATGTTAGTTAAACTAGTATAAGACTGTGTGTAGACAAGGCAGAGGGAAGAAAATTCCTAATATTTTAAAGTGAAAGACCACTGAGGGGGGGGGGGGAAATTTCAAGGTTTCTTTTTTGGTTCTTTATGATGGATAAAAGAGACAAGCCCAGTTTTTACAACTTCCTTTTCAGGCCATGCTTAAGTAATGCAAACTTGGACAACAGAGCTTTTTGATATATATAAGAATGTATAGGTGCTACCAGGTGAAAAGAGCCAGACTGAAGTCCTAGGAACTGAAGTCCTCCATTTATCTGAGAAATGGTTGCAGCATGTATAGCAGCAGTACCCATTTCCTATCAGCGCCCCACCAACCTCCTTCAGTCCTGATCAAAGGGATCACCTTTCATAATTTAGTTTCATTACCACTCAGTTTTTGGCTTCTGATGAGATTGCCATCAAACGTACCAATTAGGGTCAAATAGTGATGAATTTTGTGATGTAGACTGTAGACATCTGTTCATTGGGACTTAGAAGCTCTCTCTGCTGGGAACTGGATTAATACTAAACTGATGCTGTTTCTGATGTATTTGGCAGTAAGGTTAATAAATTCTTCAGTTGTACAGATGTTGTACAGATGCTATTCTAGCAAAGGAACCATAAACTTTCTCCTCCAGTTGACACCAAAACTCCTGTTGACTTCAATAGGAACAGAACTTGGCCATTACAGTAATTAGGGTTTGGTTTTTAAAAGGTGGGTTATTGGTAGTAGTAAATTAAATCTTGATGATGGTATGCTTATGACACTTTTAAAGCATGGCACTGATATGCTAATATAGCCTTTGAATTCTGTGTTAACTTCACCCAACAATGTGGCAGTTTTCCAGCATGTTGGAAGCAGGTTGAAGTTATGCAACTCTTCAGGGTGGGTCTGTGACAGACAAGACTAATTCTCACACACGCCTGCTTCTGACTAATCTTTCCAATCTACTTGACAGATAACCCATACTGCAAAGTATTGCCCAAACTAATATTTTTTGTCTATCAGGCTATTAGTGTGTTCACCAGCATAATTTAGATGTAATTCAGAATTATGATACTGTATTTATTCCCCCCTTCAGAAAGGGGCTAAGGCCTTGTCTACACTGGTTAGTTTCCGTGCAGTAAAGCAGCTTTCAGCACTGTAACTCCCAAGGTGTACACATTGCCAAGCCACTTATTGTGCAGAAACTGCGCAGTTGCAGTACTGTAAAAATACCACCCCGACGAGAGGCGTACAGCTTTCTGCGCCGGGGCTACAGCGCTGCGGTGCCAGTATAGATACCCTGCCCTGGTCAATTACAGCGCTGCAATTGGCCTCCGGGAGGTGTCCCACAATGCCTGTTCTCGCCTGTCTGGTCATCGGTTTTAACTCTCCTGCCCTGCCCTCAAGTGACCAACTGTGAGCCCCACCCCTTAAATTCCTTGGGAATTTTGAAAGTTCCCTTCCTGTTTGCTCAGTGATGCGTGCAGTGGTCTCAGCGCATCTTTCCAGGTGACGATGCCTCCTCCACGCATCAGGCGATCCCCCGCTTGGAGCAATACCGAGATGCTGGACCTCATCAGCATTTGGGGCGAGGAGACTGTCCAGTCCCAACTGCGTTCCAGCCGTAGGAATTATGATACCTATGGACAGATTTTACAATGCATGACAGAAAGTGGCCATGACCAGGACACACTGCAGTGCAGGGTCAAAGTGAAGGAACTGCCTACCACAAGGTGTGGGAGGCAAACCACCACTCCAGGGCTGCGCCCACGAGCTGCTGGTTCTACAAAGAGCTGGACATGATACTCAGCGGCTACCTCATCTCCACGGCGAAGACCACTGTGGATACTTCGGTGGCTCGCCTGCCATTCAAGAGTGGACCGAGCCAGGAGGAGGAAATCTTAGATGAGGAGGGGGAGTGGGAGGGGGACCCAGAGGCAGAGGATGACATGGAGGTCAGAGATGCATGCAGCCAGGAGCTCTTCTCTACCCTGGAGGAGGCTAGCCAGTCACAGCTATCGGAGCTTGGCAAAGTGCAACCAGGAGAGGAGGCCCCTGGTAAGTGGCTTTGATTTTGGGAATCGCTGAAGCTAGTTGTTGGGGGCAGGAGGGCTGCAGAAAGCAGGCTTGTGTCTGTATGATGCGCGTACCACCACATGTCTAGTCTGAGCGCGGAACAGGGTGTTGATTGACTCCCTCATTTCACGGGAATCTGCCTGAGAGATCTCCACGAGATCTCTCATGGAGATACTGGGCAATCTGCTGCCGCAGGTTCTTTGGCAGAGCTGCTTTGTTTCTTGCCCCATTAAGGGTAACTTTCCCACGCCACTCTGCCATCACCTGGGGAGGACCATTGTTGCACACAAGCAAGCCAGGTAAGGGCCAGGGCGGAAGCCGCAGTCTTGGAGAAGACCCTCCCTTAATTCCCTGCTCACCCTCAGCAGCAAGACATCTTCCATAATGAACACAGCCTGTGGAAAATGTGGGGACAGTAATGATTATAAGTCCCCCTACAGTGCTGCCTCTCCCCAAGAGCCACATGCCCAGTGTACAGTAGGGTCCTGGAACACTAATTTCCCCTGCCCCTGCGGGTACTCACCTGTCGGAGAAAAACTGAGTTCTCACTATTTTGTTAGGTCTTGTGGCTCATGTGTGCTTGCCTGGGGTCAGCCAGTTAGTGACAGGTATATGAAGAGTGGCTGTGTTTTAAATCACTGAATCAGTGGTCTCTGTGTTAATATTAAAAAATAAATATATGGAGATACACCTATCTCATAAAACTGGAAGGGACCCTGAAAGGTCATCAAGTCCAGCCCCCTGCCTTAACTAGCAGGACCAAGTACTGATTTTTCCCCAGATCCCTAAGTGGCCCCCTCAAGGATTGAACTTGCAACCCTGGATTTAGGAGGCCAATACTCAAACCACTGAGCTAAACCACTTCTGTAAAATGTTGCCTTTTGGCTTCACAGATATGACCTTGGGAGCCCAGCCTCCCTCTTTGTTATTGCTGGCTGAACGGCTGCACAGAATTAGAAAGTGCCACGAAGAACTAAAGACGACTTTCTGCGTGATGTCATGATGCATTCTGCGGCTGAAAAACAAGAATTGAAGGAGTGGTAGGACAGTGAGAAGACGGACCGAAAGGAGAACATGGTGCGCCAGAACGAAGCCATGGAGCGGCTCTTAAGCGTTATGGCGTGCCAAGCAGTCACACTCCAGGCGATACTAGCACTGCAAACTGAGCAGCTCCGCGCCCGCCCTCCCCTGCAGCCGCTGTAGCAAAACTCTTTCCCATGTGCCGCCCAGACACCGTCAACACACTCTTATCAACCTCCTGGCTCCAGTCTGTACCTGCTGCATTCCACTCCTGCCCATCACAGTCCATCCCTGCAGACTCCCAGTACCCACTGCACTCAACACCTGTCCCTCTGCAGGTTAGCCCTGCTGAAGTACAGTACCTGCTGCACTGTACTCCAAAGGACAAGTCTGCATATGATACCTGGACATACACAAATCTTTAACCGTCCCAGGACCCCACCTCCTCCTGGACCCTCCCTTTCCATATCCCCCACAGTGCTGATGTGTTTTTTTGTTCGTCTCTCTCCTCCGGTTGTTGTTTTTTAATAAAATAATTTGTTTTGGTTTGAAAGCAATCTTTATTCTATTAATTGAAAGCAAACAGAACCCTGCAAAGCAACAGGCAATTTTCTTAAACCTTCACAGTGCATCGTCTGCACCAATCACAATCATCTCCTAACATTACAAGCACTGCACTCCCGAGCATAGCAACAAATATTAGTGGCTTTCAGCTTCAAATTGCTGCCTCAAGGCATCCCTGATCCTTATGGCCCCACACTGCACCCCTCTGATAGCCCGGGTCTCTGGCTGTTCAAATTCAGCCTCCAGGTGCTGAGCCTCAGCAGTCCAGCCCTGAGTGAAGCTTTCACCCTTCCCTTCACAGATATTATGGAGCGTACAGCATGCGGCTATAAGCATAGGAATATTGTCATCGGCCAGGTTCAGCCTCCCATATAGGCAGCGCCAGTGGGCCTTTAAATGGCCAAAAGCACACTCCACGGTCATTCTGCCCTTGCTCGGCCTGTTGTTGAACTGCTCCTTGCTGCTGTCAAGGTTCCCCGTGGATGGCTTCATGAACCATGGCATTAAGGGATAGCCAGGGTCTCCCAGGATCACAATGGGCATTTCAACTTCCTCTACGGTGATCTTCTGGTCCAGGAAGAAAGTCCCGGCTTGTAGCTTCCTGAACAGGCCAGTGTTCTGAAAGATGCATGCATCACGCACCTTTCCAGACCAGCCTGCGTTAAGGTCCGTGAAACGCCTACGGTGATCCACAAGCATCTGGAGAACCATTGAGAAATACACCTTCCGATTAATGTACTCAGTGGCTAGGTGGTCCGGTGCCAGAATTGGAATATGCATGCCATCTATTGCCCCTCTGCAGTTAGGGAAGCCCATTTATGCAAAGCCATCCACAATGTCACGCACGTTGCCCAGAGTCACGGTCTTTCGGAGCAGGATGCGATTAATGGCCCTGCACACTTCTGTCAACATGAATCCAATGGTCGGCTTTCCCACTCTGAACTGGTTAGCGACTGATTGGTAGCAGTCTGAAGTAGCCAGCTTCCACAGTGCAATTGCCACGCGCTTCTCCAACGACAGAGCAATTCTCATTCTTGTGTCCTTGTGCTGCAGGGCTGGGGCAAGCTCATCACACAGTCCCATGAATGTGGCTTTCCTCATCCGAAAGTTCTGCAGCCACTGCTTGTCATCCCAGACGTGCATGACGATGTGATCTCACCATTCAGTGCTTGTTTCCCGAGCCCAAGCATGTACCTCTGTGAATGCAACAAACAATCTCGTGTCGTAGCTACTACGCGTGGCAAGATCAATGTCGAACTCCTCTTGCCTTTGTAGTTTAAGGAATAACTTCACTGCCACTCAGGACGTATTAGTGAGGGTGAGCAGCACAATGTTCAACAGCGTGGGATCCATTCCTGCAGACTGAAGAGGCAGAGCATGCAGTACACAAACTGTTGAAAGTTGGCACCAAATGTGGACGTAAGCACAGGGATTGCTGGGATTTGAAGCAATATATCACAGGGCATTGGGACAGAATCCAGGATGTCCCGCGACCTCCTACGCCTTCCCACAACTCTTAGTGGCAGAAGAAGAAGAGATGTTCTGTGGGATGGCTGCCCAGAGTGCACCGCTCCGAATACTGATGCAAGTGCCGCAAGTGTGAACATGCTATTGCACTGGCAGCTGACAGTGTGAACACACAATAGCGGTTTCCCTTCAGTGCTCTCGGAGCGGCAATGTAGCTCTGCTAGTGTAGACATTCCCTAAGGACAGTAGGGAGGGACAAACCCTGTAACCACTGGCAGTATTTTTCAGCTCATTTTGCTGCTGATGCTATTTAGTATACAAGTGTTTCTTCTCTACCAATATAGAATTCAATTAATTGCTCTTCTATTTATCTAATTTTTAGATAAGCCAAGGCTGAAAATCCTGGCTGGAGCCATGCACAGTGAATGTGTTTTGCTACACCTGATTGGGATCCATGGCCACAGGTGATCCATGGAGACTTGGCTAGTCATATGTTGCTGGCTCTCCTCATTTTTCCCTCCTGCTAAAATTCATTAAAAGAAGTTAAACATACATTACATTTTACATCGGCTGTAGTTGCCTTGGGGCTGATTTATGATCCCAAATGAAGCGTAAGAGGTCACTGAGACAAATATTTCTATTAAGACATGGTCCACACTAGGAAAAAGTTTGAGAACCCCTTCCTGGAAAGCTTTACAATGCACCTCTAGCCTGCTCCGCAGCTGTCTGCTGGGCACCCTCTTCTAAGGGCAGAGGTGTAATTGCCCACAGCTGCATATTTTGGCTTTGTAATGTGGATGAATGCCCACTAAAGTCTAGATAAAGGCCATCAAAATCATTTTCATTGTGACCTAATCTGAGCTCAGATCTCCAGAGGGTGAAATAGCAGTGGATTAATTCACTGATTCACCCCTGCATTTCCTCAGAATTCAATCAGTCCGCTTTACGGTTCAAGAAGATTGAATTAAGAACAAGCTTATTCATTTGTTTTAATGTAATGACTGCTTTCTGTATTTTCCCTTGACTATGAAAATTAAAGTTGTTGTTGTCTGTTGTATGTAACAATAATAGTAAAAGTAGGGCCATCTTACTTACAGTGTATGTGAGCCAAATCCCGTAACTCCTACTTACGAAGTAGTCATTACTCACACGTTTTCCCAATGATTTCAGTGGAAGTGCTTGAATGAATAAGGTTTGCAGAGTTGTTTGAATGCAGTGGTCAAATTGAGCCTTTACTGTCATTCAGAAATTTGGATCTAAGCTGGTTTCTTTACAGAACTAAAAGGTGGGGCTGGAAAACACTGGTGATAAAAATGTAATAGGCTGCAAATGATTAGTTATGTTGATTTGGTTTATACTAATAAATGTCTAACAATTTTATCTAAGTTAGTTCCTGCATTATTCATATAAGCAGAGCTGGTTCCCTTCCCAACTACATCTATAAACTCATCATTCTGATCTCTCTAGTAAAATAAATTATTTAAATCGTGTAATGTGTACTTTTTCATTTCATCTACTGGTCTTTGCCATGAATATATTTATCCGCAATATTCCTTAGTAAATATATCAGTTCCTGCAGGAAAATCTAATTATGTACCTGTTTTAAAGGTTCTGGACTCTAAACTGATGGGTCTTTTCCAGCTCTAATAACTATAATCCTATGATCCTAAATACAACAAGACTTCTGGGTCCAAAATCATTTGCATATCCAACGTCCATTTTCTCTGAATTTGCTTCTATTGCTACCTCCTTCAGATCCCTCAATTTTTAAAGACATATGTATGAATGGCTATCTTAATTATCTATCACACCGGCAGATTTGAAATATCTGAACTCCCTAGAGCCACAGGTTAAAATCCTGTCAAACATAGTTAACCATGTTGCTTACTATATGTTGGTCTTTCACATGAGATCAGAAAAACCAAGACCGTATGTGGACAATAAAATTATCCTGATACTTTTTATAAGAGCAGGACTTTGCTATTGTGTCTTTCCCCTTCCTCCTCATCACTCATGCAGGCTGAGCACTGGTTGGCAGCATCCTCCACCCAAAAGGTAGCTACATTTTAATGGTGTTGTATGGTTGTCATTTGAAATCCTTTGGGATGAAAGGCTTTAACATAACCATAAAATATTAGAGGCTGAATTATGTCCTCTGTCTGCATAGGTATGAGGAACAAAAACAATTGTGGCAGAAGGGGAGAGCCTTGCCCCTCAAGAAGCCTATCTGGAAGACAAAGGGGTACTGTGGGGTGAGAGTTTCATATTGTGAGAGATGGTGGGACTCTCTCTATGTCTATGGCATTGTTTCTGCACCAAATCTATGGGGATTCCTCATCTAAGTTAATGCTGAATCCTCTCCCAGGACAATGGAGCTGAAGCAGAACCAATCCACAGAGCCACTCCAGCAGAATTGCTAGAATAGTCTCCCTAGTCAGACAACATTCCCTGAGTAGGATGGTGGGACTGGAAGATTCACACAATCCTCTGGACCCTACCCTCAGTCCAGTCCTGCCCTGTCACCAGACATCCTTTGCACACTTCACCCAGGGAGCTGCTGTTAATCTGTGTCACATCACTGCACAGCCACCAAATCCTGCCCCCTGCCCCTTTGGGTAGCAGAACCGCATTGTTTCTGCTATCAGGAGGCCCTGCACACCCATAGGGGTGGGGGCAGGGTTTTCTCCTCAGTGAACTAATGCAATAAAATAGGCAAAGGAAATGCATCCTGCCATGCCTTTGTTAATGTATTTTGAAAATGACAGTTTCATATTAATTACTTCTAAGATTTCACAACATACTAGTAAATGTGTGGTAACAGATTGCATAAAAAGCACAATTTCAGTAAACGGAGATTTCACTATAGCATTCACTCATTAAGTGTTTGCTTAGAGCTGTGGAGAGACCACCAATATTATGTGTGGATTGAGCAGCATGTAGATTTGTGAAGTGCAGATTAATGATGGTTAACTCTGTATGGTCGGTAGCCAATATGTATGGTCGGTAGTCAGCCTAAATTTTTGACTTACATTAAACTATTATATTCTGTTTGAAAGTGAAAATATACTTCATATCCTAATTCTAGGAAGCTTTTGCCAATGCATACTCAATATTCTCCTTTAAGACCAGGATCAGGATTGGGCCCTGAAAGTTGTTCTCTTCATACCTACAGCCTCATTTTGAAATAACAGCTTTGCCTATTTTGAAAAATAAGTCAATGTTGTAATAATTAGCGCTCATTAAAACTAAGCACTCTCTCTAGTGTCTTTCACACTAGGTCTTACCTGTAAAGATAGTAGATTTCAACACACAGGATAATTTTGAAATAAAAGTGTGATTGTGAAGTTGATGTTGTCCCCTTAAAGTGTATGAATAAAAAATCTCGAACTTTCTTAAATATATTTTTGTGTTTCTGTAATTGAAAAAAATAGCTGAGGCACCAATTAGAGCGGAGCGACTAGTGCGGTGGGGGGAGGAGGGAGGTGTGTATATTTTTCAAATTCAAATACGTGATTAAATTGTATTTGTGACTTTTGACTTTTGTATTTATGTCCAAGAATTTAATCTTCACTATAGTAGCACAACTATTTGCAAAAAGAGCTTAACTTAACTCTCACTCAAGTCATGGGGATAATTTGAAGTCAGTGGGACTAGGTACATGCTTAAAGTTAATCTCATGCATAAATGTTTTACTGGATTGAGGCCCAAAAGTAAATTTTGAGTTGCATATGTGATTATAAAATTCTCAATTTGAAATTCAATTATTTACAAAAGTCATTGAGTCAGGAAACCAAAACAATACCACATGACTTTTGTAAATCATTAACACACAGTGAGATCTGTGACCAAGGATAATTAATTTTAATGAATAAATTAGAAAATGTAATATTTTGGGGAACAAAAAAATTGGCAATATTCATCAAATATTTTTTCTTGCAAATTATTATCTCTGTTCTAACTACAGCCTCATATTTAAAGTTATGACTCAACTACAAAAATTATATTTGCCATGTTTTAAAGTCTTATTTCACTTTTCTTGCCAAAGATAATCTTGAACAAATATAAAATATTACTGTAATGCTTGAGTGTTTCCTTGACACTGTTGGGTTTAGTTTCTATATTGCCATCTCTTATTTCAGATTGATATTAAATAAATAAGATGCTTTCTATGTAGTTTCATGCATAATGTTAAGTGAATTGGATCTAATTTTGTAAACAACACAAAAGATGCTTCTTATAGTTCATCCCCTAAGCACTTGTTAAAGAGTCAGGAAAACTAAAGCTGGAGTTAACTCTTTATCTACTAGGAACTAGGGTAGTGCTCCTGAAACCTCTCATGGTAAGTAGGTGGCAACATAAATGCAGCCTCTTCATTAGACCTCCTCTTTCTTTTAATTCAATTCCCTCCTAAAGACTAAATTCTTTGGCCAGGCCAACACTAACCTTAATCAAACTCCTCTATCCCAACATTATGCACGAGATGAAGAGACCGACATCTTTTAAAAAGTAAGTCTATTTTTATACCTTCTTCTGGATCTAATGGAGGGACACAGGTACCTGGAGCTGTCTGTATATTTGTATCTTCCACAGGGCTAAGCGCATAACTGGCTCTTAACTAATAAAGAATAATCATAGACTGCCTACATGTCTATTTTGAATATTTAGCTCTTAAAAGGGTTTTATGTCTGACTGGAGTTCTGTGATTAGTCCCAAGCTTGGGGCCAGACAGTGATCTGTGTTGCAGCCATCATGCCATGCAGAATTTTCATAAACCTGAAATGGGCTTTCTGGGGCTCAGAGTGGAGCCACTGTGCCATTCATACTTCAGGTTTGCCACAGCCCCAGGTTGCCCCTTTCCTAAGATCACTGAGACCAACACCTGAGGATGTTTTCACTCCTAGGCTGCAAAATTCCTAAGGCCTATGTCTGTGCCACATACCACTTTGGATGTCCAGTTTACAATCTGGCCTCGTACGACTCTGTCCAGTCATCAGTCTAACATAAGTGGACCCAATCACTGGGTCCCAGATGCTTCCAAGTCAACAGGGAGTATAGTCACTGTTTCTAGCTCTGGGTCTATAGGGTATACCCCCAAGCTTAGATCTCTAGACTGACACCCTTCCTTGGGACATGGGATATCACAGCCCAGCCTACCCTCTGAAACCAGTGCCTCAGACTCCCCACTCTGATTCTCCCAGTCACTAATACATGTTCTCCCAGAGTTTCCCTTAGGCTGTGGGCAACCCGAGCTTCTAATTTAACCCCTTCAGGGACAACATGGCAGGAAAGCAAGGCACACAGCCTTAGCCACGGAATTTCTTAACCACAACCACTTTTACTCTTAAAGTACTCAAGAGTTACAGATCTTTGAAAACAATAAACAGCCCTGAGATTCACCCTGCCTGAGCTCACCCCTTCTGGTAATGCATGGCTTGTCAGTGTTTCAGGCGGGGGGCAGAGACCACCACCCTCCTGCCCTCTCTCTCTCTCTGTCTCTCTCTCTCTTGCATGTCAGATTTACATGTGGCAATGTTATGCCCACTCCTCAGAGCAGCACCCCTTCTTAAATAAGTCTATCTCCTTTTTCTATGTGCCCAGGCTGACCAGCAGCAGATCCATCAGCCTTGTTAGCACCAAATGTAGAAAATCCATTTTCCCCCCCGGGGCAGGCCAGCAGTTGAGAGAAAATCAAAGTAAATGGCTCCAGATTGCTCTGTGATGGCTTCTCGGTGATGGTCCTTCAATGAGGTGTCAAACACCTTTCCTGGGAAGGGCAACTATCTGAAATGCAATTCAGTAGCCCTGCCTTGGGCAAAGTTAAAAATGTGTTCAGTACACATTACCAAATGGAGAACCTAATAAAAAAAGAGGTTATAATATAAAATTGGCTAACAGTTTCATACACATATATTCCACACCATCTCGGGGAGCACATGTGACTGTGTGTTTGCAAGCCAAGTGCCCCTGTTTGGCTCATATTTCCCCCCTCAATTCTTGGTTTTGTTTCAAATGGATCACTCATCTGTTATCATAGTGCTTTTAATGTCATCCAAGGGGACATTCATTTATACACTGTAATAATACAGCATACATAATGAGTCACTGAACTGAGTCTGAGGTTAAGTGAGAATATTGAGTACTGACTCATCTGTTAAAAACATGTCTCAACTGGATGTGGTGCAACTAGGTAATTATATACTGAGTAATACAACAGGATAATCCCCATTAGAAAGCTGGGATGGAAGATATATTTGCCCATATAGCTTGAGAAAGGAACACCCAAGCACTAAGCTGAGAGGGTCAAATTCCTTGAGAAGAATTTGTCCAAAAAGTTGTTAGAATCTTAAATTCTTTAAATTCTGGTTTGGTTACTTTGTGCTCTGCTATGTAATGCTTAATCTATAGCCGCCAACTTTTCTGCAGCTCCATGGGTAGGGTGACCAGATTACCACTATAAAATATCGGGACGGGGGCGGAGCCAAAAGGGGGCAGGGCAAAAAAGGGGGTGGGGACAGAGCAAAAAAAAAGTTTTAAGGGGCCTGGGGCATTAGCAGGCCCCGCACACTGCCCTCCCCGAGTCCCCGCGGAGCCTCCCGCCCCCTGGCCTACCACGGGCATATGCGGGGCGCAGTGGGTCTGGGCGGGGGCAGCGCGGAACGGGCAGGAGCCCGGGGGTGCGGCAGGGGCCGAATCCCCGCTGCTGCCAGGGAGCCCCGAGCCTCTCCCTCCCGCTCGCGGCTGTGGCTCCTTCCCAGCGGGACGCGCCTCCCGCTGCCCCGGGCACATGCGGCGCGTGTCCCCCGCGCCTAGTCTCCCTCCCGCCGGGAAGGAGCAGCTGGACGCGCGCCGCATGTGAGTGGGGCAGGCCGGGGGGCGCGTCCCGCCGGGAAGGAGCCGCAGCCGCGAGCGGGACGGAGAAGCACGGGGCTCCCCGGCAGCAGCAGGGATTCGGCCCAGGCCCCCGCGCCGCCCACCTGGCCCCTGCCCGCTCCACGCTGCCCCCCGACCGGACCCACCGCGCTGCCCCGCGGGCTGCAGGGCTGGAGCAGCCTTCAGACTGCGCTCCCAGCCCCAGGTGCAGCAGCCCGGGCAGAAGCCCTCTGGCGCGGCGGGGGGGCTCACAGCTGAGCCCCCCTGTCTCCCTCCCTTACCCGCCCCCCTTTGCCCGCCCGGTGCCCGGGTGCTGGAGCTGACTCACCAGCTCCAGGATCCAGGCACCACCGCCGCCACCTCCTCCCTCCAGGCTTGCACCGCCATGCTGCAAGCCTGGGAGGGAGGAGGAATGCTGGGGAAGAGGCGGGGCCAGGGCGGGGATTTGGGGAGAGAGCCAATGGGGGAAGGAGAGGGCGGAGCCGGGGCGGGGGGGCCCGAGCGCCGGAGCGGAAGGGAAAATTTCTTCTTTGTCTAGTGTCCCGACCAAACATTGGTCGGGACGCGGGACAAAGAAGCAAATATCGGGACAGTCCCGATAAAATCGGGACGTCTGGTCATCCTATCCATGGGTGATGTTTCTCACCAGAGCAAGGCGGTATTTATCATGCAGGGTGTCTATTCAGGTCCCTTGCAGAAGAGGCAGATGTGGAGTGAAGCAGCAGCCTATCCGCTGCATTACACAGAAGCAGGTGGCAGATGGGCCTGAGGAACTAGGGTGAGAGGGGCAATGAGTTGGATAGGGTTACCATATTTTGTGCCTCCAAATAGAGGACACTCCACGGGGCCCCGGCCCCGCCCACGCCCACGCCGCAACTCCGCCCCCTCCCCAGAGTCTCCGCCCCCTCCCCTGCTTCCCGCGAACATTTGATTCGCGGGAAGCCTGAAGCAGGTAAGGGGGAGTGTGGGGGGAGTGTGGGGGGAGGAGGCGCGGCCCAGGCTGGCCCCCCGGCGGCACCAGCCTGGGTCGGCTCGGGCCCTGGGGTGCCGGCCCCGGCCCCCAGCCGACCACCCCTGGCCCGCCCAGCACTGCCTGCCCCCGGCGGCCCGGCGCACCCCCCCGCGACCCCGGACCGGCAACCCCGGCCCCGCGACACCGGCCCGGCTCCTGGCCCCGCGGGCCCGGCCCCCCGGCCCCGGCCCCGCGACCCCGGCCCGGCTCCCGGCCCGGCCCCCGGCTCCCCGCCCCGCGCCCCCGGCTCCCCGCCCGGCCCCGCGCCCAGCCCGGCCCGGCACTGCGCCCCTGGACCCCGGCCCGGCACCGCGCGCCCGGCCCGGCTCCCTGCCCAGCACCATGCCCCCGGCCCCGCGACCCCGGCCCGGCCCCGCACCGGCCCCGGCCAAAGAGGCCCCGGCTGAGCCCTCCCTCCCTCCCTCCCGATTTTCCCGGACATGCCCGGTTTTGGGGGATTTCCCCCCGGACGGGGATTTGAACCCCCAAAAGCCGGACATGTCCGGGAAAATCCGGATGTATGGTAACCCTAGAGTTGGAAGAGCAAGCTGGACAGGGCTTGGCAGGGGTGAGAGATGTGAAGTGACACTAAGAGGAGGCAGTCGCCCCCCTCTGCCACAGCTTCCTCCTGTTAACGTCCTCAACCTCCAGCTCACTGAAATGTGGTGGAAGAATGTGTTCCTAAGAATCAGTATACACTTAACTATTCTAACTCCCCATCATTACATTAACTGCATGGCAAATAACACACAGTGTGAATGATTCACTTGAGAAGGCTTTTTAACTTTGCCCGTCTACAGTGCTTCAGATCTTAAAGGTGCCTCAGCCGCCACACAGAGTGCAACTGCTATATAAATATATTGAGCTTTAAGAACTGTTGTACTCTATAGTTACTGTACCTCTGTTATTTAAAACAAAACACAAAAACCAACACTGCCTTTATATTAAAAATAGGGGAAACTCACTGATGTGGAAAAATGGTGGAGCTCAAGAGACTCTGAAATATTTGCAGGTTTCAGAGTAGCAGCCATGTTAGGCCTTGGCTACACTTGCGAGTTACAGCGCTGTAAAACTGCCCCCAGCGCTGTAACTCGCTCCCCGTCCACACTGGCAAGGCATTTGCAGCGCTGTATCTCTGTGGTTGCAGCGCTGCATGTACTCCACTTCCCCGAGAGAAATAGCGAGTATTGCGCTGCCGCTGCAGTGCTGTGACGCCAGTGTGGCCGCCCGATGCTCTGTGAATGGCCTCCAGAATTATTCGGCAGTATCCCACAATGCCTGTTCTAGCCACTCTGGTCATCAGTTCAAACTCTACTGCCCTGGCCTCAGGTAACCAACCATGTGACCCATCCTTTACATTCCCCGGGAATTTTAAAAATCCCCTTCCTATTTGCTCAGCCCGGCATGGCGGTGAGTGCTATCAGCGAATCTTTCCAGGTGACCATGCCTCCACGCGCCAAGCGAGCCCCAGCATGGAGCAATGGCGAGTTGCTGGACCTCATCAGTGTTTGGGGGGAGGAAGCTGTACAGTCCCAGCTGCGCTCCAGCTGTAGGAATTACGATACCTTCGGGAAGGTATCAAAGGACATGATGGAAAGGGGCCATGACCGGGACGCCCTGCAGTGCAGGATTAAAGTGAAGGAGCTGCGGAGTGCCTACCGCAAAGCCCGCGATGCAAACGGCCGCTCAGGTGCTCCCACCGCGACCTGCTGATTCTACAAAGAGCTGGATGCGATACTTGGGGTTAACCCCACCTCCACTCTGAGCACCACCATGAACACTTCAGAGCCGGTGGGGGGGGGGGGGAAGAAGAGGAGGAGGAGGAGGAAAACGGGAGTGATGGTGGTGGGCCGGATGGAGACACCCCGGAATCCCTGGAGCCATGCAGCCAGGAGCTCTTCTCGAGCCAGGAGGAAGGTAGCCAGTCGCAGCGGTCGGTACTTGGTGGAGGACAAACAGAAGAGCAGGTTCCCGGTAAGCGGGTTTTTTTTTCGGGAAGGAATTTTTTCGGTGCGGGCTCTTTGGGAGAGGAGGGTTAGGCATGCATGCCTAGATGCGTAATAGTGCATTGATGTGGTTTATCACATCACGGTAATCAGCCTCAGTAATCTCCTCGAATGTCTCATCTAGAACGTGTGCAATGTGCTTGCGCAGGTTTATTGGGAGAGCCACCGTGGTCCTTGTCCCAGACAGGCTAACGTGTCCGTGCCACTGTGCCGCGAGTGCCATGGGGAACATTGCTGCACACAGGCAAGCTGCATATGGGCCAGGGCGGAAGCCACATTGCAGTAGAAGACCCTCCCTTGCTTCCCAGGTCACCCTCAGCAGCGAGATATCATCCAGGACGAACTCCTGTGGAAAATGTTGGGACAGTGTTCAGTGTAGGTGCCCCCTGAAGCTGTTGGCTCTCCCCAAGGCACAGAAACCCAGAGGACAGTGCAGCCCTGAAACAATCAGTCCCCCTTACTCACCATTTTGAGGCTCCCGTGGGATATGTGTGCTCTGTTTCAGACGGGAAAATTATGCAATTGTGTAGACCCTGTGTGTTTTCTACTCCTTAAGTATGGGGAAATCATTACTCTGTCTGGTATAAACAATGCTGCCTCTGTTAAATGTTGCATTTTGCCTATACAGCAGCATCAACCTTGAGCCCTCAGCCATCCCTCTTATCGCCTGCTCAGAGACTGCAAAGACTCAGGAAGAGACCGCGAAAAAGCAAAGAAGACATGCTGCAAGAAGAATAGATGCGGCAATCTATTAAAGAGAATGAGAAAGCACAGAACTGGACGGAGAGAGAAAGCAGGATCCGCCAGGAAAACGCAGCGCACCGGCGGCAAAGCATGGAGCAACGGCAGCAAAGCACGGATCGGCTCATAAGAATCCTGGAGCGCCAAGCAGACGCTATCCAGGAGCTCGTAGCCATGCAGCAAGAGGAGCAGTACCGCAAACGCAAACGCCACCCCCCCTACAGCCCTTGTCCCAAAACTCTTTCCATTGTGCCCCACTGTCACCTCCAACCCACTTTCCCCAACTTCCGTGTTCTTCACGCCACCCGCTGCCTCCAACACCAGTATCTTCACCACCCAGCCCTGAAAACCATGACCCTTACCCTCTGCACTCAACCCCCATCACCATGCAGTATAGCTATCCTGAAGTGCAGCACTCACTGCACAGCACACCAGACAGGACATACGCGAATCTGTGATTGTACCGTTCCCCATTCCACCTCCTTGTTTCTTTTCAATAAATAATGTTTTTTTCTTTTCAATAAATGGATTTTTTGGCTTTGAAAACATTCTTTATTATTGCATAAAGTAAAAGACTCCTTATCCCAGGAAATAAACAGGCACTGCAAGTCTGCTTGTCAGCTTAGCAAACACTGATTCCTAAAGACTGGAACTACTGCACTTCACTCCCATGCAGGACACCAGATATCACTGCTGGTTTTCAGCCTCAAATTGCTCCCTCAAGGCATCCCTAATCCTTGCAACCCTGCGTTGGGCCCCTGTAATAGCCCTGCTCTCTGGCTGTGCAAATTCAACCTCCAGGTGTTCAACCTCGGAGGTCCATGCCTGAGTGAAGCTTTCACCTTTCCCTTCACAAATATTATGGAGGGCACAGCATGCGGATATAACCGTGGGGATGCTGTTTTCGGCCAAGTCCAGCTTCCCATACAGAGATCGTCAGCGGGCCTTTAAACGGCCAAAGGCATACTCCACAGTCATTTGGCACTGGCTCAGCCTGTAGTTGAACCGTTCCTTGCTGCTGTCAAGGCCCCCTGTGTAGGGTTTCATGAGCCACGGCATTAACGGGTAAGCGGGATCTCCAAGGATCACAATGGGCATTTCAACTTCCCCTCCAGTGATCTTCCGCTCTGGGGAAAAAAGTCCCGGCCTGCATCTTCCTGAACAGCCAAGTGTTCCGAAAGATGCGTGCGTCATGCACCTTTCCGGACCAGTCTGTGTTAATGTCAATGACACGCCCACGGTGATCCACAAGCACCTGGAGAACCATAGAGAAATACCCCTTCGGATTAACGTACTCGGATCCTAGGTGGAGTGGTGCCAGAATAGGAACGTGCGTCCCATCTATCGCCCCTCCACAGTTAGGGAACCCCATTTGTGCAAAGCCATCCACTATTTCCTGCACGTTACCCAGGGTCACGGTTCTTCTGAGTGGGATGTAATTAATGGCCTTGCAAACTTGCATCAACATGATTCCAACGGTCGACTTTCCCACTCCAAACTGGTTTGCGACCGACCGGTAGCTGTCTGGAGTTGCCAGCTTCCAGATTGCAATAGCCACCCGCTTCTCCACTGGCAGGGCAGCTCTCAATCTCTTGTCCTTGCGCCGCAGAGTGGGGACAAGCTCCTCACACAGTCCCATGAAAGTGGCTTTTCTCATCCGAAAGTTCTGCAGCCACTGCTCGTCATCCCAGACTTCCATGACGATGTGATCCCACCACTCGGTGCTTGTTTCCCGAGCCCAAAAGCGGCGTTCCACGGTGCTGAGCATGTCCGTGAATGTCACAAGCAATTTCATGTCGTACGCGTTACGCAGCTCGATAGCATAATCGGACTCCTCACTCTCACTGTCACTTTGGATCTTAAGGAATAGTTTGACAGCCAAATGTGACGTGCTGGCGAGATAAGTCAGCATACGCCTCAGCAGTTCGGGCTCCATTTCCCGCAGACAGATCGCGCTGCACAGAAACCGTTGGAAGATGGCACCAAAGGTGGACAGAAACAAAGGGATTTCTGGGATGCGAAGCGATGCATCACGGGGCATTGGGACAGGACCCAGAATGCCCCGCACCCATGCCCCTTCCCACAACCCACGGCGCCAGAATGGGAAGAGGTGCTCTGTGGGATAGCTGCCCATAATGCACTGCTCCCAATAGCGCTGCAATTGCCGCAAATATGGCCACGATAGTGCGCTGGGCAGCTGTCAGTGTGGACAGACTGCAGCGCTTTCTCTACCTTAGTCTGTATCTGCAAAAAGGTGCCACAAGTACTCCTGTTCTTTTTGTGAAATATTTGCTACATTCTGCAATATCATGCAAAATTTTCATTTATATTTTTAAAAGTTACATTTTCTCTTTTTCTACAAGACACAAAAAACAAAAATTTGGGAAAGCAGTAACTCAACCAAACAAACAGGAGGAGTAAAAAACCAAGATTCAAATCTAGAAACATAAAAATCAAGTGTCCAAAGTAACTGCAGGATTCTAGTCCTAAAGGGCTGGTCAGAACACTCAGCGTGTTTGAAACTGTGTTAAGACTATAATCCTGTGAATTACAGAGCCATAAATCCTAGAGACTTCAACACTGTGCATTTTGATGATTCCACAAACAGATAGGAAGAATTTAGGGACAGATTTCACAAATTACAAACTCCAGTGGAGACAGCATTGAGTTGCACCATCCCAAGAGGAACTCCAAGAGGGACTGTGCTTCCCAGAGCTCCCCAGTGCACAATGAACAGTTTTCATAGCCCTTGAGAGGCACAATTATGCATAAGTGATTCAAGCTGTGCACAAGATCAGACCCTACATTTCAAAATATTTCTCTTCTCTTTCCCCCTCATGCCTATTGTGTACATATTTTCTCTCACTGAAATGTCCCAGGTTTTTAGGGGGCTGGTAGCTCAAAGTGTCTATTTAAAGTTTCTTACTAATATAAACCTAGCTGATACCATTAAATGTAATATTAACATGCCTACTGTTTATTCTGAGCATTTACTGAGTTTGATTTTATTCTGATTTACATGTACTGAGCAAGGTTGCTGAACCACAATAGAGTATTGTCTATATCAGTGGTTGGCAACCTATGGCACGTGTGCCAAAGGTGGCACGCGAGCTGATTTTCAGTGGCACTCACACTGCCCGAGTCCTGGCCACTGGTCCAGGGGGCTCTGCATTTTAATTTAATTTTAAATGAAGCTTCTTAAACGTTTTAAAAACCTTATTTACTTTACATACAACAATAGTTTAGTTATATATTATAGACTTATAGAAAGAGACTTTCTAAAAATGTTCAAATGTATTACTGGCACGTGAAACCTTAAATTAGAGTGAATAAATGAAGACTTGGCACACTACTTCTGAAAGGTTGCCAAACCCTGGTCTATATCCATACACACCTAGTGTTAGTAAACTTTGTACCAGTTTAAAAAGTAGTGTGTTGTAGCCACACTGGACATGGGTTTTATATATTGTGGTATTAAAAAGCATACAAGTAGTGATATTAAACTAACCACTACAGGCAAACCCCAAGGTAAGTCAAGTGGATCATTCAGAAGTTTCAGAAGTAGATATTACTCAAATGTGTAATTACAAGGGCATACCATTCAGATAAGAAAGCTCCCTGTTTTCTCTCTGGTATAAATTATTGACGATCCTATTGTTTTGATTAACCTGATAGAACAAATATACATCTTTAAAAGTAGTATTCTGCTATATTATATTACTATGTAGGTAGGAGTGTAGTCCCCGTTTCAGATTTGGATCTGCTCTTCTTGTTGTATCTCTCTTCCCATCCCTTTCCTACTCATTCATATTTTTTCCTTTCATATCCATTAGCATCAGGACCTTGTAAATATCCACGATTAGTCCTTTACTTGATGACCAGTATTTCCTTGACTTCAGTGGGACTACTCACATTGCAAACAGTTACACATATGGGCCCCTATTCTGCAAACTTGTATGCACATTCTTAATTTAAATCAATGAAACTACTCAAGGTAGAAAAGTTATACAGGTGTAAGTGGGTGTAACCATCTGAAGGAATGGGGAGAGAAGGAGGAAGGTAACAATGACAGGAAGCCAGTAGTACACATCTATATGTAGTATATGCACATCCAAGCAGATGGTTTTGAATCAATATTTCCCCCGCAACTATAACATATAAATAATCATAAAGATAAATTAGCCCTCAGATGTCCCTTCTGTCCATGTAATCTTTATCAGCTAACAGTCTCCCATATCATCAAAGGAAGAGTGCATTTGCCACATAAGCCACACACTATCTATTCTTTTTTTCTTTTCTTTTCTTTTTTTTTCACTAACTATTCAGCAACTGAATGATCCACCTGGTGTTTATGAACATCCAAAATGGACATTGTCACTTCCTCCAATGCAGGAGCATGTGGTGCTAATGATAGTAATTTCTCCCAGTATGTAAGAGTGAGAGTGTCACTTCTCTATTTGGATCCACAGCAGCATGTTGTTAGCACTGGGGTGTTCATTAACTTCCTCTGCTTCAAGTATGCACATTTCTTGCAGGTTGTAAAAACATTGTCAAAGAAAACGTTCCTGTTAGGATCCTGTTTACTGGACTTTTTAACAGTATGATTAGCCTTTGGAATGCAACGGCTATTCCTTGTGATTTAAATTATTTCTTTCTTTAGAGATAACAAATTCTTTCACTATCTTAAAAAGTGAGGCTGGTGTAAATAGCTCAACCTTTAAAAAAAAGTTTTAAAATATTTTTAGGAGCTACAGTATTTGCCCATCAAGCAATGTGTAGAAGCTGGATAAAAAGTTATTCGAAAATTGAAAAACGCTGCTTTTTCAAAGTCCTATACATCTAAAATGTTTAATTCAACTATTCTAAAAGTTCCCTGAAATATACTTATCTGTGCAGAGATTATGCACAAGCAGAACATTTCAGACAGAAAAAAGATTTTGTGTTTTCCCCAGAAACTTAGAGGCAACATTTTAAAAAATCATGTTTATAGTAGAAACTCTCTTAGGACCCCATTCTGCAAACACTTATGCACATGGAATCATTTACTGAAGTCAATGGAACTTCTTACCTGCGTAAAGTCACTCATGTATAGGGACTTGTCTACACTACCAAGTTTTGTTGACAAAACTTATGTTGACAACCAAAAGTCAACAAAACAAAAATCGCCAAAGGGTGTTCACACTTGCTCCCCTCTGTCGATAGATCATGTCCACATTGGGGACATCATTATCGACAGGGTGGGTATGTATCCCACAGTGCAGTGTTGTGGGTAGGAAGAGCTGATCGCTGCGCATCTTGGGATTCTCTCCGTGCTCTCCCACAGACCCCTCAGCTGCCGAGAGCAGCGTCATGAGTAGCTCTGTGAGCTCTCCGTGCTGAGGAATGGCAAAGCAGCACAGCAGTCTGTCCCCCTCGCCCTGCAGCAGCAGTCTGCCTGCTGCTGCATTCTTAGTGCCGGGCAGAACAGGAACATTCCAATGATTACCCACATGGAGCAGCACACAGATACTTCTTGGAGATTTGAAAGGGGAGGGGCGCATGCCTGCAGGGCAGCAGAGATCAAAACACTGAGCAGAGCAATCAGCTCTGCCAGTTCCATCTACAAAACAATCAGCAGTGTCTACACTGGCTCTTTTTCGACAATAAAGGGAGGGGAAAAGACAAAAGTCTCTCATAGGGGTGGAAGTTTTTTGTCACAAAAACTGGGTGTTTTTCACGACAAAAGTCCCATTGTAGTGTGTACACTCTTGCTGTTTTGTCGCCAAAAGGCAGTTTTGGGGCACAAAACTTGCAGGTGTAGATAAGCCCTAAGTGTTTCCAGGATCAGGCCTTTACAGGCCTAGCCAAGGAGTCATCACACTGGTTATGCAAAAAAAAAAAAAAAAAAAAAAAACCCACACCCAAACATGGTTTCATTTTTAAAGAGTAAATCATGCCTGAGCAGGTATTAAGATGATGAATTACAGTATGCTCCTTTTAAAGTAAGCTGTATCCACATCACTTCTTCTTCATGGCTTTTCACCATATGTCATTCTAGATTTTGCATTCTCAGTAACTAATTGAATTTTGACCAGTTATTTGAAGAGGTAAAGCATTATAAAGTGCTAAGTATTATTTCTGGTTACTCCTGAGGGCATTCTGCACCAAAAAAAATAAAAATTCTGCACCAAAAAAATTAAAAATTCTATGCACAATATTTTAAAATTCTGCAAATTTTGTCAAATAAATGTGGAGGCTTCAGCCTGGCATTGGGAAGCACAGGCCACTGGCTGCACAGAAGTGGGAGATCACTGTGCAGCTTCCCCTGGGACATGGACTCAGCAGTGAGGCTGCACCCAACCCTGACACAGCACAAGGACCAGGCCTGCCCCAGAAACATCCCAGGGCCCTGCCTCTCTGTGCCAGGTGCACCAGGTGTGGGCAGGTAGGCTCAGCAAGGCAGGATCCAAGTGTAGAGTGGCTTAGCGTGGGGGGATCCAGGTGTGGGTTGAAAGGGTTCTGTGTGGGGAAATCTGGGTGCAGGTGGCTCAGTGGGGGATCTGAGTGTGGGGGGATCTTGATGCACAGGGGCTTGTTGCAGGGTTCTGGGTGCCACAGTAATGGGACTCTGCAGGGGAGTCTAGGTGAACATGGTTGGGGCTCAGAGTGGGTGGGGTCTGGATTGGGGGAGATAGAGATCAGCGGGGGGGCTATAGTGGGGGGGTCCAGGTACTGGGGGAGTGGGGCTCAGTGCGGTGGGGATCCAGGTGCAGCTGGTTGAGGCTCGGTGGGATAGGGATCTGGGTGCAGATGGTTTGTCGGGGTGGTCCAGGTGCAGGGGGAGCGGGGCTCAGCCAAGGGGGTTCTGTGTGGAGGGTAAGGCTCGGCAAGAGGGTCTGGATGCACAAGGGTTGGGTGGATAGGGGACCAGCTCCCTGTACAGGAATCCCTCCCTCTGCAGCTGTGGAGAGATGGGTGCAGGAAGCGGGGTTTGATGGTGGAGGAGTTTGCAGAGCTTCCTGCAGCTGGGGGAGAAATCTGGGAGTGGGTCTGACCCAGCCCTGGATGCCATGCAGGGGAAGAGGAAGTCCCGTTCTCCCCAGCCCAGCTGGGACTAGCAGCTGAGCCCAGTGCAGGGTAGGAGCCACCAGCCGGGTCTTTCCCAGTTATGCCTTCTGCCCCACAGTGATTTACCTCTCTCTCGGCTGCCCTGGGCACCCGAAACATACTACTGGTAAGGGTTGCATGACCGCTCTTGTGGTTTCCCTTTGCTTCCCCATCAGAAAGTCATTTTTCTGTGGGGAAACAAAGAAATCTGCGGGGGACATAAATACTGTGCATGAGCAGTGCCACAGAATTCCCTCAGGAGTATCTGGTAGATGATTTCTGTAGCAAGTACTAAGTACTGACAACAAATTGCTGATGGAAAAAATGTCTAGGAAAAGATAGCCTAAGTATCACACAGGTGCAGAATGCCTATTGCTAAATCAGAAACACAAATACTTGTTACATAATAACCTTTTACACATGACAGAAGTCAATTCATTCAATCTGCAGGTCTGTAGGCTATTGGCCTGAATTATACTGCCACTTAAAGCGATGTAAGTTACGTTGCTCGGGGGATGTGAAAAAATCACCCCTCTGAGTGACGTAGCTTACATTGACCAACACGGTGTCTACACCACGCTATGTCGGTGGGAGACGCTCTTCTGCTGACTTACCTTCTGCCTCTCGGGGAGGTGGAGTACTGAAGTCGACGGGAGAGTGGTCTGCCATTGACCTATGGCGTCTTCACCAGACCAGCTAAATCAATGCCGCTGCATCAAACACAACAGCGCCAATTTAGCATGCCAGTGTAGACAAGCCTTTAGTGTGTAAATTACTATTACAAACTTTCTGCCTGGTCTTTATATATTTCACAGCATACAAGAACTGACAAGTAAAGTAGTTCTAAGAGCGGAGTCGTTTTTTCCTGTTGCCTTTTTGCAACCCAAGGGTTGGGTGCTCCTATCCTCTTATCATAGGGTGAGGAGCTAATATGTGAGAATGTGGGCTGGGGGTGATGCTTCTCCGGTATTGTCAACCCCAAGTGTACATGAATCAGGACCCCCAAAATAATGAGATTTGCTTAAAATCATGAGGTTTTTTTTAAACAATAATGAAATTTGGGATCTTTTTCTTTGCCTCTTGGTTTCTGAACTTTTAGGGTGCACTTACTTCATGTTTTCTCTTAAACCATTAGCTAAAAAATTGCTTTTTTATTTTAAATGAAAGCTGAGATTCTCATGCAATCTCCTGACACCGCCAGCTGGGACTTCAAGAAAAACACCAAATATCACACTGAAATAGACAAAAAGTAGTGAACTTCCTAGAGTTTTGTAATAAGAGTATCTTGTCTACTTCTAAATCCAGGGTGCTTCTATATTCTACAACAGGGTTTTGCAGGACTATGCATTTTGTTACTACATAAAATTCTTACTATAAATTGGCTTTGCTTCTGAACAGTGTTTATTAATGTTATCTAACCAATAAGTGTCTGTTAAAATTAACTCAGGAAATTGAAGAATTTGGAAAAGCTTCTAATTTTAAGGTGAATTACATTGGATCAAAACTCTAGCCACTAAAATTACACAGAAAGAGCTTGTCCCTTTCTTTATATTTAAATAGGCACCTAATTCTGTGCAGTACTTACTAGGAATTAATATTTCATCCATAAACAGTTAATGTGAATTATGGTATCTATCTTCCAGTGATACTATAATTTAATGAAATTATGAAGACTGAAATGATAAAATATAAGCAACAATTAAACAAAAACGTGTTTTCAGGAGTTGGAACTGCAGTGTTTCTGAAGCTGAAACCCAGCATTTTCCAGCCAACTCAGAACTCCTCCAGTTTAAAGTGCAAGGTCCTCAGGGAACTTCTCCCTGAAACCTGATCCTACCTTCTCTTTTGCACCATACTGCATGCAGAGACCCGCACCACGCAATCTGCAGATTACTCTCATGCCAAGAAAGAAAAACACGCGCTTATCGTTTTTTCTCCTTCTTTGCCTTCCCTTTGCAACCCTTCCTGACGCTATGGACACTCATGTGTGTACTTATATACAGACATTCATTACTTATATGTAGCACAAAGGCGGCGTGTACACGGAGAGAGAGGCGCTAGCAGCCCCTAAGCGGCTGGAAACGTGAAGGAAAAGCAGGCTGTGCAAAGCCGCGTCCCATGGTTCTCCTCTTCCCACGCCCCCCCAAAATCTTTCAGTCTGGGCGGCTACGGCAGCCCAATGGGTCCAAAGGCTCCTTGCATGTGGCAGTAGAGTGGAGAGCTTGTGCGCCCGTGAATGCTGGGCCGTGATTGGAGCTCTTGGGCCAGACCACGATGTAAAACGAAAGTAGATTGGCAGAGGCCCAGCGGCATGTGCCTGCTCCCTGGCTTTGTATACACACTTGCCTGCTTAGCCCTTTAACAATGGGCGAGGGGAGCTGCTCAGCCCCATGGCAGAGCTGAGCTCCAGGGAAGCGCTGCGGTGAGATGCCCGGGGACATGCCTGTGGCTCTCCTGCCGCCGGGGCTGTGAGCGGGGCCGTTGCTCGGGGTAAGAGGAGGCTGCACTGGGAGTTGTGGGGAAGTTACTGGCGGAGCAGCAGCGGAGGTTGCATGCCAAGCCCTTTGTTGTGTCGGGAGCCAGGGAGGCTGCTGCTGCCGGGACCCCTGCTCCTCTGCGCCCCCCGCTGCACCAGCAAACCGCTCAGCGCCTCCTCTGCTGGGTTTTCTCTGGGCAGTGCCGGGGGATGAGGCTGCCCCGGAGCCGGGCACCCGCCCGGCGGAGTCTGTGCCCCTACAGCCGGCGCTGATAGAAAAAAGGGCCAGCTCCAGTGCGAGGCTGGCGCGGAGCCCAGCCGGGATCCCGGGGGGGAGACACGATGCTGCGCCTTAGCAAGAAGTGCCCCTGGGGTCTCTGCACTCAGCTCCCCCCGCCCCGAAACGTGCACGACTATCAGCTGTGGCGGGGGAGCGGGGCTGCTGGTGCCTCCCCGGGGGAAGGGCGAGAGAGCCGAGCGTGCGCTGGGGGCAGAGGAGTAACTGGCTGCTTTTAATTGGGTGCAAATGAAGAGGGACTAAGGGGGGGGAGGTGGGCGAGAATTAAACTGGGCTTCGCGGCTGGACTGAGCGGGCGCCGCTTCTTCCCCTTTTGCGCAGGCTTCGGCTGCTGCCTTTCGCCGTGTGCCGCTGTGACTCTCTGCCGCCTTGTCCTGTCCTGTCCCGTCCCATGGAGCTGGAGGGGCAGTGGTGGAAAGGACAGCTGGCTGCCGACATCCACCAAGCGCTTCGCTACAAGGTACCTTGACCAGGGCTCTTCGGTGACTTTGCGGCAGAGGGAGCCGGACCCCTTACTCGGCTGGCAGGGGACTGAGCAGGGCAGGAGGCTCAGCTCTTCCCTTCCTGAGTGGCAGGAGAGGAGGACGGTCTCAGACAGTCCCTAAAAGGGAGCGAGGGAGGCAGTGCCCGGACAGGTCAAAGGGCAGGGCGACTGACTGTTCCTTTTGTCTCAAGCCTTTATCGTTAGGCTCTCAGAGGATTTAGCCACGGGGGATCCTGTGTCTGGGCATTTTAAGTCCACGTGTACTGAAATCTTAAAACTAGCTTCTCCATCTGCATAACGTGCAAAGATCCTCCTATGGGGGTTGGGAGGACGGATTCATTCACTGGGTTTTTGCACGATGCTTTGGGCTCCTCAGGTGCAAGGGTTTGCATATGTTCCCAGTGTCATTAAAGTTAGATAAAGTAAATTGACACTTGAACTGCAGCACTTGCTTGCACTGCGTTTCAGCCCTCTCAGTACATAAAGGCATTGATTAACATGTGACAGTGAAGCTGGTTGGCTCCTTGCAGGCAAAGGGGGAGGAGGAGGAGTTGTTAAAAGGCTATTAGAGCGGAGGCCAGTGCTACAGGTCTTGGAAGAAAGTTCCCCACCTTGTTAAGAATGCTGGACCCTAATTTTCTGGTACCCGCCCTGGAGGCAGACTGCAAAATAAAAAGTGTGGTAACCTCTAGCACAATTACTATGTCAGTGCTAAATTTTGTCGTAAATGTATAACAGTCATTATTTCCAAATCTGCTATATAAAAGGAAAATAAACATGCTAGTTTAAAGTCAAGTTAATTGAAAACTGCATGGAAAAAGACTTGGCTCCAGCAGAACATGTGGTAACTGAACTGCTGAGATATGTAACATCACTAAGTATATACTGTCCTGATTATCTGTACTGAATCCTGAGTATTTACACAGATATTCCCCTATCTCTGCCCTTTGGTCTTGGTGCATTTGGCCCTTTTCTAGAAGTATTAATAAATCCAAGTTTAAACTATGTTTAAAAAAAAAAGAGCTACTATGTAGAAGAGTGCTCTATAAATGGGTGCAGTAACAATAATAAATGTTAGGGCAATCCTGTTTTGAAACCCCTCTTAGCTCTGAGCTGACTCATGTCAGTGTTTGTGGATATTGTTTCTTGATAATAAGGCTTACCTTATCCCCAAACAGTTGTAAATAGGTTACCAATGATTTAACCTAGTAAAAATGTGGCTAAGCAGTTTTGGTGATTGCATTAACTTCCTTGATGGTCAGATCACTTAAGCAATGCACATTACTGGGCCCATGTACAAGAAACAACAAGTACAATAGATTCTAATTGCAAAGGAAAGTAAATAACGTCTGACAACTTTAATAATCTTATGGTTTGAAACTATTTAAAGGGCTGGTTATTTTAAAGATAATCATATGATTTTAAAACTCTAGAATTTACCTTACACTCGTGATGTGCAGGAGATTAGACTAAAGGATCGTGATGGTCCCTTCTTGCCTGAATGTCTATGGATCTGTAAACTTTCCAGTTATCTCAACTCTACCTGGTGTCTCAAAATAGGCCCCCTGCTGGGAAATGTTATTACAATAAGCATTATGATCCCAAACCATATCAAATCTTGGAGTTCCAGAGTGTAGCTCTTTCTCTCTGTTCATTTGTGATAGTGGAGATCAGCTGTGTTGTTTTGGTTGCAGTTGCCTGGAATTCCGCCTTCCACAGTGAAGAACACTGTCCTAGCAGTTAAGGCTCTTGTCCTTGGAACAGTCCCTTCAGAGTCTGATTTTTTATTTTTTTTTATAGTCGGACCATGCCACAAGGGTTTTTCTTTGTCAGTCTGTCATTATGTTCAGTAAAACCATATTTGGCTTGTTTGTTTCTAAGTTTTGGGCCAAGTGAGCTTTATAAGAGCATTCTATTTTAAATAATTGTTCTGTAGAATCTAGATACTCCTTGTATAGGTGTCATAAGATAATAAATAGGCATCCTCAGCAAGAGAACAGTTCCACTATGTGAAAATAAACAGCAAAATCATGACGGTGCCTCCTAAAAACTGCTTTGAACATTCCTTTATGTATTAATCCAGTCAATTTTCTTATGTATTTTTGGCAAGTGTATTTGCATAAAAGTAATAGTGGTTGTAGTGCAACTAGATGCTGCTCTCTGTCTAGGAGCTGAAGCTTCCCTCCTACAAAGGCCAGTCTCCCCAGTTAAATCTGAGAAGATATTTTGCAGACCTGATTGCCATTGTGAGCAATCGTTTCAGACTCTGTCCTGCTGCGCGACATCTTGCTGTCTATCTACTGGACCTCTTCATGGACCGCTATGATATATCCATTCAGCAGCTACATGTGGTTGCTCTTTCCTGTTTACTTTTAGCAAGTAAGTATTATGCACTAATCTGACAAAGTGGGTATTCACCCACGAAAGCTCATGCTCCAATACGTCTGTTAGTCTATAAGGTGCCACAGGACTCTTTGTCGCTTTTTACAGATCCAGACTAACACGGCTACCCCATGATACTTGGCACTAACTTAACTGACTTAGGTTCTTGTACCAACTAAAGGATCATTCTGAGGTGATCAAGCAGATTTAGAAGGAAAATAATGTATAAAAGATTAGCACAGCTGAATTTGGTCCAATATGCGGGCCTCTCTCAAGACTTTCAAATTGTGTTGGTATTTGGTGAAGGTGGGGGGAAAGAACACTAAAAGCTACATCACAAATAAATTGACTAAAGCTTTTAAAATAAAATTTAAGAAGGAGTTACAAGAAAACGAGCCCTCTTTTTAAAGGCAATCACCTGCCACCTCCCAAGTTGCCAAATTATACACAGAAAAAGGAGAAAAGTCTCATCTGTTGTAGGTGCTGAAGACATTTTGAATGTCACTTTTGGATTTATATCCTCTTGTGAGAACTAAAATATGAACAAAATGGTTACAGTAAACAGGTACCTTCCACAATTGGAAGAACCAAGGGAATTAATTCGGTGGACTGAGTGCCACTGCTACTGAAGAGTCCTTATTTACTAAAAGAACATAACTCCTCCTTTCTTACACTCTTTCTACAGAAGGTGAAAAGTGGGGTGAAACTGGGGTAGCAAAACAGTGGCGAGTTCCATAGAAATGTGGCACTTGCATCCATTATTGCTGGGCTTTTACATGTATAACTTCATGTTAGACTAAAACATACACGTATGATAAGGCAAAGTCCAGGACGGGGTGGAGCTACTACTATTATTTATATTACTGCAGCACCTAGATGTTCTAGTGTGGAGCAGGATCCCATTGTGCTAGGTGCTGTACAAACACAGAACAAAAAGATGGTCCCTGTCTTCTGGGACTTACAATCTAAGTACTGACGAACTTAAAAGGAGGGACAATTGTGGAAGTCTACATAAATGACAATATGCAAATGACAATACAGATTACTGAAACTCACTTGATTTAGACCGAAGGGCTCAATTTCTGTTTAAGTCAGTTATTGAATTTAAATGTACCTGTAAACACTGAAATCATTAGAGCCTCTATACCAAGTTGATTCTTCCTACTGCACTTTGAACAGGGAAAGACTTTTTTTTTTTTTTTTTTTTTTTAAGCTAAAAACTAAAGGCGGACTCTTGCACTATTTTATTTATTTATTAAGGCTAGTCTCAATGGTACTTAAGCAGTTACCGGGATAGGTTTTAGGATAACTTAATGAATAACAAGAAGTCATTTATGAATTACCGTCAGGCTACACCATACCATCATCAGTATTCTCTCTCTCTGCAACTGGCTCTTGTTTGTGTGAGAGAAGCTATGAAGAGACAACAGGAAGTGTGACACTGCTGTAATATCCTATAGGTTGCATAGCAACTATCTGCTGAAGCTTAACCCTTGACAGTATGCCTCTCCTCTCCTCAGCAGAACCGTCCCATTGAGTTTTGCATGCAGGAGCCTATTTGACATGGCAAAATAATTGTATAGCAAGTGTTTACATTGAAAAGTACCCTAATGTTAAAGATAGCAGCAAATGCAGTTTGGTGTATGTTGTACTCATGTTTCTAATTATATTTTTCTTCCTCTTCCCCCACCCCAAGGTAAATTTGAAGAAAAGGAAGACAGTGTCCCTAAGCTCGAACAATTGAACAGCTTGGGTTGTATGACTAACATGAATCTGGTATTAACAAAACAGAACTTGCTACACATGGAGCTGTTGTTGCTAGAAACATTTCAGTGGAACTTGTGCCTCCCAACTGCTGCTCACTTCATTGAATATTACCTTTCAATTGCCGTCCATGAGACAGATCTCCACGATGGCTGGCCAATGGTTTCCTTAGAGAAGACGAAGTTATACATGGCAAAATATGCTGATTACTTTCTGGAAGTATCTCTGCAAGGTGTGTTGCATGGTTTAGTTAATGCAACCTTATTTCTTAAATAATATTTGTGTCTGACTCATCTAAACAATTTTTGTGTCTATCCAGATCATGCATTTTTAAATTATGCTCCTTCGTTAGTGGCTACTGCATGTGTGGCTTCTTCAAGGATTATCCTGCGTCTCTCTCCAACATGGCCAACTCGACTGCATCGTCTTACTGCATACTCCTGGGACTTCCTGGTTCCGTGTATTGAACGACTGTTAATGTAAGTTTATGCTGGCTTCTCATTTGTAAAGGCTTTGTCTCTGTAACAGCATGGTATATTTAAAGGACACTTACACTAAAAAACAATATTTACAAAAACAGTAGTTTATTTAGTAGTGAGTTTGTGCAGCATCTATGGCAAAAGTACCCAGGTACTATACAATATTTATTAAGCCAACCTAAAGTCAGTCCCTCTCTGCTTTTCAAAAAACCTCACCTGACCTAACTCCTTCATCCCTCCTCCTCCCAGCAAATAAAATACTCAGACAAAAGCACGACAGAAGAAAAAAGACATGCAGCATGATCTGAACATCACCAAACTTGGGCTGCGGTAGGCAGTCAAGTAGCAAGTTCAAAAGATTGGAGTATGGGGAAGCAAGGGGAGGACTTTCACCTGAGTGCCTTTGGGGTGCTGTAACAGATCTCCAATGACGTCCAAACTTTGGTTAGCACATAAAGAACAGAAAAATCTGAATCCAGACTTGAAGAGAAACTGTCTTCTCCATGCAGGTGGCACTCTAGCCCATAACTATCTCCCTTGATGGCCTTGCATACTGTACACAGTAATCACGAGGCATTACAGTATCAAACCTTGTGGCAGAATAAGGATACCAAGAATGCCATTGGGGTGGGAAAGAAAGTACTCAACACCTCTCTGGCAGGCCTAAGAGGAAGGGGAAGAGCGACTGCAGGGTCACTCCAACAAGGCACCACGAGCAAGTCAGTAGTCCCTCATGATCAGTAGTATCAATGACTCAGAGAAGTTGAGATGGTCACAATACAATCATTCATTGTTAGGAGCAGATTAGCCACCAAAAATGTCACTTTCAGATTCTCATACACTGTCACTGTAATGTTGTACTAGCAAATGTTACTGCTCTGACTTCTTTATATCCAAGCAGACTACTTTCGTTAACTCTTAAATTCAAATACTTCTATTAACATTGTAGCCTTTTTGAAAGTTCTTGGGCCTAACCTTTAAAATCATTTAAACTTCCTAGTGTACATCTTTAAAGAATATGAATTGCTTCTTAAATGGCCTTTTAAAAATAGTTTTTGATATTTAAAGGTTGTTGCAGTTTTACAGTTAGGATACACTTAAAACTATACATAAAGTTGACTAAAATGGTCTTATTTTCTCTTTGTATTATAGTGCTCATGATAATGACGTAAAAGAAGCAAACAAGCAAAAAGGACAACATGCCCAGCCTGCACAACAGAGCGCGTTTCCTACCCAGACTCCAACTCCACAGCAGGCTCATGTTCAACAACATGTATCACAGTATCTCCAGGCGCATCAAGCTCCATTACAGTATCACCATCAAACCTCACAACAGCAAAACTGTCAGCAGATGGTGTCAACTAGTCACACGTCCTCTTACCCACTGCAGACTTGCCCTGCTGGCTTACAATCCAGTGTTCAGGCTCGAGGTCACATACAGACTGGTGCTAGTATGTCACTAGCAGTTCCAATAGAAGTGAAGCCATGTATAAGTGTCTCGTACAACCGGAGTTACCAGATCAATGGACGGTATCCTTGTATTACTCCCTGCTTTGAGAGGTGATGAATACAAATTTAGATACCCTAATTTTTGTCAAACCTCAAATAAGTTTGAGGGCAACAATCTAAATAAAAGTAGCACTCTTTCCAGAAGGAAAACAGCTGGATTGGCATCCGATTAGCTCAAGTACAGATTCTGCAAAGAACGAGCATGTAGTATGTTTTCTAAAGGGAATGTGTGGATGGCAGTCATGTGCTAATACTTTTGACACTCCAGTGCACTGTGTGCTCTTAACAGCCACTTTTGAAATTCAGGTCAAAAGAAAAATGGCTGTGGACTGGCTAGAGACATATCTTTTAATGAAGGAGATATACAGTATTACTTTGAAGAGGTCATATTTATGCAATACTTCCATATAGTACTGAATAAGATTTACTTTCGGTAAATTGAAACTTAAGAATCCACTAAGCAATGATGGGCTTCCCCAGAAACACTGGGGCCATGTAGAGAGAAACTTTCACTGACTAAATCAGTAATGCAATCACTTGTCATTTTTTTTGCTCATGCTCTTATAATGTAAAATGTATGTCCAATTTAAGGCACTTGAGGTAACTGACTTTTTTTGGTTTGTTTGTTTTTAAATCTTGTGCCTCACAGGACAGATGTTACATATTTTCCTTTTGATTTAGATGTTTAGAATAACACTTTCTCACTAACTCAGGGAATTATCTATTCAGAATGACTCTGTGCTGCTTGTGTGTACACTTAACTGGGTGTAATCCAGGGTGGTATTTCTTTCAGGGCATCTACAGTGCAGAGTACCAAAGGGATTTGTAAGTGTATAAAGTAGAAGTGTAGTCCTAATTACTCCCTGCCACCCAACAATCTTGTTATCAAGTGATTACAGAGTAGTAGTAGTTTCTTAAGTTTAAGCTGAACTAATACTGTACCAGAACTCATGGTTGTGATTTTTTTTAAATATTTTATTAACACAACCAATACAAAATATCCTCCAGTTTTTCAGTCTATACATTCTCTACACAGAAAAGGCACCGTTAAATGCTTACAAAAAGTCAGTATTTCGTATGTCAGGCTTGGTGCAGGGTGGGAGGGAAATAAGTTCTCAGGTAATGCTGTGGCAGCTCCTTCTTCTGCTTCACAGAAGTCTCACATTGAAGAGCAAGATCGGCATTCTCACTGTTGGAACAAAAGTGTATTGCTAGGTCAGAGGCAGGATGCTCATTAGCTGTCTGAGCTTCAATATCACCCACAAATCAGATGGCCTGAGAGTAGGAAGTTTCATTCCTCCAGCCCCAGAGGATGAAGGTGGTGTTGAGGATAGTATATTAATGGAGAAGTTCCTTGTTTACAAAATCAGGCAGTTGACTCCCCCTGATCTGGTACGGGAGAGGGAATTGATGGAGAGAGCCCTACTGGTTTAAATGTATGTTTGTTTTTTGTTTAATTTCTAATGGCAGCACTTAAAAGCATGGTTAAATGGCAGACATGAGGCCAGACCTTCTATTACTATATGATCAGTGGAAGTTCACGCACACTGTATGTTGCAAAGAATATTAGGAGTGGGAAAGAAGGGGTGTTTGACATCAATATTAATATGGACGATTAACTTGGGAGAGGGAGCCATCTCAAAATATTCAGTAGTTGATGAAGATACTTCTGCTTGTTCTGATGGCTCTTCCTGGAGCTGAACCATATGTTGCAATAACCCATCCTTTATTACGGAGGAGAAGAAATCCTCTGTGTCTATAGTTATTTTAACACTCATCATGTTTCAAATTGTCCTTTTCTCATGGGGAGAGAGGTGGAGTGGAGGATTGGGAGAATGTGTAAGGGGAAATTAAGCCTCTCTACTTCATGCTAGAGAATAAACTTTCAGGTGAGCACAATATCAACTATTTTTACCTCCTCAAAGAGCCACTTTTCTTTTTCCCTCCATCACTCCCCCAAAATTATTTCTGTTTTGGTGGGATAGGGCAAGCAAGTTTCCTACCTCCTAAAATGCCTGAACTGTTTTTCATTTAAGTTTGGAGAGAAGGGGAATAGAACCAAAAGGGAAACTGTCTTCCATCTTCAGATTTCAGTTTACTGCAATGCTAGGTCCAAGTTTTCAGTGCTCTAACTACCTCGTTTATGTGAATGTACAGTGTTCTGATGGACCATGACTTGAAATAACAGCAGATGCCTGTAGCAATTTGTCTGTAAAATGCATATCTTGGCTAAATGTCATCTTTAATTGTGATGGAGCAGTATAGATTCTTTTGAAATATTAGTAAAGCTATCTCAAGTATTTTATATATAAAATTAGGTAATTAACACTGGAATTATAGGGGTGATTATTCAGTTAGTTAATACTGCAAAGTCTACATATAGTAGGGTATTTTGATTGTGTTTTAAGGCATTAGGCTTAACTTTAAAAGAATCCACTACATGCTTTTTTTGTTTTTTTATTTATTATTTAGTTTGTGTCTGACATTACAGTATCAATGAAAATAGAGAAAGCGTGCACTGTGAACAATTCCAATGTGTTATTGAAAAAGGGCTTTACCAGTGTCCATTAAATACACTACTTCAAGTTCTTACTGAGCAAACCAGAATGTGCATTTAATGGCATAATTAAAAATGATCATAAATGCAAAACATCCACAACAATGGAATCTGGATGAGTGCTATGCACTTGGATTTTTTTAAAAAATAAAACTAGTTTTGAGTAAATCATCTGCTGTCTGTGTCTGGTTTGTTTTGTTTTATTTAAATGCCTGAAATAACGGATGTGTAACTTCATTCCTACCACAGCTCTTGAACTTGAAGCTTCTCTCCACTGCTCTCCTGTGGCAGGAATCTATTTATAAAAACAAAACAGGAAGGAAATTGTGCAGGGAGGGTTTTTTAAAAAAAAAAAAATCCATAACATAAGCCAGAATATTGTACACTTCAACAATATTGTATCCAGTGTATAGCTACATCTGAGAAAGAAATACAAAAAGTGGTTCTGAAATAGCTTACCAGCTATAGTAGGATTTTTTTTTTTTAACGAGTTTTACTGGCAAGTCATTCTGCCTACAGTAGAACTGTATGGAAAAAGTCAGAATTGAATGGGAAGAGGAACAGCATAGATTTTGGTGAACAGAACCCTGAGAAATCCAGAATTTGGGATCCTTAACTGTAGTAAGTCTTTCTGCCTGAGCTTACCTGTGGGGCAGGCAGCACAAGAACAAGTGATGTTTGAAATTTCTTATTCTTTCTGTAACAGCAATTCTCTCATTCTCCCATCAAGAATGGGTACATATGTGGACCTATTTAAAATGAGACCCCATTAGTCACTGGGCTCCAAATATTAAGCCAATCTAGCAGAATCTGAGTGTCTCAGGTCATACAGTACAGGCCATGCTTCACTCCAGTGTTCTTTCCTGTTGATACCTATGTACAGCTGTAACTAACTTTACTCACATGAATATTCTGAGGCCAACAGGACTACTCAGCTGATTAAAGTTATGCTCAGGCATAAGTGCTTGCAAGAGAAGGCCTTTCATTGTATAAATACAAATGGCCTTTAGTATAATACAGTTTGGAAACCAATTACTGACAAACTATCACACTGGAAAGATTCTTGGCTTTTGATCACTGAATCATTCTATTCTTCAGTTGTGTAAATTTAAAAGGACTTGCGCTTCCAGCTACAATAAAATATAATCTTGCTGACAGAAACCCTTGAATAATTAACGTAACTAAAACAAATAGCGGCAGTCAGAGTCACGGCAACACCATATGGAATGCTACCTCTCTCCTGGCTCAAAGGATCACATGTGAGTGTCCACCTTCAATTCCTGCACTGTTGTACAATGTGGTGTTTATAATACACTGGAAGTTTGGCTTCATTTTTTTTTCATCACACATAAATTTTTTTGTGTCCATAAGTGAATATGCAATGATATATGTTTGCTTTGAAAAGGCAACGTCCACTTAATGAAGTCAGTTGCAAGGGAGTTGAAGGTAGATTCATGTAATATCTTTACTGATGTTTCCCTGCCAATTTTTTTTTTTTTTTTTTATATATACCATCACATTTTCCAGTTTTGTACAGGTGAAAGTAAAGAAGCTGAGTAAATGACTGACTAAGCACAATGCCATCAAATACACAAAGTAAACTATATAGAGCATTCTTTTCTCTACATTTCCAGTAAAAAGAACACGGCTGCTACTCTGAAACCTGTCATTTCCAGTAATAATCACATTGCTTGTAGTAAAGGTATGTAATGTTTGATAGCATACAACTAAGCAGACATTGTACCTTTTAAATGTAGTCTGACAATAAAGATGTTCTGAGTCAGGAACTGCAAAATTAAGGTCCCATGGCTTGGCAGATTTCCTCATGGGAGGGATGGTTTTGCCTAGACCCTTTAGAAAATACAGTCACTGAATGGGTGAAAATTCAGTGGTTGTCAATTGAAGGGTGACAGGTGCATCACTGCCAAGTGTACCCACAGAGAGCTAAAGGAAAATACCTGAGGTCTTCAAGAAGGGCAGATAGTCTAAAATGGTGGGACTGTCTGATTCTTCTGGGGACATTTGGTGATGTTGAACCCAAATAGAAAATCTCTTGAATTTAGCTAGGTAACGTTTTCTGGTACATTTCTTCCTCCTGTTGTTAAGGATGGTTTGAATAGCTACTGAACATGTCTGCTCTAGGTTCAGCTCCAAATACCAAGCTGTGAGGCAGAGGAAGTCCAGGTTGAAATGTCTGATCTTGCGTGTGTTCTGTGTCAAGAGGCATGGGAAGGTTGGATGCTGATAGGTGAAGCGGCTGACAGCTGGAGAAGGCTGGGGAACCAAAATTATCTGTGCCAGCTGGGAGCAATGAAGATGATCACTGCCCTGTCCTGCTGGATCTTCCTGAGAGGTCAAGGTAATTCTTGCTGATGGGTGGGGCAGTGGGAAGGAGGGGAAAGCATATTGTATGAATAAGAGAGCATCTCCTCTGGAGTCCTGAATTTGAGAAACCTCCCCCCCACCCCCACCCCCACCCCAGAGTAGTATATCTTGCATTTCCTGTTTTCTTGTGATGCAAACAGATCCCAGGAGGAAGATCCCTATTATCTGAATATGCTCTTCACCACAGAATCATGTAGTTCTCGTTAGTGGTCAAGGGAGAAAGGCCTGCTGAGGCTGGTGCTAGTGTGTTGTGTATTGCTGGGAGGTGTACTGCTGATAGGGTGATCTGGTGTCGAATACACTAGTTCCACAGATTGACTGCCTTTATGCAAAAAGAGGTAAATCATGTTACCCCTTGCTTGTTGATGTAGAACAATGTCGTCATGTTGTCTGATGTTACCTGGATGTGCTAGGAGTGTATGACCAGTAAGAATTGTTTGCAGGCTTCTAAGACAGCTCTCAGTTTCAGGAGTTTTATGTGCATCCTGGACTCCCGTGGAGTCCATGTTCCTTGTGCTGTATGCCCATTCAGATGGGTGCCACACCCTACTGGGAAGGCATATGTGATCAATGTCTTCTGGGGTGGAGACAGTGAGAAGGGGACTCCCATGCACTGGAGAGCATCCTTCACCCTGGGGGCGGGAGGAGGGGGCACGGGGGAAGCGTGACTAACTTGTCCATAGTGTGACTGCTTGGCAGGTGTATTAGCCAAAGCCAAGCTTGTAGACAGTGGCGCTGGAGTATTAAAGAAGCTGTCACAAGAACAGGACACCATGTCGACCAGGAAGATGAGACATGAATGAACCAACTTTTGTAAGCTCTTTCTGAACTGACTGATTGAATTGTTCATCAACTGGAATCTGTCTTGAGGGAGATAAGCTCTGGCCCTGATAGAGTCCAGTGTAGCTCCAATGAATTCCATGATCTGTGTTGGGACAAAAGTGGACTTCTGTGTTCATGTAGATTCCTACTTGTGACAGATATGTCAATTTCCTGCAATATCATTGAAAAACCTTACTGAATTAAGATTACGTATCTATGGAGTCAATTGTGTTAAATGCAAAGGTTATGTATAATTGTAGGGTTGGATGATCAAAGGACTATATTGAGTACTGCAACAGACAAAAATGATCTTTTGGGACAATATGTGTGAAGTAGAATTCCTGGGAAACATATGGGGGGAAGTGAATGCAAAGGCCTTCCGCAAATTATTCAGAAAACCCAACCTCTTGACCCTACACCCTAAGAGAACCATTGTCTGCTGATTACCTGTTTCCAAAGGCTAAAGTTCAAAGGGCCAAGATGTATAAAGAAACAGGCTGATGTGTGGTAAATGTGCTTGTTCTGCACTGAGGCTATTATGAACTTGTAACCACAGCAAAAACTCTTGCTGGAGTTTGAAGGATTGACTCCTAGCAGAGTCCCTGCTGGTGTTGGAGGGGTAATCTCTAGTAAGCTTATGAGCATGTGCATATGTTTTTATGTTTTCTCTCTAATGTTTTCACCTTGAGAATAAATGTGCTTGCTTAGAAAGAACTGTGTGGTGACTTAACTGTGGGCAATTTCATTATTCATAGCCTTCAAAGAGTAAGCAAAGTGCAGATGATGGCCTGATTAGGCAGTTTAACTTGCTTTGAATAACGCAGTGTAGGGTGTTAACTGAGCATCCTGTAAAAAGTCGGGTCAGGAGGGAGAGAGATGACTGCTGAGGAGCTCGAAGCCTATAAGCTGGTGTGCCCTTGCTGGGCCATAGAGAGGGAATACAGGTACAGTTGCCCTGAATTGTGACACTAGAAGACTGAGCAGAATTGCTCTTCCATCTTAGATTCTTTGAAGGGTCAGAGCTATAGATAGTGATACAGGGTCACTAGTGCTAGACAGTAGTGCTGTTACAGTTGGAGCTGTGCTGCAGAGTCCGGACTTGGGATGGACATTCTTTTTAAGTATTAAAATAATTACTTATCAATGTTAGGGGTAGTTTTATCCCTTTGGTTTACTGTTTTATTTACTTTGTAACCAAGCAGGGACATATCCTGACACAAGTGATTGTGGGAGAGGGAAAAGAGTAATCAATTTCTGTAACATACTAGGATTAAATGTGTTGAGTGGTACAGAGAAATCTAGCCAGATGTCCCTATTTACATTTTTCTATTTGTTTGATGAGATTAAAAGCAAACAAATTTAAAGAAAATACCTTTTCACATAATGTATTGTTAACCTCTGGAACTCAGTGCCACTGGGTACTTGTTAGTAGTAGTCAAATAAAAAAAAAAACAATTAGATGCCTACCTGAATAAAAACACTATTTGCTGTTATTTTAACTATAACTGAATTTCAAGGACTTGTGGGGATTTTACTTGATACTGTAAAGCATCCAGCTTTGACCCAGGATATCAAACTAGATGGATGATTGGTTTGCTCAGTAATCGCAGTTCTCCATAATTCCTACAAGGTGGAGACATGGGGTAGCTTGAGGAGGTGGCTTTACTCTTCTGTTATGAGGATAAACAGCACTTCAGTCTACAGTGCTGTCAAGCAGGCAACTCTCACAAGCATTACATGCCTTGTACTATTTTTAAATTACATGTTGTTTCCCCTCATATTTCACTGCTGTAAATTTACTGAAGTCAAATTTGAAGAATTAGTTTCAGGACAGTCTAAATCTTTGTACTAAAAGTCTGCTCTTAAAAAAACTGAAAATGGTTCTGCACGTCATTTAAATGAGTCACTTACCAACTGTGGTCTAGCTTCTAGTACAATAAATAGAATGATCTGACATTCTCCAGCTACTCCCACAGTACCGCCTTCAAACTGAACAAAATGCCTTTAAAACAGTTGTTCTATTCTACTCGAGTAGTCCCAAAACAAGGGCTGGGCAAAATTTTTCAACAAACTTTTTTCAGTGAAAAATGTAGGTTCATCAACACCAAAACGTTTTGCAAATTTATGTTGATTTTGCTTTTTTTAGAAAAAAACTAAAAGCTTCTGAAAAACAAACATTTTGTTTTGACACATTTTGAAATGAAATGTTTTTATTTTTTGTTTAGAAATGATTGTTGTGACGAGTTAGATCACAGAACCCCCCTTGGGAGCTGCCACCTGATGTGCCAAGACTACTTCTGCCCCTGCTCTCCCTGCCAGCTTGGGACCCCAGCACCCTGTCTTGCTGAGCCAGACACATCCGTCTGCTCCAACAAAGACGCAGGATCTGAATTACTTGCCCCAAAGCTGCAGACTTAACTGAAGGCAGCTTGCAGAAGTGTTCCTGTCTTTAACACTCAGATGCCCAACTCTCAATGGGGTCCAAACCCTGAATAAATCCGTTTTACCCTGTATAAAGTTTATACAGGGTAAACTCAAAAATTGTTCGCCCTCTATAACACTGATAGATATGCACAACTGTTTGCCCTTCCAAGTATTAATACATACTCTGGGTTAATTAATAAGTAAAAAGTGATTTTATTAAATACAGAAAGTAGGATTTAAGTGGTTTCAAGTAGTAACGGACAGAACAAAGTAAATTACCGAGTAAAATAAAATAAAATAAAATAAAACACAAATCTAAACCTAATACAGCTGAATACAGGTAAAATCTCACCCTTAGAGATGTTTCAATAAGTTTCTTTTCTCAGACTCAGAGGGGTAGCCGTGTTAGTCTGGATCTGTAAAAAGCGACAGAGTCCTGTGGCACCTTATAGACTAACAGACGTACTGGAGCATAAGCTTTCGTGGGTGAATACTCACTTCGTCAGATGCATGTAGTGGAAATTTCCAGAGGCAGGTATAAATATGCAGGTAAGAATCAGTCATATGCCTGCATATTTATACCTGCCTCTGGAAATTTCCACTACATGCATCTGACAAAGTGAGTATTCACCCACGAAAGCTTATGCTCCAATACATCTGTCAGTCTATAAGGTGCCACAGGACTCTTTGTTGCTTTTCTCAGACTGGATATCTTCCTAGTCTGGGCACAATCCTGTCCCCTGGTACAGCCCTTGTTCCAGCTTAGGTGGTAGCTAGGGGATTCCTCATGATGGCTCCCTGTTTGTTCTGTTCCACCCACTTATATATCTTTTGCATAAGGCAGGAATCCTTTGTCCCTCTGGGTTCCCACCTCTCCTCACTGGAAAAGCACCAGGTTAAAGATGGATTCCAGTTCAGGTGACATGATCACGTCACTGTAAGACCCCAAGCCTTCATTCCTCCCAGCCTGACTCACAGAAAGGCCTACCTGCAAACAGAGCCATCCACAGTCAATTGTCCTGGTTAATGGGAGCCATCAAGATTCCAAACCACCATTAGTTGCCCACACTTTGCATACTTACAATAGGCCCTCAGAGTTATATTTCATATTTCTAGTTTTAAATACAAGAGTGATACATTTATAGAAATAGAATGAACACACTCAGTAGATTATAAGCTTTGTAATGATACCTTACAAGAGACCTTTTGCATGAAGCATATTCCAGTTACATTATATTCACTCATTAGCATATTTTTATAAAATCATATAGACTGCAACGGCACAATTGTGTTTCAAAATTTCCTTTAATTTTATGTTTCTTTAAATTTTTGAAATTGAAATTAAACATTTTATTTTGGCTTGAATGAAACAGTTCTCACATGGCTCCACAATATGCCAACATTTTTATGGCTGACCTGAAACAACGCTTCCTCAGCTCTCGTCCATTCACACCCCTTCTCTACCTACACTACATTGATGACATCTTCATCATCTGGACCCATGGGAAGGAGACTGTGGAAGAATTCCACCACAATTTCAACAGCTTCCACCCCACCATTAACCTCAGCCTGGACCAATCTAAATGGGAGGTCCACTTCCTATACACCACGGTACAAATAAGCGATGGTCACTTTAACACCACCCTATACCGAAAACCCACTGACTGCTATGCCTACCTTCATGCCTCCAGCTTCCATCTCGGACACACCACACGATCCATCATCTACAGCCAAGAGCTGAGGTACAACCGCATTTGCTCCAACCCCTCAGACAGAGACCAACACCTACAAGATCTTCACCAAGCATTCTCAAAACTACGATACCCGCACGAAGAAATAAGGAAACAAACCAACAGAGACAGAAGTGTACCCAGAAGCCTCCTGCTGCAAGACAAGCCTGAGAAAGAAACCAACAGAACTCCACTGGCCATCACCTACAGTCCTCAGCTAAAACCTCTCCAACGCATCGTCAGTGATCTACAACCCATCCTGGACAATGATCCCTGGCTTTCACAGGCCTTGGGGGGGCAGGCCAGTCCTCGCTCACAGACAACCCGCCAACCTTAAGCATATTCTCACCAGCAACCACACACCACTCCAGAGTAACTCTAACTCAGGAACCAATCCATGCAACAAACCTCGAAGCCACACATAGCTACACCAGCGACACCACCACAGGACCCAACCAGATCAGCCACAACATTACCGGTTCATTCACTTGCACTTCCAGCAATGTAATATGCGCCATCATAAGCCAGCAATGCCCCTCTGCTATGTACAAACTGGACAGTCCCCATGTAAAAGGATAATTGAACACAAGTCAGATATTCTGAATGGCAATATACAAAAACCTGTAGGAGAACACTTCAACCTCCCTGGACACACAATTGCAGATTTAAAGGTAGCCATCTTACAGCAAAAAAACTTCAGGACCAGACTTCAAAGAGAAACTGCTGAGCTTCAGTTCATTTGGAAATTTGATACCATTAGCTCAGGATTAAACAAAGACTGTGAATGGCTAGCCAACTACAAAAACAGTTTCTCCTCCCTTGGTGTTCACACCTCAACTGCTAGAAGAGGGCCTCATCCTCCCTGACTGAACTCACCTCGTTATCTCTAGACTGATTCTTGCCTGCATATTTATACCTGCCTCTGGAAATTTCCACTACATTCATCTGACGAAGTGGGTATTCACCCACGAAAGCTTATGCTCTGTTAGTCTATAAGGTGCCACAGGACTCTTTGTCGCTTGAAATAAAATAGCATTATTAAGGTTTCTTTGTACATTTCTGACTGGGAAAAAGTAATTGCATGTAGACTGTAAATATACTGTAAGCAAAACTGTGCCGCCTTCTTACACTTGACTTTGCTGAATGCTCCCAGTCTCAACTTTTGCTTGTATTACCGTTACCTTCTCTATTTTTCAGAGGAAATTTTTACATGATGTCCTTAACAGAACACAATTATATACCATAAGAGGGGTAGATACCACCTCTCAATAAACCAAAGAAAATTACCTCCCTTAAAAGCAGCGTTTATTTTGAACTTTGCAGCATCTATCATTTCAGCAAGGCTTCTCTACGCTTGCCATCCAGTCCTTTAGATATTATTTTGGTATTCAACTGGTCTTTTAAAAAACACACACACATTTTTGCCTTTATCCTAGACTCTGCAAAATACCAGCAAAACTATTTCTTTAAGAATGTGATTATACACAGAAAATTCAACTGGTTCATTAGGCACTGAACTTTTTCCTCAAACCTCAAACTCAGCTAGTTATTGTGCTGTAGTTTATCCTATAAAATTAAAATTCCTTTGATATGGAATCCAATATGACTGACACACAAAGCCCATTGATATACCTTCTATTCCAGGGGTTCTCAGGACAATTTTTTTGGAGGCCTCACACTTTTTCCTAAAATACTTAATTACCTTTAGGAAAAACAAATAAATATGCACATATACACGTCCAAATCATTGTAATTTATTTATTGCCAGCTAGTAAATCTGCTGTTAAAAGTGGTATTAACAAACACACAAATATCACTTTTGACAATGTACTTAACTCAGCCCCAGCAAACCTGGGGACAAATTAAGCAGGGGCCAGGGGCAATTGGGGGGTGGTGGTGCTGGGGGAGATATCGGGGGCCAGACCTGAAGCCCTGTAGCCAGAGCCTGCTTCCCCACAACCCTAGGGCTGAAGCCCAAAACCTGAGCTCCTCCGTCTCTGGGAAGGTGGGGAACTCATCAGGTGCCTGCTCTGGTGGTGTGCCCCAGCTGTCTCCAGAGGGGGCACGGCCCAACCCCTGCTTGCAGCCCTAGCAGCCAACACCAAGGCGGTGCATCCAGGAGCAACAGGGAGGGCAAGGGAGCGCTGCTTCCCCACTCCTCTCTTCCTTCCCCCACAATCACAGCCCAGGAGGCTGTGGCCGCAAGAAAAGCCCGTGGCCACATTAATTCCATCTTCTTCATTAAACTAGTTCTCAGCTCTTTTCTAATTTCTTCCACTGTCTTAAAGAAACTCTTGCAGATGCCTGTGTACCTGTGCTGACAATGAAAAGCAGATAGGTGAGTTCTGAAAACTGAATTATTGTATTACATGTGCACAGAAAAATAAAGCAGTGAGTGAAATGTAGTTCTTGCATAATAATCAGAAAAATGCCTTAAAATCAAAATCATTATTATTTGATTACTTACATTTATAAGGTACCCATCATCACGGTATTATGTTAGTTTTGTGATAGGTCTAGCATGTGCAATATAATGTGGAATTAGAGGTACATAAAAGACCACACAAAGGATGGGTCATTAAAATCACGGACAAATAATGTACCTGAATCCCTTGACCTTCAAATACCATTACTAAATATGAATTTCACCTATTTCTTAGAATACTCAATTTTTTGGACATGCTTCTCAATTGATATTGGAATAGTTAGGGACTGGGAACTGCATCTTGGCCCTGGTCTACACTACAAGTTTAGGTCGAATTAGGTCGAGTGTTAGATCGATTTAACCCTGCACCCATCCACATGACAAAGCCATTTTTGTCGAGTTAAAGGGCTTGATTTCTGTACTCCTCCCCCATGAGGGGATTAGTGCTGAAATCGACCCTGCTGGGTCGAATTTGGGGTAGTGTGGACGCAATTCAACGGTATTGGCCTCCGGAAGCTATCCCAGAGTACTCCATTGTGACCGCTCTGGACAGCACTCTCAGCTCAGATGCAGTGGCCAGGTAGACAGGAAAAGCCCTGCAAACTTTTGAATTTCATTTCCTGTTTGGCCAGTGTAGCGTGCTGATCAGCACAGGTGACCATGCAGAGGTCATCAGCACAGGTGACCATGGAGTCCCAGAATCGCAAAAAAGCTCCAGCATGGACTGAACGGGAGGTACTGCATCTGATCGCTGTATGGGGAGACGAATATGTTGTATCCAAACTCCGTTCCAAAAGACGAAATGCTGGAATATTTGAAAAAATCTCCAAGGGCATGAAGGACAGAGGTTATAACAGGGACCCGCAGCAGTGCTGCGTTAAGCCTACCAAAGAACCAGAGAGGCAAACGGCCGCTCCGGGTCAGAGCCCCAGACATGCTGCTTCTATGATGAGCTGCATGTCATTCTAGGGGGTGCCCCCTACAACTACCCGACCCATGTGCTTCCCACCTCCCCCACCCCTCCCGGGCTACCTTGGCAGTTATCCCCCCATTTGTATGAAGAATGCATGAATTTGAAACAACGACTTTATTGCCTCTGCAAGCCGAGATCAAAGGGGGGAGGGGAGGGCGGTTGGCTTACAGGGAAGTAGAGTGAACCAAGGGGGTGGGTTTTCATCAAGGAGGAACAAAAAGAACTTTCACACCGTAGCCTGGCCAGTCATGAAACTGGTTTTCAAAGCTTCTCTGATGCGCAGTGCACCCTGCTGTGCTCTTCTAACCGCCCTGGTGTCTGGCTGCATGTAATCAGCAGCCAGGCGATTTGCCTCAACCTCCCACCCCACCATAAACGTTTCCCCCTTACTCTCACAGATATTGTGGAGCACACAGCAAGCAGTAATAACGATGGAAATACTGGTTTCGCTGAGGTCTAACCGAGTCAGTAAACTGCGCCAGCGTGCTTTTATATGTCCAAAGGCACATTCTACCACCATTATGCACTTGCTCAGCCTATTGTTGAACTGCTCCTTACTACTGTCCAGGCTTCATGAGCCATGGGAGCAAGGGATAGGCTGGGGTAGATGCGACCGCGCGGTGCTGCTGACTGGGAGAGCAGCCTGAGGCAGAACCCTCCAGTTGGCATGATATTCAGGCAGGACTGAATCTCCATTAGACGAAACTTAAGGAAGAGAATGACCTAGAGTCATTCCCATTTTTGTCTAGGTGCTCCCCGACCGACCTCACCAAGGCCGGCCAGGAGCACCCCTGTCTGCCCAGGCACCCCCAAACAACCTAACCAAGGTTGGCCAGGAGCACCCACGGGACGACGACAACAGTAGCAGTCGTATTGTATCATCTGCTGTCTGCAAGGCAAGGCCAAGGGGATGCTGCTGTGTAGCACTGCAGTACCGCGTCTGCCAGCAGCACCCAGGAGACATACAGTGACAGTGAGCTGAGCAGGCTCCATGCTTGCCGTGGTATGTCGTCTGCATGGGTAACCCAGGAAAAAAGACGAGAAATGATTTTTTGCCGTTGCTTTCACGGAGGGAGGGAAGGGGGCCTGATGACATGTACCCAGAACGACCCACGACAATGTTTTTGCCCCATCAGGCATTGGGAGCTCAACTCAGAATTCCAATGGGTGGCAGAGACTGCGGGAACTGTGGATAGCTACCACAGTGCAACACTCCGAAAGTTGACGCTAGCCTCGGTACTGTGGACGCACACCGCCGACTTAATGCGCTTAGTGGGGACAAACACAATCGATTGTATCAAATCGATTTCTAAAAAATCGACTTCTACTAAATTGACCTAATTTCACAGTGTAGACATACCCTTGGTCTCAAGGGCACAAGGTTTCATCAAGCCTTGTGATTATTTAGGACCACGGAGGGTCTGAGACAATTGGTTGCAAGGTAACACTGCAGTTTGAATTATTTCATCCAAAGTTTCAGCCTCTCCCTTTAAATTGCAGTTCAACTCTAGTTATGTAAAAATAGCAAAGTGGAGTTTCCTGTTTATTGTCTCCAATGACCTCCAAACGTCCAAATCAATTCTGCTGTTTGTAAGTGCAATGATTAGGTTTTCCTGGCTGCCGGTGCTGCAAATTCAGCCTGGAAGTTAAAGGTTAAACTGGTTTCTTGCTGGCTGACACATCACCAACAATCTGCAAATGGAACCTAGCCAACAATTCTGTTGATTATGTACAAGCCAGAAAAGACTCTAGCTCTTCCAGTGATGTATTAGCTCTGCCAGCCATAGATATGACCCTGAACACACAGAGGATGCAAAGTAAGCATCCTAATCTGACAATAATCAAACTTCAAAACCCAGTTATCAGTGTGCTGTTTTATTTCCAAATTGTCCCAAGTGGCATCAGCAATGGCATTTTCTAACGTGTTGATAAAATATTTTAATATACACAAGGAATATTAATTTAATATTCCTTATGGTTTATTTTATACTTTATATTTTAAAATTCTATATAAAATAATATTAATAAACCACTAGTTTTTTACTTATCAATATTATAATTATTTTAAAAGTTTATAATAAAAACATTTATATATTTGACAGCTTTGCTTTATGCTTTTGAATGTTTCCCTATAATAAAGTATATTGTATGCAATCCTATTGTTTACAATTAACTGTTGTATGCTAAAGTTAAACTCGTTCAGTTTTAAAAAATTAAACAACATAAACATTCTGCTAAAGGAAAGTAAGGATTTTCATAACACTACTTGAACAAAATATTTGCCATTAATCATTCCAAAAAAACGTAGAACTGAAAATTAAAAGAATATAAAACATAACACACAAAGTGAACTTCACAAGTTAGCAATGACACTAAGGATCTGTTCCTGCCCCCAATGATTTCAAAGGAGTAGGACAATGCCTTAAGATTTAGGGAAGCCTTCTGGATATTAAAGTTACAAACTTGTATTTTATTACACAACTTTCACATTCACCATTGTAATCTACTATGTCTTTACCAGTCAAACATTAATATGCATTCCACAATATTCTACAGCACCTTATTTAACTAATAGTATCAACTATGTGTTACTCTTGAAATGTTTGAAATTCACTGTGTTGAGGCAGCAAGACCCTAAATTCTAATTCTTTTATAAAACAACCCATTAAGATCTTTCCTCAAAGGGTTTACTCTCTACTTTCCAAGAAATCATTTAAACAACTTCTCTGGACACTAAATATAATTCTAATGATTTACAGGAGTTTAATGCTGGTCTCAGATTATTGGGAAATTAGCAAAAATGATAAAGTCAATTTATAATAGATCTACTGGATCTAATTAGAATTTTTAAAAACTACAATCTCTCTACATTAACAAAATTCTATTAATGTACAATAAATAGTACTGGCTTATCTCTTGTGGTATAAAATTACCTTCTCATGTCCCAGCTCTCATGCCTAAATAACCATCTTAAACTATGAGAGGTAACATGTAGTAACTTAGTTTAATTATAATTGAATTCAGCACTGTTTACTGATGACGGACCAAAGAAACTAAGTAGATCCATACAGATAAGATGTTGTTTGGGTATGGATGAATATACACAGCAAGAGCAAATTCTGTGTTTGGGATTTCTGAAGAATGAATGCCAGTTTGATACACAGCCTCGCTTATTGATGGTAAATCTGTGTATGGCATCTGGATAGGGTATCCTGTCACCTAGAAAAACATAGGATTGAAACTATAAGTACAGTTTGAAAGGATTATTTTATGAAAAACTAAATGCTATACTTTTATTCATAATAGTTTTATGGTTAAAAAATGTTCACATATCAAAAACAGTATATGGCATATGCATTTGTCTGAATTTGAAATGAAGCATTTGATAATTCTCTTATGAGTTCCATCAAGTTGTCTAATTATTAAGTAACCAACCTCTCATTTATCAGAAATGTATTTTAGCTCTGAGCTACTGATTCAATGTAAAGATTATATTGTATATTCTTGTATCATACAATAAAACATACTGTAAAAAGTTACTGCACTGCATTAAGAAACTTTCAGAAAAATAAAAATTGTTCTTTCTTTGTACTTATTAACCATGATAAGTTGAGAGAATGAAATTCTGGCTCCACTGAAGCCAATGGGAGTTTTGCCATTGACTTCAACGTGGCCAAGATTTCATGCAGAATATCCAAATTAAAAGTTTTGTCAGTATACATGAAAAGTAAGCAATTCATTAGGGCTGTTGATTAATCACAATTAACTTATGCGATTAACTCAAAAAAGTTAATCCCAATTGATCACAGTTTTAATCACACTGTTAAGCAATAGAATACTAAGTGAAATTTATTAAATATTTTTGGATGTTTTCCTATATTTTCAAATATATTGATTTCAATTACAACACAGAATACAAAGTGTACACTTATATTATTATTTTTGATTACTAATATTTACACTCTAAAAATGATAAACAAAAGAAATTGTATTTTTCAATTCACCTCATACAAGTACTGTAGTGCAATCTCTTTATCATGAAAGTGCAATTTACAAATGTAGATTTTTTTTGTTACATAACTGCACTCAAAAATAAAACAATGTAAAACTTTAAAGCCTACAAAACCTCTCAGTCCTACTTCTTGTTCAGCCAATTGCGAAGACAAACAAGTTTGTTTACACAGGACATAATGTTACCTACTTATTATTTACAATGTCACCTGAAAGTGAGAACAGGCATTTGCATAGCATTTTTGTAGCTGGCACTGGTGCACATACACCTAAAGTGGAATGGACATGTGTATGCACTCAAAGAAGAACAGATTGTGCTGAAAGGAGAACTATCAGACTGGAGGGAGTTATTAGTGGAGTACTTCAAGGGCTGGTCTTGGGACTGATTTTATTTAATATTTTAATTTGCACAAAAATAGGAATGTGCTAGTGAAATTTGCTGATGACACGAAGTTCAGAGGCATCATCATTACAGGGGAGGACTTGAATTTTATACAGGAGGAAATGGATGACATTGAGGACTGTGGTAATAGAAATTGGATGCAATTTAATAATACACAGTGCAAGGTAGTGCAGTTGAGAAGAAGGATTTCTGATGTACACTGGGAGGAAGGGGTCTCCAGCTGGAAACAACACAGGAGAAGAAAGACCTGAGCATATTATTCGATCACCTGATGACTATGAGCCTGTTGCCCCTTTTTGACCTGGCTAGCCAAAGTTTGGAGAGCAAGTCCAAGTCCAGTTCAGCATCTATAAATTGGGTCCATTGCCAGTCTATCCTGGAATGTGTTTGGTGGTATCCGATATGTCAGGAACATAAAGTCTCCGCAGGTCCCCTGACAGTTCATGTGGGGTTTCCTTTTCCCCTCTGCTTCTAATTCATAGGTATGCTCGGAGCCAGAGAATTTGAAAGTAGTGTCCGTTGAGTAGGGTGGACTGACCATCTCTCTAGTTCTTTCTATACCATGAATCAGAGAAGAACTGAAGCAGAAGGGAAGGAGAGCGGGTAGTGGAATACAGATAGGGTCCACACATCTTGAAGAACCTCCAATTACAGGTCAGTATTTTTAATCATAGATGGAAATTCATCTTTACAGAGTTGAAGGTCCTCCATATAAAATGTAATTTAGAGTAACGGCTCGGAGCAGCCCGAGCAGCAGGACGTAGCCCAGGCCCAGCAGAACAGCTGGGGACCCACCAGGCAGCAGTGGGAGCCCCAGGGCCAGAGGTCCAAGGAGCAGCAACAGCAACAGGGCCAGGAGGCAGCCCACATGGCTCCTGCAGCGCCCCCCGATGGCCGGGAGGAGGAATTACATGCTTCCCGACCAGAGCCCATCAAAGCTTCCCTCGCAGGGAAGCCAGTTAACAAGCAGTTCTAAAACTGCTTCAAAATTTAACAACCGGTTTGTGTGAACCGGTGCGAACCGGCTCCAGCTCACGCCTGCTTGTAACTCAGCAAAGTATGTAGGAACTGGCCCATGTGACTCCAGTCTCCATTTTGCTCTAATTTTCCACAGTAAGAACAAAGAGGTGTTCTTACACCTGGAAAAAGACTATAAAAGGCTGATGCCTCATTTCCATCTTGTCTTCAATCCTGCTTCTTACCTCTGGAGGGACTTTGCTACAAATGGAAGCTCTACACAAAGGACTGAATGACCCATCCCAGCTGTGGATGTACTCCAGAGACTTGATATTGAACCTGCAGTTTATTTCATCACTGCTACAAGCTTGAACCAAGAACTTTGCCATTACTGTATATAATTGATTCCATTTAACCAATTCTAGCTCTCATCTATATCTTTTTCCTTTTATGAATAAACCTTTAGATTTTAGATTCTAAAGGCTTGGCAACAGTCTGATTTGTGGGTAAGATCTAATTTGTATATTGACCTGGGTCTGGGGCTTGGTCCTTTGGGATCGAGAGAACCTTTTTTCTTTTACTGGGGTATTGGTCTTCATAACCATTTGTCCCCATAACGAGTGGCACTGGTGGTGATACTGGGAAACTGGAGTGTCTAAGGGAATTGCTTGTGTGACTTGTGTTAGCCAGTGGGGTGAGACCAAAGTCTTCACTGTTTGGCTGGTTTGGTTTGCCTTAGAGGTGGAAAAACCACAGCCTTGGGCTGTAACTGCCCTGTTTTAGCAATTTGTCCTGAATTGGCACTCTCAGTTGGGTCCCGCCAGAACCAGCATCATTACAAGAGGATTCCCTCTGTGCAGGTTTTGTGGAGACAGCCATAAGGTGCTCTTCGGAGGACCCTCTTGCAAGCCCTAGCACAGAGGTAGGAGGGGCATTTTAGGCCAGGCGAACAGCATGCAGCACTACATTCCATAGGGCAGCCCAGGGAAGCTGTCTCTACGTTATGTCAAGAGCTTCTCCAGCCCCTGGAACAGCCCAGCATTGGAGAGGCACAGAGACATCTTAAAGCCACTTTAGCCCCCATTTCTACTTCTGCTGTGAATTCTATGCTTGTGCCTCTGAGAGTATGTCTACCTTGGAGCTAGGAGGTGTAATTTCCAGCTTGAGGAGACAACCACACTAGCTCTGATCAAGCTAAAGTGCTAAAAAGAGTGTAGCCACGGCAGCACAAGCTATGGGAGAGACTAATTGTCCCAATTACACTAAGACACTAAGTTCATGCTCCAAGTACATCCAAGACAGTAATAGGTACTCAGGACAGCTAGCCCCTGCTGCTGCTACAGCTACAATTTTATTTTTAGCACACTATCTTAATCAGAGCTAGTACAGGTATATCTCCTCAAACTGGAATTTATACCTCCAGCTTGAAGTGTAGATAATACCTCTAGAGGCACAGCACAGAATCTCACCCAAAGAGGGTATCTTATAATAAATCATTATGAAGAATTTTAAAATAATTTTTATGTACAGTAACATTTATACTTGTGTTATGAGCAGATGCACAGTATAAAGGGAAAACAATATCACACAAGGGATGATTAATAACTGGAACACAATTCTGCTTTTGTTTCATAATGTTGTTATAACTAGGGTTAGTGCTCTGTTGCTTCCCCAGCCAGCTCCATTTTTCTATCTAATGAATGGATCTTTCAGGAGAATCTATGGAATATGACCATGATAAATAAAATCATTGTAGAAATATTTTCCTTCAAGAAAATGGAATATCCCAAGTACTGTGATTTAAAGTGAAGTTACAGGACAGAAACTTTGAGAAAATACATTTCAGAAAAAAGGCTTTTAAGCTTTCAATCTAAATTCCATTTTATTGTTTGTGGCAGAAGTTGTATGATATCTAGTGTACTGAAGATTTTCAGTGCATCTGTGAAAATTTTGCATGTTTTTTGTTTGTGTCTCACTTGGTTAAGATAGCAAAGAGGGATTCCACTGAGTCAGTGGAGCTATTCCAAATATACACTGGAGTAACTGAAATCAAAATCTATCCTACTGTATGGCTATGAAATTACACCTTCCTCATTCCTACACACTATACAAAAGCTGATTTACAATTGTGGTATTTTATTGACAGAATTAAACATGTTCTGAAGTAATGATAGTTGTTTAAAACAACAACAACAAAGGCTGCCTCCAAACAAATACACCGTCTGTTTCCTAGAACGGGCGTCTTGTGGCCACATTAAGCTGTTTTGATCCTCTCATATTCATGGAGGATGAATTTCAGAGTAACAGCCGTGTTAGTCTGTATCCGCAAAATGTAGTCCACGAAAGCTTATGCTCTAATAAATTTGTTAGTCTCTAAGGTGCCACAAGTACTCCTGTTCTTCTTTTTATGGAGGACGAAGTTCACCCAGAATCACTTAAGTCCTATTTCAGACATATTTTGAGGTCTTAAGTGGCGTCTAAGCCTCATTTTGCATGTAACAATACGGGTGAATTTCTCACAGACTGAGTATGGGAAGAAGCCTGCGTTGTTTTTATGTATGCCCTCAATAATCAGCAGACTGAACATTTTTAGGAAGTGGTGGGTTTTTTTTGTTCTGACCCCTGCAGCTCCCCAGTCACCATGGCGCGGGGACAGGGGGCCCCCACAGGCCCTGGCCTGCCCCGTGGCGGCAGGGGGACCCCCCGCAGCTCCCCACTGCCGCGGTGGCAGGGGGATTCCTGCAGCTCCCCACCGCTGCTGGCAAGGGAAAACCCAGAGCTCCCAGCCACCCCCAGCTGACCAGTCCCTTACCATTCTGTCATGGATATTTTTAGTAAAAGTCAGGGACAGGTCAGGGGTCCTTGAGATTTTCTTTATTCCCCGTGACCTGTCCGTGACTTTTACTAAAAAAATATCCATGACGAAATCTTAGCCTTACTCATGAGTCACCCACGTGTGGAATACACATAGGGACCATCACTCCAGGAAGAAGAGAACGTTACTTACCTGTAACTGGAGGTTCTTAGTGATGTGTGGTCCCTGCCCTCCATCCCCTCTGCTTTGGACTGGATTCCATAATGGTAAGAGGGAAACTGCAGAGGCATCGACCCGCACTACCTCTTATACCCTTGGCTGAGAGCACGAGGAGATGCACTACATACGTGTGGGTCAATGGACACTGCTAAGAAACATTTCTGAACTCAAACTCAAGAATAAAATTTTTTATTAAAGCTAATGTTAAAAAACGTTTAATACATAGGTTGAGAAAAGAGTGTCTGTACATCTGGGTATAGTGCTTAGATTAAAAACAAACTTTGTATTTGTGGATAAAGTCATAAGATACATATAGTGCATAATTAGCAATAACCCAAATTTAGGTGAATGAATTGAAGAATACAGTTTAGATATTTAGCATCCATGTATTCAGGTACATTACTCATGAAAAAAGTTATACAGAGAGTTGGTGGCAGAAAGCAAAATATATCAATGAGTGAAGATTGTCCCTCAGTAATTGAGAATTTAGGATAGGTTGTCCATTTAGATAAAAACTGTCCATCAGGAAAGTATTTGAGTTACTTTCCCGACTGCACTTCTCATTGGCACTCCAGCTCATTCCTCCTGATATTGCCGATGTCCAGTGATGTGTTCTATGTAGATGTCCCTCGACCACCTGATGGCATCCAACACCATGTGTTGCTGCATCAGCCAAGCGTACTGTTGACCGACTCCACATTCTCTCAGCACTCGCTCGTTACCGGGGTACCATACGCCCAGGACTCCGATGATCTGCTCATGAGTTTGGATCTCGTAGCCCTTAGCTCTCAGGATGTCGGCCAGAGGGGCGTATTTCTCCAGCTTTCGAGATCAGGCATCGTGGAAAGCCAGGGTCTTGTTTTCGAAGGGCACTGTAACATCCACCATGATGATCTTCTTCCAGTCCTTGTTGGTGATGACGATGTCCGGTCACAGTTGGCTGTCAGTTCCGGGGATGGCGGAGTTCACGGCTACCTTCCCCACAGGTGGATGGCTCTGACTAGGCGATCTTGGATGGCGTTGTGTCGCAGTTGCCAGGCTCTGGAATGGGGCTTGCAGCTACACAAGATGTGGGGTAGTGTCTCGTTGGCATAGGCGCACTTCCTGCATCACTTGTCCCGATTCCCATGGCGGACGGCTCCGTTCAGCGGGACGCAGTTGAGCCGGGCCCAGTGGATGAACCTACAGTTGGCAAATTGGGTGAAGCTGTCCCCGGGGAGGAAATGGTTGCTGGCGTCCCACATGCATGTCACCTTGAAGGCCTTGCCCTGGTCCGGCTTCCGTTTACACTAAAACTTAACTTAGCTAACTATCACTAAGACAAACTATTTACAAAGTAAGTCACTCTTTTAGCAAACTAAAAGTGCGAAGGAACGGGGTTCCAACTCAGGCCATGCAGCAGTAAAAGAGAACTGAAGAGCTGTCGACCTGCACTACCTCTTATACTCTTAAGCTGGAAGCTCAAGGAGATGCACTATGCACTTGCAGGTCAACGGACACTGCTAAGAACACTTCCGGACTCAGGCACATGGCATGCAAGTGCACCCATGTGTCGAATACAGATAGGGACCATCATCACTTGAAGAAGAATAACACGTACAATCCGTCTAAATGATAACTAATGAGTGGGAAACTAAATAACCATCTTAACATATCTGAAAGATGTAAACAGCAAAGATGGAAAAAAATTGTATTTGTTGTTCTAAAACATGAAACCAAAAGGGTGACATTATGAAAAGAAATATCAGGAAATAATTTCCAAAATGTGAGATTTATTATAAGATGCATTCTGGCAAAAACTGTTTTACATATTCTATGTCAACTTACAGAAATGTATGTCTGTGGTTCTTATTTTGAGCATTTTAAAGTTATTTTTGTTCCTTTTTTATATAGCTAGTCGTTATTTCCTTACTTATATCAAAATAAAGCAGTATTAAAATATGTTTGATCATGAGTGAGCTTCTGTATTCAGTGCTGCAGCTATTTATACACATTACCTTCTTTATACTACACATACTCAGTTTTAAATTAATCTCTTAATATTGTTTATAATTTAAATTATAAAATTTAATTGTTTATAATGTAAATACTAACCCAATAATGTTCCAGTAAACTTTCCAATTCATTTTCTTCTTTGTCTGTAACAAAGATCCTATTTCTTAATTCTAGCTTGGGAAGAATTTGTCGTAGAAGAGCAGTACACTGTCGATGCCACCGAGTTGGTTGCTGAAATCGCCATTCCATTATTTTACTTTTTAAGGTCTTTTCGATCCTGTGATAAAAGTTACAAAATCTTTATAAATAGGGCTGTCAAGCAATTAAAAAAATTGTGATTAATCACGTGATAAAAAAAAATTAATTGCGGTTAATCGTGCAATTAATCGCACTGTTAAACAATAATAGAATACAATTTATTTAAATATTTTTGGATGTTTTCTACATTTTCAAATATATTAATTTTTATTACAACACAAAATACAAAATATACTGTGCTCACTTTATATTTATTTTTGATTACAAATATTTGCACTGTAAACAAACAAAAGAAATAGTATTTTTCAATTCCCCCATTAGAAGTACTATAGTGGAAATTCTTTATCATGAAAGTTGAACTTACAAATGTAGAATTATGTACAAAAAACCTGCATTCAGAAATAAAACAATGTAAAACTTTAGAACCTACTAGTCCACTCAGTCCTACTTCTTGTTCAGCAAATCGCTCAGACAAACAAATTTGTTTATATTTGCGGGAGATAATGCTGCCCGCTTCCTGTTTACAATGTCACCTGAACGTGAAAACAGGTGTTCGCATGGCACTGGCATCGCAAGATATTTACGTGCCAGATGCGCTAAAGATTCATATGTCCCTCCATGCTTTGGCCACCATTCCAGAGGACATGCGTCCATGCCGATGACTGGTTCTGCTCGATAACAATCCAAAGCAGTGTGGACAAATGCATGTTCATTTTCATATCATGAGTCAGATGCTACCAGCAGAAGGTTGATTTTTCTTGTTTGGTGGTTCAGGTTCTGTAGTTTCCGCATGAGAGTGTTGCTCTTTTAAGACATCTGATAGCGTGCTCCACAACTCGTCCCTCTCAGATTCTGGAAGGCACTTCAGATTCATAAACCTTGGGTCGAGTGCTGTATCTATCCTTAGAAATCTCACATTGGTACCTTCTTCGCATTTTGTCAAATCTGAGGTGAAAGTGCTCTTAAAACAAACAACATGTTCTGGATCATCATCCGAGACTGCTATAACATGCAATATGTGGCAGAATGTGCATAAAACAGAGCAGGAGGCATACAATTCTCCCTCAAGGAATTCAGTCACAAATTTAATTAAAGCATTTTTTTTAACAAGCATTATCAGCATGGAAGCATGTCCTCTGGAATGGTGGCCAAAGCATGAAGCGACATACAAATGTTTAGCATATCTGGCATGTAAATACCTTGCAATGCTAGTTTCAAAAGTGCCATGCAAATATTCTCACTTTCAGGTGACACTGTAAACAAGAAGCAGGCAGCATGATCTCCTGTAAATGTAAATAAACTTGTTTGTCTTAGCGATTAGCTGAATGAGAAGTAGGACTGAGCAGACTTGTAGGCTCTAAAGTTTTACACTGTTTTGTTTTTGAGTGCAGTTATGTAACAAAAAAAATCTACATTTGTAAGTTGCACTTTCACGATAAAGAGATTGCACTACAGGACTTGTTTGAGGTGAACTGAAAAATACTGTTTCTTTTGTTTATCATTTTTACAGTGCAAATATTTGTAATAAAAAAATATAAAGTGAGCACTGTACACTTCGTATTCTGTGTTGTAACTGAAGTCAATATATTTGAAAATGTAGAAAAACCATCCAAAAATATTTAATAAATTTCAATTGGGATTCTATTGTTTAACAGTGCGATTAATCGTGATTAATTTTTTAACCGTGATTAACTTTTTTGAGTTTATCGCGTGAGTTAACTGACAGCCCTATTTATAAATAAATTTAAGTAATGAAACATGATTAACAAAATTCCCTGTGACCTTTTAAAGCATTTATTTTTCATGATCTGGACCTAAAACTTTAACGCTTCTTTTCGATAAACATGGCTAGTATACATAGAATTAATATACTTCAGCAATTCCACTAGCAGGCCAGTCTGAAAAGATAAATTTGTGGTAGACAAGTAATGGACTGTTGACCTGGTTTCCCAAGAAGCTGAGCATCCCCAACTTCCACTATGGTCACATGCTTTTAGTATTCAAAAAGATCCCTACCTGTTCCGTAGTTCTTCTACCATGCTTCCATTAGTAGGGGTGTAAAGTATTTCTTTTGGCTGAAAGAGATAGATGTATACTTGATAGGAAGTTAAGATATAACAAGACATTTGGCCAGATCCTCAAATGAAGTGCAGCTACTTTGCACACATTGTCAGTGGAATATGTACATAGAGTAAACACAATTGGCCCTCTGAGGATCATCCCAGTGTCCCAGAGGTTCCTATGCTACCCAGCTGCACACACAGAGGGTGCGGGTGGAGGGAAGGAGCCATGATAGGGACACGCACATACTGCTTCAATCCCGAGCTGTGATTTTGGCCCCATTGGGGCTGTTAACAACCACGTCAATTAGACCAATTCTCTGGTTGCTCTAATTTATGCGTGAAGATTGTTCTTGCACATAACAGCCCCATAATCAGGGCAGTGCAAAGATGATCTTTATGTCATCTTGGCACACACACATATAGGCCTTCCACAACATCTAATTTGCACTGTGTAATCCCCTCAGCAGTAGTCAACGATCTACCCATTAACTTTTACTATCTTAATGAAAATAGAGTTGGCACCTTTCCCAACCTACTTTGTTTAGCTCTTATAACAATAAGGTGATATGGTTCAGTTCAAACCTTCTCTGCAGGCTTGACTGCTCCTTCAAGACTGCTCCACACACATCTTTCCTCATAGAGTCACTCACAAATCCATTATATTCAGGAACTAGCCACCTGCCTCTAAATCAGCATAGCCAACCCACTTAACCTTTTCCCAGCAGGATTTACAGCTGCTTACAATAGTGGGCTATTCAAGCAATTACTGCTCGCTTTTTACAGAAACTTATTAACAATGATGATCTTTTGAAACAAACATAACAAATGATAATTACTATAATTCATATCAGACAGATAAACTTTGAAAATTGGAGGAGTTACCTGTACAGTTTGTGTTTTTATGCATTGAAAATTGTATGGTAGAAATTGCCTCCAAAAACCTTCCTTTGAAATTTCAAAACTTACGCACATTGGTGAACTGTTTTGCTGTGTATTGAACCAGACCTGTCAAAACAGTAGTATAAAATGTGGCAATCAATCTACAAAAATTGTTTTAAATTAAAAGATGTGAAACATACTTTTAAATGTTTTCCTTTAATACCAATACAAGTATATAAGAAGTCAGAGGAATGCCATTATATAGTATGATGGAGGGAAGCAATTGCACTTGTACTGCCAACTGAAGAGGATCAGGCTTAACCACCTGTAGTTTTGGCTAACATTTCACTAATACAAACATAGGGCCTGAACCTGCAAGTCATCCCTATGGGGAACTCCCAAAGAAGTCAAATGGAAAAAGGAAGATTACTAATCTTACAGTAACTGGAGTTCTTTGAGACATGTGGTTCCTATTGGTATTCCACTGTGTGTGCGTGCGCATGCACTCCATGAGCCTGAGACCAGAAGCTTTTTTCACTAGCAGTGTCTATTGGTCTGCAACTGCATCCTGTGCTCTGAACTGAGGGCACAAGGGGCAGTGCGGACCAACTGCCTCTCCAGCTCCTTCTCTACTACAAATCACCTTAGGGCTACTTGGATGATCCGAGGAATGGAAAACCTGTCTTATGAAAGGAGACTCAAAGAGCTCGGCTTGTTTAGCCTAACCAAAAGAAGGTTGAGGGGAGATACGATTGCTCTCTATAAATATATCAGAGGAATAAATACCAGGGAGGGAGAGGAATGATTTAAGTTCAGTACCAATGTGGACACAAGAACAAATGGATATAAACTGGCCATCAGGAGGTTTAGACTTGAAATTAGATGAAGGTTTCTAAGAGGAGTGAAGTTCTGGAACAGCCTTCCAAGAGGAGCAGTGGGGGCAAAAGACTTATCTGGCTTCAAGACTAAGCTTGATAAGTTTATGGAGGGGATGGTATGATGGGATAGCCTAATTTTGGCAATAAATTGGTCTTTGACTATTAGCGGTAAATATGCCCAATGGCCTGTGATGGGATGTTAGATGGGGTGGGATCTGAGTTACTACAGAGAATTCTTTACTGGGTGTCTGGCTGGTGAGTCTTGCCCACATGCTCAGGGTTTAGCTGATCGCCATATCTGGGGTTGGGAAGGAATTTTCCTCCAGGGCAGATTGGCAGAGGCCCTGGGGGTTTTTCGCCTTCCTCTGCAGTGTGGGGCACGGGTCACTTGCTGGAAGATTCTCTGCACCTTGAAGTCTTTAAACCATGATTTGAGGACTTCAATGGCTCAGACATAGGTTTGATACAGGAGTGGGTGGGTGAGATTTTGTGGCCTGTGTTGTGCAGGAGGTCAGATTAGATGATCATAATGGTCCCTTCTGACCTTAAAGTCTATGATTCTATGATTCCTCAGGACTCAAGGTATGAGAGGAAAGTGTGAAAAAGGAAAGGCTACTTATGCTATGCAGTAACTGGAATTCTTCAAGATGTGTGTCCTTGTGGGTGCTCCACTTCAGTTATGCCTTCACCCCAAGAGCCTTTGACTGGAGATTTTTGCTAGTAGTCCCCATTCACCCCACCCATGTGCCCTACATGTCCTTGTGCCTTGCACAGAGGATATGTAGGACTGTGTGGGAGAGCCATCTTCAGTTCCTTCTCCACCACTAAGTCCCTCAGAGGAAACTCCAAAGCAGAAGGGAAAGAGAGGGGGTAGTGGAGCACCCACAGAACACACATCTCAAAGAACTCCAGTTACTGCACAAGCTGAGTAACCTTCCTTCTTCTTTGAGTAATGCATCCTTGACTTCAGGTGCCTTCCGAGCAGTATCCTCCACAGAAGAAGTGAGCTTCAGAGCTGAGTCTAATACTAAAAACAAAACTGTGTTCCCAAGAGGAGCATCTGATCTAGAAGAATGAACCAACATATAGTGCTTGGAGAATATATGTACTAAAAACCAATTTGCAGCTTTGCAGATCTCAAAAATGGGAACATTTTTGAGTAATGCCATAAAAGTAGAAAGTAATCTCATGGTGTTGGCCAATACCATAGAGGGAGGTTGTAAATCGTCAGATTCATAGCAAGAAATAATACATTCAAAAATCCACCTAGAGAGCCTCTGGGTGGAAATTGTGGACCCTTTGGATCTGTCAGCAATTGACACAGTCTTGGAGATTTTCTGAATGATCTGGTTCTGTCCAAATAAAAGGCTAGCTCCCTCCTGACATCTAAGATATGGAAGGCAGCATCTTCCCTGGTCTGGTGTGGTTTTGGGAAGAAAATTGGGAAATGTATAACCTAAATGATATGAAATTCAGATGATAACAGGTAAAAATTTTGGAAGTGGACATGAAACTTTGTACTTGAAAAACATTGTAATGCGAGGGTCTGCCATTAAAACTCCCAGTTCCTCAATTGTTTTAGCAGAAGTGATAGTCCCCAACAAGGTTGTTTTCATGGATAGATGAAGGAGGGAATAAGTAGCCATCGCTTTTAAAGGGAGTTTCATAAGACATCGGAGTAAAAAGTTTAAAGTTTAAATCACATACAAGGATAGGTTCTCTAATGTGAATGAAAAGATTTCTTAATCATTTAATGAATCTTGCAGTGGTGGGCTGAGCAAACACTGAGAATCCCTCAACCAAGGAATGAAAGGCTGTTATAGATAGCAGGTGGACCCTCAGGGAACTCATATAATCCTGGACTTTTTGGATTCCAGTAGACAGTCAAGGACAGCAGAGAATGAAGAAGAAACAGACCAAAGATGTCGCTGAATATACCCGTGGGGAAACCTTTTCCACTTTTACAAGTAAGTATTTCATGTAGACCTTTTCCTCCTATTTAAGAACATCTTCTGTACCTCTGCAGAACAGGAGGTCTGTACTCCTGTGAACCACTGAGTAACGAAGCCTTGAGGCAAAGAATTCCCAGGTTAGGATGGAGAGTCTGCCCAGCATCAAGAGAGAGAAGGCTGGGAACGGATGGAAGGCTCATCGCCAGACAAACGGCAAGGCAAAGGGTACCAGCCCTGTGTGGGAATATTGGATTTAACAACATTATCTTGACTTTGTCTTGCTTGATCTTATTTACCACTTTCAAAATCAAAGGCATTGGAGGAAGTACACAGAGAAGGCCTCTTGTCCACAGAACAAGAAAAGCACCTCCCCCAGTAAGGGAGGACCTATAACCCACCCCCGAAGCAAAACTGTTTGCAATTTCTGTTGGTAACGATGGCAAAGAGATTCACTTCAGAAAAATGTGCTTGAGAGTCTGAGAATCCAACTCCCATTTGTAATTCTGGGAGAACTGCCTGCTGAGGTCATCACCCATAGTATTTTGTATACCCAGTAAGTAAGCTGCCAAGATTAGGATGCAGCTGGCTACACATCAGCTCCATAGCTTTATTGCTTTGGCAAAAAGAGAAGGGGATCTCTCTCCACACACACAAGTTGTCAGTTGATATAAAACATGCAGGCTACATTGTCTGTCATGATTTTTATGGATCGGTTCCTGATTAAAGGCAGGAAATGGTTACTGGCATTCCTAACTGCCCTCAGCTCCAGGAGGTTGAGGAGTAACTGTGTCTCGTGGGTAGATCATTTGCCCTGAATGGTGTGGATCCCTAAATTTGGCCACCAGAGATGCATCTGTCATTATGCTGATGGAAGGGGAAGGTTGGATGAATGGCACATCTGTGTAGACGTTGTCCGGGTCTTTCCACCAATTGAGAGAGTCTTCTACTTGATGAGGGACTGACACCAGCTTTTTCAGGCTGTTTGTTTGAGATATGAACTGTTCTGAGCCAGGGAAGCACCAAGGCATAACATGACATGTTGAGTCACAAAGGTACAAGTTGCCATGTGTCCGACTAACTGAAGGCAATTTTTTGTTGATGTCTGTGGACTGATTTGAATTTTTGATACAAGGTTTGTTAATGTCATGAACCTGTCCATGGGAAGGTAAAAAGCTCTGGCTGATACTGCATCTAGGGAGGCCTCTGTGAACTCTATACTTCACACCAATCTCAGAATGGATTTCCTCATGTTCAGCTGTAGTCCTAACCTATGGACCAAAAACATTGCTGTCTTTATGGTGCAGAGGAACTACTGAAGAACCCATTCCTGCAACGGGTATTACTTGAGATGCTAAGTGCTCTTGACTCTCGCTGAAGTCAAGATTTGAGGGCATTAAGAACACTGCAAGATCAGACCCATACTTTAAAGATCTGCAGTACAGATCTGAAGTGTTTAGCATATTCCAAAATAAAATAAAAATAATGCTCTTAAAGAAACAATACATTTTCATGTAGTAGTCTGCAAACTGCTTTATAAACTACTATGTACAGTATCTGAAGTTGTTCTTATCCCATGGTTTATCATGGTAGTAATATTTCTTCCTCTCTATTTAATTATTGAAAATTTAAAGAGATGACACATAATTAAAATATCCTATTCACCACCACCATTGTGGAAGGTGGTGCAGATGAAACATATGATGCAGAATCATAACAAAATGTTGGGGATCTCACAGATTCAGTCATACTAAAATACTAGACAGCATCTAAAGACCTGAGTAGAACCTTATTAGTTTCTATACAGTAGTAACATACTGAATACTAGTTAGCTAGCAAAGCAGCAAAGTTTTGCTGTCTCTAAAATGATATAAATATTCTGAATCCTATTCTTTGTAAATTCTACATTACTTTATTTGATCCTTTAAAATATGGCCTAATACTTTGTCTATAACTAACATGACACTATTCCTTGTCTCATTTGGTTTAATTTTACATACTTACATTTTCCCTATTGATTAAGCAGTCAACACTTTGTAGGGGACAAAATGTATCAAACTGTTTATAACACTGTCCATTCAAGGGATTCCAAAGGAAATATTCTTCATTTTCATGAGTTAATACATATGCCACTTTCCCCTATCAACAAAAAGTAGATGTCATCAATTTTATATATATACGCAATTCCAATGAAGAAAGTAAAATGAGCTTCCAATATTTAGTTTTCCTCAGCCTTTTACAAATAGTTTATTTTTTTTTAGTGGAAGGTGCCAGACTGACATCACAACAGATGGAAAGTGCAGCAAGGGCAAGTTTACCCGATGCTGCCTCATGAATATTTCTCTATCTTTTGAAAATAGGGCCTAATCTTACAAGCCTCACTCACATAGATATTCACTTTGATTTCAAATATGAAAGCTGTGACCAGATTAGGAGAGACTGAAAAAATTGGGGCTGTTTAAAGAGAAGATGAATAAGAGGAGACACTAGAGATATGTAAAACAGCAAATGTAACAGAGAAGACAAACTAGGTGGTGTCATATTTAATTCTTCTAATCATAAGAATATGGGGACATTCAGTGAAAATGAAAAGCAACAAATTTAAAACTGATTAAATAAATACTTTTACATAACACATAATTAAGCTGTGGAACTCATTTTCACCGATGTCATTGAAGCCAAGAGCCTAGTAGGATTCTCAGAATATTAAACATTTACTTAGATGATGAAATCATCCAGGCTGCAAATCAATCTCTAACTAATGGGGAGGTAGGAAGAAATGTCCATTAAGGAAAACTACTCCATAATTGTCCACAATGGGGTTTAATGCACCTTCCTCTTAGCAAGTGGTACTGGCCACTGTGGAAGACAGGATGTTGGACTAGATGCACCATTGGTCTGATATGGCATGGCAATCCTGATTTTCCAATATATTTGTCTTGGTATGTTATTGACTACATATTTTATTCTCTTTAGCACATTACACTGTTTATGCTGTCATGGGGGATGAAACCAATGAAGATTTAAACATTTTTTAAATTATGGCACTTACTTCTAACACTGATGTTCCCAACAGCACCCATGCTTTTTTCCCAAAATACAGAAGGTAGTTACACAGAAGCACTGCATGCTCTCCTTTATTTCCAATAGCCAAATTGATGCAATGCTAAAAGCAAAATGGTAAAGAATAAGCTATTTACTAGAAATTCTATGCTGTCATCTCCCCATCTAGTCATAAAATGCAGAGCGGAAGCCAAGGAGATTGCCAATGACAGCACACTCCTCAGAAAGCTGTCTTTTGGTGGAAAAGGGACACAGAGATAACATGGGTATATCTGGAATCTGAAGGTTTTGGAGACAGCCTTGCCTCCTATGTAAACCCCCCCTACTCCCACCCTACTCACTGAGGGAGGATTTCTCACAAAATCCACATGATTCAGCTTGTGAAGTTTCCTGAGAGCTCATTCCCCTTTTTATGGATTTGACTGGGCTAAGAGATGACATGAGGCTTAATCTGTCGTTGACAAGCAGTCAAGATTTGGCTTTTTGCTCTGTAAACCAAAATATTTTTCATGCAGAATTTTAATGCACGTAAAACAGATTACTTCAACAATCTATTAACTCATCTACGTCTATTATTTAATATAGGATTATTACCTCTGATGTCATCCAAACATCAACATCAGCATTTTCATCCAATGTATCTGATACACAAGGAATTAAAGACACAAATTGAGAAATAAGATCCTATAAATGAAATAGGAATATACGTAAATACCAGGGCGCACATGTCATAAATATCTACTGAACAGATCTCAATTCTGGATTATTCAAAAATATAAAACTACAGTTAATCTAAGTTTCTTGTCATGCTACCACGAATTACTAATGTAATAAATATGAACTTCTATACTAGCTACAGAGAAAAAAATGTAAATTATAATAGTAATTCAGGAATGTCAAAGACTAATTTCAGCAGTTCTGAATTTCTTACTGTATGATAGAAAATAAACTAATACTTACAAAAGTTGCATTAGGATCGTCAAGATACATATCTAGTAGCAGCTGTGGTGGATTTAGTGCCCTAATATATTTTGTAACTAAAATATTTCGTCCTTCATTGTCAAAAACAGAGGTTATTATTCTTCTTTTTGGAAATTTTGCCTTGCAATTTTTTTTTAAAATGCATGCTCTTTGCGAAAGTGTTTCATCTTCATGATCTGCAAACTAGAATCATAATTACAGTTACAATGTTAATATAATTTCAAAGACTGACTTTAAAATATAAAATACCCCAAAAGAATTACCATTTGCTTTAAGAAACAAATTTACCCTACTCTGAAAGTCTTCATTGATGCATATTAAGTATAAATGCCAACCTTATCTGATTCTAAATCATTTTCAACAGAAGATAGCTGAGGTTCAATCGTAGCAAAGATGGTTAAAAAGGTATATTCTTTTAAATTCTGTCCACAGTGCTCTTCTTTATGAGATGCACAGGGCTTGCTCCAAGTGTAGCCAAGCAAAACTGGTGGCGTATTTACTTGAAATGTACCACAGATCTGTGAACATATTTAGATTATTATATGAGGTAAAACAAACAAACTACAGTGCAAGAGATGTTATAACAAAATATAAAGGTCATAATGATTCAAATTATATCATGTGCAATAAAGGGAAATAAATGTAATTTTTATGCTTTTTTCACAGAGATTCCACTCACTAGATTCTGGGCAAGGGCAACAATCCTCAAATTTTAAACAGGAGAACCTTTTGTAGGGTTCTAAAGGAAGTCATACCCTGTGTCAAGTTAAAGAACACATGGTGCCTCTACCTGAGGAAAGTCTTACACCATGAGTGCAGACTTCAGTCCCAGGAAAATATACAGGGAAATTTAGAACAACACACTTAACCTAATAGCAGCAATGCTTAAAATCTAAGGAGCTAGGGGAACATAAAGCGTGGGTGAAAAAAATCATACAGAAGTTGTGCAGTTCATTTTAAATAGTTTAAATAACAGAAGATTGTAAAAATGGCTGGTTAAACAACTTTATTGCAAATACAATTATAATATAGCACACCTTAGCCCAATCTTTCCCCACAAAACCCTATGCAAAACCAACTTTCAATACATGACATATATTAGTTAGGACTACTGACTAGTTAATTACAAAAAACTCAGTCTTAAGCCTATAAAACGTTGGGCTGCTCATAGGCAGTGGGACCTGTTTCAACAGGTAAGGCACACCAGTGATGGAGTAGGATGAAGGGTAAACAAAACAGCAAAAGGATGAAGATCTAGGAGCCAACTGTAGGGCTGACTTAGCTGACCTGAATAGGCCCGAGTTAAGACATGACATGCTTGAACAAGTAACTGCTGAACAAGTCCCAACAAGTAATTCTGAAACAACTAACTATTGTGAATAAAAAAGGAGACAGACTAACTAGACTAACTATTGTGGGTATGTTTTTAGTAAACAAAGTAAGTAGAAACAACCTGAACTGATAAGCTTGCCTTATGCTATCTGCAAAGCAATTGGCCTTTATATGCAAGAAGTATAGATGTTATTAGCTAGGAAAGATGTCTATAAACTGTGTGCTGCATGACATGAATTGGAATTGTGGTATCACCCTGTATCTAAACCTGCTGCATCTGGGCATCATCAGAGAGCTGCTACCTGCCTAATTAAAGTAAACTGAGTGACGAGCTGGCGTTTAAGTTTTTGGATCCCAGAGAACTAGATGAAATGTTTTAAATTAATGGAGATATCCTATCTCCTAGAACTGGAAGGGACCTTGAAAGGTCATCAAGTCCAGCCCCCTGCCTTCACTAGCAGGACCAAGTACTGATTTTGCTCCAGATCTCTAAGTGGCCCGCCTTGAGGATTGAACTCACAACCCTGGGTTTAGCAAGCCAACGCGCAAACCACTGAGCTATCCCTCTTCTGTTCTGGATAAGCTGAGTGGAAAGGTCTCTGAGGGAATCCCAACATTACTGAGTCTCTGGATCAGAGCGAGATTGTGTGGTGTACTCTAAACCATAGCAGCGGGCTTCCCAGATCTATTCACAGTTTATATCTTTCTTGGCTGGTGGGTAGGAACTCAGGTGCTTCTAAAATAGGTAGGATCAGGTGGTCACTCTGTCTCTCCTGTCTAGGTCACTACTATGGCATTTTCCCATAGTCCTCTCAAGCAATAACAAGGCCTTCTTTTCCTTGGGTCAGCAAAAGAGTCTACACCTTAACCAAGATTAGCCGAGTGCTCTAGCTGAATCCTCCATTCTCCTTGGAACTTCCTATTTGGCTCTTGCAAACTTCAGTGCAGTTTCCCCTCAGCCTTTTACTTCCCCTCACCCCATGGAAAAGGTGTTTCTGAACAGATAGACTTTCACTGCTGTGGCAAATGGAGTCAAAACCAGCGCTCTCGTTAAAATATTTTGGAAGAAGTTTGTGTCTTGGAATTGCTATTGCAAATTAGATTGCATTTTTGATCTCCCTTGACTATGCAGGGAAAGATTAGTTGTGTTCACAAACAAATAGTAAAGTCCACAGGAGTTACATAAAATAAATTTTTTATCATTTTCTAATGTATGCAGATCACTGCTATCGACAATGTAAACATTTTAAAATCTTGCTTTCACCAAAAGAAAAAGCTCTTAAGGGTTTGTGCTGATACAACAGAAGTTTTTAAAATGTTTTTATTATAATTACCTTTGATTGTTCCAGAAGAGCAGAGAAAGGAAAAGTAACTGATCCAAACCAGTTCTTTCTTATATACGAGTGGCCACTGCAACCCTTAAGACAAGTATCCTATTGAAATACATAGAGTTAGCTGTAGTTAAGAGTGTGTGTGTGTGTGTGTGTCTTAGCTGACACTGATTCCATAACCTTTGGAAACTTACTAGCATATATACTCACACATCTATATCTATCTCTATACATGTTTTCAATTGTGGCTGTGGCAACAAAAGGCAATCAATACCAAGCTGAATAGACTGAACAAGGTGTTCATAGAACCAATAAGCTGCTCATAAAAAAATGAATCTGATCAACAAATAAATCCATAATTTTCTCAAAGTGAAATGCTTTCACAATAAAATCCAGAGGGTTTTTTTAAACTTTCCCATTATCTGTGAAGCTAGAAGACTCATGGGCTCAGTCCACAACTATGCCCAATTTACAGTCAGCACAGCTAAGGAAAGCAGGGAAGAAAGCTCTATTTCCCCAATGCTGCACCAAAATGACCACTGACATAACTTAGAGCACCCTAAGGACTGCTCTTAATTATGCTGGCAGTAACAGTCCCAAAGAGACTACTGTACCAGATGTGGATCAGAAAGAATGCTTTGTGGTCTGCCCAACTCCACCCCTTTCCATGCTGGAGTATTTCTTCCCCGACCCCATCCAGAAAGCAGGGGAACAGGCAGTGTGCAGCTGCCTATATTGGCACTACACCATGTAAGGATTCCCCATTGTCAGTTGCCATTTGAATAGACTGGTGAATAGTGATGCGGGTGTGGAGGAGGTGGTTGCCATCATCAAGACTGAAAATGATGAGGACTTTGACAAGAGTTTCAGCTGAGCAAGACAGAACAAAAAGATCAGATCTTAGAAATGCTATGAAGGAAGAAGTGATAGGATTTTGACACAGCCTGGAAATAGGGTGAAGGGAAAGGAGAGAGATGAAAATGATGCTCAGCTTGCGGGATGCTTCATTTCCAATGTCTTTATGCCTCTTCCTCCCAGCATTCAACGCTCTCCCTCCAGCAGTTAATTCAGAAGATAAATATATTAAATAGATAAGTAAATGACTTAGTCAGCTAGTTTCTTGTACGTGTCCCAGAAAAAGTGGGTATAATTTTCTTAAGTTATTACAGTTTTACAAATCTATAGCTCACTGAGACTCTAGCATGCAAGCAAATATTGCACTGCCTCTGTGCCACCAAAGTCAGCAGTATACATGCTGATACAGGGGGCCACACTAGCACAACTACTTACAGGAATGGGGCCTGTAGATGAGCTAACAAGGAAGTAATCAGAAAGTTAGCAGTGTGCCTATTTGTTCTTATATACAGTACATCTGACAGTTAAACATTTTCTTGTTAGCAATTCCATTCCCGATGACAAAACTGTCTATGATAACATCTGGAGCACTGAACTGGGTCACGTTACAGGAAATGGCTTAAAGAATTTCACTGTGATAAAAAAATATTGCTAACTGCTCAAAAACCAGATACATCTTATTATCAAGAATATATAAACCAACTGTTTATACCAGAGGTCCTATTTTCTAAACTATGTTGCATTTCTCAAGAATCCACCCAAATGTTATTGCCTTCAAAGGCAACAATACAAAGAAAATTTTACAGGAGCAGGAAGTTCTATAGAAAATCTCCATATGAAATGAGCCATAATGTGTAAGGTATATTCACTGTCCATTAGAGCAGCGGTCTCCAAACTTTTTTGATCGCCTATCAGTAAAAAATTTTTGAGCATGCACCCCCAATATATATATATTTATTTATGTATAAATTATATACATGTACTATAATAATATATTATGTACATTATAAAACATACAAAAATAGAAATTAAAAAAGGATGAGATAAAGATGAAATAAACAATATTTTTTAAATAATTTTTTATTGTATTTTATTTAACGGTACAAAAAACCTTTTTGCTCTCACAAAAAAAATTATTATTAATAATATTTTTTAGTGAGAGCAATGTGATTGAATATGCTTCGTTATTTCTGAAAATCTTGGTTTAATACTTTGTGATACAGTGATTCAAAGGTCTGGATTAGGGTTAGGGTGTGGGAGGGGGCTCAGGGTGGGGTGTGGGGTCTGGGAGGGAGTTAGGGTGTGGGAGGGTGCTCAGGGTGGGGGGTGGGGTCTGGGAGGGAGTTAGGGTGCAGGAGGGCGCTCAGGGCAGGGGGCGGGGTCTGAGAGGGAGTTAGGGTGCAGAAGGGCGCTCAGGGTGTGGGTGTGGGAGGAGGCTTAGGGCTGGGGCAGGCAGGAGGTGCAGAGCACTTACCTGGGGCAGCTCCTCTTTGGTGCAGGGGGTGTGCAAGTGGCTCTGCGTAGCGTGGCACCGCCCCCATGGCCACAATTCTGGGAGCTTTCTCCCACGCACCCCCCTAGGGCCACCCGGAATGCAGGGGCTTTAGGGGCTGTAGGGCCCTGGGCTAAGGGAGCCCCAGGACCCTGGCCTGCAGCTCTAAAGCCCCTTTCAGAATGTGGCCCTGAGTCCTCCAGCCCGTGGAGGAGCAGGGGCAGCTGTGCAACCAGCGGCCGGAGAGAAGTGCCACTTTCCCCTTCAAAGCGCCGCTTCTCTCCAACCGGCTTTGAAGGGGAAAGCGGCGCTTCTCTCCGGCCGCTGGCTGCATGGCTGCCCCTGCTCCTCCACGGGCCGGAGGACTCAGGGCCGCATTCTGATAGGGGCTTTAGAGCTGCAGGCCAGGGTCCTGGGGCTCCCTTAGCCCAGGGCCCTACAGCCCCTAAAGCTCCTGCATTCTGCGTGGCCCTGCCTGCCAGGGTGGGGGCAGCTTCCCCGCTCGCTCTCTTCCTCCCTCTCTCTCTCCTCCGGCCGCCCTCCCCCCACTCCGGTGATGCTCCTCCTCCCGCCCCCCCAAGGGATCGTCTTGCGCACCCCACTTTGGAGACCACTGCATTAGAGTAAAAGTTTAAATAGTAGTCATTGAATCATAAATTTCGGCATGTGTCTTGTCTTAATAAAACAATATGTGATAACCATTAAGCTGTTGATGGAAAAATGTATGTGTTGCATAAAAATAATTTTGTAATATAGGAGAATTGGAGAAGGTTCAGAAAAGAGCCACAAGAATAATTCAAAGTCAGAAAAACATGCCTTCTAGTGAGAGACTTAAGAAGTTCAATTTATTTAGCTTATTACAGAGAAAGTTAAGACATGATTCAGTGGTGTAATGTAATAAAAGAAGTGGATAAACTAACAAGCTAAACTCCATATTACCCAAATGAGAAGTGGTAAACTCCATTTACCTGTCTTTACCCTTATCATGAGTTGATCACACCCTGTAAGTATATAAACCAGGGGTCGGCAACCTTTCAGAAGTGGTGTGCCGAGTCTTCATTTATTCACTCTAATTTAAGGTTTCGCGTGCCAGTCATACATTTTAACATTTTTAGAAGGTCTCTTTCTATAAGTCTATAATATATAACTAAACTATTGTAGTATGTAAAATAAATAAGGTTTTTAAAATGTTTAAGAAGCTTCATTTAAAATTAAATTAAAATGCAGACTCCCCCTGACCGGTGGCCAGGATCTCGGTAGTGTGAGTGCCACTGAAAATCGGCAACCTATGGCATGCATGCCAACTTCGGCACGTGTGCCATAGGTTGCCTACCCCTGATCTAAACAGAGAGAAGATACTAGTGGGCTCTTTAAGCTAGCAGACAGAAGTATAACAAGAGCCAATGGTTAGAAGATGAAGCCAGAGAAATTCCACTTATAATTCCAGAAATAAGGTGCAAAAATGTAACAGTGGAAGTAATTAACCATTGGAACAACTTACCAATGGACGAGGGATATTCCCCTTCACTTGATGACTAAAACAAAATGTTATGTCTTTCTAAAATATATACTCTAGCTCAAACAGAAGTTATAGTTTTTGTTATGCAAGTAGTCAGCGTAGAGTAAGGCTAGTCAAAAAAAATTTCATCAAAAACTATTGTCAACTAAACAATTTTTTTCTCACAAGCATCTGCTTTCCATGGAAATTTTTGACTTTTTGTTGAATAACCAAACACCCAGAAACAGAAAAATTTCTGCCAAAAGAGAAAAAAATTAATTTAGAAACATTGATATAGTACCTCATAAAAGTTGTAGTTCAACTGCTTCATGCCTCCATTCTCCTCTAAGGGTTGGGTTCTTCAGCCAGACTACATCTCCCATGAGGCATTACAGATGGAGATTCCCATGATGCACTATGAAAGTTCAACAAGGGGCTCCACAATGAGTTGTGGGAGATGTAGTCTGGCCAAGGAGCCAGCCCATAAAAGAGAATGGTGGGCTGAGGCACCGGAACTACAAACCCAATGAGGCATCACAGTGGCATTTCTGAATCAAAATGTTCAGTTTTCAACGCTTCATCAAAATGTTTCTTTCTTTCTTTCCAGAAAATAAAAACATTTTCCACACTTGCTATAGTTTAGATGATCATTATGGACTCTTGTCCTTAAAATCTATTAACAAGATTCCACAGGCCTTTACAAATGCCTGTAAGCAAGCGGACTCACCCCTGCAGTGCCTCCTGCTTGTCGTCTCAGGGAATTAGCTTTCCAGCCATTGGAGCGCCCTCTGCAGGCCGGTGTCCCGCTACCGCTTGGCCCCCATGTCCCTCCCAGACTCCGGTGCCTCGCTATCTGGGGTGCTGCCCCCTGGCAGTAACCCCTCACTCTCAGGGTCTCCCCTCCCCAGGGATCCCCAACCCCCTAATCCCACCTTGCCTCAGCTGGTGGCTACTGCTAGTCAGCATGAGCCCCCGCTCCCTGGAGCAGACTGCAGTATAAGAGCCAGTCATCACAGGCAAGGGGGTAGGACCTGCTGCCTTCCTCTACCACCCAGTACCTCAGGGGTGGGCGTAGGACCAGGCCCTGCAGCCTAGGGAGTCACCAGGCTGGAGCTCCCCTGCTCCTCTGGCCTTTCCCCAGCCCTACTTCACTCCCAGTACCTTTGCTACCAACAGCCAGGCCCTGCTCCCTCCAAGACCGGAGAGAGCTACTATAGCTCCAAGCTAGCAGCCTTTTATAAGGACCTGCTGTGCTCTGTTTGGGGTGTGGCCTCAGCTGTGCCTGCTTTCCTAAGCAACCTGGGCTTTTCCTTACAGCCCCAGCCCTCTCCCAGGGCTGGCCTTAACCCTGTCAGGGCTGGAGCGGGTAACCACCCCGCTACAATGCCTCACAGGATTTGGCCCAAATGGCAACAGTGGTTGGCTGTGACATTTCTAGTATTCTTTTAATTAAAGTAAAAACTGAATTTATTCAAAATTAGAAAACAATAGTACATATAGCTTCTTTCGTTAAGAAAAGAAGAAGTTGAGGTATGTACATGGTTATAGTTTTCAAACTTCAAAAAAATGTAATAAAAAATCAGTTATTGTGTTTTATACAATTTACCTCATGTTTTTCCACCCTAACTTCATCAAAAATGTTGACATATATATTGTCTTTTATTTTAGACAGTCCTGAAAAGCTATAATCATGTCCTGGTGATCTGTAATTAAGAACAGAATCTTTTAGTTTTAATCAGATATTGTATATCGGAGAGCTTTATCATTTAAAAAAAACCACAATCACTTTTGGCAGTAATTTACTTCAAATATTACAAAACCATAAACATTTTTAAAGAAGGAAAACTAAATTGGTATGTTTGCCATTAAAAAACAAAGGACAAATTTCACTCCAGTTTAACTCCACTGACTTTAAAGGAGTTACCCACCAGGATGAATTTGACCCAATATATTTTGTTTCTCTAATTACTGTGTCAATAGGTGTTTAGTCACATAAATTGTGCCAGATCCTCATTTTGGTGTAAACTGATGTATTTCCACTGACTTCTATCTCATATTTACTAAACTATGTTTTGTAAATTTTCTACTCTTTCACATATTTCAGAGCACCAACTGAATGAAAGCTCATATAAAGGAACAAAGGCAGATTCTCCATTCTTCCAAGTGGGAAACAGGTGGTTTTAAACTGCCTTTGCACACCTTCCTAATTCTGGTTCTCAGCTCCCGGGTTGCTCTAAAAATGGTGCCAGATTATAACAGTCTTTATGGTTGTTACACTGGCACAATACAGAGCAACTACATCATACCAGCCACATTCCTCATATTGGGTCCACTCCATCCCATACCCTACCCCTGACATATGCCCTAAATTGGGAGGAGAAGGGGAGGTTTGAGAGCTATTATTCCAACTCAATTCAAACAGACTAAGTGGCCACTTAGACCTCAGTCCATCCCGCGCTTTGCTGCACATTGGGCTACCCACATTTGCTATCCTTGCCTGTTAACTGCCCTTCTCTCCAAATCTTCCCATTTCAAGTTGAGGTGATTGATGTAGTTCAGAACTGTTCGTTTCCATGTTATTCGCAGTCTTCCTCTCTTTCTTCTTGTGTTTTCTGGCTTCCATTCAAGGGCGGTATTTGGTAAGCATTCTTTTTCCATTCTCAGCACATGTCCCAGCCACTGATGTCTTCTTTTGTAGATTATTTGTGAGAGGGTACCTTGTCCAGTAATTTTTCTGACTTCTTCATTTGTCTTCCTATCTCTATATGTTATTCCCAATATTCATCTCAGACATTTGTGATGAAATGCATCCATCTTTCTTGGTAAGTTGCCATGTCTCACTGCTATATGTTGTGATAGCAATAACAATTGCTTGTTACACATTCAGTTTTGTCTTGAGGGAGATGTTTTTGAGTTGCCAGATGTTTTTGAGTCTTCCAAATGCAGCATTTGCCTTCCCGATTCTTATTTTCTCGGAATTAGTAACATCTTGGCTGATGGTACTTCCAAGATACTTAAGATTGTCCACCTTCTCCAGTTTTTCTTCTTCAATTTTGATTTCTGTCCCTATAGTCCCCATTAACACAACTTTACATTTAGCCATAGAGTCATACAGTCATAGACTAAGGTCAGAAGGGACCATTATGATCATCTAATCTGACCTCCTGCACAACACAGGCCGCGGAATCTCACCCACCCACTCCCGCAACAAACCCCTAACCTATGTCTGAGCCATTGAAGTCCTCAAATCATGGTTTAAAGACTTCAAGGTGCAAAGAATCGTCCAGCAAGTGACCCGTGCCCCACACTGCAGAAGAAGGCGAAAACCCCCCAGGGCCTCTACCAATCTGCCCTGGAGGAAAATTCCTTCCCAGCCCCAAATATGGCAATCAGCTAAACCCTGAGCATGTGGGCAAGACTCACTAGCCAGACACCCAGTAAAGAATTCTCTGTAGTAACTCAGATCCCACCCCATCTAACTTCCCATCACAGGCCATTGGGCATATTTACCACTAATAGTCAAAGACCAATTAATTGCCAAAATTAGGCTATCCTATCATACCATCCCTTCCATAAACTTATCAAGCTTAGTCTTGAAGCCAGATATGCCTTTTGCCTCCACTGCTCCCCTTGGAAGACTGTTCTAGAACTTCACTCCTCTGATGGTTAGAAACCTTCGTCTAATTTCAAGTCTAAACTTCCTGATGGCCAGTTTATATCCATTTGTTCTTGTGTCCACATTGGTACTGAACTCAAATCATTCCTCTCCCTCCCTCTGATATATTTATATAGAGCAATCATATCTCCCCTCAGCCTTCTTTTGGTTAGGCTAAACAAGCCGAGCTCTTTGAGTCCCCTTTCATAAGACAGGTTTTCCATTCATCGGATCATCTTTGACAGGTACAAACTGGAACAGGTACAGAGAAGGGCTACAAATGTACATTTGTAGCCCTTCTCTGTACCTGTTCCAGTTTTAATTCATCCTTCTTAAACATGGGAAACCATAACTGCACACATGAGTGGTCTCACCAGTGCCTTGTATAATGGTACTAACACCTCCTTATCTCTACTGGAAATACCTTGCCTAATGCATCCCAAGATGCATTCACTTTTTTCACGGCCATATCACATCGGTGGCTCATAGTCATCCTGTGATCAACCAATACTCCAAGGTCTTTCTCCTCCTATGTTACTTCTAACTGATGAGTCCCCAGCTTATAACAAAAATTCTTGTTATTATTCCCTAAATGCATGACCTTGCACTTTTCACTATTAAATTTCATCCTATTACTATTACTCCAGTTTACAAGGTCATCCAGATCTTCCTGTATCATATCCCGGTCCTTCTCTGTATTGGCAATACCTTCCAGCTTTGTGTCATCCACAAACTTTATTAGCACACTCCCACTTTTTGTGCCAAGGTCAGTAATAAAAAGATTAAATAAGATTGGTCCCAAAACTGATCCCTGAGGAACTCCACTAGTAACCTCCCGCCAGCCTGACATTTCTTTGCATTGTATCTCAAACCTATCTTCTTCGTTACTTCTTTTACTTGGTTTGTGCATTTTTGTAGTCCGTTATAGTCAGTGAAGATGCCAATGAACAAACGGACTACAAGTGGCTATTGGATAGTTATAACTTTTAGTCACTACTGACTTGGCTGGTTTAAAAACATGGCCCAGAGATGAAAAAAACAATGTATCCCATTCCTAATGTCTTAAACCATCAGTTCTTAGCCTCAGGGTCATGAATATGTGCAAGAGGGTTACAGCCAACCTCCTTTTCTTTATGACTACATGGAAGGGAAGTCCTGAAACTTTTTTCTGTTGAAATACAGGGTCATGGTATGGAAAAGATTGAGAACCATTACCCTAAACCAGTAGTTTTCAATCTGTGGACTGGGTACCCCTGGAGGTCTGCAGACTATTTCTAAGATTTCCAAAGGGGTCCACACCTCCATTCTACATTTTTTAAGGGGCCGCAAATGAAATAAGGTTGAAAACCATTGCCCTAAATCATTCAATCCTCCTACTTCATCTCCAATTCTTATACACAGATACAGAAAGGCAGATGAGTTCAGCAGGCTAAATGAAAAACTTTAAAATACTTTTGAAACAAAATATAACCACCTAACCATGGGAAACTTTGACTCCTTCACTAGAGCATTCAAATACTTTTATTTTCTTGTACATTTTTCATGGAGAAGTATTTGGCCAACTTACATAAAATCCACTTGAAGTTCTTCATTCCAGCATGGATGAGATCCATCTGCAGTGCTAGTTTGATAAACTGTGTGCTGGAAAGAAACTTCTACAAAAGGATGCACAGTCACCTAAAACACAAAAATCATATACTTTATTAGATTTGCACTGCTTTGTTTTATTTCCACATCATCTTATAGAATAATAAAAATGTAGGGACCTCAAGAGGTCATCAAGTCCAGCCCCCCGTGCTGAGGCAGGACCAAGTAAACCCCTAGACTATCCCTGACAGATGTTTGTCTAACCTGTTCTTAAAAACCTCCAATGACAGGGATTCTACAACCTCCCTTGGCAACCTATTCCAGAGCTTAACTACTCTTATAAAGTTTTCCCTAATATCTAACCTAAATCTTCCTTGCTGCAGATTAAGACGATTACTTCTTGTCCTACCTTCAGTGGACATGAAGAACAATTAATCACCATCCTCTTTGTAACAGCTCTGAACATATTTGCAGACTGTTATCAGATCCCCCCTGACTCTTCTTTTCTCAAGACTAAGCATGCCCAGTTTTGTTAAAGGTCAGGTTTTCTACACCTTTTATACTCCTGGGGGAATTCTGTGCCACTGCGCAATTCAGAATTTTGCAGAAATTAATGTTGTGCACACAGAATTTCCTTTTTTCCCTACATAAATGGCCTGTAGAAATGTTGGCTCCCATTAGGGGCCGCTGGACCCAGCAGAGCCCAGCTCACAAATGGAAGACAAGGCTGCGGGAAGGGGAAGAAAACTGGAGGGTTCCCAGAAGGTGCAGTTCCCTGCACACCCTGAAGGAAGGACGCAGCGGCATGGAGGAAACTCCGGTAAGCCCGCGACCCAGCATCAGGCTGTTTCTCCCTCTGGATCCCTGGGCTCTAGGAGAGTAGGGTTTGACAGTGTCTGGGCCGGAGAGGGGTGGGGGGGTCCTGAAGCTGGGCTTGGGGAGGGGAGGGGGGAGTGAGTGTCTGGGCATGGGGGTGGGCATGGCTGGGTTTGGCGGGGGAACAACAACAGAGAAGCAGGAACTGGGTTGTCATAGGAATTTCTTTAACTCTCTACTCCTGGGGGAATTTGTTGTTTGTCTGTATTGTTACAAACAAACTTACTGACAGGTATTTTGAAATAAATTACCAAAATAATTGAAACTGGTGTGATTATATAATGTTATTTTGATAAATAAAATGTGCAGAATTTTGTAGAATTTTTAATATTTTGATGCAGAATTTCCCCAGGAGAATTTGATCATTTTTGTTGCTCTCTGGATTCTCTCCAATTCATGCAATCTTTCATAAAGTGTGGCACCCAGAACTGGACACAGCACTCCAGTTGAGGGCTCACCAGGGCCAAGTAGACAGACAATTACCTCCCGTGTCTTACATACAATACTTCTGTTAATACATCCCAGAGCAATATTAGCCTTTTTCACAATTCCATCACATTGTTCGCTCATATTCAATTTGTGACCCATATTCAATTTGTGCGCTGTGGAGTGGCTGGCTCTAGCCGGACGGCGCGGCTGTAGCGCCAGCAGCCACCGGTGCTCCAGGCAGCTCGGTAAGGGGGCAGGGAGCAGGGGGGTTGGATAGAGGGCAGGGGAGTTCAGGATGGTAGTCAGGGGTCGGGGGTGTGGATAGAGATCAGGGCGGTTAGAGGGCAGGGAACAGGGGGTTAAATGGGTGCAGGGGCCCCGGGGGCAGTCGGGAAAAAGGGGGAGTTGGATGGGGAGGCGGGAGGCATTCAGGGGTGGTGGTACCGGGGGCGGTCAGGGGACAGGGAGCGGGGGTGGATGGGTCAGGAGTCCCAGAGCGGGGCCAGCGGGGGGGGGGGAGGATAGGGGGTAGGGGCCGGGCCACGCCTGGCTGTTTAGGTAGGCACAGCCTCCCCTAACCGGCCCGCCATACCATTTCCAAAACCCAATGCGGCCCTCCGGCCAAAAAGTTTCCCCGCCCCTGCCCTACCTGCAAGCAAGTAGCAACTAAGAAAATTTTATTCATTAAAGTCCAGCTCCCTGGTGAATAACACATGGAAATTAACCAACTTATTTACTCAGTACATTTGTGACTGATAAATGATACATCCGGTCAAAACTATTTATATTTAGATAACAGTTGCTCAGTACATATAACAATACCCTCATCAAAGATGATCCTTATCTCTAGAATTTATATTAAGATATGATTCCAACTCTTATGATATATTAACACTTACAGGTTATTAGGTTCTACAAGACTGAAAGTCTCCCAAATACAGTTTAATTTTCATTGTCTTCTAAGATTTCTGAAAATTAGTTTTTTATTAATATCAATTTAAATTTAGAGTCATCATTATACATCAGTGGAGTCCAGTCTGTGGCCCTGGAGGCTCTAGACTGTGGCCCTGAATGGTGAGTGTTAAGAAGAAAATAAGTATTTCATTCTTAATAGGAAATGTGTTCTCTGAGCTGTGTCTTAAAACTTTTAAACTGCAGTGTTTGAATTGACCCCATTACAATAGGGCGACAGTAAGGGGCACTTGGAGCACTATCCCTTCCCTGGGGCAGTTGCATAATAGTTCCCCTGGTGGCCACCTGCTGCATCATAGGAGGAAGAAAGAGTAATTCTGGCTATGCCATTTGCCTGCTTTCCTACTGGACTATCGGAGCCCCAGGGAGGGCAGGATAGGAATTCAACTGGCACTGCCTGAGACTAGGGGAGCACTTAGTAAAGGATGGCTCTCCTTTCCATACACAGCCGTCAAGGGCAGCCCAGAAAAAAAGGAAAGAAAGAGAATTTGAGAACCAGCAACCAGTTATCACATTCTAATTCTTTGCTTTGTCTCAGCATTGATTAGAGCAGATCAGGTAATTATGGTACCAACAGGCCCTCCCAAGCAATAACCAGACCACAGTGCACTCTGATCACTCTTCCTCCCAACCCCAGCATACTCCTTCCTAACCTTGAAATGCTCCTGTGGGAAAGGAGACACAGAAGCCATCTATGATTTCTCTATGCCCACTGGGACTAACCCAGGGATCGGCAACCTTTGGCTCATGGCCCATCAGGGAAATCCACGTGGGCTGGGATGGTTTGTTTACCTGCAGCATCTGCAGGTTCGGCCGATTGCAGCGCCCACTGGCTGTGGTTCGCTGTTCCAGGCCAATAGGGGCTGCAGGAAGCCGCATGGCCGAGGATTGCCGATCCCTGGACTAACCCCTTGTTGGGGAAATCCCCAGCATGGGACCTGCAGGTGGTTCTGGCTCCCTTTAGACTGAGCGGAACAGAACAGAGAGCCCAAAAATGTTGATTGTGGCCCTTGACCTTTTTGAAATAATATTCAGTTCTCAGGCTGAAAAGGTTGGAAACCACTGCTGTCCAAAATCAGAAAATACGCATTTTGAGAAGTTACCATAAAAATACATATTTAACTATAATAATGAAACTGAAATCCCTCAAAATACCAGAGGTGCTGAAGCAAAAACAGGCTGTAACAGAACAAAGGATTGGAGATCTTTTTAACGAATAAGAACAAATTCTTAAATGTCAGGGGGAATTTTGTCCCAAATCAATATATTGGTGAGGGACCATTTAAATAAGTATTGACACAGCAGATACGGTTACAAAAAAGAAAGTAAAACTTTGCCCTCTTATCCATTGTCAAAATATTGTTTGAAGCCTTTGTCATTCCTTTTAAATAGGGCTGTCAAATGATTAAAAAAATTAATTGAGATTAATAGCGCTGTTAAACAATAACAGAATACCATTTCTTTAAATATTTTTGGATGTTTTCTACATTTTCAAATATATTGATTTCAATTACAATACAGAATACAAAGTGTACAGTGCTCACTTTATATTTATTTGTGATTACAAATATTTGCACTGTAAAAAAACAAAAAATAGTATTTTTCAGTTTACCTAATACAAGTACTGTAATTCAATCTCTTTCAAAGTTGTAAAAGTTGAATTTACAAATTTAGAATTATGTACAAAAAAATAACTGCATTCAAAAATAAAATGTAAAACTTTAGAGCCTACAAGTCCACTCAGTCCTACTTCAGCCAATTGCTCAGACAAACAAGTTGGTTACAATTTGCAGAAGATAATGCTGTCTGGTTCTGGTTTACAATGTCACCTGAAAGTGAGAACAGGTATTCGCATGGCACTGTTGTAGCTGGCGGTGCAAGATATCTGCTCGATAACGATCCAAAGCAGAGCCGACCGACGCATGTTCATTTTCATCCTCTGAGTCAGATGCCACCAGCAGAAGGTTCATTTTCTTTTTTTGGTGGTTCGTGTTCTGTAGTTTCCAAATCTGAGTGTTGCTCTTTTAAAACTTCTGAAAGCATCCTCTACACCTTGTTCCTCTAAGATTTTGGACAGCACTTCAGATTCTTAAATCTTAGGTTGAGTGCTGTAGCTATCTTTAGAAATCTCACATTGGTACCTTCTTTGCGTTTTGTCGAATCTGCTGTGAAAGTGTTCTTAAAACAAACATGTGCTGGGTCATCATCTGAGACTGTTATAACATGAAACATATGGCAGAATGTGGGTAAAACAGGACAGGAGATATACAATTCTCCCCCAAGGAGTTCAGTCACAAATTTAATTAATGCATTATTTTTTAATGAGCATCCTCAGCATGGAAGCATATTGTCTGGAATGGCGGCCGAAGCATGAAGGGACATACGAATGTTTAGCATATCTGGCACGTAGATATCTTGCAATGCCAGCTACAAAAGTCCTATGCAAACACCTATTCTGACTTTCAGGTGACATTGTATATAAGAAGCAGGCAGCAGTATCTCCCATAAATGTAAACAAACTTGTTTGTCTTAGCAATTGGCTGAACAAGAAGTAGGACTGAGCGGACTTGTAGGTTCTAAAGTTTTACATTGTTTTGGTTTTGAGTGCAGTTATGTAACAAAAAATCTACATTTGTTAGTTACACTTTCATGATAAAGAGATTGCACTAAAGTACTTGTATGAGGTTAATTGAAAAATACAATTTCTTTTGTTTATCATTTTTACAGTGCAAATATTTGTAATAAAAAATAATAATACAGAGGGAGCACTGTACAGTTAGTATTCTGTGTAGCAATAGAAATTAATATATTTGAAAAAGTAGAGGAACATCCAAAATATTTAATACATTTCAATTGATATTCTACTGTTTAACAGTGTAATTAATCGCAATTAATTTTTTTAAACGCAATTAATTTTTTGAGTTAATCACGTGAGTTAACTGCGATTAATCGACAGCCCTACTTTTAAACAATACAAAATGATTCACTCTTTTTTGGGGGGGAAGGTTGTTTGTTTGAGTAATTTAAGTTATTTACCTCACTTAGAGGATCAGATGTGTGTGATGAGTTGCCTGATAGTAGATGTCTACTCCGGGACAGCTGATTAATTGCATATGCTGGCAAATGAACACCTGTTGGTCTTTAGATATAAAACATGAATGACATATACATTTCAACCAGCTTTTCTTTTTAATCTACATGGCAATTGTTTGTATTAGTTCATTATTTACAGATGCTCAGATAATTAGTTACTATTTACAGATTCTATACATACTTATAAAGAACATCTAACAAAATCAATAATACAAATCAAAACATAAATCCCTAAAATGAAGAAATGTCTAAAGCTTTATGGGCCTGATCATGCAGCCACTCCATTGTTCCAGTCCAAATCTCACTGAAGTCATTTCAATTTGGACACATTATGCCTCCCGGCGCTGCCATGGTACTGGTGTGCCTGGTCTGCAGGAATGCCATTTCAGCTTTTGGGGGCAGAAGGGTAACTTTAACCATGATTCCAGGGGCTACTTAGACACCTGAAAATTCTAGGGTTTTTTTTGCAAATAACTTAGAAATTAGCTTACAGGAGCACTGTATCTACTTCCTATTTTAAAAAAGAAAAATATATATACAACACCAATTAAAGCCATATTTTACATTTATATGTAAATTTAGGACAACCAGGAGATAATACAGCAAGGTATTCACAATCCCAAGCCTTGCGGTATCAATTTTGGAGCCTTAACACAGATACAAGAAACACAAGTTTGATACTTTGATACACTATCTTTAGAGATAAATAAAAATAAATAAAATCTGCTTACTTTCTCTAACAGACACACTCTGTTACTGCCATTATCTATTCCATTTTAGTCTCTAGTTTTTCATTCTAAAACCACATTTACTTAATTTTAACATACGCAATTTTTTCTCTTTTATTAAGAATGGGATTTAATTTTTCTAATTCTTTTGGCATTTATGTTTACCAATCACAATCATGGACATGACTCACTAACATCTGACTCTATCATTACTATTAGAATCAGACTTGGAACCACATTTGTTTTTGTACAAATTTTAAGTTATTTTACAGATATAATTAAAAATACAATTTGAAAATAAGTGACCATCTGCATGGTGTCTATAGTTATGTGTTTAGCTAATTGATTTTAAATGGGCACTGCTAAGGTGAGTACAAACTAAATTTACATTCTAGAAGGATACTATTATTTGATTGTACCACTTTAAATAAATACTGACTAAGTACAATATGGTAATAAAAGTAATAATGATAATTACTCCAGCCAGGACAGATTAGGCATTTTAGAACTCACTACTCAAACAATTAATTTTAAGCATAAGAGAGAAATAAAATTATTAAATGCACAGACCCCAGACAAAAAAACTAAAATAACAGTACTACAATCCTTAAACTTTGAAAGAATAAAATTACAGAGAATATATGTGCACTGCACATTTTGACAGGAAGTAGCAAGAAGTAACAACAAGAATAATAATATTGTGTGTTAGAGAGAGTGTGTGGGGGGAGACTGTGTGTGTGTGTGTTCTGGGGGACTGTGTGTGTGTGTGTGTTCTGGGGGACTGTGTGTGTGTGTGTGTGTGTATGTGTGTGAGTGAGAGAAAGGAAGAGACTGTGTGTGTGCCTGAGTATGTCTGCGCCTGTCTCTAAGATGAGCTTGTTCAGTACAGCAGCAGCCACAGCTTCCCCTCCTGAGCCAGAGGCATCAGCATAGACAGGCTACCTGTCCCCCAACCCCAGCAGAGACCCATTAGGGCAGAGCCACCTCTTGCATCAGGCGAGGTCCCCCCATGCCGCACCAGCCGTGGATCAGCATCCCAAAGAAGGGGAGACTTCTTTGGGAAGTATGAGAGAGAGAGTGAGTGTGAGAGAGAGGCAGAGTGTCTGTTGGGGGAGTGTGGGAAGGGTGGTGGAAGCTGGGCTGCCAGAGAGCAGCTGCTGTGGGCTGGGGACCCAGTTCTGGGAGAGGTGGATACAGGAGAGCAAAGGCAATTTTTGGGTGGCTATAGTTTCCACAAGCACCCCCAGCACCATGCCTGTTGGTAAAATTATAATGTGGTTTGAAACTCGGGGGGAGGGAAGAGTGCCTCTCCACCCTCCTTAAATGGCACCCCTGTTGGTCTGCTTCTCCAGCCAGCTCAGCTTCCACAGAAACATAGTTATCCCTAAGACTATGATATTCCATTTCTATTAATTATAAAGTCCTTTGATAACATGTTAAACTTCATGCAGTTTTTAGGCAAAATAAACTTCAGCCCAAAGGCCCAATCTGAATGTCCCCTCCCAACACTTGCCAGCTTTTGATTCTGCATTTATGAGCACCTGGTGAGGCTGTCTCTCTCAGGGACACAATTTCCACATTTTAGCTCCTAGATGGACTCTCACTTCTCTTTGACTGAAATTTTCATAAATTATATTTGGGCGCGTTAAACTATTGCTGAGTCTCTTTCATGTTGTAGTTTTGTTTTATTTTCACACCAATCTCAGAACCACAGTGAATTTTTTCTTTACATTTGGGGTATTGTAATATATCATGGATGCAATAATGAATAAACCATCTCTAAGTTAATTATTGTTGCTAAATATGATTTGCATTCTGTGAAGGAATCAGCCTATCCATTATTGCAAACAATGTCCAATTGCATGAAAGTTATAGACTGTTGTTTTGTAATGCTAATTATTTGCATAGCAAGTTTGGAATGAGGCACACATTCTTAGATGCATACTCTCTCGAGGCATTTACTTTTTCTTTGTTTCAGATAAACAAGAGCTCAGAACTGCACAAGAATTTGATTGGATTTGGCAACCATTATGCTAGACATCTGTACTCTCACAAACCGTTCCTACATGTTTATACACTGAATTAGTCTTTCACTATGCAGCTGAACTCCAAATAAATGAAAGGATTGCACACTTTGTTACTTTTGTAGGCCGAGCACATTGCACACACCAGGGCCTCCTTTCATTCCTCCATTTCCCTCGCAGCTCCAACAAGTTCCCTGTGAGCCACCTTCCCATCCCTATTTCAAGGACTCCATGCAACCTGCCTCCAACACTCTCCTTCCTCATGCCCCAGTCTCTACATATCCCCTCACTGCTACATGCTAGGGGCTCATTGTGCCCCCCAATTCCCTCCTCCCCCACATACCAAAGGCTCAGTGTGCCCATGTTCCCATACAAGGGTCCCCTGTTCTTCCTTCTCTGCCAGGGGCTCAGTGTGTCCTCCTCTCCCTCTCTCTGCCACATTCTAGGGCCTGTATGTGGCCCCACTGTCCCCCATTGTCCCTCATTCTCTCCCCATGCCAGGGGCTGTGTGCTCCCTTCATTTTCCCCTCTCCACCCAATTCTTGCCTTCCCCCCAAATCAGGGTTCCCATTCTTCCCCCTGCCAGACATTCTGTGTGCCCCCATTTTCCCCACATTCAAGGGTCTCTGTATGCTCCCAGCATCCCATTTCCCCCCTCCCACCTTTGCCCCTTGTTCTCTCCCCATGCCAGGGGGTCTGTGTGCTCCCTCATCTTTCCTCTCAACACCATTCTCCCCTTCAGGGTCCCCATTCTTCCCCCTGCCAGGTGTTCTGTATGACCCCATTCTCCCCATCTCCAAAATGCCAGGGTTTCACTCTACTGCTTCATTTCTCCTTCCCCATATTTTCCCCTTCTTTACCATGGCAGGGGCTTTGTGTCCCCCCTCATGCCAGCAACCTGTCTGGCTCCGATGGCCCCCATACCATTGTCCCCCATTTCCCCCCTCAGGCCCAGGGCTTTGTATCCCCCACATTCCATCCACCTTCTAATTTCTTTTCTTTATGCCTTAGAGATACAAACAGAAATGCCATCACATGGAATGTTAGACCTTGCTTTGCTCAGCCATAAAGTATAATAAAGAGTCAATGTCTTCATGAATTGAGTCTACAGTACAAGTATTGAAAGTCATGAGCTTCTCCTACTTTATCCAAATAATAAAGTACTAATATTTTAAACAAGTTTTTAAATGATAGAATGTTTGTCAAAACTATGCCAATGACATGTAATGTATCACTTTGAATACATTTTTCTGTAAATACTTTCATTTCCTACTTTATGCCTTCACAGTATGTTAGCCTTAATGAAAATGTTTCTCATGATGCAGTAGCTCTTAAACCAGGCTTGGTGTGTTAAAATATGTCTATTTAGATTAATATTTGTGGTAGCTAGAAAGAAAATTGTGCTCATCCAATGTAAATAGCAACTGTTTTTGTTTGCTGTATTATAAAACGTATATGATGTTTTTAAATTTAGTTCCAACTTGCAAATACTATCCTTTTCAGTGCAAGCTTCACTTAATTTTCCAGTCTTACTAGAAGAATATTTCTAAAACTTAAATGAGTAATTACATAAAACAGTAAAGGAAAATATTAAGTGGGGGAAGACAACATAGTCTATACTTGTAAAAAAAATAGCTGATGCAGTCATTCAGTTGCAGTCATGAAAAAATACTAAATTCTATGAGACTTACAAATTGATCTTCATTTTAGAGGCAAAATATTAAACAAACTATTACTACCAGAAAGTGCATATGGGTCAAAAGTTACATTATGAGCAACTTAATCAGTAAAACTGGCTAACAAATTATAGTCTCTAATTAATAACATTTTCTGTCAGATACCATACGATGTCCCAGCCTAGTTAACTTCCTTTTTTTCCTTTCTGTACTATATCTGATAGATCATACTTTGATGCAGACGGTTAGTTCAATCCCAGCTAAGCAGTATCCAGAAAAGAGCTGAACATATCAAATACCAATCAATCAGTTACAAGAAGTCTCATCATACTTTCCATCCTGTGAGTAGAAGGTAGAGCACTCCACCAGATCACCATCTGGGAGTGCAAAAGGAAAGAGTGCTGCTTTGTGGAATTCTTCCTTGCATAAAGTCCTCTGCCGGATTGGACATCTATACATGGGTTGGGAGCAGGACTTGGGAGACTGCCATGCAAATGCCACAGTATTCTGACCCAATCCTGGAGAACTTTTCTGGGCAAGTTATTGCTGATCCTAAGGTGGTTTTACACATCTACCAAAGCATATGGTCTGACCTGCTATGTCAATTCCTATGTTCCTGATCATAGTGCAGAAAATTGCATTTCTGGGGAAAAAATCTGTAAATTTATGCAGCAATAACTATACAGTAGCGCTGTATTCTGGTTAGCTGAAACAATTCCATGTCAATATAAGCAGCATTTAACACATAACAGAACTATCTACAGCATACTGTTCCTTACAGATAAAATACAGATTTCATTGGAGTTGAATAACTAACAAACTCCTATAATCTGCACTTTTGGTCAGTTACACTTTTTATTCTTTTAAGTGAGATCTATAAAACTATGCGAATACTCTTAGAAGGGAAATGGTAGAAACTAAATTAGACAAAACTCTAGAAAAGATTAATTAGGGAACAATCCTGAACTACGTGGAGGATGTACCAAATTACCTAATAGGTTTTTACCATCCCTAACTTCTGTTTCTATGGTTTCCTACCTAGTAACTGATGGATTTCTTGTAGGAATGTTATAAGCTCTCAATACTCTGATAAGAATCTTAACATCTCCATCAGAAACTGTCTGCGCTGGAACTTTTTTTCTTTCTTTTCTTTGCGGCTTTAAATGTCTTCTACGTTCACCTATCTTAAAAACTGCATTCCTCAAATGGCTAGATAGAGTTGAAAATGTTTTAATCAGCTTTATATGTAAACATCTTCCTTTATTATACATGATTTAAGAAAATGGAAAATTTGTTACCTTTCTATGATTGTCCTCAACCCGAAGGCTCCACAAAGTCCACTACAGACCTTACCATGCAAATCTAATTCACCTGGGAAACATTTAGAAACTACAGTGAAATGTGCAATACAAGCCCCCTATAGTCAGATATGTAGGACAAAGGAAGAATTTTCACCCTTCCCTAAAATCAGTAATATTGATCCATTTTGGGACCACTGTTTGGAACATCCTCCTGCCAAAAGGAGATTTCTGCAACAGAATGAAGGTAAAGCTTGTAGTGCTTTAAAAAAAGTGTTGATTGATGAGCAGCTGACAGCTTTACAGATTTCCTTTAAAGTACCTGATGCCCTTTCTACCCAGAATGCTACAGTGGAAAGTGTTGAGTAGATTCTGTTCTCTTTTGCAATCAAGGCTAAGTATGTTTCAGTGATACAAAACTCAATCCACCTAACTACAGAGATTTGCAAGCTTTCAAATTCTGATGCATAGGGTGGAAGAAAATGAATTAAGATTATGTTTTCCAGAGTTAGAACCTATCAGTATGAATGAATCATTTATGAAAGCTTCTACCGCTATAAGCATATCCCAGATAAGGAAGATAGGTGCCAGTGTTGGTTTGTGTAGAAATGCTGTGTTAAAGAACCTGGATACCATTGGATGATCTACCAGAGATTTGGATACACTTATGTTCACGACACTGCTTAACACTGAAAGACCTGGTATGTCACAGTGGATGTCAGGCCTATCCGTAGGTCATTCTGTAAGAAATCCAGAAGAGCTGCACCATCTGATTTCCTAGTGCTCACATTTCTATATTGAAAGTAATATAAGAATTCTGTCCAAAACCTTGCATAAGTCAAGGGGATAGAATAGCTATGGGAGATTAACTTTGGAGAAGTATCCCCATCTTATTTAAGACTTGTTACTCAACAGCCAAACTGTCATGCTTAGGTAGTCTGGATTGGGATGCAAGGGTAGGCTTTGTCATAGGAGATTATGCCACCTGGGAAAATGGAGTGGAGACTTCTGAAATATCTCCATTAAGTCAAAATACTATGGTCTTTGGTTATAAAAAATAACAAGTTTTCCTTCCATTATCTTCTGAATTACTCTAACTTCATGCCAGCAGAGAAAGGAAAGCATAGAGAAGCAAGTTTTGATATCTGTGAGCCAGGTGTATTTCCAGTGATCTTTGATCCGCTTCCCAAGTCTAGAAGAGTCTTGCCTTTGGTTTAATCTTAATGCAGTTAGGTACACCTCTCTTGATATCACCCAAACAATTCCTAGTTCAGGGAAGTGTTCCAAATTCTATCCACGGACAGCTTAGCCAGTCCACTTATCTGTTCGTTTTCACTGTTGCATGGGTAACCCTGATACAGTTTAGGTGATCTTCCTTGCATAGAAAATAATCTGCATTACTTCTGCATTTAGACTTGAGTTTTGTGTTCTAGGATCCACTATAGAATAACCTAGAACAGGACCCTGGAGCTCTCCCCCCTCAGAGATGGACTGGGCTTGGGAGTGTTCTAGTTTTTCACACCAAGAGTCCTTGATTGATGAGAATGATCCAGTTTGCTGAACCTTCGGAGCTGAAAAGTACTGACCTTCCCTTCCCATTGCCCCTAGGTATGGTGGGAAGCAAAGGCCCCAACTAATGATGCAAACTCTGAGCTCTTTTCTTGGCAGAGCGAGACCTGCTAGTTGTGAACAATCATACTAGAGTCCTGCTTCTATTGCTCCTGACGGGTCTCATAACAGACAGAGCATCTCTTGGCCTCTGGTTTTCCTTGTTTGGCCCACACTGTCATTATGCAAGGAGTGAGAAACTGAGAAGAGCTCAGCAGGTGGTCTCATTTGGAGAATAAAGCCTCTAAAATTTCAGCCTAAAGAAATGGAGAAAATGGGGAGGGCCTGACTCACTGTTGCTGCAAAATCTACTTTAAATGCTAAGATTGCAGTGGATAATGTGGGAGCACTGAACAGCTGCTGTTTGTACCGCCACAGGCAGAGAATCTAACAAAAGAGTAGAAGGGGTATGCCAAGTCCCAGGGTCTTGAGCACAAGTCTGAACTGCCTCTGGTATTTTCAGGAAGAGAGCAGCAGCTAAAATGTCTTAGACTGAGAGAAGAGGTCAGAATCAAGATAATTTCCCATGCTGATAATTCTGACTCCCTTCTGAAATGTTGCTTGATAGATTCATGAATAAGGAACTGCAAAGAGAATTCATTTAATCTCATCAAGTTTTGTTTTGCTTTTTAAATTTGATTTCCACTTTTAATATTTACAATTTATATAGTATTCTTTTTGACACTTTTCATGTAAATGTAATTTAGAAGATAAAGATGATAGGAACTATTCCTGAAAAATATGATGGATTCCTGGTTACGGATTCCTGTTTTTTCCAAAAGAAGCAAACTTTCTGAAGTTTAGGTTCCATTTGAGAACCAATTCTGCATTCCTAACACAAAAAGAAGAACAGGAGTACTTGTGGCACCTTAGAGACTAACAAATTTATTAGAGCATAAGCTTTCGTGGACTACAGCCCACTTCTTCGGATGCATATAGACAAACTTTGCCTCTCTACAAAGGAAAAAGGACACTAAACTATCTAAACTGCTACATGCCACAAGCAGCCACAACAGTAGTTCCCTTAACCCACCCAGCAATATTGTTAATCTTTCCAGCTATACTCTTAGCCCAGCAGAAGAGTCTGTCCTATCTCGGGGCCTCTCCTTTTGTCCCTCCAGATCCATGAATATGATACAGTTCTGCGGTGACCTAGAATCCTACTTTCGACGTCTCCGACTCAAAGAATATTTCCAACATACCTCTGAACAGCATACTAACCCACAGAATCCTCCCTACCAGCACTACAAAAAAAAGGATTCTGCATGGACTCCTCCGGACGGTCAAAACAACAGACTGGATTTCTACATAGATTGCTTCCGTCGACGTGCAAAGGCTGAAATTGTGGAAAAGCAACATCACTTGCCACATAACCTCAGCCATGCTGAACACAACGCCATCTACAGCCTCAGAAACAACCCTGACATCATAATCAAAAAGGCTGACAAAGGAGGTGCTGTCGTCATCATGAATAAATTGGAATATGACCAGGAGGCTGCTAGACAGCTCTCTAACACCACATTCTACAGGCCATTATCCTCTGATCCCACTGAGGATTACCTAAAGAAACTACACCATCTGCTAAAAAAACTCCCTGACAAAGCACAGGAACAAATCCGTACAGACACATGCCTAGAACCCCGACCAGGGGTATTCTATTTGCTACCCAAGATCCATAAACCTGGATATCCTGGACGCCCCATCATCTCTGGCATTGGCACCCTAACATCAGGCTTGTCTGGTTATGTAGACTCTGTCTTAAGACCCTACGCTACCAGCACTCCCAGCTATCTTCGAGACACCACTGACTTCCTGAGGAAACTACAATCCATCGGTGATCTTCCAGAAAACACCATCCTGGCCACTATGGACGTAGAAGCCCTCTACACCAATATTCCACACAAAGATGGACTACAAGCTATCAGGAACAGTATCCCTGATAATGTCACAGCTAACCTGGTGGCTGAACTTTGTGATTTTGTCCTCACCCACAACTATTTCACATTTGGGGACAATATATACCTTCAAGTCAGCGGCACTGCTATGGGTACCCGCATGGCCCCACAATATGCCAACATTTTTATGGCTGACTTAGAACAACGCTTCCTTAGCTCTCGTCCCCTAACGCCCCTACTCTACTTGCGCTACATTGATGACATCTTCATCATCTGGACCCATGGAAAAGAAGCCCTTGAGGAATTTCACCATGATTTCAATAATTTCCATCCCACCATCAACCTCAGCCTAGATCAATCCACACAAGCGGTCCATTTCCTGGACACTACTGTGCTAATAAGCGATGGTCACATCAATACCACCCTATACCGGAAACCTACTGACCGCTACACTTACCTACATGCCTCCAGCTTCCATCCAGGACACACCACACGATCCATTGTCTACAGCCAAGCTCTAAGATATAACCGCATTTGCTCCAATCCCTCGGATAGAGACAAGCACCTACAAGATCTCTATCAAGCATTCTTAAAACTACAATATCCACCTGCTGAAGTGAAAAAACAGATTGACAGAGCCAGACGAGTACCCAGAAGTCACCTCCTACAAGACAGGCCCAACAAAGAAAATAACAGAACACCACTAGCTGTCACCTTCAGCCCCCAACTAAAACCTCTCCAGCGCATCATCAGAGATCTACAACCTATCCTGAAAGATGATCCTTTACTCTCACAGATCTTGGGAGACAGACCTGTCCTCGCTTACAGACAACCCCCCAACCTAAAGCAAATACTCACCAGCAACCACACATCCCTGAACAAAACCACTAACCCAGGAACCTATCCTTGTAACAAACCCCGATGCCAACTCTGTCCACATATCTATTCAAGTGACATCATCATAGGACCTAATCACATCAGCCATACCATCAGGGGCTCGTTCACCTGCACATCTACCAATGTGATATATGCCATCATGTGCCAGCAATGCCCCTCTGCCATGTACATTGGCCAAACCAGACAGTCTCTACGCAAAAGAATTAATGGACACAAATCTGACATCAGGAATCAAAATACTCAAAAACCAGTGGGAGAACACTTTAACCTGTCTGGTCATTCAGTGACAGACCTGCGGGTGGCTATATTACAACAGAAAAACTTCAAAAACAGACTCCAAAGAGAGACTGCAGAGCTAGAATTGATATGCAAACTAGACACAATCAACTCCGGTTTGAATAAGGACTGGGAATGGCTGAGCCATTACAAACGTTGACTCTATCTCCCCTTGTAAGTACTCTCACACTTCTTATCACACTGTCTGTACTCGGCTAGCTTGATTATCACTTCAAAAGTTTTTTTTTTTCTCTTAATTAATTGGCCTCTCAGAGTTGGTAAGACAACTCCCACCTGTTTATGCTCTCTGTATGTGTGTATATATATCTCCTCATTATATGTTCCATTCTATATGCATCCGAAGAAGTGGGCTGTAGTCCACGAAAGCTTATGCTCTAATAAATTTGTTAGTCTCTAAGGTGCCACAAGTACTCCTGTTCTTCTTTTTGTGGATACAGACTAACACGGCTGTTACTCTGATTCCTAACACAGTAACTCCTGAGGATATATACCAAAAAGGATATAGAGACCAAAAATGAAACCTGGTAACCTGATATTCCCCAAGCAAGTCCTGCACAGAAGCAAGATTAGCAAGTTTATGCAATACTAAAACTAGAACATTTTCAGAATAGAACCATACATTTAAAAAATTATCAATTAAAACATTCTTTCTATTTTTCTACCTATTCCCTCCAAAAGTTCATACTGCGAAGTGTTAAAGAATCACTTTTAAAATGACTATCACCTAAAATGTTCTTTTTAGCTTTTAGCCAACTCACATCCATTAAACTCAGTGAGAGTCATGTGGCTAAATTCTCATATACCAATTTGAAAATATATAGTATTACAAAGGTGCCAAGTAAAATATTACATTAATAAAGTAATGCATTTGCATACATTCATAATCTTTTGATACATTCATTAATTCAAAGTTTAGTTTTTAATTATACCTCATAGATATAATTTCTTCATAATCGCTCACAATATCCATTAAATTAAATTTGTGCTTAACTTTGACAAGTCGCTTTAAAATTAGTTTTCTCATCTGCAAAAAATAATTGAGTTTTTAATGAATTTAACATCTCTAAAATGAAAATTCACATTTGTAAATATATAGGCAGGAATTCTCCACTATGGCACTTTCATGCTACAGTGCCCTGGATCTGGCCAGGGGAGGATCCCCGAGTTCAGAATTCTTCAAAGCAGCTTACACTGCTTTGCAAGTCCACTACTGCAAGCCACAGCAAATAGGTCGCAGATTAGATGGAAGGGAAAGTGAGGTAGTGTAGACATCACAGATACCTCTATTACTGTTCTGCCTTATGCTGCAAACCATGTGGCAGCCTGAAGAGGTCACGACAACTTAGACAACTTCCCCAGGCTGCCTTAGTTATGCTGGCGATCATTTTGGCCCCTGCAGCAGACTGGAATCTGCAAAGATGGCATTAAGCCACTTTCCTCCCACAACCTGTGTTGAGAGATTTGTGCTGTACCTCTTAGATCTGCAGCACAAAATTTCACCCACCGAATTAACGTACATGATGATTCTAATGGGCAGAAAACTTCTCCCCACACTCAGGTTGAGTAATTTGGCTGCACACTGATAAAGTCCCCTGGGGGCAACCGAGGAGAAATCCTTGACCCTAATCTTCTTAGTCAAGAGTGTCATGAAACAAACTCCCGTTACAACCAGCTCAGAAGAAAAAAGATTCAAAGCCCCCTCCACCTTCTCTAGTGTATCCCTGCCTCCATTACTTACATTTGTTCACCACTACTGGACTTTGTGTATGGCAGCAACGGAGTAATTTACTAAAATATCAATTTCTTAAATTCTGCTTCTGAAGATGCTGAGGTGCTATTACTTCAATAAGAGTTAAGAGGACTCAACACGCCACAGGAATTACTCAGCATCTTACAGATGTGAGCCCTTGGTCTGGGCCCTAGTCATTGTCACTCTGCTAATGCATACAGTGCAGTGACAGACATTGGTAATGGAACATGGTGCCCCTCACCTCTAGATCATCAGCTGAATTCCAGTGCTGGCTGGTAGGAACCAGAAGCCATCACCATCTGATAGCTATTCAGTATTCTATACAAAATTAATTGGTGATCTCAGTCCAATTGAGGACAGGTGTCCAGCTCACCAAAAACACAATCACAAATGACTCCCTTATTTAAAGTCTGGAAGCCAAGGATTGTCTGGGTACAGAGACTCAGCTCCAGAAGTCATCTCTTCAGAAAAGGTTTTAGGTTCATTAGTGAAGAAGTTTGGACTGCTGCTGCACATTCTACTGCTATTCATTTTCTAGTACATTTCAATCCAACATTGTAATAAGTATTACTTTCACATTACAGATTCTGAAAAGAAAAAGTCATTTTTCTCATAGCCAATACAGTCATGTCAATATTTGTCATACCTTCCTTATAAAGTTGGCAGACCTAATCCTTTGAGCAGTAATAGGATCCATATCTGTCATTGATATATCCTTCTCTAACTGGCTTTCATATTCCTGAATATAGAATTAGGTAATTTTCCTGGATCATACACTGATCTTTACAAAACTTTTTAAAGAAAACGAAGAGAGGCATTTAAACAACCTATATTATGTTCCACTTTTTAAAAACTATGATGAAATTAACAGAAGTTCCAGAATATGACATCTTTGCTGGATTCTCTCAAAGTGTATCCCTAAACACTTCACAAAGTTAAACATTTACAAAACTGTAACTAATAACAACAGTGGGAAAGGGAACTTAAAATATATAGGCAAGAGGAGAAATATGTGTTTCCCCATACATGAGCTGAAAACAAAAGGAGAGTCAAAGAAGTGCAGAAATACAGAAAAGCAGTTTTATGAAAACAGAAACGACAGGGGAAAATGTGTTGGAACTGAAAGTAGTGAGACTGTGTGACAACACCAAGCAAAAAACTGATGCCAACTGAGCAGAGGGCAAAGGAAGAGAAGTAGGAAAAGAAAAAGTGATTGAACCACCAGTTGTGAGGTTGTGTGAAAAGACAAAGAAAAAGCTGGTGGTAGTTGGAGACAGTCTATGGAAGGTTTCAAAAATAAGTAGAGCATTTCTGAAATGAATACTGCAATGAACTAGGGAGCCAGTGGGGAAATTTGAGAGGAAAACATGATTCTCTGTATGTGTGAGAAAATGAGCCAAAGTATTTTGCAGTTTGGAGAACTGGAACTTGGGGAGGCCATAGCCAATCAAGATGAGAGAAGATGAAAGCATGGAGGAGTTTCAGCCAAGGTGAATCTGCAATAGTGATGGTGGCACACATAGTCCATGTTGTAGAGTGTGTGCTGGATAAAACTGCCACCCTAGGAGAAGGAGAAGAGTTTAGAGTCAGGGATGATGACAGAATAAGAGAAAAGGAGGCAAATGGAATGTCTGAGTCAAGAAGGAAGACAGAGGAGATGGAGTGGTGCTGCAGGATTTTCCTCTGGCTGTATTTCCTGAGATATTTAGCTGAAGAAAAGGAAGATGAAGCCACAAGATTACTTTGTGAAAGCATGCAGAGAGGCTAAACACAGAGAAGTCGTTAAAGATGTCAAAACATATAAACAGCTGAATATCATCAGCAAACAATGCCAGCACTTCCTGATATTAACCATACTTGTGGGAGCACTGGAAATGCTATTCCAAAGTTCCCATTCTGTGGCCACTGTCTTTACTACATGTTGCATTCTATCTATGTTATGCATACTTACCCATGCATCCTAGAGAGAATACTGATGATCAAAGAAGGACCACAGGACAAAACAGGCAGTTCATAGAATCATAGAAGATTATGGTTGGAAGAGACCTCGGGAGGTCCAAACCCCTGCTCAAAGCAGGACCAACCCCACCTAAATCATCCCAGCCAGGGCAGTTGTATTAAAGGAGAATTACCAACACTGCCTAGAACTCGTTTGGTATCAGAAAGAGCTAGAGGGGACAAAAGACTAAGCAAAAGACATCCCTGAATATTTTTATTTAAAAAAATGTCATCAGGAGCATTCAGAAATAGCTAATATAACAGGATCCCAAGAACTGTCTATGTTTGCCCTAATTTTTTCTTAGCAGCACTAGAAGAATCTATGCTTGGGTTAAGGTCACAAAAAGCAATTATTTCCTAGATACTGAAAGCAATGTTGTCCAATTTATTGTGTTAAAATTTCAGGATCATGTTACTCTGACTAGCACTTTACATCATTGAACTCAACAAGGACTACTTGAGTAATGAAGTGCTAGTCAACATGAATAAGGACATTGGAATCTGGCTCTTAAGCATTATATCATGATACTGTAAAAGATTACACATGTCCTTGCTGCATATAGAAATCAAATAGGAAGAGGAAAGTTGAATTCAACTACTGTGAAAAATGAAAGATTAATATTAAACTCAGATTGTCATATATAACATGAAACAAATACCTGAATGACTGCATCTGGTATCTCTCTATCATACAGTGGTATTTGCCGAAAATGGCAGAAATCTAATTGCTCTGAATTCCTAAGCTGCAACAGCTGGAAACGTTTACACTTTTTAATCTCTTCTTCAGTAACAAAGTTAAATTCTTCTTGCAGCTGTTCAAGACGAAAATATTTTGACACAGTTTGTTCCTTGGATCTTGCATACTGTTAGAGAAAGTAAAAGCAAGGTTCAAATATCTTAAAACTTTTTGGGTGATGATTAATAAATTTTGCTATTTGTTTTTATAAAGTGAAACTACTGGCTTGAGCCAAGCAAAGAACCAACAGGTTCTAAGTAAACGTCTCATACTTCTAACAATACATCTCAATATGACCTGCAATACCATTGCTATTATTTGGGGCTTCTCTTCAACATAGATTTTATTATGTGAACAAAGGCCCACATTTTTTCTATTGGTATTAACTTTAAGGAGAAACAGACATTTGAGTTTGTATGGCATTTTTATTTGTTCTTTTTTTTTTAAAATCCACCTAGTATTTTTCTATGTCACAGAAATTAAATGACTGACTAATCCGTACTATCTCTGTATACATCCATTGGCCTAGGAAATTCTAATGAAGATGTTTCTTAAAATAGCACGGTTCACGGACAATAGGTGGACCACAATCATTACTGAGTGGTACCCGCGAGAACAAAAAAGACAACCTGGTTGGCCTCCAAGAAGATGGGAAGATGACATTGTTAAAAATTTCAGACGAATGTGGAGAAGAAAGGCAAGAATGAGAGAAGAATGGTGGACGTGTTGTGACTGGCGCAGTCTTAATGACAGCTGAAGACAGATCGATCCAGGTGATCCAGGTGTAAAATATTACAAAGAGAAACAGAGTCTAAAACTACTACCTTTGAAGCAGCTTACTCAGTATCTACAAAGGGATCAAAGGAGACAACCCTTAGTCTTTCAAAAACTTCAAAATGAAAATTAAACTAGATTTTGTAGCAGTGAAGCCTCTTCTCGCTTTTGAAAAATTCCCCAAATTGCATAGTGAAGTCAGCTGTTCAGGCAGTGATCAGAAGTCATTACATGGACTCTCGAATAAGTCCACAGAGCCCCAGAAATTTTCAATTATTACCATTGCATCACATTTGACCACCACCTGGTTAATCTCTGCAGCTACTACTGAGCAGCTATAGGATCACCTAACTGACAGCACTGTGTCTCTGGTAGGATGGCTCCTGTTTCCATGCATAAAGTTAACTTCCTTCTGAATCCCTGAGATCCACAGAGTGAATGAAGTAGGGAAAACCCTATGAGGCTCCCCATCAGTGTGTTTTCCTCACCCCTGATCCTTCCCACAGATTTTGTGCTTCCTATCTCTAAATGATGTACTGAAATGACAAGACTTGAAACAGAAACAAAGAATAAAATTCATCACACAAGATGGCTGCAAATTGTTCTATTCATTTGCTCTCCCGAGCTTCACCATCATTTGTTTTAATAGAATCCATAGATTGATGATCTAAGTCTGCTATGGTTCATCTAAACAATGGGGTAAGAGTCATAGTGGAGTATGACACCAGAAGGAAGAATGACCAGAAAGAGTTCAGAGCAAATGACCAAAGTTAGGGAAAGGGAAAAGGATATGAGAGGTAGAATAGGAGAGGGGGTATGTCATAACTATAAAGGGAAGGGTAACAGCTCTCCTGTGTACAGTGCCATAAAATCCCTCCTGGCCAGAGACTCCAAAATCCTTTTACCTGCAAAGGGTTAAGAAGCTCGGGTAACCTGGCTGACACCTGACCCAAAGGACCAATAAGGGGACAAGATACTTTCAAATCTGGGGGTGGGGGGGAAAGGCTTTTGTTTGTGCTCTTTGTTTTGGTTGTTGTTTGCTCTTGGGACTGAGAGGGACCAGACATCAATCCAGGTTCTCCACATCTTTCTAAACAAGTCTCTCCTATTTCAAACTTGTAAGTAAATAGCCAGGCAAGGCGTGTTAGTTTTACTTTGTTTTCTCAACTTGTAAATGTACCTTTTACTAGAGTGTTTATCTTTGTTTGCTATACTTTGAACCTGAGGCTAGAGGGAGGTCCTCTGAGCTCTTTAAGTTTGATTACCCTGTAAAGTTAGTTTCCATCCTGATTTTACAGAGATGATTTTTACCTTTTTCTTTAATTAAAAGCCTTCTTTTTAAGAACCTGATTGATTTTTCCTTGTTTTTAGATCCAAGGGGGTTGGATCTGTATTCACCAGGAGTTGGTGAAAGGAAGGAGGGGGGATGGTTAATTTCTCCTTGTTTTAAGATCCCAGGGGGGTTGGAACTGTATTCACCAGGAGTTGGAGGGAGAAAGGAGGGGGGATGGTTAATTTCTCCTTGTCTTAAGATCCAAGAGGTTTGGATCTGTATTCACCAGGGAATTGGTGAAAGGTTTCTCAAGGCTTCCCAGGGAAGGGAATTCACTTGGGAATGGTGGCAGCGGACCAGACCTAAGCTGGTAGTTAAGCTTAGAAGTTTCATGCAGGCCCCCGCATTTGTACCCTAAAATTCAGAGTGGGGAAGCAGCCTTGACAGGGTAACTATCTGATTCAAGTAGAATCTAAAATAAAAATAGGCACACTTATAATTAGGGAGCAACACTTTCATCTTGTTGCTCCAAGTATATACATAAATTATTTAGCTTTGCTCCTACTTCTTTTGGCATCTCCAGAAATCTTGAACAGAAGTAGTCTCACAGTTCAGGCCCATATTATTTATAACCTTGGAGCCAAAGATCTCCTGTAAAAAATGCTTTAGTAGTCAATATCTAGAAATTCCCTAACTCCTGTCATGTTAGACTCAATACATAGTTTCTTCTAGAATCAATTATAAATTATTATTACAAATTCCTAATACTGAACTCTGCTAAACATTACCATAATGAATTCTATCAAATCTGAATACTCAGGGTCATTAGGATCAATCTTGACTTCTTTGGCCCATTCAGTAAGCTTCTGTCTGTCAGTGAACCACAAGAGTCCAGTAGCTATTTCTGCATTTATGTTTCTTGGCACACTAAAAAGAAATGCAAGACTTTCACTTATTTTGTCATACATTAGCTCCTATATACTTTATACAGAATGGTTTAGCAAACATTTCCAATTCTCACAGACATCATCAGGTTCAGTCTTATTCTAAGTCATGACTACAAGAAAAATAAAGATGGAAACACCCAAGAAATCTGTAGAAAATAGGTTAACTGTGGTCTACAGTAAATTAGCATTATACAGAACACCTTGCCATAAAGCAAATGATAATTTAGCATAACTTTTCCCATAGTATTAAACATGAGATGCTATTTAGTGAAACCTGTGACAATCTTATAGAAATATAAGATTTATTATTACCTGTAACAAGCAGAGATTATTTTCTGAGATACAGGGGCTAACGGAATTCCTTCCTCATCGACCGCCCAGGATAAGGAATACATTAGTTTTCCTGATGTCAAAAGACACACCTTTTCAGTTTCATTTTCATCCAGAAGAAAAGGTACATCTGTAAATTAAAAGTTGTTGGAAGAAAATAAATCAGTATAATTAAATTTAAAGTTCTCTCTCGTTCAGCTTTCCCCCAGCTTTTGAAAGCTGATATCTTCAGAAAAATGAACCCAAGTACACTGATCCTTCAACCCTGCCATTTGTTGTTAAAGGTCTACCCATCTTAATTTATACATCTTCCACACCCCAGTGACTAGTCTTTCACACCCACATCCCAAGACTTCTTTAGGATATAAGCACGTACTTAAGTGCTTTCCTGAATCAGGATGCTTTCTTGATCTGGGGCCTAAAGGAGGAGAGCCATTCAAACCCCAGATCTTCGGGAATATGTACAGTTCCTTAGCAGATCTAGCAAAAATTTCCGACAGGCATCAATAGGCAGTTTGTGATCTGCTGGAGTGAGGAATTGACTGGGAGGGAATTCTGAAAAAACATGTCTATTCCCAATCCTTTTGAGACCTTCTTTATTGGTTCTTGGACTTGGCATCCAGATTCTGAATTAGAGGATATCTCCTTCCTCAGAACCACTGGCTCACTAGGCCAGTCACAAAAACTTGATATGAAAATGGCAGAACCATTGTGTTATACTTTCTCGGTGTGCCCAGGACTGTGGTTTACCTTGTTACCACCCCCTGCCTCAGCAAGAGAGAGATTTGTTGGTGCTAAACTGAGTCACAGATTCCTGTCACCCCAGTCTGTTAGCCATCCCAGTCAAACTTCTCAGGACTCTGCCAGTCCCTTCTTTGCTTTGAAGTTAACACTTGCAGCACACAAGTCCATGAGCCCCTTTAAGAGCATTCCCCTGTGATATCCAGCACCAGTCACTAGGCACTCTCAGTAATTAACAAGTCCACTATCTCCAAAGAGACAGTATACACACCAACTTATTTGATTCAACCAAGAATTCACACTTTACTTAATATTACAGCACTGAGATCTACTTATGATAAAACAAAGAGAAGCTATTAACAAAGATAGATATTCAAGTGATACTGAGTAAGGGTAGTAGAAACAGATATGGTTACAACTGAAACAAAAGTATAACACATTTCTAAGAGACTAAACCTAACTTTAGCAAGCTACAATCCTTTGGCTAAAATAGTTTTCTCACCCTCAAAGTCCTTTTGCAGAGTTTGCTGATTTTCAGTCAAATCAAGATCCAAATTTTTCATTAATTACTCACCTCCACCAGGAGTGTTCTTCAGTGAAATAAATCAAAAATGTCCCTTTTGCTTTTCTTTATATTCCTCCCCGCCCCCCAACTCACTGTTTTGACCCCAAAGACAAGACAACCCTCTCCCCACCACCACCCCGGCCCATGGCTCTAGTATCTGGTGTCTTCCCATACTGATTTCACATCCTGCCATCCCCCTGCCTTTTCCTGTTGACATACAAATGCAACTCCCATTGTATTCAGCTCCACAATGCTCATTACATTAGAGACAAGGAAATAACTATCCTCATTCCTGTCTGGAAGAAAACCTGTTTTTCCCTTTGTTTGGTTACAGATTTTAAAGCATAATATCGGTAAGTACTCATATATATATACATATACATACATATATATATATATATATACACACACACATTCATAATTATATTAATGACTAATGTGCCACTGGCTGTCAGTCAATATCTTACAAGATGCTCTGTACAGATAAATACTGTGGCAGCAATGTGTTAGGTGTAGTGAGTTTGTCAAGCCTTACAAGAGTTGCTCACAGGTTACTGAACCACCATTGGGCCTCTGTGTCACACACTGACTTACAGATTTCAAATAACTCTTCAGAAACACAGTAAAACTCCCAGCAATCCTTAAAAAGGCTTTGTAGGAAACTTCTTAGAGGAGAGGTTAAAATCTACTGGCAAAATTTAGCAAAACAGGAAGCACTCACTGGTCCACTCAGATACTATATGCCAGAGAAAATAGCATGAAGAAGGCTCATTGAGATCCTCACTCTGTGGAAGTCTTGAGGCACCTCTTCCTCAGGGCTTGTTTACACAGAAATTTAGCATGCAGCAAACTAAAATGTGACTCTACCGCCCACTAGCTTGCAGCACACTAACTGTCTGTGTGGACCCTGCTACTTGTGCACCAAAAGTTTTGTAGTACACTCTGATGTACTGCAAACATCAGTATATCAAAGCGATTATGGAACTTTTAGTGCCTGGTAGCAGGTCCACACTATCAGTTAGGGTGTGGCAAGATAGTGAGCTCTAGATTCATCTCCTGGTTTTCCATGAACTAAGTATCCATGTAGATAAGCTCTCAGAGACTGAAGCTAGTTCCGGAACTGTCTCTTCCCCACATGTGAAATGGGAGTGCTAGGTTTTTCTTTTCCTGCTCCAGAGACCACCTCAGAAGCTGCCTCATTTTGCTGCTGCTTCAAGGAGAGCCTCTGGCTTCACAGGTGAGTTTCCCTCCTCAATTAGAAAAATTGAGCAGGCTATTTTTTCCTGTCACAGCTCCAGAAATCACTTCAGCTGCTGCTTCACTGCACTGAAATAGTGGACGTTTCTCTCTCTGTGAACAGAAAAACCAAAATATACTTAAAGCCTATGTAAGAAAGACACAGTTGGGATGGATCTTATTTTCTCTCTTTCCCTAGAGAGGCAAATGATGTCCAGATGCAACCTTGTAAGAAGAGGTTACTCATTTTGTGTAGTAACTGTGGTTCTTCAAGATGTGTCCCCCCATGGGTTCTCCACTTCAGGTGCCCACGCACCTCTTGAGTCCTTGATCAGAGATTTTCTGTTAGCATCGTTCATTGGCCCATGCGTGCGTCTTATGCATCCTCATGCCACACACTGATGCTATATAGGGCTGCATGGATGAACCACCATGGAAAAAGAGCTGTCTGCGTGAAGACAGCACTGCCTTGTAGGACTGGTTTTGAGTAGCTAGACATTGAGGTACACGAAGACTAGAATTGCTTTTCATCAGAGGTAAGCAGCCACTATTGCCAGGACCTTTGAAAATACCCTTGGGGCCAAAGAAAAGCTGGATGGAAGAATTCACTATTGAAAATGATTCTGGCCTATAGTAAAACATAGGTATTTAATGTGTGATGGGTGTAACACTATATCAAAATAGGCATCCTGTAGGTCAAGGGTCAAAAACAAAATTTACTTCCTCTAGTGAAGGAATTATAGTTGCCAGAGTCACCATCTTGAACTTTGGAGGCTTTAAAAATTTGTTTAGTAGTTTTAGATCCAAAATTGTTCTCCATCCTCCTTTGGCACAAGGAAATACTTTGAGTAACACCCTTTCCCTTTGTGAGGAGGTGAGACTAGCTCTATTGCTCCTCGCTGAAGGAGAGAGTCCACTTCTTGTTTCAATAAAAGCTTGTGAGAGAGGTCCCTGAAGAGGGACAGGGAAAGGCGTGAAAGGGAGGGAGGGACATAAAGTGGATGGTATAGCTTGATGTTATAACCTCTATGAGGCTGTAATGGCATTAGCACCTGCCTCTTGCGAGTGTCCCTTTCTGGCCGATATATGCCTGCAATCACTCTGTTTTGAATGGGGCGGCACCCTCCTCTTGCGGGAACCCCCTTCTGGTCAGATGTGAGCCTGCTTCTTCCTGTTCTTATGATGGGGTGGCACCTGCCTCTCGCGAGTGCCCCCACCCCTGGCTGATGGTTCTTTTGGCCGGTCTTCAGTGACTCAGCAGACCACTATCGCCCCTTCCAGGGTATATAGTCTATAGTTCTTGCTCACGGCCCTGGTATAGGGAGATAGCACCAAGGCTTCCTTCCCGGAGGCACTGCCTTCTTTAACAGCCCAACAAGGGCCCATCTTGGTACCCTAGGTTGGTGTCCTTTTGGCAGCCCTCGCCTGGGCTCAGTCTTCAACCAGACCAGCAGGGCCCCTCATGCCCCTCAGGCCCCTCAGCCCCTCAGCCCCTCACCTGGTCTGGCTAGGTTCTGGACTCAGTCCCCTGGGCTCAGCCTCCTTGCATTGACCTGTCCCCAGTCCAGCTGCTCTTCCAGCCAGCCAGGCACCCAGTCGTCCCTCTTCAAGCTCCAGGCAACAACGGACTGCTCTGCCTCTGCTGCTTCCTTTTACATGGCACTTCTGGCCCCTGATTGGTTGCTCCAGCAGCCCCTCTGGTTGGCTGCTTCCTCTGCATTCACTCTAGGCTGCCAGGAGGACTTCTCTGTTCTTTTCTGGGGCGGGGTGAGGCAGGGCTATGAGGCCTCCAGCAGGGGGCCTCAGGACCTAGTCCAGCCCATCATACACCTCCCCTCTCAGACAGGATTGGGGCAGTGGTTCTTCCCTCAGTCCTTTTCTGCCCCCGCTTCAGTCAGGGCATATTCTTTTCCTTGCCCCTGTCAGTCAGGGTCTTTTCTCCCAGGTCTCTCTTACCCATAGAGCATTCAAGAGGCCTTTCAGTACACCTCTGCCTCTGGCTCTCCTTTGCCTCTGCCTCTGACACTGGTTTTGTTGTGCTACTGCCTTTGCCTGTGGCTCTCTTTCGGCCTCTGCCTCTGGCTTTACACAATAAAACACTTAAAATCTTGCCTGTTGTTTCCGTGGCTGCCTCAGCCTCAGTTGTTTTACTGCCTCTTCACGGCCCTTGTGGATCAGGGTCGGTCTGAAGATCCTCACCCCAATACCATAATATAATAGAGTTCGTACCCGACTCTGGCAAGCACCCCCTCTCTGGCCAATACATGCCTATCACTCAGTTTTGAATGGGGCAGAGGACTGTCCAACTCCAGCCTCCCTATGTAATAGTGCTGGTGATCTAGTGAATCGCTAATGATAAGCAGCTCTGGGATATGTAGAAGCACCATGTACAGAAATAGAAAAGACTAACTGGAAGTCATCTTCATCCTCCTCAGTATCCTCTAACTGGGAGACACCAATGAAAAAGGGTTGAGAGTCCCGTGGAACCGGAAAACAATGGTAATCTGGAGATCAGTGTCTCAGTACCCAGAGGCATTTGGTACACATGAGCAATGGGAACTCTGGTTCATCCGTCACAAACAAGTCCTTAATTCTTGTGGTACTAAGTAGGGGCTTGGTACCAACTTGGTAGCTGAAGAAGGCGGTATCACTGACTGAGAATATACCGACACTGTGGTTTGCCTGGTACCAAGGGTGCTGAGTGGGTAGGTACTGATGGTGGGGTTGTGCCAGAAGGTAACTGTCTGGAGGGATTATTCATGACCACCTTGTCCCTCGTAGACGGTACCAGGACCCTATCAGAGATGTGTTTCTCCAGGACTTTCCAGCCCCGCTAGTACAGGAGGAGTCTTTTGCCTCTATGGTACTGAGCCGAGAGGTTGAGGCTTCCAAGACTGTGGATCTAGCTGAGGACTGGGGCCATATCAGGAGAATAAGACTCTCCAAAGGGAGGGAAAGGAAACAAATAAATCTTCTCACTACTTATATCTAACTAACTAACTATAAACTATCTACTAACAATTAACTACACTAAGCTAATCCTGAACAACCAACCATAAGAAACTGAATGAGATAGACGAGGCATGCTCAAGACAGACATACTAAAGCTCCGCCTCAGGCTGAGATGGTTGATTAGGAACTTAGAATGGTTCACCGGGCAGCCCTATTTCACCTCGGTGAATGGCACAAGGATTCATAGAATGCATGTGCAGGTTGAACAGATGCTGCTAACAGAAAATCTCCGATCAAGGACTCGAGAGATGCATGTGCACCTGAAGTGAAGCAATCATAGAGACACTACTCAAAGAAGTCAAACTTCTTATGTGTTTCTCTCAGTGAGGTATTAATCGAACTGGATAAGCAGAGAAGGAAGCTCCGAACAGCAGGAAAATCCTGGATGGTGAATGGTCATCATTTTGCCAATGAGGAGGAACTACCAAGTGTCTGTGTCATCACAGAGTGAGCTACAGGAAAGGCATTTCAAAGGAAGGTCTCAGTGTTAGAGTAATGCAAAGTGCTTTCACTCTGACATAGCTCTGAAAAATACTAAATACTACCATAGGTTTGGTGTAAGAGGTCAGGAGGAAGGAGGCCAAACACTACTCCCCGAGGAGACTATCAACTCTTCTTCAAGCATCAGTCAAAGAATTTAGATTTAAGACTCGGTCTCGCAGTGCACTATTCTGCCAACAAACCACTAAGCCAGGCTCAAATCTTTTTCACATATAAGTAACTTACTGCTTCCCACTTCTCCATTTGTGGGTTTAACTTGCTGGTCACAGCTAAATTCCGCCTGTTCCAATACACCTTTGCTTTGCAGTACAGTATTGTCAGGAATAGGTAAATATATTTTGGCCAACATATTTGTCCTTTTAGATGATTCACAAATCTAAAAATAAAACAATTTGTGCTGTAGTTAAGATGATGTGTCAAAAAAGAACAAATTCCAGCAAAGAGATTCTGAAAGAAGCTGGGGGAGGGGGAAGAAACCCCCAAAAGGAGGATTAATATAATTTTAGACAGACAGAATATGTACTTGTAATGGAAAAGTGGTTCTGTTTGCACAATCTTTCTTAACTACTTATATGGTCCTAATTTCCATAGTATCTGAGCACCTCAGTCTTTAAAAAAAATTCTCTTAACATCCCATGAGGTACTATTATACCCATTTGTAAGAACTCAGGCACAGAGAGACTAAGTGTCTCGTGCCTAAAGTCACACAGTAAGTCTATGGCAATAGAGCGAACTGAACCTGAATCTCACAAATCCCTAGCATCCTAACCACTGAGCCAATGTGCCTGTCAAACAATAGCCTGTTTGTATAGGCATACATATATTGAGTGATGAACTGCCAAAATATTAACAACGGTTCCCTCCTCTTCACCCCACGAGGGGGTTGTGCCCCTCCCTCTCCCCCCGGGACAACCGGTTCTAAAAGGGCTTCTAAATTTAACATCCAGTTCCTGCGAACCGGTGGGAACCGGCTCCAGCTCACCACTGCATATATTCTGCAATTGTAACTTGTACAGCTGTTTTTGAAAATTTGGTTCAATATTTTGTATGCTAATTTTATAAAGATAAACTATAACATGACAGAAAACACAAACATTAAGGGGCCAATCCAATTTCCATTACAGTCATGGATTTTTAATGCCAGAAAGGACCATTAGATCATTTAGTCCCCTCTCCTGTATATCACATGCCATATGATTTCATATAGCTACCTCTGCATTGATCCAATAACTTGTGTTTGACTAAAGCATATGCTCCAGAAAGGCATCCAGTCTTGATATGAAGACATCAAGACATGGAATATCTCCCAATTCCCTTGATAATTTGTTCCAGTGGTTAATCAATATCTGTTAAAAATGTGTGGCTTATATCTATTTTGAATTTCCATTTGGCTTCAGCTTCCAGCTATTGGTTCTTGTCATGCCTTTCTCAGCTTAGATTAGAGTTCTTCAGTATACAGTATTTTCTCCCTGTGAAGGTACTTAGACATGAGCTCTTCAAGAATCTCTCTGTAAGGCATTTTTTCCAGCCCTAAAATCATTTTTGTGGCTCTTTTCTGAACCGTTTCCAATTTTTCAACATTCTTTCAAAAAAGTAGACACCAGAACTGGATGCAATATTCCAGGATAAGTCTCACTAATGCAGTATACAGAGGTAACATCATCTCGTTCCTCCTACTCACTACTCCTCTGTTTATATCACCAAGAATCATATTAGCCCTTTCTGAAATCTGTCAGTTAGCCAGTTCTGAATCTATTTAACATGAGCCTTATTGATATTGCGGAATGCTCTCAGACTTTTGCAAAGCATTATACATCTACACTGCTACTTTTAATCAATCAAAGTTGCAATCTCATCAAAAAATATTAGGTTTGTTTGTCAAGACCTATTTCCCATAAAACTATGACTGACATTAATTATATTCCCATCCTTTAATTCTTTAGTGACTGAATCCTGCTATCAGCTTTGCCATTATTTTGCCTAGGACTGGTATCAGGCTAACTGACTTATAGCTACCCATCAATATGAGTCTTCCCGTGGATTTTAATGCAAGTTGGGGATCAGACCTAAAACATTGCACAGAAATGAAGTACAAAAGTAATTACATTACTATACCTCCAATCGAAGAGATTCAGGCCAATTTAATAACTGAATACTAAAAATTTGCTGAAACATTACTCTAAAATCCAGCTGTAGGGGAGCTACTGAAGTGCAAGAGACTTGTTTTTCATTGTAAAATATTTTAATAAAATACTGTTGCCTCTGAACTTTGGCTCTTCTCTTCTGTTCATACCTATAAATTACCAAATAGAATACAGATTTAATTAATTCTAGATAATCAAACTCAGAGTAACAAACTGGTGACTAAGTGCAACAGTTACCGTAGCATCACAAAAACACAAAAGCTTAGCAAATTGGTTAATTTAAAGGGAATACAAATCATGCATGTTTGCTATCAAAGATTAATACTGAGTACATAATAAAGAGATATTTAGCCTACATTTATAAAAAGACCCATGCCTCTGCTCAACTTTACACACTGTGAGCAGTCCCATTGACTTCACATTGCATAAGATTAAGCATGTGCATAATTCCTTAAAGGATGATGGCATTAATATGTTAAATTTTATTTTAATATAAGATTTACTTTTTTAAAAAAACAATCGAACATCTAAATTTTTAATTTAAATGAATTATTTTGAAGCTATTTACTTTCAAATGATAATACACTAATTTCTAAGGATATGTGAAATTAAAACATACATATCATCATTATTCTACCTTAGCAGAGAAATAAATATGTTGCAATTTACTAATTACAACTTACATGGGACACTTGGACACTGCTGTTATTTCTGCAGTCAAAGTGAGAAGTGGTATGAAAAAGGATTCCTTTATCTCTGAAAGTTGTGTTGAACTCACCAATGGAGGAGCTGAATCCAAACATCCCTAGAAATCAGTATCAGTATTTTAACTGTTTGTAACATACCTTTTTTAGCACAAGCATTAATTTCCTACATTCAAACTGGTTATCATAAGATATCTATAAAATACAATTAAGATCCTTTGGCCCCTTTGAAAACCTCCGCCTAAATTTTCACTGGACCTGGGACATTAACAGCATCACCATGATTTCCACAATTCTAAAGCAGTTGCTTTCTCTAGCAAATCAAGGAGCACTATACTGCTGTCATAAAAGCGAGTGACAAAACTCTCATTAGCTACAATGTGAGACGGATCAGGCACACAATATTTATTATTTTAAAACCTGTCTCATAATTTAAGTACCTTCTGTTTTCCCCAGGTCTCTGAAATATTGTCAGGGTTATCAATATTATCTTCTCCCTCCAGCCATCTGTCTTTTTCAGCATCTTGTGCTAATCCTGCCTTATATTCATCCTCATTATTTTTCTTTGTCAGCCTTCTTCAAACATGGATACAAAACATTTAAATATTATAATTAGAAAAATGTAGCTATAGTTGTTAGATCACACACTATAATCTTCCAATGTAGAACAAATACTTCAAAGTGTTACCTCACAGTACACCAGAGTTTGAAACTCGTGGAAGATATCAACAGGATTATAAATTAAAAACAGCCACTTTTTGTAATTATTTGCTTTAGTTAGAATGTTTGGGGAAGGGAGATGTCTACATCAAGGGCAAAACCCATGCTTTTTGTTTTGTTTATCTCCTTTCAAGATACTGATGCTCAATACTTTTCATTACCATAAAATAATTATAGAATTACAAAATTTACAATAGGAAATTTATAAGGACTGATAGAGAATTATCAATCAAAATTTCAGGCAATACCTTAACTAACCACAACCCTAATTTATAAGAGAGCTAGGAAAATATGGATCTAACAACAACACTATAAGTACACTACATTCACCAAATAAATGTCCTTTTCCAAAACTGTATTCCATATAAAACTGGTTATGAAACACATGCAGTTTTGATTGACTGCAGCTTTCTAAATATACTAATAGAAAGTCCATTTCAAATAATGAAATGTCAGAACACAGAAAATATAGTATTAGTTGCACTAGATAAGGGCATCTAGAGTGAAGGGCCATCTACCCAGCACAACAGCAGTACAATCAGACTGTGTGGGAATTCCCTCCTAGGGAACCGGAACTTAGGGTTAGAGTCTTCCCCTCAGACCCAAGAAATCTGGATTCTAACTAAATAGGTCCCACTCTCTCCAATGCACGCAACCCTCTCTAAGGTGATAGACCATCTGCTCCGAATGCCTATCAACTTCACTATGAGAATCATTTTTGACTTTGACCCAATGAAAGCAGGAAAAGACACCTCCCCCCATCCCCCGGAAGTCCTAAAACACAATCACTGGACAGTGACAACTGATATCTGTCCTCCACAAGCGTCCTACCCCTTCATATGCCAGATTTGGCTCAGAACAGAATATCATGGAGGCCCGTGATAAATTTGGAGGCCTTTGTGCTGTACAAATGACAGCATGAGAACTAGCCTAATATCAAACCAACACAGAAAAGTCAATAGGCTCCAACACAGCTATCTGCAACAGCTATTCCAGCCTAAGAACTGGAATGGTGTATATAGCACCTCTAATGGTGTTTGAGATATTGCATCCAGCTACATTTTTATAAAGTATCTTTGAAAAACTGTATTGAGAATTTACAGTTCCTAATTTTACATCTTGACTGGGAGGAGACTCTCCTCTTATATCTGGAACAGATCAGACCAGCACCCAGAAAGCAGAGAGAGTATCAGTTGACTGAATAGCTTATTCCATTACCCAAATTTGGTACTTAATATCTAAACTTTTCCTTTCTTTTCATTATCACCAATGTTAATACTTATAAGTATATATTTTTGAAAAATTATTTGTATTCTTACAGTATACAAAATATACTCTCTGTAATATGTGCTACAGATGTAGGTTATCTTTAATTGGCAATTTCAATATAACTCCTTTACACAGAGTTAAAGACATTTCAAAGACACTCTGAAAGGATATCATATCAACTTACTTTTGAAACTGTAATTTTACAGGTGTACTTGTATATTCTTGCTGTCTACGTACAGATTTTATTTGTTTCCAGACTTTTAACATACTATGTATTAAAGAAATATCTTTTTGCTGTTCTAGGTCATACAATTTCTTGGTATCTCTGCAATAAAAATATATAACAAAAAGATAATCTAATTCTCTGATAACAAAAATCAGAGACTCTATAATTATACTGCCAAACTTCAAGTTTTAAATAGAACACTTATATTTAAAATACTTTATTTCACAGGCACAGACTTAGTTTATTAAAATCTGCATATTCATTTTCCATCGATTCTTTCCACATACACTAGCAGATTTTTTTCAGATACAGCACACAGCAATGTGAATTTGGTCCTTTGCCTGCATTAAGTGGGAAAGGGAAGAAAAATATGCAAGAACAGTATGCAGGTTTCTGGAATACAAAAAGATTTACTGTACAAATCTGGGGAAAAAAAAGTCTGGCATGGTGACTAATTAATATGGGAATAAAATGAGAAACCATATCTTATTCTCTACATTTGTTCCTTAAAATTCTGTCAGTGAGCCATAATTACTGAGGTGAGGACTGAACAAAGGTAACCTGAGATTCTGGTTTGTAGATATTCAGGCAGAAATTTGTTAAACTGTCAGACTTCCCTGCTTAGTATCTTGGGTGTTACATAGGAGATTAAAAGAATAATATTGCTTTGTTGTGGTATTACTTTCTGCCTAATAGCCTCTGTATAAATATCAACTATTTTTGTTTAGAGATGGCCTCAAACCAAAACTCTAGAACCAAATGGCCCATAAATTCTGGGGAGGTTCTGATATGGATCCAAGTACTTTGCAGGTCAGGCCCATACTTCTTTCTACTTCTCATGATTTGGTGGGCATGTAAGCCTCTTTTCACTACACAAACTGTAGAAAAATATCTAAAAAGAAACTAAATTCCTGTATTATTAGATGCAAACAATAAAGACTCCTCTGGAGTCTTGTTACTTAGACTGGAGCCCAGACTCTAGGACCCTATAAGGTGGGAGGATCCCAGAGCTCAGACTAGAGCCTCAGCCCAAACACCTATGAGCCTGAATCAGCTGGCACAGGCCAGCTGCGGGTGTCTAATTGCAGTGTAGACATACCCAAGTTGGTATACAGCCCTGGGCCTGCTCTAAGAGTAGGAGAATTGTAGAATTCCACCAAGAGAAGTGAAGCACCAGGCCTGGCACCTCTGTGGGTACACTTAGCCCTGGTCTACACTACAACTTTAATTCGGATTTATCAGCTTTAATTCGAATTAACCCTGTAACCGTCCACACAACGACGCCATTTAATTCGATGTAAAGGGCCCTTTAAATCGATTTCTGTACTCCACCCCAACGAGCGGAGTAGCGCCAAAATCGATTTTAGCAATTCGAATTAGGGTTAGTGTGGCCGCAATTCGATGGTATTGGCCTCCGGGAGCTATCCCACAGTGCATCATTGTGACCGCTCTGGACAGCAATCCGAACTCGGATGCACTGGCCAGGTAGACAGGAAAAGCCCCGCGAACATTTGAACTTCATTTCCTGTTTGCCCAGCGTGGAGAGCACAGGTGACCACAGATACCTCATCAGCACAGGTAACCATGCAGGCTGATAATCGAAAAAGAGCACCAGCATGGACCGTGAGGGAGGTACTGGATCTGATCGCTGTATGGGGAGAGGATTCAGTGCTTGCAGAACTTCGTTCTAAAAGACGAAATGCAAAAACTTTTGAAAAAATTTCCAAGGGCATGATGGAGAGAAGCCACAATAGGGACTCTGAGCAGTGCCGCGTGAAGGTCAAGGAGCTCAGACAAGCCTATCAAAAAACAAAGGAGGCAAACGGTCGCCCCGGGTCAGAGCCGCGGACATGCCGCTACTACGCCGAGCTGCATGCAATTCTAGGGGGGGCTGCCACCACTACCCCACCTTTGTTCGTGGATTCTGGGTCGGGGATAGTCTCGACGCCTGAGGATTCTGCCGATGGGGTAGAGGAGGAGGAGGAGGAGGATGAGCTTGCAGAGAGCACACAGCACTCCATTCTCCCCAACAGCCAGGATCTTTTTATCACCCTGACTGAAGTACCCTCCCAAGCCTCCCAAGCCAGTACCCAAGACTCTGACCCCATGGAAGGGACCTCAGGTGAGTTTACCTTTTAAAATATAAAACTTGTTTTAAAAGCAAACGGTTTTTAATGATTACTTTGCCTGACTTTGCATTCGCGGTCAGTTCAGCTACTGGAAAAGTCTGTTAACGTGTCTGGGGATGGAGCGGAAATCCTCCAGGGACATCTCCATGAAGCTCTCCTGGGGGTACTCCGAAAGCCTTGCCAGAAGGTTTCTGGGCAGTGCATCCTTATTCCCTCCTCCATGGTAGGACACTTGACCACGCCATGCTTGCAGCAAGTAATCTGGTATCATTGCCTGACAAAGCCTGGCAGCGTATGGTCCCGGTGTTTGCTGGCATTCAAGCAACATCCGTTCTTTATCTTGTTGTGTAATCCTCAGGAGAGTGATATCACTCCTGGTAACCTGGTTGAAATACGGGAACTTAATTAAGGGGACAGAGGTGGCCGTTCCTACTGGGCTGTTTGCCTGTGGCGGAAAATAAATCCTTCCCTGCAGTTAGCCAAGCGCAGATGGGAAATTGGCCCTGAAGTTTTCCGCGTTTGGCTAGCAGGGATCTTCCCTGTTACCAGCCACGCGGTGGGGGGAGGGTACCGTGATCATCCCAGAGAATTCATGGCGAGGGGGGGGGTCGGCGGCGGGGGGGGGGTAGTTTGGTGCCTGCAGGGATCTTCCCTGATACCAGCCATGCGGTGGGGGGAGGGGTACCGTGATCATCCCAGAGAATTCATGGCGGGGGGGGGTTAGTTTGTTTTCTGGTGCTGCTGAATGTTAACAGAAAAAACGCAGCACTCTACTTGCCTGAAGGGGCCCAGACAAGCCCCCCCACACTGCCTCCCCCCCAACTGGCTGAGATTGGCCAGGCTTCTGCAGCACTCTACAGGCTATGCTTGGTATGTGGGAAAGGAGGGTGCAGAAGCTGTAAAACAATGGCTTACCATGGCCGCATGCAAGCCGAATTCTGTTGCCCAGACCTGTGATCTCTAGCAGCAAAGCCACAAGCACTCAGCATTAAGAGGCAAAATGCGACCTTGCACAGAAATCACATGTGCTATGTAATGTGAACAGTGTTGGTCACCGTGAAAGAGTATAAGCATTGTTCTGCAAAATGTAGCTTTTAAAACAATTCTCTCTTTTTTCCCCTCCCTACAGCAGCTGCAAATTCCTCAAGCCTCCCTCCTCCATCCCGAAGGTTATCACAGATAAGGCGTCGTAAGAAGAAGACGCGGGAGGACATGTTTTCTGAAATTATGCAATCCAGCAGGAGTGACAGAGCTCATCTGAATGAGTGGAAGGAAACAGTTTCAAAGTATAGGAAAGAAGTCAGTGAACGTGAGGAGAGGAGGGACCAACGTGAGGAGAGGAGGGACCAACGTGAGGAGAGGAGAGACGATCGAGATGAGAGATGGCGGCAGGAAGACCAGAGGATGAAGGATGCAACGCTGGGGCTGCTCCGGCGTCTGGTGGAGGTTCAGGAACGGCTGCTGGAAAACAGACTGCCGCTTCAGCCCCTGTTCCACCCTCCCCCCTCCCCATGTTCCGTATCCTCCTCACCCAGACGTGTAAGAACGCGGGGGGGGGGGGAGGCTCCGTACACCTTCCCATTCCACCCCAGTAGACAGCCCAAGCAAAAGGCTGTCATTTTTTTAACCTTTTCTTTGTGGCTTTTTCCTTCCCAGCAATCCTCCTCCCAAATACCACCCGGGTTCCCTCCCTCTTTTTCTAATCTATTAATAAAGAATAAATGATTTTTAAATGATAGTGACTTTATTTGGTTTGAAAGAAAGCTGGGGGAAGGGGCAGGGTGGGTTCCTTACAGAAAATCAGTCAGTAAAGGGGGAGGGTTTTCATGAAGGAGAAACAAACAGATATTTCACACGGTAGCCTGGCCAGCCATGAAACTGGTTTTCAAAGCTTCTCTGATGCACAGCGCTTCATGGTGTGATCTTCTAATCGCCCTGGTGTCTGGCTGCGCGTAATCAGCAGCCAGGCGATTTGCCTCAGCCTCCCACCCCGCCATAAAGGTCTCCCCCTTACTTTCACAGAGATTGTGGAGCACACAGCAAGCAGAAATAACAATGGGGAGATTTCTTTGGCTGAGGTCAGAGCGAGTCAATAATGAACGCCAGCGACCTTTTAAACGGCCAAATGCACATTCTACCACCATTCTGCACTTGCTTAGCCTGTAGTTAAACAGCTCCTGACTCCTGTCCAGGCTGCCTGTGTATGGCTTCATAAGCCATGGCATTAAGGGGTAGGCTGGGTCCCCAAGAATAACTATGGGCATTTCAACATCCCCAACGGTTATTTTCTGGTCCGGAAAGTAAGTCCCTTGCTGCAGCCCTTTAAACAGAGTAGTGTTCCTGAAGACGCGAGCGTCATGAACCCTTCTCGCCCAGCCCGCGTTGATGTTGGTGAAACGTCCCTTGTGATCCACAAGTGCTTGCAGCACCATTGAAAAGTACCCCTTGCGGTTTATGTACTCGGTGGCTTGGTGCTCCGGTGCCAAGATAGGGATATGGGTTCCGTCTATTGCCCCACCACAGTTAGGGAATCCCATTGCAGCAAAACCATCCACTATAGCCTGCACATTTCCCAGAGTCACTAACTTTCGTAGCAGCACCTGAGTGATTGCTTTGGCTACTTGCATCACAGCAGCCCCCACCGTAGATTTGCCCACTCCAAATTGATTCCCGACTGACCGGTAGCTGTCTGGCGTTGCAAGCTTCCACAGGGCTATCGCCACGCGCTTCTCAACTGTGAGGGCTGCTCTCATCTTGGTATTCTGGCGTTTCAGGGCAGGAGACAGCAAGTCACAAAGTTCCATGAAAGTGCCCTTACGCATGCGAAAGTTCCGCAGCCACTGGGAATCGTCCCAGACCTGCAACACTATGCGGTCCCACCAGTCTGTGCTTGTTTCCCTTGCCCAGAATCGGCGTTCCATGGATAGAATCTGCCCCATTAACAACATGATCTCCAAAGCACCGGGGCCTGTGGTTTCACTGAATTCTGTGTCCGTGTCCGTGTCCATGTCCTCATCATGCTTGTCGCTGCGCTGCCGCCGCCGCTGCCTCCTCGCCTCGTTTTTCTGGTCCTGGCTGAGCATAAACTCCACGAGAACGCGCGAGGTGTTTGCAATATTCATGAGTGCTGTCTTGACCTCAGCGGGCTCCATGCTTGCCGTGGTATGGAGTCTGCAGTGTTCACCCACCCAGGAAAAAAGGCGCGAAAATGGTTGTCTGCCGTCCGTTGCTTTCATGCAGGGAGGGAGGGAGGGAGGAAGTGAGGCTGTACCCAGAACCACCTGCGACGATGTTTTTTGTCCCATCAGGCACTGGGATCTTAACCCACAATCCCAATGGGCGCAGGAGACTGCGGGAACTATGGGATAGCTATGGAATTGCTACCCACAGTGCAACGGTGCAGAAATCGACGCTAGCCCCGGTACTTGGACGCACACCACCGAATTACTGTGCTAGTGTGGCCGCACTCATTTCGACTTTATACAACCTGTTTCTCAAATCCGAATTATCTAAATTCGGATTAATCCCGTAGTGTAGACATACCCTTAGACAGCCCAGAGAAGCATCACAGGTACAGTTAAGCCTTGAACAGTGACACCTGTTGCCCTTACCCATGCAAGTAGTTCCACAGACTTCAATAGGATTACTTGCATAAGGAAAGAGAATATCTAATATATAAATAGAATTTCTGTAGCATGATATAGCTAAATATATTGTTAAATATATCAAACAACTCTGTTATATCCAATTTCCACATTCACCATAACAAAAATTTTATATTATAATTTGCATATCATACAACTTTCTTGTTTCCAATAAGTGAACACTTTCCAGTTACTTGAAAGAGGCTGTTCTACAGCACAACGTCGTTCCAAAGACAAGTCATCTGGTGCTTTATGGTCTGTGTTTGAAATGTACTGTTTGTCTAAAATATAAGATTCTTGAAATAAGGACTGTGTATTTCTCTAGGCTTTGTACAGTGCTGAGCATGCTGTTATCACCAAATAATAAAAAAAAATTAAATATACTATGCCATGAGACTTTCACCACTATAACTGCTACTGTGCATCAGCTCCTGCAGAAAAGTCACATAATGTAGTTTTAATTCTGTCTCTCTGTGGGAAAAGAAGTTAAATTGGTCATGATAGATGCTGGGAATGGGAATAATGGAAAATACTGGAAATGTGGACGTTTCAAGTTAAGGTCAGGAACTGTATGAAGAATTTTATTTTTTTAAATTTAAAATTAAACCAAATATAAGCAACTCCAAAATCTATTTCAGCAGCCTTTTATCATTAATATTTAAAAACAAATCCAGAAGCTTATGTACAGTTCTCATAACAAATGTAGTAGTTGTATGTTTAGAAAATAGTGCAGTATTACAATAGTTATGCATTATAAAATGGATGTTTATTAAGGAATTCTAAGGAGTAGATTGAATAGAGATATAAGTTGTCAAAAGAAAACTCAGAACTGACAGTTGCATAGTGTAGTTGTAATATGCTTGGTTCTTTTCAATTACATTACCTTATTTGCCATTGGTAGTCATCTAAAGTTTTCCTGCTCAGTTGGCTTGCTTCCAAACTACTTTCTATTATTTTGGTAGCATTTATTAATGCTTTAAGCTGTAATAAAAATCCCATACATTGTTTTGAAAAAGTTAAAAACTTTTCTGCTGATTAGTGATAAGTTCCTACTGCATTCGGCAAAAGTTCCTACTGCATTCGGCAAAACTAATAAAAATATTAATGTATTATGCTGATGAAATACCAAACATAATCATACCTAAAAGGTACAAAGAAATCCATTACAGATGAAATGGCAGCTTTACCTTTACTTTTTCTGATTTTTGTACTGTTAATTCAGACCCTTTTGATCAGTTTTTGTATTCGATTTTCAGTGCTACCGAAAACTATAAAATGTAGATTATTTATCAGAGAACCCAAAATGTCATATTCAGGTCTTTCTCAAAGATGTGTATTTTGGCAACTTTGTTTTAAAAAAAAATATTAACAGGGAGATCAAAAGGTTTAGGAGTAGTAAACACCATTCTTATCCTGGTATGATTGAGAAGCAACTACATGAGTGGAAATTTGAATTTCTAGCACTTTGAAGGTTTTCCACATGAGTGTAGTGTGGTTACAGCCTGGTACTTTTGTTAGTAAAGGTAAAGGGCCAGATTGTCAGTCCCTTAGCCACATTGTTGAGCAGTATAGTTTTACGGAAGTCAATATTAAGGGGCTCACAATCTGGCTCGAAGTAAACAACATCAAATATGCATCTGAATCAGAGGATATTTACTTAGAGAGACTTGACTTTCTAGCATATTGGGAGACTGAACCTTTGCAACCAAATTAAGAGGTATTTTTTCATCATCTTGATCAGTGAACATTTTCATACAAGGCTTCTATTAATAGTAATTAAATATTAACCGCATTAATAAATCCTTGTGAGTCAAACAGAGAATATACCCCTATTTTTCTTAAATGAACTTTTAGGGCAAAGATCTATATTATCTTTTCTTATTTAATTATGAAATGTTCAGTGTCACATAAGCCAATAACCCAACACATCTGAATTAGTTTGAAAAAATGTTTTATAGTGCAAAGATTTAGTTTCACCAGCTGGCAAAATGAGCTGCTAACTACAGGTATAGCCACATTGGGGAGTGTCTCAGTTATTCCCATGAACACAAAAATGTTGCCAGCCAATTATGCATGTCTTCCATAGACTGTAACTCTCCCCTGTCTTCTCTTATACCTCCCAGCCTTTACCCCTTAGCCTGCTCTGTCACCACATCATACCTCACCCTTCTGATTCTTCCCTTCTCTTTTGTACTGCCTGGGTGCCAGCAAGGGGAGAACTGAGAGCACAGAAGAGACAATCTTCCAGCTCTCAAGCTCTACATCACAGTGGTCCCCAGTGACTGGGGGTACATCTACACTACAGGGGGGAGTCGATTTAAGATACGCAAATTCAGCTACGTGAATAGCGTAGCTGAATTCGACGTATCGCAGCCGACTTACCCTGCTGTGAGGACGGCGGCAAAATCGACTTCTGCGGCTTTCTGTCGGCGGCGCTTACTCCCACCTCCGCTGGTGGAGTAAGAGCGCCGATTCGGGGATCGATTGTCGGGACGCGATAAATCGATCCCCGAGAGGTCGATTTCTACCCGCCAATTCAGGCGGGTAGTGTAGACCTAGCCTGGGAAAAGCAATTGCAGGAAGAATCCTGGTCAGCCCCTGTATCCCTGGGCCAGAGTACATTCCGTGCAGATATAATCTGAGAATTTAGGGGCCAGCCTCCAACGAAACTCTACTGAACATATACACACAGTGATTTACAGAGACTTATACATTTGGCTAAATTGAGGTGGATTTTCACATGGACAGCAAAAGGCACCTTTCTGAAACCAGGGTGACCGCTACCCTTCTCCAAAGTTTGGGCATGCTAGTTTCTCATTGAAACAGTTATAAGAACATTTTAACATTAGAAAAAATATTTTTCACTAGTTTTGTTCTCAGAAATGGTTGATCCATTTTTCTGAAATTTTATCCCTACCCCCACAAAAAAAATTGACCTGAGGTAGACACCCAGCATAGAATATTTTAGCTCAAAGAGTTTAAATTTGGCAAAGTTCTAAGGAACTGAAAACGGGGTCTTATAATGGAAAATTTTAGGCAAATTTAAGAATAGCCTTTGCTGACAGCTCCACCTACAATTCATACGTACATATACATACACATTTCCATCCCCTCCTGAACTGTGCATCTTTTAATTTTGAAATTGTCCACATTAAAAACATGAAGCATTTTCTTACCTTTTCAGATAGCAAGAGAGCTATATTATGCTGTTGTCTGTTCTGAAAGCATTCATAAAGTTGGAGCAACCTAGCAGCCAACACATGTTCTTGGCTGAAAAGAGGATGGTGGCTGAACAATAAACTTGATATATTGAGATCTAGCTGATAAAGTTCTCCTTGACCCCCTGATTTAGTTATGATGCAGCTTTCCAATTCAGGTTGCATTGCCTGTTTTAAAATAAAATAAAATAAAATAAAATAATGTCTTTATTTCACATATCTTTATAAATATCACGTTGAAAGGCAGTGTTACTTACCAGTAACTGTATCTGTAAGAGTTTTCTTCTTTCAAAATCCAAAACTCTTGTTTCAAAATACAGAGTGATTTCAGTCTGTGGTACTCAACAAAATGGTAGTAACCTTAAACTGCAGTACTTTCTGACTAAAGCCAGCCTCAGACAAACAACAGATTCCCCCTTATACAGACAATAAATGTGAAAGGAGACAATCATGTACTGATGTAATAATAGAATTTGCACTAATATGACACTATCCCCCAAGTATCAAAGCACTTTATAAAAAATGGGTAAGCAATTCACTGATCCCATTTTTTTTAAAAAGGTGGAGCCACAGGGCAGTTAAGTGACTTGTTCAAGATCACATAGTAAGTCAGTGACAGAGCCAGGAATAAAACTTAGTTCTATGTTCTGTATCCATGATAATATGCTAAAACCAATTATCCTAAAATTAAGCACTTTATAATCTGCCAACTGTGCTATTTGAGCCAGATGATTTACAAGCCCTGAATATATTTATAGGCAGTGCCTCAGCCGAAGAAGCAGGAAGTTCCATAGTGCTATTCACTTCACCTAAAAAAAAGCCCAACTAATTGGACTTTATGCCAGTGAAGTACACAGAGGTTATGGGGCAAAATTTAAATCTCCTTTGTACCAGCAGGTCAGGGTACACTGCAGCAACTCTACAGCTATCAGTCTAGTTTATGAGTTGGAATAACTCCTGCCCCTCTCCTTGCAGTAACTGAGTGGTATATTAGGACCACTGGATCTGCATAATTGTAGTCAGTAGCCCACAACATGGGCCATGCCCAGCACCACCTTCTATGCCATCCTTTTTGGGCTGTTGAAGAGCCCACTCCCAATCCCCCACTCAAAGATGTTCAAGATTTCCCTGAATGGCTGCTCTACTCGATAACCTGCTCCACCCACCACTCAAGGTATAACAGATAGCAAGATCTACAGTCCCAAAGAGGAACACAGAACTTTTTGTTAGCAAGTGATCAGAACCACGCTTAAAGCAGCTAAGTAAATTCTATTGACTCGTGGCGAGATATGAAGTGGGCATGACGATGTGGTCAGAAACAATGAGCGGCAAAGATAGGGATGTCTTGCAAGGAAAAGACGGTTACTCACCGTTGTAACTGTTGTTCTTCGAGATGTGTTGCTCATATCCATTCCATTAGGTGTGTGCGCGCCGCGTGCACGATCGTCGGAAGATTTTCTACCCTAGCAACACCAGCGGGTCGGCTGTGGAGCCCCCTAGAGTGGCGCCTTCATGGCGCTGAATATATACCCCAGCCGACCCGGCGCCCCCTCAGTTCCTTCTTGCCGGCTACTCCGACAGTGGGGACGGGGGACGGGTTTGGAATGGATATGAGCAACACATCTCGAAGAACAACAGTTACAACGGTGAGTAACCGTCTTTTCTTCTTCGAGTGCTTGCTCATATCCATTCCATTAGGTGACTCCCAAGCCCAACTTAGGTGGTGGGGTCGGAGTGAGACATTGCTGTGTGCAAAACCGCTGACCCGAATGCAGCATCGTCTCTGGACTGCTGCACTAGTGCATAGTGAGCTGTAAACGTGTGGACTGATGACCAAACCGCCGCTCTACAAATGTCCTGTATCGGAACATGTGCCAGGAAAGCAGTCGAGGAGGCTTGGGCCCTCGTGGAGTGAGCGGTGAGGTGCGGTGCTGAGACGCCTGCCAGGTCATAGCAAGTCCGGATGCAAGACGTAATCCAGGAGGATAGGCGTTGTGAGGAGACCGGTGAGCCTTTCATTCGGTCGGCCACTGCAACGAAGAGTTGCGTCGTCTTTCTAAAGTGCTTTGTGCGGTCAATATAGAAGGCCAGGGCCCTTCGTACGTCCAGGGAATGCAAACGTTGATCCTGGCGAGTGGCATGTGGTTTGGGATAAAAGACCGGGAGAAATATGTCCTGGTTGATATGAAATGGAGAAACCACCTTAGGGAGAAAGGCAGGATGTGGACGAAGCTGCACTTTATCCTTATGGAAAACTGTATAAGGGGGCTCGGATGTAAGCGCCCTGAGTTCAGAAACGCGCCTTGCTGAGGTAATGGCTACGAGGAAGGCTGTCTTCCAGGATAGATACAAAAGTGAACAGGTGGCTAGTGGTTCAAATGGAGGACCTGTGAGTCTGGAGAGAACCAGATTAAGGTCCCACGTCGGGACGGGCTGACGCTGTTGTGGGTACGTCCGGTCTAAGCCCTTGAGGAATCTAACGACCATCGGGTTAGAGAATACCGAGGACGCGAATTCCCCTGGGTGAAAGGCTGATATAGCAGCCAGGTGAACTTTGACTGAAGATATCGCCAACCCTTGCTGTTTTAGGGAGAGGAGATATTCCAAAATGAGAGGAATAGGTGCCTGCAACGGGGGCGTGGCTCGTTGTTCGCACCAACATGAGAACCGTTTCCACTTGGCCAGGTACGTGGTCCGTGTTGAGGGCTTCCTACTGCTCAGCAGAATCTGTTGGACAGAGTGCGAGCATTGCCGCTCTGCCTGGGTGAACCATGGAGCAGCCACGCTGTGAGGTGGAGTGATTGCAGGTCGGGGTGACGCAGCCGACCGTGGTCCTGAGAAATGAGATCCGGACATAATGGAAGCGGGATTGGTGTTTGAACCGAGAGTTCCAACAGTGTGGTGTACCAATGTTGTCTCGGCCACGCTGGAGCGATCAGAATTACCTGTGCCTGGTCTCTGCGCAATTTTAGCAGTACCTTGTGGACCAGAGGAAACGGAGGGAAGGCATAAAACAGGTGGTCTTTCCAGGGAAGGAGAAACGCATCCGAGAGGGAGCCCGGAGCTCGACCTTGTAGGGAGCAGAACACGTGGCACTTCCTGTTGTCTCGAGATGCAAACAGGTCTATCTGGGGAAACCCCCACTTCTTGAAGATGGAATGTATGATGTCCGGACGGATAGACCACTCGTGCGTCTGGAAGGACCTGCTGAGTCGGTCCGCTAGAGTGTTCTGGACTCCAGGGAGGAACGATGCCGTGAGGTGGATTGAGTGGGCGATGCAGAAGTCCCACAGGCGAATGGCCTCTTGGCATAGAATTGACGAACGTGCTCCTCCTTGCTTGTTGATGTAAAACATGGCCGTGGTGTTGTCGATGAAAACTAACACACAACGGCCATGTAGGAGATTGAGGAATGCTTGGCACGCCAGGCGTACCGCCATCAGTTCCCGAACATTGATATGCAGGGCTAACTGGGGTGCGGTCCACAGACCCGGGGTATGGTGTTCGTTGAGATGGGCGCCCCAACCCAGAGATGAAGCGTCTGTGACCAGGTGCAGAGACGGTTGTGGGGTGTGAAATGGCATCCCCTCGCAGACCACACTGTGATCTAGCCACCAGGTGAGGGAGGCCAGGACCGAGTTCGGGACCGTGACCACCATGTTCAGGCTGTCCCGATGTGGGCGGTATATTGATGACACCCAGGTTTGAAGTGGGCGAAGCCGAAGTCTGGCATGCCTGGTTACGTACGTGCAGGAAGCCATGTGACCCAGCAGGGTAAGGCACGACCTCACCGTGGTAGTTGGGAAGACCTGTAGCCCTTGGATGAGGCTCGTGATGGTGCCAAATCGGTTGTCTGGCAGGATGGCTTGTGCACGTCTGGAATCTAGAACTGCGCCTATGAAATCTATTCTCTGGGTAGGTTCTAGAGTGGATTTGTCCTTGTTGAGTAGGATGCCCAACTCGTTGAATGTGTGCACTATTATGTGGACGTGAGCTTGAACTTGCTCCTTGGAGCGACCGCGCACCAGCCAGTCGTCTAGGTACGGGAACACCTGTATCCCTTGCCGACGAAGGTACGCTGCCACGACAGCCATACATTTCGTGAACACCCTTGGGGCCGAGGATAGGCCGAAGGGAAGGACTGCAAATTGGTAGTGCACCGTGTTTACCACGAATCGCAGGAAGCGTCTGTGAGGTGGGTAAATTGAGATGTGAAAGTATGCGTCTTTCATGTCGAGGGCGGCGAACCAGTCTCCAGGATCGAGGGAAGGGATAATGGCCCCCAAAGAGACCATGCGGAACTTCAACTTTACTACGAATTTGTTGAGTCCGCGCAAGTCCAAGATGGGCCACAGCCCTCCTTTGGACTTGGGGATCAGGAAGTAACGGGAATAAAATCCCCTGCCCCTTAACTCTACTGGAACCTCCTCTATGGCCCCCATAGCAAGGAGCGTGGAAACCTCCTGTATAAGAAGTTGCTCGTGAGAAGGGTCCCTGAAGAGGGACGGGGAAGCGGGGTGGGAGGGGGGGATAGAAGAAAACTGGATAGTGTATCCCCTCTCCACCGTGCGGAGGACCCAACGGTCTGAAGTTATAAGGGACCAAGCACGGTGGAAGTGGGAGAGACGATCCCGAAAGGAGGGGGCTGGATCCTGGGGGATGACTGGGGCGCCGTCCTCGACTGCACCTTCAAAAGTTCTGCCTGGGGCCTGAAGGTGGTCTAGGTGGCCCCTGGTTCTGGCCGGGTTGAGGGCCGGCCCACCTTCTTCTACCACCTCGCCCTCGCCTCCGGGTCGAGTCCTGTCTCTGACGAGGCGGGGGGGGGTAGAAGCGCTGAGGCTGCGGCCTAAATGGTCTGCGCTGAGGGCCCACAACATGCATCCCCAGGGAGCGCATGATTGTTCTCGAGTCCTTGAGGCTCTGCAGGCGAGAGTCCGTCTTGTCCGAGAACAATCCATGTCCCTCAAAGGGCAGATCCTGTAGGGTTTGCTGCAGCTCCGGAGGCAAACCCGAAACTTGAAGCCAGGAGATCCTCCGCATAGCGATACCCGAAGCCAGGGTCCTCGCAGCTGAGTCTGCTATGTCCAAGGAGGCCTGCAAGGAGGTCCGAGCCACCTTCTTACCCTCCTCTACCATGGCTCCAAACTCTTCCCTGGACTCTTGGGGAATCAACTCCTTAAACTTCCCCATAGAGTTCCAGGAGTTAAAATTGTAACGGCTCAGTAGCGCCTGTTGGTTCGCCGCTCTTAGTTGCAGCCCTCCGGCTGAGTAAACCTTACGGCCAAACAAATCGAGCCGCTTAGCCTCTTTTGATTTAGGCGCTGCAGCCTGCTGGCCGTGGCGCTCTCATGCGTTCACTGATGCCACCACCAGTGAACACGGTTGGGGGTGGGTATACAAGTACCCGTAGTCCTTAGACGGGACAAAGTACTTCCTTTCCACCCCTCTCGCTGTGGGTGGGATAGAGGCAGGAGTTTGCCATATCGTATCCGCATTGGTTTGTATCGTGCGGATCAGGGGTAGCGCCACCCTCGATGGGGCATCCGCTCCGAGGATGTTCACGATAGGGTCCTGTACTTCCACTATCTCCTCCGCCTGCAGGTCCATATTACGGGCCATCCTACGCAGGAGATCCTGGTGAGCCCGAAGATCTATCGGAGGGGGACCCGTACATGAAGTGCCCGCCACTGCCTCATCCGGAGAGGAGGAGGAAGATGCCTCCGGTGGTACTGGATCCAAGGGGGGGTCCTGATCCCCCTGCTCTTGGGCCGGAGCATCACCTGTACTTGGGTCTATGGTGTCAGGTGGCGTGGACACGGAAGCCTCCATGCCCCCTGGCGGAGGCCGAGAGATGGTGGATTCTGGGGCCCTTCTAACCGAGTGACCCGAGCAAGAGGTCGATGGTATTGGAGCCCCTTGCTCCTGGTGGTACGCCCACGGGGTCCAAAATGACCAGTGAGATGGTCCATGAGAGTGGTCCTCTGCCATCTCCTGCCAATGGCCCAAGTTCCGTTCCTCGGCTTGCCCTTGAGGGGGGTATGCCGATCTCGACAGGTCCTCCGAGGAGCGAGACACCGATCTTGACAGCCATGGCGGTGCCGAGAGAGATGAAACGATCCCCGTGGGCTGCGGTGCCGCACGGTACCGGTCCGGAGATGATCTATCTCTGCGCGGTGCCGGCGAACGGTGCCGGGACCGCGATCGGTGCCGATGACCTCGTCGGTGCCGGGAGCCGGATCTGGACCTCGACGAGGACCTGGAGTATGCCCGGTGCCGGGGGCGGCCTCTCGACGTCGAGCGTCGACCGTAGCGGTGCCGAGAACTACGTCTCGACGTTGATCGGTGCCGACGATCATAGCGGTGCCGAGACGTAGAACGGTGCCGCGACGAAGATCTTGGCCGCGAGTACGACCGGTGCCGAGGTGATATTCGGTGCCGGGACTGCGAGCGGCGTGGGGACCTGCTTCTGGACCTGGACCGGTGCCGAGGTTCCAGCCCTTGTGATGGAGGGCGCATCAAGGCAGGTTTCCCCCTTGACTGGACCGGGCGGGTCAACGGTGCCGTCGGTGCCAGTGGTTGAGGCGGTGCCGGCTCCGTGAGAGCTATCAAGTCTCTCGCCGCCACGAAGGTCTCCGGAGTCGACGGGAGTTGTATTACCGCCGGTCTCGGTGGAGACGCTATCTGCACCGGACTCAACGGCCTCGGTGCCGGAGTCGACAGTGCTGGAGGCACCTGTTTCCGGTGCTCCACCGGCGCACTCGGCTCTACCCCCGGCACTGGGGGAGCCGGCGTCTTCGGCACAGAGGTCCCCGTCTTATGGGCTTTTTTATGCCCCGGGGATAATGACCGGCGTTGAGGTGCCTGCTGCGGTGCCGACGAGGTCCGGTGCCGGGGAGGTTTGTCCGACACCGCCCGCGTTGTCGGCATTGCCGGTGCTGCTGGGGCACTGCGCACCGAGGCGCTAGGTGCCGGGGCCTGGCTCGTAGAAGGAGTGTCCGGGCTAAGTGCCGGCTCCATCAGGAGTTGCCGGAGCCGAAAGTCCCGCTCTTTCTTGGTCCTTGGTCTGAAGGCCTTACAGATCTTGCACTTATCTGTTTGGTGGGACTCTCCCAGGCACTTCAGACAGGAGTCGTGCGGGTCGCTCGTGGGCATAGGTTTAGCGCAGGAGGCGCACTGCTTGAAGCCGGGAGCTCTGGGCATGAGCCCAGGCCCGTGGCCGGGGGAGAAAGGGGGCGACGACCCCCTTAGTCCCCTGGACTATTATAACAAATCTAACAACTTTAAAAACTATTTAACTATTAAACTACAAACACTAGAACTATAACTATAACTACAACTGCGAATAACTAACTAAGCTAGGGAGAGTGGAGAACAGCTATGCCGCGCTCCACAGTTCCAACGACCGTCAGGGGCGGTAAGAAGGAACTGAGGGGGCGCCGGGTCGGCTGGGGTATATATTCAGCGCCATGAAGGCGCCACTCTAGGGGGCTCCACAGCCGACCCGCCGGTGTTGCTAGGGTAGAAAATCTTCCGACGATCGTGCACGCAGCGCGCACACACCTAATGGAATGGATATGAGCAAGCACTCGAAGAAGAACTCTAGAAACAGTCAGGCTTGGGGAGAAAGCTTAAAATGAGGTTTATGTTCTGTTATTTGTGTTACCAAAAGCCAAATCCAAGAAAAAGGGTAAATCTGACCTAATACAAAGTATTTACACTTTATCTGATGCTGGATGGGAATGCCACAGGCTCAAAGAGGCCAAATGTGTGCCTTAACTAGAGTGGCAGGTCGGTTTTGTATGCCTGGATTAAATTACTCTTAAAAGAATTGGATTTATAAATATTCAAGAAAAAATGGAAGATATTAAAATACATTCATTTCAGACTAAACTATATACTCTTATGGGTTGCATTAAGCCTCACTGAAATTGATTAGTATAACAACCATCTTTCATTCAGGTTAAGTATAAAATACAATTGAGCTACTTTATGCAACCAGATAGCTGAAACAATAGAAGTATCACTCAGAATATGGATACATAACAAGGCTTGAGTAACCATGTGACCCAAGAGGTTTCCCTGGCGACTGATAAAGCAAATGCAAGGGCTAAGGCATTAACTGGTGGAACTGTATATGCCTGTGTGTGAGTGAGAAGCAGCAGCAGCAACACCAGAGAAGCTGAGAAAGAAGGCAGCTGAAAGCTGAGGACATTGCCACGCAAGAACTGGTAGTGTGCGAGCTCGAGGAAAAGCTGAGAGAGCACTTTCAGGCTATGTGTTAGCTGGAAAGGGGCTTGGAAGAGTGAGCAAAGAAACTACTGCCTCCTGCTGCTTGATTCCATCTGTGTTCACGGAAACAGATCTTTATGTACATATTTGGTAAATAAATAGGATTGCATCGAAGAAATACCTCACTCTATCATCAACTTCTCCTCTTAATGGAAACAACCTGCTACAACCAGATTTTGGCTACCTGCTCAGGTCAAAAGGTAACAATGCAGTAGAATCCTCAGTGCACAGACTTTTCTGATTTTTTTAATTAAGTGATGAACAGTCTGTGCAATACCAAATGGTTCCATCTAAACAATATTATCACCCCTTCCCGACCCATTCTTGGGACTGACACTCCACGAAAGGGACTTTGAATACTGCCTAATGAAATATTTTGCCATGAAAAAAATACAAGCTATTAATTTTTGTTACATTGTCTAGATAAAGTCCCCTGAATAACTATAGCTGTAAAAAGTAGTAATAGCTGACCTTCTTGTATATTGTCTTTAATCCTGGACCAGTCTTAAGAGGAAAACTTTTTCTGAAGTTCCGTGATTGTTTGATTGGAGAAGGTAATGAAATTATTTCCCCACTTTCTTCAAACCAGTTTTTGCCCTTGTTAGAAATATTTCAGAAGTTCAATATATGTATGACATGTTAAAAAATTCTATACATTTCATTTACTGATTTTATTTTAAATTTTACTTACAACATTTTTAGCTTTTAATAGAACAATATATTTACCCCTTCTTGCTTCAGAAGACGATTTTCCATTTTGTTATAACTTCTCCTACAAATTTCTGGTTTTCTTGGAATATACAATCCTTCATCTTCTAGGATGCGTGGCATCATGCCTCTTGGTAGTTTAAAGCTATGAACCACTTGAGAACAACAATTACTGCATGTAAATTTTCAGCTAAAAGTGATGCAAATAAAATGTTAAACTAAAATTAAAAAAAAAAAGTATTTGTACTGGTCTAATTATTTTTACTTGCAAGCATAAAGCGAAAGAGTGATCAAAAGGATTGTTCTTGATGCTACTGTAAGTAATATTCCATAACTATTTCTAACACAAGAACATAAGTCATATAAGTAATTCTGATAAAATCAGACTGTTCCCAATCCTGTCAGCTTTCTTACTGCTGGAAAAGAAGGCTACCAAGGAGTCAGGTGGCACAGTGACTGAACAACCCTCTTAACCTAAGGGGTGACTCCTTCAGGTGAGGGTTAAGAAAGATTTGGCAGTGCGGTGTGAGGACTGCTGTTGTTACCTGTGCTGAACCACATCTATGAATTAATATTACTACTATTACTACTAATATATAAATACTTTGCATTTATATAGCACATTTCATCTGAGCATATAAAAAATACACAAGGATGAGCATTATTATCCTTATTTTACAGATGAGGAAACTGAGGCACAGACAAGTTTAGTGACTAGCCCAAGACCACAAAGGTTCTGAACTGATGTCAATGGAAGTTTTTCTACTGATGTTGATAGGCTTTGGATGATGAGTTGGTGGCAGTATTAGGAGTAGATGCTTGGATGCTTTTGGAGGAGGAGATGGCCCATATACAGGATGATCTTTCCAGAATCAGGGTATCTCTCCAACCTAAATCTGACCTAAAATATGAGGATCTGGTTTTGAACACCTAATTTATTCCAATTATCTCCTAACATCACCTCCCAGGCTTCTAAGTGGAACAACATAAAAATACAAGAACGTAGTAACCAATGACTCTCAAAACTGGAATCAAAACAACTAGAAACTTGTTACAACTGTTCCAGGTGGGAACACTTAGAGCTTTCATTGACTTACATTAAAATTGCCTTATTTCCTCTGTACTGTAGTTCCCTTGTTAAATCAGCTGCAAGATGACCATAACCCTATTCTTGACAGAGCACACACCTCACAGTTCCTCACTATGTCCACGACTACTCTCCTCCTCTAGCAAGTAAAGATTAATTGGTTATCTAGGCCCTAAGTGAGATCAGATGATTTATTAAAAGAAACCTTTATCATTAAAAAGAACAAGGAGTACTTGTGGCACCTTAGAGACTAATGAATTTATTTGAGCATAAGCTTTCGTGGGCATGCATCTGATGAAGTGGGTTTTAGCCCATGAAAGCTTATGCTCAAATAAATTCGTTAGTCTCTAAGGTGCCACATTCTTTTTGCTGATACAGACTAACACAGCTACCACTCTAAAATCTTTATCATCATCTGGCTCTGTGTATTATTCTTAAATTCTATACAATCTTGGACATATCAGTACGCCGTCTCCCTCTGGAGTTAATGGAAGCTTTGTTATTGACTTCATAGGGAGCAAGGTTAGGCTCCTTAATTTTATTGTACTCTATACTTCCAATAAAAATATTTAAAAAAAAAAATCAAATTAAGATTTCCCCCCTACGTTTCTTTTATCTGCGATTCATTTTTTTAACGGCTTGACAGCCCTAAAAAAAATCCCTCAAAGTTAAAAAAAATTCTCATTATTAAATATATGTAGTTTAGATTAGTAAATTTAGTAATTTAGATTAGTATTGTATAATTTGTAACATTTTGGGGACTGTTTTTTTAACTCTTATTTGTCTTTAAAATACCTAAAATATGACACATTTGGTAGTGTATAAATAATAATTACTTTTTTTTCTGGCAAGAACACTGATTTAACGTTTTAGCTGATCACTACAATTTCCTAAAATTCTCCCCATCTTCTTCTAGTCCATTTTGTCAACTGCTATGGTGGCAATTTCTGTCCAGCCATGAGATATGTACTGAAGCTGCAGTTAAGTTAAGGCAATAGATAAGTTGGTATGGGTTAATGTAGATAAAAAGGTATGTGGCTAGTGGCAGATGGTTAAGATGATTAGATGATATGAGCTGAGAGATAAGACGGTAGATGGTTGCAATTAAGGATCTGAATCACATACCCTCCTTTATTTGCACAATTTATGAAATAATTACACATTTTTGTCATGTAATTTTTGCTTTTTGTAAAATTGAGCTTAGTTCAAATGCTAGAGCTACTAGACTAGAGCACAGATACAGATCTATCTGCATTTGTATCTGCAGACTGGATTCAATATTGGCTCTGAAAGTTTACTTTATTCTTTATCTTCACTTAATTCACCCTGAGAACTGCACATGCCATAATGCTAACAATAGTAATGCCATTCATCATACACTTAATAATTTTCCTAATTTTATATGAAAGGCACAATACCTGGAGAACTGCTTGGCACAAAAAGATGTTCCCATTGCTTGTTAATCTGCAGTTCATTGCATTCATATTCAGCAGCTTTCACTTCAAGCACATCTGGCAATAAAACTTCTTCCACACTGTCAAGCAGAGGACTACTTTCATCATTCAAGACATCAAGATCTCGATGACTGTCATGTATTAATTTCTGCTGTTCATCAAAAAAATCAATTCCATATACACACAAATTAACAGAATGATGTGATATATATGATAAATATCCACATTAGCATAAAAGGATTGCTCGATAAATTAATCTAAATGGACACAGTAATCCTCAGGAAAAGCAAATTTTCTGTTTTGTTTCCCTTGCCTATCTATATTATTTCTATAATGCATATCACTATAGTATCTAAGTGCTGAACAATGAAATAGCCTTCAAACCTAGTTGTACCTTCCATGATAGAAGAGACAGAAAATCCCTGAACTTTGAGTGACATAACTCAGAGTAACCCATCATCCAGAATTCTTTTTTTTTCTTATCTCCAAGAGAGCAAAACATTTTGCACAGAAAGTTAAAAAAAAAAGCTGGCTCTCTGATTAGGAGAAAATGAGCTTCCTTCATATCCTAGAGAAACCAGAATAAAATATAGACCTGTAATACTTGAAAGTTTATATATTTTACTATTTTGTGTGACATTTTTTATATTTCAGAAAGGAAACAGATTCAAACTAATGTATGACCATTTTATTCTGAAAAACAAACAACATTTATTATTTAACTACAGTAGCACCTACTGTGCATTAGGTCTTTCCAAACATTCATGAAACACATTCTGTGTTCTAAGAAGCTCACAGTCTAAGGAATCTACGTTCAATGGGGCTATTCTCGTTTCTAATTTAACCACAAGTGACAGTTTGGGGAATCTATGTACAGCTTATGAATTCTGTTTGAAATTGGTAACTTTCTATATGTATGTATGTCAGACTGCAAACTGCACTTTTTTGGAGCAGGGGGGCTCATCTGATTTCTCTGCTGTCTTTGCTGGACTGAAATTCCAAGAAGTAGTGACATAGGGCCAACAATGGAGGGTCGTTACACTTTTTATGGTCCTTTATATACATGTATACCCCTTGGACAAGGAACTGGCTACCACCCTGGACAAACCAGTTTTTCAAGTTTGAATTTGGTATGAGGGTAGAGGGAGATAACTAAGCAATGGATCACTGGTGGAAGACTGAATACCTGATGAGACTGATCAGCGTACTACAAAGGAGGTTATAAAAGAAAGGGTCTCTCACCAGCCATTTTGGAGAAAGAGGGAAAAAAGACCAGAAGTAGGCTGCGGGAATGAGAGGGACTCCATGTTCTGAAAGAGAAGCCATGTGCAAGAGGGAAGGAGGAGAGGAAGGATGGATGGATCCTAGACTCCTTAAAAAACTCTGACCTGACCCCAAAGAATACTCAAATGTGGTGAGGAAACTGAAGCAGAGAAATGTGTACAGGATTTTTATTATTCTATCCAGATCCCTCCATTTCTTGTACTATCTAAAGTAAAGAGTAATTTTGTTAGAAACCTTTGCAAAGCCTGGTGGTTATGTGCTTCAACTATCACATATCCATGGAGAGGTAAATGTACCCACAAGGCTGGAGCTCTGCTTAAGCAACTGGTGTCTTGGAGGAGTCAGCACTGGTCCTTGAGGCTTACAGCAGCTGAACCATGAGGTCTCACTTCCATGAACGAGTAACAAAGTCTCTTCCCATAAGTGTGCCAAAGAGGCTAAAGAAAAATACAGTGCTGGAGTCTACTCAAACCCAGGGAAGCTTAAAGCACATGGGTCTAGCACAGGGGTGGGCAAACTTTTTGGGCCGAGGGCCACATCTGGGTGGGGAAATTGTATGCAGAGCCGGGGCAAGGGGTTGGGGTGCAGGAGGGGTGCGAGGTGCAGGCAGGGGGCTTAGGGCAGGGAGTTGGGGGGCAGGGTGCAGGAGGGGTTAGGGCTCCGGCACGGCACCACTTACCTAAAGCGGCTCCGGGGTGGCAGCAGCGCGCACCAGGGCCAAGGCAGGCTCCATGCATGCCTGCCCTGTCCCCACGCCGCTCCAGGAAGCACTGCAGCCCCTGGGGAAGGGAGGGGCGGAGGGCTCCGCATGCGCTGCCCTTGCCGCGCCTCCAGAACCTCCAGCGGTTTCCAGCCAATGGGAACTGTGGGAGGCGGTGCCTGGAGGGAAGGGCAACACACGGAGTCCTCTGCTCCCCCGCCTGGGGGCCGCAGGGAAGTGGTACCAGCCGCTTCTGCAGAGCGGCGCGGGGCCCGCGGAGCCACGGGGGACAATCCCGCAGGCCGGATCCAAAGCCCTGAGAGGCTGGATTCGGCCCGTGGGCCATAGTTTGCCCACCCTGGTCTAGCATTTGGCGATTCAAATGCAGCAGTCTGGTGAATGTCTAACATGGGAAGCTTCACCAGGACTGTGGCAACATAAAAAGTATTTGCAGTATTGGGGCCTTAGTTTATTTTAAACTCTACACACTACACACACAAAAGATATTGAGCTCTAGTTGTAGAAAAAGATAGACTACTGATGGATTTATCTTACTATTATTTTGTTCTGCCTTACCAATAGTTTATGATGTCACTTTAAATCTCCAATGTTTTTATAATCCTATGATGCATAGTTGTTTATCCTTTATACAATCCAAATGTTGCATATTATTTAATAATACCAGTGATGTGCATTATAATTTATACAAAAAGTAAGACAAGGTCCCTATCTTGATAAGCTTATAACCAAGTGTTGAAGAGTAAAGACATGATCAACAATGTTTTAGGAGAATTAATGAAACAAAACAAGAGAGGACACAGTTCTCAGAAGGGCATTTTGATTGTGTTTTATTTTATAGGCATAAATTATGGGTAGCAAATATTTGAGTTGTAAAGTGAACCTTTTTTTTCTTTTATATAAATAACTCTTTTGTGCTCAGGAGCAAGACTGGCAATAGAAGCACTTTAACAGCGATCAATGATTGAAAGCCAGCTAACTGAAACAAGTTTTGAGGCGGGATTCATAGGAGAGGAAGTTTTTTGGGGAGACATGAAAGGAGGCACAGAATTACCTGGGGAAAGAGAAAATGTGCCTAGATCTACAGTGATGGGTGCTTTACAATAGTTGATAGATGCTTGAAGGAGAGTGGCATTAGTTAAATTAAGAATACACAAGGACGATTAGATAAATATGAGATTTTTTTAAGGAATTTAGATGACTTTCATGAAGAAAAAAATACTATACCTGGTATGTATTTTTGTCCAAATCTTTTAATTCTGAGCCTTCTTCACCAGTCATAATAAAAAATGTAAAGCCGTCATCTGATAAGATTTCTGTCTAAGGATGAAAAACAAACAAACAAACCCCAAGCAAAAACACTAATCTTCAGCAATCATTATTATTATGTAGCAATGTAAAAATCTTGTATGTAACCAGAAAAAAAATCTTTTTCAGATTTAGGAGTCTAAAATTGTTTTGATTTTCAGTAACTTATCAGAGATGGTCACAAGAAGAAGTTACTTACCTTGTGCAGTAATGATCGTTCTTTGAGATGTGTGTCCCTATGGGTGCTTCATTCTAGGTATATCTGCGTTGCTGCACTGCTGATTGGAGAACTTTTGTAGCAGTGTCCATTCAGCCCATGCATGTGCTGCCCTCTACCTCATGCTCTGCCAAAGGCAAATCCTCCTCAATTCCTTCTCTACTGAAGAGTTATTGCCAAGAACTCTGAGGCAGAGGGGAGGTGGGTGGGTCGTGGAGCACACATAGGGACACACATCTCAAAGAACCATTGTTACTGCACAAGGTGAGTAACTTCTTCTTCTTCAAGTAGTGTCCCTATGGGTGCTCCACTGTGGGTGAGTCCCAAGCAGGACCTCCCACTGAAGGATGGGGCTTCAGAGTCGAGTCTGTCATGGATGACAGAACTGTGGTGCCGACTCAGGCATCTGCAGGAGAGTCCCCCAATATGACATAAGTGTGTGCAGATGCTCAGGTAGCGGCTTTGCAGATTTCTGATATAGGGATACCCCAGGCAAAGGCAACAGACAAGAGACTGATCTCATAGAGTGTACTGTGGATGGGGGTGCTAAACTGTGAATCTGGTAACAGAGTTTGATATAGTTCAAGACCCATTTGGAGAGTCTTTGAGCTGAAATCGCTGGGCCTTTCAACCTATCCGCAATGGAGAGGAAGATTATTGGAGATTTTCTAAAAACTCTTCTCCTGCCAAATAGGCTAAGGCTCTCCTAACGTTGGGCATATGGAGCATGGTTTCCCTATCCTCCTGATGAGGCTTGGGATAAAAGGTTGGAAGGTGAATCAGTTGGTTCACATGAAATGCAAAGGTCACCTTGGGAGTGAACTTCGGATGTGGTCTAAACGTGACTTTGTGAGGGAAGAACACTGTGAAGGAGGGATTCGCCAGAGCCGCTATCTCCCCTATCCTTCTTGCCGAGGTGATGGCAATCAGGAATGTTGAGAGACATTGATACCATTATACACACACAAACTGACCAAAAATAATTCCATCAACAATTATCAAAATTTACAGATAGACAAAGTAAGAAAAATGCTGCTTGAGAACTTATGAGTTTGACTTAAGGGTATTTACTTTCTAAGTTTTGACATATGATATTGAAAATTTGCGTTTTAACAGTTATAAAGCTTTGACTTTTTGAATGTCAACACCTACTGTAATTAAATAATTATTGCTCACCCCCTGTTGTCTGACCCCCATAATTTCCTGCAATTGTGAAAATGTAAGTCAATAAAAATGGGGCAAATGCTTAAAAATAAACGCTATTATCTATCACATTTATAAAAAATAAAATAAAATAAAATTCTGCCAAGTCTGGCCATTATGCACAACATTCTGCACCTCTCTTGTGCAGGATCAAACCTTATGAATCACAAAAAAGTCAGAAAATGCAAATGCAGCATTCAGGTTATATAGTTAAGCTCATAAAAATTCAAAAATTCAACAGTTAACATTTCAACAGTAATGTTAATTTGGCTGCAATGGATATCTGGAATATTTATATATACATTCAATAACAAACAGCAATATATTAACCAACAAATGAGTAACAAAATGTGAGTAGATGCATGTCATGCATCATAGTTAAAGATACTATTGGAAATTTAACTCATGCATTTTTTGCACTGAACTGAATATAATGTATATAGCTTACTTATTTTGTTTACTATCTGCAATATTTGTAAAATTTATTACCTCAGTCCTCACTTCAAGGTTTTTCTGGTATATTTTAGTATCAGAGAGGCTTTTGTCTGTGGACTTTTCTTGTACAACCTAAAACAAGAGGTATAGTATTATACTTATTTTCTACAGAAACAACCAACACAACCATTGTTCTGAAAAGCACGCAGAAAGTCAAAAACTTAATTCACTTACAACTTTTACAGATCTTATACTTGACTTTTGGAGGTATTCCAAACAGTGTGGCACAGCAGAAAAGTTTTCTAAATTGACTGAACTTTCAGCCTTTCACACACACAAAAAAAGGTAGCTTGTTGCATGTTTCACTTGAACAATAAATTACAAGTACAAGAAAAATAAGTTACCTTGTATGTTTTCAGTTTCTCTCTTACTCTACCTCGTAATGCTTCAGTTACACTCCTTCGTTTTTCTACATCAGCCACATCTAGTGTAAAGCCAGCATAGCACAACATTTTTAACACACCATTTTCAAATAGGCAACACTTCGATATAGCAAAACTAACCTTTTTCAAACCTAACAAAGGCCCTACTCCTCCGAGAGGTGACAATTATTTACATAGTTTTAAGTTTTGAAATTCAGCTTTTTTGACACCGACTTGTCAAACAAAATGTGGTTAATATTGTTATGGGTCAAGCGTATTTTTTATCCTTGCCAACATCAAACAATTAGAGAAACTGGGATCAAACTTTCTAAATAAATTCAACTTTGGAAAGAAAAGTTTCATCTTAAATGTGATTTTTTTTAAAAGTTGTATGTGAACACAAAAGGGTTAATTTCTAATAAAATATAATTGTTTTAATAATTTGGCCTGGAGTCTGAGACAGACTCTCAGATTTATTTTATTAATCAAAATAAATATGTAATAAAAGTAAATAATTGAAACCATTTTGTAGCATTCACTATTTGAATGCTATGCTAATTTTAAAAATGTAGCCCCATCTTAATTTTGAATTAAATTTAAGTCAGTTGTGGAGGGGAGGCTGTATCTCTTATTATGAAAATATTTGCAATGTATTTCACATTTTGTTAAAAATCTCACTCATAAGAATGGCCATACTGGGTCAGACCAAAGGTCCTTATAGCCCTGTCTTCCAACAGTGGCCAGTGCCAGGTGCCCCAGAGGGAATGAACAGAACAGGTAATCATCAAGTGATCAAACATCAAACTCAACATTTTGCAATCACCTTCATTAACTGTTAGTTTGACAACCCTGAAAATATAGAAAAGTATGTATTCACAAAGGGCCCAATTGTTATACCCTTACTCATGGTGAATAATACCTTCCAGGGGTTCTCAAATTTCATTGCACTGCAACCCATCTAACAACAAAATTACTACACGGAGGTGGAGCCCAAGCCCCACTGCTCCGGGTGGGAGGAGAGGGGCCCGGAGCCTTAGCCCTACTGCCCCAGGTGAAAGTAGAGCTTCAGTTTCAACTCTGGGTCCCAGCAAGACTAATGCTGGCCCTGGCAACCCCATTAAAATTGGGTCGTGACCAGTGTACACTCTAATTTTTCCCACGCATGTATGGAATGAATTGGAGGTGATACATAACAAAATTCAACGAGGAGTCCTTGCGACACTTTAGAGACTAACAAATTTATTTGGGCGTAAGCTTTTGTGGGCTAAAACCCACTTCCATCAGATGCATGGAGTGGAACATACAGTAGGGAGGTATAAATACACAGCATATGAAAAGATGGGAGTTGCCTTGCCAAGTGGGGGTCAGTGCTAATGAGCCAATTCAATTTAAGTTGGAAGTAGGCAATTCTCAACAGTTGACAAGAAGGAGCACAAATCACTTTTGTAGTGTTAATGAGGCCAATGTAAACAAGGTGGCCCATTTGAAACAGTTGACAAGGTATGAGTATTTAGCAGGGGAAATTTGTTTTTGTAAAAAACAATGAGTACTTGTGGCACCTTCAAGACTAACTCATCTACTCCCAGTCTCTATTCAGGCCTAATTTGATGGTGTCCAGTTTGCAAATTAATTCCAGTTCTGCAGTTTCTCATTGGAGTCTGTTTTTGAAGGTTTTTTGTTGAAGAACTGCCACTTTTAAGTCTATTATTGAGTGACCAAAGTAGGAGATTGAAGTGTTCTCCTACTGGTTTTTTGAATGTTATAATTATTGATGTCAGATTTGTGTCCATTTATTCTTTTGCGTAGAGACTGTCCAGTTTGGCCAATGTACATGGCAGAGGGGCATTGCTGGCACATGATGACATATATCACATTGGTAGATGTGCAGGTGAACGAGCCTCTGATGGTGTGGCTGATGTGGTTAGGTCCTATGATCGTGTCCCTTGAAATTCATGTGGCGGAGTGGTTCAGAGTGTGGGAGGGTGAGGGCTCCAGCTGGGGGTGCAGGCTCTGTGGAGGGGCTGGGGATGCGGGGTTCAGAGCTGGGCCAGAGGGTTGGGGTGCAGGGGCGTGAGGGCTCTGGCTGGGGTGCAGGGGCGTGAGGGCTCTGGCTGGGGTGCGGGCTCTGGGATGGGGCTAGGGATGAAGGGCTCAGGGCTGGGTCAGAGAGTTTGGATGCAGGGGGATGAGGGCTCTGGCTGGGGTGCAGGCTCTGGGATGGGGGCAGGAATGAGGGATTTGGGGCTCAGTGGGGATACAGCAGGAAGAGAGAACTCCCCACCAGCTCTTTCTCCCCTCAGCAGCACCTGGGCTGGGGGGAGAGGGGACTCTCCCCACCGCAGCAGTTCCGGGGTTGGGGCCGTGGAATAGGTGCCTCTCCCTCAGCCACGGCAGGTCCGGGGCTGGGCTAGTGCCTCTCCCCTGGCCGCAGCAGGTCCAGGGCTGGGGAAGAGGCATCTCTCTGTGCTGCAGCGCAGAGTGCCTGCTCAGCGCTTAATAGACTGCTGTGCGGCCATGTGGCCGAGGACCTTAGAGGGAACTTAGGTCGCAAACCACTTTGGGGTCCCAACCCACAGTTTGAGAACTGCTTCCTTACACCATGAGAAGTCCGATTGAATATGGTATTATTCAATGTGAGTGTGGGTATCAATCTGGACCAATAAACGTGTACTATAGTTCCAGCTCAGGCAATAAGTGCATCTTCATCAAACAATATCAATCAAGAGCAAAGACAAGTATTTTTATTGAGCTACCTTCCTGGAAATTCTGATCTACAAATTCTTCTGTTTGATGCCTAATAACATGTTCGCTGTCTTCAGTCAACTATGAAAAACAAATTACCAGAGGAAAGATTTAAAGTAAACGTTTTAAAATTAAACTGCAGATCCCACAGTTAATATTTTCTAAAATTGCATATTGCATTGATTGTGTAATATTTTATAGTACTTGCTATCAGTAAGTGTCTAATACAGTATATGACACTGTACCTCAAGCACTCTGGAACCCCCATATTCACTGCTGTGATATGATTATATGTTTTATACAATGCATGGCTTGTGGAGGTATCATTTAAGAAGTCTTGATTTTTTGAACATTAATATCCTGTTGAATTGTATGTACTATCATTGTATGTGAAGTTATGAAATAATGCTATGTATTTGTTGCTGTAATATATGGTAAAAGGGAAATGCCCACAGCTAGCCTTTCAGTGGCCACAAAGGAGAAACTAACACTGACAAGACAGATTTACATCTAGATTAGCCAGACAGGTGTTGATGTTTAATCAAGCATCCACTCTCCCAGAGACTCCTCAGAGATGGCACATATACAATTGGAGCTACCTGACCCCCACCTCACAGCAAAGATCTTTCTAGGATGTGGAAAGAAACTATAAATGAGGGTTGATGACATCATCACTGGACTTTTCTTCTCCCCAATCTCAACACCGAGAAGATTGTTTAGAAGACAACGAACTGTGGAGACTTGCCCCAGGATGAGAAGGGACGTCAGCCTGTGTATTAAGAACTGTAAAATGCATGGAACATCCAGTGTTAGTCTGTTAAAGTTGGAATTAAGGCCGCGATTCTATTTTTATTTCTTATGCAACCAACTATGTACTCTGTGCCTAACACTTATAATCACTTAAAATCTATCTTTCTGTAGTTACTAAACTTATTTTAATGTTTTGTCCTTACCAGTCAGTTTGTCTAAAGTGCTTGGGGAATCTGCTCAAATTACAAAGGCTGGTGCATATTCACTTTCCTTTGACAAAGTGGTAAACTAATTAATGAGCTTGCACTATTCAAGTAGTCTTGGACAGTGTAAGACGGTACATTTCTGGGATGCAAGGCTGAGGGCTATGGTGATTGGCTGGAGTTTCCCTGTGTATAATTCATGAGTGCCTTAGAAAGCATTCATGCAACTCAGCAACTCCACATGTTGATGGAGTGATCACAGCACCTGGACGGGTTGGCTCCTTGTCACTAGGATAGCATTGTGATAGACAGCTCAGGGAGGAGAGTTTAAGGGGACTCAGAAGTCCCACAGTTCCAGGTTGTGCTCCGGGAGTATGCCACATAGTGGTTTTCAACCTGTGGTACATGGACCCCTGGGGGTCAGCAGAATATGTCTAAGGGGTCTGCAAAAGGTTGTTGTTAGCATAGAACAGTGGTTTTCAACCTGTGAACTGCAGATCCCTGGCGGTCTGCAGAGTATGTCTAAGATTTCCAAAAAGGTCTGCCATTTGAATTTGAATTTTTTTAGGGGTCCACAAATGAAAAAAGGTTGAAAACCACTGGTCTAATCGATTAAATATTTAATTTCACAAATACAATGTATCTGTCCTTAAAGGATACGGTAAATTAAAAAGATATTGGGCCAAATTCTGCTCTTACTTACACGGCTAAAAATCCATTATAATACTACTGACAGAGTAAAATTTAGCACAAGAAATACTGGAGCTAAATCTGATTAGTTTTGTAATTAGTTTTTATCAAACTATATTTAAACGTACTTTACTGTTAGTAGATTTCTTTTATTTTTATGAAATACTTAAACAATTAAAATATTTTTTTTTTAAAATCAGCTGTTATTAGAGCCTCCACAAATGTTGCCAGCCTGCATCCCTTCCTTTTGTACGTTCATCAGGTAGTGCATGCCATTGTAACCATGAAGTTAAGCATTGCAATGAATATTATATTGAGCAACTTCACCTAAATAACTGACACGCTGTCTAAAGCTGATGCAGGAGGGCAGTCATTTGGAGTATGCAAGAGAATGTACTGTCTCCATTGGGTGCTTATTGGTATGCGCATTGAATTCAAGGTTTTGGTTTTAACATTTAAAGCTCTTAACAGGATGGGTACCAGCTACCTTTCCAACATTCTAACAAACACTATTCCATTTCCCTCCTCTAAAGTTTGATGACATAAGTCTATTTGTGTGGAGGGCCTGGAGTGGGCTAATGAAACATGCAGCAGTCCTCTGGCTTGGTTAGAATCAGTGTCCTCTCAGAGGTTAAGAGGAAAGAACCTCTCAGTGTTTTTTTCCCTATATATAAAATGATGATAGAATTTACTAACCTTTGTAAAGTGCCTTCACTCAGTAAGAAATGCTGCCAAAGCACCAAATATTATTATTAGTGCAGTGGGACCTAATTGGCACATTGCATTTGTACTCTGTGTCCCGAACTACCTTTCTACCTGCTTCCGAATGTAATTTATAGGTGAGGGATTTAATCTATAAAGCCCTATATATTTTGCACCTGGCTACTTTGGGACTGATTCTCCCCAAGCAACAGCAAGTTGGTTAATTTTAACTGGGTTGGCTTTGTTGACAGTCCATAGCTGTGCACTCTTGAGGACTAGAGGCAGAATAATTCTTGGTGCAGAGTTCCTGATTATAGAATATGCTCCCTCTGGTGGTTTGTCAAAGCCCCACTTAAACTGTCAGAGAATGGTGCAAAGTCCATCTTTTGAGTTAAGTTTATTTCCAAATAGTTCTATACTAAAGCACCATCTTTGCTGCTGCTGCTACTTTAAAGTTGCATTTATAAACTGATGATTGTGCTAATCTTTAATGGTTCCAGATTTCATAATAATAGACATACTATAAATCAGTAAAATCATGAATACATTCATGTGTCAAAATTTAAACTTCTAAGTTTATAGAAATAACATTGAAATACAGGAAAGGAAAAAGATTAATAACCAATAAGCTGCTGTAAAAGAATACCATATTCATATCAACTTCTTTTTTCCCAATGTTAAAAGCAGGCAGGAATGTTAGACAGTATCACACTGTACCATAAATAAAAGATAACACAGCTGTTCCTCTGAAGGCTGCTTTCAACTTGTTCTTGTTCCAAATGTTCTCCAGTTGCCTATTAAACTTCATTGGTTTAACAGCATGTCCCAACAATTAATATTTTAACTTGCTTTAATCTAACAATATATCTAGCAACCCATTAGTTAGCTATATACAAAGAACTCTTTAAAACCATCCACAAGCTGAAACACCTCCTTTCTGGAAAATCCAAGTAAGGCTGAAAACTGTACTACCTTCCTTCAGACCTCTGGATGCAAATTGTACTTCTTTTTACAGAAAATGACTTGGTTCTGTTTTCAGTTACACTGGTGTAAATCCAGAATAGCTCATCTGAAGAAAGTTGAATTATTACAGATTTACACCATCATAACTGAGCAAAATCTGGCTTACGAAGCGCATTTCACACTTTTAAACTCCCATTTATATCTGAGGCTCTCCTCTGCTTAAAAACTGGAGCACCTATAGACCTGGGTCTGTAAAGAACAAATAGCACAAAAGATTTCAGGAAAACATTAGTTTAATTACGAGTGTAATTTAAGACACTACTGATGTCTAAGAAAAGATTCTAGATTCAAAAATGGAAAATGAAATTGATTGGTTATAGTACAGTCTTAAGTCTATATTTAGAAAAAAAATGTGGGTTGATCTGAATCACCATGTCCTTTTGAAAGGCAATATAGCTAATTAGGGAGAAAAGCCTCAGAAGATTGATAAATCTAAAAGGACTGATAAATAATGAGGACAGAGTAGCCATACAGAGCAATCTGGATTGCTTGGTAATGTGGGCCCATTCAAACAAAACTCATTTTAATACTACCAAATGTAAAGTTATGCATCTAGGAACATGGAATGAAGGCAATACCTACAGAATGGGGGACAGTATCCTGGTAAGCAGTGATTCTAAAGCATTTAGGCTCAAAGTAGACAAGCAACACAAGAGCTCCCAGTGCGATGCTGTGCCAAAAAGAGCTAAACAGGAGAGCAGAGAGAAGGGAGGTGACTTTACCTCTACATACAACATTGGCGAGACTATTAGAATACCATCTCCTGTTCTGGAGGACACATTTTTAAAAGAATGTGGAAAAATTGGAGAGGGTTCAGGAAAAGAATCACAAACGATTCAAGGTCTGGCGAGTGCCGTACAGTGGGACTTAAAAAGCTCAATCTGTTTAGCTTATCAAAAGATTCAAAAGTGACTTGATAATGGTGAAAAAATAGTGGGTACTAATGGGCTCCTTAATCTAGCAGAGAAAGGCGTAACAACAACTAATGGCTGGAAGCTGAAGCCAGACAAAATCAACTGAGAAATTGGACATAAATTTTTAACAGCAAGGATGATCAACCACTGGAACAAACTACCTACGGATGTGGTAAAATGTCCATCTCGATGTCTTCAAGCCAAGACCGGATGCTTTTCTGGAAGATATGCTTTAGCAAAACAACCTATTGTGCCCAGTACAGGGGTAACTGGGTGAAATTTAATAGTTTGAGATATACTGGAGATCAGATTAAAAAATCTAATGATCCCTTCTGGCCTTAAACACTAACAATCTATGAAACAGAGAATCACAAACAATTTAACTGTTTCGTATCTATTCCTCCTAGCCAAAGGGATAGCAGAGTTAAAGAGGCACTGTCCAAAAATGTAGGCCAAAATTAGTATTTTGTTTATAAAGTTATATTTCTAAATAATTTCAAACACCTTGTGTTTAGTTTTGATTTAAACATTCCCCCTACAAACTTTGCAAACCAGGCACAACAGCATCACACAAATCCATGAGAACTGGAAAATTAAGCTGACCTGTCTAGAAGCAGCATAACTGGTGAAAAGAAATTTAGATTTTCACCATTTTCACTTTTAACAATCTAAGGTTTTATTAACACATGCAGGGATTTCTTTTTAAATATGACATAACCTATCTCTTGAGAGGACAACTCTGCTATCAGTATGAAGTCTGGACTTTGGAATACCTGTGCACATAAGCTCTGTTGGGAAGTTAAATACATTGCCATGTAGATAAATTAAGTCAAATGCTTGTGAGAAAATTACGTTCACAGCCAATTTTAAAGTGGGCATTTTAGTGCTAAAGAATGTATTTGGGCTAAATAAAACAAGATATTGTTAGTATAAGATACTCTTATCTAAAGAGCAACAGAGACTCCTGTGGCACCTTTAAGACTAACAGATGTATTGGAGCATAAGCTTTCGTGGGTGAATGCCCACTACTCTCTGTTGCTTTTTACAGATTCAGACTAACATGGCTACCCCTCTGATTTTTATCTAAAGTACAGATATTTTTCAGTACTACTATTCAACAGCTAGTGGTCACAATTAATTATATATGTACCATTACATACAGAGCTCAAGGCATCAAAATACTTGGATTCTACAAGCTAAAGTATTTTCTAACATCTGTTCTAATAAAGAGATAGACGATTAAAAGTAGCATTAACAAATTCACCTTTTTTCTAGCACTTTCTCTTCTCAGAGCGTTCTTCTTTAGAATTGTTTCTTGAGCATCCTTTTTCTGGAGAATTAGAAAACAGAATCTTAAAGCTTACATTATTATCATCATCTATAGGATACATGTCTTTGGAGTAAAATACATCTCAGTACTAAAAGAACACTAAAGGCCAATGCTCCAAACAATTTGTCAAGCTGTCACTGTGCACAAGAGCATACCTCAAAAGACCCAAAAATCAGTTAATTGCTTTGGCACATTGCTTTGACAGTAGGGGGGCTTTTCTGTAGTAGTGACAGGTTTTTGTTTTGACTGCCAGTACTGGTTTCTCTAATTTGATGTGGCAGCATCTGGATGTTGAATTTGATATGCAGCTCCTGCACCTGGTCTGTCAATCTCACATTTTTTCCCTTGGTACCTAATCTATGTCTCAGCTGGTCTTGATCTGCAATATAAGGACAATGGAGAATAGAGAGTTAGAATTTCCATAATTCAAGACTCTCTCAAGGTCTGGTCCAAAGACAGGCCTAGTATCAGTGCTTTATACTACCATGTAGGAAATCCAAATTCTCTTCTTCCTCACAGTCAAGGTGCTAGGAGATCTGCAAAAAAACTGATCATCCTTGGGAAATAAAAATATCTCACATGACTCTACAGCAATCTCTCTGACCAGTTGAAAGGTACAATGCCCCTGGTCCCTAAAGTTCCATCTAGTAGAAGAATTTAGGATTAAATTTTAATTATTATTTTTTTCCTGAAATCCCCTTGGATTTTTTCTCTCTATCCTCTGTAACTGAAGAGGATAGAATATCACTTAAAAAAAATTACTGCAGCCAAGTTCTTTATTGCATGTATTGCTCTGAAGTGACAAGGCCCATAATATACCCCGCAGACTCAGCATTACCTTTCCTAATGCTCACTTTTACAAACCTGTAAAGAATCCAAGTTCTAATCTGGGTTCTACCATTCTGCAGCCTTAAAATAGTTATACACAGCACAAGGATACCACAAAGAGAGCCTTCTTATGTTACCTTAAGGGTCGGATACTCAAGGGGTAACAGCCAGAGGTCTTCTGCTGCCACCACTCCTTGTACCATATACTGCTGGCAAAGACAGCACAGCAACAAAAATAAGCAGAGAGGGAAACTGAGCGAAGTATCCAATAGGAACCGCTGACATTTATCATTTTTGTTTCTATCCTTCAATTTTTAGACACTTGAAACCATCAGTCTACACATAGCCAACCTATGAAACCACACATTATCAGGTATCAGGCCTTAACCTCCATTCCCCATTACCTCCATTTGTTACATCCACTTGATGCATTTTGTTTTAAGTCCTATTGTAAATTCTTTGTGATGGGCTATGTCTCTCTCTGTTTGTACTGCACCTACATAATGGGGCATGATCCTGATAATAATAAGAAGAAAGAGGCAGAATATGGGGAAGAAAGTGGGGATTAAATTGCTGAGGAGAGGAAGCCAATGGGAACACATAACAGAAGCAACTAGGAGAGGGAAGAGAAAGCAGGGCAAGGAAGAAAAGCAATCAACGTAAGGAAAGTAAGATAACCAGGGAGAGGCAACCATCAAGGAGGCAAGAAGTGAGAGGCAACTATTGGGGAGAAGACAGAAGCAACAAACAGTGGGCAATAAATATCAAACAGAATGGGAGAAAAAGGACAAAAAGGAAAAAAAATTAAGTAGATTAGTAGCCAGTTACTGGCATGGCTAGCTCAAACATGATTTGTGTTCACACATCACATGGTTAAAAGTCTATTAATAACAATAATAGCATTTCACCTTTACCAGAGGCTCATCTAACAGCCAGTTCAGCACTGCATGTTTGTTTGTGTGCATACAGTATAGATATGACCCCCTAACTGTACTTGTTTGATCAGTCCTCCTTTCTCCCAACTCCTTATTGCAAAGGGCATCCCATAGCACATTGGATCATATGATGTTGATGTTTCCTTTTATGCACATCTCGTGGGCACCATATCCCCTGATGAAACACTATGGAATAAATTGCCCAGATTTTCTCAGAATGTTCTGTATAAACATGGTTAGATACCACATAGGAGCAGATTCACAAACATGGTTGTGAAAGGAGAAAATCTGCTGTGTGAACATAGACTGAATTGCTTGTTATTGGTTAAGCTGATCAAGCCTCTAACTAAATTATTTTTGATAGCCTCTAGACATTATTGGTTCTTTACATCGAAGACTTCCTTTGTTAGCAGCTAAAAATATCAACTCTAAACTACAGAGCTTTACTATTTAATGACACCCACTATTAATGACTACTATTTATTTAACTCCCACTCCTGTTGTTACTGGTTCTCAACACAATGTCTTGTACATATTCCCCTCTTCCCCCACAAAAAAATAATAGGACTCTGTGCAAAACAGAAAATCCACGTATCCTCTGGGTCTTCTATACACAGATTTCTACTATTGATTATTATGATTAACATCAGTAGTTAGCTTATACCAGCATGAATTAAGAATGCTGAATCCAGTCATCTGTATTTTGTCTGGAAAGGAATATAAAACATTTACTTTTCAACTAACACAACTTCCCTTAGTTGTTTTATCTGATGACATTTCTTCTTCTTCTTTTTGAACAGGGTCCATTTATTCTGAAGTGTTTAAACAAACAAGATAGTAAGTAAACTGAAAAACACAAACTGTCATATCAGTGTTTGATACTAATACTATCAACTATCAGACAATTACAAGTTTCATTGCCCAAAATAAAAATATTTAACTTCTCTTCAATCCAGTGGGTCCAGGAAAGCAATGTTTATACAGCTATTTAAAATCAGTTTAATTATATAACATGAAGGAATAAGATGAAACCAAGAGAAAACATTTTAAATTCTTTAAAATGCAGAGACAGAAATACAGAAAGAAAAAAACCGACTATACTTTCCAATGATTAATTTTTTTTTAAAGAACGTTCATCGACAGACATGATGCACCAAATTCTTACATATTTTAAAGTTAGCTATCCTCTACTTTACAATCACAGTACATTGTATTTCGTGTTTTTCTAGTGCTAGACACCACAATAAATTCAGATAAAATTCTGGTTCCATAATTTTGTAGCAAGCATTTTATTGAAATAATATAGAGTACTTCTATTTTGATATTTAACATTTGTATTATATCCTACTATAATATATAAATGAACAACTAAAATCTATGTTTAAAGCCTGAGTTAAAATTCAGTAACTCCTCACTTAACGTTGTAGTTATGTTCCTGAAAAATGCGACTTTAAGCGAAATGATGTTAAGCAAATCCAATTTCCCCATAAAAATTAATGTAAATGGGGGGGGGGGGTTTAGATTCCAGGGAAATTTTTTTCACCAGACAAAAAAACTATAGATTATATAGATATACACACAGTATACGTTTTAAACAAACAATTTAATACTGTTCACAACTATGATGATTGTGAAGCGTGGTTGAGGTGGTGAAGTTAGAGGGTGGAAGAGGGAGGGATATTTCCCAGGGAATGCCTTGCTGCTAAATGATGAACTAGCACTCGCCTGAGCCCTCAAGGGTTAACACATTGTTAATGTAGCCTCTCACACAAGGCAGCACGAACATGAGGGAGGGGAGACAGCATAGCAGAGAGAGACAGACACACACCTTGTGTGTGGGAGATACACACTGCCCCTTTAAGTGAGCTGACCCACTCTTAAGTGCATTGTCTTTTTAAGTGGATCAGGAAGTTGAGACAGCAGCTGCTGCCCCAAGCCATCTCTGTCTCTCTCCATCCGTGCCCCCTCCCTGCTCTATATGGAGAAGGGGTAAGCAAGGTGCAGGAGCAGGGGGGAGGGGGACACCCTGACATTAGCCCCCCCCCTTTGTCCCCCTGCAGAGCAAGCAGGAATCTCCGGGAGCAGTTCCAAGGCAGAGGGCAGGAGCAGCACATGGCAGTGGGGGGAGGGACGGCTGAACTGCCCAGCAATTGATAGCCTGATGGGCGGCTGCAGAACACAGAACTTAGGGAAGCGGGGAGCTGATAGAAGGCTGCCGGTCCACCCTTGTTACAAACCCCCACCAGCTAGCTGCAATGGGCTGCTCTTCCTGCAAGCAGTGGACAAAGCAGGTGGCTGCCAAATGATGTTAGAAGGGAGCAGTGCACAACTTTAAACGAGCATGTTCCCTAATTGATCAGCAATGTAACAATGAAACAACGTTAACAGGGATGACTTTAAGTGAGGAGTTACTGTAGTCAACAGTGAACAATATGGAATAACAATCTGATTGTTGTGCAGATGGCCGCATTTCCACATCAGTCAACGAGGCTGCATATCCAGTATTTCATCACTGTGTGGATTTTGCAACAACTGGTTTACATGGCTTGTGATATACAGGTCGCTATACAGGAGGTCAGACTAGATGATCTAGTAGTCTCTTTTAGTCTTAAACTCTATGACATGAGTTTCCAAATAATCAGGTTACTAACCTGAAAATTATAACAAATTAACATGCCAGAATATGTGCTAAACCAAATGGATACAAAACTTCAGGACCCCCTCTCTCCCTCCACACTTCCCAACAGTCATGTTTGGCAACTTGCCAAGAGCCTGAGAGATGTATCTAATTTGCGTAGCTATTTACATAAGTATAAAACATACATATATCAGTACTTGTGCTCTCATCTTCATTGACAGATCAAAAGAAACCAAGATCTAAGAATATGGCTTGTTAAGTCCTATTTATACCACAAAATGGAGCTGCATAATAACTGGATCCCCTAATATGGCTGTAATGGTAATGTAGTGTTTTAGACATGAGACCCATATATGGTTTTATTATTTTATACAGTATCGAACAATTCCTCTCTTTCAACAGCATAAAAATGCATTTTATCATTTAAATAAAGTTATTTAGTTCACTTCTGAATTAATATAATATAAATAATCTTACATGTCCCATCCAGAGTCTATTGTTATAGTTTTTGATAACTTGTTTATTTTTCCCATTCTTCTTCTTATTGTTATTTCTCCACTCTCTTGTTGTTTTAACTGCATCTATCCTATATAAACAAACCCTCTCTCCTCCCCATGGACCCAATCAACCAAAATAAGCTTAGAACATAATCTTTTAATTTCTAATTAATTTCTCTTAGACTACAGTGAGACACACTGGGGAGAACAGCAACTTCTATTACGTAGAATTTGCAATCAAAATGTATACTATGGAAAAATAGATTTTTCAGAAGCAAAATTATTATACTAGTCAAAGAATGGGAAACTATCTGAATGGTATGTTTTGACATTTATTTTACCCTATCACAACTTTTTTGTTTTGTTTTTTCTGCCAGAAGTTGGGAGTGGACGACAGCAGATGATCAGTTGATGATTGCCTGTTCTGTTCATTCCTTCTGAAGCACCTAACATTGGCCACTGCCGGAAGACAGGACACTGGGCTAGATGGACCATTGGTCTGACCCAGTATGGCCATTCTTATGTTCTTTCTTCTACACCAAACACTTGCACATATGCCATTCGAGACATATAACCATAATCTGGAAATTGGCTTGGTGTACAAAAGTCAACAAAACTGAGCTCTGAGACCAGGAGAAGCAGAAATCTATGTATTTTTAGTTCACCAGACAACATGATCAGGAAGCAAGAGTTCCAGGTACTTCTACTACTATTATATTGTTGGTTCAATCCTCTCCCAACTGGGTGTTACTACAATAAGAGTCAAATATCATTAGCTAAGTGCAGCTATGCACACCCCTTACTTCAATACACATCCAGATCCTGCAGAATGGAAACAAAGAAAGAAGACAGCACTGATGCTTCTAGTCTTTACGATTGCATAGATAAATAAAATCTGAAGCAATAGAATGCTGAGAGAGCAGGTGTAAAAGAGGTGTGAACTGCCCCCATGAAATGCTTATTTTTTAGCCTAATGAAGGCTAATAATTTTCAAATACAGATGTACAAGTGTCTGCCTAATATGCATGTACAAGTACTGCAACTGTACACACAAACTGGCTAATTGCATAAACAAATAATCAAAGGACAGAAATAGTAATGATCCTAAAAGCATCCTGCATCATTTTTCTCAGCCAAATGACACTTACTGTAAGAATAATTTTACTAATTTAAAGTTTAGTGGCCATATACTACTCACAATTTTTGTGCAAACCTTCTTTTGTTACCATTGGAAGATCCCCTGTAGCATATGGCTCTTAATTTGTAGCCCTGGTGAAAGGAACATAATTAAAAGTGTAATGTGGCTTGTGCAGAGAAAGAGGGATAGGACTAAGTATGCTGCGTCTATATTTATGCGATGAAAAACTAATTCTTAAAGAGTTAAAAGAGATGATTCTCAAACAAAAAACATGTAAAATTAAAACAAGCTGATTAATGCGAAGTATAATGTCAAAATTGAACAAAAGTGGCACTTTACACAGACTTCAGCATTTGTGGCCAACACCCTTGATTCGTCCAGGCCCTAGCTGTCAATAGATCAGGGTTTTCAAACATCATCAAGGAATACTGGTATCCCAGCCACTAATCACACCAGCCAGGAATATGTGATCGCATTAGGCAGCCATTTTTCTCTGAGCTACTTTTCTCCTATAGCTAAGCTGTCCTGTCCCTGCCACCTCATGCCTGCGTCTCCTTTCTCATCAGCAGGAAGACCCAATCCTCACCCACTTTCAGCTATCTACAACAAGGGAAGGAGCTGGAACCAAGTGCTCCTGAAAGAGGAGACACAGCTGACAGGGAGCAGAAGAGGAGCCTGCATGTGATAGGAGTTGAGATACATGGAGAAGAAGGCAGGAGAGAAGAGGGAAGCTTTGAAAGGCAGAAATTGTACAAAAGTGTCAGTGGGGGGGTGGGGAATAGAAGGCGCCACACTTTTTCACATATGCAGAGAACGTAAGGGCTGCTAAAGGAGTTATGTGCCTTATGCAGATTTTAGATTATTTTTCTCCCTTTTCTCTCTCAGCACATTAAGAAAGTCCCCTAGAATTCACACCGCTTTCTTATCACCGTCAGACGCTAATTTCTTCGGAAAACTATCCCTGACCACTTTCTTCTGATACTGGCAACTTTGCTCATATAATGGTAACTGCAATGTTTTTAAACAAACACCACCAACACTGAGGGACCCTTGTCAGCAACTTAGCACCAGGCTGTGGGAAAACTGCAAGCACCTTCACACTTCCATGTGCAACCTCAGTTCTCAAACTGTGGATCAGGACCACAAAGTGGGTCACGATCCAGTTTTATTGGGGTCAATAGGGCTGGCTTAGACTTGCTGGGGCCTAAGCCCCACTGCCAAGGGCCAAAGCTGAAGCCTGAGCCCAACTGCCCAAGACCAAGGGCTTCAGTCCTGGGCAGCACGGCTCAGGTTACAGGCCCCCTATCTGGGGATGAAGCCCTTTGGTTTCAGCTTTGCCCCTCCCAACTGCCTGGGGCTCAGGCTCGGACTCAGGCTTTCCAGCCTGAGGCAGCAGGCCTTGGGCGAGCTCAGTCCCTCCTCCTGGGGTCATGTAGTAATTTTTGTTGTCAGAGGAGGATCGTGGTGCAATGAAGTTAGAGAAACGCGGGGGTAAAAGGCTCCCAGCGGTGAGACTAAGGGCATCCCCTAGTACACACAGAGCACACTGTGGCCTTGCACAACCCCCCACCTCATGGCGCAGCAACTGCAGTCCTCCACCCCCGGTACCCACGCCTCGGCGCGGGGGAGCACAACTAAGCTCCTGCCCCAGACCTAAAGGTCCGCTGCACCCTGCCCCGCCCGCGGCCAGAGAGGGACGAGGCCTATCAGACGCAGATGCCGCACTGCATGCCGGGAACTGTAGTCCTCCTGAGGGAAAGATAAGGGGCGGGCCATGGGGAAGATAAGGACCGTCTGAGGGAGCTGCGCCCCCAAGACAGAGGATCCCGGCTTACACCAAATGAAGTTAATTAGGCCAGCTGATACTGAGCATGCGCATTGATACATACATTGCCCTCCCGACAATCCTGGTTCTAAGCATGCGCACTGACACCTTTCCGCTTCCCCAGTTATTTGCTGGCCATGCGCTCTGATAACTCTGTGCCTCACTAGCCCTTGAGTTGTTGAGCATGCGCACTAGGCTATTCGTGACCCGATCGGCAACTGATGAGCACGCGCAGTGTGAAACAGTAGCTGGCCGGTTGCTGAGCCTGCGTAGTGCGGAGCCTTTCGGGAAGGTTCTGTGTCGTCTGTTTCGCTACTACAGCTTTTCTCTTCAAGGAAAATCCGTTCAGGGTACGGGCGACCTGCAGCCCCAGCCCCCCCACCCTGCCTCGCCGGGACCCAACCGCACCCCCTTCACGGTCCCAGCCCTGCCGCTCTCGCTAAGGAGACCTGACCGCAGGCCCGGCCTGTCCCCGCGCTTCCCTCCGAGCTCCGGCCCCATCCCTGTTCCTTCTGCCTCGCCGGCATCCGGCAGCCCCCGGAATCTGGGCGCAGCTCGCCTCGTCTTCTCCCTTCTCTGGGAGCCGGCCGCGGGGCTGGGGCTCCCGGGGCCAGAGGGGATAATGGGCGCCGTCTTTGGGGTTGGGGCCTCGCGCCAGCTAAAAGCGTCTTCTTTGGAGCGGCGGCCCCGGGCTGTCTTTGGGGTCGCTAGGTCAGCGGGAGCTGAGGCGTGCTGAGCACCTGGCAGGATCGGGCCCAGCTTGGTTAGCGCTGGGCAGGTGAATCTTCTTCCCTTGCTGCGGGGCTGATCTTCCCTTCCCTCGTTGGGAGCAGAAATGAGGCCCAGAGAGTGCGAGGAGAGGGCAGATCTGCTACAGGAGGAGGAAAGATCTGCCAGTAAGATCTTTCTGACCCCTTCAGCCCTGCTGCTAGAGCCGAATTGAGGGAGAAATCTGTTGCCTCTTCTCTCTGGTTCAGATTTTGGGGGATATGGGGGGCGGAGGGTGACCTGCTGTCTTCTCCCTTCTGTCCTACTGCAGCAGAGGAAAATGGGCCAGCCTGCAAGCTGCAGAACTTGATGGCATCAAATGTGGAGCCGAAGTGGCTGCTTGCTGTGCTTGCATTTAGGGTCAGCCCTGTGAGATGGACCATCGTAATGGAGAAAGAGATTGGCACCGTGTTAACTGCGCGGTTCTCTCTCCTTTGCTGCAGTGCCCACTTTCACCGTTGCCTCCTGCTCTGCCTGCTCCCGCTTTCAGCATGGTAAAGAAGAATACTATCCCCGATGGGTAAGTATCCCTCACACTGAGAGAGGCAGGAGCGGGCCCAGCCCCGCCTGCAGGGAGGGGGCTCTGACTGCCCCATGCACTCTCTCGCTACAGCATCTCCTCTCTGCCACCTACAGCCAGTTAAGGTAGGTATCTGCTCCAAGACAGGGAAGACACAGCCCACCATCCCCCAGGTGAGTATAATACCCCAGCCTGTCTGTGAAGCTTCTCCTTCATCAAGCTCCTCTTCCTAGCCTCCTTCCCCCTGAATTGCGTCCTCACAACTGGGGGGGAGGGAAGGGACAGTAGTCCATCCTTTCAACTTCTCAGATGTTTACAGTACCACCAAGAGCTGGGGAGGAGATGGGGCGGGGGGAGGGGCGGGCAGATGCTTGCATGCATGTGCACAAGGGACATTCTCAGATGCAAGTGCAAAAGCCCATTTTTTTTTCCTACTTGTACTTTTCAAGTGAACGATCAGAATGTTTACTGGTGATGTCTCAGACAATAAGTCCCAGGATGCAGCATTCTATCTGCATCCTAGTGATCTGGCATGCTGGGACCACTGGCTGTGCTTCATATTAAAAATGACAGTGGCTGCGATCTGCTCCATTTTTTTATAACAAATGTAGCCTTTGTGCTACTGGCAGTTCACCAACAGACTTAGCTGGGTGCACACAAACTTAAGGGCTAGTAATATGGATGGTCAGTGAGACTTATGCTTTTCATCAGAAGATCTCAGAGTGTTTTAGAAAGGTGGGTATTATTATCCCCATTTTACATTGAGGGTTAAGTAGCTTTACCAAAGCCTTTGAATGAATGAAAAAGTCAAAAACAGTACATAGGAGTCCTGATTTCCGTTCCCTGCTAAAAAGATCTATGTTGATATTATAAAACCAATCCAGGGCGACAAAAATAAATATAATTTTTTTTAAGTAACTTCAAAGAATTTTAGGTGAGTTTGGTCATAGCAGGCTGTGGTCAGGAATTAAAACTTGTTAAAATATCAGTAGCTTTTTATTATTTATAAAGTATTTAATAGTTTTAACTTAATTCGTTCTTCCACTTCCCTTCATACTATAACCAAAGTTTTAAATGAAGTTAGATTAAAAGTTTTACTTATTTTTATTTAAAAGGTCTTAGGTTTTATCAAACAGAAAGGAAGGAAACTTAAAAGAATGCATCGGAAGAAGTGGGTTTTTTACCCACGAAAGCTTATGCCCAAATAAATCTGTTAGTCTTTAAGGTGCCGTTAAAAGAATTAGTGTCTTGTTCGTTTTCTTCATGGCTTAGGTTATTAATATTACAGAACTGAAAACGTGTTCAGTAACGAATTGTTCCTTCCTTCATCCCCTGAATTTGAAGGAAGTGAAGCAGCTCTGACCTAGACACACAGGCTACAGGCATTCCTTTTTTAATTATGAAAGTTATCCTAGTTTCTACTTATAAGTAGAAACTAACACCTGTGTACATTCCCAAATTGAGAAATAAACTCTATCCTGTAGGAGAGTCATCAGCTAATAAAATTTAGGAGATTAAGTTTAAAAATTTAATCTAATTCCTCAATTTTTGTACTTTTCTAAACTATGCAGCTGTGTTTTTAAAGATTTTCTCTTTCAATTTCATGGTTTTTGTCAATGATGAAGACATTACAAGTTCTTAACCTTATTTTTAATCTTATGTAAACATTTAAATATATTTCTAGTGAAACAGCCTTTAACAGTATATATATGTTTACTTAAAATTAGAAGTAATATTTGAAACATGGCCCAAAAGGCTTTTGACCTGCCAAAATCAAAATTGAGGTACTTATTTTCTTGGTATGGTTGATAGAATCGGTAATATAAAGAAGTGTAAGGAATGCAGTTCCCTGGTACATTTGGGTTTTAGTGGCATTGCTAACAGTTTCTCCTGCAGATAAAAATCAGTTCCTTTTTCACTTATCTAATTGTTTAAAAATGTGTCTGGTCTACATAATATGTTGATGATTTCTATTTCTTTTTGTGCGCATTCTTAATATGAATTTTCTGGTTATTTTTTTTCTGGTAAGAAATTGCTTGTGTGAAAATAAAATATGTTAACTAAATCGCTGAAAACTTTCTGGGCAAATTGCTCTGAACCATTCAGCATTCAGTTTCTTTACTCAGTTTATGACCAGAAAATTTGAAACAGGACAAGTTCAAGCAGGTTAGGAACTATGCAACTCAAAGCAATACCATCTATATGGATATAAGGCACCTTTATACTGGTAAAACTACATTCACAATATGGGGTTAAGTATCAGAGGGGAAGCCATGTTAGTCTGAATCTGTAAAAAGCAACAGAGGGTCCTGTGGCACCTTTAAGATTAACAGAAGTATTGGGAGCATAAGCTTTCGTGGGTAAGAACCTCATTTCTTCAGATGCAAATATGGGGTTGTACTTGTATAACTATTTTGATTTAAAAAATCGTACCCTTAAACTGAAATAATTATACCGGCACAAAAACTGGGTAGTCCAGGCCTTGCATACATAGTGCTGTCAAGAGCACCACTTTTTCTCCCAGTTTTTCCCTCGTAATTTTTCATTTTTAATATTCAGTTTTAATTGCAACAATAATAGCTTTAAAAAAATTTAGATAGAAGTTTGTTATATATTTTTAATTTGATACTGTCCCTTTAAGATCAGATTCTAGAGTGTTCTGTCAACATATCTGTAACTTAACTAATTGTATTTTATTTCTTATACAAAGTCACCTGAAGAACCTACTATATTGAGGGGTAGCAGCATCTTAGGCTTGGTCTACATTACTAATTTATGTTGGTATAACTATGTCGCTCAGGGGTGTGGAAATTCCGCACCCCAGAGCGATCAACACCCTTGAGCGATGTAGTTATACTGACGTAACTCCCAATGTAGACAGCTGTATGTTGACAGGAGGGCTTATCCCATCAGCATAGCTATAGCCTCTCAGGGAGGTGTAGTACTTGGCGTAGGTAGTGTCTTCACTAAGTGCTTCAATGGCGCAGCTGCACTGGTGCAGCGTTGTAAGTGTAAACAAGCCCTTATTTTTAGATTTTTCTGAAATTACATTTAACCTGAATGGCTGATTGCTTTAAGAGGTATTTATATTATTATTAATCCATCAGTACCTGATTTCAATAAATGAAACAGTATTGTTTAATTAGACATTTTAAAAAGTAAAAAGTTGTTTATAAAGCTTTGTAATTCAGTGATGTATTAGAAATGCGGTGACAAAATTAGAGGACCACGTCTTTGGTATTATTATTTTATTAGGGAATAAAATTCTTCTCTTATTGGTGGCTGTTTAAAAGAATACTGCCACATATAACCATGTTTGATCAACCTTAATTATTTAAAACTTGGTGGTTGAACTTTTTTTTTTTTTTTAAAGACTTGCAGATACATTTTTTAAAATCCCCTTATGTAAGGCGTGTATGCAGTGTTTTGCTGAACCAACCAGCAGAGGGAGTTCAAGTTACAAATTTGCTCTGGAAGTCAGTGAGAAAATGTGTGACCCCAGAAAGCCTTTTGAAGTCTGCCCTCAGAGCAGAATCACACTTCAAACACAGGGGGAAATAGGGCAAACCAAGTCGCATGAGATCTCTGTTAGAAATCTATGGTATCTGTGTGAGAATTGTACATTTCTGTAAAGCACTTAGGCCCAGATCCTGAGCTGCAGCACATAGCTCAAGTATACTGTTCTGGAGATTAACTTATGCAATTTGCAGTATTTCAGTCTCTGTTTCTATACATTTAGTTATTTGGCATGTGTATAGTATCTGGTTTGGAATTCTGTTTTTTGGGGGGGAAGGGGGGTCTAAGGTAAGTACTAAACTCTGGAAATCACCCTCTAATCATGCATATTCATAAAGGACTGCAAGTTTTGGAAACCTCTGAATTGTTACATTTAGCTTCAGATAGTCATCTTTCAAGTTACTTTTCTCTCCAGTGTAACTTTTAAAAGATGTACGTCTGTCTTTACCAGGTTTCCGCTGTTAGTCAAAAACCTTTCCCAACAGACAATATTTTAATTTCTTTGCTGAATCTGGATTCCTGATGTACTTCAACACTGGAGTTTTCTGAGCTATTATATTCTGGAAAGTACTGTAGTAGAGAAATTTGTTGCTTTTTTAATTTAAGAAATAAGTCTAGTGTCCATTAAAGATACCAGAATAATAGTATTGGAAATGGGAATGTTCTATTTATGTATAGAACAGATAGAGGCAGTGCAGGCATACCATAGTTCATTCCTGCTGTGCTCTAAATCTGTTGTCACTGCTGTATCACAAACAATCTTGGAAATAGCCCATTGAGCTATCAATTATCCTATGTGTTATTGCTTAATAATGCCAGTGAAGACTGCCAAGCCAAAGACCAAAGGCTTTATGCTTTCAAATTGCTTCTGATACTGAGAAATCCAATTGTACAATTCAACAGTTCTGTCATTTTACTCCTGTAAATTAGTCACCTAACATTCTACTTCCCCAGTTACCTATGGAAAAGGTGGGCAAGTAAATCTTGTGCTTGAAAATAAAAACAGAAGTGTATGTCTAAATCGAGTGTGAAATATACAAAATAAGTACAATGAAGATAACTAATTGCATATTTTATCTGCAACTTGTTCTAATATAATTTATCTTTCTTCTTGAGAAGATACAACTAAGGTTTTCCCAAGAACTGATAGTGGGATCTACTGCAGCAGCCAAAAAACTGAATTCATTCACTGGATAACAGTGATTCCCAACATGTATTTTTTATGTTATCATTTAGATTGACTCTTCACATAGGTGAAAACAACTGCTACCTTTATTATTAAAATGATTTACTGTTTTGGTGTTACCAATGTTGCATTGAACAGACATAACTACAAATATTGCTAATATTTGCACCTCTGTTTGACCTCTATTTTATGACCATTCAGGTGGATGATAGTTAGTGGTTCTACTTTAAGGATATCTAGTCTCTTAATATAAAAATATCCAGTCTGTTAAAAATCAAAGCAGTAAGCCATTCTTGTCAAATATAACTTGTATTTATAAGAGTGGTCTGCAAGTCTTCTGTCCAAAACAACATTCGTAACATGGTTTGTTGAAGTAATTTCCTTGCTGTCAAACATCTGTCTCAGAGCCTAACTGAAAATGTTCAGGATCAGTAACATAATTTATTCATCGTCACCTTATTAACATAGGGTAAACTCATCTTTCTGTATCCATCTCTTTCTAGAATTGCTCCCTCAGGTACCCACATTAGATTAGACTCTTACATTTAGAACTTCTGACTGATTGAAGATCAGTGACATGTGATTGCTCAAACAAGAGTTCTTCCCTAAGTTTCCTTTTCGCCATCCTGGTACAAGGGACCACTGCCATTGGTTCACTATTAAATACATAGTCATTTGACCCCAGGTCAGCCTTGTTTCCTTATACTTGTTACCAGGATATACATAACTAAATGTGATGGGAGCTTTCTTACTTCGTTTTTAAGAGAGTTTCCATCTGTTGTGGCAGATCTCTGAAACTCTTTAAATATACAAACATTAATTTTAAAAGAATGAAAGGGGGATAGGTTTTCACATAAACCAGACAAGAATACTATTCATATACCTTTTCTAAAGTAGCTAGTTAGAGTACTATTATAACAATAATGTAGTTAAGAAGCTATTTTTATTTGAAGCCCCTGTTTTCAGGCCCAAATAACTTTTTTGGAAAAAATTAGTCTGAGCTTGACGTTTTTATGCTTTTTCTCATCTCAAAAGTGAGACGCTTCCCTTTTGTTTAGAAAAGCAGGTAAAATTCTATGTGCTTTGAGGTGGTAGTGCATTTGGGGGAGGGGATGGGCACAAAACATTTCCACGCGTAGAAAAAGGTTTGACTTCTATTTAAATATTTGCATAACTCAAATGGCTTTATTTTTAAGACCTCAAATCTTTATGTATATAGTCATATGGAATGTTTGCAAGTCTGAAAAATTAGAGAAATAAAGATAATGACTGAAAAAGTACTGTGTATGCGCAATATGTCACTTATTGATTTAGGTGTGCACAAGTGTATAATCTTAAATGCTTTCTTGTTAGAACAATAAACTTGTGGGCACTATAAAACCCAGGAAATTTGAATTTAGACAGTGGGGCCATGAGAGGCTTTCAAAGCTGTGTAGCCATTCTGATGCAAATTTAAAGGTGAGATTTGACTTGTACTCCTCACACACACATCTTTTTAAGATGCTGACAGCAGATCAGTATATATGCTCTTCCTTCCAGAGATTGGAAAATTACATGTGCTTTGAGACTGTATTTTAATTAATTGTACATGGACTATCTCCTATTCGATAGTCAGCTGCTCCTTTCACACTTGTTCCTGAATTTCCTTAACACTTTTGATTCTTCCTCTTATCTCCTGAGTATTACTTCGGGACTTCTCCAGTATTCCTTTGACGCCCTGTGGTTCCATTCCTTGATTCTTTTATCATCTGCCTCCATAGCTTCTTTCTGCATGTTCTCAATCAATCACATAGATTCAGCTGTCACTTCTATGCTGATGATTTCTAGATATACTTCTGTGCCCCTAACCTTTCATTATTTCTCCAGTCAAGCATTGCTGCATTTTTCTGATAACTCCTCTTGGATTGTCAGCTGTTTCCAGCTCAGTTTCTCCAAAAATTAGCTTTTTCACTCAAGCCTTTGTTTCCATTATTGTTGACAAAACCACCATTTTCCTGTCACCCTGTCTCTAGTCTTGATGTCATCTTTGACTTCTAACACTTTCTGCCCTACATCTAGGCTCACAGACTTCTGCTGAGGCAATTTTCCCTCCACCCTATTATTAAAATATTTATTCTCCACTATTGTAACTACCATTTCTCTGTGTAACTCTGCCCATTTATCCAAAACTCTACTATTAAAAGCTTCCTCTTTGATAGCTCTAACCACATCTTCTTTTCCTCCTCCTCCATCCCCTGTTGCTTCACTGGATTCTTCTTGTATTCCAGAACAAGTTTAGATTTCTTTCCTTCATAGCTTTGCACCATCCTATGCTTTATTTCATCCTAACCCTCTGTTGGTCTCTACGGATCTTTTATCTTTTCCTTCTTCAGTGTGCCCTATACACTACTCGTAAAGGTAACCTGTAAAGGGAGAATTGTACCCTTTGTTTCTTCTGATAGATAAAGAGTATCTGAAAGTTTGTTGTCTTCCTTCTGCTTATTTTATACCTTTTTAGAAATTTCAGAATATTGAAACATTGGTTTTGGTGAGTTTTCTTGGGAGACCTGAGAACTAGAATGGAGAGTTTTTCACATGCTTAATTGAGAGAAGGGGGTGTAGAAAACTTGCCATGGTCCATCTAGCCCAGTGTCCTGTCTTCGAACAGTCGCCAATGCCAGATGCTTCAGAGGGAAAGAACAGAAAAGGGCAATTATCTAGTAATCCATCCTCTGCCATCCAGTCACAGCTTCTGGCAGTCAGAGATTTTACCGATGCATCTGGTTACATCTCTGACCATCTTGGCTAATAGCCATTGATGGACCTATTCTCCGTGAACATATCTAGTTCGTTTTTTATCCCATGGTATTCATGATATCCCATGGCGACGAGTTCCACAGGTTGACCATGCGTTGTGTAAAGATTTTTTTTTTTTTACATTTGTTTTAAACCCGCTGCCTATTAATTTCATACAGTAGAACCTCCGAGTAATGGACACCTCGGAAATGGAGGTTGATCGTAACTCTGAACAAAACATTATGGATGCTCCTCAGGGCGGACTGCTCAGAGCGGGGGTTCACATCTGAGCCTGCAAACTTCAGGTTCTTCACTTCCTACCTTTAAAGGGGCTAGCCCGTGCAATGGGGTGGGGACAGGCAGCTGGTTCTAGCCCCCTGGCTGCAAGGGTGATGAGTGAGGCACACTGTGGAACTGTGGGTACGGGGTGCAGGCTGTGGCCTTTTAAAAATGAGCTGCTCCTCCAGAGCACAGTGTGCAAGCGGGAGCTTGAGCTTGGGCTCCAGCAACAAACACTCCCAGGCAGGTTCCAGCAGGAGCTCAGTAAGTTTCTTTCCTAGGCTCAGACTGAGCATGCAAGCTTGTCCCTCTGGGAGGGCAGGGGATGGCTTCGTCCATGGCTTACAGGAAAGCAGCGCAAACCCCAGAGCTGCTCCTGTCAGCTGCGTCCTGTGTGGCGATTTGGGGGTGGGGACAGGCAGCCCAGATGTGCCTACCTTTAAGATGCAATACAGGCACAGTACAGTATTTCCTGGTTTGTTTGGTTTTGGTCTCCACTGCTGCCTGATTACTTCCGGTTTCAGGTGGTGTCCAGTTGACCAGTAACTCTGGTGTTTGTATCTTTGAAGTTCTACTGTAGTTTCTGTGTTATGTGAAGGGGAAAATAATACTTCCCTATTCACTTTCTGCACACCAATCATGATTTTACTGACCTTTTTCATATCCCCCCTTAGTTTTCTCTTTTCTAAGCTGATCAGTCCCAGTATTTTTAACCTCCTTGAATTTCTATCTCAAAACTTTTTCCTGTTAGGACTACCCTTGCTCTACTTCCATGTACTCTTGATCTTATTCTCCCAAATGATGATAAAATAACAAATCTAAGGAGAAAATCCTTGGCGCTAATGAGACCTACATAACATGCCTGTTTTGAATTATTGTCCTTCCTGTCCCCATCATCTGTTGTAATAACTCTTGTTATGTTACCTCTAACTTAGAAGATGAGCTCCTGAGGCCAGCTAATGTGTTCTACTTCTTGTGAAGTGTCAGTCATACATTGTAAAATAAATGATAAAATGAGGGTGAAGTTAAGTGGTTTTCATTGAGAAATGCCCCTACTCACACTCCATTGCTTCATTCATGAGAGGGTGAATTAGGAAATAGTGGACAACCTGTTTTTAAAACAGGGCACACCAAATCTGTTCCGATGTATTTATTTAAACCATTCTTCTGTGCAAAGCAGGAAAAATCCTCTGCTAGCAGTAGGTTTTTCCCTTCAAGGAGGAAGATTCATTTAAACTTTAACTCAGAAAATCATGGGCTTAAAGAATCTAAACAGTTGAGATACTGACTGAAAGCCTCAAAGAATCCAACTAGCTGTCATGTCATAGAGCTACATCTTGTGGTGTGGAAGATACTCTGTCCGCAGGTGGCTTAAGAACTAGAAGCCTTACCTTCAATATATTACCTTTTTGGTACCACCCTGGGGTCAGATTCAGTGCTGTTAATTGACTTGTTCACCCCTCCAAATAAACACTTGACATTTTTCAATTTTAAATCCCCAGAATTCTATGCAATTTGCTTTACCAACATAGCTTTTACAGTTTTTTTTAATGGGAAAATCTGGATTCAGAGACACTGAGCTTTTCCACAGTACCTGTATTAAATTGGCGCACACCTTTTCTGTGCCTGTTTTGCAAAACTTTTCAATATTGTAACACATCTGCACAAGGCTAAAACATATTTTTGTAGATTAACCCCTTACTGTTTTGAAGGTGCCAGAAGTAGATTCAGTAAAGAATGCTTTGAGTAAGAATAATTTAACTGCAAACTAAACAATTTTCCAAAATTCCGTTTGCCCAAAGCAAGTAATTTTTTACATTTTTTTAACTTGGAAGTAAAATATCAAACTTTTCATTTTCATCAGTCATATTGCAATAGAGCAGCTGAATAGATTTTTCTACCTTTGTTGTTGAATTTTGCCACAGTTTTGCAAGCTGGGTAAGAAGAATGGAAACAATGGCTGTTTGGCAATGGTATTTTCTTTTCGTCCTACCCTTAAAAATGTGTGCCCCGTTACACAGAGATTTAAAAGTTAAAGCTTTTAAAATGCATTTGAATCCCTTATGAGAATATATTGAACTATAAGGATAAACAGTGTATTACCTTCTAAAAGCTTGGACTGTAAGATAACTTTATTTTTATTCTAAACACATTTTTCACAAACACACTAAAAAGGTTACCACTCTGCATCTGTTCTGGTATGGAATCATGTTGCATGTCATGCACTACTTAAGCTCTTTGGAATGCTGTGGAAATAGTAAATGCAACTGGATTACTTTCACGGCATGGTTTAGGTGCTGTTATCTAGCAAAACTGGATTTCAGTGAATCTGCACACACACACACATCTAATGTTGAAGGTGTAAGCCCTTATGTATATCTATATAAATAACTTCAAAAATACAAAATGTGGGTTTGGACCATTTCAGGTTAGAGCCCACTGCTTATACTGCAACAACAGTTTTTAATGATGAAAATGCTTAAGGGATGGTTGTTAGGTTGATAGACCACAACTGACCTATTGTGCCAGTGAACTTATATAATAGTTATATATTACATATGTAACTTGTTTAGTATAGTTTGGTTTTCCAAAATAATTGAAAGAAGGATTACTTGACAAATGTGGACTTGGAGGAAGCTGAAGCTGTTTTGAACCTTATAATAAACTGCTGTATATGAACTATATGTCAGTACTGGGTGTCTCAGAGAAATTGCCTTGTCATTCTATTTATTAGTACTGTTTATATTACTGTAGTGTCTAGGAGCCTGAATCTGGGGTTTTCATAGTTTTTCTTTCCCATGTTCACCCCATTTTCAGTAGACAGAGGGATCTGGGGATTTTATTGTTTGTTTTTAATTTTTCCACTCTAATGCCATCTCAGCATGAATAGGTAGGGTAAAGTATAAATATATTAAGTAAATTTAAAAAGGTAGTTTAATGAACTACCTCGTTGTCCCCTTTTTCACATAGGTGACCACAGAAGTGCTCATATTCAGCCCTTCTTGGTTATTACTTTGGGTGCTTCAGAAATGTGTGCAGAGGTAGCAATAAATAGGACACTATCATGTACAGGGGAGTCCAGCAGCAAGTTTTTGAACATCAGTGACCAAAATTTCATTAAACTACCTTTTTAAATTTACTTAATATATTTATGTGTAAATAACATTCTCCCTTGTAGTCAGACAGCAGTTCCTGTCTGATCCATTTAGTGATGCAACAGTCCAATATTTGCTCTTGATTAATTAAAAATACAGATTAAATCTACTGTTGTCAATAAGGTGACCAGATGTCCCGATTTTATAGGGACAGTCCCGATATTTGGGGTTTTTTCTTATGTAGGTTCCTGTTACTGCCCCCCCATCTCCTGTCCCAATTTTTCACACTTTCTATCTGGTCACCCTAATTGTCCATAAACAGATTTCTGTAACTAACTGGTAAATTCAGTGCAGCAGAAAGCTGAGGTTAAAATTTTCAATAAGTGCATAGGTGAGCATGTAGTAGAATGCTTCTATGAAAATAATTGCTGTAGGTTAGGCAATTAGTCCAGTTAAAAATAAATACTGTTGCGCATCTAACAACTTTTGTGTGTCCAGTTCCACAAACAAACTCTCCAATCTTCAAACTATTTAAAAATATATTTTGGCCTTTCAGAACACTAATCAATATACTCTTTTAACGTACAAGTCCCCTCTTTTTTTCAGCATCCTTATTTGCACTATATAAATAGCTTTAGCCAGCTCATTCCTGTTGTTCAGATAAACAATGGCCTTTATAAACAAAATGAAAATTCGTAGACGAAGAAATCCAATTTTTCTAATGCTGAGGTCAGTGTTGGTTACGTTAAAATGTGAAAAGAAATACAAATCACATTTTAACTCCCTACAAATGTTTTGTTGTTTACTAGTCTTTACCTCTGAAATGCTTACTGTACTCAAAGTTTAAAAAAAAAAAAAGCACTACTCCTGTGACTGCCTACAAAGGATATTGTCTCTTGTTTCCAAATTTATGATGACAACCAGATTTTTGTGACTTCTGTGAGCACTTACTTGGCATAATTTGAATTTTGGTGTCTGTCTTTTTTTCTCCTCCTTTTCCAAAATAAATTATACTAGCCAGATACTTACCAACTTTTTATTGCATCATATAAGGCACATTTATTAGAACTGTTAGGTGGAATCTAGGTGATTTTTTTGGGGGGAGGGGGCATTTTATTATGGTAGCAATGACTATATTTAAGGTTGAAATGCAACTTTCTTTAAACCCCCTACTTAAGTTGCTTATAACTTACTCAAACCAATTAATTGGGGACTGGAAATTTTTCTGTACTTGATCTTTACCAAGAAGGGCGTGTTTTGAAAAGTTTCAGTAGAATTCATTGAGATATTTATTAGTTCTTTATGTGTAAATTATATACTTTCCCTGTATGTTCTGAGCAGAGGTTTTGCACATACTTAGAGCCTGGATCAATTTCCTTCAAGATTGCTTTGTTTTGTGGCTGTTAATGAGATATAAGGAACAAACTGAGTTTGAAGGAAATTGGTTCAGTAGTTTTGAAATCGTGATAATTGAAAGCATTTTCACACACAAAAACTATGTTTTAAGTTTCTGTGCTCGATCTGTTATCTAGGACATTAGGGTGTACGTGAACAGTAGAGTTTGGCCTTTTTTCTGCTCCATCTCTACTGGCTTTGAATATTGGAAGCACTGTGAAGCACTTTAGAGTAATTTCCTGGACTTTAAAAGTTTAAACCTTACAATTTCTTTCCGAAGTTTCCAGGGTGGTTGTGACGCCCTGGAGATCGCATGAATTAAAGTAATGAATACAGTGTTGCAAGGCTGATCTCCTTCGTTCTGTTCTCAGCTCTGCCACTACAAAACTTTAGCAGACACCATCAACTTAAAAACTACAATAAAAAGTAACGACTTATTTTGGGCTTTGAGATAGTGCTGTCAAATGCACATTGTGGATAGTTTTTCTTCTTTTGTTTGTGTGGATATTCAGTACAGCAACAGGGGGAGAAAAACATTTTTTGAAATAGGAAAATAATATTAGACCAGTAAAAATTAGCAGGGAATACCCAGGGTCATGTTTTGTAACTGAAACTTAACTCATTTTGAAACTGATTGCATTTTAGACTGACCACATTTTTAAGTAGCACAATGGAGCCCCAACCTCTTTTAAGTGCTACTGCAATGTAAATGTTAAATAATAAGAATAAAGTGACAGTATATCTTTAATACTTTACTCTTAGTACTTTACACACATTTAAGTGAGCTTTGTAACACTTTTAGGAAGTAGGTAACTATTACTACACCCATTTTACAGATTGTAAAATTATTGCTCAGAAAGATTAAGGATTTGTCTAGATAAGGGAAGTTTACACCAGTATAATTAGCAAGTTTCCTTAATTGAGACAAGCTCTCCATTGATCAAGGTCACATGGAAAATTAATATTAGAACCAGGTTTGTCATCTGTGTCTAATTGCTAGGCCCATGTATATTGCATTAGATGAACCTTGCCTTCCAGCCCGGTCCTTGAACTTCCCTATGCCCTGAACATGAAAAATGTCTAATAAAAATGCTTTGCAGTTATATAGTGTATTTTCATCTGTAGCTCACAAAGCTCCTTGCAGAGAGCATATCATGTTACAGATTGTGAGAGAAAAATAACTCACTTGCCTGATTTCACACAATAGATCCAGGCTTACAGGCAACGGCCTAGCCAATCCCACTACAGTGCCATTCAGGCAAATCACTCAGTTTTTTTTCCTAGTGTATAATGTCACCTTTGGGCATGGGGAAGGGCTTATAAATCTTCCCTTGAGTATATGGGAGCCAGTAAACTTATATGCTGCTGCCCAAACAGTTAGCCACAGAGCCCCTCTATCTCCTGTCCTCAAGCCCGGGGGGCACAGTGCAACAATCCTTAAAGAGGACAAGCTTTTTCTTTCCTCTGCTGGCCCAAATTCCATCCCACAGAATTTTGTGCCTATTTACCTTTCTGTAAAACAGACTACACTTATATCTGACTTTTCCTCTGTAGATTTTAAAACACTTGACAAAGCTAGATAAATGTGAGTGGCCCTATTCTACAGATCAGTAAGCATCAGATACAGAGATCTGTGGTTTACTAGATTTGCTACCTTAGATAAATATATTCTGTTTCCTGCCCCAAACTTCCTGTGTAAGTTTTAACAAACATGTAACCTATCATGAGCTTCCATATTAGAATCATTTAGAATTACTCCTTGATGGGTTCAGGGGATACAGTTAAATTTATAAATCACTGAGACCCAGGTGCATATGCAGCACACAGTTAGCATTTTGGCAACATGCTAACAGTGCATGCACAATGGTTGATTTTCAAAGGCTTATAACTCACCCAAATTAAACTATTTTCACCAAAACACTATTAGATATCCCTTCCACCTACAGGCTCTTTCCCTCCCAAATTTCATCGTCCTAAATCAGCTCATCTCAGTACAAGTGTGGTTTTACAGCTATATACAAATTTTTAACTGTAACCATTCCATTTTGAAGATTTTTTTTTTAATGTGCAAAGGACTAATTTTTAACTTGTAACTTCAGAACCATTTCATTTAATTACTTGAAATTTATGGACAAAACCCCATTCTATACTAAACAGTGATCACAAAAACTATCACTAGAAAATATTTTTCTTGTGCTTTGTTAGAAGATAGGTGAAGATTGGTCTTATAATGGAAACCTGCAGACTTAGTTATGGAGGGCCAGCAGTCTCTCCATATAATTTGTGTAGCTGTGCTCAATAATGGAAGAATCTTTGTGCTCTGAAAAATGCTAATTCTATATTCTGACTCACCTAAATAATACTCTACTTATGTTCTTCCAGCATCGTAGGCACCTTTCCCTATTACGAAGGGTCATGGTGGATTCTTTGTCATCGGCAACTTTTACATCAAGATTGGATGTTTTTCTAAAAGATATAGTCTAGGAATTAAATTGGGGAAGTTGTGTGTCCTGTGTTATACAGGAGATCAGACTAGACCAGGGGGTTCTCAAAGTTCATTGCACCGGGACCCTCCTTCTGACAATAAAATTACTACATGAATGAGGGGGAAACGGGGGGTGTCGGAGCCCAAGCCCTGCCGCCCTGTTTGGGGGAGGGGTGGAGGGAAAGGGCCTCAGGCCACGCCCTGCCACCCCAGGTGGGCGGAGAGGGGGCTGCAGCTCAAGCCCCATTGCCCCAGGTGGGGGTGGAGCTCAGTCTTCAGCCTCAGCCCTGGATCCCAGTAAGTCTAATGCTGGCCCTGGTGACCCCATTAAAATTGGGTCACGACCCACTTTGGGTCATAACCCACAGTTTGAGAACTGCTGGACTAGATGATGACAGTGGTCCCCTCTGGCTGTGGAATCTATGAATTCCCCCCATCCACTCCCAATAGTAATTTATTAATGTTATTTCAAATGTGTAATATTGAAACAAAACAAAAGAAATGTTTCAGTACTCAGGCTAGACAATAGTATTTATTTTGGATTTATTTAAATCGAAATATCTCCTTCTGGTGAAATAAGGCAGATTTTCAAAGAGTTCAGTTTCTGTTTCGGCACCTTAATAAAGTAGCCAGCTAAGCACTTAGAAAACGTGACCACTTCACTTAGATGCCCAACTAGGACTAGGTTCTGAATTTTTTTTTTTGGAAATCTGGCCCTTGACATGTCAAGCTGTATGATCCATCAGGGAGACCAGGATGCTATTTACATCTTTCTGTTTGGAATGATATGGGAGCAGCAGAGTCTGATCTTTATAAGACATTTAATGTAGCTTGAAATTTATCTCGAGACCAAAAAGAGCAGTATTTTTTTGTGCATTTGTTGAGGAAAGCTTACTCCGAAGAAGAAGAAACTTTATTACAGAAGTAGCTGTTTTATATGAAACTTCAGGTATCTTGTATCAAATTAGTATAGTTTGAAAAGTATTTTATCCTTTAAGTATTCAGAAAAATATACAAATATTTTTTTTTTATAAAAGATGGCGGACTTTGACACCAGTTGGACAGCCTATACCAGGAACGAGATTCATTGCTTTCAAAGTGCCTTTAAAAGGGGTATGTATAAAATGCTGTTACAGTCAGTCTGTACTAATTGCTGTGTGAAGACTTATGGAAAATAGCATTCACATTCATGCAAACTGCAGAACAGATTCAATGTGAAAAATTACAAATTATTTTTCTATTAAAATTAGTATTTAGCACATTCAGTCCTTTTCCAATGAGCTTTCCATAAACTAAAGATGTTCGCTTTTCTAAGTATAGACTGGTACTTGGTGTTACTGAGTATGTTTACTTATCTCTTATACAGGGCCAGCTCCAGGTTTTTTGCCGCCCCAAGCGATGGGGAGCGGGGGGCGGGAGAGCCGCGATCGGCTGTAGCTCCATCGCGCCGCTTTCTTCTTCGGCAGCACTTCGGCGGCAGGTCCTTCCCTCCGAGAGGGACCGAGGGACCTGCCGCCGAAGAGCCTGACGTGCCGCCCCTTCCCCTTGGCCGCCCCAAGCACCTGCTTGCTCAGCTGGTGCCTGAAGCCGGCCCCGCTCTTACACATCATGACTTTCTCACCAGCTAATCTGCACCATTCGTTTAAAATTACAGAATTTAGTGCTTCTGGAGTGTGTTGGTTCAGGTTTGAGCCCTGGCTTTTGCATCTTCTGAAACTGCTGTAACAAGAGTCCTGCTTGTGGTGGTGATTTTTGTGATGTGGATAACTGTCCACTTGACATAAACCAGAAATTAATTTCACATACATGATGATCACCCATTAAAGGGTAGTGGTCACTGGACCACTTTTGAAATGGTGGCTATAAATGTATGTCTCCGTATCCTGTTCCTGTAAATTGCATAGAAATGGACAAAAGAAGTGTATTTTAAAGAAATGTTTTGCTCAAATGCTCTTTAATGGTATGTAGGCACCATCTTATATGGAAGTTCCATCTTAATCTGTTTCACATGGTTGGCCAGATTCTCTGTTTTGCTGAGTTTATGTTGGTCAAAGCAGAGACTGGAAGCCGTCATGGAGCTGTTTAGGCTCCCTGATACTTTGCCTGGCGCTGATGCTCATTAGAGAATTTTTTGCTGCTGTCTACATTCTTCTTACACTCACTTCAATCCTGATAAGACTTTGTTTCAAATATACAGGGAAAAAATTATCTTAATGCTAAATTATAAATGTATGTAGCATCCAGTAGCATGAGTGACAGAGAAGAAAACAAACTGGCAGGGAAAAATAAGTATCCCCATCATTTGTGGGAAGAGAGGTGAGTCAGTAAGCTGTTCTATCAGAGCTCCCTAGTTTTTATGTAGAATAGACTGGTTGTTTGGGATTTTTTGCAGTGGGTAAGATTTTTATATTTTGTTTTGCTTATTGACATCAATGTTAGATTTGTCTGTGTTCAAGGAATTACTTTAAATTGTTATATTCATTCTTCATTGTGCAGGACTTTTTTCTTGATATGAAATTGGTGCTTATTGCGCTGGAGCTTCTGCCACAGTCTCATCTCTTGTCATAATATCATACAATAAAATCATGAACTTATTTTAGGTCATCAGTTCCATCTCAATGTAGTTTTTGAATCCACACAATACATTGAATGCCTATGTTTCCTCTTGTTCCTGATTCATTTTATGAGGCAGATGTTTCTATTTTTATTGGAATTTGTAAAACGCAATCTTCATTTTCCTTTTTCATCACAGGCAATTAACCAGAGACTTACTCCAACCCAGAAATTTACACCCAAAGACCTGATTGCTGCAATGAAAGCCGTAAATGTGGAACTTGGATTAATTATTGATTTAACATACACCACACGGTATTATGAAGTTAAGGTAATAGTAAATAAGTAATAGCAGAATTAAATGCACAATTACTGCTACCTTTTATCTTGTGTTACTTAATCCCAGTCTAGAAATTGTCATGTTGGAACAGACAAGTGAACCATCTAATCTGGTATCCTGTTTCCAGCAGAAATTTATGCAGAACTGTATCATGAAGGAAATATCATCTTAATCTCAGCTAGCATTCACTTATGGCTTGATTCAGGAACTTTACTAGCATTTGATCATTATATTTATATATAGTACTGTAGTTCCCAGATTCTCTGATCAAGACTACTATGCTAGGCATTGCACAAACACACAGGCAGACATGGCCCCTGCCCTGAAGACAGATGCTATATCTAAATCTTTTTTAAAATATAATATTTCTTTCACTATTATGCTGTATGAATAGATTCCACAGGTTAACTCTACACCGATTAAAAAAAAAAAATTCATTACATTGTAATTGGGAGTATCCATTTAATGTGCTCTGTGCAAGAGTAAATAGAAGCATGTGTTACTAAATGTAGACCCTTGAATATACACTATAATGGGATAAAATAAGTAAGGGAGAGGAGGTGAAGCTTGATACTCTTCATGAAGAGGATTTGAATGGCAGTACAAGCTTCCCTCATCAGTCCAACCAGTGTGCATCTACTGTGACCAGGAGGTATTGAAAGGGGTAGTTCCGTCTCCATTGCAAACCTAGATCTCTTTGCTTGAGATTGACTCTTCCCAACAAAAGGGCTATTTGCTATGGCAGTTTTTGTGAGTATAGCTTTTCTAATATAACTACAAAATGATCATTTTCAATCACTACCGATACAGATTTGAATCAGTGACTTACATCTGGGGTTTTTTATATATTGTTTGTAAGTTTTATGGTGGTACAAGATTTTAGTGACTAATGATTGTTGCTATTTTTTTCTCCTTGTTGCTAGGATTTACCTAAAAGTGTGCAGTATAAGAAACTGTATACTGTTGGACTTGAAGTCCCCGATAATGCTACTATTCTACAATTCAAAAAATGGGTCAGAAAGTTCCTTTGGGAAAATGCAGGAAATGGTAATTAACAGCATCTTTAATGCTATAAAAGACCAAAATGTTACTTAAATCTTAAATGTATGATTTATTAATCACAATAGATGTTCACTTCTACAGGTCAGGTTTCTCAAACTTTTTCATAGTGTGATCCAGTTTTGTAACTTCATAATCTCGTGGACCATCTCCTATCCCTTTTGCCACTCCAAAATGCTCATGTCAGCTACAGCATTTATTACATGGACTGCCTTCCTAATAGTGTCATATTTTTAGCTGTATTTAATGTGATGTGCCAGCTGAGAACAAGGAGAGCTAGCCCATGTGACCAGCAGACACTTCATGGATCACTGCTGGTTCACAGACCACAGCTTGGGAGCCACTGGCATAGTTCTGTGTATAATAAGTAATACTTTTCATAACGCTTTCTGTGTTTTTGTAATTGGACACAATCAGGGATTTTCTGATCATACTTTTTCTTCTTTCATTGTGATCCGTGAGGTAGCCTTACCCTGTTGAAGGCATGTAATGTGATAGCCTCCTGTCTGATCTCCACCCTCTACTTCATAGCAGAACCACTTACTAGTGTGACCTTCAGTTCTCTGAATTAGAAGTCAAGGAGATAGCTCAAGAGCATGAAGATGTCATTTAGTTAATCGGTTATAAAGTTCAATAGCTACAGGGGCATCATGTCAAGATATTTTGATGGCAGCTGGATACTCCTTTGCTCTCATGAAGATACTAATTCTTTAAGAGAATGATACAGTTATAGAGGTGGTTGGGAGTTTACATAGTGTTTGTGTAGAGCTGTTACACAGTTCTCCCCAGGCTGGTGTGACAGCTCTATGCACGGAAGAACTCGTTGCACACATCCTGCTACAACCTACATGTGTATCTCTTTTTATCTTTCCCTTAGTATTGGAGGCTCTTGCACATCTCAGTTCAGCATCTTCTGGAACAAATCTTTACTGGCAGCTGAGAGTCATTCAGCTGTGTGCCTGATTCAGGAGACTGCTCTGTTGACGAAGTCCTGGTTTCTTACTGTGATAGCTCTGTAATGGTTTGTGTCAGAAAATTTCCATTGCCAAAGTTGCACTGCTCTACCTCAGATAAGATGTATGGTTCTGTTGTGGATAGCCAGTTTGCAGGTGGACGTAAATCTCAGAAACCAGGGCCCAAATTTGAAGTGTTGGAAAAGAAGAACGGTATTATGAGATGGTTCTTTCTTATCCCAGTAGTTAATGTTCTGGCTCCTTGGTTGCTGTTTTTGGCTTATGAGCTGAAGTGTAGGGAGTTTCCTTCCTGCATAATCTAATGATTTGGATGTGACAAAGGCATTCCTTCAGGGACCCTTTGGGTCGGAATGTTTTGTTCTGAATGTTGGTCAGAACCCCAACTTCCTAGTTTGCAACTGGATGAAGAGACACAGCTGTCTCCAAAGTCTGTAAGTGCCACTCCTGAGTTGACTGGAGATGGCAATACAAAGCAAGAAGCTAAATGCACTGCCTCCACAATGCCTCAGGCATCTGCCATCCCAGGAGTAATGGACCAAATTTAGATGCCTGTGCTTGGATCCCTCTAGTAGTGCATTTCATTACCAGTAGGCTGCCAGGCTGACTTCAGTGTTTTTGCTTGTGGAAGGGTTCAGAAGAATCTGTAAGTGAACTTGTGAAAGTAAGTTTGGTTTGAATTTGCCCTCAAAGTCAGTCATGTTTTGTTCCAGTTACTTGATTCAGTTTCCTTATCACAGTGTGGTTGATGGTTATCTAGTCAGGCAGCTTTTCTTATCACCAGTTTCCCCCTCCTTTTTTCTGTGCCCTGCCTGGACTAGTTTAGGTTCCAAGAGGTTGGGAAGTGGGAAGCATTGAGTTAACTGCTGCTACAAATCCAGCAGGAAGAACATAAATTCTGGACGTATATCCTGGTGTGTACAGGCTTAATAATAATAATTTTGCAAACAGCAAACGTGCTCACTGAAACTGCTTTAGTGTAAACAATAAATGGCTTCTTTTTGTTTTGCACTAATTATTTTATGGTATTTTTGTTTTTTCACATTTTTTTCCTTTGTAATAGATAAACTCATTGGCGTTCATTGTACCAATGGAATTAATAGAACTGGCTACCTTATATGTAGGCAAGTATTACATGAAAATTCAGATAATTTTTTTCATTAGAATAGTATGTTTATATCAGTCATAATCTATACCTTTATAATAATTCAGCCACGTTTTTTGTCAGATACCTTATTGATGTTGAAGGTTGGGATCCAGAGACAGCAATTCAAGGTATTTCCTAGAACTTGAACAAAACATGGGGCTCTGTGTCTACAGTGGTTCTGTGACAGCTACCTCATACTTAACTCCTGCACAGGTTCCCACAGATAAATCCTTCCTGCTGCTGCTTCCATGCCTAGCAGTATTTGGGCACCATCAGATCAGAACCACATCAAGAGGACAGTTCCCTCCCTCCAACCCCATTATTGGTTTTGAAGATTTCTGTGTATTGGTGCAATCATAAGTAGCAACTGCAATAGTTACAGTTGGAAAACAGTTTGCTGCAAAAATGTTTGTGCAGTCTGCTGCAATTTAAAATTGAATCACAGGAATCAATAGTGAACTTATTTCAAGTTTTACATGCCACGGTTTTATTATGCCACGGTTTACATGGCGCCCCGATTGACCACATTATATGCAGCTGTGTTCCAAGCATGTTTAACTGCACACACTAATCTTTTTACAATTTTCTTCAGCTTTTGGTGATGCTAGAGGTCATCGTATGGATGGTCTTGTATATCTAACAGATCTCAGAACTCAACCAATGAGAAGGTAGGCAAAGGCTTTTAATTACATAATTGAAGTTGTCAAGTGCAGTTCTTTGCATTTTCAATGCTTGAGTCATATTTAAAATGTCTCTTGTACTGTTAAGCACATATTGACCTCTCTTATTACACTTTACACAAAGAGTGCTTATCTTTGAAGACTTCTGTTATGAATGGTATGAAGTGTAATTTTCCCCTTAGGTTTTATATTATAAAGTCTTTATAAATGTACATCATGGAAAGGGTTTTCTTTTAAAGTTGATTTTTTTAATTAAATTCTTCTGTTGTTGTGTCCTACTTCCTTAGGTGCGTTCAGCAGAGTTATGAATGGTAGGGAGCAGCTGGCAAAAAATTATTAGTGAGGGCCCCTTAACTCTGGAATTCGCTCTCTCCTCTTAGCCTGCCAGAGTCTGGATCTATTAACCTTTCCAGATATGCTGCATAGGGGATTGCCATTCCAGATCAGACCTGTGGTCTATCTAGCCTGTTGTCTTGTTTCTATCAGTGGCCACTACCAGATATTTCAGAGGAAGATGCAACAGACCCTGTAGCAGACTGGGCCCAGAAGGGAAGATTCTTCCTAGCCCCTGTCTGTCAGTAGCAGACTTATGTCTTGAAGCATGAGGGTTTATATTCCTTATTTTTAAAAAAAATCCAATCTAATGTAACTGTAGATGTCATTCTAATCCATCTATTCTACAAAACTCTTTTGCCTTTATGATATCATTGTAGCAGTGAAGTTGTAAGCTCTGTTGTTTTTTTAATTAAAATTTTTTGGCCTTTCAGTTTCACTAAATGTCCCTTGTTCCTGTATTATGAGAATGTAAATAGGGAAACTTTTCTGTACTAATCACTATCATGTATACTTTCATATGGGAAGGGGTGAAGTAGTTGAGGGACAATTTTGCAAATAACCATGGGGCTTCACCCCAACTGTCAACGAGTCATATGTCAGTGAAGTATTTTCTTTGCCTTTTTCTATCAGCCTCTTCAGAAAAAAATAAACTGAAATTCTCCCAAATGTACACATAGTCCTGTCTTGAGCACAGGGGACTAGACTTGAGGTCCTGTCCTGAGGTCCCTTCCAGTCCTACACTTCTATGATTCCCTAGCTTTCCAGCACTCCCATAATGCCAATTTATTTCCACAACTGGAAAAAAATGTACATACTTTCTTTCAACAGTATTTTTAATAAAGGAAATTTTGTATTAAATGCTTTTATTTTCCCTAGTAATCTTGGAATGGATGTATGGGATCCTGATGAAGATATTATACCCCCACCAAATGTGATGGAAGGACCTGTAGATAGGTTCCCAAATGAAGATTTTCCTGGGTAATTGGCAAAAATATGACATTTTTAAAAAATGTAATGTGAAAGATAACTATTGGAATAGTTACATTGGTATTCTGTTCTATTTTCAGTACTAATAATTCAGTATACCTATTTTAAATTAAATTAAATTAAGGTTGTGATAAAAAGATGAAGCAAGGGAATATTAGGACAGGATGTCTTCCGTTACAAGTACTTTGGATTCACTGGGGCAATTTTTATGCGGTAAAAGTTTTTATCCTTTGGTTTTGGAAGAGACATGTATTGTATCTCCCGTTCCTTGATAACATTTTAGTACAGTAGTTTGTGGTGTTAGTTTTCTGTGGGGTTATTTTGGGTTTGCTTGTCTCTTAAAAAGGTGATATGGAATTATAGTGGTTTTCACAGTCTTGACCAGTAGTTCTCAAACTTTTGTATTGGTGACCCCTTTCACACAGCAAGCCTCTGAGTGCGACCCCCCCTTATAAATTAAAAACACTTTTTTACATTTAACACTATTATAAATGCTGGAGGTGAAACAGGGTTTGGGGGGGTGGAGGCTGGCAGCTTGTGACCTCCCATGTAATAACCTCACGGTCATGACCCCTAGTTTGAGAACCCCTGGTCTTGACAATATAATATGTTTTATACTATTATGAGAAAGACAAGGTGGTTGAGGTGAAGTAATATCTTTTATTGGATCAACTTCTGTTGGTGAAAGAGACACGGTCGGGAGCGTAGCTAGGGGGGTTCAGGGGAAGCAGCTGCTTCCCCTCAACACATTTTTCAAAAGCGGCACCTGCCGGGCCGGCGCTGGGCTCCTGCAAGCAAGACGGAGGCGGGCAGCATGGCCAGACTCCGGAGGAGCCATCGGGGGGGCGGTGGGCGCGGCTGGAGGAGTGAAGGGGCCGGCTCCTCGGCCATCGTGCCCCATGCTCAGCGTGGCCCCAACATCAGGACTTGGCGGCCGGGCGCTCCGCAGCTGGCGGGCAGGCGCCGCTTTTGAAAAAAATGCTGGGCTGCCCGGGCCGAGGGAAGCAGGAAGCTGCCAGGGAGAGGGGATCTCGCCAGCTGCTGCCCGCCCCACTGCTCCGCTCCCCCCAGCCCCCAGGAGAAGCAAGCAGCGCCTGCCCACCACCCCTTCCCCGTGCCCACCCCCCCCCCTGACCGAGCCCCTCCAAGGGGGGGCGTAGCGTGGCCAGAGGAGCCGGGGGCGGGGGGAGCGGCACGGCTGGAGGAGCCAGCAAAGGGGGGTGGGGGCGCGGAGTGGCCAGAGGAGCAAGCCAAGGTGGGGGGTGCGGAGTGGCCGGAGGAGGAGCCAAGGGGTGGTGTGGCCAGAGGAGGAGCCAAGGGGGGGCGCCTTTTTTATGTTTGCTCCCCCTGCACTTAGAACCTGGCTACGCCACTGGACACGGTTATAGAATACATATAATATGTACTATAGTTAGACAGTTTAGACTGTTAATATATTAGTACCTTTATATATTTGAATGATAATGTCCTTCATTCTCAATCCTGAGTAGTTTAAAAAATGCTACTTTGTTTGGATGGCTAACTTGAAATATTTATAACATAAAAGCCAATAAGCAGTTTAAAAATATTAATTTTCTTCACAGGCCGGGGAAAAGATTAAGAATTTATGATGATGACCACTCTCACAATGATTTACAAGGACAGATACAGTTGAGAGATTTTGATTTCATTAACAAGGGACCTGGACAAAGACGAAGACCATTTCATGACCACCAATCTCAGGATGATTTACAAGCGCCAATGCAAATGAGAGATTGGGACTACAACAGGGGACCCGGACAAAGGCGAAGACCTTTTCCTGACCACCAGTTTTATGATGACTATCAAGAAGACATGCAGCTGAAAGATCTAGATTTCAGTAACAAAGGGCCTGGACAAAGACTGAGACCTTTTCATGGCCACCAGTTTCATGATGACTTACAGGGAGACATGCAGTCAAGAGACTTTGAGTATGTTAATAGAGGCCGTGGACAAAGGCAGAGACCCTTTCCTGATCACCCATCTCACAGTGACTTACAGGATGACATGCAGCTGGAAGATTTTGACTTTGTTAACAGAGGCCGTGGGCAGAGGCGAAGGCTTTTCCATGACCACCAGTCTCATGATGAATTTCAGGCACAGATGCAGTTAAAGGATTTAGATTTCATTAACAAGGGGCCCGGGCAAAGGCTGAGACCTTTTCACGACTACCAAACGCATGATGACTTACAACCCCAGATGCAGTTGGGAGATTTTGAATTTGTTAATAGGGGCCGTGGGCATAGGCTGAGACCTTTTCATGACCATCAGCCTCACAATGATTTACAAACAGAGATGCAATTGAAAGATTTTGATAATAGGGGTCCTGGACAAAGGCGTAGACCTTTTCATGACAATCAAGCTTATGATGACTTACAGGAACAGACACAGTTGAAAGATTTTGATTTTGTTAATAAGGGGCATGGACAAAGACTGCAACCTTTTCATGACCATGACGACTTGCCACGTGAATGGTGTTCAGACAGGTGAAGTATTGTTTTGCTGTTACAGCAGATTTAGGGAGTAGCAAGTGTTGTTCCTCAGCATATTATTATATGACATTTTTAGGATAATGAGCAATTAGTTAGATTTTTTCCCTCCTTTTACTCATGTAAGGGTTTGCAGAATCAGGCCCTAAGGTTGGGAAACTGTCATCTCCAGAGTATTTCTGTACTTTCTTAAATTAGAGAGCTGAATTAAAGCACATTTCCAGTAACTGCTCAGAATCAACTTGAGACAAAATGCTTCATCTCACTTCATTTTATAGTGAAGAGGTTTGCATCTGAAAATCAGTCCTCAGGATTGAAGGTAATATGATATTATGTTAATCCCTTTAACCAAGTTGAGGTAATCAGCAAAGCAGTGAGGAAGTGTTGGATTTCAGTTGCTTATTTCATAAGTAATGTCTGCTAGCAAACGTCTCATTTAAGAACTGTAAATCCTTGATGACTCTCTAAAACAAATACCTTGTTAATAGGGCCGCGAGAGCGGGTTCGGGCCCCGGTGAAAAAAAATTTTCGGGCCCCCCAGCAAGGGCGGACCGGCTAAACAGGGCCGACGAGAGGGAGGGGGAAGCTGGGCCCTGGGCCCCCTTCCGGACCACTGGGTTCAAAAGTAACACCTTTGACATAAAATTTGCAGTAATATTCTTTACACTATTAAATTATAGCACTCCCAAATACTTAAATAAATTTTAAAGACTTATTTCTATCCTTCACTTTTGATTTACACAATTTAAACAATTAGGGATATTAGATCATTCTTCTGAGACTTTATAATTTTGATATTACTAAAATAATAATTATACTCACTTATATAACTAAGACATTCCTTCCATGCTAACTAGTTTTGGTTACTTTTTTTAAAAAAATCTAAAAGAACTTTCACTAGAATTAGTGAATTATTTTACATGTTAAGAAAGACTAGTGTGTAATTCTTTTGTTTCTTTCAGAAATCGGTCATTTTCCTCCCATGAAAATTTACCAGAACCTCACTTTTCTTCTTCTCCTTCACGTCACAGAGATTACGGATCTGATAATGATGATTTCAGTAGAAATTACAGGTAAATATCCAGCGTTCATATATCAATCTACGTACCCCTCTACACATTACCATCCCTCTGCCACTATGACCATAGAAATTTAAATTGGATGTGCAGTTGTCAAACTAGATATTTGTTCTCGCTATACTGCAATATAAGCAATTTATAATGGAAATGTATTATGAAATTCATGCATGTGTATAATTATATCTGATAATGGATGAGACATTATAATACGTGGTATTTGTTAGCAGAATTTTAGATACCAGAGACAATAAAGTTGCACATGGGTCTGAAAATCAGGATTTTGAAGTACGTATTCTGACTATCACTGGAAAATCCTTATTCCTGGTAGCATGGTTTTCACAAATCATTCCATTGTAAAGGAACAAAATATATATATATATATATATATATGTCTTATGCCAGATGTCTGGTTTGTTTTTTTTATTACAGGCATCAAATTAATTGGCAAAAAACAAAATCCTGAGTTTAATGTGCAGCAAATTATATTTGTTTCATAACACTGATGCTCATTAATGCAATCATATTTTTAACTAGAAATTATTTAACAGTCCCTACATGGTGAACTCATTCTTAAAGCAAAATAAAAACTTGGGATATATTCTTCTTTGAAGTTCTTCCATCCTGCTGTCATGTAGCGCACAGCTCAAATCATCGGCACTGAGGGTCCAATCCAAACACCAGAAAAATCAGTAGGAGTCTTTCCATTGACATTCTGGGAGTTGGATCAGACCATGAAAGTTATTTAGATTCTGATAGAAGACCCTTTTTAATTTGTGTACGTGATTTAAATGTGTAATATTGACACCAAAGTCCCAAACCTGCAAACTAGCTAGTTAGAATCAGAGAACACCTGCATTCCAAGGACCACAGTTAGGACATGACTGACCTAAATAATCCAAATCTTGTGAATCTGGTTTCATATTCCCTCATATTTTGCTGAGTTCTAATCCTCTAACTAACGTTAACACCAGTTGATGGAATTACTCACTTGCATAAGTATTTTACAGGATTAGAACCAGAATTCTCAAAATCTGCAGGTGATATTGATCCTGAAAATGAGCAAATCATGAGGGACAGTGAAACCAGATACAAAAATACTTGGATTCGTTAGATCAGTGGTTCCTAAATGTGGTTGTTGGCGTGCTGGTCATCCTCTTTGTTTCTAGCTGCTACATTGCATTAAATACTGCAAAAGTTACACTGAATTCATTTTGGCTATTGCTTTTGTATGTGAACACTTGGGATGATGTAATCATAAATAGGACGGAGAGGGCTGTGTTCTATGTGAATATGAGGGAGGTGTTTCACAAGGCAGTTTCTCTGTTTAAAAATGTAGTCCATGCTATGACACAGTTTGAGAACCTCTGATGTAGGTAATTGGATCAGCAGGTGACAAATGCAGTACAAAGAAGGTAAATATGAAATACTATAACTTACGCTGGGAGCAAAGAGCCAAGATATGGTATATATGCTAAATTCATTGATTTTAAAGCCAAAAGGAAGCATTGTGATCATCTAGTCTGATGCCCTTACAGGCAATAGAACTCCCCCAAAATAATTCCTAGACCATATCTATTAGAAAAACATCCAATCTTGATTTAAAAGTTGTCAGTGATAGAAAATCCATCACACCCGTTGGTAAATTGTTCCAGTGGTTAATCATTCTCACCATTACAAATTTTTTGTGACCAGAGAGATGGAATACAAAACAATTGTGTGTATATATGGTAAGGGTGTGGGTGTGTGTGTGTACACCCTTTACCATATGGCATATATGGTACTTATTACATTCTAAGTCACCATATCATAGGAACAATATTATTGCAATAGAGAACATGCAGTAGAGTGCTACTATTATGTATTCCAAAGGAAAGATAACGTTGATGTTGATTTTTTTTTCACATTATTTAGGGTCTTAAAACTAGAAACATGATCCAAAAGTGAAGAAATTATTAATAAATAGGGAACTTCTGGTAGAACTACCTTACAGAAAGGGTAGTCAACTTAATTCAAAAGAAGGGAAATATTACAAATACAAATAAATTAGCAATATCTAGGTAAATTTGTCTCTAAGAACGAAGAAGGGTATTGAGGAGAGTAATGAAGTTGCAATGTAGTATTAAGATGAAGCTAAAAAGGAAAGAATTTGGAGCTGGATGACCTTTTCCATTTCCAGTATACTAAAGGGTAAATTACTTACCTATAATTTCTTTTTGAAGGTACACCATTTTAGAGTTTAATGCGAGCCAATTATCATTAATGAAATATTGTATATCTAAGAATTGTATAGTTAATATTTGGTTTTATTATAGTAATCGGCCCAGCTGTCCTGAAGATAATAGGAGAACACGTCCTTCAGATGAATTTAACAGAGGGGGAAAAAACAGATTTGCACCATATTCTTCACGCACAATGCATCTGTCCTCATCCATACACCAGGAAGATGATTCAACTGATTATGAAAGGAAACCTTTTCAAGGTGAATTTACAAGAGATATGGAGCAAGGCAAAAGATTACCCATTGTAACAGTTGATTACAATTATGGTTTGCCACTAGATTACAGACCTGAAGAGGAAGAGAGAACACATTATGATTTACCTCCAAGAGAACGCTACAACTGGAACTGAATAAAAAGAAAGCATTTGCTCTGATTAAACCTGTATTTACCCATTTTACTTTGTATGTGGACCAATTTTTTTTTACGAATTAGAAAATTCAAGTTTCAATGTTAAGAGAACTTGTCTCTACTGTAAGACTAGTTTCTACTGATGTGTGGTTCTTTACATTTATGAAATAGTGTGTGTTAAGTATATTTGGAGACAAATCCTCAACACAGGTGAAATTAAAATAGTCCTTGTTTCTAGTGAAATTGGAACCCTATATCCTAAAGCAAACAGCTGACTGATAGTGGTTGTGTTTTTGTTTAACTTTCTTTAAATGCAAATAATTTCAGGATGCAAAACTTGTAATAAAAGCTAAAAAACTGCACCATAAACTAGACTAGCATTTGAAATTATAGAAAACCTACTATGAAAATTAATAAAGCAGAAAGTAATGTCAACTTGATTGAATTGTTTGGTGGTACCTTGGATTTCTTATTGCTAACTGCTAACAAAAAACAGAGTCTCAATGTCATAATGAAAACTTTTGCAAATTATTTTAATTATAATTTTAGAAACCTATTTTTTTAGTAGTGGCATGTATCTCCTATTAATTTTAGTAGGCATTTCTCATGCATAGGCATACATAAATCATGCCCAGATCATTGTATCTGATGGGTTCATTTGGCCACAGTGAAAGCAGTTTGGGCTTTTTCCTCCCCTCTTTCTTCCACTGTTGAATTCAGTCTACTCTGCTGTACTGCTGCAGCTCTGCATTCTAGCTCCAGTGTTCTGTACGTCCATCCAAGAGAGCAGGCCTAGGATCACTCTTCTGCACACCACAAAGCTTTCCGTGAAAGAATTTTCGCTCACGAACTGCTGAGAACTTCAAATTAATTGGATTTTCAGTAATAAGAACTTGTTGAACTTGCTCTTAGGCAGCCTGAGGATCCTGTACTAATCTGCATTCCTTCCTGCTCCCACAGGTGATGCATTTGTCAGTCCAGTGCCAGGTGCATATTATCATTATCTTCCACTAGCTTCTGCCAGCAATGTAGCAAAGTGATCTCACGCATATCACCAGCATCCCTGTTCTAGCTGACCAGGTCCCTTGGGGTGGAGGTGTGTGTGCACACTTTTACATGTCAGTCCAATCTATCTCCAATCTCCAATTCTACTACACTTTCCACTGGCTTTCCTCAGCAACACAGGAGAGCAGTAGCTAGAATCTGCAGGTAAATGTAATCCTAAGTTCATCCATGTGTGTGTGCCAGAGCCGCCTACTCTGGATCACCATCTTATTTGGTCTGCTGGCAGCTCTCCAGAGAGTAATGCAGCAGAGAGTGACTGATTAACTCCTGTCATCACCCTTCCAGTTCTAGAAAATATTCAGTGCTTATAATCCTGCCATTAAAAGCCAGTATTAAGGGAGAAAAGTGCTTTAAAGGTGGAATAGCTGTAAACCCTCGGCTACAGCACTTATATACACACCATGCAGTTTAGTGCAAAGGAAGGTTCTCAAATGGCAGTGCTCTTGCCCAGCACTTCCAGGTCAACATTTTTTAAAAATAAGAGCTTCCTAAATCCATAGTGAGGTACCTAAACAAGTGTTCAGATTTTCAAAAGTGCAAAGCATCTAGCAGCTCCCACTGACCTGGAACTTTATTATGAAAATTCCAAGAATCTAAGGCAGGGACGGGCAAACTTTTTGGGCCCCATTGGGTTTCTGAAATTGTATGGAGGGCCGGTTAGGAGAGGCTGTGCCTCCCCAAACAGTCAGGCGTGGCCTGGCCCCCACCCCCTATCCGACCCCTCCTGCTTCTTGCCCCCCGACTGCCTCCTGCCACCCCATCCAACCCCTCCTCTCATTCCTTACTGCCCCTCCGGGACCCCTTCCTCCCTGTCTCCTGATTGCCCCCGGAACCCGTGCCTGCTGCCCCATCCAACCCCCCTCTCCTTCCTGACTGCCCCCAGGGAACCCTACCTCCATTCAACCCCCCTGTTCCCCGCCCTCTGACAGCCCTGACCTCTATCCACACGCCCACCCCCTGACCACCACCCTGAACTCCCCTGCCCTTTATCCAACCCCACCACTCCCTTCCCCCTTATCCTGCCTTGAGCATCGGTGGCTGGCGGCGCCACCCAGAGCACCAGGACTGACAGCCGCGCCACTCGCCTGGAGCCTGCCACACCACCACACAGCACAAAGCACCAGGTCAGGCCCCTGCTCTGCAGCTGCTCTGCCCCACGAGCTTGCAGCCTCACCGCCCAGAGCATTGCACTGGCAGCGGGGTGAGCTGAGGCTGTGGGGGAGGGGGAACAGCAGGGGAGGGGACGGGGGCTAGCCTCCCGAGGCAGGAGCTCATGGGCCAGATGTGGCCTGGGGGCTGTAGTTGGCCCACCTCTGATCTAAGGCTAACTTTTGTATAAATTCAAAACCATTACAGATTTCTGCAAAATCTGCTCAAACATCCTGGAACTACTGTAGAAAAATGGTTTAGCACTTGAGATTATTCTGCTGCAGATGAACATTCTCTGGTTTTATGCTCCTGTGTTTCTGACGTAGCAGTGTAGCATAGCTTGACGATGACTTTTTAACTAGAGCTGGGTGGGAAATGGTTTTCCCATCCCTCAAATATTTTTGAGAGTTGAAAATTTGTCCCATTCTGAATCGGGACAAAAAGTCAAAATCTCAAATGGAAAACCTAACAAAATTTCACTTTGGGTCAATCAAAACATTTAGTTTTGATTAATTTTGAAACGTTTCAATTTCAATATTTTTAAACTTTTTTCAGTCTAATTAGCTTATATTTCTAAACAAAAAGTACATTTCAATTCTGCAGTTTAAAATGATCATTGAGAAAATGTCAATGTTTTTGTTCAACATCTTTTTTCAATGCTTTTTCAAATCCGGAGATTTGTCAAAACTGTTTCAATTTTGACAGTCAGTTTTTGACCCCCAAAAAAAGTTTAATTGAAAAAATTCCCTACCAGCTCTACTTTTAACACTTCTACACTGACAACTAACTGGATTATCTGTCAAATCTGGGAAATGTTCTGCACATGCCTGTCACATCAAATGATGGGTTTTTTTCAGTCAGTCCAACTGATTCTAAATTGTGGTTTTGTTGGGATATTGTTCTCCAATGTTGAAAATCTGGAATAGCCCTGATCCTCCATGTGTCTGTGTTGGTAAAAGATCACTTTCAAGATGGACTGGACTTCTTCCAGGTTTCTAGCCTTGTAGAACAATATCCCAGGAAAAGCACAACACAGAATCTAAATTCTGAATGGGAGCTGCTTTTCAAAATCTGGGCCCAATTATGGGTGTTGAGCTCTTTTGAAAATCAAGCACTAGACCACTGAAAGCAGAGAGATGCAAAGAAAATGACCAAGTTCGGGAGAAAGAGGTCCTGACACTTCATGAGTAAGTGAAGGGTGAAGAGTTATATCTTCTTTTTCCTAAGATCCTCTTGTTTTTTTCCCTGCTTCTTCCCAGGTCCCTTACAGACTTACCTGAGAGAGCCCAACAGCAGGGCAGCTGGCTTCAAATCATCCCTAATTCCACTTTTCTCCTGCACTCTCCACCTCAATGATAGTGATTGGTCAATAACATTCCCCTCTGTCAGGATTATCTCTCAATTTGCCAATTTTTGCTTATTGTACAAAGCTGAAATGTCTCATATTTTACAACAGTTAACTTGTTTTCCATTAAATCTGTGATAATGAGAATAATACAGCCTTATTCAGTAACAAGTATCTCAAAGATGAAGTAATTTTGAGAAAGGGTGTGCATATTAATGAAGCAAATTTTCCTTCAGTTGGGTGCTCTTTTCTATTAAATCATTTTAACAAGGGCTTAGTCTAAGCATCAGCATTCACATCCCTTTATCAGGGATGAGGGAGAGGTGCAACTCAGGCTACAGGTTTCTTACATTCAAGTTTTCTAAAGAACTTACTGATATCCTCCAGCAGAGAGAGGGAAGAGAGAGGCATTAGTCAGGACCAGCTCTAGGCACCAGCAAAGCAAGCACACGTTAGGGGTGGCACATTTCCAGGGGCGGCATTCTGGCCATCCTTTTTTTCCTGGAAAAATCCACCAATGTATATAAAAAAATTAAAAAAAAAAACATGAAGATCAAAAAAAATCTCCAGTAGTGCGATAGGAGCATGACGTGAAAAATATCATGTCACATCGTGACATGGTCACTCATAATATGAACATGCGTAAATGTGTAAACATTAATGGTTATTGATTAATTAAATCAGGAATCACAATTACTTGTGTGTATTGTGCTGCCCTATCGGCACCATTCACGCCAATTTCCGTGTCGCGTCGGTGCGAGTGGTTATAGCACTAAAATGCCGGGACAAAAACAAAAACGACTTTCCGGTGCTGCCTACCGGCAACAAAGAGAGAAACGACAAAAAGAATTAGAAAAACTTTTTAAAAAGTCGACATTACCAGTATCAGTGGCTTCTGGTGAGTGCAATTTCTCAAAACTGAAATGACTAAAAAATTATTTGAGGTGCACCATGTCTCAAAATCGTTTGTCAGGACTCGCATTAATTTCAATTGAAAGTACCATTGCAAAAAAATTTAGATTTCACTGAATTATTAAAAGACCACGCAAGTATAAAAACCAGAAAAATTCAGTTCATATAAATTCTTTTAATTTATGAGAAACTGGGGGCAATGGAAGACACTAACGTTTTTCAGTAAAGTGTATAGTTGAACCCAAATTGTTTCTAATTGTGATTTTGTTAAAATTAAATGAGTACACTAGAAGGAAATTGTTTTATTTCACTAACTACAAACTCTCTGTTTTCATTTTATTTTTTATTTTAATAAGTCAAAACAAAACAAAAACATGTGTAAAAGCCAAAAAAAAGTGGGGGGGCACCAAAAAGTTTTTCGCTTGGGGCTGCAAAAAACCTAGAGCTGGCCCTAGCATTAGTATTGCAAATATAAATGTCTTAGCTTTGTTATTGCAATGTTTAGATACTTGCTATATGTAAAAAAGGAGTAAAGAGCAACATTGTGGGACATAGAGGAGGAAGTGCTTTGGAGTACACCATTAGATACAAAATAAGATCATAATTTGAATAGGGAAATACAGCCCCTATGCCCAGATTCAAAGGTAGAGTACTCTAGAGATCAATACTGTCCTCTAGGTACAGTTTTCCAAGAGCCAGTTGTTTTCAATTTGACAAAACATATTTTGCTTTTGCAGTTATGGTTGAAGCAAAATTACTAGATAAGGCATTTACCACACACTGGCTTTGAAATGTGCTTGGGTGTTCTCATATTTTTTTCCCCAGAATTTAGTTTCTTTAAAAAATTTCCTATTCAGAATAGAATTATGCAAACTTAAGCCCACACAATTCATTAAAACAGTTATTGACTTGTCTTGAAATGTTTCTGCAGCTGAATCATCACTGCACATTAGCATCTGTAGTATTCTAAGTTAGCCAGATGGTAGCATATGAAATCAAATTAATTAAAATACTTATCTTCATACTGTAGATCAATGCATCTGTCAAAATAAATGTCAGGTTCTCTCCTATTTCCTCCATAACTTTTGAAAATGTTACATGGTCCTGGCCTATTTCATGCAAATTCTCAACACTACTAGAAATATCTGCATTATACTGCAACACATCTTGGGGAAAACCACTGGTTTGAAATCTGAGTATGCTGAGTATGAAATTTCCTGGAACGATGTAGTGATGCAGACATCCTGGAGGTTGCTAATGGGGTATAATATGTCACATAAAAGTATGACTTCAAACTTTTCTGGCTTGACTTTGTTGTCATTCACAGTGCTGTTGCAAACACTGACAAATTGCTGGAGCTGTGAAAAAACAATATTATGAGTAATTTAAATGCAGCAAATATTTGCAAAAGGGACAAAACAGGGTGAAATCTTTAGATCCCTGCAAATCCATGGAGATCTACTTTATATCCACAGATGATTTTTGTGGATCGCAGATGGATGTGGAGCCAAATTTTATATCCATTCAGGGCTCTAGAAATCTTGTCCTCATTTAAGTCAATAGGAATTTTGCTATTGATTCAGTGGGGCCAGGTTTTCTCCTTGGATATTTAACTATGGGCCAGATTCTCCAGACTGGCTGAACTGTGCTCAGCACAAGATAGGAAGGGGAGGGAAACAAAGGTTCCTTTTGGCTATCTTTGCGACCTTTGATCTTCAACTGGGCTGTTCCAGTGCATATTTTTGAGCATACATACACAATTCTCTTGTATTGTGCTGACATTCCTCCTGGCAAGTCTCCCTACACCGGGTGCAGGAGGGATGGGTCTGCACCAACTGGGGTTTCCTCTACTCAAGGGCAATCTGTTGGCTGTAAGACCCCCTTTTAACTGGAAAGATAATGTCTCTAAGTAAAAATAAAATTTAAATTTGTTTAAAGGATTTTTTTAAAACTACCTAAATGTCTTACTCCAAAGGAAACCTGTTAAATTGTGATTATTTATTTTTGATAATTGCTCAACAATCACACTGGTAGTATACAATGTAACTTCCTAATAACAAATGCTTTCCACAAATTGCTTTGTAGCCTTGTAATGTTAGGCCTGCTGGATATCCTACAAAACAGATTACAGCTATAGCCTGCATTGCTATTGTAAGAATGGATTGTTTTCACCTAACACAAGAGAAAAGAGACTTAATTCATGACTCAGTTCATTTTTTAAAATATTGAATGTTCTCTTTTTCCTCATGTGTATTCAATACGTCACCATTACTCTCATGGTGAAGTTTGATAAAAACATCTTATTGACCCTTTCTGCATGATAGAAACATGACAAAGATTTTGATTAGTTTATGATAAACTTCTTCTGCATCATTTTTAATATTCTGAAATTAAATAGAAACTTCCGCCTTGATGAATCATAAGGGTATCCCTGGCCTTCTCTCAGTGGGTCAATTGTATAGCTGATGTCCCTGGATGGGCCGTCAAGCAGGCTAGGCAGTGCTAATACCAATCTGTCTGGAGGCGTCACCCAGATGCACAGCACAAGTTTGGAACTACAGACATACCATACATAACTTATTCAGTTACTCCTCACTTAATGTCGTCCCAGTTAACATTGTTTAGTTGCTGATCAATTAGAGAACGTGCTCCTTTAAAGTTGCGCATTGCTCCCTTATAAAATTGTTTGGCAGCCACCTGCTTTGTCCACTGCTTGCAGAAAGAGCAGGCCATTGGAGCTAGCTGGTGGGGGCTTGGAACCAGGGTGGACTGGCAGCCCCCCCATCAGCTCCCCTAAGTTCCCTGTGCGGCAGCCTCCCAGCAGGCTATCAACTGCCGGGCAGTTCAGCTGTCCCTCCCCCCACTGCCTTGTGCTGCTCCTGCCCTCTGCCTTGGAGTTGCTCCCTGGAGCCTCCTGCTTGCTGTGCAGAGGGGGGGCGGGGAAAAGGGGTGCTAATGTCAGGGTGTCCCCCTCCCCCCGCTCCTGCCCCCCCAACTCCTGTACCCCATCTCCACAGAGCAGGGGGTGGCGGGGGACAAGACAAGGCTCAGGATGGAGGGAGCTTGCTGGCAGCAGCTGCTGTCTCAACTTGCTGATCTACTTAAAAAGGCAATGTACTTAGAGTGGGATCAGTGTACTTAAAAGGGCAATGCCCATGTCTCTCTCTCATGCACCGGGTGTGTGTCTCTGTCTCGCTCTGCCATGCTGCGTCTCCTCCCTCCATTCGTGCTACCTTATAGAGTGTGAGGCTACATTAACAACAATGTGTTAACCCTTGAGGGCTCAGCCAAGTGCTAGTTCATCATTTAGCAGTAAGACATTCCCTGGGAAATATCCCACCCTCTGGCTCCACCAACTCCCCCTATTTACATTAATTCTTGTGGGAAATTGGATTTGCTCAACATTGTTTTGCTTAAAGTAGCATTTTTCAGGAACATAGCTACAATATTAAGCGAGGAATTACTGTAGTAAAAAGGTGATACAAACACTTAAACGAGATTATCATACCTGGAAAATTATAACATTTTTGCAGATACCTTACATGGCATATCTGGCATAACTCATTGCCATTTTACAATATTGGTATTCATAATATCCTAAAGCATCCCCCAGATTCCATACAGCGTCACAGGCCTCACACTGCTTTACTAACATTATTTAATTAAGCCTTGCAGCATCTCTGGGAGGTAGAAAAGTAATATTTATACCCATTTTGCAAATAGAGAATGAGAAATTAAATGTATTTCCTCAAGATCTCACAGCAAATTAGTGACAGCGTTCCTGACTCCCAGGTCCCAGCTGCAACCACTAGATCATACATCTTCCCAAGAGTACACGATATAATTTTAACTGAACTTCTATTAAAAACCACCAGATTCTCCCCCTGCCCAATTAATTGCTTTAGAAGTTATGTAACATTCATAGGAAAATACAAATGAATTACAACTTCACGAGTCGCAGACCTGTTTACTGTTCTTATTTAAGGCAACTTATTTGCAACCAAAATAATACAGTAACTATTAAACTGTGCAGTTACATAGCACTTTTCCTTTCTATTATTTTTTATGATTTGTACCCAAAAGCCCCAGTCCCAATTAGGATCCTTTTTGTCCCTATTAGCAACTAGAACAAATTTACTAGCAAATTGAAGATTCAACATACATTTTCAAAACTAATTAGTGATTTGAGGCACCCCAAAGGGGCCTGATTTTCAGAAGTGCTGAACACCCAGCCTCTGAAAAATCAGGCCCCTTTAAGATGTCTCAAGTTGGACAAGAAAAAATTGAAGCACCAAAAATCACTAGCCACTTCTAAAAATTAAGACTTTATTTTTTATTGGTCATTTTATCACTGGGAAAGGGGATAGGGGCAGCTAGGAATGTTGTCCCAGGCCTGGGTTCATCAGGGGGACCTACCACTTCTCACCAGAGTGAACAGCAGTTTGTTTAAGATGCCTGCAGTACATACAGACAGAGGCAGTGGCTAACAGACAAGCTCTTGTATGCAGCACCAGCCCCCACTGTGTGCCTCTTCTCAGAGGTTCCTGTCCAAATAGACTGCTACTTGCTCTGAGGGCTAATACATGGACACCCTGGCACAAGGCAGCCTGAGGCAAACCTACAGGCCACCTCTCCTTCCTCTGGACTGTTAGAGAAGACCCACAAGACACAAAGAGAACCTTGGGAGAAGGACACCTTGATACAAGCTCCAAGTTTTGCAAGGGAGTTCTTCAGGTGAAGGAGGAGCGATTACATGACCCTTGGTGTAAGTTTATTGTGTGTGGTGTGCTTGCTGCTTGACTGAAATATACCGGCTGGTCTGTTTGTTTGGGGGACCCTGTGCTGAGCCTAGTGGCCTGGTAGGCAAGGCTGAGAGCTTCTTAACCAGGCTTTGATCCCTAAGTTCTTTAGCACCCATCAACCCTTAACCAAAGGGTGGGGCTACTCAGGAAGACCAGGGCTTTAAAGAGCCTGCTTCTAAGTGAACAGAGGAGTGATCCATCATTAAACTAACCCAGGTAACTACAGACCAGTTAGTTTAACTTCTGTGCCAGGGAAGATAATGGAGCAAGTAATTAAGGAAATCATCTGCAAACACTTGGAAGGTGGTAAGGTGATAGGGAACAGCCAGCATGGATTTGTGAAGAACAAATCATGTCAAACCAATCTGATAGCTTTCTTTGATAGGATAACGAGCCTTGTGGATAAGGGTGAAGCGGTGGATGTGGTATACCTAGACTTTAGTAAGGCATTTGATACGGTCTCGCATGATATTCTTATCGATAAACTAGGCAAATACAAATTAGATGGGGCTACTATAAGGTGGGTGCATAACTGGCTGGATAACCGTACTCAGAGAGTTGTTATTAATGGTTCCCAATCCTGCTGGAAAGGCGTAACGAGTGGGGTTCCGCAGGGGTCTGTTTTGGGACCGGCTCTGTTCAATATCTTCATCAACGACTTAGATATTGGCATAGAAAGTACGCTTATTAAGTTTGCGGATGATACCAAACTGGGAGGGATTGCAACTACTTTGGAGGACAGGGTCATAATTCAAAATGATCTGGACAAATTGGAGAAATGGGCTGAGGTAAACAGGATGAAGTTTAACAAAGACAAATGCAAAGTGCTCCACTTAGGAAGGAAAAATCAATTTCACACATACAGAATGGGAAAAGACTGTCTAGGAAGGAGTACGGCAGAAAGGGATCTAGGGGTTATAGTGGACCACAAGCTAAATATGAGTCAACAGTGTGATGCTGTTGCAAAAAAAGCAAACATGATTCTGGGATGCATTAACAGGTGTGTTGTGAGCAAGACACGAGAAGTCATTCTTCCGCTCTACTCTGCTCTGGTTAGGCCTCAGCTGGAGTATTGTGTCCAGTTCTGGGCACCGCATTTTAAAAAAGATGTGGAGAAATTGGAAAGGGTCCAAAGAAGAGCAACAAGAATGATTAAAGGTCTTGAGAACATGACCTATGAAGGAAGGCTGAAAGAACTGGGTTTGTTTAGTTTGGAAAAGAGAAGACTGAGAAGGGACATGATAGCAGTTTTCAGGTATCTAAAAGGGTGTCATAAGGAGGAGGGAGAGAACTTGTTCACCTTAGCCTCTAAGGATAGAACCAGAAACAATGGGTTTAAACTGCAGCAAGGGAGGTCTAGGTTGGACATTAGGAAAAAGTTCCTAACTGTCAGGGTGGTTAAACACTGGAACAAATTGCCTAGGGAGGTTGTGGAATCTCCGTCTCTGGAGATATTTAAGAGTAGGTTAGATAAATGTCTATCAGGGATGGTCTAGACAGTATTTGGTCCTGCCATGCGGGCAGGGGACTGGACTCGATGACCTCTCGAGGTCCCTTCCAGTCCTATAATCTATGAATCTATGAATCTATGAATTAGAAACATAAATAGCTAGATTTGCGATGACTGGGAGAACCGCATGGTGACGTGCCTACCTGGTGCGAAGGTTGCAGATCTCTCGAGATATCTAGAGAGACTTATGTGTAGTGCTGGGGAGGAGCTGTTGGTTATGATACACGTAGGTACTTTTCAGATTGGAAAAGAGACAACCAAGGGGGGCTATGATAGAGGTCTACAAAATCATGACTGTTGCGGAGAAAGTAAATAAGGAAGTGTTATTTACTCCTCATAATACAAGAACTAGGGGTCAAATGAAATTAATAGGCAGCAGGTTTAAAATAAACAAAAGGAAGTATTTCTTCACACAAAGGCAGAGTCAACCTGTGGACCTCTTTGCCAGAGGATGTTGTGAAGGCCAAGACTATAATGGGGTTCAAAAAATGGCTATTAGCCAGGATGGGCTAATGTCCCTAGCCTGTTTTCCAGAAGCTGGGAATGGGTGACAGGGAATGGATCACTTGATGATTCCCTGTTCCGTTCATTCCCTCTAGGGCACCTGGCACTGGCCACTGTCAGAAGACAGGATACTGAGCTAGATGGACCTTTGGTCTGACCCAGTATGGCCGTTCTTATGTTCTTAACATTTGCTCTTCCCCTTTCTTCTGAAGTGAGAAACAGAAATGGAGGGACAAAGGGAAGGAAGTAACATGAACAGAAAGTGATAAAGAAAAAGGGAGGGGGGGAATTAAAGTAGAAAGAGAGAATGTGTGAAAGGAGACAAAGAGCGTGAAAAAGCTGTGTGTGTGTGTAAGGAGTGTTAATGTGTAAGACAGTAGAAGGAGAGAAGAGGTTACAGGCTGGAGGCAGAGACTCAATATAATATGTCATGGGCCTCATAAATCCCTGACTGTGGCTTTGTATTTAAATACCATATTGATGCAAACAATGGTTATCAAAAGAATACAGGAGCAATTCTGACTTCTACCCCTCCAACAACAACAAAGTCATGTGGAGATTAAAAATAAGAATAGCCTCCGTTTAATCTTTAAATTTAGTCTACATGTAGTGCAATATCCTGAAGATATTCCCTCCAGATTCTTGATCCAAATTTCAAAAACCAAACAGGACTCCAGAGAATCCACCTCATAATTTACCTTGAACCTAATGCATGTTCGGACCAGATTTTAGGATTTATGGGCCTGATCCAAAGCCCACTGAAATTAGTGCTGTGTGAATACCACAACTGGTCAAAAGTGAGAAATGTTGTGAAGTAATTTTCTTTTTGCAAGTTTAAAACAAGAATGATTTTTTTCATTACTCAAATTTTTTTTGTGAAAATGTGTACCAACATTTTTCAAAAGTAAAAAATGTTTATTTTGAAATGTTTCATGTTTCAGTTTTTTGTTGTCTTTTCCTTCCCCTTTCCTGTTCCAACTGAAAAGAGGGAGGTGGGAATTATAAAGCAAAAAATCAACTTTCATTTTCCAGGTTAGTTTAAAAAAATACAAAAAAAACCAAAATGTTTTTCAAGACAATTTCCAATTTTGAAAAAAAGATAAATTTTCAATAAAAATACCTCTTTGTTCAAAGTTTCAATCAGTTCTAGTGAATTCCTGTGCACTGCAGATTAGGCTATGTCTACACTACAAATTACTTCAGTACAATTTATGTGAATAATCCATACCCCTGAGCAACGTAAATTATATCGACCTAAGCGCTGATGTGGACAGCGCTGTCAATGGGAGAGCTTCTCCCGCTGACATAGCTACCGCCACTAGAGGAGGCAGGAGGTATTAGAGCATCTTCACCAGAAGTGATATAGCAGCACAGCTGAATTGGTGCAGCTGCGCCACTGTCGCTGCTGTAGTGTAGATATAGCCTCAGTTTATCTCACTATGAAGTCTGTGTTTTGATTTAAGAATCCCTAATACCTTGGGACACAACATGAAGTTTCAGCACTTCTGGGTTGAGGTCAATCCTGTACTCATATATGTGGTCATGCTCCCAGTGATTTCAATGGGTGTTTCACTTGGGTATAGACATCAGGATTAGGGGTGAAAGTATGGACCTACCATAGTCAATAGAAGTTTTGCCACTGACTTCAGTAGGGTCAGGATTTCACCCCCAGTTTTTTCACTTTCTCTGCCACATTATCATGTGCCAGTCTGGACAGACTCCACTCACTAGGCATAGATTACATAGTTGGGAGTTGTCATTGTTGTTTTTTAATATTTTAAGAGATATAACTGGTATCAGGGAACAAAATAATCACAAGAAAATCTTGGTTCTTGTTATTAGTCTCAAATCAGATAAATCAAGATACATATGGCAAAACATATCACAGCTTGATCTGTCTAGAATTAACTGTGTTGTATGTGTTACAGAAGAAGACATGATGATCACACTTACAAAATATGATGTTGTGTTTCTGGCTGATAAGACAATATTCTCTCAGAGGCATCCATATAATTTTTAAAGTTATTTCTAGTTAGTATCTCTATATTCATTTGAATTATTTCAAATAAGTTGCCCAACATCAGTGTGGAAAAGCAAGAGGAAAATATAAATTATTATTAAGTATGTTAATACTAACATTAATATATTGGTATTGATAATAAATTGATCCATATCATTGGAGCTTTTTAATAACAGGTTAGAGAAACACCTGTCAGGGATGGTCTAGATATGTGCAGGAGGCTAGACTCGATGAGCTCTCTAGGTCCCTTCCAGCCCTACTTTTCTACGATTTGTAAATGAAATAGGTAATGATCCCCTTTCACATACTTTTTAAGTATTAGCTTTGGAAAAAATATATATATATAATGATAGTGAATTAACTAATCTAAGATTAATTCATCTGTTAATGTTTATAGGGAATGTAAATTATTGGCTGAGTGAAACAAGGTCCTATACTCAATTTGATGGCAATTCTCTGTCTGTTTGGATGTAATATTATAACTTTTGAATGCTACATGTGATCAATTCCAACATTTCAGGGAATGTTCCAGGCAGAATCCTAACAAGCTTGGGGTTTGGGTGAAAATTGAAAAACCAGAAGGGGAAAATGGGGGACACATGGAGCTCCTTGCGTCTGGTTAGCAGACCTAGCAGCTTCAACCTGCTCCATAATTGACTCTCGATCAAAGAAACTATTGATGGCAGCCATTAACATCTTCCAGCATAACAATATCACCCATCTCAGCTCTGCCAATGGTCCCAATACAGTTTACATAACTTATCTCTCAGACAGAAAAAAATAAATAAGACTGAAGGGAGAAAGGTAGGTGGGATGGCACACAGGGGTGGAGAATGGAGGGAGCCTGGTATGGGGGAGGGAGGAATGGTGGGGATACACAGAGCCCTGGCATGGAGCAGAGGAAAGGAATGGGGTTCTATTGCTGGAGCCTCTTGTGGGGAACGTACAGTTCCTCACAAGGGGAACTGGGTGCATGCAGTCCCTAGCAAGGAGGGGAGAATGAAGGGGGGACCAGGCTATGGGGGAAGTAGGGAAACAGAGTCCCTGGTATGAGCCAGAGGGGGAAATGGGACACACACAGAGCCCTTGGCATGAGGGAGGGGGGTAAAGGAGATTGCAAGGAGTTCCTGAAATAGAGGTGGATGGGAAGGTGGCCCACTCGGAGCTTTTGTGGGGTGGGAGGGGCATAGGGTGATGCAAGGAATCCCCAGTGTGTGCAATGAGCTCAGCCTACAGAATCTCTTGAATTATAAAAAGAGACCTATTATTTGTAGAGAAAAATATTGGAAAAACAAATCTCCACTATAAATTCCTATGCCTGCAAATTGTTCTGTACTGTTAGAAAATAGTTTAGAACATATTTATTTTGTAGAAATGAATTTGTAACCATTTTATATTACAAAAATGTGCAATTTACTTGAATTTTAATAACAAATGACTCAAAAGCCATATCACACTAACCCTGTAAGAGGTTGCCCATTAGACACTCAGTTATTCAACTCCAGGCTTAATATTTGGATATAGTGACACCTCTAACTCCCACTCAGATACTCCTCTATGTAACTGAGAAGACACATTGAAGTCTGTTCTAGAAGTAACCATAGATAAGCTACTAAATGACAGTGACCACAATATGAGTTCCATATCCTCAAGGGATGGAATGCACCAGAAACTAGCACTTTGACACTGTACTTTTTAAAAGGGCATTTCAAAAAAATTATGAAACTATTCAAAAAGTCCCTTAAGTAAAAAATGAGGCAATTAAAATTCTTAGGCTATGTGTACACTTACAATGCTACAGCAGTACCAGGGTTCTCCTGTTGTTGTAGTTATTCCATCTCCCTGAGAGGGACTAGCTAGGTCGACAGAATTCTTCCATCAACCTAGCACTACCTAAACTGGAGGTTAGGTCAGCTTTCACACCCCCTGAGCAACACAGCTGGGTCATCTTAACTTTTTGGTGTAGTCTTGGCTATAGATTCAGCATGTAGCCCAGCTGAGTGATAGAAGATAAATGTACCTCTAAACAAAAAGCAAAAAGACTAGAAAAACATTTGGTTAAATAGCCATAACTAGAGGTTAAACTAAACAGATATTCTTCAGAAAATGGAAATCCATCTTTAGTGAAGTAATAGATGGGAGCATAACCTACAGCAAATAAAATATAAAATAAAAATTAGGAATGCTATGTGGTAATTGAAGAACTTACAATCTGACAATAAACATGAATAACAAGATTTCTTTATGTATGTCAGAATAGAAAGCCTGTGAGAAAATGGGTTGGCCTGCTGGACTATAAGAGAGTAAAGGGAGCAATTAAGGAGGATCAGGACATGGCAGAAATGCTACATGATTTATTTGTATCAGTCTACACTGCAGATACCTATCTCAGACCAAGTCTTTTCAGTTAATAAAGTATCAGCAGAAATTGTGATATCAATAGAGAAGGTGCCAGAACAACTGATAAATTGAGAGCACAAAGTCACCAGGACTGGATGGTATTCTGACAGTCTTGTCCTGATGGAATCCAGGAATAAAGGCCCAGATGATCCACAATGCTATTCATGTGCCTAATTCCCATTGAGTTCAATTGTAGTTAGGTGCTTAAATACCTTTGAGGACCTGGGCCAAAGTGACTGAGCTGCTAGAAGAATATGCACTCTATTAATTTAAATCATATCCTATACCAAAGGATTGAAGGTAGTAAATGTTGTATCTCTCTTTAGAAAAGAGGTTGTGGGTGGTGATCTTGGAAATTAGCAAACCTTATGTGAGGCTGATAGTGGGCACCTGAGGAAAGGTTTAGTAATCTACCACAGATATTAAGACAAATAAATTATAACAGGCAAAAAAAAAGAGATATGATTGGTGGAACAGATTGTTGGGTGGAGTCATAGTAGCCTTTAAAACTGGTTCTGCTTCACACCTTACTTAATTTGCTAAAAGAAAGTTGGGGGGGGGGGAAGGGGGAAAGAGTGTGAGGCTGTGTTACACAGAAGAAAAATGCAATTTAGTTCAGCTGAATATCAAATACAGCTCTGATTTCATCTCTGGCATTTAGAAGGTAATTCCTCTACAGATATGGAAACTCAGTCGCGGCCTGGCTATTTTGGGAACTATTGCAGGTTAATAAATAATTGTAAGTAAATCCACCGGGTCTTGTTATTGTATCCCAGCCTCTATTTTTCAGTGTAATACCCACCTGTATGTGGGAGGTGGGATGAGTGTACATCAGTGTCTTACTACTAGCTGGATGTATTTCTATAAACTGTTTGATTTTCCTGGAGTCACCCTCTAAATGTCGAAGGTGGGAAGGTTTTACCTCCCTTGACCCCACTCAGCCACTGAAGGGCGGGCAGTAGGTAGTGTGCTAGTGACAGGAGGGGTCCTCGTGCCAGGACACGAGTGGGAGGCGGTTGCTGAAATATGCCCCAGCGCTAGGGCCCACTAGCTCAGCAACCGCCCTTACAGGGCGGGCGGGCAGGCAGGCAGAAGCGAACCCGCTCGCACCCCAGAGACCCCGGGCCACACACTCCTGCCTAGCAGGGGCGCCACGCACCCACTCTCCCTCAGCAGGGGGCCGTGACGGCGCCGTGCGCACGCAGCCCACCAGCTCAGGCGGGCGCAGTGCATGCTAGGAGCTGTAGTCCCGGTGGAACTACCACGCTCCTGCCGCTCCGCGTGCGCTATAGGCAGCGGTTTGCAAGCAGAAGTTGTGGGGACGAAGGCTGATGCCACTGCAGGCGAGGGGGGGGGGAGTGCTCTCTCCCGCCTCTAGCCCCACGGAGAACGCTGCAGTTGAAGTTATGGGGTAGATGTAAACTGCCTGACACATTTTGGGGATTTCCTCTTCCCCCCCCCCCCCCCGACAGCGGGTACGATCCGTTGAGGAGGCTTCCCTCTACAGCTGTGTAAATGGTACGGCCTGACCCCCCTCCCTGCCCCCCCGGCAGGCGCGGCAAGTTCCAGGATAGTCTGCTCAGCCCCATCCCCCAACTCTACGCTCCCTCCCTCTCCACTCTTAGAAGCACTGTTCCCATTGGCTGCGGCTCGGCGCTTTTGCCAATGAGGAAGCGGCTATCATGGAGGAAGGGAATAAATACAAGATGGCTGCTCCTATAAAACCAGGCGTTGGGCTTCTCCCCAGCGATGGGCGAATAGAAGCTTTAACCGGTGCTTTGAGGCCGCTCCATTGCTACCACCCGTACTGCCGCCATCCCCGGGGGCTAGTGGGACTCCGCCGGCCATCAAGGCGCTCAGCCGCTCCCTATCTTTACCCGCTGGGGCCGAGGTCGGAGTGTGGAGCCTGAGAGGCCTAGGCTAGGCCCCTACATCCTCCTTCCTGGGAGAGCAACGGCGGCCCCCACCTGCCACCCCGCTGCTCTCATCCAGCCGGGCCCAGGCTCCCTCTGGCTATGGCGGTCTCCAGGTCGGTATAAGCCCGGAGGGGGTGGGGGAAGAGGGCGGCAGCCCATGGGCCAGAGCCCCCAAGGCAGCCTCTGCTGTGTGGGGCTGAAGAGGTGACTCGCTCCCGCTTCCTAATAGCCTCATTAACCTCTTGAGGCCCCACCGGGGTATTATCCCTGCCCAGCAGCATGCGCCACTTGCGGCCTCCCGTGTGTGCTCCTGGTGCTGCTGCATGGCCCTGAGCGTGGGCTCAGTCCACTGCATGCCCATCGGCTGGGGTAACTGCAGCCCCAGGGGCAGACAGAAGCCCGTAGCTCATTAAAGAGTGTGTGAACCCCGATCTCTCCTTCCTGCGATAAGGGTTTTTTCCCCATCCAACATCTTATACACCCTGTCAAACGATGTACAGGCCACCCTTAAATGTTCATGCCGAAGGTTGGTGGAATCCTGCCACATCAAAGTAGCCCACCAGTGTACTGGCAGCGATGATGCTGGCCTCCGGAGGTGACAGGAACCACTTTGCTTTGTTTGCCTCCTGGTATGCTAATAATAAAATCATAGACTTCCACACATAGAAGGATTAGGGAATCCTGGCTCTCTAGCTTCTAGGTGGTATCAATTTAAACATATGTGAATCAGGGTGTGCTAGTGTTTAAGGATACAACTTTTAATAAAATATTTGTATATTATGAAATTGACTATAAATCTCAATCATCCTTTGAACACAGGAAAAACTTCACAATGGGGTGCTCCCCCCTGCCCCATCTAACCATTACCTAGATGTTGTGACAGTGGTGATGAGATTTGGGGATAATCTGCATAGGTGGTACCCCTCTACATTTTAAAACTTCTGTAACAAAAGTGGATCCTAATCCAAAGATGTACATTAAGTAGGTAGCAAGGTTCATATCTTTGTCAATACATCATCTGATCTATTAGAATGTGAATTTCATTCATCACTGAAAGCTGTTGTGAAACATGAATTCAAGCCTGTAATATGGATGTGTTTTTTAAATCCCCTAACAGCAGTGAGGCCAATTGATTTGACATGAGAAGCTTTGAGGTTGACAATGTCTCATAACAATTTTTTTGATTGTTCTCTACTGTTCCCTTCAAAACAATGGTTTTGTATTGGGATTTTGCCCTAAATTGGCCATATGAATTTAAAGCACTAGGAGATTATTTTAACAACCAACCTTTCTGCAGTTAAATTCTGCTATTAGATGCTACATGCCATTTCCAACACAGTAATGTTATAATCCCTTTATTTTTGGGGCAGTCACTGTAAATTCTTCTGTTATACAAAAATTCTCTAATTACTTTATTTGCAATGTTGCAGATCACTGGAATATTAAGAATTAGCTGAACAGTTGATACATATTTTAAAGCCTTTTCTACAATGAAGATTTGCTTCTGTTCCAAACTTCAAATGCTTCTAGTCGAATGTGTTCCCTGTGTAGACAAGGCATATTTTGTAATTTCAGTGTTAACTTAGAACAGATTATATATGTATATATGTAGTTTCATTTGTGAGACACACTTGTTCCAATGGAAAGCTAGGCAGTTACACCTCTACCCCAATATAATGCTGTCCTCGGGAGCCAAAAAATCTTACTGCGTTATAGGTGAAACCGCGTTATATCGAACTTGCTTTGATCCGCCAGAGTGCGCAGCACTGCCCCCCTCCCCTGAGCGCTGCTTTACTGTGTTAAGTATCAGGGGGTAGCCGTGTTAGTCTGTATCTACAAAAACAACAAGGAGTCTGGTGGCACCTTAAAGACTAACTGTGTTATATCCAAATTCGGTGTATATCGGGTCATGTTATATTGGGATAGAGGTGTATTTCCAAAACTCTGAGACTAGTTGAACAATACCATACAAAGTTTTATCCAGTGTATGCTGTAAAAAGACATTAATTGCACAGAAATTAGTGGAATATTTGTGAGAGATAGTCCCAGGAAAGTTAGTAAGGAATCACTTCAAGAGCCAAGTAGTGTAAAAGAACTGCATATTTTGAAACACTTGTAACGGTTTGGCTGTCCCTGTTGTCTCCAATGTTTCAGTCTACATGCAAAAGTGATACTGTATAAGTTTGGCCTCAGCACATTCTTACAATAGATACAGCAGAAACATCACACAACACAGATCATATACAGTAACTCTTGTTCTGACAAGTGACCTTTCCTTGAAGTTAAATATAAGAACAGGAGCATCGTAGCAGTCTGTATTAAACCTGACCATAGAAAACCATGTTTCTAAGAGTTCTCACTTTTGAACGCAGAAGTTTCAGCATGCTTTCCTTTCAAACTTGCATGAATATATAAATCGTTGGTGTTGATTAAATTAGGTTTGGTTGCTTAGTGTTATGGTCTTTACAAGCTTCATTTATCTTGGAGATCTGAACTCTCCCTGTGGATAGTTGTGGTTAAAAACATACTTTTAACATATGTATTAAAGAATCAAGATTAATATTCAATTTTAACTATAAATGGAGGGGGCGGGAGAAACAAGTCTAGCTGACTAGGATAATACACGATATTAGCCTTAGGGAAGTTTCTGGCTAACTTAGTCTGAGAACCTTATTTCACAAATGAAATCCTATTCCTGTGTTTGCAGCTGATTTGCTTTTATATTTTCCTATACCTCAAAAACAAAAGATTGTCAAGTACCTTGCCATATATGAGAAGATTAGCTTTGAATGGTGGTTGAATGGAAAAACCTTCCTAAAATCTTGGCTTGTCAGAACTAAACTCTGGACAGATGGTGAAAATCTGAGAATCTGTAAACATTTTTTGTCAAAACCAGAATAGGGTCTTATAATGCTGCTATAGCTAAGATGCATTTGCTTTGTTTAAAAAAAAAAAAATTAAAAATTAAAATATGGCTAGCACTTATGGAATAAAGGAAACGGCTTTGGGGATATTAGTCCATGCTAGTGGATGAGGGGTGGTGTGTGTCACCAGACTCTCTACTGTCTTCTAAAAATTTTGCTTGTGGCAGAATCTTATTTTTAGAGTCTGCTGGTTATTTCATTGTCTTGGTTTATTTATTTATTTAAAACAAAGTAGCAGAAGCCCCATAACAAAAGGCCTTGCTAGATAGTAGAACACAGATTGTGCCATATCTCCTGCAGTAATACACAGACAAGTAGGGGCTACCCAATGGATGTCATCCCAAGAAAAAATACAAATGGGTGTTTAGGCAGGGTAGCCTTCCTCTCAGGAGACAAACACATATTGCTACAGTGCCCCCTTCTCCAATCTCCAAGAATAAGCCTTGAACAGGGATAATTTGATGGGAATTCTCTTCTCTCCCCAACTTCTCCTTCCCTATTAGCTGTACAGGGCAATGTATCTGGGTAATAGAATTGTTTCTTGGTAGAAACAACCAGTGCGATAGCAAGAAATTTGTTCTTCCTCTTCTCTCTCATTAGGCTTGTACACAAATGTGAGCATGGTAGGAACCCCTGCTTGAGAAAGGAATTATGAACTTGTGGAATTAGGTGGCTCAAGACAGGGACTAGTAATGGGATACAGCAAACCCTTTTACCTTAAAGTCATTTACTCAAATCTGGCCCCGTTATAGTGACACTCATTATGACGTGATGATGGTTTTGGTGCTCTTCGTGATTATAGGTTGCCTAGTGAACATTTTCACGTCACAAACCACTATCGCTGCAAAAAGGACACTATTCAGAGTTGTTGCTGGATTTCAGCAATGTCTAAAGTATGTGTTGGCATCAAGATTGAAAGGGGACACTGCCAGCTAAAAAGTTAATTAAGGTATTTAACTAAAAAGTTAAATTAAGCTATTTTTACAAAAAATCCCACAAAAGAGCCACTATAACTAAGAGTTTAGAGGGAACCTATTTTTCATTTTCCTTTGTATATTCAAAAACACTTTATATATCATTGTTTCTTCTGCTTAGTCAGTCAATTACCCCCCAGAATAATGGGGAAATCTGCACTACACTGGGAGGGGAGAAGAAACATTTTTAAAATAGGAAAATGTGATAGTAAAATCAAAGAAAGTAGCAGAATGACTTTGTTACAGGTATAATACCTGCCCCTACCTTTAACTCACTTCATGAAATTGATTAGATTTCTAGTTGTGTTCATTTGAAATACTTTCTTACCTCACTGGGGAGAATATGAAGCAGTTTAATAAGCAAGCGTGGAGAAGCATAAGCTGCCGCTGTCTGTGCTATACCTGGTCAGTAAATAAGACACCAGTTTCTGGGTTTTCAGTATAGCTTCCTTCAGTTGCACCCCCCCAAATTGGGACCATAATACAGGACCCATATTCTGTATAGTTACGAAGGATCCTGATAGTAAAGTCCCTGAGAATGGTTCATATGCTGGTCCTGGCAAGCCTTTATGAGGTGTGAGGCTGTGTCATATAAGAGTTCCTAAGAATAGGTAACCTTGTTGTGAGCTCATAAACATCTAAAATTTCAAACTTAATATATCATTAACAATCTATCTCTATCTGTCCCTCTCAAGGTAACCCAAAACCTCCAGTAAAGGCCTGAAAAATCCATATGCTTGTAGAAACACTGTGTTGATGGGATTATCAGTTCTGGCAGAACATAAATTTACTTTAAAAAAAAAAAAAAATTCTAGCCTATGTGGTTGCAGAGAACCTTCCAAACAGTGAATGTATGCACTGCTGACTTTCCAAGTCTGCATGTAGTTTCATTGCTGCTGCTCTTCACTTTCCCAAGCAGCAACAGTAGTAGAGTGGAATTGACAGACTAGGGTCAGGTTGATTGCCATTTAAGAGCCTGTGAGTATTGGTGAAAGTTATATTGATGTGATTCTTATTAGTTTCATCAATACCCCAAGCTTTAAAATAACAATGAAACTGACCTGAGTCTTGTCAGTTCCACTCTTCTACTGCTTGGGAAAGTTAAACAGCAGTGTAGGCAGGCACTCTAGTACTAAAATCTTACTAACTGAGACTGCTAAAGTTGTGGAAGAACACTACTGCATGGCACTAGCCTCAGGCAGTTGGTAAAAGGATAGAGCAGTGGAAGTACCCCCCTTCCCCAATGTAGCAGCAAGGAGATGTGAAACTTCTCAGACACCTCATAGTCAAAGACTGATATGAAAGATGAAACTCTTGAACAGGATCCAAGGCTAGAACCCTGGTAGGAATTCCAGCAGCTGGAGCTGGGATTCTCACCAGGGTGTTGCCCATAGATGTTGCTGGTATATCTTTTGTATCGGTATCTGGCTACTAGGTGTTAATACATTTTTGAAGCCCTGGTCTAATCACTATTGTGCCATTTTGTTGCTTTTCTGTGTAATTTTTGCAACTTAATTGGTCATATATATGCTTCAGTTCTGAAGATGTGTTCTGAGATAGAAAGTGTATGTAAATGATGAAATTTGCATTGCATTTATAGTTCTAAGAAGGATCAGTTTTTCTTTGTCAGCTACATTGTGTATTGTAATAGATGGTAGCATTTTTGGGGTGTGTGAGTGTGTTTTGCATGTAAAGGAATCGCTTTATTTGTTTTAGAACTGGACATTGCTTATTAACACTGAAGAGGTTTCAGATTGCCAGAGTTATGAGCCAGGCAACTACTCTTCTTATATATCCCTCAAAACACTACTACAAAGCCTTAAAACAAGTAACTTACATTTCTCTTCAGTAGAGGTTTTGTGTGTTGGACAAGAAATACACTAAACTCTTTATACCTTCTGCTTTCCATTGTGAGATGTGTATCTGAAGTAATACTTCCTTCCTGTTTACTTTTGACTTCTTCTCACCCTCCAAAAGTCCCTCTCTTCATGTCTGTCTCTTTCTTTCCTTTCAAATTTAGGGCTTAATTCTGCAGCTCTTACCCATACAATAACTTCTTTTTAGAGGCCAGTAAAACTTCTTGTGAGTATGTCTTTGCAGGACTTGACCGTAAGGGCCTGTTTCATCTCTCATTCAGGCAAGGGGACAAATTATAGTCACTTAAATGGGAGCTGGCTCAGGTCCTAAAATAAGTTTCTTGAGGCAGGGACCTTGCCTGCTTATTTGATTGCAAAGCATCATGCTAGCTTGGGGATACACTTTGTATATACGTGTCTGCAATATACAAGTTATAGTTATACAAATATTTTAAATAAAGTTAAGGTTGTACAGCGGAATAGTAAAAAGTAAGGCTGCCTGTGCTTATGCATTACAGCAGTCTTTAATTGTTATCCTTTTTTTAACACATGATCCCTGTTTCATTACATAAAATTGATGACTTTGTGCCTGACATAGTTGTGTTAAACTGTTTGATAGACAGCAACAGAATATGTTCTGTTATGACACAATGTGCAAGCAATGAAGTGAGGAGGCTTGCCTTATTCCATACATTTCTATTTCTCTGTACAAATAGTCATTTATATTCCACAATCTCCCAACCTATGAAAAATGAAATTCCAAGCAGTTTCATGTCCATGTCTCAGGATTACATTGAATGTGCAGACATCAATTTTGTGTGAACTTTCTTTTGCTGACACTGGTATATTGGACCGTCATTTGTTTTTATCATCTAATATAATCTGATGTACATATGTTAAATAGGACTTCTTAAAACTCTTTAACTTGGCCATATCAAATTTTCACCAGGACATGAAAGGCACATTTATGGCCTCAGGACTGTATTCCTGCCAAACTTAAGTTTCTATCCCCTTCCTGCTTTTTAGTCCGTTTAAAAAAAAAAAAAAAAAAAAAAAAAAATGCTTTCTCCCCACTCCTTCTATACTTGAAAATGGCTCAATTTATTTGGGTGAAACTTAGAGGAAGAAAAAAAGCATACTAAATTTCAGCAGTGTTTTTAAGACATGAATAACAGCCGTGTAACATTAAATATAGGCACTGTAATCGGTTATTTCTAGGCAGCATGCATAGTGGATGTATTTGTCCCTCAATATTTTAAGTTTTTAAAAGGCAACTGCTAAACACTTACTCTAAAATATATTTATTACTTGCCACATGTGCTCAGCCACATATCCTGCTTTTTATTTTTTGCGGGAGGCCTGTGGATTCCTTTGGTTTTTGCTTGATACCCTTGTGTGACTACACATTTCTCTAAAATTATACCATTTTAGGAGCTTCTTAAGTTGCCATCTACTCCAAAAAGCAACAAAGAAGCACAGAAGGGGACGCATACAGTTCCAAAAACAAAGGATTTAAAGATTGTGGGCTTCTTTCCTCAGAATGTATTTATAGGGAGGAGGAAAAAAAAAAAAAAAAAAAGCAGAATGTGCGGAACCTTTATTTTATTAACACTTGAACATCCTCCTTTCTTATTGATACTTTTAAATAAGCCTTAAATCAGCGGTTGCAGAACAAATGGAGATACCTGACAAGTTCAGGGAAGTGAACAAGGACTTGACTTATAAAGTTAAATGCTTTACTGTGATATAACCAATGTAAGTGCAAACACATAAAGGGATCATGACTGTTACTCTACCATTGAAATGCAGATGTCTTTGGGGAAGAAGGTAGCAGCCACTACTGTTGCACAAACAATTGCTTAGGGATGTCAAATGAAGGAAATGATTAAATTGTGGGTGAATTAGGCAGATGGACTGTGATTACATTAAAATTAAGATATCTGTAGAGGGAGGTCAGTTCCATTATTTTTTTTATATATATATATATATATATATATATATATATATATATATATATATATATATATATATATATATATATATATATATATATATATATAAAATTCACTTTAGCATGTAATATTCTATTTTTTCAAAGCAGTTCAGAAATATCTTTGCTATTATTTCTATCTGTGTGACACTTAAGTTTAGTTCCCAAGCACTCCCTTTATCTCTATTGCCTGCACATACTCAAGGCTTCTTTTCTGAGAAAAACACAATATCCTCCTGTTCGGTTGAGAATTTCAGCTATAATCACAAGTGGTGATCTTGTTTCTGCATTGTATCTGTGCATTTAAACTGTGAGCTGTTTTGGGGGAGAGTCCTATTGTACATTTATGGTGCTGTTATAGATAGGAGGTTGCCTCTCTGTAGCTGAGGTTACAACCAGATTCCATTAGAAAGCTGTATTTCTAGTTCCACTACAGTGTTGGCTTGGAAAATTGGTTTGGCTTTACCATTGCCTGCTTTATTCTGAAGGCAAAAAAAATGTCTGCAGTTTCAAAAGAACTTTTCAAATTTCGGTTTGCATTGTAAATCATTGATTACTCTGATTTTAAATTTTTAGTAGCATCTAAGGGTATGTCTACACTACGGGATTAATCCGAATTTATATAATTCGGATTTGAGAAACAGGTTGTATAAAGTCGAAATGAGTGCGGCCACACTAGCACAGTAATTCGGTGGTGTGCGTCCAAGTACCGGGGCTAGCGTCGATTTCTGCACCGTTGCACTGTGGGTAGCAATTCCATAGCTATCCCATAGTTCCCGCAGTCTCCCGCGCCCATTGGGATTGTGGGTTAAGATCCCAGTGCCTGATGGGACAAAAAACATCGTCGCAGGTGGTTCTGGGTACAGCCTCACTTCCTCACTCCCTCCCTCCCTGCATGAAAGCAACGGACGGCAGACAGCCATTTTCGCGCCTTTTTTCCTGGGTGGGTGAACACTGCAGACTCCATACCACGGCAAGCATGGAGCCCGCTGAGGTCAAGACAGCACTCATGAATATTGCAAACACCTCGCACGTTCTCGTGGAGTTTATGCTCAGCCAGGACCAGAAAAACGAGGCGAGGAGGCAGCGGCGGCGGCAGCGCAGCGACAAGCATGATGAGGACATGGACACGGACACAGAATTCAGTGAAACCACAGGCCCCGGTGCTTTGGAGATCATGTTGTTAATGGGGCAGATTCTATCCATGGAACGCCGATTCTGGGCAAGGGAAACAAGCACAGACTGGTGGGACCGCATAGTGTTGCAGGTCTGGGACGATTCCCAGTGGCTGCGGAACTTTCGCATGCGTAAGGGCACTTTCATGGAACTTTGTGACTTGCTGTCTCCTGCCCTGAAATGCCAGAATACCAAGATGAGAGCAGCCCTCACAGTTGAGAAGCGCGTGGCGATAGCCCTGTGGAAGCTTGCAACGCCAGACAGCTACCGGTCAGTCGGGAATCAATTTGGAGTGGGCAAATCTACTGTGGGGGCTGCTGTGATGCAAGTAGCCAAAGCAATCACTCAGGTGCTGCTACGAAAGTTAGTGACTCTGGGAAATGTGCAGGCTATAGTGGATGGTTTTGCTGCAATGGGATTCCCTAACTGTGGTGGGGCAATAGACGGAACCCATATCCCTATCTTGGCACCGGAGCACCAAGCCACCGAGTACATAAACCGCAAGGGGTACTTTTCAATGGTGCTGCAAGCACTTGTGGATCACAAGGGACGTTTCACCAACATCAACGCGGGCTGGGCGGGAAGGGTTCATGACGCTCGCGTCTTCAGGAACACTACTCTGTTTAAAGGGCTGCAGCAAGGGACTTACTTTCCAGACCAGAAAATAACCGTTGGGGATGTTGAAATGCCCATAGTTATTCTTGGGGACCCAGCCTACCCCTTAATGCCATGGCTTATGAAGCCATACACAGGCAGCCTGGACAGGAGTCAGGAACTGTTTAACTACAGGCTAAGCAAGTGCAGAATGGTGGTAGAATGTGCATTTGGCCGTTTAAAAGGTCGCTGGAGATCATTATTGACTCGCTCTGACCTCAGCCAAAGAAATCTCCCCATTGTTATTTCTGCTTGCTGTGTGCTCCACAATCTCTGTGAAAGTAAGGGGGAGACCTTTATGGCGGGGTGGGAGGCTGAGGCAAATCGCCTGGCTGCTGATTACGCGCAGCCAGACACCAGGGCGATTAGAAGATCACACCATGAAGCGCTGTGCATCAGAGAAGCTTTGAAAACCAGTTTCATGGCTGGCCAGGCTACCGTGTGAAATATCTGTTTGTTTCTCCTTCATGAAAACCCTCCCCCTTTACTGACTGATTTTCTGTAAGGAACCCACTCTGCCCCTTCCCCCATCTTTCTTTCAAACCAAATAAAGTCACTATCATTTAAAAATCATTTATTCTTTATTAATAGATTAGAAAAAGAGGGAGGGAACCCGGGTGGTATTTGGGAGGAGGATTGCTGGGAAGGAAAAAGCCACAAAGAAAAGGTTAAAAAAATGACAGCCTTTTGCTTGGGCTGTCTACTGGGGTGGAATGGGAAGGTGTACGGAGCCTCCCCCCCCGCGTTCTTACACGTCTGGGTGAGGAGGATACGGAACATGGGGAGGGGGGAGGGTGGAACAGGGGCTGAAGCGGCAGTCTGTTTTCCAGCAGCCGTTCCTGAACCTCCACCAGACGCCGGAGCAGCCCCAGCGTTGCATCCTTCATCCTCTGGTCTTCCTGCCGCCATCTCTCCTCACGTTGGTCCCTCCTCTCCTCACGTTGGTCCCTCCTCTCCTCACGTTCACTGACTTCTTTCCTATACTTTGAAACTGTTTCCTTCCACTCATTCAGATGAGCTCTGTCACTCCTGCTGGATTGCATAATTTCAGAAAACATGTCCTCCCGCGTCGTCTTCTTACGACGCCTTATCTGTGATAACCTTCGGGATGGAGGAGGGAGGCTTGAGGAATTTGCAGCTGCTGTAGGGAGGGGAAAAAAGAGAGAATTGTTTTAAAAGCTACATTTTGCAGAACAATGCTTATACTCTTTCACGGTGACCAACACTGTTCACATTACATAGCACATGTGATTTCTGTGCAAGGTCGCATTTTGCCTCTTAATGCTGAGTGCCTGTGGCTTTGCTGCTAGAGATCACAGGTCTGGGCAACAGAATTCGGCTTGCATGCGGCCATGGTAAGCCATTGTTTTACAGCTTCTGCCCCCTCCTTTCCCACATACCAAGCATAGCCTGTAGAGTGCTGCAGAAGCCTGGCCAATCTCAGCCAGTTGGGGGGGGGGGGGGCAGTGGGGGGGGCTTGTCTGGGCCCCTTCAGGCAAGTAGAGTGCTGCGTTTTTTCTGTTAACATTCAGCAGCACCAGAAAACAAACTAACCCCCCCCCCCCCCCGCCATGAATTCTCTGGGATGATCACGGTACCCCTCCCCCCACCGCGTGGCTGGTATCAGGGAAGATCCCTGCAGGCACCAAACTACCCCCCCCCCCCCCGCCGCCGACCCCCCCCCCCCCTCGCCATGAATTCTCTGGGATGATCACGGTACCCTCCCCCCACCGCGTGGCTGGTAACAGGGAAGATCCCTGCTAGCCAAACGCGAAAAACTCAGGGCCAATTTCCCATCTGCGCTTGGCTAACTGCAGGGAAGGATTTATTTTCCGCCACAGGCAAACAGCCCAGTAGGAACGGCCACCTCTGTCCCCTTAATTAAGTTCCCGTATTTCAACCAGGTTACCAGGAGTGATATCACTCTCCTGAGGATTACACAACAAGATAAAGAACGGATGTTGCTTGAATGCCAGCAAACACCGGGACCATACGCTGCCAGGCTTTGTCAGGCAATGATACCAGATTACTTGCTGCAAGCATGGCGTGGTCAAGTGTCCTACCATGGAGGAGGGAATAAGGATGCACTGCCCAGAAACCTTCTGGCAAGGCTTTCGGAGTACCTCCAGGAGAGCTTCATGGAGATGTCCCTGGAGGATTTCCGCTCCATCCCCATACACGTTAACAGACTTTTCCAGTAGCTACAGACTTTTCCAGTAGCTGAACTGACCGCGAATGCAAAGTCAGGCAAAGTAATCATTAAAAACCGTTTGCTTTTAAAACAAGTTTTATATTTTAAAAGGTAAACTCACCTGAGGTCCCTTCCATGGGGTCAGAGTCTTGGGTACTGGCTTGGGAGGCTTGGGAGGGTACTTCAGTCAGGGTGATAAAAAGATCCTGGCTGTTGGGGAGAATGGAGTGCTGTGTGCTCTCTGCAAGCTCATCCTCCTCCTCCTCCTCTACCCCATCGGCAGAATCCTCAGGCGTCGAGACTATCCCCGACCCAGAATCCACGAACAAAGGTGGGGTAGTGGTGGCAGCCCCCCCTAGAATTGCATGCAGCTCGGCGTAGTAGCGGCATGTCCGCGGCTCTGACCCGGAGCGACCGTTTGCCTCCTTTGTTTTTTGATAGGCTTGTCTGAGCTCCTTGACCTTCACGCGGCACTGCTCAGAGTCCCTATTGTGGCCTCTCTCCATCATGCCCTTGGAAATTTTTTCAAAAGTTTTTGCATTTCGTCTTTTAGAACGAAGTTCTGCAAGCACTGAATCCTCTCCCCATACAGCGATCAGATCCAGTACCTCCCTCACGGTCCATGCTGGTGCTCTTTTTCGATTATCAGCCTGCATGGTTACCTGTGCTGATGAGGTATCTGTGGTCACCTGTGCTCTCCACGCTGGGCAAACAGGAAATGAAGTTCAAATGTTCGCGGGGCTTTTCCTGTCTACCTGGCCAGTGCATCCGAGTTCGGATTGCTGTCCAGAGCGGTCACAATGATGCACTGTGGGATAGCTCCCGGAGGCCAATACCATCGAATTGCGGCCACACTAACCCTAATTCGAATTGCTAAAATCGATTTTGGCGCTACTCCGCTCGTTGGGGTGGAGTACAGAAATCTATTTAAAGGGCCCTTTACATCGAATTAAATGGCGTCGTAGTGTGGACGGTTACAGGGTTAATTCGAATTAAAGCTGATAAATCCGAATTAAAGTCGTAGTGTAGACCAGGCCTCAGTTTTTGTCTGCCCATTAGCTCAGTAATGCCTCAGTGCTATCAAAGTAGAAAGCCAGATGTAATCAGAATAAGTTATTAACAAGTGTGGTGTCTAGCTTCAGGATCAGTCCTATACCCACTGATTTCAGCGGGAGTGGTGAGCTGAAATCTTCCTCCCATTGATGTCAATTGATTGGGGTGATGGGGGCGGGGGAGAGAGGTTTGCCATTGACTTAATTGGGAGGAGGATAATGGGGTTGGAGGAGGAAGAGAGAGAATGTTCCCCCTTTTTTTTTCTCCAAGCTGCAAAACTTTTTCTCTTAGACCAGGGGTCGGCAACCTTTCAGAAGTGGTGTGCCGAGTCTTCATTTATTCACTCTAATTTAAGGTTTCGCATGCCAGTAATATATTTTAATGTTTTTAGAAGGTCTCTTTCTATAAGTTTACAATATATAACTAAACTATTGTTGTATGTAAAATAAATAAGGTTTTAAAAATGTTTTAGAAGCTTCATTTAAAATTAAGTTAAAATGCAGAGCCCCCCGGACTGGTGACCAGGACCCAGGCAGCGTGAGTGCCACTGAAAATCAGCTCGCGGGCCGCCTTTGGCACGTGTGCCGCAGGTTGCCTACCCCTGTCCTAGATCTTCCCGGTGAAAGACTTGTGTTTTTGAAGCTGTGAGATTTCAGGGGTTTAGTTCTGGATGTATAGGTATAGGTGTTGCATAGAGGCAGTAGACTCTCCCTAGTCAGGATTGGAATTGGGCTTTAGAATTTTGGGGGATGGGCCATGATAGTGGTTTCTTGTGTGGTGATATGACACATTCTTGTTTTTTTTTTCCTGGAAGAGGAAGTAGTGTGACCAGGCTAAACATTCTTTGAGTTTTTGGAGAAAGGCTGGTAGCTGGAGGGACAGATTGAGTTAAATGACAGACTTTTTGAGTATGTGGAAGATTGGAGTTGTTTTGGATCCTCATCTTGACAAGCTAATGTAGGCGAGCTTCATATTTTATTGTAACGTATGATGAGTATTTTTAGTGATTTACTCATAGTAGTTCCTTCTGCCCCAAAAAACACCATTTATTATCTAGTCTGCATATCACCTCTGTAGTACAGACCATTGATTTTCACCCAGTAATTCCTGAATTATACTCAATGTCTAGATGAACTAAAGTATATCTTTTTAGAAAGGCTTCTAATCTTGATTTAAAGACTCTAAGTGGTGATGGAGTGTTTATCACATCCCTTGGCAAAGAGAGCCATTGATGTGCTCCACAATTAGAAAGAATTTTTATTCGTAAATCACAAACACTTCCATTCTTTAAAAAATACTGTAGGAAAGTTTCTTTATGAAACTACTTATTCTTATAAAGTCCAATCTTTTTGCCTTAAATGTTGCCATCATGATGCCTCAGCTAATAGTGAGGTAAAGTATTATACAGAAGACCTCATGTTTTACAGTACTTGTTGTGCTGTTAGTCCTTTGTTTGACAAAAGTACCTCAAAGATTCTATTGGTTTGGTGCTTACACATCTGGCTACTCAGCTAGGGGAAGAATGAGAATTGATGACAAAACTGGCATCCAAAAGAAAGGCAGAACTTGACATAATGGATTATAAATCTGCATATCAAGCAAAAATTTTAATGTCGAATATTAGGGTTATTTCTATTGGAGTCTTGTCCAAATGCACTTGTGTAATAGCACTTCTCCATATCACTGTTGGGATATAAAGTGTTACTGAAGTTCAAAGATATTTCTATCCTGAAACAGAGAATTTCCATTCTGTTCTGAGATGAGCAACTAGTTGATCATGATTATAACTTTGTGAATTCCCTTTTAATTCTCTGCAGGTTTATAAAAAGAAGTGGATAAACTGTAACTTTTATAATGAAAGATTTTTTTACTCCATTTTGGATTTGATCAATGTTCTGGTTTATTCTCAATTAGAAATTCTTTCAGAATGAGTAAACTTTTATTACTAAAAACCATAATTGCAGATCTATTGATCTATATCTTGTCAGTCCCCAAGCAACCAACTCCCCACAAATTGTCAGGTATGGAGGAAGGTTTGATGGGATTATGTTAATGGTGTTAGCCAATCAAATTCTGCAAGTATAATCATTCAGCATTTTTTTCATCTGTGTAGGCTTGATCGTCTCTTCATTTTACTGGACACTGGTACCACACCTGTAACAAGAAAAGCAGCTGCACAGCAACTTGGGGAGGTGGTGAAACTCCATCCCCATGAACTGAATAATCTCTTATCTAAAGTAAGCATTTGTTTCTTAATGTAACATCAAAGCCTTGGCAAATAGAGAATTGAAATGAGAATAAAACTAGATTTTTTTTTTTTTTTGATACTACAAGGAAGCCTTATTTGGCAGTCTCCTATTTTTAGGAGACCACCTAAAAGAATCCCCTAAATATATTGAATACTATTCTGCTTCACTTTTAATTAGAAGACCACTTCCTTTAAGCAGCTAATTTATCAGCCTTTGGGATGGTCACTTAAGACTGGTTTCACTATGTATTCTAGATATGATTAATTCCTAATTTGTTCAACATGCGCTGTAATCTGGAAAGAGAAATTTAACTCTTTTCAGTTTCCCGCTGTTGCCTCATTAGTTCAAAACTTCGTTGAGCTATGTGTTGCAGGGTTAAAAGTGATTAGTAGCAGGGTGGTGACTAGATGATTTTAAAGGACTGGAAATGAAATTGAGATTTTCATTACTTCTAGATTTTAATCTGGCCAAATCCAGTTTAAAAACAAAACAGAACCACCAAAAGTAATATTTGACAGACAGCAGTGGCGACAGAATGATCTCATCTCTGTTCTTATTGAATAGGTATTTATACCACAATTGATGCTATCATCCGAGTGGGCAGAGTCATGAATATGATGCCACTTTTACCAAAAGAGAGTGCTCTGAGAAAATAGTCTAGATTTTAAAAAGAAGTAAGTTGAATTAGAATGATAGGACACAAAACTTTGTGTTTGAGTTTGTTGTATCAGATTATTAATGGTGTTTCTTGTTGAGCAGCATGAATGCTATTGATAATAAAGCAATGTGTATTCTCACTGGTTCTTCCATGTCCCAGCTGTCTTTTAAGTGGAGCTTTTTGACCTATTGCATTTAAAATGTTCTTGTACAGCACCCAGAGCACTGGATGGCTGCTGTACTCATGAAATTAAAATTTATTTAAAGGTTTAGATAACAATTCATTTTCAAATCTTTTTTTAAAGGTGTTAATATACTTAAGAAGTACGAATTGGGATACTCGCATTGCTGCTGGCCAGGCTGTTGAAGCAATAGTGAAAAATGTACCCGAGTGGAAGCCAACTCCAAGACCAAAACAAGGTGCTTTTAAGTGAACTATGTACAGTTGATAATCACTCTAATGTACGCTTAATCTAGTATAAAACTTGTCAGACAATCTTTCCCAATCTGCTTTACAAGCCCAATCCGCACTCTGCATAGGTAGAATCCATACTCAACCTCTTAATGGGGTTTGGCTTTATTAACAAAGCATACAACATAAGGTTCCACCAAATCTTCTAGACCCCCAGAAAACACCCTCCCTTCTCTTTTATAAAACAGGTGGGATAATAAAGCGCCTACCTTAGTGAAAAAGAAGGATTAATGGAATTCTGAAAGCTTTACTGTCAGAGTTGGGTGTTTTGAAGCCTATTGCAAACACTTCCCCCTCTGCCTCCCCACTTTGCCCTCTTACACCACTGAACATGTCTGCCTACTAGAAGATGGAGTCATGTGATATTATTGTGTTGCTTTGCCCAGATATTTCCTGAACATCTCCAGTTATTTTTCTATAAAAGCCCTGTAAGGCTAAAACTACTAAGAACAAGGTCTGTATGTACTGTGTCTCTAATTTTGGAGTTAGTGAAGCCATTTGATCCTACTGATGTTTGGTGGCCCAGTGTATGTTGCTGTATTATCCTGGTTCTGTTACCTGAATGCTAAATAAAATTATTGGACAAGTCAGTTCTCCCTTCTGTCTTTTAGGTATGTACACACAAAACGCTTGTGCTTTTGTAAAAGTGAAGAAAATAGGCTGTACTAATTTTGATTTGGGTACATCAACTTCCTAATAAAGCACATTAGGCTGTAAAGAGCAAGATTTTGTATATTTCAATTAGGGAAGCAAATAATTGGTCTACCTTTTTAGACCTTGGGTAGGTCCACATTTATGTTTGAAGTACATAAATCCTGATATGCTCACAGATTACACTGGTCTACAATTTTTGAGAAGTCGTCTACTTCAGAGCTAAAATGTGCTATTTATTATGTATTTTGATGTGCTGAATTCAAATATGACAATTAAAACAACTGGCTACTGTTTCTAAGATCTTTAAGTTTTTGCATTTTATGTCTATGTATATTGTGTAAATAGTAGAGTTTTAATCATAAATTGTAAACCTAGGTCTTTTCATGTGTTTATGGGTGCTTTACATAATAATATTTCACCTGTCCTGTTTATGTAACACTTTAAAAATCAGCGAAAGGGGGTTATAAATAAAATTTATTATGAAACAAAAGGCAAAAAACTATTATGTACATAGTTTAGTCCTATTCAGTGTCTACTTGGCGCTTCTTGGCTTGTCTCTCGTATTCATTAAATGGAGCATCTCTTGTCACTGTCCAGCAATAGTCTGCAAGCATTGATGGGCTCCATTTGCCCTGATAGCGTTTCTCCATTGTTGCAATGTCCTGGTGAAATCGCGCACCGTGCTCGTCGCTCACTGCTCCGCAGTTCGGTGGAAAAAAATCTAGATGAGAGTACAAAAAATGTCTCTTTAGTGACATGTTGCAACCAAGGCTTTTGTATGCCTTGAGGAGGTTTTCCACCAACAACCTGTAGTTGTCTGCCTTGTTTCCGAGAAAATTTATTGCCACTAACTGGAAGGCTTTCCATGTCATCTTTTCCTTGCCACGCAGTGCATGGTCAAATGCATCATCTCGAAGAAGTTCACGAATCTGAGGACCAACAAAGACATCTTCCTTTATCTTAGCTTCACTTAACCTTGGAAATTTTCCACGGAGGTACTTGAAAGCTGCTTGTGTTTTGTCAATGGCCTTGACAAAGTTCTTCATCCGACCCAGCTTGATGTGTAAGGGTGGTAACAAAATCTTCCTTGATTCAACAAGTGGTGGATGCTGAACACTTTTCCTCCCAGGCTCCAATGACTGTCGGAGTGGCCAATCTTTCTTGATGTAGTGGAAATCTCTTGCACAACTATCCCATTCACAGAGAAAACAGCAGTACTTTGTGTATCCAGTGTGCAGACCAAGCAAGAGAGCAACAACCTTCAAATCGCCACAAAGCTGCCACTGATGTTGGTCCTAGTTAATGCACCTCAAAAGTTGTTTCATGTTGTCATAGGTTTCCTTCATATGGACTGCATGACCAACTGGAATTGATGGCAAAACATTGCCATTATGCAGTAAAACAGCTTTAGGACTCGTCTTCGATGAATCAATGAATAGTCTCCACTCATCTGGATCGTGAACGATGTTGAGGGCTGCCATCACACCATGGATGTTGTTGCAGGCTACAAGATCACCTTCCATGAAGAAGAATGGGACAAGATCCTTTTGACGGTCACGGAACATGGAAACCCTAACATCACCTGCCAGGAGATTCCACTGCTGTAGTCTGGAGCCCAACAGCTCTGCCTTACTCTTGGGTAGTTCCAAATCCCTGACAAGGTCATTCAGTTCACCTTGTGTTATGAGGTGTGGTTCAGAGGAGGAGGATGGGAGAAAATGTGGGTCCTGTGACATTGATGGTTCAGGACCAGAAGTTTCATCCTCTTCCTCTTCCTCGTCTGACTCAAGTGAGAATGATTCTGGTGCATCAGGAACCGGCAGCCCTTCTCTGTGGGGTACCGGGCGTATAGCTGATGGAATGTTTGGATAATGCACAGTCCACTTTTTCTTCTTTGACACACCTTTCCCAACTGGAGGCACCATGCAGAAGTAACAATTGCTGGTATGATCTGTTGGCTCTCTCCAAATCATTGGCACTGCAAAAGGCATAGATTTCCTTTTCCTGTTCAACCACTGGCGAAGATTTGTTGCACAAGTGTTGCAGCATATGTGTGGGGCCCACCTCTTGTCCTGATCTCCAATTTTGCAGCCAAAATAAAGGTGATAACCACTGTGGTTAAGAGAGCCTATACTGCGCTTTTGTGATGCAAAAGTCACTTCACCACAAACATAGCAGAAGTTATCTGCACTGTTCACACAAGTACAAGGCATCTCTGCTTACTTTGGCTAAACAGAAATGTGTCCCTTTGCAAAATCAAACACTGACAAATAAGAGAGCACAACACTGTATGATTTCTAGAGCTGATATAGGGCAATTTTTTCAGCAGAGTGATGTAAGCTTCGTTATGATTGCATCATCCATGACTTCTAGGAATAACATGATGCAATTAATATCATGTATGACGCAATACCAGCTTCAGATTGCATCATTCATTGTTTTTTGCTTAAAAAGCAAGTACTGTCCAAACCCAGTCATAGATTTATTCATAGATCCAGTCAAAGATGTATTTTAGTCTTTAATGTACTTTAGTCTTTAGGTTTAAATTGAGATCCCTTCCCTTTTATAACTCACTCATCCTCCACCGTTCCCAAGTCAAGGGTCGTATATACTGACCCAATAGCATATCTTGAAAACTAGAGCCAATCAACAATTTTAAGCATCATTTTCATTCTCAGTGACCCAGAATTAGTAAAGTTTGACTACATTTATTTCAGAAGTATTTTGGCTGTAGAGCAGTGTTATCAGTCCCGTAAGCCTGCAAATCAGTTTGTGTACAAAGTAGGCATGTAAATGCACAGCTACCTAAGATCTGAAAATCAAGCATAAGCATCTTCATCAAGGCAACATATCTAGACAGATATTTTTATTGACTCAGATGGATTGTGGTATGTAGATTCTTCCCTCCATGAGGCCTTTAAACTCGCAAATTAAAATGCATGCATTTCTTAGTTTTCTGAGAAACTCTTCCTTCTTTCCCCCTGCTTCTCAAGTGAAAGAGCATTGGTATTGACTGTTTCTGTAAGTTGTATTTTTAATTTCTATCTAGAATCTGATTCAGAAAATCCTATGGACGATTCATGTGCCAGTGATCGGCTGCGTTTTGATAGATTTGATATCTGTCGACTGTTAAAACATGGAGCATCTCTTCTTGGATCTGCTGGTGCAGAGTTTGAGGTCCAAGATGACAAATCAGGTATGTGTTCTGTTTGATTTATATCTGTATATAGATGGATTTCCCAGTTATCGTGTGTGTGTGTGTACACCATATTGTAGGTTGTGACAATTGAGGATCTTCCATACTGCTAGGAAGTAGGTGTGGGAAACTTGCTAAATCATAACTGTCTTTCGGTTTGAATTCTCTCTGTAGGGTAGAGGAATGAATTATTACTACACGGCTCTGCTTGGAAAAATAGTTTTTGCACTAAAGTAGTGGGATTGATTTTAGTCATTGTCCCAGCAGAGCTATGATAAATGCAGGGGAAAAAATGAAATAAGGTTTTGCAGTTGAGTTCAAAGGGAAGATGACTGACAGGAGAAGAAAAAACTAAGGTTTCTACAGCAACAATAATTCAGCCACATTGTGCATGTACAGGCTTTCTATTTTTAGCCTAAGTCTATTGTAATATCTTTGCATTTCCTGTATGTGTTGTAAGTACTTGCTTTTCCTGCCTTTTTATAAAATCATGATTTGGACAGCTCAGCCTTAATGTTGGCTAGCATAGTTTGGGGGTTCTCAAATGTTTTCATAGGGTTGACTGCATTTTAACAGAACTTGTGAATGAGGTCTTGCAGACCTCTCATGTAATATTCCTATGACAACCACAGCATTTGATTGCATGGAAAAACAATATCAGGAAAGCTCTGTTTTAGTTTTGTTAGTGAAGAATAGGAGCAGGAAATAACTGAGAGGAGCCAGCACCATATGACTAGCCAGCTGTCCAGCAAGTTCTCCGTGGACTTTCATGATCCAGAGACTGGTGGTGGTAGTAAACATGTTATGGTAGTATCCAAAGGCACCAATTGGGATTGAGGCCCTATTGTGCTAGTTGTTATGCAGATAAGAGACAATCCTTGCCCCAGACAGCTTCAGTCTAAATGGCACAAAACAGACAAATTAGGAGATAGGGATTTAACGTCTGAGAAAATGAATACATTGAAGAAACAGTTCTGCTTTGCTAGGTTCATGTGACTTTTTTGGGGGGTTCTTCTTTAAATTGGAGGTAGTAGTAGGATGAGGAATGGGGAAGTTAATAAGAGTAAGGGGAAAGAGGCCAGTTACTACTCATTCCTTGCCTGACCATGGTCTGCATCTTGGGTTTGGTAGGCATCATAAAAGAAGTGAGTCTTGAGGAGGGATTTGAAGGAGGATAGGGTAGTGGCTGCACATATTAGCGAGTTTTTCTTGAGTATTAGGGATGGCATAAGCATACATGATGCTTAAGGAAGGAAGCTGACTGGTGCACAAAAAAAGCTGGGAGTTGACAGAGTGAAGCTGGGAGTTGGTGTCATGATACATTACTAGATCAGCTAGGCAGGGAAAGGCAATGTTGTGAATACTTTCTCCATTAAAACAGACTTTTTTCTTTACCTTTGAAAACAAAGGACAGAACTAATGGAGGGACTCTAAGGGTATTTCTACACAGCAAAGAAAAACCCACCGTTAGCACTGTGCCAGCAAAGTTGGGCTTGCAGGACTGCTTAATTGCTGTGTAAACTCCTAGGCTTTCCGACCTTGCAGGGTCCTAGAGGCTGGGCTCCAACCTGAGCCCGGAAGTCTACACAACAATGAAACAGCCCTGCAGCCCAAGCCACATGAGCCCAAATTGGCTGGCATGAGCCAGCTGCAAGTGTCTAGTTGCTGTGTAGACATGCCCTAAGAGGACTAATGTCATCAGAGCAATGAGCCAGGAAGGTGATATTGGCGGCAGCAGCATTTTGAATTGACTTGAGAGGAGCAAGGTTTTAGTAATCAATGACAGAATAGAAGATAATAAAGATGCAAATGTTGAGGGCTTAAACAGAGTACTAGCTATGTGGAACAAGAGGAAAAGTCAGACTTCAGAGAGATTGTATAGGAAGAAGGGATGACATTTAGACATGGCCTGAATATTCGGGTCTATAGATGTGGCTGAGTCAAAGATTTTTATGCAGGTTATCGCACTGGATGTCTGGGAGCATGGTGTTGTCCACAGTGAAAGAAAGAAACAGTTGGGGTGTGTTAGAGCAGTGGTTCTCAAAGCTGGTCCGCTGCTTGTTCAGGGAAAACCCCTGGCAGGCCAGGCTGATTTGTTTACCTGCCGTGTCCGCAGGTTTGGCCGATCGCGGCTCTCATTGGCCGCGGTTCGCCGCTCCAGGCCAATGGGGGCTGCAGGAAGGGCGGCCAGCACATCCCTCGGCCTGCACCGCTTCTCGCAGCCCCCATTGGCCTGGAGTGGCGAACTGCAGCCAGTGGGAGCCGCGATTGGCCAAACCTGCAGATGCGGCAGGTAAACAAACCAGCCTGGCCTGCCAGGGGTTTTCCCTGAACAAGCGGTGGGCTGGCATTGAGAACTACTATGTTAGAGGACATGAAGAGCTCAGCTTTGGCCTTTGTGAATTTGAGAGAACTGGATATCCACAAATAGGTGTTAGGAAGATAGGCAAAGATACTGGATTAGATGGAAGGAGGGTGGAGTGCTCATTGGTAGAAAGGCAATGAACCTGTGCACTTATGTGGGTGAGATCTATAGGAAAAATGAATTTTTATAGTTTGTGATGTTAGTTAAGTGGTATTAATTAGGCTTTGAAGTTCATGCCCAATGCTGATCAATAAGGTAACAGTGACCCTTCTACATTAACTACAGTTTCACATAAGTATTAGAAAATAGGGTGCAGGCGATTTATAAAGGATTCATTTATTTATTTATTAACATTCTTTCTTGTAATATTTAGTACCAGCAAAAGGAATTGTGGTAAAACTTTCCAAACTTTTGGGTGTCTAAAGTTAGATGACATAGTAGATTGTAGATGCCTAACTTTAGTCACCAAAGTTTGGAAACTTCTGGTAAATTGCTTCCTGTCTCTACTTAACAGGTAGATTCTCAGAATTTATCAGTTACATAGCATCTATATTTTTGGTTTTAAGTGTGTATGTTGTAAAACTTTTACTGCTTTAGCTAATACATTTAAATTGCAAAAAAAGTTATTCTGCATACTAATGTTCCTCAGAACCAGAAATCACACAATTTATTTTCTCAGAGTCAAGTTTCCTTTATGGGTGCTGCATGATGGGTGTCACGTAATGTTGTTGGTCCTTGTTACATTAACATTAAATACATTAAGCGTAGTACTCAACAGAGTAATTGCTTCTATCTTAAGCTTAAATCTTTATACAAAAGGCACTTTTGTTTACTTCCAGAAATCAATTAGAATGTGAAATCAATATTTTTGCTGCTTTTGCAATTTGCTATCTGGAGTAGCAAATGACCTTTTAGTCTCCTTGAGTTCCTGTTAGTAAACAAAATACCCTTTATGAAATAAAGTCTTCTAATTTGGTAAGTAAGGATGTATAACTGTTTCAAAACTGTAGAGACACAGGTGTGTGCACCTGCATGCCCAATAAATATGCAGAGTTACCACAGTTGGATGAACAAATGAAGTGTATATATTTGTGTACACAAACTTATTTGCATGCACAGTAGTAGTAAATGTGTGCACTAACTTTCTGCAAAATTGTTCCGAGTTTAGAAATTCGGGCCCTAAATATCTAAGCAGGCAGTATCGGATTAGATTGTGTCAGAGGAAATATTACTTCTGAAAAGTGAACTGCTAGCTCTATATAAAAATAAGAAAAGGAAATCTGACCACCCTAACTTGTCATGGCAGGTTTTTACAGAATTCTTCAAAATTTAAAATCTCCTGCTTTCTCCTAGTTGCAGGGTGATGACAGTTTCTTTCCTTTCCTGTGTAAATACCATTCTTCAGCTATTCAGGGCATGTTATGCCAGAACATATAGCTACTTTCATCTTGGTAAGATTATGTTCAAAGTCATTTTTTTGCAGCATGTGCTATATTAAATTGAAATGACAAACCAATTTTATGATAAGTGCATTCTTTCTTTTCAAGCTATATGAACATTACATATAAAATACTATGTTAAAAGAACATTATTAAGCCTGAGAAGACAAGCACTAAGAAGTTATGAAATACCAGAATTAAAGTTGCCTATGCACACTTAATTTGACCCCCTTGTGCATATGCAATATTATAAAGTTTTTATCTACATGATCACTTACTACTTTTTCCCCAGGACCTTGCCTTCATTCAGTGTACAGGAGAGAGAGTACTCACTGAATGAGCAGCTGTCCAATGTTTCTTTTTATACTCCTTCAGTGTGTGACCCCAGCCTTGTTTTACTGTGTGCCATCCAAACCCTACACTGAATAAAGGATTATTAACATGATAGCTTTTATGGTGCCTATCACTTTAGCAGCTGAGTAATTATCTGCTTTTTACAGCTGGCCAGAGATTAAGGCCAAAATTGTCAAGTATCCAGTAATTTTGGGTGCCCAACTTGAGATGCCAAGGACCTAATTTTTCAGAAAACGGAGCATCTTTACAGCACTTTAAAGCATAGCTTTCATTGATGTTGCAAGTGCTCAATACTTTGCAAGTCAGACTCCAGGCCTCAGGTTGGACTTTCACAAAATAAGGAAGAAACAATTAGTATCCACTTGTGAAACATTTGGCTGCAATGACTTGTCCAGCATTTTATAGAAACTCTGCGGCAGAGACAAACATAACATCCAGTTCTCTAGGGTAGCATTCAGCTGCTTCAAGCATAAGAACATCCCTTCTCTTCTTGCAGTCCCTTGCCTCATTCTCTTCACACCTTTCAGCTTCTCCAAGTGAGATGGGGTGGAGTGGGTCCTACAGGCAACACCCTAATTCACTATACAACCCTGATTCATCCCTACAGTGCAAATCTATCCTGTCCTGGTCTCACAGCAGGTCACCGTGGTTGAGCTGGGAATAGAACCCAGGACTCCTCACTTCTAGGCCAATACCCTATCCATCAGCTTTGCTGCCTCCTCATTGTTTCTGTGTGTCTGATCTTCATTGATCTTAGGCTAGTAAGAAATTTATAGAGCATCTGGATTTCTAATAAAATATCATGCTTCTTTATTCCCTCTATTAAACACTGATTTCTAAAAAATAGATGGTGGGTATTTACAGAGTACCCATATTTAGAAAAATATAGGTGTCTGAATGAGTTGTTTTAAAGTAATTGAGCACCCATTCTAATGAGACAATTATGTACAGTATATGGTGAATGTTAATATTCTTGCAAATAAAAGTGAATTGTAGCTGTGATTCTTAAGGTTTTTTTGTTTGTTTTAATTTAGTGGATTAATTTACATAGGGTTCTCCGCTATCTACTATGCTTATCTACAACATAAACCAAGGATTGGTCCTGGGTCCGGTTCTGTTCAATATCTTCATACATGATTTAGATAATGGCATATAGAGTACACTTATAAAGTTTGCAGCCAATACCAAGTTGGGAGGGGCTGCAAGTGCTTTGGAGGATATGATTACAATTCAAAATGATCTGGACAAACTGAAGAAATGGTCTGAAGTAAATAGGATGAAATTCAATAAGGACAAATGCAAAGTACTCCACTTAGAAAGGAACAATCAGTTGCACACATGCAAAATAGGAAACGACTGCCTGGGGGGCGGGGGGGAGTACTGCAGAAGGAGATCTGGGGGTTATAGTGGATTGGATCACAGACAAAATGAGTCAACAGTATAATACTGTTGCAAAAAAAAGCAGACCTCATTCCTGGATGTACTAGCAGGAGTGTTGTAAGCAAGACATGAAAAGTAATTCTTCCACTCTGATCCATGCTGATAAGGCCTCAGCTGGAGTATTGTGTCCATTTCTGGGCACCACATTTCAGGAAAGATGTGACCAAATTGGAGAGAGCCTGGAGGGGAGCAACAAAAAAGATTAAAGGTCTAGAAAACATCACCTATGTGGAAAGATTGAAAAAATTGGGTCTGTTTAGTCTAGGAAAAGAGAAGACCGTTTTCAAGTATATAAAAGATTGTTACAAGGAGGAGGATGGCAAATTGTTTTGTTAACCTCTGAGGATAGGACCAGAAACAATGGGCTTAAATTTCAGCAAGGGAGGTTTAGGTTGGACATTAGGGAAAAACTTCCTAACTGAAGGTAGTTAAGCACAGGAACAAATTTCCTTGGGAGGTTGTGGAATCTCCATCATTGGAGATTTTTAAGAACAGGTTAGACAAACACCTGTCAGAAATGGTCTAGCTAATACATAGTCGTGCCTTGAGTGCAAGGGACTGGACTAGATGAATTTTCACGGCCCCTTCCAGTCCTACGCTTCTGATTCTACGTTAAAGAAAATATTCTGTGAATTGGTATGTAAAGTACATCAAACATTATGCTCTTGTTGGACAAACATAAATAATGGCCCTGTAGTCTTGGCAAAGTCACTAGATGACTTCAAGATGGTCCAGGACAAGGAAAATGGACTATTTTAGGTAGTGGCAGCTGTTTGACTTTCTCTTTTTATTTTGTTGGCTTTTGTAATCACACATTAAATGTATGAATTTACAGGATTATGGGCATGGATATAACTAAATCCATACATCTGAGTTTCCCCCCAAAGGTCCTGGCAATATGAGCCACTTGACTCCGTGTTAAAATGAACATTGAAAGGGTGTGTAGAGTCTGATCTCACCGCTTGATAAGTCGCTTCCTTTCTGCTTGCTATCTTCAGCTAGTACTTGTCCATCCCTAGTTGTGAAGGTAGCAGTGGCAAAAACCAAAGGATGACACCACTTCAAATTGGTTTCTCTATTCTATATCTAGAAATTAATAGAATGTGCAAAGTTTACCAGCTAGATTTCTAGGCTTATATGTAGCTAGTGGCCTTATTCAATTAATTGAAATCCTTTCATTTGTAGGTTATCTTGAAGTGCCTAACTGTCATGGTATCTAGTTGCTAAGCCCTTCACAAGCTTTAATTAAGCTTTGCAAGTTTCTTGAGAGGTAGGCAAGTACCATAATCTTCACTTTACAGATGAGATTTGCACAACTTAACACATGAAGTTTGTGGCAAAACTGGGACTAGACTTTGAGCAGACCCCAGTTCTAAACCCAACCATAAAACCATACTTCCCCTCCTACCAAATCCAGCTCTTCATCAGGAGACATTAGTTTGGGGGGAACTAGTATAGAAGAGGCTTGGATACAGTGTTTGGGGGGGGTTCTTTTGTTTGTTTTTGTGCGTGGGTTTTTTTGTTTTTGGTTTTTTAAAAGACCTATTCAGAGAAACTTGGCTTTCAGGCTTCCAACAGGGAAGTAAAGATGTTCACATACCATGTATGGGTCTCTGAGTCATCTTAACATAAAAAAAATTCTGAGTGATATTAGAAATGTCTCATTCTCTGCATTTTTGTCAGGGCTTTTTGTTTCTCTTGGGGAAAACTCTTTCCATAAAAATATGATGCATGTGCAAAATAACAATATTTAATTTTTATTTAGCAAGGCTCCAGTTATTGATAGAAGAGTCCTCTGTGCAATATGGTAACTGCTTGTTCCCTTCCTCCAAAGTGCTTTTCCACAAAATCTGGAAAAATGTTATTTTAAAATCTCATGCATATAATGCATTTCAGTGAGTCTCATGGAAGCTGTTTAAAAGTATTCTAGAACTTTTCTAGTGAAAGCTAATGCCACTTTAATTGGGTAGCTATATGGTTATAAAAACAGATCTTTATAAGGGTCAATATATTTTAGGTTAAAAGAAATTTTACAAAGCTTTAAAGCTTCTGTGGCATTTAATATATCTAATCAAAGTACAGTTGACCTCTGATTGTTTTGTTCTCATAAATTAGAATATTTTAGTTTTACTGTAACTTTTATCAAGGCTTCAGCAGTAAATCTATTGGACATTTGTGTTTTGAAATTAAATATAAAAGCTGACCTTTTTTTAGGTGAAGTTGATCCTAAAGAGAGGATAGCACGACAAAGGAAACTGTTACAAAAGAAACTTGGCCTTGATATGGGAGCTGCAATTGGAATGAACACTGAAGACCTGTTCAATGATGAGGATTTGGACTATACTCCTACTTCAGCTTCACTTGTAAACAAACAACCTGTAGGTAAAACCTCGGGCTGTTTGACTGCAAGGAATAATACAGTGGGTTTGCTTCATTTGTGCTTCTGCCATTGTAAATCATTAAGTTTTAAATACTAAGCTTGACTTGTAATTTTGCTCTGTCTTTCAAACACTTCAATTTCATAAGTTGCACATTAGTCACATTTAGTACAGTGCCAAACTACTGCTCTGGGTTTCAAGTAACATGGGTGCTATGGGGAAGTGAGAACAAGAGGGTGTTTTTGTTTTTGTGCTTGGGGGGTGGGGTGAAATTTAGGTACAGGCAGGATTGACATTGAGTGGATTCTTATTTTTCAGACTCTTCAGGCTGCTGAGTTGATTGATTCAGAATTTCGAGCTGGTATGAGCAGTAGACAAAAGAATAAAGCTAAAAGAATGGCTAAGCTATTTGCAAAGCAAAGATCCAGGGATGCAAATGAGACTAATGAGAAGAGGTACTGTAGCAATTGCTTTCTTGTTTGTTTTCTGGTAACGTAGTAAGTGATCAGGCCAGCTCAGAAATTCCCATTCTGGCTTGGTTCTGAGAACTCTTCAGTGAAGCTTGGTTCCACCTTTCAATAATTCCAGTAAATATATAAACTATTAATACACCATTTTTTTATTGCCGCATAATATAGCTGTACTGTTGTCCTCAGAAGGCAGTTTCAGTGAGAATACAATAGCAACAGGGATAGGATAAACAGCAACCTTAATCACAAATTCAGTTGTCGTTTAGAGAAACAGGCTAGACATCAGGTTCCTTTCTAACCATCCTAGAATTGTGATGAATTTCTCCAGTGAAACATAACTCAGTCTTTCAAGCGGTCTCTGCCAATAGCCCTAACAGTAAAACATTAGTTATAAGAATTTTGTTATTTTGTGCTTTACTTTAAAAACCACAGTGAATCCAGGTCTCTAGTTAACCCTTTAGCTGGGAACCTTTCCCAATATAATGTAATATATTACATTTGACATCCGTGGTGGTTATTAAGGACCTGATGGTACTGAGAATTAAAATCATGGATTTATGAAGATCAGTATGGCTAAATTTTTCTCAATCTGTGTTTATTTCTCCAACATACTTATAGTATGTTTTCTTCTCAGTGATTTGTACTAATGAATTGTCCACTACTGTTATGTTTTTAAAAAAAAAAAAACAAATAAAATGAGTTTCTTGTAGACATTGTTTGAAAATTCCTCATCTTGCATTTCCCTGTTCAAATAGCTGGGAGAGGTTGGAAAGTGGGATGGCATTGAGTATTCTTGTCTCCTGTCCTTCATTGGGTAGATTACTGAATAATAAAGCTCATGGTAACTGTTACATACAAGGAATACATTCCAACATATTTAGCACCTAAATGTAACTTGATAGCTAACATCTTATATTGGTTAGTTAAGAAGAGACACTTCCATTTTCTACTGAAGTCATCTAAAGAAAGAACATAAATAAAAATTTGATAGGAATGTTTTCAAGATGCTCTCGGGAGGGGAAGTGATTACTCCTGCTACAATGCATAATGTTTCTATTCACAAACATGACCTATTTTAACTTCCTTTTTAGCAATGATAGCACTGATGGGGAACCAGAAGAAAAGCGCAGAAAAGTAGCAAATGTTGTCATCAACCAGCCTGCCACTGACTCAAAAGTTTTGGTAGACAATGCACCAGAAGAGGTACAGTATGTCCCCTTTTATTAAGGGATTGATAACTTGGTGATGTGGGCCAATGTTGTTTATTTTTAAACTGCTTTGTGCTCCCAAATTCTTCAGTTCATTTTACCATTAATTTACCAAAACCAGAAGAGGCGGGAATTTCACTTGCAACTCATCTACAACTACAAGAGCAGAGTGTTTTTTCTGACACTGCATGTGAGGTTGAGCGATCACTGTTAATTGACGAGTGGTAATCTGTGATTTCAGTGAACTTCACTTGTGAACCATTTGGCTTCTTATCCAATAGGCAGATTAACACTGCTGGTGGCTGTAGTCTTAAATGTAGGTGCCTTTAGGGTGCTAAATTGTAAAGCTAGGCTAGAGCAGGTAAAAGGTAATAAAAGATCACTGTGACCCATAAATAATTTGTTCTGAAAATGCTGATAAGAGACAAAGATTAAGGGAACCTTTTTAATCAGGCCTAATTTAGACTAAAATTTCTAGTTTATAACTGAAGAATTAAATAGTATCACAAAGACACTTTGAAGAAATTCACAATTATGGAAAGAGACTGAAGCTTGGAAAATTGTAGAGCAGCTGTATTTAGATGTGAGAGGTAGCATATGGGAAAACACCTTGTGTACCCTCCACATTATTTAAAAAAAAAAAAAAAAAAGTGGGCTTTATCATTATAAGATTTGAAATATCTTCTCCAGCAAAATGACTTTCAAAGATAAGGTGTTTGACATACAGTCTAGTTCCTCAATACAAAGTTTACTAACAGTCTTGTTTGCAAGACTGTGATGACATTGTCATAATTTGTTCATCGTATTTTTACTTTTTCTGACAGACGAATGTTGAGTGGCTGATTGCTAAGGTCTTCTAAATTGGTTATTTTTATCTGACTTTGGGTTGAACTGTAAACTGATATCTCAAAACCTCTTCATCCATACAAAGTCAGAGTTGGTTCAAAATTGGTTTCTGTTCTGTATCTTTGATATTTTTGGGGGTCACACACAATGCTGCCTCCGTGGTGTAAAAACATCCAATACCTTCTAAAAATTGCTGGCTTAAGCATTAGCTAAAGATGACCCAACTCAAACCTGACAGGGCTGTTGCTATGTTTACGCTACAAACTACGGTATGATTCTCAGCCACTACTGTTCATACCTGCCTAGCTATCATCCAGCTAAACAGTAGTGTAGCTGCGGAAGCACGGGCAGTAGTATTCTGCAAGTACGGCATAGGCAGTGGTATTCTGCCAAGTACTAACTGGTCTGAACCTTACAGCGCCTGTGCAGCTACACTACTATTTATATTTGTGCAAGCTGTCACTGAGGTAGTGCGAATATGCATATGTGAGCTGGGAATCACATCCCTACTTCATAGTGTAGATTTAAGTTGCATGGCTCCAAGGTAGGACTCTCACCTGCTTTGTCTTAGGACCAAGCTTGCATACCATAAGAATCAAGAGTAAGGCCAAGAACCCTTCCTTACCTTTTGTGTCAGTGAGACACTTGACAGAAGACTGATGTTCCAGAACTCTGAGATTGATTACCTCTGGAGGAGGAAGTCCCAGCATAATAAACAGGTTATGCCAGCCTTTAACCAGTCTCCTTGTACCCAAGGTGAGAAGTGCTGTGTTATCAACACCACCATCTGGTTCTCTCATCACAGTTCTGACTTCTATGCCAGAAGAGGCCAAAAGATTTAGAGCTGATGAATTCACAACTCCCCCCTCCCCCTCCCAGTATCTTATTTTTCCTTTTGGATTTTGCTTTTATTAACGGGAGATTTCCCAGCCTTTTATTCTTTAATTTTATGGTATGAAAGTGTGGGTGTGTGAGTAAGAACTCTAAAAGACCACATAAAGAGGGTGCCAGAAAGAAAGTCGTCTTCCCCCCCCCCCCCCCCGATTTAAACAGCCTCATAAACACTTTTTAGTGTTCTGTATTCTGTTGTCTAGAGTCCTAAGAAATTAGAAGCTGTTAAATGTTGCATTTGTGTTGGGGAAAGCTTATGCTCTATTATTAAATAAGACTGGAAATTTAAAATAATAGATGGCATTCTGTCAGAAACTTGGAAATTCCTGTCAATTCTCTGGAATTTTTCTATTCAGTATGGTGTGGCAAAGTATATTAAATTCCTCGACACAATTTCCTTCAATGTATCTTTCCATTAAAAACAGCTTACTGGTGGGAAGACTGTGTTTTTTCCTACAGGCTTTTCTACGTGGCAAGTTCAAGTCTGGCAAGCTGGTGTGCTATATGGTCACAGCCTGGCTTGCTGTGCAACTAACTTGCTGTGTAGACAAACGATAGTGGGAGAAAACACTAAAGTCAAAGTAATTAACTTTTTTTTATTTATTGGATAAACTGGTGGTGGTGCATCTTGTGTTTGTATGTCTGTTTAACATGGAACTCTAAATTTCCCTAATCGTTAACTTCAGATAGTCTCTCTATTGTTGATTGGGTATTTTTGTTTGTTTTTAGGCAAATGAATGGCCTTTAGAAAGCTTTTGTGAAGAAGTATGCAATGATCTTTTTAACCCATCCTGGGAGGTAAGAATTATGCATAGCCTTCTTGTATCTAATTTGTACAAATAAGGAATTGATGCCATTAGAAATTGGGACTTGTATTTACATTTCATGTTTATGCCATGATCCTACATCAGGGACTGCAAGTGCAGTTCTCTGCACTTGTGCTGCATTCCATTTACTCCACTAGGACTCAACACAGATGCCCAGAGGTCTGATAGTGGACCCTGGAGTCCCATTGAAGTGAATGGGACTTGGCACAAGTGTAGATGTCTGTACTAGTTTTCCCTGATGTGGGATGGCCTAAATATCTTTTAGGTAGGATTTGTTTCTTTAAATAACATCTGTTTTTATTCAGAATAACTAAATGTAGACTCCAAGGTAGCATTCTAGAGAGGCATTTGGTAATGTCTTAATTCATAGAATCCTAGTCCAACCCCCTGCTGAAAGCAGGACCAATCCCCAACTAAATCATCCCAGCCAGGGCTTTGTCAAGTCTGACCTGAAAAACCTCTAAGGAAGGAGATTCCACCACCTCCCTAGGTAACCCATTCCAGTGCTTCACCACCCTCCTAGTGAAAGTTTTTTTCCTAATATCCAACCTAAGCCTCCCCCACTGCAATTTGAGACCATTACTCCTTGTTCTGTCATCTGCTACCACTGAGAACAGTCTAGATCCATCCTCTTTGGAACCCCCTTTCAGGTACAGTAGTTGAAAGCAGCTATCAAATCTCCCCATATTCTTCTCTTCTGCAAACTAAAAAATCCCAGTTCCCTCAGCCTCTCCTCATAAGTCATGTGCTCCAGCCCCCAACCATTTTTGTTGCCCTCCACTGGACTTAATTTATGTAAGTTGTCATGGGATAAAAGGGAAGGTCCTTTCATGGATTGAGAACTGGTTAAAAGACAGGGAATAGATGGTAAATTCTCAGTAACTAGTGGTGTTCCCCTAGAGTCAGTCCTAGGACCAATTCTTTTCAACTTATTCATAAATGATCTGGAGAAAGGGGTAAAAAGTGAGGTGTCAAAGTTTGCAGATGATACTAAACTGTTCAAGATAGTTAAGATCAAAGCAGACTGTGAAGAACTTCAAAAAGATCTCACAAAACTAAGTGATTGGGCAACAAAATGGGAAATGAAATTTAATGTGGATAAATGTAAAGTAATGCACATTGAGGAAAAATAACCCCAACTATACATACAATATGATGGGGGGGCTAATTTAGCTACAACGAATCAGGAAAAAGATCTAAGGAATGGTGTCCCTAGCCTCTGTTTGTCAGAGGGTGGAGATGGATGGCAAGAGAGAGATCACTTGATCATTACCTGTTGGGTTCATTCCCTCTGGGGCATCTGGCATTGGCCACTATTGATAGACCGGATACTGGGCTAGATGGACCTTTGGTCTGACCCAGTACGGCCGTTCTTATGTTCTTATGACTCTTTCCAATTTTTCCACATCCTTCTTGTAGTGTTGGGCCCAAAACTGGACACACTACTCCAGATGAGGCCTCATCAATGTCGAATACAGGGGAATGATCACGTCCCTCGATCTGCTGGCAATGCCTCTACTTGTACAGCCAAAAATGCCATTAGCCTTCTTGGCAACAAAGGCACACTGTTGACTCATATCTAGCTTCTCATCCACTGTAACCCCTAGGTCCTTTTCTGCAGAACTGCTGCCTACCCATTTGGTCCCTAGTCTGTAGCATGCATGGGATTCTTCCATCCTAAGTGCAGGACTCTGCACTTCTGATGAGATTCAACAAGGAGATTTCTTTTGGCCCAATCCTCTAATTTGTCATAAGAATGAAGTCACAGTTCTTTATGTAGTCACCTAAACAGGTCAGTGACTATCACACACACATACACCCCCCGCCTGCAAATTTGTCATTTAATGGGCTCTCAAGTAGAGTGCATCTCCCTTTTTGGAGTCAAAATCACTATATCTTGTTATATTTTGTTTTAGTGAGAAAGTATTGATTAAAGTGGTAAAATGCACTTACCAAAGACAGCACTTCCTACAAGTCAAACATTCTTCTTGTTCTATAGAGTAATAATAATAAAAAAACCCCTCCGTGTCTACTGTCCCCTCAGTTCAAGATAGCCATTGAGGTAGACTGCACTAGAAGAAACAAGCTTGCATGTACTTAAGTGAGCAACTCAAAACAGGGTGTTTCACTTAGGGCATGGCTACACTTGCAGATGTAGAACGCTTTGAGGTAAACCAGTCTTCGGAGAGTGCACACATAGCATTCCACAGTAATGGTTGATTTGTCTCTGAGCAGATAAGCGGCCGGCTGTCAGATACTTCCATATCTTCTTGAAGGTGGGCAGATCTTTCCAGAGGTTGACTCCATGAGAATATATATAACAATCTGGAGAGAATAACTTGCATTTGAGACAAAAACATCCTAATAGTTACTTGGTTATAACTTTCAAAATATTTTCAGTAATGAAACTACAGATTTAAAAATGGCGAGTGTAGTCTGTACCTCAGTACCTTGTCTTTTGGCTCTATATAGGACTACGCACTCTAGTGCATTCAGCATCTATACATTAGGATTGAAACGGAAAGCTTTGTGAATCTTCCCCCCTGCCTTTCATGTAACCTCAGAGAATTTAGGGCTGAATGGCTTCCCAGACCACTGAGGGAATATTTTATTCTTATTTACCTGAAAGGTAAATCTTAATACCTCTGCTCCTTAATACAGCTGTTTGACATAGCTCCTTAACTTTGCTATGGAAGCTGATATGCATGTACAGATGGAGTCATAGTGAATCATTTATATTGTCACATACTGAGTTCCCAGAGCATTTTTGAGGGATTTGCCTCTCCATTGGTTCTTGGTTTGGTTAATAGAACCATGAAGACCATCAGAGCCTAGAAGACTGATTGTTGCAAGCCACCACCAGTGAATTGATTTCCTGGGGATCAGGACTATTATTATTTATTTATTTATTATTACTATTTTATTTTAGATTCATGCCTCTGTCTCTACCACTAATCACACTTCAAGCTCACATAGCCTACTGTATTGGTGCTAATACTTGGGTTTAGTGTTTAATGAAAGATCCTTTGGTTCTGGATTTTGATCTCTAGTGCCTATATTTCAGATTGTTGGTAACTCTCACCTATAATTTGCTATTGTAAGGGATGATTTGTGTGGCTCTGTATTCTGCCTCATTGTTTAACAGAAAAAACTTTTAGAATGTCCCCTTCTGACTGTTGACTTCTGGCTCTGAGAAACATCCCTCAAATGTTTACACTCAAAGTGCAGGAATATCTCTTTAGAAGGAAAAACTGTTTACCTCAAATTCTGTTTCTTTGAAGATCTGTCTTGACGATTATGCAGGCATCCAAGAGCCTGAGTCCTATATAATGCTATTTTAGGATAAGCAGAATTACTTATAAGTAACCCCCCTTTACCTGCCTTGAAATGCTTGCTGCTCTTAATCTACAAAGAAATATTGCAATCCCTTGATATGGTTAGGAAGATTTTGTGCGATTGCCCTAAAACTTCATCCAGCATTAGTAAAGGAGTATAATTTGGTATAATAACTCTTCATGTCTCTGAATGAACGAACCTCTTCTGAGAAGTATCTGGCACTCATAACACAGAGAAATAAATCCTAATAAAAATGACATCCTTCTCCATAATCAGACTTTAGAGAAACACTGAAGACTTCTGGGGAAGATCAGGGAAATCTCATTACTGATTTCCATCACCTTTGCCCAGTAACTTCCTACGTGACCTGTGACCTCTTGAGGTCCCTTCCAACTCTGATATTCTATGATACGTATGTGTAAATGTTATAAAATGTCACCAAATCTGTAGCATTCAGAACATGTTACTGGAATGAAAAGCAATTTATATTTGAATGTTTTCCAACTTCTTCAATTAATACTGAGCATTTATAGATGGTAAAAAATAAATAAATACATAAATAATTGGTCTGTTTTTATTCCCCTCTTTTGCATGTCTTAGGTTCGGCATGGTGCAGGCACTGCGCTGAGGGAAATACTTAAAGCACATGGGAAAAGTGGTGGCAAAATGGGAGACAGTACTGTAGAAGAGGTAAAATTAGAAGTCGATAACCAGTTTATTGGAATACAGGCCAATCAATATTTAAGTGTAGCTTCTTTTGCAACCTGCAGAACTTTTCTCTTCAAATACTAAAATTGGGATACACCGATGATAGAGGCAATCTAGGAGTGGCTGTAAAAGGTGTAATCTAATGACAATGTAAATCACCTTTTTAAAAAAAAAAAAAAAAAAAAAAAACAACAACCTTGACAATTGAGTGCAAACTTGAATTTCAAGAATCAGCTTTGCCATTAGAAAGTATTGGAATCAATATGTTCCAAAGTTGTGACAAGGCAAATTCTACAGTTTAAAATAGTTTGGCTAATTTAATAAACCTAATTTAGCTAAAATGGCTTTTAGATTATAAAGCAAGTTGTATAATGCTTTTTAATAGGAAAGCTGATTCCATTGGCTTGCTTTGGATTACTAAACCAGGAAGAAGTATTGAGAAGGCAGTCCCCATTTATTTAAAAAAAGCACTTGAGTGGGCTATTGATCTAGTAGCCCTTAGTAAGTTTTTAGAAATACCTGCTAACTTCTGCCACCCTTCTTCACATAGTTGCCCTATAATCCTCTGAGCTGGCTGTTGCAAAAGGGACTGTAAGAAAGGCATCAATGCCTCACCCCAATTGCAGAGCAATTGGAAAGTAGTCAGGTCTATAAGAGCCCGTGCTGTAGAGGATGTTCAGGGTTTATTTGTTTTTATTTTTTTCCTTGGGGTAAGGGCACATGTGAGAGACATACTTTTACAGCCCAGCAATTCTGCACCTTTGCGGTGGCCCAGAGAGGCCATTACCATGGAAATGCAAGTTGGACTGCCCTACCCAGTGCTGGGAGCCCATTACTCTGGGAGGGGGGAATGAGGTGGACAGAGAGGTACAAGCTGCCATCTCTCCTTTTTGCATCCATGCAAGGATGAATTTGCCCCATTGGAACTTTTTGCAGAATACTTCTTGTGAGTAAGGATGGGAGAATATGAACCTAAATATTTAGCCATTGACGGAATTCTAAATTGTATAGTCTTTAGTTCTTTTCTTGTTTGAAAATGTACTTGTCCGATGGAGATTGCAATTCATTGTCAGAACTGGGAAGAATAAAGTAAATAACAAGTATAGCAATAAAACTACATAAATTTCATGAATATTAAAATGATAGCTTTTGGGAGGGATTGGTGGAGAGCTGATATATTTGAGGGGTCTTGGGGGGTGAAGGTGGTTTTGGTAATGTCTTTTAGCATTTGTATAGTGTTCAGTCTCTAGAGTCTAGTGAACTTGACTTACTGTTTAAATAGAGATGGAGGAAACCTTAACTAGCGCAGGGCTTAGCAGAAATTGATTGCTTTCATTCTATCTCTTTTCCTAGAATAAAACAATACTTGATGGTTTATTTTAGACTTATTTGTAAATGTGTTCAAACAACTATTACAAGATTCAGTAGTTGACTTGTGTTGTAGGGAATGGGCATTACTTAGTGTTTGCGAGTCTTAAGATTTTCTAAAATTTAATAATATTTAGAAGTATGAATATACAGAGATGGGTATATAGTAACAAAACTGGATCTAGTAACTAGATGAGCACATAAAATATCAACTGTTACAGCTGTTCTTTTTTAACATCTGCATAGTGTCACAATTTGCTCACCTTGACCAATGCAGAGAAGGAAAAGATTGTTTATTATTTGCAGTGTTCTTGTATTACCCAAGTAGTTTGTTTCTTCAGATTAAAATCAATGAATCTTGGCTGATGTTTCCAGTTCTAAAAATGAGGCAGAAATTTCCAAGTAGTTCACTTCTTATTTGGATAAGGAAAAAGTTCCTAAATGCTGGTTTGGCTCTCCTCCCACCACCAAAAATAATTTTTTGATGTGACCACTTAACCCTTCATATATGGTTCAGCCCCATAAGAGCTTGAGTGTTCTGTCACATGGGTAGAGCACAGAGGTACTGATGAAATGAAGTCAACCTCTTTCCAAACCCAGGGCTAGAGTCCAAGACTGTGCCCTATGCCCAGTTGTTGATATCGGAACCATAGTGATTCATCATTTATCCTTTGGGAGGCCTTTGTGACCCATATGGGGCCCATGTGGAGACCCTTTCCTCAGCACAGAGTGGTGCACATGCACCCTTGCACAGTTGCTCCACTTGTAGTCCTGCTGCTCAACTTCTGTGTGGCCTTGGCTACACTGGCGCTGTACAGCGCTGCAACTTGCGCTCAGAGGTGTGAAAACGCCCCCCCCCCCCCCGAGCACAGCGCTGTAAAGCGCCAGTGTAATCAGCGCTGCGAGCGAGCGTGAGGTGGAGTACTTGCAGCGCTGCGAGAGCTCTCTTGCAGCGCTGGCGGCGCGACTACACTCGTGGCAGTGCTGTGAATTCTCAAGTGTAGCCAAGGCCTAAAAGACTTAAGTGGTGCTTGTGACCTTGTGCTGCCCCTCCATACAGTGGATTAATGTCACTGTTGGAGACTTAAGTGATTGGGGGGCTAGGGGGAGAAGATCTGCTTGTAATACAGATATACGATTAGTCACAGGTTTAATTACTGTGATACAATCTTCTCAGTATGAATTTAGATAAAGCAAAGGAATCTTGAGAATTTTTCTATGAACGAATTTAGCAAACAGTATTTAATTTCCTTTATTTTTTTAACAGATGGCTCAGCAGCATCAGGAATGGCTGGAAGACTTAGTTATTAGACTCCTTTGTGTCTTTGCATTAGACAGATTTGGAGACTTTGTTTCAGATGAAGTAAGTGTCGACTCTTAGACTTGCTAATCTATTTCCATGTCAGACTTTATGTAGAAATGCTTTGATTTGTGTCCATTATTCACTATGTCCTAGGTTGTAGCACCAGTACGTGAGACTTGTGCTCAGACTTTGGGAGTAGTATTGAAACATATGAATGAGACTGGAGTTCATAAAACTGTGGATATTCTCCTGAAGTTGCTCACACAAGATCAATGGGAAGTGAGACATGGCGGTCTGCTAGGAATCAAGTATGCTTTGGCAGTTCGTCAGGTAATCACCTTCTGTGGTTGTTTTGTTTTTTTTTTTCTATTCAAAGTCACTAACACTAGAAAAATTTTGTTTTCACAGAGACTTATTGTAAAAATCCAGAAACAGGAGTGAAGAGAGTAGAAGGTGGTATATGAATTTGATGCTGTCATTTGTTTTCAAGAAACACATGTTTAAAATATATGGCATATTAAATTAAACCATATCCAGTGGTGACTCCCCCCCCCCCCCCCCGTGGTAAAACACTGTGGCTTGGTACAACTGAAGTCCCTCAATTAGAGGTTCTAATAGTGGAATAACAAAAGTGTACTGCAGGTTCTGATTGAGGCATATTTCTAGGACAAAGTCACTCTAATTTATAAGCTAGATTAGCTTTCCTTCATGAGTGGTAACTTTTTAACTATTCAGAATGGTTGCTATTTCTGTTTATCTGACCAAATTGGGGGGGGGACGGAAGGGGTGGTAGTTTTTTTTGTTTGTTTGTTTTTACTTGTTGGTTTTTCAAAAGAGAAAGAAGAGGACTCTGAGATTTTGGAAAGATATTCAGTTTAATAAATGCTTCCTTATTCAATTTATGAATTAAACTTGTTTTTTAGGATATGATTAATACTTTATTGCCTAAAGTCTTGCCTGCAATAATTGAAGGTCTCCAAGACCTGGATGACGATGTCCGAGCTGTTGCTGCAGCATCTTTAGTACCAGTAGTGGAAAGCCTTGTTCACCTTCAATCACAAAAGGTGAATGGCTTATTTTCTACATTTTGACTTCGAAAAGTTCATCTTGGGTCTGAACAAGAAAGCAATGTTTATAGTGCAGTACACAAATTTTTAATTCCTGTTATATAGAAGACTCACTTATCTTACAAAAAGAGAGGGAAAAAATAAATAACTTCTCCCCTTGTGCTTATTCCTCGAGGTACCCTTTATTCTTAATACACTGTGGGATGCTCTTCTGGAATTGGATGATCTGACAGCTTCTACAAACAGCATCATGATCCTTCTTTCCTCCCTTCTAACTTATCCTCAGGTCCAAAAATGCAGGTACCTCTTTCCAGCTACTACTTAAGAGACCGATCCAAGCATTTGTTACCGAAGCAGTTCATATTGGAATAATCTAAATTCATAGCAAATTACACTGTATATGGAGGAGATAATGTATAATGTTGGGAAGGTATCTTTCTGCAGCAAATGGATGCTGGTATAAATTTGAGGACAAATTTTGTAAGTTGGTCAAAGGCTATTAAAGGGCAGTGCACTTTCTTTTTTAGGACACACTAATAATCTAGTACCAAAATTTAACACACTTGGTCACTAGATTTAACACCACTCTTTGTTAAGAAATTAAAAGTTAAAAAGCAATAGCCACTACTTATGCATGACCCTTAATTATTTCTGTTGTGCTAAGTGGGAGCTGTTAGCCTGCACTAAACTGCCCCATCCTGCAGACTTCATATACACAAACCCTGTTGACTATAACGGGAGAGTTACACAGATGCAACACACATCCAAGGTCTTTGGGGTCAGACCCCAAGCAAAAGGCAAAGGAATAAGTCCATCTTATTCACAGAACCACTGGCTGTATCATTGATGCAAGGAAACAAGTAAATAGAACAAACTGGACAAATCCATGTTGGCTTCTGTTCAGTAAACAGAATTCCTGTGTCTCTTCTCTCCCCCCCCCCGCCCCCCCCCCCCAAAACACCAAACCAAAACAAAAAAACACCTGACTATGCATACTGAAACTTTCACTTAAAGCGTAGGCAGACATTAGTAAACTTACCCTTGTTCCTCTTCTTTCTCCATATTTTTTTTCCCTCTTTTATCTGTCTCCTCTAATTGTCTTGTCTACCTGATTAAATATTACCAGTGTGTATCTTTGTAAAGGATGAGAACATCTCACTATATTTTTATCATCCCTACTCATACATCAGGGAGATTCATTTTTTAAGACTCTAATCCATTATTTAATAGTTGGGTTTTTTTTTTTGGTCTCCACTATCTCAAATTTATTTAGTTGTACTGTCATGGCCCTTTTTAACAGGCGGGGTGAGGGGGGAGAGAAAGAGGGCTTTAAAATGCTGTCAGCAGGAAAAAAAAGAAAATTTAAAGTGATTTCAAGCTCTTGGTTTTTGTCCCCAAAATCTTCCTTCTCATCGCTTTCTTGGTCACTGTGAACACCACCACCATTCTCACTGTCACTCAATCTGGGTGTTGTCTTTGACTGGGTCATTTCTAGGCTGCTGCCTTTAGACCATGTCTAAATATTGTCTCTTCCTGCCCTAAGTCTTAGGGCTTGTTTACATTGGGGAATTGAGTAGCACGGCTATTCTGGAATAGCCATTCTGCAGTAGCTCTTCAGGCATAATTTAGTTATTTTTGGAATTGCTCTCTGCACACTATTCTGAAATAAGTGACCTTATTCCAGAATAATGTCTGGACATGGGAATTATTCTGGAATAGCTGTGCTGATCAATGTCCTTCATGTAGACAAGGCCTTCAGAGCCAGCCTTTATGATCAATTCATACAAGTAAAACTCTTGACGTGGCTCTCATCTAGTGTCTGGGCTTGTGTGATGGGGTTCGGTCCATCACTGTGTGGCGCCTCCTGCAGGCTGTCCTGGGCACTAGTGCTGTAAACCAGTGCACCCTCTTTTGGTGATGTCTTGCCATCGTCACTTCTGCTCCAGGGACCCACGTCACTCCCAGGACTGTGGTGTCCTCTTCATGATACAACCACATAGCTGTGCCATACTTGGTGTTTCCCCCCCCTTCTGGGCAACAGTATCAGTGTCCCTCAGTCCAGCCACTTCCTCAGTGGCAAGTGGAGGTCGGGGGGACCCAGGCCTGCCTACTACTCCGGGTGGCTGCCACTTGCTGCATCCCCTCCAACTTCTCTGTAGATCTCCAAATATTCCTTGTGACCCCAGCACCCTCTTTTTTTTTTTTTTTTTTTTTTTTCTCCCTTGCCTCACAGCCTTAGCCTGCAAATCCCTGAAGCCTGCCAGGCGCTGCCTTTAGCTCCCTGGGTCTCCACCTGCTAGGGCAACCAGACAGCAAGTGTGAAAAATCGGGACAGGGGGTGGGGGATAATAGGAGCCTATATGAGAAAAAGACCCAAAAATCTGGACTGTTCCTATAAAATTGGGACATCTGGTCACCCTACTGCCTGCAGCACTACTATGTGCAGGGTGCTTGCTGCCCTCCACCTGCAAGGCAGCCAGTCCTCCTCCCTCCTCAAGCTCCAGGGAGTGACTAAAGCTGCTCTGTACTGCAGCTTTTCTTATATGGGCCTGCCCGGCCCTGATTGGCTGCTCCTATAAGCCCTTCTGTGATTGACTGCCTTCTGTGCAGCCTCCTTATGGCTTTATTAGGGGCCAGTGTGGGGCAGATACCCAATTGTGGCTTGTCACTGCCTCTCTGTTCTTCCCAAACGTTATCTTGCACCCTTTAAAATACATTCAAAACACTGCTGCAAAGATTATCTTGACTTGTAGCTCTGGCCATGTCACCATCCACCCTTAGCACCCCTCTCCTAACTGGCCCATTTTCACTGCATCAAATACACTACTCAGGTTCACCTTTATGTTCCTTTATCTCCTAGTCCTGCCCTAGCTATCACTACTTGTCCGCTATTGAGGCTCACCTCTATTTCACCAAAAATGCCAATCTTCTTTGGCGGCTGTTCAGATTTTTCTCATAAGCACCTTCATGTGTTTTTTCTATGCCATCCTTTATGCATAAAGGAGTTTCCTGTAACAATTTAGTATCCTCATTCATCTCTCTCCTTAATTTTCCTTTGCTGTGATGGCTACAAAACACTTGATAATGGCTAGACAGCTGATGTGCTCTGACCACTGCTGCTTTTACTTACAGTAGTCTCACATTGAGGCCTATAGTTTATTATTTGCAGTGCAGAAACAAATTAAGTACTTTAGGAAATCAAAGTAGAGAGATTCTGTGAGAAGCTACTGTGAATTAAATCTAAGGGTTCAAGTTACATCATAATGACCTTTGAAAGTAATACTAAGCCTTTTGGATTTTTCCTTTTTTTCCTCCAGCTGATGGTCTGAGGTTTTTGTTGTTGTGTATATATGGCTCTTATCCTTGTGTCCCTCCCCCTTTAAAAAATTAAATAAATAAAAATCCATCTTTCATTTGACTTTCAAGCTATTCTGCAACTCCTTTCTTTTCAGCAACCCTAAGTTTTGAAATTTCACTGTGATATAGAAACTTGAATTACCATTAGAAGAGTAAATCATTTTAGCTATTTTGGGAGCTGGGATGCGGCATGAAGGGTAAAAAATATAGTTTTGCTATTTTAAAAGTCACAACGAACCAGTTTATTGTACAAGTTAAAATTAAACTAACATTAATTTAATGCATAACATGTGACTTTACTGCCATGTATTATAACACTTCTTCTGTATTGGTTTGGGTTCACCTACTTTTCCATTTTGTATGTATTATATGTGACTCTATAGGTATAATCTAGTTTACATAACTTCATAAAGAGACTTTCGGGAATATTCTAAACATAAAACTAAGTGGCATTCTCAGTCTTCTGTTTTCAAGTAGCATGTGCTGCTGCTGATTCCCCTTTCACCTGGGGGGGAGGGATAGCTCAGTGGTTTGAGCATTGGTCTGTTAAACCCAGGGTTGTGAGTTCAATCCTTGAGGGGCCACTTGGGGATTTGGGGCAAAATCAGTACTTGGTCCTGCTAGTGAAGGCAGGGGGCTGGACTCAATGACCTTTCAAGGTCCCTTCCAGTTCTGGGAGATGGGATATCTCCACTAATTATTATTATTTTATTATTGCTGATGTGTGGGAGGCAACTTTAGTAGAGGGCCAATTTTGTTTGAGGTGTGTGTGTGTGTGTGTGTGTGTGTGTGTGTGTGTGTGTGTTTTGGTTTTTTGTTGTTTGTTTGTTTTTTGCCAGAAACAGGAAATGAAAAAGTGTAAATCAATACCAAGAAAACTAATGTTTTCACTCAACCTCTCCCTCACTTAAACAGTGAGTTCATTAATGCCAGAATTAAAAGTGGAGACCCATCTATCCTTTGATACCTTTTTAGTCGGAGATTGGCTACACCAGGGTGTGAATCTGGAATTTGTACCACTTCTTGGGTGTATAATCTGCTTTTCATGGTATGCAGTAACTCAGTGGAATTTATGGGGAAGACCCATATGATGAACTCTAGTAGTTTGATTTTACAACAGTAACAAACCGCTTCAATCAAAGTGTTTTTTAAATCACTGTAGTGTAGTGTGCATATTGCAATTTAGTGGTTGCTCCACACCACTAAAAGTCAGTGGGGGCTTTTACATTGACAAAGGATGCAGACCCATTGTGAATCTCTGTTTTGAATGGAGCTTTTCTGTGGAAAAAAGATTTTTCCTATTGGAGGGTTTAACTCTATATCCTTAATCTTGGGAGGTAAATTGAATATCTAAAAATAAAATCCCCTTCTCCATCTCCTCTTCCTCCACCTGTTTTGTTTTCCTTTCCTTATAATTTTTTCTCCCAATTCCTCCATTGTCTTCTGCTTCTGTCTCTCTTACCATCTCACAATCATGTGTACGTGCTGTTTATTCGTAGGACAATAATAACCCTTTAATAGCTGTAAATAACTGCCCTTTAAAGACAAAGCATTGGTAAAACGTTTGTTTTGAATTAATCAGTGGTTTTATTAATAAATATTTGCCTCTTTGTTTTGAGTGTACAGGCTTTTGATTCGTTTAGATTTATTGTAGTAACTAATTTTTGTTTCCTTTTAAAAAGGTTAGTTATGCTTATCCAATAGTCAGGATTACAGCAGTTAACTTTTCCACAACAATAAAGTGAAGAAATATTTCACCTGGGGGCTTTGGTGAAGACAATAAATCACTTAAGTTCTTTTCTTTAGATAGAATTATGATATTAAATCTTTCAGGAATCATCAATGAGATGCCTTGGTCAAAGGTTCTTATATAAATTATGAAAACTATTTCAGTATATTCTCATAATGTTTGTGCCAATGTTAAAATCTCAAGCAGGAAAAATTAGTTAAGGCAGAAACTTTGTAATTCGCCCCATTGCATGGAAGATGGTATCTCCAATGAGTTCATATGTAATAACTATTTTAATTCTCAGGCACAAGGAGGAGTTAGCTAAGGAAAAGTTTCATCCTTAATGCCTAACTGCATGACAGTGAAGAAATTGACTGACCTTTAAAATGAAATGTGCTTATTTTCTATGTGCTTGGTTGGGGTGGAGGTAGGAAAGGGGGACGTACTTTATTTTAAGTGTGGAAGAAACCATAGTAATTAAGGATATAGTTACAGTAGGCCTTACTAATTTGGACAAGCTTCTGAATTTTGCCATTAACAAGTAAACACACTTTATATAAAAAAAAAAAAAAAAAAAAAAAACACACACACAACTCAAACCATTTATTTTGACCATTGTAGTTGACCTATAACTTGATCCTGCACTTAACATGGCCTGGGGAATACACAGTGTTACTTTTTAACTAAATATTATAACTGGATATAAATAGAATGAACTTACTTTTTTTTTTTAATTTCCTTTCCTTTTAAACCCCTTCCCCCCCCCCCCCCTCCAAAATGTACCAGTATCCAGCAATCCCTCACCATTTTGGTCCCACGCGTATGGCCATTCTTGCATCATACTATATCATCTGTTCGAAAAGCAGCATTGGAAACTTTATTTACGCTGTTATCTACCCAAGACCAGGTAAGAACTAATAATTATAATATCACTTACCAATTACAATTCAGAAGTGGTTTGTGCATGGTCTTTGAGTCACTTGATAACTCTTACAAGTTATGTGGAAAACATTTGTGGTCTACTTCCTCTCTGGGTAGAGGTAGATGCCACTTTAATAGCAAGAACCTAAAATAATATATGTTTAAATTACATTGTATGTTTGAGAAAATTCTCACTCATCATATCCCTGTCTTCAGAGTTCTTCAGCCTGGCTAACTCCGATTCTGCAAGATATGTTGAGGCACATTTTTCAGTTTTGTATTTTAGAAAGCAGCCAAGATATTCTGGACCTTATTCACAAGGTATTTATTTAACTTATGACTATGCTTTCTCTTGTTCATAAGTCTGACTCTCTTTTATGTGCCACCCTTTGTCAGATGCATGACCTTCAGTCTACCTAATTGCATGGTGTTCTACTGCTGTACGTTGATTTCACTATGATCACTGTGAAACTGTTCCTAGATCTTGGATGTCATGTTGATCAAACGTTTGCATAGATACCATGATACGTATTTCTAATGTACACAACTTTTTTTTCCCCCCTCCCTCAAGGTGTGGCTGGAACTGTTAAACAAAGCATCAGTACAATACGTGGTAGCAGCGGCTTGCCCATGGATGGGAGCCTGGCTCTGCTTAATGATGCAGCCTTCTCACTTGCCTATTGATTTAAATATGTTGCTAGAAGTAAAAGCCAGATCAAAGGTAAAAAAACAATTTTTAAAACCTTTGTGGGAAATCAAGGAAACCAGTGATTACTGAGGTGCTGTAGCAAGACTGTGACTGGCCTGTGTAGAAAGGAAGGACAGTGCTATTGCCTCCAAGACTCTGTGGGCATTGTTACCATATAGGTGGAACTATGAATCCCCACAGCAGCCTGCAGGGCAGTTCCACTATTTGTGTATGTGGCCATTCAAGGAAATACAGTCCCAACTGGAGTTCCACTTGCACCAATACAGTTTTGCATCACCCTGACACAAGCCAGTACCTAAATGGCACAACTTGGCCCTGTATAAGAACTTTAAAATAACAAAAAAACTTGTCATTTTAAAGTTCTTATAAAGTTTTGATGCTGTTATTACAGATATGGCACGATTTTTCTTCTTTATATAAATAATTTTTCAAGGCCAAATACAAAAGTATGTAATAAAGCCTATTGTGCAATTAATAGAAGCTGTTTAACTAAAAGTAATTTAAACATTAGTTCACTCAAAAATGCCTTGGAGCCTGTCTAGCAGATACTCTAATTCTCCATGTAATAAATACACCTTAGACCTGGTCTATATCTAAAACTTGTCACTCAGGGCTGTGAAAAATTTTGCACCCAGTGCACTGTAGTTAGTCAACCTAACCCCTGGTGTAGATGCGGTTAGGTTGATGGAAGGAGTCTTCAGTTGACCTAGCTACCACCTCTCGAAGAATTGATGTTACAGGAGTTGTAAGTTGATGAAAGGGGTGTTTGTGTTGATGTTGCTTACATCGATGTAGGAAGTGTCTATGCTCCTGCACTGCTGTAGTGTACCCTTACCCATCTGTGGATGGATCAAACTATGCTCTGTGCTCCTTGTTAAACCCTCTACCATTTTATAAGGTTCTAGATACTTATTATTTCAACATATTTTCATATCTGATCTGTAGTACCTACGTGTATCATTTCTCCAACTTCTGTTTGCAGAACTGAGTCAGCTTTCTCAGGATTACTTTACTCATGAGAAACTGTCATATGGTGTTTTTTCTTTTCCACTTGTTTTGGCCTCAGATTCAAACTGGAGGTCTAGCACCATATTGGCTTAGATAAGTGAGTTAATATTCAAACCAGGCCACACATTTAGCAGTGCAGAGCCTCAGCAATAAGCCCATAGTCCTCTATCCATGATTGAAGCACCTTCAGAAGTCATTGTCAAGGTGATTCAGAGATCCTGTATTAATGTACAATCAAATCTGGTGTGGCTATTTGTCACATCGTTGCATAGAACAATTCTAATTTAATATGGAAATGTGAATGATTTTTGTTTTATCTGAAATACAGAAAACTTTGGAAAGCAAAACAGACAAGATTTCTTATTACTTAATAAACATCTTCTGTATTTATTCCATAGGAAAAAGCAGGTGGCAAGCTGCGTCAAGGTCAAACCCAGAACAAAGAAGTGATACAGGAGTATATTGCTGGTGCAGACAGCGTTACAGAAGATCTGGCAACCAGGGATTATGTTGTTATGCGAGCCCGGGTGATGGCAGCAAAGTCAGTTTGTAGAAAATATGAAAAAAAGAAAAACAATACATAATCTAAAAAAGTTGTTATATTTGTAAAATTTTTGCTAAAATCTAACTGTATCTGAGACATTTAACTTTGTCTTTAAAGTATGAACCAAGGAATGAGAATAATGTTACTGTAACACTTTTTTCCCTCTTTGGTCAAGGTTGTTAGGAGCACTTTGCTGCTGTATTTGTGATCCAAGTGTAAATACCGTTCCTCAAGAAATAAAGCCAGCTGAATCACTAGCTCAGCTACTGCTTTTCCATTTGAATTCGAAATCTGCCTTGCAGAGGATTAGTGTCGCGTTAGTAATCTGTGAGTGGGCTGCCTTGCAAAAGGTAGGATGCTTTTTACAGCAAAAATGAAATATGGTTTACTAAATTAATCAAAACAGTTCCTGTTATTGTCTGAAATAGAAGTACAACGAAAAGGCTAATACTGTATTTTTATACTGTTAAATGATGAAATCTGAGAGGAGAAACCATGGTATAGAATGATTCTGAATTATTTTGAAGTTGGCTAAAAGGCAACTGTGTGGTTCAATGAATGTGTTTAAGAGTTCTACAAATATGGACTCTGATATTAAGACAGTTGAGTATCCATATTTTCTGCATAAATACATACTATTTTTCCTTTTATTGTGATTTTATTCTTGTTTAGTAAGTTATCCTCATTCATGTAAGATTGGGTGTAAAACCTACTTGGAAAAACTTTTCCATTAATACAGTACTGATGCTGAATTTTCGTAAAATGTTGGGATCATTAACTGTTTTCATGGTATACTGAAGTTTGTATGCACATCTTCATTTTTGTTGCTTTACGTCTTGCTATGTTAAAAGCTTTAAAGTTTGTTCAGGAACATCTAATTTATTAGCAGAGTTCAATTGTGTTCCTTAATCTTAATTGAACAAAATAACCAGTATGAACACCTTGAAGAACTGAATTGATTGCCTTGTTCTGTTTTAGGAATGTAAAGCTGTGGCCCTTTCTGTGCAGCCACGCTTACTTGGAGTCCTTTCTGAGCACCTCTATTATGATGAAATTGCTGTTCCTTTTACACGAATGCAGAATGAATGTAAACAGCTCATTTCATCACTAGCTGATGCACACATTGACATTGGGAACAGAGTAAACTACAGTGTGTTTACAATAGATCAAGCTAATGAACTGGTGAGTAAATCTGAATGAAGAGGTAGCTTCTAGTCATAATTTTCAATGTGCTGTGTAATAATGCTGAAGAATTGCAATAGTTTTTAGAAGTCCAGACATATATTGTGACTTGATTGGGCGCTTTCTCAGGTATAAGATAAGAAATGGATGTTCATTATATGTGCACAGAAGATGAATCAAAAGATTAGCAGCATGATATTTTTCCCATTGAAACATATGTATCTTACAGAATTATAGAGGCACCATTTTAAGCTCACCTACTGGATTCACTATCAAAATCCTTTTAGGTCAACACATTTAAAAACACTTATGCAGTCAAATGTAATTGAGGCTGATAGGAAATATGCAAATCAAGGTTTCCTAGGAATGGTAATTTTTCTTCATGATTGAATATGTTCATTCCATCTTAGATGTGTGCACACCCAGGGCCCCAGAGCCAGAGATATTTTTTCCTTAGCAGAACCTGTCAGAGTGTTACATGTGCCCTGTCCATGATGGTATAAAGGAAGGATGAGGTGGAGGATGGGACAAAGTAAAGCTTCCTCTGGGAAGAGATGCTCCCCAATACAGACCTCTTCTTTTCATTAACGATCATTGAGGCAAGCCTCTCACTTCAGTACCGACCCCTTCAATGCAAAAAATATCTTGGTACTGATGACACTAGAGGGCTGTCCAGCACATGGGACCTGTTCTGTATCTCCGAGCTGGATTATCCAGTAGTGCAGTAGACAAACTAGCTGGTGTACTGCTTGATTTCAGGCTTCATCTATAAACTTACAAAGATTGTTCACCCCTTGATACCATGATCACAGTCCAGGATATCTCTGACCCACACTTTCCTACTGTCTTGGAAAGACACTGTTGTATGCCTACCCTCCCATTCCACTCCTTCCAAGAGTTTTGCTCAAGCAGGATTATGCTCATGTGATCCTCCTAGCACTGGTGTGCCCTCACCAGCATTGGTTATCCATTCTGCTGAGCTTACTGGATAGAGGTCTTTTGACACGATCTTCAGAACCACACTTGATCTCCCAGTACCATTGTCTGTACATCGCAACCTGGCTGCTCTCCATCTTATGGCCTGGTTGCTCCATGGTTAACACTTAAGAGGTGGAGTGTTCAAGGAATGTTATCTACTACATATGTTTACCTGTTGAAGTGGAAACAGTTCTCCTTATAGTCAAAGCAGAAGGGGTGATCGGTCAGTCCTGGCTGCTATCGATCATGTTTTGGACTACTTGTTCCCTCTGAATCAACAAGGTCTATTGATTAGTTCAATCAGGGTTCCCCTCATAGTTGTCTCCACTTTACATACTGCGGTTGCAGGCCACAGTGTATTCTAATCCAATGTCAGTTAGATTGATAAAAGCTCTGGACGTATCCCTAAATCATGAATACCATTCCTCCCTCGGACTAAAATCTGGTGCGAACAAGGTTGATGGATCCACTCTTTGAACCAGTGGCATCCTGTTCTTTTCTGCATCTCTTTGAAAATAGCACTTTTGGTAGCTATGACTTCCACAACAAGGCTGACAATTAAAAGTATTGGTGGCTGACCCTTCTTACACAGTTTGAGGACAAAAGTATACATACATCCGCATCTGAAATTCCTGATGAAAGTAGTTTTGGAATTCCACCTCAATCAAACCATATACTTAGCGACATTCTTTCCTAAGCCCCATTGTCATAAGGATGAAGAGAAACTCCATATTTTTTTTTATGTGAAAAGGGTATTGGCTTTGTATTTGCAGAGGACTAGATCTTTTTTTTTAGGTCATCATCTTAGTTATAGACAGGATGAAAGGCCTTTCATCCTGGCCAGAGGATTTTTGTTCTGCATACTCCTGTGATATGAGATTGCAACGTACCCCCATCTGGAAGGGTGGTAGCATACTGTAAAAGATCTCATGAAGTTTCCACACCATTTTTGGCTTAGATGCCTAATAGCAGTCCTTTATAGAGCTGCAACTTGGCCATCAGTGCCTAGTTTTACTACTCATTACACTATATTTCAGCATTCCAGAGAAGATGCAGAGGTTGGATGAGTAGTTCTTCAGTCCTTATTCAAAACCCTCTCTGAAACCCACCTCCCATTTGAACGGCTTGTGAGTCATCTAAAGTGGGACATGTGCAATCATTCGAAGAATAATAGTTACTAACCTATTTTGTAACTGTTGTTTTGAGATTTCATATATCCATTCCACAGCCCACCCTCTTTCCCCTTTATATCAGTCTGTCAGGTAGGAAGAAACTGAGTGGGCTGTGTGGTGGCTCTGCCCTTTATACCATTGCTCAGCAGCTGAGGGCTCATGCGCTGTCCCAAAAGGTACCATTTCAGGCGGGGGGAATCTGACTCTGGTGCAGTGGGCGTGTATACACCTGAAGCAGAATGCAGCGCATCTCGAAGTATAACAGTTACAGAACAGGCTAGTAACTTGTTTTTTGGTTTGTTAGTGGGTTGGTAAAGAGAGGACAAGGACAGTAAGAACATGCAGGGCTTTGGTTAGATGTTCGCGTATTACTGTGTTGAGGATTTCATTAAAAAACCTCAGACCAGGCTGCATTCTCCTCTCTCTCTCCTTCCGCGCCTCCCCTTTCTCCCCAATAATTTAGTACATCAGTACACGGTGGTAGACTTTATGATCATGGATAAAGGAAACTTCACTTGAAAGGGGTTTTTCATAAAGCATTTGTGGCGAACATCCTACATATTTGGGCAGTAACACAATTTAAAAGCCTCATAAAATTTCTCCCCTTAGCACTTACAATATGACCTTAAGATTGCTACTGTATGTTTTTTGACAGCCCGATTAGTAGCTGATCTCAGATATGGATGTTTATTGATTTGCATATAAAGATTTTTTTTTTTCAAAGAGTATAAGGCCAGAAGAGACCATTAGATCATCTAGTCTGACCTCCTGTATATTACAGACAATTAAATTTCACTCAGTTACTCCTGGGTCGAGCCCAATAACTTGTGTTTTGACTAAAGCATGTCTTCCAGAAAATCATCCAGTCTTGATCTGGAGATTCCAAGAGATGGAGAATCTACCACTTCCCTTGATTGTTCTAATGCTTAATCATTGTCAAAAAATCATGCCTAATTCTAATTTTAATTTCTCTCTGGCTTCAGCTTCCAGCCATAGGTTCTTATGTCTTTCTGTGGTAAATTAGAGCCCTTTAGTACGCAGTACTCTTTCCCCATGCAGGTGCTTAGACACTAATAAAGTCACCTCTCTTCTTTTTGATATATTAAACAGATTGAGCTCTTTAATAATCTCACTCTAAGGAATTTTCTCCAGGCCTCTGGTTCTTTTCTGAACTGTCTCCTTTTTTTCAAACTGAATTGTACATGTATTCCAGTATCAGTCTCGTCAGTGCCATAAACAGAGGTAAAATTACCTCCTTACTCCATACTCACTGCTCCTCTGTTAATATTGCTAAGAAGCAAGTTTGCCCTTTTTGCCACAGTGTCATGCTGGGAGCTCATATTGTTGCTTGTCCACTATGACTCCTAAGTCCTCTTCAGAATTATTGCTTTCCAGGATAGTCTGCCAGTCTGTAGGTGTGGCATGCATCCAGGAACAAGGAAATGCAGAACTTGACATTTGGCTGTATTAAAATGCATTCTCTGTGAAAGAATGCAGATTACCAAGTGATCCAGCTTGCTCTGTGTGATTAACCTGTCCTCATTATTTATCACTGAACGAATCATTGTATTATCCACAAATTTTATCAGCAGTGATTTTATATTTGCTTCCAGATCACCAACAAAAATGTTAAAAGTATGTTAGGCTCAAACGGATACCTGAAGAACCTCATTAGAAACATGCCTATATAATGATTGATTCCCCATTGACAACTACTTTTTGAGATCTACCAGCCAGTTCTTAATCCATTTAACCTGTGTCTTTAGTGATATTCCGTTGTGCTAACTTCTTATTCAGAATGTTGTATAATACTAAATCAAGGTATATTACATCTACACTGTTACCTTTATCAACCAAACTTGTAATCTCAAAGGATGAAATCAGGTGCATTTGACAAGACCTTTTTTCCATAAAACAAAGTTGAATGGTATTAATTATATTTCTATCCTTCAATTTTTCAATTGATATCAACTTTTTTCATGATTTTGCCCTGGATAAAGTCCAGGTAACTGGCCTATACCTACCCAAGTCTTTTGTTTTTTGTTTGCCCTTTTTTAATATTGGCACTACATTGGCACTCTTCCAGGCTTCTGAAATTTTTCTGGTATTCCAAGATGTATTAAAAATTAACATCAGCAATCAGATTTCCTCAGCCAACTCTTTTATAGGACTCTTGGGTGCAAGTTATCTAGGCCTGATGATTTAAAAACACTTATCCCTAGCAGAGGTTGTCTAACCCTCCTTGGTTACTAATGGACAGGAAAGTACTGCATCATTCTCTGACAGGAGTGGCCAACCTGTGCCTCCGGAGCCACATGCGGCTCTTCAGAAGTTAATATGCGTCTCCTTGTATAGGCACCGACTCCAGGGCTGGAGCTACAGGCGCCAACTTTCCAATGTGCCCGGGGGGTGGGAGGATCTCAGTACTCAATCCCTGGCTCTGGCCCAGGCCCTGCCCCCACTCCACCCCTTCCTGCCCCCTCCCCTGAGCCTGCCATGTCCTTGCTCCTCTTTTTCCCTCCCCATCCACCCCACCTGCACACCACGAAACAGCTCATCGGGAGGTGTGGGAAGGGAGGGGGAGGCGCTGATCGGCAGGGTGGGCGGGAGATGCTGAGGGGGCGGGGGGCTGCTGACGTATTACTGTGGCTCTTTGGCAATGTACATTGGTAAATTCTGGCTCCTTCTCAGGCTCAGGCTGGCCACCCCGCTCTATATGAATAGATCATTCTGCTTCTTTATAAATGCAACACAAATATTTAGTGAACACTTGTGTGTGCTCTCATTATTAACAATGTTACTATTTTCATCTAGTAATGAGCTCTGTACCACAGAGTAGGTGCAGCACTGTCCCTACCAGATTTCCTCTTGCTCTCTACCCACCTGTGTGCCTGGAGCAAGTTTCAGGGTAGTAAGATCAGCAAATTCTGATTAAATAGCAGACATAAGGCCCATGTCAAATCAAAGATCTTGAGTGTTCCAGGAGCATTGCAATCCTTTTATTACCAAGTCAGCTGAGGAGCCGCTCAACTTTCACGTGACTGCAGCATTGCACGTCTTGCCCCTAGTATGCTGGACAGCACAACTCCTCTTGCCTGTCTTTTTCTTAGACTCCCATGCTGGCAAGCAGTGGAATGTCTGGCTATTTCTGGCTGGGCACAGGACAACTGAGATATAGGGAATTCCAAGACTCTCCCCCAAGATTCAGTGACTTGCCACTTTGCCAGTCATCTGGGTCTTGCTGCAAAATTGACTGGTGGGAGTTAGGCAGATACTGAAGAGCATTCTTTGGAGTCAGGACTTATGTGGTATCCTTCTAACCATTTATCTGTGTCCCAGATGAGGAATAATGGGAGAGGGGTCCTGCAAGTAAGCTGGGGGAGAGAAGGGAGCTGTGAGCATGAATGGAGAGAAATAGAATGACGAACAAAAGTGAGGAGAAACAAAGAAATTAATGATGGGAGATATTTAGAAAGGGAGAAGGAAAGATAAAATCTACTGGAGGGATGTAAGGTAAAACACTGGTGGGGGGAGGCGAATCTGTCAAACAGAAGAAAATAGAAGTTGAGTGTAGGTTTTTAAAAAAAAAAAAAAAAAAAAAAAAAAATCACAAACCTGGCTGACATTAAATATTTATTCTACAAAGAGCTTCAATCAGGATATAAAATTTATTTTGATATGGTATACGTGTAGTGGGAATCCCAATTTATAGGTACCAGCTAGTACTTCTTTTTTATTTTTTTTAATGGGGAATAAAAAGAAAAGGGCAAGAAAAAAATGGGGAAGAAACAGACATTTTAAGCAAAGCTTCCATTGGCTTCCTTGGGGCCAGAATTTCACTGAGTGTTAAAGTTGAAGTGAAAGTGTGATCTCCTGTGTGTCTTTAACCCAGTATTTCTTTCATCATGCCCAAACCCCACCTCCTCTTTTTATAGGAAATCTGGTTGTGCTATAAGCACAAATTTTGTTTTAACTCTGGTTTTCTTTTCATTAGGTTACTACTGTTTTCAATGAAGTTACATCAGTTTTTAATTTAAATCCTAATATTTTACAACAATTGGACAGTAAACGACAACAAGTCCAAATGACGGTTACAGAAACAAACCAGGAATGGCAAGTGTTACAGCTGCGAGTCCATACTTTTGCTGCATGTGCTGTTGTGAGCTTGCAACGACTTCCAGAAAAACTAAATCCGGTCATAAAACCTTTAATGGAAACTGTCAAAAAAGAAGAGAATACACTGGTACAAAACTATGCAGCTTTATGTGTAGCTAAGTTACTTCAACAGTGTATATCAAGAGCTCCATGCCCCAACTCGAAGATCATAAAAAATCTCTGCAACTCTCTCTGTGTGGACCCACATCTTACTCCCTTAGCAGCATGTCCTGCGCAACCTCAAAGCAGCCATGAAAATTCTAAAGGTATATTGCCTAAGTCTGTCCGTTTTGAAAAAAAAAAATTGTGTACATGCAATATTTGTAATTTTACGTAGTAGATATCTCTACATGAGTGTTCTACTTGTTATGTATTTAAAATCAATCAGCTGTTTTAACTTCTTGTTAGGACTGTACGAGATGTCTGAAAAATTAGTAGCTATGTACATTTATGCCTTTGAACATAGCAGTGTAGCTTAAGAATTGGTTTTAGTGATTTTTCTGGAAGTTATTGTGTGAAAGACTTCTTAAAACACAACAAAATAACTGACTCCTGGGATGGTTTTTAAATTGGAATATTTCATGGAGCAGAAGTGTGATGCTATGTGGAAATGAGGGATGTGTTACTATTCTGTTAGAAGAATAATATTGCTGGTACAATTTTACGTAGAATAAACCTAATGTGGTTGCATGTTCTGCAGCCTAATCATAGGACAACTGACAATGAAATGTTCACAAATACATGTAATGAGGTTGTTAATGGAAGAAATCAGACCCTGCAAAAATAGTCTTGAAAATTAATGCTTTTCCATTCTTGTGCCTGAAAAGTAAATCTCTATCTCTCAGATGAACAATCTGAATTCTAAACTTTGAGACAAAATTTTTGAAATATTAAATCTATTGTGAGGCTTGACTAACATTTTATGTCCTTTGTGTGTGTTTAGAATTGGAAGTAAAATGCTTCTGAAGTAAATTCTAGGTAACACATTATACATATGGTACCCACATCTGATGAAACCTAAAAATGCAATTAACTGACCTTTTTAATACCACTCCTACTACTTGAAAGGTAGCTGAAAAATAAGGCTAGTTAACCACATCTGTATTAATCCTTCCTTTAGATATGTGGGTGCCCAAAGTATATTTCCCATCTTAAATTTCAAGGTAAAACGTTTGTAGAGACTCAGAAGTAGAGTTTGGGGAGTGAGTGTGCATCACAATAATTTTGGTCTGACATGCTGCTTTCCTTAAAATTTTTGTAAGTATACATTCAATTTTACTATGAAGTACTTGCTCATTATTAATGTGTGGTGTCCCCCCACATAGTGACCCAGTGGACTAGACACGCACTAATTAGGGAGGTGTGGCTTCTATTCCTGGCTCTCACTGACCCACAGTGTGATCTAGTGCAAGTCAAATCACCTCTTTCATTGTCCACATAATGTCCCACGTGTCTGATGAAGTGGGTATTCACCCATGAAAGCTTATGCTCCAGTACATCTGTTAGTCTATAAGGTGCCACAGGACTTTGTTGCTTTTTACAGATCCAGACTAACACGGCTACCCCTCTCATACTTGATACATAATGATATTTACCCTTCTTTGTAAAGCGAGTTGAGGTGCACAAAGAGTAGGTGATTGTTAACACTGCCACCTATTTCTGGTACTGTATTTTAAAGTAATTGTCAACTTTATTCTATAATAGGACCCAACTCTGAGAGAGATGGGATGCACCATACTGTCACCAAGCACAGAGGAATAATTACACTGTACAGACATCAGAAAGCTGCTTTTGCCATCACAAGTAGGCGAGGTCCTACACCAAAGGCTCCAAAAGCCCAAATTGCAGACCTGCCCACAGGCAGTAGTGGAAACATCGCCACAGAACTTGATGAGGTAAATAAGTTTGTTAGATCTTGATTTTCATTATACTTAAGGAGACATGTTCTTTCTAAATGTAGCTGTATTTTAGTCAATGGAGTTACACAAATGATGGAGCAATAGTTTTTCTTAATTAAAAACTGAGTCCATGTTTACTTTTTTATATTGTAAGCAGCATGAAGAATTTGTTCAAATATAGGAAGAATTAAATATCTATAGTAGTATTAAACTTAAAATAAATTAATTCTAAAGGGAAATATTTAGTCCTGAGTAAAACAGCTATTCATGTAAATGGGACATGCAGAGTTAAATTCTCAAGTACTACATTCAAAGTGTGCCCTTTCCCTGGTGTCTATGTTGGAGGAGAGGGACAGAAGACTGCTCAATATGTATTACAGAAATTTGAGACAGAACCAGATTTTTTTTTTAAGAACCTGTGAATTTCACACTTGTAATGTGTCAAAATACTTTTTGCAAGTGTTGTATTTACTACCGGTAGTTGAATTAAAGAATCTGAAAGCATCCCATTAATACATTATTCATTAAAATCTATTTCTAAACAATTTTATTTTAAGCCATTATAATTTACTCTGTAAATCTGTATTTCGTATTGCTTTGGGGGACCCAGTAGAAAGTAGCGTTAGACTGATAAATGTAATTATAGAAATAATAGCTAGTCTTCAAACAACTGGTCACCTAGCAAATTAAAGAAAAAATTTAGAGCTAATCTGTTTCATACAATAGACTAACTAGTGTAAATTCATTTGAAAAATATCATTTCTAAGGTAAGGTCATCACAGTTAAAAGACAAAAATCTTACTCACTCATCGCTAACTTTTAGTTTGAATCTGGAAGATATGATAACATGGCTTTGTCATTACACATTACTTTGTTTCCTTTCAAACATTCTACATTCATGCCTTTGTGTAAATAATTAAATGAATTAATTTACAATGTGCTTCCTTTTTGCTATTTTAAAAGTTGAACTGGATATCTTCTGCAGAAGCTTATAATCTTGAAAAAGTTCACAAACCATGAAAATCTATTCATATTTTATAAGTAACTCCAACCAGTAAACTGGAAATGGCATGAAATTAGTTCTGTATGCTCAATAAAAAGAGGTAACTGTTCTCTACGGTATTTTGTGGGGAAGAGATGCTTGCTGTGTTTTTTCTGAGGAAAAAACAAAGTTTCTATAATGCCAGATAACTTATTGTGTGGCTCTGAAACTCAAGGGATGCATTTACACTAGGGAATCTTATTTTAAACCTGTTCTACAGGTATACATGGCAGATGTTGGCAGAGCCTTGTCTATACTTTGGCTCCCATCAGTGCAGATTTTTCTTCTAAAACTCTTTAGTGTAGACCAGGGGTCTCCTACTCTATTTACATTAGGGCCAGTGCCAGTCCTCAAATCCTCCCAGTGGGCCATGTCACTCATGCCACCCAGAACCCGCCCCCCCACCTGCCTAAGGCTCTGGGAGGGAGTTTGGGTAGGGAGGGGGTGCAGGCTCTGGGAGGGGGTGTGGGGAGCAGAAGGAGGTGCAGGCTCTTAGACTCGCATGCTGGCAAGCAGTGGAATGTCTGGCTATTTCTGGCTGGGCACAGGACAACTTAGATATAGGGAATTCCCAGACTCTCCCTGGGAGGGGGTCAGGGGTGTGGCGCTTACCTAGGATGACCAGACAGCAAGTATGAAAAATCGGGACAGGGAGTGGGGGGTAATAGGAGGCTATATAAGAGAGAGACCCAAAAATCGGGACTGTCCCTATAAAATCGGGACATCTGGTCACCCTACGCTTACCTGGGACTCCCAGGCGGGGTGGGCTGGGGGGCCTCCACTTGCTTCTGCCCCCAGACACGGCCCCCACAGCGTACCATTGGCCGCAGGGGCACTCAGGGTGGGGGCAGTGTGGAGGCAGAGGCACAGCCCCGCCCCAGACCGCAGGGAGGGGCCGACAGCCACTGGAGCGAGCTGACAGACACCGCTCAGCTCCACTGTGCTGCCGGGACCCTGGGCCATTGTAAGTTGCCTGGGGGAGCACCCGGGGGTGGCAGGTGGGGTCAAGGGAGAGATCCGGCCCCAAAACTGCTGGAGCCCCACGGGCCGTGGTGGGGAGGCTCGTGGGCTGCAGATGGCTTGCGGGCCAGGAGTTTGAGACCCCTGTTGTAGACAAATCCAAAGTATGAACTTTAACTGGATATTTGCAAAAGTAGGACATATTTTCTGCCATGCTTATGCTTCAAAGAGCCCCATTTGCTCCACTAGGACTACTCACACAATTAAGTACTCAATGTGAGTAAGTCTGACAGAATCTATTCTATTGTAAATCAAAATTCATAAGCAGGTATGGCCCTGATTCAGCAAGGTAGTTAAACACATGCATAACTTTAAGCATGTAAGTAGTCCCCTTGACTTCAGTAGGACTACTCGCCTGCTTAGAGTTATGCATATGCTTAACTACCTTGTTAAATTGGGACCTAAAACACAAACTACTAACTGGATGCTGCATAGTAATTATAAATAGTTCAATTTGGTCTCCTGCATAATATCACTTGTAGAGAATGTAAGTGTCTGTACTGTGAATTTCCAGAGAGCAGTAATCACAGAAGTTACTCACCCTTCCCTCTCCCCTTTCTCTTGGTACAGGGTTCCAAAGGTATAAAAGTGGGAGCATTGCCCAACTGTCCTTCAGTATGTTCTACCACCAATGGTGCAGCAAGCTCAGATTGGACTCTGATAGCTTGTCTACGTGGGGAAGTTAATGAGCATCAAGTTAGGGTATGAATTTAAAGCCAACAGCTATTCTTCATGAACTCCCTGTGTGAACACACTTTCTGTGCATTAACAATGGCTTTGTGTGGTTTAACTTAATACATTTCTAAAGAGTATTAAGCTTATAATTGGAAAGGGCACTCTTAGTGCACAATAAGTGTCTCCTCATGAGGAGTTCATGCAGAGTAGCTTCATGCATTTCCCCATGTAGACAAGCCCTGAGTCTTCCCCTTGATGAACAGTAGTGTATAATATTGGCTATACAATCAAATTTGTTTAAGTATGAGCAGGGGGAGGAAATTCTTGTTTTATGTTTTGTTCAGTTTGCAGATTTGTTTAACATTTAAACCTTGCTTGAATGTAACAAGCTTTGCTTCATTTTTAAATTCCTTTAATCTACTTATTCCCTTAACCATATTTTAATTCTAGGCTCAGAAGCCATATATTGTACAGAGGAGAGGAGCTGAATTTGCCTTATCTACTATAGCTAAACATTTCGGTGCTGAAATGGTACTAGGATTGCCACATCTCTGGGATGCTATGGTTGGTCCACTAAGAAATAATACTAACCTAAACAGTTTTGGTATGTACACTTCTTATTCTATTCTTGTTTTTGTTTCGTTATAGCATACATGTTATCTGAAACTGGACATCTGTTTGTTTTAACAGATCGGAAGTCCTTATTGGAAAAGGGAGATGTGTCTGCTCAGGAGTTGGTCAATTCTCTACAGGTGTTTGAAACAACAGCAGCTTCAATGGACATTCAGCTTCACCCTTTGGTAATTAGCATGTTATACTTCAAAGCGATTTCCTGACAAAACAATTTACGTTCATTGCCATTGTTTAATATACTTTTTTTTTTTTTTTTACAATATTTCAGTTCTTTATATAGTTGTATTGCTATTAGTTTGCTTGTGTACTCTTTTCAGATCACTTATACTTGTCTCCTTAAGAAGAGAGACCGCTTCCTGCATTTATTTTTTTTAGCTTCTAGATGTGAAAGCTGCTTGTTCTATCCCTTCTCTATGCGCCTTTTTTTAAATATAGTTCAATTCCATATTTTTTTATCTACAAGGTGCAGGATAGGTCAAGAAAATTAAATTATCTTCTCTGTTCATATATCCTCTCTAAAGAGGGAGAAAAGCCATTTGGAAATGTAGTTGTTGGTAATATCTGAAATTCAAGCTGCAGTGCAGTTTGCATTGTGTTATGTCAAAAGACAACAGCAAGCTCCTTGAATTTAAAGGTATTTTGTTCTGGTTCAGAGGTTTCCAAACTGTCTGTGGGGAGCTGACTGGTCATATGGGCCTGTCTCTTCTTTGCTGTTAAACTGCATTAAAGTATAGATACAAATATAATTAAATATTTTCCTAATTCTACTTTTCTGAATAAGGAGTTGCTGTAGTTGACTCAGGAATGTGAAATAATTTAAAGTGGAAAGAAGGGTGGCCAATACAATTATGATTGGGATAGGAGGTGGTCTAATATTTCCCTGTCTAGTCAGCAAGGAAGAAAATGATTAACTGAAAAGACTCTTCTGAACTTGAATGCCAAGATTTTAAAAAAGAGCCTCAAGTTAGGTTCCTAATTCCATATGCAAGCACTTAAATAACGTGGGGTTCTTTTTTTTTTTTTTTTTTTTTTTTTTTTTTTTTCTTCTAAAAGTGCTGAGAACTTAATTCTCACAGATTCAGATGATGCTTTTGCAGCTTGAAACTTCTTTCCTATCTGTTGAGTACTTAGATTTTTAAATTCTGGTTTAAAAACTTCGTACATCTGTTTTGCTAATTGACTTCTTGCTGTGCTGGAGAATATCCCTTGTTCCAGGTGCAAGTAAACTAGTCTTGCATTATGTTCGTATGGGCAGTATAGTGTTTTTTCTCAGACATTTCTGCATTCAGAAGACTTCATCTGGGTATCTTTATGATATTGACTAGGATACAATAATTGATAAAATAGAAAATATACTTATAGGCAATATAGAGATCTGACTTTTTTTTTCTCTCTTTTCAGTTGATACAGCATTTGCCTCATCTTTATATGTGCCTTCAACATCCGAGCACTGCAGTGAGACACATGGTTGCTCGTTGTGTAGGTGTCATGAGCAAAATAGCTACCATGGAAACAATGAATATTTTGTTAGAGAAGGTTATTCCATGGCTGGGAGCAATAGATGACAATACCAAACAAGAGGGTGCAATTGAAGCACTTGCTTGTATCCTTGCTTGCATTATCTAAAATCATGTGATTAGCAAAAAATACAATTTCTGTATTGTGAAAAGTAGAAAATGAAATTAAAATTTCATCATCCTAGTGTAGGATGATGGGCTTCCTCTTGGATCACTTCAATCGCCCATCAGATGAGTTTTTTTGCTCCTGTTGAGGTTTTAGTGGAGATAGTGTGAAAGAGAATTGCAGGATTATCTTTCCAATGGAACTGAAAGGCAACAAGTTTTTTAAAATGATAAAATTGTATGCATATCATGTAATGAATCTGTGGCAAACTACCACAAAATACCATCAAGGCCCATAGCTAAATTAGGACTATCAAAAAAATTAAACATATTAAGTGGATAATAACTCTGCAAGTTCTTACGGTGAGAAACATTCTTGCTTAGGACGTAAGCCAACCACTAACTGCCTACGGTTCTTCTGAAGCATCTGTCCCTGTTAGAGGCAGGATTCCAGACTCTGACTTACTGATGTGATCCAATGTGGCAATTCCCATGTTGCAAAGAATATGTACAAAGGGTTGTTCATATGCCCCTTTTATTTCATGTTTATCTTTAGATATTTAGGATCGAGAGCTGTCTTACATATGAACAGTTATGATACTTTCAGTGTTTTTTGTCCTTTTTGAAATCTAGTTAATGTGTGTTAAATTATTTGTCCTAAAATGCAGGATTTGTAGTGATAACAGAAGTTGGAACAACAAATGCAGCGTTCTTCTTCAAGTGTTTTTCCCTGTGGGTGCTTCACTTCATATGCATGCATGCCCGTGCACCTTTGATTGGAAATTTTTTATGGCAGTGTTTGCAGGTCCAAGCCTGCGCCCTACACATCCTCAAGCTTCAATCTGAGAGTTTATAGGGAAGGGCAAACTCGCTGCTGCTTCAGTTCCTTTTCAACGACCTGTAGCCTAAGACAGAGTCTTGTGGTATTTCTTAGTTAGATGAAATTACTGTAAAGTGGGTCCAGAACTGGTTAAATGACCATACTCAAAGCATAGTTATCAATGGTTCATTGTTCAACGGGGAGGCCATATCTAGTGGGGATCCAGCAGGGGTCTATCATGGGTAGGGCCCTACCAAATTCACGGTCCATTTTGGTCAATTTCACGGCCATAGGATTTAAAAACTCATTAATTTCATGATTTCAGCCATTTAAATGTGAAATTTAACGGTGTTGTAATTGTAAGGATCCTGATTCAAAAAGGAAGGTGGTCACAAGGTTATTGTAGGGGGTGGGAGTTGCAGTACTGCTATCCTTACTTCTGCGCTACTGCTGGCGGCAGCGCTGCCTTCAGAGCTGGATAGCTGGAGAGAAGTGGCAAAGCCACCACTAGCAGCAGCGCAGAAGTAAGGTTGGCAATATACATGATTCTGCATTTTTGTTTTGCCAGCAGCCATCTACTTTGACAACTTGCTTCTCAGGGGTTGGTCCCTTGTAGAGGTTCAATCTACAGGCTTTAAGGCTCTGTTCCTGTTCTGCTCTCTGAGGCTGAATGCTGAATTCAGAATTTTCTGTCTTGATGCCAGTCCAGTGCATCAAGTTTATAGAGGTTACTCTGGATTCCACAACCACCAGAGCTTTCTTGTCATCTGATAGATTCAGCAACCTAAACTTGGACCTTCAGAGAAGTCCTCAAACTATAGGTCGGACCTGCCTGTAGCTGTTAAGTTACATTTATTATGTCCCACAAAGGCTGGGGTTGCATTTGAGATATCTCCAAGCCTAGCTCAGGACAGTCTACAAACCCAACAAACACAGCTTGGCCAAGATGGTGTCTATTCTGCAGAAGATTCTCACTTCCCTCAGTTGGTGGAAAGATCCCTGCAAAATGTGTCTGGGACCCCATTTAGGTGTCTTTTCTCTTAGTCAGAGAACCTGCACCATCTTGGGATTCAACCTTGTCCCAGATGCTCTGATGAAACCGTTCTTCAAGCCCATGGTGAGCTGCTCTCGCCTTCATTTATCTTTCAAGACCTCCTGCTTAGTAGCAATCACCTTGGCTAGGAGAGTTGAGGAATTGGGTGCCTTTATGGCTGATCCACCTTACTCAGTTTTCTGCTGGGACAAAGTGAGCCTTCATCAATACCCTCGTTTCCTACCCAAGATCTCTTCCTACAACCATATTTAATCAGAATATTTAGTTGCTATTCTACCCTGAGCTTCATAGTTCTAGGAAAGAAACTGATCTTCACATCCTGGGTGTTAGAAGAGCTGTAGGCTTCTACCTCCATAGTACCAAAGCCTCCGCTAGGCCCTTTGTTTCTATATATCCACTCAGACTGTCTAAATGGGTTTTGGGCTGTACTCTGTCATGCTTGAAGCTTCTGGATGGCACCCTTCTTCTAGGGTGAGTGCCCACTGTACTAGGGAACAGTCCCCTTCAATGGCTCTGCTTAAAAACTGCTCCTGTTTTAGATATCTGTAAGGCCACTCCCTGATTTTTTTCCAAGCACTAAGCAAATGCAGCCTTTGGGATGGCTGTCTTCCAATCGGTACTAGACCCTGCCCCTCAGTTCCCAACTCAGTAGTCTGGGCACTGCTAGGGAGTCACCTGAAGTGGCTCACACATAGGGACCACTATTCAAAGAAGGAGAGGTTACTCACCTATACAGAAACTGGAGTTCTTTGAGGTGCTTTGTCCCTATAAGTGCTCCACTCGCTACTCTCCTTCCTCTCTGCTTTTGAGTCCTGGTCTCTCTCCAAGTTTCATGGTAGAGAATGAACTGGAGCAGCAGCGGGTCTGCCCTTCCCTACATATCTTCAGACCAGAGCACAAGGAGATGTAGGGTGCAGGTGCAAACCCGTGGATTCTGCTGTTAAAAATCTCTGATCAAAGGCATGTGGGCATGCATGCATGTATGAATTTGAGCATCCATAGGGACAAAACATCTCCAAGAACTCCAGTTACTGTTTAGGTAAGTAATCTCTTCTTTCGTTGGTAATACCAGAGTTTAAAAAAAAAACCCCAAACTATTCTGAGCCTTTTTTAAGAAAATAATTCTAATCTAACCAAAGCACTTGATCTCCTAACTGAGCAGAGAGAATATCTGCATCTTTGGCAGGTAACTATTTTTGTCCTCATTTTAAAGAGTGAAATTCTTGTATGAACAAACTTGAAGACTGGTAGAAACTTCTCATAACCAAAGAAAGCTTCACTTTCAAATGACTGAAAATAAACAAATTATCTTGATTTATTTGCATGTGAGGTAGCAGAGCAAATGAGCCAACAGTGATTTCTGGATCTGAAGCAGAAGGGAAACCTTTAGCCTGTTGCCAGTAGAATGAGCTATTACTTCACTAGTTTCAATCAGAATGCAAAATCTTACAAAATTAGTATGTTATTGTGCCCACCCACCCTATTTTTCTGCTTGTAATTTTTCTCCTTTTATGGTTGCAGTAATTTCCTTATTTTGAGTTATTCTGCTCTTAAACTGAGTAATGATATGTACTGTCCCACAGTCTGCAGCATCTGCTACAAGGCAGATTTCTGGCAATAGCAGTAGGCTGGTGCTTATCACTGTAATGGTACATTAAATCTTTGGATTATGTAGTTTTTGGTGTTTTAGTCCTATTTAGTTCTATTGTGTGCCCAGCCTAGAATTTTTTTTGTGTTACTTCAGTTAAACTTTTAAAAAATATTATGGGGGTATCACAAGCAACTCTATAGTGTAGGATAAGTTGAAATTTGCATTTTCAGATGGCTAAAATCCCTTATTTTTGTTTGGTCTCCAATTATCTATCTTGTTGCAAAATTGAATTTTCTGCTTCGGGTTTTTTTTTAGGGAAAGGTTTACTGACTTTTGAAAGTTTGTCATTGTCCTCAGATTTCTTTGCATTTCTCTAGCTAAACAGCCATGTCACCTATCCAGGGGAGCCTCCAATGCACCAGTGCCTCTGTGTAGAAATTCTGATTCCTGGATGCTGCTGCCTGATGTGCTGGTGATATAAAGCAGCATGGTGGAATGCTTTTAAATGCTGATGCCTTGATCAAAAGTACCTAGGCTACATCTGTACAGCTGCAGACCCCCATTCAGTCCCTCACATCAGCTTAAGTTCTCACTTGATACCACCTTTCCCCCTCAGCTCTTCTGGTGCACCATGCAGCTATACCATGGAGAGCTGAGGGGGTTGAGAAAGTATGTGGGGACTAAGCTGATACGGGAGGAGCTGATTGGTTATGGTTCATCAGAATGTAGTAACTGTTTGTTGGAGCTCTCTTCTGCCCCACTTCTTTCCCATCTCCTTCTTGCACAGCCCACACATGACCTAGCCCCCTGCTGATCTGCATCCCCTTTTCTTTCTTGCATTGCATCCATGCCCTCACACCACCCTGCTTCCCACAGTTTGCTCCCACATATTTTTCCCATACATCACTTGCTCCACTCCACTATCCATATTCCCCGCCATGCCTCCCTCCTATATAAACATTGTTTTATTTTTATATATATAAATATAATAATTTGATAAAATCTCTATATGTAGGGAAGCAGAGTGATGGGAGGGAGACCAGGCTCGTGGTAGTAACTGGGGATATAGATGGACACAGCTAGAAACTTTCTGACTCTTATGGTTTATACCTCATCTAAACCTTGCAATTCACAATTATCATTTAGCTTTCCCCGCCGTACCTCTCTCAAATCCATTAGTCATAGTTCATATGCCTTCTCAAAACAAAATGTGCAACCTTCATTCCAACCACGCAAATATTGCAAAAATAAAGTGTCACCTAAATAACTATTAATGCTACAAACCATTATGTCACAAGATGAATACTAGTTCTACTTTCAAAAGCAAAACATTTTGTCCATTAACGATCTAGGAAAATTATCAGCTAAAAATCTACATCATACACGCTAACACTCTACAGAATATTTCAGATAATTAGTAAAGATCCAATTTCTAACCCTCTATGCGGTCAGAGTCAAAGGTTGCACATTTTGTGTGGAAGTGGAAACATATTTTTTGAATTGTGAATGCAGGAGAGTTGAAGAGGGGAAGGCACAACTGTGGTTGTGGGTTACAAAGATTGGCCAAGGACTTAAGCGATTTCCTGGCTCTAACAATTGTGTTGGCGGTATGAGCACTTTTTTTAGTCCATCCCCAGACCTCCAGGAGAGATGTAATCTACATTTGACTTCTTAAAATGTCAACATGATTTCTGTTTAGGTTTAATTTAATTTTGGAACTCCTTTGGTGAAATGAAGCCTCTGTTTTGTTTTCAATGTCTCTTTCAAAGAATTGCAGCATTTCTAGGAGGGTCATCCTTAAATGACTAGTTGATATACGCATTTCTGAAATTGTCTCCCCGATGTATTTGTATAAAATTCTACTCCTGTTGACTTGATGATGATGATGCAAATTTTTTGCTGATGTACAGGATCTGATTGAAGTCTTGACTACTAATCACAAGTACAAAATAAACAATTTGTGGTGTTAATATAAAGCAGGTACTGAACTGGTTAAAATATTTCCTTAATAACACATACAGCTGTAATGGAACAACTTGATGTTGGTATTGTTCCATATATTGTCCTTCTAGTGGTCCCAGTTTTGGGTCGAATGAGCGATCAGACGGACAGTGTACGTTTCATGGCTACTCAGTGCTTTGCAACTCTAATTAGACTAATGCCCCTTGAGGTAAGTTGGAGTTATGTTTGAATACATTTGTGTTCTTTGTCCTCTTATTGTTCACTAGCCCACAAGGAACCAACTCAGCCCTCACATAGGTTCAGTTCATATAGAAGTCACTAGGAGGGGCACCTGTGTATATAAGGGCAAAAATGAGATACTAGTAATGAAAATAAACAAAACTCTGGTGAATGGTATACATTGTCCTTTATCCATAGCTGACCTCTCCGAAAATCTAAATGAAGATCAAGTACAATCTGCAATATATTTAATACACCTTAAGAAGTAACCAGTTTTTCTTCAAGTGCATGCTCATGTTGATTCCATTCTAGATGTTCGTGTGCTCACGTGAACAATTGTCAGAGACTTTTGCCTTCATGGTATCTATAGGGTCGGCTGCAGCGTCCCCTTGAGTGCCGCGTTCATGTATATTAGGTGCTGCTGTGACCCTACATCCTCAGTTCCTTCTTACCTCCCGTGACAGTTGGTTGGAACACCTTGTCTTGCAAATCGCGAGAGCATTAGCGGTTCTTTACAGCCTTTGTTTATCTCGGGGTTCTCAAATTTCATTGCACCGCGATCCCCTTCTGACAAAAATTACTGCACAACCCCAGGAGGAAGGACTGAAGCCTGAGCCCTTCCACCCAGGCAAAGGGCCTGTAATCTGAGCCTCGCCGCCCAGAGCTGAAGCCCTTCAGGCTTCGGCTTTGGCCCTGCATGATGGGGCTCGGGCTTTGGCCTTGGGCCCCAGCAAGTCTAACACCAGCCCTGGCAACCCCATTAAACCGGGGTCGCAACCCACATTGGGGTCCTGACCCACAGTTTGAGAACCACTGGTTTATCTTTTTTTTGTATATAGTTTGTAGGTACTTAACCGTTAAGTGATAGGTTAGTTTGGTAATTAGTCCCATCTGGGACTTCGCCTTGGAACAGGGCATCCCTGCTCTCTCGGCTTCAAACTGTGATGCAGTAGGCTGATGCCTATCGATGATCCCCAGGACAGCTGTTCTAAATGTTTTGGAATCCCATAGAAAGGACAAATGTTGAATCTGTAAAAGCTTTCAATCTAGAACCCAAAAGGAGTGGGGTATCCACTTGAGGGCCCTCCTCATGGAGGCTGCGCTTCCTCCTGCATTGGAGCCCTCCCACTTGGACACCACAGCACTGGAAGGGAAAGGGGCTTTGGGCAAATGACCAGTGGCAGGCCATGTGCCCTCCACGGGGCTTCATGGGTATACCGCAGAGGTCGGACCCCCAGCCAGGCCTGGGATTTGACTCCAGGGAGCAGCTGGGGACCTCGGTCTCTCCCAGAGCCCTCATTGCCTGAAGCAGCTCCGGTGACTAAAGAACAAGTAGGCCAACTGGCACCGCAGATGCCACACCAGGTGACAGACTCGTCTAAGACCCCGACATCTAAGGGCAAGCTGATCATGGTACCGCCTCATAGGGTAGTAGAATACCCTCTGTCACTAGACCGCAGGCTCAGATCTCCATCTCCTTGGCCTCAGACCTTGGCACCGTATCCTAGCTCTCTGACCAGAAGGCCCAAGTCCTCAACGCGCTCTTCCTCTACAAGACATGAGATACCAGAGTTGCAGTGCCTGTTCCCATACCACCAGTACCAGCGAGCTTCCTGTCAAAGATCGCCGCAGCCCAGGTCACCTTCTCCCAGATGGTCTCCCAGACGTTGGTCCCCGCCAGGCCGGGGCCGCTCCTTGTCATGGCACCAGTCCCTTTCTCCCTGGTATCATTTGTTGGGCAGGTGCCGTTCCTCGCCCTCGCCTCGCTGGGCGCCAACCAGAATCAGTTGGCAGACTCAGGCCTTGACAGCTCCACCCTGGTCACCAGAAGAGGATTGGTCCAAGTCGAACTGGGAGCAGCCCCTCGCCAAGGAGGGGTGATTCATCACAGATGCATGAGACTGGCATGGACCTGCAGCGACATGGCAACAGGGACAGTGGCCCACTCAATGGCTGTACTGGAACCCACGGGGGCATGCTAGTAATGCCGGTCCCATTTTCCCACCAGTCCTCCTGGGCCACCTCGGACAAACCAGCCCCGGCGCCACCAGCACCGGCGTTGGAACGTGGTACCGAATCCAATGCAGAGAAAGCACACTGAACCCCAGCACCGAAGGAGCCATACCCAGAGAGGGAGGGGGGAACCTGCTCCTCCATAGGCGGTGCAGTCTTCATCACCGAACAAAGTGAGGGTGGGTCCCTCCGAAATGGACAGTCTCCCCGACAACTTCAAGGAGCACCAGGCCCTCCTTAAAAGGGTAGCTGCTAATTTAAACCTATAAATTGAGGTGGTCTCAGAGGAGTCAGGCGACCTCTTTAACATTATATCCTCCTCCACTGTGGCCTGGGTTGCGCTGCCCATCCACCCAGGGGTCCTTAAAATTGCAAAATCGCTGTGGCAAACTCCCTCTTCCATTCTGCTGCCTTAGAAGTTGGCGGAAGTATTACATCCCTGCAGAAGGGTTTGAATATCTGTATACATACTTTCCAGCAGCGTCACTAGTTGTGTCTGCTGTTAATGAAAGGGACAGGCAGGGCCATGTCAGTGGCATGCCAAAAAACAGATACCAAGAGACTGGACTTATTTGGCAGAAAGATTTATTCAACGGCAAGCCTGCAATTTCAGGTGTCTAACCACCAGGCCCTATTAGGCAGATACAATTTTAACCTGTGAGATTCCCTTAAATTCAAAGAGGCCCTCCCACAAGATCGAGCCCAGGAGTTTGCTGCTTTGGTGGACAAGAGCACAGCGGTGGCAAGGGGGCCCCTCTAAATGGCCTGGAATGCTACTGACTCAGTGGCCAGGGTGGTCACCTCTGTGGTGACCATGAGGTGCAGTTCCTGGTTGCAGTCATCCAGGTTGTCCCAGGAGATGCAGGCCACTATTCAGGGCCTCCTATTTGAGGGGGCAGGGCTCTTCTCCGAGCTCACAGACACAAGGCTCCACGGCCTTAAAGACTCCCGGGCTACCCTCTGCTCCTTGGGCCTTCACACTCCTCAGCAGGCCAGGAAGCCGTTCCGCCCTCTGCCTCCTCCACCCCTGCAGTCTAGGCCTTGGGGAAGTCCCCAGTTGGGTTCCTGCAGGAGGAAGGACAGAGACAAGGGGTCTAAGCAGCGACACCCATGGTCTTCTCACTAGTCTTCTCAGTCTGACTCTCCCAGGAACCAAGGGCCAGAAGCAGTCATTTTGAGGGTGCGCCAGAGGACGAAGCCCTAATTACTTCACTGGATACACTCTCCGCCCCTTTCAATTGGCTTGGTCTTAGCTAACTTTGGACCATTGGGTGCTAGAAGTAATATCCTCAGGTTACACCCTGCAGTGCAAGCAAGCAAGGTAGAGCCAGATCATCTGCCCTTTGCCAGGACTGCAGCACGACCTCCATCTCATAGCCACTCACTTCCCCAGGCCCAGGATTGCTTTGGTAGATGGCCTTAGCAGGACCTTCTCATCTTGCCACAAGTGGTCCCTCCATCTGGAAGTCGTCAGCTTCATCTTCCACAAGTGGAGAACTCCCCCAGGTGGATCTGTTTGCGTCCAGACAGAACAGGAAATGCCATGTTTTTCTGTTCAATTCGGGGGATCGACAGAGGCTCCCTGTCAGATGTTTTTCTGCTCCCGTGGTCGGGGGCTCTGTTTTACGCCTTCTTCCCCAGTACCGTTAATTCACAGAGTCCTCCTGAAGATCAAGCAGGACAAGGCAAGGTAGTCCTCATAGTGCCAGCTTGGCCACACCCGCACTGGTTCGGCACATTCCTGAACCTCTCGCTGGCCATTCCGTTGCAGCTACCACTCTGGCGGGGCCTGCTATCCCAGAACGAAGCGCAGGAACAGCAGAGCTCAGCCGATGTCTACTGACCTGTTGGACAGTAGAAAGCCCTCCACCAGATCAACCTACTGGCCAAATGAAAGTGGTTCGCCTGCTGGACCTCGGACAAAGGTGTTCAGCCTAAGTGAGCCTCACTGCATCTTAATCCTAGACTACCTTCTGCATCTCAGTCTTCAAGGCCTGTCCCTTTCATCTGTCAAGGACCACTTGGCGGCTACCTTGGCCTTCCATCTGCCACTCGAGGGAGAGTCTGTTTTTGCCCAGGACATGACTGCCAGGTTCCTCAAGGGCCTTGAGTGCCTCTACCCGCAAGTCAGGGACTCCATTCTGCCATTCAGCACCTGAATCTGGTGCTGTAACGGCTCACAAGACCCCATTTTGAACCTCTGGCTTCATGCTGTCTCCTCCTCCTTTCTTGGTTACAGTGACATCTGCCATTCAGGTCTCTGAGATTAGAGCGCTCACCTCAGAACTGCTCTAAACTGTCTTTTACAAAGACAAGGTCCAGCTGAGGCCACAACCGGCTTTCCTGGCCAGGGTGGTCTCTGTTTCATACGGGCCAGGCCACTTACTTACCTTTTTTTCCAAAGCCCCATAAGTCGGAGGAGGAGCGTAGGCTGCATTCCCTAGACATCAGGAGGGTATTGTCCTACATTGAAAGCACCAAGCCATTCTGTAAGTTGACACAATTCATCTCAGTGGCCAACTGGATGAAAGGTCACCCAGTGTCTGCTCAAAGAATTTCTTGTTGGATCACCGCCTGCATTCACCACTTCTACAATCAGGCAAAAGTGCCACCCCCAGCAATCATAGTCGCCCACTCGACCAGTGTGTAGGCCTCTTCGGCAGCTTTTCTGGCCCAAGTGCCTATCCAGGACATCTATAGGGCAGCCCCCTGATCATCCCACTGTGCACTTACCCAGCAGCCTGGGACGATGCTGGCTTTGGTAGAGCAGCTTTACAAGCCGCTAAAGTGTGAACACCAAGCCCACGTCCGAGGATACTGCTTGTGAGTCACCTAGAATGGAATTGACATGAGCAAGCACTCGAAGAAAAAAACTGTTACCTATCTTTCGTAATTGTTGTTCTTCGAGATGTGTTGCTCATGTCCATTCCATTACCCGCCCTCCTACCCCTCTGTCGGAGTTACCAGCAAGTAGGAACTGAGAGCATGTAGGGTCGGCGGTGCCTAATATACTGACACATGAGTGCAGCACTCAAGGGGGCGCTGTAGTCGACCCTACAGATACTGCAAAGGCAAAAGTCTCTGACAGCTGTGCACGTGGGTGCGCACACACCTAGAATGGAATGGACATGAGCAACACATCTCGAAGGACAAGTTACAAAAGGTAGGTAACCATTTTATCTGATCTTGATTTTAATTATTATTAACACCGTTAAATCTCTTGTACTTTTAATTTCTGTATATTTTAGGGTTTTCCCCAGTGTTGCAGTCTAGAAAATGCTGTTTGTGTGAAACTTATTTTTTTACCAGTAGATGGTAATAAAACCCAGTTTTCAAAATTCACTTACATTGGATTTTCACCAGTGATGTATGAATCACTGAATTGCAGCCTTTTGAGAATTGTCAACAAGATTTTGTATACTTAATATCTTAACTTTTTCTGATTTGGGAAGGCTTTCCCTCTGAATTAGATGAATCACTCTGTAATATTAATGCAACACATGAGCACCATAGAGAATTTGTCTCCTGATGTGGAAGACTGCCCAAAAGCACATCCCTAGGGAATGTTGGACACCAAATGTACGTAGGCTTTCAGAACAAATAAGCCAACAATATAAGAGAGATTCAAAACTGTTTGTTTGATTTGGATCCCTTTGGTGAAGAAACTGTTGGGCTTGGGGAAAAGCTTATGAAAGAGGTTGGAAAGCAGTGGTGTGATCACTTGAGGGAGTCGATCGAAACAACAAATGTGGTTTCCCCTGCCCTGAGAGAACTCTCACTTGACTTCTCTTTAACTACTGTCCCTTCCTTCACCTCTAAATTCCCTGAGCAGGAGGTAGTCTGGTCCTGCCCTTTTAAAATTCTTTAACCCTTTGCTACTTGGCTTTTAGGCTTTCTGTTCCACAAAGGCTGTCTTCACTAAAGTTTTGTAGTGACCTTCTCTTGGCAGCCTCTTCCCCCCCTTCCACCCCACCAGCCGCTGTTCCTATCTTATTGTCTTTGACATAAACCAGGGGTTCTCAGACTTTTGTACTGGTGACCCCTTTCACATAGCAAGCTTCTGAGTGTGACACCCCCTCCCCCTTTATACATGGAAAAACACTTTTTTATATATTTAACACCATTCTAAATGCTGGAGGCAAAGCGGGGTTTGGGGGGAGGCTAACATGTAATAACTTCATGACCCCCTGAGGGGTCCTGACCCCCAGTTTGAGAACCCCTTCACTACACTGTCCATCACTCTTTTTTGCTCCACATCTCCTCTTCCTTGTTCTTCTGGAGTACTGTATTTTCTTGGTGGTTCTGTATCCCTATCCATTCATTTGCATTTCCTTTAGGGTTCAGCCACCCTTCAATGTTCCCCAGGGCCCTATACTTGGTACTCTTCTTCTCTTCCTCTGAACCATTTGTCTGTGAACTTCTAAGAAGAATTCACTGTTACCTTAATGCTGATGTATCAACTACCTTTTATTTTTTAATTTTTTCTTTTCATTTTAAAATTTGCCTATCTGGAGCTTTGAAAGGAGGTACAGAAATTGAGTAGTCACAAATTGATACAAATGAGCAAAATTCATTCCGCTCTCACCTTGAAGTAGGACTCTCGCACTAGTGGAATAATCCACTCTGACTTAGAAAAGGTATTGGGGGAACTGTTCATTGGATGAAATTTAATGAATATACAGTACAAGGATGTAAGGTTAGACAATCGTATCAATTGCATGTATTCATATTAAATATTCAGTGTAAAGGTTATAAATAAGTAAAATAGAATTCTTCATTAATAAATTAAATGTCTCGATAATTCATGAGGAATTATATCTGAGCCTTTGGACAATTATCAATTCCAATTAGAAAAATCTTTTGAAGAAACTATCTGAACTGCTTTAATTCTACAGATGTGTCCTGTTGAATTTGACTAAATGTAAACATTAAACATATTTTAGAATGAGATTTGCCAATATCCAAAAAATTAAAGGAAGATCTTGTAATAAGAAACTAAAGCTACAACATTTTCATTCTAAAAAATAGAGGAACTTGAGCACCCTCGGTAGCTGTTTTAATAACTAATAAATAGTTTGGGCCTATGTTATTTAGTTATTTTTGCTCAAGTTTGTTTCGAATTCCTTGGTATTAGCACAGCACCACTGTGCTCAGCGGTGGAACTAGAATTAAAAGCTAGCCCTTCTATAAGGCACTTCAAATTTTTATATTAAAACTTGATTCAAGACAAGCTTTTTTGAATGGTATATGCATTCAGACTAGAATTGAATCTTTTCCACTGAAAGAATTTAAAGACTTCTATTTTTAATTTGTTTTAAATATAATAAAACCCAGGAAACTGAGATGGCTTTGTCTGATATCTGTGTTAATGGCTGGATGGCAAGCCATCATTTATGTAGGACAAGAGAATGCATAAACTGGGGGGGTGGAGGAAGGAGACTAAGGACAGTGTGCTGGCATAGATTCTTGAACCCAGCAACTCCCATCTCGGCACTTAATCCTTCTTGATTCCCTTTTTCAAATAAATATTAACTAAAATATTGTAAGAGTTTGAATTTATTATAACATCTGTGAACACTTACTGGTGCAGCATGAAATAATTGAACAAACGGAAAATTTTATTCTAGCAGGAACTAAAAAAAAAAAGCATCGCTCCTTACTTGTAATGGTGGAGCAGACCAAATAGAAGCCCTCTTGGGTTTTGGAATGATTTAATCTATCTGGGAGGAGACCATCACAGAAGCTGAAGAAATAGAGCTCTGGCACCTCTGTGGACCTTTACCTTGTCAATTTGAAATCCAGCTGGGGTGGGGGAAGTCTGGACAAGCATGCTTGTCCAAACAGAACAGTTTTGCCTGTCTCTTCAACCTAGTACCCCTCTACAGGGCTATACATTGTAACAGCCAATATGCTCATGCTGGTGATATGTAATTCCCCATATTTCCTCCGAATAAATACATGCATCCTATTCACAATTACATTTGCAAGAAAAGTGATTCTTTACCAGGAGTACATTTACCCCCATGGGTACACAATGGTCTTCCAGGGGGACATCAACACATTTAGATATGTGTCTAGTTTTACAACAGGCTACATAAAAAGCACTAGCGAAGTCCGTACAAACTAAAATTTCAGACGACTTGTTTACATTTCAGTGTACAATATATAGAGAAGTATAAAGTACAAGATTTATATTTCAATTGATTTATTTTATAATTATATGGTAAATACGAGAAAGTAAGCAATTTTCAATAATAGTGGCTGTGACACTCTTGTATTTTTATGTCTGATTTTGTAAGTAAGTAGTCTTTATGTGAGGTGAAACTTGGGGTACGTAAGACAAATCAGACTCCTGAAAGAGGTACAATAGTCTGGAAAGGTTGAGAACCACTGGAGAAGATGACTCTGAAATCTCTCTTAGAAGATGCACCTTAATGTGCCTTCCACACAAGGGCAAGGTTGTTCTTCATACTCTAGTCATTTCTTTCATATGTTACAGGAGATTACTCTTCCTTTGTTTGGGCCTCAGCTGAAATAAAAGTTGCTACATATACCAGAAGTGGAAAAAAGCTGTTAAATCTTAACTTAGAACTGATGAATTCAGGGTTACATCTTTTTTTTTTTTTTTTTTTTTTTCCCCTTCCATTCTAAATGTCTGTACTTAAAAGCATCTAAATCCTACATAACTAGGTGGATCAGTTACTGCCTCATTGAAGCATATGCAGCTGCAGACCGACTGATTACGGAATGGATCAGGGCCCAGTAGATTTATTCCCTGGTGGCCTGTTGGGTAGAAGGGTCAGCAGCCACCACAGAAGAAATAAGCAAAGGTGCTACTTAGTAATCCATCAGCACATTTTGTAAATGCCTTACAAGATGGACCTTTAATCCTCAGCAGCAGTATTCTTTTATCAGGACAGTGGTCCAGGCATTAGTACCAGTGAGCAGAAAGGAAAAAATAGTATCCCAAATGTTTGTTTGGAGGAAATGTCAGGATTGCTACCTATTTTCTTTCTTCAACTTTTCTTTTCCTCCCGATGCATCCAATCGGAGTTAAATTCTTGGATTCTGTGATGGCCTAGTCTCAGCTCTAGTTATACAGTTACTGCTATTGAATAAGGCTTTGAGCTGAGTAAGCATTTGAATTGATCTATGAATAGCACTTCAGTGTTTCAATATAGCTTTGGAAGTACTCCTTTTGCGTGAGGGACAAAGGGGCATATCAAAGTCTTGGGCAAGTGTAAACCTAGCCTCCAGTGTTTTTCTGGATATGAGGTCAACCCAAATATCTCCAATTAGGAGGTGAGGTTGTAGAAAGGGAAATTGGGTAATAGACTTTTTCATTTTGTATTATAAACAAAAGTTAAAAATAAAGTAGGATGTCTGTCTACTCTTCTCCTCTCTCCCCCCCGCCCCTTCCGCCTGTGAAATAATCCACTTCTGGAGTTCAGACTTGTCCTGACTGCACAGAAATATTGGCAGTGCCTTCTATCTAGCTTCTAGGCCTCTTCTGTTTCAGGCAGCTGTAATGCTAACCTGTCAGCTTATTTTTTAGGAGGAATTAAGGGGACATCACCGTGATTAGCAAGGGGTGTTGTGATTTTTTCTGTGTGTTTGTATATGTTTGTGAATGGGGTATTAGAACAGTCTTTGTTTCAAAGATGAAAAATCCCTTGTTTTCAGGAGTTCGTGCTGGAAATGAATTATTTGAGTTTGTTTTATCACGTATCAGGAGGTAGCCATGTTAGTTTGTAGCCACAAAACCATCAAGTAGTCCAATGGCACCTTAAAGACTAACCTCACTTGATGCATCTGAAGTGAGGTGTTTTTTACCCACGAAAGCTTATGCCCAAATACATCTGTTAGTCTTTAAGGTGTCACCGGACTCCTTGTTTTATCACGACCGTTTGGTTTCAGTTTAGATTTGTTTGTCTCTGGCAGACAACTTAAGGTTTTTATAATATAAGAGAATGTATCCATTGTACAGACTCTTGTGCATTGTCTTCAGACTTTTAGAACATTTCAAAATGTGAGGCTCTTTATTCGGTTGCTGAATGAGTAAAAGAGCTATGAACAAACGTGGGATTTCTGATGTATATTGGTTCCGAATCAACCAGAACAGTGAAACTTATATTTTAAAGTGGTTGTGAGATTGTATTTGGAAGTTGATAATTCAGTGTGCACAGTTCTTGATCACTTAATTTCAAATATTCATTCCAGAGAGCCATCAAAGTACAAGACTAGAAAACTATGCTTGGAAGAGATAATAGAGAGTAAACAATTCAATTTATCGTTACTGTCTCTTGTACATATTCATGATAAATGGTTTTGCTATAAGTTGACACAGGACTTCCATTTGTTTTTGTTTTTCTTTTTTTAATCTAAAATAGAAAAGGTGGTTGAACAGGTAATGTATTTAAAATATCAAAATGAAGTTGCATGCTTTTCTAATTGGAGCACTACAATCTGAAAACTGGGTTGCTTGTGCCTTTCCTTTATTAGATAATGCTACCATATGGCTGATACAAGACTTCAGAGCCTTTTTCACTTCAGCTAGCAGCCCCACTCCCACTAATCAGTCACTTCTGTTCCTTGACAGAGATCAGACACTTGAGTCAACCGATCAGCTAAGTAAAGATGGGGGCAGCTAGTCAGAAGAGGAATCTCAAAGCACTTTATAGGTTACACAGACATGGCACTGACAAGAGTAGGCCCTATGGGCCAGATTTTTAAAGATATTTAAGGTGCCTGACTCTCCTGCCATCTACAACCACTCTCCCTCTAGGCAGTAGGGAGGTCCACTGAGTTCACTCTGCCCTCAGGTTTGGTGCTATGGGGCTGCCCACCCAGCACTGAATCAATCCGGGAAGTGGTGACTGACAACCGTGGAAGGAAGTATGCACCCCCTCACCTCAGTCTGAAAATTGAGTGGCTTTTACATTCTGACTTCCAAGAGACCAAGGCAGAAGGGAATCTCTTGTCTTCCTCCCTACTTCAGGCAGTCAGGCTTCATGAGTAGGCTTGGCATACTCCTCAGTAAGAGAGGGGTTCCATTCTGTCCATTGCAGCTGCAGTCATCACTGCCTTCTCTTTTTCCCTATACAAAACAAAATGAGGGAGCAGACAGGAAACTGCCAAGCTATGGTCTGAGACTGGCTTCATTCATATTCTTTGATTCAACATTTTCCCTATCCACTACTAGTCCTGTTACTCATCAGTGAGTGACACTGAAGCTTGTGCAGAGGCCCCAACCATCACTTTTTGTAGACCCACCATCCTTGGAAGCTCAGAAGAAGGGAATTGTTGTCTGGACTTGGACCCTTATCCTGGGGTGAAGTTTAACCAATACTCAGAGCCTTCTGCTCAGTAGTATGCCAGACTGTTTCCTTCAGAAGACTGAGACACTTAGTGGAGGCAGTGACATCTACCCTAATCCTCTCTGAGGCAAAGAAACAAAGTCAGTCTCTCTCTCTCTCCCCCCTCCATATAAGCACAGGCAGAGATTGATGTTTGCTTCCCAGTTCACTAAGCTATTAGGGCATTAATCTCCGAATCCAGGTGAAATCTGATGTAAAACCTGCCTTTCCTAAGACTATGTGTAAATTTCATAGGCTGACAAAGTCCTTTTGATTCATTGTGGACTGCTCATCTAGAGCCTGCAATTTGCAAGCAATTGGTCCATCACAGCTGTCATGAAGCCAGGAGGCTTTCATCCCTTCATTGAATTCATACCTTCAATCTAAAACCTCCTCTCAACGTATTTCTCTGATTCGCCATAGGTTCTCAATTATTTAAATTCTCTGCTTTTGCCTTTTGGCCTAAGAACAGCAACTGAGTCTTATCAAAGGTCCTGATAATGGTTTGTTGTTGTACTCTCTCTCACACCCCTCCAACAATTGAAATCTTACCTTTCTACTTAGTTCTCGTTTTAGGCTATAGTTTGTAATTTGAGTACTCTTGGGAAAGTTATCTACTAGTTTTTGGGGGTAGGTTGTAGCTTAGGAAGAAAAGGTGTCAGATTTTTATCAGCCGACTGGTGAAGCTACCTTATTAAGTAAAGGCAGAATAATCCAACTTCCACGTAATTTTACAGGTAGGACCAATGTTCCTCTTTTGTGTACAAAAGTTTATAGTTTTCCTTTGGTAAATGTTCAGGATATGTTCTGTTTTTGTCAATTCTCCAACTTTGAATGAGCTAGCCTATAGGGGATCAAGCAAGTGACCTTTTTTTCAAGTGTGTGATAAAAGAACCCTTTGGTAATATGCAATTTAAAAAATACTTTGTGAAAATGCTATATGCTTATTAAAAATTCTTCTGGCGAATGTGAGACTCTAGTTTGCATTTGCTCACTTTCTATATAAGGTTTTGTACAAGGTTACTGTATTTTTTAATCGTCATTTCAGGCTGGCATTCCAGATCCACCGAACATGTCTGAAGAATTAATCCTACTGAAAGCCAAAGAGCGCCATTTTCTGGAGCAACTATTGGATGGAAAAAAATTGGAAAACTATAAAATTCCTGTCCCAATCAAAGCAGAGCTCAGAAAATATCAGCAGGTAAAAACTTCTGCCTTTACTTTACAAGAAAAGCATGATGACCTATAGTGCATAATTGTAACAAATTTTGTACACTAAAGGTACATCCAGACTACCTGCCATATCAGTGGGTAGCGATCAATTTATCGGGGATCGATAGATCATGTCTCGTTAAGACGCGATATATCGATCTCCGAACGCGCTCCCCATCAACTCCGGAATGCCACCGGAGCAAGCAGCGGTAGCGGAGTCGACGGGGGAGCCGCGGCCATCAATCCCGCGCCGTGAGGACGGGAGGTAAATTGGAATAAGAGATGTCGGCTTCAGCTACGGTATTCCCGTAGCTGAAGTTGCGTATCTTACATTGACAACCGCCCCTACTGTAGACCAGGCCTAAAACTCAGACAGTAAACTGACAGACTTCCAGGGTTGGTAATTTCCTGGAAAAAAACTAGTTTAGGACAAGGCATTAGGAAATACTGTTTTAAACTATTTTAATCGGAAACTGGGAAGAATATAACTATTAGAATAAATTAATGACAATTACTGAAAAATATATAGCAACTTGAGGATAGCTTTGCAATAATATGATCTAATTTTTAATTAAAGGCGATAAAACAAAAAAGAGCCTCAACTTAAAGCTGTATGCTATTGCCTTGGATACTTGAAACAAAAACTGAAACTTCTGAATCTGGGAATTTCCCTTCTTTGTTTAGCAATGAAAATATGTTTAGCAAACAGAGGGATTCCCGGATTCAGAAGCTGCAGTTTCTGTTTGAGGAAAACTCCCAAATGAACTGTCCAGTCCAGTACTTTCTCTTGAACTGGCTGGTTGGAGTGCAACTGAACTCAGTGAATACAATGACTCAAGTAAAATATTTCAGCATGAGGAAAGGTGGAAAAACACTTGCCCCAATTCATGGCTAATTTTGAGAAAGTTCATGAAGATGGCAAAGAGTCTTGCATTCAGAAATTGCAAGGACAAAGTGAGTTGGAAGGCAGATTGTATGAGAAATATTTTGCAAAATGCAGTGGAAAGAACAAAAACACCAGAACGACTGGCTTTGGCTACACAGATGCGAGTATTAGACTCCGACTCTGAGGATGAAGGTACTGACAGTACTGCATTGCCATTGCTAAGTGCATCAAAAGAAAGTCAGCTCCAGATTTGCCAGATATAACAAAGAAGTTTTTAACAAAAACAACTCCAGAACTGAAGCAAAAGATAATTTTTTTTTTTTTGCAATTTTCAAGTCTATGGCTGTAATATTCCCTTATCTGTTGAGTATCCAGCTTTTCAAGCAATGATCAGCTGCATAAGGCCAGACTACAAAGCACTCAATTGAAAGCAGGTGAGCTGTTGGACATAGTTACTGCTGACTTCAGGGTAGAAGCATGCAACGAATTACATGAAAAGCAGTCACATTAATATAGGATGGCTGTAGTAATGTGCACAATGACCCACAGATAACTGTGTGCAGATAAGGAAAACCTGAGGGTTGTGTGTCAGTGGTTGATATTGGAAGTAATAAAAAGACCTGGAACATACTGTGCTACACTAGCAAGAAAAGCCAAGGCATTAGCAAATGAACTGTATGGCTATGTGCTAAGAGCTACCTGGCAGACAATGAGAAAAAGATGCAATACGTGAGAAGTGATTTGGAACAAGATGATGATGACACTTTGGTTACGTATGGATGTACGTCACATTGGCTAAATCTACTTGGACAAGATCTTGCACCAAGTATGTTGATTAAACATTTTGTGGATTTACAGAAGTATTTTCCTAATCACAATCAGCCTAAAGCCTTGTTAAAAGAATGCCAAGGGCATGTAAACACCCAAATTCCTGGTGACACTCAAAGAAACAGTCAAATGACATGCCTGGAAACACATGTTTAAAAATTTGCTGCACTATCTCAAGATTGTGAGAGATCATGAGTAGGGACCTACCAAATTCACAGTCCATTTTGGTAAATTTCATGGTATTGTAACAAGGCATGAATATGTATTTAAAAACCTAAACATATAAAGCCCTTAAGTCAGCATTTCTCAAACTCAAGGGTCCTGACCCAAAAGGGAGTTGCAAGGCTATTGTAGGCAGTATTGCCACCCTTACTTCTGCGCTGCCTTCAGAGTTGGACAGCTGGAGAGCGGCGGTTGCTGGCTGGGCACACTGCTCTAAAGGCAGTGCCACCACCAGCAGTAGCACAGAAGTAAAGGTGGCAATATCATACCGTGCCACCTTTACTTCTGCGCTGCTGCTGGCAGCAGCACAGCCTTCAGCGCTTGGCACCTGGCTAGCAGCTGCTGCTCTTCTGCTGCCCAGCTCTGAAGGAAGCACAGAAATAAGGGTGGCCCCCCTTGCAAACCTCCATTTGGGTCTTGACCACCCCTATCGCCCCAGTTTTGAGTATAGGGTAAAAGTACACAAAAATACAGATTTCATGGTGGAGACCAGATTTCACAGTCCAGGACGTGTTTTTCACGGTCATGTATTTGGTAGGGCCCTAATCATCAGGCAGAACTTGAAGATAAAATGATCAGTATAACTAATAATCAAGGGATTTACCAAGAAGCAAAGAACTCAATAAGTCAGTCTAAACCAGTTGCTGTTGCATGCTATATATGATTTGATCTACTGATAAATGAAGATCTTGTACTAAACAAAGCAAAAGGTACAATTAGTCCTTTGCACATGTTGGCCAACTAAAGAAACTGTCAGCTGAGCAAGAAGGAATTGCAAGGCAGTGGTTGTTCAGCAAAAATCCTGACTTTCTCCCATATTTACTTACAATTAAAGTAGAAGAAATGCCATGTCTAAAGTCAGTTTTCATCCACTATCAAGGGAAAAGTTTCCCCTCTAACATCATGAAAAAAAATCTGAAGAATGCTGACATTCCATTTGACTTCATTGAACTTAAGATGCAGTTGCATCTGTGTCCCGCGAATTCAGCAAGCATAAAATTAATCTTTTCAAACTGGGATACATCCATTCAAAACTGAGGAATAAGTCCGTGTATCCACTATATAAAACTGTTACAGAATGCCCCATCCCTAGACAATATAAGACATACTGCACAAGACCATGGTGGCTCTCATTTGAAATCCAGCCAAAAAAAGGAGACCGCAAAAAACCTCATGGGTAAATATCTGTGTTCAAAATAGAAGTTGAAAAGAACCCCCTACTCTTTTACCATTTTTATCCATGGGAAAATCATGAAAAAGGCAAATGTCCTGTGGAAAAGAGACCACAAAATGTTTTATAGTTTTTAGGAGCCTAAGGAAAACCAGAAGTCTCGCTTAAAGTCACAATGGCAGTAGCCCCTACGTTACCAAACATGAGCCTGTCTGAAGGGGATTTCCCCCCCCCCCCCCCCCCAAATTCAAATGATAAAAATTTAGGTTTCCCTAAGAGAGACTACAAATCTTCCACATTCGTACAAAGTCCTTTGCTACCACCTGTTTGCCTGGGCTCTCCTGTTATGTTTAACTGATCTGATAGCTGTAGACTCCAGCAAACCCAAGGAATTCCTGTTGGTGTTAAAGAAAAACTTGCATTCTGTTTCTTTCATAGATGACTTTTATCTAAGGATTCCATAGGGTTTGTTGCTAGGGTCATGACCTTGAATTTAGAACACAGCAGTGGCTACAACTCTGGATAGCAGACAAGCATTCAAAGAAATACTCTTTCTCTCAAATGGACAAATCTTCAAAATGTCTTATGCTTTACAAATGCTCTCCCCTCCACCAATGATTATGGTTATAGGAACTCTGAAAGTAAGTGGAAATAAATTTGCTGGATTTAAGGGTAATGAATCTGGCACTTCTCAGGTCCTGGCTTCCACTGCAAAGAGACTTCCTTCTAGTACAATCAGAAAAGCCTTCATGGTGGATTTATAACAACTGAGGAAGAAATAGAAGAAGCCCAAAATTCCACTCCAGAGTAGTACAGATACTATTCTGGATGAAGAATCCTTGCATTGATCACTACAGCCCACATAAAGAAGAAAGCAGATTACCTGATTAGACATTTGATTCATAACTCAAATAATTCTGAAATCCGGTAATCTGATTTTATTTTGTATGAGGGAAATACGTGCATAGTTATAAAGTTGATTTAGTATTAGAACTTATTACTAAATCATCAAAGTCTTCTAAAATTTTAAGAAAAACTCTTCAACCAGGTCTACACTACAGACTATATGACTACGTTTCTCAGAGGGTTGAAAAATCCACACCCATGAGCGACGCAGGTCTGTTGACCTAACACCTCATGTAGATGGTGCTATATCAATGGGAGAGCTTTTCCCTTCGACATAGCTTATTGCTTCTCGGGAGATGGATTAACTATGCCGACAGGAAAAGCTCTCCTGTTGGTGTAGTAACATCTTCATGAAAGCGCTATGGGTACTACAGCACTGTAAAAATTAATTAATTAATGGAGATATCTTATCTCCTAGAACTGGAAGGGACATTGAAAGGTGACTCTAGCCCCCTGCCTTCACTAGCAGGACCAAGTACTGATTTTGCCCCAGATCCCTAAGTGGCCCCCTCAAGGATTGAACTCACAACCCTGGGTTTAGCAGGCCAATGCTCAAACCACTGAGCTATCCCTCCACTGTAGGTGAAGACAGGCCCTTCTAGTGAGTGGAACAAGGGGCATGGCTAGAGATGCGAGGGTCTGGAAAAATTTGAAACTTTCAGGGGAAAAAAGAACTGTTTGTTTTTTATTGCCCACGCCCCCGTTTTCTTTTCCTGACGCCTGGCACGAAAAAAAAATTGGAAATGCTGGGGAAAATTGAAAATTCTGTGCGAAATATTTTTTCAGAATGAACAGTTAGTGTTTAGAGTAGTCTTATTACTGCTGCACTTCCATCCTTCAGAATTCTTCTAATTAAATATTTCAAATGAAGTTGCTTTATTTCAAAACTTACAGTATTAAGTAATTACAATTACTGTATACTGTAGGTCTATATACAATATATATCTGTAACCCCCTGGGGCATATTCTTATAGCCCCCCAAATAGCTGCCATTTGTACTAAAGAATAACTGAGTACAGGGGCCCTTCCTTGTGGCTTACTGCCTGCCTGTCTCTGACTTCTGTCTTGGAAGTGGAGTTTGGTGTGGAAACAATGTGGGCATGAGGGGGCAGCAGCTGCTACCATGAAGCTGCTGTCCTCCTGACTGGCCCTGATGAGCAGCCCACTCATCCCAGAGACATCTCCTCAGTGGACTAGGAGGTTGACACCCTCTGTCGTGCAGGGAACCTAACAGTCTGTAGCCTGCCTGCGTAGTCACTGGGCTAGAGAGCAAGAGGCCTGTGCATCCAGGGCCTTGGAGGAAAATCTTGGGGGCCTGGAATGGATTCTGCCTCCAATTCCTGCCCCAGAGATCTGCAGGAGGAACCAAATGCACCTGGCATGGAGGAGCTCTTTTTCTTCTCCCTCAGCAAAAATGATATGACCATGGAAGCATTTCCACATTGAAAGTCATTCAGACAAAAAGGGAACTGTATCTTGCAAATACTGCCAAGTGAAATATGCATTTTTCAAATGCTATGAGGATGGCCAAACACATCCTTGCATGTAAAATGTCCTGCAGACATTAAAAAAAAATCCTTCATGAGTGGCAATGAAGGTCAAGAAGAAGAGGTGACACTGACAGTAGTTGCACTCGCAACAATCATCCTCGATCCAGAAGTCCTTCTGCTTCTGACACACCACCATCTGGAATTGTTGTACACTCAAGTTCAGCTCTTCAGTTATCAGGAAAACCAGCATTTCAGCCAGATATATCCAAAAGACTCTCAACAATGACTTCATTTACAGACAAGGTGATGCTTGAATGGCAACAAAAAATTGACCAAACTCTCTCAAGGGTGATACATGTTTCTGGTTCCTCACTATAAGTCACAGAAAAGAGTGATTGGCAGGAACCTTTTAAACTATTAAGACCATCATGCCAGTCACCCAGCAGACATTCTTTGAGCAAGCCTCTTCTACAGTCAGAATATGAACATTTAATGCAAACTGCAAGAAAAAGAATCAAGGAAGCACTTCGTCTGGCAGTACTTACAGATGTGTGGATGGATACGTGGGGGGAAGAAATCCTCAACTGTATGATAACATCTCAACCAGTTTGTTTGTTTGTTTTTGTTTACAAGAGCACTGAAACAGGAGAACAGACATACAGCAGAGCATATATTAGTGAAATATGTGAAGTACCAGAGAAGACTGGAAGAGGGAAAGTATTTGCTCCTCTGCTGAGTGATAATGCCAGTAATAAGAAAGCAGCATGAGACATCATAATGGACAAATATCTACATATTACTGCAATAGGATGTGCTTCCCATGGCCTAAACCTGCTTCTTAATGACTACATGAAGTTGGGCACACTGGAAGAGATCTTTAAAAGAGTAAAAAGATATAAAACATGAAAACGCAGGGAGAAAAGCATGGTAGGAATATAATGGTAGCTCTAAAGCTTTCTAGCAAAATAAGACTGGGAAGTGTGGTGATGTCATTTGGAAAGTTCAGTTTAAAAAAAAAATCTTCAAGAAACGGTGATAATTGAAGATCTAAAAGTGTATGGTGCTGTACTTTAATGAGGATGTCTTTGGGGTTCACCTCCAGAACTCTGAAGATTTTATTGCCAGTTGCTTCTGCAGTCACTGTAATTAACTCTCACAAAGCCCCTTTTTCAGACTTCCGTCAGCTTATGGCCAAGATAAAAATCAACTGTTTGTTTATGAGTTAATCTCCACTCACAAGTCAGGAAGAAGTGAAAAACTGTATTCATAGATGGGAAGAATTTTAGCTGCAAACTAGTACATGCTGCTGCAAACCTCTTGAATCCAATGTTCTATGTTAGTGATGATCGCATTTGACTGCATTACTAAACAAGCATCACATTTGGGACTAGATGTTGGGAAAGTACTTTCAAAGGTTGCATATTACAGAACCTTTTCATATATGTGGTCCAGGAGTATATGTAATATACCAAGTATATTACTCCTACAGTGTGGTGGCAAGGCCTTTATACAACACAACCTCGGATTCCTCTTGCTTCTCATCTGCTTTCAGATTCCTCCATCTTCTGCAGCATGTGAAAAGAGACTGGTTGATATTTGGAAATAAACATGCAAAATCAAGAAACAGGCTAACATGTGAAAGACGTTGAGAAGCATGTTTCAGTTAGTGCAGATCTTCAATTTTAAAAGTACATGAAGATCATAACAAAAGTTCAGACCAGAAGTTGTGAATCTTTCAGACCGATTCTGATTAGAGAAGTCACAAGCAAAATCTTAAACTATTCTAGCATCATTAAGATATTGGTAACTAAACTGTTTAGCCAGCTATAAATGAGTATAATATAATTTTGCTTAAATTGACACTTTTTAGTAGTGTGTTTATCCTATATAGAGTCTGGTGTTTACTGTAAAGTTTAGAGAGATGCTGAAACTTACCGTTTGTCCTTAATATTGTGCTGTTAACTACATTATAATGAATATGTAAAGACTCTCTCATCCCCATAAGCTTGATGGCGGCAGCAGCAGCAGTATCACCCTCAAATCTCCCACCCCAACAAATCCAGGAAGGGTAGTTAATGGTAGTGAGAGCCCAGGCCAGCTTTCTGGCTCCCCTTCTCCCCAGTTGCAGACTGAAGAAAGGGGGCAAGGGTGGAGCGACTGCAAAGTCCAGGAGGGAGTCAGATAGCGGTTGTCCAAGGGACACTTTTATCCAGTGGTGGGGAGAAGAAAGGGGACAGGCTGAGTCAGTGAGTTGGGGTTTATGTCTGTGGTGCCATATACTTATAAGCATTTAAGGCTGAATTTTCAATCTGTGGCATGCATGGGATGGGGGAGGTTTAGAAACCTGAAGATATATTCATTTTTTTCCCCTTAAGAATCCTGCGATTTGGGGGGGTTCTGACTCATGATTTTTTAATCTTGGGCTTGGTAATAATGAATATCAAAGCAAACAAAGGGTGGCGGCATCAATCATGGATTTGGGGAGATATTACTTGATAATTTTCCTTCAAGCATAACATATTCCAGTTTTCTGCCCTCTGCATGTTTTAATAACCAAGTAGTTGTACATTACACAGTGATGAAGACTGCAAAGGGAAACTGACTAGGATATTTGTGAGTTTGTCTTTGCAAGTGTTTCTGCTAATCCATATTCCAGCATCTGAGGAGCATTTTTTTTCTCTTTTTTGTAAGGCTGTTAAGGAAATGGTGGGCTGAAGTGGATACTTCTATGGGCAGTCCTTTGGGGCTGTGTGTGGGGGTTAATTATGGGATAGGCACCCAGAGCAATGCATGGACATCTATAGTAGTAGTTTAAAAGTTTGATGAAATCAGGCTGGAGTTTGACAGTGCATGGCATATCCATCACACAAGCGTTTTGAAGGAAAGATGAATTGATTGCTCTAATCAAAACACCTGACTCTTTACACCTTTTTGTCTCCTGCACTTTCTCCTTTTTAAAGGATGGTGTGAATTGGCTGGCATTTCTTAATAAATACAAACTTCATGGAATTCTTTGTGATGATATGGGTTTAGGAAAAACATTGCAGTCCATTTGTATTCTTGCAGGAGATCATTGCCTCAGGTAAGCTGCTGTTCTATCACGCACTTTGAGGATTTTCTTTAAGATACTAAAAGTAACATTACGTTCTTAATGTTTGATACTCTAAAGGGCTCAAGAATATGCAAGAACTAAATTGGTAGACAGTGTTCCTCTTCCATCCTTGGTGGTTTGTCCTCCAACGCTTACAGGTCATTGGGTGGATGAAGTGAGTAAATTTTGCTCCAAAGAGTATCTCAATCCTTTGCACTATACGGGACCTCCCACTGAAAGAGCAAGGTAAGCACTACATTGCAGAAAAAATACTTTGACTTGAAAATATATTCTCTATTTGATTAAGATTAATTTCAAAATTCTTTGTATTCTGCTGAAAAAATAACTTAGCTTTTTATGTGGACAGTAAATCGTAGAATGTTTAAAGTACTTTTGTGGGTAGAAATGAAGACCTATTTATTTATATTTCCCCTGAACACTGTTTTTCCATATCTGTTTTAAGATTACAACACCAGGTGAAAAGGCACAATCTCATAGTAGCTTCATATGATGTTGTGCGAAATGATATTGATTTCTTCAGGTAAGAACTAATGTTTGCTTTCTTGCTTTCTTGCTTTATTAATATGTTTAAAATATTAAACAAGACTTCCTTTATTTCCTAGAAATATTAAGTTTAACTACTGTATTCTTGATGAAGGCCATGTAATCAAAAATGGAAAAACAAAATTGTCAAAAGCAGTAAAGCAGCTGACTGCCAATTATAGGATAATTCTTTCTGGGACACCAATCCAGGTAATTGCTACACGCACTATTTCAAGAGGGTGGGAGTGGAAGAGGCAAAGGAAAATTATTTTTGCTGTTACTTCACTGTCCTCATGATCTTAGCTGTCCTGTTCAGTATATAGCTTATTATTGTGAAATAGCCATTATTGCTCTCCTGAACATCTGAGGCTCGTGCTCACCATTTCACATATGGAAAGGGGACTCTGAAGTACTCCCTCTCCATTTTTTTGCAAACTGTTTCAAAGTGGGTTGGTCTTCCATCTTTATGGAACCTAGGGGGTTCCATTCCAAAAACTCATGGCACATGATCATCATATCAACTCGAAGTTCCTCACATTTTGAGTCCTCTTGTGCTATATAAGACCTCTCTCCTTGGGATGCCTGCCTCGCATTGAGTTGAGGTCACCAATGCCCTTATGGTACTGCCACTCTCTCTCTGTAGCTATCTAGAGGGCATGGTTTGATTGATGCCTGGAGGTGTTGGAGAAATCCAGTCATCAATTATGGAGTACACATTCTGAAGTCACTTTGGTTCTGGCCTATGAAGGTACCATTGGGGCCTTCACCTTACCTAATCCTCGATTTCATCCTCACCCAGCTGTCAGTCTCCCAGACACCCAAAACAGCTAAAGGATCATAAATGGTGTCGAGAGCTTCATTGCACTGTATTATAGGGTAAAAATTAAAAAATAAGGAAATACTCCATAATATTGGAAACTGTTTTCAGTTTTGGAAATGTTTTAACGAATCTTTCTCTTATCTTCAGAATAACGTTTTAGAGTTGTGGTCACTGTTTGACTTCCTTATGCCAGGATTTTTGGGTACTGAACGCCAGTTTGCAGCTCGTTATGGCAAACCAATATTAGCAAGTAGAGATGCTCGGAGTTCCAGTCGAGAACAAGAGGCGGGTAAGGCACAAGCTCCAATCTATTTTCTTGCTTGTTTCTTTGTAGCTCAGAATTGCTAGTGAAAACATCCAATGCTGCAATATCCCAGTATAAAGTCTTTCTGTTTGTGATGTTTGAAGTAATTTGCTTCTTTGTTGTGGTTTTTAAACTATTTGCTATGTCTGCTGTTGACACCTAGGAGTTCTTGCAATGGAAGCACTGCACCGTCAAGTATTGCCATTTCTATTGAGAAGAATGAAAGAGGATGTACTACAGGATCTTCCACCCAAAATTATTCAAGATTATTACTGTACTCTCAGTTCTCTACAGGTAAGTTTAAAAAGCAAGATGTAGAATCTCTCTGGTACTCGGCATCTGCTCTGCACTAGTTGGGACTACAAAGGAACCAGTTGTAGGTCCATGATCCCGGGGTCAGTTCAGTGTGAGCCTTGACCTATTTTAGACCACCCAGATTTGAAAATGTTTTCTTTTAAGGCTTAAAATTAAAAGGAGTGTGTTTCTGGCATCACTAATGTGGGTCATTGTAGTAAATAATTTCCTAGCATGTATTACTTAAATAAATTTGCAAATTTATGCATATTAACTTGAAAAGTAAAATTTTCAAGTAATAAGTTTACACACAAACTGTGGTATCAAGATTATGTTGAATAAGATAATTATAACTTTAAAAGTTTTCTTCTCCATTTGTTGCATTATTAGGCAGTCTGGAATTTAAATTTTCTCATTCTTGTTTTATATTAAACACACACTCCTTTCTTTCACCTGGGGGGGCCCTACAGGTTCAGCTTTATGAAGATTTTGCCAAGTCTCGTGCCAAATGTGATGTTGATGAAACTGTTTCATCTGCTTCACTGAATGAGGAGACTGAAAGGCCAAAGCTTAAAGCTACAGGACATGTGTTTCAGGTACAGATTTCTTCAATAATTTGTGCTCTCTTGTTAATGTATTTCTAGTAGATTATATTCTAGTAAATCCTACTTAAATCCTACCCTACTGAAAAGAGTAATTTTGTACACTGGATGTTGAAATATAGTTCAAAATAAATTCGGTTAAATCCTGAACCTACTGTTTAAATGAAGCAATTTCCATAGCTGTGATCAACTTGTCTGGATTATAGTGTGAAGAGCTATGATGATTAAATTACATGTTGCTGTCTTATTTTAGAGTGAAACTTCCTGTTTAAAATATTTAAACTAGAATAGGTTTTCTTTTATATATTTTGCTGAATTAATCTATATTGAAGTATGTCCATCTGCTAGAGTTTTTATTCTAAATTGGAAATGGATTATTAAAAGTTCTTATTTTTATCAGTGAATTTATTTAAATATCAAAAACTGTGCAGGTAAGAATAATTTTAGTTGTATCAGTGTTAGTTTCACTACAACAGTCTCGAATAGTGAAATTTTTATATATAAATATAAATTATCCCATTGTATCTATTTTTCCACTCTAATGGAAAGGCAGGCAATGTTTTGTTTGGGTTGGGGAGAGGGAATTTCCCCCACCATACTGAAATGGTGCATGACCACAATCCTTCATAAATTTGGATCCAAAAATAACTTAAGATAAATTGGTACGGCAATACTTCTCTGAAGGGCCTCACGCAGCTTCCAAGTCCCAATCTTGTTGTTTCAGAGTCATATGATGCTCTGATGAGAGAGGGCTTCATGCACTGTCCCCAGAGCAGGAACTAAGATTGTTTTAATACTAGCCAGCTGCAAGTTTTCAGCTGGAATTAACTTTTATTTAAATAAGTGTATGATACAAACATCTTTAAAAATCTATGTTGTCGTCAAACTTGTGAAATTATGGCCAAGTGGGCTACAACATTAAATATCAATTTTGTTCACCCTATTTTCCATAATCTTTAGTTGCTGCTAATCTCACCACTTTTCTCTCAAAATTTAAAAGGCATTGCAATATTTACGAAAACTGTGTAACCATCCAGCATTAGTGTTAACAACCCAGCATCCAGAATACAAGAGAACCACAGAGCAGCTTGCAGCTCATAACTCATCCCTTCGGGATATCCAGCATGCGCCTAAACTGTCTGCTTTAAAACAAGTAAGTATACTTAAAACCTATTATGTATCCCAAAGTTCATAAACGTATGTATTGTTCTGGAGTTACTGTGATTATTGTATAACTTGTGTTTTCGAAAAAAATATCAATTAGAAATTTAGTTTATTTAAAAAATTAGTTAACCTGTCCTTGAGTGTCTGCCATATTTCTGGTTTTACAGTCGCACTTTCCTGTTTTTTGTGTTTGGTTATTTTGGGAGTGGGTGGGGAAGGAGGAAGCTGTTAAATAATTTCTCTCAGTCATTGCTTTGCAAAAGAATCCACACAAACAGAAGAAACTGAGACCCCTTGCAGTCAATGTGTGATGCTGAATTTGAGCTGGACTATTTGATTTTACAGTGAAGCTGATCATAAACAAAGTGCCAGCAAACAATCTGGAAAAAGGGGGAGATATTTTGTCCCTCTAATCTTTGTTATATTAAGCAAAGATGTTACAAGTAATAGCAAGTTTAAAAGCTTCAGGTAGAAGTGATTTTTAAATTGATGGGGGTTTTTTAATGCAATTTCCATGTAAAATTGACTGTACTGCACTATTTTTTAACCAAGTGTTCACTCTTAGCATGGGACCACCATTTTCAGGCAAGTAGCTATAACTTGTCTGTACAAATTTTAATCCAAGGCATTTCTGCTCTTTCTGTATATATTTGGAAATGATCACTAGAAATATTTGCTAAAATTTAATTTTTTAGAAAATAGTACTATATTTCTTAAGAAAATAGGCATACATAATTAAAAAGATGGGATATGTATGAAGTGTTGATTTTGTACAAATACAGAAGTTATGTAGTTATTGCATGGAGATCTAATTATCTCTCCAATCCTGCATTGTAATCTGTGTGGGCACAGCAGTCTGCACACATGAATCACAATACAGGATCAGGCCTTAGTCATTGTTTTTTTTCAAGTGCTTTAGGGTATCTGAAGTATGAAAGTTGCTTATCTGTTCTTTGTTGCTTTACTGCTTCCTTTTACTCTTAGCAGAATATTGTTTGACTTGTTTATTATAGAAGAGACCTCTGGTGATTGAAGACATTGACTCAATTTTCTATATAATCACACATGTTTATGTATTTTTAAGTAAGCTATATCCTCTTACTAATCTAATATTGATAGAAAACTATTTGTTTAAAACCAGTTTTTGTGGAAACAAGATAAGAGATTTAATGTTTTCTGCCAGATTTTGCAGGTCCTTCATAGTGTGAAAGGATCTACAGTCAATATTCCTTGTTTCCTACAGAATTTGACTCATAGCTCATTACATACCCTGCAGGAATTTGTTAATTTAGAGAGAGAAAGAGTGTGTCTGTGTAAATTATTTTATTCACTTCTGCCAGCAGTGTAAATATAACTATTTACAAGAGAGACATAATCCATTGTGGTAATTTTTATTTTAAAATTTACTTGAAGCTACTACTAGACTGTGGTTTGGGAAATGGTGGCTCTTCAGAGAGTGGCACAGAAGCTGTTGTGGCTCAGCACAGGATACTTATCTTCTGTCAGCTCAAGAGCATGCTGGATATAGTAGAACATGACCTTCTCAAACCTCACTTGCCCTCTGTTACATATTTGCGATTAGATGGCAGCATACCTGCTGGTCAAAGGCATTCCATTGTCTCACGGTAAGTTCCTCTCTTTTTTTTCCTCTTGTGTTTTAAGACAGACTACAATGAATGGCATTACTTACTTGAATACAAAATTGAAGTGGCTCTTGTCTCATGGGAGCTCTTGCAGTTTTTAATAAGATAGGGTACTATAATTTCTACTCGTGTGATCAGATTATACTGGCAGACCATCATTGCATAACTGATCTTGCAATTTGAATCAGATTAAGTGAACCAGTGTAAACATGTGTTCACAAATATTAACTGATTAGCAAGGAACCATGTGTCATAAAATAAGCATCACACTTTAAAAAAAAAATCATTAAATTAAATTCTGAATGACACTAGGCTTACATTGTTAGGAAATCTTCACATGATAGGCTTTCTTCGGTTTGCTATTACTACAAAAGAGATTCCAAAATTTCAAATGTACTCAGAATATAGTGAATATACTTATAACAACAATTGAACTATGGAAACAGGTCTTTATTGTAAAGCCTAAAACATTTACTTGTGAGCTGGCTTGGTTACCTCTTGTCCACTGTTCATCATGCAGAGACCTGGATACAATCCTAATTCCTAAATCTTGATCTATTGCAATGTTTCCAACTCTTGCAGTGATGAGTGTTTTTTCTTGAATAGGGGAGAATCTCAGGTTTCCTGTAAAATAAAAAATGAAATTTCTATTCCTCGTTGCAAAGAAAATCTTGAAAACGTGAAACAAATGCAATACTCAACCAGAAAGCAAATAAAAATAACCAAACTTTCATGATTATTTTGAACACTTACAATATTACTATTGTACTTTGTCACTCTGGCAGAGCCTTATATCCACAGGTCATTTGGCTTTCTGTTCAAAATTGTATGGTGCTCCTCAAGAAAAGGACTGGAGCCTTCCATATACTCTTGACATTCCCCCTCCCTCACGCTGTGAGAGAAACCATCTTGAACAAAGACTGCATCTTCCTAGATTGTTTGACTTTTAGATGCATATTTTCACTTTTGTTTGTAAACATCTCTACCTTTATCTCTTTTACTTACTATAACTTAATCCATGCTTTTTTTTCTTTAAAAACTTGTTTTGCTTTTATTATACAGTATTGTGTTTCGAAGGGAAGGGTGTTTTTACCCATTATTTTAATAAATTGTCATGTGCCTTCTCTAACTTCAATATTGACTGTGACTATATAGTGATGGGTGCTATACAGTGCAAAGAAACATCTCTGAGAACCTGGAGTTCATTACTTATTGTTACTTGCTAGGCATGATTTGGGCTGGGGGAGCCTAGAAAAGTTTGCAGGTGAGGAAGACCAATTGATGTGGCAGGGAGCTGACAGTCTTATATCTAGTAACGCTCACGTTTGCAGAGGCAGAGAAGTAACACAGTGGCCCCCAGCTCTGGGTATTCCCATCAGCATGTTACAATTAACATGGCCTTTGAAAGCACCAGCCAATAACTTCACAAGATAATACTCAAAACCCAGTTCATCCTAGATTTAAACAGAGGCTTGTAAATTCAGTAGCCCACTTGCCAATGACAATTAGGAAAGTGTTTTCCCTAATGAGTAGAGTGTCTGCAGATTTAACTTTTATTTTATTTTTATTAAGTTTTCTGGCTCTTATGGCTCTGAACTAAGGAAGCCAGCACTGCAGTGGCTAAACTTGAGGGTGTGGAGCTGTTTGCCTCAAGACTGTGCTGCTGCTCATAGCTTTCATAGAATCTGAACATGGGAATCAAGACTGCTATTGTTAGTTTCATTGCTGTTTATCAGAACACTGAGGACAGCAATGAAACTAACTTTCAATCTGCTGCTGCTTTTGGGAAACTATGCATAGTCGTTCCTGTGGGAGGTGGAATAGAGTAAATCATACACAAGCGTGAGCAGCATTACTAGCAGCCCAGGAGGCTTAGAGAACAGTGAAGTGACAGTGACCAATTTTCCCACCTTTGTTCCTCTTTGGACTTCTGATCCCAACAATCAGGAGGTTCAAGCAGGAGGATTGGTGAAAAGAACATTCTCTTACCTGTAACAAAATGTCACTAGAATAGTATACTAGTTCCCATATTTGTACTTCAAAAAATAATACATGGCAATATTATATAGACTTCCTTTTTTAGACCCATTAGAATTCTAAATAGCCTGACACCAGTCCATGTCAATGGCATAGTTCTTTTTTCTCTTTCTCTTTCTCTTTTTCTTTTTCTTTTTTTCTTTTCAGTATTCTAGCAGTGTGACCCTATTGTAAGGCTCTGTAAAGCCTGTTTAGACTAGTGTACTCTCCACTATTCACCTACAGTACTGCTGTCTCTGGTGACTATAGGCCAGATAGACAGAAGCAATTTGTCAATCCATGGCGACAGCTGTATCCAAAGACAAAGAGTTCCCATGGAGAGGGCAGGCAGCAGTACTGCTACCATCCCCCTGGGAATTCAACCAGGCAAGGCAGCTTTAAGTTCCAGCCAGTGATCCCTAAGGAGCTATGCCTAGTCAATGTACTGAATCAACATGCCCTGGCCAACCCCACCTGCATTAAGAGCTTGTACCAGTTGGTTCTGAATTCCCAAGCAGAATGGAGGTTGCAGGTGGTTTATACCATTGTGCCCCAACTACTGGCAACTTTTTCTACATTAACAAAAGTGAATTGGTGCAGCCTTATTGGCATTGTAGCAGTGTTCTGATTTTTAGATTTGAGAATCATTTTAAGGAAACAAATATCTTAATTCACATTAGCTTTTACCTTAACTAGTTTTTGTTTTGGGATGTGAGTTATTTTGTAAATAATATAAAGTAGTTTTTACTGAATTATTTCCTCTTCTGGTGAGCTACAATCTCTGCCTGTGTAAATTAACCTCTTTCAGGTGACCAAAAAAAAAAAAGCTTTACAACAAGCAGTGAAAAATATGATGTCAAAAGTGATTATATACAATATTAATTATTAATTTAATTACTTGTCATTTTGTTTCATTTCTGCAGTCACTCTTATGAATTGCTAAATACTTGATTTTAATTTTTTTGTGTATATATAGGTTTAATAATGACCCATCCATAGATGTTCTTTTGCTTACCACTCATGTTGGCGGACTGGGACTTAACTTAACAGGAGCTGACACAGTAGTGTTTGTGGAACATGACTGGAACCCAATGAGAGATCTGCAAGCAATGGATCGAGCGCATCGTATTGGGCAGGTAAAATACCAATTGTTAATCTTTCATGAGTTATCAGAAACACCTTTTTTGTTCCCGCAGCCCAGGGTCTCCCACAATTTTTGGTGTTTGTGTTGCTGTCCTCTCTCTGCAGCTCATGGACAGACAAGAGTTTTGGAGTTGCATAGTCTGGCCACACCTTCTCAGCTCCTGCTTGATTTCAGTTTCTCTGCTTTCGTGGCAGCATGTGGATAGTGGTTTTTACAATTCCTGCCTTCACATATGGCATGGGGGGCTTTTTTTTTTTCCCCCCTTCAAAATTTGGGGCAGTGGTGAGCAATGATCTCCCTCCTCTCCCCAGGCCAGTTTTTAGCCAGGTGTTGGAAACCCACAGAGCCTTAGGTACAGTGCCTCCCTGCTGACTGCTCTGCTGTACCTGGAAGGTGCAGAAGTACAGCAGAGCAGCCTGAAAAGCACCAAACGGTGCTCCATCTACCCACGGCTGTATCCTTTCTTATTTCATTTTCTTCCCTCTCAATGTTAAAATCCGGCATGAAGATCATGGGTTCAGCAACTACTTGGTGAAGGAATCCATCAGCTATCGCATCCAGGAAAATCTGAACCTTATTGTTATTACTAGCACTTGTCCTCCAGTCTATATCTGGGAAGTTAAAGTCTCCCATGATCACACAATAAGAAGAAAACAAAGAAAAGTGGGACCACTAAACACTGAGGATAGAGTGGAGGTTAAGGATAATCTAGGCATGGCCCAATATCTAAACAAATACTTTTGCCTCAGTCTTTAATGAGAAGCTTAGGGATAATGGTAAAATGACAAATGGGAATGAGGATATGAAAGTAGATATTACCACATCCGAGGTAGACGTGAAACTCGAACAGTTTAATGGGACTAAATCAGGGGGCCCAGATGATCTTCATCCAAGAATATTAAAGGAACTGGCACATGAAATTGCAAGCCCATTAGCAAGAATTTTTAATGAATCTGTAAACTCGAGGGTTGTACCGTATGATTGGAGAATTGTTAATATAGTTCCTATTTAAGAAAGGGAAAAAAGGTGATCCAGGTAACTACAGGCCTGTTAGTTTGACATCTGTGGTATGCAAGGTTTTGGGAAAAAATTTGAAGGAGAAAGTAGTTAAAGACATTGAGGTCAATGGTAATTGGGACAAAATACAACATGGTTTTACAAAAGATAGATCGTGCCAAACCAGCCTGATCTCCTTCTTTGAGAAGGTAACAGATTTTTTTAGACAAAGGAAACGCGGTTGATCAAATTTACCTCAATTTCAATAAGGCATTTGATATGGTTCCACATGGAGAATTATTAGCTAAATTGGAAAAAATGGGGATCAATATGAAAATTGAAAGATGGATAAGGAACTGGTTAAAGGGGAGACTACAACGGATCATACTGAAAGGTGAACTGTCAGGCTGGAGGCAGGTTACTAGTGGAGTTCCTCAGGGATCAGTTTTGGGACCAATCTTATTTAATCTTTTTATTACGGACCTTGGCACAAACAGTGGGAATGTGCTAATAAAGTTTGCGGATGACATAAAGCTGGGAGGTATTGCCATTACCGAGAAGGACCGGGATGTCATACAGGAAGATCTGGATGACCTTGTAAACTGGAGTAATAGTAATAGGATGCAATTTAATAGTGAAAAGTGCAGGGTCATGCATTTAGAGATTAATAACAAGAATTTTTGTTATAAGCTGGGAACGCATCAGTTGAAAGTAACAAAGGAGGAGAAGGACCTTGGAGTATTGGTTGATCACAGGATAACTATGAACCGCCAATGTGATATGGCCGTGAAAAAAGCTGATGTGGTCTTGGCGAGGTATTTCCAGTAGAGATAAGGAGGTGTTAGTACCGTTATACAAGGCACTGGTGAAACCTCATCTGGAATACTGTGTGCAGTTCTGGGTCTCCCGTGTTTAAGAAGGATGAATTCAAACTGGAACAGGTAAAGAGAAGGGCTACTAAGATGATCTGAGGAATGGAAAACCTGTCTTATGAAAAGAGACTCAGAGCTCAGCTTGTTTAGCCTAACCAAAAGAAGGCTGAGGGGAGATATGATTGCTCTCTATAAATATATCGGAGGAATAAATACCAGGGAGAGAGAGGAATGATTTAAGCTCAGTACCAATGTGGACACAAGAACAAATGGATATAAACTGGCCATCAGGAAGTTTAGACTTGAAATTAGACTAAGGTCTCTAACCATCAGAGGAGTGAAGTTCTGGAACAGCCTTCCAAGGGGAGCAGTGGGGATAAAAGACGTATCTAGCTTCAAGACTAGGCTTGATAAGTTTATGGAGGGGATGGTATAATAGGATTGCCAAAATTAGGCTATTAATTGATCTTTGACTATTAGCGGTAAATATGCCCAATGGCCTGTGATGGGATGTTAGATGGGGTGGGATTTGAGTTACTACAGAGAATTCTTTCCTGGGTGTCTGGCTGGTGAGTCTTGCCCACATGCTCAGGGTTTAGCTGATTGCCATATTTGGGGTTGGGAAGGAATTTTCCTCCAGGGCAGATTGGCAGAGGCCCTGGGGATTTTTTGCCTTCCTTGGCAGTGTGGGGCATGGGTCACTTGCTGGAGGATTCTCTGCACCTTGAAGTCTTTAAACCACAATTTGAAGACTTCAGTAGCTCAGACATAGGTCAAGGGTTTGATACAGGAGGGGTGGGTGAGATTCTGTGGTCTGCGTTGTGCGGGAGGTCAGACTAGATGATCATAATGGTCCCTTCTAACCTTAAAGTCTATGATTCTACCCACTGGAGCAGCTGTGACTCCAACATGTGGGGGAGGGGGAGGGGAAGGACTAGGAGTCTATGGGCAGAGCAGAAAGAAGCTCCAAGGATGAGGAGGACCGCAATCAGCTGACTCAAGGGGCCCCTGGAGAATAGAGGGAACAGAATTGTGGGGTTACAAATGCTCCCTCAAAGTCCTAAAATGGGTCCTGAGCACCTTGATAAAAGCAGGGCTCATAAGCACCCTCCTCCTTCCCAATTTGGCCAGGGGGGCTCTGGAAGTGTTTCCCTTCCCCCACTCCCTGGCGGAGTAGGATCCAGCAGGTGAGGAGTCTTAAGATCTCAGACTTCTTAAAAATTGTTTTCCTTAACCTCCGAGGATAGTACAAGAAGCAATGGGCTTAAATTACAGCAAAGGAGGTTTAGGTTGGACATTAGGAAAAACTTCCTAACTGTTTGTAGTTAAGGATTGGAACAAATTGCTCACGAAAGTTGTGGAATCTAAGTCATATTAGAGATTTTTTTAAGAACAGGTTAGACAAATATCTGTCAGGAATGGTCTAGTTATTACTCTAATCCTGCCTTGAGTGCAGGGGACTAGACTAGATGACCTATTGAGATCCCTTCTGGTCCTACTCTTCTGTGATTCTGACCTCCTGAATATGGGAGTAATAGTGATCCCTCAGAAGAAAGATGCTTAGGGTTCTACTCAATCTTCTTTATCACTGAGAAGCATACAGGAGGAAACCAAGCCGTTCTAGATTTCAAAAGGCTCAACAAGTGGATGAAGACAATAAAGTTCTGGAAGGAGATATTAACCGCTACAATGTCATCCCTGTCACAGGGAGACTTTCTGACTTAGTGGATCTGGAAAATGCATACCTTGACAACCCAATCAGACTGTGCCATCACAGGTTCCTAAGGTTTACTTATGATAGAAGGCATGCTCAATATGATGCTCCATTCGGCTTGTCCTCAGCCCACCTGAGTCTTTACAAAGATGGTGGTGGTAATCATAGCCAGACTCAGGTCACAAGGGATCCACCTGTACCCCTTCCTAGAGATGACATTTTAATCATAGCTCCATCCCCACCAACAACATGCAGAACTATGTCCCTGACCTTGAATTTCCTACAGGCACATTGAAGGAGTTTTTCTTGATGATAATAAACCATTCTGTTCACCCAAATAACTCACTTGAGAGCAGACATGGACACCTCAGTAGCAAGGGTAATATCATCTATAGAGATGTTCCAGAAGATTCAAGACGTCCTCCCATTGCTTTGGAACTGCAAGAGACCCACTTTTGCATTGAGCCTTCAACTGCTAGGTGTCTTAGTATCATGCATAGAGATTACTGCATCATACATCAGACCCCTTTTAAGGCTTCATCTTAAAATGGGGGAGGGATAGCTCAGTGGTTTAAGCATTGGCCTGCTAAACCTCAAGTTCAATCCTTGAGGGGGCCGCTTAGGGATCTGGGGCAAAAATCAGTACTTGGTCCTGCTAGTGAAGACAGGGGGCTGGACTCGATGACCTTTTAGGGTCCCTTCCAGTTCTATGAGATAGGTATCTCTCTCTCTCTCTCTCTCTCTATCTTGTGTGTGTGTGTGTGTGTGTGTGTGTGTGTGTGTGTGTCTACTCCCCAGAATGCATGGAAGATCACGTCAGGGTTTTGGAACAGGTAATTAAGTCCTTTAAATGTTTGCAAGGGCATGCCCATGCACTTCCAGCTGTCTTGATCCTCACAGCTTCCACCAACCTGAAGGGCTGGAGACCACACCTGGGTTCCAAATAGCTCAAGGCATATGGAACCTGAAGGAAAGGACCCAAAGCAGAAACCTCCTAGAGCTAAGGATGGTCAAGCTGGTGCTATGAAGGTTCCAGTCCAGCCTAGAGAGGAACCACATCCTGCTCAGTTAGACAACATGACCATGGTTGTATATGTGAACAACCAAGGGGGAACCAAGCCCAGCACTACATGTCAAAGCAACAGAAATTGTGCAGTGAGTGGAGCATTCTCTCTTCTCTTAAGGCAGCTCACATAAAGGGAGACTTGAACCAGAAGGCAGACTGGCTCAGCAAGCACAAAGTGAATAACTCCTGGTAGTGTATGTATCCAGAAGTCTTCAAGTTAATCATCCAATTGTTCAGCCTGCCATTCTTCTTCATGTATGTGCAATGTGCCTCAGGTGGCACACTTCCAGGATTCAACACCAAATTTGGTCTGCTGGTTGGATCATTAATTTCCCAGCTTGGGCTGGGTACTGACAAGGAGCATGATGTGAATGCTGAGCCATGCCCCCCTGCCTTCCATTAACTGAAATATTAATGAACCACATGAATGTGAAGAGACCAAAGTACTTCACCAGAGAAGTGGACCCCAGATTCATTGGGAGAGATGTCCTATCGTACAAATGGCTGCAGGGCCTCCTGTATGCGTTTCCACCCTTCTCATTATTATGGGAAGGTGGTTCAGAAAATAAAATGAGAACGCGTGACAGTAATATTGGTAACCCCACATTGACCAACGAGATCCTACTTTTTGGACCTGATAATGGAAATGGAGACCACCGGTACAGCTCCCAAAGAGACAGGACATCAGTTCTTCTCACAAGGTCCTCTGCTTTATCCAGACCTGAAATGGCTCTAACAAACAGCCTGACTATTGAAAGGGAAGCACTGTTATCATTGAGTCTGCCCTCCAAAGTCATCAGAACACTTTTCTTTTGGAAGAAGATTGTCCTTGGAAGCATACTCTTGTATTTGGACTATGTTTTGTGGTTGGTGACGGGAACATGAAGCCAATCCTAGAAATCCAGGAATTCCAGCTATCTTGGATTTTCCTCAAGAAGGCTTCAACAAAGGTCTCTAACTCAGCACCATTACACATCAGGTGTCTGCCTTTTAGTAGCATGATATTCGCAGGATCCGTGGGTTCTCTGACAAAGAACCTCCGGGTAGCCAGATTCCTTATGGCAGTTCAGTTAGTCAAGCCAGATAGTAGACCTCTTTTTCCCAAGTGGCACACCACTTGTACTGAGAGCCCTGACAAACATCCTTTCAAAGCATTGATGTCTGTTTTTATTTGTCCATCAAAACTTGGCTTCTGATTGACACTTGCCTGGTGGACATGATGGCTGAGTTGGTGGTGCTCTCAATGCAGGAACTTTACTGCATATTTCATCAGGACAGGATGGTGCTCAGAACTCCAGAATCGTTTATCCCAAAGGTGAACTCTTTCCATGATTCCCAAGAGGTGGTTCTACATTCATTCTGTCCAAGGCCATAGCCTCCTGAGGAGAGAGGGCACACTTTAGATCAGGGGTTCCTAAACTTGGTTCGCGGCTTGTTCAGGGTAAGCCCCTGGCGGGCCACGAGACACTTTGTTTACCTGAGTGTCCACAGGTACGGCCACTCGCAGCTCCCAGTGGCTTAGGTTTGCCGTTTCTGGCCAGTGGGAGCTGTGGGAAGCGGTAGCCCAGCCTGTGCCACTTCCCGCAGCTTCCATTGGCTGGGAATGGCGAACCGCAGCCACTGGAAGCTGCGAGCAGCCATACATGCAGACGCTCAGGTAAACAAAGCGTCTCACGGCCCGCCAGGGGCTTACCCTGAACAAGCAGTGAACCAAGTTTGGGAACCTCTGCTTTACATGTCTCTGAAAATTTACCTCCAAGTATAGAGTCCCCCCAGGAGAGCAGGTGCCATATTTGTAGCCTTCCAGCCAAGGACTCAGAGCTTCCATGTCCTCTATTGCTCAGTGGATTAGATGATGCATTGTGGCAGCGTACAAGGCATTGGAGATTCTGGTTCCAGAAGGGATCAGAGCGCACACTACATGATCCCTGGTGACCTCATGGGCTGAAAAAGCTAATGAACCCACAGCAGAAATGGGTAATGCAGTCAGCTGGTCAAGTTTGCTGTCCTCTGCAGACTTCAAGGACAGAAGGGACCATCATAACCATCTAGTCTGACCTCCTGCAAGTGCAAGCCACGGTGCAGCCCCTTGCTCACCCACTCCTGTAACCTCTGGCAGACCCATAATCTCTGGCTGGGTTACTGAACTCAAATCAAGAGAGGACTTCAGGCTCTCAGCAAGACTTAGCCACAAAAAGCTTCACCAAAGCAGCAACAGAGCTTGTACACATTCTAAGCAAGCTAAAAAAGCTTTTAAAAAAAAATCAAAGAAAGCAAAAACAGGGAAGAAAAAGCATAAAAGAACTAGGTGGTGTGAATCTTCTGATTCCTCTTCCTCCTCCATAGAGATTGATAAATTGTTGGGCTCTGACTCAGATCAGATCTGGGGAAAGACTTCAGCAAAGGTTACCCTCCCTCCCCCAAGAAATGGATTATTTAGATTCAGCCTGAACAAAACCCTGAGAGTAAGCCTCTGAGCAAGTTTCTCCTCTCAAAATCCTTCTCTGTGACCACAGTTACTCTACATTCTTCCGTCAAGGAAGTAATCAGGGATGAATGGGATAAGCCAGACAAGGAGAACCACATTAACAGAAATTCTTTGGTATCTTAGTAATTGGGATTTTTGATCTCTGGATCGTACAGAACTTAAGGTTGATGCTGTAGTGTTCCCGACTAAAGATATTCTATTACCCTCTCAGAAGGTGAGTTCTACCCTAAGAACCCCATAGATAGAAAAATGGAGACCACTCTCCAAAACAAACAAACATAGAGGCCTCTTCAGCCTTCCTGTTCCTAGCAGCTGCTTCCTTTTGCGAGGGCATCTGTGTCCTGGCTGGAAGATCTCAGAGCTCTCAAGGATACAGAGCCACCCTGACTTTGTGTATTTTAAAGAAAGTTTCCCTGGAGACTGTGTAAATAGTTGCTGACACCTCAGTGGATGCAATAAGATTCTCAGCCAAAGCCATGACACCAGTGACCAAGCACCCACCACCTATGGCTCCATCCCTTGAAGGTGCATAGCCACTCAAAGCAGATACAGTAAAATCTTAACAGTCCCAATGCCACATGGTGCCTTTAAAAGAATACAGACCGACTTTCAGACAGAGGTGTTCCTTTTGGTCTTTGTCCTCACAGAACACCAGCAAAGAGAGCGCATGTTCTCCTGAGAAAAGCCATAGAACTATGATACAGGAGGAAAGCCTTGAGGGAACCCTGCCATTCCCGAAACCTCTTTATGACAAAGACCGCATAGGTCTTTGCCAGGAGCTGAAGCTTAGGGGCAGGTTGTCCCACTTCCTGGATGAACAAGTTGCTTTAACCACAAACTAGTGAGTCAGGGATACTCCCTTGAGTTATGGGCTCCATCCCATCTGTTTTTCATCTAGTCCTCCATCTCAAATGACCCTGTGAAACGCTATCTAATCCAGAATTTGACTGCCACCTAGTCAAATGCTACCACTTCTTTATCCAGTACAAAGAGACTTCTTGTCCTCTGCAAAGGCATCCTTTGGCAGGGAGGTTCTGCAGGTGGTGGCCTGAAAATGATTTTGCCTTTTTAAAAAATATTCTAGATTGGGAGACCATTTCTGACCTTTTCTATAACCCTCCCTACATCTATTTACTGCTTGCTGCTTCCCAGACATCAAGAATTGTGGAAGATGCTGGGCTGTAGAATGAAAAAATTCTTACTGATGATTCACCCGAGATGTCTCATAAGTCACAGATCAGTGGAATCGTTACCATATGACTGTCTTCCTTGGTCTAATGTGTATAGTTATTTATTTACCTCTGTAATATTTATTCATGGTGATATGCAAGTTTTACAGCTTTGGAATAACTGCTCTGAAAGGAGGCAGGAACTGGGGGGGGGGGCATGGCCATACCATGTGGTTGAAAACTCTGCTCTGCCTCTATTAACTGCAGAGAGAGGAGAGCAGCCCAAAAGTCAAGAATTGTGGGAGATGCTGCTAGCAGAAAGGAAAATTATCCGTAAGAAATTTTCCATTCTGTCACTTGATGAATTGGTATAAGTCTGCATAACAGAAAACACTGGAGCTTGCTCTTTTTAATACATGGTTTTCATATTATTTTTTCAAGTACAATTAGGTTTGATCAAACACCTGAATGAGGAAAGGAACATTTTACATTGGCTAGCATGTAGGATTAGGAGATAGCTCTAGATTTTCCTTTCGGCTCTGCCAGTGACTAACTGTGATCTTAGTCAAGTTACTTAAACGTCCTGTGCTTTAGGTCTCCATTTGTAAAGTATCTCACAGAGTTTGAGGTTTAATTCGTCTTGTAAAGCACTTTTGAGAGCCTCCGGTGAAATTATTTTTCCCCTGGTCTGCATTCTTGTTGGGATATACTGTTCTCATCTTGACTTAACATCTCTTGGTGCATCCACTATCAACAAACGCCTGAAATTGACTATCTCTAGAAGTACTGCTTGTAAAGACACTAATTCAGAAAAGCATTTAAGCATGTCCTTAAGTGTTTTGCTGAAGTGGGGCGTAAAGGCCTTATTCTGAGAGATATCAAGCATCCACAATACCTATTGACTTCAGTGGGAGTTGTGTGTTCAGGGTCATGCCCTGAATGAGTAGAAATATTGCTGCTGAAAACAAGACTCTCCCTTTCCCCTCAAGGACATTATGTGCCTGGCCCATGTCTTGTGAGCTGGGGAGAACAAGAGACTAGGAAATCTAACTCCAGTCACTATAAGGCAGTAGAGAGCACTATGTGAGCAGGTTGGGACTTCGTTTTTGGGACTGTTTTTTTGCCTTTACCTGTATGGCTCCACTCACTGAAGGCTGCCTCCTTCCCAAATCCTCTCTATCCCATGCCCTGGTTCGTAATTAACATTTTAAAACCATGTCTAGACATGTTTTAATATTTGTATAATGAGAATTTTTCCTTTCAGAAACGTGTTGTCAATGTGTATCGCTTGATAACGAGAGGAACTTTGGAAGAGAAAATTATGGGTCTGCAGAAGTTCAAAATGAATATTGCAAATACAGTGATTAGCCAAGAGAATGCTAGCCTACAAAGCATGGGAACAGATCAACTTCTTGACCTATTCACTCTTGACAAGGTAAAGAATCATTTGCAAAATTATCTACTAAAAATAAGCATTTAGAGCTGCAAACATAAAAAATGCTGTGATGTGAATCCTATGATTACTGGTCAGACAAGCATTTGAAATAGAATAATGAACACCAAGATGTTCCCCAAGTAGCTGTTACCCTCATCCTCTTGGAATGGATTCCACAATGCTCCCAAAAGCACCAATATCAATCCTTCAGAGATGTTCCTGTGTTGATATGTGTAAAGGGAAACTAGGAATAAATAAGATGCTTGTAATTAAATAAATATTATAGAACACTTTTTTGTTTTTTTTAACTTCGTTTAAATGTGTCCATTTTTTTTTTTTTTTTTTTTCTTTTAAGGATGGGAAAAGTGAAAAAGCAGATACTTCATCTGGGAAAGCCTCTATGAAATCAGTTCTTGAAAATCTGGGAGAACTTTGGGATCCAGAACAGTATGATTCTGAATACAGTCTAGAAAGCTTTATGCATTCACTCAAGTAACCATCTTATATTCTTGATTCAATTGCTGCTAGTTCACGTATTTTTCTGCTGATATTCAGCAAATTTCAAAGCATATATAGTGAACCGATAGCTCAATATGTAAATAGACTTCTTGAAAGAAGAATCAGCAAAAGACTGACACTGAATAGTGTCATATGTTTCACTGGGGGAGTTATTCTGTCTTAAGTATTTGCACTGTATAAAAATTTAAATGTAAACATATCGTGAGGTGGTTTGAATTTTACTTGCTAAACAGATGCAAATTCTTATTTGGTAGAGGGAATAAAATGCAGCGAGGTTTTACATATGCTAACAAGTGTTACTTCCTTTTGAAATAAGTCCACCATTGTTCCTTGCTGTATCTATAGTTTTGTACAGATCTGTTTCAGTGAGTACTTCAGGTTGTTTGTTTGTGTACATTTTTTTTTATTTTAAACATAACTTGCTTTTATGATTTATTAAAAAGTAAGATTTTTTTTTTTTCAACTTAACAAGTTATAATGATCTTTCATTCAGATCATTTCAAGCTGTACATCACCAATGGCAAACCCTAGAAGCTAGAAAGAGTGTTGGGAAACTAAATGGAACTAGGTTTGTGTGTGCCCACCTCTGTATATTGAATATAAATATATAATGCTCTTCAATCTTTTGACATCACTTTGAGAGCAGTTGATTTCAACTTTTTAATCTAATGTTATACTAAATACAGGTAAATGGTCTGTTTAAGGCCATCTATGCATCCCATTAAGAGGGTGTGCTTTTTTAATTTATCTATCAGGCTAGAATATAGCCCCATTCAGAGACCTATGTATTCAATAGGTTTCAATCCTATATATTTTTTGTAACTAAAAGAACAAATATACAAATAGAACTTTTCCAGAAGTAGATTTTGCACTGTTTAGAATTCTAAAATCCATGCTGAAGAGACTGTTTACTGTACTAGTGCATGAATTAAAACCTCTTAAACAGAAGACGGGAAAATATTTTCTTTAGGGATATAGATATACATACATATCATCATAGAAATACCTCCACTCAATCTGAGGGAATGGAGTATTTGAGTTAATCATGTAACAAAGATTCTAAAGCAGGGGTGGGCAAACTACAGCCCGGGGGCCGCATCCGGCCCTTCAGATGTTTTAATCCAGCCTTGAGCTCTTGCTGGAGAGCGGGATCCGGGGCTTGCCCCACTCTGGCACTTCTGCCAGGGAGTGGGGTCGGGGGCTTGCCCCACTCCACGCGTGCCGTGCCTCCGCATGGCTCCCAGAAGCAGAGGCATGTCCCCCCTCCAGTTCCTACACGTAGGAGAGCCAGGGGGTTCCACATGCTGCCCCCGTCCCAAGCACGCCCCCGCAGCTCCCAGTGGCCAGGAACCTGGCCAATGGGAGCTGCAGGGGCGGTGCTTGCAGAATGGGTAGCGCGTAGAAGTACCTGGTCGTTCCGCCACATAGGAGCCGGAGGGGGCCATGTCGCTGCTTCCAGTAGCCGCTTGAAGTAAGCGCTACTCGGAGCCTGCATCCTTGACCCCCGTCCAATCTCCAAACCCCTCCGTCGCAGCCCAGAGCACCCTCCTGCTCCCCCAATCTGTCATCCCGAGCCCCACCCCAGAGCTTGCACCCCCAGCCTGAGCCCCCCCGGCCTGGAGTTCCCTCCCACACCCTGAACTCCCTGTTTCTGGTCCCACTCAGAGCCCGCACACCCAGCCGGAGCCCTCACCCCTCCCACACCCCAACCCCCAAATTCATGAGCATTCATGGCCCACCATACAATTTCCATACCCAGATGTGGCCCTTGAGCCAAAAAGTTTGCCCACCCCTGTTCTAAAGGGCTTTAAATAGCTGGGAGTGAGTATACAGTAGCTGTATATTAAGCAGCTTTTTATAAAAGGGAGTCTATAGTAAAGGTGATATGTATGTTTATAGATGTGCATGTATGTACCAGTATGTACACAATTTTATAAATATATTAAATTATAGATAAATTTACAAAGGTGTCTGAATGAATACATATATAGGATATATGTATAGATATCAAAATCTACAGTTTGTAGCTTGTTGTGCACTTAAGCATCAGAGACTAAAAACCATCAGAGACCTCAACTATGTAAAATAACAGATTGCTTTGTTAAAACAACCCCCTTCTCCCCCCCCCCAAAAACAACTCCTGCTTATCCTATAAAGTAAGACCGTTCTGCTGCATTTGGAAATGAACTTGTCATATTTCAATAATTACGAACTGCCATATTGTAATATTAAACTAGCATTCCATGAAAAGAATAATAAAAACAAAATTGGGAATACGTAACTCTATGTATGTTGTATAGTGTGTGTGTGTGTGTGTGTGTGTGTGTGTGTGTGTGTGTGTGTGTAAAAGAAAGACCAGTTTTATGCATAGTGAACAATCCTTTGGAGAAGTACACTTGGGTCATTAGTGGTGAATATTTTGGTGCAGGGATGATCCTGATTTGGTTAATATTCACTGCAAAAATTAAAGTATTTTCATGTACGTTGCCTAGGTTTTTTCTACTGCATGTTCAAGAGAATATGAACAGTGTGTGACTAATATCTCAAAACAATAAGCTTTGGTGTCCTTCTGTGCTAAAATTCGATTTCCTATTGTTGTAGCCAAAGAATTACCATGCATGAATTTTGTAGGCATTCGGAGATAATATTGACAACTCTTTTATGCATTAATCTTGCAGTGGCTCCAAGACATCAGTGATGAAAAAGATAAATGTTTTTTTCTTTATTTTCAGTAAAGAAGTGTTTTTATCTAACCATAGAACATTGCATTAATTTAAAACTAATTTGGGGAACTCTGGAGGAACAAGCATTCCATTCTACTTATGATGCTGGGAATTTGCTTGAGCACTGCAAAGCTCTACTCCTGCTCATTGCCATATGGTCACCTGCGCACTGCATTACATTGATTACCACCATAAGGAGGGAAAGATACTCCCTAGCAACACTCCCATGCGATGGCTTTAAATTGGCTGCTCAGTGTCACATTTTTGTTGCTATGAAACCCTAATCCTCCTTATGGCAGTGGCCTTTTTTGGATGTGACATCAAGATGGATCTTGCCTCTGGCCAAGAGCTGGGGAGTCTGGAATAATTTAATGTTAGTGTAACTATGAGGATTGCATGTACAAATTATAATCCTTAAATGAAAATGTTCAGAGCAGGAAGAAGACATGAAACACCAGTAGGGACTGGTTCAAAACATTTTTATATAAGGTCAAACTAAACAATCTGACTAAATTTTGAGATTGAATGACGTTAAACTCAGTCAAGTTTCAGGACTAAGAAAACAATGAATGGAATCAAAGAAAAAAGACCCTATACATTTTAGTGAATAAAAAGATGTGCAATGAATATTAATCTGTTCAGAAACAGATGCAGATGGTAGCTGTCTAAAGTATTCTGAATTACTGGAATTAAATAGAAAAGGGAACAGACTTCAAGTTTGAGGGGAACCAAGGTCCGAAAAGATACTGATCTGGGATTACAATTTTTATTAAGGTAACTGCTCAGACTGACATTCTAATCTGAGCCAATGTATATATGAGATCCTTTAAAGTACATAGTATTAAAAAACATAGACTATAAAACACTTTAGGGCAGAAAGTACCATTTTAGAAGCAAACTATATGGATGTGTATGGTGCTTTTAAACTAGTTTTTGAAATAACATAATTTTTCCAAATGAATATTTCCAGTCTAGTATTAGTGAAGTTTCTGTGCATGTACACTACATCTGCATGCTAAATATCTTATTGAAAAGTTTAGTTTCTCCATTTGCAACCTCAGGCAGCAAATATGACAACTACCCAAAGAGTCCACAGCCAGTATCCACAGCTGATAAGGAGAGATGCCTTCTCTTGTTGTATTGGGGACAATCATTTTCCCATGCCACATGAAGTGTAATTAGTTCACTTTGCTCTGTTTTAGAAATCTTCCAGGAAAGTTTAATGATGCATTTCCATGCCATCTCCCAACACTTCTTTCTACTCCTCCACTCTCTCTCCTCCTCTCTATCCCTTTTCATGGATCCGTCTCCTGGGGCCTCTGCTTTAACAGGAATTTGCCAGTTCTGCAATTTGGGGGTAACACAAATTGTACCTCAAGAGTATTGAAGAGAATGGCTCTTGCTTTCTCAGTTCAAAAAAACAACAAAAACAGTATTCTCACACCTGTTTGACTTTTGCAAATCCAGATCTTCTGAGATACTTGTTTCAAGTATCTTGTTTCTTTCTGTGCTCTTTTTTACTTTCTCAGGATTAGTTTGGGTCTTATTCTTCCATTTCTCCCACCATGAAATCAGGAAGACAGAGCCCAAGTTATTCTTACAGTTCTAACTTAATCTTGTCAATTTTGACATTCTTCTAGCCCTGTCACTGAACATCAAAACCTGTTGCCATCAGTTTCAGATCTGTTACCTCAAACCATTGCCAGGTCTTCCATCTAGACCTGAGGTCACTCCATTTGGCATCTTAGTGTGTGAAATACTTTTAGGATTTGGACATAGACACCCAAATCCTTGGCTGCAACCAAAGACTGCTGAGCAGAGTTCAGGAAAGTGAGTACAAATGTGGACTTAGTGTCTGAGCGTAACAAGTTTTCTTAAATGACTTGCATTTTCTCTAGTTTGGGAACCACCACAGACCTTGGATCTGAGTAAAGTCCTGACAAGACTGATAGTCTCCCTGTGAGCCAATGTCTCTGAAGAGTTTCTCATAGCTAAAACTTCAGGCACTGATGGCTGATCTTCCATTTAAAATATTTCCAGAGTGTCATAATTTACCTTTATACTAGATTTAAATTACTTAGATGGGACAAATTATTTTCATAACCGCTCTAAGCTATTTGTGGTTTTTAATACACCCTGGGTGTCTGTCTCCATCCAGAATCTCTCTAAATTTATTAGACTATGTATCCAGTTTTGTTAAGCTAGGTGAGAGTCATGACCATAAGGAACTGAGAACTCACTGAGGTCCAAAGTGTCTTGCAGGGTATACTTGCATAATGTCCATTACAAAATGCATAGTCATTGCGCATTGCAATTTTCCATGATATTATGTGTGTGAAGCTGCCACTTGGAGAGCCATTCACATATAATTTTACACTGTATTATTCTCTTGAAATGGGCCAGAGTAATCTTTCTATAATTAGAATAAATCTTCTGCCGAGGATGGATTAGTAGTTCTACTCCCAGACTGGGGATCAGCAGTGTCTGATGATTTTGTTTTTATTGCCATCTACTAGTCAAAGTTCAAAACTTAGGAACCAATTATATTAGCCATGGTGCAATCAAAGAATTAAAATGACAAATTCTATTTGTTGGGAAGTATGACTTCCTGTTTAAGCAAATTACTTGAAAAACCTCAACATTGAATGCTGAGAGGTCTGTGTTTAACTGTACACATCTTTGAACTATACATTTTTCTTGATTAAATATAACTACCTGAAGAAGAGCTCTGTGTAACTCAAAAGCTTGTCTCTTTCACCAACAGAAGTTGATCCAATAAAAGATATTGCCTCACCTACCTTGTTGCCCTGGATTAAGACTGTGTAACTATTTATAAAAATATTTACATTCTGGAAGTTTCTGTCTGTCAAACATACTCTTACTGCAAGGAACATATACTGCCTTCTTTTAGGATCTTGGGTTTAGCGATTATGGGTAGTGGCAGGCTCCATTTTGTAACTGTCAGTTCAAGATACTTGTTTGTTTTTTAAATACCACAAACAGAGCATGAAATAGTTAAATGTGATTTAAAGTTGATTTAATTTTAGATCAGTTCAACCAAGGAAACTTCTCTGAATGATAGTCACATAGATGACTCATCTGAATTCTGCTCCTGTAAAATGTCTTTATTGATAAATGACTTTTGAGCTTCTGATTTCTGAAACTTAATTAACTGGAAACTCTTGTTTAGCTCCTTACCTGGTAATAGCTCCCCATCTCCTTTAAATCAAAGTTCTCTCCCTCTGCAGTGGAACCAGAGGCAGATGAACGCATTTACTTAACCGCACTCCCAGTTGCCACTCTGATGCTCTAGCAGCACCAGCAATAAATTCTTAGCTAGCTGACCAATATGTGTTAAGCCTATTCAATAATTGGGGCTAGACTTAGGTTACTGTTCAGGTGCCACTAACGGTTGTAGCTGGCAAAGGCAATCTTTCTATTGGTGTAGAGCTGGCTTCTGGGCCAGCTGCTACCTGTCCCCTCCAACACCTAGATGAGAGATGGGGAGTGAAGGTGGCTAAACTACGCCAGTCCACTGTTGGCAACTGGTCCCTTAAGGATTATACACCAGTGGCATAAACTAAAGCAATAGTTCCCAAACTGGTATGTGCACCCCTGGTGCTCAGTATGGTTGCTGGAAGTAGAGTACCAAAAGCAGTTTTTCAGATGGAGCCAACAGCGTGCTACAAAATGCTGGAGAAGCAAAATACTCCCTTCTAGCCGCCTTTAGTCATCAGGGTAAATAATGCTCACCAGTGCTGTGAGCATCGTAGTTTTATGTAGTGGGGTGTGCTGGCCGGGCTGTGCAGAGGGATGCTGTACTATCAGCTGGTCACAGGCAGCTGCATTTCTGCTGGGCTTAGCCGTCAGCTTGCAATAGGCCGCACAGCTCAAGAGATGGAAGCCAACTAGTGAAGTTCACAGCTGCTCTCATCCACAGACAAGAGGCAGGTGTGTAGGGCCAGTTCTGCAAGACTGCACAGCTTATGTGCTCCCTACCCTGCAGAGGTTTCCCTCCGGCTGGGGAATGCTGGGAGGCTGGGCCACATGGGGAATTCCCACCTGTCTCTGCAGGAAAGTTGCTGAGGGACAGGTATTGCTAAGCCCAAGTTTCCTGCAACCCTGCTGGCCGCGTGCTGCTTCTAAACAACACGAGAGCGGGATTCTCCTGCCCCTCTAAGGGCTGGGTCTGGGCTTTGCAAACAGATTCACCAGACGCAGTCAAAGGACGGCAGTTGGGATCTTGGTCCGGGGTATGGAGAGCCACCCGCCCCCGGCAACCTGAGCCTCCTCCCAGCAGGAGGCGCCCGAGCAGCATCACAGGCTCTGCCCTTCTTGGGAGGGGCCAGATTCCAGAATTCCTGAGGCGCAAGGGAGGCCCCCTGGAGCAGGAGTGGACTGATGCCCAGGTAAAGCCCCACTTCCAGCCAAGTGCCCTGCCCCGACACCTCCAAGAAACCAGAGCCCCCAACCCCCGCTTACCAGAGCCTCCCTCGCCCTGACACTCCTAACCAACCAGAGCCTCCCTCGCCCTGACACCCCAACAAGGAGGTGTGGGGCTCTGGTTTATCAAAGCCTCCCCGTCCTGACCCCTCCAAACCAGAGCCCTCCGTCACCAGAGCACCCCTGCCCTGACACCCCTTCACCGGAGCCCCCCCACACTCTCTCATCAGAGCTCCCCTGCCCCAACACCCCAAACAAACCAGAGCCCCCCCCCCATTCCTTTACCAGAGCCTTCCCTGTCCTGGGCCTCTCACCAGAGGCCCCCCCCCCCCACCCTGACACTGCAACAAAGCAGTCCTTCCACACCTGCTCACTAGAGCCTCGCTTGCTCTGACACCCTCAACAAGCCAGAGCTCCCCCACATCCTTAAAGCATTCCCTGCCCTGACACCCCCCAACAAACCAGCACCCCACTCTCTGATATCCCCCCACCAGAGCCCCTCTGACACCAGAGCCACCTGCTCTCACCCCCACCCCATCAGAGCCCCTCACCCTCTGACCCTTCCCCCGCCTTTTGATGTACACGACTTTTCACTGATGCACTTTTTTTTGTTTTCTCCAAGAGTTATTCAAATTGTTTTGTTTTTTCTTCATTTAAATTTTGTAAAAAGGAAGCAAAGTGAACTTTGACTCGTGCAACAATTCAGAGATTTCAATTTAAATTAGATAAATTAAAAGGTGAAGACACTGAATGCAGGTCAGAGGCACACACCAAAATATATCAAGGCATCATTTAGTTGCTTGTTGTAATTTGAGTAACAAAACATGTAAGTAGTAATAATGGCTGCTTCATTGTGTTTCTTTTTGATGCACTGTTTAAACACCTGAGATGTTTAAAAAGATGTATATTAGGCTTCCTTAAGCATTTATTGTATGGTAGTCCAGAAATACTTATTTTAAGCCCATTAGAGGCCTGAAATAGATGCACAAACAGGAGGAATTTGCATGTGGTACTGCAACCATGTTTTTTTAAGTCAGTGATATATAAACCAATAAAGATTAGGAGCAAATTATTAGAGCAACCCCTACAGTGCTCTAACTTAGTGATGCTGGGGCTGATGCAGACTGGGAAATCAATAAAAATAAACACACTTTCTTTCACTCCCTTTTCCCCATCCCCATATGACCATTAGAGCTCAGACACATAGGAGAATCTGGGCCTTGGTTGACTTGGATTTTTTGGGCAGGGCAGCATCTGGTACAACCAAATCAGTTTAAATCTTGGCCAGCTCCATAGTTAGTTAACGTCTGATGGCTATTACAGTATAAAATGTATAGGAATGGGAGTGAGACCAAACTAACAACCTCAGTTCAGCACCTTCTTAAGTTCTTTGCTGAACAGGGTCCCAGGAGTGCACATCAGAAAACAGCCACCCTTGTTGGCAGTTTCTGAGGCCAGTGTCTGAATTGGCTGGATCTCTGCCTTATTTTCTCACTTTTAGAGATTGTTGCTGCATGTCAGGAGTCAAGTAAAGTGATGGGGCAGTATAGGGAAACTTGGCCCTGCCACTGCTAATGCCTTATTTTTCCTGTAGATAGAGGACTTTAGTCTGCTGGCAGTTCATTACCTTTCCCCAGCACTATACTCATTAAGAAAACACAATGTCTAGGATTATGAAATACCATCATAGGATATTTAGAAAGTAAAGAGTGTATGGTTTGAGGATCCCAATACCCACTCTTGCTGTAGCACTATCTTTTCACATACCTAACAGAACTTTTGTAATCTGGAGTGAAACATATCACTTTTTTCCCCACTAATTACTTGATTTGAGTAAACTGCTGAAATGCCTAATTAGGTGAGTTATTGAAGCCTGTGTATTTGTAATTTGAACTAACCTGTTAGCAGCTCCGTCCCTGGTTTGCTTATGCTTGTTGATGGTGTACAACAAGGAATGAAGTGGAAATGGATAAATGCTTCAGAGATTTTTGTGACCACTATGAAAAACTTTAGCACAGTCAAAGTTGCTTTACACAGTTTTCGTTATTTTACATTTAAAGCACAGTGTATCACAAACATGAGGGTTTCTGTATGTTGCACATAGGGCCAAATTTTTAATCTTTATCTTACTTTTCTCTGCACGATCAATACAGACATAGGAGTGACAGCATTTCTGTCTGGTTGCAACTGCAAATCAAGTGGTTACATGTCAAAAAGCTGTAGCTCCTGATCTTGAAATGACCTCTGGAGCGGCACGGAATCCATCCACGTTGAGCTCATTGTAGTTTGAAGGCCATAACTGCATACGCTGAAATTGCCTATAGGCATAATTGTGGGGGAAATAAACCAAGACCACCAAAACCTCAAAATGGATTGTCCATGTATTATGGTTTTTTGTGTTAGATGTACAGAGAGTGACCCCCAAATTGCAGGGCATTCAAAGAGGAACAAAAGCAATCGAGGAGGAAAAGAGTGACTTTTGTGGAAAGATTAAAGAGCTAAATAGGTATAATTTGGCTAAGCAATGAGTATCTACAGATAATTGACTTACATCAGCCTTAGGTGGGAGATGGATTATTTGGCGTAGTATAAATGGATAAAACTAGAAGTTCTGGAGTCAAATTAACAGAGGAAAATTATAAACTGAACGTTAGGGAAAACTCCCTGCTGTTGGGATGTGTACTGGGTTTTGAAATAGTTTCTTAAGAGAAGTGATTGAATCTTGAGTTTTTAAAATTGATTGGGCAAAACACTAGAAGACTATGCATCCGAAGAAGTGGGCTGTAGTCCATGAAAGCTTATGCTCTAATAAATTTGTTAGTCTCTAAGGTGCCACAAGTACTCCTGTTCTTTTTGCGAACTGTAGGGGAGAATTCTACATTAGCAGGAGGGGGAAATGGATGATATGTCTCTTTTCCATCTGTTTTTTTTATTATTTCTGCTTAAACTCAGCTGTATTCTTGCTGGCTGTTTCCTATTGCCTTTCCTATTAAAGCTGCTAAAACCACTACAATCTTGGTTTTTAATCTATTTTGAAACAAATACAAAAACTTGACTTCATTTAAATTCAAGCCAGTTTCTGGCCCCATCTTGTAGACACATTACACTTTTTTTCTTTTATAGTGAAGTTGAAAATTTGTGTCTTATACTACAAGCTATCCTAAAATTGTGTTATGCATGAATGTGATGGTGCATCTGTACAAAACAATTAGACATGAGAGTTCATTATACACAAACTTACAAATTACAAATCCATTTTGAAACCCTGCTAAAATCGATTCCTTCACTTACCTGTAGAGCTGCACAAAATATTTTTAATCACAGTTTGAGGAGCTTTCAGGAATATGCCAGGGCCCCATGAAATTTTTCATGTCAGCAAAAGTATTGGCAAAATTGAGATGATGATTTTACAGTATCTGTATGACAGTGTAAGTGCAGCTTTTTGTCATGGAGCAGCTGTTTATGGTGCACTTTTATTTTTTAACCTGGTCGATTAGGGGTTGACATATATTTCTTCAGGATTTCTGATCAGCTGAACCTATTCTATGAATTCAGGAGGGCCAGCACAAGGCATTTTGACATGTGTGCTCAGGCCTTAGTAGGAGGGATGGAAGAGCGATGCCCCCAATAGGCAGAACAGTAGAAGACAACCTGTCATCCACCAGACCTCCAACCAAGACAATACTTGAGAAGGTGATTGGGAGGAAATGAAGGCTGCCAGGACATTAGTGGCCTGGTTCCCTGTTTGAACAGAACTCTAAACCTTTTCAGGTTCCCATATTGCTATTTTTATGTGTGTTTCCTGTTGGCAGGATATTATTTTCATTCCAACTGTGTGTGTGTTTCCCCAGGCTTCAACAGGATTTCTCTACGCTCAGAATGCATAACCCATTAAAACTGTTGCAGTAGTGGTTTCAGTGATGTGACTACTCTCAGGAATATCTTTTCAGCTAGATACTCCCTGTGGCTGAAGGGATAGAGAAATTTTGTAGCTGGGATGAAATTGTGGGAGTAGAGGAGAACACTCTTAGTAAGATTATACATTTTATTTGTGGGCTTTGATGTCATGGGAATCATGGCCACGGGGTTAAGAACTTCACTGACTTCTGCCAAAGCCGCAGCTTGCGTCTAAGCTTATTTTGCTCACATACAAGCTTTAAACATGGCTACAATCAATGCTTTCTTGGAGCAGGGGAAATACAGGTTTAGAGTTACAGCATCTGCTATGCACCCCGGAAACTATGCACACTTTGAGCAGGAGTAAAAATGGATTTTCTGCCTCTAGTAAAATTGTTTGGGGGTGACAGACCCAGTACCCTCCCCATTGGTGCAGGACTTCATTTCAGGAGAGCATGATATTAGAGGTGAAGCTGGTATTTAAAAAAAAAAAAAATTTTTTTTCAGCCAAAAGTCTACCCATTTCTGATATCAAAACTTGTGAAAAATACATTGTTTTGCCCATGTTAAAAAATTATGGTAACATTTTTTTTTTTTTTGAGGAGCTTTAGTGCCATCATGCTTTGAAATTTGGCCTTTGGGTCAGGGATGAACCTTTTGTCATCCCCATGAGAATCTGCCCAAATTTGGCCAAGTTATGAGCCTTTGAAAAATTGCAGTTCTCACATGCTGAGTAAAGACTCCTTAGATTTTAGCAACTGAATCCCTCAAACATTCCACCTACACTGGGCATACTCTAGTTCAGGGCTGAACAGGACTTTTCCTTCAGTTGTAGCTCTGGGCTCCAGAACAGAAAGCATGGAGACTATCTCTCCTGTGCATTCAATGTCCCATCCTTCCCCCAATGGGCATAGACATCCTAGAGAAGGAATCTACCTGATTCACACAGCCAGGGGGCACGAGCCATACCAGGAGAGGGGGTTGGGGAGAGAGGAGTAGGTTGGCAAAATGAGCCTGGGAGCCAGTGGGGAGGGGAAACATTGTTAGGAGTGGAGTGACTGAAAGCTAGGGGTGGGAGAGAGAAACAGATTGGACAAGGACCTGGAAGGGACCTGATGCACAGAGAGTTGAAATTACTTAGCCAGTGTCACCCATTAGGCAAGTGGTGGAGCCAGGGCTAAACCGAGATATCCTGAATCACCGTCCAGTTCTTTCCCTGTAAGTTGTAGAAGAACATCTGTATTTCTGGGGAAATTGTGGGAAGACACTGGAGGACTATCAGCACTTGAGTGATTAAGCCTGCATCTTCAGTGTAAAGTGGGCAGGTTCCCCATCCACGTAGGCTAGGCCAAGTAGGCTTAAAGGGTTTCCATACCCAGCTCAAAGATTTGTCTGTGTGGATGGTAGCAGGTTTGGGCTCAAACCAAGGTTAAAGGTGCCATGAAGTCATAGTCTAAGGCCTAGTCTTCACTTACCGGCTGGTCCGGAGGCATGCCATTGATGTTCTGGGATCGATTTATCGCGTCTGGTTAAGACACAATAAATCGATCCCGGATCGATCCCGGAAGTGCTCACAATTGACGCCGGTACTCCAGCTCGCCGAGAGGAGTACGCGGCGTCGACGGGGGGAGACTTCCGGCCGCGTCTGGACCGCGGTAAGTCCGGAGTAAGGTACTTCGAATTCAGCTATGTTATTAACGTAGCTGAATTTGCGTACCTTAGTCCGAAGTCCGGACTAAGTGTAGACCAGAGCTAAGAGCGTAAGAAGAGAAAATACTGAGTGTGCCACTTGCTAGATGAAATGGAATGGTATATTTTGGGCTATTATTGCACAGCTGAATCACAAAATCAGAGTTGATTAGTGTGGGCCTAGGGCTTACTCATGGGGAAGGAGGGACAGGCAAAACGAACACATTGATAGTATCATCAAGTTAGGAAGTGGGGAAATCAGTCCTAGTACATTTCATTTAGCTTGATTAGAGAACATACAGCAATATTACCAACAGTTAAGATAAATCAGCTTCTGCAAATAAATAAAACCCTCAGGTGCTCAGCAGTAGTTTAGGAAGACTTACATGTTGCACTAATCCTTCCTCTCCCATTCCTAGGTCTAAATTATTTAAAATAGCAATGATTAGAGCCTGTCGCCCTGGAGAAAGAATCCCAAATTTGGGGAGATTATCATGGGCAAACATTTTGGGGTATTTCTACTCAAACTTTTGCTCCTCAATAATAGCACTCTTGCTCAGCAACAAATAATTTAGAGCAGTGGCTCTCAACCTTTCCAGACAAATCAGACTCCTGAAAGGGGTACAGTAGTCTTGTGTACTCCCATGTTTCACCTCACTTAAAAACAAATTGCTTACAAAATGAGACCTAAAAATACAAGAGTGTCGCAGAACACTATTCTCATTTTTACCCCATATAATTATAAAATAAATCAATTGGAATATAAATATTGTACAGTAAAGGCTGTGTTATCTGGCACTTTACCAACCAGAAAGCTCTCAATACCAACATTTTTGATATCCATTAAAATTCCGGTTGGTGTGGGCTGGCAGGCTCCCTACCTAGCTCTGCAGGGCTCCCTGGAAGTGGAGACATATCCCTACTGCTCCTAGGCGGAGGAACGGCCATGGGGGCTCTGTGCGCTGCCTCCGCCCTGCCCTGATTGCTGTCTCCTCAGCTCCCATTGGCCGCAGTTCTCAGCCAATGGGAGCTGTGGGGGCGCCACCTGCAGGCAGAGACAGTGCACAGAGCCACCTTGCCACGCCTCCGCTTAGGAGCAGCAGGGACATGTCGCCGCTTGTGGGGAGCGCCAGAGGTGAATGCTACCCGGATCCGGCACCCCGAGTCCCCTCCTGCACTCAAACTCCCTCCCAGAGCCCGCACCCCCTCCCACGTCCCAGCCCTGAGCCACCTTCTGCACCCAAACTTCCTCCCTCCATATAATGCTTAGTTAACCAGAATTTTTGATTAACCACCACCTCCCATTTTTGATTAACCACCATTCCCCCAATATGACGGATAATAAAACTTTTACTGTACTTACATTTCAGCGTATAGTATATAGCGCAGTATAAACAAGTCATTGTCTGTAGGAATGTTTTTACTGACTTTGCTAGTGCTTTTTAATGTAGTCTGTTGTAAAACTAGGCCAATATCTAGATGAGTTGATGTACCCCTGGAAGATCTCTGCATACCCCCCCCCCAGGGGTACATGTACCCCTGGTTGAGAACCACTAATTTAGAGGGCCCTTCTGGAGATACCCCAGGCTGATCCTTCTCTCAGTGCCCTTCTCCCCTCATCAATCTGTCAAATAGATGCCCGTTTAGAAGACCTCTGTTCACAAATCATATTTCATGGGGCCATATATGTGCTTTATTGAAGGCCAAATACTATATGCCATAAAGCATGCAAGAGCATGAGCCCCTTGACTAATGCTGTGAATCATCAGCCCCCTCAAGTTCATTATGAGCAACAGCTTGTGTATATGATAATTTTTTGTACAGACAGAACCTGGTCAAGGTAGCATATCACTTATGGACTTGGGGAAGGGTGTTAATTAGAAGACCAGCATCGGGAAAATGGCCTGAAAGTTATATCTGACAGGAAAAGAGGCCAGGAAAAACTAGTATATTGGCATCATCAGCAGCTATCGCAGCTTTAATTCAATTAGAGGAAATGGGATTCAGCACTAGGACATTAAATTATAGACTATGGCAACATTATCAAGACACAGTCATTCTCTACAGTTAAATACTTTTTTTATGCTTAAAAGGTACAATAGGATCACTCTCTAACGTATAAGGGAATAGAAGACAGCCAGCTAGCTCGAACAACAGTTGTTTTCTACCTGCTATCAAGCTCTAACCTTCAGTGCATATGTGAATTTGTCTAGGTGAATAAAATCTATAATAAATTAGAAGTAGTGTTAAATATATGATGGGAGGGAAAAGCCAATTTATTACTGTCTTTGTTGCAAAAAGCGTATTAACTGTCTTGGTTTCCTAAAAATCTCAAAAACAATCCTTAATACTACTTCATTTGTCTAAATGCAAATCCATTGCCATTAAAGAGTCCAAATTTTCTAACAGCTCCCACAGTGTTTTGAGTTTACATACCATCATATTTCTCCACATTAAAATAAGAGAAACCAGCAAAACAAAGCTTGGACTGTGTGCTAGTTCCATAGGGCAGTAATATCCTGGGAGCTAAACATCTAATGCTTAAACACATTCCACTTATTTAACTAGTAATCAGCAGCCACATGCTTTTTTATGCTGTTGAGTTGTGTCATTTTTGATGGTAGGATTCTTTAGTAAGTAAGCTGCTAAAATTAACATTGTTAAGGTTGTTTTCCCCCTGGAATCAATAAAAAGAAAAAGAAAAATATTAATCGCAAGTCTATAGGTTGATTTTTATCCTCTGCACCAGAGCTGAGTTCAATGCAGGGACTGTGTGTTCTTGGAGCCTTTGCACTTACCATATGCTAGGTCCTGACAAGTGTCTGGTTCAGCCTACAGGGCATGTTAGACTGTGGGACATTACGGCCAGCCTATAACAGTGGGTTGTAGGAACACCCCAGCAAAGCCCCTACTACATTCTTTGTTCCAGGGGCTGCTGTGCTAGTTATGCCAAATCCGTGCCTCCCAGGGATTTCCCACATGTTGGGGAAATTCGATCTTATGGCTTTTGTAAACCTGACTGCTCAGGGTTAGACAGTTCCATGCAACAGAGCAAGTCTGAGGAAAGACTAAATATATTAAATGCAGGTAAAGTGGCTTGTCGGTCATGATGTACTCATTACTGTTGTTTCAGCTATTTTATTTCTCTATGAGAATTTCCCTTCCTGATAAATCATTTACTTCTGTTTGATCCTATGGCAAGTTACTCAGCCTAAATTTGTGGTGGTTTAGGCATCACAACCTGGTGGCCTAGAAATTAATGAAATATCAAATCGAGCATTATGACCGCCTGGGAGAAGAAACAATGGTTCTATTTAAACTTTGCTAATTAGTAAATGTGGCATGAAAACCAGGTGAAATGTAACTGGTCTGTTCAAAAATAGCACCTACTTAAAGATTCTGATCCATGTCATATTTAGAGTCATAGCTGCTTAATTTAGGGACAAAAGTAACTTTTTGCTACTTACTAGCGCTGCAGAGCAACAGAGGTATGAGAAAGAGCTGGATTATATTCTAGCACATACTCCCACATTGTTAACAAAATGACTAACTTCAAATTGTGGTAATATTCTGCTTCCGTTACATCTGTGTAATCCTGCTGTCTTCAGTGGCATTGAACAAGTGTTACGCAGTTATCAAGGAGAACCATCATGGGTGATGTTGAAACTTGTAAACTGAGCAGAAAACATTGTGACACCCTAAACTTATAGCCTCACAATGCCCATATTTCAGTTATTTTTCAAAGTATAACCATGAAGTGGGTGAAATTCACTCCTGCCTAGCAAAACTCAGCCTGTGCCCTATTTCAGAGTCCTTTAAGAATAGCTACCTTTACAAAATGATGTATGGATTAGCATTATACACACCAACCAAAGTAAGCCTGCCTGTCCCCCAAAGCTGCTCTCGTCTCAGGCTTAATTTAAGGCTCACTAGTTTGGGCACAGTACAAATTAAATAAAACTTTGTGTAGTAGCAAGAGGGAGAAGAAAAAGAGATGGAACTCAAAGTTGATACCTCTGCTACCTTTGTTGCCCTTGTAAAAGCTGTGAGACTCAGGATTTCAGGCTTCTCATGGCTGGCTCAGATTCAGCAGTAATTAATTGTATATAAAATTATACTGTACTCTGTGTTCTTGTGACTACATCACTGGTTGGCTATGACTACTTTTATTTATAGCCTGAAGAAGGGCTCTGAACATGCCTGAAAGAAAAGTAAATTAACCTATTACAGTTTGTGTTTCTTCAAGATTTTTTGGAGGGTGGGGATGAGGAAATGCACTCTGGAATCATCCCATTGTTCTTTTTTTCCACTCTTGCCCCTTTCCCTGTCTGGAGAGATGTGAGCCTCCTGTCTTCAGGAACAGAACGTGCTGCCTTGCATCCCTTCTAGCTCAGTAGTTCTGGGTCTGAGCTTATGTCCCAAACTCAGATGCCCAATGTGGCAATCGCTTGTGCCAGCACCAAATGAAAGAGTTAGCATCACAACCACTGTTTGAAACACTTCTATGCTTCCTCCACATTACTCCAAACCTTCATTCTGGTGGTGGTTCCAAGCCATCTATTCTTTCAGCTTGCTCTCTAATCACCCACTTCTGGTGCTGTGATGTTTTTCTCTGTAAGGCTTAAAGAGCTTGTATTTAACACTTAAAAGATTTTAATTTAAACATCAATGAGAACTTGCTGTAAACTTCAGCCAGCCATAGTCTATATGCTATGCCCTGCAGTCCAGACCCCTGCCTTCCAAAAAGGATGACTTTCAGTCTCCACAGACACATCCCACCTCATTACATAGCAGCAATAGCTGCTCTACACTCACCATTATTCAGTGCCAGGAAGGGAGAGGAAACACACACTAACAAGATTTCCGGGGGTGGAGGGTGCTCCCACTAAAGGCAATGAAATCATTATGGATCCAGTAGGATACATTCTATACTTACGCTGCTGATGGCATGAGGCTTGGATGCACAAAAGGAGTTAAGCATTGTGACAAAACCCGCTACCACTAATTCCTCCTCCTCCTCTGGCTGAGACATGGTCTAGTAAGTGATCTCTGAGTGTGCCTACTCAATTGGGCCCCGTATGTGACTTAGGTGGACAAACTCCTATCTTCCACCAGTTTGTGAATCACTCTGGGGCTTAGCCAGAAGATAGACGCCTACAGAGAGGCAGCAGTGTGAATGCCCATAGGCAGAAACGTAGGCACCTAGGGAACTTTTACCCTGAAAATTTAGACGTCAAATGAGTTTAGACACTTACACGGTTCAGCGGAAGTTGTATAGATAGGGTGACCAGATGTCCCGATTTTATAGTGACAGTCCCTATTTTTTGGGGCATTGTTTTATATATATTCCTATTACCCACCCGTCCCGATTTTTCACACTTGCTGTCTGGTCACCCTATTTGTAGAGCACAGTGGAAACAAAACTGGGACTTAAGTACCTAAACCCAGCACTTAGGCACCTAAATAACTTTGCGACTCTGAGCCCTAGGTGCTTTGGTGAAGCTAGGCCTAAGTGCTATGTATATACATATCCAGATATCTCTCTCCATTTCTACACTGGCCATGCCCCACCTTAAGCATTGCTTCCCCCAGTTATTCACCAAAGTCTCAAACACAAAGGAGCATCCTTGGCCAGTTCTAGTAAACAGCAGCAACATTATACATTCACACAGAGATAAACTGGAGCTGTAAGGCTCGGATTGGATCCAGAGTGGAATTTTCCCCAAACCGTGGAAGTATTTGCATTCATTTATTTGGATGAAGCTTATCTCAACTCTTAGATTCTCCAGAGGCAAAACTTTTTATTTCTGTAGCTTGTGATTTGTCCTATTGTACAAGATTAATGTTAATGGCAGAGGGATATTCAAGGCAATAAATAGCTTTTGCAGTTATCAGATGCCTTGATCAGCTTCGCTTTGGCATTTAATCATCTGCAGAAGCTGTTTATTGCGTCATATACTTCTCGGCAGCAAACATTATATCTTAATTAATCTCTAAAAATGATTAAGGCTCTAGATGTAGTCTGGTTTTAGCACCACACAAAGAAGGGTTTTTTTTTTTTTTTTTTTTTCTCCCTTCATTTTGTTTTTCAGACAGTTATCAGCTGGTACAAACTCAATGGATAGGACAGGTAGCAGCTATTCAGTAGCATGGGGTGTAACAAACTCCATCATCAATCATCCATATCTGAAAAAACCTGGAGCATGAATAGAAATCTCTCATCCAGAGAAAACTAGTTGGCAGCTAACACCCAATTTGGATTATATGTATTTAACTAGGAAGGTGAGTCCAATAGGCTAGTGGCTTTTAGTATTGAGTTTACTATTAAAAACTAATCATGAAAAGGATGTTTGTATAATATCCTTGTGGCAACTACAGCAATTGCTTCCATAGAGAAGTAATATTGAGAAATGATTTAAAGTATTTTTAGTTTTTGTTTTTTTTAAGGTAGTTTAATAATTGGAAATTAGGGGGCAATATCAGTACTATGTGATCAGTCAGCTCTCTGCAGAGCACAAGCAAATGTTCCATGGATTACAGTTTAGGACCCATGCTGTAGTGTGTGGTACAGAGTTTGCAGTTACTGGTGTATAACTTTGATACAGTACATGGTAATGCAAGAAAGGAGAGTTCTCTAAAGAGACTCTGGAAGAGATTTGTCCTATCAACAGTGAAAGCTAAAAAGCCTGATTCTAAAAACCAACACACACAAAAAAGTCATGTCTGTGAAATGGGAAAAGTGTAAGAAAACTCCCCCACCTTTTCCTAATTTTACTTTCCTCATCAAACTGCAAAAAGCTGATGGTTTGAAACTTGGAAAGATTTACACTAATGACACAGCTACTAGGGAATTTACATCTTGTATGGCAGGTGTTAATCAACAGGAACTTAAAGAGTCATTTCAGTGACTTTTTCTATGCATTGGTAGATGTCAGTAAAGACTGGCACAAACTGAAAGAAATTGTTTTTGAAAGACATATTGAAAACTCCAACCAATAATTACATTTTCTAAAGTAGTCGGTGTTTGCTGTGATGCAGCTGGTGGCATTCTGCATTTTTCTGGGAATCTGAGTTTCTGGAACAGAAACAAAAATAAGTTGGACTAAATGCTGATGCTGCTAGAGTAAAACTTTGGAAGCCAGAAAGTCCAAACCACAATCTTCCAGAAAGAGGTGTAATGATGAGATTTGGCCATTTGCAAACACAGACACCACAGCCATCATCTAAAACTGCATTCAAACAACATGGAGAGCAGAATGCTTAACCTGCAGTTCCAAAAATGTAGGCCTCTTCCCAGTGAACTAAAGTATCAACTCAGGCAGCTGATTACACAGGCAGGCCCGGCACATTCCACAATACCTCAGCACCCATTGCTGTTTGCTGGTCACAACATTATATTTAACAACATTCTTTTTTTTAGTGGGACTTCCCTGGTAATAGGGAATTAATATTTGAACAGTGATGCTCTATTTCTAATTCCAAACTCCAGCAAGGCTCAAAGTAAGATCAAGAAGGGACAGCTAAAGTCAGGAATGATTATATTCAACAGCAGGAAAGAGGGAGCATAACAAAAATTCTACACTATGGCTAAAGAGCAGAAGAATTGGTCCAAGGTAGTCACGCCTTACTCTTCAGGCAGTCCAGGATCATTTGGCTCAGAAGACTATGACGGAGATGCACAGAGAGTACTTAGTCAGCTAACTCCCATTGAAAGACAATAGGAATTGGGCACCTAACTGCCCATAGTGCCTTTGAAAATCTCCTCTTCATGGCTCTCCTATGGGAGTTGAAACAAGATCAACACAGTGAAATTGTTCCCCAAAATTACATCATTTGAATTTCTATCAAGCTTTTTTTTCAGGATAAGTCATGACTACCCCTATTGTTTCAAAAAGATGACAGCGCTCTGTCTAGTGGGCCAAAGAAATGACAGAAGACTTCATTAGAGTTGCTTAGCCTTCAGTAAGACTGAAGCAAACCAGGCTTGGCAGCTGTTCTTATAAGAATAAAGCACACACAAAAAAAGCAGTCCGGGGGTCATAGTGGCACCCTTTAGAACGTAATTCATCAGAACATGCTCATAACAATGGAACATTTTGTTATCACTCACCCTTTAAATAGAGTGCTTGGACCAGAGAAATTTTGTGTGTGAGAACAGTCGAGCTATGACTGCATCATATTGACCCCAGAATTTGGCAAGATAATAATGAGTGATAACTAGTTGGAGAGCCTGCTGCAACATCATAATGCATTTTTGGATCAAGGTTCTCCCCACCATGCCTTTCAGGCAAGAGGCCAAAAGTTCTCTTTCTGTATCTCACCAGTAATCCAGATCAGTTAGTACAGTTCTGAGTGACATGTTGTACACGAGGAAGACAAAAGGGATTGTATTTTTCATACTTTAAAAATTAAACATTTCTTCTGAGTAATCTCACCTCTGGAAATTGTACCAGACCGAGTAATGCATTGAGAATTATTGTGAGCTTGGACGCGTGAATGGTTCCTCTTGTCTGAGTTAGCCCAACTCTCTGAATCATTCCTTCTGTCTAAACCTATACAATTTGCAATCTAAGAGGGTTTACGTAGCACATATATATTGAATAGATATGGTCCAACCCAAATCTTACTCTCATTTGAAAACAATTATGTTATAGATGGCAAGTGTTTGGCTGTGTCTAAGCAGGGGCCTAAGCGTATGGGGTTTTGTTTAAATGTTGCTATTTAATGTGTAGCAAACATTGTAGTGAAGGCTTTGGAAGAATTGACCTTATAAAATCCCAGTGCTGATTGTGTAAAGAGAGAGCAAGGTAAGAGTAAAGTACTGCACCACAGATCATGTCTAATTTTTCTCCAGTGGAAAGTTCTCCTAATACAGACGTTGGTATGACGAGCTTATTTAGATGGAGGAAGTTGTGATGATGATCTGCAAGCGAGGCATCTTGGAATTTAATCTAGTAACAAAAGTTAAGCCACAATCCCAAAAATGCACAAATAACAAATCTAGTCATTATTTCCCCTCTACCCTCAAAACAGAGGGACTATATCACAGTCTATCAGTTTGTCTCACTCACAGGAAGCACCATTCATGAAACGTGTCCAAGTAGTGACCGAATTGGGGTGTGTCAAAACAAATAAATCTTACCTGCAGCGAAGGCAGAGACAAAGACCATACTGGCCATTTAAAAAAAATGAGATGGCTTTGCTGATAAGTAGGTCAGAGGTACTGTGCTCCTGTGGAGACCTGCGGTTCTATTCCTGCCTCTACCCTGATATCCTGTATGATCCTGGGCAAATCACTTCACCGCTCTGTCCATTTGCTTCCCTTAAAAAACTCTGTCTGGTCTGTTTGGATTGTAAGCTCTTCAGGGCAGTGACGGTCTTATATACATGCAGTGTCTGGCATAATGGGGCCTCTAGACACTCCTGTAACACAAATAATAATATTGAGCAGCAAAAATGTGGTGATACTGACTCTGAAATGGAAGCCAGGACAAGGCCTGAGAGAGTTTCTTTAAAGGCATTTTCCCATATCTGCTGCAAAATATTAAGTCAGAGAGAAAATACTGGAGATTGAGGTAAATAGTATGAAGGCTTGAAATATTTTGCATAGGGGGACCCCTGCTGACCTTGAAGTAGCTTGGTTGAGAGTCTTATATCTGCATTTAACCCAAAATATTAGCTTTATTAATACTTATTTACATCTTAGGCACTTTCTGAAATCAGAGAAAGAAACAATGGCTGCACTGAATAGCGTTCGGTTTAGTACTAGGTAAAACTATCTCCAGAGTGATAGAATATAAGACAACTGTCCTGGAAGAGATGGTATGATCATGCTCAGATTGTAAAGATCAAATCAAAATAGGCTTTACTTTAAAGGGTAATAAAAATTTCCCCTTCCCTGCTTTAATGTCAGCCCTGCCTCCTTTGGCAAAAGGGAGAAACCTGAGTACAAGCAGAATTTCCTTCCCAATAGTTCAGTACCAGTCTATGATTGAGGATACCTACAAGGGCACATTTATTTTGGGAGACCAATTTGGCCTTTCAGTTTCTGGAGAAAGTTAAAGGAACCAACAGCAAAATTGGTTTAACTAACTCTTGTGACTGATGTGCCCATTGTTTGCTGTAGAGAGGTGTTTAGAGACAGGATGGAAGGCTACAGTTTGCTTCATCTATATTCTTTGTACTATGGGAGTTTCAGTGGGAATTAGGTGCTTAAATACCTTTTAGGATCCATGCCTAGGTCATCTACAGAGGTAAATCTAAGGTTCTGAATAGCCATCTTCCATGCTACTTGATTGTGGCTGTCCCAAAGAATCATCACCTCGCTAGTTGCAGGAGTAAATATTTGCATTATGGATCTGCCCAAATATCCCAGCCAGGATTGGTGTGGGAGCCCAGTATCCCCTCCACTTAAATGGGGGACCATCTACACTATGTAGAGGAAGTCCAGACTCTGGTTTCTGTTTTTACTGATTTTCAGGGAGCAGTTCCAAAGCTTGTTGAAGTCAAACAGAACATTTACATTTACTTCAGTGGGCTTAGGATCAAGTCCTGGGTGTTTATTTCTAACTAATTTGCTGGCTTCACTTAGACATTTTTCTGTAAGTTTATGTTTCAGTCATGCATGGATCATTCTGTTGTCAGTGAAATTCCCTGTGGAGCAGAGAGGCCTGCATCAATGGTTTTTCATATTTTTTCTTGGTTTATGGAATCAGTCTCCTCAATTCATTTTTTGGGTAATATTGCCAAATTCTTTATCAGGTGATTGAAATAGAGAATTAATTAATGTTTTCACAGTGCTTTGCCCATTTAAAGTATTAAGTATACCATACCCATGGAGCTGGCAGCTTGTCCCATGACATGCACAATCCATCCTGCTCTTCTTTCTGGTTCCAACTCCCCTGCTCCCCTTCCAAATTCCACTTACTACTGGAGTTTGGAGTCATCCTTTCCCATTTTGATCTTTGTTGCTGCTCTACCTTTTCCCCATTCCTCCCTTTCAGTACTTTTCTCACCCATCCCCCTCCTTTGTAGCACTGTGTCCTGCTATGCTAGTGACAGCTCTTGGTAGAGTGGAATACTGCTAACACCACTAATCATTCTCCCCTTCAAGTTCATTTGCATGTGCCCCAGTGATTAAAACGAATCAGCAAATTAAGTTTTTGTACCAGTTCAGTGGGATCCCTACTGCTCCATATTGCTTTACTGTTCACTTACCTGTATCATCCATCCATATGAAATACAGTTATTAAATAACTTAGATACATAATTAACACAAAGCGACAAGGTTTTCCACTGTAAAAGTTGTGCCATGTGTAACCTGAGTGTAAAGTGCAGATGTCCACCATGTGGCCGTAAGACTATGCCAGTGGCACTTCAGTGAATGGGCATCTACTATTCATAGGGCATTAAACACACTAGCACCACTTTATCTTTTGAAAATACCACCAGCAACCCTTGTATGATGCCTGTCTTCTCATTGCCCAATCCTATTTTCAATTTCTTTTCAAGGACAAGCTACCTGTGAGACATTAATTCAGCACAATGCTTCACTAGCACAGCCTGCAAATGCCAGCAACAATTACAGCATTGACTGAATTGAAAATTGACTCAAACTTCTAGAGAAATAGAAAGGGGAGGAGCGGTAACTAGTTTGAGGCATATGCTGTTGTAAATTATGGCCTTCAACCTCACGTGAGCAGTGAGAATAATTCTGGTAATATGACCAGTTCTGTACATTCTGTATAGCACTACTATGTGCGTGCTGGCTAGGTAAAGCTCTGGCTATCCACAGGGGCTAACGAGAGAATGAGAACATTTACAAGAAAATAAATGCACTGAGGGATTCTGTGACATATAACCCAAAAGAGAAGAGCTCAGATCAGTGGATATCTTTTGGGGAGAGTTTTGGTCAATTCATGACTATTTGAAAGTCTTTTTTGGAAGCCTGAAACAAAGTTATAATTTTCAAATAAAACAAAAAACAGCTGGTCAGGGGGAGACATAATAAAACTTTGCCAGGTCTTAGAAGTCCAGCTTTTTTCTCTGGAGTAAAAAAGGATGTAATCTGCATCCTACCACGGGTCCATCTAAAGCAGTATGCCAAAGCCAGAGGGTCAAACACCAAGGCTACTCTCTGTTTATATAACTGAGTCATGGACTGTAAATAGTGTTAACCAATTTCAGGGGTCTAGTGGGTTGTTTACATTGGGAGGTGGGGGTGGGAGGTTGGGAACTGAGGATGGAATCAGACGTTTCTTTGATGCAATCCTGTTTGTTCACAAAATGAACACAGTAGGAATCAAACAGCAAGAGACCGGGTTTTTTGCTCACCCTCCCAAGTTTTTTTCAGCCTGCACTTTACCCTAAAGGTCTGTCGAGCTTCTTTTTCCTAAGTGTTCCTCTACCAAGGCTTCTCTGGCTTTTTTGCTCCTTCTCCATGTCCTTCTGTGTGTTTCTGCTGCTTTGTTCTCTCTCACACACACTGAGGCACGCAGCTCCACCAGTGGATGCCTCAACCCCTGCCTTTGCTATGTCAGTCTCAACGGGAGCCCATTGGCTCAGCTTCTACTAAAGCCATGCCATGTGACTTTGTTTTGGGTGGTGTTCCTATTATTTCAGCTGTCTGGTTCCATAAAGGAGCTTAACTGTTTCTCACAATGATCCTAAATGAAGGAAGACAGTTAGGCTCACCAGCTTCAATGAAGTTTCACCCAACCGTCCAGCATAACAAAACTATCTGTGAGCAGGGGGTTGGACTAGATGACCTCCTGAGGTCTCTTCCAACCCTAATCTTCTATGATTCTATGATACTCATGTGAACTCAGGACCAATCATGTGCCCTATGCAACTGACTGTCATTGCCCAAGTCTTCAGCTCAGGGAGTTCTGCCGATGCAAGCTCTGATCCAACTTATTTTGGACTATCTCTTATCACTGAAAGAGCAAGGCCTAGCCCTTTCCTCTCTAAAGGTCCACCTAGGGGCCATTTCAGCATTCCACCCAAAGGTTGACACTAAGTAGGTATTTTCACATGAAATGGTAATTCATTTTCTCAAAGGTCTGGAGAGAGCATTTCCACAGATAAGAGAACCCCTCACGCCATGGGACTTGAACCTTGTCCTCTTGAAACTGACAGGGGCACCCTTTGAGCCGCTGATGACGTGCTCTCTGCTGCACCCTTTGTGTAAGACAGCCTTCTTGGTGGCAATTACTTCGGCCAGGAGGGTTTCGGAGATTCACGGCAGAGCCCCATCTATACAGTTTTCTTTAAGTACAAACTACAGCTTCAGCCGCACCCAAAGTACCTTCCGAAGGTTGTGTCCCAATTCCATTACAACTAACCTATCTGTCTGCTAGTCTTTTAACCTAAGCCTCATGCAAATAGGGAGGAACAATGCCTGCATTCCTTGGATGTCAGACGTGCTCTGGCTTTTTATATTGAAAGGACCAAACTGTTTCGTAGGTCACCACAAAACTTCATGGCGATTGCTGACAGGAGGAAAGGGCTTTTGGTCTCTGCCCAGGAGATCTCGTCTTGGCTCACATCCTCCATACAGATGTGCTATGACCTCGCGGGCATTCCCCCTCCATCAACCTTAACGGTCCACTCCACGAGGTCTCAAGCCTCCTCGGCGGCCTTCCTAGCGCTGGTCCCAAGCCAGGATATATGCAGATCAGCGACCTGGTCCTTGGGGTACACACTTTTTCGACACACTATGCTATCACGCAACAGGCTAGAGCCAACGCCCACTTTGGGTGAGCAGTTCTACAGTTGGCTTATCCTTAATCTTCGAGTCGACCTCCAAATCTGCTTGCTAGTCACCTAAACTGGAATAGACATGTGCAAGCACTCAAAGAAGAAAAAGCAGTTACCTAACTTTCTGTAACTGTTGTTCATTGAGATGTATTGCACAAGTCCATTCCAAGACCCGCCCACTGGCCCTTCTCTCTGAGAGGTTGGTAAGAAGAAACTGAGGAGCGCGGGCTCGGCGGAGGCCCTTTATATCAACACTATGAGAGCGCGGCACCAGGGAGCGCCAGAGCCGAGCCAACAGATGCCCACTCGGGGAAAAATCTTCAACAGCTGTGCTCTGGGCACTCGCACACCTAAATCGGAATGGACATGTGCAACACATCTCGAAGAACAACAGTTACAGAAAGGTAGGTAACCGTTTTATTTGAAGACACTGACTGCTGTGTGTTAGCAGAATATCACAATTTGACAGGGCCACCCAGAGGATTCAGGGGGCCTAGGGCAAAGCAATTTAGGGGGTCCCTTCCATAAAAAAAAGTTGCAATACTATAGAATACTATATTCTCGTGGGGGCCCCTGTGGGGCCCGGGGCAAATTGTCCCCCTCCCTCCCCCCAGGTGGCCCTGCAATTTGAAATTGAATTTAAATAGATACTGTGGATTGTCATTACATGATTAGAGTGAGTGCCCTATTTTACACTATTTGTAGTATAATGAATTGGAGTAAGATTGTTTTAAATGCTGCTCTCTCTAACTACGGAAAATGAAAGGTGCATCTCATGAGTTTATAATTGATCACTGAACAAATTTTTAAATACAACAAAACACCATCATCTGTTCATATTGCCACAAATGAACAGTAAAGCCCCAATTCAACATGTTACTTAAGTTCATCCCTACCTTTAAACCTGGGAATAATCCCATCTGGATAGGCCTGGATTTAAGTACTTTGCTGAATTGGGTCTTAATTGGTTTCAGCTCCTTTAATTGTTCAGGGTTTAGGTTCTGAATGTTTTTTCTCTCCATAGTCAATAAACAGTACAGTTTCTTCTTCTAGCATTTGCAGCACTTGTGGAGCCACCCAACAGCAGTTTTATCAGCACAACAAAGGGTCCTAAGGCCACCATGAAATCTAGTCAGTTGACACTCATCAACAACATGCGTCATTGACTGATGGAGGCTGCAATGACAAAGTGGGTCTTTGCACAGACCCCATGTGTAGAGGTTGGCTGTGCATATTGCTTGGCCAGTTCGGAACCTGTTCAGCAGAGTACAAAGGTGACATGGCAGGTCAAATCTAGGTTGTCAAATGGTCGGATCAGCGACAAGAAAACCATTTCAAACATCTTTAGCCGACCACTCATTGCACTATAGGATTGGTGCTGAAAGATTCCAATCTGGCAGTTGAAACCACAGTGGACACTTCAATGTAAGTCCTGCTCTGGGGGGACTGAAAATCTCCATGTACAGAGGGACACCTGGACTGGCATGTAGTTTTTCCACCAGTCTGTCTGTAGACTGTCTGTGACGAATGTATGTAGGGGCTATTTTGCTCAGAACTGGTTGCCATGGGCTAGGAGTGGGACACAAGATGCCTGTGATGATACACAGAGTGAAGTTCAATTCAATGACAACCAATTTAGTGCGAGGCGAATGACACTATGCAGGGGCACACTATTCTGCTGTGGAATAGCAAAGCACCAGATCTGATGTGCAAAGTGTCTGTGCACCTGTGCCCCATGTCGAACAGGCTAATTTGCTGATTAGATTATTCCTGGTCCTAACTTTGGCAGCAGTCTTTTTTAGATAGTCGTGGAAAATCAACGAGCAGTCCAGTGTGACACCAAGGTAGACCGGTTTTGCCTCATGTTTCAGTTTTCCATTGAGGAAGACATCTAACTCACGTTTAAGCACTTGCATTGTGAAGGTGAACAATGCTCAAAACTGTCTTAGTCATACTTGGTTGGAGGCACCAACTGCTACAGTTGGCTGCCATCTTGGCTAGATCAGCGTTCCAGATGTTCTCCAATTCAGTGAAAGAACATGACTGGATACCACAGCAGATATAATCAGCATAGATAAACTTGCATGACTGAGTCAGTGGCAGGTCATTTGAACAGATTGAACAGAGTGGGTGCAAGCACGGTGCCTTGAGATTAGCTGTTGGATTGTCTTTGCCATGCGGGTGTTCTGTCCCCTCTATTTACCCGAAAAAGCCTGTCACAAAGTGGAAGCTCAGTAATGTCCATCACCTATGCTGGGAGAGTTCTTGACAGTTTTACCAGTGTGCCATACACTAGAGTACAGTGTAACTGCATCACACTTTTATAATATTGATGAAACCTAAAACAACTTCAGATTGCTTCACTCTACCAGAGCAATACAGCAAATACACTTGCAGCACTTATTGGGTGGATTTGCACCCCCCCTTCTGAACAGAAAAGGGAAGTGAACAAGTTCCATACTGCTATATTCAGAAACTGAATAACAATTTTTTGAATCCTTATATTACCATTTTTCCATAAAAGAGGAGATCAGAAATGAACAGACGTAGAAAAATGGTGTCTATGACAAAATGTCACATACAGCAAATAAATGAGTCTAGTAAAACAACAAAGGCCAAGTTTATTAAAAGGTGTCTGCTAAATTGAAGAGTCATCTCAAATAGTTTGCAGAGCATAAGGTGGGGGGAGTATATAATGAAGGACAGGAAAAAAGATCTTAGATCATTTAAACAACTATGTGCAATTGATTGCAGACATGTGTGCAGTAATAAAGGGTGAACAATAAAGGGAGGTTAATATATTCCAAGGGCAGAAAGGACCACTCTGATCATCTAGTCTGACCTTCAGTGTAACACTAGCCATAGAACTTCCCCAAAATAATTCCTTTTGAACCAGAGCATATGTTTTAAAAACAATCCAAACTTGATTTTAAAATTGCCAGTGATGGAGAATCTACCACAACCCATGGTAAATTGTTTCATTGGTTAACCACCCTCACTTTTAAAAATTGACACTTTATTTCCTTAATTATGCCTTATTGTCTAGCTTTAACTTCCAGACATTGAATCTTGTTATAGCTTTGTCTGATATATTGGAGAGCCCATTGTCAATATTTGTTCCCAATGTACGTATTTATAGTCTGTGATTTTGACTTTAGTAAATCTTTTGATATTGTCTCGCATGACCTTCTCATAAACAAACTAGGGAAATGCAACCTAGTTGGAGCTACTATAAGGTGGGTGCATAACTGGTTGGAAAACCATTCCCAGAGAGTAGTTATCAGTGGTTCACAGTCATGCTGGACAGGCATAACGAGTGGGGTCCCACAGGAATCAGTTCTGGGTCTGGCTCTGTTCAAGATCTTCATCAATGATTTAGATAATGGCATAGAGAGTACACTTATAAAGTTTGTGGACGATACCAAGCTGGAAGGAGTTGCAAGTGCTTTGGAGGATAGGATAGGATTATAATTCAAAATGAGCTGGACAAACTGGAGAAATGGTCTGAAGTAAATAGCATGAAATTCAATAAGGACAAATGCAAAGTACTCCATTTAGGAAGGAACATTCAGTTGCACACATACAAAATGGGAAATGACTGCCTAGGAAGGAGTACTGTGGAAAGGGATCTGGGGGTCATAGTGGTCCACAAGCTAAATACGAGTCAACAATGTAACACTGTTGCAAAAAAAGCAAACATCATTCTGGGACATATTAGCAGGAGTGCTGTGAGCAAGACACAAAAAGTAATTCTTCTGCTCTACTCTGCGCTGATTAGGCCTCAACTGGAGTATCGTGTCCAGTTCTGGGCGCCACATTTCAGGAATGATATGGACAAATTAGAGAAAGTCCAGAGAAGAGCAACAAAAAGTATTAAAGGTCTAGAAAACATGACCTATGAGGGAAGATTGAAGAAAAAAAAAAAAAGGGGTTGTTTAGTCTGGAAAAGAGAAGACTGGGGTGGGACATAACAGTTTTCAAGGACATAAAAGGTTGTTACAAGGAGGAGGGAGAAAAATTGTTCTTAACCTCTGAGGATAGGACAAGAAGCAATGGGCTTAAATTGCAGCCAGGGGCAGCTCCAGGTTCCAGCGCACCAAGCGCATGCCTGGGGCAGCAAGTCGCCAGGGGCGGCCTGCCGGTCGCTGTGAGGGCGGCAGTCAGGCAGCCTTCGGCAGCATGCCTGCGGGAGGTCCACTGGTCCCGCGGTTTTGGCGGCAATTCAGCAGCAGGTACGCCGAAGCCACAGGACTGGCAGACCTCCCACAGGCATGCCGCCGAATCCGCGTTACCAACGGACCTCCTGCAGGCGCACCGCCGAAAGTCGCCTGACTGCCGTGCTTGGGGTGGCAAAGTACATAGAGCTGCCCCTGATTGCAGCAAGGGAGGTTTAGGTTGGACATTAGGAAAAACTTCCTAACTGTCAGAGTGGTTAAGTACTGGAATAAACTGCCTAGGGAGGTTGTGGAATCTCCATCGTTGGAGATTTTTAAGTGCAGGTTAGACAAACACCTATCAGGGATGGTCTAGATAATACTTAGTCTTGCCATGAGTGCAGGGGACTGGGCTAGATGACCTCTCAAAGTCCCTTCCAGTCCTATGATTCTAAGTCACCCCTAAACTTTCTCTTTGGTAAGCTAAATAGATCACTATAAGATATGTTTTCAAACCCTTTAATCATTTTTATGGCTCTTCTCTTCTCTGGACTCCCCCATTTGTGCATCCAAAGATCTTATTAACCCTTTTGGCCATAGCATCGCAGTGACAGCTAATGTTCAGCTGATTATCCATCATGACCCCCACATCTTTTTCAGAGTTAATGCTTCCCAGTATAGAGTCCTACATTCTTTCTTCCTACATTTACGTTTAGCCCTATTCAAATTCATATTGTCTCCTTGTGCCAGGTTACTAAGCAGTCCGGATCACTCTGCATCAGTGACCTGTCCTCTTCATTATTTACCACTCCCCCAATTTGTGTGTCATGTGCAAACTTTAGAAGAGTTGATTTTATGTTTTCTTTCCCCTCACTGATAAAAATATTAAATAGTGTAAGGCTTAGAACTGATCCTTGTTTGCTCTAACTAGAAAACACCCAAGATGATTATTCCCCATTTACAATTATATTTTGAGACCTATAAATTAGCCAGTTTTTAATCCAATGAATGTGTGCCATGTTAATTTTACCTCACTCACCTTCTCTCTCGAATATCCAAGGAACGACACAGCTACCACAACACTGCATACAACATATGTTAATTTTGTATCATTCTAGTTTTTGTATCAAAATGTTGTGCAGTACCAACTCAAACACTCTATAGAACTCTAAGTATATTACCTCAACAGTATTACCTTTATCAACCAAACTTGTAATTTCATAAAAAACAAATCCAGTTAGTTTGACAGGATTTTACATAAACCAATGTTGATTGTCATTAATTATATTGAATACTGGAGTGTTAACTTAAATCTATTCACTATTATTTCTGTCTTTCTTTTAGAAGGCCCCGGCCTTCTAAAAATGGATTTCCCCTTTTCTGCACCCCAGATTAGCTGAATAAGGGAGTCTCTCACATTTTCCAAGCAGAGATTGTTGGACTTTATTACTCACCTATCACTATGTTGGGATATGTCCCTGCATAGGCCTCCTCCTCCTCCCTCACAGTAGCTGAACTAACTTATAGATATGAGGGGGACCAAGCCTGCAGTATTCCCCTTTCTCATCCACTCTGTGCTGATAACCACCTGCCATCCACCCTTGAAAATTAAAGGTTACTGCAGCCACAGCTCCCAGCTTTTGCCAGACCAAGGAGCAAAAGTGCTCAGGGCAGTAATGCAAGGCCATGATTTGCATTATTTACAAGGGAAGTGGATCAAATCATAGCCAGCTCCTGTTTGTTAAAATACATTAACTCCTTCCTGTTTTCACAGTTGGCTCTGCCTGTTCGAGTGTTAGGACACAAGGCTGCCCTTTACCAGGATTCCCTGAGATGCCTAATTCACACAGATGCAGAGAGGCTTTTCCAAACTATGGGCTAAATCTGTCACTTAGTATTAACTCACTGGAAAAGAAAAACTACATCAAACCCTTAGTGTCCCCTTCATTGAAGTTCCTGACACATACTTCCCTTGTGTGGAGGGAGAAGCAATCACATGGAGCAGCACTCATCTTCGGGACTTAGAAGGAAACTTCCCCTATGGCAGGTTATTGCATAATTGTCAGCTATGGAATTTCTTCCACCTTCTTCTGAAGCAGATGGTGCCTGTCTGAGACAGGACAGTGGACTAGATGCACCATGGCTCTAATCCAGTAAGGCAGTTCCTGTGCTCATCCAGAATCGGCAGGGCCTTGCATTCTCATGGAGCCAAAGAAGCTAAAGGCAATTTTAGCTCAAATGTGGTCAATCTCAGGCTTCCAGCAATACTTACCCCTCTGCTCATTGCCCAAGGTACCCTTCCTGCTACTTCCACGGCCAGTTCTATTGTGATACTGAAGTTGAACCTCTTCTCCAGGGCTCCACACCACTAGCTCCTGTTCCCCCTTCAGGAAGCAGCAGAAGCCATAGCCCAGACATTAATGGTGCTGTCAGTAGTAGCAGGTGGCTTTCCTGCCAAAAAAATCTCCATAGAGGGGCTGGCAGGAGGAAGGGGAGAGCATCACAGGAGATCCCCTTTGTGTCTTCAATTTCTCTCAAGTGTCTCCTTTGCCCTCCTCTACAGCATAGAATAAAAGGGAACATTTAGCTCAGTGATTTTTTGAAGTCCAGGAAGTATAGCTCACGATTATCCTTTCCTTCCCGCAGCCACGGAATCCTGTAAAATCTCCGGGGCAAATGTTAATACATTCTTAGTTTTTGTAAGGACCATAATACAAGAACAAAAAACATAGCAAAACAGAAATTTAACCTGAGAAGTCATTTGGGCTTGGGTCAGGATTTGGGCAAAGATTCAGCCTGTGTATTTGATATGAACTATTCACTCATTGCTAATGCTATATCTGGTGCTTCCCTCTTTAGTTGTGCTGTACTGACAGGAGACCAGCAACCGTTTACTAGCTCCACATCAGCTCCTGCAGCATTTTAATTGCAGCTTAATTCCCCTTTGAAAAGGACTAACACAACTGATCCTGTCAAGTGTGAAGAGTTCATAGGGAAGACAAGTGGCGAGGTCAATACATAATTAGGAAATTGGGTCAAAAGAAATGGTTATTTACTGTAACTGTGGTTCTTTGAGATGTGATGAGGATGTGCATTCCACTTAGGTGTGTGCAGGCCCAGCGCACCGGAGCCAGAAAACCTGTGGAGATCAAGAATAGGTCTCACCCCCCTTTGGATTTGGGAATCAGAAAGTACCAGGAATAAAAACCTTGACTTTCAGTGCTCTGGAGGAACCTCTTCCACTGCTCCCAAAGCTTGTACAGACAGACATGAGCAATATCTCGTGAGAGGGGTCCCTGAAGAGGGATGAGGGTGGGTGGAGCGGAACTGGATAGCATAGCCCACTTTGACAGTGCTTACGAACCGGCTGTAGGGGAGCCCCAAACATTGTGAAAGGGAGCCAACCTGTCCCCGAACAGAGGAGACGGGGTGATAGACGTCACAAGTGGAATGCTGCTCTGAACAAACAAGTCAAAATGGGCACTTCGGGGGCAGTGGCTGAACCCAGAACCTGATCACCTCTGCCTTTGGGACCCATGCCCCTTTCTGGGGTTGTCCCGCTACTTCAGGAGAGGGAAATACTACCCAAAGAGGTGGTGTGGGAGCTACTACTACTGCTGCACATGCTGACTGCCATAATGGTGCCTTTGCACTACCAGCATATACCTCCCCAAGGATTCTAAGGTAGCCCTAGAATCCTTAAAGGAGTGCAAAGTTTTGTCTGAAAAGAGCACTTTATCATCAAAGGGCATTTCCTCTATAGCCTGCTCCCTGCTGCATGTCGGGAGCAATGCCTGAATGCAGCCAGGATACCCTTCTCATAGTCACCGCTGATGCCATCACTCTGGCCAACGTGTCTGTCATGTCTAGCACAGACTGTAGCAATGTCTTGGCCACCAAGAAGCCTTCAGTAGTAAATGCCTGGAATTCCTCCCTGGAGGTTTCAGGCACCTGGTTTTCATAGCCATCCAAGTCACAAATCATATTTGGACAGCAGCACCTGCTGGTTTGCAATCCACATTTGCAAGTCTTCCTCTTAGAGATTTGTCCTTAGGAGTGGACTTAAATCTGCCCTGCTGAGCTCTCTTGTTCACTGCAGTTACAACAAGGGAATTAGGAGCAAGGAGGGAGTAAAAATCCTCAAATCCCTACATTGATACAAGTAGCGTTTCTCTAAATGCTTCGCAGTAGGCAACACCAAAGCTGGCATTCTCCAAAGAATCTTTGCAGGCTGCAGGAGTGCATCATTAATGGGGAGGGCCACTCTCCCTGGCGCAGACAGCTACAGAACGTCTAGCAACTGGTGGGTATTTTCCTGCAGGAACTCCATTTGGATGCCCAGGGAAGCAGCCACGTGCTGCAAAAGGTCCTGCTAGCCCTTGAAGTCCTCAGGCACTGAGGGGGAGGAAGAGCCAGGCACCGCTGAATCGTGCAGGGTATGCAGTCACCGCAACCATACTGGTGGCACCTGGACTGTTCAATTCCAGACGCTCCGCAAGGGGAAGGTCAACTGGTTGCAGAATTTGCCGTGCATTGACAGCCTCACCCACCAACATGCCTGATGATCTCACCTTGGTTGGAGTAAGATAAGGAGAAATGACCTCCGCCATGGAGGAGCATTGACGGATTACATGGGGGCCACTGAGCATAAGGGTAGGACATTGTTGGCCAGTGGGTGTCAGGCTAGGGGCCCATCTGACCTGTGTGAAGAGTGCCAATCTCAGTACCCGTGCTGCTCCATGAACAGCACCTGATGTGGGCCAGTTGATGGAGAGCAGGAGGATCCCGATCTGGATGCTATGGAGTCTTGGGTCTCTGGGGATAAAGGAGGTGCCAGACCCAGGATGCAAGCAACCAGTCCAACTCATCTGTTGTCCGGGGGGAGGAGATGCCGAAGGTGAAAACGGTACTGAAGTCAGCAACAGTGCCAATGCAGCCAAAGTAGAGGGTGGGGAATGTCTCCAAGGCAATATCAGTTGCGTGAAGTTCACTAGTGCCGAGGAGGTCCCCTGTGCTGAGCCAGGCACCAGCTTCACTCCTGCAGTGTGTGGCAGGGGAATATCGAGATACAGTGCCAACAGACCCAAAGGTTCAGCAGACAGTGCCAGCAAGTTGTGGCTGCCATAGTCCTGGCAAAGTCTTGGAGCAAGCGAGCGCTCAGGACAGAAAGATGGAGGATGCTCACCACCGCTCAATATGCTACTGGTGTGGAAACAGTTGGTGCTGGCATCATTGTTGTCTATTCTGGCCTCAACAGACACCTCAGGGCCGGAACTGGAGTCAGCACTACAGGGTCTCGTATCCCTACACGGTACCAGAGAGCGATTGGAAGGACCTTCCCCATCCCATGTGCCAGCAGTAGTGCTCTGCCGATCCATCCTTCCTAGTGGAGGAAGAAGTCTCCACAAGGCCTGGAGTGGTCTTGATTGGACTTGAGACCTTATTTTGGTGCACTCAATGGAGAGCGGCTTTTCGGGAGAGCATGAGATGGTACCACTCACGGAGCCTGAGGGTGACTTCAAATCTGACACAGGCCTTGGTGCCGAAACAGACCTCCTGGCCTGCTCCAGGTGAGTGTCTCTAGCGATCTTAGTCCATTTTGTGAACAATTTACAAATTGAACACTGTTCTTTGACATGAGCCTCACCCAACCAAAGCAAGTACCTCATGTGGGGAGCATTGTTGGGGATCCCTGTCATGATGGACAATGTTTGAACCCTGGTGATGCCCTCACCAGAGAAAAAATTAACTAAGCTAATTAACACTAACTCGAAGAATGAGAGGAATTGTGAGGTTAAGAACCACACAGAGCTCCAACTCCAGCCATGGGCAGTAAGAAGGAACTGAGAGGAGATTGGCGCTGCCTCATAGCCAGGGGACTGCCCTCTATGGGTACTGCTAGGCAAAAAACTTTGGCCCTGGTGAGCTGGCGCACCTATATGTAAGTGGAATACACAGCTGCATCTGCTTAAAGAAGGAGGTAGGCTTCTCAGGATTGCTCAACGGCAGTAGCTACAGCTTATAATATGCAACTTAATTATTAGAGCTCACTTATGCAAGCAAAGGCAGTTTCAGGAGCTAGATGGAAAGCTACTGTAACTACACCTCTAAATTCTAGCCAAAATGAGGATACAAGAGCTTGGGGATTGAATAGGAGCATTTAAAAGATCAAAGAAAAAGTGTTACAGTCTTGTCCTGCTCCAATTGTTCCTTTTGTTCTCAGTGGAAAGACCATGGTGACCCATCTAATCTCATGCATCATTTAAAAAGGTGAAACCAGTCCTTTATGATGGCTCAGAAAACTATTAGCAAAAGGCTTAACTACAGGAGCGATTTCCCCCCACTTTTGACACAGTCCATCATGCTATACACTATACCTTGGATCCCAGCCTAATAGGATGGGGATAGGGTGTGAGGCATTTTTGTCACATCACAGACAAGTGGTCTGACAGATTTATAGGATTCAACATATCCAAGCATTTCCTTTTCCTTCTGGTTTTTCAAGACAGTTTAACTTCACTAGGGATTAGTTTTCTGCAACCTTTAATGCGACAATGAATTAGACACACATTTACTGAGTTATATAATGTGCATATAGATTTACCTATTCAGCAAAATCAGTTTATAGCGCCTCACTTTAACTAGCAAAAAGTGGTTTATTTGGCCGGGAACTGCAGCCAGTAGGAGCTGCAGGGGCGGTGCCTGCAAGCGGGTGCAGCACACAGAGCCCCCTGACTCCTCTGCTTAGGAGATGCAGGGACATGCCGGCTGCTTCCAGGGAATCCCCCTCCCCGAGTTAAGCATCGCCTCAAACCCCCACTCCCTGACCCAGCCCTGAGACCCCTCCCATACCCAAACTGCTGCTGCTGGCCCAGGGGCTGCCCGAGTGTTCAGGCAGCCCCCGAGCCAGCTGCAGTAGCCACTGCAAAAGTCATGGAGGTCACAGAAAGTTACAGAATCTGTGACTTCCGTGACAGACATGCAGCCTTACTTATGAGTGGTGGTGCAGTGCTTTCATTATTCAGCAGAGAGGTCTGGAAAATTCCTTCCTCAATGCTCATTCCTGGCTCTAAATGTTCTAGAACACCTCAGCTATGCACTGATGTATTTTTCTCCTTTTTATAGATTTTCTGCAGTTTGTTTGTATTATTATTTCCTAAATACATTACCTCATACAGTGCATACTTTCTTCTGCACTTCAAGTCCCTGCTGTGGTTTCCGGTCTCCGACAGGGCTTTCTCCAGCAAATCACTAGTATGTATTCCTACTTCTAATGTAGTCAAGTATCACTGCATTTGCTTACTGCAGCAGCATAAGCAGCTAATTATAAAAGCTATGAAAAAGACAATAGGCCACATTAATCCCATTAATTCCAAAGGGTTTAAATAGGTTCCAAGGCATATAGTTCCCTTCTGCACAGCAAAAATCTAGAAAAAGCAAAGATCTTAATTTGCTTTTGGCCCTTTAAGACATCCGGGATTCTCTGATTCCTAGCTTGTTCCGGCTCCAGCCAGGATTTACAGAGGACAGAAAAAAAATGTAAGAATGGACCCTCTGTACAATTCTCGCTCTCTCCCACACACAAAAATTCCCTCCAACTTTTATTGCTCCCCTCCCAATCTTTTTATTTTTAAACCACCTTGTTTGTTTCTTTTACAATATGTATAAAGTGCTCTTAATTCTCTTATCTGGGGAGGTTAGTGAGGCAGGAGGAGTCCCACAAGTAACTGAATCATGTTGTGAAGTCCCTAGCGTCCAAGCAGTTGCGCACACTTTTCCCTTCGGTACTGTAATTGTTAATTTGTGAAAGTCTTAAACACAGTTAAACAAAGTAGGTCATTGATCAGAGAGCAGTGGGTTAGGCAGCTCCTAAATAGAATGAATTTAGATAAACTGTTTTATGGCTGTGTAAATAAAAGTAACCAAAGTAGGCTTAAAAGTCTGACTAAATCTAAAGCAACAGGGAAGTCAGTTACTAGAGTGAAAAGCTGGGCTGACGTTCCAGGTGAAATGCTGGCCCTGTTGTAGTCAATTGGAATTTTGTCATTGATTTAAATGGAGTATCTCCATCCTTTAGTCATTGTTTTGTGCTTAAGTATTACACATATTTCTAACTAGTAAGTGATCTTACATGCCATGTGTATAGGTTGTCAACTTGGTAATATTTAAAAACTGGACACTCCACCAGGAGCCTCTCTTGCCCTGCCTCTTTACCCTGAGGCCCCAATCTCTGCTCCACCTCTTCCCCCAAAGCCCCGCCCCTGTCCACTGCTCTTCCCTCTTCCCCAGCCCCTGTCCACTCCTCTTCCCTCCTCCCCTCTGTTGCTTGCTTCTTTTCCCCTCACCCCCATGCCCTGGGTCAGGAGGGACTTGCCAGCAGAGCCAGAGATGGGAACTGTAGCCACCTGACACAGGTAGGAGGCAGCCCCAGCTGAGTAGGGGCTGGCATGGGTGATGACCCGGTGCCTCCCCACCTCCCCCACCCTCAGTAACTGGACATTGAGTGTCCGGTCAGTAGATCTGACTGGACACTGGTACCCTTTTTGACCAGACTTTCCAGTCAAAAACCAGGCACCTGGCCGCCCTACATGTGTACCATGTATATGGGGATTTTACATATGGATATTTCTACTGTATGTTGTCCAGAGGAACTTACTTGCATCTTTGGCCATATATTAATAATCTATAGCTGCTCTACAGTCTTATTTCATAAGGGATTAAATACTTTGGATTTCCTTTGTTTGTGCACATAACCTCAGAAGAAAATTTAGCACAGCAAGCAACAAAATTAAGTGGTACAAACAGACAAGTTTGACAGTAAAATTGTTCAGTTTTGAGCTACCAAAGGATTGAGTAGTAGAGATTTAAAAAAAATTCTAAAATTAAGACACACCATTTTGATAGTGTCTTTAAAAATACAACGAAGATTAAATTGTCAAAACATTGCCCATTAAGTCATCTTCAGGAGTAAATTGCATCTCGAATTAACTTCAGATTTTCCATTTCAAATAATTGCTGTAGAAGACTCCCTAGCACACAGTGTCATTGTTTGCTCACTAATACCCCAAATTCAACCCTATTTTTAGCCTGAAATTTAGGTAACTATTTTCTTTTAGGTATACACCCTGTTTGCTGCAATATGTACTGCACAATAGGAAGGATTAGTTAGTTTCTAAACCCAGTTTTAGCCGCCTTAGAATTTCCTAAATGTTTTTGCTTGGAGTCAGATCATTCATATACCTTTCTGTTATTTGATAGAATTAAATAAAGGACTTCCCATAACTTCATAAAACCGTAAAACAAAGATCCTGGAGGAAAGGTGAGATTATGGGTTTGTACCTTAGCTATGAGTTCTTGGCTGTATTTGGCTGAATTACCTTACTGGGCAATCGCAAATTGCAGTTTTCCAGTGACTTGCTAAACCTTTACAAGCTAAAATCTCTGAAGCTCTTGTCCACACTGTGCATGCTGCAGCCCAGGGTTGAGCAGGACTTTACCTGCAGTTGTAGCTCTGGACAGCCCCAGGCCATCTGAGGTCCTGGCACCAGAACAGAGGAGGGAGGCGCTCTCTCTTGTGCTCTCTGTGACCCACTCCTGCTGGGCCCAGGCAGTCTGGAGGAGGAAGCTGCCTGATACAAATACAGAGAGGACAGAAGCAGGGCAAGTGGAGTAGATCAGGACAAGAAGATGGGCATGTGCCTGGGACTGTTGGTAGCAGGCTGGGGAAAAATGGGAGGCAGTAGGTGGCGGGTGGAGAGAAGAAGAGGTGAACCCCTAGAGCTGACTCCAACACTTGGGAAAGGGAAGAAGAGAACCCCCCCTGAAGCTGTCCCCACACTTGGGATTGTAAAGAATCCCTGGGACTGCAGAGGGAGCAGTGGTGTGCTGAAGGGCAAATGTGGGAGTGATGGGAAGAGTGAATTAGAATTTTTGGCAAAAGCTGGAAGCTTTGTACCATCTGGCAGTCAGCAAGAGCTTCTGCAGCTAGGGGCTAGAATCCCATTTCTTTATTAAATTGGGAGAGTTGGCAACATTAATTGTCTTTCACACTGTGGAGGAGGGGCAGGAAAAGTTCAGATTTCAAAGACAAACACTATACTCTTCAAAAATCTCATGACTTTTTGGGACTAGTCTGCCGATTTTTGAACTTTTAGTGTCGGCAATGCTGGGTAAGAGACAGTCATTTGAGAAAAGATGCAAGCTGTTCATGGGTGACAAGCAGAACAGTCCGTGGCAGGAAGGGATGGTTTCAGACTGGCTATGTGCTTAGTTTCAACGTGCGACATGAGTGGCATTTCCATTTAAAACCTAAACAAGATACAAAAAGATAACAGTAGTCCCTCCTTGTGCCTACCTGCCCAGTCCCTGCCAGCTGGCTGTTTACTATGGACATAAAGTAAGCAGAGCAGAAACTGAAAAGGCAATGACTAGAGGCTTTTGTTTGCACAAAGAAATGGGAATAGGGCGGTTACACCTAAAATGTCTATGCTTGTTCTCAGGCCAACAGCCAGAAGACCTATAATATCAACACAGAAGCAGAGAACAAACAAAAATTTAAAATACCAGGATGTGCTACTTAAAGGGTGTATGATAGAAACCGGATGTAAAGAAAACAGTCAATTTAAAAAAATTCAGATTGTGTCCTTTTAACATCCAACCACCACTCGTGTCAACACTGACATAATTTCCTACTTTTCCTTTGCTGTCTATACTCTCCTGCATTCCTCCTTTTGACTAGATTTCATTGATCTAACAAGTGATGTTTGTACCCCTCCTGCAGTCATTTCTCTTCATATCTGAGTTTTGAGGCTGTGGTATCTTCAAAAGCATCTTCTCCTGTCAGTTCTCTCAAGATTGCATGTAACACAAAGAAACCAGCTTCTTTTCTGTTGGAAGGATGGTTAACTGTGTTGCCACCCTCCTGCTGCAGTTTTACCTTCATATTAATTTCGCCACAGACATTTCTTTAATCATTTTGTACACTGCTGAACTTCCTATAACTTTCTTTATTCATTCACTTTTTTGGTGCATTTTACTTATTCACCATTTTCAGTTCATAGGTGTGTACTTGTCTACCGCTCGGGTACTCACTAAACTGTCTATATTCAAATCCCTCTTAAAGAGCCACTCCTGGTAAGTGTCAACAGTGAAGCAAATGGACTAGTATTAAAAAAAAAAATCTGTTTTTTGTGCCTCTTCCCCTAACCTCCTTCAACCTGTCTGTCCTTAGATTGCAAGTTCATTGGGGCAAGGATCATCCCTTCTTGAATGTTAGGGAGATGCCTAGCACATAATTGGTGCTACCATAAACAAACATCTACCTACTCCAGTATTCAAACAATTCAGATGGCAAACTGAGTCAGTACAGAAGGTAGCAGTGTGGCCTAGCAGATACTGGGAGACCTGGATTTTCCCCCCAGCACTGACCTGTTGTGTGTTTTGATCCCTAGGGAAATTTTTCTCTCTTCTTCCAGGACAGGAAAGAAAGGAGGAGAGAAGAGAGGCAAATGGGTTTTACCACAATTTCTTCCCCAGATTATTTGAGGTTCGATGTCTTTGTGTCCCCTATTTTTCCCTGTGTTAGACTAGATCTGACTAGGCAGCAATATTACAGGAATAACTCTACACAGTTTCCTCTTGCTATGTGTCAGCATCACAGAAAGCTGTTCAGCACTTGGAGTGTCATATCCTCATTAGGGCCCTTCTCTTCCTTTAGAGTTTAAATTTGTCTTGATTTAGGGGTTGGAAAAATCTGGCAACTTTACTAGCTACTGTACAAACTAACTACTCACATAGAATCAAACTGACAGCAACAAAAATAGGTGGTTTTTAATCCAGTGGTTTGTAGGTCTTAGGCAATTTTAACCTTTTTCTGATATTTTGCAGAAACCTCACTCCTGCAGATTAGGAAGAAAAAGGTCTTATCCAAAAAACCAATTTCCATGGGTATATTTTGGATGTGTTTGTGACTTAGTAAGCTTCCTGTTGTTTACATGATAAGCATCTTGTAATGCACCATCCTAAGTGGCATAAATTGTGATGGCCACATTTCTCATGAATGATAAAGCACATAGAATCTATTTAGAGAAAATAAAATTGAATCTTCTTAGTAACACCCATGGAGAAGCAGTTAAGAGTCTCCCTGCCTACTCATGTTATTTGGCTTTTTCATTTAAATAGGTAGGGAAAGCAGATTTCAGTATTGAGGCCTGGACTGTGGCTTTCCCACAAGAGCCACATAAGGGGCCATATAAATCCCTTGGAGGCCTTGTTTATATAAGCAAGTTGACCTGGTGTAACAAATTAGTTTTTTAAAACAGATTTAGGCAAACTGGGGAAAATGTTGCATGGATTCTTATGTTGGTTTATAAACCATTCAAACCAAAATTCACACAGCCTTTTGCACTGGGTTAACTCAAATCACACCTTAAATCAAACTAGTGAAAATTTCTCATATAGGCAAGACCCCAGTCATAATATGGTTCCTGGTTCCTCCTGCTATAGAAGGAAAATCATCTGTGCACCCTTACAGATGGTACTGATTGCTTTCACCAGCTCATCTGCTGGTATGTTGCAAAGAATGTAGAGTACAGCCCCACAGAAACTGCTCTCGCCACTGATATTAGCTGGTGAGTAAACCAGGCCCCAATGGTGCCCTCAATGTCTTATAGAAATGGAGCTTGCACTTCATGCTGAGGAACATCATAGTTGCACGCTACTTACCTATCTGCACTTTAGAGCTGACTTAGTAACAAACAGTTTAGCAGGATTCCCCACTCAAATTTAGCTGTGAAGCAAACCAAAGCCCATGGCTTCACTAAGTGCAAAATATTTATTACCAGGATTTCTCAGTCATTGGGGACAGTCAGAGCTATTAAAAACCTCTCTACTGTATTACAGAAAGAGCAGTGTCTGAACATTCCTCTCACCAGTGTCTGTTCATTATAGGTTTCAAACATTTTCACATAAGAGTATTCTGCTTATTGCCTGGTATCCCAGAATGAGCCATTTCTTTTCATAAATAAACCCCAAAAACGAGGAGTCTTTGTGGCACCTTAGAGACTAACACATTTATTTGGGCATAAGCTTTCATGGGCTAAAACCCACTTCATCAGATGCATGGAGTGAAAAAATACAGTAGGCAGGTATATATATTACAGCACATGAAAAGATGGGAGTTGCCTTACCAAGTGGGGGGTCAGTGCTAACGAGGCCAATTCATTTAAGTTGGAAGTGGCATATTCTCAACAGTTGACAAGAAGGGGTGAATATCAAGAGAGAAAATTACCTTTGTAATTCTAACGAGGCCAATGCAATCAAGGTGGACATCGCCCATTTCCAACAGTTGACAAGATGGTGAGAGTATCAGCAGAGGGAAAATTACTTTTTGTAGTGACCCATCCACTCCCAGGCTTTTATTCAGGCCTAATTTGATGGTGTCTTGTTTGCAAATTATTTATTTATTTATTTTCATGTGGCTAAGCAAGGGTACATACTGGTATAGTCTACCATAATGCAGTGAGGTAGTAATATAGAATACTGAGCTGGCCCAAGTAATCCAGCCAGGTTTTTGTATTCCCTTTCATAATACAGTCATTTATTCCATCTATAATCCCAGCCTGTTTCCAATCAAGTACAATATACCCACTGCAGCCATCCTGTAATTTTTAGTGCAGATAATTTTAGCAGGGTATTGTGCTTTTCTTATAGAAAATCAACCACAAGAAGGTGGTGACATAGAGCCAGAGTAGTGGTTCTTATGTCACTCACTCTTCCTGCTGCTGACATCGCAGGATTTAGGTGGCATTTTGGTCCCTTATGGCATGTTGCAACTGGTATAAAATACAGCAATCTTCAGGCATCTTTAACTTAGCACAGGGGGACCAGCTCTGCATAGAGGCTGCACCTGGATTGAAGGAGTGCAAAGTTGAGTTCACCAGATAGGAGCAAGAGTCCCTTCTAACGAAATATTTTACATCGCTCTAATTGTTTATTTTGCTTAATTTTTCCTCCCTCCTATCCTTAAAATACAAAGCACAAACTAAATACATAGTAATAGAACTGTCTCTTGTTGACCAGTCCAACTTTTAGCATGTGGCTTGTGTGAAGCTCCAGACAAAGCAAGTGCAATGGAAATTAAACATCTAGTTTTTGTTGGCTTCTCTGAATTTATCTCAAGAGTTTTTTTTTAAGGTGTTTGGGGTAGTATTGTGAAAGATTGAAACTCCTAGAAGTGGTAGGTGTTAAAATGAGACCTTTTTCAGGTTCTTATAAAATAGCCAATGTTATAGCTTCTCACAGAACACTATTGAAGGTTTTCCCAATCTCTACAGCATTGGAACATATTGGACAAAATTTATTCCAGTCAAAAAGTGCCAAACAGGCTTTTCATAAACTACTCTTGGGCATGTTTATAAACTCCATGATATGGGAGAAATTGGATTTTGTCACATTTTGTATGCTCCCAAGCATGTTTGACAGAAATAAGTATCAAAAACTTTGACTACTGAAATACACAATCACTTTTCTAGGGAAAAAACTAATTCTGCTTACTTACATTTCTGTGAGGAGATGAAAAAAAAAATCTGTTCTGCCTGACTCATTTGGTACCAAAACAAAATTTATACCAATACAGTCAAATGTTAACTATGTTTTGCCTTTTCAAAAAGCCCTACACCCTTTATACTAATTTCATATAAAGTAAAACTTCCATATTCATCTTCAGTTTAATTAGATTAATTCCTTAATGTTCAATTTAAGAGTGATTTTGGGAGATTTCAGACATGCTCAAATTAACTTGCATTTTGAAGGGGGAAAAAAAGATTAAGTGGAACTCACACCAAAAGAAAAAAAAATAACTGACAAGCATAGTTTTTGTGCATGGGAGCAGGTGTATTTTGCTTAACTATCAATGTAAAGAATTTTTTAGTATAAATTCTGATTTTTAAAACCTATCCTATATCCCCATAATACATTTCCCAAGCTTTCCTTAGAATATGCAAAGGATGACAAATGTCAGTACTTCATACAACTAGATTTAATAAGTTATTACAGAAAAAATAAAGTCCAAACTACAAAGTTTAAGCAATAGCAGCATTGAGCTCCATGTTTAGTCACAGTACTGCAGTTCCATACAAGCATTAGTCCAAGCCAAAAAAGTAGAAGCCTTGTTAGGATTACTAGCAAAAACAATCCAAGAGAACATGTAATAAAAGATACAGTACATTTAAAATTAGTTAGCTGAAAAACAAGTACAGAGATCTTAGCTGTGAATACTCTAAAAGTTATGTCCATTATTTCGACAGCAAAATTACAAATACCTACTACTTTATACCCCAACAGAACTACATCCAGGAAAAAATAGCTGAAATGATTATCCCATATTAGCACCCTGGTTTTCTACTTGTTGCTAAATTTTGTTTCCATATAAATTTAAATGTGCCAGAATTATATGATCATTATAGTTCCTGACCAGCTACCCATTTGGGGTATAGAGTAATCACCAACATGAATATAAAATACTCTGTGGTATGACAGAACACTATAGCAGCTGAGATTGAGAAGAAAGTGTGTCTGGTTTAAAAAAAAACAACGGACATCATACAAACCAGTGTAAGAAGCAACTACATACAAGCCAGATTAAACAAAAGAGACATTTGTACAAATCTGTGACTAATCTTTCACTCATATCTTGCAAGTAGAGATGTCACAATACTGAAATATTAACATGGGAGCTTTTCCCAGTTACGCGCTTTTTTTAAAAAACTACTCTAGCAGAGATAGTGAAATCAGCAAGTTATTTGCTAACAGCATATTTGCAATACAATTTATTTTACCCCATGCCTTGCTAGGAGGCTATAAAACACAAGCATGTAGGCAGAAATCTAAGCATAAACTTTGTACCACTTAAGAAATTCTTTTATTCCCCCCTTCAATCCTTAAACTCCTTTATATTTGCAATTTGTATATATTCCAACCGGTAGTACCTAATTTTAGTCTAAACTTTACCTCACTATTCTAGCGATCTAGTCTATACATTACGTATGGAACTGAATACACAGAGGATATACACAATGGCCCAACTCTGGACACATTTCTTTCTACAAGTTATAGGTGACCTCTATCACACCAGCATAAATTAGTTATGAAAGGTCATCAATAAACCAGTTGAAATAACTGATCTCTCCAGAGAAGGTCATTGTATGCCCTGTTTACGCAACACCAGTTTCAATCTGGATTATTTTAGACACCAGAGTAAAGAGTCACTGGCTCTGGGATGTGGGTTCTGCCGGGAGAATAGGGAAAGGGAAGGGTAGGTGAGCAGCAGGGAAGAGAAAGCGAAGAGACACTTTCATGGCAGCCACGGATGCTATATATGCAAGAGACTAAAAAGACAGACCAAAAAGAAAAGCAAATAAAAATTGAAAAAGATGAAGGAGCTGAACAAAGTGTCACATATAGGGGTGATATGGGTTACTTCATTGCTACCAGAAAATGACACACATTATTTTGCATTAACTATGTGGCTACCAATAATACATGGTAACTCCACTGGAAAAATTATGTAGTTACCTGTGTTAACATGTTTACTTCTTCTAAGTCTGTTCCATGCCATCAATGAAAAATTATGAAAGAAGGGAAGTTATTCAGAAAGGGGACAATTAAATAAATAAATAAATAAATATGGTGGCAGAACACATTGAAAGGGGATAGGGCAGATTTTAGGACATTCAACTGCAGACAGTGTTTGAAAGAAGAATTTGAATAAGTTCATGATTAAAAAAAAGCAATGGAGCATTATGCTGAACAGACAGTCATAAACCCATTATTTCAGTAAATTTTAGTTCATTATAATAGCAATAGCATTCATCGGCACTGGTGTTGTATAAATCTAGACAGTGAACTGGTACTGTGACATCCCTATTATTTCCCTAAATCATTTTGATAAAGGAAAAGGCTTTTCAAAATATCACATTTTTCTGCTTCATTCTGTCATTTTATTGCCCAATTATTCATTACATTTTCCAATCACTTTATATAACCATTTTCATCATTGCCACACTATTGTAAACCACATCAGCAAGTTAATACATAAAGCTTTGCATTTCAAAAACTAGACATTTTAGTAACAATATTACAAAGGTTTTAGCTTCAAAAATAACTGAAAATGAAAAAAATAAACTTTTAAAGAATTAGCATCATAAAATTAATTTATTCCAAGTAAAAATACAAAATAATATTAATGACATTGACCAGATATGAAAGTCTCTCCCAGAAATAACTATATTAATGGTTGAGAAAGCACTCTTTAAAGAAAATATGAAATAAAAATGAAAAATATGTAAATATGTTTAATTTTTTTCTTAGCAAAAAATCTTTCTAAAAATAACAATGAAAATTTGTCTCAGTACAAAGGCTACATTACTATTGAAAATATACCAGCATGAAGAAAAGGTACATATTTGACAGTAGAAAAATGATCTTAGTGAATCACAATGTCTAAAGTCTGCAATGAAAATAAATCTGCAATAAAGATTTATGCCTTTTTTCTTTTCATTTTTCTTTTTTTTATATACAAACAGTACAAACAGTATTGCACATAACAACAAATAGTCGAGGTTAGGTTAGCCTTCAAAAAAATCGACTAGTTCAAGTCTCACAACAGAAAAGGCCACAATAGGACCTGTTGTACCCAGGGGCTTCTTAATCAAGTTGCAGTTCAGAACACCTTATTTTAAAAAATATTTTTTGAAGGACCCTCTTAATAGAACATTAATAACTCAGGGGCACATTCATGTACAAAACAAAAGGGAGCATGTTATAATTTAATAAACTAAAAAAGTTCTCTTTAAAAAATACAAACAGAAGAACTCTCACAATTCTGGTCAGTCGTGCATAATCACACTTGATTATAAATATACAAATTAAGGGAAAATATTTCTTCACCTTCTATTCACAACTTTCAGCACCAAATGGAGTTTGTGTTTACACATTTTCTTTACGACAACTTTGTTGTTTAGTTTTAATCCAACTTTATGCAGTACTGTACATCTTCATCTGTCTCTCTTTCTCTCTCTCTCTGGGGTGTGTGTCTACATGAAAGAGGGGAATTTCTTCAAAAAGGTTTACTTATTTCACATAATTAGGTAGATTTCTGTAGGTTAGCTATGATCTTTAATATTACAGTTATAAAGCTTTAACTTCTTCATTTTCAAAAAACGCAAATAAGCATGAAAAAAATAAAGTTACCCATCTGTTAAATCATTTTCTTGCAGAATTAAATTAATATATATTTTTCTGAATAAACTTACTTAGAAAATATCATTTTCTTTCCTATATTTCAAAATTGAGGTATTGCAAAAGATCATGTCAGTCAGAAAGCATGCCTTTTTCTTTAAAAAAAATCATTGGCCGACTGTTGAAAACTGTCTAGATACAAAAAGTAGTGCATAACAAAATGTCTTTTACAGATGAAAAAAAAGACATCTGGGCTGGAAAAAACAATATCACCAAAAAGCCCAGAAGTAACCTTGAAAGGGATAATTATAATAAGCATTTTAAACCAGTAAAAAACTATTTTTCTTTTTTCAAAAACAGAAAAGTTTCTTTCAAAGCCAATAATTGCAACTACACGTTGACAAAAAAAATCTTACTAAATTAGACACAAACAAGGACATCACAACAAACAAAACCCAGAACATTTAAATCTACTATGCGGTGTCATATCCAGTCAGATTGTCCCCAGAACTGCAAAACAAAGGAGGGAGGAGGGGGAACAGTGTACGCAGTCTCACAATCATAAGTACACCAAGTGTGTTTTTATGCTATTATCTACAGTCCCATAGGACATGCTAAATAAATGTCTACTGTGTTAGCAGGTCTTAATTGTATTCAAGCATCACAGGATACATCCAGGGATCAAAGAGTTAACGCCATACCCAGAAAGCAGACATCTCATATTAACTTGTGTGCAGACATTTCTTTAGCACCCCACTTTTTCCTAACTTTCTTAAAAATGTGCCTAGTTTCTCAGTTTGACAGTCTATCTAATCAATAGTGTATGTAAGATAGTATGAGCTCTTTGGTTCTCTGGACAAGGTCTGCAGCTACATAAATGGTGCAAGCATTAGGAGAGATATTGTAACTAAGAGCTCATGTTTTTGTTTATATGCCTGTTATAAACTGTCAAAAGTGTGTTAATGTTGGATATGAGGCTTTAACAGTTAAGTTTGATCACAGTACTAGACATAATCACTTTACTATATAAAATAAATTGCACAATATATAACAGAGCACCGCAAAGTACTTCATCTACCATCCACAAATTTGTTTTAAGAATATCCTACATCTACTTTTTATATTTGCTGTAATATAGGTCATTCTGTAATGGGCTGATCCTAATTTCAGAAGCATTACATTTACGGAGGCATGCCTTCCTCCAGTCAGTAATCATTTTTTCCTTTACATAGATTCTTAATTTGTGCATTGTGGGCAGGTTTTATATTAGACATATATAAAATTTATTGCATGCAGCAACCTGATTAAGTAAACATGCAGTCAAAAATATTGACCTTCCTTGGAAGCTTTCTGTATGCTATACTGATCTCCTTTCAGCAGCCACTCTATTTTTAATCACATATTCATTTTTTTTAAATTGATACCCTAGCCTGAATAGAGTATTATGGTATTAGTAATACCATTTTAATAGCAGCAAAAGCTATTGCAGCATACATTTACATAACACTAAAAGACCTAAAAAACAAAACAAAAAACCCTCAGCAAAACAAGGAAAAAAAAAATCTGATCCAGCTTATGAGGTATCATCCTTACAAGTCAAAATGGAGAGCAACTAAAGGCTTATTTTCTTTAAGGGTTATTCCTACCTCTAAATGACCCAAACTAATGATTGCTGAATATCTGTTTAAGTTTTTGCTACATCTGCCACCTATTTGTGAGTATTACCTTTGGTAAGTCATCTGCTAGGGGCAAGTCTAAGTTTCTGAAAATAAGTGCATGCTCCAGTTCAAAAATAAAAATAATAATTATAATAAAAAATCTTCATCACATACACATCAACCCAGTGGTGGCTGATGAGAATGGCAGTCTACGTAATGTCACTAGTGACAAGTCTTATGTAGGAAATTAAGGTACCAAGCAGATGTTTGTGTGAATCAAAGTGCAAAATCAGTACAGTTACACTCTGCCGGTTTATATTATACTGGACACCGAGTTCAGTAATGTGACTGTAAATAATAATAATAGTAATAAAAAGACCCATATCTTCGTTAAAGTCGAGGACAAATGCACAGATTTCCAGAACACTAAGCCCTGAGGCAGCGTTCTCTTCTTTTCCCCTCGATTTTATCTACTCCAGTACTTGCTGCTGGGTTTAAGCATAGGGTTCAGCTCCAGCGGAATGGAACGTGGCGTGGCCGGTCACCTCCCTCCTTCACCAGTGGTTTGTGGAACTCTCGCCCAGCACGAGAGTGGATGCTTGCCCAGCAGTATTCACAGTAATACTGCAAACAGGTAACATTGGCACAGAAGAACGGAGCAAATTTTCCACCACAGCGAGTGCCCTGGCATTCATCACACATCTGATCATCCAACACATATGGCTTCACTTCCACCTGTAATGGGAAACGAAAAATTACTATAGGAAAGGCAAATGCTTTACATAGATCTTTCAAATGCTGGTTAAAGGAACAGTATTTTGATTTGTCCTTTTGAGATCTCATTAATGCCTTTCAAGTTATGCTGGTTGAACCTCAAAAGGTTTTGCGGTTGAGATGCTTATTAAAACCCACTTTGGTGAAAATTTGGCAGAAAATCCCATGAAGAAGTTTGCTTTGATAGCTTTCCATAATTCCTGCTTTCAACTAAGATGGAAATGTGTGAAACTAGTGTCTCCCGCTCACTCTCAGAATTTCTGCTTCTGGGTGCAAAAGCATCCAGTTGTGCAGATGCACGTCAGAGTTAAGGAGCAGGAAAAAGTTAACTTATATTGTTGAACCTCAGCTGTTTGGGTAAATTCTTGTACCAAACGGAAAGCAGGGATGATCAGACAAGTACAATTACCATAAAATAGAACACCAACAATAAAAAAGTTTAAATGCAATATCACAATTTGTACAATGTTTGGAAGAGTCACTATCTCAACTATTAACTCTAGAAATTTTCAAAAAATGGAAATCTGAATGCATCCATGGTACTGTAGGTCCTGAAGGATGCCATGCTAACTGGTCCCAGTTTGCCATATACTTTAATAATCTCTGTGACCAAAAGGAATCAGGGAGACTCTTGAGAAACAAAAGAATTAAAGGTGCAAGACAGAAAGATATTTATTTCTCTATTATTTTGTAGGGTGCAAATGGGCTTTAACAGTTGACATCAGCTGAGGGCCTTGAGTGGATTGTCTTCTTGTAGAGGGTCTAGGAGGTGGCTGGTGATAGGGTTCTCTTAGTGAGAGAGCCAGAGCTTGAATTTGATGACCTTTTGGTTACATTGCAAAGCCCATCAGTTTTCATACAGTTTCTAGAGAGGGTTTGATTGGGGATTTGTGGAAGTTTTTAGTTTGGGATGTTCTTGTACATTAATTTGTGGACATTGGTTTAATTATGGGAGGTGTTGTGATAGAGATTTTTGAGTTATTTCAGTTGTTGGATTGTAATCTACTGGAGATGAACGTGTGCGCTAATATTCTGCATGTGCACCCAGATCTGTGGATGGGCACATTTTAAAGAAATCTAACTACCTAAACCGATTGATAGAGATCTAGAAATGGCTATACAATATGCAGCCTATAGTGGTCCCACTCAAGCCTTTAATTCTGGCAGAAGCTCAATATTTCTGGACACTACCACAAAAGCGGCACATATAACCAGGACAGATAGGGTTGCCAACTGTCTAATCCCACAAACCCAAACACCCTTGCCCTGCCACGCCCTTTCTCTGAGGCCCCATCCCCGCTCACTCCATCGCTCACTCTCCCCCACCCTCACTCACTTTCACTGGACTGGGGTAGGGGTACAGGAGGGGGTTCAGGGTGCAGGCTCCAGGAGGGAGTTAGGGTGCGGGAGCGGGTCCTGGCCTGAGGCAGGGGTGCAGGGTCCAGCCAGGCAGCACTTACCTCGGACAACTCCTGGAAGCGACTGGCTCCTAGGCTCAGGGGCGGCCAGACGGTTCTGCACGCTGCCCCTGTCTGCAGGCACCACCCCTGCAGCTCCCATTGGCTGTGGTTCCTGACCAATGGGACCTGCGGAGTCAGCGTTTGGGGCGGGGGCAGCACGCAGGAGCCAGACATGCAAGCCACTTCTGGCAGCCATGTGGAGTCAGGGCAGATAGGGAGCCTGCCTTAGCCCCGCTGTGCTGCTGGCTGGACTTTTAGCAGCCTATTAAAATCTCTCGGATTGGTTTCAATAGCAACCAGGAGATTGATTCCGGGAGACTCCTGGCCAATCCGGGATGGTTGGCAACCCTAAGGACAGACTGGAACTGTTCCTAACAACTTCTCTATGTTCAGTGTTTTGCAAGATATTGGTTCTCTCTTGTGCGGACCCCTGCAGCCCATCTTACTCATGGCAGTGCAGCATAAACCACATCTATATTATGATCTAGCAGTTGTGGCATTTCAGTACATAGGAATCCCTTCCCAGCTGCCTAGGTACATACCATGTAAGCAAGGTAAAAGAAGCAGAGGGTGGAGGTGGAAGGAAGAGTGAAAAATAGAAACAAAACCACCCACAAAAGCCAACCACACAGTAATGAGGGTAATATATTCCCAGTGTTCTATATAAGAACATATAGATTATTAGATAGATCTTGTTTTTGAAAGTGGCTTTCATGAGAACATTTAAGTGGGAAAACAATATAGTTTCTGTGTTAATGAAATATCCCTTACAGATGAAGGATACAAACAATTCATGGATCTATTTCTGCACTAGTGGGAAGATTCTGTTTTTACTTTATGATGAAATATTACATTTCACACAGTTTGAGATAAGTTATAAAAGATTTGCTATTAAGAAAGTGACCATTTCAAAGCTGAGGATACCCTAAATATTTTCCTGCTGATGGGTAACCTTGGATTATAGCCACAGTTCTTACATGTTAACCATCAAGCTATTTACCTTGGGACTTAGCTATATATTTTGATCAGGAATTGGGGTGGAAAAGGAAGATTTCTCTTAGCTCTGGTGAGTGCCAAAGTGGTTCAGCATACTGTCCTCTAATTTTGTATTTCATCATCATAATATTCCCTGTACACATTTGCGTGATTACTTTGATATAGCTTTGCTTTAAAAGGTTATTTTTTTAGTACCAAAAAACCCTTTGGATTTACGTTAAATATGAAGCCGACCCCCCCCAAGATGGATAAGTAAAAATTGAAATTTTTTTTATAACCCGTTCATAAGCCGCCCTATAATTCATGGGTCAGCAAACTTTGGCTCCCGGGCCAGCAGGATAAGCCGTTGGTGGTCCGAGATGGTTTGTTTTCCTCGAGCATCCACAGGTACAGAGGTGGACAGTGTCCCGGCGCGCCAGCTGCTTACCCTGACGGGCTGGGACAGCAACTTGTGGGGAAATTTTTTTGGGGAGAGAAGCTGGGAGTTGGGGAGTAACCCCTGTGACCACCCCCCACATGCCCCCACCTCTAGCCCGGGATCCCCACACTCTCCCCATCCCATCCCTTCCCACCTTATCTGGGAAGGGCCAGGGGAGGATGTCTCTGACCTGGCTGGAGCTTCTCCAGCACCTAGGCAGCGCGGCCACAGCCTGCTGTGGGGGGTGGGGCCGAGCGGCATGGCTGCAACCTGCCAGCCCCGGAGTTGCAGCTTCTTCGGAGGCTGGGGGGAGAGCAGCGTGGCCAAAAGTGGAGAGACTCTGGCCCCGCCTCTTCCCTTCTGTCTCTGCTTGCTGTGCTGCCTCTCCTTGCTCCCTCTGATGGGGGGAGGGGCTGTGTCCCACCTCTCCCTTTCTATACCTGTTCATAAGCCGACCCCCATCTCTGGTGCTTCCCTTTTTTTTACTAAAAAAAATTCGGCTTATGAATGAGTATATACGGTATATTTCCGAATATTAAGCCTTTATTATGATTTGGCCTTGCTGACATTTCAGTGAAATAAACTTTGAACATAACTAGAAGAATCGAGGGAGAGTTAGGGTCCTTTGGCTGAACAACCCTATATCATTTCAATGCACACTGAAGGCTTTTATAATTTATCAGTAATACCAGCATAAGCCTTTTGTAAATACAAGAGAGCTACTGTCTCTTCCTCTATTCATAGGGAACTTACTTTTTACACCAGTGTCCTATGAGAAGGTGCCACTTTCATTCCCTCACTAAATCCCCCTCCCTCCAGAAAAAGCTGTCTATATATATATATATATATATATATATATATATATATATATATATATATATATATATATATATATATATATATATATATATATATATATATATATATATATACATACACACACACACATATATATATATATATACACACACACACGGCACTTAGTCCACTATATACACACACAAGGCACTAAAATCCAGCTCATTTCGAGAACTCCTACTTTTTGAAATTTATTTTAAAATGTGTAGCTACAATCATATCCTTTACAACAGACCACATTTATTGCACTAATAAGATTTTCCTTCAATGCCAGTGACCTAGAAAAACTCAGTTTGGATCATGAAGCAAACTAAACTACTGGACAATTTAAAAAGTAGCTTCATATCTTAAATGTTAACTTGGCATCACTGCTAAAAATATCTTTAGAATTATTGTCATTTTTCTCAGCCTTGCTATGCCCTATTTTCCCTCACAAAGCACTAAAGTAATATGTTTAAGTTAAATCTACAATGACTCAATGTCAAAGTAATTATATTCTGAGCCTAACATTTACACAGTGCATTTATGACAAAGGAGCATGAGTCAGATTTAACACTGAATTTTCCTTTCATTTGCAGACTAGAAGCTTTATATTTTATTCTTACTATTGAACTTCAAAAGTTTACCTCCATGGTTACAATTTTAAAAACCTAAGTCAGAAATTATGCAGTGTAGTTGTAGCTCTATTGGCTCCAGGATATTAGAGAGATAAGGCGGGTGAGGTAATATCTTTTATTGGACCAATTTCTGTTGGTGAGAGAGACAAGCTTTCAGGCTTACACAGAGCTCTTCAGCTTTTTCTTCCTGAGCTCTGTGTAAGCTAAAAAGCTTGTCTTTCTCACTAACAGAGGTTGGTCCAATAAAAGATATTACCTCACCCACCTTGTCTTTCAGTCAGAAATTGAAATTTAAGCTTTTCAGATATTAACTCTGTCACGTTACACAGTACAGTAGAACCTCAGAGTTATGAACACCAGAGTTACAAACTGACCCATCAACCATACACCTCATTTGGAACCAGAAGTACGCAATCAGGCAGCAGCAGACACACACACACACACACACACACACACACAGTACAGTACTGTGTTAAAACAAACTAGTAAAAAGTAAAGGGAAAGCAGCATTTTTCTGCTGCATCGTAAAATTTCAAAGCTGTATTAAGTCAATGTTCAGTTGTAAACTTTTGAAAGATCATAACGTTTTGTTCAGAGTTACGAACAACCTCCATTTCTGAGGTGTTCAGAACTCTGAGATTCTACTGTATAGTATAAATTTAAAATTATTATAGCATTAGATACCTTATATCTGCCAAAAAGTCTACAATTGCTTGTTCAATTAAACATATTGAACTTCAAGAGCAACACATTCTGAAGTCAGGAATTTTAAAGTTTAGAGTATAGATGTTGACGCCAAACAAAGCAGGAATTAGTACTTTGACAAGTATTTAAAAACCCAATACATAAAACCACAAAACCCATTTATTTGTGAGAGTCAATTTCAACTTTTGAGGTTCACCTACTTATTTAGACTTTGGATCTTATCATAAGCTTCACAGTTTATTAAGTAGCTTTCTGTAACCCTAGAAAATAAACCCAGGCTTCAACTGCTTCTCACTGAGACGGTAATCACCTTGATTTGAGTATCAAATATGAACAAAAGACAGCATAGGTATTTTTGTGGTGGATTACTATGCTCTGGCAATTACACAGTAGGATTTTCTACACCGTGTACTCATTTTGTAAACTCCTATAGATTCACATATTCAAGAAGTCAAGACTCCTGTCAGATGCATTAAAAAAAGAAACACAGCTCTTGTGGATGTATAGGTTCTCATTTTTTGTGGTTAGATAAGTTTCACCGGATGACTAAGCATTTTCAACTAAATTCATCTACCTTACCATAAAGAAAAATAAGGCAACTGTGTTGGAATAAACATGCAAGCCTTTTCTTCATTTCTAATCAGTTCCATCCCTGATGTAGACTGGAGTTCGAGGTTAAGTTAGAAAGAGTTTTGTTTGAATCAATTCAGATAACATTGTTTTGGGATAATACTACCCATATATCTTCGGTATAATTTATGTATACATTGGGCAGAAGTCTGCTAGGCATTTGAAAGAACAAATAAAAACACAAGGTCCCTGTCATTAAGAGGTTATAATTCAGTTATAAAGCCACAAGAGAGTTTAACATGTAATATAAATGAGGGAAAAGGGAGGACAAGTATTACAGTAATACATTCATATGGTTACTCAAGTATGTCTGTAAACACCTAGATGGCTCTATTACATTAACAGGAAGCTTATTTTTGTCAAACATATAGTAAGTTATGGGTTAGTTTTGTTTTTTGGGATGGATGGGTGTAAACCACTGGGGTGATCGAAGATGGGCGATAAGGAACAAAGTCATGGTGAGGATTGCTGGGTTACAATAGGCACAGACAAGGGGAGAGAAAGGGGTAGAAAATGTATGTTTTTGACTGTTTAATATATTTGTTTGCTGAAGTTATGCAGGTTCATCATTTAAGAAATTACTAGAAAAAAAAAAAAAGAATATCTTTCCCATTAGGCCACTATATACATGTCTCAGAAATAACCAGAGAGAAATGCAGACCTAAATTCTGATGCATATACACATTCAAACAGTGACACCCCTACAGCCTCTATATTGATGTGAAATTACTAAATTGCATCAGCAGATGCAAATATTCTGTTTATATTTTATGAGTACATGCCCAAAAGCTGTAAGTGAAAGCCAGAGAATTTGTTCTCTTCTGGGACAAACAGTACCATAAACATACTTACTTATAACAAATATGGAAATGAAATCAAACTTCAATCATGTAAAAATTTCTGTAGTCTCAAATTTCTTTGAAAGAAGAAACAAGAGATTTAATTTTAAGAACAAGGGTGACTGAAAGACTGCCCTGTATGCCTGTATCCATCTGGTGTCTCTTGTCTTCTACTTAGGGCTTGTCTATGTGAACACTTAGTATGTAGCAGACTAGTCCAGGGTAGATTCAGGTCCTTAGCTTGCCATGAACTGTCTGTGTGGACCTTGCTGAGGTGCATTAACAGTTTGTTAGTATGCTTTGATCTAGCACAGTTTCAAAGATCAAAGCGCACTAACAAACTGTTAATGCACCTCAGCAAGGTGCAAAGAGACATTTAGCATGTAGCATGCTAGTGCTGGATAGATTCACACCCCAGTGCAGGGGTCGGCAACGTTTGGCACGCGGCTCGCCAGGGTAAGCACCCTAGAGGGCCAGGCCAGTTTATTTACCTGCTGACGCGGCAGGTTCGGCTGATTGCGGCCCCCACTGGCCACGGTTCACCGTCCCAGGCCAATGGGGGCGGCGGGAAGCCGCGGCCAGCACATCCCTCACCCGCGTGGCTTCCCGCCACCCCCATTGGCCCGGGACAGCGAACCGTGGCCAGTGGGGGCCGCAATCAGCCGAACCTGCCACGTCAGCAGGTAAATAAACTGGCCCGGCCCGCTAGGGTGCTTACTCTGGTGAGCCACGTGCCAAACGTTGCTGACCCCTGCCCCAGTGTGAGACTGTTAGTGTAGACAGGCCCTTAGACAGTCCCTCTCCAAAGAGGTTACAATCTTTTTGTCCTGTTTGCACAGCACCTAGCACAATGAAGCCTTAGTCCATGATTAAGGCTCCTAGGCACTACAGTTATTAACAACTATTAGTAATCAATTATTTTGATAATGTGACTGATCTCCCAGGAATGTCCTCTGAGTCCTGTTTGCAAACCTTAAATCAGCAGTGCACGCTAGGGCTGAATTCACAACTAATTTAATAGGAAATCAGGGGAAAAGAGAGGTAACAATTTCTTCTCTATTTTTTGATGGCATACGCCTCTACAGTGTCATTTAGAAAGTAGGATTTTTTTGAATAGTTCTAAATATATTACATAGAGCTAAATAAGTACAAGATAAGTGTGTTTTTTCTTATAAATAATTTTGTTCTAGCTGCATAGTTGTCATTCTCAGACATCTTTTCGAATCAGGAAAAATAAGACTGCATATGCTTAAATATGTCAGCTTTCCGGTATGAAAGTAAAATATTCAAGAAATATTAAATATTAAGTTAAACAGGAGACAAAGTTATGCAAAGGCCACTTGGTAATTCAAAGAAGCGTAAATTTTATTCTGATTTATCTTGTTGACCTTCTAAACATTAATTTTATTCTTTAAAGTAAAGTTATCTTAGTGAATTACATTGCACTACTATCTGGAATAGCTATAACTTTTGTTGTTGTTGAGAAGTTAGATTGTATTAGTAGTACTTCCTGTAACAAGTTGGTATAGAGTGCCATATCCTACATGTCAAACTCATTACTGCTAATGTTAGGAACTTTGTATAAAACAATACTCTATGCACTTTGTTTTTCTTTTATTGTTCTTGGTGCCTCTCTGATCAGAGGTCAAAATAGACAAAAAAAATTGAGCTAATCTCCCAAACTCCATCCACATCTGCCCACTCATTACCAGAATGATATGCCACCCATAGTAAGTTGTTCAAATCTTCATAATATGACAATATCTCTCCTTCCCTGCATGCTTTGGTCAGTAGTATAATAATTTTAATTATGATGTGCGAGTTATGCAATAATAATTAAGGAATGTGAATAATATCACTAGGTTTTAGAGCTAACATTTAAAGGTTGTGAACAGGGGCAGTCCACACCTTCTCTTAAGCACTAATATTTCAGGCTATCTGCAGAATTAGGGATATAACTGCATTTGGTTAACCTAAAAAAAGGCAAACTGAACAGTATTTTCACAATTATGCAAGGTAGAGGCAGTATTTAAATAGAAGCTCAGATTCTGGAGCAGCCAACAGGGAGAAGTATTGGCTTGTGGAATTGCTGTGAGCTGGCCCCATTTGGCACCTGTATCTTTAATCTAAAATAAATAATAAATAAATAAATAAATAATAATAATGTGTTTTAAATGGGTGTTATTAATTAGCAATGGGAAAATCTCAAAGGATTCCAAAACTTGGTTACAAATCAGAAGTTTAAAATCTGATCTGAACCACTTTGGTCTGACTCTTGCCATAAAAGTCTTTCTGATAAGTTTTCCTGTATTCCCTAGTTAGAAATACTATAGAAATGGTCTAAATTGGTATGTCTACCACTTGTCGTGGCTGAAACCAGGAAATGTAGAGGCACACGGAAAAAAATATCAGTGATTTTTTCCCTCCTCCCCTTCCTTAACCTCAACAAAGGTTCAGTTCAAGTTTTGAGAAAAGATAGGGACAGGTGATTTTAGTTTTCTAAATATGCACACGCATCAGCTTGCCACCTCAATGTGTGAACCAACTCAGACTAAAAAGAAAAAACAACCCACCCCATCTTTGGTGATTATATCTATCAGCAGCATACACTGTATTTTGTTAAATTATTATGAATGTTCTAGGTCCTCAAAAACATATGCCTAATTTGCACACACCATGATTGCACATAAAGTTTCAGTAGCCACAGCTATACCTAGCTGGCCTTTTGCATATACAGCTGCAGTAATGCTGCATAGTTACACACACAGTTCAGTTTCTGAAAATCTGTCCTCAGATGTCTTGAGATGATACAAAGAAATTGCTCCATTTAAATAAGGAATTTCAGAAGTAAAGTTTTGTTTCTCAAAACTAACACTGTATCGGACATGAAGTCTAAGGTCCAGAAAAATTATGTGTCTCCTGGGAAATAAGTAATAATTTCATGCAAGTCTGAACTTGGGCGACAGCAACAAAAAAGAAACTTACTAATTCACTATATGGCTTTTCCCTGTCATTTGTGACTTAGTATTTCATATGAATGTAACAACAACAATTTGCATTTCTATCACTTCCTTTCAAAGATCTCATAGTGCTTTGCTAACAGGTAAGTAAGGCTCAAGACACTTTTGAGCTCAGTGACACCTATGACTATGGGTCTTATCTTTTGACTTTTGGAAATCCCTGACCCAGTCATATTTTGGGGATTTAACAGTATTTCCCGGATCTCTACTAACACCAGAGAAGCCACAAGCTCTATCCCAGCCACTGACCAAGAACGCTAACTGTTCCTCCAAGAAAAAAGAACATCCATCTGAAGAGAAATTCTACCAGGCTTCACCTTCAAAAAGGTAAACAAAACAACAAAAACAAACCAAAATGTATCACCAACTATTTCCCACTTTTGACATGGAAGTTTCTTAAACTAGATATTTAGGACTATCATCTTCATCGTGCTTTGGCTCCTCAAGTAAGCTTTTAAAAGAATTACCAAATATGAGACAAGAATACAGCCTACAATATCCTCCCACACAATTTAAAAAAATAAAAGATTTTTTTTTTAGCTCCTGTACAATATCAACAGCAACCATTCCATTCTGTGTTGTTTTACTTACCCGTTTATCAATGTCATTATGTTGGAGCTGGACAAAGCGAGCACTAATAGCAGCAATATAGCTCTGCTGATTGGAGAAAGCCACTCTGCCAGCACCTTTTGGGTACTTCAATTCTGGGTCCGTATCAATGCCAGCATAGCAGACACCTCCATATAAACGGTCCATAATCATTGCCAGTTCAACTGTGAGAAAACAATTATTAATGTTGTAGATTCAATATTACTAAAGGTTTTATGCATGGCCTGCAGCTTTAAAAATAGACTATTTACCCTAATTCCAGTACTTTAGGAAAATAGAAAAGGGACCTGAAAGCTGGATTGGTCAAAGAATCCCAGTACCCATCTGAAATATACTGAAAGTGCAAACAAACTGGTGAGGATGCTAAGGAAAAGCTTTCCTGGGATTCTGTTACATACCCCAAGTAGAGTGTTTTATCAGTTATATATTACATTTGATTCCAAAAAGTGCATTAGTGCAATGTTGAGGTTAAACAGTTATAAAATCATACTGTCAGAAAAATGTAGATTTCTCCCCCCCGTCCCAACAGTGATTAACTCAGCCCTACTGCATCATGTATATTGATGGTATATGTTTACTGACAAAAATAGTAATATACTAAGCTATATATTAATGAGAATAATAGAAATAAAAATATACCATATGTGCATAATGGAGACAAATGAGTGTTGTCTGTAGAACCTCAGATTTTGCATTTCCTGACTTGTTATTTTAACCACTTGGTCTCAGAGATGCATTTATTTCCTTGGGTTTTTTTGAAACTGTTGGAGTTGTTCTTGCACATATTACATGCTCTAACTATCTGGGTACACTTGGCTATATGCACAGTCAAATAAGTGCATCTGTCCTGAACTGGGCACTTTACAACTTTTCATTCCTCATGTCAGTATGTAAAGTTCAGAAGTTCTTATTTTGTTAAATGAAATCTAATTTCCACACTCCCCAGACTTGGGAAATCACGCTTTAATTAAGGGCTAAGACTGTGCCACATTTCACACATTGACCATTTCTGCTCTAGCTAAATTAGGGCCTGATTCACTGAAGTCAATGGAAATACTCCCATATTTTTTCCAGACTTAAGTGGGTTTTGGGTTAGTTTCTTAAAGAATATGTTTGTTTTCTTTTCCAGTGAGGAAAGTATTTTTTCAGTCTTTCAACTGAAACAACTAAACATCCCCTCCCCCCACCCTTCAAACTTTCAGCAGAAAATTCATCTTTGGGTAGAAACCAAATATGGAAAATTTGATCCCAAAAGATTAATTATTCAGAAAAGCACACGAGGACAAGGGTTGCAATGGAAACTGTTACAGCCTTACCTGCCACAATGTACTCTCGCTTGTGAATGAGTTATGTTTATATAACATATACATTATGTAAGTTATATATACATTTATGGAATGTATTGAATGTTATGTCATTTATGTTATTGCATGAACATACAGTATTGCTTTTACACACACACACACACACACACACACACCCCACAATACCCTCTTCCCCTCCCTCCAAAGAGGAGGGATTTTTAGAAGGCATTGGATCTTGTCAGAACTTTTCCAAACTGTCATATTCTAGTACCACCACCCAAGTTATTAATTTTTTTTTAAATTAATAAAACTCCCCACAAATGAATGACAAAACAGAAATGGCAAATATCTATTCTAAACAAGAAAATTACCACAAGAAAATTTTGGAATATAATGATTCTCAGAGGACAGCTGCTCAGGAACTGAAGAAACCAATATACAGCATAATGAAACACCCAAAACAGTAACTCCAAGAATAACCTCACCCACTAAGCTCCTAGTTCCATTTCTTTCTGCCACTCAAATTATGACACGTCATCTTTAGAGCATGATCATATTTCTCAAGTCATAGCCCACTATCTTCTATTCCCTATATACCATATATATTCACAAACTTATTCTACACCAGCGTCACAAAAATCCCTTAAGTCGGAGCATTTTCAAACAGGGGGAGAGGGGTTAATTAATGGCAAGCTAATTGGTTTCTCTTTAAAAAATTAAATATGATGTATTGCATCAGGTTCATTATGTCATTTAGTTGCCTTGTCACACCACATGTACTGAATTTATGATATGTTGTAGTGGTAAAGGGAAGCTTAACTATCTTTGGCTTTGAAGACAAAGATAATCCAAGTTTAGTTACCCAAGCAAAATAGTGTTTCTAAACTGCGAACATATTTAGACATCTGGTTTTACAGACCTGTCATCTCCTATATTGACCACACTTTTGTACCTACTCTCTCTTGTTGTATCTCCAGAGATATCCTGTAACAATCATTTAGAAGAATCTGGCAAATCAGGGACTTCTAAATATACTTAAAGCAATAAATCCTGTACCAGAGAGAAGAGGGTTTTGAGTATCTTACTACTTTCTTGCTATATTCTTTTATTACTGGTTGAGATGAATGCTTTAGGATTACAATCCATGTATGCCATATTGATACTGTACAAGAGTATACCTTAAGCTTCTGTTGGAAAAGTTGCTAAAATTTTTCCCAGACATCTGATTTTCCAAAATTCATTTTTCTTGTCCCAATATTTGCAGAAATATAATCCTAGTACTACAGTTGTAACAGAAAAACATCAGTGGGGAAAACATGCTTAACTTCTTAGGCTTTGGTACAATTAAGACTGTGCTTTGAAATAGAAGACAGGAAAAATGACTGAAAAGGAAAGCATGGAATGAGAATGTATAAAGAATAGAATGGAAACATGCATGGTGTGTCATTAGGGATACTTATAAAATTTTTAATTTTAAATTAGGAGAAAACATTTAGACTCTCCAGATGATGGTGCCTTTCAGATTCCCCCAAAGCAGTAATTTCTTAATTTTTTTTTTTTTTTGGTAAATCTAGCAGCAGAAGCATAGAGTTCTTTTAAGTCTTTATCTTGTCTTATGACAACCTCTTAACTTGACAGCTCAGAAGCTAATCCAGGTTACATAGGTCATCTAGAAAAACTGGAATTTAAAATTATCTAAAACAGTGTACATTTTTATTTTTTTAAACATATAGCCCATATTTTACAAAACGGAAAAAACATCTCTCTTTCTCAAGGATACTCTAGTGCAATGTTGGTAAGCCACCAAAAGTAGACTAGTATATTGGCACCATGTAAAATCTTCATAGATTTTAAAGCCAGAGGGGACCATTGTGATAATCTAATCTGATCCCCTGCACATCGCAGGCCACAGACCCTCACCCACCCATTCCTGTAATATACCCATAACCTCTGGCTGAGTTACTGAAGTCCTCAGAGCATGATTCAAAGGCCTGGTCTACATTACGAGTTTAGGTCGAATTTAGCAGCGTTAAACTGAATTAACCCTGCACCCATCCACACAACAAAGCCATTTTCTTCGACAAAGGGCTCTTAAAATCAATTTCTGTACTCCTCCCTGACGAGAGGAATAGCACTGAAATCGACATTGCCATTTCGAATTAGGGTTAGCGTGGCCACAATTCGACGGTATTGGCCTTCGGGAGCTATCCCACAGTGCACCATTGTGACCACTCTGGACAGCAATCTGAACTCGGATGCACTGGCCAAGTAGACAGGAAAAGCCCTGCGAACTTCTGAATTTCATTTTCTATTTGCCCAGCGTGGAGAGCACAGGTGACCACACAGAGCTCATCAGCACAGATAACCATGCAGTCCGAGAATCGAAAAAGAGCACCAGCATGGACCGTATGGGAGGTAGTGGATCTGATCGCTATATGGGGAGAGGATTCCGTGCTAGCAGAACTACGTTCCAAAAGACGAACTGCCAAAACATTTGAAAAAATCTCCAAGGATGGAGAGGCGCCACAATAGGGACTCTCATCAGCGCCGCATGAATGTTAAGGAGTTCAGACAAGCCTACCAGAAACCAAAGAAGCAAATGGAAGGTCCAGGGCAGAGCCGCAGACATGCTGCTTCTACGCTGAGCTGCATGCAATTCTAGGGGTGCTGCCACCACTACCCCCCTCTGACCGTGGATTCTGAGGAGGGGGTAATCTCAGTCATGCCTGAGGATTCTGCGGACAGGGAAGATGAGGAGGACGACAACGAGCTTGCGGAGAGCACACAGCACTCCGTTCTCCCCAACAGCCAGGATCTTTTTCTCAGCCTGACTGAAGTACCCTTCCAACCCTCCCAAGGCATTATCCCAGACCATGAAGCCATGGAAGGGACCTCTGGTGAGTGTACCTTTGTAAATATAAAACATGATTTAAAAGCAAGCATTTTTTAATGATTAATTTGCCCTGAGGACTTGGGATGCATTCGCGGCCAGTACAGCTACTGGAAAAGTCTGTTAACATGTCTGGGGATGAAGTGGAAATCCTCCAGGGACATCTCCATGAAGCTCTCCTGGAGGTACTCCAAAAGCCTTTGCAGAAGGTTTCTGGGCAGTGCAGCCTTATTCTGTCCTCCATGATAGGACACTTGACCATGCCACGGTAGGACACTTGACCATGCCATGCTAGTAGCAAATAATCTGGTATCATTGTATGACAAAGCCTGGCAGCGTATGGTCCTGGTGTTTGCCTGCATTCAAGCAACATCCGTTCTTTATCTCGCTGTGTTATCCTCAGGAGAGTGATATCATTCATGGTAACCTGGTTGAAATACGGGAATTTAATTAAGGGGACAGAGGTGGCCATTCCTACTAGGCTGTTTGCCTGTGGCTGAAAAGAAATCCTTCCCTGCAGTTAGCCAAGCCGGGGTAGGGGGGGCATTGGCGCTGAGCTTTTCGTGTTTGGCTAGCAGGGATCTTCCCTGATACCAGCCACGCAGTGGGGGGAGGGATAAAGCGATCATCCCAGAGAATTGGATGGGGGTGGTTAGTTTGGTTTCTGCTGCTGCACGTTAACAGGAAAACCGTAGCACTCAATGGGCTTTGCTTGGTATGTAGGAAAGGAGGGCGCTGCTTTTAGGAAGGTTGCAGAAGCCGAAGGACAATGGCTTACCATGGCCGCATGCAAGCCGAATTCTGTTGCCCGGACCTGCGTCTGTGATCTCTAACACCAAAGCCGCAGGCACTCAATATTAAGATGCAAAATGCGACCTTGTACCGAAATCACATGTGCTATGTAATGTGAATAGTGTTGTTCACCGTGAAAGAGTATAAGCATTGTTCTGTAAAAGGTATCTTTTAAAATACGTCTCTCCCTTTTTTCCCTCCCTCCCACAGCTGCAAATTTTTCAAGCCTCCCTCCTCCGTCCCGAAGGCTATCTCAGATAAGGCGGGGGAAAAAAACAGACGCGGGACAAAATGTTCTCTGAAATCAGGGAATCGACCCACGATGAAAGAGCTCATCTGAATGAGTGGAAGGACTCCGTATCAAAGTACAGGAAAGATGCCAGTGAACGTGAGGACAGAAGGGACCAACGTGAGGAGAGGAGAGATGCTCGAGATGAGAGGTGGTGGCAGGAAGATCAGGAGGTAGGATGCAATGCTGGGGCTGCTGCGTGAGCAAACGCACATGCTCCGGCATCTGGTGGAGCTTCAGGAACGGCAGCAGGATCACAGAGTTCTGCTGCGGCCCCAGTATAACTGCCCTCCTTCCTCCCCAAGATCCATAGCCTCCTCACCCAGATGTGTAAGAACGCAGGGTGGGGGAGGCTCCATGCATCCTGCCACTCCACCCCAGTGGACAGCCCAAGCAAAAGGCTGTCATTATTTTGAACTTTTTTAGTGGCCTTTTCCTTCCCTCCTATCCTCTCCCAAACCCCACCTGGGCTACCTTGTCAGTTCTCTCCCCATGTTTATAATCAATTAATAAAGAATACATGATTATTAAACGATAGTGACTTTATTTCCTTTGAAAGCAAGCTGTGAACGAAGGGGGGAGGGTGGGTTACTTACAGGGAATGAGTCAATCAAGGGGGCAGGTTTTCATCAAGGAGAAACAAACAGAAGTTTCACACCGTAGCCTGGCCAGTCACGAAACTGGTTTTCAAAGCTTCTCTGATGTGCAGAGCTTCCTTGTGTGCTCTTCTAATTGCCCTGGAGTCTGGCTGCGTGTAATCAGCAGCCAGGCGATTTGCCTCAACCTCCCACCCCGCATAAAAGGTCTCCCCCTTACTCTCACAGAGATTGTGGAGCACACAGCAAGCAGCAATAACAATGGGAATATTGGTTTCGCTGAGGTCTGAGCGAGTCAGTAACGTGTGCCAGCGACCCTTTAAATGTCCAAAGGCACATTCTACCACCATTCTGCACTTGCTCAGCCTGTAGTTGAACAGCTCCTGACTACTGTCCAGGCTGCCTTGTACAGCTTCATGAGCCATGGCATTAAGGGGTAGGCTGGATCCCCAAGGATAACTATAGGCATTTCAACATCCCCAACGGTTATTTTCTGGTCTGGGAAGTAAATCCCTTGCTGCAGCCGTTTAAACAGATTAGTGTTCCTGAAGACGCAAGCGTCATGAACCCTTCCCGGCCATCCCACGTTGATGTTGGTGAAACGTCTCTTGTGATCCACCAGTGCTTACAGCACCATTGAAAAGTACCCCTTGCAGTTTATGTACTGGCTGCCCTGGTGCTACGGTGCCAAGATAGGGATATGGGTTCCATCTATCGCCCCACCACAGTGAGGGAATCCCATTGCAGCAAAACTATCTGTTATGATCTGCACATTTCCCTGAGTCACTACCTTTGGTAGCAGCAGCTCAGCAATTGCTTTGGCTACTTGTATCACAGCAGCCCCCACAGTAGATTTGCCCACTCCAAATTGATTACAGACTGACCCGTAGCTGTTTGGCATTGCAAGCTTCCACAGGGCTATCACCACTCGCTTCTCAACTGTGAGGCCTGCTCTCATCTTGGCATTCTGGCGCTTCAGGGCAGAGGAAAGCAAGTCACAAAGTTCCATGAAAGTGCCCTTACGCATGCGAAAGTTTCGCAGCCACTGGGAATTTTCCCACACCTGTGGTAGCCCAGGGGGGGACCACACATATATACACTATGCAGTCCCACCAGTCTGTGCTTGTTTCCCAGGCCCAGAATCGGCGTTGCACGGCTAGAACCTGCCCCATTAACAAGATGATCTCCAAAGCGCCGGGGCCCACGGTTTGAGAGAATTCTGTGTCCATGTCCTCATCGCTATTGTCACCGCACTGCCATAGCCGCCTCCTCCTCACCTGGTTTTTCAGGTCCTGGTTCAGCATAAACTGCACGATAATGCGCGAGGTGTTTACAATGTTCATGACTGCTGTCTTGAGCTGAGCAGGCTCCATGCTTGCCATGGTATGGTGTCTGCACAGTTCACCCAGGAAAAAAGGCATGAAATGGTTGTCTGACGTTGCTTTCACGGAGGGAGGGGAAGGATGTACCCAGAACCACTCACGACAATTGTTTTTGCCCCATCAGGCATTGGAATCTCAACCCAGAATTCCAATGGGCGGGGGAGACTGCAGGAACTATGGGATAGCTACCCACAATGCAACGCTCCGGAAGTCAATGCTAGCCTCGGTACATGGACGCACACCGCCAAATTAATGTGCTTAGTGTGGCTGCATGCACTCTTTACACAATCGGTTACCCAAAATCGAATTCTGTAAATTCGGAGTAATCCCATAGTGTAGACATACCCAAAGACTTCAACTCTATGCCTAAGGAGGAGTTTCAAGAAAGTCTTAGACAGTTTCTAGACAGATAAATTCAGGCAAAGAACCAATTTTACTAGTGATAATGTTCAACTTCAAGAAAGTGCTACATTACAACTGACAAACATTTCTTTGAGAGTTAACTTCTACACATTCAGATCAAAATACCATTTGCAATAATGCCATTTGGTGACTCACAATAACTTTCTATAGACTGAGGACCCTCTATGCTATGGGAACTTATAATAGCATAGCTATAGCTCCATAGCTATGCTGGCATAACCCTGTAGCATAAATGCAGCCTACAGTGATGAAGAAGGTTTTTCTTTTGCTGTAGGAATATCAATTCCCCAAGCAACAGTAGGCTAAGTAGCTGGGATGGAAGCATTCTTTTCCTGAACAATTCAGTCCTGCAGCCCCTCCTGGCGGGTTCCAAACCATGACACCCCAGTACGGGCAAAATGCTGCATATCCTGGATTGTCCTTACTCCTCATAACCCCCACAACAAACATAAGCACCTCTATTTCATGCACTTGGCAGGCTCCAGCACCGCAACCACAAAATGCCACTTTTCCAGCAAGTTCCAATGATCCCTTCAATCATGGGGCTTTTCCCAGCCACATCCTACAGCAGGGTCCAGCAGTGCCCTCCAGCTTCCTCCCAGTCTCCAGGGAAAGCTGCTGTGCTGGGAGCAAGAAGGGGGCTGCCTGCCAGGGTCCTCTCTGCCCTCCTATCTCAGTTAATGAGGATCTGGGTCAGAGTCATAGAATTTAAGACCAGAAGGGGCCACCACATCATCTAGTCTGACCTCCTGTATATTGCAGGCCACCAACACCACCCAGCACCTGCACACTAAACCCAACAACCAAAATTAAACCAAGCAGAAGTAGCCAAAGCAGAAGCTGCAGGTGGTTGAAGATGAATTTCTGAGCCGCCTCTTGCCGTTCATAAGATCACAATACTTGTGATAATTTCATGAGTATTGGTGCCTCCATATATACACATCAATATTTGCATGGCAATATACTACACAGTCACCGGTTAGAGCAAATTTTAAAAACTCGATGGTTTGAATTTTTAGCATGCAATCACCCCCACTACACTTATGATTAATGTGTACAGCTTTCAGAATTGGGTCCTTATAATAAATATCAAGTTGAAACTAGTTTAGAGTTTATGATTTAGTGAGTTTGTAAAAAGGACGTTGTCAGATTAAAAACTTTATTTAAAACCAATTTCCTAATTTATGTACAAACGTTAACTTTCAGCTCCGCTTGGGAAAAAATAGACTTGCCAATTTAAGTTTGTTTGTAGAGATTTTCTAGCCAGTTCCATGTTCAGATTCTCATGCATTAACTCACTGCAGCAGTGTTCAAGTTAGAAAACATCGTAGGGCAATATTTTAAATCCAAACAATTCATTAAAACTTGTACAATATTAACAGTAAGTTTTGAGCAACCCTTTAGAATATTATATATTTTATTTAACCAGACCTATTTTTTGGGCCCAGTGTGATTTAACCATCTCTATAAAGTATTTTGCTGTCAGGGGCTATATTTGTTTGTACAGTACCTAACACAATGGGGTCCTGGTCCAGGACTAGGGCTTCCAGGCACTATAAGAATACAAATATAATAACAGTAAATAATAAACTGAAAAACTTTAAAGGGACACTATCTAATTGGTCCTCAAACTTAGTTTTTTTTTAAACATTAAAAATCCCCACTAAAACTAATTATAAGAGTGTATTTTTAAAAAATATACATTGATTTTGTATAGATATGAAACATTCCACTTAATTTTTCTTACACACAGGGACGGTTCTAGTACCTCTGGCACCCTCTACAGACTCACTTGATTCAGACCCCTTTTGCAATCAGTTGCTGCTCTTTCCCACTCTTAAGATAGGACATAGCTATTTTATTTTATAATATATAAAGTATCTACTAGTTAGGACAGGTTGACTGGGATGGGGAAGAGGGCATACAGAACAGGCTGGTTAGGGAACGATGGAAAAGGGACAGACAAACAGGGTGACTGAGGTTTAGGGTCAATATTGAGCAAATCTAGGTTCTTAGTAGAACTTGGGAGGCGGAAGTGATCTTTTGTGGCTGAACGAAGAACAAGCCTTCACAAAACCAGCTCTATAGCTCCACGTAGGGGCACTAAAGGTTATTCTGCCTGCCCGAGTTGGCTATGCCAATTCAAGCATTGCTGTGTTGTGCTAGTGCACGAGAACCTTGAAAGTGAAACTAGAATCACAGAAGATCAGAGTTGGAAGAGACCTCAGGAGGTCTAGTCCAATATCCTGCTCAAAGCAGAACCAACCCCAACTAAATCATCCCAGCCAGGGCTTTATCAAGCCGGGCCTTAAAAACCTCTAAAGATGGAGATTCCACCACCTCCCTAGGTAACCCATTCCTGTGCTTCACGACCCTCCTAGTGAAATAGTTTTTCCTAATATCCAACCTAGACTTCCCCCACTGCAACTTGAGATCATTGCTCCTTCTTGTGTCATCTATCACCACTGAGAACTGCCTAGCTCCATCCTCTTTGGAACCCCCCTTCAGGTAGTTGAAGGCTGCTATCAAATCCCCCCTCACTCTTCTTTTCTGTAGGCTAAATAAGCCCAGTTCCCTCAGCCTCTCCTCATAAGTCATGTGCCCCAGTCCCCTAATCATTTTCATTGCCCTCCACTGGACTCTCTCCAATTTGTCCACATGCTTCTGTAGTGAGGCGCCCAAAACTGGACACAATACTCCAGATGTGGCCTCACCAGTGCCAATCACTTCCCTTGATTTACTGGCAATGCTCCTACTAATGCAGCCCAATATGCCGTTAGCCTTCTTGCCAACAAGGGTACACTGTTGACTCATATCCAGCCTCTTGTCCACTGTAATCCCCAGGTCCTTTTCTGCAGAACTGCTGCTTAGCCAGTCAGTCCCCAGCCTGTAGCAGTGCATGGGATTAGTCTGTCCTAAGTGCAGAACTCTGTACTTGTCCTTGTTGAACCTCAGATTTCTTTTGGCCCAATCCTCCAATTTGTCTAGCTCACTCTGGACCCTATCCCTACCCTCCAGTGTATCTACCTCGCCCCCCAGATTAGTGCCACCTGCGAACTTGCTGAGGGTGCAATCCATCCCATCATCCAGATCATTAATAAAGATGTTGAACAAAACCAGCCCCAGGACCGACCCTGGGGCACTCTGCTTGATACCGGCTGCCAACTAGACATGTAGCCATTGATCACTACCCGTTGAGCCAGACAATCTAGCCAGCTTTCTATCCATCTTTTAGTTCATTCATCCAATCCATACTTTTTTAACTTGCTAGCAAGAATACTGTGGGAGACCGTATCAAAAGCTTTACTAAAGTCAAGGTATATCATGTCCACTGCTTTCCCCATATCCACAGAGCCTGTTATCTCATCATAGAAGGCAATCAAGCTGGTCAGACACGACTTGCCCTTGGTTAATCCATGTTGACTGTTCCTGATCACCTTCCTCTCCTCCACGTGCTTCAAAATGGATTCCTTGAGGACCTGCTCCATGATTTTCCTGGGGACTGAGGTGAGGCTGACTGGTCTGTAGTTCCCCGGATTCTCCTTCTTCCCTTTTTAAAAGATGGGCACTATATTTGCCTTTTCCCAATCATCTGGGACCTCCCCGGATCGCTACGAGTTTTCAAAGGCCAATGGCTTTGCAATAACATCAGCCATCTCCCTCAGCACCCTCGGATGCATTGCATCCGACCCCATGGACTTGTGCATGTCCAGCTTTTCTACCTAGTCCTTAACTTGTTATTTCACCACTGAGGGCTGCTCACCTCCTCCCCATACTGTGCGGCCCACTGCAGCAGTCTGGGAGCTGACCTTGTCTGTGAAGGGCGAGGCAAAAAAAAGCATGTAGTACTTCAGCTTTTTCCACAGCACCCGTCACTAGGTTGCCTCCCCCATTCAGTAAGGGTACCACACTTTCCCTGACCACCTTCTTGTTGCTAACATACCTGTAGAAACCCTTCTTGTTACCCTTCACATCCCTTGCTAGCTGCAACGTCAATTGTGCTTTGGCTTTCCTGATTACACCAGGCTAGTTGTTTTTATTTTCCAGGCTGAAGTGCAAAAAGTAAATAACTAAATTTGTGTTCTAATTCTAGTAACTACTACAAATTGTGTGTGTGGGAGGGAGGGGGGTTATTCATAACACAAGTATGGAAATGTGTTTAATTACATTACTTTTCGTCTGATACAAAAGTATCACTAAGGGATAACTGTATATGCCAACTCCTATGTTTTTAATGTAAAAAAAACAAAAACCACAAATTAGAGTAATTTTATCAAACAAAATAGACTCCAACTCCATGCAGGTGGACAGCGAAATAATAGCATAATGTAGTAAGTTCTCAGATTCTTTAATAAAATAGGAAAAGTCATCCTTCAGGTAGTGAGTTCATGAATTCGCAGTAGGAATTCAGTCCAAAATAAGCATCCATGATATTGGTCACAGTAAAGAAGTACTGTCAATATGAAAGGAACCCATAAGATTCAGAAAAAAAACAAGATTTGCTGTATTGCTTTCAAATGTTCTAAATTAATTTCTAAAACTAATCTTAGAAGCTTGCAAATTAATATATCAATACCAAAAAATGGGTTGTCTTGCTTTGGAAAAATTCTAAATTTACTGTTCGAAGGCATTCTTCAAATATGAACTACAATTCATAATAGGCCTGGAAAAGAAATGTAGACAAAAGCAGTTAGGGCCCTTTTTTTTTTTTTTAAATGACCTCATTAGAACTGGTCTGGTTTTCAGAGCTGTTGAGCAACCACAACTCCAATTTAAGTCAGTGGGAGCTTAAAGTAAGTACTTAACTGAATTGGTCACCTTAAATAAAACAGCCCCCAAATTCAAGGACAATATGAAAATTTGAGCCTTAAAGTTTTACTTAATTTCTAGTACTAAACAATTGATTCATTGTCTTAACTAGTAGTTAATTTCAAAGGCCAGAAGTTCTCAGTAGTTATAGTCTTACGGTTAAGGACAGAAGAAACTGATATGCTTAGAAAGTAAACCACAAATTCTTCAAAAATCTCTGGAACAGATGGAATGTCATTGTCTCAGAATCCGAAACCAGCTACTGATCGTATGGTCTAGCCTAACTTTTTTTCTATTTCAACTCACCAGCTCGGAGGGGACGTGGAACTCCCCCTACAAAGATAGTTTTTCTTGGGTCCAACGGCTGAGAACCATCCATTACAAAATCACTGTCACTTAGGTTCCAAGGTCGAATTTGCACCTGAAAGAAAGATCTCAACTTAATCTTCACTTCATTGCTAACTTACCCTACACAAAGTAATAAGAATTAAGAATCAGCTGCTAAACATTTACATATGTAAAATCTGATTAGAATATATGTAAATACACATTCACATTCTTTTTTAAAGATAAAATAGTAAAATGATAGAATGTGAAAGTAAAAACGATGCACATATATCATTTATCTATGTAGGTATTCAGAATGTACAGTTTACAGTGTTTACTTGATAAATGTGGACAGTACATTTATCACCTCTAGAGGCCAGGCTTGAGTTAGATTTCCTCGTGCAAATGCAGCTACCCCATTCTCTCCCTAATCTGCTTCCTCCTCCAGCCTCCTTTATTAGGAATATGGAATATATAAAAAGACATTAAGAGCTTTATCATTTATAGTGTGAATTTAAGGATGCCAGTTGAACATTCAGCTTTCTTCTAGTCACATAAAATTTTAAAAGTTGAAAAAGAGGGAAGAGGAAATGGAATTAATTCCTATGTTTAAAATAAGAAGATTTCAGAAATGTAAGTGCACTCGTTCAGTTTAGTTAAGCAGCCAGCTAGATAGTGGACTGTTAGACAGAAAGTCTTCAGATTGTACAGAACTAAGAATTCTGCTCAAAAGCCATTTGGATAAGCCTGCTCATCACTACAACCCCAGAATAAGTGAAATGTGTAAGCATCACTTGGATTTGCCATTGCATTGCAATTTTCATTCACCCCTGCAGGTCTAATCTTCTAATTCAAAAAGGCACCCGTGAGCCTTTTATATGAATTTGATTAAGGATTACTCTGGAAGGATTATGCATATAATATATTAAATTTAACATATATAATAATAATTATAATTATATAAAGAATAAGGCCCTAATCTGCAAGAAATTAAGCACATACATTACATTGTTTACATGACTAGCCCCATTGACTAAATATTTACAAGATTGCAACCCAAGCTCCTCAGTATGCCCAATTTAAAAAAAAAAATGGGAATGGGTGATAAATAGTTGTGTACATAATTACAGACGTAAACAGGTAGTAAATGATTGACATTACCCCTTGCAGAAGAAAGTTAGGCCAGGCTAAATGTTTAGAGAAATACTTTATATTAATGGCCGCCCTAAACGGATGTTGTCATTCCTGTAAATTAATAAAGTAGCAACTATCTTAATACCACCACCACACATGCAGTTTTTAGCCCCTCTTTATGTAAACCTGTCCACTTAAAAGACTGATAGTACAGAAGTCCTCTACCTTCAGGATTTAACACAGTGCCAGCAATTCCAGAGAGTTTCTTGTAATGTCCCATTGGCAGTTATAATCAGGATGGACCACTTTGTATAATTTAACAAGATTAAGTCTCTATTCTAGTTCAATCCTGAGTAATATGAGCCAGTTGTGCTGAAGTGGGAATTGTATCATGTATGTAATGCACCACTATATGCAAGCAACTGAAGCGGTTATCCACCAGCTCATTTCTGACTGCAGACAACATAAAAATGCTTGGTTTTTACATATCAAAAGTCAGGTTACATCTACAATGCCACTTTACTTTCTAAATAATTTAAAAACATTATCTTAGTAACTAGGTCTTTTCCAATATTCATTTTTAACAGATTCAGTAGTAATAGGGATAATTGTTCATCTTTGATTATAGGGAGTCTTTATGGAAGTATATGGAAGTAATTTAGAATAAAAAAGGGGGAAAATATTAAGGTATCAGACATTCAACCAGCAATACATTTTGAGGGATGTTAACTAGAAAAAAATGTATTTAATTTTCTATACCAATGAATATCTGCCTGAATATATGTTTATTTAAAAAATCCCTTTAGAAGAATCCAGTTAAAATTTGATTAGCTCTAGCAAAATGACTCAGCAAGAATATACCTCAAACATGTTTTCCTTCTTTCTGGTATTATCTTACTCCTCATTTGTCCATCAGAAGTGCACAACTATATGCTTTTCATTGGTTTTAATAAACCTTCTTTTATAAACCAAATCTGGGTCAAAGCAGACTTGCTACAGTAAGTGAAAGGCATGAAAGATTATAAATTGCTTAGCTAGCATATGCAGAATTGAAAGCAATGAAGTACTGGCAAGGCTGCCTAAATTATTAAAGAGTTTTCTTTTTTAAATCATAGGGGCTTTTAAAAAACAACAGTAGTATAGGCAAAGAAACTAAAGCATTTACTCTTTTTTTTTTAAAATAGGTGACTTGTAACAGGACACATTCTGTTACGATATGGTACTGGAAGTACCAACATAAAAGTTTAAACAAACTTCTGAAGAAGCCAAATTATGCTAACGTAAGAAGGTAAGCCTAGTAAAGAAACACCAACATAACCAGTTTAACAGTTACACCAGGGGAAAAATGCTTGCATATTTATTTGCTTTTGAATTGGCAAGGGGAAGTTGGTTAACAGCCAAGGCACTTTGTATACTGCTTACCGGTTTGTCCTTGATGGTGGGGCTTGACACACATAGGTAAAGTTTTCCATCTTCTTCCAGACAGGCATCTATCAGTGCTTGTACAGAGCTTTCCTCTTGGAACAGCAAAAAGGCATAACCTTGGAAAGAACAATGGCACAAAAAGAAAAAGAAAAAAAAGAAAAGGTGAAAACTTTTGAAAGATAGGTCAAAACAGAGAACACAAAAAAAGAAAATCAAAGAACTGCAAATATCTTGTAAGCAGTTGGTTTTGACACTTCACTAAGACTCTGAATTACTTTATTTGTCCCAATACATAGATGGCAATAAAAGTGTAATATTGTTGCTAACTGTACTGAAGTTAATCCAATAATAATATGCTTTCATAAGGAATCCTGCCATAGGATCACATGGAGAAAGCAGGTTTCCCCACCATCACTCTTATTTTTGTTTTGATGCTGCATACAGTGTTGGTATCACAGTGGAGAAAAAAAAGTCTTTGGAAAGTTTGTTTTCTTTATATACTTTAAAGGTTCCAAACAAAACACAGAATGGCTGGAAAAAACAGGAAAAAATGTGGAAAATTAGCCCATAACTATGATAGATCTATATTTGTACTCTTACAAGTATTTGTCATCTTAAATAAAGCGATGGTGTTGAGGCAGTTTCAGATGATATACAAGGGGGGAAATACTATGTGGAAAGGTCCATGGAATGAAAACCTGCATACAGATAACCTGAATATTTCTATCCTGAACATACATATGTTGGCAAGGGAAAAATGTATATTCTCATTCATTCATACTGTAGCTTTATTTCCTAAATATATTTCTAAATCAAATCTCCTAATGTACGCAATCCTCACTGAAGACCATGATTTACTTAATTTGGACTTTTAAATTGCCACATATATAAAAGATTACCACTTCTTTTAGATCATGAAACTTTCTCATGCTTAGAGCACTCAAAGGCTCAGACTTTCTTTAACGTTCCCCTCTAAAAAAGTGCTGAAATAAGGTAATCTTGAGGGAAAGCTGTCAACAACTGAAAGATTATGGATTGAGAATTGGAGTGCCTTCTGGCCCACAGATATTCTGATAAGATGATATATTTTAAATCAAATTTTTAATTTTAGTTGAGAGTACTGAGATATGAGACAAGCTTTTGTACACTATAAAGGTAAGCCTCAGATATTCTTAACACATATCCCTAACAGGTTAAATTTTGGAATAAAAAGAAAGGTAAATTACTGCAATGCTACTACACTAAATTAGATCTTACAACCATTTGGTAATTACAGCTAGTATTGAATGCAGCTGCCCAGTTGTGGGGAACTTCCAGTAGTCTGTGTTACACCTGTGCTGAATAATTAGGAGTAGCTACCAGATGATTTCCCACTCACTGTTTTGATATTGGCTTTCACCTTCATAGTTTGGACCTTGCCTACCTTATAGAGTTCCTTTCTTCACACAATTCTGTAGCAACTGTTTGAGCTAGCATTCTTCTCGAAACACAGGAGGACTGCTAGCAGAAGATTCTCAGTCAGGGGCACTAAAAAGGCACCTGGCTAGGCCTATTTGCATTCCCAAGTTTTACTGGGGAGGCAGCAGTGAAGAGGAGCTCAAGTAGAATTTTGAAGTAGTTACTATGGAGAGCTTTCTTGGTGCAATTTTTTTTTGCTTGTTTAATTATTTTTTAAACTTTTGTACATGCACTAAGAAATTAAAATTTAGTGTTCAAAATCAATTTTTCACCAGGACATTGCACAACATCTCTGCCCTTCAAAGGTTATTTCCCTACAAGGCTTCAACTTTCTACTGCTCACCATCTTTATACTACAGATATTCAAAGAAAGGTTGCACAATAATTTAATAGGTCAAGTGTATTCATCATTGAACAGATGACCGCCTTTAAAATTTCACCATAGGAGTGTGTTTCAGAAAGTCTTGGGCACTTGCTAAGAACTTAGGTTGCAACAACTATAGCTATGATCTACTGAGACACTGATTAAAATCTATGGCATATGTCGACAAAAGCCACACAGTTCATTGTGTTAGCACTACAGTAACTTGCTGCCTATACACCAAACTGATTAATCTTTGAAGAAATTTAATATCTGAATTTATATATTGATTAATTCTGTTTAAACTGACCAATCACAATATCACATGAAATTTGAGTACCCAGACTTGTAACGGATTGAGAATATGTATTCATCATTGTCTTCATGTTATCTCCATTTTATTTTCCAATCTGTGCAGCTATCGTGTTTTCTTCACCTTATAATGAACCTGCCCAGTAAGAAGTAAAATCTGTTCACTATCCCAATTAGAAATGTGTTCTGCTTGGCAGTTGATCTGTCCTATCAAATGTCCCCCACCCCAATCGTGAAACTGAACACTTGGAAGAGACTATAGCAGGGGTGGGCAAACTTTTTGGCCCAAGGGCCACATCCAGGTGTGGAAATTGTATGGCAGGCCATGAATGCTCACAAAATTGGGAGTTGGGATGCAGGAAGGGGGGTCTGGGCTCCAGCTGGGGGTGCAGGCTCTGGGGTGGGGCCAAAAATGAGGAGTTCAGGATGCAGGAGGGGGCTCCAGGCTGGGGCAGTGGGTTGGGGTGTGGGGCGGGGGGGATGAGGGCTCCGGCTGGGGGTGTAGGCGGTTGTTCCAGGCTGGGACAGAGGGGTTCAGAGAAAGGGGAAGGGGATCAGGGCTGGGGCAGGGGGTTAGGGCGCGGGAGGGGGTGAGGGGTGCAGACTCTGGGAGGCACTTACCTCAAGCAGCTCCTGGAAGCAGCGGCACGTCCCCTCTCTGGCTCCTATGCAGAGGCGTGGCCAGGCGGCTCTGTGCTGCCCCGTCCCTGCAGCCTTGGTTCCCAGCCAATGGGAGCTGCAGGAGCAGCGCTTGGGCAGGAGCAGGAGCAGCATGCGGAGCCCCCTGGCTACCCCTACATGTAGGAGCCGGATGGGGGGACATGCTGCTGTTTCCGGGAGCCGTGCGGAGACAGCACACGCAGAGCAGGGCAAACCCCCAACCCCATTCCGTGGCTAGAGCCCCAGAGCAGGGCAAGCCCTGGACTCTGTTCCCCGGTGGGAGCTCAAGGGCCAGATTAAAACATCTGAAGAGCCAGATGCAGCCGCCGGGCCATAGTTTGCCCACCCCTGGACTATAGTATTCCCTCGCCTTCCACCACTAATCATATTTCATTGGTCAATTCATTTTTTGGGGGTGGAGGCATGGTGTTTAAACTCATAGGCAGACTTCAGTACCCTTTATACTTCAATCTGAAAAATTAGCCCCAAATGTTAAGAATATTCTGGTTCTAACCAATATTTCCACTGGTTATTAAATAACCTCAAAGTTCAGAGATTAAGCTAAGCACTCCAAAATGTGGATGCTTGTCCATACATTGTATGAATATTTTTGGTTTGCAAAATTCATTTGGACATTTTGTCTGACCAGTCTTTTTTAGAGTGCTTTCTTTCCTGGATGGAACACACAGCATAGAAGATAGAAAAGAAAAAAAAAATCTATACATATTAGTTTTTTATACTGCTCCTCATTACCACAGTATCTGAATGCCTTCCATGGAAAACAAACAGCAAATATTTACTTCAAGATTTGGGAAAAGGTTTGGGATGATTCTTATTGGAATCTACACAGATGCTCCTGATTTTCTTACCTCACAGTAAAGATTCTGTTGAACTTGTGGCAGCAAGACCTGAATGCCATTTTTGGATATGGTAAATATTGTATTTGTAGTTATGATCCAATTAAAAATTACCCTAAACACAAAACCCTTGGCTTGTTCTGTTCAGCTGCTAGACTACAAATGCAGTCCTGGTTAGTCAGGACCTCTCCTGACTTCTGTGCCCTATATACTGCAGTCAGAAAAATTCACCACAAACGCAAAACCTGTGCTGCCTCACTCTTCTAGAGCATATTACCTCTGCCAAATACGGAGACTACCTGGAGTCTCTGAAAATGAGATTCTACGCACTTTGCTTTGGGATCATGACAGCCCTCCCCCATTGGCTCTGCTGGGCCACCCAATCAGCTTCTCAAAAAAAACCTGGCTAACATAGGACTTCAAACCTGCTGATTTGATGCCTCCCCCAATTATTGAAAGGTTTTGGACATCCAAGACCTCCAGAAATCAGGTTTCCACTATAATTAAAAGTTGTGATTCAATAACTGAAGTTAAATTCAAATACTACACTGATAAGCACATAAGAACTTAGATAGAATTGAATAAAACATCTATATCTGCCAAATTTAAATTAATAAAAAAAAATCACATTCATCAAAATATTTAGGGAAGCAAAGAGTCAAGAGAGAACCACGTTGAGATAGGAAACCTACACTATTTATTTTAGAATTAATGTTTAAAGTGTTCTGAATGTGTGAAGTATTGTTACTACTAAAATCCATTGCATAAAATCTATCCTCTTTTCAGTATTTAAGGTTGTTCGTGTTTGTTAAAATTACTAATCTGTAAATTAAGATCTCTGAGATACTCCTTGCTCACATGGACTCCCAAGCACGAACTTTTATTTGCATTGATTGAATAGAACCCTGTGGCAGAAGGTGTTCCCTGAACTCTAACTATACAAAAGTTAACTAGAAAATATTAATGAAGACCACTTGCTCCATGCTTAAGCTAACATTGCACAAGGAAGTTTTAGATCACACAAGATGCAATTTAAATTAAATATCAAATATGTATTTTGTATCAGGAAAAACAGAAGACCATTTTGAATTATAACGCCAACCAAGCCTTTTAATGAAAAGCTAATATGTACTTTGACAACCATCATGCACCAACATCTTTTCATAATTATATCAACCTGTGCTTAAATGGCTATAATTGGCAAGTCTCTGGGACAGACCATATTATTCCCTCTAGGCTATGACACCACAACATGTGGTTTGGAAGGTATAGCTTTGGCTGCTAGGCAACAGAGCTCTCAGCCATGCCCTATGTAGTTGTATGCAATTATTCAGTGCATTTCACAGACCGTCTTGAAGGATTTTTAAATATCCTCAAGGATGGTTGGGGTTTAAACTTATCCAAGAAAACATTAGGTGGTGTTCAGATGCATGTCCAAATAAGATTTACGCTAGTGTTTGAACTAGAAACACAGGGAGTGTTCAGGTTTAATGGTGCCAAAATCTCATGAGCTATTTTCACATTTTTCTGACCAAAAATAGACAATCTCATTATAAGATGAACTTTTCAAGCTTCCCAGAATCATGGCAGTCATTCTCATAATATTTTAGCTCCACCTGAGTCTCAATAAAGGTTTCTTCTTTCCACAACTAAAACCATAGGAGGTGGTTCATATTTGAGAAACTGAATACGAATTCCTTCCTCTGCCTGGAAATTGAGTTCTGAGCCATCTCTGCTTAAAATGGATCTTTTGTTTTATTTATTTATTTATTTTAAACTGATTTGTTTTTGATTAAAATATGCAATGTGAAATTCAGATGTGTGGAGCTCCAGAATATATAATACTTGTATTTCCTGAAGTGCTCACATATCAAAATATACAAATCCACATTTATATTACTGATATACATTTTCCCCCAACATGCAATCACTGAAATGTCACAGCTATAACTGGTTATCAGCTGAGCTGGCCAAAAAGTTTCCATCAACTGTTTGATGGAAAAATTGTGTTTTTGACAAAGTTTTTCGCAAAGTCTCCTTTCCTTGGAAAATTTTGGCTTTTCATAAAAACCAAAAAGTTGTTGGTTTTCAGTTGAAAATGGAAGAAATTTAGCCAAAACCCAAAAAATTTCATTTCAGAAATGCTACTTTGTTGTCTCATGTCCCATTCTCTTCCCAGAGAGACGAAATCTTCCATGATGCACTGCAGCCAGGGTCTCCCATGCTGCACCATGGCAGCTCAGCAACAGAGGAGACCATGGTGCATCCTTCCTAAATTTTATGTGGAAATGTTAATTCCAGAGGATGCCTATGACACAACCGAAATGTACCCCCCTTCTGAAATGGAGGGCAGCGACAGCATTCTGCACAAAACTGAAGGGGAGAGGAAATGTTGGCCATAGACACATGGGCAAACTCTCAGGAAAAATGTTAGGGATGTTTACTGTCAACATGGAACAGTCAGGCCCTCCATATTATTTTAGTGCAAATGTAATGCAATGACTTGTGTCATATTGATAGCACAGAAGACCAAAATTCTCATTTTATCCATAGAATAAGAAAACACAAGCAGCAAATTGCTAATATCCTTGTGCTGTTTGCCAACTCTGATATGGAGGAATGATTGCTAGGGGTTAGAAGTTAGTTCATTGTCCATATTTTTTTCAATCTGTGGCTTCTCTACTGTTATGGCCAGTAAGGGTATCAGTTCTGGTCACGGTCTCAATAATGTGGTTCACTGTCCAGTAAGAATGGAAGTTAAACTACCAAACTGATTTCACATAGGCCATTGAGCAAGGATTTCAGTTTGTAAAGGTCCAGTATTTTCATTCTACTTCCTGCAGGAAATATGCTTGCTATTTAGCTTCCTGTATAGACATTTAGTTCTTATTTTACTACAAAAGAAATAAATACAATTTAAAAAATAATCATTCATTGGCCCCAGGAGCACCATTGTTATTTTACACAGAGCTAAGTATACTGAGTAATTTGTTCAAAGCTTAAAAAAAACCCACACGGGTTGACTAACAGTGGTTCTCAAACTGGGGTTCACAAAGTGTTACAGGGGGTTCTTGGGAAAAAATTCCCTAATGGCGGACAGAGTGTCCAGAGGAACCCCAGGCAGCATGGGGCCAGCAGCCCGGAGCCTCTGGACTTCTAAGAGCTAAGCAGATCAAAGCAAGCGCATCTATCACACTGAGAAGATTTAAACTTCAAAACTCCGTATAAGAAATGGAAAAGGAGGTGTATATTTTTTGCTGTTTTTAAAATAAATAGGCAGCTAGTATTGTTTTTAAAATTATTATGAAGAACAAGTTTAAGCTTTGCTGTTCATCTGTAAAGTGCGTTGTTAACCTGGACTGCTCAAGACCTGAATGCTTGTGTAGCAGGAACTCTGAGTTGGCTTCTTAAATACCTTTATGCTGTTTCACATCTGATACTCCTTGATGAAACATAGGAGCCTTGTCTTATAACAGGCTTATTCAAAGTGATACAAACTACTAAAGTGAGATCTTGGAAGAGTGTTGCCATTTTCATAATGTAATAAAAATACTGTAATAATAAATAATAATTGATAATAAATAGTGTGTAATAAGCATGTCATAAAAACACATTTTATATTTCCAAAATCACTGCTTTTTATAATGTATACTCAGGTAAAGGAGAAAATCCCTGGAAATATTCATTTTTAGGAGGGGGTACGTGAGACTTGACATTTTAGTGAAAGGGATTCACAAGTTGTTAAAGTTTGGGAACCACTGCTCTATAACTGTAATGCAAGGGAAATCTCTCCTATGTATGCATTTCCATGCTCTCCCCGGATCTAGACACACATACACCCTCACACCCACCCGCCCCTGCCTGCCTGTCGACCACTGTGTTCCTAATGCCGGGGAGAGCAAGATTTCACATTAATGATTTGCTGTTAGCTGCCGGAGTGGCATGGTCAGCTGTCAGAACTTCCTGGAGATTTAAAATGGAAGGGGAGCATGCCTCTGTAGCTGGAATGCAGGCCAGTGGAGTTCAAAAACAGTGAGCAGAGAAGTCGCGGTGGGCATTGTGGGATACTGGAGGAGGCCAGTTATGACGATATAATGAACGGCAGTGTCTACACTGATGCTTTGTCGCTTTAACTTTGCTACAAAAAGCTCTATGCTTGTCGAGGTGGTTTTATTTTGTCGGCAAAACTCTCCTGTTTTGGCGACAAAAGTAGCATTCTAGTGTGTACACCTCCACTGTATTGTCAGCAAAAGCTGCCTTTTGCCAACAAAACTGTGTAGAGTAGACAAGGCCTTAATTTCATTATTCTGCTAGACACTAAAAATCTTGGACTTTTTTGTCCTATGATTGCAAACACGTTAACAGGCCATTCTACCTTGAATAATCTCTTAGAATATGTGAAAATACCTAGGCTAAACAATCTGTCCCACCTTGTATTTAACTGTGATGCCTGAAGTACCTTTCCCAGACCTGAAGGGGTCTGTGTAGCTTAGAACTTTGGCTTTTCTACAGCGCCACTTTCGTTGTTAAAACTTTTGTCACTCGGGAGTGTGAAAAAACACACCCCGAATAACAAAAGTTTTAATGACAAAAAGCATTGGTGTGGACAATGCTTCGTCGGCGGGAGCCATGCTCCTGGTGATGAAGCTACCACCCCTCTTTGGAGGTGGTTTTATTTTGTCGCCTGGAGAGCTCTCTCCTGGTAATAAAGAGCAGCTACACAGTGCACCTTACAATGGTGCGGCTGCAGCGGCACCGCTGCGCCATTGTAAGCTGCGCAGTGTAGACATAGCCTTTGTCTCTGTCACCAACAGAAGTTGGTCCAACAGAAGATATTACCTCACCCATTTTGTCTCTCTAGTATCATAAGACCAACAAGGTTACAACAACACTGCACATGATGTACCTACTCTTGTTTGGTAATGTGGTATTTATTATACCAATAGAAAAACACCCTGTGTCAGCAAAAGCTGCCTCTATACTGGGGCTCTGCCAGTACAGCTATACCAGCAAAGCATTCATAGGCTTTAATTTAACATAATTATAATACTAATCACATGAACCAGTAATGATATGATTTACATAGATGAGCTTTTGACAATGGAAGTAAGTTGTATTTGTAAAATTTTCTGTGGCAGTATATATTGTTTCATGACACCTACAGTACATAAAATTAAAACTGAAATAAGTATCAGATAAGTAATAAGCAGTACACTGAATTTGAGAGAAACAAAGGGGATGATGCAATATCTTTTATTGGACCAACTTCTGTTGGTGAAAGACAAGCTTTCAAGGTACACAGAGCTGAATTTGTCAGTTTCAGGATTAAGACGCAATACATATAAAAACTGCTCCAGGCAGAAACAGATAATCTATTCCTGTTTGTGTATGCATCAGGCATTTTTAACTCTGAACAGGCTGCTGAAAATAGATCAGCTTTCAGATTAAACAGATTTATTTTTTCATTCTTTGCTTGAAAAGTGAATTTCTACTCCTGCTCCAAGTAATGCTAATGTAGAAAGCTTTTAGATAAATATAAACTGATAGCCTCTACTTGGTTTCAGCTGCCATTTCAAACATGCTGGAAGCACAATCTTAAAAATTTAATCAACATCCAATACATGTTTTGGAGGAAGAAAATCTGGGAGCAAGTCGAGAGCAAAAGTTATCTCAGTTTCTCTTTTTACTAAAAGGCACTTCAATTTTTTTAATTAACAAGAAAGTTTGTAATTATTTTCTGATCACTATTTAAATAGTATGCCCTTTTTAGGGCAAAGAAAATCAGAGCTCTCATTAAAATCAATGGGTACATTAAGCACTCAAGTGAAGCTCCTTTGTATAATAAAAACAGCTTTAGACAAAGGAGGAGGCTGATGTTTAGAACTGCCTGGCAAGATCACACAGTCCAGAAGGGTATTTTCAGCTCAAATGGTGTTTTCGATGTTTCAGATTCCGGGACTGGGACATATTTTGTGCATTTTGCTATGAGTTCGTGAGAGTCCTTGGAGAGAAACAAAGGTAGGGAATTGTTTTAGAATAGGGCACAGATACCTGATCTCAGGCTTCTGCAAAAAGAGTGCTGCCTGTGTGAATTTTATTCCTACTGCTGAGAAAAGGATTTGTATAAATTCTCTAAATTAACAGCTTAAAACTAAGGCCATGTCTTCACTACAAAAAGAAAAAAAGTTGTGCTCTTAATTCAAGTTAGCCAGCTTGAGTTAAGATCCCAGTAAAGACAAGGCCTATGACAATATCCTGACACTGTTACTGATTTCTAATCCAAGCAAAAACCACCTCACAAAACCCTGATTTTCAGCCATTGCTCAGCCAAATGCACTACAATACAGTAAAACCCTTTTTTAAAATGTGAAGAGTTTTTCTATTAACCTGTTTATATTTAGAAAGGTCTTTTATATGCACCCCAGAGCAACACCAGAAATCCCTACTGCTTCCTTCTTCTTTCTCTATGCACACAAAGAGTAGCAGCATGCAATCTGATAGCACCATAGTGTTAATATTTTCTTATTTACTAACATTGGAAGAGATTAGTTTTGGGGATTATTTGTTACAATAGTAGGTACAGCATTTTTGGATAGAAATGTGATTTTCAATTTGATGGCATCCCTTTTATTCACTGTAGTTAGCATAATCCCATATCAGCAGCACTATGCAGACTAAATCAGTTAGGTCTTGAAAAAAATACAGAACAAGAATTTATGCTTTCATTTAATCTTTTCCACTGATGACAAAAGAGGAGTAATTATTTAGTTCCTGGCTTGAGAAAAAGCACTGAACAGTAGAAAGAGCAAGAAGACATATGATTAGCAAGAGTTATTTGAAAACTTCATTTGAAACATTCACAGTACAGATTTTGCATGTCAGCATTTTCCACTAATCTAATCTTTTTTGTAGCTTCGGGATCAATGGAGATTTTAGCATTCTGCAGTTTACCCAGGTTGAAAAATAACATGTCCCAAAGTCATAGTCACTCCGTATTATAATCATCTCCATAGAAGCCTATTATGCTGTCAGCACTCTCAGTCATCAAAAATGTGTTCTATTGCTGACAGCTTCAACACTAGTTTCTTATCAAACCATGGTCACTTTAACCAGAACTTCACTGCAGTAGAAAAACAAATAACTGTTTTGGATTTTCAGCCACATGCGTATTGCTTTCCCATTCTAGCTGCTCAAGCGTGTTTCTTTGTCTGTAAAGTCGACTGGGATTCTCAAACTGCACCTTTTTCTTCAGTGGCAGAAGATTTCTCCAAATCTCTAAATCACTCTTTGTAACTCCGTTATATACTTTCTTTAAAAGAACAGAACAAGTGGCATTTGGAGAGTGCTGAGCACTTTTTAGGAATTTATAATTCACAGGTTTAAATTTTAAAAGCTTTTATCAAATTCTCTAATACACCAAAATTTCCACTTCATTAAGGGAAGGAAATTAACTACCTTGCAACCATCATTGTATAAATAATGTATACTGATGCATTAATGCAACATTTTTGTGCTGTTAAACATTATGCTGATACTATGTTACTGTAAGAATAGCACTATTTGAGTTATTGTAATAGATGTTTTGTCAGCAATTCCTTTACAATACCCTGGTTATAAGAGTTTATAATAGACTTTGGACTGAAACTTTGCTTATGTGACAAGCAGTGACAACTAGCATGGCATGTACTCTAAGTGGCACACAGGAAAGTTTAATATGCTGTGGGTCTGGAGTCTGTGGACCATCACCCCATTGTAATATCCTTCCTCTGCAATGTCCCTCTGTCAACTTAAAAGTGGAGTTTGGTGCTTCATAAGAAATGTTGCATGGTTATGCACCAGTTACAACTGATGGCTCTTTGTATCTTGGACCACACAATACCATGATTGAGAGAACCAGTTTTACTCCAGGGCTAGCAAATTCACAGATTGACATGTAGGCTCGTATTTTAAAAGGTAGAAAGAAGCATTTCAGGAGAATGGCGTTTGCAGCTGTTATGGAAAAGGGGCACAGGTTTCTGAAGGAAGACTGGATGACCAGTCAAGCTGATCTGATTTCAGCAGTCTGTTCAGTCTTAAAATAAGCTGTAGGGCATAATCCAAAGATAAATTATGACAATCAGCTGTCTAGAGCACTAACTGCTTTTATTGGTCAGGAAGGCGTGTTGAGAAAAGATCCATGGACTGGTTATTTCCTAGCAATAAATATCTCTAACTTGTCCACTGCAGCCCTAGCAATGCCCAAACACTTCCTAATACCCTACTTTTCCACTCTTATATAATTGTGGACCTAAACTACATTACAAACTTTTTGTAGTCTGTTGGTCATTGCTGCACTTCAGTAGTGGTTGGAAGTTCCAATCCGCCAAAAATTGTGATCTATTCGTCTTTCAACACGCTAAAGTCCCATTAATTTAAATGGAGTTATACAATTCTATCCTTGCAATATATACCCATGTACTAGAGGAATGCCAAAGTTTGCTTTTGGGATACCACTATTAAGAAAGGCTTGACTGACCTTTATTGAAGATAAAAATAAACAGTAGTGTACCTTAATGTCAGCGGTTTCCCCCTCCTGTGAAATCCTAGGCTTTCTGCATCCCTTGCTATATCATTAATATGATAAAGGTAGTAGAGAGCAGGGACTCTGAGCATGTGCCAACACACTAAGTAGTAAATATCTGAAAAATATTTTCCTACATTACAAAAGCATATTAAAAACCAAACATGTTTACTGGTTATCAGAAAACAGTATCAGAAGTAATAATCAAAGAAAAGCAATAGATGGATTGTGAAATGAGCTTTTTTGTTTGCTTGGGGAAAAGAAGGGGTGTACTGCTAAATACAAATTTGTTCTGAAATTCACTTAAATTATTTTTCCAAAGACACAATTAATGAAAATCTTCTACAGATTTTAAATCAGTGGTAGTTGAGACTATTTAGTTCAAGCATACAGTCATGTCTAGCATCATCACATACTGTTCATGCTCTGCTTTAATTTAAAATAGATAAAAAAGGATCAAGCCAGTCCTGAATTTATCTTTGAGACACTTTACTTTGCAGACAACATGGAGGTGAAGAGACACTATTTTATCTTCAGGATTTATTATCCTGAAGAGAAGTAATTCCTTTTCCAGTTTCCTACTACCTCAAATATCATACCATAAATACCTCAGCATTGCCATGCTGCTTTGAAAAAAGTAAGTATCTGGAGTGGTTATACAACGGATTTGAGTCAGTGGTTTTAAGTATTAAGTGTTTCCTTTTAAGGGTTTGAAGGTAAAAATACAGTGACATGACAATGTATACTGCATCACTGAACATCTTGTTTACATAATTCAAACAATGTTCTTTTATTTGTACTTATGTAATAAGGTGAACAAATATTAAGAATTAAAGTACATGCATGGTGTTTGTTTTAAAGAAAAAAGTCACTTAGTCTCAGACATCTATGATTTTTGTTCACTTATAGAGCATTGTGTAATATGTACGGTATCATTACATTCACATACCCATCTAATTTTGCTTTCTATTCTGCTTTCCAAACTGCAATCTGTTTCTATGCCAGAATTTTTTGTATATATATCCACTCCACAGCATATAGTATACAGCTAGTGAACAAAATTTGACTACTTCAGTTGCATACTGACCAACAACAAAAGACCGCACGAAGAATAGAGACTACAGACAGCTCTACAAAATACGCAGTTTTAAATATTAGGGGCAGCAAAATATTTATTCATCTATGTTATAGAAGTGACCACAGGCAGGGAGGAACATACATTTTCCAGTCTGTCTAAGGCAGCAGCTAACAGTCTTAAGCAAAACTTCCCCCTAACCTATCGGTCAAATTACTTTTAATTTGAGGAGAGTTTAAGAAGAAAGAAGACTAAAGCTTCCAGAAGATAATCACCAAGTTACAACAAATATGAGAAAACTTTATCCTGTTAAGTAGTTTAAGCATTAACAAAAAGTTGATCCAAGAGACTTCTTAAACAATTCTTTTAGTGTATATTTAGAGTGCTAAAGAAGAAATTAAGGAATTCCAAGAAAAGGCTTTGGAAAGATGGGCTTTTCTGAAGATCGAAGCCACCTTTTGGATGGATAGAAAACTTGCCATGATACTTAAGTTGTATAGTTACTGAATAAGCACCTGCAGTAAAAAGAAATACCTCCCCAAAATTTAAAAGGGCCAATGGAAAACTGAAATATGTGCTTTTGGGTAGATCAAGCCCCTCAATTCAACTGAATGGAAGAATAACTTATAACAATAAGCCAATTGTTTCCAGTTTACTGTTCTCTCTCCCCTAAGAGATCCAGTGATTCACTTTCTGACTTAAAAAGGGATAACCTTGACCCACCCACCCCCTTGCCTGTTTATATAGTGCACAGCTGTTGTATTCTCCATCTAGATTTGAGTAGAGGTGCTCTGAAGGGGGGCAGAAATGCCTTGGTAGGCTAGTCAAAATGCTCTGAACTTTAGTATATTTATCTGCGATCAAGACTCTGCTTGGGATCATATACTCTGAATTTGGAAAGAGTCTAAATGTGCATTCTAGTGTATTTTGGACATGTCCATCACTAGGGTATTTGAAGATGGTGGATAATATCCTGGGAGACATTTTAGAGGATCTGTCCATCAAAGGAGAGATTATAGTACCTTCTGAAGAACTTCTAAAGGTAAATCCAACTTTGTATCTGTTCAGCTGATAAACCGTCCATGGCCAACCTTGAAGAAGCCTCATAATCTTGCCTACAGAGTTACATAAGTACAAGCTGCCACATGACCCAACTGAGGCAGACTTGATGTGGTTCTTGGATGAGCCCAATGGCAAGAAATGAAGGGATTCATCATAGAAAATCTCTCCTAAGGAATGTATGCCCTTGCAACTGGAATGTAGGACCACCCCTATGAATTATGTAGGCTAAATGCTGGTGAGAGCAGTTGTCTTGATTGATCCTGAAGCTTGAACAACAACTGTAGAACTGTGCAAAACATCCCTGTTGAGCTGACTGACCTTGAATCAGCCAATCACCTAGAGAGTGATACACAGGGAGGCCCTGTCTTCTTAGGTGAACTGCTACCATATGCAGGCTTTTAGTAAACATCCTTGGAGCTGTAGAAGGCTGAACACGAACTCTGAATTGATGGTGAAGTCTGTTGACCACAAAACATAGATACTCCTGTGAGCTGGATGAATCGACACATGGAAGTAAGCATTCTGCAAGTCCACAGTAACAAAACAATTCATAGGATCAAAGAAGGGATTATGGATGAACTTGTTGAGATGTTTAAGATCTAAAATTGAACACCATCAATCTTTCTTCTTTGGTATGAGGAAGTAGTGGGAACGGAACCCTTTGCCTTGAAACTCTGGAAACACCTCCTCTACTGCACCCAATCAAGGAAGAGTATCTCCAAGCACAGCAGGATTTCATCAGAAGAATCCCTGAAAAGGCATGGGGTGGCGGAGCAGAGTTGTCAGAGGCTGAAATTGAATTCAGTATCCTTTCTAGACAATTTCTGAGACCTCTGGTTGATAGTAATTGCAACCCGTGAATCCACAGAAAAAGAAAGGCAAGTATCAAAGGGAAGAGAGAAGGGATAAAGATCCTCTATAACTGGTCAAGGACTCTTAACCAAAATATTAAACATTCAAACTCTGGCCTGATGAAGAGTGCACTATCCCTGGAGAAAGAAGGCCTTCTTCTGAAACAGGTCTTTTTCTAGAAAAAAAATCAGGAGCCCATCATTGATAAGGATATGACAGAGGCTTTTATCTGGAGAATGATGAAGCCACTTTGCTTTCTCTGTCACAGTGTGTAAAGACTCAGAGACCAAAGCGTCACTCCGGAGTATTTCAGACAGTGAAACACTTCATCAGTTCTAGATCGAAAAATGTCATGGCCTCAAAAGGCAGGTCTTCAATAATGGCCTGAAACTTCTTTGGCATACCTGATGACTGCAGCTGTAATTTTCTTCCCCTAGTGACCACAGTTTGACCTGGCTGGAGTGTCAGAAGTATCCACTGAGGCTTGTAGAGCTGTCTTCACCAACTCACTTTCTGATGTCACTGCATTCAATTAGTTTCTGGTCTCTTGAGGTCTTTCAGACTGCTGTAAAACTTTGTCCCCTTTCAGAAAATTATATTTAGCCAATAAGGCATGATAATTGGCTATACAAATCCGCAAACTAACCGATGAGTAAGCTTTTCTTTCCCAAAGATCCATCTTTTTGGTCTCCTTATCCCTGAGTGTAGACCTAGGGAACCCAGAAACTTAGGTTTTTCACGAACTGCCCTTACAACCAAAGATCCAGGTATCTGGGTGTACCCAAAGTACCAGATCCCTTAGGGGTGACTTGGTATCTGCAATTTGCCCTGTTAGGAGGTGGCCAAAATAGAAGCTGGGGTCTGCCACATGTTGTTAGCAGCCTCAAGAATACTTTTGTTAATAGGCAGGGCCAGACAACCCTAGGACTCCAAGTGCATGTCAAATAATTTATGAGATTTGTCCTGGACCTCTAAGGAAATCCCTAAGGTATCTGTCATTCTTTTAAGGAAGTTCTGAGAGGACCTGAAATACAGTAGAATGTCAGAGTTAGGAACACCAGAGTTACGAACTGACCGGTCAACCACACACCTCATTTGGAACCAGAAATATGTAATCAAGCAGCAGCAGAGAAGAAAAAAAAAAAGCAAATATAGTACAGTACTGTGTTAAACTACTAAAAAAATAAAGGGAAAGTTTAAAAAAGATTTAACAAGATAAGAAGCCTGTTTCTCTGCTTCATTTATTTAAATTAAGATGGGTAAAAGCAGTATTTTTCATCTGCATAGTACAGTTTCAAAGCTTTATTAAGTCAATTTCAGTTGTAAACGTTTGAAAGAACAACCATAATGTTTTGTTCTGAGTTACGAACATTTCAGAGTTACGAACAACCTCCATTCCTGAGGTGTTCATAACTCTGAGATTTCTACAATAGTCTATAGTGAACTTATTAGATGGAGTCATGACCTTGTCAAATGATGACAAAGGGCTGATCTTCACTACGGGGAGATCGACGCTGTTGCAATCAATGCAGTAAGGGTCGATTTATCAGGTCTAGTGAAGACCCGCTAAATTGACGGCAGAGCACTCTCTGGTCAATCCCAGTACTCCAGCTCCCCGAGAAGATTAAAGTAAATGGATCGGAGGGCATCTCCGATTGACGCAGTGCAGTGAAGACACCGGGGTCAGTCAACTTAAGCTACGTCGACTCCAGCTATATTATTCACGTAGCTGGAGTAGTGTAACTTAAGTCCACTTACCCTGGTAGTGAAGACAAGCCCAAAGATATGGCTAGAGCAGGGGTCGGCAACCTACTGCACACATGCCAAACACGGCACGCGAGCCGATTTTGAGTGGCATGCTGCCTGCCCAGTGAGAGGAGGCGGCAGAGGGGAGGAAAGCACCATGCTGTGGGGAGAAGCGGGGGAGGGGAGAAGCTTGGCTGCCGCAGGACCAAGCTTCTGCCTCCTGCCCCCACAGGGGAGAGCAGTGGGGGGGGGTCCTGGCCCCCAGCCCTACTCAGCCCTCCCCTCCCACCGCTCTCCCCTGCGGAGGCGGGAGGCAGAAGCTTGGTCCTGCGGCAGCCAAGCTTCCTCCGTCCCCCGCTTCTTCCCACAGCATGGTGCATTCTGGCACCTCCTCCTTCCCATCCCTCTCCCTGCCGGCAACGGCCCTTGGAGGGGGAGGGGGAGCTGAGCCAAGTGCAGCATGCTCCCTGCTCCATAGAGCAGGCAGAGAGAGGTAGGGATGGGCCTTGGGGAAGGGGATGGAACAAGACATATCCCTCCCAGCCCCCTGCCATGAGCCGCTCAGGGCAGGGGGCTGGGAGCACCCCCATGAGCCGAGCACCCCAGCCTTCTGCCCTGCACCCCCCACACACTCCAGCCCTCTGCCCTGACCTCGAGTCGCCCCCAACACCCAGGCTTCTGCCCTGAACCCCCCCAACACCCAGCCTTGTGCCTTGCACCTCCACACACACCCCAGCCCTCTGCCCTGACCTCGAGTCACTTCCAACACCCAGCCCTCTGCCCTGAACCCCCCACACACACCCAGCCCTCTGCCCTGCACCTCCACCCCCCCAGCCCTCTGCCCTGACCTCGAGTCCCCCCCACACCCAGCCCTCTGCCCTGACCTCGAGTCCCCCCCACACCCAGCCCTCTGCCCTGAACACCCCCCACACCCAGTGGGCTGAGCAGGCTGGCAGCATAAGATCAGCATTTTCATTTAATTTTAAATGAAGCTTCTTAAACTTTTTGAAAACCTTGTTTACTTTACATACAACAATAGTTTAGTTATATAATATAGACTTAGAGAGAGACACCTTCTAAAAAAACGTTAAAATGTATTACCGGCACACGAAACCTTAAATTAAAGTGAATAAATGAAGACTCGGCACACCACTTCTGAAAGGTTGCCTACCCCTGGGCTAGAGAATAGGCTAATCCTTGTATTCCTACATTACAGTGGTTCTCTACCTGCGGCTCAATCAGCACAAAACTGCAGCCCATGTCACATCCTCAAGGCCATACAAGTTGTATATGTATTGTGTGGATGTGACCCACATAACAGAGAGCTGCATATACGGCCCACAATGGTAAATAGGTTGAGAACCACTGCTCTATTAGATCTTTCCCATCAATATGAGGTTCTAACTCAGCAGTTTGCAGGAGCTCTTGATGAAATGATTAGGATTCTCCAGCAGGATCCGTAGGAGGTGGCAGCAATTTTACTCTGGACCTCAATGCAGCCAAATAAGGAGTTGATAGAAGAGGCTGAGGGTTCCATGGAAGCTAAGAGGGCTAGGTCTGCACTGTATAAGAGGAAGGCATATCATGCCACAGAGATGAGAACCAGGGGATTTAAGACCTCTCTGAAGCATGCTAGCAGCATGAGCTCTCAGAGCCAGCAGATCTCTTCTCCCAGAGTTGTCTCTCTAGTAGTTTGGGCACTTGTTGAAACTGGGTTCAAAACAAGAAGAGACTTCTCTTGAGGGGACCCCTCAGAATCAGCTGTACTTCGCGTACATTTTTCCATTAAAAAAACATTTTAAATGAGCATCAATAAGACCTCTGTGTATGCTTCAAAAAAGCATTACATATTTGATAAAGATGTGAGACTCCTCTAAACAAAGCAAACATTTTGAATGTGCATCATTAGCAGCAAAGCTATCTCAGGTAAGGTAGAATTTAAAGTCCAAAGACCTGTTTTCCACCACCAGATTTACTCTCAGTACAGAGGCAAGACTAAAGACAGAAATGTTAGGTTTTATTTAAACCGGTTGCCTAAAAACAATAAAAAAAAATATTCAAAATTGCACTAATAACAACCCTAAACTGTCAAAGCTACAATGAAGCAGAAAGACCCCTGATGTTCCAACTTGCTACCACAGGCAGTGTGAATGAACTGAGTGCCAGTTGGGGCTGATCCATCTTTTATAACCTTGCTGTAGGGGTTGAAAGAGTATACAGGGTGTACTGCACAGCCCCAGTGGACACTGCTGGCTAAAAGATTCTGGGCTTATATGCAAAAGATAAATGTTTCTACAATGGGACCACATGGAAAAATACTCAAAGAACTTGCATTGCTGATATCTGTATTGCATCTGTGGATGGATAACTTCAATTTTCACTCAAGTCAATATGGCATTATGATCACTAAGCTTATTTTTTAAATAAAGATATTTGTGCTGCTCAAGGACTTAATGGTATTAGTATTAAATAGTATTAATTAATATTAAATAGTAGACTATTTAAGCCAAAAAATGTAGTTCTAGTACAAGAGATTGTCTCCTACCTAATATAACAATCTCATGTCCACAAAATCCAGAAAACAATTTTTTTATAGGAAGATTAACTCTATATCACAAAATTTCTGCCTAATGCTTTGTAAGCTACGCTTGGATGCTGTTATCCAAGTTGTGCACACAGACTCATTTTGCCTGTGCACCAGAAGAACCACCGCAAAATACGGTGTTCCCCAAAGGAAACTGGCCAAAATGTCCAAAAAGAGATTTTGATCTTCAAATGTTTTATAAACAGTTTAAATAAAAATGGAAAAGCATAAATTTAAAGTGATGGCAGCATCCTTTTAAGGTTAATTACAAGACATTAATTCATCTTAGAATCTCATTTTGGAGTTCTTTAGTGTTTCTGCATACTAAAGTGCACTGCTGAGTGGACTCCTGTTAAACAGAATACATTGTACTAAATATTCAGAAAATATAGACCAATGGCTCCTCTTGGATTTTAACAAATGGGTTTATGCTTATATTACTCCAATCTTAAACTTGGTCCATTCACTCCTAGTAAAGTAAGATAATGACTTCACAATAGTGCTTGGTGCAGGCAGTTCCATGTGTAGTAAACCTAGCTGAATCCCGCCACATGAGGGTCACCCCATCCCCATTACCCAGCCCACTTGCTTATACCCATGACTGTCCCTGCCTCCCGTATGGGTGGTGGACCCTCACCGTTTATCGACTGTCTCCTGATCCCACCCACCGGTTACCCACCCCTCATTGGGGACATTGCAGTGTGTATATACTATGTGTGCTGCCCAGCCCCAAAGCACCAACATACCCCCTTACTCTGCATGTTACCCCCAATGACCAATGACTAACGCTTCAAATTTTCTGTATCGTTTATTTCTTTAAATATTTTCTTGCTGGTGAAAAGAGGTTACTGTTTTCCCCTCAGTGTCCCCCATTAAGTAGTGTGAATGGAATGGAGAAATGCAGATGGTATATTTCACCCAAATCCCTCAGAAGCACTGGAAGGTGACTGGTGGGAGAGAAGACCAGGACAAAAGTATTGGAAGCGAGCCAGGGAGGGGAGGAATTTGGGGCAACCTCACTCATTCTTCCCTCCCCCCCGCCCATTCACTTAATCTCATTTTTGCCTGTGTGTTTAATTCCACTCTGACCTCAAAAGCCTCCCAATTATCACATTAGCTCCACCCACCCCACATCCTACATCTTTTTCAGTCCCTGGAACCCATTTGTTCTTTCCCCATCTCTTCCCTTTCAAAGTGGGGAATGGATGAAACCAGACGCTGCCTTCCCTCCCTCCCCTATTCTTGCTAGCCATGATCCAGTGAAGGAAGCAGCACTCAGGCACCTTTTTCGAAGGTGTCATAGCAGCTCCCACTAACCATGTGAATTTCACACTCACTTTAGTCTTCGGAAAAATAAATACTTATCACAGAGAAACAAGTAAGAGGGGAGATATTCTTTTCAAGTTTGCAAGCCAGTACTACATACAACGAAAAGTAAAATTATTTTAAAAACAGTAGTGTACTATCTGCTTAACACAAAATAATGTATAAGAAACAAGTTAATTACTGCATTTGGTGTATCCGAAGAAGTGGGCTGTAGTCCACGAAAGCTTATGCTCTAATAAATTTGTTAGTCTCTAAGGTGCCACAAGTACTCCTGTTGTTCTTTTTGCATTTGGTGTATTGCTCAAGTTAAAAATGTTAGACTCTAGATTTACTGGCCAGTATTAAAAAAAAAATCATATTTAAATTAAATGTCCAGCTTTTGCCTAAATAAAATAGATTACCAGGTCTAAAGTGGCTGAGTCAGTTATGTATTGCTGCTTCCAGTATTTTTCTTTAGAACTTCTCATTATTTCTTGAAATCTCATAAGTATTTAAAAGAAAACTCAACCACAAATCGCATTTAAATTCTCAAAACTCTGCAATAAAATACAAGTAAACGTGTTACAATTTGAGCATCTGCTTCCCCAAGACTAGCACATGGCATTTATAATTTTGCCAGTCCCTTTAAGCATTTGTTTAGGATAGGTTATGAAGTATGCAAGTCACCTAAAGAATCTTCAGGCAGCAGTAATAATTTGGCCTTATTCAGAAGCAAAGCATTTGATTCACCTCATGAGAGGCACTGATAAAAAGAAACAGCATTGAGCATTTCAACACAAAGCAGAAAAATGCCATGCAAAAGCAGTAATTTAAACGTGCAAGGGACTAGAAATAGCCTCTTACACACATTGTCAGCTGCTGCTAACAGCTTCTCTTGTTCAAGTGCATAATCTACACATTTAGTGACAAAGCAGCTGTGTATCACCACTACCCTCGTCTCCCAGCAATCCAGATTCTACATTTACCAAGGACAAAATGCATACTATATAGATTGTTGTTTTTTACTCAGGTGCTTTTTTTTTTTTTTTTTTTTTTAAAAACATCCATAAATGTGAACTTGTGATTGATAGCCAAGCCATTTTAAAAATAGAAGGCAGATGCATACTTACTCATTTATGCAGTGAAACCAATTTAGAAAACCCTTTAAAATATATGCAGACAATTACAGTATTTTGTAGTGTTAGACAAAATACATGGGTTTAGTCCTTTCAGTGTCATGTCTGATGAACAAGGCCAGAATTTCCTGCAGTTTTTTGTTACAAATACTCTGCCATCACATAAGTGTCAGTAGGCTACGTTGACAGTACTCTACACTCTAGGGCCAGGTTCTATCCAGGTATTTACATAGCCTCATGACTAGCAGATGGATCACCCAGAAAAATTCATGAACTTTTTCTGATACTGCAGTAATTGAGGGTGCCACACATCAGGCCATCATATGTGACATTGTGGAGAAGTTAAGAAAATTCTTTGCATTGGTCTCCACTACCGAGGATATGGGGGAGATCCTCACATGCGAGCCATTCTTTTTAGATGACAAATCTGAGGAATTGTCCCAGATTGAGGTGTCAACAGAGGAGGTTTTGAAACAAATTGATAAATTAAACAGTAATAAGTCAGCAGGATCAGATGGTATTCACCCAAGAGCTCTGAAGGCACTCGGATATGAAATTTCAGAACTAACAACTGTGGTATGTAATCTATCGCTTAAATCAGCTCTGTACTTGATGAGGGTAATTAATGTAATGCAGATTTTTTTTAACAGTCTCCAGAGGCAATCCTGGCAATTACAGGCCAGTAAGGCTAACTTCAGTACCAGGCAAATTAGTTGAAACTATAGTAAAGAACACAATTATCAGACACAGATAAACACAATATGAGTCAATATGGCTTTTGTAAAGGGAAGTCATGCATCACTAATCTATGAGCATTCTTTGAGGGTGTCAACAAGTATATTGTAAGTCAAATATACTTGATCAACAGGCTTAGTACAAGTACAAGTGAATCCTAAAGACAGGCATGCTGGAAGGACGATGCTGAAACCCTGATTGATAACTAAGAAGCCAGTTATAAATAATCAGGAACAGTTGGGACTGACTATTTAGCACTTTCAGACAGACATTCTAGAGCAACTGGCAGGGGCTTTGAAAGTTGTTTCCCATCATAGAATCATGACAGAAATAGAAGAGAGGCTGGATTCCCTTGTCTTCCACTAAAATAGATCTTACTCAAAAACATTTTTACAAGTCTGACAGTAGACTGATTTAGCCTCCCGGAATACAGAACAAATCTGATCCTAACTAATGAAGTCTCATGTTAATCTGCAACAAATTTGTAATTAAATTAGTTATTCACAAAGTCACAGCAAACAAACTTGTGGAGGTCTAGGAGATATCAGGTCAAGCAGGAACTAATTTTATTTCTTGGCTAAAGCTAGAATAGGAACTCTCAGACTGGAAAGAACCTAAAGCTGTGTAAGGCACTACATTAGTTAGTTGCAACTTTTAGGAACTACACTCAAAAGCATATATGTTCGCTTCATCTTATTTATACATGAGCAGATGTTCTAAAACAGTGGTTCCCAAACTTTTGTACTGGTGACCCATTTCACATAGCAAGTCTCTGAGTGTGACCCTCTCTTATAAATTAAAAACACGTTTTTATATATTTAACATCATTATAAATGCTGGAGGCAAAGCGGTGTTTGGGGTGGAAGCTGACAGCTCACGACCCCCCCATGTAATAATCTCATGACCCCCTGAGGGGTCCCGAACCCCAGTTTGAGAACCCCAGTTCTAAAATAACCACTGACAGCAGTTTTCTTTTGAGACAGAAATGTCCTAAATGGTATTTGCAGGAGACTTACTTGTCACAAAGAAGTTACCATGCCTCAAGCAGTTTAAAAAACTTCTGGTAAGAGTAGCGGTTTGCACATAAAAGTGCATCTAAAAAGTATAGTAGGAGTGAGAGCTCAGTGACCAAACACAGTACAATGTGCTGCCAAACCAGCCTTAAGAACAATTGTGAATATTCATGGCCAGGGGAGAATGGAAGGATCTCTGAATATGAGTGCTAACCCACCCTTGTGGCTACAGATGGTATGCTATATAATAGTTACAAAAATGCAGGAGCTGTGGGTATTCAATAAAAGAAGGAATGTATAAAGCCAAGAAACTCTCCCAAACCACCTCCTCCCCAACCCAAAACTGGTCTAAATGACGTTTTTCAAAAGTTTCAATGCCATGGAAGCCTTGTTTACATTAACATTCTTATTGTTGCTACTAAACTGGCAGAGCTCAATTAACAGGGGAAATTTTGCAACCCTCCCCCCAGAATAAAACTAGCTTAAATACAAATTCCTGATTCACTAAACTGAGCAACCTCCACTAGCAGAGTACAACTCAAATGGGACTCCATAGATTCACTGTTGAAAAAAACCTGTGTGTTACATGGACTGCAATTTCTCCTCCCGCCCCCATACACAAGGTATCTGCAGAAGAATTGCAATTGAAAGAGACTGCAACCATCTTAAAGAGTCAAAGCTGGTGGTTTTAATGGATTTAATGTTTTTAAAGCAGCAGCAGGCATTTGCTCGTTCCAGAACAGCCTGTGTAGATTTATTTTAAGCTAATTACCTTTAGGTGGAAAATATGACTTGCTTTCAGCTTTGTGAGGCCAGTCCACCACAAGAGGTCCAAACCTACGAAAGCTGGCAGTGATTTCATCTACAAAAACAAATAAGGAATCTTAAAGAAAATCTGAAGATTAAAAGTGGCAAAAAAAACATTCTTGTTTAAGAAAATGTTAGAGACTGAATTTTCTGAAGCTATTGAAAAAACAGGAAAAACTGAAATGATGAATACGTGAACCTTCTTGAAATAAATATGCTTTTTTACCTCTACAATACTTTGTTGCTTAAATACCACTAGTTTTGCCTTTCACTATGCAGCTTCACAGACTAAAAGCAGATGTGCAGCACTGTTACAAGACAGAATTTTCTGTATTAGTAGTAGTAATGATGAAAACCAGAAGCCTTAATACAGATTTGCCACATTATTTTTTTAAAACAACCAAAACAAGATGAATCTGAACCATCTTAACTCTCAGACTTCGGAGATTCAAAATCTGGATCTGAGATTTCTCAAAGTATGGGATACTCACAATCAGAAACTGCATTTGATCTATTAGAAAGGGTGTGTATTGCAAACACTGAGCTGAACTCTGAATTCTGGTTGAGGCCTACCTCTAGATATTTGTGGTTAAAAGTAATTAGCTTACCAAACAAACATTATTTAATCACAGTTTTAAATACAGACATACATACCCCAAAAAATCAAACCAACCAAAGAAAAAAAGAAGTTATTCCACATTTACAGGCTGTTTGTTTTGCAAGGAACTGTAACTTTTCTGAAATGTTTTTGCAACTCTTTTTATAGAAGGAATATTAGTCTTAAACAAATGGATCTGGAAGAAAGGAAAAGCCCAAGTCTAAACCAAGATTTCATTATTTTTAAAAATTCCTGTACTATGCATTCCAATAGAGCTTTATGAACTGTAACTCACAGCAAAGGTTGGAGATCTGGCTTCTGTTCCTGTTGGAGTTGCTTAAACAGAAACTCAAGACTCAAACCTTTTGGTCAAAATAAGTCCCATGGGAATATAGGGCAGTGTTTTCACAATGTTTGATGTTTAATATTATTTCTTTAATATGGTATTACATGGTTTGGCAAAAAGCTTACTACAAAGTCAGCTTCAAAAAAAGCCTTTCTTTCCCTTGTGATGCATCCTTAAATTCCTGTACATGCTTAGTTAATAGTGGATTCTTGGTGTGGTAGGCAGGAATTGAAGAATATCCACAATGGACTGTGGTGAAAATAGGTGTTTTATTAATAAAACAGATCCTCAATGCAAAAAAATAGGATTGTTGACAATAACCTAAATATCTTTTTGCAACCACACTAAATAGGTCACATTTATAAACTGATTCACTGTAAACATCTGTTAGAAATACTCAAGTAAATGGAGTCTCATTTTATTAACTAAAACCTATTTTTATTACAATGATGGACATATTTAACAAGTATAGGCTGCCATTTTTCTCTCTTTTTTTTCTTTCCCACCATGATTAAGAGATGAAGTAGTCCAGGACTTTTGAGGGCTTTCACCAGTCATTTAACCCTGTATTTCCATCAATTTCTTCACTTTACGTACATAGACACTTTATATACATAGACACACACCATTCCTGTGGAGGTTACGTGCTTACTAGGGCATATCAATCCATCACTCCTCCACAGAGACTGACAGCCTCTTCCAACCTATAGCAATCTGCAAAAATTCCAAGCAGATTCCCAAACTCAAGTTGCCTTTGTAATATTACAACACACTACCAGCCACATAGCCAGGAAAAGTCAGGATTTTTATAAAAGAAAACCAACTCCCACCCCCACCAATTGTACACATCACGGATTCACAGTACCTTCATCAATGTCAGGAGGCAGACCTCCAACAAACACCTTTCTAGAATAGCGTTCCACTCTTTCACCATTCTGACAGCGAGTTGGAGAGCTGAGACCCGATGATAAAGACTGATCACCATGACTGTCGTCTAGGAAGCCATCTTCAAAAGGAAAGAGTGAAGACCGACCTGTAACAGATTTGGGAGTTTCTAGAATTAAAATTTTCTGGAGAAATAAATGTTCCTTGAAGAACCCAGGCCTACTTAAATATGCCATTTTTTAAAGTTATGTTTTACTTCAACAGAATTAACAGTTTACTCTAAAGACTAGATATTGCAAATGGTACCACACATTGTGTCTACCACCACCATCAGTACTACTGTCTTCAGTAGGACTGTTGGTGGTAGGAAACAATATGTGTGGTCATGTTTACAGGATAAGCTGCAAGAGCACAGCCCTCTCATATGCTAGTGCCCATCACTATCTAGATTATAAAATCAGCTATTGAATGTGCGCAAGATTACAGTTGCCTTTGTTTTGTAATAAAATGAAGTGATAGGTCGGTTTTTACGTAAGTAGGTAAAACATCTTTTTCAGTGTAATTATAAGCAAACTGTTAAAGCAGTTATGTTTTTAATCGCACTCTCCCTTTCTTTCCTTATTTAGTCAAATTACAAAAATAAATATGCAACAAAAATTCTCAACTATAACTAGCTCACTATCTTAAAACACAGACGCTTCTATTAAAGACATTCCACTGTTGCCAATAGCCAGCATTCAAGCAAGTGTTTTATTATAGGTGTCGTTTACGTTTTCCCAAAGCTACAGTTGGATAACCGTTAAGTATGAAATAGGTATTTCTTCTAACTTGAGATAAATGTTTCAGCTATAAATATGGAAACTATTAACTACAGCTGGCTAACAAATGAAAGCAAGGAAAATGATCTGCTTTCACTGTCTAGCACTGTTACTCAGAGAGCCTTGTGAGTGAGATTTAAATTTAAAACAGACCCTCTCAAAACTCTTTACTGTGAAGTTTTCAACAAAAAATATTTTCACTGATTCTTAGAAATTAATGCTACAAGAGATCATTAGGCTACTCCGCTGCCGGATTATTCCCTACAACGTATTTTCTAGTGTTTTTCCAGCTAAGTTTAAGTGTGCCAAAAAGCTGTGGCTATCACCTTGTCCCTCAGGAAATTCAAGTGAGGGAAGACCCAGAACAGAGAGTCAAATGTCAAAGTGAGCACAGGGGAGTTTGAACTGAGTGGAAGTTGGGTAGGGTGGTTTAGCAAGAAGCTTAATTGATTAGCAGGCTAAAATATTTTAAAAGTCCTTTATCAAATAATTAGATAAATCAATAAAAACCAACCAAACAAAAAATCTTATTCTCTACATGAAGAAAAATTACACCTAGCTCAAGCTAGTACCCACTGTTAACACCCAGTTTGACCATGAGAGTAGACGACCAGCAGCAGAATATTCAGGGTGGGTACTACCCAGTTTACCGCAAAGAATGAGTGCCAAATAACTTCTTGGCTTGTGCCCACCTAATGTAAGCAGCTCATGACTCTCATAGCCAAAGTACAGCATATCTGCAGTCCAGAGTTGCAGAAGTGGAGGAGCAGAGGGATGCAGGGTCTGCATATAAGGAACATCATAGAGCTTGCCCACTTCTGAACCAATTTCCCTGAACAGCTGAAGAAGCCAGTCTCATGATTGGGAGAGACTTAGATGGAATGGAAGGACTCCCTCATTTAGATGGGACTCATGTTCAAACTCTGATGCGGCTGAATTTTCCCTCATATAGAGAGGCAGTTGCTCTAGGGGGATGGATTTGTAATTGGAAGATGAACACATATTGTAGAGGATTTGATTATTATAAATATAGATAGCTAGGTATGCAGTGACCAGAAGAAACACTCATTAACTTCTTTATTGGGTGCAAAGATGCTGTATCTCATGAGACATCTAAACAGACTTCCAGATAGTGCTAGGTAGGAGTTGGTGGTTATGGTACATATTGTTATTAATGAAGTAGGGAGGTCTAGAATGGGGAAAAATAGGAACTTAGGGAGCTTAACAGAAAGCCAATAGGTGCTGAGGAGCACTCAAATCAGGTAAAGGATGTCAATAGCACAAAGGTATCCCTTGTATCTAGCAGTAAAGGATAGGCTAGAAATTACAGCTGAATTGGGCAGGGACAGGTTAAGATCAAAGGTAATTTCTGTTAAATTAACAAGGTTTCATTCTAAAAAAATGAAAAAATAGGCACTTGGTCAAAAATAAAAACTATAGATGTTTACATACAAATGAGATGCTTAAAAGGCAAAAACAGATGAACTAGAATGTCAGGCAATGAAAAAGACCTTGACGTAACAGGCATCACTGAAACATGGTGAAATGGCAAATGTCAATGGGATACTGCAATACCTGGCTACAAACTATACAGGAAGGACAGATTAGGTCAAGAAGGTAGATGAGTAGTAGTGCTGAACCTAAAAGATTGCACATACTCTAATAAGATAAATATTCTAACTGGTGATAAAAATCCCAAGTTATAAGAATACAAATATCCTAGTAGGGTTATATTAACAGCTTCCAGAGGAGGAAAAAAGATAGAGGGCATAATGTTGATAGAGATCAAAAAGGCAAAGTCTAAAAACTATAATGGGGACTTTACCCATATATAGTCAAATCTAATAGTAATAGTTAAATGTCACAGCGAGACAAGGTTTAGAGAAGCAATTTTTCAAAACTTGAACAACTGTTTCATGGAATTGATAGATTTAGAGAACACAACAGGAGAGGTTATTCTTGACTTAGCCCGAAGTAACACACAGGATTTAGTTGCATGCGTGTGATGTGTATAGGAAATTCGGAGGCTTAAGATGCAATTGCAAGAGCAAATAACTAAAGATATAAAAACAAGAAAGTATATCAGAAGTAGAAATCCTGGCAAACAAGTGGATGCTGGACCACCATGGGATAGATAAAGGGAGCAATTGAGGAAGAGAAGGATAATGCTGGAAAAATAAATAAATTCCTTGCAATTGTCAAAAAATAGTAGGTTGTGGTAGGCATCTCCTCAAAATTGTTTGACGAAGACAACAACAATAATGAGGCAGTAACAGAGACTGAGGTGTCAGAAGAGGAGGTTCTGGAACTAGTTAAACTAAAAAGCAATAAGTCACCTGATCCAGATGATACATCCAAGAGTTTTGAAGGAAATCAAGAATAAAGTGACTAACTTATTAGCAAAAACAGAGCATCAGCTACTATGACAGATGATGGAAGATTAGCAAACGTTGTACCTATATTTTAAGAAGGCACTAGGGATGATCCAGAAAATTACAGACCAATAAATCTTGCTTTTATACCTAGTAAGTTGGTGGCAACAATAATTAAAAATAGAATTAAAAGACACCCTGAAGATCATGACATGACATGGTCTAACCAGCATGTCCTCTGCAAAGAAAAATCATATTTCACTAATTCATTGGCGTTCTTTGAGCAGTCTTATAAAATAGTGCATGAAGGAGAAACAGTTGACCTAATTTATTTGGATTTCCAAAAGACCTTTGACAAAGTCTGTCATTAGAGGTTACTAAAAAACCTAAATAGTCACGGTGGCAGAAGGAATTACCATCATCTTTCAGAAACTTAAGAAATTGTCATTTACTATATATTGATATAGCACCTAGCACAAGGCCCTGACTTCACTGGCCCCTAGGAGCTGCCAAAACATAAAATGTTAACCAAAAATAAAGGATATCTTCCACTGTTTGCTGTGTTGTTGTAGCTGTGTTGGTCCCAGGATATGAGACACACAAGGTTGGCAAAGTAGTATCTTTTATTGGCCAAGTTTCAGTTGGTGAGAGAGAGAAGCTTTTGAGCTTACACAGAGCTCTTGTTCAGGTCTGGGAAAGGTAATCTGTCACAGCTAAGTACAAGGTGGATCAGATTGCTTAGCGTAAGAAATTAATATGTTTGAATGGTCTCTTACATGTGAAGCGGGCAGTTTACACCTCACATGTCTGTCACAAAATGTGGAATACCTCATCCAGTGCACTAAATGCCCCAGTAACTATGTGGGTGAAACGAGATAATCACAATGCTCTCGAATTAACTCAAACAGAAAATTAAGACAAAAACACTACCACCCATAGGCAAACACTTTTCACAAATGATCACCCTATATCTGACATATCTGTCCTCGTCCTCAAAAGAAACCGGCATAACCCCCTCAAAAGATGAGCCTTAACAACAATACTGGATTTATGGCTCATTACAACACTTTATAACCCACTTAACTCTCCTTTCTCCGAGACTGCATAGGTATTAACTGCTTGCTTAACATATTGTAAGAAATCATTCAAGGTGAATTCCTTATACTAAACAAGCGGTTCAACCTTGTACAGTAGAACCTCAAAGTTATGAACACCTCGGGAAGCGAGATTGTTCGTAACTCTGAACAAAACATTATGATTGCTCTTTCAAAAGTTTTCAACTGAACATTGACTTAATACAGCTTTGAAGTTACTATACAGAAGAAAAATGCTGCTTTTAACCATCTTAATTTAAATAAAACAAGTACAGAAATTGTTTCCTTACCTTACCAAATCTTTTTTTTAAACTTTCTCCTTTGTTTTTAGTAGTTTATGTTTAACACAGTACTGTATTTGCTTTTGGTTTTTTGTGCACCTCTGCAGCTGCCTGATTGCGTACTTCCAGTTCTAAATGAGGTGTGTGGTTGACCAGTCAGTTCATAACTCTGGTGTTTGTAACTCTGAGATTCTACTGTATTTAGCTGTGACACTGAGTATCATTCCCAGACATGAAGAACGCTGTATAGCTCAAAAGCTTGTCTCTTTCACCAGCAGAAGTTGGTCCAATAAAAGATATTAACTTACCCACTTTGTCTCTCTAATAATAGATCAGAAACTTAAGAAAGTTTTAATTGCTATAATTTTGAGAGGGTTCATTAAAAGCTTTTATCTATATATTTTTATATATAAATAAAATAGCCTCTGCAGAAAAGTTTTATAAATATAAGACAGCTCAATGCTTAAAGCAATTTCCTATATATATATAAATTCATAGTTCTGAAAAAGCATAAACATCTAATATAATGTGGTGATTTATAGTTTTATATGGCAGGTGACTAAGACAGAAAAATATGGATGCAAATTTCAGGAGAAATCTAAAGAGCAAGATTCATTAACAAAAAAACACTTCTTTACTCCACCAATTACAATATATATGAGTATTTCACATGGGAAGAAACTGAGATGGGATGAAGAAAGATCTTTTAGGTGAAGAAAGGATATTGGGAGTCACAACTGTTAGAACTTGGCTGGTTTTTTTTTTTTTTTTTTTTTTTTGTTTTTGTTTGTTTGTTTGTTTGTTTTGCCTTTACTGTAAGTTTTATAGTGCCTTAATTATACCCTGTCACACAGTCACCATAGTTAGTGCCACATTCTAAGATTTTCACTCACCTAATAAGACATGTAAATTGAAATTTCTGCCTGGAAATACAAGAGTGGTTAATGGTATCAAAGTGACTTTTTGGGGGGTTAAGTTTTAATTGCTATAATTTTGGGAGGGTTCTCCTCAATTTTAAAAGATTAACTTTCTTCTGCATTCCCAGTGCTGACGTGCATAGATGGGGCCCACTGTTCCATACATTTGTTTTATGCCTATGTTAATTACAATGGTTGTATAACAGACTAGGAGTACTGTGGCAGTGAATGAATGCACCGAAGGGTTTATCATGTCGACATATTGCCCACCTAACTAGAGATTTTTTTCCTGGAGGACAAAGATATTAAATTAAAAATGCAAGATGGATACTTAGTTATTAAAACCTACTAAAAATTCCAGCTTTAAATGTAATCATATTCTATGGCCAAGATTGTCTCCCTACATAATTTCAAATCACAAGCTCATGCAATCTATATACCAGTCTAGCCTCTACCAACATACTGATCTGTCCACCTAAGTCTTCAGTTTTTTTCACAATATAATGCAAAACTCTGGATTGCACCCAATAAAATAAAATACTCCACCATGATATAGTCAGTGATATATTTCACTGCGTAGACAGAACTAAAATGCATTTTTAAATTATTTCAGTGTCATGTAATCAAAAATAAAGATAAAATAAAAAGTATTTGCAAGTTATAGGTGCCAAAAATCTACAATCCGCAGCATTGTATCTTCTATTCGATAAGCCATTTTAAAAAAAAGATTTTAACTGCTGTTGTAGTTTTTTTAAATCTATATTTTCCCTTAAAAGATTTTCTAAATAAAGAGAAAAAATGGTTTTTAAAAGGTCATTCAAATTTCTGAAAGTTTAGCTAAGTAAAAAGGTGGTTCAAACCCTGGAACTGGAATAAATCAGTACTTCAAGCCTCAGAATTACAGTTCCTTACCAGCAGTTTAATTTCATTATTGTTGAATAGTACCATTGATATTAATTGCTCATTTTCATGACTTTTAAATTCACTTAAAGTTGAAAGTCATTGTCCTATAGCAGTGTTCTTATTTCAAGAACCTACAAACACTGAATTTGTCAGCTCTCACTCAAATTAGTATGTGTACCACTGTCATCTGACTCACGTGTCCGGTGTTCTCTTATACTGCATGTGTAGGGTTTGAATTAGCAATTCAAGACACAAAAAATTTTGAAACCATCCTAGGATCAATCAATAAGCTCATATAAACTTAAGAGCTTCTGTTTAGTTGATTTTTTTAAAAAGCTTTATACTAGACACACAGCATTAGGAGGCACAAGGTAGTTACAACGTAATACATCTTATGGCACAACAGCACTGTGTATCTACATACAGGGTAAATTAAAGGTACGGTGGGGAAGGGGGGCAGGGTTGGGTGGTTAACAAGCTTGATATTGTCCACAAAGAATAAATATGTAGCAGCACTTTATGACAGATGATGTACTATCTTTGCAAATTATTTTCAGTTTCAAAGTAGAAAAAAGTTTCCTGAATGTTGAGATGTAATACAAGTGTTTAAATTTAATCAAGTTTTCCTTCATTTGTTTAATTACAGATATGTAATACTAAGAAAGATGACCAGTGTGGGCATTGACAGTATCTTGATTAAGACAATCAAATTTATTTATTTACTGAAAGAAAACAAATCTCACTAATGCAGAAAAGTGTTCCTTGTGAAGCTTATCAATGAACCAGTTAACATTACATTTTCAAAAAACACAATGAGAATTTGAACTTATTTCCCCTTTGGACCACTAAACAATATTAAAAGCAGCACATCAATCACAGAACACTTAAATAACACAAGATAATCATTTGTAAGCAACAAACTGGAAGCTACTGGTTAGAAATCATCATTTACTGTTTTAAATTATGAGAATTAAGAGCTTTATTTTGAAAACAAAGTAAAAAAAATCAATTGAGATATTTATGGCAACTGATAAACCAAAGAGATTGAAAAATTATCATATTGTCATAACATGAACAGCACTAAATATCTGTTTCTCCCACATCCTTAAGTTGGCAAGCAAAACCTTTAGCACATTTTATTTTATTTTATTTACCTCTTCTCCGCCCATAGCTCCTGGCTGCATGTAAACACAGAAGAGAATTGTTGGTACTTTTGTCATAGAACAGAAATTAAATTTAGATTCAGAAATAAGGAAAATGTAGATTTTTATGTTTTTCCCTTTGCACTCTCCCCACATTTTTTTTTAGAATGTAGTTCAGACATTTCAAACAACCCTAAAAAAATACCTTTAAGAAGACATAGCCAAGATAAAATTCTAAGCACATATGCCCTGCAACATTATTCCAGATAGCAAAGAATATTTTAAAATTATGATGCCACACAAATCCTTCATAGGTGTTGGAAGTGGTGATGCACATATGCTATAGTAATTCTAATTAAAGGGAGTAATTGTGCAGGAAAAAAACATTTATAGTTTTGAAAAACTATATTTAAACATCAAAGGATTTAAACAATTAGCCATTCTACAAAAGTGATATAAATTCAATAATTAGTAGGTCATCCAAACCTGTTCATATTGATTTGAATGGCTACAATATACAACTTGAATTTTTTTATGAATAAATCCCAAAAATTATAAAACTTATGATATCTTCATATTGCAAAATGAAGTCACACACACAGAATATGATATAAACTGAAACGGCTAAATGCATTTAAATTTGCTTTCTGAAATTTTAATGCATCATAGAATAGTTTGGAGCATTGTATTTCAAAACTATACTGAGAACTCAGCGCAACAGAACATATCTGTGCCCTTCCAAAATATTTACAATGCAGGTGGCCATGGATCACAAATTTCCCATCCATGGAAAGAAAGGTCAATCTGTAACAGAAGCCAAAAAACTCTAGGTATATGGCAGACAATTGCTCTGCCACTTCTGTTTGGTATTGTGGGCAGGGTGGAGCATATTCATGCAAAGTACAGAATGGGGAGTGCTCCTAATAAGATTCATGATCTGTAACTGCATAGTTGGGGGCTGTTTAGGCCTGGAACTGGAATTTCCTGGTGCAACATTTGGAGGGAAGATGGACTAGCACTGGGCCTGGCCGCATACTGGCTCGACCAATTCTTTAAGGTAAGAGTTGGCGGATGGGGGGGAGGGAAGAGAGCTGGTCTGAGGGGAAATTTCCACCCCTCCTGTTATTACTCATCTGAGGTGGCGGCCTCATTCATGGTCATCCTCCTACTGGAGGAGAGCTGCATCATTCCCTTTATAGCAGATTTTTTGGTTGATGGAAAGGGGGTCATCTTCAAACTACATGTACCATTTCTTCATCTCTTTGAATGAATTTAGAACAAAAACCAGCCAAAATACCAAAGTATAAATGATATTGTAGGATTCAGGTAAAAAATGAAAGACAGTTGGTTATGTTTACTGTGAACATTTAGGCTGCCTCTATACCAGGGGTGGGCAAACTTTTTGGCCTCAGGGCCACATTGGGGTTGCAAAACTGTATGAAGGGCTGGGTAGGGAAGGCTATGCCTCCCCAAACAGCCCCCTCCCACTTCCCGCCCCGACTGCCCCACTCAGAACCTCCAACCCCCCCTGCTCCTTGTCCCCTAACCAACCCCTCCCAGTACCCCTGCCCCAACCAACCCCCGGAATCCCACCCCCTATCCAACCTCCTTGCTCTCAGTCACTCACCCCGACAGGCCCCCCAGGACCCCACACCTATCCAACCCTCCCGTTCCCCATTCCCTGACCCCGCCCCCGCACAGAACCTCCACCCCATCCAACCAACCCCTGCTCCCTATCCCCTGACTGCCCCCTAGGATCCCCCATCCCTTATCCAACCCCCCAGCCTTGGCCCCCTTACTATGCCACTCAGAGCAGCATGTCTGGCAGCCGCACCGCCAGACCGGAGCTAGACACACTGCCGCTCTGCTCAGCAGGAGCTCACAGCCTCGCCGTCCAGAGCGCTGCACCTGTGGCGGTGTGGCTGCGGAGGAGGGGCCGGGAGCTCAAGGGCTGGGCAGGATTGTCCTGCGGGTTGGACGTGGCCTGTGGGCCATAGTTTACCCACCTCTGCTCTATACTATGAGCAAGGTTTGACAACATGGCAATAAAAATCCACCTGAGTCTTTTCTAAACTACAGAATCCATCATTGCTATTACTTCAATACAGTTATGCTGCACCAGTGGTGATTTATGGGTCCCAGTTTTCATATTGATGAATCACTCATAGTTCAAACCTTTGCTGCTGGAGAAAGTTTTCTGCAAGGCTGGGTAGCAAAGCATATAATGGGTTGTATTTTCCCTAATGGCAAAAGGTTGTTTTTAACATGCAAAAGTTAGTATGTACAACCAATTACAAATGTAGCAAAAACAAACAACTGCTCAACTTCAACCAGCAAGATATTAATTTTCTATAACTGAATTTTGCGTTTGTTTGTCTTTTACCCCAACGTTAAATTAGACATTTTGGAGATTTTGCTTGTTCCCCTCTTCAGTTTTTGGGACATTTACAATCACGTTCCTGCAAATTGTCCCAGTAGCAGAATGAGAGTAACAACAGTCCCTGGCTAGGCAGACAAATATATATTGTGAGATCATAATGGAAAACAGGTTTCATTAGATTTCAAAAATAGTAACAGCTACACAATAAGCATGCTCACAACTGATTTTCAATTGTTTATCACTTAATTCCTTTCAAATATGAAACAACCTTCCTCAAAAAGTACTTTACCCACAAAATAAGTTGAGAATGTTTTGGTTCATCCCTGTAAGTTATTAGTGAGTCAAAACACCAAGAACATGAGCGATTTTCCTTGTATTTATCCCACCCACCCCAATTCCATGCTTTATCACCATTTCAAAGGAAAAAATATCATGGAGCTATGTACGTGTGGAAACTGGGTTATAATAGAACATGATATAGACAATTATACCATTACTATCAAGAATGCCATAGTTATGAATGCAATTGAAATTTATACTTAATTTGTAATACACATTTTCATTTCAGACTGTTTATTTTCCTCCCTCTAAGTACTTAAGAGTACCAGGCTACTGCACTAGAATTGCTTAATTTCTAATTTCCTCTATTGTCTCATCCAGACCATGGTCCAACATTACATCCCTTACACAAGCAACATCAATAAATGGGCATGTCTCAACAAGCAAAATGGGTGCATTTTTCCAATCATGATAACTTGGCATGTTTGAAAAGCACTGTTAAGATGCAGGCTAACATGTCAGAAGTGGTGTTAGCTCACCATCTTGTAGCCTTAAGCTAACCTAATTGAAAGACACCCCCTCTCTCTCGTCAGGTTATGCAGTGTTGCTACATTGGCCTTACTAGTGTTACTATCTTATTTATTTACACATTTACTATATGGGACGGTGGATGTCATATTTATACCATTAAAAACATGAAAGTACTGATATTATATTTTATACACACACACATACACACACACACACACACACACACACACACACACACACACACCCCTAAATTTCTCAGGAAAGACTTTTATAAAATGACCTAAAGATAGATATTTAGTGACAACAATGCTCAGATTTTCTGATATGCTGACTAACAAAATGCATAAAGAAAAAATGAAACGACACAGAGAAACTGAGGAACTACACTGTATATAAATTTTTATTCAAAATGTTGTTTAATTAGTTAGTGTTATGGAAAATAAACTGAATGACAACAAAATACCAAAATAAGCTTCATGTGTGCAAGTGAGTGTTACAGTAAAGAGCTTTTCAAGTATCATATTAAAATAACCCAAAAATAAATGAGTCCTTTTACAAGATGTAATATATTCCCAAACTAATTGGTCTAAAATAATCTGAACAGAACTTGATGCTGCCATCCAAAAAAATTATTCAAGCAAACATCACAGAAAGTGGATTATGATATTAAGGAACTCATGGGTTACTAAAATAAACAATTAAAATTAAGCTATAAAAGAAAATGCAGCAGGCGAGTGCTTATCTAGTTGGGACAGCTGACTGAGGCCGGAAAATGGATAAAACAAACACTGAAATGCTCTGATAATATAAACATGATTAAAATCAACCCTGACGGGCCTGTTTATTTTTTTAAATCCCAAATTAATAAAATCATAACACACAATAGATTTAAATAGAAAACCATATGCATTTTTCCCATATGAAAGAAATAAGTCCAATTTCCTCATTTTAAAATATATTGTGGTGATAAAAGTTGGTCATAAAATATAAACATTTATATGAAAATTCCTTTGGACAATTCTATTCAATATTTATATTCAAGTTGATTTTTAAAAAGCGCTAAAACGTCATTAGACCAGGGAATTTGGGAGTCAAAATGTACTTTTTATATTTCATTCAGCAATGTCACTGTTACACATGATACAAAACAAGAATGTTCAATTTGAGATAAAAATTATATAGTACCCTGCCTTGTTTACAGCACAAAGTCCAGGCCATTGCAGACTTAGCTAGAAGGAGTAGTTCAATTAGTATTAGTTTGGTAGTATGGATTTCAGCTAAGTGTGACTCACCAAATCTGAATGTAGAGAGCTTCCAACAGGCTTTGCCCAAAATATAGTTTACAAACACTAATGGGGAGAAAACACTTAGAAGCTAAACAGTTTTGAAATTATTGCTGTGGGAAGGCAGCAATGCATCAACAGGAAAATGAAAGAATCATCTACTTACTGTAATCAATAAGATCACAAGTACAACATTTCTGTGCGGTTATTACTGCTTATGAAATTAGAAAAAACACTATGGTGGAAATGGCAACAGATTTTAGCCACCAGAGAACGACAATCACTCCCCCAAAATGCACTGCCCGTGGTGCCAAATATAGGGCCCTATTTTCATAAACCATATTATGAATAGCTTCAACATGCAAATCAAAGACGAGTGGCAGTCTCGGGTACACTGTAAATAAGAGAGTCTACAATATGAACAGATATAATTCAGGAGCACCATATTTTAGTGACATAATAAAAAGTTTTTCAAAATTGACTTAGTGTAAACTTAATAAATGTGCAACTGAAATAACATTAGCAATTAGTTTCCCAATAGGAGGAATCCACTATGTAAACAATTAGTGTGGACACTATTGTCCTGTTTATACCTGATTGGCTGGATATCAGAGGTTTAATAGCTATTATAAAGTGTAATTTATATATACACATACAAGCACAGCATGCATAAAAATTTTGCTATTTTGAGAAGTGAAGAGTCTATTTACCAGGAATTATACTGGCACAGACTCATCCATGGCAAACAGTAAGGATGTTATACAACTGCAAAATCATAACTGGATGTTTATTTCTCACTTATGCAATTCCCTGACCTTTGGTGGTGTATGATTTGCATAATGACAGCAGAGTTATTTCTCAGTTTCTGGCCAGCGTGCAAATCCCTGAATTCTGATGGACAACAACTTGGAGTGCAGAGATCTGCATAAATATTGTATAGCAATTATGCAGATCTAGGTATTCTAAAGGGTTACTTCCCATTCATGTTTCCACAACGAACATGCCACTTCAACTTCTGACTCCCTTCCTGAGCCCACCACTTCACCTACCTCTAGAAATTCAATATAATTTAATTGAACAAGGAATTGCTTGTATGACAAGGAAGTGGGAGAGAGGAAGTTGAAGATTCTAAGCCTTCTTTAAGGACACAAAGGAGAAGACTATGGTAAAATGGGAAAGGGATTATAGATGGGAAATTGAATAGAGAGCAATTGATAATATGAGAAGAATTTAAAAGTAGAAAAGTCATACATGACTGAGAGGACCACAAGCACATTTCCAGTACAATAAAGTGCTTTCTGTTAACTTGGTAATAATCACATACTGCATAAACTAACTCCTTGAAAAGAAACACGAGCATACTGTAGCAGAAGGGGAAACCAGCACTTTTTCAAGCCATACACACATCGTGTTGTAGGAAAATAGAAAAAGGTAAACACCAAGAGTGAGTGAGTCTAGAGGATGATGTAATTAGTAAAGCCAAAGTAACATAAAATGCAGAGCAAAGGATTCTGACAGTATAGTAATAATAAATAAGGTAAGACTTGGAACTGTGGCTAGGAATAAGCATTGAGAGAGACAGATCTTAAAAAGGGAGCAGGGACTATTTTAACAGCCTAGAGAATGGAAATGAGAGCTGATTTATTAATAGTAATCTAAAGAATCAAAAAGTTATTCATATAACCCAATCACTATCCAATATTAAACAGTTTTTAACAAGGTTTGGAATACAGAGATGTCAGCTTTAGTACCATGGCTAACATCCCATTAAAAAAATCCTTTTAACCTTTTATAAAAGATGAAAGAAAAGAAAAAAAAAAAACAGTTAAAGCATTTTAAATGTGAAGTATTAAATAAGGCATTTTCTTTGTTCCCTTTTGCTTTAGCTGGAGAGAATTTTGGAGGGGAAAAACCCTTGTTTTACAGTCTTTTGTGGTATCAACGATGGTAATAACTGTGCTTTTGCGGGGAAAGTGAAGAAGTTAGTTGACATGGGCTGGAGTGGTCATAAGCTTAACACCGTACTTAAATGGGATCAGTAAACTACTTTCTATTTCAATTAATTTAGTCTTTTTGTCGTCTGCTTGCATCTTTTAAAAATAATTTTATCTATAACAGGACATTGTGACAATTTATGAACTTTCACTCACTTTTAATTGTTGAGCTGACAATTAGGGTATATTTGTAGGCCCAGCTATCACAACATAATGCACAATAATGCGGATGCCAAAAGGTAAATACAACCTGCTCTGAAAGCAAGGAGGTAGGGAAGCGGGGGCGGGAAAAATGTGGTTATATGTCCCATACTTAAGTCTGAAACATGGTCATGTTAGTTGGAGGACATGTAACAAGAGACAGCAGAAGACATTTCACATTATATTAATTACCAGCCAACATGAAACTGCTTTGTGTTAACTCAGTAATTACTATAGTACTGTCCATAGCGTCAGATTCAGAAACCTTTAGTCTCAGATTTCAGGATATGGTTATCACCACTAACTGTGATGTCATATATAGATGATAAAATTAAGGTATTTGGATAATGTACTAACTGTGCTCAGTTACAAAACTGTTACATAGAGTAAATGCTATATCCTTCACAGTATGAAGATGTTTTAATGACTTTAATGGAGCTTCTTTTGAAGTAATTCAATAATTTTGCTAACAATGTTTATTTCTTATAAAAAGGCAGTTAATTAAGAGCAGTTCAGGACCATCTCACTTTGCATGGGTTACTATCTTTACTGTCACCATTACTGTCTCTCAGAAAGAATAAGGATGGGCATGAAGACCAGTTATCCTCTTACATGGAGTAGAGAAGTTTGTGTTCATGACAGGTGCCAGTTTGGAAGCTCTGGAGACAGAAATTCTCTATATAGAGCTTCTCTACATTGTCCTGCCAACATGCCTCATCTAAGCCTGAAGAGGTCACTTTTATATTCAAGTCTGTATTTCAGTCTCCATTCCCAATCAATCCTTGTTGTGTCCACTGGAACTGCCAACAATAGTGCTAACTAATGTTAATTGTGGTGACACTTTTTGGTATGCTAATATATGCACTAGGAAATGGACTGTGACCCACTCATTTCACGGAGGTCACTGAACAGCTATTAGATGGCAACAGCTTTCCACCAGCCCAGGATGCATTTTTACTAAATCTATATTCCTTTGCCAATATTGAGCTGTCCCACTCCACCTGCTGTAACAGTAAGACAAGCTATACCAAAGTTTTTAACAGTTTATTCCATGAAACAGTCTGTAAAAAATGTCATAAAACAAATGGGATACATGGGGGAAAATGGGAATTATATGTACTATTTCCAAGTGAAAAACTGAATTTATAAAAAGTAAAATCTCACTCCACCCATGTATTTACATTCATAACAAAAGAATGGTATAAGAAAATACCATCCAAGGACAAATGAGTCAGTATATAGCATAGTAAAGCTACAAAAAGGCAACTATGTTTATTGTATATAATTTTCTGTGGAACAGCAATTCACCAGACTATTTTCTGCTTTGCTTAAAAACTGGCAGCTTTGTCGGGACTTTTGAACCTTACCTAGTTGTCTGTGGCACAATTTCAGTGTGACCTGTAGCCCATAGGATTATTTTGCTAGCTATTATATCCTACTAATCCAGCCAGCAGTATTAAAAATATGTTTCTTTTTCTGAAATTAATCCATTTTATTCTTATATTTTATCAGTATTAATTCCTTGGAATTTAGGATGTGTTGAGGCATGTGTTTCCTAAAAAGTTTTGCTGAAATGCAAGAAACCTACTGGCCTGTAAGATCTGCTATATAGTAAAAATCAGAATTAGTTATAAATATGTCAGCCTAAAAGCTGGCAACCTTTGGCACAGATAAGAATGGTCCCTGAACTTTGGGGAACCAAAGGGAGGAACTATCCACATCACAGGTTTATCCAGCTTTTACAACTGGTTGGTAACCGCAGGGTACACCACAACTCAAGGTCATCAAGAGAGCCTAGGTTGGCGGTTTTGGAGTGAGATAATCCTTATTAATATATTTAGAAAGTAAGTGTCAATCCACTAACCTATAGGAGAAGGGTACCCATAAATTTCTTAGGGTTCGGAAACAGGATTTGGGTATAGTAGGTTGGATCTGAATTACATAGGTCAGGATCCTATAAAATATCTTGTAAGAGAGTTAAGTTAGTGAGTTCTTTTCTTAAACCTTCTTGTAGCTGCTTTGGAGTTGGTTCTTTTCTTCTTCTATCATGTTATCAACTCAGCTTGTGCAGTATAGTATAACTATACAACATTCCTAACCATTGGGGAAGTCAGCACCATCGCGTAATCGGGCATGCCAGGAGCGAGGCTGGTCCTTCACCTCCTATTATTGGGTCTTCAAGGAAGGGTTTGAGTATGTTAGGTTAAGGTACTCATAATAGAAATGTTACTACCAGGAGTTTTGGAATTCTTTTACTGTTTTGCAGTTATAAGTTTCATTGCATTTCTTATTTTATCAATTTGGTATTGTCCTCAGTGTATGTGTTCTTGCCAAGCACCCCGAGAGTCCTCTCCCGATATACAACTCTCTGAGTTCTTGAACTCTGTAGTCTGAATTGGACAAGAACCTATAAATCTTCTGGTCCAGATGTGATCAGTGGCAAGAACTAATTCATCAAATTCAGGTCAACAATGCCAAAATATGTCTTTATTCACTCATTCCCTACAAACAGGGACTGTTCCTCCCTAGCCACACACCCTCATCAATGCCAATAAAACATCCTTTAAAGCATGAAAGGGAAGAACTTGAAGAACACACAGGGTTTTTAAAACCTTACACTTTTGCAAGGTAAATTTAATGTTTTAACAATGTGCGAAAAATTTCTAGGGCCAGTTTTGAAAGGTTGCTTATTTGGTTAAGCAAATTTAGGATGAAGACAAGTAGAATGTAATGACAATATTGCATTAAGGCTATCCGTTGTTTCCATGAAGGAAAAACGGAAGAAAACTGAAGCATTGCAATTTTAATTGCATCTCAAATAGTTCTGTGAATCTGATGAAAAAAGCAGAGTTTCAAGGACTGCCATTTCCCCACATATCTGCTTATAAAATCTACAACTGGCATGAAATTGCATTTGAAAGACTATCCTATTGCATGTGTACAAGAAGGTAGAGTAACAATTTCTATGGGAATTGCTGAATATCCTGTCTTTTGTATGTTTTTTTTTTAAACATTTAAACCTTATTTCTTTTTATGATACATATTGTCTCAAGAATTAGCTGCACCATTTCAACAATAACAAATCTTAAGAAGACTGAACTGGAACATTAGAAGTTATCATAATAAAAGCATCTGTAAAGACTTAAGCCTGGTCTACACATAATTTTTGAATATAGTGTAACTATATTGGTTAGGGGTATTATTTTTATACCAAGGTGGAAAGTGTGGGCACTCAATATACTGAAAATAGTTGGTGGAGAAAGTAGGGGCTTGGATTTTTTTAAAGAAAGACCAGTTAGCCAATCCAATTACAATTCTGTCTCTGGAGAATGCACTTAAGTAACAGTGCTTGGTAAACATATGCTGAAAAGACCATTTACTTTGCAAATCTACTGAATTGACACATAATGGACATCGACATGACCTTCAAGAGCCGAGCTTTCCAGTCAGTAGCAGTGAAAAGTGAAAAATAGTCTTCTAGACATGGTACTCTAAGAAGTTAGTCAATTAGCACCAAGTGAAACAAATCTGAGTAAGCTCCCTGAGAACTTTAGTCAACTGCAGTTAAAAGCCTAAAGCTTTAGAACGAGGGGAAGGGCTTCCTCAGGATGGGCATGCATACAGCTCTGACTAGTTGCACTGGAACTCCATAACCACCATTGGAAACACCTTAAGATAAGTCTGTAGCAAATTAATTTTGACAAGTTTATTGTAAAGTCATTAAGTCACTAGAGACTTAAACAAGCTGAAGACACAGCCATCAAGAAAATCATCTTCCATGTACGAAACTTGAGTTCACATACCCAGTAGATCAAAGGGAGCTTTAAGTAGCTTAGTTATGTCCACATTAATAGCTTGTAACATGGGGGATTTTTTGGAGGAGGTTTTCAAATGCATTAAACCCTGTTATGACCCTGATCACATGGGTCTATAGAGAAGCTGGTCTACTTTCACTATGTGCATGGTAGGAAATGGTACAGATGCCAGATTAATTTGTTGAGAAGTGGTCTTTAAGCCAGATTTGAACAAAAAAGGTCACCAGTCTGTGTGAGATATGTAAAAGGATCTACAACCACAAATTGTATATATCCTTCTGGAACACTCCTAATAGAAACAGAAGGAACATGAAACACCTACTCAGAAATAGTATCCATCTGGACTTCTACGGACTTTCCCTTCTACTGGCAAGGAAAGAAATCTTCAGCTGAGATGTAGATGGGTGCCTGGTTCTCTGATCAGATGGCTTAAGCAGAATTAAACTTTTCTGAAGCTATACAATTATAGGACAGTTCTTTTAAATTCTGTACTTTATAGAACTGGTTGGTATGTCTTGCTGGGGGATTTGGCCAATTAGAATACTGTAAAACTAATAGTTAAATTCTATAAAACAAGCTGGACTGTGGAAATAGTCTGGACTATTAAGTACATTCCCGTTACATGGGGAACTTCCTCATTGCAGACCTAAACTTCCACACAGTTTTGTCCTAAGACGTTTTTATCCAAAATGGAAATTATTTATTCTCTGAACTACCACTATCTTTTCATCTCCCTGAAATTTCTTGTCTGATCTTTTCCTTTTAGAGTATGTCTACAGTGAGATAAAAGACACGATGCATCAAGTGCCAGAGCCAAGTCAGCTGACTAGGGCTTGTGGGGCTCAGGCTGCAGGGTTATAAAATTGCAGTGTAGACGTTCAGGCTCAGGCTGGAGCCACTATAATTTTTACCGTCCTGCACCCTCCGCCCTGAGAGCCTGAATCATCTGACCCAGGCCAACTGCAGCTGTGCTGTGAGGCTTTTATTGCAGTGTAGACATTCCCTTAAGATTAGGGCAGGGATAATATCTACATCTTGTATAGCACAAACACATTGTTACTGTTTATCAGAAAAATGTTATTTCAACGGAATGAAATCCACACCACTGATGGGTGATGCAGCCAGAAGTTAATTTGTTCAGGTCATTCCAAATTCAAGCAAATATAAAACCACAACATCTAGTATTCATATTGCTTTAAAATAGGTCTTTTGTAAAACAAGTTGTGTTTTAAGAAAGTTAAAAATACTCTCTAGTTCTCTTAATTATTGGGATCAATTTTCAAACCCCCTCATTTCATGGGAAATACAACCTAGATGGAGCTACTATAAGGTAGCTGCATAAGTGATAAGAAAATCATTCCCAGAAAGTAATCATCAGTGGTTCATAGTCAAGCTGGAAGAGCATATCAAGTGGGGTCCTGCAGGAATCAGTTCTGGGTAAGATTCTGTTCAATATCTTCATCAATGATTTAGATAATGGCATAGAGAGTACACTTATCAAGTGTGCGGTTGATACCAATCTAGAAGAGGTTACAAGTGCTTTAGAGGATTCAAATTCAAAATGATCTGGACAAACTGGAGAAGTGGTCTGAAGTAAATAGGATGAAATTCAGTAAGGACAAATGCAAAGTACTCCACTTAGGAAGGAACAATCAGTTGCACACATACAAAATGAGAAATGACTGCCTAGGAAGGAGTACGGCAGAAAGGGATCTGGGGGTCATAGCAGATCACAATCTAAATATGAGTCAGTCTAACACTGTAGCAAAAAAAGCAAACAATTCTGGGATGTATTAGCAGGAGTGCTGTAAGCAAGAAACAAGTAGTAATTCTTCCGCTCTACTCCATGCTGATTAGGCCTCAACTGAAGTATTGTGTCCAGTTCTGGGTGCCACATTTCAGGAAAGATGTGGGCAAACTGGAGAAAATCCAGAGAAGAGCAATAAAAATGATTCAAGGTCTAGAAAAGATGACCTATGAGGGAAGACTGAAAAATTTGGGTTTTAGTCCAGAGAAAAGAAGACTGGGGAGGAAAGGGGGGAAACATAACAGTTTTCACGTACATAAAAGGTTGTTACAAGGAGGAGAAAGAAAAATTGTTCTCTTTAACCTGTGAAGACAGAACAAGAAGCAATGGGCTTAAATTGCACCAAGGGTGGTTTAGGCTAGACATTAGGAAAAGTGTCCTGTCAGGGTAATTAAGTACTAGAATAAATTGCCTAGGGAGGTTGTGGAATCTCCATCATTGGAGATTTTTAAGACCAGGTTAGACAAACACCTGTCAGAGATGGTTTAGATAATACTTAGTCCTACACCTTGAGTGCAAAGGAGTGGACTAGAAGACCTCTTGAGGTCCCTTCCAGTCCTACAATTATATGATTCTATGTAAATCCACACTTCCTTAGTATCATGAATCGAAGTATATGAATTTCAAAGAAAAATATATTGAATTCAATTTTTTTTTAAAAGACCCAATAAAGTCTTGTAATGTTCAAAAAAGTCACAGTTTTAAAGTCCAACATCTAGAGAGCTGAAGGGCTAGAAGCAAATGTTTCTCTCACTAGAAAACTGGAATCTCCCTTACTTAGTAATATAAATTCTTGTCGGAAAAGAAGGAACCAAATGTGTGAGGTTTGTTTTATTAGTGTTTTATTTCATTTTATTTTTATGGCCATTCTCTGTAGCTGTTCAGAGATTTGGAGTGTTATACATGAAGTAGTCTCAGTGGAAATGGATTAGTGAGCAGAGTGCAGGTGAAATTCAAATGCAATTCTTGCACCTCTCTGTATTTGGCATTGGTGTGACAGCTGCTGGAATACTGTTTCCAGTTCTGGTGCCCATAATTCAAGAAGGATATTGATAAACGTGAGAGAGGGTTAAAGAAGAGTGACAAAAATGATTAAAGGATTAGAAAACATGCCTTACAGTGACAGACTCAAGGATCTTAATATATTTAGTTAAACAAAGAGACGGTTAAGGGGTGACTTGATTACAGTCTGTAAGTATCTATATATGGGGAACAAATATTTAATAATGGGCTCTTTAATCTAACAGAGAAAGGCCTAACAAGATCCAAAAGCTGGACATTGAAGCTAGACAAATTCAGAGTGGAAATAAGACAAATTTTTAATGGTTAGATTAATTAACCATTGGAACAATTTACCAACGGTCATGTTGGATTCTCCACTGACCGTTTTTAAATCAAGATTGTTTTTGCAAAAGATCAGCTCTAGTTTATTTTGGGGATGTTCTACTCTCTGTGTTATACAGGAGGTCAGACTAAATGATCACAATGGTCCCTTCTGGCCTTGGAATCTATTAATATCTTTATCACATGTGGTTTGGATACTTCGCAGAACATACTTTGTTAATCTAATGTTAATTAAATTAAAAAGTTAGGAAATATTGTAAGAACCTTAGCTGTTTGTATCACTAAAATATAGAGAGAGTGGCCAAATTATGGTGTACATTTAACAAAAGAAAGAGGTGTAAGTGCAACACAGTCAAGTTAATATTGCTGTAGGAATTGTAACTTCAGCAATCTTCTTTGAGGACTTCAAATGGTACATGTCTGAAAAGCTGCATATGAGCACATTGCATCTCTATAGAGTGAAAACCTTCAGACTTAATCTTTGCGCTGTCCAATATGCAATTCGTAAGAGTTCCTAACTTTGTAACTTTTTATCCACTTTAACTTGTTTGATAACATACTTCTCAATAAAAACTATTTAGATGCCCAATTTCTAGTTTTAAAAGTTGTCATTCAAGTCATTCTTGAGCAGGGGTATGCACAAGAGGGAGCAAGCACAGGCCTGGGTAATCTGTTTGGGCCAGGGCCGGCTCCAGGCACCAGCTTGTCAAGCAAGTGCTTGGGGCGGCCACTCTGGAGAGGGGTGGCACGTTCAGCTATTCGGTGGCAATTCGGCAGATGGTCCCTCACTGCGGCTTGGAGCGAAGGACCTCCCGCTGAATTGCCGCCGCAGATCGCGGCTTTTTTTTGGGGGGGGGCTGCTTGGGGTGGCCAAAACCCTGGAGCCGGCCCTGGTGGGGGCATAGAACTCCTCCAGCCCCTCCAAAAATGATCAGATGTATATGGCCTGTGCATGCCCCTCCTCTTGAGTTGCCTGTGTGGAAAAATTATAGTAGCAATTCCAGTCCCATTTCCCCTGCTCACTCGCTCAACCTTGCCCCCCCTTGAAAAAAAACTCAAAACAAGAGGCTGAAGACATATCACTCAAACATTCAAAACATTAGAAGTCATCTTTGAATGGAAGCTAAGCATGGAAAGTTTAATCTAAGAAACAGTGAATTTTTCGGAAAGTTAGGACTATGTGAGACTAGGAGCTAAAGTTAAGAGTTTGTGTAAACTGAACTATAGGGATCGCTGTCATAATACAAAGTAATCGTATTTATATAACTACAGGTATATCTAATATACAGTCCACTATTCCTTGTTGTGTGAGTAAATGATTTTTTTGGCTTGGTGGCTCAACCAAAACCAAACAGATTTCAGGGTTCCCAAAGTAAATTTTTTTTAATTTTTCTAGTAAACTTTTTGTTTCATTTGACCCCAAACAAAAAGATGTTTCATTTCTAATGTTTTTTTTAAACTTGTTTTTAATACAAATGGAAGTATAATTTAATAGAAAAAGCAGTTTTGAATCAAAACAAAAATGTTGTTACAAAAATATCCAAAGTTTGATTTTTTCAGAATTTTATTTTATTTTTTCCCCCCAGACAAAACAATTTAGCAAGTTTACAGAACGTAAACTTTCAGTAATTATTTCAATCAACTCAAATATGCATTTTTGACCAAAAAAATTGCTTCAGAAGAATGTTGCCCAGCTCTATTGCTAACCCCAAATGTTCATTTTAGTTAATATGAGTTTGTGTGCAAGAAATGTACGATCAAGTAGAGACCCTTACATGGATCTACTGCTTACATTTCTATAACTGACAGAATCAGATCCGCATAATAAAATGCAAAACAAACAATATTAACATTATCAATTATTGTTATAAGTTTTAATGGCCATTTGAAATTTTTAAATGTACAAAAACCCCAATTTACAAATACTATTTAAGAAGCATTCTGATATCTTTCCGCATTAAACTGACAGATGTTTAGATAATACAAATGTCAGTGAAAATCACTCTCTTATCCAATTAAAATAGTATCAAATGGAATCTCTGCTTTCTTCCATCCCACACCTCCCATTGTTCACTAGAATATGAACTGAATAGCTGCAAAGCATCCTGTTGTCAAGCAATCTGCCTCAGCAATTTCACTGCAAATGAGTGTGGTTGTCATGCATTATAAATAGGTTCCAAATGGCTTTGTGTGCCTGAAAATAATACCTGCTTTCTGATTAACACTTTTGGTTGCTTTTTTTTTTTTAAATGAAGAAAGAAAAATTGTGTTTTCATTATAAATGGCATATTTTGTTAATTAGCTAATATTTTCCTCTTACTAGTACCGGGGGAAAAGCCTGGTAAAAGGATGTGTGTGGAAGGATGAAAGAGGGGACAGAGCTAAGGTTGTGAAGGATGGCCTGTGCTGTACTGTGGTGTATGCTGTGGATGGAGGAGTAGAGAATGGGTTCTGTTAGGTAAATTAACTTTTTGTTTCCTTGCTTTTGTGAGTTTGTGTCAGATATGCTGTATATGTAGCAACCTTAACTGCTTCCAAATTAAGTTTTTTCTATTATTATTTTATTATGTTGCAAAAGCAATATGTAAAGTGTTTTTACTTTAACATGCTACAATTCTGGAATTGTTATGTAGCTTTTTTTAAATGATGGGCAATATGACACAGTAGTTCAAGAAACTGTTGCTATTTCCTTCACTTTCCATCATCTGTGTTCTAGGGAATTACATGGCAAAGAAAACTGCTTCTATCCTCTACTTCTTTTTGTTAAGGGATCTTTGAAAGCTAAACTTACTCTTTTTCCCTCTCCAAAACCCTGGTGAGTGTTCCCTTTAGTTTTAATTCCTCCTCCGCACTCTTTCATTCAAGTAAAATTGGGAAATGTGAACGAAAGGCATTAACTAGTTTAAGACTCCCTTAGCTTCTCCTAAATCACTCTTGGCTTCTGTTTATACCCACCCTTTCACAAAACAGAAAGGAAACTCAAACATTAAAAAAAAAAAAACATCTCAATGACTGTGTGATGCAGTTCACCCAAAAGGTGGGAGAATACAAGTGTCTCATAATAAAATGAGCCATGGAGTTTCCCTGCCCCTCTCTCCAGACCTTCTCCAGGTCAAGAAGGAAACTCTTATCTCTTGCATAGCTGCTAACATTTTAAAAGTTTCCAGGGATAATTTTTCCAGTAAGCGGAAGAGTGCCTGGTCTGATAGTTAGGGCACTGGACTGGGCCTCAGGATATCTGAGTCCTATTCCAGCTCTGTGACTGACTTCCAGTCAGGTAGAATATTTCCAATAAAATTCCAGTAAAAGCCTTAGGGAACCAAAGTCAGAGTGTGGCTGAATTAAGTAATTGTCACCCATGCTTACCTTTTCCAATTTATAAATTTTAAATGAATGTTAACTTACTTTGCTCTTGTCACCACTTTGCAAGCAGCCTCTACTCAGCCCCCAAGAGGCATCCTGCCAATCATGGAAGGCCGCAGCTTCCACTGGAGGCTGCTACTTTGCTGGAGATTAAACATTTGTGATGCCAGTAAAATGAGTTCTATTGTCTGTTGTCACAAATCAAGCTACTTTAATAAAGCTTTACCAAAAAAAAGGAAGTATGTTAAATCTTAAGCAGGGGGCATGGACATTTCCTTTATCAAAAGAAGGGAAAACCCTTAAGTTCTAAATGATGGGCAAAATACAAGATTCAAGATCCCTAAATTCTGAAGCAAGATCCATTGATTCTACAACACATTGGTGCAATGACTGGAAATTCTCTAGTAAGTTAATTTAAATTCTAAAATAGAGATTTTAAATGTTATCTCAATATTACAGACACTCGAACTTTTTAAAAACCGAGTAATTTTTTTAAATTACAGTATCAGATAACCCTTTAAATATAAATTTCCAGATTACTTTTTTTAAATGAAGATTAAGGTTTGGTTTTTCTCTTGTGAACTTTATAAAGATCATTTCAACAACAGAGAAATGGATTTATTGACTATGTACCTGATCCTGCAAACTGTCCTACACAGGCACATGGAACAGTTTCCAGGATGGGGACCTATCTAGGGAAAACAGCAAATCTGATTACACACAAAGTCATGTGAAAAGCTTGAAATACAACTCAAACCAAAGGGAAAATTGTTTACTAACTTAAGTTGATTGCCTTAAGTGTTACTTGCAACTATAGTAGGGATACAATTCTCACACAGAAAGGCAATTTTCAAGTTAAAAAATTCCTATTAAAATAGATTTATTTTATGCTTCCTCCACATTCAGTTTTCAGTATGTACAATACTTTTGTATTAACAAAGCATAACTGTATCACAGAATTTGTCATGCGGGAAGCTGGAGTTTTTGGCAACTGTTTAGGGAACAGTTGGGCCTTTTAGCACCTGAGAATGCATTGGAGGAATGTGAGATAAGCACATTAACTGGATGGGGATCGGGATCAAAGTATGGACTACATTCTGCCACTCTGACTCGTCTTCAGTAGTATTCTTATACTATGAATTAGAAGCCCTTAACTTCCATGTAACATACTAAAACTCTTCAAGAAAGCCAATGAAACAGACTATCTCCAGTCATTAATTTATCTCATGTGTATCTCCCACCAAGATGTTTAAAATATTCATTAGGATTTGTTTTTATTCTATATTCTATGTACTTCACAAGGCAAGAGGGCCAGTCCGTTATTGGATCATATGATTAGATTGGATCATTTACTGCATAAGGTGAGTAACTTCTCCTTTGAATAGGTCCCCATTGTTTGCTCCACTTAGGTGACTACCAAGCAGTATCCCTGGAAGGAGAAGGGTGCTTCAGAGTCAGATCAGATACTGAAGACCGAACTGCTTTGCCAGCTGCAGCATCTGACTGGAAGCATGAACCAAGCCGTAACATTTGGAGAAAGTATGTATTGAAGTCCAGGTTGCAGCTCTGCAAATTTAAACAACAGGAACATTTTCAAATAGCGCCATACAGATAGACTGGAACTTTGTAGAATGGGCAAGTACTTGAGAAGGAGGTTGAGACCCATAACAAAATATAATATACCAAGATACACCTTGAGATCCTTTGCATGGAAATTCTGGATCCTTTGCATATGTCTGCAAAAGAAATAGAAGAGTCTGGTAGACAGCTTGTTTCTGTCCAAATAAAAGGCTAAAGCACCTCTGACATACAAGATATGGAAGGTAATTTCCTCTCTGATCAGATGTGGCTTTGGGAAAAAACTGGAAGATTATGGCCTGCTAAACCCAGGGTTGTGAGCTCAATCCTTGAGGGGGCCACTTAGGGATCTGGGGCAAAATCAGTACTTGGTCCTGCTAGTGAAGGCAGGGGGCTGGACTCGATGACCTTTCAAGGTCCCTTCCAGCTCTAGGAGATAGGATATCTCCATTAACTAACTATTAATAACCTCATTAATTTGAAATTCAGAAGATACTTTAAGTAGAAACTTAGGATGTGGCTGCAATAAAACTTTTTTCTTAGAGAAAACTGTAAAGGGAAGATCTATCATTAAGCTCCAATTTCTCTGACTCTCCAGGCAAAAGATATGGCCACCAAGAAAGCCATCATCATAGATAGGTGAGACAGAGAACTCATGGCCAATGGCTCAAAGGGAGGTTTCATAAGGTAATTAAGTACCAAGTTTAAGTCCAATACAGGGGTGGGCTCTAATTTGCAGATTCATCAATCCCTTGACAAATCTTGCTGTTGTTGCATTGGCAAACAGTGAATATCCCTCTATCAGTGAACGAAAGGCTGTGATAGACACCAAGTGAACCTTGATGGAACTTATAGAAAGACCACTCTTTTTTAATTCCAATGGGTAATGGAGAACAGTGGAGAGGGAAGAATGAACAAGCAAAAACTGTTGCAGGATGCACCACTGGTGGAATCTCTTCCATTCTTTGAAGGTAAGCATTTCACATACATAGCTTCCTGCTGTTGAACAATACCTGTTGTACTTCTGCTGAGTAGAATGTCTCTATACTCAAGAGCCACTGAGGAGCCAAGCTTTGAGTCAAAACTTTCTAGCGTTGGGATGAAGAATCCAACTGGAATCCTGGGAAAGCAGATGTGGAACAGCTTTTCAATGGTGGACAAGAAGCAGGGCGAATCAAGCAAGGATACCATGTGTGTCTTGTTCAAGGAATGAGGAAGTGTGACCCTAACAGCATCCCTATCCCAGAAGGCAAAGGGCCCTCTGGCAGTGAGTTTCAGCTGGCCTGACCAGCTGAGTGTTCTCCAACTCACTATTGTTATAATCTGTATCTGAAAGGTGTCATATAATGATTTTGGAAAACTAACACCACGCTGGTTATTAATATCACTGTGAAATGTTTGTAACAGTTTAGGTGAAATTATGGATACTCTCAGGTATGTTTAGGTGAAATTATGGATACTCTCAAGTATGTTTTGGAGACTAAACAGACAAAGGAGGCAAAACAGGTTTTTCCAGATGAAGGGGAAGGGACACATCTCTAGTTCAGTGGCAAACTGAGCCAGTTGTGACTGGTAACATGGACAATGGACTTTTCACTTGCATTGGAGGTTGCAGAAAGGGCATTTGTATTGTAAAAATCACAGGAGACTGCAAAATCAACATAATGTCAGCTCCCGGGGGGACATGGCAAGCAGAGCATCAAGCTGAACCCATAGGAGGGCTTCCTGCCTTGTAAAAAAACAAAGACAATCCCTCTGGGGATATAAAAAAAATTACCAAGATTCCATCTTTATTCATCACCAGACAAAGAAACCAAGCAATTTGTTTTCTGTGATGGATCCTGGCCTGGCTGGCCAATAAAAGTTGGAAAGGAGATGGTGGGCAAGAGGAACCATCTTGAACAAAGGTTGTATCTTGCCAGATTAAGTTTTAGTCCTTTAGGTGAACGTTTTCACTTGGGTTTGCTTGTAATCATAATATCTTTATCCCTACTGTTTGGTATCACTTAATTTATGTTCTTTTGCTAATAATCTTGTTTTGTTTTTACATGAAATCGACTCAGTGCTATGCTTGAACAGAAGCATATATTTACCCCAGTTAAATTAATAAACTATAATGTACTGACTCTTTAAAAGAGCAAACTCATTATCTTTCTCCTCTGAATAAACAGTGATGTGGTCTGTGCACTGCCAAGAAACATCTCTGAGAAGCTCAGTGGCTATAGTTTACTGACTGTTACTTGCTAGACAAAGTTTGGGCTGGGAGACCCTCAAGGAGTTTGCTGGTGAGGAAGACAGACTAGTGTGACTGGGAGCTGACACACCAGTCTAATCTCCAGCAAAGCTCACTCTTACTGAGGCAAAGGGATAACACAGTGGATCAGAGCTCTGGATATCCCCAGCAACATATTACAGGAAGGCATTCCTAGGGACTGGGGACCCAGTCCTTCTCTTGAGCAGAGTTTCTTGCACTTCCTTTTGGTTGCGGTGACAAAGAGGACCACCACCAGAAGCCCTTAAGTCAGAAAAATAGGTTTGAGAATTTGAGTCCAGCTCTCACTGGTGATCTAGGGAGAAGTGCCTACTCAGATCATCAGCCATGGTGTTTTATATGCCTAGTAAGTAAGAGGCTGAGATGAGGATGTGATTGGCTATACACTAGTTCCATAGTTTTATTACTTTGGCACAAAGGGAGGGGGATCTCACCCACACACCCCACCCCTGATTGATTTATGTAGAACATGCAGGCTATATTATCTATCATGACTGACTGATTTGCCCCTGATTAATGGAAAGAAGTGGATACAGGTGTTCCTTAGTACACACTTACATCCAGGAGGTTGATATGAAGAAAAGAGACTTGTGCAGACTATTCGCCCTGAGCAGTGTGTGCATGGCTAGGTGCGTTCACCATACCACAAGGGACGCATCCAATGTTATAGTGATGGTAGGAGGAGGTTGGATGAGAGACTCCTGCATAGCCTTTGGACAGCTCCTTTCACCAATTGAAGGAGTGGAGTACTCAGGGAGAGACAGATACCAGTTATGTTCGGGATATAGACTGTTCTGAGCCATCCGTGGAAGCACCCAAGATGTACCTGGCATGTTGTATTACGAAAGTACAAGCTGCCACCTGTCCTAGAAGTTGATGGCAATTGCTCACAGACATGTGGGGGTTTATTTGAACCTTGTAGATGAGATTTGTTAGGGCTGTAAACCTGTGCACAAATAGGCAGGCCTGGCTGTTATGGCATCCAGAGAAGCCCCTATGAACTCCATGTACTGGAGTCAAAATGAACTTTTCAATGTTGAGTTGAAGACCTAACCTGTGGAATTTGGACATGGCTGCGTATGCTGTGGAAAGAACTTTGTCATACCATCCCACAGCCCTTGAGCAGGCCAAGTGTTCAGATAAGGGAAGATGATTATACCTAACTGCCATCACCAAGTGGTTACGACAGCTATGACCTTTGAGAAGTTATCCTGATTGAATGTAAAATAAAGAAGCTTCTTGTGAGGGGGTGAAATGCAAAAATAAGTGTCCTGAAGGTCAAGGGCTGTGAACCAATCTCTGGAATCTAACAATGGCATTATAGCTGTAAGAGTTATAATAAACATCACCAGCTAACCAGTTTCAACCTTTTGCTTGAACGGGCGATCACAGAGATGTACGATTCCCTGGGTGACTAACTTTTACTTCAAGATCATAAGGCATAGTTTTAAATATAATTACATTATTCTTTAAAAAATTATTCATACACACATCTCACAATGATTGTGAGTACTGAGAAATTACAAGCTTTCAGTAGAGACCTCACATGCTACTCTTCATAGATAATACCATGAAAGTGGTGTGTTAGGTGCAGTGAGTTTGCAAGGTCTGAGCCAGGAGTTGCTTGTAAAGAACAATGAACCATTTTTCAGCTAGCACCAATGGGCCCATGTGCCACAACTTCCTCTAATGGAATTTGGAGCCAGTCTTCAATGCACTTCATCAGCTCCTAAAATTGCTTAAAATCACCAGCCAAAGAAGGTGGTGGAGGTATTACAGCCTCATCTGCGGACGATAATGAAATCTTCATCTGAGGTGTCACCTCCTGTCTGTTTTTTCCTCTTGCCCCTTGAAAGTCTCCTCTCAGAGGTTTGGGCTGTTCAGGATGAAGTGGTGGATCAGGCAAGTGACTTTCTCTATGATCCTCCCAGGGAGAAACTAGGGGCTTTTGAGAACTGTTGGCAATAAACAGCCAAAGATCCCAATAAGTTCGCAGAGGCGATCCATAGAATAGGGGAGGCAACATCCACTGTTGGTCATACCAATGAGATAGGGCTCAAGATCATTTTTTTCCTTTCAGCATAGGCCAAAGGAATAGTCCTTTCCACAGCAGACAGACAGAAATCTGAGAATCAGAGGAATCCTCCTCAACATAATCTAAAGGTGGGGTGGGAAATGGAGATGGGCATGGTTGTCTGCCCTGTGTGGTAAATACTGGAGAGCTGGAAGGCACCAGGGAAAGATATGGTCTCTGTGACCCAGAAGATCTTAGTACTGACAGCCGTTCGAGTGCTGGACAACAATGGAGATTCCAGCACCTCTGAAACAAATAGATATCTGGAATATCTGAATATCTCTGTGGCCTTATCCTGCAATGCTCTCTGTGACTAGGATACAGAAGTTGACAGGGCACTAAATGTGCTTGAAGGGTGGAGTACAGGGGAATTCTCAGACCCTGGATTGGAGTCTGGTCTCAGGGATTGCTCCATCCTGAGCTACTTGAACTTAATTTCCCTATTTTTCCTAAATCTGCTTTTTAAAGATGTGCAGATCTTATGTGTGTCTGGTATGTGGGTGTTTCCCAAACAGCAGAGGCACCAAGAATGACCATCACTAACTGGGATAGATTCCTGGCAGGAGAGATAGTGCTTGAAGTCTGGGAATTCCTGTATACCCCAGCAATGACAACCCCCAAAGACAGCCCCTCAGCAATGGATGGAGGAGGCTGATACAAAATAACTATTAAAAATAGAATTCCAAATAAACTAAACTATCTCTGCGAACTAAGCTAAAAGGGATAAGCAACAGGCTAGGCTAGAATAGGCATGATGAATGTTCTATCGCAGGCCAATGTAGTTGAAAAGGAACTGTGGGTGGTTTGCCTGCGCGGCTCTGCATAGCATCAGTATGGGGCATAATGTCTGGAGCCCAAACATGAGCTGAGCAAGTATTGCTACCAAAACACTCCAATCAAAGGTTCATGCACACCTGAAGTGGAACACCATAGATATACTACTTGAAGAAGAATTAGTTTTTTTAAATACACTTTCAAATTAAAATAGTGATCTCAAATACCAACAGTCCCCTTTGTGACACACTCTTTTCAAAGATAAATGGACACTGACATATTATATGCTGTTATCCTCAGCTCTGAATGAATAATTCATACTGAAGTTAATTATCGCCTGGTAGTCCTGCTATTGTTAAGGCAGATTCATGCATGACAATAGGTTTTCTATTACTATAGACTATATCGGTCTGAATATTGGAAGCAGAGGGTCCTCTCGCTGATCCAACCTGGCTCTAGTTGGTATTTGTTTCTAGTTTTAGGAGTCCTCTTTTGGACAACCGCAATGTTTTCTGGACTTCTCTTCAGTTCTCCTCATGTGTTTTTTTTCTCATTATTAATTATTATTATTATTATTGTTTGTATTACAGTAGCACCTAGGACCTAGCAGTTACCTGTTGCTGTTTGATTCCAATACCACAGGAAGGTATTCTTTTAAGTACTCCATCAGGACGTGAATTGCAAAAGTACTTTTTTTTTTTACACTATGAAGTTTGAATATATGAACTGTGCATTTACAAGCAGATACCTTCATTTTACATGCATGCTGGGTGGCATAAAGCCAGTGGCCAAGAATCTTAAAGCCTTCCCTTCCCCACTGTACAATTTTTTGGTTCTGAGGTAAAGTAAAGTTCCAATCCACAACTAATAGGCATTTAGTAGGAATTCTCCTCACACTGCTTCCAAACTACTGAGTCTGACCCTGCCCAGTCTGGAGCTTCACTCCCCACTCTTCAGATTCACATGTATTGTGCAACACAAAGCCTGGGGAGCCCTGAGCAGAAGTGCTGCGAAAGCAGATGGTACTCCTATGCTGTATACAGGATTGAAGAGATGAGAGGAATGTGAATTTACAGGGAGATGTAAGGCAGGGAGAGAAGGACTGGGAAAACAAATGGGGAAAAAAGACAAGATTATGAGATGGGGTGGTTCCAAAGACTTTCCATTTTAACTACGTTTAAAGAGCATAATATGAGGCAAGGTGGAACTATCATTTTATAAAAGGAAGGCACTTTAAGGAGACCACTTCTACTGGTTATATCATACATTTGGCAGTGCAGTGGCTCTTGATGCACTTCTATGAAATGAACTGAAGTCAGGGATGATGAGTGCCTGTGTGCTGGAAGCTGGTTGCACCCTCAGGCCATGTCTACACTTGCTGGGGGTGGATGCTGCTGCGATTGATGCAGCGGGGGTCGATTTAGTGTGTCTAGTGAAGACCCATTACATCAACTGCAGAGTGCTCTCCGGTCGACTCCGGTACTCCACTGGAATGAGAAGATTAAGGTAAGTCAATGGGGGAGCATCTTCCATCAACGCAGCACAGTGTAGACACCGCAGTAAGTCGACCTAAGCTATGTCAACTCCAGCTACCTTATTCACATAGCTGGAGTAGCGTAATTTAGGTTGACTTACTGCAGTAGTGTAGACAAGGCAGCAAAGTCATTTGTGGATTGTGCTGCCACTAAGTGACTTACACCTGAAGGAATAGTGGGGTAGTGGAAAGAGGAAGTAGAGATGACAAGAGAAAAGGATTAAGGAGGTTCTCAATCCCAGACCTAGTGGTGGGAAGGAAGTGATCTGGAGCTCCTTCCATTGGGGAAAAAAATGGATAAACTTGGAGGCATCTAAAACCAAAAATAATTGAAAGTATATCTCCCCCTTCTATGTCTCTCCTCCCTAAATTTTCCTGTGTTAGATCATGTTTTACGCCTTTCCTATTGCTTGTACATATCCAGATGCTTGATTTGACTGAGGGCAGTGTCTCCTGTCAGTGACTATTGAGGCCCTTTTGCTAGTACAATGGGATTTTAGTCTTTCTGCTTTTTTTCCCCCACCCCATCTCATAATCTTGTCTTTTTTGCCTATTAGTTGTTAGTACTTTACTGGCTTGAACTCTGCCATTTAGCTGCATTTGCATAAACAAACTACTTAATTGAGTCTATATTTTCATAAAAGTTCTATTTTCATAAAACTCATCCCTGACTTCAGTGCAAGTTGTATCCACTTGTATCAAAGCTGAATTGGTTCCAAAGACTTTACTCAGAGATCCTTGTAATATAAAAACACAACTGGTGTGTTAAATATTGAGTTTTGAGCATCCACCCTATACTTCCTGACTTTCATTAGTTAAATCAGAACCTTAATGTTAAAGCTAACAGGTTTTCGAATCTTATTTTGTATGCCAGAAGTCATCTTTCTGTTTCCATGCCCACACACTTTCATATAGGTTAATACTTTAACACAGCAGAGAGAAGGAATGAAAAACTGGCAAAAATTTGTATTCTGTTTAAGTCTCAGGAATGGAAATTAAATAGTATGAACCTCAATATTTTAACAAAGCATGTGGGAAAGAACTATGGAAATGAAAATGCACTATTAATATTGTCTAGTGGTCAAGGCTAATATTTCAATAGAAGAGGCTGCAAACAAAATATATCTTAATTCTAGGAACATGAAAATATGAAGGACCAAATATTTAAAAAGCAGCATATTTAAATCAGGTAATCTTTAAGTCCTTTCTGTGCATACAAACCTGAGAAAAATATCAGAAGAGGCTGATGCCTCTGAAAATTTAGCCCTATGCATCACTAGAAGAGTACAGTATCCCATCATTAAGAGAAAGATGCTTCTGTCACCGGCCAGCTTTCACAAATTTACGTACTTTAAAAAATGACAGACAGAGATTTAATAACTTTTCAGTTCACATGGATTACTCCCTTACTAAACAAGACTGTAATTTCTTTAAGATGTGCTATACAAACACACAGGGAGACAGAGCCAAACGGGGCCCTAATCTTGATTGGGGTTTTGGGGCACTACCAGAATATAAATTAATATACAAGAATAAATATAAAATTAAATGGTTAAAAAGTTACATTAATGGAGAGTTATGGTTGCCTGGTGGTACATCATGCCCTTGCAGAATGCTGAGCTGAGCAAAACTCAAACTTCTGAAAACCAGGAAATACATGGCTAAGGTTGACCATGCAACCTTAACTTTGCCCTCGTTCAGCAATGCTCCAGTACAACACGTTAATACACATACCTTTAGAGTGCCAATCCCAGTGTTGCTGATATGTACAAGCTCTTCACTTCCTTTCACTGTCATTCACAAGATTCCATCTAACACTATTAAAGGGCAAAAAGTAAAAAGGCTGCCCATGCCTCCCTCCCCTTACCCTCTCCAAGGAGTGCCTCAAAATGTACATAGACTCGCACTGGCCCTTGACATTGTCAGACTCAGGAGGTTCTGGATCCTGTCATACACACACTTAACTCACTACCCAGAAAGAACCCTATGCATACACAATTTAAGAGCCACTTCACAGCCTTTTACAACTCCCTTACACCTACTCACTAAGTATTATCTAGACCTATTATCTAGACCATCCCTGACAGGTGTTTGTCTAACCTGCTCTTAAAAATCTCCAATGATGGAGATTCCACAACCTCCCTAAGCAATTTATTCCAGTGCTTAACCACCGTGACAGGAAGTTTTTCCTAATGTCCAACCTAAACCTCCTGTCAAGACTGTATCCCCACTTTGAACTTTAGGGTACAAATGTAGGGGCCTGCATGAAAACTTCTAAGCTTAACTACCAGCTTAGCCCTGGTCCGCTGCCACCATTTCCAATGGATTCCCCCCCCCCGGGAAGCCTTGAAAAACCTTCACCAATTCCCTGGTGAATACAGATCCAAACCCCTTGGATCTAAAACAAGGAGAAATTAACCATTCCCCTCTTTCCTCCCACCAACTCCTGGTGAATACAGATCCAACCCCCTTGGATCTAAAACAAGGAGAAATTAACCATTCCCCCTCCTTCCTCCCACCAACTCCTGGTGAATACAGATCCAACCCCCTTGGATCTAAAAACAAGGAAAAATCAATCAGGTTCTTAAAAAGAAGGCTTTTAATTAAAGAAAAAGGTAAAAATCATCTCTGTAAAATCAGTATGGAAATTAACCTTACAGGGTAATCAAACTTAAAGAGCTCAGAGGACTCCCCTCTAGTCTTAGGTTCAAAGTACAGCAAACAAAGAAACACTCTAGTAAAAGGTACATTTACACGTTGAGAAAACAAAGGAAAACTAACATGCCTTGCCTGGCTATTTACTTACAAGTTTGAAATAGAAGAGACTTGTTTAGAAAGATGTGGAGAACCTGGATTGATGTCTGGTCCCTCTCAGTCCCGAGAGCGAACACCCTCACAAACAAAGAACACAAACAAAAGCCTTCCCCCCCCTCCAAGATTTGAAAGTATCTTGTCCCCTTATTGGTCCTTTAGGTCAGATGCCAGCCAGGTACCTGAGCTTCTTAACCCTTTACAGGGAAAAGGATTTTGGAGTCTCTGGCCAGGAGGGATTTTATAGTACTGTACACAGGACAGCTGTTACCCTTCCCTTTATAGTTATGACACCTCCCTTGCTGCAATTTAAGCCCATTGCTTCTTGTCCTCTCCTCAGAGGTTGAGAAGAACAATTTTTCTCCCTCCTCCTTGTAAAACCTTTTATGTACTTGAAAATGGTTATGTCCCCTCTTAGCCCTAATCTACACTACGAGTTTAGGTCGAATTTAGCAGTGTTATATCGATTTAACCCTGCACCCGTCCAGACGACAAAGCCATTTTTTCAACTTAAAGTGCTCTTAAAATCTACTTCTGTACTCCTCCCCGACGAGGGGATTAGTGCTGAAATCGACCTTGCCAGGTTGAATTTGGGGTATTGTGGAGCAGTGTGGCCACAATTCGATGGTATTGGCTTCCGGGAGCTATCCCAGAGTGCTCCATTGTGACCGCTCTGGACAACACTCTCAACTCCGATGCACTGGCCAGATAGACAGGAAAAGGCCTGCAAACTTTTGAATCTAATTTCCTGTTTGGCCAGCAAGTGAGTGCAGATCTCATCAGCAAAGGTGACCATGATGGAGTCCCAGAATCGCAAAAGAGCCCCAGCATGGGCCAAACGGGAGGTATGGGATCTGATCGCTGTATGGGGAGACGAATCCGTGCGATCAGAACGCCGTTCCAAAAGACGAAATGCCCAAACATTTGAAAAAATCTCCAAGAGCATGAAGGACAGAGGCTATAACAGGGACCCGCAGCAGTGCTGCATGAAACTTAAGTAGCTGAGGCAAGCCTACCAAAAAACCAGAGAGGCAAACAGTCATTCCGTGTCAGAGCCCCAGACATGCTGCTTCTATGATGAACTGCATGCCATTCTGGGAGATGCCCCTACAACTACCCCACCTCTGTGCTTTGACTCCATCAATGGAGTAGCAGGCAACAGGGATGTGGGTTTTGGGGACAAGGAAGTTGAGGAGGAGGAGGAGGTTGAAGATAGCTCACAGCAAGCAAGCAGAGAAACCGTTTCCCCTGACAGCCAGGAACTGTTTCTCACCCTGGACCCAGTACCCCCCAAACCCACCCAAAGCTGTCTCCCAGACCCACCAGGCGGAGAAGGGACCTCTGGTGAGTGTACCTTTGTAAATATTATACATGGTTTAAAAGCAATTTTAATGATTAATTTGCCCTGACATCGCGGCCAGTACAACTACTGGAAAAGTATGTTAACGTGTCTAGGGATGGAGCAGAAATCCTCCAGGGACTTCTCCATAAAGCTCTCCTGGATGTACCCCCAAAGCCTTTGCAAAAGGTTTCTGGGGGGGGGGGGCAGCCTTATTCTGTCCTCTATGGTAGGACACTTTACCACACCAGGCCAGTAGCACGAAGTCTGGAATCATTGCATAACACAGCGTATGGTCCCAGTGTTTGCTGGCATTCAAACAACATCCGTTCTTTATCTCAGGAGAGTGATATCATCCACGGTCACCTAGTTGAAATAGGTTGATTTTATTAAGGGGACATTCAGAGGTGCCCGTTCCTGCTGGGTTGTTTGCCTGTGGTTGAACAAAAATGTTCCCCACTGTTAGCCACATGGCGGGGGGAGGGGTGAAGCGATCATCCCAGAGAATTGGGTGTGTGTGGGGGGAGAGCAGGGAGGTTAGTTGGGTTTGTGCTGCACGTTAACCTGAAAACTGCAGCCCTTCCTTTTAAATTGCCAACCCATTTTAAATAAAGAGTCTACCCATTGTTCTCTAAAATGTGTCTTTTTAACTACTACTCTCCCTTTTTTTCCTCCACCAGCTGCAAATGTTTCAACGCTCACACTACCTTCTCCTTCCCAGAGGCTAGCGAAGATTAGAAGGTGAAAAAAACGCACTCACGATGAAATGTTCTCCGAGTTCATACAGTCTCTCCCACACTGGAAGAACCCAACAGAATGCATGGAGTCAGAGTCCAGAAAAGCACAATATGAACGCGAGGACAGGTGGCGGGCTGAAGATGATAGGTGGTGTCAGCTTGGTGACAGAAGGCAAGAGGCAATGCTGAGGCTACTGGAGGAACAAACTGATATGCTCCGGCATATGGTTGAGGTTCAGAAAAGGCAGCATGAGCACAGACCACCACTACAGCCCCTGTGTAACCAACCACCCTCTTCCCCAAGTTCATAGCCTCCTCACCCAGATGCCCAAGAATGCAGAGGGGGGGCCTCCGGGCACCCAACCACTCCACCCCAGAGGACTGCCCAAGCAACAGAAAGTTGACATTCAATAAGTTTTAAAGTGCAGTGAGGCCTTGTCCTTCCCTCTTCCCCCACCTCACCCGGACAGTTATCCCCCTATTTGTATGATGAATTAATAAAGAATGCATGAATGTGACGCAACAGTGACTTTATTGCCTCTGCAAGCGGTGATCAAAGGTGGGAGGGAAGGGTGGTTAGCTTACAGGGAAGTAGAGTGAACCAAGCGGGGGGGTTCATCAAGGAGAAACAAAACAGAACTTTCACACCGTAGCCTGGCGTGTCATGAAACTGGTTTTCAAAGCTTCTCTGATGCGCACCGGGCTCTCCTGTACTCTGCTAACCGCCCTGGTGTCTGGCTACGCGTAATCAGCGGCCAGGCGATTTGCCTCAACCTCCCACCCCACCATAAATGTCTCCCCCTTACTCTCACAGATATTGTGGAGCACACAGCAAGCAATAATAACAATAGGAATACTGGTTTCGCTGAGGTCTACCTGAGTCAGTAAACTGCGCCAGCGCGGTTTTAAACGTCCAAATGCACACTCTACCACCATTCTGCATTTGCTCAGCCTATGGTTGAACAGCTCCTGACTACTGTTCAGGCTGCCGGTGTACAACTTCATGAGCCATGGCATTAAGGGGTAGGCTGGGTCCCCAAGGATAACTATAGGCATTTCAACATCCCCAACGGTTATTTTCTGGTCTGGGAAGAAAGTCCCTTGCTGCAGCTTTTGAAACAGACCAGAGTTCCTGAAGATGCGAGCGTCATGTACCTTTCCCGGCCATCCCACGTTGATGTTGGTGAAACGTCCCTTGTGATCCACCAGGGCTTGCAGCACCATTGAAAAGTACCCCTCGCGGGTAATGTACTCGGTGGCTTGGTGCTCCAGTGACAAGCTAGGGATATGGGTTCCGTCTATCACCCCACCACAGTTAAGGAATCCCATTGCACCAAAGCCATCCACTATGATCTGCACATTTCCCAGAGTCACTACCCTACACTACACTATCAGCAGCTCTTTGATTGCGTTGGCTACTTGGATCACAGCAGGCCCCACAGTAGATTTGCCCACTCCAAATCTGCCCGACTGACCGGTAGCTGTCTGGTGTTGCAAGCTTCCACAGGGCTATCACCACTCGCTTGTGAGCTGTGAGGGCTGCTCTCATCTTGGTATTCTTGCACTTCAGGGCAGGGGAAAGCAAGTCAAAGTTCCATGAAAGTGCCCTTATGCATGCAAAAGTTTCGCAGCCACTGGGAATTGTCCCAGACATGCAACCCTATGCAGTCCCACCAGTCTGTGCTTGTTTCCTGGGCCCAGAATCGGCATTCCATGGCATGAACCTGCCCCATTAACACCATGATGTCCACATTGCCAGAGCCCGTACTTTGAGAGAAGTCTGTGTCCATGTCCTCATAACTCTCGTCATCGCGCTGCCGTCGCCTACTCGGTTTTGCTTTTGCAGGTTCTGGTTCTGCATTATCCTGCAGTATATGCGAGTGATGTTTACAGTGTGTGACAGGTTGGATCACAGAAACCCCCCTGGGAGCTGCCACCCGATGTGCCAAGACTACCTCTGCTCCTATTTTCCCTGCCAGCTCAGGACTTTCAGCACCCTGACTTGTTGAGCCAGACACTCTCACCTGCTCCAACAAAGACCCAGGGTATGAATTACTTGCCCCAAAGCTGCAGGTTTACCTGAAAACAGCTCACAGAAGTGTGCTTGTCTTTAGCACTCAGATGCCCAACTCCCAATGGGGTCTAAACCCAAATAAATCCATTTTACCCTGTATAAAGCTTATGCAGGATAAACTCCTAAATTGTTCGCCCTCTATAACACTGATAGAGAGATATGCACAGTTGTTTGCTCCCCCAGGCATTAATACATACTCTGAGATAATTAATAAGTAAAAAGTGATTTTATTAAATACAGAAAGTAGGATTTAAGTGGTTCCAAGTAATAACAGACAGAACAAAGTAAGTCACCAAGCAAAATAAAATAAAATGCACAAATCTAGGTCTAATCAAACTGAATACAGATAATCTCACCCTCAGAGATGCTTTAGTAAGTTTTTTCCTCAGACTGGACACCTTCCAGGCCTGGGCACAATTCTTTCCCCTGGTACAGCTCTTGTTCCAGCTCAGGTGGTAGCTAGGGGATTCTTCATGATGGCTCCTCTCTCTCTTTTTTCTGTTCCACCCCTTTATATATCTTTTGCATAAGGCGGGAACCCTTTGTCCCTCTGGGCTTCCACCCCCCCTCACTGGAAAAGCACTAGGTTAAAGATGGATTCCATTTCAGGTGACATGATCACATGTCACTGCAAGACTTCATTACCCACTTGCCAGCACACACATATACAAGAAGACTAACAGGTAAAACACAACTATCTGTAGACAATGGTCCTGTTAATGGAAGTCATCAAGATTCCAAACCACCATTAATGGCTCACATTTTGCATAATTGCAATAGGCCCTCAGAGTTATATTTTATATTTCTAGTTTTAGAAACAAGAGTGGTACAAATAGGATTATCACACTCAGTAGATTATAAGCTTTGTAATGATACCTTACAAGAGACCTTTTGCATGAAGCATATCCCAGTTACATTATATTCACTAATCATATTTTTATAAAACCATATAGACTGCACAATGTCACACAGTGCTCATAATTGCGGCGGTGATCTGAACGGGCTCCATGCTTGCCGTGCTAAGGCATCTGCACTGAAAAAAGGCGCGAAACGATTGTCTGCTGTTGCTCTGACAAAGGGAGGGGCGACTTGGCTTAAAGGGAATTAAAATCAATAAAGGGGGTGGGTTTGCATCAAGGAGAAAAACACACAACTGTCACACAGAATGGCCCCCTCAAGGACTGAACTCAAAACCCTGGGTTTAGCAGGCCAATGCTCAAACCACTGAGCTATCCCTCCCCTGACTATTCAGGGATGGGGGAGCAAATGAATACAAAACAAATCTGGTCTCTTTCTTGTTTTGATCCACTCCATCTCTCTTGTATACATCTTAGGCTGGCAGCAGACAGTGCAGTACAACTGCTAGCCATCGTCGTCTCCTGGCTACTTGCCAGAAGACGGTGCAGTACAACTGCTAGCCATCCTCGTCTCCTGGCTGCTCGCCAGAAGACGGTGCAGTACGACTACAGGCAGGACTGAATCCCCATGAGACGAAACTTAAAAAAAAAAAGAGAATGACCTGGAGTCACTCCCATTTATGTCCAGGTGCCCCTGACAGACCTCACCAAGGTCTGCCAGGAGCACCCATGTCTGCCCAGGCGACCCTGACCAACCTCACCAAGGTCGGCTAAAAGAGCACCCAGGAGACGACTACGACGACGGCTACCAATCATAACGCACCATCTGCTGCCAAAAGGCAATGAGCTGCTGCTGTGTAGCAATGCAGTGCCACGTCTGCCAGCACCCAGAAGACGTACGGTGACGGTGAGCTGAGCAGGATCCATGCTTGCCGTGGTATGGCGTCTGCACAGGTAACCCAGGAAATAAGGCTCGAAACGATTGTCTGCCATTGCCTTTCACGAAGGGGGGGGCCTGACAACATGTACCCAGAACCACCCGTGACAATGTTTTTGATCCATCAGGCATTGGGAGCTCAACCCAGAATTCCAATGGGCGGCGGGGACTGCAGGAACTGTGGGATAGCTACCACAGTGCAACGCTCCGGAAGTCGACGCTATCCTCAGTACTGTGGATGCACTCCACCGAGTTAATGGTCTTGGAGTGCGGGGGGGAGGGAGAGACAATCGACTGTATAAAATAAATTTCTAAGAAAATCCACTTCTATAAATTTGACCTAATTTCGTAGTGTAGACATACCCTCAGTTTTCTCTTTTCCAGACTAAACAAACCCAATTTTTTCAATCTTCCTCATAAGTCATGTTTTCTAGACCTTTAATAATTTTTGTTACTCTTCTCTGAACTTTCTCCAATTTGTCCACATCATTCCTGAAATGTGGCATCCAGAACTGGACACAATACTCCAGTTGAGGCCTAATCAGCGCAGAGTAGAGCAGAAGAATTACTTCTCATGACTTGCTTACAACACTCCTGTTAATACATCCCAGAATTATGTTTGTTCGGGTTCTTTTGCAACAGTGTTACACTGTTGACTCATATTTAGCTTGTGGTCCACTATGACCCCTAGATCCCTTTCCACAGTTCTCCTTCCTAGGCAGTGATTTCCCATTTTGTATGTGTGCAACTGATTGTTCCCTCCTAAGTGGAGTACTTTGCATTTGTCCTTATTGAATTTAATCCTATTTACTTCAGACCATTTCTACAGTTTGTCCAGACCATTTTGAATTATCCTATCCTCTAAAGCACTTGCAAACCCTCCCATCTTGGTATCGTCCACAAATTTTATAAGTGTACCCTCTATGCCGTTATCTAAAGCATTGATGAAGATATTGAACAGAATCTTACCCAGAACTGATTCCTGCAGGACCCCACTCGTTATGCCCTTTCCAGCATGATTGTGCACCACTGATGATTACTCTCTGGGAACAGTTTTCCAACCAGTTATGCATCCACCTTATAATAGCTCCATCTAGGTTGCATTTCCCTAGGTTGCATTATGAAAAGGTCATGCGAGACAGCATCAAAAGCTTTACTGAGGTCAAGATATACCACGTCTACCACTTCCCCCCATCCACAAGGCTTGTTACCCTGTCAAAGAAAGCTATCAGGTTGGTTTGACAAGATTTGTTCTGGTCAAATCCAGGCTGACTGTTACTTACCACCTTATTATCTTCTAGATGTTTGCAAATTGATTATGCGCTCCATTATCTTTCCAGGTACAGAAGTTAAGCTGATTGGTCTGTAATTCTCCAGGTTCTCCTTATTTCCCTTTTTATAGATTGGCACTATATTTGCCCTTTTCCAGTCTTCTGGAATCTCTCCCGTCTGCCATGACTTTTCAAAGATAATCGCTAATGGTTCAGATATCTCCTCAGTCAGCTCCCTGAGTATTCTAGGATGCATTTCATCAGGCCCTTGAAGATGACTTGAAGATGTTTAAGTAATTTTTAACTTGTTCTTTCCCTATTTTAGCCTCTGATCCTACCTCATTTTCACTGGCATTCACTATGTTAGACGTCCAATCACTACCAACCTTCTTGGTGACAACCAAAACAAAGAAGTCATTAAGCAGCTCTGCCATTTCCAATTTTCTGTTATTGTTTTTCCCCCTTCATTGAGTAAGAGGCCTACCCTGTCTTTGGCCTTCCTCTTGCTTCTAATGTATTTGTAGAAATGATAAATAATGTATCCTGAAGGTACACATGCAGCTCTTCCTTTTGCTCACACACATTGGAGGGTGAAAAACAGATCTTTTCATATTATAATCTGTCACACACCTCAAAGTAATCCACACAGGTCCTCATACCACAAACATACCTTTTCCAAGCATGCCCAACTACTGCCTGGGTTTAGTGTAGGTGTATCTAAAGCACTGACTGCTCTTGGAGTGTATCCAAGTAATTCCTATTGGTCATCGCCAGCTCCAGGGGAACAGAGGGAAGGTGGCATGAGCAACTTTTTCCCCCTTTTTGGCCTTTAATAGTGTTAGACAGAATCCTGTGGCTGAGGGTGAGTGGTTTGTCAAAGGAGCTGAAGAGCTTTTACATTTTAGCAACTGTGTGATTGGCAGACTAAAGGTAGGTAGGTAGGTAGGTGTGTGTGTGTGTTAGTTAACAAGGCATATCAGGGCACCGCTGAAACAGGGCAGAGTTAAATTTGCCATGGACAACCTTGCCTGTGTATTTCCTGGTATTCAGAAATTTTAGTTTTACTCAATTTAACATTCTGCAAGAGGATGATATATCACCAAACAACCTTAATTCTGCATTAATGGGATTTTTACCACTGAATTTCTTAGTTTGTTGAACAGAAAAGATATATTATTGGCAGGAATTAGTAGTCATTTAGCAATTGTATTTATTCCCCTCAATTTGCATACATAGCCAAATCAGACATCCCCAGGTCATGGTGTGCAACTTGCTCTCCAGCAAATTTCTGCAATCTCATGATCCAGGAATCAACCAGAATCCACACACTGAAAACCCTGGCAGAGCACACAGGACACACCATAGTAATCTGCCCCAGAATCAGGAAGTAGCCACGCCTCCACCTCTCAGGCTAGTAAAATACAGATTTTTCTTAAGCTGCCAATCCAAATGTCAACCTTTAAACAGAGGTCATGATGCAACCTTAACTCTAGCTGCGCTGCCATGCCACTATAATAGATGTGCTGAATGCCACTAACAGCAAGAATAAGAAAAGCATTCATAATTATTTAACTCATTTAGCTTTAAGCTACCTGCCCTTCTATCTCAGTGATTATTACTGTTCCTGAACACCCACACACACACACTCCTTCCCCACGCCCCCAATAGAATATTTGTTGACTCCAACCACTGATAACTAATCTTGCACTAAGGTCAGGTCCACACTATATCTCTCTGCTGGCATAACTATGTTGGTCAGGGGCAAGAAGAGGTATGACTCCTAACTGACACAGTATTCCTATACTGGTAAAGCACTCCTAGTGTGGACACGGCCTAAGATGGTAGTGACAGTATGATCTCCTTCAAAACCCTGCTCAAGTATGGTCCTGGCCATTTTAAGCTGCTTTGATAAGGAATGTTTATAGCCTTACTCCATCCCACAGACGAACTGTATTACCCGCTCATTACCTCAAAGTGGTCATTATTTTCCCAATCTATCCATGAGCACTTTCAGATTTGACTGCCTGGCTAAACACTATAAATAGAAGATACTGGGTGAGTTTTTTGACTCAAAGAGCCAGTATGAGATTGCATATAAATTATGTTTAAATTTGATCATCATAATGGACTTAAGAAACTGTCAGTTCTCCAATTACCCCCAGAGACAGTTCAACTGAAATCTCCGTTGGGGAGTTCTCGGATTCAAAGTGTGATTATTTTGGCAGGGTATAGGGATGTTTCTACTTGGACTATTTATTCATGGTGCACCTTACAGCAGTAGGATAGTCTGTTATTTGTGACTAAACAAATAGAAATAGAGTTCTGTATTTGTCAGGAATGCTTAAATTAGATATCTGCAGTTAACAGTAAAACAAACACATTAAATAGACTTAACAGCAAATCATACAAGAAATTTCAAAATTAAACAAAAAACAAGTTTTATGCTTCTATTTACTTCAGCACAGAGGGCTTACAAAGGCCCACCCAACCGTTTACACCCCAATCTAGTCCTTAACACGGGACTTAAACATAGTTTGGGGACCTTCTGCAAGCTTTAGACTTTGTGGTGAATTTAATTCAAAGAAAAGACTCAGGTGAAGGAAATACATCTCTTCACTTATTTTGGAAATATTTATAAAACATATGCATAACTTTTGCAAGTCTTTGTTTATGAACATTTGTATGTACTGCTAAATTTTCAACAATTCCACAATTTACATAATAAAAATATGTATGATAATCATTCTATTTAGTATACTTAGACCATCCAACTGGATTATATATCCTGTTCATATATGTTTAAACCAGGCTTGAAAGGGTCCATTATCATCATTAGTAAAATCAATAAGACATAACACCTACTGTAGAACACCAACTCTCAAAGGGATTCAGTATGAGGTAAGAAGTATTATACTTGTATTTCCCTTCTCCTTAAAAAAAAAAGAAAAGAAAAGAAAAAAAAGGAAGAAGACAGCATGTTTCTTTTCTGAAGAAACAAGTTACCTGTTTCTATGGATAATTATAAAAGTAGAATACGTTCAACTACTTAGAAAGCAAGAGTTTGCATAAAAAACTCAATGATATTTATTGCTGTTCCATTTGGGAACTAACGTTTATACAGAACACTCACTTCAGTAACCACTATATTTCATATGCATCCGAAGAAGTGGGCTGTAGTCCTCGAAAGCTCATGCTCTAATAAATCTATTAGTCTCTAAGGTGCCACAAGTACTCCTGTTCTTTTTGCGGATACAGACTAACACGGCTGCTACTCTGAAACCGGTCACTATTTTACAGGAATTTATCCTGTATTCATATTTATTTTATAAAAATTAAATATTCAATTAAAATTAGTACTTGCACTATCACAATTATAATGCTATCACACAGAAGACTGCAATCAGTGCATTGAAATGTCTAAGTTAAAAATAATTAACACACATGCTCCCCAAGACCAATATTCATGTCAAAGCACAGCAGCAGGTATTTCAGATTGTTTCCTCCCCTCTACACATTTGAGCAGCTCTCTCAATAGTGGTTTTAGTCATATTCACCTCAAAATATAACTATTTCCGTGTGTGTGTGTGTGTGTGTGTGTGTGTGTGTGTGTGTGTGTGTGTGTCACACAAGGGCTTCACCTTGGACTATAAGAAGCTTGGAAGTTTGTTGTACATTTCCATACACAGTGGCCCTTTGTTCCAGGTTGCAGATATGTGATAAAGCAGAACTCTATATTTTCCCTAACAGGATCCATATTGTTTTACCTCTTCAGTGCATGTTTAAGAATAACCACAAGCAATTACTTTAAGTATTTCCCTGTGATCAAATGACTGAGTAAGTATTCACATGCTCAGCTCTGTAATACACTTTGGTGGCTCTTAGCACCTTCCCCTACTTATTATGATAGAAGATATCATGTTTGTTCTTAGAACCCAAACAGCTTTCATATCAGATTTTAACAGTTTTTTCTGAAGTTTCCACTTCTAGATTTAACATTAATATTGCACCCATTGACTAACAACATCTGTCATAATTAATCTTAACCTTTTTATTTTCTAAACCAAACCAAAGCACTAGTTCTCAAATGAAGACTAACTAGGTCCATCCCATTATTCAGGATTTGAATTTCAAAACATTCAGTACAGCCTTATTTAAGTGGAGGTGGGTTTTTTTAATTCGGAAAATATGTTTTCATCCTCTCTGAACCTTAATTGAAGAAATTTTGAAGCAATTTGGTGGGGATGCCACACCAAAATAAAATAAACACCTTGAGTCAGAGACCAAGCATAGAAAAATTCAGCAAGATTTGAACACATGAAAACAGGAGACTATAATGGAAACAGTTGTACAACCTTAACTGTAGTAGACAGACATTACCAGGTGCCCAATAAAGTACACACAGCAGATGTAAAAGAAGTGTTCCATTATCGATCATACTAAGAAAATTTGTATTAGCTGAGTGATTATAATGTAATATCCACAAATTTAAGTTTCTATTGATTCAACAATAAGTTACGATTTAATACACACTCCACGTTTTAGTTTACCGCTCCTCTCTACAAATATACATACACACACACACAATTATATTGTGTGTGTATGTGTATTTATATATACACATATATAAACTATAAGAACATGTAAAAAAATATTACTCATGTCAAAAATTCGTTATAGACACAAACTACTTACTGTTAAGAGCCATAATATTATCTGTTCCTGGATGATGGAAGTTTATTCCCATACGCCCTACAAAGTAAACAGAGATTATTTATTAATATCACATCACACACACAAAAAGGCTAAAATTCGGTATCTTATTTTGAAACTGAATGAATTCCAAAGTTAAATACTGCCATTGCAACAGGTCATGTTATTTGTAATTTCAGTCTGCCAGAATGAACATCTAGGTGAACGTAGATTTAAAATATAGAATATATAAAATGGAAGTATAAAAAGTTAAAATACTGTAGATCAAGCAACAAAGCAACTGGAAGAATAAAGCAGACAGTAATAATGATTTTCTAAGAACTCTCTCAATTTGCCTTATGCTTTATACAAGAGACAGAACTTCATTACTCAAGCTTGTATTTACACTTCACTGAAACTTCATCTTTTAGGTTAGCCTTCAAAGTAAATAGCATAAGTGACCAAATCATTTTAGAAACCCTACAAAATTGCAATGCCAACAAGGAGTTCAGTGTTTTCCATGATAGTTTCCACACAATACTGAGTTTTTCTCTGGATATTCCAATCACTAGAGATTGCAAGGAAGAATCAAAGTAGTGATACTTGTCCCCAGAGAGAGAGGGTCCACAAAAAGTCAGCCTTGACTTCAAAGAGCAAGAAATAGAAGTTAGCTCTACTTCTGTTAAGATTAATCTTCATCTTCACTTAGAGATTATCTGATTAATGAAATATTATAACATGCCCTGGGGAAATAACATTGAAAACTTTATTATAGGACTTTCTGAACCAAAAATCCCAGTCAACCGAAAGCTATTATGTGATCTTTTTCCATGCTACATGAAAGAGAAAAAAAAGAAATCAGGAATAGCAATTACATCCACTTATAATCAACTTTACTAATGGACTCTTGACTAAGAGTATTGTGGTTCAGTCCATGTTCTGATGTTGCCCTTAGAATTGTGATTAAGTCAGGAAGAGCTAGGTAAAAGGCTAATATTTATCGCCTGGTGGGGGGGAAAAACCTGATATATTAGGATTTGAAACTGAGAGCTCAAGACCTACTCTGCTAAAGGAACAATATAGCCAACTAGTTTCTTTATTATAGATGTCCCTCCCCACTCCTACCCAACGATTCTCAAGATAAAATTAAAACCTCACTCTGTTTTTAGAAAGTGTACCCTGAAAGAAGAATGGAGGACAATCTGTCTGTTTCTCCTTCTCCGATATTTTCAGTTTCTACCTAGAAATGAAAGCCTTCAATCTGAAATCACAGAAGACTATCGTCTTATAATTACTACTCTTAGTGCACAGATGCAACATTCTGATTCAAGACACTTATGACTTGACTAAGCATTTAAGAAAAAACAAATTTTTCATAATTAATCATTTAAATTAATTTGGAAAAGCTACAGTAAATAAAGCTACATAACACCACAATAGTATAAAGAAAGAGGCGGCACTTCACTTTTTTTGGTAGGGAGTGGCAACACAGAATTTTCACTTTATTTTCCAAATTCCTGAGTCAAAAGTTCTTAGAAGCTCTCCATTAAACTACTTCAGACTCTCCAATTGGAGACAAACTACTAAAGTTCACAGCGTATTATTATGTTAACCCGACGCTGCAGAAACACTGGCACAGCCATTATTTTAGTTAGTGTAAGAATATGAAAAATACTTCTATATTCTTGTCAAAGTTATTACAGTACCCTTTAAGTACATTTATTAGTACAAGGTTACAAATGTTACACAAATACCAATCTCTGCCAAACAATACAAGAATTAATTATAGTTATTAGTACTGCAAACCAATTATTTAATTTTTACAATTATGTTTTCAGTTGAAAAAACTGATAATGTTATAAAGAAACTAGAAATTCCAATGCTGATGCAGGAGGTTTGGGTTTTCTCTCCCCCCTTTCCTCCCCCGCCACCTCTGTTTTTTCTTTGCCAAAGCTGAAATTCTGCTGTTTAACAAGCTACAAAAATAGAATCAAATGTGAGACATCTGGTTATTTTTTTCAGGCAGTCACTATGCCAGGTGCTGCCTGCATGACATTTTGTCACCTGCCCTTGGCCTGCTATTTTTAAGTTTTCTTTTCAGCTATCTTTCAAGAGTAGCAAAAATGTAGGTTGTACAAGCAAGGAGATATACATGCATTTACTGAGCTAAGTGACCTTGTGGGAAAATTCTCATCATGCCAGTTGAAGCCCCCACACCCAAAAAATAATAATTTAATTGCCTTAATAAACAGCAAAATAGTGGAAAATTCACTCTTGTATTAATACCATATTAAATATGGGTGATCTAATAAGAATCTATCCCATACAGCTTTGAAAAGACTCCAATAGTGAGTGCCCATTGTATTGCATTAACTGCAAAATATATTAGTATATTATATGGCAAATTACTCAGTGTAAAAATAGTAGGCCAAAAACAGATGATGAAATGTCACATAAGCATTTCAGCATCAAAGTTTTAATTTTTTGCTATGTACTTAAGTTTATCTTATGCCAAAGTTTTCTGTATAAATCTGCCATCTGAAACCAGGAACATGTTTCAAGGAGAAGATTGTGTTAAAAAGTAGGTATGACTGATTTGGAAAGTCATCAGTTTTGGAGATCAAGTATTATACTTGCACTCCTAAAGAACTATACCACATACCCAGTTATCGTGTCAATACCATGGAATACCAAAACAGCTCCTCTTATTAATTAACTTTGAAAGCAACAGGCAGAAATGCAGCAAGAGAAGTCTGGAACAAAAGATGCTAGGAGTTGAAAATTAGGCATGGACACTCACGTCTCATTCATGTCACATAAAAAAAGTCTTCTGAAAACTATTTAATCAATATTTGTACTCAAGTCACACCTGCCATTTTCAGTTTGCTAGTCTTAGTTTCACACTTATCTGTATAGTTTCAATTATGTACTTTGCTAGTACATCTGTAATTGGTATATTTAGGCTGCAAAAATTTTATCTGTCTCCATTACGAAAAGCTTATTCAGAGATTGACAATCTTTCCCATGTCACGTGACGTTGCTTAGAGCACAAAGAGGGCTCCTCCCATAGCCCCCTCCCCTCCCCTCATCTATTCTGAGCTGCTCTCTGCAAGTCCTCTGAGTTTTCCCTTTCTAAGGACTGTGGATTCTTTTAGTTGGCCCTTTTTACATGTTCCTCCAGCTGCCCAAAGGGACTCCTTCCATGACAGACACTCTGGCATCATTCTTGACACATCCCAGATATTTCCATATTCTTTTCTGGATAACTATGTAGATAAGGAGTTGAACTCTGATGAATCTTGGCATTTGTTATAAATTTATTCCACGTAATACCGGTATTTCCCTGAGGCATTTGCCTTTGAATGCATTTAGACATTTGTCTATACCATTTGTGTTTTTCCAGCTTTCACGTCCATATGTTAAGGTGGAAATAACATTTGAGTTGAAGATTCATAGTTTGGTCTTTAAGTTGTAGATTTTCAATGAACAAATCTTTTTAAGCTGATGAATGCATCTATTGCCAATTCCTAAATATTATTTCTTCTGGATATCTCTACTATCTTGCACTATCTACTATCTTGCACTAGTAAGGTATGTGAATTGACTCACCTCTTCTATTTCTTTGCCTTCTGAGGGCTTGTCTATACTTACCGCGCTGGTTCGGCGGCAGGCAATCGAACTTCTGGGTTCGATTTATCGCGTCTAGTCTGGACGCAATAAATCGAACTCAGAAGTGCTCCCCGTCGACTCCGGTAATCCTGCTCGCCGCAAGGAGTACGCGGAGTCGACGGGGGAGCCTGCCTGCCGGGTCTGGACGGGGGTAAGTTCGAACTAAGGTATGTCGACTTCAGCTACGTTATTCACGTAGCTGAAGTTGCGTACCTTAGTTCGATTTGGGGGTTTAGTGTAGACCAAGGCTAAGAATACTTGAGTTGGGGTTTTCTGGGTTTCTCATTAGATTTGTTTTTTCACAACTAATTAACCCAATTTTTCTTGCAATGCTGGTCTTTTGGTCTGCTTGCATGTTAGTTGAGCTGTCAATTAGAAGAGATGTCAGCAAAATCTTAATCTTCTAGTGTACTGTTACTGAACCACATAATGTCTGCATGGTATCCAGCTACACTTTTTCTCATAATGAAGTCAATGCCAAACAGAGAGGTGGGCGAAAGCATCCTTTTTGACACTAGTATCTATATTAAACTATTCACTCAAGTCTGCATGTACTTTAACCATGCATGCTGTATCTTGCTATGAAGGTCTTGATATTTTTGTTGGCATACCAGGACACTTCCTGAGTGAATTGTGACGGATACCGTCAAATACTTTAATACATTTATGATTAATTGTTTCTGTCATTTAATGCTCTTTGATGATTATTCTTAAGGTGAAAATCTGGTCAACACATGATTTTCTAGGTAAAAATTCAGGCTGCTCCTCCCTTAGCTTTGCCTCAACTACGTGTTTTTTTTCTGCTTAAGATGATACACTCCCTTCAGTGACAGAAAAAGCCTTCTGCAATAACACCTCACCAGTTATTGCAGTTACTTGTGTCATCTTTCTTTGGTATCTGACTACAGTATAATGATTTTTTCCATTGTTCTAGAGGCTTTTTCCTAGTCCCATGCTTTGCTGAAAAGTTCAGTGATTTTATCAATGGTTTCATCCTCACATGCTTTCAACACTTCTCTAGTGACTTGGTCTGCAGCTTTCCCAGATTTTAAAACTTTCACTTTTTTGCTTGTGATATGAGATGTTACAATGTCTAATTCTGGCTATTTAAATTCTTTGACAAAGTTAACGGTTTCTTGTGGAGTTAGAGTGCTTGCCCATCGGTCTCTGCTCTTTTTCTGTTAGAGTCTTTCCTTGTTTATCCTTAACATAGAATTATAGAATCATAGCATATCAGGGTTGGAAGGGATCTCAGGAGATCATCTAGTCCAACCCCCTGCTCAAAGCAAGACCTAACCCCCAACTAACATGGCCCCCAAGCTAATGTAAACTTGCCGTTTAGAGCCTTGTTGAGTTGGTAAAGTGTTTTATCACCACCTCTTTCAGTAGGCACTCCAGCGTCTTTGACATTGTTGTCTATGTATTTCCTCTTACCTCTTCTTGTGCTACTTTACATGTCTTTATCCTTTATTTCATACAGATTTTTGCCAATGCTTTTTTCTGGAGTATTTTTGAGGAGCTAATGTTTGCTTTAACTTGTTTCCTTTTTTTCCCCCCCACAGAGTTCAACATACCTGCAAAAAGCACCATGACACATTAATGTTGACTTTTTGTGATGGATCTAAGTCTTGTACCATCTGAAATCTGTTTTTCAGTTCAATTTGAAATTGCTACTGTAATGTCCTGTCTAGTAGGCTTTTGCTGTCCGTTTTCTTGGTTCTTTTGGTGGTTTTGTTTTTCTTAAGTTTGATCTTCAAGCTTGACACACATCAGCTCCTTTGTATGCCCACAGGGCAGATCTAAATTTACTTCCAGCACACTGTTGAGTCAATCTGGTTCCTGGTTACTCCCTCTAAGGAATTCCATTTTACTGCCAATTAGGATCCTTGATACTAAGCACAGTTCTATCAGTCTTTCACCATTCTGATTTTGGCAACTAAAGCCATGCTTTCCCATTGCTTTCTCCTCTCTCTTATCACCCCCACACACTGCATTGACGTCCCCCATTACTAAACAGATGCCATGTTTGAGAAAATTGTCAGAGTTTGAAGGCAAAATGTACAACTGACTTTTTAATATCATCATCGTAGTTATTTGTTGGTGCAAATATTGTTTGCAGTGTTATTGTAGTCATGATGGTCCCAGGATATGAGAGAGACAAGATGGTTGAAGTAATATATTTTTATAGGACCAATTTCTGAATGGTATGTAGTGGTCAGAGGATTATAGACGGTGAGTCCTCTGGGGATGATGTTTTGTTTCTTGCATTTGCTCAGGAAGTAGAGCTCACTGTTAAGTTTGGCTTCCTTCTCAATGTTGTGGAGTTTCCATTATTTCCATTCCAATAATATTGCCATTTTCATTTATTGTGTTTGAAACATAGCTTTGAGAGATCAGTTGTTAATTAGGTCCCACTGTATAAGTTATTTTTCTGCTTTGCAAGTCATAATTAAAGCTACTCCTTCAGAGTAACAACCATTTTGATTCCCTGCATATATTAAGACTATTTTCATTTTTGAATTTTTTTCAGCTCCTGGAATCAACAATTGCTTATTCCAAGAATTTGGAGATTATATTCATACATTTCCTCCATCACCTGCATGGGTTTGGTGTTAGAACCATTGGTCTAATGTTCCAGAAACCTACTTTCATAGTTTGTTTCAGCTTTAGTAAAAAAACTTCTCAGAGTCTTGGCTTCCTGGTGGCTTTCACCAAGACTCTCAATTCTTATTAAGCAAGAGTCCATCACTTTGTCATGATGTTTGCTGGAATGGCTATCTTGCTTTATTTCTGTATTTTAACTTTTTTTTTTTTAAATGAGCACAGGTTGTTGGCCTATCACTCAACCCCCAACCTTGAGGAAGAAAGGACTGCATTTTGTCTGATCCCTACCCTTTGACCTGCCAGTTTAGGTTATCCTAACAGGAGTAAGAACCCCTGTCAGCATAGCTCTCAGAGTAATTGTTGATTCTAGTTACAAATTATAAGAGGACACAATAGTCACACTAGTTACAAATTAAGACTGGCAGCAGGCTCTCTTGTCAATTTCAACATCACATTTGGACAGTACTGTACAATGGATCTCCACACCTTAAGAGCTGTAAAAAGTAGAATTTCTTACATTCATAAAATGCGGCCTCATATGCATCAATTCATTTTGTTCAATAAAGTTAGTACATAATATTATACTATGTATTCAATTAACGTTGTAATACATTACATTCAGAAGGAATGGATAAAAATGATGGCTAAAATTTGATTTCATGACCAATGCTAAATTTATCTTGAAAGCTTCAACATTCGTATTACATAATAGTGATTAATGTAGTTGCCAATACTATAAAAGGGTCCTAAATATGTTTGCATTTGTAAGCCTTCTTAGGACAGTGTTAGATAAGAAAAAGTTTTGGTAAAGAAACCTGCGTACCACCTGTTCTTCCTGGTTAAAACTAGGATTTTTTTAGTTTACAATTGTCTAAACAAGAATCTATTTTGATTTATCCCATCCCAATGACAGTTGCTTCTTATTTCCTTGGAGTTCATCCAATTTGAAATCAGAAGCCATGTCCCTTAGTAGTAGTGCTCTGCAAAGCCATATTTAAAACTTTGATTTGATTTCCAATCCCAAATCAACTGCTCGCCAGAGAAGCAATGGTTGGGAGTAATATAGAAGTGGCACTCAGCCATGGAGAGTGCCTTTATCCTTTTAGCAGGATGAAATTGAAAACCTGACCAGATACCTTTCAAAACCACTTTTTCAGCTGGAAGAATGACAGCTATAGAAGAGTGCCTTGAAGGAAGAAGGAAGGTAGAAGGAAGGAGAGCCCTCAGAGCTCCAACAGGCACATAGGTAATTCTCCCTCTCTACCCAGAAATCAAGAGAGTAATTACAATATAGGCAGCCATGCCACGCTTTGATTTCAAAACCACGTATTCTATGTCTTCTAGAAAACAAAGGGGAAAATATCATGGCTTAAAATATGGGGGGGGGGAATCTTTCGAAAAATCAAGAGTCCGTTCTCAACTAACATTCATAACCCAGGGCCGGGGGGGGGGGGGGGGAGGTCAGATTGCAGGAAGACCTAAAGGTTAAGAAATCTCCTACATAAATCTGTGCATGTGACCTCAGCTGACTGGATTTAGGTTAATGACTCCACATGTTCCAGCAGAGAAGGGAATTTATTTCTTTATTTTAATAATTGCATCTTTACCAGGATACTCTCCAGTTACACAATGACCGGTAATGTAGAAGACTAGGAATAAGGGCAGCCAGATTTTCAGCACATTGTTGCTTAGTCAACCTATACACATTTAATACTTATACAGCACTGTACCAACCTACTGGGCAAAAGAATTACAACAGTAACAGCAGCAGTGCTATAGTTAATGGTCCGCTGTATTTCCATAATAAACATTTTAGAGACTTACAAAAATTCAACTCCATTTGGATGCTTCCGAATTTTAAGAGTATCAAGAAGCAACTATAATTTAAGCACCTATTTCTAACCTACAATGTGTCAACCTAATGTGTGCTCACAGAACATGGAGACTACTGTTTACCACAACCAGACATGAGGATCTATTCATCATAGTTGTCATGGTATGTGATCATTTTCTCACTGTACAAATGAACATTATGGTGACCTGCACTGTACATGTCTGACAACCACTAGTTATGAGAATAGTTTGTATTAATGTGAAGCAGCAGAGGCCTAGACAGTTTAAAAGCTTGTTCCTGAGTAAGTTCTTCTAATTTGCATTGAATAGGCAAGAAGATATGCTGTTACTGAGTAGTGAAAGCCAGCATCAAGAGAGCAATAAAATATTTATTAACAAGCCGCATATTCCTCATAGCCAAAATACTTGTGCTGCTGTCATATAGATGCCACATGCAATATGTGAGGATCTGCAAGCAGCAGAAGTATATTTAGCTCATAAATGGTCACAGTTTTCATAACATTACTGTATCTAGTACATCAATTTTACAATAAATCCTACTGAATAGGAAAATAAAACAGGAATTATGGCTTCAGTCAAAGGGGATAGGCAAGTCTTCCGTCAACCCCCATGTACATATCTTATGTGTAGCATCAACACTGTGTTAGACATCTTGGTTAAGCTTCTTTTATTCAAAGTTGAAAAAGGGCAAATTCATAACCTTACTAGAGAAAAATTAGCCTCCCACACAATTATTTTTTAAAATATTGCATAATTTTCTTTATAAGATGCTGGATTTTAAAGTAGGATGGAGAAAATTGAGTTATCAGAGCTGCAGATGCACATGAAGCCATAAATCAATGAAAGGATGTGGCAGGGAAGATTTTAAAAAGTATCAGTTAATGTCTGCATCCCCAACCTAACAAAGAGAAAAATAAAAGACTCAGCATCTAGGGAAACATGTCAGAAAATAGATACACTGGATGTAGGCCAATAAGTGGTAAACATGCTCATGACAGTTACATTAGATAAGTTTGATTTTTATTTATTTTTTTAAGAAGAGGGTTATAAACCCTCAAGCTTCAGGGCAGAACCATACAACTATATGGTTTTATTGGAATGTCTGGTCACCCTAGACTAGATGAAACATTCATTTGATCCAGGAAGGAAATAAGTGTCCACACACAGGTGGAAAAAGAAAAGAAAAAAAGTCCTTTAGCCCAGTGAAAAGATTAAAGGAAACATGTATTTTGTTTCCCTTTGAACAAACTACTGAACTAACCTTTTTTTTTTTTTTTTTTTTTTTTCTCCTCTCCTCAGTGTCCCTTCTTCATCAATGTTTACAGGAAGGGCACTGGTAGGGTGCATCAAGGGAATGAGACATTAAGAAGTGGATAGTATGCTGGAATTAGTTTTTCTACAGCAAGTGTTGTGAAGAATTGACCAGTGAATACTATTTTTAGAACTGAGATTCCAACGTAAAACAATTTAGGAACATTCATTTCACTTGAATGGGGAAATTGTGAAATTTAGTGCAACATAAATAAAGTTCAGCTTCAGATTGAGAGAACACAAATATATGATCCTGTCTCATTTCCTCTCACCTTCCTTCGGTCATGCCACAAGACTCTAATTTCTTTGCCAAAGCATTCTCCATAGAATTAGAACAGAAAGTGGGCTTCAAGGTAAAAGCCAGCAATTAACTGAAGAGTAGGATGTAAAATTGACTGTCCCTTCTGTGACAGATGCCACTGTACTCACAAAACCTATGAGATTAATTAACAATATAGCCTGGATAAACTAAACTTAAATAATTGTACAAGTTGTACATATGACCCCTGTGGAATCACTATAAGGACTAGAGAAGTAATATTGTTGCTATTTATATAGATGGATGGAAAGGGAATAGCAGTTACATGTACAATTTACAATAATTAGATAGAATTAATCTAGTTGCCATACCAACTACAGAGATTTATTCTCCAATGTTATTCTTGACTACGTTTCAGAATACTGGAAGCGAAGATACCACAACATGGCCTTTAAAAATGTATTCAAATCACACTTATTTTTAAAGGAGATCAGTCATTTATTTTTGGCTTCTAAAGAGATTTCTAACAAAGTTTTCATCCCTAGAAAAATGTATCTTTCTCTAGAATAACTTCAAATTATACAACATTAAAACTTTAGAATATTTTTATTGACTGAAATAACACAACATAACAGGAAGGAGAATAAAAATCTGATAAGAGAAAAATACCAGTAGTTTATTGTTTGGTAGTTTACATGGGTCCTATTGTATATGGAGGCAAAGGAGGGCTTTGCTACAGAACGCTGTCTTAGCTTAGTCTCCACTAACCCAGTAAGCCTTTTAAAAAACAGGTAAATCTCTCTATTACCATTGCAAACAATATAGAATTAAATGCACAAGGCAATATTAATGTGATATAGCACTGAAAATTTAGATGAAAGGCAGGACATTCAAAGTTATTAAAGTTTGCTTGGAAAACATCTTGCCTCTGAGTATCTGATGTATATGTAGTCAGAGTCTGAATTCAACAATCACAGACTAACATAGGTATATGGGAAAGTGTTCAGCAAATATTTATCTTGCAACGATGTGCTAAGTGGCAATAGGGAAATAGAAAATAGTGTACATACTATTTCTAAGTTTTCACAAACAGTAAAACCCACCTTAGTAACTATGATTTGAGTGTGTTGTCTCTGCATATTTATACTTGAGGAATATGCTTCCTGGTGCCTGTGAACAGAAGCCTTTTCTTCTGTAAAGCTGAGGCACTTCTTCCAAGGCCCACATATTTAACAGAGCTTATCGCTGCTCTGAGCAATTTTGCCTAGGGAGGATCACTAAAATGGGGTCAGAGGCAACATGGGGAAGACCTAAACTGTATATCCAAGCCAGGCACTTGTACCCAGCACTCTATGGTAATTAAATATGTAATTGTAGAACTTTTGTGAGGTCTTTAACGTGCTGCAGTACCAAACCTTGTCTTGCAAGTCCCCAATAACTAGGGTACAACTGGGGCACTGAGGCATGCACCGTAGGTATTTCATCTGCTAAGGCTGTATGCCTCTAGCACGTGGGGGGGTCTCAATATCATTCAACTTGCCTTCATATACCACACTTTTCCTAGGGGCCAGACATCCTGCTTCTGTGACCCGCTCTTTCTAACTCTCCTCTGAATTCCACAATCTCCTGCTGATGACTTTGCATGTTCCTGAGCACAGAGGGAAAAACCAACAACACAGTAGCAGATTCAGCACACCACTCTGCTGACCCATCACTGTTCAGCTGCCTCATCACAGATGTTTACTATTGCCTCTTCCGATGTTTCTGAGGTGATATCTTCATGAATTGAGGCTGGAAGCCTGAGGATGACACAAGAAGAGAATGTGCGAGCCTTTCCTCTTTGACCATGTTGGAAGAGTCAGAAAGACCTAGCTGTGGAATTGATGTTCTTCCATTTTCTCCAGCATCTTGCCCATCTTGAGGCTGAAAAGTCTCTTCCCTCCTTGAACAGGAGGACTCACATAAGACCAAGCTTTAGATGAAAGGCCTAATTCAAAAAGAGGCAACAGTATCATTTGAAAGAAATAGCTGATGCCATGAATAGTCTGAAGCAACTTCAACTGCCAGTAGGATGTGGGTGGATACTACATGCTCCTTAGTCACCAGCTCCTTTATCTGCTCCTCAAGAAGGTGGCCCATTAGATTAAATTGATATCTTGCCCATGACAGAATTTGGCTACTGAGATACCCAAAGTACCCTTCCCTCATCCAAAAACCAATCTTTTTAGCATCCTTGTCTGATATGATAGCCCAAACTTGTCTTGGAACCTCTCCTCCTTTCATCAGCTCTGACACCATTAATGAGCAAGAAGAAGGGCAGGTTAGGATATATTACCCCCTCTATCCTGGCACCTGATAAAGGCCATCTGCCCTCTTACATCTGGCTGTGAACAAGGCTAATATCAACCAAATATTCTTAGCCATGTCCAGTAGCTCATCATTAATAGGGAGAGCGTTTCCTTTTCTTTTACGATTTTCAGATGTCAAACTCACAGTTTATCTTTTCCTGGTCAAATAAACTTTCCAAATCCAGGTCCCCTGGATATATGTTGTAATAGCCCTGGAAACTTCCTGAAAGTGGTTGTGAAAGAGAAACAGTGACTATATTGTCACAGTTCAGAGAAACTGCAACTGCAAATTTCCCCTCAGTGGTTCAGTAAGGATACCCACTCTTGGCTTTCAGCTCCCCAACTGTTTCTCCTCTCAGACGGAGATGCGAGTCTCTCTCCCTTCTGACTGTGGTATTCCCAGACTGGACAGTTCCCCTGCCTTCACTGTGTCCTTTCCTGCACAGACAGGACACCTGCTTACTTTCTCTTCAGAGGCAGGTAACCGTCCAATTGCTACAGATGTAAGGTACCATGTAGCAGTTCCTAAGCAAGCCAACTTTATTCTTAAAGTAAAAAGCATTACAGAGAAAACATTAAAAAAACAATAAAAGAACTTACATGCATGCTAATAAGCTCAGCAGAATTCCTCCCAACTTTCATACTGACTCTGGGAAATGCAGTTTAATACACCACCCTACGGGCATCCTTGTGGTTACAAGTCCATTAGAGCTTCAGCTCAGAACAAGTACATTGTCTTATGAGGCCTCAGAAGGCCAAATCCTTCCAATCCTCCCCTAAGCACTGGGGTCCTCTGTGGGCCAGGGATCCTGTCCATTTGCTGGATCGGGAAGAAGGCCTTCAGTTAGTATAAATTAAAGTTATTTATCCAAAAGTCTTTTCTTTGTCTCGGTCTCTGGAGAATCCAGTTTGAACTAGTATATGCTTCCCTCCCCACAGAGGAACTTCAAAGGCTGGTAATGGAGAATGTTCATTAGGATCACTCCTCTATACTGAAGAACATACACACAGTGCCACAACAGCACATACACAATTGCATTTTAATACAATGTACCTCAAAAGGTATTAACCCTAATTCAATAAGGTTTATCTTAATGTTATAATATTTGTTCAGGATATTATAGGATATTTGCAAGTCTGTCACACATATATGCTTAGAAGTTTTGAGGCTGAAGAAATCCCCTTTTGCTCACTATAAAAATGGTTGTTCCAATTCCTTTCCCCTTCTTCCTCCTCTGAATAGGACAGCTGGTTAGGAACATTGGCCAAAAGAGGGGACAAGGCCAACTGGTCTAGGTGACACAAGTGACTGGGGAAATGGCACCTTAACTGACTTGGGAGATGAAGAAAATGAGGATCCCCTGATCTTGATGGTTGCAAAGGAAAATTATCAGTATGGCCAGCTAGCCACTGGGCAAGAGGGAGGGCAAGGGAAGATGCCCCAAGAGGCTGGAGAATCGGAGAGAACTCCTTGGAGCCCAAGAGAGTAAGAGCCCAGAATATTGAGCACTCCTGATCCAAGAGCTGTCCCTGACAGCCTATAAGCCCAGGCAGACTAGGACAACTCACAGAACAGAGTATCAGAGACTCTGAGTCCAGCCTCATCAGAATTGGATATTGAGTTTTCCCCGGAAAAGTGCACTCAAAAGAACCAGTCTATGCTCTGGAGATAGTGCCAAAAGACTAATATTGACTATCACTGGAGAAGAACCAGGAATCCTAGTGACCAGGAAAATGGGTAAAGCTGAATGAGTCCCTTGCATTGGCAGTGCCATGACAAATAACTCAACTGCATACTCTCCAGACACATTAAGTTTTTTTTCCCCCCCCCCCCCTTTTTCCAGGTTGGTGCGGAGAACTCCAGCACTGAAGATCCCTTTGCACTTTTCCTGTCCTGTTCTCTACCAATTTTGTTGGCACCAAGCACAAAGGAGACAAACTCAAAGTATCCCAGCACAAAGTGGACAAACACTTGATCATAGGTCAGAGCCAAGAAAGGCATGGTGCCTTCACTGCCTTTTAGTACAGGCCTCTGATTGAAGGCCTTACAAGCGCAATGATCCAGGAATGGATTTTCTCCACATAGAACAAATGGCAGAGCACAAGGGGCTTAGATATCTCCAAGGAGGGAGCAATATATCGCACACCACTTAATTCTGCCCTTCAGATCTGAATCCTTAAAGTCAATTAGACCTTCTGGTTGTACTCCAGAACCCTACTTCAAAGTAAAAACTAGGACCAAGATCTCTGACCTAACTTTATGGTTCTATTTTTGAAAATCTTGGCCTAGATATATAATGGCACAACTAAGGTATACCCAAACGAATTTAGAATCACCTCCCACTACCACCCCACACCCCTCCATCAGGGGTAAAAGTCAAAAACAAAAAAATTTTAGGCAGAGAGACATTCCCATCTGGCCCTTGAAAAGGAAGGAATAGAAGCAGTTGAGGGCCACACTTCCTCTTTTATTATCTCTACTTCAAAAGTCTATTGGCAAACAACAGGGCTCCTGTGGCCCCAGTAGACACTATTTTCCCAGAAGATTTCTCAAGCTCTGCAGTACTGGGAACAAGGTATCACAAGTGTGAATATGCATAGGCCATCTCAAAGAAGTCTGAACATTTGCTGAAAAGTTTGTTCATTGCCCACTGGCAGGCTGACATTTTCTCTGAAATAGTCATATTGGCTCTGCAACAGGCCTGAAGCTTCCAAGATTTGTATAGTTTGGAAAGCAGAGTGAAACTTTTTACTAGAATGAGCTAATGCTTGCCTCTATTTTCCAAAAACAGTGCTTTTTGTCTTTTCACCTCTCCCATCTGTTTGAAAGCTTGTACAATACTAAAACTAATATGATTAATAAAGCCAATTGATATATAAGTGCATACTAGCAAGAGTAATTTAGGCGAATTAGCCTACTTTACCAAGGGTGAGCAATTCATTAACTAAAAAGGTAATCTTCTTAAATGCAAGATACCCTAATTTGGGAGAGATCCATCTCAGTTGAAACAAACTTGAAATGTTTGGATTTTAGAGTGGTAGCTCTACCTAGTGAACTAAATGAGACATGCCCACTTACTGAGAGTATAGCCTTAAACCACCCGCCAGTCTCTCTGAAGCTTTCAGTTACTTACTATGAGAGTATTACTCTCCATGAAATGATCTGTAGTAGCTTGTTTGAACAAGACAGAACACACTCCAGCATCTATAGAAGAGGGAGAACTGCCTGAAGTTGAATCCTAGGAAGACAGATTATGTTTGTGGACAGAGGGAAACACTTTGAAGAACTATCTGCCTGGCCCACCTTGATTAAAGTCCCATGGCCCCACAGATCCAGACAGTTTGCAGTTTGAAAGTTCTTCTGGATTTCCTACCAATGCTGGCCCTGGGTAGCAACATCTGTGAAAAACTCCATCTACTAGATCTGACTGGTTAGGAGAACATGTTCCATCCTTGCTGATGACTTGGCAACTACCCTTTGCACAGAACACAAAACGTTATCCATGACCGCTGATTCAGATTTGCCTGTTCTGAAACTTTTTTTGTATTCCACATAAAGATATATTTATTAGCTTTTCACACATACTGTAGCTGTTTTACTTAGAAACCAACTCACCAGTCTCACCATGGATACCTGGATCTTAGATCAATAACAGTGGAAAAATTTAGTTCCTGCTGCCCTCAAATATTTATTGGTGTGTGTGTCTGTGTGTGTCTCTAATACAATCATGGGACTAGAAGGGACCTTGAGAAGTCATCTAGTTCAGTCGCCTGCACTCATGGCAGGGCTGAGTATTGTCTAGACCAGGGGTAGGCAACCTATGGCACATGTGCCGAAGGCGGCACACAAACTGATTTTCAGTGGTACTCATACTGCCCGGGTCCTGGGCACCGGACCGGGGGGCTCTGCATTTTAATTTAATTTTAAATGAAACTTCTTAAATATTTTAAAAACCTTATTTATTTTACATACAACAATAGTTTAGTTATATATTATACACTTATAGAAAGAGACCTTCTAAAAATGTTAAAATGTATCACTGGCACGGGAAACCTTAAATTAGAGTGATTAAATGAAGACTCGGCACAGCACTTCTGAAAAGTTGCCGACCCCTGGTCTAGACCATCCCTGACAGGTGTTTGCCTAACCTGGTCCTCAAGATCTCCAATGACGTAGATTCCACAATCTCCCTAGGCAATTTATTCCAGTGCCTAAAAGTTACCCTAAAAGTTAGGAAATTTTTCCTAATGTCCAACCTAAATCATGCTTGCTGTAATTTAAGCCCACTGCTTCTTGTCCTACCTTCAGATATTAGAACAATTTTTTCCCTTCCTCCTTGTAACAACATTTTATGTACTTAAAAACTGTTATGTTCCCTCCCCCTCCATCTTCTTGCCTCCAGACTAAACAAACCCATTTTTTCAATTTTCCCTCATAGGTCATGTTTTCTAGACCTTTAATCATTTTTGTTGCCCTTCTGTAGACTCTCTCTAATTTGTCCACATCTTTCTTGAAATGTGGTGTTCAGAACTGGAAACGATACTCCAGCTGAGGCTAATCAGCATGGAGCAGAGTGGAAGAATTACTTCTTGAGTCTTGCTTAAAACACTCCTGCCAATACATCCCAGAATTATGTTTGCTTTTTTTGCAACAATGTTACTCTGTTGACACATATTTATCTTGTGATCCACTATGACCTCTAGATCCCTTTTCATTATCTCTGCATGTATAACTACAATTGCATGAATTAGTAAACAAAAAGTTCCCCAGACCACTCACTCATGTGGCATTAGCTGAGTGGCAGAAGTAGTTTAATCTGTACCCTGGCAGTTGAAAGGACAGATGTGCTCCTGCAGCAGAAGTAATCATCACTATTTCCCAGCATCCATCAAACAAATAAGTTACACTACTTCCAATCCATCCATTTGGGTTTTAATTCTAGCACACACACACACACACACACACACACACACACACACACACACACACAATATCTATATCTATGGTCTGGGGAACTTTTTGTTTACTAATTCATGCAAATCAATCTACAGATCCATCTATCTTTTTATAATCTTTGCGGACTTGTTAAACTTGAGAATAGCTGCACATCCTTGTTTCAAAATTGCTAAGGATTTTTACTTTGAGGATGGAAAGTAGTAACAGTCTGAGTGAGCAAATACTGAGCTAATTGCAATTATTGAGCTAATTGCAATTATCACCCAACTTTAGCACCAACAACAATTGTAGTTATACATGCAGAGATAATGAAAGTATTGGGTAGTAACAACTGCTCAAGTCAGGATATTGTACTTGATTACTTGATGGACGAGTAGTCTGTTCCTATGTGTCACATGCTGATTGAGTACCGTACACATGACAATTTGTATATTTGTCTGATGCAAGAATTGAATCTACTGTGTAGAAATCACACTAGCAAGAAATATTTTTCCTTTTGATACACCTCTTTAATCTTTTTTCCCCCCCACTGAGTTCTCTTTACTCAAAGTTCCATTCCTTCAGTTTTCTGCCACTACATATGCGGTCCTGTGTCACAGCCATCATACTTTGGAGCTTGTCAGCACTATCACTCAACTGTCTGGGTAGGTGAGAGACATAAAAAACCTCTATTGCCGAGCATAGTGCTTTCACAACAATGCCAGTCTGGAGATCACAATACCAGCTGTCAAACTTGGATCTCACACCTGATCACACAAATATTACTACAGTTGCTACGATACGTGTGTGTGTGTGTGTGTGTGTGTGTGTGTGTGTGTGTGTGTGTGTATAAAAGATATTCTTTAAATTCTGTTTTAATATCCATGATAAAGAGAATGTTTTAGATAGCCATCTTCTAACTTAATGATTCATGCAAAATGGTCTATTACTTTAAAAAAATTACACAAAATTAAAAATTGAACTGGACTCTTGTTAATTGCTTGTTTTCTGAACTAGAAGACTGAAGTTGAAAACCTTACTGAGCAATTTTTTAAGACTGAAAACAGAAACAAGCCTCTAAAACTAAAGCTTAGATAACATTGGAATTCATCATCTTGCACATATGGCATACTACATTCATACACATTTAGCCTTGGTCATCTGAGATTATTGAGTCATATTTTTTAGATGGGCAAATAGCAGCTTTAAATATTCACCACTTGCTTTACTAGCAGAAAATGTATAGCAATTATTGAAAAGTTGATTTTTTTGTTTAAACACCAAGCAAGCATGGACATATGAATATTCCTAACCTGTAAAATGATTCCTCCACATTATATCTGCGAAACTCATTGGTGGGCCACTGGGAGGGTAGTGTTTACCTTTCAGAGGCTCATGATCAGTCCTTATCATATCCATTAAGGAATTTTCCAAAGAGTGCAAGTTAAAAGTGTCATAGGGCCTATTCCGGTCCTAAAAGAAAAGATACAGAAAGAAAAACACCGTTACAATGTAATCATTTCATAACACAAGCACACTTCATACATAGTATTACTTCAGCATTACCAGTTATAAGTTTTTCCTCCATGATACTTTTTAACATTTATAATAAAACAAGATAAATTATAATTGTGATATTTGTAAATATACTGTTAAAAGGGATAATACATGTGACTGTTGAAAATAATATAATGTAAGAGTTTTAACATATACTTCTCTCTAAACAGGGGTGTACAACTCTTACCCCAATAACATTCTCTACATTTAATTAGGGTTTGGAAATAACCCCTCCTCCCACACACATTTTTGGGAGGGGAGGGGGAGAGAAAGAGTGACATGCAGAGTTTTAAAATTGTATTTCTTTGTTTCCAGCTTCTGCCTTCATTTTCTGACATAGTGCTGCTCTGAGCATATGTGATGCAGAAGCAATCATGCTCAGGCAACCAGATCTTCCCAGCACAACATTGTTGCTTTCCTCTATGGAAAGAAAACAGTGCAGAGGCAAACTTTCAGATTATAAAGGTACACAACAGGGTGCAAGGCAAATCAAGAGAGCTAAGAGGGGCAGTATTGCCAGCCTCAAGTGTTCAAAAATATGGAGTCAGGCACCAAAAAAAACCTGAAGAGATTTCTTTTAAATATCATGATTAAATCTTATTAATTTGAGATTCTTTTTTTATTTACCTTCTGCTTTTTGAATCTTTAAGGATTAATTTGACCTCAAATTAAAATGACAAATTTCATATTTGGAGAAGAAACCCTGGTTCTAGTTTTACTCACAAAGCGCTAGCTACAGTTCAAGGATTTGTTGAGGGCTGAAATGGGTATAACCAGAGAGACAAGGTGGGTGAGGTAATATCTTTTATTGCACCAACTTCTGTTGGTGAGAAAGACAAGCTTTTGAGGCACACAGACCTCTTCTTCAGGTCTGGGAAAGGTATTCCGAGCATCACAGCTAAAAGATATTACCTCACCCACCTTATCTGTTTAATATCCTGGGACTGACATGGCTACAACTACATTTCATACAATAATGGGTGTAACCACACATTTTAAATTGAGAACTTAACATGAGGCAACGGACATTTGTCTTAACTTCACCAGAAGGACATCAAATTATATGCTTAGAGATGACGCTACTGCATCAACTACCTAATCCACTATCCTGCCACTGCAATATAGTATTTGTAAGGAGTGGAAACTCAATGTGGGCAAGTTGGTGGAAAAGGTTAGATAGAAATTAGGTGGAATTTCACACACACACACACACACACACACACACACACACACACACACACACACACACACACACACACACACACACACACTCTATACATTTAACCTAGGAATCTATAAATTTAACCTCGGAGATTTTACATAGAAGATTCAAGTTTCTTTAAATAAACACAATCTCTAACTTTTTTTTTTTTTTTTAGCACATCAGGCTAATAAACTAAATATATACATATAGCTGGTCTTAGAAAAAATAAAATAAAAAAAAAGACTACAGGGGACTAGGATTAAAAAAATCTTTACACTGTTAAAGGGCACCAATATAAGGGAAATGGAAGAACTGCTTGAGAAGGAATAATATGTAACAGGATGAAACTGAGCAAAAGAACTTTTAAGGCTGGACAGCAAGAAAAAGTTTTAACAACAAGGTCAATTAGACCATGGAATAATCTTCTTAAGGAAGTGATGGAATCCCTGCTGCCAGCGTTATTTAAACTGAAGACAAAGCACTTGAGAATGTTATGCAAGGCACCATCCTGCTGATAAGGACATGGAGTGGGTAATCATAGGACTTTTCCATTTCTAAATTCTAGGATTTTATGAGTGATCAAACTTCATTTAATTAAACTTAAATGCATCAGATACTTCATTCTAGTAATCAATTGGGAAATGTACTACAAACCCGAACCTTTATATTCTCGGTCAATTCACTCACACTGTTACTGACAAATAGGGAGGAAGGAGCAGGTAGAAGGTAGCAGAAAGCATTAGATTATTTCCTACTGTGCTGTGTTACATTCACTTCCTCCTCCAGTAAATAAAAGCAATTCAACATTCCTCTGTGCCAACTGAATAACATCTGCCTTAGACCTAAGAATCACAGAGTCAAAGTTCTCTTCTATGCTCTGACATCACAAAATCACTCATGCAGGCCAGGAGGTTAAGTACAGCTTTGGGAAAGCAGCAATATCCATAAAGCATTTAATGTGAGTTTTTTCCCTTCCATATGTGGATCTGGCATGACCAGCAGAGGATCCAGACATTTCACATGAAGAAAGCTACACTTCTGGAGCTTTCAGATCAGCTTGCCCTGACCCTTCAGCATCACAATACACACATGAGGATGGCCATAGCCGTCCAGAAGTGGGTTGCTATAACCATCTGGAAGCTGGCAATCCCAGACTGCTACAAGTCCTTTGCTAACTAGTTTGGTGTTGGAGAGTCAACTGTGGGTAAAGTGGTGGCAAAGGTTTCTGAGGCAATCAGGCATGTGATTTACCCAAAAGTAATGGGCATAAACAATATCCCTGAACTAATTGCTGGTTTTGAAAGAATGCTAAAAAGGTTCAATTACATTCTCAGCAGGTCCAGAATGGTGCTTAAATGTGCGTTTGTCAGACTGAAATACCGCTGGTGCTGTTTACAGACACATTTAGATGCCTGGGTCATCAATGCAATCCTCATTGTGGCTTGCTAGGCTCTTCAACATCTTTGTGAAACCAAATGTGAGCCATTTGCCCCTGATTATGGAGCTTTGACAGTAATGGATTGCTGAACTAGTACACCTATGACAGCTGGAGCATGATGCACCTGGGCAACAGAAATCTGGGATACTCTGTGCCCACATTATGGATTTGCATAGGCCAATGGAAGAGGGAGAAGAGTAGAGTTTATTAATGTTTTTGTACAGCAATATTTATAGAACATGAGGTACTATCACATCATTCAATAAAAGGGGATACTGTCACTGTACACAGTGAATGGAAAGTTGATTGTTATGAATTTTTCATAAGGATGAGAAAGCAGGCTGCACATTTACATTATGGATTACTGTACACAGATGTATAGAAAGACTGTTAGAATACAACCTCCCTGTTGGGCCTTACCATGTGTTCATCTTTATTATTCAAAACACACATTATATGATGTGACCTAGCGACGGCAATAAATTTTCTTAATTAAATAAAATCCTTTATTTGTGAACATGGATGTATTACAAACAACCTAAAAAATCTTACATTACAACTGCCATTAGAACACCAAAACATTAATAAACCAACACCAAACCAGTAATAAAACAAAATGCATAAACCAAACACTGAACAGTGCAAACAGCGAAACCAGTGCTATCAAAACAATCCTCTACATTTTGCATGTCCTCTGGCATGTTTTTCCTTCCCTTCCTTTAGAATGCACTTGGTGCCACTGCACAGGTATGGAGGCCTGCAAGTGGGCCAGGGTCAGCACTGTGATTGAAGTATGCAGGGAAAAGGGGGCTTGGATGCGGGTGCAGGACAGCAAGTGGGTAGATTTGTCCAGCAGTTCTTACATCCCAGTTGCATATGCCATCCGACCATGGCACTATCCAAAGTGTTCCTGGTCTGCAGTATGTGGTACTGTGGAGGGGACTCACGCTGAGGCGCAGGCGCAGCCGAAGTTTGCGCTTTCGCAGCCATTAGCGAAAGCTGCCTCTCAAACAGATCTTTCTGCTACATTCGGTCTTCCTCCCTCAAGTGATGTTCCTGTTCCAGGGACTGTGATGCTCCCTCACTGCAATTCTGTCCTCAGGCTCTGCAGCCTGCTTGTGCTTTTCCACATGCCGTGAATCCTCCTCTTTGGGACGGCACATGCTTGCTGGCCCTGTCCAGAATGTCAACCATAAGTTCATCAAGGTAACACTTCCTCTTCAACTGATCCATGAGGGTCCTGAGACCCAGAGTTCTGCCTAAGTGTGCCTGAACTACTGAGGTAGAATGGCCAATTCAGGTTGAGGGTCCTGAAAGCAGACATAAAACAGTACATTATTGTCTCAATAATTCAGATGGTTCAGTGCATAAGCATAGGAAAAATCCTTGTGAATGTCAGCAGGGCCGGCTCTAGGATTTTTGCCGCCCCAAGCAAATAAAATTTTGGCCGCCCCCCTTTTTTTCGTGCCCCCGGCCCCACCCCAACTCCACCCCTTCCAAACCCCTTCCCCAAATCCCCAGCCCAGCCTCCTCCCCTAGGCATGCCGCATTTCCCCCCCTCCACTGCTTCCTGCGGGCCCCCCGCGACCTCCCACCCTAGCTCACCTCCGCTCCGCCTGCTCCCTTGGGCATGCCACTGCTCCGCTTCCCCCCCTCCCTCTCAGGCGAGGGAGGGCGGAGAAGCGGCGCGTTCAGGGAAGCAGAAGGAGCAGAGGTGAGCTAAGGTGGGGGGGGCGCAGGAAGTAATGGGGGGGGGAGGGTAGAGGAACCACTCCCCGCTCCAGCTCACCTCCGCTCCACCACCGCCTCCCCCGAGCGCCCGCCGCTCGGCTTCTCCTCCCTCCCTCCCTCCCAGCTAGCCTTGCTGCACGAAATAGCGGTTTCGCATGCAGCAAGGCTGGGAGGGAGGAGGGAGAAGCGGAGCAGCGGCGCGTTCAGTGGAGCAGGCAGAGCGGAGGTGAGCTTGGGTGGGGGGGGCACAGGAAGTAATGGGGGGTAGAGAAACCACTCCCTGCTCCAGCTCACCTCCGCTGTCTCCCCCGAGTGCCCCGCCACTCGGCTTCTCCTCCCTCCCAGCCTTGCTGTGTGAAACAGCTGTTTCGCAGGCAGCAAGCCTGAGAGGGAGGGGGAGAAGCAGAGCAGCGGCGGCACACTCAGGGGAGCAGTGGAGGCATAGCAGAGGCGAGCTGAGGATGCGGGGGCACTTTTTCCCCATGCCCCAGAGTCGGCACCAGAATGCCGCCCCTAGAAATGTGCCGCCCCAAGCACCTGCTTGTTTTTTTGGTGCCTGGAGCCAGCCCTGAATGTCAGGGTTCAAAACAAAAACAACAACGGCACTTTGTAAAACTAAACTTCAATATATTGAGAAAGGAACTCTCCAGATCCTAAAAGTTCCATAGACACAATCTGGTTAATTGCAATGAAAAGAGTGCACAGAGAATGATAAGTTAAAAATCAACATTGTTTTTTGTTTAGAAATTCCCAACCATCTTGGGCTTTTTTGGGTGTGTGTATAAGGGGTTGGACTGTAGCTTATTACATAAGGCCTTCTCTATCATTTCATGCACTCACATTTTGGAGGACAAAACAATTCTTGTGGTTCCAGAATAGTAAAGGGATATTTTATTCCAAGCTGTTCATTGCAAGCCAGCTGTATGGTGCCACAGAAGTTTTCAAATTTATGCTGACTGAACAGCACTTTTATGGGTGGACTGGCCTGTTCATGTACCAAGGTGACTCTCAAAAATATGCCCTTCCCCAAAGTGTGTCTGCCTATCTGGAGTTCTTGCTACAGAAAAAGTTTGCAGCTATCAGTACCTGGTATTAGGTCAAAAGTCATGGGGCGGTCAACAGGATGTTATGTTAGCACCCACATGGATTACTGCCTCCTCACAGCTTCTGATACAGCCTGTTATGACTGCATGCTAACACGTATGCTAATATGGACTTGCCAAGAACTCTACAGCAACCTTCCATCCCCTCAGCACAGTTCTGAACTGCATACAACTCCCCAACTGTATTTTGGACAAATGATTTTGTCACCCATGGACTACATTTAGCTTAAATGTACTGCATTTCACCCTCCCTCTCCCTCCCTATACAGTTCACGGTTTACAGGAAGCTTGTTAAACCATTGGGCTGGTACAGAGCAGCATAGTAACAGAGAAAGCAATATAAGGTTCACATTTTAACACCCTGGCACATCATAGCATGAATGTGTGAGTTTCTATTAAAACTTTGTTTTTAAATGGTTGTTTCACAGATTGTACTTCCCAATCTCCATTTTGAATTCCAGATGGTATTGACAGTGGAGACGGGAGAGAGGAGGGTGCGAAGCTTCTGGCATGCAATCAACCATCACAGATCATGCTGCTACCAGAGGCTGGTATTAACTTTTGCATTGGAAACCCCTCCCATTATTATATTAATAAAAACATGAAGACAAACTTACCATGCTCCGGGGGTACTTCTGTCTCTTGCATTTCTGCTGCCAGTTCTACGGCAGGCTGCTCCTCCAGGGATGACATCAAAAAGTTCCTCCAAGTAGTCACCCAGGATGATCTGCAGCTGCTCTAGTGGCTAAGCTCCTTCGGAGCTGGTTTCAGCAAATCACTTCAATAGCTTCATCCGGTGCCTGCTGGCTCCCCCTTTCCAGTCTTATACTGGATTCATGGGTGAGAAAGTCACCATCCCAGCTGACCAGGCTGTCATGAAGAGTTGGTGGCTCTGCACTTTGCACAGTACCAAACACCCAGTCAAATTCCTCAGGATAGAGACAGGAAGACCGCAAGTTCCCATCACTGGCTTTCCAATAGTTGGTCTTGAGCCACTTAATCCTCTCCCTGCAGTGGTCACTGGTCTGGTGAATCCCCAATGCTGCCAGTTTCTTCTCTATTTCCTGGTACAAGTAGTCATTCCTGGAATTTTTTCTCGCCTCACATCAGATTCACCAAAATGTAGCTGTGCTCCCACGTCCAGGAGGCAGCACACTTGTCAAAGGACTTCTTCTGGTCGATGGCCATTGCAAATGCAGAAGACAGGTCAATGCATTTGCTTCTCAGCGGTCAGAATAAAATGGAAGAGTTAAACACAGAACTACTGTACTTGAACAAGGGGAAAAGGGGTGTGCTTCTGTTTCCACGGACTCAATTTGCTATGCTTGGGATGGAGAGGACAAAGAACACTGGTCTATGAGACTGTGGGATAGCACTGGTGGACTCCGAGGGCCTGAGTCCAGGGGGGCCTGCCCAAGTTGCATTCATGCTGCAGAATAATGGTGTTTGGGCCTGAGCTCCCAAGGGACCCTGGCTCAAATCCTCCACCCTACATGGTCCTGGGTCTCAGGCCCAAGTCAGATAGAATTGTGCATGGATGGAAGTGGGATTTGGGCTTCAGCCAGAGTCTCATCTTACACTGCAGCGTAGACATACCCTTGGATCCCCATTAATAGTTATGGGTTATGAGGAAGTAGTGGAGAATTACCTTTCTAGAGCTGGCAGAAAAAAAGCAGACCAATATCTGTGTCACAAATACTTAAACCCTTACCATCAATCAATACAAATTGAGGTAATCGTATCTCATTGCGATTCCTTAACACCATCTTCTTGCCAACCAATAGTGCAATTTCCTCATACCACCACCTGCTTGCAGGTCACATGCTATTGTTACTGCAGTCCTCTTCCAACAACAGGCTACATCACTGCCTAAGTCTCAGCTTTCAGTTCTACCTCTCAAACTGCCTGCTACCCAGGCCTTCCCTCCAAAGACTGACAAGCTGTTCCAGCTCAGCTGATACACATGCTCTGTCTCTAACCTGATTCCTTCTGATCTCAGAATATTAATTCATTTTCCTGAACTCTGGAGATTACAGAGCCACCAGTGGCTCCATGTTGAACTGAGCAGCAGAGCCCTCTACTGGCTAAATCCTTTCCCTCTAGCTCAGCCAGGGTGAGGGGAAGGTACTCAACAATGAGCCAGAAGGTTCATTGCAATAAATTTAGACACCAAACATAATCTAAAGTACTGCATTCAACATTTATAATGCTAGATTTTTGAGAGGCCTGGTTCAATGGTTGCTATTTTTCAATGAGTTTTTTTTTTTTTAAATAGAACTGCATCTGTGACTTTAGAACATTAGTATTTCCTAGAATGCTTGCCAAATGGACACTTAAGAGGCAATGTGTTATCAAAATAAATTAAAACCACAACCTACAAAGTGTCACAAAATTTCACAAATTAAAAATTCAGATATCATTCATAAAGAAGTCAGACTTTTTTTTAAATCTAATTTGGTTTCAAAATATTTTCTAGGAATATAAATCTTTTATGAGATGTAATTAATCATTAAAGAACATTTTAACTTAGAAATAATTATGTAATCAGTGGAAGAATCCATCACCTCTCAAACCATATTTTCTTTTAAAATGATCATTTAAGCAGATTTAGCTCAGACAAGAACAAAAGTAGAATTCCCAGTACAGACAATTCAAAGTGTACACACTGATAAAGTTTTTACATTAAAAGATCTTTTACTATTGATTAGCGTGTCGTTTCAGGAAAATAAATCTAACTTCCACTAGCATGCAATATAAAACTAAGAAAGTTGTAAAAATTCAACTGGACTCACTTTTCACAGTGAAAATAGCAATAAAAATGAAGACTAGATAGAGAGATATGATAATTTAGACATAAGAACTGCCATACTGGGTCAGACCAATGGTCCATATAGCTCAATATCCTCTCTTAAAAAGAAGAACAGGAGTACTTGTGGCACCTTAGAGACTAACAAATTTATTAGAGCATAAGCTTTCGTGGACTACAGCCCACTTCTTCGGATGCATCCGAAGAAGTGGGCTGTAGTCCACGAAAGCTTATGCTTTAATAAATTTGTTAGTCTCTAAGGTGCCACAAGTACTCCTGTTCTTCTTTTTGCGGATACAGACTAACACGGCTGCTACTCTGAAACCTATCCTCTCTTACTGTGTCTCATTGATTATCATCATTCAACCAAGTTTCTGTGATGCCTATTATATTAATATCCTCACTTAATACCAGGCACTTCAATTCACCCATCTTAGTATTTAGACTGCTAGCATTTGTATACAAGCACTTATAAAATTCTACACTTTTTAGTTGTCTGCCATTATGTGATGTAATTGAACGGGATTCTTTCATTTGACTGTTTCTCTTCAATTCCTACCTGTACTTCATCAACTTCACTTCTCTCCTCATTTCTAAGATATAGAGAATCTCCATTAATAGATCCTTCCCTAAGGGATCTCTGTCCAAACCATATGCTCTTCTGTACCTGTTGGCTTCTCCCCAGCTCTTATTTAAAAACTCCGCTACAACCTTTTTTATTTTTATATGCTAGCAATTTGGTTCCTTTTTGGTTTAGGTGACCAAAAACCCTTTTAACAGAAAGGGTAGTGAGACATACTTGTTTGTCTAGAAGAGTCTCCATCTGAGACATACATCACTTATTTTATTTATAGGCTTTCCATGGAGATGTGCCTATAGATGAATATCTTAGAGATCTTAAATGAGAGTTCAGAATAATAGGAGTACAATGGAGACGACAGCCTACATTTTAAATGCCTCTTCCTGTTTTTTATTTCAAGGTGAAAAATAAAGTGCACATTACCAACAAATCTCTTGAGGCTACTAATGTGGTCAATAGCCTTTCAAGGACTACACATGTGAACAGACACCTAAAAGGGATGGGGAGAGTTGTATATATTTTGCAACTTCATACTATGGTGCAGATTTGTTAGAAGCCCTTGTAACTTCAAAAATTCTATTACTTCCCTCCCCTCAGAAATTGAAAGTGGTATGTATGTCAACAGAAAATTACATACACACAGCAGAGATATACATGTGATAAATTTAATTTATCAGCTATTTATGAGACCCTTATCACCACAGAATTTGAGTGACAATCATTAATGGATGTTTATCCTCACAATACCCTTGCATCATATTTGTATCAAATATACATGCTTTAGTATACAATACACATATACCCTATATACATATATCACACACATAGTATAAGGACAAGATATTCAAAAATAGGAGCCAAAAGTTAGGCTCCTCAGTGAGCGAAATTTTTCATACATGCTGAGCACCCAACAGCTTCCATTGATTTCAGTGGGAGCTCTTGAATGCTCAGCACATTGGACAGTCAGCCCATTTATTTAAGAACCTAAGTTCAGGCTCCTATTTTCTGAAAATCTTTGTCTACCCACCTACCCATGTGGGAAGATAGTCCCTTATACCTCAGCCTCTGAGTCAGCGCCCCAGGCTTAATACCTGGGCTTTTGTGTTCCCTCTCTTAGCTTTGCCTCTTTGCAGTCCTTCTAGAGTTCACCAGAAGTAAGCTGAATGAACACAGTAGAAACAATGGATCAAAATTCACTCAACAAAAGATCCTCAATAGCAGCTAGGATGTTTGTAGGGAAGTAAACCTGGGACTGGGAACACAAATCAAGTTATGGAGGTAAGGTTCTGGCAGGGGGAAAACTAGCTAGAAATCTACAGATTCTGCTGGGGCCAGAAGAAACCCACAAAGCCTAAACCTACACAGACATCCTAGGTTGTACATAGAAGAGAAACTGTGGCAAGGTAGGCATCTCCATTGGGCAACAGGAGTCGTCATGCCAAGAAAAGAGGAAGTCCAGCTGGCTATGATAGGTCTACTTGTACACTACTATTGGTGGCAGCTGAATCCTCCCTATTCACTGTGCAGCACATCGTAAGTCCAAAATACTTCAGTTTTGCAAGAAAGTCATTTTGTAACAATGCTCACAGAAGCCATGGATTCCATAACTTCAAGTCCTTGCGTCAGCCCACACACCTTGAGTACTTTTCTCACTTCACAGCTATGTTAGCTATGTATACACACACACACACACACACACACACACACACACACAGCATAGCCTCTTAGTTGTGCATTTTACAATCGCAGTGAAAAAACACATGTATTAAATATATACAGCATGGGATTTTTGAAGTGTCATAACTCAGTCAAATCCTAACCAAAATTTCACTGAGCCGCTAAAAGCACTTCTCAGTAAAGATTTTTAAGCCAAATTTCAATGTTCTATCACTGTAGAACTTTCAAAAAATTGCAATTTTATATAAAATTATGTAATACTAATTAGGCCCCCTTTTGAATGCATGATAATACATTCTTTAATTATATGATCACATACTATATTTTCCCACAGGCCCCTGTGGCAGTGCACAGGCTGGACCTGCCCTGGAAATTAATCATGCTTGTGTAGTGAAGGAGATTGCTGTCTTTAGGAACCATGCCTCTCTTGTTGCAAGTGGGTAACGAATGAAGCATGGAATCTCAGGAAGAGAAAGGACAGTCTTATGGTTAAGATAATTGCATGCTGCCCTGGAGAAATTGATTCTACCCCATCTCTGCCACCGAATTCCTAAGTGATGCTAGCAAAGTCATTTAAACCAAAAAACTTTTCAATGGTGGTCAGTAATTGTGAAATAATGAACACACTCCACTTATATCCTGGATTCTGATTTTCAGAAGCACTGAGCACTCATATCTGCAAACTGAAGTCAACGGGAGCTGTGTTTGAACATATCAAGTAGTATAGAACGCTAAGTACTCTTTAAAAAAAATCAGTTCCCAGGTATCTCACATTGGGTATCCAAAACTAGTGCATACTTTTGCCTTTAATCTCTTTGCTTCATCCCCACTTTACAGATGTAAAATGGACAGAATAGCCCCGTCACCTTAATGAAGATCAATTCGTTAATATTAATAAAGAATTCAGATACTATAGTGAGTGCCATAAAAAAAGCCAATGAGTGAATTAATAATTGTGTCTTCAGAACCTTAATTCTGGCATTTCCTAACTTTTAACTACCTGATTTTTCATGCCTAATATGTTCTTTTACCATAAGGCTTTGGTGTACATGTGCATGTAATTTCCTAGGTTTCTAAATAAGCAAACTGCAAAACAGAAATTCCATTATGTGGCATCATATCGACACCCACATAGATCATTAGCAGGGTTGCAACCTTCAGATCCACCACAAAGACCTCTGCCACATGAACTAACGGAGTAACTGATAGCAGTGGTAGGCGGTCATCCTGTACATGGACCAGCCAATAGAAGGGGAGGTACTTTATCAGCAAGTTTCACAAATATCTGCTGACAGCAGAGGAATGACAAGACTCAGAAATCCAGGGTCTGGAAGGGAGTTATTTTCTAGTGGGCACAGACTTCTTCCCATTTTCCTCAAGCTTGACCTCTTCTGCCCTGTCCTCTCCAACCCTCCATTCCTGCATCAGTACCAATGGTTCTTCATCCCAGTCCGTCTCCCCACTCCAGGCTCCTCATTTGGTGTCTCTCTCCTCCCCCACCATCTGCCAAATAGCTCTTAGTTCCAGCCTCTCTCTCCAAGCCCCTTGATCAATCTTTCCCCTCCATCTTTTTGTCCTAGTCTCTCTCCCCTCTCCCACACACACACAAACACATACACATGTTCCCTGTCAGTCTCCTTCCTCAGCAAGTCCCAATCACCTGCTGTCACCAACTCTGTCTCAGTCTTTCCCTCCCAGTCCCCTAGTTCCCACAATTCCTGTATGTCCCAAACCCGGTCCCAGTTTCTCTCTCCACCTCCACGAGCCTCTAGTCCCAGTCCCAGTCCCCCTCACCCTTCATCAGCTCCTTGTCCCAATATACTTTTATCCTCTCCCCCTGGTCCAGCTTTTCTTTTATCTGCATTCAAGTCAGCCATCTTCCTCTTCCACACTACCTGGGCACCAGCAGGAAAGTCACTGAGTGCATAGGAGAGACAAGCTCCCTGCTCTCAGTTCCAGCACCTGGCCTCATCCAGTCCACACAGCCAGGAACAGCAATTACAAGGAAAGCTCTGGCCTGGAGCATTCTCAGTTAAAACACAACAAAACCAAACAAACAAAAACTAGGAAGTTGCAGGAAGGAGGGTGACTGAAAACACAGGGCTAAAATGGAAAATATATTGATGGAGGCGGAGGGGGAGGGGAAAATCCAGCAAGTTCCTACGTACTGTATAGTTGACCAACCTCCACAACGGTCACTACTGAAGGCACTCTGCCAGCAAATGGCTTAATACATTTGTTCATTTCTATTCTTTAGCTATTCAATGCTTTTCATGTTGGAAGTTTCGGGGAAGGGAGAGTTGATTATTTTATTTATTTATTTATTTATTTTAAGTACTGTTGAGCTGGTTATTTCAGGGAGATTGTAATAACATTTGTGCTGCTTCTGTGAATACATGTAAATTGTTCCCATAATGTAATAGGAGTTTAAAACCAAGCAAATTAGTAATTAGAAAAAGCTTCTAGTATTGCACCCATGAATATTTTAGGTGCAAAATTCAAGCTAAGCATTCCGTCATATAATTCAAATAATGTTTAAGTACTGCAGCAGACACTGAACTGCCTCACACGTTACTCTGGTTCTTGTAATATCTGGAATTTTGAATTAGACAAGTATTTCAACAGTGTTTTGTTTTAAATTGGAAAATGCAGAATTATGATTTGTTTGCTATTTTTAACCTCTCTAAAGCCAGCATACTGATGAGACTATACCAAAATACTATCTTAGCATAAGTTTTCAGTTCTCCAAACTGGAGCATCGTGGGGGCAAGCAAATGTAATCCCCTGAGGGGGTGGAGGGTTTGGAGCAAAGGAAGTATAAGGGAGGCCCACAGAAAGGAAATGTAGAAGTTCTTTTCTGTACCATATATAGAATTTTCTATAACTTCACTTTCATGATTTTGTTTCTGATATCTGATACAAGAATCAACAATTAAAGGCTGTGGGTAGAAGTATAAATAAAAAAATACAATGTCTGCTAAGGATAAGCATATAATTAAACTAAGTTTGGCCCACTATGTGTAGATCCTGTTTGATGCACAGAGTAGGCACTAAGATTTTTGGTGTGTGATCAAAAATATATAGCTACATGTGTAGCAATCTTTGTGATTATTTTAACAACCTGAGGGACTAAGGGAGGAGTGGGAGGGGAGGAAGTCAGAAATCATTACTGAATTCAATTGGCTCAAGGGGGAAAAATACAATTGTTAACAGTTTCCTTTAAATCTAGCCTTCACTATACAGTCAGTGATGAAAGCTGAATAAAGTATTTCAAAACAGTAAATCCATTAGCTTTTTGGTGAAACCTGTATGGATAGAGTTAGGCCTTTGAGCTAAACAACACTGATAAATCATGAAAGATAGACAAGCACAGTGTAGTATTAAAAAATATTGTATATAAATTAAGTTAAATAAGTGTTATAAGGAACTACTTAATTTAAGCCTCATGTTTCTTCACAGATATAGATGTTTTCCCCTTTTGTGTGAATTCAAATCATTCTCAACATTTTTATTAAAACATTAAAGCTTCTTTGAGCTTAGGGATGACATAAGTAACACTTTGCTACAGCGAACTGACAAATTCTAAATATTGAATACGAATTTCTTCCCCACAGTGGACAAGTGAACTAATGAAACAGATTCTTTGATCCTGGGGGTTGGGTGGAGGTGGGTGGGAAGGGAATACTTTAACAGCTTTCCCAAACTTGGGAAACTTTGGCCTAGTAATATTGTGGCATGCCAGGAATAAACTATGACATGTGCCTGCTGGATACGAACAAAGTGTGTTTATTCTGAAAATATTTGTTTCACCCAGCCTGAATTTAGCGTTGTATTATGAGATCTTTTATTTGATTTTTTTCAATAAAATTTCAAATATTTTGCAGTTCAGTTATGTACTGTACATATTTTTCTAATATGTTAAACTGACTGCTTACATCAGCATGAGTGTTATTTCTCCCTTTCAAACCAAGGAAGATGGTTTGTGAGGATGTACTTCATCTCTAACTGTGTGAATATTACTTGCTGGGTACAGATGAACACCTAGACGATTAGTCCAATGCTCCAAAGGTGAATCCTATTTATTTCTGCCATACAGAGGTTAATATGCTTATCAATATTGCAAATTTCCTTTCCCTTCTAATTATAAAAAGGAATAGACAGTGTTTGTCAAAGAGTCAAAAAACAGTCTTTATTCCTACTTGCATTGCTCTACTGTAGGGAATTATCTACAGACATTACAAGTCAATGAGTACTCACTGACAACATTTAGGGTTACATTTATATTTTGTTTAGCTTGAGGCTTTAGATAAAAGTCTGCTTACAGTCCAGTTACTGAATAGGTTTTAACAAACTGACATGCTGATTTTTGTTACTAATTCTAGAAACAAGTGATTCAAGTATTTGTAAAAAAAAAAAAAAAAAAAAAAAAAAAAAAAAAAAAAAGTTGTAGGATTAAACAGTCACATCTAAGATGGTCATCAATTCACAAAAACAAGTGGGAAAAAAGACCTTAGCACTAGGGTTTACAAGATCACTCATATATATATATTTGAGCTATTAAAGTGAGGGTTTGGTTTGTTGTCCTGCTGTTCAGGAGTTCAACATTCAGAAGTTACCTCTGGGCTTCTACCCCTCCATCTAGTAGAATGATATTTGTGTTACAAAGCTAGGGAAGGCTGATGTTGACCCATGAATTCTCCCTGCTCACTAACTCAAGATGTGGGGGAGGAACTGAGATGTCATTTTAAGAAAATCAGAGGGTCACAAACCACAATGTAAACCAGACACCTGGATGTAGAATTAAGCTAGCCAGAGGATTTGGGTAAGGCCCGACATTTACAAGAGTTTCCTATCCTGTTTGTAACCACAGAGACCCAGAGGCGAATGGTTGGATTCCATCTCAAATATTGCAAAATCCCACCATCTTTGAAGGAAAAACTCTTGGGAGGCTTATTTGGCTCAGTTCAGTACCATAGCTCAAATGAATGGCTGGGAAGATAGAAACCCTTTTTCTGTCAAGGAGCCAAATTGAATGGCCCAGCTCTGATGGTGCTGTCGAAATTACCCCTTGAAACTGGTAAAATTCTCCAAATCTGATCCAAGATGTTGATATGTAATTTGGAGCTAGCCATCAATCTGAGCTAGCACCTACAAGGAGAGGAAAAGAAGGGACTCTACCCAAATTGACAAAGGACCTTAGGAGATTTGTGTCCCTATCATATCCAGATGCTAATGAGGACTTCCAGGTAACACTGGCAAGGGAGCAGTTTATAGATAGGACTTGCAGATATAGAACAGCAAAAGGAGACCAAAGACACTCTGAGGCTGTGGAATTTGCCAAGGAACCAGACTGTTTCCTTGCAGCAGCTCCTCAGAAGAGGAAGCTGCCACTATTAAGGAAGATGGAAGCTGATCACTATAAGCCTGGTAAATACAGCTGTCTAATCTGTATGATGGACAAGAGGATTCTAATCTGCTTCATAACATTTTTGAATGATTAGAAAAAAATAAATTCAGTTTGTAAACAAGGGAAACTGACAATAAGATAAAAATTAAGAGAAGCATTTCAATTAAATACTGGTATTGTGGGGGGAGAAAATGGCCATAAAAACAGACACTTAAGGCAGGTTAGGATAAAGCATCACAAATTTCTATTGCAAGTCTCTTGCCCAGTTTGGGACACAGGGAACACCATGATGAAGGGGGGAAACCTGGAAGTAAAAGATCAGCTTCACAGTTTGTGTTTAAATCTGGGCAGCTGAACAATTGTGGGAGTTTGGCTACTAAGTGTATAATGAGATCTGTGAACTGCATAGGAATAAGAGACAGTGACTCAAACATAACAGTTATTAGACCAGACATGCTAAAAAGGTCAGGGAACAGTGAATCCAAATCTGAACTACCTATTTAGTCTCAAATGGAGACACTGCCTGGGAAACATGCACCCACTGAAAACTGGGTTTGAAAATTGGACTTCTGCCATTCAAGCAATAAGTTTGGGTAGTTAAGATAGTGGAAGAGCTAAATTAGTTTGGATTTCATTATAGCTGGTAACTGTGTAATAAATGACAGAAAAGATGTCCTACACATTCAGGCTGTGGAAATTCCCTTTTGATGTGGGTTAGTTGAAGTAAATGATTTATAGGTAATTGGTTTGCAATGAACAAGTTTTTCTGCCTCCGGGGGCAGGAATCAAGACACCACCTACTTGTAGTAGTTTTCCAGCAGAGGAAAGATGGGGAGTGGTTGAAACCTGCTTTGAGACCCAGCGTGTCCAGGGAATATTAGCTGTTGAAATTCTTGCAGATCTGATTCAGGAATGGATTCCTTTTCATTTGCTGAATGTTTCTGACAAGCAGCAAATAAAAAAAGGAAACCACAGTTGCAAAATGTGAATCAGTGGATCTAGAAACTATTGGTATAGAAGAAAACTAAGTGTGTGGGGGGAGAGAAGGTGAGCTTCTAGAATTTCTAGGGGACTTCTTCTGGCACAGGGCAGTACGCTGAAGTGAGAGACAGCAGAATATCTAAGATACTTTATGGTTCGGAATCAGGAGCCATTTCCCCAATTCAACAAAAATATAGGTTGTACTGAATGGTTGAGTACAAGATGGACACTGGGAGAAAACCAGACCATGATAACAGCCACCTCACTCTTTACCAATAGCAAAGAGGGAAGAGGTGTTACAGGCAACTGAGGAAATACATCAAGACAACATAAATGAACCTTCAACCAATCCCTGGGCCTCACCCATAGTTCTGGTTAAGAAAAAAAGATGGCAGCACCAGATTCCATATGCAGTATTGAAAACTAAATCAATTTACTTTAAAGGATTCTTATCCAGAGTATCATCTATTTGTGATAATGGATGCTGTAGCAGATTCAATCTGATTTTCCACACAGGATATGAAGAGGGGGTATTGGCAAGCGGAAGTGGATTCAAAGGATAGTGAAAAGACTGCTTTCACAGCAGGACAAGGCCTGTGGAATTTAAAGTGAGGGCTTGTGGCTTGTGCAATGCACCTCCCACAAAATAGAGTCTACCTGTATGGCATGCCTCTGGCTGTTTGCTATACTAGATGATATCCTGGTGCACATTAAAACCCTTTGTACAAGAACCAATACATTTACAAATGGTCCGTGATAAGCTAAAGTCTGCCAATCTCAAGTTGAACCCAAAGAAACATGAGTTGTTTCAAAAAGAGGTAATTTACCTTGTGTGCACAATTAGTGAGGGGAACTGTTCAGAACTGGCCCACATGCTCACAGATGTGCAAAGTGTTATAGGGCCCTGCTCCTCTTACACAGGGCCAGCTCAGGCTTTTTTGCCGCCCCAAGTGGCAAAGGAAAAAAAAAAAGCCACGATCGGCGGCAGTTTAACCGTGCCGCTTCATTCCTCGGCGGCAAGTCCAACGCTCTGAGAGGGACTGAGGGACCGGCTGCCGAATTGCCACCAAAGACCCGGACGTGCCACCCCTTCCCATTGGCTGCCCCAAGCACTTGTTTCATTCGCTGGTGCCTGGAGCCGGCCCTGCTCTTAAAGAAGTTTTTTATTTGTAGGTTTGTCAATATTGCAAACCCATTGCATAAGTTAGGTGAGAAAGGGAAACCATTTCAGTGGCCATCACAGTGTGATTTGGCATTTTCAGAGTTAAAAAGAAACCGTTTGACAGTTCCTGTCACGATCTACCGTGTTTCAACCCCCCTTTTGTATTGGGCACAGATGCTCGTTGTTCAGGGGTAGTATTGACACGAACTATTTGAGGGATGGAGGCTTAATAAAGCAAAAGCTTACATTTTCTAGAGAAATTACTGCACTACCTGAAAGGAACTTCTGGCAGTGGTTAACTCTATAAATTTTCTCCACTATTTGTATGGGAGGAAGTTTGTGGTCAGGATAGACCATGCATCCTTGCAATGACTCATTAGATTCAGAAACTCTGAGGGGCAAATTTCCAAGTGCTTGGGAAAAAAACTGCAGTGCTGTGATTTCAGTCACACACAGGCCTTGGCACACATATGGTAATGCTGATACATTGTCAGGAGAAGCAGCACCCGAAACACAAGCACATGCAAAGACCTGAGTAGAAGCTGACCCATTCAGCCTAATGTGTTTCCCTGGGGGCTGGTATAGCAAATGCAGGGGATACCACAGTATAGATTTGTGGAGCTCTGTGTGAGGGAAAGCAGCAGCAAGAAACACCACAGAAATAGAGAGAAGGAACAGAAAGCCAAGGAGACAGCCAGAACAAGACCTGGATGTGTGACTCTGAGAAAAAGCCCAGAGAGCTTTTTGGGTACAGTTCTGGCTGAGAAAAGGCTTGGAACTGTGTGCAAAGAAACTATCTCCTGTTTGATTCCCTACTGTGTTGAGGGAAATTCCTTGTAAACAGGATTGCATCAAAGGAATACTTGACTCCATCAATCTCACCTCCTAACGGAAAAACCCATAGGACACTGTATTTTGGCTAACCACTCAGGTCAAAAACCAGTAGCACTACATTGCTAGGGCAATGCACCCAAACACTGTCTGGAGTGAAAACCTTTACAGGTAAGAGAATAATTCAGTCATTCCTTCTGAAAGAAAACCAACAAGCGCAGGGAGAAATGCCAGTGCCGGGAGCAAAACTAGGGAAACAGAAGGAGGCTATTTACTTACTTCATATTATCAAAACAGTAACACATTAAAATAGGAAGCTCATGAGCACTCAAGGAACAAGAACCACAGGAAAAGGGGGAAAGTTGATATTTTCAGCCTTCTGGTCAGATTCTACTCTAGCACAAAAAAAAAAAAAAAAAATTCCCCCCAGGATTTAAAGAAAATTATTGGCTTAACAGCTACCATGCACCTTTAATTAAAAAAGCATTAGTGGGAGAGTCTCTGCTGTGAAGCTTATATTCTAGCCACATGTCACTAAAGTATTTCTTCAGTTGAAATACCATTGTAGATATTTCATCTGTATCTGGGCAGTGGAGGAAATAATAGATATCAGATGCCAAATGTCCAAAGATTCCGGGATATCAAAGTTTCCATTTAGAGGGAGATAGAAAGGAAAGGCTAATACAAGATACTGAGAATCCATTCTTATAGAACATGCTGTTTTAGGGGGGAGGATGTCTGTCTTGTTTTTGTTTTAAAAGAGATCACAATTGTCCCTAAATTTATTATATGCAAGCAAATTCATTTCAGAGCAAACTCTGAATGCACAATAGGGAATTTACCCTGTGTGAGCGTTCCAATTACACCACTCATGGAAAAGCTCCAGTAAGTAGTGGATTTTAATTTAACACTTCAAGTAAGAAACTGTTTGCTGAATGGCTGTGCATACTCATATCCATTATTACTTTTCAAAACAAAATTTAGAGTGCAAATGGGAGCATAGAGGGAAGAGTTGGCGAGTACAAACATGAGTGATGAGAGTTAAACAAGTTGTCTCAAGCAAAAAAATGCCTAGAACACCACACTATGTTCTAAACACTGGACAGTACTTGACACTGGTGCTTCCTCTTAGACTAGAAAAAGCCACTGAAGTTTGTATACCCTAAATAATACCACATATTGTGAATTAAATTGACAGGAGGAATTCAGAAATCCTGTATAAAGATATATAAAGGTCTGGGCAATTAATGCCAAAGCAATGCAGAAGATAAAATTGTATGTTAAACCTATATTACAGGTCTGGTTGATAAAGGCAATTCTGTTAATATAGTATACTTGGATTTATCCAAGGCATTTGACTTAGTACAACATGACATTTTGATTAAAAATCTTGCATTATATGGAACTAATAGGGCACATATTAGTTGGATTAAAAACTGGCCTACTGTCATGTCAAAATGTAGCTGTTAATGGGGAGATATCAAGAAGCCAGACCATTTCTAGCAGAGTCCCCCATGGATCAGTTCTTGGTCTAACGCTATTCAGAATTTTTGTCAACTAGACAATATAAAATCTTGTCTGGTAAAGTTTGCAAATGACAAAGATCGAAGTAGTAAGTAATGAGGAGGACAGGTCATTGTCACAGAAATGTAACAAAATGCATTTTAACACAGCCAAATACAAAGTAATACATCTGGGAACCTAGAATGCAGGCTATAACTACAGGATGGGAGACTACTTTGGAAAGTAGTGACTCGGAGAAGAACTTTGAGATTATTGTAGCCTTAACATGAGCTCTCAGTCCAATGCTACGGCAAAAAGGGCTAATGCAATCCTTGGATGTATAAAAAGGGAATATCAAGTAGAAGTAGGGCAATAATTTTGCCTCTACACAGCATTGCCAGACCACAATTAGAATACTGTGTCCATAATTCAAGAAGGGTGATGAAATGCTTGAGAGAGTTCAAAAGAAAGGCCACAAAAATTTCATCTAGGGGCTGGAAAAGCAAACCTTATGATTCAAGGCTTAAGGAATTCAAACCATTCAGCTTACTGAAGAGACGGTTGAGAGGTGATTTGATCACTGTGTATAGGGCAGGGGTCGGCAACCTTTCAGAAGTGGTGTGCCAAGTCTTCATTTATTCACTCTAATTTAAGGTTGTGTGCCAGTAATACATTTTAACCTTTTTAGAAGGTCTCTTTCTCGAAGTCTATAATATATAACTAAACTATTGTTGTATGTAAAGTAAATAAGGTTTCAAAATGTTTAGAAGTTAATTTAAAATTAAATTAAAATGCAGAGCCCCCCGGACCAGTGGCCAGGACCTGGGCAACATGAGTGCCACTGAAAATCAGTTCGCGTGCCGCCTTCGGCGCACGTGCCATAGGTTGCCTTCCCCCTGGTATAGGGAATCACACATGGAAAAGATATCAGACAACAGGGGGCAGGGTTTTCAATCTTGCAGACAAATAAGATTTAATGACTGGATGTTGAAATTTGACAAGTTTGTCCTTGAAATAAAATGCAATTTCCAAGCAGTGAGGGTAATTAAACATTGAAACACCTTACCAGGGAAGGTAGTTTACTCGCCATTACATGGAGTCTTTAAAATAAAATTAGCTATCTTTCCAGAATATATGCTTTACTCCAGCTTCTGACAGAAATTCTACAGCCTATGTGTGATTCCAGCCTTGAAGTCTGTGAATCTATGAATCCTCCTATTGATTGTCTTTCTTCCTGGGTGATGGGGAGAACAGGATTGCCTGCATTGCCCTCAACATTCCCACAACACTAGCAGCTCTGCATTAAGACAATGACGATAATCAAATCGCCTGCAGAGATCAGGAAGTTTTTTTTTTTCCCCTGATGTACAATTGGTCAGATGTATTCCAGGGAGTTTTTTCACCTTCCTCTGAAGCATCAGAAATTGGCAACAGCTGCAGATGGGCTATTGGACAGCGCATCTAGGTGGCAGAGAATCTATCTTAGTTGCCTATCTGGTATGTCTTGCTCAAATACTCAGGGTCAAACTGATCACCAAATTTGGGGTCAGGAACACATTTTCCTCAGATCAGATTGGGAGGGATCTTTGGGGGGTGTTCACCTTCTTCTGCAGATTACCTACTAGAATATCTGGGCATATTTCACCTAATCAATTCCCTGGCATTGCAGGGGTCTCAGACATTGGTGGCACCTCTGTCTCTCCTGTTCTCTGCTTTTGGCATAACAGTTTAGTCTTCTGAGGACTGAAAAGATTTAGTCTAACTAAAGTTATCAGGCTCAATATAGGGGTAATTCAGTGAAATTTAATGACCACCTTGTCTGACTTCCTTTATATCACTAATCTAATAGCCTCTTCTGACCCTGAAAAATATTTTTCAGAGATTTTTATTTGTCACACTTTAATGCTAAAAAGTTTTAAAAGAGTTATATGTTTAATAGATATAAGCATGTGGCAGACATGAGTCGTATGTGTTACTAAGGTTACTAAGCACAGTAGATGGTATTATACTTGGTTGTAAGCCATCTGTTGATCTGCTGAATTGTAACAATTGACTAATGTATTAGCCATTCATTAACCCTTTACAAATGTACCTTTAATATAAAGCTTATACTTTATATTACACAGTAGAAACCCTATCCATTCAAATACATTAACTTTATAAAGGCATCTAATGAAGTCTTCCATCTCAAAGTAAAAGGCGAAAGATTTATACGATCTGAAGAGAAACCAGAGTATCTCTTTGAGAAAGTTCTGAGCATTATAAAAATTTAAATATTTTAACAAATAAAAATACACTTATGAAACCAGGGAGGCACACCTTGATTTAAACAAATTGAGACAAAAGGTTCCTAAACTGTAGCCTGTAGACTGCTGGCAGTCAATTAAACACTCAATCATGGTTTGCAGAGAGCTGACTGACCACACGGTGCTGACTATCCACCTTACTTCCAGCTGCTCAACTGTATTAGAAGACAGCTAAAATACACAAGTGAGGAAGGGTAATTTTCTGTAATATTTTTAAGATTCCTATGCACATCTCAGTTTTCTTCTGTACTTTGTATTGCTACACAGTGGTTGCAGAAGGGATAAATCTGCTCCCTTGGGGCAGAGCAAGAGACATGAAGTGTTGTGTAACTATCTGGGGTGGAACAAATGGGTCATTAAAAGACAAGCTGAAACCAAACAATATCAATGGAGGATCCACAAAGAAAATGGGAGCCCCATGGACTGAACAATTGACACCTAACAATGGTAAACTCTGACAGGCAGAGCATATGAACTCAGCATGGGTCAGCAAGAGGTGGACAATGGACTGAAAGGTGTCAGGTGGCTGAAATAAGAGTTGGCTGTTGGAAAGACAGAGTTCTTACCTGGGCCTGATTGACAGTGTGAGAGAAGCAGAACCAGAAATGGATTCCATAGCACGGTGGCTGGCTAACTGCATGGCTTGGCCAGTATGGATTATGTCTTAACACCTTTGCTTCTCTAAGCCAACCTAAGGACTTCCTAATGCTGTGTTCCAGTTGACTAATACATCCTGCTCCGTTTTGAAAAGGCTGCCTGGTGTCACTGAAAATGTTTGCTGATGTGCATTGGTCCCTGAAGAGTATAAAAGTCTCCAATCAGTAACCTCTCTCAGTTGGTCGCTATCGGCAGAGTTCTTGGTGTGAAACAGGAGTGCCAGAGTCCCACGGCTCAGCCTCAGAGGTGTTGAGGCTGTGTGGCTTACCCTTAAGGAAGAGTAGGACCACTTGAAAGTCTGGCACAGTGAAGGGATTCTTCCAAGGAACTGTTTAAAAGCTGGGGAGTAGCACAGATCATGTGAATCCATGACAACACACTTAAAATATTTCCCCACATATGCAACTGTTGTTGCTACAAAGATGTTTTTGTGATTGCAAATAGGACAGAAGACCATTCAGGAAATCTTGAGAGGCATGAGACACTTTCAATTAACATATGGGCCACACTATGAAACATGTGAGATCCTGTATACTAACCTTTCTTACTCAGTGATGTGAGTTCAAATCTGACACTAGTCACACAGTGGCTAAACATCTCAACTGCATTAGGCAAACTAGCACTGTAATGAACTTCAACATTTGCAGGACAACACTGGGTGGCAAGTTTATTACTTCTGCTGGGTTGACCCATCACAGAAAGACTAAAACTTAACCGACATTTTAAAAAAAAAAAAGCATTGTTTTCACATAAGTAATACTCATAAGAAAAGAATTGTCAAGAGTAGATTTACTTATTTAAGCATGTAATATGCTCATTAAAATGTCTTTCTGGTTTAGGAAAAGGAAGCCAAGATAAATTTTTTCTGTCATTTTTTGTATCTATTATAAACAATGTATATTTTCTTATCTTGTTGGTCATCAATCTTCCTGGCATCTTGAGACTTTTAGTACTTACGTGAGGATCAAACAGTGATCATTTATTCTAATCAGAATATTCTAAATCCTCTGCAGGTTAATAAACTATTATTAATCCACAGAAAGCGATTTCAGAGAGAACTCTCCAAGTGCAAAAGGATATTAAATGTATGAAAAGTAGCAGATATTGAGATGTAAACAAGTAGTCAATATAATATAGTTTTCTCCAATGACCATTAGCTGTGTTGACAGACTGTGATTAGGAGCACACACATGCTCAAATGCAAATGTTTCTGCTCAGTAAATTCTTTGCGTCCCTTTAAGAAAACAAATAGTCAACATGACTTCTGATAGAGCAATAGTATATCCTGAAATTTAACACCAAAAATAAAATAAATAAATAAAAAAGGAGTGGGGGAAGAGAGGGGTTGGGAGAGGAGCAGAAAATGATCTACTGTTTAAAAGAACTTTTAAGGCAGATGCCACCAGCCATTACCAGGTCCACCTGTCCTCCCTTCCCTCTGTTCACACAGCTGCCTGCTGCCTCTTCAGTTTCAGCTTTGCTGCTACTGTTACTAGAATACACACTCTTGCAGAAAATAGGTAAGACAGGACACATTTTAAATTATAAGCTCTTGGAGGCCGGAACCATCTTTGTTATGTGTTTGTATACAACCGAGCAAAATGAGACTGATCCATGACTGGGGCCCCTTTGCATTAAGCTCCTTCCAGATCAGTGCATGAAAGAGGTTGTCATGTTAGTGTAAAAGAATTTCAGCTAAACAGTAGAATCTACTATATATTCACCATGTTGTCAAATGCAAAAAAGGGAATAATTAAAAAAAACAAAAAAACTCCCACACTTATAGTAACCTAAGGTTACTTTGCCTAAGAGACAGTTACATTTTTCAGATGGAAATTAATTTGTTAAGTGGACACTATCCTTTTATGCTCTATGGTGTTCTTCAGAAAGTCTACATGATTCTGTAACGGTTAGAAATTAGCTACTGCCAATTTAAACAATACAGTCACTTACTGAGTACAGTTTGGCCATAAAAATTCATTTTGGAATAATAGTAACATCTCAAAGTTTTTATCTGCAATTATTTTTGCATGCACATAAGAGGAAAGTAATCTGAAAGTCATAGAATCATAGAATATCAGGGTTGGAAGGGACCTCAGGTCATCTAGTCCAACCCCCTGCTCAACGCAGGACCAATCCCCAATTAAATCATCCCAGTCAGGGCTTTGTCAAGCTGGGCCTTAAAAACCTCTAAGGAAGGAGATGCCACCACCTCCCTAGGTAACCCATTCCAGTGCTTCACCACCCTCCTAGTGAAAAAGTTTTTCCTAATATCCAACCTAAACGTCCCCCACTGCAACTTGAGACCATTACTCCTTGTTCTGTCATCTGCCACTACTGAGAACAGTCTAGATCCATCCCCTTTGGAACCCCTTCAGGTAGTTGAAAGGAGCTATAAAATCCCCCCTCATTCTTCTCTTCCGCAGACTAAATAATCCCAGTTTCCTCAGCCTCTCCTCATAAGTCATGTGCTCCAGCCCCCCAATCATTTTTGTTGCCCTCCGCTGGACTCTTTCCAATTTTTCCACATCCTTCTTGTAGTGTGAGGCCCAAAACTGGACACAGTACTCTATATGAGGCCTCACCAATGCCAAGTAGGAGGGGAATGATCACATCCCTTGATCTGCTGGCAATTGTCCTACTAATGCAGCCCAAAATGCCGTTAGCCTTCTTGGCAACAAGGGCACACTGTTGACTCATATCCAGCTTCTTGTCCACTGTAACCCCTAGGTCCTTTTCTGCAGCACTGCTGCCTAGCCACTTGGTGCCTAGTCTGTAGCAGTGAGTGGGATTCTTCAGTCCTAAGTGCAGGACTCTGCACTTGTCCTTGTTGAACCTCATCAAATTTCTTTTGGCCCAATCCTCTAATTTGTCTAGGTCCCTCTGTATCCTATCCCTACTCTCCAGTGTATCTATCACTCCTCCCAGTTTAGTGTCATCTGCAAACTTGCTGAGGGTGCAATCCACGCCATCCTCCAGATCATTAATGAAGATATTGAACAATGGGGAGCGGATGCAGAAAGTGTTAGGCCATCCATTTGAGATTTAAGAGTACACAAAAATAGAAGCTTGGGTGTTTAGCTTTTTTTGTTTATGTACAAATATGTTATAGAGTCCAATGGCCTGCAAAATTGCAACATGCAAGTTCTATTTTAAATGAATTTTTTGAAATTTTTGTAAGAGTATTCTAACCCAATGGTAGGTGTACAAAAATAAGTTCTCTCAAAAGCTAAAATTTCAAAAAGATTGTTGTTCCTCCCAAAAAAATGCAATATAGCCCCAATCACCAATAAGTAAATAAATGCTTGAATCAAAATAGAGTCCAGCCAAAACCAAAATTAATCTGAATGACCCACTCCACAGCATCATGATCTAGAAAATGGACTTTGATCTGTACACTGTATTAGGTAGAAAATATTCAAAATGTGATTGAGAAAGGCTTTATTTCCATCCTTTAAATATTATGGGATGGGTAATAGATCTAGTGCCACTGACCTGAAGTTCCACAGTGGAAGATAAGGCTAGATTAATGTCTCAGATAAATCTTGGACTTTTTATAATAAAACCCATTCTCACTGGAAAAGCAGGCAGTGATGTTTTAACTGAATATATATGGGCGTTTGAGTAATCAAGTTCAAGCCTTCTCCTGTCCCAAGTAGTTTTCAGACCATAAAATGAAGAGGAACAGAGATTCTCAAAATTATATATAGAACACGTTTGGAATAACACACCCAGTTTGAAGTGTAGACATACCCCTAATTACGGTAAGGGATGGAACTTACATATGCTGCATGGGTAATGCAAGACCATCAGCTCCTGTGATTATTTATTGAATCAATAGCCTTACTAACACCCTGCTGGGGATCTGGTCCAATACTATTCTCTTTTTACTTGCTAGCTCAAAGGGAAAAGAACAACCTAAAGAATCACCATCATCACTTCCTTCAGCATCTGATTGCCACTTTGATATCTCTCACAAACCATTAGCTAGGTTTGACCTTGCTTAGTGTGACAGGTGAAATGGCTGAAGAATAAACCCTTATGTTGATTATTCTAGTTGAGATTTTACATGCATAAAATGTTAGGAAATCCATGTATATGGTTGCCAAGCAACCTCTATGTGCCCAAATTATACAACTATATATAGCACTACAAGACAGAGATAGATATATTACAGTTGAATTTCAAACCATAATAGATTTTACATGCACAAGTCAGGAAATTCAACTATAATGTTAAATGCAGAAATAAATTAACCTAACAAATAATGCATAGCTACACTGTAGAACTCATTGCCATAGGAAGTCACAGAGGGCAAAAACTTAGCAAGATCCAAAAAGAGATTAGATATTTATATGGAATATTCAGAGTCAGAATTAATGATAAAATTTTGGAAGGGACATTAAAGCTCATGCTTAAGCCAGTCTCCAACTATTGGAGACCAGGATGATATCTAAATTGGGGGTAAGATTATCCCACATCTGTCTAATGAAGGATTTTAACACCTGCCCCTCTGAAGCATCTGATATTGGCCACTGTTTGGAGATAGGATACTGGACTAGATGGACCTGTGGTCTGATGCAGTAAGTTAATTCCTACTTTCCTAAAAGCTAAGTAATGTTAGGAGGATACCTGCAAAAGAACTGTTCTCCCTGGATGAAAGTTTAGATTAAAGGTTTTAAGAAGAGAAATCAAAGAAATAAATCATATTTGTAGAGGTTTTTTAAATACATACATCAAAAAGTTGAAGTTGGTCATAGTGGAAATTTAGGCCCTGATCCTGCACTCACTGCCAGCACAGCAGTCCACTCACCCACATTTCACTGTGGGATCTAGGCCCTAGCTGATATTCCCAAACACCAACTTACAAATAGTGTAGCATTTTTTAAATTCAGTCACATATTGTCTAAGCAGTCAGGCAGTCCCTGAAATAATGAAGCAGGCATAAACTCAGTTAAACAAAACCTCACTGTATTATGCAAGAACGTACAGAGCCAGCCCCCTCTTACTGGTGGGTGTTGATGGTAAAAACAGTTTTGCTTTCCCCAATAGGAAAAAGGCACAATCATCCACTTGACCTTCCTCTCAGAATTACTTCCTGAAAAGGGGGTCCTGCCCACATGGGAGGAACTTTACCATTTAGAATGATGTCCGTAAGTGTAACAAGAAACACATCCCTCACCTAGCCAGCAAAGTAACGGTAAAAAGTGTTTTCCATTAAGTTTTAGATACCTCCCAAAAAACATCAGATAAGTTTCTATGCTCAGTATTGCACCTGGACTATCGCTGACTTCAATGGAAATTGTACACATGTACCCAAGTGCAGAATTTTACCATCAGTAAATGTTGCCCAACACTTCCCATTATATAAAGCCCTGGTTTTAGTTGCGTATAACTTTGCCAAACAAACTCTTGGGGCTGAAATTTTCTATTCCAAGTGTCTACCTCAAACTAAATAATTTCAAGACATTTCAGTCAAAATAGTTCAGCCATTTTTGAGAATGAGGCCAGGGGGAAATATGTTGTTTCGCCCATGTTAAAAAATTCTTGAAAACTTTAAAAAAAAAAAAAAAAATGTTCTAGTGCTCCCAAGCTTTAGAGCAGGGACTTGAAATTTTGCAGGGGATGGCCTTTGTGTTGGGGATATGTCTTTTGCTATCCCAGTAAAATTGCAATGGAATTAAACCAAGTTATAAGCTAATTATATTGAAAAAACTCAGTAGGCACATGCTCAGTAGAGAATTGCTAGAGCTTAACAGCTAAAATCTCCAAGATTCCAACCTCTCTAAACAGGCTTGAGTGTTACAGCTCCTAGTACAGACCAACTGTGCATATGCCATCCTCACAGACTGACTGAGCATACTCAGCCCAGAGCTAGAGCAGCCTAGAACTTTCCCTATAATGCCTGCACCAGGTTGGGGTGGGGCAGGCTACTGGAACTAAGAGTAGGGAGCCAATCTTTCTTCTGCTCCCAATGACCCTCCCCAGTCACTGACAACCAGGCAGCATGAAAGTGGAAGCACTAATTTGAAATGGAGAGGGGCAAAAGCCTGACCAGGAAGGTGGGAAAGAAGTAGAGCGTTGCCAGGTGTCTGGTTTTCAACCGGAACACCCGGTTGAAAAGGGACCCTCGCCAGTCCGGTGAAAATAAGCGAGTGAGTGAGGGAGGCCGAGAACGAGCGATGGAAGGGGGATGGAGTGAGCGGGGTGGGTGGGGCCTTCGGAGAAGGGGTGGGGTAAGGGTGTTCAAGGAAGAGACAGATTGACAAAGAGCCAGGAAAGCTGGGAAAGACTGGAATTGGGATGAGAAGCCTGAAAAGTGGAGACTGATGTAGGACTGGGATACTGATTGGAGGAGACAGAGCAAAAGGTGTCAAGCTTGTGGAATGTGGGCAGAAGAGTCTGTGTCCACTAGAGAACACTCCTCCAGAGCCTGGAATAGAACCAAGATTCCTGAGTCTCAGCTTTTCTCTGCTGTCAGCAAACATCTGTGAAACTCACTGGCAAAGTGCATATCTCATCCCTCTTTAGTGCTCGTCCACAGAGAGGCGGACAACCTACTACTACTACTATCAGTTACTCCATTAGCTCAAATGGCAGAGGTCTGTGCAGTCGCTCTAAAGGTTCCAACCCTGCTGATGAATCATGTGGCCTCATATATAGACACCCACATGATGGAATTTGTTTTTGTTTGCTTTTTTAAAAAAATCTATGAAATTACACACAAATAACTACACTGAAAGCACATTATTAAGACTGCAAAGTCAAGCACTGAAAATTAGGAAATGCCAGCATTAAGGCTGTTTGTGAAACATTAACTCAGAACCCTTGTGCATATGCATTATGAGACAATCTTTGATTATTTGATCACACATTTTTTCCACTGGACTCCTGCCTCATTCTGTACACAAGATGGACCTGCTCTGGAGATGAATCAGCGCTGTGTAGTGAAGGAGACTTGTCCGTAGGACCCCACCTTATTTGTTGCAGAAGTTGGAAATAATGTACTATTAGTAGTACTGGGACAGATGGGTCTAGGCTGCCCATAACTAAAGGCCCACAACCTCAGCTAAGGGGGAGGAACCACTAAGTCTAGGCTACAAGTGATTTCTTGAGACAACAAAAGTGAAAACAGGACCAGGAGTAAGGTCAAAGGTTAAAAATAGGGAAGCCATAGGGGGACACCAAGCAGAGAACCCTGGATTGCGCCCACTACTCCTCAAACACATCTACAGAGTCGATGGACACTGCTCATAGGAATTCTGCCCAGAGACATGAAATAGGCCCCATTCGCACAGCACCTCCTTATCTAGCTTCCTCCTCCTGGTGTGATGGATGGCCATCTTGGCCAGCACAAGAGGAGATTGACAAGGAGGGACGGTAACTTTGTGGGGCCACAGATAGGATGACAGTAGATCAAGAAGTGCAGGGAAAAGTGCAGCCAGAACCTCAATAAGAGGTTCTGGAGGAGCCAGAAGAAGGGCTGCAATCGGATGCACCCTACATAGATGCATTCCAGGGTCAGGTGTCAGGGGAGTTCATGAACCGTGCCAGTCACATACCCATGCTTACGACTCCATGGAGGAGCTGCCTGCCAATATCCCTGGCGGGCTGTGGAGCCAGAGTGGAATACAGGGTGACTTACCAGGATTCCTCACACTCCTCCGGTGGCAGCAGGCCCTGCCACTTGGTGTCAGGCCAGGACATGAGGGCAAGGAAGTGGATGGTGTGAAGCATGAGCATGTACAGATGTTCTCTGGGTGTGGTTCAGAGGTGGACAGGCTGGAGGTCATGCAGGCGGCTCAAGTGGCAAGTTTGGGGTGGCCAGGGAGGCTCACAGGGCAGAGACCCAAAGATGAGTTCTGGAGGGCCAGAGATGAGATGTGGGCAGGGAGCACCCTCCTTGAGGACCCATAAGAGGAAAACAAGAGAAGCAAGAGATAAGGCAAGGCTGCCCTCACCTCCTGGAGCACATGACAGGAGGCATGCAGGGTGGATAGCCACATGTGCTGGTAGAAAGTGTGTGGCAACGAGGCAAGGGATTGCAGGAAGGGAAAAGACAACTTCACGAATAAAGCAACTGCTGTCCTGGAGAACTGGATTCTACCTCTGGATTCTGCCAAAGTTCCTGAGTGATGCTAGGCAATTTACTTAAAACAATACTTTTCATACTGGTCATCTTTTGTGCATCTCATTTTCTGGATGCCCAGCTTGAGACCCTGGGATCTGATTTGTAGAAGTTCTGAACACTCAACTGCAACTGAAGTCAATGTCACTTGTGCTGGAAAATATGAAGTGCTATATAATGCCAAGTATTCTGAAAAAAGCAGGTCCTAGGTGTCTTAATTGGGCACCCAAAATTTGTGTATACTTTTGACTTTAAGCTCTTTATGCCTCAGCTTCCCATGTGTAAAATGAAGATAATTACCCCTCCCCCCAATCGCACAGGGGTACTGTGAAGATAAATTCATTAATGTCTGAAGTACTTGGAATACTATAGTGATGAGCATCATTGAAAAGCCCAAATAAGAAGGAAATTTATAATTCTGTCCTTCATAGCAGAGTTTGAATGGTGTGCAGTGAATAAGGCCTGGGACCACATGCTGAACAATGAGAAGAAAACAATTGAATAGCTGCTCATTAATTCACCACCATCCATCCTACACAGTGAATGAGGAAAAAATAGAATGTGATCATCTAATTAAAGACTACCACAATACATATGCAGAAGGTGGCCAAATTAATGTTGCACAGGCAATATTATTTTAGAATTTCCTAACTACTGAATGCTTGATTTTGTAACCTTAATAATGTTCTTTCAAGGTATTTTTTGTGTGTGTGCAATATTTGTATAACTGAGAATAAGAACTTGCTAAATTATAATGGGACAATTGCTGAAAGGGAATCCTCAGAACTATCAGGCAGCAACATATGATGGAAATACAAACTTGTCCTTTGATCTCTTGACAAAACAAAGATATATAGCCTTAAAATTTTATGCAAAGTAACATGAAAGGCTTGACCAAATTCATAAAAAATTAGATTAAAAAAAGTAGCTAAGTTATGCCTATACATGAAAGTTTGAAATTTCAGGAAATTCAGAAAACTGAACAAGTAGTGTCAACATTTTAAGAACTCAGCCTCTTCCTGTTCTGATGTGCAGCACTAATGTCAATGACAACTTTAGGAGGTATTGCATCAAAATGAACAATTTCAGGGGCACTACCACATCTGACAACACTGACTGACAGACATAGTGGCAACTTTTCTGTGAGAAATGCTTCCAGAGTCACTGCTTCCCAAAATAATACTAAGGAGAGCAGCTGTAAATACTCGAGTTATATGCTGAATCTATCTAGCAACAGGAGACTGTGGAGAGTAACAGTTATTTGCCTACTTTAATTTTTCACATCTTGAAATTCACTAATAAGTTATTTTATCCTGTTTTACGGTTGACTGCATTTCTACTCTTTACAAACGAGCAAAAATGTTTTCCTATTCCAGTTTTGAAAAATGAAACGTTATGCTGAAAACAATTATACAAGTCAGCAGTGAGAACCAATTGTATGTGCAATTTACACAACATTTAATAAGTTACTTTTCTTCCTACACTCACATTAGACACAATCCTAGATGATTAGTAGTATAAACCAATAAAAAAAAAAAGTGTGACAAAATACACACAATGGTTCAAATTCATCCTTTGTATCACAAAACAATTACAAGTAGACAAATGCACCATTGGACCCATAACCTGTTCAGAGTATTTTTATAAATGGAGCTACTTGCAAATATTTTGTTTTTAAAATTAATACTTACTAGAAATAATTCTTGGACCACTAAAATATAGGTTCTAACTTCCTTTTAGCATTTGATTAAAATTTGCTTCCTCAACAGAACCATTTTATTCATGACAGACATGTTTGTTCAGACCGATTACAGAGCCTGCCAAGTTGCATGCTGCCACTGTAGGAAAGTCTCTCTCCAAGTTCACATACTACTCCAGAGGGACTCTGATTATTTTCATTTAATCATAACATACTGAGTTCTAACTTGAAGGAAGACTAGAAGTTCCATCTCAATCTCTTCAAGATCACCCAACAGCAGATTTGGTAATAGAAAGAAAAACAGCACTATATTAGAATTTGTTTCAAACATGATGGTTCACCAGCAGCTGCTGGTTTCCAAGATAACAGCAGCTGTCAAGCACATTTATCATCTGTGTTTAGCAAGGAGATTCAAATCATTCAGAAGTGTAGTGAGCTTAAGTGGGTTTCAAATACAATGCATATCACACCTCTGCTCATTTACCTGCACAGGCCTACCAGCTGACTCCCAAGTGAAGTTTTAGGGGGGTTTTGACCTTAAGAGTCTTAAAACAGTTTTTGGCCCAGCTATCTGAGATTGCTAGCACAACAGTTAAGCTACTCTTAGGTGATCAAGCTAACCACCCTTCTTGTTATTAGAAGGAGAGGGCCTATGACAATTAGTTTTTGCAAAAGAATCCTAGGCTCTGAATTTGCTTCCTTTCTTTGTTTACAAGAGCCCAGATAGTGTGAGCTTCAGGATACAATGGAAGATCTAATCTTTTGCCACTAGGGTCTGAATGCAGCCTCGCATACACACAATAGTTGGATGAATCTAACTAAAATCAGTTTATAAATTGATATAGTTAAACTGGTGCACTGACACTACAGTCTACTAAGCTGACCAATATTTGCTCATTGTTTCCTTGTACTCCCTTGATGGTGCTTGTGTCCATCTGTTGTCTCTTGTCTTACAATTTAGATTGTAAGCTATTTGGGGGCAGGGACTGTCTTTCTGTTCTGTTTGTATAGTGCCTAGCACAATGGGGTTCTAGTTCATGGCTGAGCCTCATAGGCACTAAGATAATATAAATAAATAAATAAATAAATAAATAAAACAATAAGAAAAAGGCAGGCAGAGAAGCTCAGTCGCTAAAGGTAGAAGCATGTTGCTGGCTCATGCAGCACAAACAGGGATTTGTGGGTAGCAAGTTGAAAAAGAGGTAAGTGTGGTCATTTGCACCACCAAATGATCACAGTATCCACACAATGAAAAAGATTTCCTGATAACTATTTACAAAGTCTAATGATACATGGTTTTCTTATCTGAAGAGATGTTTCAATGTTCTAAAAATCTGAAGCCAATAGTGCAATATTCTATTATCATCATCATGCTTATTATGGTATTGCCTAAGGGGCAACCAAGAGTGAGGCCCCATTGTGCTAGGCACTGTACAGAGTAGTAAACTGTTCCTTCCTCAGAGAGCTTATGATCTAAATAGACGTGACAGACACAGGGTGGGGGAAGGGATATAACATATAAGCAGAGTGGACAAAATGTTAACAGCAAAAGTCATGTTAGTTCCATGATTTATTTATTTAGTGGGTGGGTTTACTTAGGAGAGGAAACAGCTAAATGTAAAGAAAACTGAAAGGAAGGAGAATCAGGGGACAGAGCGGGGGAGAAGCAGGTAAGGAGGGTGAAGTGAAGCTGAGGTGTAGGGACTGTGAGGGTGGGGGAGTGTTGGCAAAAACAGCCATCACCAAAGGCAGAGAAATTCAGAGAACTTTTTACAGTTTTCACTGGAGTGACCAAAGGTGAAAAGAGTCCCTGCTTTGGCTGCTCCTGTTCCTGCTGGCTGGAGTCTCTGGCTGATGCCTGTCTGCAGTTTTCTCCTAAAACCACTTGAGGAGAGAGGAGAGACACCACCTGGATCCTCATGCCTCCAGAGTAGGTATGTGTGTCTGCCCATCCATCCGGCACAGTTCTGGGTCCACAAGTGAGGAGTAGTATCATCTGGGTTCCATTTTACCCCCTCTTCCTAGTGCAGCACTCCCTACTTACGGTTGCTCCTATTCCTACCAACTGGAGTCTAAGGTTGCTCACTAGTAATCCTTAGGTTCACAATGGGGGAGAGAAAAATAGCTTCTGATTCAAGCTCCTGATTCTGCCAATAATATACGGGTTGAATAGCAAGAATGACTGAAGCTACTAAAAAACTATATTAGCAGTACCCTTCATTTCATCAAAGTTTTCATTCTTCCTACAGGAAGATACTGTTTTAGCTGCATACTTGCATTTCACTTACAGATGTATTGTAGCAGCATTCTAATAAATTCTAAACAGGTTCTTAGGCTGCTCTCATCACTGTAGCATCTGAGCACCTTCTAGTATTGTATTATGCAGCATGACTACAAATTGTCATGTGTGGTTTATTCTTGTTCTCATCCTCTCTCCAGAATGAAATGTGTGTGTGCAGTGAAGTGTTTTGGATTGGTAGAGTTTTTCCTCCCCCGCCACCCCGCTTCTTAAATATGTGCACATTGGTATGAGTTTATGTCTGAGAAAGCAAGCTCAAAGAAGCAAGGTGGTGAAGTTTGTGATGTCTTCATTTCACAATTTTGGGAAACAATTGACTTACTTTAGTGATCTAGGACAAGTGTCCTTTCTTTTGTTTCTTAATCCAAAAAGAGGTGTAAGACTTTTTCTGATAGGCTTTCCAAACTTATAATGACTACCTCAACCAGATGATAGAGAACAAAACTAGTCAGACAGCCTTAGCTCACCTTTGAAAGGTCACCATCAAGGTATATTAAATAAATTTAGCCATATTTACCCTTCCCCACAAATTATTTGATAAAGAAATGCTTTCAAAATATGGCAAGATCACCCAATCCAAACAAGCGCAGATTCACACAATTCAGTCATTGTAGAAGTCCACATTAGATACCACTGGCATTTGTTCCCTACTGGCACTTTGTATCCAGAAAGGAAAGGTGGGCATCCTGTGTGACAGGTGGATTGGACAACTACTTTGCTAGCTCCTAAGAAATAGAAATGGTCACCATCCAGGCAGCTAGCTCATAATATCTTCTTTTGCTAGGCTACAAACTCTCCAGTCACTCACCACCTATTCCTATATCCACAAGTAGGACTTCTAGCAACAACCACCCAGCATTGGAAGGGCAAGAGGATAAAGAGGAGGGATAACTAGCATAACCTCCCCACAGAAACAGGAACTGTCATTCTCTCTTACCCAATTGTTCCTGGCCAAAAACATAGCTATTGAAAAAAGTCTTAATATAGCACAATAAATCAAAGAGTTTAAGTGAATCAATTAAAAGTCTACCTTTATTAAATAACATCAAAAATACATTTACTCGCCCATAAGTACTTAGTGACCAAATTTTGACGCTTTCAAATAATAAATGATGCAATAAGCTCGGGATGAGTGTTATGTGCAGAAGGCCACTAGATTTCGTGGTTGCATGCAGAAGTACAAAGAATCCAGATATTAAACGTTAGGGCAAGTCTACACTATGGCACTACATCGGCACAGCTGCACAGATCCAGCTGCGTCACTGTAGTGTGTCTGGTGAAGATGCACTATGCTGACGGGCAAATGCCCTCCTATCGGCAAAATTACTCGACCTCTTCGAGAAGCGCAAGTTATGTTGACGGGGGAGCTTTTTCACACCCTTGAACAAGATAAATTAGATTGACCTATACTGCAGTATAGACTTGCCTTTCGTTGCATCACCTCCTATGAAGGTTAGTCTTTGTGAGTTCTTTTTTAGTATGCCAATACATTTTTAATAATTTTAAGAAATGCAGATAGTATAACACAATCAAATTAATTGTCTGAACCAAACAAGATAAAACCATTCACAGTTTCTGAAGCCACTAGCTACAAACAGTATGGTAGCTTTACCTGTTGAGCTAAAAGTATTATTAGGATGACGGGGGCAAAATGATCACCTATTAATATTTCTCATCAGATTACTCACCATGTAAATGAATAACTTATGTTGGTAAGTATCTAACCCGCCCAAGGGGGAAAAGGGATTGTGTCACTCCTACAACCACTAAATGTTCCTTTAGTGTTTGAAGAAGTTGCACATTCTCTGCTTTTACGTAGCTGGAATTCCAACTGCCCATACATTTCCATTTATTTCAAGTATTAATACATAGTACATAACCTGAAAGATCTAAAAAGTCATTTCAAATCTTTCAGTAATTTGCTGAATTAACAACATTTTATAACAGTATATTTCACTGACCAACATGGCATCTATTGCTTATAAAAAAAAAAATCAGAAATGCAAGAGTGAGGCCAAACAAAATGGTCCATTTTTTATAATAGTTACACATCACACCTACAGCAGGTTGAATTAAGGATTTAAAAATATATTTCAAACAAATATTTGTTACATCTGATTATATTAATCTTGCAAAATTTCCTTGATAATCTGTGTTTTTAAATGCTGATGTAAACAAATTTATTTAAAAGAAATAGGAATCTTGTAATTATTGTTACATATGAGAAAAATGTCTATATTCAAGACTGCTTGTAAAAGACTGTATTGATGTCAGTAACTGCATAGCAAATCATACTTAATGTCAATCTACTAAACTCATATCAGAAAAATTATAACCCAGAATGTCAGATTTAAAACTATGAATTAAAATTAAAAAAAAAAAATTACATGTGCAAATGGATTTATGCCTACCCTAAAATTCCCCAAAAGGACAGTGACCCCTGAATATTATATGAGAGAGATTTAAAATCTAAGAGAAAAGGAAAGGGATTTTTAATAGTTATTGCACTAATTAATGTTTCAGTTTTAACAAATGGGCTCTAGAAAATTGCATGGAATTCATTCCATATTGGAGATTTGGTGACATGAAAAATTTCTCAATGGGCACTCTCATTGCCACTCATCCATCATTTTCTATATGATGACCTGTTTAAGTTACTGTAATACCAAGCAAGAAATACAATTACTGTACTGTGACAGTGAAATAACTAATTCATTACCTTATGAAAAAGGTTACATTTTAGCTGCTGTTCTTTATTTTTGAGCTAGCACAGTTCAGTTAGCAATGGTCTTCTAGGGCTTGAAGACAAAATTATTCTATGCATCATTGTATTTCATGGATATACATGAACAGCAATATAGCTGTAGTTCAAAAAAGATACCAATATCTTAAAACATGAAGTACCTTATACATTTAAAAAGACAGATAGAAGCCTCTTAGCTTCTTAAAGAGCAGTCCATCAGCAGGTGGAAAAGTTATTATGCTGGAATTGTAACCATGATACAGTGTCTTTCCTTTGCCCTCCATTTCACTTTGGTAAGCAAAGACAGCACAACATATGGCAGAGTACTTGCACCTATTAATGAGCTTCACTACTGAATACATATAACAAATGTTAATTTATGAATTTATAAATTCACTTTAATATTAAATATCAATTGCCAAAATTGAAGATATTTTCTAAATTTAGTTAACAAATTTGTATGGGCCCAGTCTAATTCCCATTAAAATCAGTGGGAAGACTCCCTATTGCCTCAACCTAACTAACCATTAATCCCCATGTAAATTATTGCAGTCTCTTTCTTCTAGCTATGATCAACATCAGTCTTTTAAGATGGTATTTTAAAATCAAATATAAAAGCGATAATACCATGTTCACATTCTTTTAAATATATCACTAGTAGAAATATGTCAGTAAAGCTGGGTTTGATCAAAAACTGGAAAAACAGATGCTTGTGTATGTGTGTATATATATATATATATACATACACACACACACACACACACACACACACACACACACACACACACAGAGAGAGAGAGAGAGAGAGAGAGCAGAAGCAAAATGTTATGTTTTACCTATATGTATTCAAAATGTAACTTGTAATTGTGTATTTTTACATGTATCAAAAGCACAATGAGGAAAGCAGCAGGGTCATCAGAATATTTTGTATGCTGAAACTGCTCTACTTCTGAGAAATGACTCTTCCACTAATTTGTTAAAATGATATTACTAAGTATTCTGACAATCATCTTCCTCTATTGCCTCATCAGCCCCTACCTCTTCAAATCCCTTCACTATCTTCAGCATATAGTAAAAGTTCCCCATCGACACTTTGTAGGCTCTATACATCTGTCCTCACCCCATGTCTGCCCATCTTCTCTTATTCTCTCATCTTATTTTTTGTGTTTTACCCAGTCCTGTTTCAATTGTTCTTTTTGTTTATGTCTTCTGCTTTCAGCTTTCCACCTTTATTTTATTTATAACAATGCCCCTTATGGTAGGAACAACCTTCTCCTTCAAAGCATCTTTTACTTGCCTCTCAAAACTGGTCACAATTCAGACGTTGCCAAAACTCCTTTGACTTTTTAATCCTTCAACTAGGTTGTCTGAACAAAACTGAGTTCCTCGGAGCAATGACCTCGTTCATAATGTTTGTGAAGTGCACGATACAGCAATGTGACTCAAACAATAAATAGTTAGGCAAATATGGGTGTTTAAAACATTTCTTTATATGTTCTATTATGTTTAATATGTTATATGTCTACCGTTTAAAAAAATTCAACATGGGGAAATTAAATGAGATAGAGTGCATTGGTTAACTACTTTTACTAACATATTGATAGAAAGCGTTCAGCAAGATACCATTGTAATCAACAAAAAAACCACACCAAAGTAATTAAGGTTAACAGACTGATGAACCTGCCAGAATTATTTGATAGTGCCGATAAGCAAACCTTCATGTGCCAACACATTGCTCAACTTTTCTAAGACAAAATACCAGGCAACAGATGTTAAAATAAACTGTCACTACACCTCAAAAAGGAAACGGAAATTTAATTATGCAAACAAACATAAAAAACAGACAATTGTCTATATAATCCATGTTACAGTTACAAGATTCCTTCTCCAGCAAATTCTGTGTAGTAATGATGAAAAAACGACTCAGACAGGAATAATAATTGTTAATCCAGGCGACTACCTCAAGCAAAACTCAAGATTTTGTGTTATAAAAGATCATTGTGACAACTAGAAAAATTTGTGAGGCTCATATTTCACCTGGCCATAAAAGTAGTCACTGGCACATATTTGTTTTTAGTTTAATAGGCCACTAGCAGGTTAAAATTCATGTTGAAGAAAGTAAATTTTTCTGACCTATGTTACAACACCTAGACTTTCAAAACTGAATTCTAAAAATCTAATTAACTTTTCACTACATATGCTCTTCTGCTCCCTGTTTCTGAATGAGAAGTTTAATATATGGCATTTTCTAGTAATTTTCACTTTTGGTACTCCTGCACTAGCACAATACTGCTTATGTCTGGGTTGCAAATACTACAGGAGAATGTATATTTATAAAAGACACTTCCCATTAGAATTACTGTAACTAAAACCACACAAATAGTGCCATTGGTTTTAGATTTTGTAAAATCTTATTTTTAGAGAACTTAAATATGGGTACCAGTTTGGATGCATCTACTAGTCACCTTTAGGAATAGGTGAAAGCTCGCTAATGTCAATTAACCTTTCATGTTGTTCAGAACATGGTGATGTAACAACTTCAGCAGGGAAAAGAATGTCTCAAGAGTTGCTTACTCTTTGATACTACAGAGACAGTGACAGCAGCTCAATAAAACCTGTTCCTCCTCCACTGAGGGTAGCCAATAAGAAATTAGCAAGTCTCCCTTTAAACAGAATGAAGCAGCAAAATGAAGTCTCAAGGCTCACTTTAATATCCCTATTTGAATGGCAGAAAATGCAAAGGAATGCATATTTCTTAGACTAGTAATATCCATTAAAGCTGATCAACTTTTTTACTTATTTCCTACATTTCTAACACAAAGTATCAATCTAAACATCATTCCTATTATTACTAGTAATATGTTAAAAACTTAGCAGTTTGTAACTTCTGAGAAAGTGTCTCTTTAAAGCAAAAGCATACATATCACTTAATATTGTAAAACAGAAGCATTCCAATTGACCTGAGACTGGAAATGATAACTGGCACAAAGGGGGATTCTTTTCATCTCATGCAGATACACATGAGAGTGCCTACCCTAATTTACTCCACTTTAAAAAAGGTATTTAACACCAAGACAAGCCTCACTCGACATTAAAATTGCAGAGCTTCTATTTCCCTCAGTTTCAATTGTAATTTATCCGCCTTGTCATCTTAGATACCAAACTGGTGAAGAACACTGCAGCTTTAAATATTTCAGAGCTATGTAGCTAGTAAATAGACTCCATTGCAATATGGCTCTGAAGGTCGTGTCCTATTGTCTCTTTTCTCTGCAAATATACTGAACTGCATAACATGTTTTAATTTACAAAATAATAAATACTGTCCTACCATTTCTAAATCATGTCAATTTGAATAGAGATCTCCTTATTAGAAAAAAACAGATACGGCACTCCTTCTGTACACACCTACGCTGCTTCTAGATGTATCAAAAACCTACACCCTGGATGCAATACTGGATTACACATTTGATAAGTTTCCAACATTTGATTGCATACATTATGTGAATACAGTCCTTCTTAAACCACATCTCAACAATAAGTATTAACCTCTTTAATGGTGAAAAGTAATTAGCTGCATATCAGGTTCAGAAGCATCTTTGTTTAAAATTAGCCTTCTAGTTAGAAATCTGAAGCCAGCTATTATACATTAATAGCCCCATATTCCTCACCATTTAACATGTATAGTATTTGCAAAAATCCTATATTAAGTTAAATACACACATTGATCATCCACAGGAATGGAATATAAAATCTATAGAAACTATGTTCCCTGAAAGCAACCAGATTTCTAATGTTAAAACCCCTTGCAGTAATTTTAAAAAGTGAAATTAGAAGAAAAATAGGGCTATTGTCCATATGCAAGATTTTGGATCTGAGTGTGCAATTTCTGAGAGCAGCCAGTACGATTTCAGAAGAGGTAAATACTCATGAGCTATGAGGAAGGTGAAAATGACATGTTACCTTCTAGATGAGATACTGGTGCAGAGTGCACCTTAAACAAAACATTGAGATATCTGTCACCAGTGCAAAAGGTGCATTAAGACATTACCTGAAAAGGCAACAGACTGTTGCCATTGTCGGTCCTGAAGGCATTGTCCTCCATCCAGGATTTGGGGGTTAAGGGTGGAGCCCGCGGGAACTTCGGAGGGGCAATGACATTGCTGGAGAAAGGTTTTTTGAGGGGTGAAATAGGATTGAGGGGGGAAGGCACCCCAACCCCCACTCCTACCCCAACCCCCACTCCTACTGCCCTTCGAGGGTCCCTGCCAGCTTGCAACCCACCCCAGGGGTTGGAAGGTGTACTCCAGGCTGCATTTTGGTGGTTATTCCAGCTGGAGGAGGAAGAGGAAGAGGCAGAGGAGGAAGACGGCTTGCTGGTCATAATGGGCTGATGGCTGTAAGCAGCATTTCTCTGGGCAAAAGGTGCCTGATTGGGACTCACAGGTGATCTCCTTTGCTGCTGCTGTTGGGCTTGCTGCTGCTGATGGTGGTGGTGCTGAGTCTGAGCTAGGCCGATCTGGGGAGAGAAAGTGCCACCAAACACCGGGTTGACATGGTGAGGGAAATTCTGGAAAAGCATTGTGCCATTGACTGGGGTAATCCCTTGGAAAAAACTATCATCCACTGTGTTTGTGGTCCCTGTAGACCAGGTGCTGCCGAAGGACGGAGACAAGGAGGTGCCGGGTGTAGGTTCCTGCTGAGGCTGGTGAAAACTCAAGCCAGGCAAGATGGGGGACTCCATCTGCATCTTCTCCTTGCTATTTTGGACAGAAGTTGCTGTGCCGATACTAGTCACTGGGCTGCTGTCCTCCGGTTTAGACGTCTCTGATGAGATGGGTGTAGAAGGGGTTTCTGCTGCGTTTGGATCTTGCTGCTGCTGCTGCCGCTGGGGCTGGGCTTTGCTTTTGTCCATCAGTAAATCATCCTGCATGGTTTGTGCAGCTGAAACAGTGGTGGAGGGTGAGGGGGGAAACACAAAGACAGGTTATTATTCTCATTCATACCACTAGCCGCACTGCTTTGGTATTTTGCTTGCTAAAATCCCGTGCCATTGCTAGTTGCAAGGCAAATCCGTAATTCCCCCTCCTCCCCCATTTAGGAGTGCAATGTTTAATCAGTGTGATCGTGCTAGCTTGCCTTCAAATATAATTTAAGAGGCTTCACCCTTTCTGATGCCTTGATTCCTTTCAATCTAAATGAGAGATGTGCTTATAGGGCAGAGATATACAGCAATTTCGCCACGTCTCTTTTCTCTTACACCGGAACTCAGAGCTCTCACCCTGCAATGAGAAACTGATTCTGGTTCCTGTTTTTCCAAGCACCCTCCTCCTCCTCCCCAGTTATTTGCATACGTCAATAAATACTGCTGCGTCCTTCAGCAAGGTTAAAAAGACACCAGCCTTTACTCTCCTCCACCCCCTTCCATACGAGGAGACCTTTAAAGGAGCAGGATGCCCATTTCCCTTAATTAACAAACAGGTTTTCAATTATTCCATTTAACACCACAGAACATGCTCAGAATCTTGAGCTGATAATGGAAGACGTTCTTAGCTGCACATCATTTACTGGCCTTTTCTTTCCTGACAGTTTACTGTTTGGCCAGATGCATAAGCATCAACTCTGATTGAAAAACAAAACAAGGTTGTATTTGCCTCTGATGACCTTAAGATTTTTCACTTCAGGGTTATTCTCTATAAAACAGGGTTTTTGCATCCTAGGATAGTCCCTTCCTTGTGTATATCGGATATACTCACTACAGACAGGACTATATATGTGAAATCTACAGAATAGAATACTTTCAAGATCTCAGACCAAAATTATAAGCAGAGCTTGGAGTTAGTATTTTAAATACTAAAGTCTCTGTTCCTTTCAACACAACATTTAAAAAGTGGGACGAATCAAAACATTTAATTTATACATTTATACACGCACACATTTTAAAAACCACCTTTAAAGGTGCAATGTACAAGTCAATCACTAAATATAAACAAGTTAAAACGTTATGAAATTAAATTTATGTAGTGTGAGCAAGTCCTATACCTATTAGAAAGGTACTTCTTATAAAATACATCAGGTCAAGTAATACAAATTGTTAACCTTATTTTAAAACTCAGTACCAGAGTAAGGTATATGCATTCGCTACTCCTCGACCTCTGCAAGAAACTATCAGAGCAACCACCCCCAAATTTCGCAGACGTATTTACAATTAAAGAGGCCACACACAAAAAAAGTTCGTGACGTTATTTTAAATAAGTCTATTAATTTATGACTAATTTTAATCAAGTAGCCATGTCAATAAAAGTAGGCATCTCTGAATACCTAAGCACATTTTTAATTGTTCTAACCATATGGCGTTTGTATTTCTAAAAAGCACTTGACTTTTAGATTGCTATTTAATTGCAGCAAAATAACGTGATGTCAAATTAAACAGCTGGTTAGGAAGGGTGTCAAGGAGCGTGAAGACAACGTTTAATTTCTTATATTAGCCATTTTTATATGATCCATGGCTTTCATTTAAGATTGCACTTTACAAAGATTATTTAAATATTAGCTGTTTCCATCTAGTTCAAACTCTATATTTTATTCACACAATATATACATACACACGCTTTTGCTTTAGAGATAATTGACAGGACAGGTTCTGCTACCAGTTACGTTACGTTTTCTGTTTATTTTATTCTCTATTTAAATAAGTAAGTCCAACAATTATGACTTTAACAGTCCATATAGTGAGACAGCATTAAGCCAAATTCCTAGGAAGAAAGGAGTAAACTATTGCATCTGTATCACGCAGCTCTGCTGCTGCTGCGGGGGGGGAAGAGGGGGGAGAGAGAGAGAGGTGCAGGAAACCTTTCGAGGCAGTTTAAAGCCGTACTGCAGCAAGCCACAATATCCCAGGCTTCGTGTAGCTTTCCATTAGCTGAATTTCTATCAAAATCACCGTAACTGTTAGAACTAAACAAAATTGCTGGGGATTCCATAGGATAAAGGAGGAAAAAAGATAACACCTATAATCCTTCCTTGCTTTTTGATGCACCCATTTAGAAAGTTATGTTCTACAAAAAACAATTGAAAGGTTAAAATCCTGCCTTCAATAAAGTGTACTTGATTCACTAACTCACCAAGTAATCGTACAGTGGCCACCCCAGCAGTTGTTTCGATACATATCTTGCCTTAGTTATTTGTATATTAACTTTATCCTGAGGATAGTAATCCACATCCGTTTTCCATTACTCCTTAAAGGTAAAATTTCAGCACAAATTCAACCCTCTTGTCAAGGTCAAGACCTACCTTTAATGAGTGAAGCCAGTCTGAATGGAGAAACACTGGATAATAAATGACTTTGAAAGACGGGCCAACCAATGTCTAATATTGGGCTAATATGCGGTGCCTCTTGATTATTGCTGGTATAAGTATTTGTGCAAATTTACAGTCCAGTACAGGAAATCTATATCCCCATAACAATACCAGCTCCGTTCGTATGCAGTAACCCAAGCAGTCAACGCAGAAATTCCTTAGGAACAGTTACCTTTGAGTGTTCTGTATTTAAAGATCAATACAATGACAGTATTTATTTTCTTCTTTCGGGTTTGCTATATAACAAATAGGCGACCGCTCTGGCAAGAGCACTTTGACAACTGCAAGCTTATGGCGCATGCTCACCCACGGAACTATGGGGATTGAAGTCTTTTCCACATACGGCTATTGACTTCTGCATGTTGGGAGAACTACAGTACTGAAAGGAGGCGAGATCAAATACATCCATTCTCCAGGGGGAAGTCGTTGCAACCCGGATTACATTTAAAATTAATGCAGTCCAAAATCATTAGCTTTCAGAAGAAAAACTGGTGGGATACATTGATCTGGAAATCGAAATTACAATAAGCCTCCAGCAGTCTGACAGATGTATAAATCAAGATAAAACAGATCAAATATAGCTACCCAAAATAATAAATGAAATGTTAGTCACTAGCTAGTTAATTAAACTATTCTAGTGCAAAATCACAACCTGACTTCCTCTATGAAGAGATAAGACACTACTTTTTAATATTCGTTACAATGTTTCTTAGCTGAAATAAATGTTTTATATTGCAGTCACAATATTCTTGATAAAATATAGTTTTACATCATCTGGGTATAACTTAACAGGTTTTATGTGAGATTTTAAAAGTAAATTAAGATCAATATCTATATATTATGGTTACTGGTGCTATATAAATGCCCAAGGTAGATTCCCATACGAGAATGTCATCAACATTGAGTTTATGTTACTAAACAGAATATCCTATCAATGCAAGCTACAAAAAAGAGGGTAAACAAGCAGTTAAGTAATTTAACACTCCATCTGCACATCAGTCAGCAGTTCCTCCTCCACTACCTCCCTTCTACCACCCACATCTCTCCAGCTCCTCTTCAGAGATCAATATGCATCCTCAAACCATATTCATTGGTAATATGTTCCGGTGTTTCGATTATTAATATAACACTGTTGTGACTTTCATAAATTACATTCTGTGTAGTTCTGTATGTTGTATTCCCGTATAATTGAAATAATGTGTCAGATTGGAAATGTTGGCTACAATAGATTTTCCTAAAGTGTCAGGAAACATTATATTAACATGTGATCAATGTTATTAGTTTTCATTACAAAATTTAAATCTGCATTGTGTGAACATTGGTGCATGTGGCTGCACACTGGTTGTTCAACAGAGGCTGGAAATATATGAGCAATCGCTGGAAGAGAGACAGTTAAAGCTAAGAAGGAGAAAGGAGTGGAATTGTAGCTGAGGTGTCAAGTGACTTAACTGCTTATTTCTTTGCTTTTTACAGTTTGAGTTGGTGGGCTATGCAGTCTAGGAACTGTAAGTCAAAGCTGTAATGACCAGATTCTCAGCATCCATTCCTAGACTCTTTGCTGCCACTCTGATTGCACAAATGGGCCAGGAAGCTACTTTAGTGGGGCATCTGAGGATCCTTTTGAATAGGGAATCTGACTAGCATAGAACTGGTTATACGGACTCTATGCAACTCCACCATCAAATGGGCAGAGTGCCAGAGCAGAAAAGGATATAGCTGGACCAGTGTTACTGCCTCTAGGGGACAGTTCCAAGACAACTCAAGCAAGAGCAAACTCTAGAGTGGTTTAACTTGCACTGGGAGCTAAAATGGCTCTCTGCAACCTTGAGGACAGATGGAGCAGAGCCCTGATACACCTGACTGGGCCAAAACTTTTTTTGTGTTAATTTCCAAGCTTTTAAAATAATTATATACACTGCTCCTATTCCCACAGATAGCAATCAGGATTTATCTGTATTATCCCTTGTATGTCCCTGAATATCGGCAACAACCGCAATACATTATCTACCAATACATTATCTCCTCCTTATCCAATAGTCTTTCTTCTCCATCAGACATCTGGAGAGCTGCACTCCTCTCATATCTTCTGATGGCCCAATCAGCCCCTGTCATCCCATCCACTTCCTGCACCCCACCAAATCCTCATGAAAATAAAAGTTCAGAAGTGTGAAGTTCACTACATTTTGGACTCTATTCAGGTGAAAGCCACCACACTGCAGCTTGTAGCTCATGGAAATGTTCCTAAATTGAAATAACTGATGTAATCGTCTCTAGGTAGCCACGGAATGCTGTCTTAGATATTTTGTAAGGATTCCCATTCAAAGTCTGATGTCAGGCAGCCCAGTCAACATATGTATGACCTGAAAGTGAAAGTTCCATTTTGAAGGGGCAGCAGCCTAAACCCATTCAGGTCTCCATGATGACAGCTTCACTCTGCAGGTCAGCCAAGAAGATGGAGGAGGAGGGTCCAGGCAACCTGAATATTATCTATGTCCCCTTCCCATATACAGTAATCAGGAAAAGTGGGGAAAGCCCACCATAAGAAGACGACAGAATTTGGGTGCCGAAGGTCCCTCTCCTAATAACAGGATCGTTAGGGTGAAAAAATAAACAACTGGACCTAATTTTGCAATATTTTATTATGAGAAAAGTGCCTTCTTGATCTCAGTCAGTTTATACCTTGTATTTAATGCAATTTATTCCCACATTTGTAATTTGATCCTAGCTATGTAACTACAGATACTGTTCTTATTTATATACAAAGGCATTTTAGCTTACTAAAGCTAGTAGAAATATAATAATATATTATGGGGCACTGAGTTTCATTGAATAGAAAAATCTAAATTAAAAATAAACTTTAAATGAAACTGGTGCCATATGTCTTAATTATGGGACAAAGTATGTATGAATGACTGAATGACCTCCTCTGTCAGGTGTTATTTTAAATATTACTTATGCTGAATTATCTCTCCTTTGTGAATATTAAATGTTAACTGCTTTCATATTTCCCAGTTACTTAGCTGTGTTAGATCTCTCAAATTTCTTAATTCTTCCTACTCTTGAGTAAAGAGAATGATTCCACTAGAAAATGGTCACTTTGCTATTCAGCCCCTCTACTGGGTCCTTATTAGAAGTTATACTGGTCACTATTCATTACTGATCCCTAGATATTCCTTTATTATCTAACAGAGGTACTTTATCAAAATGTCTTTTTAAAGTCAAAATAAGTTTGTTACCAAGTGATTTAATTTTCTACTATCTGTATTGTCTTAGTGTACACTGTCAACTTAAAAACCATAAGGCCTAATTTGGGGCTTGGTCAGTGCTGCCCTCTCTCTCCCCCCCCCCGCCCTTTTTTTTTATTAATTATTATTATTATTATTAAAGATTCTCATCAATTTTTTATTTTTGCCTTCCAATTTGAAATTTTGCCCTTAGCCAAAATGGCTGCCATCTTCAATTACTGTCTGTAGAACAGAAGCCACGGGCTATCCTCAGTAACATGGCAGTCATCTCTCCTACTTCTGTAGGGGACAGTGAGTCTGCTCCCAGAAAAGATGGACACAGTTTCCTGCTATTTCCAATTGGGCTGAAGCATGGCTGCCCTCAGGGAAGAAGATGGGCCTCCAGTCACCAACTGGGACACAATGTGGAGGTGCAGTGAATGGGGCTTTGGCAGCAACAGGGAAGAGGACTGTGCTAGGAAACAGGATGGGAAACTGAGTAGTCAGAGGAATGTGAGGGGATCTGGAAGCAAACTGAGAAGGTTTGTAGTGGAATATGGCATGGCAGAGAGGGAAAATGCAATGAGTAGGAGACAGTGAGAGGAGAGGAAGGGAAATGCATGTGTGTGGGGGGACTCCCGTACATAAAGAGACAGGCAGAGGCAGGGCCGGATTAACCTTTTGCGGGCCTGGCACCAAACATATCTGTGGGCCCCCAGAGGAGCAATGGAGCATGGCATGAGGGGGTCGGTCCCCAGAGCAAGGAAGCAGAGACTGCCAGGAGATGCACTGGGGTCCAGCTAGGGGGCAGAGAAGCCAGCGGTGGGGCCAGGTGGAGAGGAGCCCTTGTCTGGCTGGCAGACAGGCTGAGAGGAGCAAGTGGTGGTGGCGGGAGGGAGGGAAGGAGCCAGTGGGGTCTCAGGGCACAATGCAAGCAGAGCAGGCCAGGGCCCCTTCTGAGCATGGGCCCAGCTCCATGGCACCACTGGCACCATTGTAAACCTGGTACTGGGCGGTGGAGTATGGAGGAAATATGTGAATGTGGGTAGCTGCCTTGTTAGGGAGGGAGATAGAGGAGGTTACAATAAAAGCTCCCCATGTCAGGGAAAGGAGAAGGCAAGTTCCTACTTTGCAGTGAACATGGAAACTGCATTTTTGTATGTATTTGAGATTGAAGATGGATCCAGGCTGATCAGACACAAATTGGGGATGGGAGCTTCCTCATAAAAGACATGGTGGTGATGGTGAAATTGGACAACAGGCAAAATCCACAATTTTTAAATATTATATTTTGGGTTCTGCCCCATGATTTTTGAATATTTGGGTTTTGCAATGCAGTGATGTACACACTGACAAGTGTTGTGCATCTCAGAATGCAGGCTTTAGGCAGCCATGTCACATCTGCCCACATCTCAAGTGACACAACAAGGTAGAACCCTTCCTCAAAGACTATCCTTCAGCCGAGACTGGAATCAGGTGATCATGGGTTCTGGTTTCACCTTTTCTCCTGAGTGCTGTTCACAAGCCTTACTACTATGATGACCTCATCTCTCTACCCTAAAAGCTAGGCAACTAATATTTCCCTAATTTTTCAAACAAGGTAATTGAGAAGTTGCACAAATCAATTCAAGACTGAGCTGTGAACAGAACCCAGGTCACAAGTCTTGTTCTGCTGCCTTTCAGAAGGAATGCATCAAATCTATGTGCTTGACTAACTGGTCTGTAACCACTGCTCTAACCACTAGACCACATACAGATCATGAGGAGAACCCAGGAATTCTGATACCAGCATTCCTCTCCAGTCTCACAAATATTTGTTCAAGAATGAGGCTTGCTGTCAATTAGTTTAAGATGTAACATTTGAATTACTAGGGCACTGAATGCTCTCTAAGGACATTGCTAAGGAACTACAGTCTTACCTGTAGGTCACCATTTTTAATTTAGCCCCGCTCTGCTCCCTATTAAAAGTTGTTCCCATGTAACTGATATTTTGGTGATCCCCTAAAGTTTTTGTTTTTTTGTTTTTTTTGCGCTAAAAGCTTGTTTTCACTAAATCTGAATTTTGGACCAAATTTGAGTGGTCATTGTTCCTTCCATTGTTCCTCTCTCAAATAAAACTTAAGGGGTTTACAAGGCATGTAAACTCCTATTGAAGTTCTGCTGTGTCATCATGTTTTTATCGATATTATACGGACTTCATTATGGATGTGTTAACAGTGTCATCATTAAGGTTACACTGAGCTTTTTCAAGTGGCGTTTTAATTATTGTATAGGTATGACAAGTAAATTTGTTCATTATTTTAGGAGTTAAAAATTACTCCTTTCTGAAATGTAAAATAAATAAATAAATGTTTTGGACTCCTTATTCATGGCAATAAAATGTCAAGCATGGATAGTTTTTTTTCCCCCCAATAAAAAGTTATGAGAATTATCTGTCGAAATGGCTTTTGTTAATGTTAGAAAAGGCAAAAGAGAAAATATTTATGAAAACAATTGGGAGGCAGCCCATATAGACCCTCAACTCTGGAAAGCTCTGCAGAGTATGAAGTAATCTTTACTTTATTCAGCTCCTTAACATTTTGAATATATTCAAGGAAACCTGCTTTGAATTGAGCCAATTAAGTGTTTAAAATATTAAACACATAAAATGCTCCACGGATTTAGACTCCAATTCTGCAAATGCATCTGCCAAGGCAGACACTTGTTCCCATTCAGAGATCCACTGAAGTGAATGACCTCTGTGCAAGTGCAGAAGTCCAAAACATGTGGATATATTTGCAAGATCAGGGGCTATGCTATGAGCAGTTTTCCTTGTATGTCCTCCCAAACTAGGCTGAGATCTAAGAGAGTTTACCTAGCCTCTGTCCATTTATTGAAGCAGAAGATTGGAAAAATTCATGTCAGATGCTTGATAAGAGCTTTAGATAAATATATTCATATGGTGCATAGTTTTTTTTACATGAACCCGTAGGAGCCTGGTATTGCAGAAAATAATTTAAGAACTTTCAAGACTGCTAATGTTTTCTTCTAATAAAAAGCAAGGACAGTCTCCCATTAAAATGTGTTAACTTTAAGTTCAGATTGCTGACATAATATAAAACTCTTATGAAAAACACAACTACAACTTTACCATTAAATAAATAAATATTAAAAGAGATTAGTAAAGACAATTTATCTAAATATTCTGTTCTTACTGTTCACACATACCATTCACTGAAATACTGACGTGTGCAAGTTCCTTCCAACAACCTTAACTCTGACACACAAAATATGTTTGCAGACTTTCAATATAACACATCACAAATTAAATCTTACATATTCAAATATATATACAAAGAGAGAGAGAGGTGGTATGTATATTGAATGGCATATAATATAGAAAGCTTGTGAGGCAGGTGTTGCTATTTTTCAAAGAGGTAAAAAAGGAAAGGGAAAACTGACACTAGAAAGTTGTATTGCCTTAACTATAACAGGACAGGTTTCAGAGTGGTAGCCGTGTTAGTCTGTATCAGCAAAAACAACGAGGAGTAATTGTGGCACCTTAGAGTCTAACGAATTTATTTGGGCATAAGCTTTCGTGGGCTAAAACCCACTTCATCAGATGCATGGAGTGGAAAATACAGTGGGCAGGTATAAATACACAGTACATGAAAAGATAGGAGTTGCCTTACCAAGGAGCGCGGGGTGGTCAGTGCTAACGAGACAATTCAGTTAAGATGGAAGTGGGCTATTCTCAACAGTAGAATACCAAGGGAGGAAAAAATCATTTTTGTAGTGGTAATGAGGCCAATGTAATCAGAGTGGTCCATTTCAAACAGTTGACAAGAAGGTGTGTGTCATAACTATAAAGGGAAGGGTAATAGCTGTCCTGTGTACAGTACTATAAATCCCTCCTGGCCAGAGACTCCAAAATCCTTTTCCCTGTAAAGGGTTAAGAAGCTCAGGTAACCTGGCTGGCATCTGACCTAAAGGACCAATAAGGGGACAAGATACTTTCAAATCTTGAGGGGGGAAGGCTTTTGTTTGTGTTCTTTGTTTGGGAGTGTGTTCGTTCTCCGGGAATGAGAGGGACCAGACATCAATCCAGGTTCTCCACATCTTTCTAAACAAGCCTCTCCTATTTCAAACTTGTAAGTAAATAGCCAGGCAAGGCGTGTTAGTTTTCCTTTGTTTTCTCAACTTGTAAATGTACCTTTTACTAGAGTGTTTCTCTTTGTTTGCTGTACTTTGAACCTGAGACTAGAGGGGAGTCCTCTGAGCTCTTTAAGTTTGATTACCCTGTAAGGTTGATTTCCATACTGATTTTACAGAGATGATTTTTACCTTTTTCTTTAATTAAAAACCTTCTTTTTAAGAACCTGATTGATTTTTTCCTTGTTTTAGATCCAAAGGGGTTTTGGATCTTGATTCACCAGGAGTTGGTGGGAGGAAGGAGGGGAATGGTTAATTTCCCCTTGTTTTAAATCCAAGGGGTTGGATTTGTTTTCACCAGGGATTTGGTGAAGGTTTTTCAAGGTTTCCCAGGGAGGGAATCCATTGAAAATGGTGGCAGCCGAACCAGAGCTAAGCTGGTAATTAAGCTTAGAAGTTTTTATGCAGGCCCCTACATTTGTACCCTAAAGTTCAAAGTAGGGATCTCAGTCCTGACATGGTGGCAGCGGTGGGATCATTTTATACCCAAAAAGCCAGTGAGATTTTTTTTCCTTCTAGCTGCTTGGAAAGCCGAGCTAGAAGTAGATAGATGCATATCTTATCTCTCCTTGCCTGAAGGCAGAGGTGTTAAGTTTTTTTTACAGGTCCTTTGTTAAGAGAAGGGTTCAATTAGCAAATGACTGGTAAAAGGTATTTACAAGCTGAATTGTTTTTTTTTCTTTTTACATCCTCCGGAGTAGCTAGTTAGAAAGTTACTGTTAACTCTGCAGCAGCCAGAGCTGAGAGCTTCCCAGTTTGTCAACTGCAAAGGGGGTGACCCAGCACAAGAAAACAGGAAAATGACTACCAAAGAAGTAGCTAACAAAATAGAACTGGCCAAACTAGAAGCAGAAGAAAATGAAAGAAAACATCAGAGACTGCTTCAATTAACAAAACTCGAGACAGAGCAGAGAGAAAGAGAAGAAAAAGCCAAAGAGGAGGCCCACAAGAGAGAGATGGAGCTGAAAGAAAAAGAGATGAAGATGAAAGAAAAAGAGATGGAGGAGAGAGAAAAAGAAAGGAAGCATGAACTGGAAGTAGCAAAGGCTAAGCAGGATGCACCAGCCAATGCTAACAACCCCCCTCCAGGTACCACTTCCCATCCCAGAAGATTCCCCACCTACAAGGCAGGCGATGATACTGAGGCCTTCTTAGAAAATTTTGAAAGGGCCTGCCTTGGATACAGCATCGCTATAGACCAGTACATGGTAGAGCTGAGGCCGCAGCTCAGTGGACCCTTAGCAGAGGTGGCGGCTGAAATGCCTAAGGAACACATGAACAGTTATGAACTTTTTAAAAACAAGGCCAGACTCAGAATGGGGCTAACACCCGAGCATGCCCGTCGGCGGTTCAGAGCCCTAAAGTGGAAACCGGATGTGTCATTTACCCGTCATGCCTACCACATTGACAAAAATTGTGATGCCTGGGTATCAGGAGCAAATGTTAAATCTCTGGAAGATCTGCTTTCCCTAGTAAAAATGGAGCAGTTTTTAGAGGGTGTTCCTGAGGAAATAGAAAGGTACATCCTAGATAGGAAGCCCAAAACTGTAACTGAGGCGGGGGAGATTGGAGCCCAATGGGTGGAGGTGGCAGAAAAGAAAAAAACTAGTAGCAGTTGGAGCGAATATCAGAAGGGGCAAGCCGAAACAAAACCTTACCACCGGGGACAACCCAAGGCCCCACCCACATCTCAAGGGAAACCCCAGACGCCTTCTCACCCCACCACACCAGTCTCCACCAACCAACATCGCCCCGGTGATACCTTAGCAGGGCGATGTTTTAAATGTAATGAACTGGGACATATAAAGGCTCACTGCCCCAAGAACCCTAACCGATTACAGTTCATTACACCCCAATCACACCAAAGATCCCCAAACCCAGATGCCTCTCTCATACCCTCGGAGCGAAGGGAAACCTTGAGAGTGGGCGGAAAGAAGGTTACCGCCTGGAGGGACACTGGGGCTCAAGTGTCAACTATCCACCAATCCCTAGTGGACCCCAAACTCATCAACCCAGAGGCTACAGTGACAATTCAACCCTTCGTGTCACAATCTGTAACCTTGCCTACAGCCACGTTGCATGTCCAGTACAAGGGCTGGTCAGGAATGTGGACTTTTGCAGTCTATGACAATTATCCCATTCCCATGCTGCTGGGGGAAGATTTGGCCAACCATGTGAAGGTAGCCAAGAGGGTGGGAATAGTCACCCGCAGCCAGGCTAAGCAAGCTTTCACCCCCATCCCTGTTCCTGAGCCGTCCACCAGGGCCCCGTCTGTGTTACCGGAGACCCAGACAAAGGTGGTGGAACTGGATCCTCTGCCAACGACTGCAACAGCCGTAGTGGATCCAATCCCAGAGACCCAGCCAAAGCCAGTCCCAGAACCGGAACTGGCAACGCAACCAGCACCAGAACCATTGCCAGCCCTGAGTCCAGCGCTTGCAAACCCGTCTACAACTCCAACGCCAGAGGGCACCAGCGAGCCTGAACTGGCAGAAGCAGCAGATAAGCCTACCCAAGAGGCTCAGCCAGAGCCTGAGATACCACATAGTGCACCAGCGGACAGCGGTTCACAGTCAATGGAAACAGCCCCAGCACCTGCATCGCTTCCAGAGGGACCAAGCCCCAGTCCACAGTCCAAGGAGGAACTGATGTCTCCAGCATCAAGGGAACAGTTCCAGGCCGAGCAGGAAGCAGATGACAGCCTTCAGAAAGCTTGGGCGGCGGCGCGGAGCACCCCACCGCCTCTCAGCTCTTCTAACCGATCCCGGTTTGTTGTAGAACAAGGACTTTTATACAAGGAGACTCTTTCTGGTGGGCACCAGGAAGACTGGCATCCTCAAAGACAGTTGGTAGTTCCCACTAAGTATCGGGTAAAGCTCTTGAGCTTAGCCCATGATCATCCCAGTGGCCATTCTGGGGTGAACAGAACCAAGGACCGGTTGGGGAAGTCCTTCCACTGGGAGGGAATGGGCAAGGACGTTGCTAATTATGTCCGGTCTTGTGAGGTGTGCCAACGAGTGGGAAAACCCCAAGACCAGGTTAAAGCCCCTCTCCAGCCACTACCCATAATTGAGGTCCCATTTCAGCGCGTAGCTGTGGATATTCTGGGTCCTTTCCCAAAGAAGACACCCAGAGGAAAGCAGTACGTACTGACTTTCATGGATTTTGCTACCCGATGGCCGGAAGCAGTACCCTTAAGCAACACCAGGGCTAAAAGTGTGTGCCAGGCATTAACAGACATTTTTGCCAGGGTAGGTTGGCCCTCCGACATCCTTACAGATTCGGGAACTAACTTCCTGGCAGGAACCATGGAAAACCTGTGGGAAGCTCATGGGGTGAATCACTTGGTTGCCACCCCTTACCACCATGAAACCAATGGCCTGGTGGAGAGGTTTAATGGAACTTTGGGGGCCATGATACGTAAATTTGTAAATGAACACTCCAATGATTGGGACCTCGTGTTGCAGCAGTTGCTTTTTGCCTACAGGGCTGTACCACATCCCAGTTTAGGGTTTTCACCATTTGAACTTGTGTATGGCCGTGAGGTTAAGGGGCCATTACAGTTGGTGAAGCAGCAATGGGAGGGGTTTACGCCTTCTCCAGGAACAAACATTCTAGACTTTGTAAGCAACCTACAAAACACCCTCCGACATTCTTTGGCCCTTGCTAAAGAAAACCTAAAGGATGCTCAGGAAGAGCAAAAGGCCTGGTATGATAAGCATTCCAGAGAACGGTCCTTCAAAGTAGGAGACCAAGTCATGGTCTTAAAGGCAATCCAGGCCCATAAAATGGAAGCATCGTGGGAAGGACCATTCACGGTCCAGGAGCGCCTAGGAGCTGTTAACTATCTCATAGCCTCCCCCACCTCCAACATAAAGCCTAAGGTATACCATGTTAATTCTCTTAAGCCCTTTTATTCCAGAGAATTAAACGTTTGCCAGTTTACTGCCCAGGAAACAGATGACGCGGAGTGGCCTGAAGGTGTCTACTACGAAGGAAAAAAGGATGGTGGCGTGGAAGAGGTGAACCTCTCCATGACCCTTGGACGTCTGCAGCGACAGCAGATCAAGGAGCTGTGCACAAGCTTTGCACCAATTTTCTCAGCCACTCCAGGATGGACCGAACGGGCATACCACTCCATTGACACAGGTAATGCTCACCCTATTAGAACCCCACCCTACCGGGAGTCACCTCATGCCAAAGCTGCTATACAAAGGGAGATCCAGGACATGCTACAGATGGGTATAATCCGCCCCTCTAAGAGTGCATGGGCATCTCCAGTGGTTCTAGTTCCCAAACCAGATGGGGAAATACGCTTTTGCGTGGACTACCGTAAGCTAAATGCTGTAACTCGTCCTGACAACTATCCAATGCCACGCACAGATGAGCTATTGGAGAAATTGGGACATGCCCAATTCATCTCTACTTTGGACTTAACCAAGGGGTACTGGCAAGTACCACTAGATGAACCCGCTAAGGAAAGGTCAGCCTTCGTCACCCAGGCAGGGATGTATGAATTCAATGTACTCCCTTTCGGGTTGCGAAATGCACCCGCCACCTTCCAAAGACTTGTAGATGGTCTCCTAGCAGGATTGGGAGAATCTGCAGTTGCCTACCTCGACGATGTGGCCATTTTTTCTGATTCATGGGCAGAGCACATGGAGCACCTGGAAAAAGTTTTCGAGCGCATCCAGCAGGCAGGGCTAACTGTTAAGGCTAAAAAGTGTCAAATAGGCCAAAACAGAGTGACTTACCTGGGGCACCAGGTGGGTCAAGGAACTATAAATCCCATACAGGCCAAAGTGGATGCTATCCAAAAGTGGCCGGTTCCAAAGTCTAAGAAACAGGTCCAATCCTTCTTAGGCTTGGCTGGATATTATAGGCGATTTGTACCCCACTACAGCCAAATCGCCGCCCCGCTGACAGACCTAACCAGAAAGAAACAGCCAAATGCAGTTCAGTGGACTGATGAGTGTCAAAAGGCCTTTAACCAGCTTAAGGCAACACTCATGTCTGACCCTGTGCTAAGGGCCCCAGACTTTGACAAACCGTTCCAAGTAACCACAGATGCGTCCGAGCGAGGCGTGGGAGCAGTTTTAATGCAGGAAGGACCGGATCAAGAATTCCATCCTGTCGTATTTCTCAGTAAGAAACTGTCTGAGAGGGAAAGCCATTGGTCAATCAGCGAAAAGGAATGCTATGCCATTGTGTACGCGCTGGAAAAGCTACGCCCATATGTTTGGGGACGGCGTTTCCAACTACAAACAGACCATGCTGCGCTACAGTGGCTTCATACCGCCAAGGGAAATAACAAAAAACTTCTTCGGTGGAGTTTAGCTCTCCAAGATTTTGATTTTGAAATACAACACATTTCGGGAGCTTCTAACAAAGTGGCTGATGCACTCTCCCGGGAAAGTTTCCCAGAGTTAACTGGTTAACAATTGTTTTTGGAATGAAACATATTGTTAGTTTTTATATAATCAGTAGTATGTCTAAAGGTACATGTGTCTTATTAACTCTGTTTTCTCCTAGAACTCCAGGAAGAAATCACAGCCAGTGTGGAACCGAACATCCAACACTATCTGTGATTTGGGGGGCGTGTCATAACTATAAAGGGAAGGGTAATAGCTGTCCTGTGTACAGTACTATAAATCCCTCCTGGCCAGAGACTCCAAAATCCTTTTCCCTGTAAAGGGTTAAGAAGCTCAGGTAACCTGGCTGGCATCTGACCTAAAGGACCAATAAGGGGACAAGATACTTTCAAATCTTGAGGGGGGAAGGCTTTTGTTTGTGTTCTTTGTTTGGGAGTGTGTTCGTTCTCCGGGAATGAGAGGGACCAGACATCAATCCAGGTTCTCCACATCTTTCTAAACAAGCCTCTCCTATTTCAAACTTGTAAGTAAATAGCCAGGCAAGGCGTGTTAGTTTTCCTTTGTTTTCTCAACTTGTAAATGTACCTTTTACTAGAGTGTTTCTCTTTGTTTGCTGTACTTTGAACCTGAGACTAGAGGGGAGTCCTCTGAGCTCTTTAAGTTTGATTACCCTGTAAGGTTGATTTCCATACTGATTTTACAGAGATGATTTTTACCTTTTTCTTTAATTAAAAACCTTCTTTTTAAGAACCTGATTGATTTTTTCCTTGTTTTAGATCCAAAGGGGTTTTGGATCTTGATTCACCAGGAGTTGGTGGGAGGAAGGAGGGGAATGGTTAATTTCCCCTTGTTTTAAATCCAAGGGGTTGGATTTGTTTTCACCAGGGATTTGGTGAAGGTTTTTCAAGGTTTCCCAGGGAGGGAATCCATTGAAAATGGTGGCAGCCGAACCAGAGCTAAGCTGGTAATTAAGCTTAGAAGTTTTTATGCAGGCCCCTACATTTGTACCCTAAAGTTCAAAGTAGGGATCTCAGTCCTGACAGTGTGAGTAACAGTAGGGGGAAATTAGTTTTTGTAGTGACCCATCCACTCCCAGTCTTTCTTCAGGCTTAATTTGATGGTGTCCAGTTTGCAAATTAATTCCAGTTCTGCAGTTTCTCATTGAAGTCTGTTTTTGAAGTTTTTTTGTTGAATAATTGAAACTTTTAAGTCTGTTATTGAGTGTCCAGGGAGATTAAAGTGTTCTCTGACTGGCTTTTGAATGTTATAATTCTTGATGTCTCTAAATTGCCACAAGTACTCCTCGTTGTTATAACAGGACAGTTCACATGGTATAATCCCCCTAGTGTGGATGAAGTTATATTGGTATAAAAGTGCTTTATACCAGTATAGCTATTCCCATACAGGAAGGTGAATAGCTATATCAGTAGAAGGTACCTTTACACCAGTGTAACTACATACACATTAAAAGCAACAAAGAGTCCTATGGCACCTTATAGACTAACAGGCATATTGTAGCATAAGCTTTCGTGGGTGAATACCCACTTCGTCGGAAGCACCCTCGAAAGCTTATGCTCCAATATGTCTGTTAGTCTATAAGGTGCCACAGGACTCTTTGTCGCGTTTTACAGATTCAGACTAACACGGCTACCCCTCTGATACATTACATATACATTGGGGCTTGTACCACTTAAAAAAAAAAAATCACATCCCTAAAATAATGGTTCCTTCATAGTCCTTATAATCTATGAATACCTTTCTCTTTGATAAAGCTTTTCCACCATAGCCAGAATGAAATTTACAACAATTACCACCAGACAAAAATGAACAAACAAACAAAACCCACATCATTATCCCATCAGAATTTCCTATATCCAGGAAGGGAAAAGAGTCAAAGACTCCACAAAGTCCACTAGGACCTTTGCTATGCCATTCAATCTCTACAGTGATAAGTGCTAGTACAAAATCATAACAGAGAGAATTTTTTGGTAAGTGAAATTTTGTTTATTTATCCTCTTGTTTTTTCATACTTCTGTAACAGATATCTAATATGTGTAAGCTTGGGAGAAAGTGATAAGACAACTGAACTCGTCTATAAATATTGCTAGCTATTTTATATTCCATAGTGAATTTACTGGAAGAAAAGATGTAACCTAAAATTCAGTAGGGTGCGTACAAAACCTTCAGATAAAAGCGGGCCTCAGGCTTAGAGAAATTTATTTAAGGTGTTTGTTGACAAGTATAAACAGACCGTAGTACAGACAGTTGGTGGTAACCCAAAGATCTCCTTTTTACATAAAATAAATGTGTTTAGTTTGGGAACACCAAAGAATCAGCTTGTAGACCGTTTTCAAAAAGTCCTGTTCTGTGCATTGTGAAGTGATCAATGGGGACAGAAGCTAGTTACATTAATGTGTGGGCCTTGCAAAATTGTTTTCAGACTTACCCTACTAGGCTACATTTATGGACTAGATTAACAAGGCAGTGGAGGATAGGACTGATGTGGAAGCACTTTTCATGTCAATAAAATATTACTGAAATGACATACATTAACAGAGCTGTGCGGGAAAACTTGGCCCCTGAGCCTGTAAACATTTAAATACATGTGTAACTTTATTAGGGAAACATGTCCACTGAAGTTAAAGGGACTACTCACATGAGTAAAGTTATACAAGTATTTTAAATGTTTGCCGTATCATAGCCTTAAACAATATCTATACACACTACAGCTAGCACTTTAACATTTTAAAATTAATTTAAATTAATTTTAGGAAGTGTTATTACCACAGAACTAGAAATTAAAATAAACAATTAATATTAGTGAGGTAATACAACTGATAGTGTGTTGGCCTTTGACCTGTACCCTAGCATCCTTAGCTAAATTTGTAGGAGACAAAGCTTTGCAATTATTTTATATAAAGAAGCCCACAATATCTTTATCTCTAATTTATGTATTAGTTAAACTTTAGGCTTACTAAAACGGTTATGTTCTTAGAGTTTGTGCTAAGCATAATAAAAGATTAAATAAAATTCACTGTCCCTCCTCCTCCCCCCAGTCCCAGCTGTGCGGTGTCCAATTCCTACCAAGAAGTTGCCATTTTGCTGCAATCTCCCAGAAGTGCCTGCACTGTGGTGTAGTTGTATGTTTACAGTTTGAAAAGTGCTTTGGTAAAATATTAAGACACTAAACCCTATTACTGTATATTATAGCCACGAAATAACAAGACAATCATGTAGACCAGGTACCAGTCACTGTTGGTCATTCCTTGTCTAACAAGTTGCAGGGATGCTCTCTATAGGTATTCTAAGGATGAGCACACCTCAAACTGCTCTTTATTAACCACCTCTGACAAACATCATGGAAAGTATGGCATCAACCCTTCCCTTGGCCAAAGTAGAGTGATCAGATAGCAAGTGTGAAAAAACGGGATACTTTCTTTTTTGGGGGGTAGGGTAATAGGTTGCCTATATAAGACAAACCCCTTAACATTGGGATGTCTGGTCACCCTAGGCCAAAGTGACACAATGTAGGATCTTCGTACATCAGTACAGAAATGAGAGTTGAATGTGAAGGACAGTAAGGAAGGAAGAATGGAGAGATTTTGTAGATGTAGAGATGGCATCACAGCCCCATCTAGAGAAATACGGACATTACATTACATTATGCTAGGATGACTTTTTAGAAAGGAGTTATTTTTTCTCCATGAGAAAGTATACCTACAAGCTAAAATAAGAAAATTCACACTATTCCCAGATTCCTTCTCGGCATCTCCCTTGTGCCTCGTATAGCTAGGGGAGGGGAGTTTTGCTGCATAAGCCTCACTTTAGTTATTTACTTAAGGATACCCTTAATGAGTACTTTTAAGTGCAAGGCTTTAATGAAGTACAAGAGGACATTAACAAAGGGTGCGTGTGTTTATTTGTTATTGGCAATAAACCCCCATAAGGAAACAAATATTTGGGAATTTCACTTGAATCATGTCAATCACCACTCGCCTCAGCAGCCTGTTAAGCTAAAAGTCAGGTACTCAGCACGAATCCCTTTCTCGCTTACTCATGATTTACCAGAGACCCCTTTCTTCTGAAAGGGGGAATCTCGCGGGGGGCAAAAGCCGCTTTGGAGGACAAGACACTAAGGAGCAGCACCTGTTGATGTCACACTGGGGGCGGAGAGGACGCTCCTGTGTCCTGGGGAAGGGGAGACAGGGCGGGGCTGCAGGTTTACAATGAAGTACGTGGGGGAAACTATAATCTACTCCCCCCAGTACCCCCACGCTGCCCCGGAGCGTGACACGCGTCCACGAGGGGATTGGGACAGAACAGCCACTTTACCAGGAGGGGAGAGAGTGAAAGGGCTCTTCTCCCCCTCCCCGCCCCCAGGCCCTCAGGGAAGGGAGGCGCTAGCAAGAGAGCGGCCCCGCGGGGAAGGAGAGGGGACAGGGTGCTGACCTTTCCCACAGCAAGTGCGGCCATCCCGCCACGTCCCCCTCCGAAGGCAGCGCCCACCTGCCCCGCACTCGACACCGGGGAACTGTAGCAGCAGCCGCAGCGCGCGCCCCGGGGGCCTTTAAATCCCCTCAGTAGCTGCAGGCGCGGGGACTACATCTCCCATGGTGCGCCGGTCGCCCTCTTTGCCCGGCGCTCTGACGCGCGCGGGAGGGGGCGGCCTGGCTCTTACCTCACAGAGGTGCCGCCCCCCTTTCCGCTCACTCAGTCCGCGCAGCGTATGGAGCCTGCGGCCCGGATCTCACCCAGGGCCTGTCTCGCCTTAACGGCCTATCCTGCGCCCTGCCTGCTGCGGGAGGGCCTGCCGGAGCTGCGCAAGGGGGGGAGGTCCCCACATCTCCTGCGCTAGTGTCAGGCCTCGGGCCCTGTGTTAGGCCGACTCCTCCTGATACCGCTACTGCAGCGGGGCCTCCGGGGTCCCCGCACCCGGAGAATATGTCGGACCAGACGGGCTTGGCGCTGCAGCAGGCTATGGACAGGTACGGGGGAGAGAGGGTGCGTGGGTGGTGGTGGTAAGATAGAGACCTACGTGGATACAGGGAGAGAGGGGGGCGTGTGTGGGAGCGGGTGCGTCCATGCCTGGGGTGGTGTGGCGACATAGAGGGAGTGGGGGAGTGTGCGTGTGGTGGGGGTAACTACACAGATATAGGGGAACGGGGGGGAGCTCTTGTATGTCGCCGCTGTTTGATTGTTTCACCTGTGTGTGTACCAGGCGCTTCAGGGAGACTACATCTAGGTGATATCCGGTAATGTACCAGGAGCTTTATGGAAAGTAAAGTTGTGGGATTACTTGTTTTTGTATAGTGTTTATTCTAATTCCATGAGGGTGGCATGAGAGAATTCTGGGAAAGACTATGGAAAGAAGTGGAGGAACGTTTGCCTTTGGTTAAGGCACCGTATTAGGATTCAAGATACTTCCTGGCTATGCCACAGACTTCCTTTCTCACCTTGAATAAATCACTTACAGGCTAGGTCTACACTACAGACATTACAGCGGCACAACTGCACCCCTGTAAGGTCTCCCATGTAGCTGCTCGATGTGGATGGGAGAGAGTTCTCCTGTTGGCATAATTAAACTACCCCCTATGAGTGGTGGTAGCAGCTATGTCTCCTGCCTACAAAGTGCTGTCCACACTGGTGCTTCTGTCGGTGATACTTTTTTTTTTTTTTTAATGGAGATATCCTATCTCCTAGAACTGGAAGGGACCTTTAAAGGTCATTGAGTCCAGCCCCCTGCCTTCACTAGCAGGACCAAGTACTGATTTTGACCCAAATCCCTAAGTGGCCCCCTCAAGGATTGAGCTCACAACCCTGGGTTTAGCAGGCCGATGCTCAAACCACTGAGCTATCCCTCTCCCCAGGGAGTATTTTTTTCACACCCCTGACTGACAAAAGTGCTAGTGTACACATGTATCCGTAGACCTAAGTACCTTATCTATAAAATATTGGTGATAGCACTTTCCTATCTTACAGGGATGTTGTAAGGAGACGTTAATCAGTACCTGCGAGTTGCTTAGGTACTAAGCTGATGGTGAGACATGTGTGTCAAGAAAGACTTGGGAAGGGATGTAAAAGCAAAGGAGGATTACTTGTGAGGGTTATAGAGGACACTGTAGGCATAGAAGGCCTCATGGAAGAAAGTTTGGATATGCAGGTAGGAGAAGGCTGCAGAAGAGGAGTACATGACCCGCAAAAGAAAGCAAATGGGTTTGTGCATTTGTTGTTGTTTTATGATGTTAGCTGATGCATAAGAATGGCAACACTGGGTCAGATCAGTGGTCCATCCAGTCCAGTATCCTGTCTTCTGATGCTTCAGATGACAATAACAGAACAGGGCACTTTTTTGAGTGATCCACCCCCTGTTATCCAATCCTCACAGGCAGAGGTTTAGGGACACTGAGAGCATGATGCTGTGTGTCTAACCATTCTGGCTAATAGCTAAGTTCTTGGTGGGTAAGTCCACCAATATCTAATTCTTTTTTGAACCCAGTTGTACTTTTGGCCTTCACAACATCCCCTGGCAATAAGGTCCACAGGTTTACTATAAGTTGTGTGAAGAAGTATTTCCTTATGTTTGTTTTAAACCTACTGCCTATTAATTTCATTGGTGACCCCAGTTCTTGTGTTATGTGATGGGGTAAATAACACTTCCTTAATTATTTTCTCCATGCCATTTATGGTGGAGAACCTGTCAGGCCTTCATTAGAAGGAAGCAAATAGGGCACAAACCCAATGTATTTCTCCTTTACAGGTCACCTTTAAGAAAAGTGGAATTAGTGAAATGTAGGCTGCCATCAGAAGAGTGATGGACACTAAATTATGTGAGGAAGGGGCAGAGCTGTGTGCAACATTTAAGGTGAGAATGAGGAGTTTTTGTAGGAGGAGGAGGGTGATGTAATGGGAAAGAGAAAAGCAGATAAATTTGGTGTCTGCATTTTGGATAGGACGGAAGAGTGCAAAGTTAGTCAGGCCAGCCAGAGAGAAAAAGGTTATAATCTAGGCAGGGGATTGTCAAGGAGGTTGCAGTAATGTAGGCAAGAGATTACCAATGGTTTTGGAAGCAGGAATGGAAAGAAAGAGTTGGATTTTGGAGCTCCTGAGAGGAAGCAGTGTCAAGGTGAACAACAACATGGATATGAGAAGTAAAGGATAGATGAGACAAGGAAGAAAACAAAGGTGTGGAGAGGATGGTAGAATTACTGTGACTGAGAAAGGAAGAACATTGTGGAAAAAAAAGATCTGGGAGAACATTGCAAATCCAAAACAGAACAGGTTCTCAAACAATAGAATGCGTCCACCTGTACTTCAGTATCTTCTAAATTCTATTCTAGATTTCCCTCTTTGTAATGCTAGTGTTCTTAATTTTGCTTCTGATAAAATTGGTGCTTTACTGTTGTACATGAGACCTAAAACACATTTTGGAGGCTCATTGCAGCCCCACATACAGATGTAATATCACATCACAACTGTGTAGCTTGTTCCAGTGAACAACTCTTTTAAGGTGGTAACAACCTGAGTTGCTTTACACTCAGCCTCATGATCTCCACCATGGGCTAGTGTGTTAATGGGAGGTAATGGGTGGTAGCTGGTACAATTGAGGTCTTAGACTGGTAAATGGGTACAGTAACCTTTAAAGGGGGGGGGGGGGCGGGAACCAAACAAACACTGGGGTTGTGGTGTATTTTGCTGCTGCTTTATGAATTTGGAAGGCACAAATGTTTTTTCTAAGTAAAAACTATTTTTGGCTTGTTTTTTTCAGGTTTTGTGTATCATGGAAGACTCTTTAGGGCCTTGCCTACACTAGAAAAATTACCCATTGGCAAGTATCAGTAACAAACATGTTCAGCAATGTTTCAGAACCCAGGTCTGCATTTGCAGTTAAACCATGTTCAGCACCAGTTCAACTGCATCCATTGTCAGCAATAGGTAATTTTCCTAGAGTAGACCAGGCTTGTGGCAGATGTAAAACTAATTTAAGTTAAAGGTCACAAGAGACTTAAAGATGAACAGTTGAAGGGGAAGAGATTTTTAATCTGACCATGATATTGGTTAGTTCCTATGCCTTATGAACACTTTGGTGAACGAGGATGTCTTTGTTAAAGATTTTACATGCAACCTGTTTACTCGAGATGTGTGAGCTCACCATACACATCACTGACAATATCCTTCCCAAAGAACTCCTCCAGCAAAACTAAGGAATACTAGACTTGATGCTCCAGATATTTCTAAGGTAAAAAGCAAGCAGAAAGTCACCTTTTTTGCAACCAGGATGGGAGAAGAGGCTCTAAGTACACAGGCAACATAAAAGATAGTACAGAGGAAAGTATGAGAAAATGACAGAGTGGTAAGAAGGAGTAAGCCTTGAAGAGTTTGAATTTAATTGAGAATGCAGCAGGATGCCTGAAAAGGGAATTTAGAGGGACTGACATGTATAGAACATCAGTGGTATTTTTTTCTGATTGAAGAAAGGTTAAAAAAGCCACAGAGAAGGGTAGTGTTCCTACACATTGTACTTGCCAAGGTGATATAGATATGTCATTGCTTTCATTATGTTGTGTATGGTGGTCAAGAAGAAGAGAAACCTTAATATTTGGCACCAAAAAATACGATAAGTGCATGGGTTTTCAGCATTGGGTTATGAACAAATGTCAAGGGAGTTACAGCCACCCTTTCCTTCTACTTTGTCCTGTTGATAAATGGGAGGGGGTTCTTGGGTAGATACCCAGCTACAGTAGAACCTCAGAGTTACAAACACCTTTGGAATGGAGATTGTTAGTAGTTCTGAAATGTTCGTAACTTCTGAACAAAACGTTATGATTATTCTTTCAAAAGTTTACAACTGAACATTGATTTAATACAGCTTTGAAACTTTACTATGCAGAAGATAAATGCTGCTTTTAACCCTCTGAATTTAAATGAAACCCTCTTCAAGGGACACCATCATAGGACCTAATCACATCAGCCACACCATCAGGGGCTCGATCACCTGCACAGCTACCAATGTGATATATTCCATCATGTGCCAGCAGTGCCCCTCTGCCATGTACATTGGCCAAACAGGACAGTCTCTACGCAAAAGAATAAATGGACACAAATCAGACGTCAAGAATTATAACATTCAAAAACCAGTTGGAGAACATTTCAACCTCCCTGGACACTCAATTACAGACCTAAAAGTCACAATTCTTCAACAAAAAAACTTCACAAACAGATTTTAACGAGAAACTGCAGAACTGGAATTAATTTGCAAACTGGATACCATTAAATTAGGCTTGAATAAAGACTGGGAGTGGATGGGTCATTACACAAACTAAAAACTATTTTCCCATGCTAATTTTTCCCCTGTTACTCACAACTTCTTGTCAACTGTTTGAAATGGGCCATTCTGATCATCACTATAAACGTTTTTTTTTCCCTCCTGCTGCTAAGAGCCCACCTTAATTGATTAGTCTTGCTGGAGTTGGTATGGCAACCCCCCTTTTTGCATGGTGTGTGTGTGTGTGTGTTCCTACTGTATTTTCCACTGCATGTATCTGATGAAGTGGATTTTAGCCCATGAAAGCTTATGCCCAAATAAATTTGTTAGTCTCTAAGGTGCCACAAGTACTCCTCATTCTTTTTGCTGATACAGACTAACACGGCTACCACTCTGAAACCCATCACAGAAACAGTTTCCTTACCTTTCAGATCTTTTTTTAAACTTTCCCTTTACTTCTTTAACAGTTTACATTTAACACAGTATTGTACTGTATTTGTGTTTTTGTTTTGTTTTTTCCTCCTTTCTGCTGCTGCCTGATTGCGTACTTATGGTTCCAAATGAGGTATGTGGTTGACTGGTCAGTTCATAACTGTGAGGTTCTACTGCAGTTGGAAAAGGGTGTGCTGGTATGGAAAAAGTTGAGAATCACTGTGTTAGTGTATGATAACATCACCTGAATGAATACTGTTATAATTAACACCATATCAGGGTAGCTGGATTTAATCAGTTTTTAATCATGATTTAAATTAGCAAGCAGGAAATCTTGATATAAAGAAATTATTTTAATCTTTTTAGTTATTTTCCTAAAGAAAGGTTGATTCTCGTTGATTTGTAGCTAAATATAGACATTACTTTTTGCTGATCAGGATGAGATACTATACCAATCCACATTTATTTAAGAAATTATATAGCTCAACATATATTTATTTGGATTATTATGACAGAAAATGGTGAATAATGCTTTTCTTATTTACTAGATTTTTTTTTTTTTTTTTTTTTTTTGCCATTTATGTTAAGTTGCTTTGGGAGTGGAAATTGGAATTCAATTAAATGCACAAAAATAGCATTTTATTTTATTTTTTTAATATTTAAATAAAGAAGTTATGAAAACGTGTTTTACGTCTAAAATTGATTTAGACAAAGTAGTATCTGTGGTTAATGAATTGAACTGATTATTTCTGATCACCATCTCCTTCACAATTTTAGAATAATAGATCTCATCCTATCGCACCTCATTTTTATTCATATATTGGTAGAGGAAAACAAGCTTTTCTACTTTTTCAGTTCCCAGTCAGTTTTTCAGCTTTGGATGAACTAATCATTACATGGTACTAGCAGGCTGAATAAACTGAAATGAAGAAAATATTCTCTCTGTACCTGCAGAAGAGGCTACTGCTGTCAAAAGCTGGTTTAGCACTTTAACAAACTCTGGTTCCAGGTGTTGAGCCAGTGATTTTCACTATGGATTGACTTTAGCAGCAAACTTGTACTGCTTATTTTTTTAATGTAATTTAAATGATTGATAAATTTTAGTAACTCTAGGCCTTAATATAGTTTGTCATTTCAAATTTAATTTTAAATATTCTTATTTTTAAAAAGAAAAATTAATGTATTTTAAAAACTTGATTTAAATAAAGTAAATTTTTGTCCACTTTGAGTACAATTATCACTTCTGGTTTCAATTTGTTTCTTTTTCTCATTGATATCAAGGCATAGATTTTGAATAAAAACATTTTTGCAGGAATATATAATTACAGGATATTCTGTGTACAGAATTTCTGGTGTTGAAGTATTTGATCACTACATAGTAAGCAGTAAATATTTAAGAACAGTGTTTTTTTGTTTTTTAATCTCCTCTTTACAAATTAGATTTTAGTGTTGGGGCAGGTAGGAATTTCTGGTATCCCTCTAGAGTGACAATTCTCAGATGAATCTATTTTTCATATTTTATTTCAATGTTTATTTAAATTTGACACATATGGCTGAAGCAGAGATACTAGCTGTTACCATTTATCCAATATTCAGAGCGCACTTGCCCTAAAAACACCAAACTATTGCATTTTATAAATTAAAGAAATATTAATAAACAAAATGCATTTAGTGTGGGATTTTTTAAACGAAGAAAAATTTTCTTAATTAAAAACAAATTACACTGTTGCATTACATTATTAAGTCTCTAACATGGTAACCTATGTTCAAAACATAAATGTGACAATCTGAATCCTTCCTGCACTGTCAGTCATGGCTTAGGGTACAAACAAGACTCCGCCATCCTTGTCCATCCTGGGCCACTCTTTGCATGTCCTCTGTTAAGTCAAATACATTTTCCTTTTGTATTGTTTGATAGAGACATTCTCTAGATTGACCCCTTAATGTTGCTCCAGCTGCCCAATGGCATGCCTGCCATGGCAGATGATCCTCCTTCATTCTTAACAGATATTTCCCTCATTTTCTGAATAATTTTGGAGATGCATTGTTGAACTGTAACAAATCTCTGTGTGCGTTATACATTCATTTCTATTTAACACTGAGTGTGTTTCTGAGGCATTTGGATCCAGCTTTCACATCTATACCTTGAACTGGAAATAATATACAAGATGAAGATTTGTAGTTGGTCTTTAAGTTGTAGAATTGCTATGACCAAATCTTGTTTAAGCTGGTGAATGCCACTACCTCCTCGCCAGTTTGTGACATGATTTCCTTCGGGATATCTCTGTTGGCTTGCATGTTATTGCCAAGATATGTGAATTGACCCACCTCTTGTATTCCTTTACCTTCTAGCAAAATGCTTGAGATGAGAATTTCTAGGGTACTTATATATTTGATTTTCATAACTGATTGACCCAGACTTTTTTTGCATGCTGTACAGTCTTTTGGTCTTTGTTTCCATGTTGGTTGAGCTGTCACTTAGAAGAACTACGTCAGCAGCAAAACCTAAGTGTACTAGTGTACTGTTAGCCTTGTGATATCTGTGCTACAACTTTTCCTCGTAACTAAGTCAAAGGCAATGTCAAATAGAGGTGAGAGAATGCATCCTTGTGAGACACCAGTGTCTGTTAAATCATTCGGCCAAGTCCACGTTTGCTTGAAACTGTGCATGCTGCACCTTGATATCAAGTTTTGCTGACAACTTTTTATTGGCATACCAAAATGCTTCAAGATGTTCCAGAATGAATTGTGATGGAGGCTGTCAAAGGCTTTTTAAAAATACACAAAGTTTATGCTGAGTGGATTCCCCTGTTAAGCTAGTGAAACAGACTATATATACAAAGTGTTGTCAAATGGAAAAAGTAAACAAACTGTGTTTTTTTTTTTTTAATTATCTTTCAATTATAATGATGATCTCCAGTTGCCCTCAGTAACAGCAGGTAAAAAGAAAATATCAGAAGTATGGCTTGTAAGTCGATGTCCCTTTTTAATGCATTTGTTTTAAATATTTTTTGTGCCCAGAGAGTGTATCCTTGCACTACCTAAATGAAATTGGAAACTTTATTGAAAGAGCTTGGGGTCATCTGAGTTAATGCAACACAGAATTTATTAATGGAATCTATCTTTGCATTTCCTGGCTTTTATTGTTTGTTTTTGTCATAGCAGCAATAGAACTTAAACGATTGTTCTATTTTTGAAAAGATTTTAAAAGTCAAAAGTTAGCATACCCAACAGTTGTCCTGTCCTTTATTTCTTACATTTGTAATGTCCATCTACTATTTATTATATGCAGGGGCATTTTCCCAAAACATAATTCAGTGCCATTTAAACTAAAATTAAACATTTGATATCTTGTAGTAACACAATACATGTTGTAACAGTGTGTCACCCACCTCTCGTGCGTGCCCCCTTCTGTTTGGGTGTGTCTGCCGTTTTTAAACCAGTCCCAGCCCTGGTATTGGGCCATACCCCCAGGGCTTCCTCCCTGGAGGCAATTGGTTTCACCCTCTTGGTTTGTTCCAGCTCCAGCTAGGCCTCCTCGCAGTTCAGTCCACTTCTGGGGGTTAACCGCTGTTAACTGTGGCCCTTCCCCACTGGCCTGTGGGTGGGGGGGGACCCGGACTCACCCAGTATTCTGGGTCCCAGCCCAGAGACCCTAAGAATAGCAGCCATGGTCTGCCGTGTCCCTTTAACAAAACTGCTTTTGGTTCCCTGGGCCACTTCTTCTTGGCCCCAGCCTTGATTGACACCTTACCTTTAGTTCAGGACCCTTCTAAGTTCAGGATCAGATGGCAGGCAGGCAGTTCTTCCTCACTCTCCTAGTCCCTACTAGCACTGAGCTGTCCATTGTACTGGAGTTCTTTGGCTAGCCAGGAGCACTACCTGCACTTCTCTAGCTCCAGCAAGGAACCATTTGTCTCTTGTACTGCTTTTTATAGGGGCCTCCTGGGCTTCCTGCAGTTTTCTGGGACGAGTATGGCAGGACCGAGAGGCCTCCAGCAGGTCGTCACATGGACCCAAAGCCCATCCTCCCCTTAAAGCCCCATGAATTTTTGAAAATCCTGTTCCTGATTGCCTGGCTTGGGGAGCACGTCTAGCAGCTCTCCATTGTTGAGTGCAACTGCCCAGCTGACCATGCTGGCTACACTCCAGCTTGGAGTAGACTGGAGATATTGGATCATCTGAGCCTGTGGGAAGAAGAGGCTATGCAAGCACAGCTCTGAACCAGCCATAGAAACCTCAACATCTGTGAGCAGATTGTTCAGGGGATGCAGGATAAAAGCTATGACAGGACTAGCAGCAGTGCTGTGTGAAAGCCAGGGAGCTGCAGCAGGCATATCAGAAGGCCAGGGAGACCAACAATCGATCCAGTGCCAAGCCGCACACTTGCTGCTTTTATGAAGAGCTGCGTGCCTTATTCAATGGGGAAACGCCTCCCCACGGCATCATGGATACTTCTGAGTAGCCCAAATCTCAGGCCCCTGCCATGAACAGCAAGGATGAGGAGGTGGTAGATGAGGAAGAGAAATATGGGGATCAGGTGACCGGGGGGAGGGGGAATCCATCTGCTCAGGGAGCTAGGACCTGTTTTTGACTCCACTGCAGTCCAGTCAGTCAAGCACAGGTGAGCCCAGTGGAGGGGAAGGAATAAATAGTTACAGGGATGGTACCCCCAAAGTAAATAGGACACATCTTTTGACTTTTCATTACTTTACTTGTGCTAGAAGAGGTAATGGTACAACCAAGAGAGATTGAGGCGTTATCAGCTTTTCATTTATGCAGGTGTTGGGACGGGGGCATACGGAGCAATTTGTTTATGTACACCGGGATATCCCTTGAATCCTCTTGAGAGATTTCGATGAAACTTTCATGGAGGTACTCTGCAGTCCTCTCCCAAAGGTTTCTGTGGAGGGCTGCCTTATTTCTTTCTCTGGGGTAGGGTACTTGCTCGTACCGCTCAGCGATGACTTCAGCAGGCACCATTGCAGTATGCAGGCTGCAGCATATGGCCCTTGGCAGCTTTTGGATGCCAGCAGCAGCTGTGTTCTCTCTGCCTTTGTTACCCTCAGGAGTGAGAGATCAGCTAAAATCATCACTGCCTGTGGAAAATAGTGCCAGTATTCAGTGTGATTGCCCTATACTTCTAGATTCATGCAATTGAGCATTTCCCTCCTCGTTTCCCCAACACCCGGCCTGCCATACTCACCATGACTGGTGCTGTGACTAGCATTGTGCACAAGCAATCCCAAGGAGAATTAGTTTGACATTATAAGTTTTGCTTTCTTGGTGAATACACTGACAATGGTACCTCTGTGTGTTTTATCTGCAGTTGCTGCTACTGCAGACTTCATGGTCTCTTCCCCCTCACCCCCACCCCATGCTCATGGAATGCCTGAGCCAGATGAGTAGGAGAAAGAAGACTTGGGATGACCTGTTCAGTAAGGTCCTGCAAGCCACTACTGCATCAGACCATGAGCACAGGGCCTAGTCTGGAGGATGAACATTACAGACAGCCTGGAGAAGGAAAGAGTGGAGAAGAGAGAGGCCCAGGAGTCCCAGTAGAAAAAGGAGGGAGATGCACCAGGACATAATGGGCTTCTCAGGCAGCAAACACAGATACTGCAGATTCTGGTGGACGTGCAGGTTCAGCAATCCCCGGGCTCACCTCCCTCTGCAGCCCATGGGAGAGCTCAATATCGGGACCTCTCTATTACAACACCCCCCCCCCCCGAACATCACACATGGCATCAGGTGTTGCTGCACTACCCTTACCACTCCACCCTGGGTGATGTTAAAAACAATCACAGCTTTACATACACTGATCTGTGAAAGCCACAGTTGGTGTATGTACAGTTGAAATGAACACGGATGTTCTTTCCCCTTCATACGTTCTGTTCTATTAATTTAAGTTTTATTAAGTTCTTAATGTATTTGTTTTAAAATGGTGCATTTTTTGCACTGATTTTGTTAGAGAATAATAATCTATTATTTGGAACATAATTCATCTTTATCAGTTCACAACATATTCTGCTGAGTGTTCAGCAGTTCTGAAAGGAACCAGTTACCTGTAAATGCACAGTATCACACAACTCATAGGATCAGTAACAAAAACAATTAATAGGTGCATTGACAATGTTATATTCTTACATGTAATTACTCTGGCTCACTTTTAAAATGGTCTTTCGAGGCCTCCCTGAGCTGTATAGCTCCATGTTGAGCTCTTTTAATAGTCCCTGTGTCTGACTGTTCAAATTCAGCAGACAGCCACTCCACTTCTGCCCACCACCCTAGAAACTTTTCCCCCTTTTCCTACACAGGTACTATACAGGATATAGCAGGCAGCCATTACCATTGGGATATCTTTCTTGCTGAGGTCCAATCTTGTGAATAGACAATACCAACCACCCTTCAGATGACCAAAAGCACATTCAACTGTCATTCTGCACCTGCTGAGTTGGTAGTTGAACCTTTCCTTGATGCTCTTGAGGTGGTTGGTGTATGGCTTTGTGAGCCAGGGGAGCAAGAGGTAGGCTGGGTACCCCAGGATCACTATTGGCATTTCAACATTGCCAGTGGTAATCTGCTGGTCAGGAAACATAGTCCCTGTTTGTAGCTTTCTGAACAGTCCTGTAAGCCTTCCCAGACTTGCCCATGTTGATTTCAGTGAAGTGCTCCTGGTGATCCACCAATGCTTGCATAACCAGAGAAAAGTAGCTCTTTCTGCTGATGTACTCAGTGGCAAGGTGGTCTGGTGCCAAAACAGCGATATGCGTGCTGTCTGTCGCGCCACCACAGTTTGGGAACCCCATAGCTGAAAAGCCATCCACTATATTCTGCACGTTGCGGAGAGTCAGTCCTGCGTAGCAGGAGGTGATTAATGTCCCTGCACACTTGCATGGCCCCTGCAGTGGATTTCCCAACTCCAAACTGATTCCCGATTGACTGGTAACTATCTGGTGTTGCAAGTTTCCATAGTGCGATCACCAGTCACTTTTCCACTGTCAGTGCAGCTCTCATTTTGGTGTCCGTGTGCTGGAAGGCTGGGGCAAGCTCAGTGCACAGCTCTAGGAATGTGGCCTTGCACGTAGAAAAGTTCTGCAGCCGCTGCTTGTCATCCCAAACCTGCATTATGATGTGATCCCACCAGTCAGTGCTTGTTGCTTGGGCATAGAAGAATTGCTCTGCCATCTGCAGCTGAATTGGTTCTCCCATAGCAATCTGTCCTCCAAGGAATTGTCCTATTCCCCACTCATTCGATGGTTCTTGCGGCTCAGCAAATACTGAAGGATTGTGCACCCTATGCTTGCAATTCTCATGACAGTAGTGCAGAGCTATGCAGGCTCCATGCTTCTGTCAGAGATGGTAGACAGCGAAGAGGGCTGTACAGGTTTGTGGGATTTTTGAAAACAGGCACAAAAATAATGGCATACAGATATAATTATGGAAGTTGGCCCCATGCTCTTAGTCACCCCTGTGTGACTTATTTCAGCCTCATCATGTATAGTCCTAACTTCCTGCAATTCAGTGTGCTAGACCATGGCGAGTTGCACAGTGGGATGCCTAACCATGGCACACCACACTCTGCATCTACACAAACATTCCTAGTGAGTTTGCAGAGTGCCAACACAAGGAGCCAGGTATGCACGCATGCAAGCAATATACTAATTGCGGAAGCTCTATACTGACGTAACTTGAGTTGATGTAACTTTGTTGTGTAGACATGGTTTAAGAATAATACTCTGATATTCCAAAGAAACTGTTGTCTAATGTTTGTTCGAACTGTAGTGGTATTTCATCATTAAATCACAGCTGTGATTACTCCAAGCACTTGAGGGCTTGAGTTCAGATTTCCTGCATATATCTTTGATGGTCTCCTTTTTCCTATTCTGTTTTCTTTGAGTTTGGACCATTTGATGTAGAGCTGAAGGGACGGTTTTTGTGGATTGGAAATGCCACTTGGATCAAGCTCACAGATCAAGACATGGAAGAAGCTCCACCTTAGTGTTCCTGTGTCAGGTCCAACATGACAGGGTACTGAATCTATTGACCCACTGATCACAGTGATTCAATGGCTTTTGATTTTCTTTCCAGATTAGGTATAATTCAGGTCATGGTGACAGTGCATGATGAAGAATATTTTTTTTCTAGAAGCTCCAAATAATTGCAGTTTAAGTGACTTTTTTTTAATGCATTATAATCTGTTACAATTCATGATGAACATATGGCAAATAAATTGAATGTAATGGAGAACCATAGCAGCATGAAAAGTCAAGGTTAGTTCAAGGGGGAAAATATATATAGTATCAATCTGGTATGGACAGAAAGTTAAAAATGTTTAAGAATTAGTAAATAATACATATAGTAGATTAATCATGACAAAAATTGCCTATAATCTGAAAAATAAATACCTTCTGCTTGAAGGTCTCCAATAATCCTCTACTTAATCTGGGCGCTTCACTGAGCCTGATGGAAGATTTTTAACCTCAGCTAGTAACCCACCCTTGCTAAGAAGTGCCTTTTCTGTAATTTTCCATGGATTAGATGCCTCTGGTTAGCTCCTCAGAAGAAACCCAGTAGGCGGTACTTGTATGGAACAGTCATGTTATCAATTATAATAGGCTCCGTTTGCCCTTCTTACCATCTGGACTCTTGTCTCTCCCAGGAACAGAAATTTATGCTATGGTTACCATCCTTCCCCCAACCAGGGTAGATGTTGAGAGGGCTCCTATCACAGGAGCTGTTGCTGGATCCCAACTAGAGCCTCCATCACCTTCCCAGCCAGACCTGAATAATCATGCAGCTGAAAGTTTACTTTGAAAGAAATGGCGGCAGAAGTGAATCTTTCTTCTCTTCATTTTATTCGCTGTAGTTGAGCTTCTAAACCACAACATGTAATTTGTTTTATAGTTTATAGATGGACCCTAATCATCACAGGCAATTTAGAATTAACAAAATAACTTAGTTGTAAATAACCTCTAAATGTTTGTCTTAAATTATGTTTCAATATCCAAGAAAATATATATATATATATTTTAAAGTCCCTCAGGTGTACTTTCCTGGATTTGTTTCAGGACCTCCATTAAAGTTGCATTCTAGGAGCATGGGCTGCCAGAAAGAAGAAGAAAAGGAAGAACATTTTTCAACAGTATTTATATAGCACTCTGTTTTAAAAAAACATTGTAAATTTAAAGCAAAAACTTAATGCTATGCAAATCATGGAAACTCCACTAAATCTACACATTTGACTACTTGATAAGACACACTTTTTTTCAAATAATATCCCCCACATTTTATGTTTCAGTTTTAGAAGTGTTGAATTTAATTGTTATTTTGATTGCATGATATAATACAAATGTAATTATTTATTTAGTATGTAATGTATTATAGTTAAAGCAACAATAAGAATTATTTAAACATTAATTTTACTTAGAGTTAATCTTTTAAAAACGTTCACAACAGCTAAATATTTTCTTTTTAGAGAGAGAAATATTTTCATGCCAACAAGGGAGGTCCGTAACTTAATGTTTGGAAAGCCTCTAATCCTGTGGTCTTGTCTTCATGTGCAGTGCTGCACTGGCGCAACTTGCCACTGTAGCGCTTTAGTGAACACGCTACTGTACCAACAGGAGAGCTTCTGCTGTTGGCGTAGTTAATCCACCTACGTGAGAGGCAGTAGCTATGTTGACAGGAGAAGCTCTCCCATTGACACAGTGTTGTCTGTACCGGAGGTTAGGTCAATATAACAGATTTAAAATTTTTATTAAAGTTAATGTTTAAAATCAGATTTACACAAGTTAAGAGGAAGGTACTGTACATCTGGGGTCAGGCTTGGGTTATGAGGGATTACAAGTGTCGGTTACAAGGTGCATGAGATATATACATAGTACATAACCAGCATAGACCCAGATTGGGGTGCAGGAGTTTTTAAAGCGTCAGTGGATAAGTGATCTCGGGTACGCCACTCATAGAATGTATTTAGAGTCCAAGTCAGTATTGGCGTAGTGAATAAGTAGATGGGTGGGGTGCATCCCTTGGTTCGTGAAGGAAGTGGGTTATTTCCCTGACCGGCGTTCTCGATTACTCGACCTGGTACTGACGGTGTCCCATGATGTGCTCCGTGAATATGTCTCTGGACCACATGATGGTCCAGAGACATATACCAGACTTGGTAGAGAGATCCATTCTTAGAAATAATTGTCAATTATTGAACCTGTTGGTGTTGTAACCTACTGTGTCAAAGCATCTTGCCTGCAAAGAGCAGTATGTTTGTGAGGGGATGATCTTAATGTTGGAGGAGCCCCCTTGGCAATGGAGATATGCTGTCAAGCAGGTACAGGTGGATATGGGGCCTTCTTAGTGTTAAAGAATTGTTTGGCTCTGAAGAAAACTGCTCTTAAGCAAGAATTAGCTTGTGACATTGGAGAATTTGAGGATTGTTTATTTGGTGCTCGGGGTATAGGATCATTGAGTTTGAGGGGCTCTTCCCTCCCTCCAGGTTTTCTTTATTGCACACAGAGACTTTCTTCCTAAAAACAACTTATGTTTTAGGTTTGTTTTGCAGAGAACTGAATTGGTGAGATTTTTTTTTTTTTTTTTTATTTTTACTGGTCAAAATAGAAAGATATTTTCAGACTGGAGATTTTTACAAGCATAGGTGAGAATCCGAAGGTAGCTGTAACCATAACTCCAAGGCTGAAATAATCGTATAGCTTGATTTTTTTTTAAGTCAAAACAGTGTTGAAAAATACATTAATGCTTTGATTTTATAGAGCGCATCAAGGAAAGAGGTTTGAGTTTGTCAGAAATGATGGTTTGTTCCACTTAGCCAGCCTTTTTTATTTCAGGTTGTTATCTGAGTAGTGACCTGATTCAGTAGTAAGATCAAGGTCATGTTTTATTCAATACAAGAAAATGGAAAATCTGGCAAGAACCAAGTGGTTTTATTTAACCCTTTCTGCTGCAGCCCCTGTCAATAGAGAGAGATAAAGCTGATGACAGAATACAAGGGATTGTTATTCATTATTCATAACTGGCTAAAGGTTTAAGTATATAAAGGATATTACGCGTTTCTTTTCATAGGTCTTTTATGGTTTAAATAGTTGCCTGGCAAACTGGATGGAGTAACTAGAAAATCATTTTTAAAAGATGCATATATTGTTGCTCTATTACCATATGAAAAAACGAAAACTTCTTTAATTGAAAAAAAAATCCATTATATTTTGAGTGTAAAACCTCTATAGAGCTTCATCCAATGGGTACTCATTTAATGACTAATGCAGTAGGTGTTGCAGTGGTACTTTGCAGGAATGCATTGACATTTTGTTTTGTCAGTATTTGAATAGACCTTGAACTTCTTTGGTTAGATGGTATCTTGCAGTACTGCAGTCCACAGCTTTAGCTGAACTACCCAGCTCTGCCGTGGAACCTCATTCATCAAGAATAAAAGCTCCAAACTGGATTTCTAAGGATGACTCGCAGATCCCAGTGGTGAGGAGCTACATGACTGCAGCAACATCTTTTGGGGATAGAGGTGGTGGGTCTGGAGCTTCTGTCTTGCTAGGAAGTAGCAACTACAGGAATAAGGTTCTCTGGCCCTTTTATCTCCAGAAGACCATGTGTGGTTTCTGTCATGGCTTAGGTGCTCCATTGATTGCTGTTGCCTACTGGTCTCTGTTGGAGGATCACTTTACCAGCAGGACTGCTAGAAATTCTAGTCTCCACTTTTCCATCCTCTGACTCATAAAAAGGGCAAATAAACTTTTCAGCCTCTGAGGCAGAAATCCCCGAATTTTCGGTCTCAGGAGAACTGGCACTGTCGAAATAGGTTTCCAGGACTGAAAGAACCACTGGACAGAACAGAGTGCTCTCCCTATATATCTGAAAAACATTTATTTTTAAAAAGATGTTGGGGTAACAATCGAGCAGCATGTATTGCTGAAATAGTGCCTGATAAAAATCTAATATTAATTGAGTGAGGAAATTTGGGAATCCTACCTAGCAACTGTTTATATAAATCCCTCTCTAGTTAGTTGTACTAAATCCTTAGTTGTAATTTTCTTAGATGCAGATACTTCAGGAGATGTTCTGGACCAGAAGATGCAAACGGCCTTAGGGATTTTCAGATGTGTAGACTCTCAGCCAGGAGCGGCTATTAATGCTGCATTGTTCTTCAAGAAAACCATGTAATGGCTTGCCCAATTCCATATAGATTTTGCAGTACAGTCACAGATAACTAAGGAATGGTTCAATTCCTGTATTGCTGTTACAGTCCTTACTGAAATAGCCTATGTCTCTGTTGTATTAGTCGCATATATAATCAACTCCTTGGTGTCAAGGTTAAATTTTATCACTGTAAGAAAGCAAAACAGTTCTGTAGGAATCTTAACTTTTCATTTTAATACTCTTATAGCAATTATTCAATCTGATCCCTACAGCCAGCTCTCTCTCTCTCTCTCTCTGTTACGAATAAAATCCAGATTTTGTTTAAAAGCAGAAGCAGGAGTAAAGTGGTTATTTTGACTTTTTCTTCATCCAGCATTTAAGAGGAGGGAGATGGCACTTTCCTAAAAGTGGTCTATGATAACAGAAGGGAGTTATCTACAATAAATTATGGTTACTTCATAGAATTTCTGACTCTACTTTCAGGTGATCAGAGAGAAATATTATGAAGAGTGCAGTGTCTGAGAATATTTTTATGAATAGTTAAGTGTTTGATTTGTCTCATTGTGTGGATGGAATTATCCACTGATAACGCCCTGTTTACCAACCACCATGCATCAGTCAGTGGTTAAGATGGCTCTGACAGGTTTTAATCGCACTGATTTTACTTGTTAATAGTGGTCTCACCATTTCCCCCCAGTCTCTTGTAATCTTGTGACTTGACTGTTGTAGTTCCTTTTACTTGGGGCATTTTTATCACCCTGTCACTTGGACATGCTCTGGGCACATAAGGGCAACAAGGCTATAAAAATATATGTGGCATTACTGCCAATGGAGCCTGCAACAGTGGGACACGTCCTAAAAACAAAACAAAACAAAAGTGCAGAAGCAGCCAAAGACATACTTCAGAGTTAATTCCCCATTGAGATGAACAGAAACAATTAGCATGTCTGTATCAAGATATCTTTCTTTAGACTGAGGACCACACACAGCCTTTTCAGTGTGTACTGTTGCAGTGCTTATCTTCACAAGCATAAGGGCTAAAAACTGCAAGAGTGCATGTACAGTAGCAAGCTTCATAGCCATAATTCACTACCTGTGCAGCTCCACCAGTTTTAACAATACTGGAAGCTGAAGTGGAGATAGTGCTCAGACTTAATATGGTTATATAACATGGTGAACAAAATATCTGTGTCTTGCCTCTATTTACAGCTTCCACCATTGCTATTACTAGGGAATTGCACTAGTGATGTATGTGACAGGTTGGATCACAGAAACCCCCTTGGGAGCTGCCACCTAATGTGCAAGGACTACGCCTGCTCCTGTTTTCCCTGCCAGCTCAGGACTCCAGCACCCTGTCTTGTTGAGCCAGACACTCCAGTCTGCTGCAACACAGACCCAGGGTCTAAATCACTTGTCCCAAAGCTGCAGGTTTATCTGAAAACAGCTCACAGAAGTGTGCTTGTCTTTAGCACTCAGATGCCCAACTCCCAATGGGGTCTAAACCCAGATAAATCCGTTTTACCCTGCATAAAGCTTATACAGGGCAAACCCAGAAATTGTTCGCCCTCTATAACACTGATAGAGAGAGATGCACAATTGTTTGCTCCCCCAGGTATTAATATATACTCTGAGTAAATTACTAAATAAAAAGTGATTTTATTCAATACAGACAGTAGGATTTAAGTGGTTCCAAGTAGTAACAGACAGAACAAAGTAAGTCACCAAGCAAAATAAAATAAAATGCGCAAATCTATGCCTAATCAAACTGAATACAGATAATCTCACTCTGAGATGCTTTAGTAAGTTTTTTCCTCAGACTGGACACCTTCCAGGCCTGGGCACAATTTTTTCCCCTGGTACAGCTCTTGTTGCAGCTCAGGTGACAGCTAGGGGATTCTTCATGATGGCTCCTCCCTCCCCTTGTTTTCTTCCACCCCTTTATATATCTTTTGCATAAGGCGGGAACGCTTTGTCCCTCTGGGTTTCCACCCCCCCCTCACTGGAAAAGCACCAGGTTAAAGATGGATTCCAGTTCAGGTGACATGATCACATGTCACTGCAAGACTTCATTACTCACTTGCCAGCACACACACATACAGGAAGACTTACAGGTAAATACAGCCATCTGCAGACAATGGGAGTCTTCAAGATTCTAGTATCAGGGGGTAGCCGTGTTAGTCTGTATCTACAAAAACAACAAGGAGTCTGGTGGCACCTTAAAGACTGACAGATTTATTTGGGCATAAGCTTTCGTGAGTAAAAACCTCACTTCTTCGGATGCATAGAGTGAAAGTTACAGATGCAGGCATTATATACAGACACATGGAGAGCAGGGAGTTACTTCACAAGTGGAGAACCAGTGTTGACAGGGCCAATTCAATCAGGGTGGATGTAGTCCACTCCCAATAATAGATGAGGAGGTGTCAATTCCAGGAGAGGAAAAGCTGCTTCTGTAGTGAGCCAGCCACTCCCAGACCTTGGGAGGCGGTCCTCGCTTACAGACAACCCCCCAACCTGAAGCAAATACTCACCAGCAACTACACACCACACCACAGAAACACCAACCCAGGAACCTATCCCTGTAGCAAACCTCGTTGCCTACTCTGTCCCCATATCTACTCTGGCAACAGCATCAGAGGACCCAACCACATCAGCCACACCATCAGGGGCTCATTCACCTGCACATCCTCTAATGTCATATATGCCATCATGTGCCAGCAATGCCCCTCTGCCATGTACATTGGCCAAATGGGACAGTCCCTCCGCAAAAGAATAAATGGACACAAATCGGACATCAGGAATGGTAACATACATAAGCCAGTAAGTGAACACTTCAATCTCCCTGGTCATTCTATTACAGATTTAAAAGTCACTATCATTGAACAAAAAAACTTCAGAAACAGACTTCAAAGAGAAACAGCAGAACTAAAATTCATTTGCAAATTCAACACCATTAATCTGGGCTTGAATAGGGACTGGGAGTGGCTGGCTCACTACAGAAGCAGCTTTTCCTCTCCTGGAATTGACACCTCCTCATCTATTATTGGGAGTGGACTACATCCACCCTGATTGAATTGGCCCTGTCAACACTGGTTCTCCACTTGTGAAGTAACTCCCTGCTCTCCATGTGTCTGTATATAATGCCTGCATCTGTAACTTTCACTCTATGCATCCGAAGAAGTGAGGTTTTTACTCACGAAAGCTTATGCCCAAATAAATCTGTTAGTCTTTAAGGTGCCACCAGACTCCTTGTTGTTTTTCAAGATTCTAAACCATCCTTAATGGCCCACACTTTACATAATTACAATAGGCCCTCAGAGTTATGTTTTATATTTCTAGTTTTAGATACAAGAGTGGTACATTTCTACAAATAGGATGATCACACTCAGTAGATTATGAGCTTTGTAATGATACCTTACAAGAGACCTTTTGCATGAAGCATATCCCAGTTACATTATATTCACTTATATTTTTATAAAACCATATAGACTGCACAGCGTCACAGTGTATTATAGCTGTGAAATTTGCAAGTGTACAGAAGGCCAAAGGCTAAAAAAGGGTGACACAGCAGCCCTTGTCACAAAATAGCATTGTGAGTTATTTGTGGTCTCTATCTACTCCAGCTCATATTTGCTTAGTTTAGAAAGGAAAAAAATGGAATTTTTTAATGACTGCCTGCCCTGCACACTTGTCTAGAATCTGAATGTCAAGTTGGGTCCTTTACTTTGCAGGTATTACATCAGTAATACAGATTCTGCAGACCAAATTCTGCATCTTATCTATTCTGTGCAACCAGTCTTTGGTACACTTCCATAGGTGTAACTTAGGGGCAGAAGTTGGCATGTGGAAGACACCTGAAAGCCCTTACAGTTCTGGATCCAAAAACATCTTACAAAGTAGATATGAATAAGGAGGAGAAAATGGGTGGTGGGGTGGTGGTAATTAGGTATGGGGCAGAATTAAGATTTGAATGACTTAACTGTATTTCCATAGCTTCAAATGCTTTGGTTTCTTTTAAAGTTAAGATTAGTCTGAATGTCCTTGATTCTAATGACTAGCTTTTAACCACAGTGTTTTAACAGTACTTAATCCTTAAATCACTGACATGTTGTCTGCCTTAACTCCAGTTTAACTAAATTTTTGGTCTGGTAAATTCTTAAGCTGGAGAGCCTTCATATTTTGCATGCTTTTTGAAAAATACTATGGAACCTTTAATTTAAGGACAAGCAAAGGGAGCTGGGTATAACCTTTTGAAAGCAATGTACCATATTGCAGCAAAAAAGAATCAGCATTGGGTGTGAGTCAAGTCCGTATGTCAAATTTGAACTTGAAGCCTCCTAGCCCACAATTACAGGTACCACCACGTGAGGAATTTATCAGGCCCTGATTACCGTAATTTAATGTGAGCATACAGTTGTGTGGCAAATCCATGCATGCAGATGCATCCAGCCATTTCTGTGTGCAGATATCTAATTTGCATGTACAAGTGTGTGCATAAACTGAAAACCACTCAAAAGAACAAAATCTTTTAAAAAATATTATCCTGTCCTAAAGCTTTGGTTGGGTCATCATTTTACCCATTTTTTATTTCTAAATCCATGCAAAAGAGGTTTTTCTGATTTACTTGCAGAAGTCTGACTTCCTAATTCTGATTCTACCCAAAAAGCAATATGACCTAGTATGCTAAGTTGGAAGTAGCAGCCTATGGCAGGTTGTAATTTTCTCTTTTGAAAATTGAATGAACTGAGCAAAATTTTCAGAAGTTGGATTAGTCAATCTGAATAAACACACAAAACAGTGACATGAACCCCATTTATCCAAACATCTGGATCTAAGCCACAGACATTAATTATCATTTTAAAGGCTTTACCAGGCATTATTACTTAGGTGCTCAACCAGTAGTTCAGGATCACATACAAAGATCAGACAAATTGGGTGTGGCATTAAACTATGTTAAGATGTATTGTGCATGCTATCTATAATACATATTGAATGTGTGATCCAAGTAAATGCAGCATAAAGAAATGCAGAGTAGAGACGTACATATTTTAAAGTTATTTCACCTGCAAAAGTGACTTAGTATCTGCCTATTTAATTGTTTTGAGATCATACTTTGGGAAGCTGGCATCTGCTTATAATTCTCTTGCATTAGTACATTGATTTTTGATTCCCTACATTGATAAATAATCTGTGGCCCTTCAGAGTGCGAATAGCTGGACATTTAGGAACTGCTGACTATTCTAAATCTGTTCTTTTTTGCTTTAAGCAATGATACCCATATGATGTTGGGGTAATTGTTGTGTGGAACATTTGATAAATGAATTCTGTTCAGCTGCAGAACTGACAGCGGTGACTGATATAGCTAAGGTGCACTAGTGGTTTAATTCTAGCTTGGTTGGAATATAGAAGTAGCATTTATTCACTGTTTTAAAATACTACTTTATGTACATGATAGTTTTTCTTATTGAACTGAAAGTGTCTCCTTTTTTTGCACTATACGTTTTCAATACCTTGCTTGGTATTTTGGAGGCAAAAGTGTAATACCTCAAGTTCTTTCCTCACACCAATAAAACATTGTTAATATAATTCATTCATTTAGTAGAGAATGGTTCTTTTTAAGTTAAAAGTTTTAGTTGGCAAATACAAATAGTACAATCTAAATATCTAAAATAGTGGGGAAAGAAATTTATTATAGGTGGCACAGGTAGCAACATCTATAGTTAAGGTAGCCCAACATTTTCCCTTAAAAGATGCTGGTTTTTGTTAATTATAATTTTGCCAAAATTAAACAGTTTGAGCTGAAATATTCTATTATGCATATCTGCCTCAGACTAGTTTTTAATCTAAAATGGTTCAGCCATTTGAGAATAAGATTAAGGAAAAATTATATATTTGCTTATTTAAAAAACAAAAGCCTTATATCCATCTAAGTGCTTTGGAGCATAGGATTGCCTTGGTCAGGGATGTACTTTTTGCTGTCTCAGTGGAGAAAAAAAAAAACTCAACATTTGTCCAGGTTATGACTGAGACTCTGAAAAATCTCAGTTCATATGTGCAGTGTGGAGACTTGTTAGTTTGGTAGCTAAATTTTTTTATGATTCCATCTGTACTGAGCATGCTTCAATTCCACACAGCTCCTACATCCCATAAAAATGACACATGTACCTACCTCACAGGCCTTGGGGTCTGAGTAGGAGTTTTCCTGCAATTGGTCCTCCCAGCTAACAAGGGCAGCTGTGGTACCAGAACTGAGCTCAGGGAGACTTTCTCCTTTGCTCTCAATGCTTTCTCTGGCTCTTCCCCAGGCAGCACAGCAGGGCATCTAAAAAGCAATGACTTTTTAAAAAAAAAAATAAGAGAAATTGGATTTTTATTTTGTTTAAATTATACGCTTTTCTGTTTAAACCTGTTTAAAATGAAATTGGAGTTTAATATAAAATGTTAAGGCCTAAACACACAATTTCTTAAAACATTTAAATAAAAAAATTAATGTGGAATCTGTAAGTCTCTATCAAAAACTTTGTGTTAAAAGCTGCTTTTCTGTATAAAGAAATAATTAGGGAGGAAAAATCCAACATTTGAGGTCAAGCGTTATAAATATGGCACAATAGGGATATAGGAAAAAGGCAGGAGCTGGAAGGGGAGGATTGTACAGGAACAGAGTCCATAATAACCTAGAATTGAACCCATTAGTCATGAGTCAGTGTTCCTTTGCTGTCTAGCAAATAGCTGTGAAACTCATTGGCAGAGTGTCCCCATTCCTCTCTAGTGGCAGTTGTACACATAAGACGACTTTTACTGCAGCTGTTTACTCAAGTAGTAGAGGACTTTACTGTGGATAAAGATCTCAGCCTTGCCCAGGACCCATATTAGGGGTTAGTATGGTACCACATGATGAAATTTATTATTATTTTTTTTTTAGCTTAAACACTGAAAACTTAGTTAATAACATTAAGGTTGCAAGGGCAAGCACTCAAAAGCTAGGAAATGCCAGAAATAAGGTTGCTTATTCAACCTTAATTCAGACCCCTTGTGCATATGCATTAATCTTTAATTACATAATCAAGACTGGGTTTTTTCCCTACAAATCCCTGCCTCATTCAGCACACAGGTTGAGTACTTATAGCAATAAAAATGTAGTTACATTAAAAGTCAGTAAACAGCTGAATAAAATGAATGTGTTTTAAACAGTTTAAAGGGACACTAGTTAATTATACTTTATTAGAACAGTTTAATAACTTACGATGTTAAAATCCTAACTTGTTAAAATTAACTTATTTTTCACTGCTCATTAACTAGTGTTTACCTTTGGTATGCCATTCAGCTGCTTAAACAATATAAACTAATAATTTTTTCCTTTCTGGTTCTTGGGCACTCAGTATTTGAGTGCTAAACATAGCAGAGAGATGTTTAAATTAAACAATATGCAGTAAAACATTTCCTGAAAACTCTTATGTTCAACAGTAAGTATTTAACAAAATTTTTTTTTCAAAATCTAATTTTGGAGCTTATGTTTTGAGGACACCATGGATATCTCAAATTAGACAATGATAGTGCTTCTTAAAATCGAGATGATGGGGGCATAATTTTAATGAGGCCACTGAAAGATTTGCGACTTTTATTGCAGTTATTTCTTAATAGTAAACTTCTACATAGTGAACAAGCAGGTAATTACTCATGGAATCTGAAATATTTGTAGACTCTACCTTTAAAATTAATATATGAAATAAGGCAGCAAAAGTTGGTTCAGTGTGAAACAAATCACGGAGTTGTTAATTTTGAAGTTTTATAAATACTTTAAGCCAGAACCATATTTTATATTCTTTTGAAAACCATATCCTGGGTGCCTAGAGACAAAGTGCATTAGTGGTTAGCATGGGGGCTGGAACTTGTTCTCTTCCTTCCTATACAGATCTCATAATCTCTCCATGCCGTAATTTTGCTTAACTGTAAATAACCCACCCTTTGTAAAATAATTTGAGGTACTTTGATGAGAAGTGCTCTATAAGTTCCAAGTATTGATACTATATCCAGATAACACTTACAGCATTGTGGTTATTTTTGTAACTAAAGTGTTTTTTTGGTGCTTTTGTAACATTCTGGTGATAGACAAGTGGGATACTGTCATACTCAGATGTCTCAACTCTTCTCCTTGTTGGATGTTTAATACCAATATGATGCATTACACTTTGTGTTGGCCTTCATCACACACACACAGTGGTTTTGAGTTTGTTTTGCAAGGACCGTACTGTTGGCATAGGTGTCTGTTTTTGATTAAAGCAGACAGCAAAGCATGTGTTTTGCAGTGGTTCTGAGGTGAGTAGAAGCATGGATAATACATTAAGAACGTGTACTTTGCAAATATCTATCAAGTGATTCAGATTTTGAGTCTACAACTTTGACATTGACTAATTGCTCAATTATCAAACTGAATTAATAGTGCCTAAGTATTCAAAAATATTTTAAAACTAATATTTTGCTGACAAACATTATTGCATTATTAATAGGAAAAGTTTGCTCTGCAAAAGACGTATTGGTGTTCTTGGTGATACGAGGAGTGACAAGTGTAATTGCCCTCTCCAGGTTCAAGGTGGTGGTTGTTTTTTTTTTTTAAACTGCTTTACATGTAAAAATATTATCTATAAGTGTTGTTTATATACATTGGTACTTTTGTCTGATATGTGTTCGTTTTAATTACAGAAGTTGCTGGGTGTGTTTTGCCACTGATGAAGATGATCGAACAGCGGAGTGGGTGAGACCTTGCAGGTGTAGAGGCTCTACAAAATGGGTTCACCAAACTTGTCTACAGCGTTGGGTGGATGAAAAACAGAGAGGAAACAGTACAGCTCGAGTTGCATGTCCTCAGTGCAATGCAGAATACTTAATAGTATTTCCAAAGCTAGGTAAGAGATGTGCAGTTAAATTCAAATACAGTGTAATTGTATCAATATTTATACTCTATTTATTTTATACAAAACTTCCAGTATCTAACTTCTGTTTGGCATGTAAACTTCTATGTTGTGAAACACATCAGGACTTGCTAATTCATCATTTAAGTTGTTGGTGCTCTTTGGAAAATTGATGCAGAAATTTGCAAGTAATGCATCTGTCCTGGTTTAGTTCACTGCATCCTGTAAACTTTAGACAGCTTCTGCCCTGTAGATGAGCTGAGACCAATAGCTCACTATAATCATACCCCAGAATCCTTTGCCAGCCTGTAGAGGAGACTGGTTTTAGTCAGTTGAGGGGCAGAGAAGGGAGCCTGCCCGCAGATGTGTAACAATGTCCCTAATATTACCTGAAAGTATTTTTATATTTAATTTGTATAGGACACCGTGAGTACTGCTCTGTACCCAAGAGACAACAATATTGTAGTAGAAAAGTGGAGGGGATACTGTTCCAAGCTCTTTCCACATGGAGTTGCCAAAATTACTCCCGAGAGCATTCTGCACCAAAAATTCTGTCAAAAAATTAAAAATTCTTCACACAATATTTTAAAATTCTGCACAATTCTGTAAATTTTATTTGTCAAATGAATGTGGAAGCTCCAGCATGGCATTGGGAAGCACAGGCCACTGGCTGCACAGAAGTGAGAGATCACTGTGCTGTTCCCCCGCAGGACATGGACTCAGTGGTGAGGCTGCACCCAACCCTGACACAGCATAAGGACTGGGCTTGCCCCAGAAACACCCCAGTGCCCTGCTCCTCTGTGCCAGGTGCACCAGGTGTGGGCAGGCAGGCTCATCAAGGCAGGCTCCAAGTGTGGAGAGGCTTAGTGTGGGGGGTCCAGGGGTGGGTTGAGAGGGGTCTGTGTGGGGCAATCTGGGTGCGGGTGGTTCAGTGGGCAATCTGGGGGGGGGATCTTGATGCATGGGGGCTTGTTGGGGGGGGTTGGGTGCAACAGTAATGGGACTCTGCAGGGGGGTCAGGTGAAGGTGGTTGGGGCTTAGCAGGGGAGTCTGGGTGTGGGGAGTCCAGATGCTGGGGGTGTGGGGCTCAGTGGGGTGGGGATCCAAGTGCAGCTGGTTGGGGCTCGGTAGGGTTGGGATCCGGGTGCGAGTAGCTCGTTTGGTGGTCCAGGTGCAGGGGGAGTGGGGCTTGAGAGGAGGGGTTCTGGGTGAAGGGGGGCTGAGGCTCAGCGGGAGGGTCTGGATATGAGGGGGTCTGGATGCATAGGGGTTGGGTGGATGGGGGAGCAGCTCCCTGTATAGAGATCACTCCCTCTGCAGCTGAGGAGCCATGGGTGCAGAAAGTGCGAGGGCGGGGTGGGAGTTTGCAGAGCTTCCTACAGCTGGGGGAGAAAACTGGGGGTGGGTGTGACATGGCCCCAGATGCCATGCAGGGGAAGAGGAAGTCCAGTCCTCCCCAGCCCAGCCGGGACTAGCAGCTGAGCCCAGTGCAGTGTAGGAGCCACCAACCGGGTCTTCTTCTGCCCCACAGTGATTTACCTCTCTGCCGGCTAGGGTGACCAGACAGCAAGTGTGAAAAATCGGGACGGGGGTGGGGGGTAATAGGAGCCTATATAAGAAAAAGACCCAAAAATCGGGACTGTCCCTATAAAATCGGGACATCTGGTCACCCTACTGCCAGCTGCCCTGGGCACCTGAAACGTACTGCTGGGGAAAGTCACATGACCGCGCTTGTGGCTTCCCTTTGCTTCCCCATCAGAAAGTCACTTTTCTGCAGGGAAGCAAAGAAATCTGTGGGGGGACATAAATTCTGTGCGTTTGCAGTGGCGCAGAATTCCCCCAAGAGTACAAAATGCTGCTCACAATAGATTGTTACCTTCTGTGGGGCTACAACTTGTACCTGGTCTCTGTTAGGCTCCTTCTTGATTGGGGGTGAGGGGAAATACAAGTGTGGTATGTCTAAACTCCACTAACTTGTGGCACAAAATGGAGATGTCACTAAATTGTGCAGTTCTTCGATCCTCTTCCTCCTTCCTTACATGAAAGATGAAACAGTTAACAATATTGGCATTTAAATTGTCACTGGGTATCTAAGTTAACACTGCACTAAGATAATGGGGTAGTTTGCACCTCAGTGCTTTTTGTTCCAGACTCTCACTAGACTCATGTCTGCATCAGTTCCTCGGTTTGCATTTTTGAGATTTTCTTTGCAACCATGACAGCTAGAGACTTAATTTCTGTTTAAAAATCAGTATTGCTAACACTTGTGAATTAATCATGAATACCAGTATTTTGGTACTTGCAAGGGGATTTGTTGCGAAGACATGAGAGGCAAATCCGTTCCCCACAATTCTCGGGTCTGGATGCATGGGCAGAGCTCTGTACCAGAGCCTGTGTGAGTCTACGCTGCCAAGAAAATCCCACAGCACAAAGTGTCAGAGCCTGGGTCAACTCACTTGGGCTCGTGAGTCTCTGGCTGTGGGGCTAAAAATATCCGTGTAAATGTTTGGGCTTGGGCTGGAGCCTGGGCTCTGAAACCTGGTGAACAACTACACTGCTACTTTAGCTCTGCAAGCCTGAATCAGTTGACCTGGGTTTTGAGACCCTGCGCTGAAGCTCTTTTATTTGCAGTGTAGATATACCCTGTGTAGCTGAGAACTTGGATTTGACCTTGCCACTTAGGGCTAACCCCTTCATGCAGGGATTAGCCCTATCTCAGTAGTAGCGGATAGAGAAGGTCCTGGGGCAGTGGGAGTCCAGGGAAGGGAGGGGTGGAGTCAGAGAGAAGTTGCTGCTGGGTCCAGGACACCAGAATCAACAGCAACGCTTCCCTGCCTCCCACTGGAGTTCTCCTCTGCCCAGAACCCAACAGCTGCTCATTCCGGAGGAGTTGGGGAAGTCCTGCAGGTGCAGTTCTGGGCAGAGGAGAAGCCTCAGGGTAATTTAAGGGAAGGCTAATTAAAGTACACATTATTTTTGGCTATTTGGATACTTGAGATTTTTTTAAAAAACTAAATTGTATTGCAGTAGGATGACATATACGTAGCTGATCAAAATTATGCAAAAATTTTTGAAGCGCTTTGAATATGATAATTGATTTATAATCCTTAATTAAAAAAAAAAAAAAACATAACTGCATGTCTCAGCTGGATTACAGCAATACTTGGGAATGAAGTCTTCAGCACTTTGGAAACTCCAGCTAGTACAGAACACTGCAGCGCATCTTCTCAGCAACACAGGCTACTGTGAGCACATCAGACCTGAGCTCCATTGGCTTCTCATAGGGTTTCGAATCAAGTTAAAGGTCTCAGGCCTTACTGTCAAAGCACTCCATAGCATTGGCTCAGGATATCTAAGAGACAGCTTCAAGCTTCATGATGAAGACAGTGGTGGATAACTGCGCTCCTGTGGCACAATGGAACTTTCCTCAATAAGATTAAAGCTTGTCTAATAGGGAAACAGAACTTTATCCAGGAATAGTTTGAGACTATGAAATGAACTCTCCCAAGAACTGAAGACCATCACTACTCTCGCTATTTTCCACTCCAAGTGCAAGACACACTTCTTTAACATTGTCTTCTTTAACAAACACTTAGAAACAGGTATAGTTTGTTTAAAAAAACTCACAAAAACCAAACCCTATTAAGACACCTAACTGCACATGCTTGTCCCCCGGGAGAGGATGAGAAAACAAATACCACATGACAGATGTGTAGCCATGTTGCTCAATGCACTACTGGAAGGCACTCAGATATTATGGCGATGTGTGGTGTAAGAACCTATATAGAGTATAATAGGGTTACAGAAAGCTCTGCTTGGGTTAGAGTTTTTGCAATTACCTAAGGTGGTTGATATTGTAAAGACATTCTTCCATGTAAAGATCTTTGAGGCATACACAAAGATTTATTGAAAAATAATTGGAAAACTTGATGCATAGAGTACTTTGTGCTTCTTGGATGTTAATTGTTCATTTTCCAGTTCCATTTTGTAGTCCTCCTGCAGGAGGAGAATATGGAGGAAAGGTGGAAAACTGGGAGAGGAGAGAGTCAAGACAGTAGGCAATGGATGGTAGTGCCCCGTCTGAAGGAGGAGAGAGGAAGTGGAACATCCAGGGAGAAGTGCACATTTGTGTGCATTAAAGGTTGACTTTTCAACCTGAAATTAATCACATGTACACGCTGGCAGAGGCATCCAAGGGAATTAGTCAAGACACGATAAAAAAAAATCAACTCAAATTAAAAAAAAAAAAAATCTCATTACTTTCAGGGAACTGACTCTTGATATTTGATCTCTTGAGATTGGCAATACTGATAAATGAACGCTAAGATTCAAAATAGTAGCTTCAGAGAAATGTTGGTATGATATATGGGCATGTAATGACTCTTTCAGAACCATGACTGTGGTCACTAAAGTAATGTAGAATCATTTGGACACTTTGTTACATGCCTGAGTTCTGCATGCAGCAGGTAAGTAGTAGTTTTATTACAGGCATATTGCAGATTTTAAGATTCCCTGAATTCTCCTAGTAGCCCGACATAGAGCATCATCCTGATGCAGCACATCTAGTTTTAAGCTTTTTCCTTAACTTTTATATCTGTATGTTGAATGTTTGTCTTTAGCTGGCTTTTGGGAGATGCATTATTTTTGTTGTTTATTTAGCATCAGAGGTAATAAATAGTGCGTTACTAAAGAAAATATAGTTCCTGCCCCAAGAAGCTTAAAACAAGTGTGAGTATGACAAAGAAAGATGCAGGGAAAGATGTTAAGAAGGGAAGGAGGGAGGAATACACAAAGTAAAATTGTATAGTTACTTGTTTGGCACATTATGCTAACCATCTACATTAAATTTTACAAGGGCAGCTATTCTGCACAGAGGTGAGGATCATAGTTCACTGCTATATTGAAGGCAAATTTATAAAGACTTGCAGCTCCATTTTTAAAGTGCCACTTGTCACCTTGGTCCAGTACAAAAATTGGGAGTGTCTTATATTGTGAGCTCTTTAGAGCAGGGTTCTGTCTTATCTGTTTATACAACGCCCAGTACAATAGGGTCCCAGTTATGTTTGGGCAATTGTATGTTGCCATAATAGATGTCTTTAATAAGGAAGATAGATCTGGTATGTGTGGAGTTGTCTGATAAAGGTTGTACCTGAGAAGGAAGACTGAGCAGTCTGCTAAATTGAATTCAGTTGTACAAATACCCTGTTAATACAAAATTCTTCATATGAGAAGAATCATTTGGCTCCAAGAATGGGGAAGAAGGATCTTTTTCTCTGGATAAAAAGGAGCCTCAGGTTCATGTAAGTCAACAGCATTCTGATAAAGAATGACCCTATGTGCTAGCATTTTGCATTAGGTTTTTGAATAAACTGCTTTTGATGTTTGAAGTTAGTTTAAAATATTGACTTTCTTTTATGGGATAGCGAAGTAGTGATTAGGACTGCATCTACATTTTATTTTAGCAAGGGAGGGGAAATCAAAACTCTAGAGCATTGTCCAGGTGTGCTTTTCCCTATCTAATTAAAATTTACCTTGCATTCTTTTCTGATTTTTCTTTATCTATTTTATTTGTAAAACCCACAGCTTGCTGCTGAAAAAATCAGTCTAAGGGACTTGTATGGCCCCCATCACCTCAGTATCTGAGCATCTCAATCTAATGTGTTTATCCTCAGAACACCCCCTATTCCCATTTTACAGATGGGGTGCTGAGGCAGAGAGAGTGTAATTGACTTGTATAATGTCACGTGGGAAGTCTGTGGCAGAGCGGGGAATTGAACGCAAGTCTCCCAAACCTCAGACCAGCACCCTAACTATCAGACTGTTGTTCTCACCACTATAGCGCTTATTACTGGCAGCCCTAGAAGGCAGTCAAGGTCACATTATGCCAGAGTTAGACGAGAACCAGTCTTCAAAGGATCTCACCAGCAGCACTTTCTTATGCAGCAGTAAGTATCTTTTTGGAGGTATTGCTGGTGGTGATCTCCAAGAGGCACCAGGGTTGTATGAGGGAGGGAAAGGCAACCGACAGAACTTCCCCATGTGCCACAATTAAAACTTCTGTACATCAAGAACTCAACTCCCCCATGCTCCTGGAAAATATTGTTCCAAAAAACATTCACTAAAGCATTAAGTATGAAAGCGAACTATTCTTTTTCTCAAAATTATGATTGGCAATAAAAATTAGTTTCAAAATGAAGTGGAATCCACAAATATTTCTGCATGTAAGTGACAACGGATGCTTGTTTTATGCAATCCATTTATATATAATACAGACTTTCAAAGTGAACAAAAATTTGGATGAGATGACTAAATTATGAATGGACATTCTTCTCTGCCATTTTAGATTTTTACAGATGAGATTTTAGAGATTTGTTTGAGCATAGGGGTAGCTTCCATCATATCTTATTGTCTCTATTATGCCAGACCCAAGTCTGATCCACTTAGTCATACTGCCTTTCAGATTGTCCTCAGTATATGTTTGGGTCACCTCATGTAATTTAACCACTAAACAACACTGTCCTCTTGGAACCAGGGATAGGCAGTGGGGAGCTGCTGGAGCCTTTCACTGCTACTTGTAGCTACATACCACAGCGAAGATGCAGTCTGCCTTTCATTGCAGCATGCAGCTACACATAGCCTATGCAAGCCACAAGTGTAAACAAGAAACCATCTTACAGCACTGAGTGAGTAGTCAACCCCAGCTTTCACACAATGGAAATGGAACCCAACTGTCCAGGATCTCTGCTGTACTCAGATGTACTGTGGACTGACCAGCAGATTGAGCCTTCAAGTCTCCTGCAATAGGAAAGGTTTTAGTTTGTTCTTTTGCAGCTTTCGGGGGCGGGGAAATGTACAGACACAATTACAAACTGGAGAGAGAGGGACCTTCTCAGGCACACGAGGCAGTGAACGTGTGGGTATGTTGCATATCTTCTACTGTCTCATGTTTTAAAAACATGCCTCCTTGTCGGAAATCGGACATTTCGAATGAAAAAGGGAAATAGAGGCTATATAAGCCATTGAACAATACCAAAGCATAAACCAGAGCTTTGGCATGCAAAGAACTGAACATAGCGTGTGGTATCAGGAAGTTTGTTAAGAGTATGTGGAAATAGACCTAGTTGCTCGCAAATAAAAACGAGCCTAGTAAATAAAAGATAGCAACGGGCATTGCAACACACTGCTTGACACTCAGCTAGCCAGGTAAGAAAAAACGGAGGGCAATTGGGGCCACATGTTTCTTGATAGCTGCTGGTCTGTACATTTGGATCCATGAAGGGATTTGCACAAGCCGTATTGGTCACTGTTTTTCTTGATGGTTCCAGGCTCAGCGCAGATGCTTATGTATTCTACAAGTGAGGATATGCCGAGCCAGTTTTCACAGGAGAACAAATACTTATGAACACGTCAGTGAAAGGGTTTAAAAGAAAAGTAATATAAATTTGGGAAAAATAAAATTTAGAAGAGGATCACTTGTTGAAGAACACGGATACCGTAAAGGTAACTTTTCATTCTCCTCTGGACCCCACCTCAGAGGACTGACCTCTTCAGTAATCCATTTTAACTCCATCTGTTGGGTAGTTTGTTTTGCTATTTCTCCTCCTTCACATGTTTGAAGTCGGTTTCCCGATATTTGGACCTTCCGTACACTCCATTTATATATCCAAATATAAATTAAATGCATGCAGTTGAGCATAGCTGTCAGACACTAACAATGAATCTATAAGGTCTCACTAGACACTTCATTTCTTTGCTACCAAGTCATTCTGTTAGTGGCACAAATATTGAACATAAACCTGAACAGCTAAAATACATGATTATATTACCATCAGCCATGCAAAGTATTTTTTCAAGTGCTGCGTGCTGTACAAGTTATAATCTAATAATATTTTAATACCGACAAAACATTTGGTTTCTTTCTTACAATTTTAAAATCTTAAATTCACTTTACTTTTACCTAAGGTTGGAAACAATCTGTGTTCTTCTCATTCACGTTAGGATGAAAGGAAAACTAGGGTATTTTGTCACATTTCTTGCAACACAGGTATTGTAAAGCACTATTAACCATTTGCTGCACTGCCAACCCCAAGCTTTCAAAAATCATGATTTTAAAACACTGGATTATTTTTATTTGCATTTAGGTTACTGAGCCTATAGGGTGCACAGTGTTCATATATTCAGGCTTTTCTCCATTACCTTGGACTCCATTGTCCGCAATATGCAAGTGTGTCATATCTTCTTCACCACATATGAATTACCATCACCAAGATGCCCCAGTGCTTGGATGAGATCAACTTGTGGTTTTTCAATCCAATGAAGGGAGAGGTTATGTTCAGAGATAGAGGAAAGCCCTTTAATTTGCAGGCACAGTGCATTCTCCTTTGGGTGAAGATGCAAACCTACAATTTGTCAATTAATTCCTTAGGTTTGGGAGTATTCCTAGATTCCTTGCTGATGCTAAGTTAGCTCGTAGCATCTGCAAGTAATGCTTTCTATCATCTCTTTTTGGTAAGGAAATTCTATCCTGTCCAGGCATATGATTAACTGGCCTCAGTTATACACACCTTCCTTGCCTCCCATACAGCAAATCAGTATATCTTTGCATGAAGCCATCGGCAATCAGGAAACTTCAAGTAGTACTGAATGCTCCAGTGTGTCTGTTCAGCTACACAGGATATCATGAGCACATCAGACCTGTTCTCTGTTCTGTGTATTGGCTTCCCATAGAATACTGAGTTAAGTTCAAGGTCTCAGTCCTTACCTTCAAGTCATAGATTGCGCAGCCCAGGATGTCTGAAGGATCACCTAAAGTTCCAGGATGAAGACCAGGGTTAACAACTCTGTTCCCCAGGCTCTATTTCACGCAAGCAAAATTAGTCTGCTAGACAAGCTTTCGAGAGCCAATCCAAGACTTCCATAGGAACAAAAGCCAATCATAAATCTTACCATTTGCCACTCTGAGTGGATAGCATGCTGCTTTGATCTTGTCTTCTTGCATATAAACACATAGAAGCATGTACTTTAAAAAACAAAAACCCTATCAAAACAAAACAGTATAATACACACACAATTCTACCCCTTTAGGAGAGGATGAGAAAGAAAGGAGAAACCACACATAACAGATGTAAGATGTATTGCTTAGTGTACAACTGGAAGCCACCTAGATACTACCATGATGACTGTGGTATAAGACCTGAATAAAACAGTATGGGCTAGAAACTTTTTTAAAAAGGAGAGCTGAATTCTTGTGTCATCACTTCCCTTAAGGAGCTGGGTCTTTATGAAAACACCAACTATTGCAAGACTCCATAACAATAGTAAGGGTTGGCTACACTGCATTTGGGTGAAAATGTTATCTACGATTTTTCTTAGAAAGATCGTATTTCACTTTTCAGATGCAGTTTCTCTGGTAACATTGAGTTACCTAGGAGATTTACTGCAGTCTGGATGCCCATTCTGTTACCTCAGTTTTCCCTATTCTTGTTGCTGGGCAGGGATTGAAAGTTTTGGGACAGGAGGAAGAATCTGAAATAGTTTTGAAACTTGCTTTGATTTATGATGAACGGGGATGTAGTAGTCCAGATTGTGGGGTGGGAATGTAATTGCCTTCATTTTCACAAATCTAGTTCCATGCACAGAAAGAAGGCTCAATTTAGCAACCAACTTAAAACTTGTAATGTTGTGATCTTCAGAGGTACTGAGCATGTGCAGGTCCCAGTGACCTCAGTCTGAGGTTTAGGTATTCAGCTACTACAGAAATCAGGCCATAAGTTTTCAAAGTGACTTAGTAGAAAATAAGAAATATTTATTTCACTAAATCTTATAGTGATTGTCATTTAACTAAATACTACGCATGTGTACACATTAAAATCCTCAACCTACAGATTCTAAAATATTCAATAAAGATAAACATCTAATAAGCTTAACATGATATGTTATGTTGTAATGCTGATTTTTAAAGCACATTTAGAATGACTCACTGTATAGTAATCAACACTGCTGCACAGATGTAGCAAAGGACATTAAAATTTACCATTTTAATACACAGTTTACTCAAACAAGAATTTTAAAAATACAGTTAAGTGTCATAAGATGGTCTTGTTTAAAGCATAAGATAGAACAGGAGATCTGTGCTCTCTTCTTAGCTCTGCCATAGATATCATTGTGACCTTGAGCAAGTTTTATGCCTTACTTTACAAGTGTATTCTGAGGTTGAAATAATTACATTTGTGAAGTACTTTGGTTCCTCATTAGAAGATGCTGTAGGAGCATTGTCATGAAGTTTGTTTTAAAAATAATTTGGCTTGATGTGGCTCAGCCATTTGCAGTGAAGAATAGAGCAGGATTTCTTGATAATATCAGCTGACCTCAAAGTGAGGAACACAGCAACAAATGGAGTTATCGTAGTAGTATTTTCCTTCTTCCATCACACCCTTTTTCTCTTTAATAAGTCCGTTCGTTCTTTTTGTCTCTTCAGTTTTAGATAAAGCTGAAGTAGTTTATATTGTTGTGAACCTTTTTGCTATGTATCAAGTTTGGGCCAAATCCTGACCCCACTGTATTTGATGAAGGACTTGGTCCTTTATTTGTTCTAGATATTATTTTAAATATCACAGTGTAAACGAGGGAGAGTTTAAAAGGCCCAAAGAGGGGTGGTTAGGTGCCCAATTCCCATTGAGAGGTGACTGTGTTGCCTTTTTTATTTTTATTTTTTTATTTTTTTATTTTTTTAAGCCTTTGAAATAAGATGTCAGGTAGTTCAAGCCCAAACGTTAAATGTTATATACCAGTATATTCTTTTGGACAAAACGTGGTAGTAAAATGTTTGCACTCAGTCATTTTATTTTGATTTTAAAATTCTGCTGCAGTATCTAGAACCCAGATGTTTCTGTATTGGCTAGTCCAGTAAAACCAATAAGTTATATTAATCTATTTTCATTGTATAAGCTGTATGCAGTGTAAAAAAACCCAAAAAACAAAAACCCTAAATGGTGAAAAGTTAAACTAGGTTTTAAACTTTTTTTTTGTTACCAGTGCATTAGATTATTAATACATTTTTTTAACCTGACGTCCCTTATATTTAAAAAAAGGGCCAGGGTTATGACTTTATAGTACAGTATTCCAGTTTTTATTAGTTCTGCTTTAAAGGGTGGGTCTGCTTGCCCAGATTCTTCAAGTCATCACCAATATTAAAGATTTTCAGAACAATATTCAACTCTGTTGCTTCTGTTTATCCCATTGTATTCAGCTGAGAATTAACGGTTTTGTTGGTATGTTAGGCCATGTCTACATTACAAACTTTGGTCGATGCAGATACGTTGGCTTAAAGCCGCTGCAGTTAGTATATCACTTGTGCGTGTGCATACTTGGCTCCTTTTGTCAGTGATGCACACGCTCATCAGAAGTGCCTGTATTGACGCACGGTATAGTGCACCAGGGATAGATTTGCTAGTGTGCAACCTGCCACCGTCCAGTGCACTGTTTTTTGGCAAAGTTTTGGCAATGCATGGTGGAGCAGAAACAAGTTGTGCCACGGTGACTGGGAGCAAGGGGTCAGCTTCTCAGTGTGCAACTGTCTCCGTGCCATAATGTCTTTTATATCAGAGGTTCTCAACCTTTTTCTTTCTGATGCGCTCCCCCCCCCCCATGCTATTAAAAAAAATCTCCATGGCCCACTTGTGCCACAATAACTGGTTTTCTGCATATAAAAGCCAGGACTGATGTTAAGGGGTAGCAAGCAGGGCAATTGCCTGGAGCCCCCATGAAGCTACATTGCTCAGGTTTCAGCTTCAGTCCTGAGTGACTGGGCTCAGGGACCTGGGCTTCAGCTGGCCCTGCTTGTAGGCCCCCCCAAAAAACCTACTCAAGGCCCCCAGACCCCTGGCTGAGAACTACTGATCTATATCCCATAATTTTCATGTATTTTTCAAAATCATACAAATCTGTATGGCTCTCCTTACTATCCACCATCTCTGAGAGCATCATGGAGCCTGCACAGCTTTGAACTTTTGTCATGAATGTTGCAAGCACAGGACATACAATCCTCTGGTATTTGCAGAGTCGCAAGAACCACCAAATCAGTGGATCACAACTTTTTGGAGGTTGTTGGTGGTGGTCACGGAGCAGCTCAGGTAGTGGAGTGCTGCTTCTGGGTCTGAGAAACAAGCAATGACTGGTGGGATCACATCGTAATGCAGGCTTGGAATGATGAGCAGTGGCTGCAGAACTTTTGGATGCACAAGCGCACACATTCCTGGATCTGTGTGCCAGGCTCACCCCAGCCATCCAGCACAGGGACACCAGAATGAGAGCTACATTGATAGTGGAGAAGCAAGTGGCAATTGCACTGTGGAAACTTGCAATGCAATTTTGCTGCCAATCAGTCGGAAGCTATTTTGGAGTTGGAAAATCCATTATGTGGGTCCTTGTAATGCAAGTGTGCAGGGCCATTAATCGCTTCCTGCTATGTAGGACTGTATCTCCTGGCAATGTGCAGGATATAGTGGATGGATTTACAGCAGTAGGGTTCCTGAACTGTGGTGGAGCAATAGACGGCATGCATGTCTCTATTTTGGCACCAGACCACCTTGCCACAGAGTAAATCAACAGAAAAGGCTACTTTTATCTGGTTATGCAAGCATTAGTGGATTGCTGGGGACGCTTCACAGACATCGACGTGGGCCGATCAGGGAAGGTGCATGACGCTCACATCTTTAAGAACATAGGATTTTTCAGAAAACTACAAGCAGGGACTTTCTTTCCTGACTGGATTTCCATTGGGAATGTTGAAATTCCAATAGTTATCTTGGGGGACCCAGCCTATCCCTTGCTCCCCTGGTTCAAGCTCATGACAGCATCAAGATTCAACTATTGCCTCAGCAGGTGCAGAATGACAGTTGAATGTGCTTTTGGTGGATTGAAGGGTCGCTAGTGTTGTTTATTCACAAAATTGGATCTCAGTGAGAAAAATATCCCAATGGCTATAGCTATGTGCTGTGTCCTGCATAATATCTGTGAAGCAAAAGGGGAAAAGTTTTCACAGCCGTGGAGCGGCTGTCTGGGTTATTAAGAGAGCTCAATACGGCGCTATACGACTCAGGGAGGCTTTGAAAGAGCACTTCAGCAGTGAGCCACTGTAATTCATTGAGGTGTACTCTGTTTTACCTGGCCCTGCTGTTTTGTGGCCTATTAGGGATTGCTTGGTGTACATGTATAAATATAACACTGTCAATGCATCTATTAATTTTGCTTGTCACTGATCCTACGACTTGCCACACTGTACAGTAACAAGTAATTGGTTGCTTTCAGAACGACTAAGGCACTCAGCAGCATATGTTTTGAACTAATAAAGAGGAATTATGTTCAAAACAATAGAATTTTAAGGTGTAACAAAATCAGTGAAGAGAAAAATCCATGCAGTTTTTAAGCAAATAGATTAAAACTTAATACATTAATACAACGGAACTTATAAAGGGGAAAGAATATTCATATCCATTGTAGCTACACATACACCAGCCTTTCACGGGTCATTGTATGTGAAGCTGGGTTCTTTCATGTCCCCTGGGATAGCATGGTGAGGATAGTGCAGCAGCCCTGGAGGCCATGTGGTATGCTGAGGGAGACTGTAGGGAGGTGCTGCAATGGAGTTCTCCAGGGACTGCACAGGGAGGTGAGCCTGGGATTGTTAAACCTGTAGGTCCACCAGAGTCTGCAGCATCTGTGTTTGCTGGCCTGATGCCTCTCCTTCTTCTTTCCCTGCTGGGATTCCTGGGCCTTTCTCCTCTCCTCTCTTTCTTTCTCTAGGCTATCTGCATTGTTCAAACTCCAGGCCTGGTACTCACTGTCTGATGCAGCACTGGCTTGCAGGATCTCATTGAATGTGTCCTCCTAAGTCCTCTTCTTTCTTCTCCTCATCTGGCTCAGGTGTTCTGTGGAAGGGGAATCCCTAAAGGCTGCAATGGCAGAAGCTGCAGATAATACATACAGAGGTACCATTGTCAGTATAGTCATAACAGAAAGCAAAACTTAAGATTCAGACCTCTCTTCCATTGCTCCCATAAAGTTTTAAACAATACATGCTCATTGACAATTCTGTTTGGGATTGCTTGTACATGCACCGCTCTCATTGCAGCCATGGTGAGTATGGCCCACCGGGGTGAGGAGGGAATTACTTGGTTGCATGAAACTGAGTATAGGGCAATGGCATTGAATACTGGCACCATTTTCCACTGGTGGTGGTAATTTTAGCTGTCATCTCACTCCTTGGGGTAATAAAGGCAGAGAGAGTACAGCTACTGCTGGTGTCTTGAAGCTGGGTGGGCCCATATGCTGCTGCCTGTGTACTGCAGTTATACCTGCCAAAGTTATTGCTGACTGGCATGCAAAAGTATCCTATCACGGAGGAAGAAATAAGTCAGCGCTCCCTAGAAACCTTCAGGAGAGGATTTCAGAGTACCTCCGTGAAAGTTTCATCGTGATCTCTCAGGAGGATTCAAGGGAAATCCTTGTGTACATAAACAAGCTGCTCCACATGGTCCTTCTTACCTAACTCTACAGGGCAATGAAAAGCAGATGATAACTTTACCTCTGTGTGTACTACTATATCTTCTAATATGAGTAAATTAATGAAAAGTTGACCACCTCCAAAAAAAAAAAAAAAAAAAACTCATATATCCCACTTCCTTAACTCTGCCTCTGCTGAAATATTCAGCCATGCTTTTGTCTTCTCAGCTTTTGTTATTGAAACTCCTTTCTCTGTGGCTTTCCAGTTCCAGGTCTCTAAACTCCATCCATGTGCTGAATTCTACTGTCCCAATTCTCACATATACTAAGAAATTCCATACATCCTCAAGAAAACATACATTGGCTCCCAAATTTCAGAATCCACTTCAGAACTCCTCTGGTTGTAAGACTTATGGGCTTGCTTCAGCCCACGTCATGGACCTTATCCTATTCCCTTTCTAGCGCATCAAGCAAAGTACTCCTCTATGCCTGTAGAAGGTTCACTCACTGGTTAGCGTGCTCCCTTGTGCCTGGGCTCAGTGTAGCAGCCCCTGTCTGTCACCCCCTGCTGGCAGGAGCTCGGGCCACCCAGTGCTTTGTCTCTTCTTGTGACTCAGCTCCTCGGTGAGGTCGCTTAGCCTCACCCCTTCCAAAGTCCAAAAAGTCCAAACAAAACCTAAAGTCTAATCTAGGCTCTAATCTAGGCCCCTTTTACGCCAGAGGTTTATACCTTCTTCTTGCAGGGGAGTGGTAGAGGAACCCAGGCCTACCTCCTACTTCAGGTTCTAGCGCAGGGACCCTGTGTTAGACAGCTAAGGTCTGCTTCTTACAATCCTCCACTACTCCTATTGTTGCCTGTTCAGAGGTGTCATTCACAAAGTTGCACCCTGCAGTCCTTTCTTCCTGGAGCTCCATTTCCTGCAGTTTCCTCCCAATCTGCTACTCAGATGCTTCTTCAAGGCAACTTTCAGCCTCTCTAGTAGCCCCTTTCTCGCTACCTGAGCTTGCAGCCTTTTATCCCAGCTGTTGCTAATGGACCACTACTTAGTTGCACCTGGAGAAGTAATTGATCCATCTATTAACAGTTTCCTGGCTGCGATAGTGCAGGGACTGAATACCCCATCATGCTGCCCTTTCACAGAATATCACCATTGATAACACAAAGGTGTAGACTCTGTTATCTGGAACAGTATCCTTGCATCAGACTCATTATATCTCCATCTCTTCTTAATGTGTTACTTCTCTCTACTAGATCTCTTTCATTTTGGGGGGATGTGGTGTGATTGCCCATAAATTTTCACCAGTGCCTTTTGGTTTCTTCTTACAAAGTCTTTAAAACCATATCTCTAATTTATACCATATACTTTCTGTAATCTTGTAATTTAGGTATCTAAAGAATATTTAATATGAAAGACACTATAGAAAATGGTTAGATATTATTTAAGTTCAACGTGATACAATTTTCTATATCATGGCTGTTTTTTATAGATTTCATATCTCTGTGGCTAATTGTTCTTTTTCTAATTTATCTTTCGTTCTACATTTGACATCTTACTAATCGGAAGACAAATGCTGAAGTAACCCATCTATATAAATCACAAGGTAGCTAACTGGATTGAACCATTCCAAGCAAATAAAGAAAAAATAACTGACTGTCAGAATGTATGTGTTGCAGAGTTCATGCCAAAGTTCTGTACACACAATTTAATGACAATCTCTTTCTGTTGAAGGAATACAATTTTTTTCTAGACTCTGCCTAGATATTTCCCTAAGAGTACCTATAAAATATTTTTGCATATGATATTAGTGGGGAAGAACTAAAAGAACAGCCAGAATCTTGCCATTGTAAGTGCAATTCCATATCAAGTTTGATATTGTGTAGTCAGTGCACTGCATACTAGTCATAATAATTCTGCAATATGCTACTGAATGCATTCCTCATCTCTAACTATGGCCTATTACCTTTTACTTTTTTCTCTGTCACCTAGGCAATTATTTTACTGTTTGAGGAGAAAGAAGAGGCCTTTTTATTTTAGACTCTAAGCTATTGTATTTGCCTATTATACAGTAATCTCATAGCCATTTTTCAAATCGAGGTACATCTGTTCTTTTAGCTTTAAACAAATCTAAACAAAACTCCAGGTTTGGCAGAGAAAATTTGTGTTCTGAAACCTATTTAATCTAGTAAAATTAATCTTGTAATTTCCCCCCCTTCATGCCTCTCACACCGGAATGTCAGGTTCCAGAGTGGTAGCCATGTTCGTCTGTATCAGCAAAAACAACGAGGAGTCCTTGTGGCACTTTAGAGACTAACAAATTTATTTGGGCATAAGCTTTCGTGGGCTAAAACCCACTTCATCAAATGCATGGAGTGGAACATACTGTAGGGAGGTATAAATACACAGCATATGAAAAGATGGAAGTTGGCTTACCAAGTGGGGGGGATCAGTGCTAATGAGCCAATTCAATTTAAGTTGGAAGTAGGCAATTCCTTAATTTCCTGGGTTTTCCCTAATCATTTCTGAAGGTGAGGTTGTTTACTTTTCTGTTCCTGACCTCACTCCAAGGGGCTATTCAGAATTCTTTTGTTATTAGATCAATAATCTCTCCAACCTTCTGTTTCAGGATTCCATGCAGTAACTCTATAGTTTTGCCTATTTTGATACATTAACTTAATCATCTTCAGGTACAATTACTGATATCTTTAGTGTTTCACACTCCTGCCTATTTCTGATTCAGTTGCTGCTGTCCACAGGACAAGCTAGTGTTTTGTGGTGTCCTTCAGGGCGCTCCACGTTTTAGACTGGTTTTTTTTATTTTTTGCCTAGGCAATCTGTTAAGCTTTTCAAGCTCAAATCGTCATAATAAAACAAAAACCCATATTTTCTTTTTAAAACTTCATAAATGGGAGATTTTCAAGATGGCAGCTTCAAGTACTGTGTGTGTAGCAGTTTGTAGGAGACACAGATCTCCATCCTACCTTTTAAAGTAATACTATTGTGCCTCATGAGTATGGGGAAAAAACTTGTTTGGGTTTTTTAAATATTTTTATTTAACTTTCATGGTATAAGATTCCTTCACAACAAATCGTATACCTAACAAATCAAAAACAAATAGATAATGTCTGCTTTGTGTAGTAACATCTTCTGTACACAACTGTATATGCTTATTTTCCTATGCCTTGTGCTGCCAAGGAAAGTCTCTTAAGCTTAGTCCAAGATCCTCCCCCTGCTCTGGCCCCTTAAGCCTTATAAAAGGGCTGTAGCACTATAAAATGGCCCTAAAAGCCCCATGTTTATCTTAGGGAGGATTCCCCCAGGTAAGCACTGTGGAAGACTGCCTTAAGGCATGCCAGGGGTAGGGCTGGGAGAAGCATGCGAGGTGTGGGGCTACAGTACACAGCTTGGTGTCCCATTAGGCAGCTCTGGGAAGACTGTTGTAATTTAGACAGGTTCCCATGTCTGTTGTATTGGGGGCCCTCCAGCTCCTGGAACAGTTATGCTTTGGAAGGGTGCAACTGTGGCTTAAAGCCATTTTAGCCCCCAAGCAGCCCTTCCCCCCTGGCTGTAAACTTTGTCTTGTCTGTTTCCTGTGCTATATGGCATTCTTCTGCTGTTTGGATATTAGTCATTGACATCTTGTTCAAATTTGCACTGGTCGCAACTTACCTCTCCTCCTTCCTACCTTAATAGTCCTCCTTTTAAAACAATTTCATGGTCGCTGTGGGACAGTTAAGATTACTGTTATTGAAACTGAACAACTTGTTCAGACTCATTGATGCTTTACATTCTTGATATATTATCTTCTCACTTACAGCATAATTTACCTATTTTTTTCTGGTTATTCAGCAAAGGAAAAAATCAGCTCAATTTCAGAATCAGCTAGTAGTTTAGTTGTTATGCTGTCACAATAATCAACCAGTTAGGATAGTTGAGGTGTGTTTTTTTTTGTTTTGTTTTTTTAAAAGTCAGTTTGATTAATATAAGAGCCTAAATAGACTTAAGTGCTGACAGAGTGTTTACCATTGTACAAGACACAAAGGAAGATATCGTTCCTTGCACTAAGGCTAGGCCTAGAGTTTTTGCCTAGGCAAAGGATGGACGCATACATTGGAAGATCTAAAGAATGGTAACAAATTTAAAATATTTTTAAATAGTGTAGTAAAGCTTGAGGTGCAGGGGAGACAGAAAATATACTCCACATTGCTCTGCTCTTGCATGCCTTATACTTGCCTGTCTAGTCACTCATGTATCTAGAATGACTCCTGTTATGTAATCGAATGTCAATTGTATAGCATTTAAAATGCAAGGTCTTCAGATTAGAATGAGTGTCTATCTTTTGTATTGTACAACATCTGACACAGATAAGTCTCGTGTATGTGGGGGGTCTCTAGGTGCTGCCATTGTCTGCCATAATGGAGTCTGAAAAAAATATACTTAGTTCTGTTAACCAAAATAAAGTCAGGCATGGTCTACAAGAATAAATATACTGTCAAAATATGCAAAGCAACAGTCCACTTAAATTTAGAAATTGCTTTATTTTCTTTGGTGGTTTGAAGGAATTGGCTTTTCTTAACGTGTCCGCCTCAGCATTGTGTTCTGCTAAAAATAAGTGGTAATCACAACACAAACGGTTCTAATTTTGTCAGTTTGGTTGCTGAAAGTAAGTCGTTTGAAGGCTATTTTTTTTTCCTTACTGTATCAGAATCCAGCAAGGTATAGCAACTCCTCACTTATCATCCTGGTTAACATTTTTCGCTGATCTATTAGAGAAAAAGCTTGTTTAAAGTTGTGCAGTGCTCCCTTATAACATTAGTCTGCCTGCTTTGTCCACTGCTTGCAGGATTCTCTGGAAGAGCACCCTGTCCTCGTGGGGGCTTGGAACCAGAGTGGGCCAGTAGCCCCCCTATCAGCTCCCCTAAGTTCCCTGTAAGTAGGTGTGCGGCTGGGCTCTCAGTTGCCACGATTCAGGTGTCCCTCCCCCCACTGCCATGTGCTGCTCCTGCCCTCTTCTTTGGAGCTGCTCCCGGGAGCCTCCTGTTTGCTGTGCAGAGGCGGGGGAGAGGGGTACTGATGTCAGGGTGTCCCCCTACTCCTGTACCCCATCTCCATGGGGACGGGGGGGGAGGGGGTGGAAGACACACGACAGCTCAGGATGGAGGGAGCTTGTTGGAAGCTGCTGCTGAGTCTGAACTTGCTGATCTACTTAAAAGGGTAGCGTACTTAAAGTGGGGTCAGTGTACTTAAAGGGGCAACGCATGTCTCTATCACACACACACATGCACCCTCTTCCCCCCCCCACCCCCACCCAGCACTTTGGAAAGTCAGCGCCTGTGCATGTGCTGTCTGGAGGAGGGAGTGGTGCGCTCCAGCAGGATAGAGTGAGTTCATCATCACTTCCACAGGGAAGTGTTTGCACCACTGCCGTGCGTCTATTGTGTTTCTTCCCTCCTGCCTCAGTGCATGCTGCCTTGTAGAGTGTGAGGCTACATTAACAACATGTTAACCCTTGAGGGCTCAGCCGAGTGCTAGTTCATCATTTAGGAGCAAGGCATTCCCTGGGAAATATCCCACTGTCTTACTCCACCACCTCACCCAAGCTTCACAATCAGTGTACAGTATTAAAATGTTTAAAATTGTTTAAAACTTATACTGTATATGTATATAATGTCTTTTGTCTGGTGGAAAAAAAAATTCCCTGGAACCTAACCCTCCTTCCCCATTTACATTTATTCTTACGGAGAAATTGGATTTAACATCATTTCGCTTAAAGTAGCATTTTTCAGGAACATAACTACAACATTAAGCGAGGAGTTACTGTAGTTACATACTTTCAGTTTTAAGTGTCTGAGTTCATGGACTAATGTTTGTTCCAAAGACGCAATTCCTAGTGAAATCTTACTGTACTGTGACGATTCATCAGGACTTAGCAAAGCTGATGTCTGTTAGCTTTTTTTACATTGACTGAAAAAAAAGATTAATTGTTTTTTTTGTTTTTTTGTTTTTTAAAAGTCCTTAGAGGTAACTATTAGAATTAAACTGAAGACCAGAAGCAGCAGGTTCTCCTTATGCCATGGATGAGTTTAAGGGAAGCAGAGTCTTATTTAAAAGAAAATCTGTGATATCCTTACCATTTTGTTAGTAAATGTTGTGATTGTATGCAGGTAGTCCTGTTTGTTGGTTGTTCAATTGTAACTGTAAAATTAACTTGATTTTCTGTTTAACTATCTGCTGCTCTCTCCAGTGTTTGTTTTTTTGTTTTTTGTTTTGTTTTTTAAGATATATTAGAGTATCTGTGCACCATGTTGAATAAGGACATCCTTTCAGTTCTAAAGTGTCACAGTACGGGAATCCATGGTCAAGGCCTAGTGTCCCATGCAGCACATTAGATTTAAAATTTATATGTTAAGGATCCAGAATTTCTTCTTCGAGTGCTTGCTCATGTAAATTAGCAGTATCTATAGGGTCAGCTGTGGTGCCCCCTTGAGGGCTGTGCCCACGTGCTGGTATTGAGGTGCCGCCGACCCTACATCCTCTCAGTTCCTTCTTACCACCCATGACGGTTGGTCGGAGCACCTTGTCTTGCAATTGCAAGAGCATTAGTGGTTCTTCAGCAGCCCATTGTTTGTTGTTTTTGTATATAGTTTAGGTACTTAAGTAGCCTTTAAGTTAAGTGTTAGGTAGTTTGGTAGTTGGAGTCCTGGCTGGGACTTCGCCCCAGAACGGGGCATGCCTCACTCTACCAGCTTCAAACCACGCTCATCATGCAACAGGCCGATGGCTATTAATGACCCCCAGGACAGTTGTCTGAAGTGCTTGGGGTAGTCCCATAGAAAGGACAGGTGCAGAATCTGAAAGAAATTTTGCCCTAGAACCCAAAAGGAGCGGGATATCCACTTGAAGGTCCTCCTTATAGAGGCTGCACTTCCTCCTGCATCAGAGCCCTCCCGCTCGGATCCCACGCTGAGCGCCTCGGCATCGGTGCAGAGCGCACCAGGCTCTGCCCAGCACTGTTCCCCCTTGTTGGTGCCAAAGAAGCGAGAAAAGAAGAAAAGCCTCCATGACACTGGAAGGGAAAGGGGTCTTGGGCAATGGACTTGTGTCAGGCCATGTGCCCGCCCCAGGGCTTCACAGGAGTACCTGTGAGGTCGGAACCCCCAGCCCAGCCAGGGATCCACCTCTGACTCCCGAGAGTAGCAGGGGACCCAGACTTCTCCTAGGGCCCTCGTTGCTCGAAGCAGCCACGGCGGCTAAAGAACAAGCAGGCCAACCAGCACCGCAGACACTGTGCCAGGTGCCGGACTCGGCTAAGGCCCCAGTGCCTAGGGGCAAGCCAGGCATGGGACCGCCCCATAGGGCAGTGGAGCAGCCTCTGTCCTCAGAACGCAGGCATAGATCCCCATCTCTGCAGCCTAGGACCCCAGCATTGCATTTTTGGTCTCCGGTTAGAAGGCCCAGGTCCCCAACACCACACTCCCCCAATGAGACATGGGACACCGGAGTCGAGGCACCCGTCCTTGTATTACCGGTAAGCTTCCCGTCAAAGATTTCCACAGCGCAAGTCACCCTCGCCCAGACGGTCTCACAGATGGTCCCCACTGAGGGGGGGCACCGGTCGTGGCACCGGTCTCCATTCCACCGGCTCTGTTTGTCAGGCAGACACCGATCCTCGCCTCGCTGGTCGCTGACCAGGGTCAGTTGCAGACTCAGACCTTGACGGCTCCATTCTGGTCGCTGGAAGAACAATGGTTGGACTTGGCCTGGGAGTTCAGCCCCTCACCAAGAAGGCGTGATTCGCAGCTGATCTGCGAAGCTAGTGCGGTGCTTGAAGCGACAGTATTCCAGCAGGGACAGTGGCCTGTTCAATGGCCGTACTGCTGATTCCATATTCCCACCAGTCCTCCCTGGTTGCCTCAGACAAACTACCACCGATACCGGAGTCTGAACACGTTACCGACTCCGACATGGAGGCAGCACATCTGACTCTAGCACTTAAGGAGCCATCCCCGGAGAAGGAAGGGGAACCCACCCCTCCCCCAGCGGTGCACTCATCATCGCCGTCTCTGGACAAAGCGGTGGCAGGTCCCTCCCAAATGGGCAGTCCCCCAACAACTTCAAGGAGCACCAGGCCCTCCTTAAAATGGTGGCTACCAACTTGAACTTTAAAAATTGAGGAGGTTGCGGAGGAGTCTAACAACCTCTTTAACATTATATCTTCCTCCACCCCGGCCTGGGTTGTGCTATTTGGGCCTTCCAGAAGCCAAGAAGGCCAGAAGCAGTCATTTTGAGGGTGGGCTCGAAGATGCACCCTCCCACTCTTTCCTTAACTGCCTCTGCCCCTTCCCGTCGGCCTGATCTCGGCTGACCTCAGACCGTTGGGTGCTTGAAGTAATATCCTCAGGTTACACCCTGCAGTTTGTGGCTGACCCATCCCTCTTCAGGGATCCTTTTCACAAGCAACTCCTTGTCCAAGAGGTTAAGAATCTCCTGCGCCTGGGGGTGGTGGTGGAGGTCCCTTCCTCTACTTCCTGATCCTGAAAGAAAAAGGGGGCATTTAAGTTAAGTGCATGTAAGCCCATCCTCTCACCACCGCTCATGCTTGCCTGCAATTGTTGAGCCCCATGGCGGCCTGCGCTTAGGTGGTCCGACATGTATGGCGCAGTCTCAGGCCCCTGCAGGTGTGGCTGCATCAGTCTATGTCCCCAACAGACATAGCATGGACTGGGTGGTTTGGGTCCCAGACACATACTAAAAGAACGAGGAGTACTTGTGGCACCTTAGAGACTAACTTAGTCATTCATCTGGTGGCAGAATCCTTCATCGGTGTTGGAGGGAGTTCCCTTTGTAGCTCTGTCTCAATTGGTGACTCTCATCCCTGATGCCTCAGACCTGGGGTGGGGAGCCCACTGGGCGATCTTAGCATGCAAGGGTGATGACTGAGTCACAATTGCTCCCTACATGTCAATGTCAGGGAGCTCAGAGTGGTTCGCCTGGCCTGCCAAGACTTCCTACCTCACATAAAAAGCAGGGCAGTCCAGGTCCTGATAGACAATACAGTGGCTATGTTCTGTATCAAAAAGCAAGGCAGAGCCAGATAGTCTGCCCTTTGCCAAGAAGCTCTCCAGCTCTGGGACTTCTGTGTAAAACACGGCATCCGTCTCGTAGCCGCACATCTCGCCAGGGCCAGGAACGATTTGGCAGATCGCCTCAGCAGGACCTTCTCATCTCATCACGAGTGGTCCCTCCATCCGAAAGTGGTCAACATCATCCCCCAGAGGTGGGGAACTCCCCAGGTTCGCATCCAGGCAGAACAGGAAATGCCACATTTGCTGCTCAATTCAGGGGATTGACAGAGGCTTCCTGTCAGACGCTTTCCTACTCCCGTGGTCGGGGGCTCTGTTGTACGCCTTTCCCCCAGTGCTATTAATTCACAGTGTCATCATGAAGATCAAGCAGGACAGGGTGATGATGGTCCTCATAGCGCCAGGTTGGCCGCGCCAGCACTGGTTCGGCACGTTTCTGAACCTCTTGGTGGCTGCTCCATTACAGCTACTGCTCAGGCCACACCTGCTGTCCCAAAACCACGGCAGTCTTCTGCATCCAACCCTGGCAGTGCAGCACCTGATGGCTTGGCTGCTGCATGGTTAAATGCAGAGGAGCAGGAGTGCTTGGCCAGTGTCCAGCAGGCCCAGTTGGGCAGCAGAAAGCCCTCCACATGAACAACCTACCTGGCCAAAGGGAAACAGTTTGCTTCTTGGACCTCGGATAAAGGCATTCCGCCTGCGTGGGCCTCTCTGCAGTTAATTCTGGACTACTTTCTGCATCTCAAGCTCCAAGGCCTGTCCCTTTCATCTACTAAGGCCACTATCCTGGCCTTCCATCACCTGCTCGAAGGTAGGTCAGTTTTCGCCCAGGACATGACTGCCAGGTTCCTCAAGGGCCTCGAGCACCTCTACCCTCACATCAGGAAACCTGTCCCTCCATGGGATCTGAATCTTGTGCTGTCGTGGCTCACTGGGCTCCTCTTCGAGACTCTGGCTTCCTGCTCTCTCCTTCACCTTTCTTGGAAGGTCTCATTCTTGGTTGCAATAACATCTGCCTGCCAGGTCTCTGAGATTAAGGCACTTATCTCAGAATCGCCCTAGACGGTCTTTTACAAAGACAAGATCCAGCTGCAGCCTCACCCAGCTTTCCTGCCCAGGATGGTCTCACAGTTTCATATAGGCCAGGACATTTACTTACCTGTCTTTTTTCCAAAGCCACATAAGTCGGAGGAGTGTAGGTTGCATTCCCTAGAAGTCAGAAGGGCGCTAGCCTTCTACATTGAAAGGACCAAGCCATTCTGCAAGTTGACCCAATTGTTTGTCGCGGTGGCCAATGGTAAAAGGTCATCCAGTGTCCGCTCAAAGAATTTCTTCTTGGATCACCAGCTGCATTTGCTGCTGTTACGATCAGGCACAGGTGTCACCTCCAGCAATTGTCATCACCCACTCAGCCAGGGCACAAGCCTCTTCGGCAGCTCTCCTAGCCCAAGTGCCTATTCAGGACATCTGTAGAGTGGCCATCTGGTCGTCCGTCCACACGTTCACGTCCTATTATGCACTTACCCAGCAGGCCCGGGACAATGCTGGCTTTGGTAGAGCAGTACTGCAACCCGCTAAACTGTGAACTCCGAGCCCACCTCCATTGATAATGCTTGTGAGTCACCTAGAATGGAATTGACATGAGCAAGCACTCGAAGAAGAAAAAATGCTTACCTACCTTTTGTAACCATTGTTGTTCAAGATCTGTTGCTCATGTCCATTCCATTACTTACCCTCCTACCCCTCTGTCAGAGTTGTTGGGAAGAAGGAACTGAGAGGGGGTAGGATCAGTGGTGCCTATATACCAGTGCATGTGCGTGGCACTCAAGGAGGCACTACAGCTGACCCTACGGATACCGCTAAGGCAAAAATCTCGGACGACTGTGCACGTGAGTACGCACACATCTAGAATGGAATGAGCAACACATCTCAAAAAACAACAGTTACGAACAGTAGGTACCAGTTTTTATATGGTGGTACTTCCCACCCCCACTTTCCTTTTATTTGGAGCTCTCCAGTTTAGACCAACGTCACTTTAGTCATAAGAAGAACAAAAGGACAAGGAGGGCTCTAAGAGTCCCACTATAGCATACTGTAAGAGTGGGAGGTGTTGTGGCCGATCACCAATTAACATTTCTCTGAGCCATTGTTTCAGTCTTTGTGTATTACTGTGCTTTGTATTGGTATGTCATTAATCTGCTTGTTGTGCAGATTTTATTTTAAAGAGAGCCTCAAAGATACTATAAAATTGAAAGGATAATTTTTATGGAACTTTCACTTCTCTATTGAGCAATTAGGAAAATTTCATCTTGGTATGACCTGCTGCCTAGTAAAACCAGATTTCAAAGACTTGATTATTGGCATTCTTCATCTAGAAATTTCTAGAAAACTTTACAATATACATTGATATATTAGTGCTCCCAGTGTATTTCAATAGAATTTTTAAGAACAGAATTATTGTCTTCAAACCTCATGCAGTTACTACTGTTAAAAATATTAAACCAAAGGCAAATTGACTACATTCAGTAGTATTTGAAGAGTAATTACAGCATAAGTAATCTTTGTTTAGTGTGTTAGAAACAGAATGATTTATTTGGCAAAGTCCTTTTACATGCTTTTAAAAATATATAAAATGTAAATCTAGTTCTAGTTAATTCCAAACATGGTGAGTCTGAAAGCAAGACCAGATATTCTCAGAAACACTTCTCCTTTCTGTCTGTGCACACACCTGTCTATGGCCTCTGACTCTGGCTCGGATTGCAAGCCTATAAAATTGCAGTGTAGGTGTTCAGGGTTGGGCTGGTGTCCGAGCTCTGGCACCCTCCCCCCTCGTGACTCCAGCCTGAGGCTGAATGTCTACACTGCAGGTTTGTAGCCCTGTAGCCCGAGCCCCATGAGCCCAAGTCCGCTGACCCATGCCAGCCCGCACGCCTTTTATTGTAATGTGGACATACTCTTAGGTTTAAGTTTCAGCTTTGTTGTGGCTCTTTCTGGTATACAAACTCTTGCAGGGAGAAGAAAGTGCACATGAGCACCCCCACACCTTGAACAGTGTTGGGGAACAATATTGTGATGCGGTGCATCGATCTGGAAATAGTTGACCAACAAAACGGTGAAACTGCTTATTCACACAGTGCTATCAGAGGCACAAAATAAAGTGGGGGGGGGAGAAAGGTGTTTCTCCAATCTTGGGGTCATTTCTAAACATAATAAGTACAACGTTTTCCATTAGTAAGGAGATTTCAAATTGACAATGTCCTTCTAATTTCTCCTTGAGAATAGGATAAGGTTTTAGTAGAACAGTCCTCTCAAATTGAAATAGAAGCAGTCTGAAATCAGAGTTTGAAACACTATTTAAATTATATCTATGGTAGTTTTCTTCCTCTGAAATGCTAAGTATATATAAAGAAAAATCCCAAGTCCCCAGAAATGGCAGATGTACTTGTACAACTGGAAGGTTAGGTCATTAAAAATTGTTGCTCGTGCACATACAGAAGATGTCTGCCAACTATAGTAAAGCATTACCAAGGTAACACTTTATTGGAATCATATACTTCATTTGATAATCAGATGCAACATATTTTATCAGGTAAAGTTGTGTGTGTCTGTGTACACATTATTGTAATGAGAGTTTCTGTTAATACTATTAGAGCTATTGCACCCTTGACTGAAATTTCCTCTTTTAAAGAATACCTGATGTGTTTTGAGTCTGACTTTTTCATGTGCTCAGGGTCTAACTGATTACCTTATTCAGGGTTGGGAAGAAATTCCCCCCCCCCCCCCCCCCCCCAGGTCAGATTGACAGGGACCGAGGGTTTTTTAGCCTTCTGTGGCATGGGGCAGGGGTCACTTGCTAGGATCATCTGGGTATATCCCACTAAATCAGTTCCTTGCCATTTTTGGGGCCTCAGGGATTGGTGCACCTCAGTCCCTCCTGTTCTCTATCTGTGGCACACAATAGTCTCCTTAGGGCTGTAATACTTTGATCTAATTCTGGTTGTTTGGCTTGCTGTGGGGGTGGCATTTAGTGGCCTATGATATAGAAGTGGTCAGACTAGATGTTCTGGTGGTCCCACCCTGGCCTTAAACTCTGATTGTGACTCTAAAGTCTGGTAAATTAATCAGTTTACTAAATAATGTACAATTGTTGGTTTTTTATTACAATATCCTTTTTGAAACATCCTTCTCCTTTCTATTGTAGGTCCAGTTGTTTATGTCTTGGACCTTGCAGATCGGCTGATCTCAAAATCATGTCCATTTGCTGCAGCAGGAATAATGGTGGGCTCGATCTACTGGACAGCTGTCACCTATGGAGCTGTGACAGTGATGCAGGTTCAAATTCACTTTTTTCTTACATGTTACTACTTCTGAAATAATTTTCTTAAGATTCTCTTAGCTGAATTTTTTCCTTTTGTATTTTAAAACTGGTGATAGTTTAGAGCTGAAACAGCCACAGCTTTAGAAACATACATCCAGCTGAGTGTGACACAGAGTAACCAGTGTCATCTATTCTTTAGTGCAGAGGCAATGATTTCTTGACATATGAAAGGACTGTAAAAGCACTGTTGGTAGAAGATTCTAAAACAGTAGCCTGATACTGATGTGTACAACAGGGATTACAGGTATTTTCTTCCTGGCCTGACCTGTTTTTTGGTAGAGTTGCTGTGCACTTTCAAAACAGTTACTGTGCTCCACCTCAGGAAGATGAACAATTTTGTTGTCATTCCTGTGTATGCTTGTAAGGCCCTTTCAGGATGGAAGGTACTATTTGCATACAGTAAATGGAAGATTCAGGCCCCAATTTGGGGTTACGTGTGATCCCTTTGATGATAGCTCTGCCAGTGTAAAGGGGCTGCATAAACCCAGCAGAAATGGCTACTTTGGAATCCCCCAATGATGGGGGTTGCCTCAGATGGCAGAGAAATGACAAAATTACTTTTATGTTGCTGACCCTTCACCCGGCTCGCATATTTTCAGCTGCTGCCATGGTCTTTATGGGGCCATTGCAACTTGGATTACATTACTTAGAACTGTAACTTTATTAATAATAAAGCTATTATTTAGTGATGCAGGTACCAGCCCCTGCCTTTAGGTTTCTTTACTGCTGTATACTGAGTCTTCTCTGCCAGATACAGTAATGGGCTTTTTATTAGTGACTAAACTTGGAGTTTATGAAAGTGGATTCTCAGTGCTATATCTGGATGGAGGTGGGGCAACATTAGGAAAGTTTAACATTATCCAGCTCCTCTAAAACTGCTTGGTGAAAACTTGACAGGATTGGCAGGTTATCCCTCAATTTTTTTATTTTTTTAAATAGGCACCTGGCTTTAAGGAAATAAAAATTATGGATCTATCAAAATCGGCATAGGGAATAAATAAATAAATTAATGGAGATATCCCATCTCCTAGAACTGGAAGGGACCTTGAAAGGTCGAGTCCAGCCCCCTGCCTTCACTAGCAGGACCAAGTACTGATTTTGCTCCAGACCCTAAGTGGCCCCCTCAAGGATTGAACTCACAACCCTAGGTTTAGCAGGCCAATGCTCAAACCACTGAGCTATCCCTCCCCATATTTAGGATTATAGTGGTAATCCTAAATATGCACCACTTAATGAGTCTAATCCTTAAGAAATTAGCTAAATCCCAGGTGTTTAATCTGAGCTGGCTAATTTTTTAAGATTTATTGTGGTCCTTGATTGGGAGAATGGCAGGTTGGGGGCACTATGCTGGGGAACCAGTGAGGTTTTTGTTCGCTATAAGGTGAGGCAGGCTAGAACTGTATGAAGAGTGAATTCACACTCACTCCCTTTTCCTCTTCCTAGACCCTGCTTGGTTATGGATAGTGTAGCCTCTCTCCTGTTAAAAGTGTCAGATCCCTCTCCCTCTGTCTGAGGGCCAGAGGAGAGAAGCCCTAAGGGTAAGTCTACACTTAAAACGCTGCAGCGCTTCAGTGTAGACACTACCTATGCCAACGGGAGGGCTTTTCCTGTCGGCTTAGGTACTCCACCTCCCCAAGAGGCGGTAGCTAGGTCGACGGAATTCTTCTGTGGACCTAGTGTTGTCTACACCAGGAGCTAAGTCTGTATAGCTAGGTGCCTCAGACGTGTGGATTTTTGGCATGCCTGCGAGACATAGCTGTACCAATGCAAGTTTGTAGTGTAGACCAGGCCTAAGTTAGTTGCAGATATTAAACTACAACTGGGTAGGAATTGATATGGAGCTGATAGTGCTACTTCACTGGCTTGCTGGGGCAGTAAGAAATAAAGGAGATAGGCACTTTGAAACTATTGCAGCCCCAGGGGGAAGGGACATAGTGGGCCAGAAGAGAGAGAATAAGAGGCTTGAATCCTTGGGGTGGGAGAGGAAGTTGAGGAGCAGGATAAGAGTCTCGTAGTTAACTCTCAGTTGGGAGGAGGTTGGTGAGGAAGCTGAAGAGAAATTCTGCATGCATTGTCTTTGCTGCTCTAAGAATTAATTTACTCATTTACCATTTTTTGGGCCACAGTAACTTCAGCTAATACAATCAGTATTACAGGCTGTGTTGACTAATGCACCCTTCTACAATTTTGGAAAAGTAAAGTAGACTTGCCTACTTAACTGAAAAAAAAACTTCCAGAAATGCTGTTGAGAGCTGTGCTGTGGCTAGTTATCTTCACAATATTTTCTTACCTGCCATCACACCCATTCTACTGAAGCTCTGTTTCTGTTTTGTTTTTTTCAAGTGATCTTCAACAGTCTATTCTCTGTGTTGTACCAAATAAAGCCTATGCTGCTCGTTTGTTTTGATACAAACATATTAAGACAGCCAATGTCTAAGACAACCAGTGCTTGTTACATTTCTCACTTTTGTGCTCTGCCTGGACTGTCATTTGAAGGTCATGCAAAAGTTAATTCTTTCTAGAAGCGCATCAGTGATGGTAGCAGCCCTGGTCAGTTTTGCCAAAAGACCTAGAGGACAGGTACAATTTTCAAAATTTAATGTATCTGAGTTCTCAACCTATCAAAAGTCTACTCTAAAGACTGTCTACAAAACTGTGTTTTGAACATGTGCCTGCATCTTAACAAAGTATTTACATCTGAGTAGAGATTTGAGCTTTTTGAATGTATAGGCCATTTCAAGTCTCTTTCTTGTTTAAACAAGACGAGAGCACTTAGTCTGACAGTTGGCTTGGCAGGTCTTGACCCACACCAGTTAAAATGCAGGACATTAAATACAAGTCAACTGTCCCTATTTAAGAGTGACATTTTGCTAAAAATATATGACTAATAGTCACTTTACCATGAGGCTCAAGTGTGACCTTAATTGTAGTTTTGACAGTGCAACAATAAAATCTGATTTTTTGCAGTAAGAAATTATCTTAAATCATTCAGTAATAAAATTACGAAGTCCAACTAACGATAAATCTTTTATTTTAGATTAGTATGTAGCATACAGACTTAAAAGTATAATTGCTGTTTTTGTTGCATGGTATCAAATGTTAACTTTAGTTTTAAAAAAGGCTCATTTACATGAGAAGCTGCATGTGCAACTGGTGGGGTCATAGTGGGAAAACAGTCTTTTTTATGATGCACAGAGAAGGAATACACATTACTAGTGTGCCCTCTCTCATGCTCTACTTCTAACCATTAATCAGAAAATTCAGCTATTGATTTGTATTCTTAAATCGTAGCTGCTGAGCAATTTTTAATCCCAGAATTAAAATTAATCTTTCCAAAGTTATGTGGCCTCCTGGGGATTTTAGAAAACATTCTATTGCACTATAAGGTAACTTTAAAATACACCTCTACCTCGATATAATGCTGTCCTCGGGAACCAAAAAATCTTACCATGTTATAGGTGAAACTATGTTATATTGAACTTGCTTTGATCCACCGGAGTGCGCAGTCCCGCTCCCCGGAGCACTGCTTTACCGCGTTATAGCCGAATTTGTGTTATATTGGGTCGCGTTATATCGAGGTAGAGGTATCTCAGAGACTTTACATTATTTATATGTAAACACAACTAGGAGTAAGTACATAGAGAAGCACATCTGCCCTTTCTGGGTAAGAAGAAGTTAATTATGTAATGACTCACTAATGCAAGATGAGTCATGCAAGAACTGGAAGTGGTAAGTCACCAACAGCAAATTTGATAAGTAGTGAAGGGCACCACATAAGAGATTTAAGCTTCAGGTAAAATTTAATAGGATTATTTTAAAGTTTAGATGCCTGGACAATTTGATACAAACCAGTAAAACAGGGGTCGGCAACCTTTCAGAAGTGGTGTGCTGTGTCTTCATTTATTCACTCTAAGTTAAGGTGTCGGGTGCCAGTAATACATTTTAACGTTTTTAGAAAGTCTCTTTCTATAAGTGTATAATATATAACTAAACTATTGTTGTATGTAAAGTAAATAAGGTTTTTAAAACGTTTAAGAAGCTTCATATAAAATTAAAGTGGAGAGCCCCCCGGACCGGTGGCCAGCACCCGGGCAGTGTGAGTGCCACTGAAAATCAGCTTGTGTGCTGCCTTTGTCCCACGTGCCATAGGTTGCCTACCCCTGCAGTAAAATCTTTCAAAACTAGACACTTAAAGTATGTCCACTGCACAATAGCCATCTGACACTAAAACTTTTTAAACATTTCACAGGTTGTAGGTCATAAAGAAGGTCTTGATGTCATGGAGAGAGCTGATCCTTTATTTCTTTTGATTGGACTTCCCACCATCCCAGTCATGCTGATACTGGGCAAGATGATTCGTTGGGAAGATTATGTGCTCAGACTGTGGCGCAAATATTCTAACAAATTGCAAATTCTGAATAGTATATTTCCAGGTAATGCAATTAAATCTAAATGAAATATGAAGTCTGTGCTCTGCCTATGCGAGGTGGGGGGTAGAGGGCAGTTTTGCTATCTTTTAAATGGGATAATAATGCTCCCTTCCCTCTGCCCTCTGTCTAGTTTATTTTGATTATATGATCTTAAGGGCAGGTACTGTCTCTTACTGTGTGATTGTACAGTGCCTAGCACAATAGGGCCCCAAACTCTGTTGAGGCCTCTATGCTCTGTTGTAGTGCAAATATTAAAATAAAAGAACTATACATGAAATTTTAGTGTGAGAATAAAAGTTGATGCCTAACAATAATTTCTTCATTTAATAGAAATAGAATACTTACTGGAGAGAGGGATGCTTTATAATAAAATTGTTAGATTGTAGAAAACTAATTAGACTTGAAGGCTAGATTCATAATGAAAAAAAAGTTTTAAGTCTTCAGTTTGTTAGCTGGCAATATGATTTTTCTCTAGGAATTGGATGTCCTGTTCCTCGTATTCCAGCTGAGGCCAACCCTCTAGCAGATCACGTCTCTGCTACTCGTATTCTGTGTGGAGCTCTTGTCTTTCCAACCATTGCCACCATAGTTGGCAAGCTGATGTTCAGCAGTGTTAATTCTAATTTACAAAGGACAATCCTGGTAAGATGATTTAAGAAGATTGTTTTTCAGAAATGGCAATAATAATGGTATACGGAGTTGTAGTAAATATTCTGTATGAGCAGAAGGTAAAAGAAACATACATGGAAGTAGAATTTAGAATGGTATTTGACTGATGTGCTTTTTCATAGGATGAGTATTTTCAAGATGCCTTGTCTGGACTTCTCAAACTGTCGGTCGCAACCCCGTTTTAGGGGGTTGCCAGAGCTGATGTTAGCCTTGCTGGGGCTGAAGCTGAAGCCTGAGCCCCACCGCCCAGGGCTGAAGCCGAAGCCCAAGGGCTTCAGCCCTGGGTGGCGGGGCTCAGGTTACAGGACTCCCACTTGGGGTTGAAGCCCTTGGGCTTCAGCTTTGGACCCCCCACATGGAACAGTGGGGCTTTGGCTTAGGGCCCTCCTGCCCTGGGCAGTGGGGCTCAAGCTTTGTCCCACCCGGGGCAGCAGGGCTCAGGCTTCGGGTCCCTCCCTCCTGGGGTCATGTAGTAATTTTTGTTGACAGAAGGGGATCACTGTGCAATGAAGTTTGAGAACCCCTGGTCTATACGGTGGGCTGGAATCACCAATGTAATTTAATCTAAAATGGTAAATTAATCTCGACCCAGAATCCTAGACAGGACTTAAACAGACAAACCAAAAAACCTACAAGTCGAAGATCTAAACAAAGTAACCAGAGGGTGATGTGGAAGATGATGAGGAGGGGACCCACCAGTGATTTCCAGGGTAAGCTGGCTACCTCTAAAGGTTGCTTGTCGATAGCCAACCCAGTTTTAGTGTAGGGAGATTGACTGACTGTTGGGGCTATTGTCATGCAGGTATTTGATGCCATGCATAAGGCACTGTTGCACCAGGTTATAAAGGTTGGTAATACTCAGCAGATTGATGGCTTTTCACACATGAGGTTCCCAAACTATATTGAGGCAGTTCACGGAATCCACATGCCTATCGTTTGCTCCCTGCACCAGGCCTCAGCGTTTATAAACTGAAAGGGTATTGCTCAGTGTTGCACCAAAGGCTGGTTGACCACCATGTCAGGTTTACAGTAATAAATGCAGGATGGTCTGGAAAGGTCCACGATGCTAGGATCTTTCACAACTCAGCTATGTTTACCTTAAGGAATAAAGGATGTTTGCCCCCCCCTATGGACATTATCCTGGGAGACCTGGTCAATGAAGGCATTCCCTGGCCTCTGGGATAGAAGGAAGGAACAGTTTAACTGTTACAGAATGACAGTGGAGCATACATCTGAAAAGAAAATGGTGCTGTTTATGGGCTAGGTTGGAAGTTGCAAGAAAAACCTTGCCCAAGAAGATAGCTGCATGTTGTATTTTGCACAGTATTTCTGAGAGTAAGGGAGAAAGCCTTAATGGCTCGTCGGAGGCTGAGGTGCAGAGACTTGCTCAACTTTTTGAGCAGCCAGCAAGGTATAATCTAGACTATGGAAACAGCGAGGCAGTACTGTCAGGATGCCTACTGCTCTTACTTTGAGTCTCAGGCTGACAATGTGCATCTAGCTGTTATCCTGGGCAGGAGTGAGCAGAATTGCAGTCTCTTTGATGGGTGGTAGAAGTGGCACGTTGTGGAACTCTTTATTGTATCTTGGGTGTGTACCTTTATACTTAATATGCAAAATTTACTTTTTTTTTGTATGTACCATGCATTGTGGATGCGCTATAAATGAATTTTTAATGGATTGTATTATTATTAAACAACAACTTGTTACATAACCATAAATAAAACTTTAATTAAAACAACAATGAAACAGATCTTTAAAGCAGTGGTCTCCAAACTTTTGAGGGTCCCACCCCTCTCCCCCAGAGCAGGGGCTGGGTGCGTGGCTACGGCTGGGGGAGGGGAGGAGTGGACGGGGTAAGGGGGCTGGGGCTGGAGATGGAGATGGGCCTGGGGCCCAGAGTGGGACCTGGGATGGAGCAGGAGCCGCAGCCGGGCTGCAGTGGAGGTAGCAGCTGGGCCTGAGGCTGGATGCAGCTCTGCTCCCCGCCCTCACCCTTAGCCCTGGCCCCGTGCCAGTTTTTAAAGGTTTGTGTGGGGGGGGTATCTAATCAATTTGACCCTAGAGCAGTGGAAAGCACTCAGAGACATCTCCATAAGAGACACCTGCAAAGGAGTGTGGGATAGCAGTTTGAGGGCTGTCAAAGCAGTGCACGGCCCTAACTCAATTTACATTGAACTCAGTATGGTTTGAAAGAGGACTCCAAGGTTTGCATTAAATGCAAAGTTAGTGCACTCTAATGAATTGCATCTTATGTATGCAGGCATTTTCACACCAGACTAACTTGAGTTAGTGTGGACTAAACTCCCTGTGTGGACAAGACCTAGAGAAGACCACTTGGGATCTGTTCATGTGTTTGAAGGGTTTTTACAACCGTGAGGACTAAAGACATATCTTTAATGAAAACTTAAGTTTTACAGAAATTGATGGTTTTTGATCCCTTCTGTATTTGCCAGAGGAAGTTCCCTAATTGCCTCTAGCAAATGGATTTTTCAAGTTCTGATTAGTTTTTATTGGGACTATTAATTAGTGTGTTCTATATTTTATATTCTGGGAAAACATCTTTTTGTTATTTAATGTGATGGGTTTTCATTTTTTGTCATAAGTGAATAAAAGCTTCGAAAATGATTTATAAACCCAGCATGTAATCCTTTTATGTAATTCATGTAACATGAACATCTGTAGTACTCTACTGTGACAGAAAATTTGCCTCAAATATTCATTTGTAATTGCCCTAATTACCCTAACTTCAAAGGAAATACTTCTTGATTGTTTAACCTTTTTTTTTTTTTTTTTTTTTTACAACTAAGAAGAAAACTGAGAAGATGTGATACTGAACTTGTTCTGCAAGTCTTAAAAATGTCTCTCTTTATTTCAGGGTGGAATTGCTTTTGTTGCTATAAAAGGAGCTTTTAAAGTTTACTTCAAACAACAGCAATATTTACGTCAAGCTCACCGCAAAATTTTAAATTACCCTGAGCAAGAAGGAGCATAAGGCTGTGATCTCCAGCTGTCATACAATCTCATCTACCAGATTCTCTTGTTGTATAGATTCCATCGTTATTGCACAGTAGTGGAAACTTGTGATACGTTGCTGCTCCTATTTTTTTTTTTTTTTTTTTCAAATATAATAAAGCACTTTCTTGTGGCAGGGTAAATCCGCTCAGTAATTACTGAACCTAAGAATGTGATTTGTTTTCATTTTTGTGTATTTCCTTTGACAGGCAGGCATCTGAATCATACCACATATGCTGAATTTAAAAAAAAAAAAAGAAAAATGAAATTGTGCAGTTACTGATCAATGCACAGACTGTTTCCAAATCCCTTTTTTGTACGCTTAATAAAGTATCTGCACAATATTTGCATACACAGACCATCCAATTCAACACTAAGGATACCATGGAGGGATTTTTTTTTTTAAAGAAATTTTGTTTGAGTAGCTTATCGCCAAGAAGAAATTTTTCTTGGATTTTATCCAATAAGGATTCCCTTGTTCACAGCTGAAGCTCTGAAATAGATGTAAAACAGGACGCCTAAAATGTATACAAAATATTGGATAGACAAACAGAAGACCGATCCTTTTCTAAAGGGTCCACATAAGCCAACTTTGACCACCTAGAGTATGAGCTAGTACATGACTTCCAGCTAATTTTGCTACTATCCAATTGCAGAAAATATAGTGTCTAGTATTGCTATGTCATGGCTCCTTTGCTGTCTTGTAACTATTATTATTCCATCCACCTCTAGAGAAATTACTTGGGAAAGTGAAATTCAATCACTTATTTCTGTAATTAGAACAGCTGTTTAGTAATACGAGATTATATTTTGAGAGTTCCTTTGTGATTATGCAATTAACTACTCAAATAAATAGTAGTAGAGGCTAGAGAGCATTGGACAATGAGCAGGTAACTTGATTCTCATCTGTCAGTGTACAGACTAAAGGATAAAGCTTAATTCTCTAATAAATTGAGATAATTTAATAATGAAAACAGTAAAAGCCTATCGTAAAAATGCAGATTTTAGTGATATGTCAAAAGGGGAGACACTAGCACTTAAATCAGTAATTTTACTTGTTCATAAATCCACATTTTTCAATGGAAATTAGCAATTACTATACCAATGTTAATGTTAATTCTGAGTCCTATTTGACAAACAATGTGGCCATTTCATATTAATGCAAGACTTAGCCTGGATTTACAGTAATTGCTGTTCCCCGTACATAACAATTGAATTTTTTTTTTTAAAGTTCTCATTCTTAAAGTTTTCCTATTTTTTTTATTCATGATAGTATGTCAAATGCATGGAGAAGGGTAAGCATTCCCCATAGTGAAGTATTGGTAAGTAGACGTTGCTTTTCATCACAAATGAAGCAACTATAGCGTGGACTTCATGTCTGATTGCAATAATGTATGTTAGTGACACTTAAAAATGTTACTTTTTTATGTGTTACCTTAAATATTGAGAATGTAATATTTTAGAAATGTATAAAAAGTATATACAACGGCCAACTAGTATTCAGAAACTATAGTTGTTGAAAGTTACACATGCATAGCTGATCATTTGAGAATCTTGCTAAAATTATTGATAAATTACTATAATCTCATAAGTCTGCTGATTATGTTGGTCTCAAAGATTGGTCTGACTTTTTTATATATTTATGTACACAGCAGCCACCTCTGATTTTCTGTAATATAAGTTTTCAAACAATGTAATACATATTTCTTGCAGAATTCCTCAGTGCAAGGAGAAAGCTTTTCAGTGGTCTTCACTGTATAGATTTCCAAACACTTTATAACTGTTTTTTAAAGTCTCACGCAGAATTTAATTGTGCAAATTATTTGTTTTAACATTTTGTTCTGTAGGAAAGCTAACTGTCTTCTTTGAAAACTGAACCTGTTGTACATCAGATGATTATAAAAGGAGTATACAATGATTTAAACTTAGTGGGAGAGAGTTATTACTTTTGTTGCTGTATTGTAAAATCTTGTTTTTAGTATTAATTATAACCACATGGATTAGGTTGAATAAATATTTTTACATTCTTTAGGTGTATTTTGTCCATTGACCAAATAGTGCCAAAGCCTATGACAGAATTAGGTTTTAAAATTGATGACTATTGAATCAGAAAGTAGTATACCATTTTTTTTAAATAGACACCCCATGGTTAACCTTATGGAATTTAAGAAATACTGTTTTTTGGGGGGTGGAGACCTAAGGCTCCATTTAGTTTGTGATTTGAACTTTGAGCATTACTCTTTTTCTCTCATGAATCAGTTATCAATAAATGATGAAGAGTGCATCATCTGAAATCTGCCTATTTTTTGTAAAATCAAAGCCATTACTATAATTTGAAGGACTTAGTCTAACACTGATTTGGGATTGGGCAGGACTGAATGGCTCTGGATTGGTAGTGCAGTACAAAATATACCTGGAAAATACACAGCTCAATGAGGGAGGAGGATAGTGTGTGAAGACCTGAAACCAATACTAGCTAGTGATCCATGTGCATCCCACTACTTTCAAAGCAAGGAGCACTGGCCTACACTATTCCATCACATATTCGGTACCTTGATTTGTCTTTGTCCTCCATTACATAAACATTTAGGTGCTGCTTTTTTTCTGGAGACCAGTTCAATGATTTGCAAGCAGAATGTGTCTCTGTCTTCTACATCTTAAGCCTCATCGTTATTGAGAGTTGGGCCTTTCTGTCCTCTTCATTCCTATTTTTGGTTTGAAGAGGTTTGTGCCAACACTCTCGCTGTGCTAACTTGCTTTTCTGAGTTTGTGTTAGGGAGTCTCTCTGTCTCAGTATATCCTTGTAGCTTGGAGTCGTATCTTAAAAGGCAGCTGAAGGTCAATCCTACATCTTTGTTGCCCCTGCCCATCTTTCACCTTTTGGTTGTCACAAACCTTTCCAGCCACATACCCAGCAGGGAAACGATGGTGATGTCTGCACTGCAGTTTGGAGGTGTGATGCTGGTGCAGTTAGACTCACGCTTGCTCAGCTCAAGCTAGTGGGCTAAAAATAGCAGTGTGGATGTTGTGGCACTGGCAGCAGCTTGGGTTAGCCACCTAAGCTTGGACTCTGAGGGCCAGGTAGGCTTCGACTCTGGTGGCTAGCCCGAGCCAAAGCCAGATGTGCAATGTTCACACTGCTATTTTTAGTGTGTTAGCTCAGGCTGAACTAGCATGAGTCTGTCTACCCAAACTGGGCAGCACACCTCCCAACTTCAGTGTAGACCTACCTAAACTCAGGAAAGAACTTTATGCTTAACGTAAACATCCATATGTGCTTAAGTGCTGTATAGGGATGCTTTTCTGAATTGAGGCCTTGGTAGGTAAGGACAACAGCAGACAGTTTGAGGATCCCTTTCCCCTCTATATAAAATATTTCAAAAGGTGCTATAATGACCTTAACTCTTGGAAAAGCTTCCTGAAGCTGAAGATTCTTGTGGTTTGGTTTAATTAGAAAATATTCCTATTAGGGCATTTTATCCTCAGAGCTGAAAATGCACCTTGAGCATCGGTTTCCTGCTTGCAAAGCTATTAAATTGATGTAGAGAACAAGGAAGGGGCATATAATTATCAGCTGGGTCATGGTCTGTCTAATGACACAGTCAATATACCTTTTTGGTCCCTATATTGGATGTCTTTCAGCTATGACAAACAATGAGTGCTTATTTTCTTCTAGCAGGTCATTAGGGGTGGTTTTGCTGGCCTTTTGTCATTGCCAGAAATTCAAAGAGCCAAGCAGGTTCCAGAGCTGCCCTTTTGGCTGCTTTCAGTTACACTGTTGAGTAGTAACTTAACTTATAGCCTGTTTTGTGGGAGCTCCCATCCTGGATTGTAGTCTTTTTAGGATACATTTCTAGAATGATAACTCCTTGTCTCTTTAGCTTAGTGGACACTTTAATATGGGCAACTTATGCAAAAAGGATTTACTGAAGGCAAAGAGTTGCTGCAGTTCCTGCTATCAGAAGTACTTTGGATTAGCTATAATGCTAAAGCTTCCAACTATCATTTGCAGGTTAATATATACGTTTATACCTATATGATGATCTCTTGGTTCTAAAGGTCGTGGCAAAGAGCAGAAGGCATTCGATTTCTACACGCTTCTAGATAATTAGGAATTCTCAATCACTTAGAGGTGGATTTTTTTTTCTCTCTCCAAGGAGAACAATGCCAGAAAATAACGCAGGAGAAAGTTGAAGGTGCATAACTACTTGTAGAAAATAAGCAGTTAGTCTCTGCCTGATTTGTAGAAGCACATAGCTCAGTTTTTTTTACTGAATTTTCAATAGAACTGAAACCCATTATTTTGTAATGCTGCTATCTTCAATAAAAGTTAGTTTTCTCTTATTACAAGACATCTTGAATATTGGTTTAAACAGCTATAAATATAAACAATGACTAATAGAGACACTATTGAAAAACTAAACGTAAGAAACCACTAACATGAATTGCTTTTGCTTTCCCATTTATTGATGTGCAATCGCTTACATAATATTTCCTCAGATGTTCATTTTAGTATTTTTGTAAAAGCTGGTATAGTGCACCCCTTGTGTGGTCAGATGTGGCAACAGAGGTGAGCCCAGCCTTGACTTCCCCTCCGCCTGGATAAAAACAATCTAAGCAGGCCTTTTGATATTAAAGAGTACCCATTGCGGAGGGGTTTGTTTTTTTTTAACCGAAAAGGCCAAAACAAACAAAACCAGTATCAAAAAGTCCTCGCTAGCATCACATGGTGCTGGCTTTACCACCTCATTTCCAACTGATAAAGACAGCTAAAATTACACATTTCCCCCAAAATTACTTCTACAAGGAAATGGGAGGTGTCAGTTGGACAGTTTCTATTAGAAATATGGTCCAGCCCATGAGAGAGTTTGAGAATCTATAGCCTATCAATGTCCATTGGTCAGTTAAGGGTGTTTGCGTGCTCTGAACATTTAATTGCTTCTGCCCCCATTCAGTACTCTTAGCTGAAAGGAATTATTTCTGTTCATGCTGTACCAACTAAAAGAACAGTAGAAAAATTCCGTTTTAGAAGCACAAAGAAATTGCTTGAGAATGCCCCAGCACAGCAGCACCTGTCATACATTTCCTGTAGGCATGTCATCTAAAGCTGGCAGACTAAGCCAGGGAAAAACAATATGTCCCTCCAAGTAGTGGGCCTCCACACAAAGCATTATGCTTACAATTTTATTTTATTTTTAATCAAGCCCCATTACTGATCTTACAATTTCCCAGTGCCTCACAGTGACATTTATAGACTGTGGAATCCATATAAAAACCAGAAAGTACGTTTTCTCTTTTTTAGATGCTATTCCATCTCCTCAGCACTGTTACTGATCCTTGATTCCACCTAAGAGGCGTGAACAAAGGAGCAGGGGGGTGCAAAGGCAGCTTTAGACGTGGAGCCATCTGTGCACTGCTCTGGGACCTTACTGTAAGTTAGCAGCCCGTGTGTCTCTATTTGTCAGTGTCCCCCCAACAGACAGGATTACAGTAGCCAAGATTCGCTAACGTGTAGTGAGGCCCCACTCATGCTCCCCATTCTGGAAACGGGAAAGTGGACTGGTGTGTGAGCTAGTACTCCATTTCCATCCCACTGGAAAAAAAACTCCCCTGGCCAACCATGCCAGCTTTAGTCACTTTGCACTGGGATCCCATCCCCAGCACAACTGAAAAGCAGCATCAATATGTCTTTCAACAAAAATGAAATGAAATATTAATCAGGGTGCCAACTGTCTGCAACAATACTATATAGAGAGAAGCCTCCATAGACTCCCTTTCCATTAGTGATGCTGGCTTAAGATCTAGACCTTGAGACTGGTTTATATATTGGTAGACAGCATTCAGGTTTTTGGATGAATTTCATATTCATACTTGGTCCCACTTTAACATGCAAGGTTATCACGTTTCCTTTCATTTCAATTTACATACCTTAGTCCTTCTTCTGAACAAATTAAGGGTGAAGGGTTCCTTCCACTTCCGTTGTTGCTTCAGTGATCTATGGTGTGTCTCTGATGTGTGTGGTAGGAGAGAGATCACTTGATCATTACCTGTTAGGTTCACTCCCTTTGGGGCATCAGGCACTGGCCACTGTTGGTAGACAGGATACTGGGCTGGATGGACCTTTAGTCTGACCCAGTATGGCCATTCTTATGTTCAGACCAAAATAAAGCAAGTCATTGTTTGTCAACCAGAAGTGGAATGGAGCTGTTCCACCACCAGTTTGGGCTGTTTTCAATAGTAAGACTAACATTACACTAATATCTGACTTATAAAATGGCATTTGGTTACTTCACATCCACAAACAAGTACCCTTTGCTATCATGATTCACAACACAGATTGTGGGTAAAATTTTCAAGAGTGTGTAGTAACCCAGGATCCTGAGTTAATGCCATTTAATGAGTTAGACTCCTGAGTGCCTCTGTCTCTTTTGAAAATGGGACTTAAGCACTTCTGAACACTTTACTTTATGCTGAATTCACAAATGCCTATTTAGGAACATGCTGATTTCATGAAACGTGGTTAAAAGTCCCAACTTGCTTTTGATCGGATTGTTTTTTTTCTTGTGAGTTGACTTCTCTTAAAGCAGCACACATCCTCAAACAAAGAGAAACTACTCTTCTCAGAGGCTGGGCAAGCACAAATGCAGATGATGCTCCATGACTACCTTTGTCTAATTAGAACAAAAAGATGGTGGTGCAGGAGGGGAGTGTAACCTCTCCCATGTACTTAGACTTCTACTGTAATTGGAATGCTGGAGACAGTATCTGGCTTGGTACATGCATACACATTACTATGCAGCAGACACTTCCTTATACGTCTCTCTGGATGAGAAGAAAGTTTCTGCTGCAGTTGCTTCCTGGAAAGGAAGTTATGGGATAATAGTCTTTTGCTGAACATGAGGAAATGATCCTGAAAAATTATCAGACTTTCAGTGGTAGGACAATGCACCATCATGTAGGGAGGATGAGTTTAAGGCTCGGGGCTGGACCATAAACTCCTTGGCCAGCAAGAGCTGACAGTACTACAGCTTAGTCATATTCAGTATGACATGGTTTATTGGGAGGTAGGAGTGCTGAGAGGGGAAAGGCAAGTGCTGAGATAAATTTAATTCAAATTTGCATTGTCCTTAGAATTATCAGAACTTTCCTTTCTGCTTAAACATTTTCTTTTAAAGAATGGAGGACATGGTTTTGCTTTCTATTTTGTCAGGGTTGGGATTGAGCCAAGAGAAAAGACTTAATTGTAGGGTCCCTAGCCACAGATACAACTTAGATAATATTTTTATTTCAAGCTCCCAGAGACACAGACAACGTTTTCATCTCGAGGCCAAAAGACCAAAAACATCAAGACACTTGATCGTGGCCTTGGATAGGCCAAGAGACTACTTACACTTGATCTTAGCTCAGAGAGCCGACTTAAACTTCAATGTATAAAAGAAAAATACAAGTTTCTTCTTAACAAATAAATTAGACAAAAGGAAATCCTAAGTGTGTATTTATCGGCTGTGGTATGTTCACAAGGAATTCAAGTGCACTTGCACTTGACTTGCAGAAGGTTAAATTAAAAAGGTTATTTAGCTCTTCTTTCCCAAATTGACTGAGCTGAAAACACTGGCTTTTGATAGATGGTGAAACACTTGAAACAATATTTTTGAAATTAATTTGATTTCCTGTATGTAATAACATTTAAATACAGCTCCTTTCATGCTGAAGGATAAAGTACTTTACAGACTTAGATTTTAAGGCAAGACAGTCAGGTGATAATCAAGTCTGACTTCCTGCATAACGCAGGCCACAGACTTTCATACAATAATTCCTGCATCAAACCCATAACAACTGGCTGACCTAGAGTGTGTGTCTACTACATTGGAGTTATTTTACCTTGCAATGTAGGAGCCATTAACTGCACACAAACACTACAGACTAATTAGGCCAGAAGTGCAGCATACCCTAATAGAAACTGCAGAGGAATTTTATGTAAATAAAATAATTATGCAAACTGGAATCTGGTCCAGTGCTGGGGTTAACATCTTAAAAAAAAAAAAAAGTAAAGAGTGCCATGGCAGAGGTATGAATCTCAGAATTACATCTAATTCAAAAGTTAACAACGCAGTGCAACCAGGATAGTGTCATCCTCTGATTTAGAAGTCCTCCTACTGGACCACCAACACTCCTTGTAGCATATGTTTGTCCCCAAGAGGCTTCTCACCGATGTACTAAACTAGCCTATGTTGAGCTAGGAAAAACTGACAAGATCATAGCTGGAGGTGCAGTTAGCATGGCTCTAGGAAAGCGTTAGAACTGGATATAAACCTTTCCACTAATACATATTGTGTTATTTCATGGTATCTATTACCTTGACTTTACAGGTTCCTTATTTTCATATTGAGTGCTAAGGTCCTTATTTACCTGCTAGCACTCAAACCAATAATCAATAAAATTAACCCCCCATCTTCCATCTTTGTAGCATTAGTTCTCATTACTATATTAACTATTATATAATTCTCCTGGCTTAACAGTGTCTGATTTCCCATCCTGTCTTTGATGCATACAAACATTTGTGGCATCCACATCTTAGCTGTATGAAGAATGTCAAAACAAATTATGTCTAATAAATTGGACACCTTAAAAAATCTGTACTGCAGTCAGCTTCAGGAGCCTCATTACAGGATAATTAGCTTTGCCTGATGATCCCCCAGGTAGCAAATTAACAATGCATTCTAAAATGCTCTGCACAACATCTGAATTTATCCCTTTTGACAGCTCTATGAACAGCACATGTAAGGGAAGGAAAAAAACACACCAATTCCTTTCCTTATACTTACTATGAGGGCCAATCAGTGAGCAGCATGTATGTAATAGACTGTCGTGCATGAGTCTGTATATCTATAAGTCATGAAATACAGTATTGTTCAGTTTGAAGGATACAGTTTCCCCCATCCGTGTCAGTGTGTTGTGAGTCTATCTGATACAGAGCAATTCACAAGCAAATATGGTCAGATATAAAGTCATACATCTAGGAACAAAGAATGTAGCCATATTTATAGGATAGGGGAACTCTGTCTTGGAACGCAGTGGTTCTGAAAAGGACTTGAGGATCATGGTGGATAAGCAGCTGAACATGAGCTCCCAGATCATGGTGTGGCCAAAAGGGCTAGTGCGATCCTTGGATGTGTAAACCTGGGAAGACTAAGCAGGAGCAGAGAGGTTATATTACCTTTGTATTTGGCACTGGTGCAAACCAGTCTTGGAATACTTTGTTTAGTTCTGGGGTCCACAATTCAAGAAATATGTTGAACAATTGGAGAGGGTTCAGAGAAGAGCCATGAAAGTGATTAAAGGATTGGAAAACATTCCTTATATTAAAAAACGCAAGGAGCTCAAACTATTTAGCTTAAGGAAGAAAAGGTTACGGGTGGATGATTTGATCGTAGTCCATAAGTACCTGTATGGAGAACAGAAAGTTGATAATAGAGGGCTCTTCAATCTAGCAGACAAAGGCATAACAAGATCCAATGACTGGAAATTGAAGCTAGACAAATTTACACTAGAAATATGATGCACATTTTTAACAGTGAGGGTAGTTAACCATGGGAACAACTTACTAAGGATGGTGGTAGATTCTCCATCGCTGGCAATTTTTAAATCAAGACTGGATGTTTTTCTAAAAAGATATGCTCTAGTTCAAAAGGAATTAATTCAAGGAAGTTTTAGGGCCTTTGTTATACAGGAGGTCAAACTAAATGATTATAGTTGTTTCTTTTGGCCCTTCATTTATCAGGTTCTTCCCACCAACTGCAGTTCCTAAACACAACTTACAGTAGTTGTGTCCTATCTCTAATTGGTTTAGCTTTCATGTTGCAGGCAAACAAAACCTTCCTAAGATGAATAGTAGCCAGTGGTTCAAATTGAACCTAAAGGGAAAACGTCTAGTTATAATTGTCAAATTAGCAAGAAGACTTGAGTCTAGAAATTATCTAGTTTGGTACTTTTGCTTGGCTCATGAGGACCAAATCCTGAGTTAAGCTTTGGGATTCTTATTTATTGCTTGGATGAGGAACCCAAATGAAATGATGTTTTAGGGATGGCTTTAAGGACAGTTGTTGTTTAGTCTGGGGACAAGAACCCTGGAAGAAAGCTGGATTTCTCCTTTGTAGATGCCTTCTAGTTGATATCTAAGGAGGATTTCTGAATCTGGATGTCTGCAAACATCAGATCTGGGCCATGAATCTCTCTCTCTCATGGCTTTTACTCTTTGTATTCTTTCTCCTTTCTTGACCTATGCCATTTTCTGAATTAAGAGTTCAATTCCTTTTTTATTTAAAGCTTTTTAATGATAGCTCCTTACTAAAGATCTTTATTCTATATAAATATTAAGCATTATTTATCTGCAGGTTGCAAGTCAAAAAACAATATTCTACCTATTATGAAATGGCTACCACCAACCATCTGGTGAATAATTTGAATACATTTTATTCAGTGACCTCTTGTGTGATTTGTACTATTTAAACCTACTGATTTGGCATCTCAGTGAATAATGTTTCGAGCTTAACAAATAGCCTATAAAGAGTAAAAGATGCAAGAACTACGGCTCTGATCCATAAAAGTGTAAACCTTGTTCTTTGGTAGTAGGCTACATACAGGTTTGGTGTAATAAAGTGAGTGTCTATTTTATTAAACTAAAAATGAATGTCTCACTGTGATTGCAATAAATTTCTCAATCTAGAACTAGTAACGACAGATAACATTAAGAGTGGAACATTTTTAAGCAAATAAGGAACCCAAGTAAAATGTCACTAATAATCCATAAAACATGCTGTGTGATAGATAAGAGAGAGGAACATCTGTTTATTCATACCTTAGTGTATTGATAAGGTTATGGTACTGTATAGCACACACAGAACAGCATGGAAGCATAGAACCTTGAAATCAAATTTGAACTGTACATTTTGAAAACAAAGGGCTTCAGAGGACCCTTGGGCTTCTCCTGCTCTAACCCTAAATGACCCCTAGTTCAACAAGAAATCAATTAAACCTGCATCAGAAATTATGTCTGTTCCTTTGGTTATCCACCAACTGGTGTTTGGGTCTCCAAAAAACTTAGTGCCCTGCTTTATCTCCATGCCGTACTGTAATATTAGAACAACTAAAAGAGGCAGAGAGCAAACATGTTCTGGTTTAGCCCTTGAATGCCAAGGAACCTGAAAAAGGTGTGAATCTTTCTTCCTTGTACACATATGCTTCTGTCCATGCTGAAATTGTGATCTCTTTCCTCTTAGACAATGTATATGGCAGGAACCATATCCCTTTTTCCAAACCAACAGCCCTCCCGTCCTCATATTTATTTAGGTTATTCTGAATTATGCCAGAGACAAATAATGAAGTTAGAGAGAGACCAGCACAGAGAGGAGTTACAAGATACCAGAAAGGGACGAAGAGATGTTTTCAGCTGAGATTTGGAATGTGATGGAGACACATCCAATGTCCTAAAAAGATCTTCACAGGTATTACTAATGTTTAGGCAGGCTTAGATTTAACAAAGCAAAATTCAACAGTAGATCTGAGTCAAGAGAGGAGCTAGAGCAACACTTTTTTGTGGCCCTCTCAAAAATGTCTGATGCACCAAATGTAGACTCATCGTAAACTCCCTTAGATTTGCAGCCACTTACCAACATGCAATTTATATGTTCCCATATACATCACTTCTGAATTTGTCCATTGATTATAAGCAAGTGTTGTAAGATAGTCTAACCAGTTCTTAAGGAAACCTAGTGCAATTCACACCCCAAGTGGCCAGAAGAGAGGAATTTAGCAAAGAAAAGAAGGTGCAATTTGGAATAGACCTTTAATTTGCACCTTTTTCTGACTCCTTCATATACTAGTTACACCATTTTAGACTCTCTTGAACAATGGTAAACATCAGAACATAGAAAGCTAACATCACTCCTGTATTGGGCTCACATATTTTAAAGGAATCTGCTAAAGTAAAAAGTAAAACTGACATGAGAAAAGACAAAAGGGAATTTAATAAAATGTCATAATTAATTCAACATTTTAAATCACCAACCACTATGTTATTTAATTACAACAAATGAGAATTTAAATAATTCAAAATGTTTCAAATCATACAGAGCAATTATTCAGTTGAGAGCTCAACCAAAAGTTCAAATCCATCTTCAAGAGTATGTTTATAAAGCACAATTTCTCTCAAGCCAAGAACTCTGCAATGTTCTTTTTCCACCTTCCAGTTCTGAAAAGTACTATTTATTCCTCTACAATATTTGTATACTCTTGCCAGAGTATCAAATTGGGTCCAATTTCCCCAAACCAGAAAAAAAAAATCTTTATATTTTCATGGAGTGAGCAAGCTAAATTAAGTTCTCAAATATGATGAGTCCTCCCAGGAAGGCCATCAGATCACTGAGCCTTTTAGTACTTTGTAAATCAAAGCCAACACCTGAAACTCCACCTGGAAACTAATAGGCAGTCAGTTCTGATCCCTGTGAGACAGTCCACATAACCAGCCAGCTGCCACATTCTGCATCAGCTTTAGTTTCTGAATGGATGAAGCTGTACCTCTGTAAAGCTCAACAGAGCAGTCAATTGCATATCTATCTGCTCTGCATGGACAGAAAAATGCCACAGTGCTTCCCAGAAGACGAGTTTCCTCTGGTGTCCTAAGCAAAATTTCCCACTGTTTTATAGGCCTGGCTCCTGATCCCCACTAATGGAGAGCTCTTTGAGATGAAAAGCACTATAATTACCTTAGAAAAAACTAACACTTTTGCCATTTAGATTAAAATGCATTAAACATATACAGAGTCGTCACATACAAAGCCAAAGCACTGTGCAAGCACACTAATGAAGAACCCTTTAGATCAGTGGTTCTCAAACTTTTTTTTTTTTTTTGCAGACCACTTAAATTGTTGAGGGTCTCGACGGACCACTTAACGATCTTTCCAAATGTTATTTGTACCATTAGCTAACTATTGTAAAGCGCTTTTATCTAAAGCGCTATTAAAAAAAACAAAAACAAAAAAACACCCTTTTGTTCTACAAATAAAAGCACACAACTCAAATTTTAATATCAGTAGTCTTACCTTTGTAATGCGATGGATGTACCCTCCCCCCGCCACATCAAGCTGGGGCTGGGAAGGAGGGGGGTCTTTCCCTCTCTCCCATGCCACAGCAGCCCCCGAGCTGGGGCTGGGAAGGAGAGGGGTGTCTCTCCCTGGCAGCCGCAGCCCAGGAGCTGGGGAAAGTCGCCTCTTTCTCTGGCCACCGCAGCCCTGCACGTCCCAAATTCCCTCCATCCCCTCTTCTCATCCTACTGCCCCCTCCCATCTATCCCCTATTTCCCCCAAGGCCACCACCTCACCTTACATGTGCATCTTCTCCAGGGTCCAGGCACCTAATTAGTGGAGCACACCTGTCTTCATTCTCTTGTGGCAGCTGCCCAGGCATGCACCTTGAAGACCACTTGAATGGAGCTCGGTCCACGGACCACAATTTGAGAACCTCTGCTTTATATTATTTACACTCCCTTTCTTCTCCTATTCTAGCTCACCTCAGCTTTTCCCTGACACACTTTTACACTTTTTCTGATTTTTCTTTCATTAAAACACCTTCCATCTCTTGCTCCATTTCCACCTCCTGGCTCTTTTTTCTACACCGACATGGGGAGGCTAAGACAAGATGAGGCTCACTCTGCAGCAGGTTTAGTAACAAAAATTATTCAGCTCATAAGCTCTTTGGAACAGGGACATTGTCTCTCAGTTATAAGCACCAGGTGCACTTAAAATAGCATAGAAAGCTACATATACGAAGCTGGGGTTCAAAGTAACCCTGGAATTTCAGTTTTGCAGCTTTAGAAAACACGCTCTTCTCTGATCCTCTTCTCGCCTTGTGTCTGATTGAAGTCTAACGTCTGCACTTGCAGTTTCCTTTTAAATGTGCCCCCACTACCCCAGAACACCTTGCTTTGAAGAAAAAATGTTAAATCGTCTTGATTCAGCCTGAGCCCATGCAGTGCACAGGCGCCACAGCTCTGCAGCGCCAAACCGTGCCTCTTGCAGAATCCATGTTCACAGAGGGAGAGAAAAGAACTCTGTGCTCTGGAGAAGGCTGTGTTCATCCATGCTTCCAACCTGGCACAGCAGCACGGTGAGCAGGACGAGCGCATACACACGAAAGGACAGTATGGCCTGGAGTAAATTAGTTACACTCAACCATCACCACTCCCGGGCTATAGCAAGGCTGGAAGAGGAATGTACGCAATTTAAAACCCTTTTTTAACATTTTCTACTCTCAGCTCTCATGACTGCTACAGTCAGATAGTATTTAAGTGGATGGTATTTGGGGGTTTATTGCATTGCAAGTTTCTACTTCCTAGAAGGCTGAAAATGTTTTGTGCTGGGGTTACAGACCCCATCCTGTGCATGAGAGGGGAACGGGGCTTAGAGCTGCTGCAAGGCAACAGCTGGACTAGCAGGTACCAGCCAGGGACAGCAGGCCTTTGGCAGTGGGAGCAGCAGACACTGAGTTTCCTCTATACTCAGCTCTGCCCCAGCTTCAGGTGCAGAAGCGCAGTATTGAGTGGGGCAGGCAGCTGCTGCGGTGAGGGTACCTCCTGCAGACCTACGTCTGGAAGCGGGGATTTCTCACACTCCAGGTCTCTGTGATTTAGCGATCATTGAGATTAGGAGTGGATAAAGGTAGAGGATCTCACCCCATTTCCCGCGGAGTCCTCCTGTCGCCTCAGGAGATGGCAGCTAAAATCAGGAGTATCCCAGGAAAACAGGAGAGTACAGTGCCATAGAATCATGTCCTGCTTGTGTTTAGCTTTATGTAGTGGTGCTGCAGACCAAACAACCGTCCTCTGCAAAAGTCATTTCTGTGAGGATTGTCATTAGTACTAACAGGTCATTTTCACTTCATTTTGGTAGAACTGGTGAAATGATTTCAGTCAACTGCATAAAAGGAAAAGGTTTTTAGTAGCCACAGACTTACAACCCTGCAACTCAGTCAAATCCCAAACTGAGAACACAGACCCAAAATGAGGGACACAAAAATAATAGCACAAGAAGTTTTAAATGAGGTTGGAATTATTTTATTTACCGCCAATGCTTATGCTAACGTCAGCTTCATGATTCAACATTTCCGATGCCAGTAATTTATATGCTACAGACAATGAGACATCCCAAGCTTCATAGAGTTGCCACTATTCAGCAGGGAGAAACTGAGCTATGCTTACATGTTCTGTAAACAAATTCAACCCCGCAAACTCAGCACAGGTGTAGAAATGGAAGTAAACAACTACATTTCCATGGATATGTTCAACATCTTTATTTTGTACTAACCATCATACCTGGCATCAAGACAAACAGAAGTTATATAAAGAAAGAGGATAAAAACATTAACGGAATTTATATTATGTGGTAGACTGTCAGGACAAAGGAGACAAGAACACAGAATGAATAACAGGCTTCTGAGAGAGAATCAGTTTAGACACAAATGACAGACATCATAACAGTAAAGTTGTGAAGAGACAGAACTTCAGTGGTTGTACTACTTATAAAATAACACATTCCTCACAAGTGCAGTGTGCTGTGATTGTGAACTAATTCATTATCTCAAACATTTTAAAATTTTCTTAAGGTTACCATTTATTTTTTAAAACCATACACACATACACATCCCTTCTTAAGATTTTCCTCATGAAAACATGAAGAAACACAGTTCATGCACAAAGAAGGTGAGATACACAACTTCTTCAAGCACTTCACATTATTACGTGGAACAAGAACAACAACAACAAAAAAAGTTCCCTCATAGCACCAAGAAGAATTTTAATCACAGTTATGTGTGTGAAGGAAAGATCAAGAAAGAATCACTATTCATAGCTGATTTTAAGGACATTTTTATACAGAATTATTACATTTTTTACCAAGCAATTAAATTAACCTTTCTGTTTAAAATAAAATTAATAGTTTTTTTTTTAAAAACACACTTCTATAAAAGAAAGTATGTTTTAATTATAAACTACAACTTTTAATATTTTTTTTGCATAGCAAATTTTCTTTAAACTTTGATATATCAAAAAAGCTATAAATGAAACCCTCCAAAATTATGTTCATAGACTCATAGGGCTGGAAGGGACCTTGAGAAGTCGTCCAGCCTCCTGCACTGAGGATGGCCCAAGTATACTTAAACCATCTCAGACAGGTGTTTATCTAACCTGTTCTTAAAAACCTCCAATGATGGGGATTCCACAACCTCCCTGGGAAGCCTATTCCAGATCTTAACTACCCTTACGGAAAGCTCTTCCTAATTTCTAACCTATATCTCCCTTGGAGCAGATTAAGTCCATTACTTCTTGTCCTACCTTCAGTAGACATGGAGAACAATTAATCACCACGCTCTTTATAACAGCCTGTAAATGCCAAAAATGATATGCCAACAGAACCTCTCACAAGTTTAACTGTGAACAGCACAGAAAACATCATTTTTATTTTAGGTTAAGCTCAGAAAAGTGTTAAAAATTCCATTAACAAGGTTCTAAGTGGCACATAATACATAAATGGGGTGGGGTGGGGTTTTTGTTGGTTTTTGAACGGTTTGAAACTATAAGCGGAGTGTGACATCCACAGCTGGCCCAGGGAACAAAGAACCAAATGTACTACTGCTAGACCAGTTATTCCCAAAGTAACCCACCAATTATATGATGTGCACTCTCCGCAACCCTAATCTGGTCCAGTACGGAGGGAAGGGGCTTGTAAAGGAAGCCCACCCATACGCACCCTGTAGCCGTGGCGTGGGTAGTAAACAGTCATTAATTGTCTAGGCCACAAATCTGAACATTCCTCCTCAAATTATAATTTAAAGTATAGTTCTATTCTAAAAAAAAAAATAAAAAAAAGACTATAAAATGGAACTGTGAGGTCCAATATTTATTGTCTCAATGATTTCAATATCAAATTTGCTCAGCTTATAGGTAAACAGTTTTCTAAATGCCAGTTCAGCAAACTCAGCATCGGTTTTGAAAATCAAACTGTGGTCTTTCATTGTCCTTCATCGTCACCAGTACAAGATTCTGCAGGTCAAATTCTGCTCTTTTAGACCTGTGAAACAAAAGTGCCTGCAGGATCAAGGCCTAAATTTGGCACAGGATTAAGTAAACTCAGAAATTTCTAATATGTACATGCTTAATTTTAAATCATGTGAGTGGCTGCACTGATGTCAGTGTTAAAGTTAAGCACCCATGTAAGTGTTCCCAGGTTTGGGGTTGCATTGTATCCAGTGATTTTGTAACCTGATTATCTGTGCAACTGGAAAATTTAACAAGGATTCCTATTAATGGGGCAAAAGAAGGAATAGACTCAAAATCCCTCTCTTTTAGTTGCAGGGCTAACAGGATTAAAATGTAGTAAAAACCTGTCACTAAAATAAACTGATATTACTCTAAATTTGCATAGGGAACAGAATAGCTGACTAAGAAGATCTGGTTTAATGCCGTTATTTTTCAGAGTAGGACTACACTTTAATTATACTATGTTAAGGAATGACCTCAAAACTTTACTTACTGGGCATTAAAAAAACCCAAGGTGCAAAATTTTATTACGCAAACATTAACTCTCCCTAGCCATCAAAAGCCATAATTCTTTAGAGTACATTAGAAACATTGAGAATGGCAGGGAGCCAATGAGACTGGGGGAAGGTCTCCTCTGCTCCTCCTCCCTCTCATTCATTAACCAATCCCAGAACTAGGAAGAAGCACTGGGAATTAATCAGTGGCAGCTCTTCTAATACAGGAGGGGTGCCACTGGCCAGCAGATCCTGCGGTGCCACCCATTGGGGCTAGCTCCTTTAGGTTCTGCAGCAACAATTAAATAATACTCTTCTGAGAACGGTGCCTGTTTTTGCTAACATTGGTATCTGACGTATGGTATCTCTAATATCACTCAATGATTCATCCTAGGATCTTCAATGAACCAGAAATGTCGAATGAAGTGGGGGAAATTATTTTCAGTTTATTTAAAATTTCTCTACTAAGTATCTCCTACATTCTTGTTTAGTGGGTACTCGTCACATAAATCAAGACCCAATTCAATTTTAAATTTTTGCTTTGCCGTTCACTTTCTAAACAAGTTACATCATCCCGAACTACTAGGTCATCAGACACTTAAATAGCTCTCTACACAATTTTGAAAAGAGATATTACTTATATAATTTAGAAGGGTTTTTTAAAAAAGTAGACAAGAGTCATTGTATGCTATTAAGACAAAAGAGACTCACAGGTCTACAGAGCCATTACAAAGTTAGGGCCCAATCCTGCAAAGTGGGAAAATGGTGGGACTCTTTGTAAGCATAAGGGTCTGTCTGCACAGAGTGCTTTCCAATGGCCTGGGTCCTAATCTGGTCATTTGAAAATGTTGCATATATTATAATGCCAGAGCTATGACACTATTCAAATATTAGTAACTCTGCTATATTAAACTGCTCTTTAAAAGATTTTTAGGACAAAAATAAGTTTACAATCTACATATTTTGGAAACTATGGGAGCAGAAGAGGAATGCCATTATTTTTAATTATGTTTAGATACTATGCAACAAATTAATCTACTCCATATATTAGGCAGCTTAATTACACAATATAGGGAGGGTTTAATTCCCAAACTGTATGATTTTCTTGATTCCTCTTTATTCTTTTGGCTTATTCCAGAGGGAATGACAAAGTGAAAAAGTGGTAAGATATCCTAACATAGATCACTCTGATACTTTCAAAGCTTGAAGAAACTAATGCTAATAGGATACTAAAAGTTTCAATAAAGACAGGTCTTCTATTCACTCTTAATTACTGGATCCAACATTTAAACTGTCTAGTAAAGATTATTCTTTATGCAATGCCATAGAAGTGCATGACAATTTATAAACATCACACATAGTCCCTTCCCCAAAAAGTTTATAATATAGGTTAAACTAGATATTCCATGACAGAGTGTTATCATAGAAAGGGGTGCAATATATCCTTCAATTATCTACTTTCAACTTATACGCACAGTATTTATGTTACAGTAATTCATCTTAATTTTTTAATTGTATTTTTATTAGGTTGGTGCAGGGTGTGGACAAACACCATAATACAGTGTACATTTTGTATACATTTAGTTAGATATGATTGTCTATATTTTAAATTTCATAAACTGGCCTAAGCTAGTAATTAGGTTTAATTCCAAAGTAGGAATTCCAAAATACAAAGCCTTATGCTACACATACCACTCCACCCTTAAGTACATTATAGTCTGTACCCCTATAAAGGATTCTTAATGTACGTTCTTATTAGGTTTCACATTACAAGTCATGGGCTATATACTTCAGCTGATCTGTTCAGACTCCTGTTCTGGTTGGGGAGCTCCTGTTTTCAGCTGCTTTCTGAACTGTTCCTGCCTAGCTGTTTACATTTCCTGGCTTGGAGAGCTGAGGAAACACTCAAGGCTGACTATTCTTGGTTAGGATCACTTGCTCTAGGAGTGATATTTATGGTTAGAGCTCACCAGGACCCAGCCAGGCGAACACTAAGCACAGAAACATATCCTAAAGCAAATGCACCCAATCAATCGTGGCCATAAACTTGTAGGTATGGCTAGAATGACAGGCCAGAGCCCTCTCAGCTAATGAGCGGGGGGGAAGCAGCAGCCAGAGCTAGGCACCCAGCTTGGGGAGATGCTGAAGCCAGCTACAAATACAACAATTCCTATGTGCCTGAAGTTCATTTGATGCTGCAGTCCTGTCAGAGTTAAGTTTTTCTCCAATTATTTTAAGGAAATTCATATTAAGCAAATGTGTCATTTTCACAGAGTTTTCAGATTTCCGAACCTTGAGCTTTAACAGCTATACATCAGTGAATAATAATGGAAAGAGTGTGATGTGAAGGTCACAATGACCACATTTAAGTACCTCACAACTGAGTTCTCCTGGAACTCCACGTGCATTGTGAGGAACAATTTCCTTCTGTGATGCTGAAGGCTCAGAATGTTGATGTTAGCAGGCCAGACATTTTCGTAAAGACAAAAGGAACTGCAGAACTGGTTGACATCTCACAGTGACTCCAAAGCTGGAGGAACTAATACATTATGACCCTTTCTAGCTTCACCAAAAGATATCCATTTGGGCTGATATTGCTCATGCTAAATTTCATTCATATCCAAGGCAAGTTGGAAAGCTCAACAGCATCCAATGAGCCATTTTTGAGTTATGCAGCTGCAAAATGTTTACGGGTTCCTGGTGTTTTAAACTGGCTCCAACATTTCCTTGCCAAATGAATTTAAAAATTCATAAATACTCACAGTTTAAGATGGTCCAATATGATTTTACCATGCTTAATATTAACATTTTTTGACTCTCCAGGAACCCTTGACTTCCTACTCAGGTTGTTTCTCTTTAAATTTTAATTCAAATTTTACATACTCTGTGCTTTATGCCCCCCGAGTGCACACTTGTCACCTATCAATTTCAAACTGTGTGTATTCTGGAGCACTGCAGACAGACTCATATGCTTGGCCTCTTCTGAAATCATATCAAAAGGTAGGAGAGGTAGTTAAGATTCACATTTCTTCTACCTTTAAAATAACATAGGAAAAGGCCTGTAGATCTGAAGTCCTATCTGTTGAGCTTCCATGAATCATACATTTAAAATATCTCATATGTATAGAAGCACTGTGTATTCTGGGGCATGCAGCCACAGAATGTGCAAAACTTGATTTAAATCTGAATAATAAATCTGAAACTGATTTGAATAATAAATGAACTGTGTTGACTCAAAAAACAGTCAACCTGGTCATTATTGTAGATAGCTCAATGAAGGCCTCTGCTCACTACGCTGCGGTCAAAAAAGCACATAGAAAACTCTCATATGAAGAGATTCAAGAAAGGAGATGAATAAGAGGGGACATAATTAAAAAAATGGTTTAGAGAAAGTGGATTGAGATGGGGAGAACAGAAGTTTCCCATAACACAAGAACAATGGGACAGTCAATGAAATTGAGAGGTAGGAAATTCCAAAACAGTTTTTCACACGTGTGTTTAAACTGAAAGTTGTTGCCACAGGAAATCTTTCAGGCCAAGAACTTAACAAGATTCAGAAAAACTGGACACTTTTGTGGATATCAATAATATCTAGACTTATAATTAACAATACATTTTGCAAAGAGAAATTTAAACGTAATGTTTCAGGATTTAAGCCAATCTCTAACCATTAGAGATCAGGATAAGTCCTAATGTTGGGGGACAGATTATTTCACCTCTGCCTTCTGGCAGAGCTTTTGCACCTCTCTCTGAGACATCTGATCATGGCCATTATCTGAGACAGGATACTGGACTAGGTGAATCTGGGTGAATGAGTGATCTTCCGAGTTCATTTCTCGAAAGTCAAATCCTTTTGGCATCCTCCTCCCTATTAATGACAATCCTGTAACCCCACTTCAAGTTCTTCTAATCCCTCTTCCCAATACCAGCGGTCACCCTTCAGACTGTTTCTCCTTGCAACCTAAAAGATGCTTTTCTCTAGGAGGCCACCCCCCCACCGGCAGGGGCAGCAAAAGAGGAGGCTGACACTAAGTCTTTGCACTCAGAACTCACACCATTTATAGTTCCAGCAGTAACCTCACTAATCTCTAACTCTAGTATCAGGGGGTAGCCATGTTAGTCTGTATCTACAAAAACAGATACAAATCTGTGAAATCTGTTAGTCTACTAACAAGTATTTTACTTTATACATATAAAAAAAATAGATAAAATGACCACAATAGCTACCAAAGATATGCTACTGAAGTATAACGCTATCAAGCTGCAGAGATGGTCTAATAGGCTGCTCCGAGATTGCCAGTTCAAGATGTGGCAATTTTAAAATTCTCCTTTATAATTACTTTAAAAAAGAGAGAGAGAGAGAGAGAGAGAGAGAGAGAGAGAGAGACATCCGCCTAGATACAAAATCTATATATTAAAAAAAAACAAAAAAAAAAAAACACCTTCTAATCTTTGTGTAGGGAAGCCATCAGGATATTTATGCAACATGCAGCACTGCCCTCTGGCACTTCCCTGCAGAAATTAATTGGAAGCTCTCAAAAGCAATCGCAGCCAGTCCATAAAGTACTGCTGACCCGACTGCCTGATCAATGCTATAGAAAAACCAACACTTCAGCAGATAAATACATTACCAGAACAGAATAAAAATAAAACAAATGAACTCCAAAGATTAAATCAGATTGTTTATTGTAAACAGGGTAACTCTAGCACTCTGTCATACTGGCTGTGTCACATGCACCCAATTACACATCAACTGCTCAAAATAGCACTTGCAAAAATTACTGCTATCTAATCATTTATGGTTTGTTACATAAACTTAATTTAACAAGCATTGAAACTGAATTACAGTGTATTCTAGGTAGTCTGTTATTGCTTGTAGACACTGCAGCTTTGGATCCATTCAAATGAATCCATTAATATGCCTGAGTTAACAAACTGTACTGCTATATCAAACTCAGAAACTGTAAAATGCTGGAGAACACTTAAAAGCAATTAAAAATTGCTGTCACGCTACATGAGTTACCACTTTCACTCCAGAACTTAAAAATACTAAATGTTCTTTTTTGGAAAAAATGATTTGTGGTACTGTGTTAAATAGAACATCACTCCAATTTTTATGTATAGATGTGTTTGTTTATGGGGGGCCATATATATATAAATTGTTAAAATTTGAGTTCACATCACTTTAATTATATTTTTTTTATACAAAATAGAGGCTGTTTCATTTCTTTTCACCATAAAAGAGTGCTACATTTAAATACTAAATCCCAAAATATATAATTTGTATAGTGTGCAGTCATTTATTTTTAATACCTATAATACAAATAATCTTAACCAAAATGAAATTATAAACAAAAAAATGCATTATGGGCAAAGAAAGCCATAATGTGTGAAACATTCATGAAGAATATGGTAAAGAGTAAAAAGTAGCAGCATTTCATTTTTTTCTATAGTGTATTTATATTTTTTCCTTTACACTAGAGAGAAATGCTATTGGCCTTCATTGACAACAAGTAAACATCACATGGAAACAGCACATTTTCAAAATTATTCTTTGTAAACAATTTATGCTGTAAGCCTTTTAACAGCATTTAAGTTGATAATATTTATTCAATTAAAACAGCATTTCTTGGATAAATACAAACTCAGGCAAGTGTATTACAAATGTAAACACTTAAGCATGCATGTAATGTTACTCATGTGAGTAATCCCACTGAAGTCAATGTTTTGCTTTATTCATGTGAGTAGTCCCATTAGCCTCAAAGGGCTAATGGGAGGGACTACTCATGTGAGTAAAGCTACACATGTATTTAACTATATGCAAGATTAGGGCCAAAGGTTCAGGTTCTGTTAATAGTGGGCAAAGTCTCAAAGATGTCAATGGTATTTATGGTATTAAGTGCTATGCCTGATAATAAGTGTCCACATGATTAGGTCCTTAAGTTTTCAGTGATTAGCACATCCTGCCCTGCCTAAACATGTACAGTAAATTATACACATTCAAAAGGCAAGATAGTTGAGTAATGTAACAAAATATTTTAAGACTAAAAATAACTTTTAAAAATCTTTTTTGTACTTTATGGCCTAATCCTGCCTTCTTTACTGAGGCAGAACCACCAATGAAGTCACTAAGCTCAGTAAAAGGTGAAGAATTGGATTCATTATATATTATTCTGGTATTTTCTTTATAAATTAAAATTATGAATTATACATGTGGCTACTGTGTTTCTGTGCTGATCTTGTGATATAACCTGAATTAACTAGAGTGTTGTGCTGCTGTTTTGTTTTGAATGTCCGAATGTCAGAAAAAGGAGTGTGAAGACTGAGCATCTAAGCCATGTAGCTTTATACGGGAAACTCAATTGATGCATTCATGGGGCCAAACTTGACTTGATCTGTGCTTATGTCAAAAACTGAGGCTGTGATCTAGTAAAGCACTTATGCACATGCTTATAGTTATGTACCTTTTTAAGTGTTTTGCTGGATAGAGGCCTAATATAACAATATACTGAGCAAAAAAACACTGGCGACCTCATCCAGTTTATGAACTGGAAACAAAAATGATGTCAATTAAAAAAAAATGTATTATTCAACCAGAAGGAAACAACTCAGAGCAACCCTGAGAAATTGAATGAGGTATTAACAATCAAGAGACAAGCATAGCACTCACAAAAATAAGATGGACTACCCAAGTGTTTCCAGCATTTTACTAGTTTGAATATAAAATGTCCCCAAATTTGTATATAAAGATTAAAACCATGCCAATATATTTAATTACTCTTCTTCTGTTAAAGACAACTCCCTTGTTTATTATTTTGTTGCAAAATTTCCTCTTTTCCACTGATCTACTTAAATCTTAAATAGAAAACAAGTTGGTTGCACTGAGGATCAATTAAAAAAAGGTATCATTCAACACTTTATCCTTCAAAAAATGTCAAAGCCTCCTTTTTATGAAAAGTTTTTCTCCTCCCTCCCCCCCAAAAAGGCTTAATACTTTTTTTTCCCTGAAAAAATTATTATAGAGCTATTTTCAATGGCCTTTTGCAAGAATAACATGGATATTTTAAGCAAGATCAATTTGGTCTGGAGGCTTCTTCAAATTCCGTTATCAACATGAAAATTTTAAGGGATATACTATTTAAAAAATATACTGCATCTACAAGAGCCTTTAATATTCTGGTTGATTTTGGTTTTCAACAGTTGTTTTGTAATATAAATGACACATGACTACAACTAATTTTCTAATTCTCTGTATCCCTATCACACCAGTAATGCTGAATGAACCAAGAGTGAATCAGGGACTCTCAGAATGGACAGGATTGTTTATCCTAATAATCTTTAAGATGTTTGTTCATAATGAAACCCCTTGAAATTGATCCCTTTGCATTTCTTCATCCATTGGGATTCTTCACAGTTTTGAAGCCATGACATTGACATGTGGTTTCACCAATGGAAAGAGTGGTAGACTGCGTTTGAACTCTGTCATATTTTGAATCACATCAGGCTGCAGAGAAGTTTATTTGAAAAAAACAAAAACACAAAAAACCTTTGCTTAGTATCAAATAAAACATGAGAAATTGCTCACTTTCAGATTTTATCACTTAATTGTTCTATCCATATACGCACAAATCCTGTTTGCTATATCAGTGTTACTATTACACTCACAACATAATAAAATGGCTTTTAAGCTTTGAACCCAATCAGAACTTTCAGATTTATTCTAAATTATTTCAGACTATATTTATAATACATTTATTCTATAAGTGTAGGGGCTCAGTATACAATTACCTACTTCCGTCTACTGCTTCTACAATGGATTAATAGGGACAAGGGCAAGTGGAAAGCCCAGAATAAAGCAGAAGTTTCCTCTTCTGTTTCAAAACACAGGATAAAATCCACACGTACAGAAGCAGGCAATGTGTTTGTAAAAAAGTAGAAGCTCTGAGACAGTTGTGAGCCTGAACCTCAATTTGTAATGATAATGTCACAGGCAGGATTTCAAACAGTCTGTACCCTCACTCAATGCCCATTTTTCTATACTATCAAATAATTTTTAGTATCCAGATTTTTTTTTTTTTTTTTTTTTTTTTTTTACCTGTGGCAAAGGGGGTGCTGGTGCCAGATTTACGTCATTTTGGCTTGGAAATTCTCCAACAACAGGACCTATTAAACAAAATTAACTTAGAAAGACTGCCGCTTCTAAAATATCTTCTCAAAGAAACTACTTTGTAAAGTCAGACAAATAGCTAAAAGTACAGTTTATGAATTTCAAGATCCCTTCCTGTAGTTTTTGCTTAGCAGAACCCGCCACCTAATTTATATTCTTAAATACCCCAATCAAAAAATAGTTAAGAGGGTTTTTAATAATAAATGACAACTCAGTCTGTTTTCCAACTGATTTGTTAATTAATTGGAAATAAAATCTAAATAAAATTATTAGTATGTGTATTTCAAGTATAGAATAATATGTTTCATATTACCAGTTGGAGGTTTATACATCTCTTTCCTCAGAAATGCCCCAATAACAGACTGACATTTCGCTGTTGATCAGAACAGTCTATTCCATTTCTACATGGACATACCAAATATGTATATTTTATTTTCCAGAGCAAAGTGTTTGCAGGTTTTTTTTAAATGTCTTGTTATTAAAAATAGAAGTTGTACATTTTAGGACATACCATTTTAACATAGCCAGACACTTCAGAATGGGTGAAGCAATCGCAGGCTCATCATCTTTATTGTGGCTGGAAACCCATAACTATCTGAATTTCCCTCAAATGAACTATTTTTAAATATCCTTGTGGAAAAATACCTTTCTCCAAGAAGATATAAACCTCCTTTCCAGAATTTGGTTTAATTGTGCATTGTACCTGTACTGCACAACACACTGCTGTATTGCACTATGTCTGACTTGAACAGGAATAAATTAAAAAAATTACGCAATACAATACTTACAGGAATCCATTTCCCTTGCAAGGACGTGTACGGATACCTTGTGTCTCCTGGGAGCATCTACTGCCAACATCTCCTGCAGAAAGCAGCAAGGTCAGTTATTCCACAACAGAATCTAAGTGACAGCTAGCTGCTATCAGGAAGGGAAGCCCTATGTTGTCTACATATTACAAAGGGATGGCAACCATTTAATGTGCAACTTTAGTGGTAATTAATGTTATAGTCAAATTTTGGTTCTTTGAACCCATGTTGGGCTTGTCCCTGGAAATTTAACCAAAGTTCCAGTCCTTCACAGCTCTTAATGATTTCAGAACAGAGCTGCATGAGAGATTCCGTCTTGTGAAGTTCAGAAGCCACAAGGAACTAGGGGTGAAATGTTGGCTCCATGGAAATCAGTGGGAATTTTGCCATTGATTTCTATGGAATCAGGATTACACACTAGATCTTTGGTCCTACAAAGTTTCTACAGAGCTGTTAACGGCAGAGCCCAGCAGCCTTGGGGAAGCACATCAATCCTGAGCACAAATGTCGAAGTCAATTGTCAAGTATCATGGGGTAGCCGTGTTAGTCTGTATCTACAAAAACAATAAGGAGTCTGGTGGCACCTTAAAGACTAACAGATTTATTTGGGCATAAGCTTTCGTGGGTAAAAACCTCACTTCTTCGGATGCATAGAGTGAAAGTTACAGATGCAGGCATTATATACTGGCACATGGAGAGCAGGGAGTTACTTCGCAAATGGAGAACCAGTGTTGACAGGGCCAATTCAATCAGGGTGGATGTAGTCCACTCCCAATAATAGAGGAGGAGGTGTCAATTCCAGGAGAGGAAAAACTGCTTCTGTAATGAGCCAGCCACTTCCAGTCCCTATTCAAGCCCAGATAAATGGTGTTGATGAGAGACACAAGCTTTCGAGCTACACAGAGCTCTTTGCCAGTCTCACTGCAAAATGTGAGGCAAATAGATTGTTTAGCATAAATGATCCAGGGATCAGTGCCACAAGTTCAACGGGGGCCGCGAGCAAGAGCGGGGCCGGGACTCCGAGCGGGGCCGGGAATCAGGACAGTGCCCCCTTTTCAGTGCCGGGGATCAGTGACCTGGCAACGTGGGTGGGCGCGTCATTGTCAGCTTGCCGTGGGAGAAAAATTGTTGGCAAATATTGGCATCATTCTTGGCTTGCTGGGGGAAAAATTTCCCGCAACTGTGCATGTGGTCCGCGCATACCTGATTGGAATCGACGTGAACAAGCACTTGAAGACGAAACATGTTTACAATTTCTAGTACTGGATACATATAGTGTTATTACAGTTGTCATGCTAATGTGAGTTGCAATACATGCATACAGTCGTGCAAATCATTGGGGCGGGGGAGCCATACCCCCATTAGATATGCAAATTCCCACTAAAATCATCAGGAGTTTGTAGATAAATAGTTCCACATTGACTCTTAACTGTAATATTAAGACATCTGGACCAATCATGTTACTTTTATAAGACAGGCATAAACATACTAACTTGTAATTCACACAAATAATCCCAAGCATATTTTCCTTTAGTGCCTATGTTTCTTAGTAATAAAGTTCTAAATATATGACTAACTTACCTTATAGAACTGTATGATATCGTCCTTGGTCAGGGTCTTTAGATACGCCACTTCAATGTTATCTGAACAATAAGTTTTAATTAAAACAAGTCTGCAAATAATAGTTAGTTATTATCATGATATATTTTTCAAAGTACTTTTCTTTCAAATTTAGACAGTGCAATTGACTGCAAATGACACGCTTTTCATTCTTAACTTACAAGCTACTATTTGAGTCTATGAAAAATAAATAGCAGTGGAAGCTTTAAAGAATTACACAAAATGAGCCCGTTTTGATTAAATGTGCTATAAAAGGCATATTATTTCTGAACTCCATCTTCAAAAAAAAAGAGTGAATCAGATTCATAACAGATACTGATTTTATAGATGGCTTTTATTCACATTTATTATACTTAGGTAACCTTTTATTTAGGAAATAGCAAGATGGCATGAGTTTTAAAATATATAATAAAGAAAATGTGCGTGGTCTTTAGTGTGCAGTGTGGTCCAAAGTGAAAAGGAAGGTCTTAAAAATTAGTTTTGCAGAGGAAGTGACTCAGTAGCTATAGTATATTACTAAATACAGATACATTTAAAGGTATGCAAGTCCATTGTATAATGCCACTATAAAAGTGTAATTATTACAGAAACACAGAGCCTACCATAAGGGGCAGCATAAAAGAAAGAGCAACCTTCAAATGAGGAGACTTGTGGGGCAGGAGGATCCAATTAAGAATTAAAACATACATGACTAAGAAGTCAGAGGCAGATTGGCATTAGTCCATGGTGAGTTTTGAAAAACAGAATGGAATTTTTAATTGAATTCAGAGATGATGGGAAGTCAGTGAAAATAACTGAACAGATGTTGCCCTGGTTGGGATGGTGATAAGTAAACATGGGTGGGGAAAAAAAAGTTAGATAACAAAGATGATTCAGACTTCTAACCTTTAGAGGAAAGTTAAGTTTGAATCACGTGGTGTGAAAGAGTAAGAAACATGGGACAAAGAGAGGACTTTTTTCCCCTTTGCATGAGTTGACTAACTTCTGTTTTTGTCAATTCTAGTTACACAAAAACCTTCTACTAAATTTTTCTAAATCAATGTAGGTGGATGGGAACTAAAAAGGATCAGGGAACAAGTCAAGGGAAATAAAGAACTGGGCATCATCTGTATAGAAGAGATGATCAAGGATAAGGTTACAGATAGCAATCAGTCATCCTGGAGAGAGAAGATATATGAACAAGAAGGCTACGGATGGAGACATCTGAGGCACTGGAAAGCAGGACAGAAAAGGTGTAAAGCTTCTACCTGAGATGAAAAAGCAGCAGAGAATAGGAATTTTCATGCTTCTCCCTACACCTGGAATGACATCTCATTGCCAGTATATTTCAAAAAGTGTTTTCTGAAAGTTGTACTGAGGCCAATGTATAGGACACTACAGGAGGATACACGGTTAAAGCAGTTTCTAATAGAACACTGACTACCCCAACAAAGCTGAACTTGGTATTGTGACAGGACAGCATGTTGAATGGAAAGCAGTGGAAAAGGTGGCCACAGAGTGTACAGATCATGTTTCTCAGAACCTTAGTAAATAAAGGAAGGTTGGAGACTGTACTTCTGAGCAGTAACATTCAGACACACATCAAATATAAGGCAGAGTAGATCTGGCCCTAAAACGGGACAAGTCTTTTATTTGAGAAGATAATATATGTTTTTTTTTAACTGTCAAAATGATTTATCATTTGTAAAAAGTTTACTTAGTAAATAGTGAACAAAGCCAAAATCTAAACTAGAATATTCCATTCCTTTTCTTTTTCTCTTTACCTTTTGGGAGGAGTGGGAGAGAAACATGTTTTTTATGGCAAAACCAATTTAGCTTTCTCTGTTTCAAGATGTACAAAAGTAGTAATACAATACTCTATCTAGCTCAGAATATTTCAGATAAAGATTATGGACTTGCTGGTGAAAAGAAAAAAATAGTTTAAAAGGATGAGCCAGAAGATAATATTGAAACATTTGATATAAAATTATTTTTAATTCATTTTCAGTGAGAATACTATTATTCTCACCCTAAACACTTCTCCTGTAATGTTTGTAACCTTTAGAATATAAGATTAAATCTTACAGTGACATCTAGACCTGCTCAGAACAGACAGACAACATGGTGGTTCAGACACAAGCTGTGGCCTACACTAGTGCTCCCACTGTTGCTAGCACTAGTAGAGCTGCACTGGTAGCAGAAACAGTGGGAAATTTTAGCGGGAAAAAGCCTATTATAAAGGCTAAGAATATATGCATTGTCATAAGGACTATGCAAGGTAAATATGACTGCACCTATCACAGGCACTAGGTGCACATGTAGTACAATCTTTAAAAATACATACAAAATAATTCAGGCTGACACAAAGTCAATATATAAAGCCTATCATATATCCAATCCTTTAACACCCTTGGCCTACTTTATTGGCTCATGGAACTCTGCAAAAAGAGCTGAAGATCAATGAACGTGGGCTCTGTCCAACCAACGGGGAGAGTAAATTTCAGAGCATAGGATCCTCCACTATGAACGTCCCCTGACAAATACTGCAAACTCAGGTATCCTATTGGATATCTCCCAGGATAGAAAGAAAAGACTAAAAGCACTCACACCACAAAGAAATGGATAAAATTATGCACAGAAGGCAAAAGATTAGGTCTCTAATAAATTCACTCCTATTCAGTGCAGCTGTAGTTGTAACCAATTTGCAATCAAATGTTACTTTTAGAAACAAGTGATACAGAACTTTTTAAAGATACTTACTTATCTGGGCCTACAGTGTTAATATCAGTGTGTAACCTGTAAGTTTTCCAGTTGAAAGAGAAGCGTTACCTGCTCTCAGCTCTCTCCTTTATATAGCTGCATTCATTAATAGCCTGAACTGTCCTAATTAAATTGTTAAACATTCTAAATGGAGTCCCTTGTGTGGTTTATAATATATTGGGTGAAATAGTGCCTGTTAAATTCAACAGGAGTTTTGCCATTGACTTCAGTGAGGCCAGAATTTCACCCATTATCTTTACTGAAAACGTAAAGTATATTTGACTCCTCTTTTTTTCTTGCCTTTCAAGTTATCTACTGTGTCCCTGAGAGATTCCTGGAGACTATTTCTGTGTACATTTCTGTGACAAGCGGATAAGAGAAATGCAAGAATTTTCAGTTATTAAAATCTGTTATATATTTAAATACAAGTGAAAGTTACAGTATGTTTCAGCACTTCAGCCCTCAATTTCACATTTTCATCTGACAAACAATTTTCTGTTTTTCTTACCTCTGTCAAAGTTATACTGCTGGGAAATTATTTCTCCCCAGTATTTAGCACACTCTGCAGACAACTTCTTTGGTTTATCTAGACGACGAATTGCTAAAGCTTGGATATGTTTCTGGAAGGCCTCCTCTGACATGTCTTCAATGCATTTCTCCATGGTTTTTAGGAAAGCTTCAACCCTGCTTTCCAAGTAGTGCGGTTGTTTTTCTGACTGAATAATAAACCGCAGTCCTTGTATGCCATTAGCCCGTCGGGGACCACTGAACACAATGTAACCTTGACAAAAGAGAAAAATTGCAACTGGTTAACTACATCTATATCCAGTAAAAATGTTTCAGTTTGCCTCCTCTTCAATGAATGCTGGTTATTAACAATGTAGGATACCGTGAACATCTGTTCCTTATTTGTCAACAAGCAACACACCCTGTCCCATATTTTAGGAAGTTATTCAAAGTGTCACACACTAGAACTGAATGTATGATTTTACATTGTGTGTGATTCCATGAATAAAACATTGCAGGGTTCAAAAAATAGAAGCTACATCTTGTATTTTTCAAAGTTTTCTTTTATTTCCCTGAAATGGATGTGGTTGCCCTAGAGAAGAGAAAAAAAAAAGAATGAAGAAAGGTTGTTTGTCATTATTAGTTTCTGATACCCAAATAATAGGTGTTGTTATATTGAGCATTCAGAATAATTACTTAGATCTACTATTTAGATCTAGTTACTACTTCTCTGTTTTATAAACTTATCACACACACACACACACACACACACACACAGCAGCAGAACAGTCTCATTTTGAAGTAATTTTTTCCATGTTAAACCTTCACCACTGATGTTTGGTTCAACTGTGTGCAATTTATACACAGCAATGCACTGAAATGATTTTGGAATTCATTCTACAAACTATAAAAAGGAATTTTACTAAGTGGTCCTATTCATTTATCACAATGGTTCTCAAACTTTTGTACTGGTGACCCGTTTCAAATAGCAAGCCTCTGAGTGTGACCCCCCCTTATAAATTAAAAACAACTGTTTATATATTTAACACCATTATAAATGCTGGATGCAAAGCATGGTTTGGAGAGGAGACTGACAGCTTGCAACCCCCCATGTAATAACCTCGCGACCTCCTGATGGGTCCCAACCCTCAGTTTGAGAACCCCTGATTTATCAGTTCCTGTAGCCATGTTATGGTTAACATTCCAGCAGTTGTTTCCTCTATAGAGCTGTACTACTCTCTCAATGTATTATATACTGAAAAATATCATTATGGTTTAAAACTTAAGATTCTCAGGACAGAGGAAGGCCAGTGATCCTTGTTGAAATCCATACAAATAGGAAAATTCTTAGTAAAATGATCAAACCTCCAATACTTGGCTAATACCTCTATTACACATAATGGCCCCCCCATCTATAACATTATGCAGCCATACAGACCTGTGCCTAGATACTAGAAATGTGATCCCTTAACTGTTCATGTCCATGTTTACATAGGTTTAAGTTAAAAGACCAATAGGGTTCTAATAGATTTTTTTATATCTCCAAATTAATATTCATTTTGAAAGCTATCTTTTCCAAGTTGATAACTTACATTATATTTTAATACTGGGGGGCAAGCGGGATTTACTCAAAGTGTTTACTCAGCCTAGCAGGGCATTTTGTGCTTGCTATTTTGCATTTTCATGCAATCCACACACCCCCACCTCCACACTGCTTACATGGTTGGTCACTTGTCCTTCAAACATAGCATTAGTTTACCTAAGAATAGGATCCTTCATAATGAAAAGTTCTATCAACATATAGCTTTTATTGTTGTTATTACAGTAGCACCCAAAATTTACTATGTGCTGTACTAAGGAGGATATGGATAAAGTTCATGCTCCAAAGAATTATTTGTAGATATTAAGCTAAAAGTGATTGTTTAAGGTATGATTTGCAGCCTGGCATGCCATCTAAAAAAAGACCATTCCATGTGTAGTCTGTGTTGTGGAAGAAAGGGCAATGACAGTTTTGGGAAAGGAAGAGTGGTTTTACTATTGTAAACACCCACCTAACAGAGAGGCAAGTTTAGTGAATGCAGTTTAATGAACTCAGCAAGAAGACTGTGAGGCTTCATTTTTTTCATTTTGCTGCAATTTGATAATTTAAGCTCTCTCTTGTGTGGTCGTGTCTCTGCCTAATGGAATAGCAGCCACTGGATAAAACACAGGCAAACAGTGGCTCTGTCTCTGACATGGGAGAGGAATCCGAGAGTTGTAGAGGCATTGGTGAAAAATTTCATTTGAATTAGCTCGGATACATGTGCAGTCACATTGTTACTAACCATAGGTCAAACCTACGGCTTTGTAAGCATTATTGCTTACCACTTCCCAGAAAGGCAGTAAGAACAGGAGTACTTGTGGCACCTTAGAGACTAACAAATTTATTTAGGCAGTGTCACTGATTCTCAGTCAGTATTGCTCAGTTTTCTTCTGGCAGTCATTTAGCTTTGGGAAGCTGATCTAATAATCCCATCCTCTCCTGTCATTCACAGCTTTAGATGAAAGAACAGGGGTACTTGTGGCACCTTAGAGACTAACAAATTTATTTGAGCATAAGCTTTCGTGGGCTACAGCCCACTTCATCAGATGCATAGAACGGAACATATAGTAAGAAGATATATATACATACAAACAACATGAAAAGGTGGAAGTTGCCATACCAACTCCAAGAGGCTAATTAATTAAGATGAGCTATCATCAGCAGGAGGGGGGGAAAAAAATCTTTTTTAGTGATAATCAAGATGGCCCATTTCAGACAGTTGACAAGAAGGTGTGAGGATACTTAACATGGGGAAATAGATTCAATTTGTGCAATGACCCAGCCACTCCCAATCTCCATTCAAGCCCAAGTTAATAGTATCTAGTTTGCAAATTCAGCAGTTTCTCGTTGGAGTCTGTTTTTGAAGCTTTTCTTTAGATGAGGTGGTTTCTATATAGCCAGTAAGACACCATCTTTTTCTGGAGTGAGGCAGTCTTCAAATATTTCAGTCTTGATCTTAAAAGTTATGCTTTTTTCATCTCAGTTTACCTTTGTGAACTGTATAGTCTTTGGGGTCTCCATTAGTTAAAATAACTTGTTTACCAAATGTCCTTTAAATGGCATTCAGGGAGCAGGGTAGAAGCAGAGCTATAGAAAGTTTATCATCATACTTATCCTTATTTATTACTGAGATATGGAGGATCACTCTGGGAAACTCACCTAACTGTTCCTTAGTACGCAGAGTGTTGAAGCAAGGCTCTGATATAATTTGACAGAAGAGCTCCAAAAACATATTCTCAGAAGTACTCTGCATATCTGTCTGGTAATATATTTCTATGCCACAGTTGTTATGAACTTCATTCCTCTGTTGATAGACAAACCAACCCCCTAAAAGAGAAAATTAAAGTAAAGTAATTAGACTCTCTCTCATACACACACCTTCCCAAATAGAGTCCAAGTAGAAAAAACAGACAGTCTAGCTGCAGATAGAATCTGATTACAAGAAAAAGACAGATTCAAAGCAGATCTTCTATTAATAATCAGGCAACCTGTTCACCAACCTGTGGGAGAAAGACTTTTATAGTATGTTCACAAGGTTAACAAATCCTAGCTTGGCGAGTCACATAGGTAAGTGAATTCCAAAAGCCAAGAGTCCTCGCAGAGAACACCGTGCCGATGCCTCCTCTCTTATAATGATCTCAAATGCCTCTGCTGATTTCCCACTGATTAGACTTGGAGACTACTGCATCCATCATATCCCTACCTAGAGGTGGTCCCTATGGATCAGAATTGAGGTACATTTGTGTGGTTGGAGGAGAAGCTTGCACTGCCTCTCCCGTGCTTTGTTTGTTCTGTAAACAGAAGACTTCAATTTCTACGACAGTCAATCCAACAGATTTATAAGCATTAAAAGTAATTCAACAAGTAATACCAATAGCTTCTTTGGTACAAGGCATTTCCTATAGGCTAATGATCAGCTAGAGATTATGGCTTTTGGCTGTACATTAGCTATCTATTCGTACATATTCTCAGGAATTGTCCTCAATCTCCGTAGTAATTATTGCTTAAATCTTGACTTTTTGGCAGTGCACAAAAAATTGAGTACTATAAATAAATTCTGTAAAATCACCCTACGTTAAAAAATAATCAGCTATTAGACATGGCAAGAAGTTATTTGGATAGAAACTACACTTTACTCAATGAAGCGAAGGCAGCAGCACATCATTGAGTGTACAAATGCAAAAAAATGAAAGTTGTTCTCCAGGAGCTCTGGTCATTCAATGTGGACATTAATACCTCATACAGAATGAGGCAGGGCTCTCACTGACTGTGTAGAATAAGGAAGGGCTCAGATTATATTTCACATGCACCTACACACTAAACGTAAAATTTGTGTCAATTAACATATGCATGCATGTGCAAAGCAAGGAGAATGTTGGCACGTAATTAGAAATATTATTATACTGTACCAAAACACACTGCAAATGCACAAAGTACATTTAAACCCTTTTAACCCTGTCAAAATGTCAAGGTTCCACACCAAAACCCCAATACACTAGAGCTATTAGAAAGAGAGAAAGAAAACTGCACAGCAGTGTCGGTCCTGACGTGAATAATGGCACCAGAGCGCCCTATTGTACTGACACCAAAGGTGGTGAATGCTGCCAGGGAAGCATGTGTGGCGCCAACTGCAGAAGAGGTTCCTGGCACTGTGGTCCTCCAATACCAATTCTGATACCAGCTCTATCCCTACTACTGGAAGAGGAATGCTGGGATGTGGTGCCAACAGGCATGAGGGTTCAGTGGCTCGCTATAGATGGCACAGACCTGGAAAAGTCCTAGACCAATGGTGAGGTTGGGACCAAAAGGCAAAGGAGGTATGCGGCTGCCTGGTACACTGATGAATAAACACAGTCTGTACTGGCATCTCCCTCATCGGTAACAGACTCAATGGATGCCCGGGAGTGGTTTCTGACCTTCCCACTCAGTACCGGGGAAGGGTCACAGGCACCCATGCCTTCCTGCCCACCACCATCAGCTCCATCTCAGTCTGCGCTTTTCCTGAAGGAGGCAGAAGAGTTACCCAGAGAACTAGAGTGGTCGTGGCTTGTCTTATGTGACATTTCATCGGCACAGTTGACAGGGAACAGTTTCTCCACCTCTTCAGAGAGGCACCTGCTCCCACACGTGAAGCAGTCGCAGTTTCAGAGCCTGAGGGTAATTGTTGGCCTGATGAAGGCCTCTGTACCAGATCAGGCTGCATGGCCTGCTCGAGGGGAAAGTCCCAGGCCACCTGAGTCCTTTTATTGAACAATCTGCAGATCAAACAATGCTCTTTAAGGTGGTCCTTGCCAAGATAGAGCAGGCACCACGTGTGAGGAGCATTGTTAGAGATCGCTCCCCCACATGAAGGGCAGGGCAGTGTTTAAACCCTGGTGAAGGCATCAACAGAGAAAAAAACCTACTAAAGCTAACACCAACTACTAACTACCACTCAATACTAACTATATACAATAAACAACTATGCTAAATCTGATTGCAAGGATGTAAGGTAATACCACACAGAGCTCCGACTTCAGCCATGGGCAGTAAGAAGGAACTGAGGGGAAGGAGTCAGGGTGGTGCCACCTCAGATAGCTAGGGATGGGGCCACAGCCATGAGGCATGAGTGCTGTCCCTCTACAGGTATTGCTAGGCAAAATCTCTGGCTCCGGTGCACTAAGCACGCACAAACCTAATGGAATAAATGTCTGCATCCACTCAAAGAACAGTTGTTACTTTAATGTTATTTTGCTTCAAACTGCTGTGCAAGCCACTTCTGTATTCATCCTTCACATCAACACTCCAATATATTAAGCAGCTAAATACTATTTTATAGTTGTACAAAAAACAGTTACTGAGCATAACAGAAAGATTAATGTCACAGACCTACCTGTACTACTTTTCATATAATGAAATTTCCCATTTAATTCTGCAAGATTTACAGTGCAAAATCATTTGAAGTTGCTTTCTAGACAAACTACAGGTAATATTCACTTCAAAAGTCATTAGAAGACACCAGGAAACAGCTTTAAATTACTTGCTTTATAACATAGAAAAAATAATTCAACTTACTGTCAGGAAGCTGCACTTCTCTATATCTTACTAGCTGACTCGGAAGGAGGGGCTTTGTATGAACATGCTCAATGAGAGTGTCCTCAACCATTTGCATAATTCCTAATGCAGCCTGGGAAAGAAGATATTAATTTCAAGTTGTTTATTTAGTCTTTGACAATCCTAAATCTGGCAGCACACTGAAGGACCGCAGTTATTGTTGGTAAGATGAAAAATCAGAAATGGAAGGATGGAATGGTTAATTTAAAACAAAGTATAAGAAAGTGAAAAATAAGGTGGAAATAAGTGAGATTATTTTCCCTACATTAGTTTATTTATTTTTATTTTACTTATTTATTTTATTATCATTATTTATTTTATAGTAACCCAGTGCTACTGGCGAGCACCTTCAGCTACATTCATCTTTACACATTTAGCTAAACATTTTGGACCTATTCTTAATGTGCTCTCACTTTCTTACCCTTGAAGTATTTATCTGTGCAAACTTGGAAACTGCATACGTACTCCCCAATTTATATACAAATGACATTTTGTTAGCTGTTAATTTGGTTTCGCCAAGTCTTTCTATATCAACACAGCTATTCACCCCATTTTGTTACGCTGGTGGAGTTGGGACTGTTGGGATCAAGGCAGTCCCTTTTATATGGGGATAAAAAAAAAAAATCTCAAGATTTTTTTTTCCTGTTCCATCTGCTGATAAGGAGAATAGAAAAATAATTTTATCCAGCAGCCAGTGACAACTGATAACTCAGTCTACGCAAGTGAAATTTACTTGCTGCCAGATTAACAGTTGCAGGCCCGCACTTTAGGGCTGGAATTTTCAAGAGTCTAATGGAATCAGGCTCCAACTCCTAGTAAAAATAAATAAGAAGTTCCTAACGCCCTTAGGTGAATCCCTTCCTAAAATCCTAAATATTTCCTGTAGGGAGGGACAACACAAGTTTCAAAAGTACACTAGAGCATCTTGAGTAAAAAAAATTAGGACCACCATATTTTCTTATTCTTCAAATCTGAGATCCAGGTTTCCCAGGGAAAAGTCAACTAAAATTTTCTTCTCCTAGCATATGTTGGCATACAGAGATGCTGCAGGAAGCAGTTTTTAGACCCCAATTCAACAAAGCATTTAAACACGTGAGTAATCCTGCCCCTATTTGTCAAAGCACTTAAGCACAAACTTCAGTGCCACTGAAGTCAATGGAATTTAAAGCATGTAGTTTACTGTGTAGGGATGGGATGGGATGACTCACATGCTTAAATACCTTGCTGAGTTAGTGCCTTTGTGCCCACAAACACAGCACACATAATTAAGAAGTCAAAAAAGAGAGAGAGAAGGTATGTGAAGGTAGCAGACCAGCTGTTACCATTTTTAATTGAAAACTATAAACTTCATTTGTTCTTTCAGAAACTTTACCAGATTTTTTTCACTACAGTATACAACATACAAACATCAATACATGGCAATTAACATGACAGGAAATGCTGAAGTAACGTAGTTTGGATGCAACATTGGTCATAGTTCTAAAGACAGAGTAAAATTTATAGAAGTGCCTAATCGACTGTCCGTGAGACCTAGACTCCTAAGACCCTAAGCTAGTATTGAAAAAGAATCATAGAATCTTAAGTCACTTGGGCACTTTTGAACATTTTATCAAGATGCTCCAATATGTGAGTATACCCATAGACGTCGATTACATTGCTGTGCTTTAGTTATTAAATGTGGATGTTAATTAATATTTTAATTGAATAGTTCTTAAAATGATAAATTCAGATTTTCCTTTAATGTCAAATATAATTAGCTTTTTATAACTACACAATACAGTGTTTATTCCTAAGCAGTTCTAAAGTTATAGCCATTTTCAGTAAATCTACAGTTTCAACCTAAACAGCATCAAATACATAGGATATTTGAAGTTCAGGTGGTTTTATGAAAAATTGGTCTTTAAAAAAAAAAAAAAAAAAAAAAAACCACGCAGCAGGGATTTCAGTAAATTACATTAAAAACTACACTTTAATGAAAAAAGTCTTTAAAACCTGACTGTGATGATGGAGGAGGAGGGGGCGGACAGGGTGTGTGTGAACAATATGTATGCCAACATTTTTTAAAAGTCTGGCCTCACTTAGATGTGTAACTTCAAACAGCTTGATTGTTAAGTGCCATGGCTTACATGTTGAAAAGTATAGCAACTTATTACAAAATCTGCTTCAAAATTCTATGCAGAAGCCCAAACCTCTTACTTTGTTCTGCCATGTAAACTCATAACACAAAATGGTTTCTTGCAGAACACCTGCAAAAGATCTCTAAATTTATGAAGGAAAAGAAATGGAAAAAAAAGGGATGAGGGAAATATAGGAAATTTCAAGGCAAAGCCAAAATAATATGTATTCTACTCTAGAAAACAACAAATTACCACAGAATATTTATGCCACGGTGTCACTGTGAGCACCATTAGCCTACTATTAAGCAGAAATCAACACCCTATTGTGGCAAAATACAAACGTCAGAATAGAAGTCTAAGCAGACAGGTAGATTGCAAGGAGCTCAGAAGAAGCTTGCAGTTCATTTCTGATCACCATGGTCTCCAAACACATAGATGCACCATATGCAGTGATGTATATTTTTATCCCTCCAAAAGCCACCCACACGACTGCTTACAGAAAACATCTTTTTCTCATGATTGGGTCGCATAATACATGTCAGCACAATACAGGCCTCGGTCCTGAGTAATTCTGTGGTGCTTTATAGAGGAATTTAATCACATCTTGTTCACATATAGAGGGGGTTAGGAGGAAGATGGGATTATTCTTTCGTTTACATTTCCACACAAAAAATGTAAAAAAATTAAAAAACAACTTTCCTGGAGCTCTTATTTAAAGCTCCAACTTTCTATATCCTATCCTTCTGGCTCTTTCCCTCACTGCTGCTGGCCACTTCCCTCTCCACGCTCTCACTGCTGACCTGCAGTGTTTTAAGATACGATAGTCTAGTGCTAGTGTACTTTCCACTAGACTAGTATAGAAGCACGTCTGTATCACATTTATCCAAAGATCTGAGTGCATTTACAAATACTGCATGTAACAATAGCTTTGTGAGAGAGTTAAAATATTAAAATGGCTGCATCTATTCCCATGGGGCTGATATAGCAGCATTCCCAATAGTATCATGACAGAAGTGCAACTCATTAAAGTTTTAATGAAGGACACATTAAATAGTCTGTGCCTCTTACTAGCAGTGCCCTCTTACTTTCACAAGGAAAAGGAACTAGAACTCTGATTTATGGACCCACACACCTTAGCCTTGTACTTAATGCTTCACTTTGAAGGATTCTGATTTTTTTAAACTTTGCTAGTCAGCTGAGTCACATGTCTGAAGCTTGTAAATGGAAAACCAGGAGCTGTACCACACAGTTACTTTTGCAGTCTAATTACTTACTGTAATGACATGCAATGCAGACTTTAAACTATTTAGATCATAAACTGTTTTCTTACAGTAAATCTCAAATACCAACATTCAAAGGGACATTGAGCCTGACAGGCAGCAGACAAAACATCATCATGATATACTTGCTGTAAAACAGCTAAAAATTAAGTGAAGACTATGAAATCATATTTGGCAAAAACTGATTTAAAACTTTGGACGATTAACTAAACCCTTGGTTTTAAATCCTGTTTTTAAATACAAACTATTTCTATTAAAGAAAATATCAGACCTGTTTTGTTATATTGCCATGGAGAAGAGCCTCGATGTGTAACCGTGACAACAGTTGAGATATAAAGGCCTTGAGGCGGGGAAGAGTGACATCTAGAATAGATAAATAGACAGTTAAATCAATCACATGATTTTTTTACATTACAGGGAATTGACCTCGTCTTCAGCAGATATGATCCGTTTCTTGGAGAAAAGGGAAAATCATAATAGTCAAAAGCAATGGATTTTTCCTTAAAAATTCATTGTTGGAAAGTTTCCAGGTTTAAATATCAGCACTTATTGCATAGTTTGCTTTGCTTAGAATTCACTTAGCATCTGACCCAGATTCCACTAAGAAAAAACAACAACAACAATCCTGCTCTCCAATCATGCTGAACACACATTCACTCTCCAGAGAAAATAGTTACCATCATTTAGGTGGGACTGAGAGATAAAGCTGTAGCTATTAACTACATAAAGAACATGTGGCTTACAATTCTCCTGGAAGTTACAGTACATTACTATCTAGACTAAAACAATTTCTGAACTCAAATTTCCGTTTTATAGTAATTAGCAATAAATCATGTAAATTAAGAATTATTTTGTGTATAATATATATACATACCTGTACATGCACACACACACCTGATTCTCATATTTTAAACACTTTTATAATCAGTATTACTCTTGTCCATAAAGCAAAATACAATTTACATATTAGAATCAATAGGCAGAATCAGCAGACTAAGAGACAGTCCCCTGGTATGAGCACTGACTTTGGAGTCAGGAGACCTTGGGTCCATTCACTGGCTCTGCCACAGACTCCCTGTGTGACCTAGGGAAAGTGCCTTATTCTTTCTGTGCCTCATTTTCTTATCTGTAAAATGGGGATAATAGCACTTCCCTATCTCTTACTACAACCCCAAAAACACACACCATTTCCAATTCTTTCCTCACCCCAAATCAATTATTAGTTGCTCTCACTTCGTTAGTCATATCTTCTATTTAAACTTTGTCTCCTGGAAAAGGCAAGGGGTCTCTTATTGTTTGTGTAATTAGTCTCTTAATTCTGACAAACATTTGTCAGCAGTACATAGGGCCAGGGTCATCTGGTAGTGGTGGTGAGGATGATAGTAGTAAAAAATCAAACCAAAAAATCATTGTCCCTCAAGCAGATCTCTAATGTTGCAAGACAGTTAGACTTTAACCTCTTTGAACAGTAATTCAGTGTTAAATTGCCATGTTATGGACACTCAGAATTAAACTTTAAATGGATTCTGATAAGGGACAGAAGTTAGTAAATATAAAAAAGGATCTGCAATTCCTAGGAAGAGGAAAGGAGTGTCCTTTATCAGGCTGACCCTGCTCTCGCTGAAATTAATGCTAGTTTTGCCACTGACTTCAGTAGGGCCCATTAACACTGTACAGACACAACAGAACAAAATATTTAGGGCCCCGTCCCAAAGCTACTCTGTACAGTCAGGCCGTGCACTAGTATAAAGCCTAGGGTTGCCAACCCTCCAGAATTGGCCTGGAGTCTCCAGGAATTAAAGATTAATCTTTAATTAAAGATTATGTCATGTGATGAAACCGCCAGGAGTAAGTCCAACCAAAAGTGGCAACCCTAAAGCCCCCTATAGCGTGTATAGAGGACTGCCTGCATGGAGCAGTTTTCAGGATCAGAGCCTTAAATAGTGGGGTGCAACAATATACAGTATAGTCAGCTTCTGACCATACTGGATTTTTCTTTCCCTCTAAAATGATTTTTCATTGGCATCTTTTAGAGTCGAATACATCAACCAAGAATGATTAAATAACTATCCTGCAGTACTACCCAGAAGCCTCAATCAGAAACAGGGCCTCATTATGCACTGTACAACCACAGAGGTATTCCCAAGAGTTCCTGTTGGAAAAGATTTATACAATTTGTTTTTAAATTTTGTTGCTGATATTTTTCTGGTAAAAGCTTTTTCTTGCAATAATTAAAGGGTATACAGTGCCCAATATATTTTAAGCCTGCCTCAGTAGCAAGTGTACAAGATGTGCACACTCACCTCTTTATAAATATCTCATCAAGGGAAACAGAGTGAGGGAAGGGCAAGTTCACATCTTTGCTCATGATAGCCTTCAGCTGAAAGCAGTATTTAGTAAGCCTTGTTTAATAGGGTGGTAAGATGTCTGAAAATTAGAAGATGGGAAGCAGCTATCAAAAGATAGAAATATAGGGCCAAATCCTGCCCACTTCACTAATATGAGCAGTCCCAACAAAGTCAAAACTTGCATGAGAAAGGCAAGCTAGATTTGGCCCTAATTTACATCTTTTGGAAGATTTGTTGGGAATGGTCCAAGGAGATAGTCACCATCTTCTTTCTGCAGACTGCTCCAACAGCAGCCCATTCTCATGTCAGGCCGGAGTGGGGTACTACATGTAAAGTTCACTAGCCTCTGCTAAAATTATAAATACATCCTCAGATTATTTTGAAGTTGTTGGTAATTTTTATATTTTAAATTACCCTCCCCAGTGAATATAGCGAGGGATCTGTTCTTCATTAAGGACTATTTGCATGAAAAGTTTGTAGGCTTTTTTCCAGATATTTTTGAGACAGCGGTCATCAAAAAATAAATACATAATTTTTAAAAAAATCTTAAATTCCCAAACTAAAATCTAGTAACTAAAAAAAATTAATAGTTTTTTCTCAAACTTTAAACACACCACGAGGCAACTGCTGTACAAATGTTGCAAAACATGTAGCTCCATTAATGTTGATTAAGTAATTACTTGTGAGGACAACAGACTATGTCCCCATTCAAAAATCGAAACTCTTAACTCTACTAAGGCTTGGTCTACACTAAACCCCCAAATCGAACTAAGGTACGCAACTTCAGCTACGTGAATAACGTAGCTGAAGTCGACGTACCTTAGCTCGAACTTACCGCGGTCCAGACCCGGCAGGCAGGCTCCCGTGTTGACTCCGCGTACTCCTCGCGGCGAGCAGGATTACCGGAGTCGACGGGGAGCACTTCTGAGTTCGATTTATCGCGTCCAGACAAGACGCGATAAATCGAACCCAGAAGTTCGATTGCCTGCCGCCGAACCAGCGCGTAAGTATAGACAAGCCCTAAAACAATACAAAGCTCAGGATTCTAAACATGACAAAAAAGTCAAAACAGGCCAAAATAGTGAATTCGGTAAAAGAAACAAACAGTTAAAAATTGGCAGGAACTCACCATCTAGAGCTTCTTTTAATTCATCTTTGGTCCAAGCAACTTCTGTCATCAACAGTCGGAGGTAATACATAGCATGCTGGTGAGGCTGTTCAGCTCGAAAGTTGTTAAGTGATCGCATGTACTAACAAAGTTGAAATAGGACGTTCAAGAATTACAAAACTTAGCTTCTGAATATAACAGCAACATCACCCTGAATTACTTGGCTTTGTATACAACACAAAATACCACATTCAAGATGCCAGCAACTATTCTACACTTTTGAGTAGCATAATACGGTAATTGGATTGAACTATGCTCATGATGATGCAGCTTTGCTTACATGATGAAACTAGCTTAGTTCCTAGCTTCTTCAATTTTGACAAAAACATGAAAGAGTACATTTTTTCATTAATTCATTATGACCAATATTTTTAATTATTCTAATCAAGGCCTATACATTCTGTGGCAACTATTACCAAATTCATTGCTAGCTGCAAATTATAACTAATTGTCCAGTGCCCTAGTCTCACACGGTCAGACAGAGGCAGGGGCAGCTACATACAAGAGGAACAAGAAAAGAATCTATCCTTGTGAGCAGGGCTGTGACAACTGTTCTTTTGTTCAGTTTGCATCCAGGCAAAATAAACACAGTCATCTCCTCAAACAGAAAGAATGAAAAGAGCAAGCTAACAGTCTTGGCAATGTGGGATCTACTGGGTCCCCATACAACCACAGGTAAGCATAGCCTCAATTTCACAAGAGAAAGTCAACTGCTTTTCAGAGGCCAGTGGGTAGGTGGGAAATGCAACCCCTGAGACCATAAGGTGAGAGGGCTTTGTCTGGACTGACAGGAAAAAAGAGCAGTATCTCCTTTAAGAGTTCCCTCCCACATGGAAATTGGGAGAGGGTGGAAGGCATCACCTAAGCCTGCAGGCAGGTCAGTAGGACTTAGGTAAGCCACTGGCCCCCTGCACACCTGCAGAGAGTATACAAACCCTACTCCCTCCAGCTGAGCCCCCTCCTAACCCAGGATTAGTTTAGGTCTGGATTTCCCCCCCTCCGTTATGGGCACTGTACTAATTGCCTCATTTGTGACTGGGAATGACTTACACCCCACCATGATCAATCTGGCAGTGAGGGGGAGTGTGAGTGTGAGTGTTTTTTCCTTCCCCATAGCAGCTCAGGGACCTGGTAGAGTAGATCAGGAGGTAAGATTCAAGATGTCACAACTTAGCAGGTGCCAGGTGTCCAGTGCAGCTACTCATTCCATAGGGGTCCAGTTCTGTGTAAAACTGGAATTTGAAGTGGATTTAGGGGAAGGCATCCCCTAAAGAAAAGGGGAAACAAGGTTAGGCCTCCAAGTGTCCGCTGCAACACAGCCCCTTAACCTTCATACAAGGGGAGGGGAGGGGCTGGAACCAGCGTTGGAGGGCTGATGGCACCACATCCCTTGCATCTTGTCTTTCTTTCTGTGTTTCTGGGACAAAAGAGGAAAAAGTTGGTGGAGACTGCCTTCCCCGTTTCATAAGAAGAAAGGAGCTGACCCTTTCTTAACATGGATGAGCTTGTGGGAGAAGAAAATGCAACTTTTCCTCATTAGATTTTGCTTTTTTTTTTTTTTTGGTTTTTCTTTTATATTGTTACACACATGGATATAAATACAATAAAAATTGTACATTAACACAAAATATGCAAAATAATGAAAAATAAATTCTGAGATAAAACTCCCCTGAGTTCTAGAGACATAAATGAGAAAATCTCTCATAATAAATAAAGGAAAATCCCCAAGAAGTATGCATCATAGATAATGTATAGATATATTTAGAAATTTCTTTGGGGTTTTCCTTAGTTTTAAATTTAATTTTAATCTGTTTTATGCTGCCACGTGTGTCAGTTTACCACAGTAATGAGATTCAACGTGCCACATATATATAGACCCTGATATTAGACTAAATCTTCCTTATATTTGATATTCACCTATTTGAATATTAAAATTAAAAGTTTCCTGTTACATTATATAATGCTTTCCTCTTATGTAAAAAACTCCAATGTAAACAATTACATTTCTAGACTGAACTAACAAAAGTAACAAAGAAGTTGTAACCTATTTCAAAAGTTTTAAAAAAAAAACATTTGTAAAATGCAGTATATGAATATGGATCACTGAATTTTGTGCCAGTTTTTACTTCCAGAATTCTGCATATCCTGCATATCCATGTACTTCATCCTACACCATGAAATGGGTTATGATCCCCTGGATCCAAAGGGGTCACAACCATCCCTCCTATCTATCCTATTTCTTTATGGCTAGGTCAGACTGAAATCCTAAAATCTTTTTCTTGTTGAAAATGGGATCGGAGTATAGAAAAGTTTGAGAACCACTGTTCTACTCTTTTTATAAATGAAAGGCATAATCCAGCAGTTACAAAAAGTTCACCACACATTTTGCCTGAATAAAGACTGTAGGGCCAATACTTTTGAAGTTGTACAACTGTCATTTAAATACTTGGCTAGAAGTTCACCCAAAACTGAAGCCAATAGCAAAACTCCCATCAACTTCAGTGGGCTAGGATTTCACCCTATACTTTTGGGCAGATTTAGCTCTCAAATTCCATTAAAATGTTCACATTTCACTCAGTCAATATATTCTGTTTTAAATTATCCCAATCACATTAAAATTCCATAGAGCTTACCGCTTCCTTGATAATTTCAAATCTTTTCTCATCAATCTCAAAGGTGGTCATTTTTTCAATGATCTTCTTTAACAAGATATGCTGCTTGTCATTATAACCTTTTACAGAAAGCTATGGAAAGAGTGCATAAGTTTCTTTAAATTTGAAAAGTCAAAGAGCAATTTCTAAAAAAAAAAAAATTTTTAAGTGTTTATAATGGCCTAAAACTCATACATCCCAATTAGAAAAAACACAGGTATTTGACTAAATCAATTTAAAATCAATTTTACTCACAAGGCGGTATAATATTGATGAAGACAATACTGTATGTCTTGGTGGTTTTACATGCAAAGGACAAATATAAATTCACTGTAGCTTAATAAAGAGCAATGTGTCTGAGTATAAACTAACTGTTTATTAGTATGAAAACAACAAAGAGTCTGGTGGCACCTTAAAGACTAACAGATTTATTTGGGCATAAGCTTTCGTGAGGTTTTTACTCACGAAAGCTTATGCCCAAATAAATCTGTTAGTCTTTAAGGTGCCACCAGACTCTTTGTTGTTTTTGTAGATACAGACTAACACGGCTACCCCCTGATACTTGTTTATTAGTATGGGCTCTAGTCAGTAAAGTATGTTTGAAGTACTCAAAAATGTTTTTCACTATGGACTTCTCATATTAGTAATAAAAACTAGCTTCCTAGTCTCCTCAAATGTTACCCCAGAAACCTATTTTCAACTCTATATTTAATTTTCCCTCATGACCCATAAATAAATATATTTTACTGGGATGGTAGTAAATAATATTAGGAGACTAGAGTGAGCGTGGACACCTGCAGTCATAAAAGTCAGTATGATGCTAGCTTACAAAACCCAGGGTGTTAGAATCATAGAATATCAGGGTTGGAAGGGACCTCAGGAGGTCATATGGTCCAACCCCCTGCTCAAAGCAGGACCAATCCCCAATGTTAGTCTCAAATGTTATAAGATATGGGTACCTCTATACAAAGTCTTGATAAGGCTGCATATGGGGTAATATGCACCTGGTTATTAATCACCTAAATTACAAAATGAATATATATAAAATACAAAGAAAGGCTACATAATTATTTCATGCTTTGAAGAATATCTGATGAGAAAAGGCTCCAAACAAAGGAAAATACAAGATGCAAGTCCTGTTTGCAGGAATCAAAAGGGGACACACACATTATGATCACAGAATCACAGAAATGTAGGACTGGAAGGGACCTTGATGGGTCATCTAGTCTAGTCCCCTGCACTGAGGCAGCACTAAGTATTTTCTAGACCAGGGGTGGGCAAACTTTCTGGCTAAATTGCCACACCTGGGTGGGGAAATTGCATACAGAGCCATGAATGTAGGGCTGAGCCAGGGTTGGAGTGTGGGAGGGGGTGCGGTGTGCAGAAAGGGGCTCAGGGTAAGGGGTTGGGGCACAGGAAGGGGTGCAGCAGGGGGATCAGGGCAGTGGATTGGGGTGCAGCAGGAGGCTCAGGGCGCGGGGTGCGGCAGGGGGCTCAGGGGAGGGGGCTCGGGGTACAGGCCTGGCGCCACTTACCAGGAGGACCCAGTTGAAGAAAACTGTTGATGCTTGCGACCCAACAGAACTGGGGATGAGGGGTTTGGGGTGTGGGAGGGGCTCAGGGCTGGCGCAGAGGGTTGGGGTGCAGGGGTGAGGGCTGCGGGGTGGGGCTGGGAATGGGGGGTTCAAGGTATGGGAGGGATCTCTCACCTGCAGGCACTCCCCCCCAACCGCAGCAGAGTGCAGAGCTGGTGCTCGGGGCGGGGGCAGCGCGTGGAGCCCTGTGGCCACCCTGCCTAGAAGCCGGACCCACTGCTGGCCGCTTCCAAGGTGCAGTGCGGTGTCCGAACAGGTAGGCACTAGCCTGCCTTAGCTGGGCAGCACCACCAACGGGACTTTTAATGTCCCGGTTGACGGTGCTGACCAGAGCCGCAAGGGTCCCTGGGTGCTAAGGAAAGTGACCCAGTGCCTTACAAGCCGCGACCCAGTACCCGAACTTTGAAAAACACTACCTTAGGTAATTTGTTCCAGTCCTTAACCACCATAAGGTGAGACAATTTTTCCAAATGTCTACCTAAACCTCTCTTGCTCCAAGATCATATGAAACGGTATCAAAAGCCTTACTAAAGTCAAGATATATCACATCTGCTGTGTCCCCCCCCATCCACAAGGCTTGTTATCCTGTCAAAGAAGGATATTAGGTTGGTTTAACATATGTTGAAAAATCCATGTTGACTATTACTTATCACTTTATTATTTTCTAGGTGCTTACAAACTGATTGTTTGATTATTTGCTCAATTATCCTTCTGGGTACTGAAGGTAAGCTGACTGGTCTATAATTCCCTGGGTTGTCCTTATTCCCCTTTTTATAGATAAGTACTATATTTGCCCTTTTCCAGTCCTCTGGGATCTCTCCCATCTGCCACAAATTCTGAAAGATAATCACTAATGGCTCAGAGATCTCTTCGGCCATTTCCTTAAGTGTTCTAGGATGTATTTAGCCAGACCCTGCCAACTTGAAGACATCTAAATTGTCTAAATGATTCTTAACTTTTTTTCCTCTTTCCTATTTTAGCCTCAGAGCCTACTGTGATGTTAGTCATCCAATCACGGCTAACCTTTCGGTGAAAATTGGAAAGAAGAAGAAAAAAAAAAAAGGCATTTAACACTTCAGCCTTCACGGTGTTCTCTCTTATTGCCTCCCCCCCCCCCCCTCATTAAGTAAGGGGACAACCCTGTCCTTGGTCTTGCTTCTAATATATTTGTAAAATGTTTTTTGTTACCCTTTATATCCAATAGCTAGTTTAATCTCGTTTTGTGCCTTGGCCTTTCTACTTTTGTCCCTACAAGCTGCTGGTGGGTTTTTATTTTTTTAATATTCATCTTTCATAATTTGACCTATTTTCCACTTTTGATAGGACTCTTTTTGAGTTCAGGTCATTGAAGATCTTCTGGTTATGCCAAGATGCTCTCTTATTATACTTCCTATCTTTCCTACACATTGGAATAGTTTGCTCTTGTGCCTTTAACAATGTCTCTTTAAAAAAAACTGCCAACTCTCCTGAACTCTTTTTGCCCCTTAGACTTGCTTCCCATGGGATCTTACATACCAAGTCTTTGGGTTTGCAAGTCTGCCTTCTTGAAATCCACTGGCTTTATTGTGCTTTCTTCTCTCCTACCATGAACTCTATCATTTCATGATCACTTTCACCCAACTGCCTTTCACCTTCAAATTATCAACCAGTTCCTCCTATCTAAAACAGCCGCTCCCCTACTTGCTTTCTCTATCTTCTGTAATGAAAAGTGGTCTCCAATGCAATTCCAAGAACTTGTTGGATAATCTGTGCCCTGCTATATTATTTTCCCAAACAGGTGTCTGGGTAATTGAAGTCCCCTAACACCATCAAGTCCTGTGCTTTGAATGATTTTGTTAGTTGTTTAAAAAAAATTTATCCACCTCTTCTTCCCGGTTAAGTGGTCAATTGTAAGCCCCTACCATGACATCATCCTTATTTTTTACCCCTTTTATCTTTACTCAGAGACTTTCAACAGGTCTGCCTCCCACTTTTATCTCGATCTCAGTGCAAGTGTATGTATCTTTGATAAACAAGACAATAACTTCTGCCTGCCTGTCCCTCCTGAACAAGCTGTACCCTTCTATACCAATATTCCAGTCATGTGAATTATCACACCAAGTTTCTGTGCTGCCAATTATGTCATGATTGTGATTATACACTAATATTTCTAGTTCTTCCTGTTCTCCATACTTCTTGCATTAATATACAGACATCTAAGATGTCCATTAGATGTTGCCTCTATATTCCCTTATCTCTTCCTTTGTGCCTCCTATGAATCTTCCAGGACGCAATGACAATCTTTCCAAGGAAGGAATAAAATATTATAGTTATGATTGAAAGCTCCAGATAGATGATTTCATCCTATATAGTAGAAAAGGTTTTTTCTTCACTATTATTAAAATATTGAATAATCTACCATATGATTTTGAAGTAGATATCAAAAATGCATTTTATGACAAAATAATATACTTGAATTGAACATAAACAATTTGAGAACTCAGATACAACAATAATGTGTGCTATAGAAATGTACGTATATCACATATATAACATTCATCTTTCTTTAGGATATCAACATTATAAAAGCATGTCTAATGTACAGAATATACTACAGAACTGCAGAATACCTATCACAGATCTTCTTCTACACTGTAAAAAAAAATATATTGATATATAAACTGAGGGTTCCAGATACCAATTCAGAGTAATATCACTTTGCAGCATGAAACTAGAATCTTCACATAATTTTAAAATAAGTTTCCAAAATATGAACTAATTTAACTGCTTATAAAAAACTAAAAATCTGATAGTAAATGAGCATAATTTCTTTTAGAATTAACTCTAACCACTGAACTTGAAAATGTCAGCAAGCTTTCAGAATAAAAATATGTACATGTTTTCAGCCAATTACATGGAACCACTGGAAACAGGATTTTGTGGCGTTAAAAAAAGTCACTACGACAAAGATGTTACAAGCCTTTGAGCACAGAAAATTCAAAGGCAATATATAGCACACTCTGTCCACTAAGCTTTTCTTTGAAGTAGCATTGTGTTCTATAGGAATGTGATGGTGTTGGTGTGTTACATAAAGATTGTTAATAAAAGGCCTTTAACACACCTGCAAGCAAGGTTTTGATAACATATCAGAAATATCTTAGAAATGCCTAAAGAAGTGACAATACATCATAAGATCAATATTTATTAAAAACAAAAATTGCCATAGTTTTGGATTTTAAAATGGTTGACAAAAATCAACTCCAAAGGAAATTCACAAAAATGTATTAGTCCGATACAAACATGCACAAATGGACTCATAGCTCACTGCTGATGAATTAGAGGAACTAAGTATATAGGAAATCTAGAGGGTTAATATTCACTCAACACAAAATAATTTTTATTTTGAAAGTTCAGAATTAATCCATTTTATATACAAAACACACCATCACACTTTCAGGGTTACTATGTTAACAGGTAAAAAATGTGAATTAGAATGCATACAGTTGCAGCGTGCACACATTCACTAATTAACCAAATCGTTCACTGATGATTAAAAAACTGTGTTTTTTAATCGTCATGAGATAGATGCAAGGAAAAAATCATTAACCATCTTGTTTAGAAATGCAGAAGTCAATGTTTTCCCCAAGCTCAACTTAACTCTCAAGCTGTCTTCACTTCTTCCTGTGTTTTTTTTCTTACTTACAAGAATTGCATTCATTCCTGATGCAATGCCATAGATCAAACCTGAGAGGCGTGCTGCATATGTATACTCTTTTAAATCATCCTTCAATAACCTGATAAACAGGTATGTCATGTTGCAATGGAGAGGATCAGCATAAATGTAGCGACTAACAAAAAGAAAAACAAAAGAAATGCTTTGATACCTCAAGCAGTGACATAGTAATGGATGAAGAAACATGACTGAAGAGTATGTATATGCAGCCTCATTATTAGTATCTCTTAGAAAAGAAAGTTGAAGTGAACCATTTATTTAGCAGCAACGTGAAGATTTTTTTTTCTTTGTCAGAAAGTCTTTCAATAGCTATCTGACACAGAATGAAACTAAATCGAAACTCAGAATTAGATGAATCACTTTTTTTTTTTCTTTTTTGGAGGAGGAGCAAATCTTACAGCTAGCTAATCGATGAATGGTGTAAAAGAAAGGAGTAAATTTGCTTAGTATAAATGGAAATATTGTTGAAGACTTAGAACAAGATTCAACTTAACATTCAAATTATGAGAAAGTATGGTTAGCTATCAAGATTCAAAAAAGGAGTAAAAATAAAACCATAGACCATCGATGGAAAAAAAAGCCATTTTTTAAATAAAAATGCTTCCATCAAATCAATATAAAAATCTTGATGAGTGGAAGTAGATTAAAGGCTCTAAGATTTTCCTTGATTTGGGTACTTACATACATCCCATAGATGGTATTTTGGAGGTCATAGTTCAAGCCAGCTAGTTCTGCTGCATATGCATACTCGTTGAGGGAGTCTTTGAGTAGTTCAAGGTACAAATAGGCCATGTTACAATGCAAGGGATCCACGTAAGCAAATGGGCTGGAAGAAAACGTTGAAAGTAAAAATATCCAGTTTAATTATTTCCCAGTTCTTTTTGGCCCTTTAAGTTTTAGCTCAAGAAAATTTAATATTTAAATACTATGCTGTTGGGTCCCCTTATGAAGTATTACTATTTCAAAACAACACACACAGATAACCAAAAATAGTGGTTGATTTCTCGTACGGTTTCAGTGTTGCCCCGTTATAAATATACATTCAGGACTTTAATTTAAATTCCTGTTCTTTTTAAACTGGTAAATCATACCATGCTATATTAACTCTGCTGCTGAAGTCAGAGCTCATCAAGTACATAATTAACTTAAATAAACCCTAAGTATTAAACATAAATAACTAAGATTAATCCAATTACTAAACATTAAGCAGATTAATTCTTTCATGCTATCAGAAAATACAATAGTTGTTATGTATAAAGATGAACAGTTACCAAACCACTGTATGCAAGGCACTGCAGGATTTCCTATACTCAGAGCAGGAAATAACTGCAGCATCTCCCATTCCATGGTATAGTAACTGTATGAGATAAATGGGGTCTTTTTAATGAAAACAACTGTACAAGTTCCAGTGTTTTGTTAGTATTATCTAATCTTATACAATAGCTACATACATCTCTTAAAAGAGAAAGGCAACTCAAAGACTCAAGCCATGTTTCAACAATATTGATATCTGTTAAATATTGGTATTTATTAGAGCACCACAAGCTAAGTCAATACTCTCAATAATTTATTCCTATTTTGGTCAGTTATTTATTTTAATAGCATTATGTGCATGTCTATGTACAGAAATTTATAATAAAATGTGACAGACATAATAAGCAGTACATGAAATAATTCCTTGTTGAAGTATTGATTACCAAATGCATACTAGTGTTCACTATATACATGAAGACAAGTCCCATTTCCAACACACGTTTGTGGCAAAGCTTAAAGATGAACTGCAAATGTTTTTTAAACATTAAAATTTCCTAATTTTTTTTTTTGGCAAAACCTGGATCTCTGTCTCTTTCCCAACCCCCTAAAGTTAGGGAATGGGATGACAAGAGAAACTAAAAGGATACATTTTCTATTACAGAAATTGAGTGGCCCTTCAGAGTCAGATTTCCAACTCAATGGAAGTTGCCAACCCACTACAAAGCTACAGGCTCTGTTTTGGCTGGCCCTTTTCTGAATACTTAGCATGAGCCTAGAATGAGTCAAGGTAGGATGGGGCTGTTATTTACATTTCCCTCTATCTATATAAGGAACATCCCAACAACTGATTAATTTGAATATGTCCACTTATGCATCTCCCAGGATAAAATACTGAAATCAAGGTAATATACCAGCCAACCATTTAGACTCCTAGATTACTCCCCAAATGGACTGAATTCTTCTCAAGTGTGATACTGGAACCAAGACTTGTTATTCTGGGCTATTTTCAGTATCTATAGCAACTATAACTCTTGCTATTCATTTGGCTGGTGAAGACCAATAGGGGCATTTGGGACTAGGACTATTAATTCACTTTGTGAAAACAGAATGTAAGCCATCCTTAAAATGGTGATAGTAAGGGCACTGCTTAAGAAGCTTTTTTTTTTTTTTTTTTTGAGGCTACCAACCTCACCAGCTAGTGCTACATTTCTAATCTAGCAATTTAAATAAGATTGTTGAGAAAGTTTTGTTGGAGCAATTCAGTCACATCTTGATCTCACAGATGATGTCCTGTTCTTACCAGCCTGGTTTCAGACATGAGTTTAGTACATATCCAATATTTTTGTGCAGGGTTGTTGACTTCCTCCTAGCAATGACACACACAGCATCCTTGCTGATTTTTTAAGCTCTACCAGCAGTCATTCAATAGCATTAACCACAAGGCTTCTGACTTGCCTATGGAGCCTTATTGGCAGAGATGGAAAGGCTCTTCTTATAAAGTTTGTTTCTCCTCTTAGATCCCAAAATGTGGCAATGAATATTTGTTATTCTTCTCTTGTGCATTAAGCAGGACCCCAACCTTTTAACCTGTCTGTCCAATATGTATGTATAACTGCTAGGGGCAGTAGTGAGACATTCTGACCTGTACTTTCATAGATACCTACTTTATTTATTTATTTATTTATGGTCAAACCAAGGTATAACTGTTTCTTTTCCAGTACCTGATAGACAGGGAAGTAGATGGGAGAAAAGTGGTTTATGCTTAATTCAGATAAATTAGAAAGGATGCTGATAGATAGGAAGAAGTGGCTTTGGGAAATGGCAAAAATGGGGTATACACCTTCTTTTGGAGGTGTATGTCCAATCTTTGCCAGTACATTTCACAATCTAGGGGTTCCTACTGAAGCCACTGCTGCTCCTCAAGTGACAACTTTTGCAAACAGTGCCTTATTTCCATGTACGGTTAGCCTGGAAAACTTTGACAGTTCCTTTGTGATGCTGATCTAGCCACAGCAATTCACACTTTTATAACCTGCAGATTGGATTATTTTAAAAACACATTATTAAGGCCTATACTTACAAAATACCCAGAAACTTCAGCTAGTGCACAACAGAGTGAGGCAAGGCCCTCTAAACACAAACAAAAGTACTCTATACATGAAATTCAAGGTGCTGGCAATGATATACAAAGTGTAAATGGTGTGAGATCAAAGAGCACTCTCCTTCCTGCTTCTGTCTTTCCATTGATGACAGGGAATTCTCAGTGAAGGACTCAGGCCTTTTGAACCTGCTCTCTCCAATGGTCTGCCAGTACTAAACTTTACCACGCTTTAGGCCACCACTATAAGACTTATCTGTTCAGGCCTTTGAAAGCTTTTGAGCTGAGTTTAATAAGAGGATTGGGGATCAGCACTGGGATTTTCACAGAAGCCTAAGTGAGTCAGACACTCAACTTCTGCTGAAAGTCAACAGGAACTAGTCACCTAACCCCCTTAAGCTTCTTTCAAAGTCCCAGCCTAGTTTCCTCCTCAAACCCTTCCCTCCGGTCAAATGGAGCAGACAGTTGCATAAGGCCTTGAAGCTAAAATGCTAGCATTTGGCTAATTTATTATTTTTATAAATGTAAAGCACTCTGTTGCTCAGTGATGCGTGCCACTGTAAGTTTCCAAATAAACAAAATTCCAAAATAGGAATGCAGACTATGCCTATTGAAAAAAAAAAAAAAAATAACAGCACCGAATTTTAATAGCCATCTGCCTAAATCCTGGGAAATCTAAAATGTAGGCCTCCTGGTTTCCCTGCCAGTGTGAATGACTCTACAGCCACCTTAAACAAAAGGTTGGAAAACTTCCTTATTAAACCATTAATTCACTTCTCTTTTTAAAAATGACTGATTGTCAAAATTCCTAAATCATAGTCTAGACAACACCCGAGGCTATTTAACACCCTATGGAGTGTCTGACAAGGCCTGCATCCAGAGGCCTTTAATACAAGTTTCACATGATGCCTGCATCCCAGGGTTTCCAGAGTCTTCAACCCATAGAAGCTTCACAGAGTGCCATATCCTTGGTCCATGCTGAAAATTTTGAGATTGAGAGGGAATGATTGACTATCCTCATTTTCCAATTTTAATTTCATCCACACAACAGGTGCTGTTAGCATCATTCAGCCAGAAAGTGCTCCAGGGATTCTGGCTGCTCAGAGCTGCAGGCAGTAGAAATCCTTCTAAAGGATCAAAGGCTATACTCCAGACAACTTTTTTGGGATATAGTGGGGTCTGATGTAATGAGGGAGACTGTATTTTTCAATAGGTTCCACTGAACTGCACTGATTCAAAGTAAACTCATTCTGGAACAGGTCATGGTGGCTCAAATCTTTTGCAAGGAAGGCAGACCTCTGAGGTAAGCCTCTTCACTACACCTCTGATCACAAAAACGTCATTATTCTGCTCAAGAGAAAGAACAAAACTGTAAAACCCCTGGATGCTTTAATCTTTCTCCATGGGAAGATGAATGTCCCACTTTACTTCTTGTGACAGCAGTCCTGGCCAAGCTCAAGAGAGACAAATGTTCAATGTAACCTCATTGTCAATTATTAACACAGACAAATCTGGTTTCCACTTCTATTGTAGATGATGGTGGTCAATCTCACCAAGCCACATGTTTCCTCAGAATTGATCATATAAAATCAGGACACCTTCTTGATCCCATCTCTGGCTCCTCGCCTCTGATCATTGCTCCTCAGAGGAGGAAAGTGGATCATTCTGGCATTTTAAATAGGGTATTTCAAGTCCATCTAGCTGTTCAGAAAGAACATACCAAAAGAGTCTATGAATTCAGCTGGCAAAAGGTTCAGTTTGTTGTGAATATGTCCAAGCGAATCCCTTCACTTGCTCTACATTAGAACTGTTTTAATTACTTTTTTCATTTGTCATACACTGGGTTGCAAATGGCATCCCTCACAGTTCATTTGGAAGCTATTTCACAGCCTTTCATAAACCTGTAGAGGATAAAACTTGTCTCTGTGCATCCCAAAGTGCCCAGTTTTGGATGTACATATTGCAGTGGGTATCTATTGCAGCAGGTAGAAATGGAGAAAGAGGAGAAGGAAAGTTACTTACCTTTAATTCTTGTTTTTGTAAGATAGGAAAGCCCAACAAATTACCATTTTATCCTCCCACCATTTTCTTAGACATAGATATGAATTAGTTTGCTCTGTTTTGTACTTTCAGTGGTTGTCCTGTAGCTTCAAAAGGGAGGTGGAAAGAAAGGCAGTGTCTGGCCAGGCTAGTGGCCCCCATACTAGCAAGCATTCTAGCTTGGAACTTGTAGTAAGTGAAACCTGACCTTTTCAGTCAGCCAAGTATGATACAGACTGGTAATTTATTGCACCTAAATATTTAGAAAAGGAAATAAGTTTCCTCAGACAGGGTGGGTTGATAACTGTTGACATTCAAAGTATCTTCAGAAGGTAGGAGTTACAGCCAAGTACTACAGTTTTTTCAGTCTTCACTCCCATGCCCTTATACAATATGCCTGAAATTGGAAGGCAACTATCACAAGGCCCTCTACACATATTATTTGCTATTTTCTGATGAAGGGAGCATGACCTCTGTTGCACACACAACAGTGAAAGACAGTAACAGACTTTCTTAGAATGGCTCTATATGATGATCTATTGATTTTGATTATATTATATGGATGGCAATTTTTTTTATGCTGGAAGTTTGTTAGGATATTGAAGAAACTCCTAAAGGTCTGCCAATAGCACCTACAACACACTCCTAATGGCGATTCAAGACAAACATTCAATAGTGTACCCATGAGTGACTATAACATCTCATACTCTAGTCTTTTAAAAATCATCACTCTGATCCATCAGGAAAAACAAGGAGAGGTTCTGAAATAATTTAGACGCTCTCTGGTCCAGCATGGGAATCATTGTCACATGACATTCAACAGCCAATACTGCTTCAAAACCAAGAGCTGAAAATGATTGCTCCAAAAGAAAGATCCACAACACTAAAAAGATAGACAGGTTTCCACATTCCCAGAACTATTTTCAGAGAATTCCAACTGGAAGTAAATCTCTTGCCTTGGCCTTTCTTGCCTTTAGCAATTTTTTTAAATGGTACAACTCCCCATGAAGAAAATAATATAAGACCTGATTTAACTTTACGGTATATACTGCCAATGTGATGTCATGTATCTTCATTTGGGATCCCCATATCTGTTGCTATCGAAGATGTTTCCCCCAAAATCAAAAAGTGACTTGATAACAATCATAAAAATAAAACTTTGAATAATGTTTAAATCTTATGTATGCATTATAGAAACTAAACAAAACCTACTCTGATTTGTGATTATATAAAAAGTGTTTAAAACCACATCAGCATATTTAATATGTAAAGCTCTACCATCAAATACTGAACTTGTAATTTATTCATAATTTAAAATATAACATCTTTGAAACAACAAAGTGAATAATAAGCAGTAGCTGTTGTCAGATGTGTTTCAGGTATAGCAAATAAAGGATTAAGATATATTGTTTTGAGACTGGATTAAGTATTTAATGTTATTACCAGCTTCTCATAAATATTTATCTGAACACCAACTGCTCCTTTCTTCAACTATTGCATAATATATGAGGTTTCCTGATGTGTTTTATTGTCTAATATTACCAAACCAGAATAAACCAGTACTCTAGATCATTTTGAAGAGTTAATGCATGCATGAAAGTTTTTGCAACTTAAATGCAGATTTCCTGTAAAGAATAAGAAACTTTTGGGAGTTCAATTAGTGTGATATACTTAATATACTGCATACCTGAAAAACTCAAAGTTGAGACAAGCTTTTGGCAAGAAGAATTTGTCATCTTGCTTGAACCATAGTTTGCTCATAGCGGTGTCCTGTGTCAAGAAAAAAAAAAAAAAAAGAACACACAACGTTTAAATTTTTTTAACATAAAAGACTTTATATTATGCTGTCACTTCTACTCTCAGTTTACATTTTTTCCTTAAATACATGTATACATGACTGGTGTACACAACCATCCAGCCTTGGAGTGCGATTCTCACCTCACGTAGCTCCTTTATGCCTGATAAAAGGGCCAGAATGGTGTAAAGGAGCCCTAAAAACTTCATGTCTAGCTGGGGGGAGAATAGCTGCCATATGAGAAACCTTGCAAGCTCTAGTGTAGGGATGTGCCAGGGCAGGGCTAAATCATGCAGAACTGTAGAGATTATGGGTAGTGTTTGGCTAATAGGTCAGCCTAGGGAGGCTGCTGTAACTCACTCCAGAGAGCAGCTGAGGATCAGGAGGACCCAAAGTTGACTTAAAGTCACCATAGCTGTCCCATTCCCTCCACCCTCAGCACTGGGGCTGCAGATAGACAATCTCACCCCCATACTTCAGGCTAAGTATATTATTTCTTAATCAACAGTCTTTAAATAAAATTTATGAACACACATTACACTGTTATAATAATACTGAAAACAAAAATATCCATCCATTTATAAGCAGGAAAATATAGTAATTAAAAAAAAGACAATCCTCAAGTTTTATTTTAAAATTCTCAGTGGAGGAAAAAATTCAAAAGAACTGCAAACAAACTGACGTAAAACAGACAATCTTCATATTTTAGCCCTAGCTATCATTTCTCTCCCCACTTTTTTTTTTTTAATTTCCATATATGGTGAAAGAGGTAACGTTGTTATGGCAGGCTGATTTTGTGGGGATGGGGCATTCTTTAAACATCTGTTTGTTGCTGCTTATAGGTTTGGAATGCCAGTAGTCCAAGAAGGAGATGGACTAGTGAGCAGAGTGCAAGTGGGGCCATCAAAAATACACAATAAATAGATTTTATTGCATGTCTTTTTAATTTATAACATAGAAAATCACCTTTGCCACTACCACAAATGCTATAAGTGTATACAATTTAATACAGAAATACATTTACTTTTCACATGCTTTTTACGTATAAAAACGAAGCCTTCTCCCTCACTGCCCATCTCCCCATATACAACCCCCCACTTACACGACAATGCTGAATTTTTCACATAACTTATTTCTATAGTAACAAATTCTCATTCTAGTAATATTACTGCTACTATACAAAATTCACAATAAATTCACTGCTGGCAGGAACAGAATAGTAAAATAGCAGTTACTGTGTCCATTGTGTCAATTCAAGAAGCTTTGAAAGATTTTGCTTAAAAAAAGATTTAAAAAGCAAATCAAGTTTCAAAAGCTGTGACGCACTAACCACGGCTCATACCAAATCATTCCTTTTGGTATGCTGCTAGCTTCTCAAGTTTTTGTAGAATTTAAGCTTTAATTTAAAAAAGTGTCTAGCCTTTGTTCTTGTGAAGATAGCCTTCTGAAAGCAGAATATAGTCTTGTTTACTGAACCTGATGTCTGTCCCTATTCAACTCTATGACTCTGTGACAGTGTACCCCATAAGGCTTTATGGGGAGGGGGTGCTTATAAATGTATGTATGACATAACTGGAATATGTTTTGTGCTGCCTGTGCCATGTAATATATCTCCGTAAAGGTTATGGTCTACTATATCTATTCATACTATTTGTACATATATATATCTCATTTTCTACTTGAGGTTAAGAATATGGGCTGTATGCTTGCTTGGTTTCTAAGTAAACTTTGGGAGACATTTGGTCAGCTTCTTTAGAAAGGAATTCGCCAGGTTAAGTACCTGATCAGGAAACACTTGGAGAACAATGCATCTTGGAATGCTCCAATCCACATAAGAAGTCTTCCTAGAGATATGCAAGATACCATGTGGACAAGGGCTTCGGCCTGTAAAGACTGAGTCATGCAGGGACATGTGACTTGCCCAGGTGACTCCAGAACTCCATCTTGGAGCTGGACTTTGCATAGGAGGGAGGGTCTCCACCCACAAGAGAGAGTCTATTTAAACCCGTGGGAGACCCCTCCATTTGGTCTTCAGCTAGCTAAAGAAGGAGCCTCTCCACCCCCCCACCCCCCCCCCAGGATACTTGAAGGAAACTGGAACAAAGGACAGTAACTACAGGGGTTGTGAGTGATTGCTGGACCCAGGCTAAAAGGAGATTAGCCTGTGAAAGGGAGCATTCTGGAACTGGTGAAATTATCTGTATTTAGTTTGATTAGGGTTACCATACGTCCGGATTTTCCTGGACATGTCCAGCTTTTTGGGTCTCAAATCCCCGTCCGGGAGGAAATCCCAAAAAGCCGGACATGTCCGGGAAAATAGGGAGGGAGGGACCAGCAGTGCTCGGCCGGGGGCTGGAGTCGCTGGGGCTCGCAGTGCTCGGGCGGAGCCGCCGGGGCCGGTGGTGTGGGGCTGGGGCCGGTGGTGCGGGGCCGCAGCCGGAGGTGTGGGGGCGGGCAGTGCTCGGCCGGGGGTGTTCGGCCCAGGGGTCGGGCTGTGGCTGGCGGTGCGGAGCCGGGATGCTCGGCCGGGGCCGGAGCCGGTGGTGCGGGGCCTGGGGCCGGCTGTGTTTGGCCAGGGGCCGGGCTGGGGCTGGCCAGGGGTGCTGGGCCAGGGGTGCTCGGCTGGGGTCGGGGGCCGGCGGTGCTGGGCCCGAGTCAAGCCGGGCAGGAGACGCCAGGGCCAGAGCCGCGCCTCCTTGCGCCCCCCCTGCCCCAGCTTGCCTGCTGCTTCAGGCTTCCCTTGAATCAAATGTTCGTGGGAAGCAGGGGAGAGGGAGGGGCAGGGGGCGAAGCGTCCAGGGGAGGGGGCAGAGTTGGGGCAGGGCCGGGGGCGGGGCAGGGGCGGAGTTGGGGTGGGGCCAGGGCCCGTGGAGTGTCCTCTTTTTGGACACTTAAAATATGGTAACCCTAGTTTGATTAGACATAGATTTGCGCATTTTATTTTATTTTGCTTGGTGACTTAGTTTGTTCTGTCTGTTACTACTTGGAACCACTCAAATCCTATTTTCTGTATTTAATAAAATCACTTTTTATTTAGTAATTTACTCAGAGTATGTATTAATACCTGGGTTAGCAAACAACTGTGCATCTCTCTCTATCAGGGTTATAGAGGGCGAACAATTTATGAGTTTGCCCTGCATAAGCTTTATGCAGAGCAAAACAGATTTATTTGGGTTTAGACCCCATTGGGAGTTGGGCATCTGAGTGCTAAAGACAAGCACACTTCTGTGAGCTGTTTTCAAGTAAACTTGCAGCTTTGGGGCAAGTGATTCAGACCCTGGGTCTGGTTTGGAGCAGACGGGAGTGTCTGGCTCAGCAAGACAGGGTGCTGGAGTCCTGAGCTGGCAGGGAAAACAGGAACAGGGGTAATCTTGGTACTTTGATTGGCAGCATCTAAGGGGGTTTCTGCGATTCAGCCTGTCACAGACTCTAATTCAGGAAAGCACTTGCGCTCAGACTTAAGTCATCCCTGTTCATGACAGCATGTACGCATTTGCTTACGTCCCAATGAGCTGGAACTTCAGCACATGTTTAAGTGCTGTTCTGAATAGATATGCTTTCCTGATTGGAAGCCTATGTTAACTTTAAATTCAAAAGATATCAATGTAGATTACAATATTTTACTGCTACTCATTGATGCACAAATATTAATTTGCTGAATTATCCACTGTGGTTGCATGTCACAGAAATTAGAGACTGAAGAGATCTATTAGATTTGGTGTCCTGCCAGCGTACATGCTTTCAAGATCTCTGGAAAAGCAAGGGTAAGAAGACCATAGAGCAGCGGCTCTCAACCTTTCCAGACTACCATAGCCCTTTCAGGAGTCTGATTTGTCTTGCGTACCCCCAAGTTACAGTTCACTTAAAAAGTGCTTGCTTACAAAATCAGACATAAAAAAAAAACAAAAAGTCTCACAGCACACTATTACTGAAAAATTGCTCACTTTCTCATTTTTACCATAGAATTATAAAATAAATAATTGGAATATAAATCTTGTACTTACATTTCAGTGTATGGTACATAGAGCAGTATAAACAAGTCATTGTCTGTATGAAATTTTAGTCTGTACTGACTTCACTAGCGCTTTTTATGTAGCCTGTTGTAAAACTAGGCAAATATCTAGATGAGTTGATGTACCCCCTGGAAAACCTCTACGTACCACCAGATGTACATGTATCCCTGGTTGAGAATCACTGCCATAGAGAACTTCCAGGTGTGCTAGATAAGCTACGTTCATTCTGTGATCCAGCAGCAACAGGACAGAGTTGCAGAAGGGTCATCCTACATCCAACTCAGCAAAGCTCATCACTCTTGAAAGAGTAAAACTATTTCTTGACTCTGAATAGCCGAGAAATTATTTTCTCGTACTCGGAAATGTTGAACTTTGCTGAAAGTGCGAGGGGGGTCCTTGCTTGCTGCTACCAGAAAGGTAGGGAACAGATAGGTGTCTTTGCTTGCAATTGCAAGCTCTTTTCATGCACAGCTTCAACAGAACGACCTTTTCTACTTTCTGACTTCCCAACAAATGCTCAAAAAAACACAAAAAAAATCTGTGTGGCAGTCACTCTTCTGATCAAGAAGTTTCAATATGATTTCTATCCATGGTTCATGCTCTTTCAAAAGGACCAAGAAAGGGTTCAAGCTATTGGCAGACCCATTTTCAGGGGAACCCAAGAGAAAGAGTCCACAGTTCAGCTAGAATTGACTGATTTTATTGCTTTCTTTGTTGCCAGTTGAGGTTTTTAAGAAAGCAGTTTACAAACTTTTGTACTTATGAATTAGCTATATGACAGGTTAATCTAGATTACTTTAAAGCTTTTATCAGGGAAAAATGACTAACCTTCCAGCAAGGTAACTGGCTGACATAACTTCCATTTGATGTAAGAAATACATATTCTTACCTTGATAAGAGCAGGGTACTGTGGTGCATCCTTTTCTAGTGGCAAAATTTCAAAGTTAGTAGGAATAAACTCATTCTTCATTGGAAGCTTGAATTTCCCATTTAGGTCAGCATTTTGCCATTTCTGGATAAACAACAGAATGGTTATTAGTTAAATTTCTAACTAGCAGATGGATATATACTTAAATCCTGTAGCTCTGTAACAGAAAACATAATTTTCTTCTAGTATCTAGTATATACACTCATAATATATCTATATTTATATATTCTAAGCAGATTAGGATGTGTGGCCTGACAGAGCCGGAGTATTTCTTTCGAGCATACTGCAAGGCCAACTCATTTTAAAGTGGGTAGATAATTTTATCTGATGAAGGTTGTTTCCCCCTTCCCTTCTTTTTCTAAGGTTTTCGTTTACAGAAGTCCACTAAATTTTGCACAATATATTCCTTCTATAAACTTGAGAAAACAAACATTCTGAATCAGCCTCAAAACCATAGTTAAATGGGATGGTATTTCCATCATAAATTTCTTTTTCAGGACAATTATAGTTCATAAAAGTTACTTTTGGCTTAAATGTGATTATATAATTTTAAAAATTCACTCCTTTGTAGCAAAACAAAATTGTCATTTTATGTTGGATCTGTTTTTACAGAAGAAAGAAAATGAGTTTATAGCCAAGTCAGAAATCCTTCTCTCGTCTTCTAACTAAAACTATCTTTGCAAACAAAATGTTGATTAATAATTTTTGGCATTGAAAACAATTAAATCGCCCAGGTTATTAAAAATAAGGGTTGAAAAATCCAGGCCCTATTGAAGTCCATTGCAAAACTACTATGGTCTTCAATATGGCTAGGATTTCAGACAAAAATTCATACAGAGGGCCAATCAAAAGTCAAAAGGAGTTTTACCATTGACTCCAAGGGTCCAGAATCAGATGAATAAGCCACAAGTTTTTTGTAACTTATTTTTTAAATATGTATTGCAGACTATGGAGGTCTTACAAAGAAAATGTGCAAAGACCCATTGATTTCAGTGGATTTGATTTATAGCTATCATAACAAAGTACCTCAATGTACTATTTCGTAGCATGCAATGAAAAGTCTTGAAATACTTTTAAATTAGGGTCTAATCTCCATTGCTTCCGAACAGACTGAAATATCATTGCTAATGGCAGTTGTAAGTGCAAATTCTCCTTTCCACAAATAGGAAAATTAAATCTCCATGCAAAAATTTTATTTCAGAAATGGAAATCTAGTAACATGCCTGGATGACTTCGTCAGAAATTGCTTCTTGCTTATACTGTGTTCCATACCACTCTTCCGTTCGATCAGTTTTTCCTTCAAAAGATTTAGAAACTATTGCAACCCTAAAAACAAACAGACAAAAATCAAACACGCTTAGGGACCAAAGTACTTTACCAACAAATACACAAAATAGCGTGAGAAATCATTTCATTCACCACTGAAATGCAGTCATCTCCAGCATGGAGCTTAGAAGCTGTTCAAGATGCATATTGCCTGCAACTGAAGAATACCATCTCCAAATGAAACCACAGGAATATTTAAGCCAACAGTATGCATGTATCCGAATTTAACACACAATCATAAGCCCTTAATCATAAACTTTCAATTTGAACTTGTTCAGCCACAATAATTTTACGGTTCAGAGTAAATGACGCTCTAGAGGTCGGGGTTGTGTGCAAGCTTGCATGCAATTTCTGATTTCTTGGATTCTCCATCCTTGTTTTATAATTTGTATTGAGCAGTTTTAAAACAATGATCCTAAGAGATCCTATAAAAAAAATCTGCAATATGACTACTGCATTTTTCTCAACACCTACATCAGAGACCAAAATTATTAATTAAAGTAGTAACTGTACAAAGATAAGATTTTCAATATACACATTTTATGCATGACCTAGTTTATAACCACAAAGATTTAGGTCCTATTCCTGCATGCTGAGCCCTATATGCAGAGTTCAACATAAATTGCTGTTAGCAGTGGACCTCTTCACTGTGGTAGCAGTTTATTTTATACTTTTTAATCAATACACATTGTCAATCAGAAGCCTACAAGAGACATGGCCAAGAGGAGGAACTCTAGAGAAACAGTGCAAGTAACTAATTACAAACCAAGATGTTTTCAACAGTCTTCACAATAAAAGTGCCAAGAAAACAAAACCTTGAATTCTATAACAGTTTTTACTGCAAAATGGTATATTCAACAAAGAAGCTCAACAGGAATTACAAACTAGATTAAAAAGCACATAACATTTATGAGAATTCTGAAACAGTTATTGCATATCCAGAAAGGTCATATCCTCATTATCTTCTTCATAAATTTAAGATTTCATAGAGATGTTTAATAGCAAAATAATTAACAAAATGTCAAATTTTGTGCAGATGGTTAAAATACACATTGAACACATGTGCTGTGTATAGTCTATTAAATTATGATGAGCTCTTCAAGCTAGGGACAGTCTCTTATGTGATTGTACCACACAATTGGGTCCTGATCCCATAGGAGGCATTTGGACATTTACCAGTATCAAACTTAAATAATAAAGAGTATGTTTTTTTTGAAGTATTTATGGAATTTCTTTTATAAAATGCAGTAGAAAAGTTTAAATGTATGGAATGTTAGTGTTCTTAATGTGCATTGATCTACATCTCACTATTCTACTAACTAATGGATTATGGGACCACATTTTTAGTGCGGCATGGAGGGGTGCCACCCAAGCAGTTTGTGGAAATTTGGATTATATGTAACTTCAGATACAATGTTTCACTAATTCTAGAAGTAAAAATTCAGAAATGCTTGTGAAAATATTCTGTGCCTTGTAACAAAGGCACATCAGGGAGTGAGGGTGTCACCTGATGTGGTAAATGGTAGGGTTTTTTTGTTTTGTTTTTCAAAAAGGAAATACTCCCCTACCCCCAACATCTATAGTCACTGCCACAGCATATCACCAGAACTTCAAATACTGAAGCAGGATTTGTACAGTAGGCTAGATTATTTTGAGACCAATATTTCTAGACAGGCATGCTAAGGAGGGATGATCAAATCTCATGCTTCAGGGATGCAGATAATTACTTCAGGGGTCAGGAAGATAATTTTTACTTCCCACCTCAAAGACCATTGGTCAACTGGCATTTAAAAAAAAAAAATGTTATTCAGAAACAGTAGCTTGAGACAATTACCAGAGACAGAATACTGATCTGATCTGCCATAGCAAATGCAATGGTCCTATAAACATTTTTATTCCAATCATATACAAAACTGACTTGTGCCCTCATACATATTTAGAGTGTATTTTTATTTTTTAAAATAATATATAAATAAAAGAGAGGAATGTTAAAAAGCAACAAGTAGCAGAGAGGAAAACCTTCCATCCTTAGAGAAGTATTTGTCCTCACAACACAGCAGATACTTACCCACTTACCACAATAAAACCTGCTAGAGATATTACTGATTATACAAAAATGTGCCACCATTATATAATTCTATTACATTTTGCATTCTGACTTGGACATCTGGTGAAGAAGCTGTTGTTTACAAATGAAGTTGCTAAGAGACTATGAAAAATAAAAGGTCTTTTAGAATTTGATGTGCTTCTCAGACTTCTTTTTAATGACCCTTTTTTTTCCCCCCTTTGAAAGCATCCTACTGAACCTAAATATTACTTTATAACAATTATTTTATGAACTAGATAAAATTCCATGGACTCTACTAGCTGAGCAACAAAACCAAGGTGTTGGATTTCTTCGTAACTACAGTGGTGTGTAATTCCATATTTCATCCCCCTACACTCTCCAACCTGGAAGACTGGATGCCTCACAGAACTAGTAGGGATACACTCATCTATCACACTGGTGGGTGGGGGAGGTGGGAGAGAGAGAGAGACAAACAAACTAGTATCTTTTTGAGAGAACACCTGGTACATTTCAGTCAATAATAGCTACTGCTGATCTGGCAGAGATCAAGCTAAAGTCCTGGGAAATCACACTGAGATATATGGATACCAGGTGTAATAAAACTGAACAGATTCTGGGTACCTATGAGGAGGCCTGTGCAGTTGTGAAAGCTTAGAAATACAGTAAATAAAGTATTTGACAATATTTATCTGATAGGTAGACAGCATCAGATGAGGACTGAGAAAATTCCTCATCTCTCTCCATCTGAGGAACCTGGGGATTAGCAATGCCTTCAGTTGAGAGGGGGAAATTTCTGGAGCAATTAGCCACTATCAAAGAGAGGCATTGGTCCATTGTTTTGCCTTCTCATTTAGTAATTTGTAGAGTTTAGAAGATTTGGCTGAGAATAAGCAGAATGAGGTGCTTGTAGAGACAAAGTGCTGTAAGTTAACTGCTGCATGGTTAACAGCTCCAGAACAACTGCATTATCCCTCCGATCTTTCAGAAAAAGTTGAAGTATCTCTAGCTCCTCCAAAAGTGAGGAGTTAGCTTCTGTAACTTGATAATCGTTCAGTATAGGAAACTAGGTCATTATGGAAAAAATAACTTCCATGTTCATATAGTTCCTCTTAGAGTCCTTGCTAGATAGGTCAGGTTTGATTAGGTCAAAATTGCAAGAAACAGCAGGGATAGAAATGGAATGTTGGAAAGTTCTAGGTTAGTGCTTTTCATTAAAAAAGCAACTCACGATTTTTAAGGATAAAAGGGACAAAGGGAGTAGGAATGATTTTAGCTTTTAATGGTGGAACCAAGGAGGTCTTAATAGTAGGTCTTTTTCTAATAAATGCAGGTGGCTTGCCTGAGGTTGGCAAAAATGAAAGAGTTCTCTAGACGTGCTTTTGCCAGATGCAAAGATCTTGCCTATCAGAAAAAGTAGGTGAGGCAGGAAGGAGAGACAAGGAGAAAAAGAGTCACGTTCCCAAGGCCAGGTCCTATCTTGGAAGCCAAGGGAACTATCCGAACATAAAGCTGTTTTGTTGTTGAAGTTTAGCTCTTCACTAGCTTAATTTGAGGCTGATGTTGTTTGTTGCCTTGCAGAACACCAAAACAATGTCTGGGAGATTTATCATAAGACGTATTAGAGACCTAGTCAGGCTGGTTTACACTGCCCTGCTACAAGTGGAGTAGCTATGGGTATGTCTAGTTTGGCTAGTTACTTTTTTCAGGAGCATACATGGCTGTTACGATCAAGAGGAAAACATATCTCTACACTGCAATTAAACACCTGCGACCGTCCAGGTTTTAGCAGACTCGGGCTCACAGCTATGGGGCTGTAAAATTGTGGTGTAGACATTCGGGCTGGGGCAGCAGCCCAAAGCTCTGGGACCCCACAAGTGGGATGGTCCCAGACATCTACACTGCAATTTTGAAGCCTCACAGCCTAAGCCCTGCAAACCCAAGTCAGTTGACATGGTTCAGCTGCAGGTGTTCAAACTGCAGTATCAACATATGCCCTACATGTTTTCCTCTTAACCGTAACAGCCATTTTATGCTCCTGAAAAGGTAACTAGCCAAAGGGAAATTCTGGAAGTAAGAGGGAGAGCTAAAAACTCCTGCTATTCAGTCCATACACTCACAAGAGCAAAACTGGGGAAAGCAATAGTGCAAAACTGTTGATAATATCTGCTAAAGGGAAGCCCACCACTAGAATTAATTAATCAAATGTTTGCTAGGCATTACATAAACAAATAAGGCGGCAATTTGCCTGTCTATTGGAGCTTATGATTTAAATATATGACAAGATGTAACAGCTGAGAGCAACAAATAATAGCATAGCAGAAGAGTTACATATACAAGGTTATGCAGTTAAGTACGTCCCGTGTGCATCTTAAAAATTAGCAAGATATGTTGCATTATTTTTCTTTCACAAAAGGTGCCATGAGATCCTTCACTTTCATCCAGTCAGCCAAAGTCAAGAAGAAGCGACCGTTTAACATTTTAACTGAAGTTTGTACTCCTGTCCTCTCCTCATTTCTGCAAGCTCTACACTTCACTGTAAACCAAGGGTAAGAGCCAGCTCCTAATATGGGACATGATTCTTTGGCCCAACTGCTACCAACTGAACCAAATCAATCCAGATTTATGATAGATTTACAGAAATGTGGACATGGACATACCAGCAAGTTTAAAAGGCGAAATAAACCAATAACTGATGGGTAACCCTAATCAAATGCTAAAAAATAAAAATGCAAAATCCCCTAACACGTGCTGGAAAAGTAACCACATGATTAGTGACCCTGGCATGCGACAATGGCACATGTCCAAGTGGGCAAACAAATAAGAACTAGTTTGTCTTACCAGCCTTCCTGTGTGCTATGCCTCTACCACCCAGTGACAATTTTTAGCACAAATGGATCAAAGAAAGTCACCCAAATACTTTGTCCCATTGTTTACTTTTATTTCCCCATCTGTCTGTATTAGTAGTAGTAGGCACCACAAAGTTTTTTTTCCAGTTACATTCATTTGTTTTCATCACAGAATATTTGGTTTAAAACATAAAAGTTATTGCAGAGTAGCTTACCGGACATTTTCTGGCCTCAATTTATCCAGCACCATCTCTATTAAATCAGGCCTAAATTCTTCAAGTAAATATTCAGCAGCAAGCACTTCTTCTATGGGATAATACTAAAAAAATAAACAAATTAAAAAAAAAACATTTTTGACTAGAAAACATTTTAAAGACCAAAAAAAAAAAAAAAAAAAAAAGCCTTATTGCATTAAGCCAAAAAGTAATTATTATGAAGAACAGAGAGCTTTTATATTAGGTTCTGTATACATTATTATATGATAATCTAAAAAGCCATCCACCCTAACTATAGTAGTTACTAATATAAAACTAAGTAAAAATAATATGGTAAAATAGTGACCCCTGGAGGATATTTTTAAAGTTAAAAGCAGCAAATAGTAAGTGTACACAGACTCTCAAGAATTCACGTTTCAGAACTCTAAAATGATCCTTATAACAGTAACTTAGCCAATTTTTCAACTGAAAGAACATCTCCAGTATCTAAGAACTCAATATATACTGCTACAATAATTTGGGGTTTTCAGATATTTCTTTAGAACTCCAAGTTATACAATCATTTTCCTTAAGATTCTACAGAGTAAGCTGGATTTATAGGAAAAGTATATTTTTGGACTGTGTGTTCAATGGGCACAAAGGGAGGTACAAATTGCAACCTCTGCAGGCAGCGATGGTGGAGTTAGGATTCAAACTGGGGAAGGCAAGCAAGCTATTGCAAGGATTCCACCAGGTAACAGCATAACCCACGTGTTACTGGTCCGCTTCTGTGCCTATTCACAGAGCATATGGGTTGCTACTGCCTGCAAATAGAGACTTAGCTCTTTAGCTCAAGCTGTAGTAGCATGTGTTTAGGTCTGAGATCCCCCATTGAGTCCATGGTGTGTATGCCAAAGGAGTGACAATGGCACCTGTACTTTCCTGCTAGGGTCTCTATCATTGCCTAATGATGGAAACTGCCTGGGAGAGCTACTGAAATCAGTGCATCTCCTAGACAGCCTGGCTATGGCCCTGCTGTCTGTCAAGCTTGACCTGCCTAATTTCTGATGGTGCCAGTTTGGCTCCTTCAGACCAGAAGGCTCCTTCAGACTCCAGCAGCTGTCAGCAGCTAAGCCCTGTCCCCCCACCCTGCTCTGCGGAGATGGGTTACATGGGGGAGGGGGACACCCTGACATCAGCATCCTCCCCTCCTCCTCCCCCCCCGCATAGTACAGCAAGCAAGAGGGTCCTGGGAGCAGCTGGTCTGGGGCTCCAAGGGAGAGGGCAGGAGCAACATGGCTGCAGAGCAGCGAGGGGGAGGGGCACCTGAACACACATCGCCAGACGTGCACGCCTCTGCTAATCAAGTGCACAACACTTGATTGACTCTTGGGCGGCTGCATGGTTTAAAGAGAACACAGCCAGCAGGATGGAGCACCCAGTGACATAGGGTATCAAATGTCTCTTGGCCAATCGTGTGTGGTCAGAGGCTGGAACCCTACTCTTCTAGGCTTGAATCTGGAGCTGCATCTACCCTGTGCTACAGAGACTCCCATGGAACCTCCAACTCATCAGAAGAGAAGGCTGGATCCCAGACTACCAGCGAAATCAATGGTACCGATGGCTGCTCCTCAAGCCTGGCAGGTGGGATGGGAGAACAATTCTGCATTCTTGGGATAATCCCTTCCTCTGACGTAACAATGTCTCCGCAATGGTGCGGCACCCATCTCTCACGAGCACGCCTTCTGGTTGGGTGTGTCTACAGTCTTTAAACAGTCTGGGCCCTGGTATCAGGCTGTACACCCAGGGCAGGGCTGGCTCCAGGCACCAGCCTGGCAAGCAGGTGCTTGGGGCAGCCGCTCCGGAGAGGGGTGGCATGTCCAGGTATTCGGCGGCAATTCGGCGGATGGTCCCTCACTCCCCCTCGGAGCGATCGTGGCTTTTTTTTTTTGGCTGCTTGGGGTGGCCAAAACCCTGGAGCCGGCCCTGCCCCAGGACTTCCTCCCAGGAGGCAATGGTTTCATTGCCCTCTTGGTCTACGCTGGTCCCAGCTCTTCAGCTGGGCCACTAAGTAGTTCAGTTCCCCTTCTGGGGATTTATCACTGTCTGATTGTAGGCTAGTTCCCCAGTGGCCTATGGGGGGAGGAAGGGTGATGGGACCCAGGCCCACACATTACTTTGGTTCCCAGCCCAGGGACCCTAAGAATACCAGCTACATTGCCTTCTCCATCAGACATTTTTTAAGTCTCTGTTCCCAACCCTCTAGTTCAACTGGGGGGCGGGAAGTGACGGAGGGGTGGGGGAGGAAGAGTGGCAGATGCAGCACTTGGCAGAGGTGTGAGCCTCGCCTAGGCAGCAGAGGCAGCGATGATGTTTGTTGCTCACAGAAAAAAAAAGAGTGAGGGGAGAAAAAACAGTTTTTTGGACTGTTGGCATAATCCCAGACTTTTTTTTGTGTGTGCGGGTGGAGAGGTTGAATTCCCCAGGTGGGGAAGAAATGGGGTAAAAATACTAAGTATACTATGCTATACTATACCATAAAAACTACAAAACTTCTAAAAACCAACTATACACAATATATTTAAAGCTATGATGCAGCAGAAAGGAGCTGAAGACACCAAAGATTCCAACTCAGACCCTGCACCAGAAAGAAGAAAGTGGAGAGGCATCTTTCCACACCACCCTTTATGCCCTTGGTTCGGAGCACGAGGAGAACTACAGCACATGTAAGGGCCAAATGACACTGCTTGTAAAAAGATTCCAGACTCAGGTGCATGACACACATGCATACCCATGTGTGGAATACGCGCAGAGACCATCACTTGTAGAAGAATAGTAACATATTTCTTTCCATTCAGAGATTGCCCAAAATACAAATGCTTTACTTACATGCAAAATCCCTCCAAGCTTTGATGTATAACCTCGTGGTCGTTCTTTATCTTTAAATCTGAAAGCCACAGCATTTAGATCCTAAAAGAAAATAAATAAATAAAAGTATGCATGGGAAAGCCATTTTCTACTTTGTAAGAATAATAAAAGTTTAATTAATACATTTTACACTCAAGCTCAAACTAATCATTTAGTCAAATAACTGAAAATAAAGGACTGGACATTTGATCAAATGCTTGTCAGTTGCTTACCAATTTAAATAACCAAATGAATCAGTGTATTACCCTTTTTTGTACACTATCATATACAATAAAACATCTATCATCCAGTAACTGAAAATCCCATGATTTTCTATCACTGGGTGGCTACTTCTTTAGACAGTAGTCCAGTGATATCAGCTATTACATTCCAATGCTTCAAAAAGCAGCTCAGATTCAGAAGGACAAAGACCAGAAAGGTGGCAAGATCAAAGGCTTGTAGCTGCCCAGTAGAGCTCTCCGTTCTTCTTAGAACACCTAGAGTACAACATATTGTTGACTTTTGTATACTTTTGAATCGCCAAAGGCCAAACTCTCCTCTCAGTTACACAAGTGCTGTAGTTATTATTTGGCATACAATAATTCAGTACATACTAGTTGGTTCCAATAATGTTTCTTGGATCCACACCACCCCATCTCTGTTCACAGTAGAGAACTATACAGCTAAGTGATATCCTTCATTACCAGAAAACCATTTTGATTTAACTTATCAATATTTTGATTTATCCTCCTCCCCCCCCAAAAAAAATCATGATAAAAATCTGATTAGATTTTTTTTTTGTAAGACTGTATATCTCCTGCCCCTGTTTCCAGTTAATTTTTACATAAAGTGTTATATTGTTTATGGAAACTGAGCCTAATATAGCTTTACAAGCCTTAAAAACATCCATGCTCTTTTCACATATCCAAATCCAAGGAAACTTCATAGGGAAGGGGGGGGGGGGGGGGGAAACAAGCTGTTGAAATTTCATGAGCTCTGGCAGCTGTGAGAAGGCTATGCAGGAGACAGTAAAATTTACACAGCAGGATCTTGAGAAAGGAGGAGCAGCATCATGGAACTGAAGAAAAATTCTAGAGTAGGGATCAAGACCAGAGGTTGAGTGGGGATAAACTGGAGAGGTTGATGAGGAGAAGTAGAAGAAAGAAGCTGCCCAAATAGCATATGTGAGCAAAGGGTTGGAATGCACCAGGAACACTACGAACATTTCTTTATCCAAAATAGCACTTTGGCAACGGCAGTTTTAAAGGTTTTGATTGAAATATTCAAAGTGTTACACTGAACAAGAATAAACTAACACCTGCACTTTTCCCTTTTTTCTCCTATTCAGTCAGCCAATGGTAGAAACAGAGAGGCAGAAGCCTTTCAGAGCCCCTGCACAAGGCATAACAAAGAACCAGGAGGGTGAGAAAAGGTTTTCCTGGTGCTGTCTTTAACCATATGAACTGGAGAAATCTCCCCTCGGACTGTACTACAAAGAGAGTAAAGAGACATCTCTTTGCAAACATCTGGCATGAAGATGGAAGGAATAAAGACGACTACTTTTGCATTGCTGGTCCCTCTACAACAGGATGAAGAGACATAATAGCAGGGGCTCCTGAAAGCCATGCGGTTGAAAAGCAGGGGTCTGATGTGAAGTGGCAATGAAAGGGAAGAACTTAAAAAATGAATTCACTAAAATGGGAGTCCTAGTTAGTGTAATTCATGGTTACACCATGTAAGATATATTTATACTCTATAGTTTGTATTTTGGTACAAGAGGCAATCAGTGTTTCAAATCACGATCATACAATGGTCAATAGTCTCATGGTCAAGTGGCTAGTTTGACAGAACAACATATACATTTGCTTGTAATGGCTAATTTGCAGAGTAATACATTATCTATATAAAAAAAAAAACACACACAAACTTCACACCTAGAGAGAGAGACCTTCCTCAACACTGTTAAAACAGGGGCAAGGTAACTTATTTCTTCTGCTGTTTGAGACTGTCAACAAGGAAAGATTTTTAAGGGACCTTATGGCCATAAACATCAGAACTCCCTAAATAATTTTGCTACATGTACCGTCTAAAATTAAGTAAAAGTATTCAGACAGAAAAGTGATTTTTTTCAGTTGATACCGTCTCTCTAAATTCCTGCAGACTGTGTGACTCCAGCACTGATGAAAGGAAAAAACTGCAGCTAGGGAGTAGCACAATATGGGAGGAATAGAGCTGATTACATTATATTCCCTTCTCAAAATGTAGTCCCACAAGTCCTAGATACATAGACAGAGGTCCATTTTTTTTTAATTTAGTAAGTACCTGGCGAAGCAAATTAACTTTTCTCCAGTGTACAACTATCTGTTATGAAGTTACAGTCTATGGCATTCTGCAGCTTATAAAACTTTGAAATATAGAGATGCACATGACTGGATAAGACCCTTAATTAATCATTCTATATCTGATATCATCATTTACATAACAGACTGGAAAAGAGATACCAACAAGCAATTACTGCTTTCCTGTATTTAGAAGTCATATAAAAATCTATACTGACATAGGTTTAGCCAAATGAGACAAGTGCTTGAAAATGTTAACATATTTGACATTTTAACCAAAAATTCTGTTTTATATCTTGTCAAGTAGATAAAGATATTCTGACTATTCTAAGTGGAAACTATTACTAGTTACTAAGTTTAACAGGGTATAACTAAGGCCCTGATCCTGCAGCATTCACTTGCATGAGTAACCCTTACATGAGTAGTTCCAGTGACCCAATGGAGCCACTCTTATGAGTAAAGGGTTGAATTACATCTCACATCACCACTGAGAAGTGAAATTTTATTACTGAGTATTAATAAAGCAATTTCAAAGTTTGCTATGTATGCGCACACAATCACACAGCACTAGACTGCACTTTAATAATTAGTTCTGTAGAAGGTGCAGGATACAGCTGTACTGTCCAGGAGGAGTCCAATGAAGTAATTTCCTGAGCTCTTGTTCCACAAGGTAATAGAGAATACTAACCCCCTACATGTCTGTGCCAACAGAATTGTGCCAGTTGAACATGGGAAAGAAGGTGGTCCCATCCATTCCCCACCCATCACCCAACTGTACCAGGTGTGCAGTTCCTGTTTTCCTCCCACATCTGTAATGGAGATGGAAGAAGGCCAGGCAAGGGCATTGACGGGGAAATGTAATACTTCTCCTGACACCTCTATGCAGCCACAGAAGGTAGGACCATGATCTAAACCACTCATCTGGCTCAGAAATAGCATTTTGTATTTATATTAAAAATACTGGTGTATTCAAAGTGTAAAGCTCAGCTTTAATTTTTTAATAAAATGTTACAGAGTCATACAAACTGCTTCTGCAGATTTGTGAAAGAAATTCCAATAGGGATTGGACAGCCATGGAATTTGGTTCTTTAACATCCAAATTCTATCTATAAAAACAGATTAATAGAGAATGGCTACTATAATTTAAAACTACTATACCTTGCACTCTTGGAAAACCCATTCTTGAGGTCCTTCTGTACGTAGTTTTTGAATATACTGAAACATGTGAAAAATTATATCTTCAACGTGCACTGAAAAACAAAGATTACGCACTTAAACTCCTTGCATTCTGCATCTTAAAAAAAAATTCACCTAAAATTAGACTAAAAAAAAAAAAAAAAATTATGAAAAAGTCTTCAACCTTGGACTTAATTCAACAAGGTATTTGAGTACACCTCTACCCTGATATAATGCTGTCCTCGGGAGCCAAAAAAATCTTACCGCGTTATAGGTGAAACTGCGTTATATCGAACTTGCTTTGATCCGCCGGAGTGCGCAGCCCCCCCCGGGAGCATTGCTTTACCGCGTTATATCCAAATTCGTGTTATATCGGGGGAGAGGTGTATGTGCATAGTCCCAGTGCAGAAGTCAACCTGATTATTTACTTGCTTGAAATGAGGCATGTGTTTAAGTACCTTATTGAACCAAAGCTTTATTTTCTATAGAATACTTTGAACATGTTAATTTTTCTCTGTGCATATAAGCATTATTATTTCAAAACAGATTTATATGGTATGAACCATCTAGCATGTACAGTGTAACAGCTTATTATATTTGGGGAGAAATTAATATCAAACATTTCTTTTGTGAAATGGTCTTATTCAATACACTCATTTACATTTGGTTTCTCACTCCTTGGTAAACAACATGCCTGTCAACTTATTAAGAGGATCAATGTGCAGAACACTTTCACAGGGCACAGTTAATGTACAGAAATGTATCAGTTTGTACATTTATACTAATATAGTTAGTCTCTTTGGAGAAGAGAATAAAAGCCAGAATGCATCTTGCTTTCTAATAGAGGAGATTGAAAAACAAATCTTCACTTACAAAGCCCTTCCTCTGTCAGGTCCACATTAATGATGAAGAACATGAAACCTCTAGCACCTTCTTTCTGTCCTCCAACCAGAGTATTTACCCAGCCTATGAAATTAAGAAGAAAATATATTTCAAAAAAAAAGTGTGTTGATTTATGCTTTATGCTGTTTCTCTAAATGTTTTTGGTGACAGTAATTTAAATATACACAATATGAACTCTGAAAAAACATTTGTATCAAACAACTTATATGCGGAGTACCTATTTCATAGACAAGTTAAAAGAAGGATTAAATATACACAATATTATCAGAAGCTGAAGAGGATATGTACATGTAAACTGTAGTCCCCTTGCCAGTTTGGGTCTTCAGAGAAGCAGCTCACAGGAGCTCCCACAGACACTATCCCATTCATGGAGAGATCCAGGCAGTTTGCCCCAGCTGATGTGGAAGACGTCCGGTGATACTAGCAGCGGTTGATGGCTACTGGCATTACCATCGAGTCAAGAAGACAGCATGCTTCTCCCATTGTATTGGCCAGGAAGAAAACCGGTACTGTCCGCATGCAAATCAACTACTAGACACCCAACAAGAGGGCTATTCTGCCCAATACATGATGTCATGAGTGGATGATTTTGGATTATCTGACTGGGTACAAATGGCATTTGCACTGTATCTATTACTAGATTCCAATGGGGCCAGAGTTCAAGGAAAAATTTGCCTTCATTTGTCCACTAGATTCTACCAGTTCAAGCACATGCCCCAAGACATTCCAGGGACTGATGGAGAAGGCAGAGAGAGACTGATGGCAGTCTTGGTACAGCTTGATGACTTGGCTGTATTCAAGAGCACCCTAGAGAAGCATGAAATTTGGCTCATGAAAGTCCATGATTGGCTAAAAGCGAATGGGTTGAAACTATAAATAGTAGGGCTATCAATTAATCGCAGTTAACTCATGCGATTAATTAAAAAAAATTAATCACAATTAATCGCAGTTTTAATCACACTGTTAAAATGAATACAATTGAAATGTTTTTCTACATTTTCATATATATTGTATTCTGTGTTGTAATTGAAATCAAAGTGTATATTATTTTCATTATAAATATTTGCATTGTAAAAATGATAAACTAAAGAAATAGTAGTTTTCAATTCATCTCATACAAGTACTGTAGTGCAATCTCTGTCATGACAAAGTGCAACTTACAAATGTAGATTTTTTTTTGGGTTATGTAACTGCACTCAAAAACAAAACAATGTAAAACTTCAGCGCCTACAAGTCCACTCAGTCCTAATTCTTGTTCAGCCAACTGCGAAGACAAACAAGTTTGTTTACATTTACAGGAGATAATACTGCATGGAAGCATGTCCTCTGGAATGGTGGCCGAAGCATGAAGGGGCATATTAATGTTTAGCCTATCTGGCACATAAATACCTTGCAATGCCAGCTACAAAGTGTCATGCAAAGGTTTGTTCTCAGTTTCTGGTGATATTTTAAATAAGAAGCGGGCAGCATGATCTCCTGCAAATGTAAACAAACTTGTTTGTCTGAGCAATGACTGAACAAGAAGTAGGACTGAGTGGACTTGAAGGCTCTAAAATGTTATATTGTTTTGTTTTTGAATGCAGGGTTTTTATATTATATATATAAAAAATTCCACATTTGTAAGTTCAACTTTCATGATAAAGAGATTGCACTACAGTACTTGTATTGAATATACTATATTTCTTTTGTTGTTGTTTTTTTACAGTGCAAATACTTGTAATCAAAAATAAATATAAAGTGAGCACTGTACATTTTGTATTCTGTTTTGTAATTGAAACCAATATATTTGAAAATGTAGAAAACATTCAAAAATATTTAAATGGTATCCTATTATTGTTTAACAGTATGATTAATTACACAATTTTTTTAATTGCTTTCCAGCCATAATAAATAGATAAGTGCAAATTTTACCAACTCATGGTGAAGTCCATGGGACACATTGTATTGGACAAAAGGATTTGCAACAGATATAGCAAAGATGGAAGCCCTCGCCATATGGCCTCAGCAAAAGGACTTGAAGAGTCTGCAAACATTCCCAGGGTTCTGTGGGTACTACACGAGATTTTTGAAGAGCTACTCCAGTGTAGTAAAGCCACTTAGTTTTCTGATGTAGGGTTACCCACCCACTCAAAGAAAAGGGAAGACTATCAAGAAATCATCTGACAGGGTGTATTACTGTGTGTCTGAACCCTCTGGCGATCAATGGAATGATCTTTTTAAGCCTTCAAAAAAGAGAGCATCTACCGTTTGACTAATGCACCAGTATTAGCCTGTGCTGATAGCACTATAAGCCTTACATTCTACACACAAATGCCAGTCTTAGTGGGCATGAAGCTGTGCTTTACCAGGAGCATCCAGAAAGGTAACATTGTATATCCATTTGCTAGCCGAAGACTGTTAGACTCTGAGCAATGGTATGCTGCTCACAAGTTGGAGATCCTTGTGCTCAAGTGAGCAATGGTAGAAAAGTTTCATGACTAGTTCTATGGGGTGAAATTCCAGGTCAGAATAGATAACCCGCTGACCTATGTACTCACTACTGCAAAACTGGGTGCAACTGGATAAAGTTTCAGAGTAGCAGCCGTGTTAGTCTGTATCCGCAAAAAGAAGAACAGGAGTACTTGTGGCACCTTAGAGACTAACAAATTTATTAGAGCATAAGCTTTCGTGGAACATATGTTCCATTCTATATGCATCCGAAGAAGTGGGCTGTAGTCCACGAAAGCTTATGCTCTAATAAATTTGTTAGTCTCTAAGGTGCCACAAGTACTTCTGGATAAAGTTGCGTGTCTGAATTAACAATATAGGACTTAAGCCTGAAGTACCATCCTGGGAGTATAAACAGTGCTACAGACACTCTGTCATATAGACCACAATAGAATATAAACCCTTAACAGAACTGAGTGTCTAGTTGTTGTATAAACATATCTGAGAGACAGCCCCTCTCATTACTATTACTAGTGTAGGAGCAACAGAGCTAGTCTGTATAGACTCTCTCTTTGGAAACAGACTAAGAATATTGGGACTACTTTGGTCATCACTGACCACTTCACAAGGTATGCGCAAGCTTACCTGACAAAGCATCAACTTGTAGGAAGAATATGCCAAATTATTGTGCATTATTGGTTACCTACCAGAATGCACACAGACCAAGGATGAAATTTTGAAAGTTGCCTCATCAAAAGCTGCTACACCTCGTAAGGGTAAAAAAATCCCTGCAACTACCCCTTATCACCCACAGGGAGACCTTCAGAAGGAGAGGTTCAACTGCATGCTGTTAAAACATGTTGGGTACATAGGACTCATCAGAAACACAATCAAAGTCAATGTGTCTCATCTTGGATATACCTACAATTATACGCATAATGAACACTCACCTTAGCTTCTAATGTTTGGTCAATAAGATAGCTTATCTACCTGTAAAACTTTGTTTTGGCATTTCTGCTAGTGGACTCCTACTCAGACTAGTAAAGGCATGTCAGGATGCATGGACTTCACTGTAGAGGCCTAAAAGAGTGTCCTTTATCACCGCTACCAAAACATCCTTCAATCTTAGATCTGTCCTCTGAGCACCTGAATGTTGGATTTAGTCAGTTGTGGTAAGGAAGCAATGTACAGACTGGTGAAGTAAATATATGCATGAGGAATAGCTTCTGGTTGTATCCCCAACTGGCAAATATTATGCCCTATGTTGGCACTTGTGGGGTGCCCCTTAAAGATTACTATCTGGCCCACAGCCCTCACTTCAGATGGAGACACATCAGTTCAGTATACTACTTTCAACAGACTACTCATCTAAAAGAACAACTTCAAGAGACATACCAACAGGTCACTTCTGCTGCACAACAGAACAATCATAGTAACAAAGCACTCTATGGCCCCCAGGCCAGAGACCAAGAATTGTATACAAAAGACAGAGTCCCCATCAGAAACCTGAACATTTCTGGGACACACAAAACTGCAGAAAAGTGGAAGGCTGAGCCACACATAGTCAAAGAAAAGATGCCTAGCCTGCCAGTCTATCAACTCAAGCTATAGAAAGGAATGGGTCCCTCTACTATCCTGCACAGAAGTCATATCTTGACAATAGGACATTTGGTGAAGATACCAGTCAGGACCTCCTCACATTCATCTATTACCACACAACAGATAATAGATCAACAATGCCCTCATACTATCACGCCTTGCAACCCATTGGTCCTAATATGGGACACAGAGCCCCTTAAAGAGAAGGAATAAGAGGCTACACCACCCTTGAGAATCAAGGGTGCCCCAGAAGAGGCACAGAAAAAAAATACTCCTTCTGAGAAAGCAATATGTATAATTACCATAAGGGAAATATCAATGTCTATATTTCTTTGCAGTTGTTTTGGGCATGAACTCGTATTCTGGCGGTAAAGGATAATGGCACATTTAATTTATTACTTTTAACAGTTCACTTCCCATGGGCTTACCTTTAGCTTTGAGTTCTGATAAAAGACTTCCTGGACCTTCATGCCCAATGAGATGACCAAGGTAATGACCAGGGTTTGATTTATAGTATTTCTGAAGGTCGGGTATTGGAAACGTGACATAAAGATTTCTAATGTCCTTAATAGGTACCACTTTGTAAAGTTGCTAGAAGTAAAAATAAAAAATTCCATTAATTCTAGTATTTCATCTTTTCAGCAGCATATATTATACCCTCCTACACACAGTTAACTACATACACACCTATACCATACCAAAAAAAAAAAAACCAAAAGAAAAACAAAAAAAACCCCAAAACATTTACTTAGAGTTATTTCTTATCAACACAATTGTTAAAAATTCAGGAAACAACAAATTAATCAACATTCACAATCATAGCAATCTCAACTCACAAGCCTTAGCACCCAAACACACATTTGGAATCTTCATTTCTCAATTTCTCTCAATCACATTCAAATGAACAATTTTAACTATGACCTTGGCTAGATTAAGCTGTATTGTCTATAGACACCTGTAGTAGTAGTTGTAGTAGTAAAGTATATGATGTTGTTATTTCTACATGGAAAAAAGTAGGAGAACAGAGTTAAGGTCTTCAGAGAGTGTATACCAGAAAGTCTCACAACTTACCCGAAGATGTTCTTCTTGGAAAGGATGTTCAGGAAATTCTGGTAATGGGACATTTTTGTTCTCTACTTCTGAAAATAGCTTCACTACCAAACTGGTCAGCTCATCCAAGGATTCTAAAAGAGAATAATTAGAAACAGCTCAAACATTGTCAGAATATTCCAGCAATCTGGGACTTACAGATTTCTTTTAGAAAAATAATAATTATAAGGTTGGACTTAATGCCTCTCCCACCACCACCGAGTGAACTATGGTTATTTGGAGAGAGGGAATATATTCTGAGATTTATTTTTTATTACTTATAGATAAGGTTTTGTGCTTTATAAACAAGATCTCAACTGTGGTTAAAATAAATTCCAAACTAAAAAAATCTTTAAGTTGCAGTTACGACTGCCAAGAACAGTTCAAGAGAAGACATATCAACCATAAACACACACAAACATTAAAAACTATTAACATGTAAAAAGCATAATTAACAAGGAATCCAGTATAACAATGCTCAGCACTGCCCCGTGCGCCTTATGCCCTTCCAGAGTGTAAGTTTAATTGCCAAAACTCAAACATTGGAAAACCAGAAAATACAGAGTTAAGTGATATTTCCAATACCACCTTAAGTTTGCCCCTTGGTTCCTTACCCTATGAAGTCCCTCAGGGAGATCACAACACCTTACTCCTCAGCCCCTGTCAACCAGCAGCAAACCCCCTGGATCAATGGTGCTTCACAGAGCACAGTGAGTCTGCTGAATAGTATGAATAGGAATGCTGATTTGGAGTTGTCCTGGATGCGGAGAAAATGGCAATTTGGTTGGTGAGGGGAAAGGAACCATTAAATTGCCAGTTCCATTGCCATCCCCATGAGGCAAAGTTTTCAAGTGTTTTTGTTTTGCTTTTTCCTTGTAATGTTAACCTTCTTATAAGGGATTTGTCAGAGGAATTAAACTTTCACATTCTAGAAGGGCATGAGGAGCACTGGGCACCTAAAACCTTAACTCCATGGTAAAGTTTTTTAAATGTGAATTTTCCTTGTTTTTCTGATAAAGTGGTTATGAAGGGGCAGCTTACGGCACTCCTTCCAGCACATCAGCTACCAGATGGAGGTACTGCCACAGGGGTAAGGGGAGTCCTAGACTGTGTATTGCTTTCAAGGCTCAGCAAATCAGTGCATTTTAGACTGGCCCTTGGTATCAGACACTAGAGCAGTTCAGGAGCCAGAGAGAATACATTTTTATGTGGATACTGCCCATAGTTTTTTGGCTGGATCTACAGATCCAATCTACATAAACTTAATCACGGGAGTCAACCAAGGAGGGAGATTTGAACTTATGGTCACTGACACTGCAGATCAGTACCCCTCCGCATAAGCTACCAGCTGAGTTGGTCGACAGGTTAATCACTCAGCCTCTCTCTTACTGAACTTGTCCATGAGAAGCCTGAGCACTGAGCTGAGCATGAGAGTAAGCAATTTTCCTGATCTCAGCTCCCCACCCAGTCTCAGTATTATGTGCCTACAGGATGCATTGAACCTACCTATTTTCAGGTTCCCAAATCAGCAATCTGTGTCTGTGGTACGCATCAAGCATGCCCATTCTTAGCTCCCCAGGCCTGTTTCACACTATGTACCTGTGGCATGCGCAGAGTATATCCTCACTCAGCTACCCTATTTTCAGTGCTGCATGCCTGATTCTAAAGCACTCTGAAAATTAAAGCTCACTTGAGGGAGGGACTTTATCCCGTAACGCATGGAGTCTAAATTTGCACCTTGTACTCTGACACGGCATAGCCATTTTCAAAGCAATCTGCCCACACATGTGCTTTTTGGAGCACACTCAAAATAAAAGCAGGTCATTTAGGAGCAATAGCTCAGAAACCTTTTGATTAGGTGAACTCAAATTTATAACTCAAACTGTATCCCATACTCTCAACTGGTATACCACATTTCAAGATGACCTGAACGTTTCTGAGAGTTTTAGAACACATTGAAACTGACATGCTGTGTTTCGATTTCTGGTTTGCATCAGCCTTATGCACCCCTTTATAGAACCAGGAAGAAATGGCAGTAACGTTTTTAAGATTGCACTGTGAAACTGGTTCACTAGCCGAGATCGGGTAAGTCCATTGTTGTCATTTTCACGAGAATCCTGCCTACAGATTTTTATCTAACTGCAGGCAAAAAAAAAAAAAAAAAAAAGAAAAGAAAAGGTTATAAGAACAAGTGAATTTTCAAATGAGGTGTTTCAGGAACCTCTTCACCCACTGACCCCAAATTTGTACCACTAATTCTATCTCTGGCCCTGATGTGGCACAGCAATTTAAGACAATCCGTCTATGTGCATTTTAGAGACTACAGTAAGCTCCATCCCCATTCTTAACAACGGAGTCACTAACACCCACTGCTCCTTAATAGAAAGCCTAAATTAAGGTAATACAAGTGACACAAACCTTAACATTTAATTCATGTACACAGACTATTAAAACACATACTCACAATAACCAGCACCCATACAACTATAACTCTGTCACTGCTTTTGTATTAGTATTTTAGGGTCCAATCCAGCTTCTTGAGTAATGAGACTTGGCTGCAATCTTCCAGAATTTTATAACATACATTTAGATATTTGAATACATGTCTATATTTGTCCCGCAGCATCAAACTTGATGGTTCATTATGACATGAATACTTCCTTTTTTAATGCAATGGTTATTTCTATCATCGGGTATAAAATTTATGTTTAGTCTATGCTCATACAAGAGTCTTATCTCTAATGATATTCACCTAATTAAGGTGGAATTAATGGACTTGCTAATCAAGATACAAAGCAGAATAAAGAAACAGATACAAGGCGGGAATTAAAGCAGCAGGCTACAACTTTATTAAACACATGGATGTGGTGATGGGGAGTGGGGATGTTAACGGGGTCCACTGCATGGTTAACTGGCCTTAAGCCACACAACCACATAAAGTGAGGATCAGCCCCCTTGCCTAGGTTGTCCCTTACTAAGAGAGAATTCAACCCAGCTATGAAGTCTACCCACAAAGGGGAGAGAGGGTACAGAAGAGGGGTGCCTCAGTCTGCAAAAGAATCAAGATCTCCTTGTGCCCAACAGAATAATGGGGACACACCGGCCACCTCCTCGGTCTTATGCTTGGGTTTACTAGGAGTTAGTTCCCTAAAGCCTTTTATCCACACTGGACACCAGCCCTGATTTATTACCTTCATTAATTTCTCTCATATTCTTTTTAACCTTAACAACCAGGCCTTCAGGATGCTCTGAGGAAGCATAAAAGCCTAGCAGATGCCATGCCAATTTTGCCCAGCAGAAAAAAAAAAAAATTCCCTCTTGACCTCAAAAAAGATGATTTAGTCACACTCAAAGCAAGCCCCAAAACAGCTCTGATAGGTACAATAGTTTATAGAGCAGGGTGGATTGGGCAGCATTAAGATGTCCAAGATGGAGGCCCTGGAAGGTCCTTAAGTAATCGGCAGGTAGAGTGTCCACAGGAGCCAATCAGTTCTATTCCCTCTCATAAATCAACCAATAGGAGGCCAAGGTTGGCAAACACCCTTTTGCCCCCTATTTCTCAGCCCACATCTCTACATGTGTTGGGGGTGGAGAAGGGAAGAAAAACTGGGGGGAGGGAGAGGGTTACCTGGATGTACAAGAGTACAAATTTACCCCACAAGGGACTTCAAAGGTGGACCAGCAGAATGGTCCAAACAACCCACTGAGACTGGGGTAAAATTAGGTATATTGGCTTGCACTGCTAAAAAGTTTGTTGATTTTGAGGATTGTGAACAGCTATAAGAAAGTCCACACATTTTTTATTACCCATGTCTGAATAAGAATAAAGTATCGTTTTTTACATACAATTCTGAGAAACTGTGACAAATGGGTAAGGTTCATTTAAACTTCGTAGTTATTGTGAGAGTTTTGTTTCTAGGGCAGAGTTCAAATTGCCTGTGTCATGGACATTGAGAATGTTTCTGTTTAACAGTCTGTATTTGAATTGGGTGCGGAGGTTGGTGTCAAGTGCTTTGTGTAATCTTAACTTGTGATTTAGGTAGCATTTATTTTTTGTGGGTTTAGTTTTAAAAACTGTACAGATGTTACATCTTTTCTTGAATTGCATTTAGGAACTTTAATTATAACTAAGTTTTTATGAGAGACCTAAACTAGCAAATTCACACCTCAATCCTCCATCTCCCTATCGACACTTGCACCCAATTAAATCTGAAACTAATCAAACTACACCAAGCTTTAGGAACCCATTTAATCTAGAATGCACAAGGACTGTTAACTCACTTGGGAGATCCACCAAAGTACAGCTGAAAAGAGAGTATTTTATGTTGTATTCATTTATATTCTGTTGCACTAATTAACAGCACTGATTAGCTGATGACAAGAACGTTGTGGCTGAGAGTTTAGAGTGAAGCTCTCAGGGGTTAAACTAATGTTGTCTGTGAAGGGCCCTTGGCTATGGAACTTCCTGCCATCAGAGATCAGGAGGAGCCGGAGTCTTGCAACTTTTAATTTCTGTTGCAAGTTCCGTGTCTGTGTGTAGGTCTTCCCCAATAATCGAGTCACAAAGTTGCTAAGATATAGTCTCTTGGAAAGTAACTAACTAATTTAGTAACTAACTAAATTATCCCACTTGGACAAACAGCTGTTAGATAACTGTGGAGAGTTTAGGTCCCTGTGCAGACAAACTTACATGCAACTTTTGTGTAACTATGTCCCTCAGTGATGGCTACTTTAGAAATACATAAACAACAGAACACACTGCTCTACAGCCAAAATGCTTCCGAAATAAATGTAGTCAAACTTTATTAATTCTGGGTCACTGAGAACGAAAATGATGCTTAAAATTGTTGATTGGCTCTAGTTTTCAAGATATGCTATTGGGTCAGTATATACGACCCCTGACTTGGGAATGGCAGAGGATAAGTGAGTTGTAAAGGGAAGGGATCTCAATTTAAATCAGAAATGACTAAAATACATCTTTGACTGAATCTATGAATAAATCTATGACTGGGTTTGGACAGTACTTGCTTTTTAGGAAAAACAATGAATGATGCAATCTGAAGCTGGTATTGCATCATACATGATATGAATTGCATCATGTTATTCCTAGAAGTCATGGATGATGCAATCATAATGAAGCTTACATCACTCTGCTGAACAAATTGCCCTATATCAGCTCTAGAAATCATACAATGTCGTGCTCTCTTATTTGTCAGTGTTTGATTTTGCAAAGGGACACATTTCTGTTTAGCCAAAGTGAGCAGAGATGCCTCGTACTTGTGTGAACAGTGCAGATAACTTCTGCTATGTTTGTGGTGAAGTGACTTTTGCATCGCAAAAGCGCAGTATAACCACTATGGTTAAGAAAGCCTATCACCTTTATTTTGGCTGCAAAATTGGAGATCAGGACAAGAGGTGGGCCCCACACATATGCTGCAACACTTGTGCAACAAATCTTCGCCAGTGGTTGAACAGGAAAAGGAAAAGGAAATCTATGCCTTTTGCAGTGCCAATGATTTGGAGAAAGCCAACAGATCATACCAGCAATTGTTACTTCTGCATGGTGCCTCCAGTTGGGAAAGTTGGGTCAAAGAAGAAAAAGTGGACTGTGCATTATCCAAACATTCCATCAGCTATATGCCCAGTACCCCACGGAGAAGGACTGCTGCTTCCTGATGCACCAGAATCATTCTCACTTGAGTCAGACGAGGAAGAGGATGAAACTTCTGGTCCTGAACCATCAATGTCACATGACCCATATTTTCTCCCATCCTCCTCTGAACCACACCTCACAACACAAGGCGAGCTGAATGACCTTGTCAGGGATTTGGAACTACCCAAGAGTAAGGCAGAGCTGTTGGGCTCCAGACTACAGCAGGTGATGTTAGGGTTTCCATGTTCCGTGACCGTCAAAAGGATCTTGTCCCATTCTTCTTCATGGAAGGTGATCTTGTAGCCTGCAACAACATCCATGGTGTGATGGCAGCTCTCAACATTGTTCACGATCCAGATGAGTGGAGACTGTTCATTGATTCATCGAAGACGAGTCTTAAAGCTGTTTTACTGCATAATGGCAATGTTTTGCCATCAATTCCAGTTGGTCATGCAGTCCATATGAAGGAAACCTATGACAACATGAAACAACTTTTGAGGTGCATAAGCTATGACCAACATCAGTGGCAGCTTTGTGGCAATTTGAAGGTTGTTGCTCTCTTGCTTGGTCTGCACACTGGATACACAAAGTACTGCTGTTTTCTCTGCAAATGGGATAGCCGTGCAAGAGATTCCCACTACATCAAGAAAGATTGGCCACTCTGACAGTCATTGGAGCCTGGGAGGAAAAGTGTTCAGCATCCACCAGTTGTTGAATCAAAGAAGATTTTGTTACCACCCTTACACATCAAGCTGGGTCTGATGAAGAACTTTGTCAGGGCCACTGACAAAACACAAGCAGCTTTCAAGTACCTCCGTGGAAAATTTCCAAGGTTAAGTGAAGCTAAGATAAAGGAAGGTGTCTTTGTTGGTCCTCAGATTCGTGAACTTCTTCGAGATGACGCATTTGACCATGCACTGCGTGGCAAGGAGAAGACAGCATGGAAAGCCTTCCAGTTAGTGGCAATAAATTTTCTTGGAAACAACAAGGCAGACAACTACAGGTTGTTGATGGAAAACCTCCTCAAGGTATACAAAAGCCTTGGTTGCAACATGTCACTAAAGAGACATTTTTTGCACTCTCATCTAGATTTTTTTCCACCGAACTGCGGAGCAGTGAGCGACGAGCACGGCGAGCGATTTCACCAGGACATTGCAACAATGGAGAAATGCTATCAGGGCAAATGGAGCCCATCAATGCTTGCAGACTATTGCTGGACAGTGACAAGGGATGCTCCATTTAATGAATACAAGAGACAAGACAAGAAGCGCCGAGTAGACACTGAATAGGACTAAACTATGTACATAATCGTTTTTTGCCTTTTGTTTCAAATAAATTTTATTTATATCACCCTTTTGCTGATTTTTAAAGTGTTACATAAACAGAACAGGTGAAATATTATCATGTAAAGCACCCATAAACACATGAAAAGACCTAGGTTTACAATTTATGATTAAAACTCTACTATCTACACAATATACATAGACATAAAATGTAAGAACTTAAATATCTTAGAAACAGTAGCCAGTTTTTTTAATGGTCATATTTGAATTCAGCACATCAAAATACATAATAAATAGCACATTTTATCTCTGAAGCAGACGACTTCTCAAAAATTGTAGACCAGTGATATTAGAGTAAGCATTCTCTACACAAACACCATGAGAGTAATTTTTCAGAGTACTTCAACAGTATTCAAGATGACAGCACCAAAAGATTTCAGCTTCCCCTTCTCAGAATAAAATTTCAAAGGCTATTTCTATAGGAAGGAAAATTTATGGAGCCATCTAACAGTTAAGAAATCATGCTGGAGAGAGTTCCATGCAAATACACTTTTCTTAAAAAGTCAGAAGTCTAGCAGCTATACTTTGGAGTTCTCTGGTCAATCTCTAAATAAAGTAATTTGCAGGGTTTTTGCTGCCCCAAGCGGTGGGGGAAAAAAAAAAGCCGCAATCACGATCGGCGGCAGCTCAGCCGCACCGCTTTCTTCTTCGGCAGCAATTCAGTGGCAGGTCCTTCCCTCCGAGAGGGGAATGAGGGACCCACCACCAAATTGCTGCCAAAGAGCCCGACGTGCCACCCCTTCCCCTTGGCCGCATCAAGCACCTGCTTGCTAAGTTGGTGCCTCGAGCCGGCCCTGGTAATTTGTATACTTGCCAGTTCAATATTTTAGAGATTTACTAACCTACTCAGTGACATATTTGTTACTTTGAAAATTATATTCCAATTTGTTTTTTGGTTTTTTTTTTTTTTTTTTTTTTTTTACTGTTTCAGGCATTTTTGTCAAAGCCTTGAAGCTATGAAAAGAAAAAGGACTTAACGAAGTATTATGTAAGAGAAAGTATTATTCAGCACAAATGTATGACTGAATAAATAATACAGCAGGCTCTTCAAAAATATTGAATCAAAGTTAAACAATTTAAGAAAGATTTAAAAGAATTCTCAGAATATTATTGGATAAAGATTGCTAAAGCAACCCTTCTAAGATTTACGTAAATCTAAGAAATGAATAAAGTAATACCTTCCCTGACATGACTGACTTTTTTAATATAACATCAATTTACATGAATTGTACCAACAATGTGATTAAAAAACTCTAAGGATCTTATCCAACTAATGTAAATGGAAGTTTCGTCTAAGAAAGAACTGTAATATTGTGACCTATCACAAAGTACTGTTAAAGGTAACCTGCAAAAAAAAAAAAAAAAAAAAAAAAAAAAAAATATTAAGGGCTTGAATTATTTATTGTTACGCTTTGCTTTTGAATAAAAAAAGCTTTTTCCACTCCCATTCCAAAAATGTTTTTTCCTTATCCTTGTTTTAACACAGAAATATCTAGTCCGGTTTTCCTAGGCCTGCTCTACATTACGGAGTTAGGTTGACATCAAACAGCTTATGTTGATCTAACTCTGTAAGCAGGTGACACAGTGTCCATGTAGACACCACATTACTTACATCAACTGTTGACTATCAGTCCTGCATGGGGCTCACAGCTGGAGCCTGCCCTGCGCTAGGGCTGACAGCCCGGGGTGGCCCCAGCTGTGAGCCTCAAAGCAGGGGGGCCCCCACAATGCCCCACTCAGTTAAGTCGGTGGGAGCGCTCCTGGTGACAACACGCACCACTGACAGGAGCATAGTGTGGACATGAAACACCACTTTAATTACTGCGGTGACTGTACATCGACTTAACTTAAGTCAACTTAATTTTGTAGAGTAGAAATACCCCTAGAGAACCTCCTGGGAGGCTTAGAATATGTTGTATTTTGGAGTTCTCACATCTTCACTGAAAAAGTGTGCATATTGAGTTTTTAACAAAGACATTTAATATCTAACATGTTTAATTTCAATGACTAATTAACAAGTATCAACAAAGAGAGTTTTAAAAAAAAATCAATTGCCCTCTCAGAGACTCTGCTTTCAGGCTTTTCCAATCTTACTAGTTCTCCACTGATCAGAGAGTTTTTCAAGGACAAACAAGTACTGAATTTCCAATCCCATAAATATCAATGAATGAAAGATAAATAAATAAATATAGTTCTTAAACATCCCCACTCTCCTTCCTGTTAGGACATCTAAAGCAGTGGTTCTCAAACTATGGGTCAGAACCTGTTTTAATGGGGTCGCCAGGGCTGGATCCAGGGCCAAAGTCCGAGCCCTGCCGCTTGGGCCCAAAGCCAAAGCCCAAGCTGCACCGCCTAGAGCCGAAGCCCAAAGGCTTCATCCCTGGGGAATGGGGCTCGGACTTCAGCTTCAGCCCTGGGCAGCAGGACTCAGAGTTACAGGCCCCCCACCCGGGGCTGAAGCCCTGGAGCTTGGTTCCCCTCCACCCCACAACCTGCGATGGTGGGGCTTGGGGCCCCCCTGCCCAGGGCAGCAGGGCTCTGGCAGGCTCAGGCTTTGGTCCCCCTTCCTGGGGTCATGTAGTAATTTTTGTTGTCAGAAGGGGGTCATAGTGCAATGAAGTTTGAGAATCCCTGATCTAAAGGAAACAAGAAAGAGCACCTTAAAAACACACACTCCCACACCCACACCCCAACAGTTTGCAGGTCAAATTAAGGCTGTGGAAAAAACAAAGATGTTCACAGTTCTCTACTCAACATGTAATGTTACAAACCCTGCAATACTAAAGCAGGATAGCATGAGTTAGGCACATGAGGCCTGATCCAGCAGTCCATACTTGCACAAAACTCCCATTAAGTAATACATAATAGTAATAGTAATAATAATAATACCACTACCACCACCTAGCTCTTATATGGTGCTTTTCATCAGAAAATTGTAAAGTGCTGTAAATGGAGGTCAGTATTTTAGAGATGGGGAAACTGAGGCACAGAAAGGTGAGATGACTTGCTCCAGGTCATCCAGCAGAACAGGAGGGGGATAATAGAACACAGGCAGTTCAGTGGGCGTAAGGTTGTAATTCCACAAGCATAGTTAGTCAATTAATTTCGTAACTTGAATTTCATATTAAAAGATAGAAAAAGGCGAGGTACCACAGAGGTTGATGATAAAAAAGCAGATGATGGGAAAAAAAGACAACTAAGGGGGGGGATATGATAGAGGTCTATAAAATTATGAGTGGTGTGGAGAAAGTAAATAAGGAAGTGTTATTTACTCCTTCTCAGACCACAAGAACTCGGGATCACCAAATCAAATTAATAGGCAGCAGGTTTAAAAATCAAACAAAAGGAAGTATTTCTTCACACAACTCACAGTCAACCTGTGGAACTCTTTGCCAGAGGATGTTGTGAAGGCCAAGACTAACAGGGTTCAAAAAAGAACTAGATAAGTTCAGGGAGGATGGGTTCATCAATGGCTATTAGCCAGGATGGGCAGAGATGGAAACCATGTTCTGAAGTGTCCCTTGCCTCTGTTTGCCAGAAGCTGGGAATGGGCAATAGGGAATGGATCGCTTGATGATTACCTGTTCTGTTCATTCCCTCTGAAGCATCTGGCATTGTCCACTGTTAGAAGACAAGATACTGGGCTAGATGGTCCATTGGTCTGACCCAATATGGCCATTCTTATGTTCTTATGATAGCATATACTCTTAGTACCCTGATTTAGGAATGTTCTTAAACATGCAAGTAGTCCCAATGAAGTTAGTGGGACTACTCGTATGTTTAAGAGAAGGAAGGTACTCAAGCACATGCATTAACTGGGATGTACAGGTCATCATACGGTATGTTTATGTTCCATGCAATGCTCAACATCATTGCCGTAGCAATTTTTTTATTTTTTCTCAAAAGCAGTATTTTCTAAAAGTAATTAGACAGTTCATTCTATTGTTCTTATTTGACTCTTCTTTAAAGCATGAGTATTACCACATTTTGTTACTTAAGAGGCAGACAAATTTAACAAAATCTACCAAATTCCATGATTTTAAAAATTAATAATTTATTTCACATATTTGGAAGTTTGAAATTGATATATCTGCTTATTGAATTTTGTCTGATCATGTATGCACACCCCCCCCCCCCCGTTATATTATTGTAGTGTGGTTCATGAATGCTGGTCTCCCAGTATATTTAAAAGTTTTTCAACACATTGTTATTAAGGTTTTTGAAACCCTCACAAAAAATATGGTCCTGATTCTAGGAGGTGTTTAGCATCTGCAACTTTAACTGACTTAATTTAGAATCTTGAGTGCACAGCACCTCTGAAATAAAGGCTTCTAATCTAATTTCTAAATTTCTATAAAACAAATATCTAGATTAAATTTTGGCCCTTCTATCTTTGAAGATTGGTCATTGTGGAATTACACAAACATGCATCAGAGAAAAATCACCAATTATGCAAAGTATTTTCAGACTAGATCTGCTAAACTGCGTGTGGTACATTTCTAAAAATATATTTATATAAATTTTAAAAACCTCTCTTATCTGAGGCACAAGTACTTCTTTATCATGCAGCATTCCATAGCAAGTTTTAGGATTGGAAAAAAAAAACAAAAAAAATTCTGCACAGATTTACACACGCTGAACTATGCAGGCAACGAGTATCCTCACTGACTTCAATGGGACCGTTCACAGTGCATAAAATTAAGCACATCTTTACAGGATTGGGACCCTAGCCTCCTTTGTTTAAAAGCCTGGAGAAAAGTCTTAGCTGATTTAAGTATGTCTTATTTTCTTCTATAAGAATTCAAATAATAAATATAAAATCATACTCAGCTAACCAAGAAGCTACCATTAAAAGTTTGGCACTCACCTCGTCCTAGGACACAAATAGCCATTAAATTTGATGAATAATAAGTGGAATGGAACTTCAACAGCTCTTGTCTTACATCTATTCCTTCTTTAGTTGGTCTAGTTTCCAAAGTGAATTTGTTCCCTGTAATACAAAAGAAAAATCATGAAGATATTTATTGCTGGACATACACACACATTATATGAATTTACAAACTGAAAAAACCTGGTCTGATTACCCTGTGTTCTAGGTGCATGTACAAACTTTTATTAAAAGAGTACATACCAAAAAAATCAGATTGGTCCTGATGAGATTAGCTGATATTGGTCCAATCAACTCTTCCATCCTTAACCCACTCTTTTCTTAAAAGGCTGGGAAAATAGATAACTTTGCAGTAAAGCTTACAAGTCAGACAGACTCTTTCAGATAAAGGAAAATTCCCTTTTAAGTAGTCACTGCTATTGATTTTTGAAGGTGTCACATTAATGCACTGATGGCAACTTTTACTGTAAGAAAATATTTAGGTTTGTAGTTAAAGCAGCAGTCTTGTCTGGTGCAAGAGTAGTGAGGGGACACTAGAAAAAAGTCAGAATTTGTGAAAAGCAAGCTGATCAGAGTTGGATTCTAGTCCATTCCACTTCACTTGGTAATCTTTTGTTGTGTTCATGTGGCTGTAAAAGAAACATACTAGAACTCTGATAGGCTACCAACTCTAAGACTAATTTTACATTACAGCCAAACAAAGTATTCAGAAAAAAGGAGCACTTAATAAGAAGGTAGGAGGGTAGAAGCAAGACAACAGGGTGGAGGGAGATAATAACACAGGATATGCAATATCAAGAAGGATAAACATGCTATTAAACAAATCTCCAACACAGGTAGCAATTAACATACATCACCAAGGCAGTAAGTAAACACCAGGCATAGTATAAACTTGCACCAGAAGTTGCAGGTACATAGTTTCTGGTCTTCAACCAACTAAGAACCACAGGTATCCAGTATACAAAGTCTTCATGAAATGATTTATTACTTTTATTTAAAAAGTTATATTTGAAATTGAAGTTAAAAAGAGCATAAGAGCACATAAATATAGTTCTTTAACGTTATTTGTTTTTAAAATGTTTGGTTGTTTCCTTTTCCTGATCTCCCTCTACCTCTGCTAAGCAGACCACTGATGTCAGGAACTTACTGGCCTTTATAGAGCTCAGCCTGAAGCCCGAATGTAAAAGTACATGTTTCAAAAGACTCCCCTAAATGTTTAAAGTCTATCATTTCCATTCCCACCGAAATGGGCAATGGATTTGCAAAAATAGGGTAAGATACCAGATGATTATTTTATAAAAATGGTGTTATATATATAGGATATATACGAGTGCCAGAAAGTGTCTGGGGTATGTGGGTGGGCAGAGCACCAGACAGTGCTTGATGTCTGGGAGAGGTAGTTGGGGGAGAGTGCTGGAAGGTATTTGGAGTCAGGGGAGGGAGTTGAATCGCTGACAGATGTCTGGGTCTGCTGGATTAGGAAGGCAATGAGTGTATGGGGGTTACTGGGGACTGAGTGGTGATACTAGGAGGAAAGTTGGTGGGCTGACTGTCTATCCAGCATGAGAAGCAGCACAAGGAGAGTCTGCTTGGCTGATGGCAGAATAGATTCCAAAATGACCCATGGTGGCCTGAAGTAGAAATTACAGCCATTCCTGCCGCCCAGCAGAATGCATAACATCTCAGCTGCAGACAGGGCTGCCACATGTGTGCATCATGCAAAGTGTGAGACACTTGGCAACCCTCTGTGTAATTAATTTGTGGTTTTTTGTTTTGTTTTTAAAGCTTTGGTTCTTCAACTCAGATCGACAAAAGGTCCTCTTTAAAATATCTGATTACAGAACTGGGGCCTAAAATAATACTATACATATTGAGAATTATCAGCTAAGTATTATTACTACTGAATTTGAAAATATTTCAGGCACCCTATCTAGAAAAACATCTGTAATCCTGACCAGCCATAAATCCCCACAGCTAGCTATGGATATGACAGTTGCATAAGGCAGAAATATTTCAACAGGAACTCTTCTAACCTGCAGAAAATGTTTTCTGAAACTTTCCTGGATACCTCTTGGGAGCGGCACAGGGATTTAAAATCAGTACTGATTCATGAGCACCAAACCCTGGCTTGCTGAGATAAACTGTTTTTTCCTTATTAGAAATGAATCCACAGACACTGGATTTTCTCCCATGGATCATCAGATAGGTAACTTGCAACACTTTCCTTAGATTTTTTCCTCTATACATTTTTAAAATGATTTCCCACTTCAGAGAGTCCTTCCTTACCAGGAGAAAGTCAGCATGTCCTCATCCAAATAATCTTACCATTTTAGGACACTAGAGCCAATTAGTCAGACACTGCATCTATTAATCAGCCAGAGAACCCTTCTGAAAGCCTTACATCCAAATGTTAAATATTAATTGAGAATCCAAGGACATCATCATCAATTGTAATAATGTTCTTTTTGCTCTCTAGGGGTCATTGGAGCTCCGGCAACCCCACACTTGCAGTCCCACTATCCTCAAGGCATCGGATTTCTGTGGCCATGATGGGGTTGATAAAGCCCTGAAAAAGCACCTGAAGTCCAAGGATTAAATACAACTTAAATCTCTATTGTACTAGCACAATTTGCTAACTAATGTACTTATTCATTTGAAATTATCAAAAAAAGCTCTGTAGTAAAGTGCAGAAAAGTAACTTCTGTGAAGTGAACCTAATCAAGCCTCTCTTTCCATTTTAAAGCTTTTCTGTTTTACGTACATGGAAACAGATAAATAGTATCTCAACTCAAATAAATTTTTATAAATGTTAATTTGAATTTTTCTTCAGCTGTTAAAGGGCATTTAGCCACCTGCTCAGTGTATTTATCCAAGGCCTCACTTTTCTTAGCCATCTAGCACTGTTGCCCACTGTGATTTATGCTCTAGATCAGGGGTCGGCAACGTTGGCACGCGGCTCGCCAGGGTAAGCACCCTGGCAGGCTGGGCCAGTTTTATTTACCTGCTGACACGTCAGGTTCAGCCAATCACGGCCCCCACTGGCCGCGGTTCGCCGTCCCGGGCCAATGGAGGCGGCAAGCAGCGGCGCGGGCGAGCGATGTGCTGGCCCCGGCTTCTCGCCGCCCCCATTGGCCCAGGACGGCGAACCGCGGCCAGTGGGGGCCGCCATCGGCTGAACCTGCCGCGTCAGCAGATAAATAAAACTGGCCCGGTCCGCCAGGGTGCTTACCCTGGCGAGCCGCGTGCCAACGTTGCCGACCCCTGCTCTAGATTTTGTTTTGGTGCTCACATCCATTAATTGCGCCAGTGCTTTGCTGAGCTTTCCTGATTTACTACAAACTTCTGTTTGTCCTCCCAATACAACAGTTGTTAGCAAAATGCTATTTGGCTGCTGGCAATTTAAATTCTCTTCATCCACTTTCTCTCTCTCACAATGATTTACAGTCCCAACTTGGGGGAGACACTTCCAGTCATTACAAAATAATCGTCTACTGCTGAAATTATCATCATAAAGGCTGTGTCACCACCAAACTCCTACTCTTGTATCATTTTGTGCCATTAGTTGTGTCCAGCTCTTTTTTTAATCCATTGTGTGGAAGATGTAATGAAACATCACAACAAACATGTATGGAGGAAAAAAGGAAATTGTTTTCAGCCCTATCTTCACCAATTTTACATAAACAGTCTCAGCATGGATTTTATGCAGAAATCTGGGCATTTTTGCACCCAGGGAGAGCAAGCAAATTTGCTCCCTCTACTGTTTTTTTCATCTTCTTCCACCCCATTCTTCCACTCCGCAGGCTGCCGCACTTGCCCCACCCTGGTTACAGCCCTGATCTTATGTCAACTCTAATAGATGGGTGAGTCTATTCTAACAAACCTGTTCCAAATTTACTGAAGGGATGATTGGGATTTCCAGTAGCTTTCTCCAACTGAAACAATCGCCAGGCATCATTCATTAAATTCTTTTCATGCTCGGAATCAACAGCATTCACCTCCCTTTCCTTGCAGCTCTCATCAAACAGAGGGCATAGGAAAAACTGGGCAAACCTAAAAGAAAATTTTACAAATTTACACAACTAAAATGTAAACCTTTTCCAAGTCAGGATTATTGCACATAAAAAACAAAACAACAAAAACCAACCCTCAAACCATGAAGTCTGAAAACTCATGTAATGTTTTAATTTGTTGTTAATTAAGAGTATCAGACTAGAACCTCAGAACTCCTGAAACCAGTCCTGGCTTTGCCACAGACTCGCTGTGTGGTTTTAGTTAAATCACTTAATCTCCTTTTTCTCAGTTTCTCCATCTGTAAAATATCAACAATGACTTACTTACCATAGAAGAGTGTTGTGAGAATCCAACACTCTTGTTAATACAGTGCTGTGCACCCATGGATAATGTCAAATGTTTATTTTTTAATATTTATTGAAGGTTATATAAATATTATACAGACTTATACAAACCTAAGTAAAACCAAACAAAACACACAAACCTTGATCTGTACACAATGCCATAAATGATATTTATATCTCACGTCACTCACTATAAATGCATTTCCTATAACTGATGCAACTCAGCCCATAAAATAAATTTCAGTCTTTCATTTAATCATTCATTTAATGACCAAGATGTTCATATCATGCTACTTTTGTCATTTCCATCTAAAAATCTAACTATTCACCATCATATGATCTTTATTATTATAGCCCTAGGAGGCCCCAACAGAGATCAGAGCCCCATTGTATTAGGCATCATTCAAACACATAATAAATAAGGCTCAGTATTTGTCATGGAAGTCACCATTCCGTGACTTTCCGTGACTTCTGCAGCAGCTGGTGTGCCTGGCCCAGGGGCCACTTGAGCAGCTCGGGCAGCCCCTGGGCCAGTTGCACCGGCTGCTACTGGGGCAGTCTCGGGTCCCCCCGTTCCCCAGCAGCAGGAGTTTGGGTGGTGCGGGGGCTCAGTGCTGGGGTGCGGGGCAGTGTTTACCTGGGGGGGAGCTCCCCAGAAGGGTGACAGCAACTTCCCCTCCCTCAGCTCCTAGCTCCACTTGCTGCCTTTGCCCGCAGGCACTGCCCCCGCAGCTCCTATTGACCGTGGTTCCCAGTTAATGGGAGATGCAGAACCGGGGCTTGGGGCGGAGCAGAGGAAGCACATGGAGCTAGGGTCGCCGCTTCCCAGGAGCCGGGTGGGAAACCTGCCCCAGCCCCACCAACTCCCCCCCCCGCCCCCCCAGCCCTGCCAGGCCGCCCTCCCCTTCCCAGCACCCACAGCGCTCCGCAGACTGCCCTCCCGAATCTCTCTCCCCCCCAAGTTTTAGTCGGGGGTATATAGTAAAAGTCATGGACAGCTCACGGGCCATGAATTTTTCTTTATTGCCCATGACCGGTCCATCACTTGTACTAAAAATACTTATGACTAAAACATAGCCTTAATAATAAGATTCCCTGCCCAAAAAAGCTTACAGTCTAAATGGACAAAAGGTAGGAAAAAGGAAATAATATCGTCTCCGTTTTATAGATAGGAAAATTGAGGCAAAGAAGGCCCGACTCAAAGCTTATTAAAGGTAATGGAAAAACTACTGCATTCTATCGAGCTTTGGATCACATCTTAAATGATTTGCCCAAGATCACATGGAAAATCCATGCCTTAATCACAAGTCAACTCTTAACAGTCAGTGCTACCAACCCCACCTATAATACAAGATGTAACGCTGTCAGCAAGAGTTCAACATATAATTATGATTTTGTTTGAGATATCACAAATATCAACCCAAAAAAACCCTCAGAAAACTAGAGGTAACAGAAATCTGTTTACCTGTCCAATGCACCTTCTAGATGTTCATGTGACACATCAAAGTAATAATTGGTATGTTCTCCACTGGTGAAAGCATTTGAACTTCCTGCATGCTCACTAAGAAACTGACTGTACTCATTCTCTTTTGGGTACTTCTTGGTTCCCAAGAACAACATATGTTCACAAAAATGGCTAAGCCCAGCAATGTTTGGGGGGTCTGATAAGGATCCTGCGGAGAAAAATACACATTAAAGAAGTCATATTATAATATGTATAGTCTTTTAAAAATAAATTTATATTATACTAGCGTGCAATTATATGAATTCTGTAGTTATAAAACTCCACTTAACTCCAGCCGCACAGTCACAGGAAGCCAAACCCAATGTTCAAAAGAGGTATTTCAAAATTAGCAACTTGGTCATCTTGAGGGCTCAAACTCTGTTTCTTCCTTTTGGACCAAGCTAGGGTAGGCTCACTGTACACCCGTGATTCCTAAATTGAGGCCCATGGACCATTTTTAGTCCGTAGAGAACTGAATGATCATATGGTTCTGGTTTCTCCTCTTTGTTTCCAGCAGCCACACTGCATTAAAAGGCAGCTAACGATACACTAAATGCTTTCCTGATATTACATTTCCATGCAAGCCATTGCTGCAATTTCCACAAGGTTGCTATGCAATTGTGAATAGAAGGGAGAGGTGTCACTTCAAAAGGGAGGGAAGGTAGTCCATGAGAAAAAAAAAAGTCTATTAAGATGTGATGCACACTATGAAAAATATTGATAACCTCTGCTATAAACCCTGAAATTCATGTATAAGATTTCAGCATTGGAGAGGCTAGCTACTCTCTGAAGTGTGTAGATATGAAAAAGTCTAGACACTGATTTGTAACACACATCTTTCCTACAAGCTATGGTACGTGTAAAGAGAAATATCTTAGACTTTTCAGATCTCGGAAAAGATTGCTTTTCTGTTACTGTAAGAGTCAGAAGCAGATTAACTGCCTTTGTTTTTCCACCCCAGGCACTTTATGTCCACACTCTAAGGGCTTGTCTACATGGGAACACACTCAGGAAAGTTATGATGAATTAACTAAAGGTGTAAAGTTAATGTGCATAAATTTAAGACCATTTAAAATTGTGTGTGGATGCTCTAATTCAGAAGAAAAGTGATTTAATTCTCTGTAATCCTCCAGATTAAGCTAGAGTGAACTAAAGACACTTTACTTCTGGATGGGAGCATCCACAGGATGGTTAAAGGAACTTTAATTTATGCACATTAACTTCACACCTTGAGTTAATTCATCTTAAATTATCCTGAGTGTTCCTGTGTAGACAAATACTGCCATATCAGAGATTAAAGGTTTTTCCTCTTGGCACATTATGCTGCTTTTCTTGCTCATACTCATTACAATAAACATGCATGAAACAAAAATCTAGAATGGTAGATAAAGCAAGAGAGAATGATTTCTCCATCCTTTTTTTTTTTTTTTTTTATTAAATAAATGGTTCCTTCAGAACGTGGAATCATATAGTTAAAATTATAAGTCTGACTACTGACTAAGCATGTGTTACATCAGGAAAATTTAACTAGCTCTAATAATTTCTAACAGGATTTATGGAGAAATAAAACTGGAACTCCCAATAACAGAAGGTTGTGCAACCTGCTGAAAACAACTCCTGTAAATGCTACCATATTTTGTGCTATGTACCATCAGTTTATTTGCAACTAAAATATTGAAATTAGTGACACACTGAAAGTAGGTCAGATTCCTTTTCCTCACAGAAACATAGTGCAGTAATTATTTGCAATGCAAAGCCTGTGGAACAGAATACAAAATGAATTCATTAAATACCTATGTGTACATCAAGTGCTGCTGAAGACTTATCTGTGGTGGGGTCGCAGATGAGCATTGCTTTGATGCCATTTTCCAGTTCTAGTCCACGATATTCTCGCTTATCCTCAGGTGATTTGATAATTTCGTTTGCTATTCTCTTAATAGCTGGATTGCTCATTTTGTTATGGGTATTCTTCTGAAGTCTAGAAGGAAACAGTAGACATTCAAATTCCTAATTTATATTTAAATAACTAACTAACTATCTCAAGGATAAATTGTGAGGAAAACCTAATTCCCTGTGCAGAACCCTTAAAACATGTCCTGTATGCCGAATTGTGGTCCAGATTCAAAGAGATGCTGAGCATCTGCAACTCCCATTAAAATCAGAAGATTTCATAGGGGAGTCTATCACATCATTGAATCTACGGACACTTCCACTCTCACAGTAATTAAAAATTAATAACTTAGCATCAAAGATACACGTCAGCCACCCTATTTAACTATAATAAAAAAAATTAAAGGCTACAATGTAATCTTGCCAAATCCATCTTCAACCTATAGAAAAATATTTTAAATCTCTTTGTGTTTATATTGAAATTTTACAAAAATCTACACTTAAAATCAAAAGAAAAACATTAAGTAATAATAGGTATGTTTACTATCATGAAGACTACTATTATGCTGTCATAGACTGCCTTTCATCCTAGGATCTCAAAGCACTTTTCCAAAACAGTGTTAACTCAATTTTACAGATGGGAAAACGGCAGGCGGGGAAGGGTTAAATAACTTGCCCAAGGTTTCACAGTAAATCACTGGCAAACTGAGGAACAGATCCAACCTTTCCTGTTCCCCAGGTTCCTCTAATTCAACTGCCTAGTTCTTAAAAACTACTTTTAGAGTTCACTAGTTCTAGAGTGAACAGTAAGCAAGCCTCTGGGTGTGGCAGCAATATTTTGAAATGTTTAATACCAAGTGAGATTCTGGAATAACATTCTCTTGTTATTTTAAATTTTAGGCAAACTGCCAAAATAAAAATACAAGACATCCCAATCATGAATCCTGATTTTTAAAAAAAGAGCTTAATTTTATTTGAAACCACATACTTGTTAACAAAAAAAAAAAAAAGCAAATCAGAGAAATGGGAAATGAGAGAGTAATATTTGAAGCCAAGCACCGTGCAGTCAGGTAGTAAATTTCCACATGTAACTCTGCCAATGAATCTTAATCCTGCTTTACAAGATAAATGTTTCAGTGAAGGGCATGTTCCTAAGAGAGAATGTCAAACAAACAACATTTTTGTCTGTGGCACAACATATTGGTAAGTGACCACCAGAGACTGGTTAATAGCTAGCGAACTAAACTCGCTTGGGAGCTAAACCAGATTTGAGCCTAAGCCTCCAGATATGATGAGCTTGTGTAATAAATCTTTGTTTATGGTAAAAACTGCTGTAAGTACAGTTCCATCAGAAGCACAATATATGCTATTTCAAGTGTTTGACATTATTGCTGCTCCTGTCTTCAACTCACATTGGGCATCACAAAAACAAAAGCCAAATTCATTTATTTTCAGACGCTTTAAGATTGTATAGTGTAAGGCACTGAAATGACTGACTATAATTAGTATATTTTATATAGAGAATATTATTATGTAGCCCCCCAAACATTTACTGTGGAATGTCTTCAATCATGACATTTATTAGGCGAAATACCATTCGGCTTATAAAAAACAAACAATTTTTTAACTAGCTTTCTTGTGATCTGTGCATACCAACTCATTTTTTTAGAATATTAACAGACTTCAGAAGTGAAGCTCTGGAGGTGAAAATTAGAGTGCTTATTTAAATAAAAACCCACTAAATGGAAGACAACTTTAAAGTTCCCATTTCTACAGACATATTGGTATAGAAAAGTGATATAGGTCATCATTCATCTAGATTACCTCCCTTCCACAGAACGGTGATGGCCACCTTGGCACCAGCTACATGTGTAATTTACACCACTGGTGTAATAAATATTGTGGGTAGCTGATGATGATACTATGAGCATCACAATGAGGTGAATGTTAACACCTCCAGAATCGGAAGGATTCAAATGCTCTTAGGCTTTCTAGAACAAGGCCTTTACTGTATGTTTCTAACAACGAGTAGTCCTTGTGGCACCTTAGAGACTAACAAATTTATTTGGGCATAAGCTTTCGTGGGATATAACCCACTTCATCAGATGCGTGGAGTGGAAAATACAGTAAGCAGGTATAAATATACAGCACATGAAAAGTGGGGGGTCAGTGATAACAAGGCCAATTCAATCAAAATGGATGTGGCCCATCCCTCTGTTGATACTCACACCTTCTTGTCAACTGCTGGGAATGGGCCACATCCACTTTGACCCCCACTTGGTAAGGCAACTCCATCTTTTAAGGCACTATGTCTCCAGGTCAAAAATCTAGAAATACAGACCCAATTTATATCCTGGCTGAGACTGTTAGAATATTTTTTAGTTCAATAGCCCTTATAAGTTGACATATAAAACAACACAGCACATCTGCAGAAAGGAAAACAAAACCAAACAACTCAGCCTTTCAAAGACATTACAGGAGAGATTTTAAGACAACATATAATGCAGTCTATATTTTGTATGATTTTTAAGTTACTTTATTTACTAAACTCAGTGAGCAAAAGTAGTTAAAATTATATTTAACATATTCTGGGAGGAAAAAAAGTGAACTAATTACGCTATTAGATGGTTAACAACAAGTAAATTATTTACATTCCTCACATCTTGATCAGTTCAATAGGAAAAGTGTTTTTAAATGAGCAACAGACAGCACAATAAGATATGCTTTATAGCCTCCTCTTTTCCAAATTCCAGACTCTAACCAGCGTTCCCAAGTTGTGGTTCATAGAGCACTTGCTGGTAGACCACAAAGTTGGCTTTTCACATGGTGCTGTCTATCCTGCTCGTTTCCAGATGCTAAATTGTATTAAAATACAGCTAAATATATATATTTTTCTAATATTACTTTTCACTGTAAGCAACTGTTGCTGTCACATAAATGTTACATGATTACAAATGGAGGGAAGGTGGTCCACATGACTGAAAACAAGAGGGGGGAGATTGTCCATCAGACTCTCTATTACAGCATGGCTCGCACTATGAAAAAAATTGATAACACCTGGAAACTCCTAAGGCTTTTCATAGTTAATTTAGTGGTGGGATTTTAAACCATTTCAGAACATCAGTGGAAAATCCACAATCTTCAAGTTATTCAGTGTCCAAGTCACCATCTTGTGGTGGATTTTTTATTTCAGTCAGTAGAATTCTAATGTAGTAAAAGAGCTAAAAGTATTACAGGGGCAGTACATGTTATGATCAGAAAAAAATTAATAATTAAAGAGCCAAAAATTCTGCAAGTTTAAAACATTTAATTCCACTGAATTCACTATAATTGGTTATAGAGACTGCCCCTGAAGAACTATAAAAATTTCAGGGGACCTATCCTAGAAATACTGCCTTTGTGTGTGTGTTTAATTAAAAAACAGGATTTTCTTATCACTAGCAAACTTAGAATCAGTTATTTCTCCCTTCTCTCTGCTATATTTTGTAAAAATAATCCATTTTGAACAATAAAATCAAAAGTTTTTGACTAGAACATAAAGATTAGGATTCCCTTACTGGAGCTATTAATGATTAGATTTGATTTTATTACTGTGACATATCGAGGGTACAATCCAGACTAATGAGTGGCTGTGTCATCCCTGCTCTCTAACCTGGGACGCTTTGCTTTGCTGCTGTAGCCTCCAGTCTGGACTGCTCACAACCTCCAGCATGCAGTTCACTCCCAGCCATGTCTGAGGATGTGCTGCAGCCAGCCACACCTTGGCTCTTACCCTGGTTATACTGCAGGATGACCCCAACATCTCTCACCCAACAGGGTCCCAGAGCTCAAGCTCCAGCTCGAGCCCAGGAGTCTACACAGCAGTGAAACAGCCCCGCAGCCTGAGCCCCATGAGCCCAAGTTGGCCGGCATGGGCCAGCCAAGGGAATTTTCCTTGCTGTGTAGACATACCCTCAGTCAAGTAAGGCAACAACGTGAGCATCAGATGCTGGAATACCTGAAACTTACGAAAACAACCTTCTTTACTCCGCTCCCATTGAAAACTTTATACAATATTTGAGATGCCCTTAAATAAGGGCAAAACTTTACTACTCTATATTTTTAGATAGAGATACTGAATACAGAAAGCATCAGAAGAGAATAATTAAGATCAGAATACTTGTAAACAACAGTGAGGAACATGAACTCTTGCAAGCGTGTAGGAGATTACTTTGTTAGAAAGTAAAGTTTCTACTAGCAAAACGGCACTATCACATTACAAATTATAAAACAGTGTTTCATTCTAATATCCATGTAAGCATTAACAAACCCACAGAAATAGCAATCCCAGTCTCTAAATTCTAGTTTAAAACAACACTAACCATCTATCAAATTTTATCCTGTACAATGGCTGAGCTGGTTGTGCTCAGGGTTCACAAGTTATCCCATAATTGCCTACTGCATGGGATCATCCTCGAAAATGAAGCAGCTAGTACTGGCCACTTGTCAATGACTGGATATGAGACTATATGGACCACTGGTCTGATCCAGTATGGTAATTCCTATGTTTCTTGTTATGCCTCAGTATTATTAATGCTATGCTATAATGCAGGGGTCGGCAACGTTCGGTATGCGGCTTGCCAGGGTAAGCATCCTAGCAGGCCGGGCCAGTTTATTTACCTGCTGACGCGACAGGTTCGGTCGATCACGGCTCCCACTCGCCACGGTTCGCCGTCCCGGCCAATGGGGGCGGCGGGAAGCCGCAGCCAGCACATCCCTTGGCCCACGCCACTTCCCGCCGCCTCCTTTGGCCCGGGATGGCGAACCGCGGCGAGTGGGGGCTGCGATTGGCTGAACCTGCCGCGTCAGCAGGTAAATAAACTGGCCCGGCCCGCTAGGGTGCTTACCCTGGCGAACCGCGTGCCTAACGTTGCCAACCCCTGCTATAATGCATACAGACTGCTACAAAAAAACCTGACTTCTAGTTCACAGAATTACAGGACTAATTAGACATGCTCCTCAGCAACTGGGTCCCTCTTACATAATCCTGCTCTATTTGTTAAATACTTGAAAATTCAAACAGTACTTAACATCAGTTCAATCTGCTATGCCAGACAACGGGGAATATAGAAAAATAAAGGAGGCTCCTGAACCCCTTGATTTCACCTTAACTATTCAATTAATAAATACTATGCATTCTATCCTTTTTAGTTAAATGTATGTCTAATTCGGTTTCAGACTTCAACATACTGGTTGCTTACTGGTGCATTAACCTTGGAAGTAGGATTGGGCCCTAACACTTAAGCAGGATAGGAAATAAATCCATTACAAAAAAAAAAAAAAAAACCAAACCTGCACACACCCAAAACATAACCTGCTGCACCAAACCCAACTCAGGAAAAAGCCAGAATAAATAGATAGTGTTTCCCCTTCCTCTCTCCTCCCTCCCCCCACACCCCAAATGCCTGGAAGGTCAACAGACTTGGGCTTATATTTCATTTGTCTTTTATATGATGAGGCAAGTGCTGTCCACCAAGAATACTAAGCCTCCTGGGTGCTGAATAAATTATTAAAATATAACCCTTGGAGAGAAGAAAACATATATGGAAAAGGCAATGGAAATATGTTTGAACATTTTTACAATGAAATCAGTGTAAATAAAAAAAGGATTGAAAAAAATTACAAGGTGTGAAAAGGCATTTCCTTACTTTTGAATGCTTTATTGTGCAACCTTAATGTTCTCTTAAGATGGTTTCTGGGTATACTACTACCAGGTACTTCTCCAGTGCTTTTCACCCGAAGATTCCAAAGCATTTTACAAGCTAACTTAAAGATCAAACCTCCATTTCCTTCTAGAAGACAGGCTTCCTGTCTGCCCTTCTAAAACTTGCTTGCCTCTTTCCCCTCACTTGCACTTTTGGGTAAGCTGCCCAATTACAAAGTGCTGATTCCTCTCCTAAGATGCTAGTACTAAGCTAATACCTCTGTTGCTGGTATGACCACCGCTAAGTTAAGCGCCAAAATGATGACCCACAAAATGTCTTCGCTATTTAGAGAAGACTCATTCTAAATAATTAAAAATAATATTTTTAAAATTAAGATACTTTCATAGTATTGCCCTAAAACCACAGCAACATCGAATGGCCCAACAAAATACAGGCAGCAGCAAGAAATGTTCATTAGTTCAGCATTTTCGGAATTGTGCTGCTTGTTCAAAAAGTGCAAGTGAGGAGAAGACCTAAACAGAGGGCAGGATAACAGGAGAATGCAAAGAATGGGCTGAGCAAGGGAGGTGTGAGCGGAAAGCAGGCTCACATTCAATGATGGGGATACATAAAGTACTCTCTTAGGTCCCCCTCTCACCAAAATGCCCTCTTCGGTATAAAAGATCAGGTACTGAGGAAAAATATCTGTTGATTTCTATTTTACAAGTAAGTAAAAGCAAGTGGTATACTTTAAGATGCTTTTTCTGCAATGAGACCCATGCAGGTGGACTTCTGCATACCAACAGAGCCTCACTGATTTCAATGGGGCTCTGTGAGGGTGCTGAGGTCCACCTGTGAAAAACTTATTACAGGACTGGGGTTTTAATTTTTAAACTGCATGTGATACCTATGTCAATCTATAGTTATTTTAGAAAACAATTTTTAAATGAAAATACAGTTGGCACATTAGCCAATATAGCCAAACCTCATTTACAGTACTTGAAACCCAGTTACCAGAGACCTCTAGCATTTGGCAACAATGCAAAAATTTCGGTGCACAGCTAAAAGAAATGGCTCGCTGAGCACTGGCTTCAAAATTTTCTTCAAGATCTGCCGGCTCAACAGGATGTATATGTTTAAGCCATATTAGTAAGGCCCTACCAAATTTACAGCCGTGAAAAACGCATCACGGACTGTGAAATCTGGTCTTTTGTGTACTTTTACCCTACACTATAGAGATTTCATGGGGGAGACCAGTGTTTCCCAAACAGAGGGTCCTGACCCAAAAAGGGTGATGGGGGAGTCACAAGGTTATTGTAGAGGGTGGCGGTCACAGAAGTATTGCCACCCTTACTTCTGCGCTGCCTTCAGAGCTGTGTGGCCAGAAAGCAGCAGCTGCTGGCCGAGCACCCATCTCTGAAAGCAGAGCCATCACCAGTAGCCATGCAGAAGTAAGGATGGCATGGTATGATATTGCCACCCATACTTCTGTGCTGCTGCATTCAGAGGTGGGCCATCAGCCAGAAACCACCACTCTCCAGCCGCCCAGCTCTGAAGGCAGCAGTGCAGAAGTAAGGGTGGCAGTACTGCAACCCTCCTGTAATAATCTCAAGAGTCTCCCACAACCCTCTTTTGGGTCAGGACCACTGCAGTTACAACACCATGAAATTTCTGGAGAAGCAAGCTGAATGGCTGTAGTTGGGATGCCAGCTCTGCAGATTTTGAAGATTGTGCTTGGTGAGCTCCTCCAGTAATCTGAAGGTTTTGGGTTACCATACTCAAAGCACGTCTATATCAACTGATGACTAAACAGCACAATTTTTGTTACTGCTTTTTTGGCTCATGTTTCATATCCCTTTTTGTGTACACCATTACACTGCACTGAATGCACCACAATTATTATTTGAGCTCCAAAAGTGTCCTTGGCATTACATAAAGGTCATGATTGTGATCTACTATCAATTCCAAATTTTTCATCTGTTCCAAATTCTGCAGACTGTGTCTGTATTCCTTATATATACACACACACATTATGTTTTTATTCCAGATCTCATTACCCAGTAGTTGCCATGGATTGAAGTTTATGATGAGCTAATACCTGCCTATGTTCTCAATTTATCTAGATCTCCATCATTGATCTATACTCTTTACATTTTCACTAATCCACCTATGTTTACATTTTCTGCCAACTTTCATAATGTTACAAATATGCTGCTGTTGACAGCGCCTGGCGTGAAACTCTCAGGAGCTGGGTATTTTCAGTAGAAGGCTCTGCGCTGCAGATCTCCCAGCCAGTGGGAATCATGGTGAATTTGTTTCTCACCTCTTTTACAGAGAAGATAGTGCTGAATTGAGTGCTCTGCAGAATTTGTTGAAAAACTCATACTCTGGTGGGGCTGCAATATTAGAATAGATCCCCATTCTCTTGTGTGTCTTTTCTCCTGCCCCTTTACACACACATCCACTAGTGCTCTTGGAACAGATTATCACCAGATTGCAGGACTGTGACATCCTTACCAATGCAATAGTGACACTAGAGGTATGTCATCCAATAATCAGCCTCCTCTCTTCACCTTCCCTCAATTCATTTGCGTGCTATAACTGCATTGGTTAAAATGAGTTAATACTAATTAAGTATTTTCTTAAACTAACAATCAAATGTTTTATCAAAATTTGACACTGCACATCACAGAAAAATAAAATTCTAATAAATTGGAATAGAATTGGAGTACTTTACCACACACAAAAGCAAACTAACATAACAGGACATTATTATAAAGGATGCTGCAGAACATTTTACCCTTATTTATTATATCACTAGTTCAAATGTAGACCAAAGCTATTAGGCTCCCCTTATTCCCTGGTTAACATACGATTTTCTACTTCTTGCTTACAAACTTGGGAATTAGGATTCTCTAAGATATTACACTTCCATAGCTTCAATAGCTATCTTAAGTAAATTATTTGACCTCTGAATTTAGGTAACTCCCCAATATCACCCTAACCTGAACTTAAATAACTAGCATTGTCTGTTATCAAAATGTATGCAAACTGTTCAAAGTTTTGAACATATATTAGGCTCTTCTGCCCACAGGAATTAGCAGGAACTCATCATAAAATTTTATATCATTTGGCAAATACCCCTCACAAAAAGTTCTACAATAATTAATAAGCATAATTCAATCAACCCCACTAAAAAAATATATATATAAACTGAAAACTCTGGTCTTACAAAAATCAGAATTTTTATCCTAATTTTATTCTTGAGAATATGTCTAACCCAGAAGACAACTTACTCTACTGTTTTAAAAAAAGCTAAATTTGTGGATGATCATTACTTTGAAATTACTGCTTATCTGATCCATTTTGAGGAAATTCCCATCTTGCCACAATTCAAAATTTACTTCTCAGTGTGAGTCTGTAGTAGGCAAATCTCTCATTGACTCCACATAACCTTCCAGAGAAGTAAAGGGCAATGTCTACACCAGGGAATTTAACCAAAAAACTCTCATCACTTTTACCATCAGTCCCTAAAGAGTTTACACAACTTAATTTCAGATGTGACAAAACACAGGAGGGAACAAAACAGCTAAACAAACTACTGTACCACCCTAATCTAGTTTCCATATCTGTTTTTAAAACTGTTCCAAACTGAGTATCTTAAGCACACACTCAAATGTAAGTAAGTAAACTTTATCCAAGTTCACCTTAAAATTACAAGCAAAAGTGGCAAACGTATGAAACCAGTCTTTTCCCAATATTTTTAATGTAATCTCCAAATATATCTCCTTGCACCTTTTACAACAGTGCTGGAAATTAAATGGAATAAATTATGAAAAGGCACTTGAAAGTGGGAAATCAATTACCATTTTCAAGGTTGTCTAAAGATTAAAAACAAATATTTATTTTCTTTTTTACCATCCCAAAGCATCTTTACAGACATGGGGAGTAGCACAGTTTCACCATTCATTCCTGTCCGTAGGTTATTCCTCCATTAAGTCCATCCCGGTCATGTCCACATATATGATTCACTATCTAGTCCGTGGTCAGCTTCTAGGTCTGACTGACCTTGATTGGTGTTTGCATTATTTTCTTTAGCATTCTATCATCTGTTTGTCTTCTCCAGTGTCATCACCCTCATAACCTTTTCTATTACAGCCAATCCCATACCCTGACTTCACATCCTACTCTCTTCTAACTTCATTTCTCTTAAAATCATTCCACTTTACACCTGCCATTTTCTCTCATCTCTACTGCTTCCAGCCTTCTGATGTCTATTTCATGTAATGCAGCAATACAAAATACAACACAGAAGGTTATTGGAAGGCATAAGCAAACAAGGAAATGCTGGACAAGCAACAAAACAAGACTATTACAGGAAAAATGTAAATAAGTCAAGAACGCTGGGATAATGGAAGTAATAAAAGCATTGTGCAAAGTGGTATATTTACTGGACAAGTAAAAGGCTCAACAACCAGAGAAGTCAGCAAGAAAATAAGATACAAAAGGTTAAGTTGTATGGAAATACAATCAGGCCAACAATGCAACAGTAAAAAAGGCTACCAGTGAACTGACAATAAATGCCAAAGACATGCTGAACGTATAGAAGGAGCACTGTAGCAGGAGGAACTAATACTGACCACCTCTCCAGGATGGTCACAGTGATTGTGAAATGCTCAGGGAGATAAGAAAAGCTACAAAAACAAAAAAATGTAGTAATAAAGAGGGACTTCAACTATCCCCATATTGACTGGACACATGTCACCTCAGAACAGGATTCAGAGATAAAATTTCTAGATACCATTAAGGATTGCTTCTTGGAGCAACTAATCCTGGAACCCACAAGGGGAGAAGCAATTCTTGATTTAGTCCTAAGTGACACACAGGATCTAATCCAAGAGAGGAATATAGTTGAACTGCTCAGCAATAGTGATCATAATGTAATTAAATTTAACACGCCTGAAGAGGGGAAACAAAGAAACCCATCACAGTAGCATTTAACTTCAAAAAGGGGAACTATACAAAAAATAGAAAGCTAGTTAAATGGAAATTAAAAGGAGCAGACACAAGAGTAAAATGCCTGCAAGCTGCAGGGAACCTACTTAAAACACCATAAATAGAGGCTCAAACTAAATACATACCCCAAATTTTAAAACAACAACAAAAACAGTAAGGGAAGCAAAAAATACTACCATGGCTTAACAGATTAAAAGAGACAGAGGCAAAAAGGTATCCTTTAAAAATTGTAAGTCAAATGCTACTGAGGAAAACAGAAAGGAGCATCAACTCTGGCAAGTCAATTGTAAAAGTATATTTGTGGAGCAACTAGCAAAAGATAAAAAAAGTTGTTGTTTTTTTTTTAAGTACCTCAGAAACAGGAAGCCTGCCAAATAATCAGTGTGGCCACTGGACAATTAAGGTGCTAAAGGAGCACACAAGGAAGACAAGGCTGTTGCAGAGAAGCTAAATGAATTCTTTGCATCAGTCTTCACCGCAGAGGATGTGACGGAGATTTCAACATCTGAGCCATTTTTCTTAGGTGACAAATCTGAGGAACTGTCCTAGATTGAGGTGTCAATAGAGGAGATTTGGGGGGAGGGGAGGGGGAATGGTAAACTAAACAGTAATAAGTCACCAGGATCAGACTAGTATCAGAGGGGTAGCCGTGTTAGTCTGAATCTGTAAAAAGCAACAGAGGGTCCTGTGGCACCTTTGAGACTAACAGAAGTACTGGGAGCATAAGCTTTCGTGGGTAAGAACCTCACTTCTTCAGATGCAAGATTCAGGATCAGACTGTATTCACTCAATAATTTTGAAGGAACTCAAATATGAAATCGCAGAATTTCTAGTAACTGCAGTATGTAACTTATCGCTTAAATCAGCCCCTATACCAGATGACTGAAGGATAGCTAATACGACATTTTAAAAAGGCTCCAGAAAAGATCCTGACAATTACAGGCCAGTAAGCCTAACTTCAGTACCAAGCAAATTGGTTGAAATTATACCAATGAACAGAATAATCAGACACACAAATGAACATGATATTGTAGGGAAGACTCAACATATAAAGGTAAAACCATGTTTCACCAATCTATTAAAATTCTTTGAGAGAGTCTACAGCATGTGGACAAAAGTGATCAAATTGATATAGTGTACTTGAACTTTCAGAAAGCCTTTGAGAAGATCCCACATCAAAGGTTCTTTAGCAAAGTAAGCTGTCATGGGATAAGAGGGACGGTCCTCTCATGGATCAGTAACTGGTTAAAAGATAGCACACAAAAAGGGTAGGAATAAATGGTCAGATTTCACAATGGAAACAGGTAAATAGCAAGGTCCCCAAGGAGCTGTAAGGGACCTGTGCTGTTCAACACATTAATAAATGATCTGGAAAAAAAGGGAGTGAACTGTGAGGTGGCAAAATTTGCAGATGATACAAAATTAGTCAAGATAGTTAAGTTCAAAGCGGACTCCAAAAAGTTACAAAGGTATCTCACAAAACTGGGTGACTGGTTTAAAAAAAAAATTTATAAAATCAAGTATTGTGTGGAGAAAGTGAAGGAAGTTTTATTTTCCCAATCACATAACACAAGAACCAGGGGGTCACCCAATGAAATTAATAAGCAGCAGGTTTAGAACAAACATAAGGAAGTACTTCCTCACACAACACACATTCCACCAGTGGAACTCATTGCCAGGAGATGTTGTGAAGGCCAAAACTATAACTGGGTTCAAAGAAGAATTAGATAAGTTGTTGGAGGATAGGTCCATCAATGGCTAGTAGTCAAGATGATCAGGGACACAACCCTACGCTGTGTGTGTCCCTAAACTGTAGGCTGCTAGAAGCTGGGACTGTACGACAAGGGATGACAGGGGACTTGTTAAATGCTCTATTCTGTTCATTCCCTCTGAAGCATCTGGCATTGGCCACTGTTGGAAGACAGGACACTGGGCTAGATAAACTATTGGTCTGACCCAATATGGCCATTTTTATGTTATTAGCATCTTGACAAAGTGCTAAACCCTGTAATTTATCCAAATGCAAACATTCTAGACATGCTAGATGAACAGGACACCTTGCAAGGCTGAACAGATGTTAGCACTTGAACCACTAACAGAAGAAGAAACAAAAAGAGTAGTGAAGCAGTTGAAAATGGGAAAGCTACAGAAACAGACAATAAAACATTTGAGATGCTAAAGTTGACTGGACAAGTGCTATCAAAACACTAGGAAAAATATATAAAAAGATATGGGAGCAAGAGGAGGTTCCAGGTGACTGGCTAGAAGCCAGTCGTTGTACCAATCTTGAACAAAGGAGAATAATTACAGAGGTATAAGCTCATCATCAGTCCCAGGAAAAAATCATAATGAAAATAACTGTCAAAAGATTATGGCCAGTTTTAGAGGAAGCAGTAGGTGAGGAACAGTGTGGCTTCTAACCAGGCCTAAGTTGCATTGATTAGATGGTTATTTATATAAGATCTTAAATATGTAAGTTGCTATAGACTGACTTCACAAACCAGATACAATATGTTCAGTATGAACTATTTGCTATCAACAAACATTTTGGTTAAAATGTAAAAAAGCAATTCAAGTACAAAAAAGGCTGAGAATTGGTGAGAGAATCTGACCCAAGTATACCAAGATGAAGAATGTGAGGGTATTTAGAAGGGAAAGGGAAAGAGGGGTAATGAAAAGAATTGTTCAGAACTTTCTTCTTTAGTTAGATTCTAAAGGAGAACTCTATTATTTAATGTAATCCTCCTAAAACAACTGCCTGTAACATTAGATCTTTGACAAACCCAACATATCTACAAGGCTCAGCATTTTACAAGTTAGCCACGCATAAAAAAAAAAAAAAAAAAGGAAATGCTCATGAGCTCCAACAAAAATTACATATAAATATAAATTTACTTATTGTGTGCTATATTGCAGAATTCTGAAAATATTTTATAATTAGTAAAACCAACATTGTAAGTAAAGCATTTTCAGTATTAAAGCTACAATTTTTTTGGCTTTGCTAATGTAGGTAATTATGATTCAATATAACTCAGAAACAAGTTGTGTTAATTTTATTTTAAATTTGAAACCATCTGAATCAACTTTTAAACAAGTTGAACACAAAATCTATCGTATTACGAATACAAGGTGTTGTCATATTAGCATACAGCAGTCCACAGCCTATGGCAGGATCTAGATGGAATAGAGACTGAGAGCACAAACCTGTCCGTTAGCAGCACCATGCCATGCATTTGTAGATACAGTAACCATTAAACCAATCTCTGTCTAGCCCCAGTTGAATGGAAATATTTTTCATTAAACTTTCTATTTTATTAAAACATTAACACCTCAAAATAAAAATAAACACATCTAATGCAATGCTATCAAAAATAAATTAGAAACAGATATCATCCCCAGAATGTGACAGTCCAAGTGCTCTGAAAGTATTTATAGTAGGTGACTTAGACAATAACCTGAAATGACCCTGGCAGCGAACCCAATTTATTTCCAGCTCAGTGCAACAGGAGTTGCACTGCGGGCAATGTAGAGTGAACAGCCTTTCTTTTGCACTTTCCCCTCCTGGACCCCACACAGAGCCAGGGGCTACTTATGGCACCAGGCCCAAAGTGACACCCCACCTCATGTACTGTTGAGTCCTACCCAGGATGAAGCCACTATAAGCCAGAGAGACATGACAAATAGAAAAAAGGAGCCCTGTTCCTGGAGATGCCTTGATATCAGTACCACTAAGTGATCTTTTGTTTGCCCTAAGATAGAGGATTTCAGTGCTGGGAGCAAGGTAAGAAAGAGGTGGTTAGAAAGCCTAATGGAGGGATTATTGGGATAGGGAATAACTATATATAAAGGGTTAGGTTTAGGGTTAGATGACAATTGTGAGAGAGAGATGTGGGATGCATAAGAAGGAGATGGTTTGTTCTTTTTAAATGGAAGATGAGTGGAGAAAAGATTTAATGTGAAAGGCCTGGTCCACACTAACCCCCCACTTCGGACTAAGGTACGCAAATTCAGCTACGTTAATAACGTAGCTGAATTCGAAGTACCTTAGTCCGAACTTACCGCAGGTCCAGACGTGGCAGGCAGGCTCCCCCGTCGATGCCGCGTACTCCTCTCGCTGAGCTGGAGTACCGGCGTCCACGGCAAGCACTTCCGGGATCGATCCGGGATCGATTTATCGCGTCTAGACAAGACTTACATCCGGACCAGGAAGTAAGTATAGACGTAGTGAAAGTGTTATTCATGCTCTCGTTTTTGGTCTATTATCCATATAGGTCCTGATTCTATAACTGACCCTACACAGGCAGATCTCTGTCCTGCCGGGAGCCCTCCTGAAGTCAGCGGCATTACTCACATACATAAAGTTGAACACATGCACGTATGAAAGACTGGGACCTAAAAGATCATTAGTAATTTGCTACAGCTAGTTTCTTGCACTTACATACTTGCTCTCCCTGTAATAGATCATGATATACCTTTTCTTCTGTTTCATTGTCATGTTTTCTTTCCCTCCATCTTTTTTTGTCCTACCCTCTCTTTATCTACAAGGTACATCCCATCTCCTCACCCATATTTTCTCTCCAATTTATCAAATCACTAATCAACTTCTTCTTTTCTATAAGAGGGGTAGCCGTGTAAGTCTGGATCTGTAAAAAGTGACAGAGTCCTGTGGTCCTATAAGGTGCCACAGGACTCTTTGTCGCTTCTTTTCTGTTGCACCCATCAGCAGACCCACCCATTCATCCACCCCATTCCAAACTCCCCTAGCCTATCCTCCCAATTGTTCATACACAAAGCTTGAAAAACACGTAATAGACAGATGACTAAGACATAAGGGATCTAAAGTTAGAAGTCAAGTCTCCTTCCTAATCCCCATCCTTGATACTGGGAAAGAGAAAGGTGCTAGGATTTTTTTCTAGGGTGTTGTCCCTGGGTCCTATTTGTGAGCGCCATCTTTTGTAGTCTCTAGTTAGTAGATGTCTGAAATTTGATGCACCTTCTGGCTGCTGGAAAGGAGCACTTTCTCTGTTCTCCCCCTTCTTACTATCTCCTCCTGTAAGGCTGGTAGCATGGAGAAGAGTCACTGCTAATCTACCCTCCATTCTGTTTTGGGTCCCTCTCCTCCAGTGAAAGGTACTGGTGACTGTTTTCAGCTTTCAAAAGAAGAAACTGACCTGGTTCTTATCCCTTTCATTGCTGCCTACTGGTTCCCAATAGAAGGAGTGAAAAGTGACAAGTAAGTTTTCACTCTACTGCAGGTTAGCAAATGAATCAGTAGCAGTAGAAGCACTGGAGTTATCGAGCTAAAAAAAAAAAAAAAAAACCTCAGAAAAGCACTGAACTAGCTTATATTTGATAGGTTATCTTTGTAATTATGAATAGAATTTTTTTCCACCCCAAATGAAACCTTGCATTCTGTAAAAGTTGATGATACTTGCCCAGAAGTATTTCTTACTCAGAAGTGTGCAAGTGGATTTTTAAAGATCTGCCAATCATCTCACACTCCAAGCTCTCTCTAGATATTCTTTGGCTTCCTGTTTTCTACCATATCAACTTCAAGTTTCTCACCTTGCACAACCTTGCTCCAGACTGCATCTGTTCTCATTTCCCTCTACTCTTCCCACTCTTGGGTCTACACCTTCTCTTGAAACAATCTTCCACTTCTCATTAGCCAAATACCCTCTCTCCCTTCCTTTAAATCCCTCCTTAAGACTCACTTCCTCTATGAATCTTTTGTACATTGCACATGTTTTCTCATTTGTGTTCAAATGTAAGTTCTTCTGTGGAAAGAGAATATCCTTTTCTGTGCTTTATAAAGTACTCTATACACTTATGATACTATATAAATAACTATGAATAACTTCACACCTAAAATTTGACACATATTGACAGCAGTCACCCAGCACTGTTTAAAGGGAAATAGCTGCTTTAGACAAAGTCTACTTTCCATATATGCCAGTTACCAATCTTTTCTCTCAATAAAGGTGTTTGAAGTTTGCTATCTAAACTATAGAACTCACACAGAAGTATTAAAATTAATTCCATGCCATGCTAGCGATCAATTATCTTGTTATGTAGTGAAGAAGCCCCTCCCATCAACAGTTCCATAAATACTAACATTGACAACTGAAAAACTAGTTTCTGTTGCAACATATATCCTGTTTATTCTGTAGATAGATTTAACTAACAAGTTATGCAACATTAAATATTACAATTTGGCAAAACACAATTCATATGGGGAAAATAATGTTATACCACAATAGGTCACAGTGTGCCATGTCCCCTGATTTTTAGAATAAGAGCACAGTTCTCACTATAAGAAATAAGACTCCAGCCCTACTGAATGTAATTTTTTCTAAACGTTGACCTATTTGGAATAAAATAATCAGAGGCAATAAATGTCTTTAGGTATGTTTCACAACATGATGTGGTGCAGTATTAAGGCCTTACTGACGAGTTCAATAATACAAGGTATGTTGCCAGCTTCCTTAAAGCACATAAAGTCTACCCCAGCACCCACCATCTGGTCGCACATTCAGCTAGTTGGCTACCCTTTTCCAGCACTCCCAAAACTACCCTTTTCGCCACAGGTACAGAGTACCCTCAGGACGTTCCAACCTCTCCTCTCCCCCCGCAGCATGATAAATCCCACCCAGGATCTTACCACCCTAATCCCCTCCCTCCGGGAGACTCTATTCCCCGTGCGTCTCCATCCCTTTTAGTAGCAGGCGGACACATTAATGCTGATTCACGAGTTCCCAGATCATACGCACCCTGTTACACATAAACAACAACGGGGGGCACCGACACAACTCCTGCCACCCCGTAGCCTCTTACGCAACAGGAGAGGGCCCACAACCCCAGCCACCCCCGAACGGGACGAGGGGTCCCCACATACCCAGGCGGGCGAGGCCACTGCTGCAGAGGAGGAGGCCGGGAGGCACCGGGGCTCACCAAGGAGGTCAGAGTCCTACTGAGAAGAGGGAGCTGCCGCATATCCCGGCCCTGCTACCAGAGACCAGCCTCTGCTCGCTTCCTTCCCACCGCCCGCCCCTTTCAGGGGAAGCTGCCCCTCAGCCCTCTGGCCGGCGGAGGCGCCATCTTCCCGCTCGTGGGCCAATCCCTCCCCTGCGCCCTCAGGCTGCTCTCCTCCCAACCGAGCCGTCGCTGCTGCGCTGGCTCCGGCCGGGCCTACCATCAAGGCCGCGCTCCGGGAACCTACCTGACACTGCTGGGGGTGTCGCTGCTGCGAAGCGGGGCGGCGGGGGGAAGAGAGCCGGCAACGCTGCGGGGAGGAGCTGGGTCCGCAGCCGGGCGGCGAGCCGGGGAAGCACGTCCTGCTGTCGAGGGCTGCCCAGAGTCCGGGAAGCGCTGCTGCAGCGCGGAGCAAAGGGCCCTTAACACGGCCACTCACGCTGCGGGTGTGTAACACTCACGCTGTGCGGCGGAGCCGCAGTCCCGCTCTCGCACGCGCCAGGCATGTGACTGTCGGGGTATGTGTGTGTGTGTACACCAGGCGCTGTGTGTGTAACGGCAACGCACTATGAAGGCGACAGAGTCTCACGTTCGTTTGTAATCGCGCTTTATGTTAGTCTAGAAGGTGTCACAGGACTCTTTGTCGCTTTTTACAGATCCAGACTAACACGGCTAACCCTCTGATAATTCATTGTATGTGTGACACTCACCGTCCATGCAACACGTGTGCTCACGTCTGCTGTGTCACACACACGGTATGTCTCACTGGTGCTGTGTGCGCGATACTCCTTCTCCGACCAATTCAGTGCGTTCAACACTCCTCTGTGCCTGGCGATGTCTTCGTTTTCTTGCTGGTAAAAAGTCATTGTAGACTATTATTTATCATTTTATTTCATCAGCTGCCATGACATTTTGCATAATTGATTTCAAATGTCTTAATGAAACAGATGGCACAATCTCCCCCCCCCCACCTTCCCCACCCCAGCGAGAGACAGACGTTAAACACAACGAGCTCCCATTAAGGAGTCTGCTTTTTCCAGTCCTCTTACATAAGAGTTTTGGAGTAGCAGGTCTGTGCTTTTTCAGATTCATGGTCTAGTATCTAGTAAGATCTAGTATAGTTTTTGGAGTATAAGAGGGATTTCATTAGAACCTCTTGTTTTCACTTGCTCATAACTTCCTCGGAGGCCGTGGGGGCAGCCCCAAGCCCCGGGGGCGATGAGGCAGCCGGAAAAGTCTCCTGGGTAGAGCCCGAGTCCCCGCTCTCCTCGCGACTGGGCTCCCCGGCTTCCTCCATCGCCGCCGGAGAGACGGCGCGCTCTGAGGGAGGGAGAGGGAGCTAGAGGGTTCCTGGCAGCTGCAGTCCCCAGCATGCCCTGAGGGAAGGAGAGGGTGGCATGCAGGAAACTCCATGCAAGCCTGGTACCGAGCATCAGGCTGTTCCTCTTTCTGGATCCCAGGCTCTGGAGGGGGGTGGGTGTTTAGGCTGGGGGGGGCCACAGCTGTGCTCTGGGGGTGAAGAGGTGTGGGTGTCTGGGCCAGGGGCCCCCCCACAAATGGACTTTGAAGGGGTGGGGGTCAGGCATACTGGCTGGGGGCAGTGTTCCCTCTAATTTTTGACATCCATGTGCAGAATGAATTTTGTTCTGTGCACCAATATGGAGGTGATGAGTGACACGTCACCTCCATATTGGTGCACAGAACAAAATTCATGGGGTGGGGCCGAGGGGCTTGGAGCATGGGAGGGGGCTCAGGGCTGGGGGAGAGGGTATAACTTTACCTGCTTGCTCTCCTTTTTTGGGAAAGTTAGAAGATCAAGACCCAATTTGAAAGATGCTAAGCATCCTCAGTTCCTGTTAAAGGCAGATGTTAGTGTTAGAGAAATTTACCAAACAATTCCTAAGTGTACACAAGGCTTCTAATGTTCTATGTTAATATGTTTTGGATCAAAAATGTGTCTTTATCGAGTTCTATAAGTTTGGTTTCTTTTGAGTATTGTATGACCCTGTCTCTTTTTTTCTCTAAACCTCAAAGAAAATATTAAAACAGACAAAAAATGCATAAGTAAAAAATCTCAATATATATTTATGTAGTGCCAAATTGTGGTCTAGCAAAACACCCCCTTATGCGCCTCACAGATAGCAGTACAGGAGTAGAAGTGGACTCCAAAGAGCCACTCCGCCTTCCCAGTCCAGGACTGTGTTTTCTATAGGAAAAAAGTTACCTAACTCAAGTTAATTAACACCAGGTAAAAAGGTGTTTGTGGTTTCACACACGTTAGTCTTTAACTTCATCTGCTAGGGTAGGGAAGGGTGAACTACAACACTAGGTTCCCTGTTCCTAGTGCTAGTCCCAAGCCCAGATAAAGTGCAAGGGTTGGGTGATGGCCTGGCAAGCCATCCCCATAAAACCTTCCCACATTTGACACACACAAAAAAGGACATACAAGTTTGGCAGTTTCATCTGCTACTCACAATAGAACCAAGCATCAGGATTCATACAAATCTTCTACTACATGCAGAGGATTCAGACCATATGTTGGTGGGTTTTCCATAAATCAGAAATTGGGGAAAGCATCTGATATAAAGAGGGTATGTCCTCTTCTGCACTGAGGACAGGATCTTGGAATGTTTGATCGTTAAGAGTCGTCAGAAAAACAACTCTCCTGGCTTAAGAATTGGAAAGGTTTAATGTTGATATACATGTCAGACAGGGAACATTGTGGAATTTGAACACCCAGAGCACATCTCTGACTCATAGTGGTCAGACCTTTCAATTGTTGCATGCCTGGATACATCTGATAGGCATACCAGTGTTGCTCTGATTCTGTCCCCACAAGGGTACAACCTACACTACTGGCTTGGCAAGCTTGTTCTCCATATTTGATTGCTGCCATTTTCTGTCTGAAGATAGGGTGTGCAGTAGTTATTAGTGCATATGCTCCACATGATGCAAGGTCTGATGTTGACAAAGAGGCTTTTTATGGCATGTTAGATGACATTGTATCTAGTACGTCACCCCAACTTCATATTGTCATCTTAGGAGATATGAACACAAGAATTGGCCATAATAGAACTGGACTTGAACTGGCATTGGGATGACACAGTTTAACAGAGGAGAGATCAGGTAATGGTGTGTGTCTATTAGAATTTGCTGCCACACATGAACTATTTCTTAACGGCTACCTGGATTCAGCACAAGTATTGCCATAAGTGTACATTTTGATATACTTTGGGCAACAGTGCAACCTTGGATCACAGTCTAGTTCTGAAACCTGTGATTAAACTTACCCAGGATGTATGTGTATTGAGTGTTGATCTTGCTCTGGAGTCTGATTGTCGACTTCTAGCAACAGTGATGTTGCAGAGGTGGGTATCTATTGCATCGAGATGCTTCAGTGTTGATAAGCTTTGTGATGAAGCAACTGCTAATCGTTACAAGGTATTAATTTCCAATAAATATACTATACTGGATGACCAGCTTTCTACGGTGAAGGAAGATTGGACTTTATTTTTGATTCTACCACAGAGATTGCTGGAGAACAACTCGGACTAAGGAGAATGCAAAAGTGACATTGGATACAGATGATACCATCAAATTGTGAGACAGAAAAGAAGAGGTGCAGTGCAGAACGGTTGCACTGAGTCAGAGTCATTGAGAAGAGGAGGAAATGGGCAGTAGAGGAAAAGAAATAAATGAGCAGTTAGGCGGGCCTGTCAGAATGATCATAACCAATTGTGGAATAATACGGAGCAGTGCATCAAGTAAACCTCTGAAAGACATGACCAAAAATGGGTATTTGAGATTTTGAAGGACATAATTGGATGTCCATTCTTGTGGCATCTGCTAGTTAAGGACAAACATAAAATAGTGACAAGAATTAATGAACAACATAACAATTGGCATGGGTGTTTTTGTGAATTAATTAACAGATCCCCACCAAGATGTGAACTACAACTTCTCCAAAAATGAACCCATCAAAAAACAGGCTGGTGACATTAGAGGAAGTGACGCTTGCAGTCAAACAGTTATGAAATGATAAAGCAGCTGGTCTTGACAATATTTCATCAGAACTCCTAAAGAGGTCTGGATTTAGTTCATAGTTTCATAGAGTTGTCTTAAAAGTAGGGCTGTCAAGCAGTTAAAATTAATTGTGATTACTCGTGCGATTAATCGCACTGTTAATAATAGAATACCATTTATTTAAATATTTTTGGATATTTTCTACATTTTCAAATACTGTATATCGATTTCAGTTATAACACAGGATACAAAGTGTACAGTGCTCACTTTATTTTTTATTACAAATATTTGAACTATAAAAAACAAAAGAAATAGTATTTTTCAATTCACCTAATACAAGTACTGTAGTGCAATCACTTTATCATGAAAGTTGAACTTACAAATGTAGAATTATGTACAAAAAAAATAACTGCATTCAAAAATAAAACCATATAAAACTTTAGAGCCTACAAGTCCACTCAGTCCTATTTCTTGTTCTGCCAATCACTCAAACAAGTTTGCTTACATTTGCAGGAGATAATGCTGCCTGCTTCTTGTTCAGTGTCACCTGAAAGTGAGAACAGGTGTTCGCATTGCACTGTTGTAGCTGGCGTCACAAGATATTTACATGCCAGATAAGCTAAAGATTCATATGTCTCCTCACGCTTCAACCACCATTCTAAGGACATGCATCCATGCTGACGATGGATTCTGCTTGATAACAGTCCAAAGCTGTGGGGACCATCGCATATTCATTTTCATCATCTGAATCAGATTCCACCAGGAGAAGGTTGATTTTCTTTTTTGGTGGTTCGGGTTCTGTAGTTTCCGCATCAGAGTGCTGCTCTTTTAAGATTTCTAAAAAGCATGCTCCACACCTCATCCCTCTCAGATTTTGGAAGGCACTTCAGATTCTTAAACCTTGGATCAAGTGCTGTAGCTATTTTTAGAAATCTCACATTGGTACCTTCTTTTTGTTTTGTCAAATCGGCTGTGAAAGTGTTCTTAAAATGATCATGTGCTGAGTCTTCATCCGAGACTACTATAACATGAAATATAGGGCAGTATGCAGGTAAAAGAGAGCCAGAGACATACAATTCTCCCCCAAGGAGTTCAGTCACAAATTTAATTAACACATTATTTTTTAAACGAGCATCATCAGCATGGAAGCATGTCCTCTGGAATGGTGGCCGAAGCATGAAGGGGCATACAAATGTTTAGCACATAAATGCCTTGCAATGCGGGATACAAAAGTCCCTTGTGAATGCCTGTTCTCACTTCCTCATAACATCGTAAATAAGAAGTGGGCAACATTATCTCCCGTAAATGTAAACAAACTTGTTTGTCTTAGTGATTGGCTGAATGAAAAGTAGAACTGAGTGGACTTGTAGGTTCTGAACTTTTGCATTGTTTTGTTTTTGAATGCAGTTATGTTAAAAAAAAATCTACACTTGTAAATTGCACTTTCATGATAAAGAGATTGCACTAAAGTACTTGTATGAGGTGAACTGAAAAACAGTTTCTTTGTTTATCATTTTACAGTGCAAATATTTGTAATAAAAAATATATAAAGTGAGCAGTGTTCACTTTGTATTCTGTGTTGTAATTGAAATCAGTATATTTGAAAATGTAGATAAACATCCAAAAATATTTAATACATTTCAGTTGGCATTCTACTGTTTAACAGTGCAATGAAAACTGTGATTAATCACAATTAATTTTTTTAATCACAATTTTTTTGAGTTAATCGCATGCGTTAACTGCGAGTAATTGACGACCTCACTTAAAAGTTTGGGAAACCTGTCACATTCCAGAAGATTGGGAAAGGGGCTATATCATCCTTTTTTTCAAACAAGGAAAGTGATCAGTGTGCTCAAATTATAGGGGAATAACACTGCTGTTGCTCCCAGGAAAGGTATTTACGATCATACTAGTAAACCAAGAGAAATATTGTCTCAACCCCAAAATGAGAGACAACCAGTGTGGTTTCCATACAGGCTAATCTATAATCCATGCTATATATGCTTTGCAGACTGTTACTGAAAAATTACTAGAATGACAAAAGGAAGTTAATATCATGTTTATAGACTTTGCAGAGCTTTTAACTCACTGCTGTTATCAGCACTGGTAATACTCCTATGCCAGTATGAGGTGAATAGCATAGCTGAAATCAACATATCTTAGATCGACTTAGAATCACTTACTTGATGTCCTCGCGGCGCGGGATCGATGGCCACCACTCCCCCGTCTACTCCGCTTCCGCCTCTCGCCGTGGTGGTGTTCCGGAGTCGACAGCAGAGCGATTGGGGATCGATTTATCGTGTCTACACTAGACGCGATAGATCGCTCACTACCCCGCCAATCTGGCGGGTAGTGTAGACATACCCTTATGGAGGAACTGTATTGTGATACATTTAGCTATGTGAAGTCAACGGTTGCAATATAGACAGGTTTTCAGTAGAATGAGAAGTATGCTAGGGATGCATTCTCTCACCTATGTATTTAATGTTTTAATAGACTGTCTGATGACAAAGTGATAGTGACCAAAGTAGGAGGTGTCTTTAGAAGATCTTGAATATGAGGATGATATTGCCTTACTTGGAGAGACTACTGATCTACTACAGCTAATGCTGGAAGAGCTGCAAAAACTGCAGAATTTATGGGACTTAAGATCAATATCAATAGTGATAAAACCAAAACTATTAATGTCTCCTACAAAATGGAAACAATGATCTGCTAATGCTGCATGATATTGCATGGATAAATAGTTTTATCTGTCTGGGTAGTTGGTTGACAGTAGGAGGTTCTGTAACTGAAGAAGTCATGTGTTGGTTCAGTCTTGTCAGTGGCATTCAGCATCTTCAAAGGCCAATGAAGATATGAATGTTCAACGTGGTAGTGATGACAACTCAGCTATATAGAGCAGAAACATGGCTGTTAAAAAGTTGAAGAGAGGAAACTAAATACTATCAGTGTCAAAAGTTAAGGCATATTCTTAACCTCCGTTGTATGATTTTTGTCACAAACAAGGAGATACTTAGACAATTCTGGCAAGTTGCAGTCTTGCACTAGTTGAAACCAAGATGGCTGCAATGGTGGGGTCATGTCCAATGTGCAGAAGAAGGTACAGTATACAAAAGGTTTATAGAGCTCAGGTTGAAGGAAGTAGAATACAAGGCCAACAACAAAGGAGGCTGGAAGAAGCATTTTTGAGCGATTTAGGAAGGCTAAATCCTCCCATGCCTACTTTGGCTGAAAGAAGATGCCTTGCAAGGGACTTTTCAAAATGGAAGTCCATTCTGTGCGCCACCACAGTTACATCATAGCCATGTGAATCTGCTGTGCTGCTCCAATGAGGGAGCTTAGATTTCAAATTGACCTGCCGCTAACTCATGTGTAACCTACAAACTGCCTTGTCTTGGGGATTTTACTTTGAGTTAACTTCCTCGAGGTAAGAACACACCTTATTTTTCCGAGTGTAGACAAGACCCAGGTGGTTGGGAGGGGTCAAGACAGAAGGTGGAATATAGAGTCTCATCTCAATCCCTGTCTTCAGTGCTCGAGGCAGCATACTGGTGGATATAGATCTGGTGCAGTTTACTCCCTCCTTGAAGCAGCAGGAGAACAAGAAGTGAGATTGTGATCCAGGGCTTGTCTACACGGAGGTGGCTAAAGCGGCAGCGCTGCAGCTATGCCACTGTAACCCTATAGCATAGATGCATCCTATGGTGACAGAAAGAGATTTTCTAGCGCTGTAGGAACTCCACGTCCCTGAGCAGTGGTAGCTAGGTCAACAGAAGCATTCTTCCATCAACCTAACTGTGTCTCAACCAGAGGTTAGATTGGCATAGCTGTAGTGCTCAGAGGCGAGAATTTTTCACTGTATTTTTAATATAGATCAGGCCCTAGAGTCACGCTCTTATGCAACGTCTACACTAGGAGCATTTTGACGGTATAGGTATACTGGTATATTATACTATACTGTCAAAGCACTCCTATTGTAGACACAACATATACTCATAGGCACCGACTCCATGGGCACTCCGGAGCTGGAGCACCCATGGGAAAAAAGTGGTGTGTGCTGAGCACCCACCAGCAGCCCCCTTATCAATGCCTCTCCCTCCTCTCAGCCCCTCCTATCCCCCCAGTGGGCCCTGCCGATCAGCACCTCCCCCTCCCTTCCAGCGCCTACCGCCTGCCACAAACAGCTGTTTTGTGGCGTCAGGAGGCACTGGGGGGGGAGGTGGGAAGGAGCGAGGGTGCAGCGCGCTCAGGGAAGGGGCAGAACTGGCGGGGAAGAGGAAGGCGGGGGCAGGAAGAGGCGGCGTGGGGGCAGAGTTGGGGTGGGAAGAAGCAGGGTGGGGTTGGGGCATTGGAGGAAGGGGTGGAGTGAGGGCATGGCCAGGGGGGAGCAGATTAGAAACTCAGCACCAATGTATATACTAGCAAAACTGTCCTTTTGCTGGTAGAGTTTATTCCATACACACACATACTGAGCAAAATAAGCTGTACTGGCAAAAGTTTAACTGCATCTATGCTAGGGTCTTTTGCCAGCACAGCTGTGTCAGTCAGGGATCCCACCTCTTCACATCCCTGACCAACATTGCCATGCCAACAGAATTCTGTAGTGTTGCTGTGAACTAAGTCAGTGGTTCTCAACCAGGGGTTTGGGGGACCGTGAGCAGGTTTCAGGGGATCCTCCAAGCAGGGCCAGCATTACACTCGCTGGGGCCCAGGGCAGAAAGCTAAAGCCCCACTGTATGGGGCTGAAGCCCAGGGGCCCTAAGCCTATCCCCTTGGGGCTGAAGCTAAAGCCTGAGCAATGTAGCTTTGTGGGGACCCCTAAGGCCCCAGACAACTGCCCTGCTTGCTACCCCCTCATGCCAGCGCTGGCTTTTATATGCAGAAAACCAGTCGTGGCACAGGTGGGCTGTGGTGTTTTTATAGCACTCGGGTTGCGGGGGGAAGGGTCAAAAAGGTTGAGAACCCCGGAACTAAGTCACAGTCTCCATTCCAGGCTTCTACTGGTGCAGCGCAACAAGGCATTGGCACTTATTCGGGGTAGATCATTATCTCACAAGGTTGATCTTATTTATTTTAATTTATAATGATATAAAATGGCTCTCATCTACTATTCTAGGCACTTTTGACACTATTAAAAAATGCAATCAATCTAAAATCAGGAGCAAAGTTTGAGGGGGAAATTCCAGCAAAAATCCTCCCCTACTACAGCTTAGCAGGCAGGACTTTTCCTACTAAAACTTTCATCCCTCATAAAAAATGCCCCTACCACCTTCTTCAAATCCCTGGGTAAAAAGATGGGCCTTGCAGTATGCCCTAAACATCAACAATTCTGAATTATTTCAGACCAAGTGTGGAATCTTATTCAAAAAATTAGTGCCCTTTATAGAGAACGGTGTATCACCAGCTGTCTGTTAACTGAGGGAGACTCCCACTGTATCACCTTTGCTGACTATAACTGCAGCAGTATGGCACTGGAGAAGTGATCCCTTAAGGAGGCAAGATTTCAAGTCATGTAGGATTTTAGAGGCTAAAACCAATACCTTAAATTCCACCTGAAAAACCAATAGACAGCCAGTGTAGAACACAGAGGTCACATGATCCCAGTAACATGACACTTTCTATTACCTTCTGGTCAACTCAAGTTTCAGGGTTAAAGTGTGGTAGGGTGACCAGATGTCCCGATTTTATAGGGACAGTCCCGATTTTGGGGTCTTTTTCTTATATAAGCTTCTATTATCCCCAACCTTCTGTCCTGATTTTTCACACTTGCTGTCTGGTCACCCTAAAGTGTGGTGCAATATAAAGCACATTATGGTAATTCAGTGTTAAGGTGACAAAGCCATGAATCAAATGCTTATCAGGCTCACAGCCAAGAGAAATGGTAGCAATTTCCTGAGCAGCAGCAGGTGAAGAAAAGCATTCCTAGTCATTACTATAATATGATTCTCTAACTGCAACTAGGGATCAAGTAGTACCTTTACTACTTACCCCTGAGTGCTGTCGCTATGTCAATCCAAATTTTAAATGTAGACTAACTTCTAGACTATGATACAGCCATATAGAAAATAGAAGGTGTTAAACAGTAGTCTTAGTACAAATTAGATTAGCTAAACAGTTGTATACTATCAGAAAGTAGGCTAAATGTAGGGAAAATATTTTACTTCTGTTCTTGCTACAGAAACATCTTTGCTTTTCTCTTTCTCTAAAGCCTTGTCTACACACACAAGTTGTACCACGTTAATTGTTATGGTGTAGTTAAAGTGATATGATCTCCTATAGTGGTATAGATGTTCCCATACAGGAAGAAGAATAAACTATACGAGTATAAGGCACCTTTATACCAGCATAACTGCAACCAGATTAGGAATTGTATTGATTATAACCATACTGGTAAAAAGCCACACCCCTGAGATAATTATACCAGTACATAATCTGTGTGTAGGTATAACATTGTGCTTGACACATTCCATGGGGGATACTAATTCTGCTTACAGAGAACCTAACCAGTTTCAACCTTGAAGATCTGAATCAAATTCTTTTTTTCATGTTATAATGGGCTTACTTGCACTTCATTAAAGAGCATCCTTTCTGAATAAAATAGTTTTCATCGTCCGTTGGCATAGAGCATCTTCACCAGATGCACTACAGGGGCGCAGCTGCTTCAGTGAAATTCTGCCAATGTAGCATTTCTAGTGTAGACCTGCCCTCTCTATTATTTTTTCAACTAGGTCAACAATATTTTTGGTTTGGAAAAATGCTGCCCAATTGGATTGGCTCCTCAGAAGCCAGAAATAGTTTCCCATGACCTCAAATTGCAGACAGCTACATTGTATTGTCAGCTCCTGTGTACAAATTGTTTTGTTGAGATCATTAATATTTTTTTTTATTTGTAGATTCAACCCCATTACAATGTTAATTTAAAAATAAACAATTACTTTTCTGCCCATTTATAGCTTATAGGGCCAGAAGCGACCACTGTGATCCTCTGGTGTGACCTCCTGTATAACACAGGCTCTAAGGCTAAGTCCACACTACCCGCCTGATTCGGCGGGTAGAGATCGATCTTCTGGGATCGATTTATTGCGTCTCATCTGGACGCGATAAATCGATCCCAGAAGCGCTCCCCCGTTGATTGCGGAACTCCTGCTCGCCTAGAGGAGGAAGCGCTGTCGACGGGGGAGCTTGCCTGCGCCGCGTGGACCCACAGTAAGTAAACTTAGTTTGATCTAGGAAACGTCGACTTCAGGTACGCTATTCTCGTAGCTGAAGTTGCGTTTCCTAGATCGATCCCCAGCCCCAGTGTGGACCAAGCCTAAGACTTCCCTGAATTAATTCTTGTTTGAATTAGAGTGGGTTTCTTAGAAAAACCTCCAATCTTGATTTTAAAATTCCCGGTGATGGAGAATGCACCGCAGGCCTTGGTAAGTTGTTTCAGTGGTTAATTAACTACTGTTATGCCTTCTTTCTAGTCTGAATTTGTCTAGCTTCAACTTCCAGCCATTGAATCATGTTATGCTTTTGTCTGCTAAATTAAATAGCCTTCTATTATCAAATTTTGTTCTAGGTAGGTACTTATACAATGTGATCAAAACACCCTTTAACCCTTTTGGTGAGATAAATAGATTGAGCTCCTTCCCCCCCCAATCCTTTAATCATTCTCATGGCTCTTCTCCAAACCATCTCAATTTTTTCAACATCCTTCTTAAATTTTGGATTCCATACTGGACAAGGTATTGCAGTAGTTGTTGCACAAGTGCCAAATACAGAGGTAATGTAATGTAATCTTTCTACTCCTACTCTTGATATTTCCTGTTTATACATCCAAGTATTGCATTAGCCCTTTTGGCTGGAGTGTAACAGTAGTGTAATCATGTTCAGCTGATTATCCACAATAACTCACAAATCTTCAGAGTCACTGTTTCCCAGGAGAGTGAGTTCCATTTCTGTAAGTATGGCCTACATTCTTTTTTCCTAGATGTATAATTTTACATTTTGGCTTTATTGAAACACATATTTTTAGCCTGCACCCAGCTTGCCAAGTGACCCCAATTGCTCTATCAGTGAACTTCATTATTTGTCACACTTCCAGTCTTCGTGTCATCTACAAATTTTATCGGTAATTATTTTGTGTTTTCTTCAAGCTCAATGTTAAATAGCATAGGGCCAGAATTTACCTTGTTTGGGATTCCACTAGAAACACACCCACTCGATGACAGTTCCCTGTTTACAATTACATTTAGACACCTATTGGTTAAGCAGTTTTAATCAATTTAATGTGTATCATGTTGATTTTGCATCATTTTAGTTTGTTAATCAAAGTGTTGTGTAGTACCAAGTCAAATGCCTTACAGAAGTCTAAATATATTACATCAACCTGGTAGCAGTGCTGTTTACCCTATCTGGCTTCTCATTACATGAAGTTCTACTGATGAAGGCTTCTCTTCATCTCTTCAAGATAGTTAAGTCCAAAGCAAACTGCAAAGAATTACAAAGGGATCTCACAAAACTGGGTGTCTAGGCAACAAAATGGCAGATGAAATTCAGTGTCGATAAATGCAAAGTAATGGAAAGCATAATCCCAATTATACATACAAAATTATGAGGTCTAAATAAACTGTTACCATTCAAGAAAGAGATTGCGGAGTCATTGTGGATAGTTCTCTGAAAACATCCGCTCAATGTGCAGCAGCAGTCAAAAAAGCCAACAGAATGTTAGGAACCATTAGGAAAGGGATAGATAATAAGAAAATAAATATCATAATGCCACTATATAATTTCATGGCATGCCCACACCTTGAATACTGTTCTGGTAGCTCCACCTCAAAAAATATATATTAGAAATGGAAGATACAGAGAAGGGCAACAAAAATGAATTAGGGGTATGGAACAGCTTCCATATGAGGGGAGATTAAAAAGACTGGGACTGTTCATCTTTGAAAAAAATAAGGGGGATTATGACAGAGGTCTATAAAATCATGAATGATGTAGAAAAAGTGAATAAGGAAATGTTATTTACCTCTTCATATAACATAAGAACCAGGGGTCACTCAATGAAATTAATAGGCAGCAGATTTAAACCAACAAAAGGAAGTACCAGTACTTCTTCACACAATCCACAGTCAACCTGTGGAACTCATTGCCATGGGATGTTGTGAAGGCCAAAATTATAACTGGGTTCAAAAAAGAATTAGATAAGTTAATGGAGAATAGGTTCATTAGTGGCTATTAGCCCAAATGGTCAGGGATGCAACCCCATGGTCTGGGTGCCCTAAACCTCTGACTGCCAGCTGCTGGAGCTGGACAACAGGGGATGGAACACTCAGTAATTGCCCTATTCTGTTCATTCCTTCTGAAGCACCAGGCACTGTCCACTGTCGGAAGACTGGGTAATGGGCTAGATGGACCATTGATCTGACTAATATGGCCATTCTTATGTTCAGTCAATATTTATCTGTTTGCTCAACAAATGTTTATGTTCAGCACCACAGAAATCAATATTTTTTTAAATTGGTCTGAATAACTTTACAATGTTACTTCTTTTTTTTTAATAAATGAAATATGTTTGTTATAGTTGACATACATTTTTTAGGGTCAGCTTCCTAAACAACTGTCTAACTACTTTTGAACGTCTTTCCCAATTTTAAAAATATCTTATTTATTTGCAAAATGCCATTTCCTTGTTGTTCATTTTGTGTCTTCTGTCTTGGCTAGACTAGGAAAAAAGGTTCTGCTTACATTATAAACTGACCTATAAAATAGAGCTAAAGGTGTTAAACTGGACCTACACGTGTTAAATTGGGTTTTTCAATCATGTTGAGCTAGCTTGATTGACTAAAGTATCATTTGTCCTAGCATAGATAAGGCCTAAATACCAAAAGGCCTGATCCAATTCCCATTAAAATAGATTCCTATGGTTTAAATGGGAGTTTGAATGGTCTCTAACCTGTTTATAGAACATGTATTTTTCTAGTAATTGTCTTATTTCATATTATGAGCCAAATTCTGGCTGGTTATGACATTCCATCACAGCTGTACATACTTGCATACCAAAAAAGAAACTGCAGCCACAACTTGGAGCAAAAGGTAGAAGTTAAGTTTCAGATTCAGCCTTCTCCTCCACAGTGAATATTGGAAAGGGGTTGTTATAAAATGTAGGTGATGGCACATAATCTACATGTTTATGTACATATACTTGTCGATACCTTGATCAGGCCATAGCCCTGACACACTTCCCTGTGCAAATTATTTTTATGCTTAGCGGATACAGAATGCATAAGGTGGCTGGGAATAAGGGTGGACTCAATCAGAATATAGTTGCAATCAGTGTTACTTTTGTATCTATTAGTTTTCCCATTTGGATGCCACTTTCCGTAAACCAGCCAGAATTCGTTTCTGAGATTTTAGTTTTCCTTAAAAAACTAAACACAACACACCTTGGAAATTACATACCAAAAACCTACATTAAAATAAAGTTATTTTAGTTGCAAAGTTTGGTTTACAAAACTAGGAAGTTAGGAAATACCAGAGGTATCATCTCCTGTACAGCCTAATTTGACACACTTTCGCATATATGTTATATTGGTTTTAATGACATGATTACATGCTTTTTCTACATGATCCCTGCCTCATTCAGCGCAGAGGTTTGATGGACAAAGGGGAAGAATTAAGATTGCAAGGGTAAGTGAATCTGGCATTACTAACTTTTGACTTGCAAGCTAAGTAATGTAGTATTTTTAATATGTAATGTATAAGCAGATTGTATCTCACATTAGTGGCACCCTTACACTCAAGTGTTATGTGGAAGCCAATAGGTAATGCTGCCTCGGAAATGCTGCAAATTAACCTTGTATTAATTAATGTAAAGTCTCTATTGGTCTTGGTCTTTGCGGTCCTCAGCCTATTTTTAGAATGAGCCAGGACCATTTGTTTAGGATTGGACTAGCAGCTCAACAGTAATGGCCTTTTATATATAAAGATATCATATGTGGATGATTCCTATGCCTTGTTCTTAGTGCCTTTGCATGAGGCTGGAGTATCTTTGGTTCTTGCAGACGTTGTTTTAACTCTTAAGAGAGGTGGTACCAGGTAGTGATGAAGCTGTTTCATGTCGCCATTTGCCAAATAAAAATGCACCCTTGCAAAATTCCAATCCATTCTTTCTTGTCTGTGTGGTCCGTGAAGGAGCTCTGATCCAGGGACTGCACCTCATTGCCCATTGCTCCAGCTCTTCAGGATTCTAGCAACACTCGTCATTGTGCAGTTCTAGTTTATTCAGGCTCTTATGCCATACCTATTACTTTTAGTAATGAAACTGCTGTCTGAAAACAAGTCAGTGAAGTGACTAATTCCCTCAGCGAGAGACAGCTGCTCCGACTATATTGTATAGAAAGTAGACCCTTATACTGTAATAGATCTGAAAACAACATTGTTTGTTAAAAGGTAGAAGAGCCCCCTTATTCCGCTTCCTGCAGTACAACAAGGGGTAGGGAGAGACACTGAATGACAGGAGCGTCTGTTCATTGTTCCTGCTGTAAGGAAAAAAAACAACAGGGAACGGTATCAGAGAGTTACATTGCATGGGCTTCCTGTAATGCAAATATCTTTACAGGGTAAATTACAGCCACTGAATACAATGTCCCCAAACCCTCCCCCGACAGCAGTTATACAACTGCCGTGAAGCGACAGTCCAGAGCACGCAGTGCCCTATCCGACTGCAGAGGGATAGATTCGCCGTAGCACGCACCGCAACACATCCCTTCTTGGAACCAAGCGGTCACCTGCAGGCAGACACTACCACTCCCAGCATGCAGTTCTTCGGGGAGGGGAACCACCATTCCCAGCACCCATTGCTTCGTGGGACGCAAGCCACCTGATTCGAGTCCCGAACGCTCACGGCCGAAGAGCGCGCCGTCCGCACGCCTGGGTGACGTCAGTTGAAGTACAACCCTGCCCCCAACTTCCCGAAATTTAAAATAAGTCCCATGCTGCACCACGCGCCGCGCGTTGATTGGCCGCGGAAGTGCTGGCGCGCGGTTCAAAGTTGTCGAGAGAAAGGGGCGCTCGTGGCTAGGCGCGTAGCGACGGGAAGCGGCCGGAGCAGCTTGGCGGGTGGCGACGGTCGGCTAAGGTGAGTCCGGGGTTGGGGAGAGAGGCTGCGCGCTAATCGCTGGGGGGCGGTCGGTCGGTCCCCCCTTTCCCAAGGACCCCGCCTGAGCTCGGGACTCCTTTGCTGGGCAACGTTTCCTCTCCGTGGCCGCTGCCGCTGTGCTCGGCGCCGGGTTCCCTGTGTGAGCAGGGCAAGGCGCCGCTCGGTGCCCTGCGGGAGGGGGATGATGCTCCCCCGCCCGGGCTGTCGGGCAGGGCTGTAGAGCGCTGGGGGCGGGGGTCTGTTGTCCCTTCAGCTCTGCCCGCATATCGGGGAGCGGCCAGTCTGCACTCACCGCATCCTTCCCCTCCGCAGGCTCCCCGCGCCCCCTGACAATGGCGACGGCGGCCATGAGCTCCCAGGGCGGCGCTAAGAAAGAGGAGAAAGGCAAGAATATCCAGGTGGTTGTGAGATGCAGGTAAGCGGGTGCAGTGCCACCCCCACTGCTCCTCCTGGGCGTAGGGTGATGAGACCGCAAGTGTGAAAAATCAGGACTGGGTTGGGGGGTAATAAGTGCCTATATAAGACAAAGCCGCAAATATCAGGACTGTTCCTATAAAATCGGGACATCTGGTCACCCTACCTGGGTGGTGTGTGCTTCTCTGTTACCGCCACGGGCAAATAACTAGTGCTGGACAGCATCCATACCGGGCCTCCTGAGGAGGCTGCCAAAGACTCCTGTGGTCAGAACCCTGTTAAGCATTAGAAGGATGGATCTAATGGTGAGGTAGTTATGGCTGAGGGGACATTTTAACTAAAGCGCCCATTTTTAAGTATGTTCTCAGAAGTTCAAGTCTGGGACATCTCGTCATTAGTCTTGGCCCACGCCTGATATGTTTGCAAAGCATGATGAGCTTCAGACTTGCAAATACATATCTTACCAAAATATGCGTCTCCCGTCAAAGAAAATAAATGCCTGAACTATATTAAAGTAAGACTAATTGGACAAGTTAACATTAGCCTAACAGTACCCTTACATGACAGCTTTGTAGTAGAATTTTTTAAGCTCTCCTTTTTTATAGTTTTTTCTTTTCTTTGAGAATCGTCTCCAGGTGGGGTTCAGGAGACAGTCTTTGTGGATGGCAACAAAGAGTCCTGTGGCACCTTATAGACTAACAGATGTATTGGAGCATAAGCTTTCGTGGAACTCCACCCTGTTTCATTGTCAAGATGTAGATTGTATCAAAGGGGTAGCCGTGTTAGTCTGGATCTGTAAAAGCAGCGAAGAGTCCTGTGGCACCTTATAGACTAACAGACATATAGGAGCATGAGCTTTGGTGGGTGAAAGCATGCATTCTTTCGAATATGCATCTGAAGAAGTGGGTATTCACCCACGGAAAGCTCATGCTCCTATACAAGATGTAGATTTTTCACCCTCAACCTCTTTCCTGCCAAATAATGGCCACTTAACCAGGTGATGGCCCATTTCCTAGCCTTTTGTCTCTGGAGAACCAGTTTGTGGCTGCTCTCCAGATTTGGAGTATGTCTTAGGCCTTGTCTGCACTGCAGTTTTGTCAACAAATGTCAGCTTTTATCAACAAACCAGTGGAGGTGTACACACTGAAATGCTCCTCCCGGTGATGTAACTCCCCTGCTATGCAGATATAATAAAACCACCTCAAGGAGAGGTGTAGGGCTTATGTTGGTGTAGTTAGGGCGACTCAGTGTCTGTAGACCTGTGTTCTTTACATCAGTTGTTAGCTGTCAACTCCCCTGGAGAGCTGGGCGACTGGGATCCTGCTCCCAGCTGGAAGCCTGGGTGAGATGCCTGGGTGGCTTCCACCAGTGCTCTAGGCTGAGAATGGTGGGTGTTTTGTCAATTTCACAGCTCTGGAGCTGTGAAATAGACAAGGCTGCCTGGCTCCCGGCAAGGGGGCGCCCAAGAAGCCCGGACAGCTGGACTGTGCTCCCTGGGTGGCTCTTCTCCCCCACCCCCACCCCACCGGCGCAATCTTCCTGCATGGAATGGGGAGGCCAGAAGCCCCAGGTGGCACGCTGAGAGCCTGTGGGGCAGCTGGGCTCCTGGCAGGGTGCTGCCAGCGGAGCTGAGAGACCAGGCTTTCAGCTTCCCACCCCAGGTTGGAAAATTTAGGGGACACGGCTCTTCATCAGTCCAGATTATACCCTGGGTAATGTCAGAGTTGTCATGTTTAGATTGCACTTTATTCTGGATCTTAAATGTGGATGTGCTGCATATTGTATTAATAAATGTACCATATGTTGTGACTGTATGAGACTCCATTGGAGATGTGCAATGTTACAAAATTCCTCATAGCCAGCTCAACTTTGTATCACTTCAATACCTAAAGGATGTTGAAGAAAATGGTTCAATGTGGGGTTATAGGTGAGGATTAAAGAGCTGGTGTGCTTAGTCCTATACTAGACAAAATAGACATCTTTCCACCTTGAAGAGCTTCCAGTCTAATTTCTTATAAGGTGTTGGCATAAACTAATGAAGAGAACAGATTTAAATTTTATTAGAGAATATTTAAAAAAATAAATGATACAGAAAAATTGAAGCGTCAGTTATTGGTCATTGGGGGTAACATACAGTGTATAGGGGTATGTTGGTGTTTTGGGGTTGGGCAGCACACATAGTACATACAGACTGCAATGTCCCCAATGAGGGGTGGGTAACCGGTGGGCGGGATCAGGAAACAGTCGATAAGCGGTGAGGGTCTATCACCCATACAGGAAGTAGAGACAGTCATGGGTATAAGTAAGTGGGCTGGGTAATGGGGATGGAATGACCCTCACGTGGTGGGATTCAGTTAGGTTTGGTGGGTTCAGGGCTCAGGGGATAAAGTCCAGCAGGGGGTGTGTGTGGGTGGGAATACACATTATTCAGCAGTCTGTGCAAATGTACTGGTGATGACCCCTAAGAGTACAAAAAAAAAATGCTCCAAGCAAACCTTTTAGTACAGTCATTGCCAACCATTGCATATCTTTGGGTATGTCTACACTGCCCACGTAATAGCATTGTAACATGGGCAGTTTAGTCCCGCTTTATCGCCGGGGAAGAGCTCTCCCGTGATAAAAAATAACCACCCCGAAAGAGGGGTGGTAGCTTTATCAAGCGCTGTCTATACTGGTGCTTTTCAGTGCTAAAATGTTTGTCGCTCAGGGGTGTGGTTTTTTTCACACCCCTGAACGACTAAAGTTTTAGAGCTGAAAGTGGCAGTGTAAACACAGCTTTTGTCTGTGCTTAGGATTCGGAGTCAGTATAGTAACATTGATTGGAGTGGGGCTATTTATGAGTGTAGGCAAGGCCAAACTAGTGTTTGTATTCTCACTTTATGAAATAATGGGTTCAGAGGATGTTTTTGAAGAAGTTTTTTATTAATTTCTGATTATGATTAGCAAACAAACACTTAATGAGACTCTCAATGAGATTTTGACCTAAAACTATATGTGGTGCTGCTGGTGGTTTGAGGGTCATGTAAACTAAGGATATTCCAAAACATGAGTATAGCTTTTTTTGAAGTTGCCTGTTTTGGGGCAAGATTCAAGTGTGCCACTTCCCTTCCTGATTTCAGTGAGCATTGGATTATTAAGAATATAATATAAAAATAGCCATATTAGGTCAGACCAACGGTCCATCTAGCTCAATAACCTGTCTTCTGACAGTGGTCACTGCCAGATGCTTCAGAGAGAATGAACAGAACAGGGCAATTAATGAGTGATCCATCCCCTGTCACTCAGTACCAGCTTCTGACAGTCAGAGGCTTAAGGAACAGGAGTATTTGTGGCACCTTAGAGACTAACAAATTTAAGGCTTAAGGCTATCCAGAGCCTGAGGTTGCATCCTTGACCATCTTGGCTAATAGTCACAGTGAGCCATGAATTTATCCAATTCTTTTTTAAACCCATTTACTCTTTGGGTTTTCATGACATCCCCTGGCAACAAGTAAAAATGCTTGTAAAAATTCTCAATATTTAATTGTCTGTCTTTGTGATGACTACATGGGACTCTTTCATTTGACTGTTTCTTTTTCAGTTCCCACTGGCACTTTATCAACTTCTATCCTCTTCTCTTTTCCAGGGAATAGAGTATCCCTTTTAATAAATCCTCCCCTCAGGAATGTCTGTCTGAACTGTGTGCTGCTTTCCCCCATCCTTCAGTTCAAAAATTCCTCTGACCTTTTTATTTTTACATGCCAGCAGTCTGGTTCATTTTGGTTTAGTTGGAGCCCATCCTTCCTGTATAGGCTCCTCCTTTCCCCAAAAGTTCCCTAATAACCTATATCCCTCCTCCTAACGCCATCATCTCTTCCATAAGTTGAAACCCTGCAGTTCTGCCTGTCTTAACTGGCCCTGCATATGGAAGTGGAAGCATTTCAGAGAATGTTACCTTGGATCTCAATCTTTTTAAATAGTATCTTAAATTTGGCCAATAGGACAGTTTCTCAAATGTGGCCACAGCCTCCTGGGAGGTGATTGAGGAGGGGAGTAGCAGCCCCTCCCCCAGGACCACCAACAATGGTTGGGCCCTGCCCCCCCACCCCCCCGGAGACACAAAACCCCTACATAAATAAATTATAATGATTTGGACTTGTTTTCCCCAAAGTTGTTAAAGTATTTTAGGAAAAATTGTCAGAGCGGCCACCAAAAAATTTGTTGTGAGAACCCTGCACTAGGACCTTTTTCCTACCATTTGCTATGTCTCTGGTACCTACATGTACCATAACCACTGGCTCCTCCCCAGCATTGCACATACATCTATCTAGATATCTTGAGGGGTCTCCAACCTTTGCACCTGACTAGCAATTCACCATGCGGTTCTTCCGGTCTTCTCAAACCCAACTATCTAGATTTCTAATAATTGAGTCCTCTATTACTATTGCCTGTCTCTTCCTAATAAATGGGGTTCCTTCTCGTCACTGCGAGAGGATACCAGAACATCTGGAAGGAAGGTCCCAACTATGAATTATCACTTCAAAAGTTTTTTTTCTCCTACTTAATTGGCCTCTCAGAGTTGGTAAGACAACTCCCACCTGTTCATGCTCTCTGTATGTGTGTATATATATCTCCTCAATATATGTTTCACTCTATATGCATCCGAAGAAGTGGGTTGTAGCCCATGAAAGCTTATGCTCTAATAAATTTGTTAGTCTCTAAGGTGCCACCAGTACTCCTGTTCTTTTTGAGGATACAGACTAACACGGCTGCTACTCTGAAAACTATGGGATTGTTTCCCTTTGCTCCAGCTTGATGTTTGCCTTCTCTGAGATGTTCATGCTCTTCAACAGCAGAGGCTTTCACACCACAGGGGTGGGGGACTACTCTACTGTGTCCCTGAAAGTCTCATCTATGTACCTCTATTTTCCTTAGCTCCTCCAGTTCAGCCACTGTGGTCTTAAGAGCCCATACTCCATCTCTGAGGGGTGTGAGTTGCTTGCTCCAAAGGCATACATATGGCACCTGCCCACAAGGCAGCTAATCTTACATGCTGCATTCAGTGTAATAAACTTGATAGCCCCGACTCTGCCACTGGACTTCTGCCTGCATTATTTTTACTCTTTCAGGGGTTTTGTTTTGTTTTTTGGGGGGCATTATTGACCTAAAATGTGTGTGTGTGTGAGGGAGTTGGGGATGGGGGTGGGGGTGTTGGGTGTATATGGCTCTCAAGCTCCTTCTCAAAACTATCCTGTTTGTTTTTGCTGTTTGTTAGCTCCTCTGGTTGCTTAGGAGCTGTCTTTTTAAACCCCTGTCTGCCCTGAATTAGCCATGCCCCCTTGTCAAGGGACTGGGGATCAAAGGATAGCAGGTTAGAACCTCATTAGTTAGCTCTCAGCCTAGCTAGCAGGCTGCTTGGCGCAGCACACAGCCCCCAAAAGAGACTACACTGTAAACTTCAATCAAGCAGGTACAGGGCAAGCAAGCACACAACAAACTAACAGACAAAAACTCCATTCTGCCTCCTTCTTGCTAAACATCAGTATATATTGCAAATATTAACTGGCTCCATAAGTCTAGTATTAGGGTTATTCACACAGTTCTGGACATCTCTATAGCAACCTAGTCCCTTGGACTGAACTCCATTCCAGGACTTTATAGTAGCTCCTGTCCTTTGAAGACAGCAACTCATTAAATGACAAATCCTATTTCTATCGAACTTCCCAAAAATCCCTTAAACAACTCTCCTCTCCTTCAAATATCTGGAAAGCTCTTTTGCTTTGTTTTTTGTTAATGCTTGTGAGTAGGTTTTCATAATAGCAGTAACGTATCCGCATTCAAATGGTTCTGGTGATATCTACTGCTCTATTTATAAGCATTGTAAATTTACATGGTGCCTTAAAAATTGGGTGAGATAGGCTTTGCCCCAAGGCCATCAACATGGGATGGAGTTGAGTCCCTCTTTTCTCAACTGTACTCAAGCAATCAGTCCAATGAGAAACTTAATTTATCCCCCATATCAAACCAACTTTAGTAGAAGTTTAGCTACTGTATAACCACGTTGGGCAACTTCTTCCATTGCCATTTTAGCTAACCAAATTGTTTCCTGGTCTTTGGTCTAAGTGAAAGGGTATTCACAAGGTTAATAAAAATGTGTGCTTTAGGGTATAACCTGTTCAAGAAGAAATTCTTTCCTTCACAGCTCCATGTGAGAACACTACACAATTGGGCACGGGCTTTGTAGGAGATTGGGCTTTTTCTTCAAACTCTGGATGATGACCACTGCTGAGAAGTCACAATGACTGACTAGACGTATTGCTAGGGATCCGTGGTGGATCACGCTACATTAAAGATTTTCTTATAAAGATGTTTACAATAAGAATTATGCAGTATATTTAACCCTTAGTGAAATATAATTTGGCATATTATTAGACAAACTGACAAGTCTAAATAAAACTTCACTTTTTTAGTTCACATTAGTTATTGTATGTGTTTCTCCTGTGTTCTAGATGCAATAAACTTGTTGAAAATGCATGCACAAACATTGCAAAATAGCTGCAAACATGCCAGATATCCATCAAGTACACTCTTTAGTGGTTTGAAGTTAAATGGAGGAAACTTCCCTTAGATTAAGGAAGTACATTTTGCTGTTTATACTGCGCAAGCGGTATGCTGCTTTTGGATTTTTAAACCAAAATACAAGCACCACTTAGCCAAACCTGATTCGTATCCTTGTTGATGAGAAAGATGTATTCTTAAATCTTGTCTTTTAGGCCCTTTAATGTGTCGGAGCGCAAAGCAAACTCCCATGCTGTTGTAGATTGTGACTATACAAGAAAGGAAGTTAGCGTCCGTACTGGAGGAGTAACCGATAAGACGGCAAGGAAGACTTACACGTTTGATATGGTAACGCTTCTTTGAATCACTGACTTCTAGATGTCTACTAGAAAAAATTTCCCTCTAAATAATCAATCATGGAGTTGTTTCATCACTTGAGATTAGCTCATAGTACATCAGAGTGTAGCTAAATGTGATCTACTGACTTTGCCTCAACAGGTCTTCGGAGCTCAAGCAAAACAAATTGAGGTTTACCGGAATGTTGTCTGTCCTATTTTGGATGAAGTTATTATGGGATACAACTGTACCGTGTTTGCGTAAGTGCCCCAAACTACTTTCTTAACCTGTAACTTCAGTTTCAAGTATATACTTTTAATCTTCAAATTCTGCCACACAGCTATGGCCAAACTGGTACAGGAAAAACCTTCACAATGGAAGGGGAGAGATCACCTAATGAAGAATATACATGGGAAGAGGTAAATCTGACCTCCTATTAAAAGCTCGTTAGCTGAGTTGTAATTCAATGTGAGTATATTGCAGAAGGCTAGCTGTAGCTAATTAAAACTTGGTTGGAACTAGTCTCTTGCAAGTACTCTGAAGCTCTCATTTCAGATTCACCTACTCTAACATTAAGAGTTTACCATTAAACATCTTCTTTTTTAAAATTATGAGTATGCTCTTAGATAAACCTGATTTTGTTTCAAACCTGTCTGCAAGCTCTGAAAATTATCCTATGAAAAATGGTCTATTTGTGTCAGACTCTCATCTTTAAAACAAGTTATGTTGATTTCCCTAAACTTAATTGTCCTCTTTATGCTCACTGTCCCTTTGGTCTTCTCTTGGCACTGGTATTTCATAAACTCATCTGTGCTTTAATTATAGGATCCACTAGCTGGTATAATCCCCCGTACATTGCATCAAATATTTGAAAAACTTTCAGACAACGGTACAGAATTTTCTGTGAAAGTATCCCTATTGGAAATCTACAATGAGGAGCTTTTTGATCTTTTGAATCCCTCTCCTGATGTAGGGGAGAGACTGCAAATGTTTGATGACCCCCGTAACAAGGTACAAATCTGAATTCTAAAACTTAAGTGGGGCTCTTGGAATGACTAAATAAAGATGTGTAACAAAAAAGATGTGTAACAAACTCCCGTCTTGACAGAGGGGTGTGATTATCAAAGGATTGGAAGAAATAACTGTGCACAACAAGGATGAAGTGTATCAGATTTTGGAAAGAGGAGCAGCGAAAAGAACAACTGCAGCTACTTACATGAATGCATACTCTAGGTACAAAACTTTCCTCTTATAAGATGTAATATTTTTGATGTAACAAACCTGGTGTGACCAAAACAGTAAAAGATTTTGAAATTACACTGAACCCTGCTTGAGCTTGTGGTCCCCATATTAGTTTAGGCTCTCAAGATTAGGGCTCTACTGTGGCTTTGTAAATCACATCTCTATCATCCTGCAGGGTGTGGAGAATGCAGCACAACACAGGCACACCTGGAAGTATTCTGCCTTTGGAAGACACAGGCAGGCAGTGCTTGTGGAGTCATGTGCATAGGCAGCTCTTTTTGAGGGGCAGCATGCTGTTTCTAGACTAGGCCTCCTCACTCACTCATGATGTCCAGTTAACACAAGCACCAGAATGCTACCAGACCTCTGCCAAGATGCATAAGGGAAAAAGAACATTCCTTAATATGGTACCTAGAATAACAATAGTAACTCAAGTATTAAGTTTAGCTTTTGAAGCTTTGTAACAAATGCCTGGCTAGGCAAAAGACAAACAAAAAAACCTGATTGCCTTAGGAGCAAGTGAGTGAAAAGTGTTATGTACTAATGTGAACTGAAACAAATTCCCTCTGGAACATAGGGCTGGTTGATATAGCTGTGATGGTCAGGGACATGAAAAATCCATACCCCTGACCTTACTTCGCTATTCTGACCTAACTCTTAGTGTTGATGCAGCTATGCTAATGGAAGAACAATTTAGTTGATGTAGCTGCCATCATTCGGAGAGGTGGAGTTCCTACATCGATTTGGGGAAAACCCCTTCCACCAATGTAGAATGTGTCTTTGCTGCAGGTTTATGCTGAAATAGCTACAGCAATGTAGCTATGCAGATACAGTGTTTGTAGTGTAAATATACCTACAGAGATCACATACTTATGGTGCGCTGTAGTCACTTAGCTGATAGGCCTTTCTTGGAAAGATTGTTTCCTTCTCTCTAACCACCCTTCTGTCAGCAAGGGAGAATGTCTGAGCCAATAGTGATTCAATGTAATAGCAAGTTGAGGCACTAGAGACCTCGTTATCAAAGAGATGTAAGATATTTTGATCTTGTTTGGCTGCTGCTACTTTGTAAGAATATCAATCTGCTCTAACTCAGATAAGGGCATCAGGATCATTACTTTGTCTAAATTTCCCATAGTTTCAATTGGTTATAGGATTATAATTTTTGTTCTGCTTGTGTGTTGTTTCTATGCATTGTGAAATGTATATGTTCTCAGTCAGAAGCATCAGCATATTAGTGGTGTCTCCAGTGTTTATTGCATATCCCTTACCAGTGTCACAATGGTGGTGAGACTTGTAAATGGGATACTGTCAAGCTAAAAATAAGTCCTAAGCTCTACTAATGTCTTAGATAAAAACTGAGTTTTAGATTTTTATCACTGAATATTGCTTGCTTGTATTTACATAGCTTGGACAATAAAAATACTTTTCAGATTCTCCTATACTGTACCTGTGTGTACCTAGTGCATTGGTTACAAACACTACAGGGCATGTTCGTTTTCTTTTTTTAAAGCTTCCATAAAAATATTTGTACAGTTTATTGCTTTTATGTCTTCATAATTTTTTTTTCCTGAAACCTAAACATTGGGCTGAATTTTCTGATACATTAGTGCCTTTCAGAGGATCTAATTTTTAAAGGGCCTATTTAGAAGCGTGCCTAGTAAAATAATGATGTATTAGAAAAATGCCCATCTATAAAAATCAATGAGTCAAACTTATCCCTGGTACAAGTCCACTGACCTCAGTAGCACTTCATCAGTGATTGTCTTGCAAAAAGAAGAAAAGTTGTTTTTATTGGGATGTCTGTTTTAAACTGACTGACTTATTTTGCAGTCGTTCACACTCTGTGTTTTCAGTCACCATACACATGAAAGAAACTACAATAGACGGAGAAGAGCTTGTTAAAATTGGGAAACTAAACTTGGTAAGTTTCAGAGTAGCAGTAAACTTGGTAAGTATCTGCATTAAACTCTAGAGTTCTATGAAGGTGACAATCCTAGAATAACAAACTAGAAGAAAATAAAGCTTTGCCTCGTCTCAACAGTCTCAATTGAACAACTGATATTAATTCATAGGAGAGGCACTTAGGCTATGTCTACACTGCACTTTTGTTAATACTTTTGTCGGTCCGGGTGTGTGGAGGGAAAAAAATAACCTCTGACTGACAAAAGTTTTAATGACAAAAAGCGCCAGTGTGGATAGTGCTTTGTCAGTGGGAGATGATATCCCACTGACAAAGCTACTTCCCCTCGTTGGGGGTGGTCTTATTTTGCTGGCAGGATAGCTCTCCTGCCTGCAAAGAGGAGCTACACTGCATATCTTACAGTGGTGCCGCTGTAGTAGCACAGTGGTGCCGCTGCAAGGTAGGCTGTCTAGACATAGCCTTAGATACTTTTGAAAATCCTTCTAGGTGTGTTTGTACCTTCTTAAAAATCTGGCCCTATGTTGTTAGACCATGCATTTTTGTGTCCTGCATAAATAAGTGGTGGGTGTGACTGATTAGTATATGTCTGTATGTAACTATACCAAATTCAGTTTTGTTTTGTGAATGCTATTTTGACTGTAAATATCTTTGTGCCTTCATCTTGGACTGGTATTCCAGGAGGTGTCAGGAGAAATACTTGCACACAGCAGAGGACTAACAATAGAGAGCAATCTGGAGTCCTTAATCTGGATGGTCTTCTATTCAAATGGAAGCACTATAGGACAACTCTGCTGGCTGTAGCCTAGGGGAACCAGCTTTACCAGATTGGACTGCATGGGCCTGTAACCAAGCAACAGATTGAGGTGTATTTCATACAATTAAAAAACAGGTTACGTGTATAAATTTATAGGCAGCAGGTTTAATACAAACAAGAGGAAGGGTTTCTGTTTTTTGTTTTTTTTAATACAATGCACAACTAACCTGTGAAACTCATTGCCATGGATGTTGTGATTGCCAAAAGTATAACTGGGTTCATGAATTATCCAGTTCTTTTTTGGAGGATGGGTCCAACAAGGGCTATTAGCCAAGATGGTCAGGGACACAACCCCATACTTGGGGTCATCCTAAACCTCTGACTACCAGAAGCAGAAGATGGGGTGGATCATGCCATAATTTTCTTATTCATAATTGCCACCCTAAAGCCCTGGTACAGGCCACTGTTGGAGAAAGATGGACCGTTGGTCTGACCCAGTATGGCAGATCTTATGTTTTTATGAAGCCATTGAGAAGAATATACAATAGACACTCCTAAGTCTTAGGGAAGCTAGGTTGTACACATGGTGGCATATTGATATTTTGGGAATTATTCTTTATCTTCAGCTTTACAAGATAGGAGTTGTTCCAGATTTCATTTTTTTCTCCTTTCAGGTTGATCTTGCAGGAAGTGAAAACATTGGTCGTTCTGGAGCAGTTGACAAAAGAGCTCGTGAAGCTGGAAATATCAATCAGTCTCTGCTTACTCTGGGGAGAGTAATTACTGCTCTTGTAGAAAGAACCCCACATATTCCATACAGGGAATCTAAACTCACTAGAATCCTGCAGGATTCTCTTGGAGGGCGTACAAAAACATCTATAATTGCCACAGTTTCTCCTGCATCTGTAAATCTTGAGGTAAAGACTTGACCCTGCCTACCTTTTGTGCAAGCTGATCCATCTTTACGTTGTTGTTAATGGGATACTTATTCCAGCAGTCTGTAAATTATACAAAAGTTCAGATGAAGTACTGAAATCTTAAACCTTCATCTAGAGGTCATGTGTCTGTCTTTGTACTCTTATACAGGAGACTTTGAGCACTCTAGAATATGCACATAGAGCAAAGAATATCATGAATAAGCCTGAAGTTAACCAGAAGCTGACCAAAAAAGCTCTCATTAAGGTAACTTTCCAGTATGCTTTCACAAATTAAAGGTTAGTTAAATTTATTTCTGTCAGGCCAGCCAAATTGCTGAGCCTTAGCAATGTTACTATTTCACCCTGTCCTGTAGGCACCACTTTAGTGATGAGTGGGGTGTTCAGTCTTAAGGATTGAATCTCCCTACTGATTCAGCTTTTGGCCCTTTTGCTGAAATTGCCAATCAGGGTACTAGTTACAGCTTTTGAGGTGGACACCTGTTCATATGGTAGCAACTAAAATTTGGCAAAATATTAACACAATAGGTGCCTCCACTTGGACACAAGCATCCCAGTCTCTCATACAGTGGATCAGTCGTTAAGGTTTGACAAATAACACAGCATGGCAGATAAAATTGACCCTTAGTAAGAGAACTTTATAGGTGGTTATTTTAAGATGTTAGACACTGCCTAGTTAAATTTTACTGTTGAGCACTATCGCTTTACAGCTAATCAAATGTATTTAATGAGAGGTTCTGCAATGCTGCAACTGCTTTCAAGATGTGAAACGAACAGTGCTAACACTTAAAACATTATTTTACCTTCCGTATAAAATTTTTCTTAAGGGCATGTGTAACATCTTAGAGCGTAACAGCCACCTGCTAACTCAAAATCAAAGGAGAAATGTAATTCATCAAACTGGAATCTTCGGTCTTTTACAGATCATTTTTGTTACAGGAATATACAGAGGAGATTGAACGCCTGAAACGAGATCTTGCTGCTGCTCGAGAGAAAAATGGAATCTACATTTCTGCTGAAAACTATGAGTGAGTCCTTAACTATTGCAAAACCCGGTGTGTCAAGCATGGCAACTACATCCTCAAATGTAACATAATTTATAGGCGCATTTGTAGCTGTAAGAACTGCGTTTAGTACAAAGTCAGTCTCTCTAAACTAGTGGTCCCCAAAATTTTCAGGGTTGCAACACCCCTCCTCCCTCCCCCGCCCAATTACCCGTCTGTGCCCACCAGGGCCGGGAGCAGGGCCGGAGGCTCTGGGAGCGGGATGTGAGGGCTGAGACTGGGGCCACAGGTGCAATTGGGGCTGGGAGCACAGCCAGGGCTGAGGGCGGGAGCAAAGCAGAGCCGCAGCTGGGCCACAGTGGAGGCTAGCAGCTGGGCCCATGGCCGGGTGTGGCTCTGCTCCCGGTCCCAGCCTCGGCTTCGGGAATGGAGCTGTGGCCAGGAGCTGAGGCTGGGGGCAGGGGTGGAGCTGAGGAGGGGGGTGGAGCCAGGGCCACGGCTGGAGGCAGGTGGCGGTTGGGTGCTGCTCTCTCTCCACCCCCCGTGGAGGCTGCCCCATGTTGTACTTAAAGTACTGCACAGGATCTTTTCAGGGGGAATAAGGCAAAGCGCCACATTTATTGGTAATACATGTATGTTTTAACACTGTATCATATACATATGATATATATTACACTCATGCATTCAAATACACACACAAGGACACTCCGTCTTGTTGTTGTTTTCCAATTAGTTGCTCCCCTTAACTTCACTGGCCAGGTGAGTTAGATGGGGGAGGGGTGGAGCCGGGCTTCTGCTGATCCGGATTGATGCTCCTATGTTGACAAGATGAGAACCAGGGTCCTCTGTAAGACACCTCACATTTATAGCAGCTTCCCTCTCATGCAAATCTATACCATATTTAAAATCTGTATCTGTGTCCGTTGGTCCTTTGTGCTGCTTTTTTCTGGGTGTTGTCCCAATGCTGTTCAAAGAGGGTGTTTTCAAAAGAAGGTGCTTGCTTCTAACCCCCAAGGCCGTCAATATGTCGGCTCTTCTTCAGTGACCCCACTTGACACGTTTTATTATTCTTGGGTCTGGCTTCCATCCCCTTTCCAAAGGTTGCAGCTATCTGGAGGTGCTTGCCTTCCATGCCTTCCTCATTCATTCAACAGGGCAATTGATTAAAGGCGGGGGGAGAGGGGGAGATCTTCTTCTACTCCTAGCAAAAAGACTTTTTTTTTTTTTTTTTTTTTTTTTTTTACATTATACCAAGGCTCAATACAAAGTTTTTTAATATAAGGATCTGATACAAAGTTCTATGAAAATAGAGGCATAATACAAAATCATATGAAAGTTATGTGAAGATGCTTAATGCAGAGATTTATATACATCCAGGCCCTCAAATGTTCCTCTGCGCCTACCTAGGGGGCATGCCCCACAGTTTGGGGACCTCAGCTCTAAATTCTTATCTGCATCAGAATACCTGTGAGTGCATTGGTCAATAAATAGTGCATCTGAAGGAAGAAACACAAGGTTCTTCTTTTACATTATACTGTCTAAATCAAACTGGCATCAATCATTGTTGCATTTGAATGAATAATACTTATTATGGATGTATTGGCAGGAGTGTTGTAAACAAGACATGAGAAGTAATTCTGCTCTACTCCACGCTGATTAGGTCTCAGCTGGAGTATTGTGTCCAGTTCTGGGTGCCACATTTGAGGAAAGATGTGGACAAACTGGAGAAAGTCCAGAGAAGAACAACAAAAATTATTAAAGGTCTAGAAAATATGACCTCTGAGAAGATTGAAAAAATTGCGTTTGTTTAGTCTAGAGAAGAGAAGACTGAGAGGAGACATAACAGTTTTCAAGTACATAAAAGGTTGATACAAGGAGGAGGGAGAGAAAAATTATTCTCACGAACATCTAAGGAGAGGACAAGAAGCAATGGGCTTAAACTGCAGCAAAGGCAGTTTAGGTCGGACATTAGGAAAAACTTCCTAACAATCAGGGTGGTTAAGCACTGGAATAAATTGCCTAGGAAGACTGTGTAATCTCCATCATTGGAGATTTTTAAAAGCAGGTTAGACAAACAGCTGTCATGGATGGTCTTAATACTTAGCCCTGCCGTGAGTGCAGTGGACTGGACTAGATGCCCTCTTGAGGTCCCTTCCAGTGGTACGAGTCTATGATTCTAAAGTTTATATGGAAACCAGGATAAAAAGTACCATTAAAATAACCATGCCGCATGAGAGCCATTAGGTAACTATTAAATCAATCATGTTACACTTATTGTTTTAGAGCTCTTAATGGAAAAGTGACAGTTCAAGAAGAACAAATTGCAGAGTATATTGAGAAAATTAGTGCCATGGAGGAAGAAGTGAAAAGAGTAAGTGAAGTCTTTTAACAATACTCGTCTGCAAACAAGAAGTTGGGGTGGGGCGGACAACTAGATCAAAGGGAGGAGCTTGGTGTTGTGATATTTTTAGAAACTCCAAACTGATCACTGAGTTTACATCTTGTAAATCTAAATCTTTCTGATGATGTTTGTAGTTCTTGCATAATTTACTATGTTCAGTCAGAAAATAACAAAGGTAGAGCTGCCTGAAACTCAGGATTTCTTGTTTGCAAGAAATTGAGATTTCAAAACTTGGTTTCCAATTTGGACCTAAACCAGTTTTTTTCTATATTTTTTGACAAACTGGAAATCCTGGGGAGGGGAATTATTTCAGAAGCAGATGCATGGTGTTTCTGAAACAGAATAGACTAGCAGCTGCTGAATGAAATTGACATTCTCATCAGTTTTGCAGCTGCCCTGGAGCATATATCCTGGCAGCCTGTCCCAGGACCTCCAGGCTCCTGACTCCACGTTTTTGTAGCCTGGAAGTCCTGAGAACCCCAGTCAAGTCAGATTTCTTATGGCTCCCTGGTGTGTAGCTGGGATCCTAGATTTTGGAAGCCCTGGCAAGGTGAGGCTGCCCTATAACTGTGGACCCTTGAAGCCCAGGTGAGTTGGAAGGGAACCAGACAAGTTTCCTAAGGAAAACCTGCCTGGCCAACAAGGTGCTTTCTGATGGTGCACTGTCTGAGATTCAACAAAAGTTCGTCTAACTAATCTCACTTTTGTAATACACTTTGGTTCCAGCAAACTGGCATTTTGTGACCAGGTCTAAACAAAGGCTGCTTGTATACCAATGGTACTTTAGGAAGCTTAGTCAGTGTGCTTGGTCAGTTTTGTGAAGCTGAAGCTAAACTTCAAACCTCCCAATCAAAAATAATTATTTGAAAGGGAAACCCAATGCTTAACTTCTTACTAAGTGTGGCTTTGCACTTTGGTAACTTGTAACAGCATAATACAATATTACACTTGGGTCTTAAGCTTGCCTTAGCTTAAAATTGCTCTGATGGACTTTCAACAAAAAAATGGACTCTAAAATGTTCTTTTCTGGATGGATTAGCATTTACTTTTCAGGGTTTGTGTGAGAAAAGGTGACTTTTCATTGCACATGTGCAATAAACTAAATCTGAGAATAAGAAACATTATTCTCCAAGATTTGGAACTACAAAGCTATCAAATGTTGATGTTACAAGTCTTGCCTTTAGCTAAATTAAGTAATATTAATTGAATCTTTTTCCTCCTTGTATTTGGCTAGGCTGATTTTAATGGGAGAACCTTAAGTGGATGTAATTATTCTGCAGAACTTTTCCTTGTGATTAATTGTTTTCTTGTTTTGGAGAAGTCATTGGTACTTGTTTTGAGACATTCAAGTTTAGTGTACAAGATCTCAAATATCAAACATACTGCTTAGAACTGAGACTGCATTTGTAATTAACCAGTCATCTGATAATTTGGCATAAGTCACATTTTGGGGGGAGAAGATATTCTTCCTAATGAATATATGATTTGGAAGTATGACTAAGTTGGTCTTCAGATTTCTGAAAAGCAATATCTCCTCATTAACTGCATTATTTCAATTGCACTTTAGGTCACTGAGCTGTTCATGGCTAATAAAAATGAACTTGAACAATGCAAAACAAATCTGCAAATCAGGGCAAGAGAACTGGAAGACACTCAGAAAAACTTGCAAGAAACCAAGATTCAACTTGTGGAGGAGGAATATGTGGCTTCAGCTTTGGAGAGCACTGAAGAAAAGCTGCATGGCACTGCTAGCGAGGTTATTGCATTTCTGATAACTAATTAAAGGTGTAACTTCCCATACTCTATAAGCAATTCTATCGATAATATGCTTAATCTTTAAGGGAATGCCTTGTGAAAACTGTACTGGTACAGTATCTTGCAAACTGATCTTAAAACTGAAGACTGGAACAGACTTATGAACTGACCCACTCCACAGTGATGGGGAGGGGACAGCACTTGAGATGGCAAGTTTGTTTGTGACAGTTTGATGGTTGACTATTCACTAATCAGCATGCTGCCTTCCTCAAAGTCATCCTGCCCTAAAAGCTCTGAGCTCCAGTGTCTTCCAGTCTGCATCACCCCAGAATGTGGTGAACCAGCAAATGCTTATTCTACATGGCAACTCGAGAGATGACCTCCAGCCCTAAATGGGATAAACTGTCCCATAAAATTATGGGGGAGAACTAGGGTGCAAACACTTCATAGAGGAGGTCTGCAGTAAAGTTGTACTAACTGAGTGAACTGCTCACCAAATAGTGTTATGTGCCACTGTTATACTTTGGGGCATACTGATAACTTCATGCTTAGTTCTGCTCTTAATTCTTACAGCAGTGACTTGCTGTAGAAAAGTTTGCTTTTTCTTCAAAGTGGTAAATCCTGTATCTATATTTACCCAGCATAACTCTTCTATACCTATATTCTTTCTTGTAACAAATGGAGATGGTTTATTTGCATTGGCTACTCCTGGGGAATTCTGTGCCACTGTGCATGCGCAGAATTTATGTCCCACACAGATTTCTTTGCTTCCCTGAAGAAAAATGACTTTCTGTCGGGGAAGCAAAGGGAAGCCACAAGAGCAGTCATGCAACCCTCCTAGCAGTATGTTTTGGGTGCCCAGGGCAGCTGGAAGAGAAGTAAATCACTGTGGGGCAGGAGGTGGGACTTGGGAAGACCTGGCTGGTGTTTCCTACTCTTCGCCAGACTCTGCTAGTCCTGACATCCAGAGCCGGGTCAGACCCACCCCCAGATTTCTCCCCCAGCTGCAAAAAGCTCTGCAAACTCCCCAATCCTGCTTCCTGCACCTATCACACCTCAGCTGCAGGAGGAGGGTTTCCTGTACAGGAAGCTGATCCCCCATCAGCCCAACCCCCATGCATCCAGACACCCACATACTCAGACCCTTCCACTGAGCCTCATCCCCCCGCACTCAGGAAACTCCCCCCCCCCGATGAGCCCCACTCCCCCTGCACCTGGATCCCCACCCCACTGAGCCCCAACCAGCTGCACCTGGATCCCCACTCCCACAGCATCTGGACACCCCCCCACACCAAGTCCCCTACACCCAGACCTCCCTACTGAGCTTTATCCCTCCCCCAGACCCCATCCTGCTGAGCCCCAACAATCTTCACTTGGACCCCCCCACCCTGCAGAGTCTCATTACCGTTACACCCAGAACCCCCCCCAACAAGCCCCTGTGCATCCAGATCCCCCACTGAGCTGCCTGCATCTAGATTTCCCCACACAGAACCCTCTCAACCCACACCTGGATCCCCCCACACTAAGCCCCTCCACACATGGATGCTGCCTTGCTGAGCCTGCCTTCCCACACCTGCTGCACCTGGCACAGAGAGGCAGGGCCCTGGGATGTTTCTGGGGAATGCCTGGTCCTTGCGCTGTGTCAGGGTTTGGTGCAGCCTCACTGATGAGTCCATGTCCGGGGGGCTGCACCGTGATCTCCCACCTCTGTGCAGCCAGTTGCCTGTGCTCCCGAATGCCATGCTGAAGCCTCCACGTTTGACAAATAAAATTTGCAGAATTTTAACGTTTTTGGCATAGAATGCCCGCAGGAGTAATTGGTAGGCAAACTACATTGTCAAATTCTATATTATTCACTACAAAAGTAGCGGGAAACTACCTAAATGTCAGAAGCGTGTATTTACACTTCAAAGAGGGGATGCCACCATGCTCCTTCGCTTCCTATTGTCCTATTTTTGGGACCATGGTTACTGGGATGTTAAAGCCTTGATGTCTCTTTTCAAAGTTGGTATGAGTAAACAATGTCTTGTCTGCAACTTTCTGAATGCCTGAGCACCTGATCGTAGTTTACATAAGGGTTAAGAAATTAACTGTAGTGATATACTAAGCATGTTAATGCAAACTCTTGGCTTCCCTTCTCTAGGGATGCAACTCCTACTTTAAACAATATGTTTAAGTTTTCATTATCTAAGTTAAACAAGACTATACTACACCCTTCAGTTATGTTTTGAGGCTGAAGTGGTTTATCTGAAGATTGACAATGTAACTTTTTTTAAAATTTTATTTTAGTTGCTTAATACGGTTGAAGAAACAACAAAAGATGTGTGTGGTCTCCATGCAAAACTAGATCGTAAAAAAGTAGTTGATCAACACAATGCAGAAGCCCAGCACAGATTTGCAGGACAAATGAATGCTCTGTTTAGCAAAATACAAGATTCTGTTAATGAGAACAGTTTGAAACAGCAACAAATGATAGAATCTTACACTAATTTAGTTGGTAAGTGTAACAAGTTTATATCAGTCTATCTTCTGACTTCTTACATGAATTCTATACAGCAGAAATACCAAAGACTTAACTAAAATTGATATGGCATTACATAAGGACCAGCTTTACCTAAAATACTAGAGCTGAATTTTTTCACACCAATGATAGTCCAAGTTGGGTAATCATACCCATACAAGTATCAGAGGGGTAGCCGTGTTAGTCTGAATCTGTAAAAAGCAACAGAGGGTCCTGTGGCACCTTTAAGACTAACAGAAGTATTGGGAGCATAAGCTTTCGTGGGTAAGAACCTCACTTCTTCAGATGCAAGTGAAGAAGTGCATCTGAAGAAGTGAGGTTCTTACCCATGAAAGCTTATGCTCCCAATACTTCTGTTAGTCTTAAAGGTGCCACAGGACCCTCTGTTGCTGCATACCCATACAGTAAAGGTTATGCCCAAATATCCACTTCAATTTGCTGTGTTGTAGGCAACACTTGTGACTGAGGCACTGTTTCTGGCTAGGGCAAATTGTTTGTTCTTGTCCTAGTACCACATTATTAGCGTATCCTAACATGAACCCTTATCCTCTTATGCCATAGGACTGTTGGGAAAACTCTTTACAAAGTTTGTAATGTTCTGTTTACCTTTGTAGGTGACCTTCTGTCTGCCAGCTCTTCAACCACTAATGCTATTGCATCAGCCGTATCTTCATCTTTTGTCTCTGTTGTGGAAATGCTGTCTGCTGAAACTTCTTGGGTTTCTGAAAAAATACTAGAACAGGAGACTCTGTCAGTAAAACATAAAGCTGAATTGAAGAGATTGATGGTTAGTTAATCTAGATGCTCTTGAGTTATTTTGGGAATATGGATCTTTCCAACTTTTAAAGTTGGTCTAGTCTAGTTAATAAAAATAACTTTCAATTCAGGAGCTGTCTCAGAGCCCTCAATTGCATGGTTACTGAATCTATAGGGCTTGAAGTAAGATGATGGGGGCAGTCACACCTGGGCCATTGTTGCAGGCTTTTTAGAAGTAGGTTGTTATGGGTTTATACTCTGTTCACGTGTTCAAGGCTATCTTCCCAAACAGAAGGTCTGGAAACATTTTTTTTTTTCCCCCCCTAATGATTAAGATTCTGGAGCACAATTCTACAGCAAGGGAAATTCTGGAGCAAATTTTGCAATTGCAGAATACACAGGGCCCTGAATATATTCAAATGAATCTGAATAATCTCTGGTAGACTTGAATTGAGGAGTTGTCTGGTATTTAATTTTTCCCCCCACCATCTTTTCTAGGAAGAGCATAAATCTGGAATGGAAAGAGCATTAAGTAGTCTGGTACCTGTGGTAGAATTTGTATTGGGAGTAAACAGCCAGTTTCAGAATAACATCAAGACCTGTTCAGCTGTGGCAGAAAAGGTAAATGCAAGGATATTTTGCTTTCACACAGACTTCTTCTTGGACTTCCCTTGCTGTGCTCTTCTAGTTCACTTAGTTTACTGGTCACTTTCTCAGTGACTCTTCCCAGGGTTCTCATCTCAGTCTCCATCTCTGGTTTGGCCTTGCCCACCTGCATACGCTGCCCCATGGGTTTATCTGTTACCTCTCTGACTTCCAAATCTGCTTTTCCATGAGTGACCTCTTCCTTTGTGTGCTCATGATTTCCCCACATCAATACAATCTCAATTGTCCGAATGTCAAAGTTTGGCTCCTCAAGGTTTTAGATAAAAGAAAGGAACACTGCTTAAACCTCCCCCTCCCATTTCTTTTGCTTCCAGTTCCTCCAAAATGCTCTTCTTCATTTGTTCTGACCACATCTCTCCTGTCTAGAGTATCTATACTGGCTTGCTATCTTTCTCAGTGTGTAGTTTGTTCTAACTTTTGAAGTATTCTAGTGCATTGTGCTTTTGTCCTGCCCAAACATCTCCCCTTTTGTCCTCATTCTACTGTGCTCTGTTTCACACCATCCCTTATGTTTAGAACAGCCTCTTGCCTAATATACCAACCTCCCTTTAACTTCAAACTTCTGCAAAGCCTACCTGCAACAACTGCCATATGTTTGTCCACCATACTTCATTCAGTAGTGCCTTTAAACTGCCAGCTCTTTAGGGTGTAGAGATTCTGTATATGTATAACCAGTGTATGGTTATAGCACTAGGATTATGAAAACCTCCACTTTAACTACCATAATTCATGTCTTTCTTATCTAACCTTCATGTAATTTATTTCCCTCTAAAGATGGAAGGACATAAAGAGGAAACAAGCACCTTCTTTACAGAACACTGTCTCGCTCTAAATAAATTACAGGAAGATGTAACCAGTGTTCTGGCTCAACTTCAGAATGACTGTGAGAGTTTAAAGGAAGAAGCAGAGCTGGCAAAGCTGGCACTTACAAAGGTATCATCTTTTTCTTAGAGCAAGAAGATGGAATTAAGCATGTTGTACCTAGTGTGTTTCACCTGGCTTGACTTAAACTCATCTGTAATAGATCTTCATACTTGCTTCATCAGTCAGCACTATGACTATAGTTTTCCATTCATTTAATTTGTTTGTCCTATTTCTGTTAATCAGCCTCAATTGTGATGCTTTTTCTAGCTTTGTGGGGGAGATGGAAATATTACATGTCTGCTCCTGGAGTGGCCGATAGCTGTTGCTAAACTGTTGCTCACAACACACTCCAAAATCTAAGTGAATCCATTGCTTACATCTTTCCTGAGCACAACTGGTGGTTATGGCTTTAAAATGTATTCTACTTTTTGGTGTGCTATAGAATACCTTCCATGAGGAGTCTATTAAATTAAATTGAATAATGTGGAAAGTGCTAATGGCTTTGAGGCAGGTAACACTCCTGTCCGATGTATAACTCTGCATTTTTCTTAATAGGGCACAACCCAACTCATGGCTTCTCTTCAAAGCCAGTTGAATTTGTTGGTTCAGGAAACCCAGCAGAATTTAAGTGGTGTATCTAAAAAGGGTAGAAACTTGAAGACCGCTATTGCTGTTGTCCAGGAAAACGTCCATCTGTAAGAAATATATTGTTTTTCGTATACTTATAACATTCGCTTACATAGATTACCAAGAATGTAGATTACCGTGCAGTATATTCTTTTGGACAAGTCCCACGTGTTAGAGGTGGGTCCTGCCACAAAATTCAGATCCTGATTCAGATTTCCCCAACATATTTGGACGTAATTTCTGCTCAAAGTTGAGACTTTTGTGTCTTGCAAGCAAGAGGTTCCATTTTTTCAGGAATTATACATTTGTGAGTGTTTATCAAATATGGCTGGGCATGGCTCCCTGATTACTGCTGCATGCTTACACTCAGTTCTGTAGGCAAATTAGTTGATATCAGTAGTAAATTATCTATCACTTGTAAAACGGGCTCACTGACTGAACTAAACATTAGAGCCCAGGATTTCCAAAAGTGGCTCGTGACTTGTAGGGGCCAAACTTGAGACCCTTGGAAGAGATTTGATTTTCCTAGGGTGGGTGCTTGGTATCTTCTGAAAATTAAGGTCTTTATAAGACTTGTCAAGTGGACACCCATGGTCATTAGTCACTTTTGAAAACCTTGGCCAAAATTAATGTAATAACTTATTAAATCCCGCAGTAATACTAGATCAGTTGTCTCCAATCCTTTTACGCCCAGGATCACTTTTTGAATTTAAGGGCAACCCAGGATCTACCCTGCCCCTTCCCCAAGGCCCCATCCCGCTCACTCCATTTCTCCCCACCCTCACTCATTCTCACCAGCTGAGGTTTGGGGGGTAGGGGTGCGGGCTCTGGGCTGAGCTTGGGGCAGGAGATTGGGTGCAGGATGGGGGTGAGGGGTGCAAGGTCTGGGAGAGGGGTCAGGGCTGAGGCAGAGTGTTGGGGTGCAGGAGGGGTCTCAGGGCTGGGGCTTTGGTGTGCAGGAGGGGGTATGGGGTGCGGCATCCCGCCGGGCAGCTCTTACCTCCAGCGGATCCTGGTCGGCGGCACAATGTGGCTGCCACTAAGGCATGCTCCCTGCCTAACCCGGCCCCATGCCACTCCTGGAAGGGGTCAATGAGCCCCTGCGGCTCCTGGGACGGGGTGGGGGGCACGTGGCTCCGTGCGCTGCACCTCTCTGCAAGCACTGCCCCCGCAGCTCCCTTTGGCCACAGCTCCCCATTCCTGGCCAATGGGACCTGTAGGGGAGGTGCTTGCAGGCAGGAATAGTGCATGGAGGGAGACCCCCTGCACCCATGGGGCCGTGCTGGCTGCTTCCAGGAGCAGTGTGGGGCTGGGGCAGGCAGGGAGCCTGTCTTAGCGGCAGCCCCACTGCACCACCAAAGATTGCGATCGACTGGGAGATCCTCTAGGATTGACTGGTTGGCAACCACTGTACTAGATTGTGGTTAGAGAAAGCTTTACTGCATAAATAGCTTAAATAGAAAGCATTCCAATGGCGTCTTATTATAATAGGATTGGATCTGGCTTACTTTGAAATTAGACTGTCACTGTTGCTGTTGTCAAATCATATGAAATGCATGATGTTTTTAAATCAGCATTTCCAAATACTCTGATCTATATTATGAATATTATGAATCTGTTGTTCATGCAGGCAAACTACAGACCTAGTCAGTTGTACAACTTCCCACCACAACAAATACATTGCGTCTTTGGATAACTTCTCACAAGAGATCAGGCAGCTAAACAAGGAAGACAAAAAGTTGCTGGAGGAGTCCACTGAATGCTGTGAACAGCTTTGCAGAAATCTCACCACAGTATGTCAGGAGACAGATGAATGGGTTGAATCTGCAAATACTAAGATTGACTGCCTTACTGATCAACAGATCTCCTCCTCCCGCAGTGAGCTGGAACGACTTCAGTGTTTACAGAGGGTAACTGATAACTTTTCATTAGACTATGAAGTTCTCAATGGAGAGGACCAGAAAGTAGAATATCTGTAGATACAAATCCAAAGTCATCTGTATATCATTCCACAGTACTATTGTTTTGCTACAGGCCTGGTCGGGATAGAGGTTGGCTTGCTTCTCATTTCCTTTAACATCATGTACCCAATCTTTTGATATGTGATATTAACCATCTAAGTTCCATCTAAGTTGCGCAGCCGTGCAGCTGCCTATTAAGCGACGCTCAGGGCAGAGATAGGGAGAGATGCTTCTCCCTACACCCCGGGCCTGCCACGGCGCCCCAGCCCAGTCCCAGACCAACCATGTCGGGAGACAGACGCCCTTCCCCCCCAGCAGCACCTGGGCTGGGGGGGAAAGGCGGTCCTCTCTCTCCCCACTGTAGCCCTGAGGAGCCCCTCTGCACCCCAAACCCCTCAGCCACACCCCCAGCCTGAGCCCCCTCCCACACTACGAACCCCTCGGCCACATCCCGCAACATGAATTTTATGTGCACCAATGGAGGGTGATGTGTGTCACATCACCACCAATTGATGCACATAACAAAATGAATTCTGCACGTGGGTGGGAAAAATTAGCGGGAACACTTAACCACCAATATATAAACTTGTCAAATTTCAAAATGAGTTTAGGTTTAGAGAAGTAATCTAAGCCTCTAAATAATTACGTCTTACAGAATAGCCTCTCTTTTGGTGGTAGCTAGCACTGTTGAAGTAACACAGGAGTTGGTTTAAAACAGAAAATAAAAAAACGAATTATCACTAAGGACCACAATTTGATTAAATCAGTATCCCTGGTAGAAGAATAATCAAAATTAGCACGGACGTACAACTTTAGAAAAGGGACATCTCTGAAAGGCCCTAAAGTCACAAGTGAGAAAACTAAATCTTAGCCTCCATATAGTCTGCTGAAGTCTAGAATAATCATATGTTGTGATTAAAGGAGAAGCAGAAAGGAAAGAAAACTAGTATGGTTAAATGGCAAAGTAGAAGAGGTTTCTGAGACAAACAGGCATTTTTCAGAAAATGGAAATTCAATCGAAGTGGAAGCTGATAAGAAGGCAAAATTGAAGTTAAGAGCACAGAGTTCGAATTTGAAGTGCAAATAGCATAAAAACATTATCCAACTTATCTGGTCCATAGTCCTGACCTGTAGACTGGTGTAAAACTTTAGCACACTCCCTTTGAAAACTTGCATGCACCCCATAGCCTACAATAGATTTGTCAGTGGGAAGGTTTGCATGGTGATCAAGTATAGAATATGGCTTTCAAGTGGTAGCTAACCTTTTAATTATTATCATTGTTAGGTTTGGCATCAATCAGTGGGGAAAATGTTCTCATTTGGGGCTACTGCTATTTCTGGTCCTTTATTTTTCTTCCTTTCACATTCTTCTTTTCCCTGTCTGTTTTTTCCTTCCCTGTAACAACTCTCCCATCCATGGATTTCACTCCCAATCCTTTCCCACGCCTTTGCTAAAATAAATAATGAACTAGTTTAATACTGACATTTAAAGTGTCACTAGACTTCAGAGTTAACACCCCAATGAGGAAAATGGACAGCTAAATGTTTGAAGACTCAGGAAGAAAACACTATCTATTCATTCCAGATGTCTTCTTGTCTGGAATACTTTCTTTGCAACCTCACGGGCTAAAAATGCTTTCTAAAATGTAAACTTTCTTCCTAGCCCCTTGCAGGTGTTTTATCCTAGCATTGTCCAATATGCAATTATTTGCATCTTACTTTGAAGCATTTAGTGCTATTTACTGTTGGAGACTTGATACTGAATCTGAGAAACCAGTGCTCTGATCCAGCATAGCAATGTCTGTGTTCCTATGACTAGCTATTGGCATCTGTTCCCAAAGGATAGCATGTACGTTCCAAGAAATGGATTATTCTAAATACAGCTCTCAAAATGAATATAAATCAGCATGGCCAAACTCTTCAATTGAGGTCACATTTAAATTTAGTTACACAACCTGAAATGTAACTTATCTTGCTCCACCAGTTAGGCAAGAGACCTTAGCCTTAATTTTATTGTTAATTTGGTATTCTGTCTTTCAGAATGCAAATGAAAGCTGTAATGCATCAGTTGCTGAAGTCACAGACCAGATTAATAGACAGAAAGCTGATGAAGAGAGGTCACTGAATAGCCTCCTGGACCAGATTAAAAATGATAAGGAGATGTTCCTGGAGCAGAAACTGATCCTCCATGAGGAAGCACAATATGGATTGACTCAGGTTAATGCCTTCCTGCAGGAGGAACTTAAAGTGGATATCCCAACAGGTATTCACAATGGGAGATGGCAAGGGGAATGATCTCACAGCAAGCTACTTGAGTACCGAGTTCATAAGCTAAAACTAATGGGAACATGAAGTGACTGATAGTCTTGAATTTTTTTAATATGGACAAGAATGTCTACCAAGAATGATTCCTACATTTCATTTAATAAAATCTGGAAGTGTTTAATAATGCCATTCATTTTTACATCAACTTCATTAAAGGGACAACTCCACAGAGAAAAGACTACTTGTATCCAGTGACTCTTGTGAGAACAGAACCTCGTGACCTGCTGCTTGAGCAATTGAGACGACAGCAACCAGAACTCATGGCTACATTAAATAGTGCAGCAAAGATGGTAGAGCATGTGGATCAGGTAAACGTGAGATGGTATAAATACAAGGCTCCATTTTGTAACCACTCATCCAGAAGATATGGGATTGAACAGTTAGTACAACACTTTAAAGGTGTTTCAGTTCAACTCTGAGTTCTGGAAGTTTTTACATTCTGCACTCATCTGTTACAATGTGTGTGTCCATGCAAAGCTCAGGAAATGCACAGGATGGGATAAAACAAAGTCTTCTGTTTAAAAGGTCTTTTTTGCTTGATAGTTGTGCATGTAAAGATCTATAAATCTCTCAAAAGATTGTGCCACGTATTTTAGGGACTTGGTCAAATGATTGTAAATCCCCTCTGAATTTAGCCATTCGTGTAAACTGGCAACTTCTGTTTTTAGGACTCACTGGAGGAAGAAGAGGTGGTGCAGGAATTTAATGAAAGTATCTTCAGTGATAAATCTTCCCTGGACACAAGTGTGTGCTGTCAAACAAATAGTGGTGTTCCCTTTTTCCAGGTAATTTCTACAAATATTGCAGACAGATTTGAATTTGACCAGGAAGCGTGGTGCCTCTGCTATAATAGGGTCAGAAGTAGTTAAATGACATACCTTTTAACAGCATTTGTGTAACATTGTCAGTGTAGGTTTGTGACCAGACTTAGTCCTTCAGAATATCAATTTGAGACTTCATATATCTTAATTTAAAGAAGCAGCCAATAAATTCCCCCCTTGAATTGAGGTTTTTTTCCAGCAAACTGAGCTGAAAGTAAGTTTTTCTTAAAACTGCAGCTATCACAGGAGAACATCAACTCATGTATTTTAACATAAGACTGCTCAGCATTAGATTAGATGTAGAACATCTACCATAATGGCTTTGCAACAGATTAGTACTCCCAACTCCATTGGGGAAGGAACTGGTAAACTTTGTTTTGTTTTTTATTTTTATTTATTGACTAGTATTAGCCTATGGGCTCTTCTTGGTAAAGTATTCAGAGCTGCTGTAATTTCACCCATGATCCCTTTTGGATAGCTAAGGGGTGGACTGCTTTCAAAGGCTTTGTTCTATCTAGTTATAGGATCTCTTTTAAGCTGTTGAGGTCCTTGGAGGAGGGTGAGGGTGAGAGTTGCAAAACCTCTTAACTGTCTCTAGCAAAAGAAGTATCTGGCCATGAATCACTGCAGCACTCCAGGGATTAAATACTTGCCCTGCTGAACATTAATTTCCAAGTCACATTGGAAAGGTTAACAGGCAATCTTCAAGGCTGTCCATGTGGACTACTATATCAATATTCGTTTCAGTGAGGGAGGTCAAATGTTCTGAGGATTTGATTGGTGTATCCTTAAACACCTAATAGTACATGTATACTTCACCTTGTTTGGGCCTATATGAAACACAAAGGGTTAAACAGGTTACTCCTGGGGGAATTCTGCACCAAAAAAATAAAAATTTTGCACAAAATACTTTACAATTCTGCATATTTTGTCAAAATAACACAAAAGAATCACTACTTTCAATTATTTTGGTAATTTATTTCAAAATACTTGTCCGCAAGTATATCTGTAACAATCCAGACAACAAAAAAGATTCAGGAAATGTTTTTTTGACAAATTCCTTACTGGGCATATTAATACAGAACTTTTGAATAATTCATTTAAACTAAATACAGAAACCTATTTCCCGCATCCCTCACGTGCAAAAGCTTTGGAGAGTCGGGGTAATGGAGGAGCTATGGGGGAGGGAAGGAGTCTGGGAGTGAACCTAGAGGGTTGTTGGGTATGGGTGGAAGAAGTGTTTTTTGTGGGGAAGGATCAGGGAGTTGGGGGGCCTTCCCAATGCAGATCTGGGCTGACTCCTAGCCTCTCCCATTCAGTCAGGCACATCTGCCTCTGTCCCCATGTGTCCCTGCACCCCCTTCTCCTTATCTCCAGGTGACCTTGCATCTCCACTCAGTTTTCCCCCCACCATCCTCATGTGGCAGTGTACCCTTCCTCCCATTCAACCCCCACCCCAGTCTGTCTCCCCCACTAGTCCTTCTGAACCCCAATCTGTGACCCCTAGCAGCCCTGTGTGCCCCACTCTGTGCCACTTTACTCTCTTCCCTCCTGCCCCCCATATCCCATGTCTCCTCACCTGGCCCCCACAGGCAGGGCGCTGTGAGGAATGCAGCCTCTCCTCCTCCCTATCTGCTACTGGCTGCTATGGGCGACTGCTCGCTGTTTTGGCACCACAGCAGCCCCTGGTGGACAAACAGTGTAACTTCAGTGCCTCTGCAGCAGAACGTATTTTCTGCAGAGGAAAAAAAATCTGCGGGGGACATGAATTCTCTGCATACGCAGTGACACAGAATTCCCTCAGGGATAACTGGTAACTTATCAGAAGCCTAAAGGGTACACCTAAACTTGCATACAAGAATCAGAATTCAATCTAACTGCACAACCTTTCAGACTTACTTCTTTCTGATGGAATAATAATTGTTGGTTTGCTTTCATTAGCAATAAAAGTGTGCTTTTTATAAACTTGTCTCACTGCAGCTAAGGATGCCCTCTCATTAATTATGGCAAGAACTATCTTTAAAAGAAATAACTTCCAACAAATTAGTTCTTAGGCACATACAGGAATTCCTAGAGGTATCTTATTTTTGGTCTTGAGAAAATCTTAATGCCTTAGGCTCGTAAGACTCTTGTGTCCTAAAGAATAAATCTCCTTAGCAAATGTCTTCAGAAAATTGCCCTGTATAATTTTTTTCCCTTTGAGTATTGTGTGCAGAATTATGTGGCAACCAGAAAATGGAGAGTAATGTTGAATTCTTTAGCATTGTGTGTAAAGGTGTAATACTAACTGGGAACTTTTTTAAACCCTGCAGCACAAAAAGAGTGTAAAAAAGGATAAAGAGAACAAATCTACAAGTATCTTGGAGAGGTCCAAGATGGAGGATACAACAGAACAATCTCTTCCCAAGTCTAAGCTTCCTTTAAAAGCCCTGAACTAAGATATTTAATGCAGACCACTGCATTTGTAAAACTTACCTCTGATCTTCTATTCCGTCTGTTTTCTCAACCATTTTCAGGTGCTGTATATAGTGATATATTGTTGCAAAATCAAATTTTCTAAGAAGTTGTCCTGCCTATTTGTCTGAATTGTTTTTATACACTGTAACTTAGTTACATATCATATGCTGTAATTTAGTTACATGGCATTTACAGACTTTTAAAACTTCAAATTATGGCTCTGTATGTTAAATAAAGACTTTTAAAATCTAAAGCTTATAATGCTAATTAGTCTTTCTGTAGCCATTTTTCCTTTCTTATAAACCAATACAACCAACAGATTTAAAACAGCATGGGCAGATGGGGACAAGCTTTCTAAATAGGTCACTTCTACATTTTTGATTTTATTTTAATTGACTGTAAATATTGGCATTCTGCTTTTATGCCTGCCTCAGTCTGTCTCCTGTTGCTATGTAGTAGACTGGTGTCAAAGTACTGTCTTTATTATGTAAGTGGATTACTTCAAAGAAGCCCATCAGAATCTGCAACACTGCTACAAATAAGCATTTCCCATATTAACAAACTTGGAAAATTTAAAAGATTACCAGATCAAAAAGCCAAAACAAATACAGTGGTCTAGCCAAAGTACTGGAAAACACACTATAAGAGATCTTCTGTCAGTGCAGGATTGTTCATCCTTTAATATGAAGCAAAATAGCACAGTGTACTGGACATGGCTTATTAGCTTTTATGGTCAACAACACTAATTGACAGGTATAATGCATGTTTCAGACAATGCTGTGCCAAAATCAAATATCCAAACTCTCCTGAGCTATAGATGCTTTTCCTGCTGCAGCCTGGCCCCCTAATGTTACAACCACCATTTTGGTTACACATTTTTACTCTTGGGAGTAGGACCCATTGATGTTTTTGTGGCTTGGTGTGTTCTCCAGTTAGTGGAGGACGTTCATGTGCTGCTAAGCATGAGACAAGTGAAGGATGTATGGGAATGGGTGGGGAGTGAGGAATGGAATTATGAAAGTGGGCTGCTCTGTTGCACTGATCAGTTGGAGGGTGCTTATAAATGGAGGCTGATTTCTAGGATATTCTCTTCTTGGCTTTTCACCCATGTAAACCATGACCCATCCCCCAGATCTCAGGTATCAGTCTGAGGTGAATGATCCATGTGTCCTATATTAGGAGCTAGTGGGTAACAGGCTGACATCTATTCTAAGGGCCAGGATTCCTGTTTGAAACTGATTTGCCTCTCTCTGCCAAAGTTTTTTGCATTACCCTTTTCTTGGCTGAGAGAGAACAGTCTGCAGAGATGGTCTTTGTGCCCAACTGCCACAGCTACACAGTGGCTGTCAGAAGATATCTGCTAAAAGCTATAGAAACAAGGTGCTGTGTACTGAGGCAAACTGGAACTTATGATAAGCTCCCTGGATTCTGCAGAACTCTGGTGTAACAGAGTGAAAATTATGCAGTAGCTTAATTTACATGTAAAAATGATTTTAATTACTTAAATGTAAAACCAATACCATAGTCCCCCTTCCTATAGTCAACTTGTTCCCATAATTGGCAGTTGTCATTATGCCACAGTCTTTTGTATTGACAAGGCAGAGCAGCATCATAGAAGTTGGAGTGGAAACTGGAGGACCGGTGGCAGTGGAGGAGATAGCTGGTGTTCTTGGGACCTGGAGAGGCATGAGGTGTGCATTGCAATAAGCACATTAGCCAGATGTGACCGCTTTAAAAATCAGGAATAATTTTCAAGTCCACATTAATCTCAGAATTAAGAACAAGTCAGTACACACCTCAAAGCTATTGCTTTAAGCTATCGACAGACTTTGGAAGTCGCTGTCCTGATTTACATTTGGGCCATATTTCCAAGGTTTCCTCAGCTATGAGGTCTGGAAGCATAGAATGGATCTTACAGCAGATTCCATGGACTAGTGGGCCCTGGCTATTTTGATCTTTATGTAATTGTATCTCCTTCCACTAGATGTCTTCCACTACTTATCTAGTGGAAAGGAGAGGATGGAGCTGCTGTTTCCATTAACTACAGCTAAGTTATTAGGATGGAGCACCAGTCATAGCTCTGATCATGTATGTCAATGCAGTGGCAATTACTATTTACAATTTAACTTCTGGATTTGGACTCAGTTCTAGCTGCTTTCAGTGATTGCATAACTAGAAACTCAGTTTTGGGGACTGAATTTGATCACCAATCATGTGGAACTTGACCCTATAGGTTCTCCTAAAAATCAACACTTAATGTTGTAGGGGTCTCCATACAAATTGCTTTCTCAGGCCTGTGCTGCACCACTAACATTCATTAACATGCTTGTGATTGCTACTTCTGCCTTTACTGAGGTTGCTGCTGGTATACAAACAAGGACTTAAATGATGGCAATGCTTGTTTGTGTTAACATAGGCATAAAACACTTTACAGAGGTCAAACGTAGAAGAGAGAAAACAATACTTAAAAAATAGGCATTATAGCTTTTCACTAGCAATAGCTGAAGTAGTTTTAAAATGCTTTAGTATCAAAACAATACTTCAGTGAGGCTATTTCCATATTCAAACTAGTGTAAGGGGCAGAGGTGGTTTAAAAGAGCCCACCATTCAAGAAAACATTACTGATTATGTAAGGCCTAGATCTTCTTGGCCTCTGCTGAAGTGGCACTAGAAAACTTAAAAATCCTGACCTCTTTCCCCTACCATATGTACATTCCCAATAAGAGTACTCTTACTTTCATGGGGAATATGTCAAGATGGGAAGTGAAATATAGGCAACAGCCATTGGCTTCATGATGGGACTAACAAGAAGGGGAGTATAGTCTTTTCCAATAAAATAACAGCAAGCTAATAACCCTTCCTGGAGGAGTCCTATTGGGCATGATAGAGAATATCAGTGGAGCTGGGGATGTTTTAAAAATACATGCTCTGGTTGACCAATTTGGCCTCTAATGATGGCCATATACCAACAGCTGGGATCTTATCTATGATTAAAATGAATTCCTACACCCAGTGGTGACTGGTAATGAGGGGATAAGAAGGGCCATGCTCCACCAATTAAATCTGCTCTCCTGTGGTTTTTTTTTTTTCCTTTTCTTTAAACAAAAACCCTTTGTGGTAGATGACTTCCCCGCTTTTCTCCAGCAATGCACTGGAGAATGCTGCAGGGGCCTGGTTGTAGCTAGCACAGCAGCACCATAGAGTGCACTCAGGATGGTGGGGCTAGAAGCCATTCTTTGTTGAAAATATAGAGCAATGCTGTGATCAGCATGTGTTTGTAGCCTCTTTCCAGACCTTGGAATCTGAGGCTACTTTGATTCCCGTTGCCAATGAGAGCTCTACTACCCTACTACAAGAGCAACATTAAGGAACCCAAATTGGAAGGTTGAAGGATCTGGCCAGCTTATGATTTCAAGGAGGTGACAGATAGGTACCTGGGACCTCATGAGGTGAAATGGGAGCTGCAGGTTTTGTGTAAATTGGGGGCTAACCCAGGAGGAGATAGGGAGCAGAGCAGGTGGGAGAGGCTACTTAACCACATTTTGAAGTGGTGGGAGTTGCATCAGAGGAGCTATTGAAGCAAGGTTTATTTATTGGGGGAAAGGAAAGAGTCTTAAATTGGTTGTTTGATTTTATCTGACAGATCAGAAATGGGCGGGGGCGGGGGGGAGAGACAGGGACAATTATCTGCCAACCCCAGCTGCCTAGAACGACTGGGGCATGAGAAGAGATGGAGGAGGAGGAGTGGCAATTTAAAACCTTAAAATGCTCTTTCCCTCAAAAAGACATGAAAAAGGGAATACAAATGGTCCAGGGCACCATAAAAATAAAGACAGAAGGTAGGAAAAGATTAACAAAAAATATACTTGGAGCAGTTGAACAAAGGTGCATACAAGCTTTTTCCAACTATTTTTTCTTCTTCTCTTATTAGAAACTGTTTTTCATAGTGGAAGGATCGGTTGTATGAACTGTCCATCCCCATAGTTATTTTATAGTTAAATAGTAATCAACCATGCTAGGGTGTGCATTAGTCAGTTACACATGTTACCTTATTATAAATGAGATGTGGATCAGCCAGCAGAGTAGTACGTGCTTGTTAGTTAAACTCAAGCTCAAATTCCACATACACTAAATCCTACAAGGCTCAAAAGGCCTCTGGTCAGCATGCACCCAGCTGCAGCTGAGGTCAACATTTAAATCTCTAGCAATTCTGGAATGCACCTCATTCCAGTAGGTCTTGCTAAAGAGGTTGGCCGCAAAAAGTAGGGCACAATATAATTTACAATTTCCCTGTCAAGCAGTGGAAGCCCATAATTTCATTTTAGGGTGACCAGGTGTCCGGTTTTCAATTGGAACACCCCATCACAAAGGGATCCTGGCAGCTCTGGTTAGCACTGCTGACCGGGCTGTTGACTATCCAGTTGGCAGTGCCACGCAGCGGGGCTGGCAGGCTCCCTGCTAGCTGCTGCGCCATGCAGCTCCCGGGAAACAGCCGGCATATCCAGCTCCTAGGCTTTGGGGCAGCCACAAGGGTCTGCCCTGCCCCCCACCCACTGCTGCAACTCTCATTGGCCAGGTCAGGGCAGGGGACAAACTAGCACGACTCGCTAATGCTCAGCAGGCGGCTTTTGAGGGGTCATGGCAAACGCCTCTCCCACTGCTGCTGGCCCTCTTCTCGTGCTCCTCCTGTGGCTGGGCTCGAGCTGTGGCGCTTGCTCCTGCGGCAACCCCGCAGTCTGTCACACCAGCACCAGGAGTTCGAGGTACCGTATTTTCCGGCGTATAAGACGACTGGGAGTATAAGACGACCCCCAACTTTTCCAGTTAAAATATAGAGTTTGGGATATACTCGCCGTATAAGACTACCCCTCTTCCAACGCACACCAAAAAAAAATTAAAAAAAACATCAGATTTGATTTCAATATGGTAATTTTAATTCAAATGCTTATGACATGCAGGTACTTAGCAGGAAAACTGTCACTTATAAACATAAGGCTGTTTGTCATCAAACATGTAAACATAAAACAGTGCAAGTGGATTAAACTTTTCCTAATTCACTCTAAAGCTGAAAGGAAGGATAAGACAATAAACCCATGGGAGCTGCCATGCTGTTTGTTTTCTAAGCTGTCAACCAAACTGGAACTGATGATGATAGGAGGAAGATAACAAACAAGAGAGAGAGAGCAAGTGCCGGGCAAGTCCCTGGCAAGTTAGCAACGCCCATCATAACTGCAAGCTACAGTATTTTTACAGGGTTTGCTGGCGTGACAGTTTCCCTTTAAAAGCCTTCAAAATCCTCCTGTTCGTCATCTGATATCATAAGTACATTAATGACATCTTGTGATACATTTGTAACGCAGTCATCGTATCAGATGGTGTGGTCTCAGCTTCGGCTTCCTCTTCATCTTGCCACAAGTAGTCGTCCTCCATACCATCTAATGAATTTGATATGCCACACTTCTTGAAAGACTTGATTACTGTTTCTGCATCAATATAATTCCAGGCTTTTATGACAAACTTGCACAAAACATCCAACTGTGGAGCACGCATGTTTCCTCCTTTTGTGAATGACTTTTCGCCGCTAACCATCCATTCATTCCACTGTTCTTGAATGCAATCTTTAAATGGCTTGTTTAGGCACACATCCAGTGGCTGTACCAACGATGTCAATCCTGCAGGAATAACTGCCGCATCTGTGTTTAGTCTTGCAAGCATTTGCTTGGTGCTGGGAGTTAAATGAGCCCTGAACATATCCCACACCAGTAGACTACATTTTTGAATAAGTCCACCTGGTCGCCTGCTCCATACATTATCAAGCCATAGCTTTACCCCTTCTTCATCCATCCAGCCTTTTTCATTCACATGTACAAAACAACCAACAGGGAACTTGAATTTCGGCATTGTTTTTCTTTTAAAAATAATCATTGGTCTCAGTTTGGCGCCATCAGCTGTGCATCCTAGTACCACTGTAAAACTGGACTTCTCATGTCCTGTTGTTTTAATTAAAATTGTTTTTTCACCTTTTTCATGGACAGTTTTATTTCCAACCATATCAAAATTCATTGGAGTTTCATCCATATTTCCAATACTACTTAACGCATAGCCATGTTTAGTGCGCTGTTGTATTACGTATCGATGGAAACTATTTACTTTGCTATCAAGATCTGCAGGTAATTTTGGGGCAATTTTCATCTTTTGCCTCAGTACCATATTATGCCTTCCCATGAATCTAGTACACCAGGATACAGTGGCCTTAAATCTGTTGCTGTGATCTGGGTTAGATTTGGCCCACTGAAGTGCAAACAAATGTATTTTATTTCGTGTCACTACATAACTGTTTTGGCGATGCTCATTCACCATGTCTGCTACATGTTTTTCGAGTTCTGGCCAATGTGGAGTGCCTCTTCTTAATGCACACTTACCTCTTGGCATACTCTTTAATGCTTTTTCATTTGCTTTCCAGTCCCGAACCATCTTTTCTGTTACTCCATATTGTCTTGCAGCAGCGCAGTTATTATGTTCCATGGCAAAGTTTACAACTTTAAGTTTGAAACTGGCTTCATATTTCTTTCTTCTTGATGGTGGAGCCATGATGGGGTTTTGACTGTTGGACATTTGTATACTGTACTGTATGTACTGGTGCTATACTGTATGAACAGGTACAGATACTGGTGCTGTACTGTATGTGGTACCCAGTATACAACAACCAGCCAATCACGGCAAGCGATGTACCTTACCGGCGATTGGCTGGTTGTTGTATACAAAGCCTGCTTGGATTGGTCAGCTCTCCCTGCCTGCCCAGCCCTCCCTGTCTCCAAGACTATCAGAGCCATAGCGCAAACACGCCTCTTTCACCCGTCTGGCCCGCCCTTGTATCCTATTACCTCCTTCTCTGCCTCTCAGATCTCGCACATGCGCGCCTGCGCCGCTTCACTGCAGTCCTCAGGAGCGAGATCTGAGAGGCAGAGAAGGAGGTACGGTAATAGGATACAAGGGCGGGCCAGACGGGTGAAAGAGGCGTGTTTTTCTGGGCACAGCGCCGCTCTATCTCTTTTTTCCATACCCCGGGCGTCCCGGACGCCTGCAGCTTGCTCCGCCCTTCACTTACACCTTCCCGGTGAGGCGCCCCCTCACCTCGTCATCGGGCGGGGATGCGGCTGCGGCAGTTTTTGAGCTCCCCCCACCATATGCGGCGACCGCAGATTCTCCAGTCCGGCTCGGAAGTTTCAGCACCCGCCCTATAAGACGACACCCGGCGTATAAGACGACCCCCGACTTTTGAGAAGATTTTCCTGGGTTAAAAAGTAGTCTTATACGCCAGAAAATACAGTATGTATCCCTGTCTCAGAGTGCTGGGAATGGGGCTGCTGGAGGGGATGGAAGGAGAATGAGACAAACCCAGCATGGTCCGGCCACCTCGGGGAGTCTGCTGCTGGCCCCAGGGGCCCTGGACTCTGGGCAACTCCTCCCCCCCCAGCCCTGCATATCTCCTCATCCACCACATTGCATTCTGCTGTCCCAACCCCCACACTGCCCCATCCCCCTCACTGTATCCCTTCTCCGTCCCATCTCGCCCTGCCCCCCACACCTACCCATCCCAGTCCTGTACCCCTTACAGTGCTCTCCCAACCATCCTCTCCACCTCCCAGAGCCACCACCCCCATGTCCCTCACCCCCCACAGTCCTGCACCCCATTCACCTCCACTGCTGCACTCCCATTATGTCCCTATACACCCTCTGCCCCCCCTCCTCATGCAACTGTAGCCTTCTGCCTCCCCCTGCATCCCCATCCACCCCACATACTCCCCATACTCCCTCCTTTCTCCTTCACTGCCCCCTCTGAACCGCACCCTGCTCTCATCGTTGGCTTCTTTCCCTCTCCATCCTCTCCTCCACCCCCCTAACGCATCTTTTCCCCTCCAGCCCGCCCTCCTCCCTTCCCAGCTGGGTGATTTAGGTAGCCCCTAGAAGAGTAGAGTCCTCCTGGACACCATCATAATCAGAGAGAGAAAATAAAAAGGCAATAAAACCAGACAACAAAACTCAGCCAGCAGCCCGGGGCCCAGGCAGAGCAGAGCCCCCTCAGTGCCAGGCCTCCGGCCTCTTCGCTCTGGGGCCCAACCTTCACACTGGGCACGACAGCACTGCAGCCCCCTGGCGAGGGGTCTGTGAGGATGGGAAGTGTTCTGCAGCTAGAGGGGATGGAGTGAGCGGGAGTGGGACCTCTGAGAGGGGTGGGACAGGGCCTCAGGGAAAGGGCAGGGCAGTGAGCGGGCAAAGGTGTTTGTTTTTCTGGAATTAGAAAGTTGCCAACCCTACTTAGGATGGTTACAATGGAGAAAATCTTTAATACACAAACTACCCCGCCATAGCAGATTAAGTTAGAAATAAATTGCCATTTTTGGTGGGGTTCACAAAAATGTCTTGTGCTGGCTCGGCAGCAGATGCTAACAAGGAAACATGATTTCCGAAGCTCTTTAACAGGAGACCATCAGCGTAATTTGTAAAATTAAGTTTTTGTTTCCTTGTTTTCTTTAATTTCAATGAAAACATTTTTTAAGCAGCTAAGAATTCTCCTGGCCTGTTTACAACCCAAACATTGCAAAATTGTGTTAGTTCATGAGAACCTGAAAGGGAAATTGACTAGAAACGTATAGAAATTGTTTAGTCTCTTTTCACTGATTCATAGATTCTAAGGCCAGAAGGGACCATTGTTATCATCTAGTCTGACCTGTATAACACATACCATAGAAATTCCCCAAAATAATTCTTAGATCATGTCTTTTAGAAATACATCCAATCTTGATTTTAAAATTGTCAGTGATGGTGAATCCACCATGACCCTTGATAAATAATTCCAGTGGTTAATTCATTGTTCAAACTGAGAGAAATGTAAAAATTAAATATCATACATGGTAAAAATATCAATTAGATTTTTAAAATCCTTACAGATGTAACCATTTAAGATGTTTCAGTAACCCATGCAAATAAATAGTTATTTAATTTTAACCTGGCCGTGTCCCTGTAGCATAGGTGATGCTGGTATATTAAAAAAAATCATATTTATATGGTCAGAATTGTACTTTTATTTACAGTAGTTTAAGTTAAAACAAAAATATCTGTTGTTTTTCAGCTCAATTCTACATAAGAAAAAAATCTGCAATTTTGCAAAATAGAAAATAAAATTAGGAAAGAAATATTCTGCTCATGTTTCTAGGAGTTTATCACAAATAATAAAAATAAACGCGTATGCTATAGAAATTACTATGACATCTCAGTTTCCACTCATAATAATAATAATAAGTAGCACTTTATAGGGCTGACTTCCCCACTGTGTTATTACTCTGGTTTTATGCTGGAATGACTCCACTGAAGTCAATTGACTCATACCAATGTAGTAGATTGGAAGGTTAGGCCACATTTCTTCAAAGTGTTTTACAAATTTAACACTTATGTTTTATTTCAATGTAATGAACCTAAAGAAACTAGGATCCTGTCTGTTCTATATGGACATTAAAGATCCTACGGCAATAGGAGGACTTGTCTTAGTGTTCTTGGCTCTCTTTTTCCCCAGTGCTGTGTCATGTGCTCTTGTGCTGCCACCCTTCACCCCAGAGGTGACTGCTTTTCAGTGGTATCCCTGTGCTGTAGTTTGTAAAGTGCCTTTGGGACCCTTTAAGATAAATATAATTATTTTATTGTACTTTTGTTAAAGGCCCATTAAAATAATGTGAAAGACACTCATTGACTTAAATGGGCCTTTAACAAAAATACAATTAAATAAGTGTCTTTGGGAGTAATCAGCATGGATCCTTTTTGCATCAAAGAAAGAATAAACTCTCAAGTCTACAATAAGACCACACAGTAATTCATGCACTGGGCAAACTAACTTCAGGAACATAACTTCATACTGAACTCAAGTATCATAGCTTTCATTGTGATAAATGGAAACCCCTTGACATCTTTATCATAAGGGGTGTCTCATTCTGTGTAATGACTGAAATAACCACTGTTCTGTGTAAAAATTGTTTTGGGAAAATGATTGCTCAACTTTCGTATAACTTCTGCTACTACTGATAGAACATTACATAGCTGCATGGCTATAGCATTATCAGTGTGCTCTGGAAATAAAGGAAAAGTGGATCATTTATCACTTGTTATATCCAGTGTCTCGTATGACTTAATTAGAGCAATACACGCTACCTTCATTTCAAAACCAATCTGTCAGATAGACATACATATTCAAATGGTCACCATATAATAACGATTGGCGCCAAACTTTTGCTCATATGCTCTGGCAGTTTGTTTTAGGTTCATCATGTCGGATTGAATTTCCTTGCATAGGTGGATTCAATGCCAGAAAGGAAATTTTATGGTGTCTGTTAGTTAATGCAGAAACCAGTCTTATTAATCATAGATTTACAAAGGGCAGTTTTATTAGATGTTATCCATAGCTTATGTTGACAATTGATTTTCATTGTAGGGCAACTACATTTATTATTTGTAATAAGATAAAGATAATTAAATTGACTTTATAAAGGTTGCTATCATAAATGTGAGTAGTACCTGTGAATAGCAGGCATAAAACTGCTTTAACTGTGTAAATTCAGTCACTGGTAGGTGCTTTCTTTCCATTACATTTAATAGTTTCTGAGCATATCTACTCTGAACCCTGTTTTGCAGAGTTTATGTCTAGGCTATTAAAACTTGGTTTAGAATGAAGCCTAGTTTCCGGATTTTTTCTCTCTAATAAAACAAAATCAGATGGGCGTTTTTCTAAATTATAGGAGTAAAATAAAAAAAAAATCATTAAACAAGGCACTATCCAATAGAGATTTCTCTATGATCTCAGGCTTTTAACTTAGTTTTTCAAAATACTATATTTTTTGCAGACACTTAGTCTACAATATGCACTAGGCCTTGGCGTGTCAGTTGGCTTGTTTTAAAGTAAGTGAATTTGATGCTTGTGAAAATGAGGGACCGATTACTTTGAGGGAGAAACATGTAGAAATGTTTTAGATTTTTTGGAAATTGTACTGGTTCTATTTTACATCTCTCTCTACCTGTAAAGCTTTAATACTGTGAGTACAACTGTACAGGCTCTTTGGAAAGAATGGAAAATTACAACTAATAAATGTTAGTAAATAAAATTATAAAATATAAAATTTGCAGATGACACCAAGCTGGGAGATGTTGCAAGGAGAGAAATAGAATTCAAAATGACCTTGACAAATTGGAGAATTGGTCTGAAATAAACAGGATAAAATTCAATGAAGATGAGTGCAAAGTGTTACGCCTATTAAGGAAAAATCAAATGCACATGTACAAAATGGGGAATAACTAGTATTTGTAACGTAACAGTAATGAAAATCTATCATAAAACAGCCCATAGTCTGAGTTACAGCAAGAAGAGTAAGGCAATCTGGAGCCAAGATGATCAATCTATTCTTAACAAATCTCCTTGTGCCTTGTTATTGGTCTATGAGTGGAGCTTGTGTCGTCCTCCTGTTAGTACAACCCACAGTAGTGAGTTAATGATGGAGAACAAGCCCTTACTTTGAAACTACTGGACTTTGCAGTTCAGTCATTTAAAAATGTACATATAACAAATATTCCCTGAGGTGTGAAATGTCTTGGCTGTGTTTTGTCTCTTTTAGCAGCAACATTGTGCTGCATTGTTAGAATGTTTAGACCATTACAAATAATCAATTTCTGATTCTCCCTGTGGTGTATGTGGACTAGAGGTGCAGCACCTACTGCAACAATCTTATATTGTCTGATGGCTTTAATGGCTTACTTAATCTGTTCAGGACTAACCCAGGCCAGACTCCTTCTTCAGATATTATTATTCCATTTTATTTGGTATTTACTTTAAATGAAAGGCCATGATCCTGTTCAAAGACATCATTTCCCTCTCTCCCACTTCTGTCATTAGAGCCAGATAACAGGAAGAGACAGTCAGATAACTGGCCACTTATTCAGATTTCACAGAAGCTTTTAGGCAGAAATAAGGACGCCAGCCAGAGTTGAATCAATTCATTTCAATGATTTGCTGATTATCTATGTTAGTTATTCTCTCATTATCTTGCCCAGTGTCCAGGACTAGTCTTTCAGCCTCTGGGTCTGGGCGGGATGTTTTGTTTCAGCTGATTATTTTTAGGGAACACTTTGCACAGTGAACTGCATTCTAAAGACCCAAAAGCATCAGTGGCACTGGAAAAATTGAGGGCCAATCTGTTGATAACTGAGCTTCAAGAGAAAGACTAATCGGCTATTAATAGGGCTCCCTAAAATCACTTCCCTTCCTAATTAGCACAAGGAAATAATCAACATAGCCTTAGATATCCCCACTTGGAACTATGACCTGAAAGCTTGGGTAACAGCTTCTGCATCATCATCATCATTATTTATATTTTGGTAGCACCTAGAGGCCTCAACCAACCATTGTGCAGGTCACTACAGATAGTCCCTGCTTTGAAGAGTTTATAATCTGAATAGGCAAGACAGACAAAGGTGTGAGGGGAAACTGAGGCATGGAGAGACGAAGTGGCTTGTCTTACCTCACACAACAGGTCAATGGCAAAGCTTGGAACAGAACTCCTAGTTCAGTGCCATTGGACTATGCTGCCTTACCAAGACATCATCGCTCCTTCCTTTGTCTGACAATAAAACCCTGCTGTGTTAACTGTCGGGGATCTTTCTCTTTGGAGAGATATTCTCTCTTCTAGCAGTGTGTGTGCATGTAGGTGTGCAAATGGGAGAATAGGGAGGGGACAAGACCCTTTCATGCATCCCTGCGAATAGGGAGGAGACAAGACCCTCTCATGCACCCCTGCGTCCATAGCTACTGGTTGCTCTTGATTAGTATGGAGGATCTCCTCTAACAGAGGCTACCATAATAGAAGACAAGACTATAGAAAAAATACGTTTATAATATTAGTTTTAAGAGCCCGTGTCCAGTGTACTGCACGATGGGGCTAGTATGCTAATCACATCGTATGAGATAGCTAGCTGATACAGCCACCCTGTGCAAAGGCAATGCAGGCCTGGTCTTTACAGCAGCTAGATGATCTTAATAGTCATTGGATTTCTGGGAAATACCCTTTTCTCTGGGGGTTTTGGCTGCCCAGGAACATTTAATCAGTATTTTTTTTTAGTCAGTTCTTTTCATTCCTTTCTTCTGAGAAGCTGAGTTTTCAGCATCTTATCACATTTCTTAACTTTCCAGTGAGGTGGGCCCTTTGCCAACATACAGATTGTTCACCAGCATTTAACCCTGTGTATTGTAATACAGGGTAGATAAAATCACACAATATTCTTTGCACGCTAAAAATGCCGCACTTGCCGTTCTCATTTGTTATGACTTTTTGAATGAATTCACCTACATTAAATAAAGCATTTAGTGCATGGTCCATAGTAATGTAGGAATAATAAGAGCAAACAAAACAGTGAAAGATTCTGTTGTTCTAGATGATTTCAAAAGAAACTTAAACATAACTGGAAATGCAAATAAGGTCATTCAATGCATTTTCTTATAGTCACAGACAAACTTACAGAATGAGTGGACAAAAGGAATAAGAAAGACACCAAGATTAAAGGCCTTATTTTCCTTCCCTACACAGGCTGAGCAGTACAATTTGTGGCATAAGATGCTCAACCTGAATAAAGGTAGAACAAATAGGGCCTGCGCTCAGACCAAGAAATGGGTTCTATCCCCTAATCTCATCATCCTGTGATCTTTTTATTTCTCAGTGTATTTGTGCACATGCTCATAACACCTCTCTTCTCTCTCTTTCTTCCCACTCCCACTTAGCAAAAAAAATCAAGTGTTCAAAGCTCCATGTTGAATCATCTGCAACTGAAGCGTTTGACAAGATGCCATTTTCTCTTTAATGATAGCATCTCTGTCAGACTGTCTTTTCCTTGAACACATCCATTTGAAAGGAAATCTATTGTCTTTGTAAAGGAAAAATCTCTTCCAGTGATTGGTCTTTAATAGCATTGTTTCTAAGGTATTTCTTTGTTGTTTATTACATGTAAATACAAAAATAGCAAATACAAAAATGACTCTTCACTCTATTATTTGGTATTTTCCTGTTGTGTGCTATTAATAATGTTATTGTGTTTCATACAGTAGACCCTGAAATGCAGTTCTCATCCATTAGGGGGATTGGGATTGTGGGCAGGAGAAAGAGACAGAGGTAGTATCGGCCTTAGGGAAAACTGATACTTTCTTTACTTCAGCCACATAAAATTTTACCTTACAAGATATTTTAAAACATACACTCAAGGCCCAATCTGCAGTTCTGACACAAGCAAAACTCCCTTTCTCTGAGGAAATCATTGACATCACTGGAACTGCAGCCTTTTACTCAATTTCTGAATTGTCTCTAAGCATTCATTCCTGAAGCCTTAATTAGTCTTTTAGGCCCAGATCTACAAAGGTATTTAGGTTCCTAAATCAATGGAAGTTAGGAGCCTAAATACCTTTGTGGATCTGGGCCTTATTTCTAACCTTATATTTTTCACACAAGGACTAATATCTAATTCTCCTCATGACTCCATTGTTGAATACCTTTGGTACTTGGCTTAATTGTTACTTTAATCTTCTGTATTTGACGATTAACAGCTACTGTATGTTCATATCGACCCAAAATAAAAATAAGCACACCTAGGAATTGATTTTATGATACCAAAATGATCAAACGTGTTAAAATATGTAAGGGGAACATTCAAGGCTCTGGAAAACATTAACAAAATATAACTGAGTTACACTTTCAATTCATACCTGATGTGAAATTTCTATTGACATCAAATTAGATCTGTGTACTTTGGAACCAACTGAACTGTTAACAATGAAACTCTTGCTGTGCAAGTCCACTTTGAAATTCATAGTATTTTGAATATTGACTACACTATATATAAAGAAGTATTTTGTCATTGCTGTAGATTGGGGGCCAGATTCTCTATTGCTTTCTGCAAGATGTAGGGCAAAGAAGAATCTGGATGTGGGCATTTATAAGCATTTTTTGGGGGTAACTTTTATGAATGTAGCCTTTACATAAAGATAGAGAGAAGTTTGAACAAGTTGCAGTCAATCTCTCAAAGTAAATAAAAATTAACCAAGAAAGGATCTGTATTAGCCCACCTTATGTGGTAGGAGACAGAGAGGAAATATCATACAGGCAGTAATAACATAAATAGATTTTTCTGAAAATCTAAATTAGTTTTGTTTTTTGTAACACTGTTCACCATATTCTCATAAATGTAGAGGTCAGATAAAAAACAATTTAAGACATGGGAGGAATAGAAAAGAATAAATATTCTAAAACACATTAAAGCACAAAATAATGTAGGAGATGCCCCCTTTGAGCTTCAGACAGAAACTCCAATGAATTATGTGAATCTTTAGATAAATGATGCCCCAGAATGGGAGTTAATAATGAGAATCTTGTGAGTTAGAAGAGGTGGAGGCAGGAAGCAGCCGCACCCCAGCGGTGTTTTCTCCTAGGAAGCTAATAAATATCTGCTATAATATTTCTAAAATCAGTTCTAACAGCAGCATTAACTCCCCTCTGCAGCTTCTATTTTATCAGAGCTGGAGATAATACACAGCTAACGGGCATTCAGCTAATAGCAGCCTGGTTCCTACAGCCTGGTAACCTAGTGCCATGGAAGAAGGTGCTTTCTAATCATCATGGAGCGTCAGGCCAACCCCACGGATGCCCAAGATTTGTGTGGTTCTGCTCTATTTTCCTTGCAGATCTTTGGATTTGTGGAGTTTACAGTCTAGGCCTCTGTTCTGTCTGACTGCAGACCGCTCCCCCAGGAGGAGAGAATACAAAGGAAACTCCAAGAAGACACCTTTGCAGATTTTGCAGTGGGTTCTGTTTCTCTCGCACGAGTTTTCTCATTTAAGGGACACTAGAGCTTCTCAATACAATGATTGTAAGATGAGTACAAGCTTGGCAGAAAAATGTATTTCCCCTAACCTTCTTGGAAACCGCTGAACCATTTTTGTTTAAACTTTCCAAAAATATTTAGCCTGAGGCAGACGTCTAGCATGCAAAATTTCAGCCTGAATGGTTTAAGTCAAGTAAAACTAAAAGCAGTTGAATGTAAAATCTTGTGTTGGAAAATGATAAGCAACCTTAGCTATGGATGTCACTGCCAGCTCTTCCTGGAACAACCATGAATTAACTAATTAATTTCAGTTCTTTTCTAAACAGATTCACCAGGTTCTGTGTTACATTACATGTGCCAATTTAGAACTGTATGGAAATGAAAGTTTTCAGTGTATTCTGTTTCCAGGTCATTTAAATTGAATCAAAGTGGTGGGGAGGATGATTTTTAGAGGAAAGTGCCTAACAGCCAAGATATCTGGAACACCTCAGTGTTGTGTGACATCACTTTTTGTAATACATAATGCCACTGACTGCAGCACAGTTTGGTTTCTGGGGTGTTAGGAGAATGAAATGTTCCATCCTGTACTGTTTTCTCCTTGGAGGGTTTTCAGGGCTTGCAGGGTCACCTCTTTTGGAAGAGTTTGGAGATCTTTCCTGCAGTGGGAAGAAGTGAAATGGCTGTACACATTATAGAGCATCTTGGAAAGCTACACACACTTCAGGAATCAATTAAGAGATATTTTTTGCTGCTAACCTATTCCTGGTGTTACAAGATGGAAGTGCACTCCACCTCCTGTAAGTCTCGTAGGGCCAAGTTCCCCCCTGATGTAACTCCATTTATTTCAGCTAGGAGCTGCTCATCTCTGGTGTAGCTCTTCTGAAGTTAATAGAGTTACACCAGGTATTAATATTGACTGTTGGTCCTGTTATCCATTTGTACTCAAAACTCCCATACCTCTATGTGATAGTTCACAACTGTTAGTTCAGGAAGATCAGAGGCTGGAATACCTCACAGACAGAAAAGCATCCATGTGGTAGAAATACATGGACAGTATTTTTAAATATAGGCCTTCACATGTGTCCAGCCTTATGATTGTTGTGCCCACAAAACTCCCATTGACTTCAATGCATATGTACGAGCTAGCACATCAGGTACATAGTGTTGGTTAGTAGCAAATAGTTGTTTCTAAAAAATTGTTTTATGGGAGAGTGTAGCAAGGTGGTGGGATACCCCACAGCCCCGCTGAGGGCTGAACCTCCCCTAATACCAATGTGGGCGGAGCCACCGGGTCCGGCGCCCGCCCCTCCGAGGTCATGGCCCTGACCCGGAAGTATAAAAGCCCGCCTGCAGAGCTCAGTGGAACCCAGGCCGGCGGAGAGAGCAGACGTCCGTGGCCGAGCTCCCGCTTGGGAAACAGCCGCAGGTCGCGACCGGCCTGCTGACTCACCAGGCCGATCGAGCCTACCTCTTGCCTGGTACCCCGAGGAGGACTGGCCGAGCCTGCCCCGTGCCAGCTACCTACCCAGGGGAGCCAATGCTGGTGGAGAGCACCGACGACACTAAGACGGCCCAGGTACCATACAAGGGGGAGTGTGGAAGTAGCCCGGGGGCAGCCAACCCCAGTCTGGCTGCTGCACTGCCAGAGCCGATGTCAGTGTGTTGCGGCCAGGATCCCCACTGACAGCAGCGAGTATCCGCCGCTGCTAGGGCCCTGGGCTGGGACGCAGTGGAGTGGGAGGGCCTGCGTCCCCTCTGCCACCCACTCCTTGGGTGGCAGACTCCCCCTGTTTCCCCGGACCTAGAGAGGCTGGGTACCTAGGTGACTATTTGCTTGCTGCCCCGCCCTGGTCCAGGGCCTGGGCTACTGCAAACGGACCCAGCCTCTGCTTAGGGACCTGGGCCTCTGATTGACTATTTGATTACTGCCCTGCCCTGACTTAAGGCCTGGGCTGCTATAGACTTTGCCTCAGCCCTTACTTAAGGGCCTGTGTTCGGACCTCTTGGCTCAGCCCCTGTTTACGGGCCTGAGCCCCTAACTGTGGGTCTGCGGTCCCTGACTGCCGCCGGACCAGAGCGAGGCGGTGGGATACCCCACAGCCCCACTGAGGGCCGAACCTCGGCCCAAAACTACTACAGAGAGTCTTTTCAAAAGTGTAATTAAAACTGAAAGATGTCTGTATCTGTTCAAACATGACTCTCTTATTCTTTTTACATATCATAGTGTTCAGAGAATTGGTTTGGCTATGGGAGTTACATGTTTGAAGTGTCAGCCAATATTAAATATGAGTATTTTGTGAAACTGCCATATTATTTATTCATTATTTTTCAGTCCAGCAAATCAGTCACTCTGTCATAATCAAACTTAAAGATGACACATAACTATATTGTCATTGAGTTGTCATATAGTTGTCATCAACGACTTAGATATTGGCATAGAAAGTACGCTTATTAAGTTTGCGGATGATACCAAACTGGGAGGGATTGCAACTACTTTGGAGGACAGGGTCATAATTCAAAATGATCTGGACAAATTGGAGAAATGGTTTGAGTTAAACAGGATGAAGTTTAACAAAGACAAATGCAAAGTGCTCCACTTAGGAAGGAAAAATCAATTTCACACATACAGAATGGGAAAAGACTGTCTAGGAAGGAGTACGGCAGAAAGGGATCTAGGGGTTATAGTGGACCACAAGCTAAATATGAGTCAACAGTGTGATGCTGTTGCAAAAAAAGCAAACATGATTCTGGGATGCATTAACAGGTGTGTTGTGAGCAAGACACGAGAAGTCATTCTTCCGCTCTACTCTGCTCTGGTTAGGCCTCAGCTGGAGTATTGTGTCCAGTTCTGGGCGCCGCATTTTAAAAAAGATGTGGCGAAACTGGAAAGGGTCCAAAGAAGAGCAACAAGAATGATTAAAGGTCTTGAGAACATGACCTATGAAGGAAGGCTGAAAGAATTGGGTTTGTTTAGTTTGGAAAAGAGAAGACTGAGAGGGGACATGATAGCAGTTTTCAGGTATATAAAAGGGTGTCATAAGGAGGAGGGAGAGAACTTGTTCACCTTAGCCTCTAAGGATAGAACCAGAAACAATGGGTTTAAACTGCAGCAAGGGAGGTCTAGATTGGACATTAGGAAAAAGTTCCTAACTGTCAGGGTGGTTAAACACTGGAACAAATTGCCTAGGGAGGTTGTGGAATCTCCGTCTCTGGAGATATTTAAGAGTAGGTTAGATAAATGTCTATTAGGGATGGTCTAGGCAGTATTTGGTCCTGCCATGCGGGCAGGGGACTGGACTCGATGACCTCTCGAGGTCCCTTCCAGTCCTATAATCTATGAATCTATGAATAGTGTCTTTGATCTGCTTTTATAACTCCCATTTACATCAATGGGATGGCATAGATACTAGCATGACTTGCACCTTAGAAATACCTTAGATAGATTTATCAGTGGGAGTTTCATGTGTATGCCCCACAAATTCACTAATAAATTGGAGAGCCTGATATAACTCATCCACACTCCAAACTATCTACCCCACGTTAGCACCCTTCTTATATGAATCATTTATCACACAGTTAATAGGGGTATGTGTGGTGGGAATACTGGATCAGGGGTAAGATTGTTATTGGAAGTTTAACTATAAACTTTCTGAGTTTTAATTTTAACATTAACACAACTTTAAGTTTTTAACCATTTTATAACAAAGCTATTTTAATTTATTTTATAATTGTTATACTCCTCTGGTGACTCTGATATGCTGCTGAACAGTTCTCTTTCAAGTCCTATTATCATAGAATCATAGAAATGTAGGGCTGGAAGAGACATTGAGAAGTCACATACTCCATCCCACTGTACTGTGGCAGGACTTGTATACCTGGACCATGCCAGACAGATGTTTGTCCAATCTGTTCTTAAAAACCTCCAATGATGGGGATTCCACAACTTCCTTGGAAGACTAGCCTTATAGTTTGGCAGCTTTTCCTAATATCTAATCTAAATCTCTCTTGCTGCAGATTAAGCCCATTACTTCTTGTCCTATCTTCCATGGACATGAAGAATAATTGATCACTGTCCTTTTTGTAATAGACCTTGACATATTTGAAGACTGCCATCAAGTCCCCTCTCAATCATTTTTTCTCAAAACTAAACATACCTTTAAAAAAAAAAAACCTTTCCTTATAGTACAGGTTTTCTAAGCCTTTTATCATTTTTGTTTCTCTCCTCTGGACTCGCCAATTTGTCCTTCTTAAAGTGTGATGCCCAGAACTGGACACAGTATGCCAGCTGAGGCCTCACCAGAGCTTAGTAGAGTGAGACAATTTGATAGGACATATCTTAGATAGGACTCACCTGTTAATATACCCCAGAATATTGGTCTTTTTCACTACCTGCATCACATTACAGGCTCCTATTTAATTTGTAATCCACTATAAATTCCAGATCCCTTTCTGCAGTGCTACCACCTAGCCAGTTATTCCCCATTTTGTATTTGTGGGTTTGATTTTTCCTTCCTACATGAAGTACTTTGCACTTGTCTTCATTGAATTTCATCTTGTTGATTTCAGACCAGTTCTCCGATTTGTCAAAGTATTTTTTTTTATTCTAATCCTGTTCTCCAAAGTGCTTAGACCCTCCCCTACCCTCTTGGTTTCATCTTCAAATTGTATAAGCACACTCTTCACCCTACTATCAATGTAATTAATGAAAATATTAAATAGTAGTGGACCCAGGACAGACCCCTGTGGGAACCTACTCAATACGCCCTCCCAGTTTGACAGCAAACCATTGATAACTACTCTTTGAATTAAGTCTTTCAAGCAGTTATGCACTTACTTTACAGTAATGACTTGGATGTTTATCAAAGGCTAGTGTAGGAGTTATTGTTGAAGATCTGGAAGCATAGTCACAATGTGTACCTCTCACCGTCACTGGGTGGCGATAGAGAGAAATCTTGCTTTAATTTAGAATGTATGCGCAAAAAGAAGAACAGGAGTACTTGTGGCACCTTAGAGACTAACAAATTTATTAGAGCATAAGCTTTCGTGGACTACAGCCCACTTCTTCGGATGCATAGAATCCGAATGTATTAGAATGTATGGTTAGATATTCTGTTTTTATATGGTTATGTTAATCTACCACGGCTTGGGTTTCAGTACTCCTATTGGTGTAAAAGTTACTCATAAGTGCACCAGATATAAGAGAAACAGCATAAACATGAAAGCTGACTTTTAAAGAGATCAAATCTGGATTAGGAAGAAATTTGACAATTCCATAGTTGTTAGTTTGAAAGGACTGTTTTGTGTCACCTAGCTGCGTAACCTGTATTAGAGTCTCCATTAAAGAAGTAAATATATCCTAAGCAAGAAATCCATGCTGGTGGGATTCACCTTAGAGAAAAGACAGAGGAATGAAAAATGCCATTCGATTTTATTACAAATGAATTTCTGACCCTTTCTGGCAAAGATCCTTTTCTCCCGGGTAAAGCCCTATTCATGTGCTCTCCTCTTATCCCAGCCACTGGTAGGGTCGATGACTAATGCAAAATGCGCTATGAGCAGGGGAAATATGCATCTTCTTTGGTCTCTGAAGATTCCGCACTGCCCTATATTGCCCCTCCCATCCCCAGGTCCCTACTTGTAGATCTGATTTTATCTATCCAGTCCCAGGTGCAGGGTCATGTCTTCAGTTGTGATCTTTGCCCTCTGCACATGGTAGTAAGCCCCAACATTTCAGACTAATGCAGGACCGAGCCCGCTAGGTGAGAGAACATGTCAGAATGACAACGGAGGCTATCGCAATAAATATAGGGCAGGTGCGGTGTGTTTGTTTTGGGCTCCTACCAGGTAAGGTATGGGGAGAAATAAGTTAGCTCGCTCTTAAAATAATACTACCCCCAAACGGTTTGTCCAGCGCCTTGCATTGTGGGGCCCAATCTCAGTAGAGACCTTTGGGTGCTACTGTAATCATAAAACTGTGGCCAGGATTATTGCCAAAATCACAGAAAGTGCATTCGGTTTTAAAAGCCAGAATGGGGCACGTTACAAATATGCAAGTAAAGCCGCATAAAGCCAGAAGTTTGGTCGAAAACATGGAAAAAGTTGTTTTACAGTGTATAATGCTCATTGCTAGATCGACCAGAGTGAGTGTCTGTAGAAGCCAGGCCTTTTCAGCGTATCTAATAAACTGCCCTCCCTTGTGCCAGGCTAACACTCACTAACTTAGCGCTTACACGGATAGATCCTCTAACGGGCAGCATGTGACCTCCAGAGCTGTTCAATCCCCTTCTGGGTGCATCAGTGGCGTCTGCGTGCTGCTACAGGGACATCATTTCAACACCGAGTTCAGCTGAAAAGCCACAACCGCTTTTCAAGACACCCCACCGTATGCAACTTCCGCTTTGCTGCTTTAATCGAAAACCAGCTCTCCATATCGTACACCCCAAAGCACTGTGTGGATACTTGTCTTCTCTGCATCCTACGCCTCTTGCCCACCCCAATTGTCTTCTGAATGGTGCCAATATGAGGAGGCAGGTTGCATTCCAAATTGATAAAATAAAGAGCAGGACCAGATGGTATTCACCCAAGAGTTCTGAAGGAACTCAAATGTGAAATTGCAGAACTACTAACTAGTTTGTAACCTATCATTTAAATCAGCTTCTGTACGGAATGACTGGAGGATAGCTAATGTGACACCAATTTTTAAAAAGAGCTTCAGAGATGATCCCGGCAATTACAGGTCAGTAAGCCTAACTTCAGTACTGGGCAAACTGTTTGAAACTGTAGTAAAAAACAAAATTGTCAGACACATAGATAAACATAATTTGTTGGGAAACAGTCAACATGTTTTTTTGTAAAGGGAAATCATGCCTCACCAATCTACTAGAATTCCATGACGGGGTCAACAAGCATGTGGACAAGGGGGATCCAGTGGATAGAGTGTACTTAGATTTTCAGAAAGCCTTTGACAAGGCCCCTCACCAAAGTCTCTTAAGCAAAGTCAGCTGCCATGGGATAAGAGGGAAGGTCCTCTCATGGATTGGTAACTCGTTAAAGGATAGGAACCAAAGGGTAGAAATAAATGGTCAGTTTTCAGAATAGAGAGAGGTAAATAGTGGTGTCCCCCAGAGGTCTATTCTGGTATGAGTCCTATTCAACATATTCATAAATGATCTGGAAAAAGGGGTAAACAATGAAGTGGCAAAATTTGCAGATGATACAAAATTACTCAAGATAGTAAGTCCAAAGCAGACTGTGAAGAACTACAATAGGATCTCACAAAACTGGGTGAATGGGCAACAAAATGGCATATGAAATTCAATGTTGATTAATGCACATTGGAAAACGCAATCCCAATTATACATATAAAATGGTGGGGTTTAAATTAGCTGTTGCCACTCAAGAAAGAGATCTTGGAGTCATTGTGGACAGTTCTCTGAAAACATCCACTCAATGTGCAGCGGCAGTCAAAAAAGTGAACAGAATGTTGGGAATCATTAAGAAAGGGATTGACAAAAAGACAGAAAATATCCTATTGGCTCTATATAAATCCATAGTAGGCCTGTATCTTGAACCACTGTGTGCAAATGTGGTTGCCCCATCTCAAAAAAGGTTCAGAGAAGGGCAACAAAAATAATTAGGGGTATAGAACAACTTCCATATGAGGAGCGATTAATAAGACTGGGACTTTTCATCATGGAAAAGAGATGACTAAGAGGGGATGTGATAGAGGTCTATAAAATCATAACTGGTGTGGAGAAAGTAAATAAGGAAGAGTTATTTACTCCTTCTCATAACAGAAGAACTAATGGTCCCCAAATGGAATTAATAGGCAGCAGGTTAAAACAAAAAAAAAAAAGGAAGTATTTTTTCACACAGTCAACCTGTGGAACTCCTTGCCAGAAGATATTGTGAAGGCCAAGACTATACCAGGGTTCAAAAAAAAACTAGATAAGTTCCTGGAGGATAGGTCCATCAATGGCTATTGGGCAGGATGGTGTCCCTAGCTCTGTTTGCCAGAAGCTGGGAATGGGCGACAGGGGATGGATCACTTGATGATTACCTGTTCTGTTCATTCCCTCTGGGACACCTGGCATTGGCCACTGTCAGAAGACAGGATACTGGGCTAGATGGACCTTTGGTCTGAGCCAGTATGGCCGTTCTTATGAGTAACAGCTGATTTCACCCAGGGGCTGTAGGGTTGGATGAGAACTGGGTCCTTTATGCTCCATCATACAGTCAGTGCCTAAATGGCTGGTATCCTTAAAGTAAGGTGCACATAATCCCCATTTTTATGCAGAACTTCTCAAAGATAAGGGCAATTTTAGAAAAATTAGGTGGGAGGATACAGCCTTAAAATTACTAAACAAAATAATGGGTTCCACAGTCGATCATGTGCCCTTTGGGGTGACTTTATACTGGTGCAGGTGAGAGATACACAACTAAGGACAAATAAGAATCTTTAGATCAGCAAGTAAACTTGTAGGTGTTTAAAATATATTGTATATATTTCAAAGCTCGCTAGTCAAATCAGTTATGTGCTAATAAGAAATGTTAACTATGAACTAACTTTGCTTGGACTGACCCAAAGAGCATAATTTCCCCCGTGCTCTTTCAGATAAAATAAGGTGAATTGTAGCAAGAACATAGAACAATGCTCCAAGCTTCAAAGAGCTATATTGCTTGTATTGATCTAGTAGCGTCTACAATACCGTTACAATATCTTATTTTAAATGCGTGTTGCTCTGTAAATTCCAACCAGAATGCATGTTTATAGCGATAGTATTAGTAATGACATTCTATATCCTTAATTTTTAAAAATCTCATGCTGCATTAAAAATGTGTAGCTTAAGAAGTACCTCTTTCAGAAACGGCAAACAAAATATATGCTCCAAAAGAAAAAAGAAAAGGGGGAAAAGTCTTATTTAATCCAGAAAATAAATTAAAATCTCATGTATTTTTATTGGTTTTAGTATCCAGCAGAGTGAAAATATTGAAACTCCGAGACCTCTTGCATTAAAAAGTCACAACTGTTCTATTTTATTAGTTCTGACTGTGTGAAAAAAATTATAAGGGCAACATTGAAAAAACCTGGGGTTTAGAGCCCCGAATGGCTATAAAAACAATAAGATCAACTATAAAACCTACACTAGTGATATTAAAAAATTATGTAGTTCAATAAATGTGACATTTCATGAATGTGGATTTAATAGTTTTCAACCGACAGAAAAGAGAAGGCAAAGGTCTAACAATTGGATTTGAAAGGGGCGGTGTTGTAGAAGTGCAAAATTAAGTGCTTCATTTTTCTTGTTAGGGATTATGCAGTGGTAGTGGAATGTAATAACTGTGCCATTAAAACTTCCTTTTAACAAGGCCTATTGCTTGTATAAAAGTCAGAAAAGAGTAATCTCTTCCTCTATTTGTTTCCCAATAATACAGCAAAACATGGAGGTTTCTCGGCTTAAACTTGTTCTCAGGGTTTTGAATCGACAGCTTGTAAAATATTGTGGGGCCCAATATATTGTTGCTTCATATCGGGCACATCGTTATTCTAAAGGGCAACGGGTCATCAGTTTATTGTACATTTATTAAATAAATAACGCTGCAAATCCAACACTTCCACTTGAAAATATTAGCTAAATCCCATGGGAAAAGCAATGCCTGGGAGACTTAATACAGAGAAAAATAATCAGAATTGTCAGTTTAATTTACGGGTACCTGAAATTTACAAGACACAGGCATACACTTTAAAGGTGAGTTTTGGCATTTGTTAACAATGTAAAAATCCTGTATTATTAAAAAATATATTTCCATTTCACCAACACCCCTTCCTCCTGTTCTGAGCCTTCCTTATTAAGATCTTTGTAGGTTTCAACCGGAGACCATTTTTTATTTACCAGCACCTGTTATTCCTTAACCATTTTAGTCATCTGTGTTCGTGTCACCACTGGTGAATTGTTTCAGAGTGGTAGCCCTGTTAGTCTGGATCAGCAAAAACAACGAGAAGTACTTGTGGCACCTTAGAGACTAACAAAGCGAGAGAGTGTACACGGAAAAATCGATCAATGGAAAATTCTCCCCTATAGACATGCATTCATCAATCTATTTTCCAAATATTCAGATAGGAAAAAAAAAAAAACTCCGCACTGATCCTCAGGAATAAGTTCACTTTCAAAGAAAGGCAGTTCATTGGAGAACATTTTGGGAACAGTTTTCTGTAGGGGAGGCGGGCTTGGAGGAGTATTCCTTCTAGCACACAACTACTAACTAGAGAGGGGGTAGCAGTCATTTACTTCTGCAGCTGGGCTGCTTCAGTAAGGAAGGCGAGCGCAGCCCGTGCGCTTGAGCCTTGCTTTCCTCCACGTCGTGAATACACAAACTGGGGACCGCTCAGCAAACTCTGCACACAGTTTTAAATATGAAATCGATCATGGGATCCAGGTGGCGCTATTAAAGAGGAAAGCCATCGGAGGCTGCGGTACTGCTAGGCAGGGGCAGCTGTGCTTGTTCTCTGCTGCTAGTGTGTAGGAAGCTGGACCCCAGCGCCTGAAATCCCCTTCAGATCCGGTGCGTCTGGCGCCTGGCCTTCGGCGGCTCAGTCCAGCTGCTGGACACCAACCATCACCTTTGTTTACTGTCGGGGTCGCCGCTAGCTGGAAGCTTGGTGCCTGAGGATTCCGTGTCTGACGAGGTGATGAGAAGTGCAGCAGGAAATAATGCCTGCATACCTAATTCCCTGCCCGTGACCCAGCCCGGGCCGGGGGGCCCAGGGACTGTCAACAGCTCAGTTAGGGCCCGGGGAGCGGTCCTGATAAACGGAGATACAGGAGATTAAGGTGTCTCCGTAGCTGCTTTTTAAATACATCAGCAGCTCCTTCGGATACACTGTGGGCTCGCGGGTTGGGCGATTCAATCAATACGTGTCAAGCAAGCCAGGTTTGAGCTGTGTTCTCACTACTCACGGGAGAGCCAGACCGGCGCGGCGCGGCTCTGCCCTACAGCGAGCCCAGAGGACGGAGAGGGCGTGTCAGCGCCGGGTGCTCACCTCCAGCGCTCACCTCCTTCTGGTCCTGCTACAGGCGGCCCCAATCACCTGTCCTAACCAAACAGCCAGTGCCACCCGCACTGAGGTGGTGAATCCGGACCCCTTCAGGGCGAAGGACACTAGTGGCGGGAGTGACCGTGGCTCCTGGAAAATCCTACAGGGAGGGATGTCTCCCACTTAACTCTGCTACCAGAGATGTTTGCCCAGCATAAACCCTACCTTTGATCACAATGAGCGAGCTGGAGAACTAGTACTAGTAGCCGACTGCCCTCCCTCCCCCCAGCTGTGGCTGGAGCTGTGCTGGGCCAGGGGTGTGTCCTGTCCTGGTATAGCTCGCAGCTGCTCCCTGCACAGCCAGGATGGGCACTGCATCAGAGACAAAAACGCCATCCACATCCAAAGAAAGGAGCGGAGCCTGTCGGTCACTAGGACCCGGGGAATGTGTGTGCAGCAGGGCAATAAATGCCCCCCAACAGTACCATGAGGGAGGGCCGGAACAGCAAGACTGGGTCAGACCAATGGCCCATCTAGCTCAGCATCCTGCCCACAGTGCCAATGGCAGATGCTTCCCAGGGAATGACCAGCACAGGGCAATCATTGAGTGATCCAGCCCCGTTGTCCCAGTCCCAGCTTCTGGCAGCCAGAGGTTTAGGGACACCCAGAGCCTGGGGTTGCCTCCCAGTCCATCTTGGCTAATAGCCACCGAAGGACCTACCCTCCCTGATCTTAGCTAATTCTTTTTAAACCCGGTTATACTTTGGTGGGGATTCCGCTCCGCTTTCTGCTCCCACTTTGCTCCAGTGATCAATGGGCTCCAGCGCTTGTTGATTGGCGCCGTGGGGAGTTTGCTCAGGGGGAGTGTTTGCCAATGGGGGGTTTGGCTTTCCCCTCCCTGGACAGGCTCATTGGCTAGACACAGCACTGGCAGGAAGGGGACAGAGCCCGGGCGGCCCCGCCCAGCGCCAATAGAAACTTATTGAAGGGTAATCTGAGCCCGGAGAAATTCGCTGCTGCGGTGCAGGCATCAGCCCTGAGGCTGGGGCTGCTTTCGGGCGGGTTGCTGCTGGGGGGCGCGTGTCTCTGCGCCGGGCCAGGCAGCGCGGCCTGAGGGGGAAGGGAGGGGAGCGCCGAGCGCGGCGGAGCCATGCAGTACCAGCACCCGGCCTCTGCCCCGGCCGCCGCGGCCATGGGTGTGAGCGTGCCGCTCTACGCGCCCACCCCGCTGCTGCAGCCCGTGCACCCCACGCCCTTCTACATTGAGGACATCCTGGGCAGAGGGGCCGGCGCGCCCCCCGCGCCGCACCCGCTGCCCTCGCCGGCGCCGCCGACTCTGCCGTCTCCCAACTCCTCCTTCACCAGCCTGGTGTCCACCTACAGGACCCCCATCTACGAGCCGACCCCGATCCACCCGGCCTTCTCCCACCATCCTGCCCTGGCTGCTACCTACGGCGGCAGCACCTACGCTGCCCCCCTGTACCCTTTCCCCCGGACCGTGAACGACTACACGCACGCTCTGATCCGGCACGACCCCCTGGGTAAGCAACGCCGCTCCCCTCTCCCTCCTCCTCCAGCTTCTCTCCCCTCCTGGCCCCTCGCCTCGCCCTGCACTGGGTCCCCGCGCGGTTGGGTCCCAGCAGGGCTGACGGTGCTTCTGCATTTCTGCTGCTGGGGGCTGCAATTGAAAGTCATTGAAACTCTCTCTGGCCTCAGTCTGATTTACAGTAAACTGAGAAGCGCTGAGCTCTCGCGTTTGGAACCAGACCGCAGCGCCCGCCCGCTGGTGACTCAGATTTGTTTTCCTTCAACCAAGTGACTCTGAGTGTCCTTAGTAATGTCGCGTGTGGTTTTAGTGGAGAGTTTTAATTGTAGTGAAAAATCGTATTTCAGATCTGAGTCTTTGCCTGCAGATGACTTAAAACGCTTGGCTGCTGATTCTGATCTCACTGGGACCCGAGTAACTCAGGCGCACTAGCACCCCCTCAATAAGTCAGATCAGAATCAGGTCCTGTCACTCTTCTATTGCAACCCCCAGGACGGTCCCTGCTCTACCCCGCTCAGCAAGGCTGAGATCTTCAATCCCTTGGGGGCTGAGCCCCGCCTCAGCCGGCTCAGCGCGCTGATAGCGGCAGCACTTGTTCTTAGTGATTGCAAAACTGGACCTGACTCACCAAATTTGTGCAGTGAAAGAGGCTGACCCTTTCCGTTCATACAGGAAATCTTGAGCTCTCGATAGGAGTAAATCTGGTTTCAGAAGCTGTTAAGTGTTTTCCTGGCTGCCTGAAGCAGGCTCTTCCCCGGGAGTCGTGCACACTGCTGATTATTTTATCGACATCCTCAATACAGACAAATTCAGGAAACACTCGACTTCTGATAGCCGGGATCCGTTTTTCTGATATTGTTCATTTCCTCTGTGTGGGATGTGACTTTATGACAGCTAAAATAACCAGTTGCTTCCTATTTTTTGAGTCTGTTTTGCACCAGAATTACTAAAGCCTGACGCAAGCAAAATCTTGAAAAACAATGCTGCATTTCAAAGGGTACAGACAGAAAGGCAAACAGTGACTCAAAGGCTCTAACTGGAGAGTTGCTGGACCAGAGGCCACTGCAACTTGTTTTATTTGGTTTGATGTAATTAAGTGTGGATTCCTGCACCTCCTTCCATATACATTGCATACGACCATCAGACCCAATAGCTACATTTCGATTGCTAATGTTAAGTAATTAACCACCAATTGCCTATGCCCCTTGGGGGTCTCCAACAACTCATCTACTAGCATTTGGTATTTAGCTACACCATAGTCTGTGTGATTAATATGGATATACAAAATACAGATACAGTGATAGATTCCACGTTAGGTATTTCCAAAGAAATGCTGCCAACCCTTGTGGAAGGTGAGGTACACACCATTGACAGACTCGAGATAGTGAGTACTTCAGTAAGGCATGCGCTCAGCATGCGGGCAAACATTTGCACAAAGAAGGCAAGGTAGTTTCTTTGGGTTATTACAGTGAAAGAGCAGAAGGAAGCAAAGTTTTTTTTTTTCTCTCTCTCTCTTTTCTTTGCGAGATAGACCAACAGGAAACACATTGACGGAAATGTTGCCATAGCCCTTAGGGTGGCTTTAACTGGTCTCCTTTGCTCGACTGATGTTAAAATCAGAGGCGAAAGATCAAGCTAAGGCTGAAAAGTCAGCGTGCACTGAAAGCAAAGCGCCCCAGAGCCACGCTGCGCCCAGCACTTGTAGTCCTTCTGGCGAGGGAGGGTACACACCGTGCAAAGGGTCTGCTGTGCAATAAGATCTGACCAGTGGGGAAACGCACCGACTTCCCATTTGGGAAGCGAGTGTTTCTGTTACAGTAAAGGGCCCCGGGGTATCACAAAGAAGCAGCAATGTGTGTGCGGCATCCACAGCGAACGCCTCCCCATCTGTTACTCTAGAACCCTCCGGTGCAGCTGCTCCTAGAGCCAAGTTTCTCTGCAGGGCGGGCGTAAGCCCCGGGACTGGAGTCCAGCCCCAAGCCGCGTGAGAGACAAGCCCCAGCGCCACAGCTACTGTCTGCCACTAACGTGCCGGGATTGTGTCTCTTTTGAAGGGAAGCCCTTGCTCTGGAGTCCCTTCATCCAGCGGCCGCTGCACAAGAGGAAAGGGGGCCAAGTTCGCTTCTCCAATGACCAGACCATCGAGCTGGAGAAGAAGTTTGAGACCCAAAAGTATCTCTCGCCGCCGGAAAGAAAGCGACTGGCCAAGATGCTGCAGCTCAGCGAGAGGCAGGTGAGGCCAAGCAAATCCCCCCGCGCACGTGGGAGCACAGTACAGGGCTGCCGCGCGTAGGCCCCACAGGATACACATGGGGTGTCCTGCGCCTTTGGGAGCCAAGGCCATAGCTCCCCATAACTCCCGAACGCGCGCTCTCCTTGACCGCTCTGTCAACCAGACAGGTGCGTGTAAATCCCTGGATGTTCCGCGGGTTTGAGTTTCTCCTGGGGCTAAATTCGGCTCTCAGTGGCCGGGGTTGAAATCAGGAGTGACTCAGACGTTCTCCGCGTTTACACTGGGGTCGCTGAGCAGCCCGCTTTTTGCTGCTTATTTTTTCTTTTTCCTCTTTTTTCATCCCACCCGAGCAAATGGACTTTGTTTTAAGCTGAGCCCGGGATATACCGAATGGGGGACAACGTTGTGCCTTTTTCTGTTCTTTTTAGGTCAAAACTTGGTTTCAGAATCGCAGAGCTAAATGGAGGCGCCTAAAGCAGGTACTGGGATGTTTCTGTTTCTATAGAAATAAGTATTTTAATAATCTTATCGTAGAACGTGATCGCCTATTCCAGCTTGTATGCAAAAGTCATTTGAAAGGCTGTTTAACCTCTTCACCTTGATTAAAAAGGCAAATAGTCATGCTGGAATCCAGGATGGCTCGTTCAGGCAGCACTAATGTTAAAAGCTCCTAATGTAGTTCCTATATCAATTATGCCTGGGTTTTCACACACTGCCTATTAAAACTCCACACTAATTGTTTTGTAAACCCATATGTTGTTTATCTAATTAACGAAGAGAAGATAAGTAATTGTCAGTAAATTGCTTAGGCAGTTGTCTTTGGGAGAATATTTACTAGTCCTTTTAATTACACATTTATAGCAAGTACAGGCAGATTTATTATATAAAGGCTGGAAAATAAATATACAAAAGCCCGTTTATTGTTTTGAGCCCTAGGGAAAAATAATTAGCTTGTGGGTTCATTTAGTTTAGGGTCAGTCACTTACAGCCCATTAGACTGGAAATTATAATACTTTCCCTCAAATAAAGTGTATACATATCAGTAAATCATTATTTACCTGATCGTACTGTTTTTTTATCTGGTTAAGCTCCCATCGAGGTACCTGATAAAGGGCTTTAAAAATTATGTAGAAATGAAAAAGATTAAAAATTCAAACATCGTGTTCAGTCTAATCCTCCAATAAACACAAAGTGAAGATTTGTTTTAAATCTTACTATTTTTCATCAGTAATTCGGGTGTGTGTGGTTGATTATATGTTAATGAAAAACAAAGATTAACAGCAGTGTGAAGTTGTGGACTATGTTTACTATATGAACATTTTCCGGTTTCACCTGTTCCTCAGTCTACTTTTATTAATAACTCTGGGTTTATGTAGAGCTGTACTTATTGCTATAGAAATAATTACGTTCAAGGGAGTCATTTTCCCTGAGACACATACAATGGGCTGATTCCTGCTCTAAAATATCCTGAGACATGGCTTGGAATCTGGGACATTTTAAGTCACTGTCTCCTTTTTAGTCAGTCAGGTCCATATCCCAGGTGCATTTCCACCTATGCCTTCTCTTTGCTCTAGAAAGTTTCATGCCTCCTGAATCATTTTGAAATTAGCATTTTTAATGTCTGGTTTTAGGCTTAGGACTACTTGATGGTTGGTAATTTTCTCATTTCTTTCCTATGACATGAAGGGCCTTGGTTCTGCCTCCCATTGAAGCCAAAGGCAGTTTTGGCATTGGTTTCGATGAAAGGACGATCCGGTCCAGAAAGAAGCAGCTGGCCAGTTTTTTGCGGTTTATTTTCTGAGAACAAAATCACTTTCAAAATGCTCTTGGATCAAGGTTCTTGCTGGGAGGTATTTGAGATGATGATATTGCCTGGGAGCCTGGTGCCACTGAGCCCATGACAAAACTGCCAGTGACTTCAGTGGGAGCAGGAACAAACCCATATGGATCCCTTATGTTTGTGATGCCTCTTAGCTGTCCTGTCCCGTCTCATTTTGGTGCAAGCACAGTTCCTCCTTCCTTAATGGTCCTTTAATCCCATCTGCTCAGTGGGACACTTTTATAAGGAAGAAGTGCTCACAGCTGTACACATCCATTTCCATAAGCATTTAACAAGCAGACCAGCGCATTGAATCCAAACACCCCAGACCATCTGAAAATGCCCCAGAATCGTAGGCTTAGAACTAACAATTCACTTTGCCTCACAACATTGCCTTGACTCACGGGTGTTCTGATTGTGTTGGCTATATTTCAGTGTCAAGCTAGTTGTTTACTGATTAATTTTAGGAGAACCCTCAAGGCAGCAAAAAAGAAGAAACTGAAAGTGTGGATAGCCACTGTGATAAAAGGCAAGAGAGCTGTCTGACCCCTGAGCAGAAGAATAAAGAAGTCTCTCTGGATGGGTCTCAGTACACCCCCTCACCAGTCTCTCAGGAGGACCTTGAGTCAGAAATCTCAGATGATTCAGATCAAGAAGTGGACATTGAAGGTGATAAAGGCTATTATAATTCTACCCACTAATGGCTCCACTTTTAAGAATGGACCCTAATTCAGCTTGCACTTTAATAGGAGCTGGCTTGTAAAGAATGTTTTGCTACAGAAGAAAACTTCCACCATTTGTCAGAGACAACCACTTAATCTAGTTTTGTAAATCTAAAACCAAACTATTTTGTGCAGACAGTTGATTCATGGGCAGATCTTTATTTTGGATAAAGGAACAAGTCCATGTTTTGTATTTAATTTGTAAGATATACTTGTACATTGATTAATGTTCTAACTGAAATAGAATAATACTATGTCCTGTCTTTACTGACTTGGGTCTGATCCAGCCATCTTTATGCAGTCAGGCAGAACTCCCATTTATTTCAACTTCAACTGGGAAGTGAGAGTGAACTGCAGGGCTATGGCCTTTGTATGTATATACAAAATGTAGCTTAAAAGAATAGACTGTCTTTCAAAAGTCTCCTTTCCTATCAAAGGAATATATTTAATGAAATGGAGAGGGATTTGATAATTCTCATCAAGTGCCTTATACCTTCCCTCTCATGACGCATATGGTGCTTTTCTTCAAGACATTATTCTATTTATGCTACAGGTCATTCCTAAAAGCTGATTTTTACTTTTATATTACACACAATTCATATACTGTGCCCTTTTGAATGTGGGGTCCCTGGAGATGTTGCCTTGCAATCTGTCTGATTCTATTTGTAGGAGAAATATTTTTGATTAAAATCTATCAAGCTGGTTTTGCCTGATTTATAGTTTACTTCCTCTGTTTCACAAGAAAGTGTGACAAATGATAGGGCCCTACTGCAGGAGAAAAACTGACACCAGCTGCTGGATGGTAAGGTAGGCATGAGAAGTTAATGCCTATTGTATACATATCTGTCTCTGTATATAGTCCTTTGCTTTACAAATCTTGCGGTTTTATACCTCAAATTGTTCATATTTTGTACATATTTGTTTATTGTTTAAAAAAAAGCCCCAAACTGGTATTTAAATTTTTGTTGAAGAACTTGTCTGTGAAATAAAACTGAACTCTGGACCACCCGAGATATTGGACAGTCACTTCTTTGAAACATGCATGTTTGCAATAGAATTTATGTCTTTTCCAAAAAGCCTTTAACCAACTCCATTTCCAGCCTATCATACAACTGGGGGGAGGGGGGGGGAAGCAAGTTTCCTTCTGAGTTTATTGGTGGGATGGGTCATGAAACTGACTGCATGGCTTTAGAGGATTCTGAGCAGCTCCATGCTCAGAACTTCTCGGTTGAATTTGGGATTGCTTTTCTCTTACAGCCTGCAGCTCCGCCCTCGTGTTTGATACAGTCTGTAAAAAATACCATGCCCCCTGCCCATCGGAATACAGAGCGAGGTGGAATATTAGCCACCGAGAGAAGGGGGAGGTTTTGAAGTGTCAGTCCTGTTGTAAAGTTTTACGGGGAGCTCTTAAGTGATCCAAGTATTTGGAGAGAGGAAGAAAAAGGGAAACTTAAATCAAAGTGGACGTGGGGTGGATTAAAAATGAAAACCTTTGTGGCTCCCTGGGGAGGGGAATATTGATTTCCCTGGCGCTGCCCAGCTCTGGCTGCCGTTGACCTGCCTGAGTCAATAATGGTTATTTATCCTAGCCGCCATTCTCCGAAACCAGGCGAGTCTTCTGGGAACAGGAGTCCCAAGGAATAAAGGGGAGAGAAGACAGTAAGATGCCGGGAGGAAACGAGGATGGGAGAGGGTTAGGCACAAGGACAATAATGATAATCGTCAATCTAATATAATAATGCCTGCCACATTTGAGAGAGTCGCGCATTCCCCAGCCGGTGTCTTTCTTACACCAAACTCTACAGCTTTGTGCCTCCTCTATATTAAGTGATGTGTTGTTGCTCCTATTATTATCTCCATTCTATTCCGAGGATCTGGAGTAAGATCGATCTCTACCCCTGCCCTACAGACAAAAGTCTGCGTAAGCCCCTGGGTCAGGCCTCGGGGGTTTCTCCTCAGCAAGTGACCCTGAGCAGGAGGATCCAAATGAACTCGTGGAAACAGGTTTGTGAAGAAGGGTTGCTAACGACGGGGCATCCTGCTGGTTCCTCAAACCGAGGGAGCCCTAGTTAGCACGCGTGGGTGGCTGGCGGACACAGCCAAACTGGCTGCTAATGAGGGTCACTGCAGGGGTTCATGGGTATGTGGTGGGACGTGTTGTGGGGGCTTAAATGTTGCCAGGAACCCAACCTGGAGGTGTTTTCTCCAGACAGGATTCTGAATGCATCGGCAGTGGCACAGGGCTACTGCCGGAGGCAAAGGCAGAGCTGAGGAAGAAATGGCAACTGTGAATGTCTTTTCGGGCTCAGTTAAGACTCTTCCTATGCAAACAACTGTGTGCCCCGGGGAATCTCGCAGTTGTCGGACTACAGCCGGCAGAATCTGGCCCTTTACACTAATTACCTTCTTGTGGTGAGAAGGGGAATTTCCGAAAGGGCCACCATTGGGGAGACCTTCTTCGGTATACGAAAGTGCCCTGTGCCCTGAGAAAGATGGGAATAGGATGAAGCTCTGTGCTTTCTGCCTGCCCTAGTTCCCTAAGTCTCATCAGAGAGGGGCCCGTTCCTGCTTTATTTACTTCAGTGGGAGTTCTGGGTGCGCAGCTATGCGGGTGCAATACTTTGCACTGAATATAAACACTCTCCAGTGCGGCACCTTGTCTGTTTTCAAGGAGCCTGCTATGTAAATCTCCGCTCCTGGGAACTCCCAGTTACCTTTGGTTAACACTTCAGTCCTGTTTATATGTGTGTTGGGACACGTCCGGGGCAGTTTCCCTCCCTTCTGCAATTACATGGAGGCTGCCTAGTAAACATTCTTTTACCTTGGCAGCCCCACAGTACGATTAGGGGCCAGGATTGGAATCAGACCTATTTTCCGTGGGGGGTGCATGTGTGTGAGAGTGTACGTGGGAGGGATTGTTTTCTCTACAGCTGTGCAACACCAGAAAGGAAATTACCTCTGAAAACAAAAGCCTTTCCCAGAAGTAATTTGTATTAAGAGAATACAGGGTTGCTGTAGGCTGCATATTTGTCCTTTTCTTCCTTTAGCGCAAAGCAGTGATAGCGCAGGGGCTGCGGCTGGGAGAAAGGACTTCTCTCTGTACTCCAGCGGCTGGATCTCTCTAGCCTTGCTCAGGCGAAACGCCCACAGAAGTCAGTGGGACTTTCCCTGTGTAAAGTACTGAGGGACTAGAATCCCCAGGAGATAATTCCAGATGCTGTTAGTCTTCACCGTGGGCAGACTGTGCCTCTAGACATAAAGCCAGGGGAGTCCTACCAAATATTTCTCTCTTTAGAAACAGCTGCTGTGTGTTTGTGGCTCGACATAACGAGCCAGGTTATGATCCCACTTATGCTGGTGTAAATCCGGTGTAACTCCACTTAAGTCAATATACGTATTGATTTACACCAGGGTAAGAGACTTGCGTCTGATGAAGTGGGCATTCACCCACGAAAGCTTATGTTCCAATACTTCTGTTAGTCTTAAAGGTGCCACAGGACCCTCTGTTGCTTTTTACAGATTCAGACTAACACGGCTACCCCTCTGATACTAGACAACAGACTGTGGCCTGATTCCAGTACAGCTTCATGTAGCACTGGGACAACCAGCGAATCTATTCTTGTAAAACAGAAAGAATGGGACAGAATGGATTATTATAGGCGCCTACTCTACTTTGCTAGAGTTCAGTGGAACTCTTCCAAGAGGTATGTCTTGAACTCAGCACTTTGATTTATTTCAGGATTGAAATGCACAGTTCCTTTACAGCCTTTATTAGTTCTTTAGGTGTCCTCAGTGGGCCAAATTCTGCTCCGCACCAAAAAACCTTCACACCGTCCCCACTGAATTCATTAGTGCTGCACATAACTGAGAGCAGAATTTTAGTGGGCAACTTCAGGCCTGATGTTAGTGGGTGGAAATCTATGGACATCTCTGGGTGAAATTCAGTGGTTTGCTACATTCGCCTCTGCTTGTAGGCTGCTCCTGTTTTGCTCACCTACTGAATGCCAGCTTATGCTGCGTAATTTATGCCACCTTTCGAAAGCCCCCAGTGAATGAATTTTATCTTTGTAACCGGATTATACCAAGAGTCTAAAACACCCACATACACATCTTTAACCTTTTTTATTCCCGGTGCGTGTGCACAGCATACATCAAACAGAGCTAAATTTAGTAACAGAGCTTTGCTATGGCAAATAAGGGTTGGCTATAGAGACAAACAGAGGTTTCCATTTATTTTGCCTGTGTAATACCTCCTGTAAACCTTCACACAGGGCTAAGCCATGATGTGACATGCTTGGGGAATTACATTTCTGCAAGATCCTCTCGGGTTTGAGATCTGTACCCATAATACAAATCGAACATCCGAATCCAGTGTATTTCCTCCGTACAGAAACCAAATCAGTCAACGTCAAGAAATCAGCTACTTACCCCAGGAGCTGAGCAGCGAGGAAGCAAGGCTGCTAAGGGCTACAGAATACAAGCCAGAAGGAGAGCAGCCGATGCAGCGGCTTATCCCAAACGTCTCGGAGCTTTTTGGGCACGCTCCAGCCTTTGGGCGATTAGCTCGGAGCCCACATTTTCGCTCTACAATAAGACACCCTATTAGCGCCACACGCCTTCCTGTTCAGTTAGAAGCTCCCTGGCACAGAGGCTTTTAATGCGAGGCAAAGACTGTTCCAGAGATAGGTGGTTGTTTTACTGGAGATAGCATAAACCCGTGCAGCAGATTTATCAGACACCGATCTGTAACATAACATCTAAACTGATTCATCCTTTGAGCAAAACGGATTCATTTGTCTGCTTAAATTTACTTGCCCTCGTTTTTGATTTTTTTAAAGTTGTTCATCCAATGGAATCTGAATAAGGAGGTTTTAGTGTAAATCGTTAAAGAAATATGCAAGTTCCTATAGCACCTATTTCTACATCCTCGGAAACTACAGCGGGGAATTTTAAAACATAAATATTTTTCTATGTATCCAGAAAGCTAGCTTTCTTTCTTTCTTTCTTTCTTTCTTTCTTTCTTTCTTTCTTTCTTTCTTTCTTTCTTTCTTTCTTTCTTTCTTTCTTTCTTTCTTTCTTTCCAGCAATGAGCTAAATGTACCTTTATTTGCACATGGTTTCTGCTGGTTTTTAAGAACATAAAAAGATAAAATACAACATAACGGCAGCGCTGCCAGGTAGAGGTGAATGTTAAAATCCCTGAATACACTTTGCAACAGAAGAGTTACGCACTTTCCCGATAGTTTAATGCAGCAAAGAAAGCAGTACTGAGATGGGAAATCTTCCAGTGGTATATGTGATCGCTTTTCAGTGACAAATGTCCCTGACTGTGCCTTTAGCCATCTAACGCGTGTCTATGAGACATACTCATGGTACACTGTAATCAGAAGCTCCACATTATCCTTATAGCAGAGAGTGATTACAAAATATCCAGGTTTCCGATATATAGTCGGAATTCATTCAAGCAAGGAAAAATACTGTAGTTCCTTCTTGCCTCTGTCAAAATTTCTGCATCATAGTTAAATACAGTCCTCAGTTTGATTGCTAGAGAAATGGAAACAAACGACAGACCGATCAGTTTGTAACGCTAGAGCTGAGGTAGTGGCCACGCTATTCTGACATAAGGACATTGTGCAAGGGCTTATTTTGGATGTCTTGGCCCAGTCGAGAACACATCACAGAGAAGCACGAAGTTTGACTTCATTTATTGAGCACATTAATTGTGTTACTGTGTTTTCCTGGGATGTCCAAGTGACCCGATCTTGCAGCCCATAAAGACAGAATTTCGATGCCAGTAAAGGCTGCAGGATCCGGCCCAGAAGCAAGAATGCGGGTTTTTCAAACGAACTGTCTCTCGAGAAAGCAGCGAAAGCACTGATTGAATTAAACCAACCTCGAGCGGGCTTGGTGCTTGAAAACCCTGCACAGATTTACCCTGCTAGATGTTGACACGCAGCCTGCCCGTGTGTGTAAATGCAAACGACCGGGGATCTCCGAGCTGTGCTGTGACAGTGTTTTGCACTAGGCTGTGTCACATTATTCTCAACAGACACGGTACATTTTTATAACAGAAAACTGGACTCGGTAAATAGCAGCCTTGTGGGAGGTGAGGCGATACATTGGGTTAAAGACATTTTCTAAGTGATAATCGTGAAATGTGATGCCGCATATATCTGCTGTTTCATACAATCTATTTAGCGAAAGCAGAGCTGATAGTTATAATCCGAAGTTGGTCAGTCAAGTACGGATAGGTCAGACAATTCTGAGCAGGTGGCAATACAGTTATTACCCGCACTTGCATTTAAATATGTTCTGCTTAGACCCACCGTGTGCCATTCAATATCTTTGGAAGGGTGGGAGTTACAATAACGTTACAAATAGATGGTTTACAAATTCCAGGAGATAAGAACATTCTGCTAAAATGTCAAGTGCAATTAAAATGAGTTAAAATGTTACTCACTAGGGCAACAGTTTCTACATGCAGACCTGTGTAGTTCGAAAGAGTGTCTCTTTCAGAGCAACAGAAGTTAGTGCAATAAAAGATTTTTCCTCACCCACCTGCCTCCCTACATTTAAAAGACAGTTTCCTAAATTTATATCCAGACAATTCACCGCAGATTTGTCGAATACAATCTCTAAATTGGAGATTAGCAACAGGAATTACATTTGTTAGCAAACTGCGTTATTTGAGCAATCTCATCTATATTTAATCTTTCTCTTTGGGTAAAAACACCTTACATCTTTTGTTAATATCTGAGTCCCTTACTGTCCACATACTTTTTTTTTATTTGTTTGCATGTTGGCTATTTCATGTTGAATCAGCACGTATGACCTTTACAACACAACTCTTGTCTTGTTTTCAACTCTTTTATCAGGAGATTCAACTTGAAAACGGTTATCATTTAGCAGGAAAACAAACAAAAGCACATTTTTGTAAGCAAAACGTTAATCATTGGAAGAATTGCACCAATTTCACCATGACAGTGTGTGATTAATCCTCTCGGTCAGGTACTTATATTTTTAGTCATTAGGTTCGTTGTCCTTTGATATTCAGAACTCTTTCTAGCCTAATAGGATATTGATCTTGCTGGATAGTGTACTTTGACTCCTTAAACAACACTCACTTTTAAAGATTGCAAACGGTGTATAGTATTCCCAGCCAGTCCAACCCAACTACCTGACAAGGAAGTTTTGGGGATTTTTCATTATTTCACTTGGCAAGAAGGTGGTATCATGGAGACTGCATGATCTCCCAGCAACAGGCGTCCCTCGTGGTGAAAATACAATCATACACTTTCAAATGAGTGACAAATCTGTCCAGTTTTCAGCACAACAGGACACCAGATTCTGTTTATACACGGCGCACCCCCTCTTTATCTATGGAAGGGGAAAACACTCTACAGCTCTGGGAGTGCAGAACTCCAACGGGGTCCTCCTAGCCGGCTGCTTTACATGCTCCCCAGGCCAGTTATTCTGGACACTCGGTTTTATTTTCTTGAACCACAGTTTTACTCTGTTTTTGGAACATGCACGTTCCCTAGCAGCCAACCGGTTTGTTCTGTGCCTGTATGCATTGATTTTATGAGCTGGCAAGCCAGCAAACGCAGGAACAATTTATCACTTCTAATAACAGTTTTATAACAAAACTGAACGAGGAAGCAAAGTACGGCTCATAGGTCCGATTCTCCCATCCATAAGGTACCACTCCACCTAAGCCCCTTGTTATTCCAGGTACGCAGAACCTGTTTTTGAATTATTACAGTATTTAAGGAAGAGTTCGTGTCTGGCAATAGCAGCAGCTCTTGGGAAGTCCATGGATGTCTTCGAGCTTTGGGCAGGGTGGCAGGAATTCCCGATGGGTATCTGTTTCCTGGATGTACATTAACTATTGATTCTGGTCTCACTCACACCAGTTTTACTCTGGTGTAATCCATTGATTTGGGCGGAATTACTCCCGATTTACAAACTGGTGTAGAGTCAAGTCCTTAATGAATAAACACCAGCTGTATATATAATGGCAAGTGGGGCATCTTTATTTTTCAGCTGATGTAGTAAGTTGTTATGTTTTATATTAGAAATGCCTTTGTCCTGAATCTGTCTGGGCAGATTTCCCCGCTAAATCTTAGTGCACATAATTAAGGTCTCTCTTAAACATTCATTACATCCCCTTTTAGTCTAGAGATGGCAGAGGAGACCTTCATGGTTCCTCCTTCTCTTATTGAACACACTGGTAAAAAGGACCTTGTCTCCTAGTCTGGACAGGACTGTAGAGATTTTCCGTACAGGTCTGACATTAAGAACGTTGATCGGTCAGTGGGGAGAAGCTCGTACCGCTGTGTGTATTTTATAATTGTCTCGGGCTGTCACTTCAGCACCTTCCATGAGCACTCATTTAAAGGGTTAGGCGTTAGGGTTTGTCTAGACTAGGATAACTGGATTTTTCAGGGAGATAGCTGATATCTGTTAGGTAAGATTTTGTAGAATACAACTGTCCTACTTACACAGGGTTTTAAAATGTGCTAGTGAAACCATGTTAGCTAACACATTTCTAAAACCCACCGTTTATCCCATTCTAGACATTCTGTTCGAGTTCTCCTCCGGAGGAACATCCACACTTGATTACAAGCGCTTTAGAATAGGTCAGATTTTTCCCCTACGCCATATGACAGTATTCTAAACGATCAGAAAAACTTTGTGTAGTTACTGGGCTGAGGAAAATAGGTTAAAAACAAACAAACCACCCACCTCTTCCCCTTTGCTTACACCAGTCTGCCACTTCCTTTTTTATGCAAGAGGTGCAAGGCTTCTAGCCCAACCAACAGGGCTCCAATTTTAGCACAGGTCTCCTCAGACAAGAAGCAGTTGGGACAGGTGTGATTAGTAATAGTCTTTATTACCAGGTCTCTTAGGGAAAAAATAATAAGGTTAGACAAACCACTGGCAAGTCCCATCTTTCTCCTGGGTATTGAAAGTCTGACAGGCAACAGAGAAGCGCTACTCTCTCGTGCCCAGGGCTTGAGGCAGGATGCAGGGAGGTTGTCTAGGGGTCTCCACAAGCCTTGCTTGCTGTAGGGCGGAACTGAACTGGGCTTCATACAAAGCACTGTTAGAACGATTTGGAGGAAGAATCGTGAACATGTTACTCTATTGGCCAAAGCCACACCCAGCAGGTAGACGGAATCGGTTGCCAAGGAAGCTGACCCTGCAGTCGTAGCAGTGAGCAGCAGCTCTGCTGTCTCCTTGGACTGGGGGAAGGGTGCTATCCCCAACAGAGCACTTCAGAGCCCAGCTCGGTTATTCAGCATTGGCCCAAGTCGTGCAGCGCAGCAAATAATAGGTTTGTGAAGGACTCCTCTGTCCGGACAAACATCAATAGAAAGAAACGTGATAAATGTTCTAACGGGAGCGAAAGACACTTTATAATATTACCTTGGAGCAACAGGGACAGATGCTCTCTTTGGGCCTGATTTGAGCACTCTTACACGTGCTGAGTAGCACCTTTCGCTGTGAGCCATCCCATTGAAGACAAGTATCAAAGGGGTAGACGTGTAAGTCTGGATCTGTAAAAGCAGCGAAGAGTCCTGTGGCACCTTATAGACTAACAGACGTATTGGAGCATGAGCTTTCGTGGGTGACATGCATCCGACGAAATGGGTAGTCACCCACGAAAGCTCATGCTCCAATACGTCTGTTAGTCTATAAGGTGCCACAGGACTCTGTTGCTGCTATTGAAGACAAGGTTACTCACCAGGAGAAAGGGTGGCAGACTACGGCGCTTTGAAATGAGGACACTGTTTTCCGTACTAAGAAGTTATAATAGTCAGACTTCATCGAGGTCTTTAAGAACGATTCAGCCTAGATTCACCCTAGATTGGTGCTTACATTTTAGGCTGAGCAGGTCCGGACACCTTAATGAGGTTTGTTTAATAGGGTGGGTGGACAGCCCTTTCTGAAAATCAGTCTCATCCTGGTTACTCTAGCGGGGCATCAAAGAATTGAGGCACCTTAGCTCACTAGTCACTTCTGTCAAATGCTTTATCAAGGTCACAATTCCTACAAATACCCAGTACATTGTTCACAGCTCCCTCCCATACCATAAAAAGACAACACACAGGCACAACCCAAACACCGCAACAGCTAAAGGAAAGACACGTGTCAGGTTCTGCCACTCTTACTAATAGTGAGTGGTACCTTCCTTTACCAACGGTCCACTGAAACCAATAGGACTATCTGAGAGGTAAGGGATTGCTGGCTATCAGTAAAGATGGTGGCAGAATCTAGTCCGGGGAACGTAAAACTGCCTCAGCAGCAAGGCCTATGCTCTCATATCAGGAATCACAGCAGCTCTGACAACTCTTCTTGATGGATCTTACTAGTCAAATCGTTCTCTCTCCAACCCTGTCTGCAGAGCTAAGCCGAGACCCCTCGAATGTAGCACAGTTTTGCAAATGATGTATAACATGGAGCACGAGGAAACAATCAAAATACCGGTCAGCCTGATAGGCAGTGCTCTCAGCACTCATGTGTGATTACTTGGGCGATACTTAGATTTTTATTATTCTTTATACCTGTTTCCCCTGCACAGGCAACAGATCTATGGGAGAGGGAACTGGATTCGATTCTTACTTTTACTATGTAGGCAGCAGAATTGTTAATCAAATTCCAGTGGCAGGACCACATTATGCATGTCATCAATTGGGCCTGTGCAACACCAATTTCTTCAAATTCTTCCCTAGGTTACACCTGTTTGGGCCTGAGACTGACGTCATTTGTACAGTGTAAGTGCGGAACGTACTATAATTGCATTGACTTTACTCTTGATTCTCACCCGTATGAGATAAAAATCAGGCCCAAGAGAGAAGCAAACGGGAACTAAAGGAATACAGTGGGATAGTACAAAAGGGACAGACTTCAGCCTAACTTTCAGACTCCAACTTTACTTTGCAATGTTCTTTTAACCACAAATTGGCTAATTTTCTAAAAAAATAAATGCCACCAATTTTCTTCATCCACAGACTTTGAAACAAATGTCCTTGATACACAGGGGATTCATGCACCTAACACCTCCTTTTGCAATGAGACTAGAACTCTTTTGAATTTAATATATATCAATATAGAAATGTTTAGATACAAGTTTGTTTATTTAGAAATAGTAATGGCTTCCATTGCTTCAACAAATGGATGCTTTACATCACCACTGCACACTCCAAAGTGAGATTACTACATAATAATGTAGCCTAATTTACATTGGTTGTTGACTAACTACACTGTTTTTCTGCAATTTATTTGAATAATATTTTGCCTTCAGCTGTACAGACCCTTTATAAATTGCATGATTCATTAGCACAGTCTTGACTGATCTTATTTCCTATAAATGTAATAAATATTTCTTGCACCGCAAACCCAATCATATTTTAAAATGTAAAGTATTAAACTTATATGTCAATTGCACCAAGACAAATGTAATTATAGGATAAATAGTGATGTTAAACGTAGTGAAGCAAAGTTTTATTTTTCCTTAGTTGCTTATGGCATCTGCATTACTGCATACTTTCCATTATTTGCAAATTACACCAGACTAATTGAATAAATGCTTTAAAATGGATCCTGAGTGCTGATTTAGAAGCACACTGGAAGTGGTTTCTTAGACAACAGCTGCCCACATATTGATCTGATAGTAGGTAGGTGGACGGGGTAAAACGATTATGTTGATGTACGGAGCTGTTGATTGTTTAATTGAAGGTAAAATTTTTAGCTTCACTAGTCAATTACTTGATCTCATTAAGTCCTTAAAAATCACTAACATACCATTCTGACTGAAGTAACTGCACCTTGTTACTATATTGTCTAAGGCATTAGGAAAATCATCTTGCTAATGGTGATTAACAAGTGTAAACAATGATATTTTTAGCATCCGAATTAGCTTTCTCTGTGTGAGAGATATCAGGCATTTAAAGACAAAAAGTGCTATGAAATGTCAACTACTGAGTTTATGTATCTTTTAATTGTAGGATTTGATTATATCCGCACAATTAGTGTACATAGTAGTAAAAGCGGGGGCGGGGGCGGGGGCGAGAGGTACTATTTCCTGGATTTCCCCCCTTGCAATAAATGTAAGCAGAAAATATGGTGGAGTTGTTTCAAATGTATATCTAAACAACAACTGCCAACGATACAGTACAGAACATATCTGTTGCTTTGGAAGAATAAAAATCAATTAATGCAGCCTTGGTACCCAAAAGGGAGGACACAAAAAAGAGCCCGAGAGCTATGATAACAATGTGTGACAGTATGAAGGTGCAGGGCAGTAGTGATTCACAGGGTAACAGAAATCTCTGGTGGCGAGGAAGCCTAATACAATATGAGGTTTCATTAATTAGGGAGTAATTGGTGCAAGACCATATATAACCCTATACCTCAGACCTTGATTTACTTAACTTAGGTTAATATCAGAGCCTCGTTTACAATTTAGGAGTTCCTGGCTCCTACTCTCATTCAAAATGAACTGAGTACTCAGCCTGTCTTCTTTTAATGTTTCCTGTAAAAAGCATTCAGTTATTAGAGAGAGTGCAGAGGCTGGGTACTAGGCTTATGTGTGGAAATGAGCTTCCCACCCCGTCAAGTGATGGAATTTGAGCTGAATTTGCTTATCTTTAGAGAAGCAATCGACATGTGATCTGAACGTGGTTTGATGAACTCGTAAACGGATCTAGCTAAAGACTTGTTCGCTGCTCAGGGTAAAGACACATCACGAGCTCATGAATTAAATGAAAGGCTAGCTAGATTAGGAAGTGTTTTTTCTCACAAGGGGCTAACAATGGATAGAACAGGCTGCCAAACCAGGTAGTTAAGGTGAGTAGCATTAAAAAACTTAAGGCTGCAATAGATAATTTTTTGGAAACATGCAAAATAATTATATGTGCTGAGAGTTAGAGGCAGCTGCTTCAAAGCAGGAGAAAATGGACCTTTTCTTCCACCAATGTTATATATTTCTCTTTCTCTCCTTCATGCGGTTACAGTCATGGTCAATGCTGACAGAAAATCAACACCTTGGATAGCTTCAGAAAGCCATTTTTGGGTAAGTAGTTGGAGGCAACACCTAAACCGTATGTTTTCAGAACTAGGCAGGCTGGGTTACCAGATTAGCCAGGAGTATATTGAGTAATCAAAGATATTAGGGACCTGATTCTGCTCTCACGTACACGAATGTAAATCAGGAGTAGCTCCATCCACTTCCATGGAGTTACACTAGCATAAAATTGATGTGAGCAGAATCAGGCTCCAAGTTTTTTGGTTGGGATTTTTAAAGTAATCTGAGTTCCCAGATCCAACTTGAAATTCCTTTAAACATTTCACCTTTTGACTTCAGCTGGTCTCTAACAGATAACAAGGCACACCATTTTAGAAAACTTTCTAAAAATGTCAGAAATGTAAATTAATTTTGCATAGGGACATGCAGTGGTGTTAGCTTGCAATTTTATGTGATGAAGATGACCTAGAGCTCAGTATCAAAAGTTTCCCTTGGCATAAAGATGAACCATTTTTGAAGAATCTCTCCAAAGTATGAGGCAAATCCAGGTTTCCCTTCCATAACAGGTGTGAGGGCTTTCTTGTTCCAAGGGTATGGTGTTCTTCAGCCACTAGAAAATGCTCACTCTATCTATATTGGATTTTACCTATGTCCTTCTTTCATAAGGTAAATTATTTTCCAAACTTAGATTGTTTTTAAATCCTCCCTTATGATTTTATTACCATAAAACTAGTGATTTGTGACCTTTTCAGTAGTTTCTTTCTTTGGGTATAGAATAATTCCCTCTTCTTAGCATGTAGAGATTATGAACAATTAAATGGATCCTTTGTTTGATAAATGGTAATTCCAACAGAAGAAACCACAGCCTCTCAGCCAACAGAAGTGAAAGAACCTGAGCCATATTTTGTCAACATGAAGGTCACAACACCAGGGGATCAATAGCAAATCCAGACCATTCCCCCTTTCTTTATGGTTAGCTGTTGGAGGTTGGGAGGGTACCAAAACTTTTTTTTCTGTTGTTACATCAGGTCACGATTTGATAAAAGTTGAGAATCGCTTCCGTGAGCAAGCAGACAGTAGTGACTTAGTATTTTCCCCACAGTTGATTATAAAAGCTACTTATTTTCTTTCCATTTTGACAGGGCATTCCCATTTTTGGGGTGAGGAAGGGAATGTCTCAATCCTGCAACACCTTATTTCTACTTCTGCAAGTGGGCAGAAACTGTAAGAGCTGAACAGATATGTAGAGCTACTCCGCTGATTCACTTTGGTAGTGAGACTAGGTGGATCTCATTCTGATGACAATCATATGGTCACCAACCTGTCCTGCCAATTTGGTGCTGAAAACAGTTTAGCTGCTCATATAAATGGGACACAACATTTGCAGCACTGCTACAGAAAGCATGATAGAGCCTTCCATCATATTCTGGAATGATACAGAAATTGGTTGTGTCTTTTTTAATAGTTAATCCCTTTTCATCATTGATTCAGGGGGACTTATTGCTGATAACTATTGTCAACAAAGGATACTTTCCTAGTATAATAGGGAGGCTGTAAATCCATTTCAGCAGCAGAGATAAGAGGGCTGAAAGTTCTCCTGTGAAGGGAGAGCTAGGCTGTAAGAAAATAAGTCTTACAAGGAGATGTTCTGGGAAAAGTCAGCTCAGGAGAGAGTCTATGACTAAGTATAGTTGAACTGTTTTGAAGTATGGCCTTGCTTAAGGTTTCTGGGGTTTTGCAATAAGATAATGAGGAAACTGAATAAAAACAACTACCAGGCAAGGGAGTAAGTGGTAGAAGAGCTTAGCTTGTTGTATTTGTTGTTATAGAGTGCAGCACCCTCCCACTTACAGCACTGAACATTAGAGGCACTGAGGCAGCTTTTTCTCTGCTGTTGGTAAATACCTTTTAAAGTATCTGGCTGTCATCAAAGCTTGTACAACTATCTTAAGTGTCAAATAACTCTAGATCTCTGAAGGACATATGCTTATACATGGTTATGTACTTAGGAGAGTCACTTGCTGAATACAATATAAAAAAATCACAGTGTAGTTCTTCTGAATATAAAAAATATTAAATTTTAAATGGTAAAGAGTTCCATGTTTTACAGACTCTAGTTTTGTTTTCCTTTTTTGTGCGTGTGTTTTTACATATTTCTTTTCAATGGTACAACTGTGACAATTCAAATCTTATTTATTCTGAGAGTTATGAAACTGCATCCATTCTATATTCTGAGTGTATGCAAAATATAGATCTACAGGATAACAGACTTAACACGCTGACACCTGTCAACCTAGACAGTTTCCTTCCCTAAACAGTAACCCTTTATATTTCTTAATACTCCATGGCCTGGGAGTCAGCAAATATGGGCTCTGTTAGATTAACTAAGAACATAAGACTGGCCATACTGGGTCAGACCAATGGTCCATCTAGCCCAGTATCCTGTCTTCTTACAGTGACTGGTGCCAGATGCTTCAGAGGGAGTGAACTGAACAGGACAATTTATCCAGTGATCCATCCCCTGTGGTCCAGTCCCAGCTTGTAGCAGTCAGAGGTTTAGGGACACACAGACAACAGGGTTGCATCCCTGACCATCTTGGCTAATAGCCATTTGGGAGTTGAATTCCAGAGTCATGGGCCCAGGAGTTCAGATTTTAGAACTATTAGAAGAATTTCTCAGCCATCATGGTAATACACAGGAGGAAAATGGTCACTTTAGGCCCAATTCTGTGAGCTGTTGAACACAATTCAGAAGTCATTGACTCCCAAATGGGGAGGAAAGGGCACATAGGACCTTGCAGGATAGGGCCCTTAGACAGTCACAATCCAAATGACCCGCACCTTGTATTGTACTTAAAAACAAATAAAAAGATATTATACCTGTCTCTGAAGTAAATACTATGTTCTGTATGTCTGGCTTTTCTAAGTAACTGGCAGCTGCATTCTGGGTTAGATGGAGTTTCAGAAGTAGCTCATAGGGAGCACATTGCAGCAGTCCAATTTGGAATGCCCAAAGGCATGCAAAATTGTGGTGATGTGATTGGAAATTGCACTTGAGACTAGGCTTGTACCTATTGCCAATCAGACCGCATTGGTAGCTGAGAAAACTCAGTTCAGTGGGTCTCGTTCTTTTCTCACTTACACTGATGTAATTCAGGAATAACTCAATTGAAGTCAGTGTCACACCAGTTTTAGTGAGAAGGGAATCAGGCTCAGTGTCCTTTAAGACTGATGCACATACACTAGTCACAATGATTTTCTTACTGGGCTAGCAATGTGAAAAAACAGCAGCTATACAAATACTCATTATCCTCTTTCCTCCAGTGAAAAAAGAAGGGGAGGGGATGGAGAGTGAGAGCTAGAGAAGGGTGAGAACTCAAGGACCAAAAATCCTGGGATCTCTGCATTTCTTTATCTATGCATTTTTCTTTATCCTTTAAGAGAAGGATTCTTTGGTGATATTCCCAGGGCTTTATCTCACACTCTGTTTCTAAATGGGCAATCTGAATCAGAATCAGAAACTACCCACTCCACAATTCTGTTAATGCTAAAAGTGCAATTTCTTCACACTTATGAAAATCTATCTATCTATCTATCTATCTATTATATAGTGCTGGGAACACCTAGAAAAGTATGTTGTAATATCGTAGCGTAACCTCCTCACTTATTATGTAAGTATCTTATTCCTTAATGGATAACTTTTTAAATGAATTTTTTCCCTATTATTACTTACAATTATTAAGCTATTTAACAACCATATTGGATGATGCTCCTGCCAATATCGGCTGTGATTCTATTAGTATATCACCTTTTAACTCTTAATGATAAATTAAATTGCTGATGTGCTTTCTTACAATGCCTAACTGTAGCTCTAGAAGACTATTTATCTAAGCAATCAGGGAAGTTAACTGTTCACTGGCAGGGTAAGTGTCTGCAAATAGTCTCTGCAATAACATATTAGCAGCCACTGCAAATGGAGAAATATGAATTAAGCATATAGATCTTGCTCCTGTCCCCTCCCCCTTATTTTTGCATGTTTGCTGATACATTTGTAATGTCAGAAATGGCTCTGAATGTTGAGCATTAGATGTGGGAACTGGAGCATAAAATAATGTCTCTGTTTTAGCCTTTTTAATCAAGAGGAAATGCTCCAATGTTGGATATAGATTTAATGCAAAACTAAATATTTGACCTTATGTTTTTTATGTCAGTAAATTAGCCAGTATTTATCAGAGTTTTCAAAACTGGGGGGTTTAATGCCTCATTTGACATGATTTTGTCACTCCCAGACAGAAAGCTGATTAACCATCCATTTATGCCATTATTGCTGCTGCTTGTAGCACTATACGAGGCTAATGAAGGGTCAGTTGCCATTTCCTTATAAATCTTGGTTTTAGTCATTTATAACTCATCAATTTTAATGCCCCGTTGGCTGTAACATGGTAGACAAGTTTCAGACCAAAAATAAGATTTTGTTAGTCCAAAAATAGCTTAAATTGACCAAGTCACTTTTAATTGAGTGGCCAAAAAATATGTTAATATTGTATTATGGCTTACAAAGTAGTCAAAGCTGTGTTTAAAGGTACAGCTCAATAAACTCCTGTTTTCAAAATCTCACAACTTTCTTCAAAAAACCTCCTTTTAAACTGACTTTTCTGAGCATTTGGAAACAGGCAGGAATCCCTTCTGGGAAGTTTTAGTTAAGAAAGCAGAAAAAAAATACACTTTCCCTTCAAAACTGCACAGTTGTGTAAAGGCTAGGAAAGATTAGATTTTTATTGGTAAATGTCAGTAAAGTCCATTTCACCCCAAGAAAAAATATCTTCATTGATAAGTAATAAAAATTTATAGATAGGCAAAGTAAGAAAAATGCTGTTGAAGAACTTACTAGAGTTTGATTTAAGGATATTTACTTTGTATATTTTGACTTGTGATGTTGACAATTTGATTTGTTAAAAAAACTTTAGATTTTTTTTGAATCTCGATGCCTACAGTTGTTCAATAATTACTGTCTGTCCCCCTCATAATTTCCCACAACTGTGAAAATGTAAATGGATAAAAACAAAAAAAGCTTAAAAATAAACATCGATATCTGTCAAAATGATATACAAAATTAAATTCTGCCAAGCCTAGATATAGAGGGGAATTCTGTGGCTAGTGTTATGCAAGAGGTCAGCTCTTCTGGCCTTAAAATCTATTAATCTATGACTATATGGTCTACTGTGTGAGATGGATCTTTTTCTACACTGTGAGAGAAGGAGAAATGTTCTATTCATACTTTGCTGTGTTGAACAGTGTGATAGATTGATGCTGGACCCAAATCTGCTTGTATCACTCACACCAATAGTTCTGATTTCTATTATTTCTCCCACTGTTTCCCATAGGAAGATGCTTTATGTTCACAAGGATATCAATGGACGTGTTTAAAAAAATACATTTTTATATTCTATCAAACACTTGACCCAGCACTGGGATGTGAAAAAGCTGGATTCAGTCAGACAGCAGTGGAATATTTTGCAAGTTTTGACATACACTATGATGGCAGTGCAAGTACAAATGGAATGTGGAGGAAAACTTTTGTAAAACCTTTGATGTGGTTTAACAGAGGTTTAATTTTTAAAGGATGTAACATTTTAAATCCATTTTTAAACACATTTATAAAGCTTCTAGCATACTAGCAAGCCACCTCTTCCCTGAGTACCTCCCCTCCCCCCAACACACACACCTTTCAGATGACACTAGAAAGTGCCCAGCAGGTCTGGCAGCCTTTGTCTTGGGACCCTGGGCTGTAGATTTACATTTCATACTTCAGAGTGCATGGCATATTACAAGGCATGGGACATCTGAATGCACAAGCATCCTGGCCTTGCAGAAAGGTTGCTGGGACTGTTGTGCCCTTTGGATGCTATCTTAAGAGCAGTGGATATTCTTTTGGGTATTTCCTCTGCCTCCAATCACTGGGCCAAATTTTCTGCTCTCAGGAAATTCTACATTATATTTTCTTCCTCAACAGTAATAACCATATTAAAAGACAAGGGCATAGACCCTATGAGGTTCTGAGCACACTTAACTCATATGTACTTTAATGGAAGTTGAGGTCACTCAAAATTTCATAGGGCATAGCCCCAATTCTTAGCCAGGCAAAACTTCCATTGCAGTCGATAGGAACCTACCCTGGACTGAGGGTCCAATCCTGAGTCCATTTAAGTTAAAATGTTTTCACTGACTTCAGTTGGAGAAGGATCTACATCAGGGATTCTCAAACCTTTCTATTGCATGAGTTCTCTTGTAATAAAGAGCATCTCATGAACCATCTCCCCTCCCAATCACACTCCAATTCATGATCATACATCATTGGTCTAGCAGCCATAGTAATTTCTTGCATGGGAGAAACTGAATTGTGTATGTGTATAATTGCGTGGGAGTTGCTCTTGCGTGGGGCAGAGGAAATTGCCATACACAAAAGCAATCTTTCCTCCAGTTCGTATCCTTGAGTCCCTTGGGGACCACTGCTACCCTGTTTCCCCGAAAATAAGACATCCTCCGAAAATAAGGCCTACTTACAGTTTTGCCTCTCGTTGTAATATAAGGCATCCCCCCGATAATAAGACCTCCCCGATAATAAGGCATCCACCGATAATAAGGCATTTTTCATTTCTGAAAAATAAGACATCCCCTGAAAATAAGAACTAGCGCATCTTTGGGAGCAAAAATTAATATAAGACACTGTCTTATTTTCGGGGAAACAGGGGAGCTAGTACAAGTTAGAACTACTACCTTTGCCATATCTCAGGTCCTAACCTCAGTACAACTCAGCCAAACTCAGTTATTTGGGCTCATCATTTTGAATATTCTTGGCTTTATGCATGTAAAATCTTACCCATAATATTGCATTAATATAGCGATTTGGATTTTAAAAAGTACTGAATTTGATCACTAAGCTAGCATAGTAGTCATTCGGGGCAAGATTTTTAAAGATATTTAGGCACCTAAAGTTGCAGATAGGACCCTAGTGGGATTTTCAAAACTGCTTATGTGCTTAACTGCTACTGCAATCATGACTCACCCTGATGCTTGAAAATCCTATTAGGCACCTATCTGCAGTTTTAGTACCTTTAAAAATCTGGCTCATGGAGCCCAGGTTCCTGTATGATATAATGTAGAAGCCCATAAGAGGACTTGGAAAAATCATGCAGAGACACAGTAAACTTTCTCTTTTACTGACTTATCAATTTAACACAACATAATTGTGTATGGTTAACCAAAATCAACAATTGGTCATTATATTCCTTGGTTGTGTGACTGTTAAAACACATTAACAAGTGACCATCAAAACTCTTGATTACTTTGTTCAGTATGTTTTTAGTCTAAAGCATGTTACACAAAATTGTTCTAATGTAATCTACTTATTTAGCAATAGATTCCAACTAAATGTCTTGAGTTAGCTAAAGAAAAAATCATCCTAAACTAGTGTGGCTAGGTATGTGTACATGAGATTGTAACTGTGGTACATCTGTATTTTGATTTTTTTTTCTTGCAGAATTTTTGGATTAATAATTTTTTTTACTACACTTATTCCTATTCGTACATCAAAAAAATCACCAGTCTCTTCACTGCCTAGATTGAAAGTACTTTAATGCATTAATTATGGACACACTGAACACTTCTTTCATTCATTTTGTATGGCTAATGAAAGACAAACTTGTACCTGAAAATGTCACACCAGAATTAAATAAGCAATATTGCATCAGAACGACATTTAAAAAAATAAAACTCTTTTGTGAAACTTTAGGAAAAAGTGACCAATTCCTAATGCTTTGTTATTTAAATCTACTATATAATCAAGACAAAGACAATGTGTATGCATGTTTTTTAGCTATGCAAGACTGAAACCATGATCATAATCGGGAAAACAACACAAACTTGCTCAGATACAATTACTAGGGTTAATAAATGACTAATACAGAAAATATGAACATTTCAGTCCGTTTTTCTTTGGATTTATTGCAAAACTGACTCAAATAAGTAGCTCAAACTTGCTGCTGCAGTGCATTTAGAAGCAAAGTGTATGAAACCTACTGGGTGGAGGAATGTGCTTCATCTCATTAATCTTTAAGGGGAGCAGTAGACAGGTATTTTATGGTTTCACAGTTCTAGCTGGGTCTGTAACTTTTTTAGCAGACTCTCTATGCTTTGTGCAGGTTTTAATGTTGCACAGGAATGAAGGAAGGAAACTAGTTGCTAGATTGAAAGGACTGTGGGACAAGCACTGTCTTTTTATGCATTTGTACAATGCCAAGAAGGAGGGGCCCTGATTAGGGTGACCAGATGTCCCGATTTTATAGGGACAGTCCTGATTTTGGGGGCTTTTTCTTATATAGGCACCTATTACCCCCTGCCCTGATTTTTCACACTTGCTATCTGGTCACCCTAGCCTGATCAATTAGTGGAGCTCCCATAATACAAATAACACTAATATAATATTACTACATGACACGGTAAATCCATATGCATTGTTGAAACCAATCACAATGTAGCCCTACAGTGCTCATCCCTGTAGCAAAGCAGTCTGCCCCTTTAAGGGCCTATAGAGCCAGGGAGCAGCAAGCCCTGGCCTAAGAAGCCCAGTAGGTGTGGGAATCAGCAGATCCAGCTAAGCAGCAGCTAATGATTGGTTCTGAGTCCCAGCTAGAAGATATAAGTGTGGACCCAGCTCTTTAAGAGAAGGAGGGTCAGGGGAGATAAATGTTTCCTGGCTGGTGGGCCTGCCCAACCTGAAGCTAAGGGAGGACTGTAAACCTTGAGCTACTGTGCCATTGAGGGCCCTGCACTACCAGTCCACACACATATTAGGATTATCACTTTTGTTACTTTCCCTTTTTTTTTTTTTTATGTAATAGAAGAACCTGCCTTGAAGGCTAAAACAGAGTTGGGCAGGATTGACTACCCCAAGCAGTGGATAGACCCACCAGATTACAATCCCCATTTCTTTACCTGATGAGCCCTACTACAAAGAGTGATACTGTTCTACTTTTGCTGTGGTATAAGGTGGTTTTCTCTCTCCTGCTGAATGGGTTAAACAGCTCAGAGCAGAGCTTCAAAGTAAAAAAAAACAGTTATTCTAAGAAATTGTAGTTCTTTTATAGTGTTGGAGAAATTATTAGCCACTAGTTGCCTACCAAAGTTTTCCTCAGCCTTTGCAGACTGAGGATGGAACAAGGCTGTTTTCAACATAGGCAGGTGGCAGCAAATGCATAGGTTGTTGTAGGTGTTTTGAAAGACTCCAGTGGAATGAAGTTCTGCCTTCAGAAGAATGTCAATCAACAGTATAGCTAAATTAAACAGTTAAAAACTCATTGAAAAGCTTTTTCAGCTTTGAGGTTCTCTCTTTTTTTTTTTTTCTTCTTCTCCAGTTTCCTACAAAATTAACTAAGCAGCAGGGACCATGAATTTATACATATGCATAGAGGCCTATAACAGGGTGATTGTAGTGGTTAATGTTCATCTGTAGCATGGAACTAAGAAATTCATAACAGAAAAGATCACTCAAATGGGAGCTGATCCTGCAGCAGCCATTGAAATCAGACCACTTTGCTCTATAAAACATGAAAAAGTAAGCAAGACTTTTAGCTGGGCCTGACCCAGATCCCCTCCCACTCACATTAATAGGACTGCTTGCTTGAGAAAGTTGATCAAGCTGCAGCCCTATGTAGAATTTTCTTTACTAGATTCTGACACACTAGGGAATTCTTTGAAATGTTTCTATAAACATACATGGAGGAACATTTATCCTCTGTTCAAAGATGCTAGTGAGGGCTAAATAATTAATAGATTCACCTGCATTGGTTTGGAAAACCAAATGATCTCCCCCTTTCTCCTTCAATTTACAAAGCCCCCCATAGCAGAGAAATGGGGGTGTGGGTAAGTGCGAGAACTCTAGGGCATTTCCTTTTTTCTTCCATGGTCTTCTGTCTGGTGGAAGAGGGTTGGACTTATCTTTCCTATAACAGACTAGGAGGTCCAGCCACCAAGCCCCACAGATTTCCCCCCAAATCCATGTAGCTCTTAGGGGTTCACGGAGGCACATAACCATCCATGGATGGTTATGCTGTGTATGTGTCCACACTGGCTCTGGGGCATCCTGTGGCTTTCCGTGGTGAAACAGTTGCACTGTTGGGCTTCCCTGACTTGTGGCAGCCCTACATGTTTCCCTGTCTATTAGACAGTATAGATTCACCTATGAAACCTCACTGGGGTCTAAAGGGATGACGTGCTCGCAAAGGTAGGTTCTCTGCCTTTAAAATAAGGACACTAAGTTTTGATGCAATATGGTGTAAAAATCTGATTATATTGGGCTACTTTAGTCAAATTTTGTTGGTTAACAGGATGGGATCTGAAGACATACAAGCAAACATTGCACTGGGCTCCATTAATAAATGAATAAAATGTCAGCAATGTCAAAATAATTCTCCGGCTTTGACATAAACCCAGCAAAAGACAGACATTTAAAGTTAAGGCTTCTCCATCTTTAATTCACCCCATTCTCTGTAGTTATTTTAAAGAATGGGATGTTATATGAATATTGCAACAGCTGCAGCACAGCCAGGTGATTTTAGGATAGTTAAAGAAGAAGCCTCAGGGTAAAAAAAAGACAGCTGTGATTTCAGATCTCTCTCTCTCTCTGCTGTGATGATAGTCTTCATTACATCAGATTCTGTTTATAGAATAAAGCTGTGTCATCTTTATCACGACAGATAAAAATAGCAATCAGAATAGGCAAACCTAGTACAGAAAATACTAATGCAACACAAGACCAATGTTACCCTGACATCCAGTGCTCAGACACTAACCTTTACCAAAGGATGAATGATTTACTGTGGAACTTTGTTGAAACTGGCAGTTTTGCTATGTCCTGGATAATCAATGGGTTGGTTGAGAAAACAGGCCAGTGTAGAAACTGTGCTAGAAATACCAAATGTGTGTACACTTAGAAACTCTAGGACATTTTTACAGTTATCTAATCAGAATGAATTGCAATCATTCAAGCCAAACCTGAACTTTGGCCTGTCTTCAGAAGTGCAAGGACAGTCAGTCCCCTGAGATAGCAAGCACACTAGATATCTGGCCCAGTCCTTCTCTCTTCTTTTACACAGTTAGTCCCATTGAAGTCAATAGGACTGAGTAAAGTGAGCAATTTGGCCTATGCTGACATTCTCCTGAAAGAGTATAGAAGATCAGCTGCTCAGGGCATGGAAAGAAATCATTCTGAGATTTGGTTTAGTGAATATACTTTGTTTTTAACTTTTTTTTTTATTTTCCAAGACAGAATGAAAGGTTTCAACCTAATCACAGCTTATTCACAATTAAATATATAAAACACATCAGTGTAACCCATTTACTGTCACATGCTGCCAACTGCAGAGAGGGCAAAGTGGAAAAGATAGCGCATACTTTTCCCAGGTAAGATCCACAGGGTGGTGGTGGTGGGAGAATGATGTACCTCCCCACATGTCCCTGATCCACCCACTCCCTCTTTCTTTCAGCCCACCCAGTCTTCCTCTTCTGCAGCATTGCCCCTGGGTGCACAGAGAGGGCTCTGATGAGTCTGGTGATGGGCAGTAGTATGGTATGTAACCTATTGCTTAAATCAGCCTCTGTACCAGATGACTGGAGGATAGCTAATGTAAGGCCGATTTTTTTTTTTTTTAAAAAGGCTACAGAGGTGATCCTGGCAATTACAGGCAAGCAAGTCTAACTTGATTACCAGGAAAATTGGTTGAAACTATAGCAAAGACCACAATTATCAGACACAGATGAACACAATATGTTGGGGAACAGTCAACATGGCATTTGTAAAGGGAAATCATGCCTCATCAATTTATTAGAATTCTTTGTGGGGGGTCAACCAACATATAGATAAGGGGGATATAGTGGATACAGTGTACTTGGACTTCCAGATAGACTTTGACAAGGTTCCTCATCAAAGACTCTTAACCAAAGGAAGAAGTTATGGGATAAGAGGGAAGGTCCTCTCATGGATCGGTTATTGGTGAAAAGATAGGAAACAAAGGCTAGGAATAAATGATCAGTTTTTGCAGTGGAGAGAGGTTAATAACAGGGACCCCCAAGGGTCTGGACAGTTCAACATACTCATAAATTACCTGGAAAAAGGGGTAAACAGTGAGATGGCAAAATTTGCAGATGATACAAAACACCTCAACATAGTTAAATCCAAAGCAGACTGTGAAGAGTTACAAAGGGATCCCACAAAACTGGGTGACTGGGCAAGAAAATGGCAGATGAAATTCAATGTTGATAGGTGCCAAGTAATGCACATTAGGAAACATAATCCCAACTTTACATACAAAATGATGGGGTCTAAATTAGCTATTAACACTCAAGAAAGATATCTTGGAATCATCATGGATAGTTCTCTGAAAACATCTGCTCAGTGTGCAGTGGCTGTCAAAAAAGCTAACAATGTTAGGAACCATTAGAAAAGGGATAGGAAATAAGAAAGAAAATAGCATAATACCCCTATATAAATCCATGGTATGCCCACATCTTGAATACTGTACACAGTTTGGTGGTCCCATTAAAAAAATATATATATATTTTAATTGGAAAAAGTACAGAGAATGGCAACAGATGTGATTAGGAGTCTGGAACAGCTTCCATATAAGGAGAGATTAAAAAGACTGGGACTGTTCTGCTTAGAAAGGAGACCAATAAGGGGGGATATGGTAGAGGTCTATAAAATTAGGAATGGTGTTGAGAAAGTGATTAAGGATAGGTCCATCAATGGCTATTGGCCAAGATGCTCTGAGTGTCCCTAAACTGGCTGCCAGAACCTGGGACTGGATGGATCACTGGATAAATTGCCCTGTTCTATTCATTTCCTCCAAAGCACCTGGCATTGGCCAGTTGGAAGACAGGATACTGGGCTAGATGGACTATTGGTCTGACCCAGTAGGGCAGTTCTTATGTTTTTATGTTAAGTTCTAATAGTGCTGTGGAGGTGACTAAATCACCTTTCTCCAGGGAAAAGGCAAATCTGTGCATGGAGGGTGAAAATTCATTTAACCAGTCTGTGCAGACACCAGGAGAGGCACTGAGGGAGCTAAGGTTCCCCAGTCTCATAAGAGGGGGAACATCTGTCTGCTTTTAGCAGAGAGGGAGGAGTTTTACTCTCAGTCTTTTCCTTATTTTAATAGCAGGTTGGCAACTCTAGGCTGGGCTGATCCCATTTTGCAGGCCTCAGTGAGTTTACTAGCTTATCACCTCTATTTTGCTGGGCTGTTATCAAGGCAAAGGTGTCTCAGCTCTTCTAGCCTGCTGGGCTGATGCCAATGCAGTGGTCTTGCTGAAGATTAATGGCTCAGCAGCTGCTGTTTGCTGGCTGACATCAAGGCTCAGATCTCTGTCATGTTACTGGATCACTACCTCTAGTTTGAAGGCCTCTGAGGTCACTGGATCAGCATCTCTCACTTGCTGAGTTTATGTGAAGGTGTTGATTACTGTGAGATCTTTCACTCAACATCTCTAGCAAGGTACCTAGGTAAAGACCTTTGTGAGTTCAGTAGTGGTAGCTTGCCAGGCTGCTATGAAAGCACAGGTCTCAGTGAGGCTATTCGCTCAGCTGAGAGGGGAACAAGAGGCACAGGGATGTTAAGTGACTTACCGAGGTCATGAGGTAGCATTGTTGCCTCCTCTTGCAACGGTAACATGCCTTGCAATATTTGATTTTTTTTTTTTCACAGCCCCAGCTCTGCAGGCATGTGAATATGGCAGAATCTCATCTTTAATTAAAGGGGAAAATATCTAGCCTTCATGGTTGCAGAGAAAATCTTGAAATTGTGACCCAAGTGCACCCTAAATGCTCAGTGACCAGATAAAAACTTTAGCTAAAAAGTCATGTGATTTTTTTTTTTTTTTTTAATTATCTTATAGTTTGTGTAGGGGCTGACTCCTGATTTTGGAATGATTGGGTCTTGCAATACTGCAAAACCTCAATAGAAGAGACAAGACTAGAACCAGAGGTTGTATTTCCCTTTCCTCCTTGTTAAAGAGGCTCCTTCCCATTCATTACGGCTCTTATATTTGCCTTCACCAGCACTGTGAGGAGGAACAGTGAGTTGCTAGTAGTTGCATCCAGTTCTCCAAAAATTCTGTTGACTTAAGAAGGATTCTACATGTGAAAATGGGGCACTGCAGAGTACAGTACCCCTTGTATGTCCTTCAAAAAGGTGCAATGTATTCCTCCGCAAGCACATATTGCTGCTCAAAGCATGCATGTTAGCTAGCTGTGGGGCTGGAGAGCAGACCACATCCTCTTGTGGTATGTGGGCTGGCATCTTAGTTACTCCATCTCCTTAGTGAGAAGTGGGAGGGCGCAGAGAATATAGAGACCCTCTTTTCTAACCACCTCAGCACACCAAGATAGCAGATGACAGAATCCGGCCTTTAGGGTGGAATTTTCAAAAGTACTCAATGCTGGCCTAGATGGTAAAACTCCCATCAATTTCAATGGGAGCAGAGAGAGGGTAACATTGTATGCTTTTAGGAATCCCACCCTTAGTGTATGTATCAGTGAGATTCAATATTGCCATACAGACAGTCCATCTAACATGAGCTCCTCAGTTTGTTACAACTCAAAGCAGTCTCCCAACCAAAAAATTAAAGCAAGAGTCATAGAGCTGTCTTCAAAAATTAAAATCAGTTTTGCTATTCTAAAGCATCTTGAAAGCAGGGTGGACCAAACAGCATTAGGGTCATTTTATTTATTTAAACAAGACTGCTTAGTCTTATTTTGAAGTAAATCTAATAATCCAGAAGAGGTTAACTTTTCCACTTTAGTTGCTAAGACCTTCTGAATTTTTCTTTTCTCTCTGTCGTTTTTATTGAAAATTGCCACATACTGCCCTTCCAGAGTCCTTTCTATTGCATTCATTCAGTACTCACTCATATGATACAGACCATGTGGTCCCAGGCTTGTCTTGGAATAAAAGACAACTTGCCTTATACTCTGAGGCCGAAATGGGCTCAGAGCAGCACCTTTGGTAATGCATAAAATACCTCAGAATCTGTGTGTCAAATTCTCTGTTGCCCTGTATCTTGTGTAATCATTTAAAGCAGAGGCAAGTGAGTGTAAAATGCTACCAAATAGAACTCTAATGATTTATATTCACATTGCACTGGTGTACATTGCTACACAAGGTGAAGGGTAATGGAAAGTCTGACACTTGAAATTTGCCATGCTGTCAAACACAGACCCACTCCTCCATCCGGTGCTGAAAACAGTTGTCCTGCTGATGTGGACAGGGTCAACTGAATTCAACAGCTATACATGTAGCAAAGTGTGCTAGGAATCTGGGAAAATGAAGTATCTAGCATGCTTTGCTACCATTGAGTTTTGAACTCAGTTGACTCTGTTCATTTAAGGGTACAATTGCATCTAGCATTGGCTTGGGAAGAGAAGCTGCTGTGGTTGTTGCCCGATATCGAGAACATCAGAATTACCAGTTTTACGTGGATATATCATTGAATACAATGAAGTCAAAGGGATCTATAATTATAGCATTTCACACTGTGCTCAAGGTCAGAACCAGACACCATAGGAAACATGCAATAAAAATGTAGTGCACAGAAAGCACATTTCTTAAAACGATCGATGCTAGGGCATAGAGAAAGGACAAGATAAGCTTAATAAAGTTACAACCCCCCATGATTTCTTAGAAATCATGGGCTGAATTCTATCTCAGGAAATGACAAGCCTACTCAGCCAGCATGAGTGAGAATAAGAGGAACCACCTGGCCTTTCTTTGTTCTAGCTAATTTACTTCCTCTGGCCCAATCCACTCCCCCGCTTTTCTTCTGGAGGACTGAGGTGAAAGCTGGTTGCATCCTTGCTGCCTTTAAATATATATACGGTTAAAGAAGGAGGTAAGTTTATGTGATTATCACCAACTGACTTCACCATGTGCTTAGGGTATTGCTTTCTTACAGCTGGGTCTTCTAAAGTCCAAGCCCTTTGGGAAGTCAGGCTGTTAATGGAATTTTTGCCATTTGCCTGCAGTTTTCACAGTCAATGCTCCATAACAAATTCACTCTTCAGCTATTCAAGACTTCATCATATCATTGGAGCCAAAAGGACCATGAAGAAATCTTTGTAACTTTGGGACAAAGTTAAAGACTTACATTGTCACTCTGAAATGATTTTCAGTTGGTTTAATTCTTCTAGGAAAAAGAAAAGTAAAAAATTACAGGTAAAAGTCATATCAGAGTTTATGAAATAAAAAAGAAAAACCAACCAAACAAACCAACAAAAACCCTACCAACCACTAACTGGAACTTCAGAAAAATCATACAACATGAAATTTAATATGAGTAACACTTCCTGTTTTGATACAAATGGTTCAAGAAAGATGGAGCTAGCAAATAATTTGTAGTGTAGATAGTTTGTCCTTTCTGCTCCAAAAATTAGTCTGACTCCTCATTTTTTAAACCGAGAAAATTCACACTATTTAGCGCTGTTCTCTTAGGGTAGCTTTCAGTTGACCTAAGTGTGGAAGAATATATGTCCTCTATGCAACAAGAAGAAAAGCTTTCATAAGCCCTAAATATTGTTTCATTCAGGAAGTTATTCTTATGTGTATGTTTCCACAAGTATTATCAGTCGAATTAGATGGTAGCAGCAATATCCACAAGTTGTTTGGTTTCCTTCCCACACTATCAGACACTGAAACAACAAAGATGAAATGTTGTGGGAAACGCCTTTAATTGCAACACAAGCGGTTTTCAGAAAAGATTTAAGGAAATTGTCTTTAATGCAGAATTGTTGAAGGGATGTAAGAGGGATTTTTGCATGAAATGTTTTATTTGTGTAGAGCATTTTAAGGACCCCTTGGGCCAGATTCTTTCCTGGTGTGATGATACTGAAGATGGGTTCGGGCCAGTGGGCCATATTCTGATCTTAGTTATTAGTGTAACTTTCAAAGGAGGTTTTTCTGGATTTATGCTGATGTCACTGAATTAAAGCCAACCAAAAATCTTTATAGATTATGGGTCATCTCTGAAAAAAATATTCTTGTGAGTGGTTTCATTAAGGTGCAATTGATGCTTATGACCTCTGTTGGGTCTGAGGTTACTGGCTCTGGTGTATAAGCAGAAAAAAACCAAATTTGCTTTACAGATCTCAGATTGTTTTTTCAGGGCTCACAGTTACAAAAAAATCATATTTTTACTTGTAATTTAAACTAATTTGACAATGGAGTAATTAAGAAACAAACATGGAATGCCACAGTACCATTTACTGAATAAAACAGCATTTTAAGCTGTTACTCTGAGACATATTCATTTTATAAAATTAGTTATGAAAGAGAGACTAAATGACTTTTCCAGTGCATGTTTAACTCATACTTGCCTTACTTAACTTACCCTGGTATAGTCCTTATCTTAGCTTTCTGAACACTATGGGTCCTGGCTGTGATGTAGGGACAGAGGGAATGCAGCTTGCATGTGCCTTATTCAGGGGTTACACGGGGCAGAGTGAGGTTTTTACTCACGAAAGCTTATGCCCAAATAAATCTGTTAGTCTTTAAGGTGCCACCAGACTCTTTGTTGTTTTTGTAGATACAGACTAACACGGCTACCCCCTGATACGGGGCAGAGTGTCTCCCAGAGCAGGCTAGCCACCTCAGAGGCTACCGTAAAGTGTGTCTCTCTTTTACTGGTCCTTAGGGGTCTTTATGGGGTGCAGATCTGGCCTGGCCTGGCCTTGCTGCCCTGTGCCCCACCTCCAACTGATCCCCCACCCAGAGTTGCTGGAGAGGCAGCACAGGGGCCTGCTGAAGGGTACTTATATCTGCCTTGCAGCCACTTTACACAAGCTGAGGTGGCAATGATTAATTAGACCCTATAGATCTATCACCTGACTATTTGCTCTAAGCCGCCTGTCTGTGTTACTGTCCCCTGCAACTTCATACACCGATATACAGCCATACCTCCTCGTACAAGAAATTTTTAATTCTGTCTGAGTGTCTTTCAGCTGCCTGGCCACTAAAACATTGAAATAACTCCTCTACTAGTAGCTATGGATGCTGTTGGTAACAGAAGCATTTTGACCCCAGGGCTGTCTTCAGGAATGCAATGACAAGGTAAGGAAAAATGAGTGTCTATGACATCATAAAGTCTGATACTGCTACTGTCTTGCTTCAAAAAAAGTATGGAGAAACCAGTTTAAATATGTGTTTTTCCTCTATCATTTCAAGCTCTAATGCTATTGTTTACTCTCCTGGCTTGATATCATTAATGACCTATCAGTTTCTCAGTTTTGAGTGTAATTTGTTTAGCTGCACAAAGCAGTATATTTAATAAAGCACAGAATGCCATCAATCAACAAGAAAACAGACAAGGCATGAAGTAGATGCTGGGCCAAACTTTTATTACTCCAGATTTACTTTGGGCTCATTCAGAGCAAACCTCGGTCCTTTTTAAAATTAAATTTATACCACAAATTGTTATCTTTGCATCAATGCAGTTAGAAAACGGGGGTGGGGACATGGGGAGGGAAGGAAATAGCACTTAATGAATAGCAAACTCTTGGCTAAAATTATCTTTCCTAAAACCAGACGGATGTACACCCATAAATAGAATTATTAATACTAGAGGTGGGTGAAAACCAACTTGGACACATGTACACATTATAATGTTGACCAGGTTTACTTGGGTTAATCAGCCCTTGTCACCTCTGTGGTGCCACCTCAAAGACTCGGGTTAACTTTTCAACCTTTATGGTTTTCAAGGAAGGAGGTTGCTCAATTACTGTACTGGAGGCTCTAAAACCACAAGATAAAAATACCCAAGCATGCAACATACAAGGACATGCGGCACAACAGGTGAATTCTTTACTTCTAACCATCTCCGCACTGTGACACTGATTTTTATCTGCTCTTCTGAGATCTGATTCTCCATTGCCCTGAATCTTGTGTAATCATTTAAACCAATGCAGAGTGAGTGCAAAGTGGGTGCAGAATGCCGCCAATCTTATTTGGTAGCATTGTTACAACCACTTTGCACTCACTTTACATAGGTTTAAATGATTACACAAGGTGCAGGGCAATGGAGAATCAGGGCACTTGTGTACATCACTGGCCCACTTTATGGCCCAATTCTGCAGCCCTCCGGCTTACATAACTCCTATTAAAGCCAATGGGATGCAATGATAATGCTTAAGACCTGCAGGAGCAGGCTTGCCTGGCTACACTTCCAGATTCAAACTAGTCTTGTTAAATTGATCCTGAGGGCTTGTCTACACTTACAGCTCTGCAGTAGCACAGCTGTGCCGCTGTAGTGCTTAGTGAAGACTCGACCTACACCGACAGGAGAGCTTCTCCCATTGGCATAGGTACTCCACCTCCCCAAGAGGCGGTAGCAATGTCGACAGGAGAAGTCCTCTGGTCGACACAGCACTGTCTACTTCAGGAGCTAGGTTGGTATAACTATGTTGCATAGTAATATAGTTATACTGACAGATGTTGGTAGTGTAGACCAAGCCTTACTCTCTTAAAATGGGAATGTTTAAGAAACATAAAAGGATAGAAGCTTCAAATCAGAAAAGACCTTCAAACTAGTCAGGAGTGTACTTTTCCTTCTAGATGTGGGCAAGGATTTACATATTTGACCCTCTATATAAAGAAAAGCATTGTTTTCTCCTACATATCTGAGGGAATGCTGGAGAGTGCAATATTTTTTATGTTGCTTCAGACAAACACTGAAGTAATGTCACAGCATCAGCCAATCAAGATAATTTCATGCCATAAAGTCACTCCAGGAAGTAAATGCCCTTTCAGGTTGTTACTTTCTGCAGTGTGACTGTTCAGAATGATTCCATATTCAGGATTGTCAGTAGGTCAGGTAGTCCAAACCTTGAACTACTTGCAGATGCTCTGTGATTGAAGGTACCCATATTACAGCAGACTAGCACCAGACCATGTTAATAGAAATAGGAGTTTGAGGCCTATTTCCCAGTGAATCACAATTACAGGGCTATATTTATTTCATACTTTTATGTTGATCCCTTGAAGATGTATTTGCTTCTATATTACACAAAACACGTTTTAAATGGCAGGGGGTTAACAATGTTATAACCTATTAAAAGAACCATTTTAAAAAAGAGGCCATGGGCTAGTAGTTAAAACACAGTCCTGGGAGCCAAGAATCAGTGTTCTATTCCTGCCCCTTCACACGATTGCTTACATGGGGTCACAAAGCAAATATAACTCATCTGATGTCTCAATTTCTCCATCTATAACAAGGGATAAGAATACCTAACACAAGGCTTGTTGTGAGCTATGTAAAGCACTCTAACATCCTCAGTAGGAATTGTCATAGTCATGCATTCTATAATTTCAAAACAGTCCAGATTTAAATTCTATTAAATGCTCCTAAAAGTCCATTGTAGTATCAAACGTTAGCAATACTCTAGGGAAATTAAATATTTGATAGTTCTCTGATTGGCTTGCTTGGGCTAGTGGATGAAAAGCATGTATTTTCCACTGCCATCCTGTGCCCCTGGGAAATTTATCCTGATGACACCATCAGTCTTCACTGGCCCAAGGCCTGGGATCTTGTGTCTGCTTCTGAACACTGACCTTACAGCGGGTGGGGAAACTACTATGCTAGCTCAACTACTGTGTGGTACCATACAATTAAAAACTATGCTACTGTTCTCATCAGCAGACTTCTTTTGTAATCCCTTGAAGTGAGTAATCCCTTGATGAATTAAGAGATACATTACCATGTAACATTTTGAAAGCCAAGGTTTGAAAACCTTTCAGACATCACTTAACACCTCAGATTCAGTTTTCTGTTATACAAGGTTAAAAAGAACATGAATAATGCCTACATTTGCAGATGTCCTCACTGTTGAGGGCTAGTCCAAGATAACTGAGATAATGTAAATTATGCATTCTGAGCCAACATTAGGGGCACAGAGTGCTGCCAAGGTCAGCTAGCTTGTGACCGTTACAAAGGAAATCATTTCTCAAAAAAAATGAGGATTAAATGGCCATTGTTTGTTACTAAAAAATTCTTATGCTATTATTAAAAACACTAGCAATATTTTTGTGCTCTTACACTTTTAAAAAAATATTTTATCCTCATTGTAATGGGCAACCTGTGTCACTGAGTAATGTGCAATTAAATACATACAGATGTAGATGTGAATTTTTAATATATGCTGAAAATGAAATGGGATTGGTAGATTCTGTAAATAAGTGTTCTAATCTGCAAGAGATATTAGCAAACATTCCCAAATAAATTAAGATACATTGCCAAGGCTCATTTTATCCCTATAATTCAGCTTTGTCAATACAGTCTCCTAGAAAGAATTCTTCAGAAAATCACAGTATTTTTTAGGTCCCAATTTATAAATGCCATGCACTCTAACCTTTTGTTTACAATGACTCTCTGTATATAATTATCTGTAGCAATGAGAGCTAGAAAGGGAAGTTCCATGTTTGATTAAAAACTGCTGCAGATGCTGGTTCTGCAAAAACAACTCTTGGGCAATAACATTTTTTTACCTCAAAGAAAGCCCATTAGTATGTATAAGAAACAGCTAATGGCGTTCAATTGCACTGTTGATGGACTAACGTACCGTGACAGAACTAATGCAGTACTCAAGCACAGCAACTGATTTATTTAGGTTCTCTTCAAGTTTCAAGGAAAAGAAGTAAAAATAATAAAAGACAAATCCTATAAAGTCCTTGCAAAAGCATTTGGTACCTATCTCATTGAGCTTTAAAGAAATGGCACTTGAGTATTTAATGTGAAGAAAGTTCTAGGACTTCTTGATGAAACATATAAATAAAGACTACAATCTAAATTCTGCTCTCAGTTAAACCAGAATACATCAGCAGTGACTCCACTGAAGTCTGTACTTGAGAGCAGAATGTGTCCCTATTTATAAAAGTGTATGTAAACAAATTCTGATTAACTTTCAAGCGGCCCTGTCATTTTTAAAAATTGCCTTAAAAATTGAAGGCATGATATGACCTAGTTATTGAGTTAATTTAAAACTAAAAATTTAAAAACTAAAAATTTGACCAAACCATTTCTGTTGTTATCCTACCATATCCCAAAGATCATAAAGATAAGTGACTCTTTGCTCAATAGCAGTATTGTGCAAAATGTTGCTTTTTTTATTTATGCTTAGGATGGGGAGAGTCTGCATGTAATGTCTTTTAAAGCAACTTTCCAAAGATTGTTTGGTGCTGGGGTAGGTTTTAATCTTCCATGAAGGTATTAGAGAGCCCGTTTATACCACAGCTGTTTGCATTATTTTTTTACCTTCTTGATGGTTTGTAGTAGGGGACGGAATTTGTCCCAGGAGTGCTCCAGGCAGAAAGTGCTGTGACAGAGCTAGTTAAACTGAACTGTGTGAGTGATTGCTATTTGCACAGGTAAAATGTGTGAGGAAATGAACACTACTTGTAGATGAGCTTGCGTTTTAGAAGATGTGTACAAGTAACTGCTACTTAAAATTCAGCTTGCTCTCTGTCAAGATTTAGTATATTTTGCACAACCACTATTTCACTATATATGAAAAATTAGGAAGTTTAATATGCTCTTATTTTTAGATGAACTACATCATTAACCATGTCATCTGTTTTCCTCTCACTGCACTGAAAATTTGGGGTAACTTCTTCTTACATTGACAAAGACCACAACATGATTTTACCTGATTGATTACAATGAGTTTTCCCATCTTTTGGCATGCTGTGGTCTTAAAACTGGAAATTCTCACAGGTGGAAGACCAGGCACTCCAAGACATAGTGGCACTAGTACTTTGTCTGAACTTGGCAATGGCAAGAAATAGGAAACTGTTCTTTAGCTTGGGAGGCGGAGGGAGAGGAAATTAAAAGCAAAACAGACTTGACTTATCCTACATATAACTAATATTACCTAGAATGGGGACCTCCTACAGCTGTAGTCAGCTCTGACTGACACTAACCAAATTTGTTATATCACACCTAGAATGCAAAATTAATAAAATAATTATATGGCGCTTTGAAAGTTCAGATATCTCTTTCAGTACCTGGCAGTCTATGTAACTTTGTATTAACATATTAACAGTGATCTTCATGCACTTCCCAAAGGCTCCAGAACTCTATGATTAAAGTTAGTTGGACAGATCCTTTATATACCCTAAAGCTGGCCACATTTAAGCCATTTTGTGCCCAGTTGTCAATGGCATCAAGGGGCTGTGCCAGCATCCAGGAATCACTGGGATATAGCCATGGTCCAGTCATGCTTCTTTCCTCCCAGATATGCCTCCTGTTGCACAGCTAGCTAGGGTGGAGTAGGAAATGCTATGGTGGCTCTATGTGGCCTGAGGAATCCCCTATGCAGGACCCAGTTCAGTTGGATTTATGGCTGCTTTGCATGCTAGAGGTAGGCCCTGGAATCTGGAGCCAGAATTGTAAATTCCTTGGACCAATCCTCCTTGCCTTATTCAGGTGACTAGTCCCATTTAAGTTAATGTGTGTCATGTGAGTACAGAGAACAGTTCATTCTATTGATTTGCATTTGCTTTAGTGTTACAAGCTGCAACATTTTGCAATATAATATTAAAATAGATTCAAGGGAGGGAATTTTTTTGATATTCATGAAAAACTTCTTTCATGACAACAGCTCCGCACATGAAAATGACTAAACGGTTGTTACAATTCAAACTAAATATGAGGTCTGGATAGAAATACAGTATAAACATTCCCAGGAGAGATTCTTAGGGCTTGTCATGTAGACCTAAGATCTACTTCACCACACTCTAAGACTGTTGGCAAAGTGTCCCATTTGCAACACTAGTATTCAAAAGTTTTCTTAGCAATTTTTAAGTGACATTTTATTTGCTTTCTTAAGTATAAGTTACTGACGCACAAGACACTTCTCTGTGTACTGATTCACGTCAGATGAGTTTTCTCTCGATAGTCACTGGTGTCTACTTTTCAGAGTTTGTTTTGCAACTGAAAAAGCAATAATTCATTCATAGTCTAGATAAAGGGCTCAAGCCCATTACAAGATTACCATCGCAGCAAAGATTCTCAGTTGTATTCATGTTCAGAGAAAGAGGGGGTAGAGACTGAACGCATTTGCTACTATAGTTCTGTTTACCTATTGTAGCTTTTTCGAAGTTGTCCATCACTACGCAATCTAAATGTGATGTTATGGTCACTCAAATGTTGTAATAATTTCTTTTTCAGTTATACTACATTTTTGCTTTTGTAATAACCTACTTCAGTGAAATGAAACCTGTTTTGAAGATGATAAAATGTTTAATTTATTTAAAATATTCTTTTTTCTTTTAATTAATTTCATTTGAAACCAAGAAATCAAACACTTCTGGATTCAGTTGGAAAAGACTGTGAACTCATTGCCATTTATCATCATCCTATGCCTGAAATCTACTAATCATTATCCAACTGATTGCATTGTTTTATCTGCAAGTGAGATCACTCAAGGGGAGGGCATGTACATGAGCTCAGAATAAAAATAGCAAATAGACCAGATTAAAGGGGAAGCAATCACTTTTAAATTAGATTACAAACGATCAAGTCTCCATTTTTGCAAGGTACTGTCCAAAGAATGGAAATAATATGTAAATCCCTGCTAGTTTTATCCTTTTCTAGCCATCAAATACCAATTTCACCCAATACTCTTGGGACTATAGTGTTTACTATTACAGTAGAAGTCAACATGTCCATATGATTGACTTGAGCACTAGCGGCATCCATGATGTAATCAGGAAGATTCACAGCTCCCCAGGGAGTAGTGTTTGTTAAATCTGCTTTGGTGAAGCCAGCAGGGGAGTGAAAGGACCTGGTCTATCCTACAAAATTTAACCATGTCTGAACTCACTTGCCAACATCTGTGTTGATCTGGGGCTAAGCACAGGTCAGTGTGGATTTAATCACAGCTAGCTGACATGATTACTCATGTTAAGTTGTAGGTCACTCACATGATTTTTTTACAGCTGTATTTGGACATGGCAAAATTTTGTGTTGTGGACTAGCATTTGTAGGAGTTCCCTAAAACAGAGGCTAGAGAGAATCTGTTGTCTACTGGCTAGCGGTGTTGGAAGCAGGACTTCTGGGATCTATTCCTGGCTCCAACAACTTGCTATCTGATTTTGAGCAAGTAATTTCACCCCTTTGAATCTGTTTCTCCAATCAAGAAAAAAATTGGCATAATAATATATACCCATATTGCTGAGTATACAATTAATAACAAAATTCAGCTGTAGAATTTTGCCTCTTTTTCTGTCCACATAAAACTTGTGAAACTCTCAGATTTATCTGCTCAAATTATTTATGCATTTTTGGTATTTTTCTGATCTGAATATACCAAACAGATCATTGTGAACTGTTGATATTTGAAATTCAAAATTTGCACTGTGTTGCTTAGTTATGTACCATGTAGCAATCTTTCTGCTCCCTGATCAGTTGACTTGTATAACTAAGCAGCACCTACCATTTTAAATTTCAAATATTAGCACCTAATATGCAATACAAAATTCACTTATGCTGCATATTTAAGCATTCATGCTTAAAATTCACTTTTTCACAAGTCTCTGTACTTGGAAATCTTGTCTGCCCAAATGTTCACAGCAAGTGAAAGGATCATGAATGTGGCTGAATTAAAATTTTGTTTTAGATTTTCGAACGGCAATTAAGCATTGCAAAGAAACCCCTTGAGGAGGAAGTAGGGGAGTTTCCTGTTGCCTATGAGGGTTTTTCCCACCGAGGAGACAATCTGGCCTTACATTTTTTGTTTTTTGTATCACTTTATTTAATCAAACTCTGCTCTCTTTAAACGGAAAGGAAACTAGTCAGTTCCAAAAGATACCTGAGATTTAGAGTTTGAACTAAGAACAGGAGTACTTGTGGCACCTTAGAGACTAACAAATTTATTTGAGCATAAGCTTTCATGGGCTACATCATCTGATATGCTATTGATACCTCACTAGAATATATATTTAAACAACTAAATATTTAATATAGTTCCTCAAATAATTATTTCAGAATGCAACTGCTCTGTAGTGAGTGGATCTGCTCTGTAGTTTGTTGAATCTTAGTCACTTGTGCTTAGGCTTTTGCAATAGCCACGTGAAAAAATAAAGGGTTATTTATTAAGAGCAGAACAGTTCCCTTTTAGTTCTGTAGCAATCATGTCTCTTTTTTTCCAGTCCATGGAAAGTGTTATCTCAGGCAGCTTTGTGCAGGAAGTTCTGTTTATCACTTCCTCACAGTTGCAGTTTGTCTAGGACTTAAATATATGATATCAGATTGCATCAAAATGTGGGCCTTTGTGTGCTTAACTCATCAAAGGAGTGGACCCTCAGGACTTGATATCACTTCACTGCATATGCAGTCATGTAGCAAAACAAAAGTCTATCTAAACAGGACAGAACTATTTCTGTTGGTGGTGCAGCAAAGCTAGCTGTAGAATTGGTATAGTTTCAGGTATCTGCACTGTTTCACTTCTTGTTTTTATATTTATCACTTTTTAAGAAGCGATATATGGTTTGCCTGCTTTTACTATGTAAACTAAGATGAAAACCAAAAGATTACTTGCACATAAAAAAACAATTGTTTTGCATTTTATAACTCACTGCGATGTCTGCTTATATTACAGAAATATGCACTAAAACTTTGAGTCTACTTCTATTTTACTTTTGATTGTGTGAATAAATCTAAAACAGTTAATGGTCATCTACACAGTTATGTGTCAAATAAGGGTAGCATGTGGTGTCCAGAAGCACAGCAAATAGCAGCAGCAACCCTGAGAAGTTTGGCTATAGTTTATAAAGCTTCTCTTCCACCTTTGTGGTTATGCTTCTATTTTCTATCACCCTGATAAAGGAGTTCCTTCTTCAGTATAGCAGGCTGCATTGCCAGATGCTAGCCTATATGGGCAGCCACAGGAAGCCTATTCAACTGTGTAGCAATACTTCTGCTCTAATCAGCAGCTCCTCCCTGCTAACTCTAGTTTTTAGTGCCAGCGCCTCCCCCATAGCCCTTTCAATACCTAACCTAAAAGGTCCAGCACAATTGCATTCAGCTAGTAGGGATGATAAGTGTCTAGCAGCTTCAGATCCTAATGTCTTCTTGGCAATCTGAAAAAAGAGATGCTGTCTGGGTTCCATTTCTATCCCATTCTCCATGTTTGTGGCTGCATGTGTTAATGATGTGATACATATAAAAGCCCAGTAATCAAAAAATGTGAATTCTACCTGACAGCAGCTACCTTCATGTCCATGATGTAACACCCCCTCTTTATTTGCCAACACCAGCTAGCACTATAAAAAGGAAGAGTCTTATGTCTACTGAAATTACTCAGCAGTAGAAGACAATACAATAGAGGTAAGTCTGTCATCTTTAAGTCTTACATGGAATAAACTATATTATTAGTAAACTTGGAAGATTTTGGTTTTTATTTTAATGACAATGGATATTGTGATTTAAAACCACAATGAACTCTATACAAGAGAGATTTACGATACTGTCCTAAATTAGCATCCCTTTCTGCAAATGCTATTGACCAACTGCAAGGGGATCCAGTTAATGGCCATGCAACTCCAGCAGGAGCCATATTGCCATGGAGAGAGAGAAGCGAGTAGACTTATACATGCAGCATGGTGGAGGTCCCTTCCTAGTGAATCCTACAGATCTGCAGGGTTGGGAGGAGTGAGGCCTCCCAATTCCACAGCTCTCTAATCCGTTCTCTTGCGCCCAGGAAACTGTGGAGGTGGTCTTGTTGAGTTTTTCTCCTCTCTCTTGCTGCCTTCCACAATTTTTTCCACTGGAGGGGTTGATCTTGCCCTTAGCTATCATCAGTGTCAGCCAATTGTGTGGAACCAAATTCAGAAGTGGCCAATGGCATTTTCACTGTGCAGTACAGTTGACCTTTCTCACAGATTTGTAAAAAAAATCTCCCCGCTTGCCCAAAAACAAGCAAACCCTCAGAATTAAGGTGTTTTTTTTCAAGCAAGCCAAATGTTTTGCTCTTCTCTCCCCCCCGCCCCCTTGAATGTTTAGCAAAAGTCATTCTGCTCCAGAATAGTTTTGCTTTGAAAATAGCCATTCTCCATGTGGCAGAATATTTTTGTCCCATGACAGAATATTTCCATTTTTACTATGGAAAAAATGGTATTTGTTGGTAAATATGGAAAATCAATGCTTTGGATCACATTTACAGATAACATTCAGTGCTATATCACATTTCACATGCACACACTTGCAAAATGAAAACTATGCAAAATGAAATGGAAGTTTTTGCATAGTTCTGCTTTGTGGAACCTCACACCGCTGGAGACCTGCGGCCCTATGGTCCAACCACTCATTTTTGGTACTCACCGTGAGTATAGTACTAACCTTTTCCTGTTGTCTGTAACTCCTTCATCATACTGTCATATATACAGAGTAATCAACCTTCTAAAGCATGAGAAGGTTTGGATGTCGGAGTTAGCAAAGATCTATATATAGCTTGGAAAAACACTTTTGGCACGTAAAAGGAGGGGAGAAACAAAGAGAGGCCATCATCCCTGTAAGCAATCCAGAAGATAGGGCTATTTATTTATACTTCTGACCAGATTTTCCTCCCAGTGTCTGGCCATGTAACTTCACAGTCCCACTTTCCCTTTTTGTGGTGTTTTGGGTGCAGTTGCTTGAAAAGGAAGAAGTTTAGACCCCAACTCATTAGGCTTTACAATTAGTGATGGGTGGCATGGTTCAGATTAAATAAAAAGGGTCCTGAACTTTCACCCTGACACTTGAACCAAAACTTTCTTCTCTTCTTTTTTGAGGTTGAAAAAGTTTGGTTAACTTTCTATTTGTTTCATTTTCACACGCTTCTCCACTTCCTTCTTTTGGCTGAAATACTTCCAACCCAGCTAGAACCAGGAAGAATCAGAAATATACCAGAGAGATTGTGCTCATAAAGGAAGGATGTTCTTGTATATAAGGCACTGGACTAGGACTCAGGAGATCTATGTTAAATTCACACCTCTGCCACAGACTTCCTGTGTGATATTGGGTAAGTCACTTAATAATATCTCTCTGTGCCTCAACTCCTCCTATTTCACTAGGAGGGTGGTGAAGCACTGGAATGGGTTACCTAGGGAGGTGGTGGAATCTCCAACCTTAGAGGTTTTTAAGGCCTGGCTTGACAAAGCCCTGGCTGGGATGATTTAGTTGGGGTTGGCCCTGCTTTGAGCAGGGGATTGGACTAGATGACCTCCTGAGGTCTCTTCCAACCCTAATCTTCTATGATTCTATATGTATATGATCATGTGATTTATTTATTTATTTTTATTTTATTTAAACATTCACCAATCATTACTTTTTTTGGGTTTAACCTGGTAGAGAATAACTGGTATCTATTTTTGTATCTTTCTTTAATAAGAAATAAATATCTTATATTAAAAATTATGTTTTGTTGCTCTTTGCTCTTTCCATGAGCAGTGTTTCCTTCCCCTAGTCTTGTTCCTTCCACCCACCATACATGGGTCCTCTCTAAGCCAGGAAAATGAGGAATGTTTAACAAATGTATGAGCTAATACGTGTGAGTAGACAGACGGTTTTTAAACAGCACCTCTTCTATGGGGAGCCTAATGCCAACCCAGTCAGCTAACCTGGGTTTTAAGTTGTTAAACACTAAGTGAATCTATGCTATGTCCTAAAGGGTGTTTCAAATAGGGCTAGCTAATGTACTGTTTTCCCAAGTCTAGACAAGGCCTATAGCTTAGCAGATCTCGAGCCAACCACTGTCGCCACATGTTTCTGACCATTAGGTTACACTGTCATATGAATCAGTGTGTGTTATGTCATACTCTTTGCCCAATCCACAAAGGATGTAAGTCTATTACTGCCTCCACCAATGGATCCTGACTCTTTAGCTCAAGCTTTCAGTTCTGGAGGCCCTGTTCAATCCCTGGTGTACTAACCAAGATGCCAGTCATCACAACAGCTCATTGTATCAGACTACTACATCACACCCAGGTGTGATTTGGATGACCACTGAACTTCCTTAATGGATAACAATAATTCAGCCCAGAAAGGATTCATGTCAGTTCCAGGTCACTGGCCTTGTCTGTGCTAGAGAAGTTAGAAGTGTTAATTCCTGGCCCACTATTAGGCTTTTGGGGGCCAGAGGACATTTTGAGATGAGGGGTTCTGAGAAGCACTGCTCCTTCTGCTTCTGGCTGCTACTACTTTCACTCTGATAATCCACAAAAGGTTAGTCAGAGCGGGATTTGCCATAGGTAATCCACAGATGGCTCACAGTCTGTGTGGTTGCAGAACTGGAACTGGGGGTCTTATTTGAGGGGGGGTTGGAGGAGTGATAGAGTTGTCTGAAGGAGCAGAGATTACATTCCCCACCAGTAATTCATGGATGGGGGATCTGGGTGTTAGAATGGGGACACTTCTGGAGGCTGGGCAAATGAAGGAGGTTTACCAGCTGAGGGAGCTGTTGTCATCTATTTATCCTGCACAGTTTTCAGTGACTGATCGCTTCCTACACTTATCAAAAACTAATCACTCCTTATACTAGGGGTGGCTCTGAAGCAAGAAGCAGAGAAAGGCAGTTATTAAGGGCTGGGCAGCTGCCAAGTTTGCTGAAAGGGAGAATGTGCCAAACTGGGGTTCTCATAACAGTTGCCATCAGCAGCAATGAAGAAACAGGAGCATGTGGCACCAGTTCCTCATGGAGGAGAAAGAGCAGGAGAGAGGTAAGATGGTGCCTGTGCGCTTGAGCTTCTTTTCACCAATTCCTAGCTGCTGTGTCTGAACTGGCTGGAGTGGGAGTGTGAGTAGTTACCTTGCTTGTAGTTAGTGCTGGGTGGGCAGCCAGCAGGCTGTGGATATAAATAACAACTTTCAATCTACAGGATCCCTATGCAGGACAGTCTCATCATGTGCACTGTCTGTACCATCTGAAAATAAGAATCTTGCTCCAAGGAGCAGACTCTTATAATACCCAACTGGGTAGAGACTATGGGATTATGATATGGTTGCAGAGTACCTGCTGCACTGTCTCCCTATTTTGTGGTATAGCTGCACCGTTATTTACTGCTTGTTAATGCTATTAGTAATCACCCCTCTTCCTCTTTTTGGTTTATAACATTTATGCAGATCAGCATCATCTTATTAATTGCAAACCGCATTGGACTCAGTGTCCATCACTTGGTGAAGTGAGAAGCATCAATCTGGTAAGTCAGATCCATTTATTGCATTTTCTTAGTGCTTTTGTCTCTAGGTGGGGTTTCCAGCCAAATTTTTAGTTGAGAGATATCTCTGAAGTGTAACTAACAGTGGGATCTGCCCCTTATTACTGACTGAAGCACCTGGCAGAAGGGTCATACTAAACACACTTGCAGGAGTTTATTGGAACTGAAAGAGTTCTAAAGTCAAACTTACTTCCCCATTGAAGATGATTTGTTTGTTTATTTTGCATTTCCCTTCTTGGACAATAAAACTAAACTGGTTTGGTGATATGACACTGATCTGTGGATTAGATCTCAGATACACCCCATTTCTAGGGGCAGTTGGTAGATACAATTTAAATGAAAATGTATGGACCTCTTTGATTTTGATAAAAAAGCGTTCAGACTTTCTATATAAAACCTTTCCTGGCAGGTGAGGATTGGGGCAGATCCCATGCTCAGAGGAAGCATTGCTAGATAACAGAGCACACCTGATTGTTTGTTGGCATATGATCCAGCATGTCTGGGTGCTTCCATCTCCCTGCTCAACCATACAGTTCAGAGGATGATGGCCTGTGTGTGTGTGAGAGTATCAGTTGGGATTATGGCACATCTGGTGCAGGTAGCAAGCACATGCTGCTGGTTGCTTAAGAGTTAGGGGGGTAACTTTTTTGTAGGGCATTCACCACTATTTGTAGATGTCTTACAGAACACTAGCTCTGGCTCATCTTATACTAAAGAGAGCAGAATGGGATTGAGCTACTATAGTTCACACTAGCAAAGCCTTTCACTACTTTCCCTCCATTTAACGCTACAGTACATATAGGGTTAGATCCCAATCTCTGATGCACCTGGGGGAGAGGGCCATACATGTCTTTCCTTGAAGGGCTGCCAGAGGCTGAATTGGCCTTGGTTCAGGTTGAATATTCTGCAAGACCCCCCTCCCCTCCCATAACACAAATTGTGCTTTAAACAAGTGTAAATAGAACACCTAATCCCACTTCTTGGCACCCTTTCCATTCTCTGTGTAGCTCAAAAGCTTGTATTTTCCACCAATAGAAGCTGGTCCAATAAAAGATATTATTACCTCACCTACCTTGTCTCTCTCACTAATTAAAAATACAAACCATAATCAGTAAAGCCATTACAAAACAGCAGCACCTACCTTCTCCCCAGCACTCAGGAAAAGATACTATAAAACAAACTCTTCCCAGTCCTCAAATTCCCAAAAGAAATCTCACAACTGCCTCAGCACTCCTCAAATGCTTGTTCAATAAAGATGGGTGTTAAATGACTGTAAGTGTTACTAAGCATCTAGAACAGTTAACTATTTCAAAGATGCCTGGTTTACATATTTGCTTCCTCTACGTCTTGAACACGAACTCCAGTTCCTTTTGAAAACTATTTTCAAATCAAGTAAACACATCAACTATTTTCTTATGTATCTGTAGTTTTTTATACACCCATTAAAAGAATCATTTTACGTCACCATTACACAGTGTATTGTCAGTTATTCATGTCAGTATAACTGCATAATTATAAAACAATACTAAAATGGCAATAAAAGTAGATACTTATCTTTACAATTAAATTCTTGGTTTTTCATAACTGTGTGTCTATAAAACTCTCTTTGAAAGGGACTTAACACAAAGAGAGATCAACTTTAACTATACATAGGTTTAGAAGGGAAGATTAATATGGAATTGTTAGATCTGACTGGACTCCATTCTAAAGATGAATGAAAGATCATATGTGAAAAGAATAAATTGCATGACATAATATAGTGTTATTTAAGGTAGAGTCTACTGGCCACAGACATAATAAATTATGATAAATGCAAATGAGGCCTATAGAGAAATTTTGGAAGTTTCATTGGGTTTACAGATCTTCCCCTCCCCCCCCACTACAAATGTGCTTATTAGTTACTATTTTGTTAGGGTATAAAAAATAAACACCTTTGCTGTAGTGTGTGTGTGTGTGTGTGTGTGTGTGTGTGTCTGTGTCTCTCTCTCGTGTGAAGAACTATATTATGCACCATAGATGTAAAGTCTTCTCTGTCCACTAAAGACAAAAAGATCTATGGGTTTGATTCTTTCATGAGTCTAGAAAAGATTATGTACCATATCAAAGAGTCACCTAAGGTTGTTGTGTTTTTTTTTTTTTTTTTTTTTTTAAAACGTGTGGAAGTTATATTTGAGGAAGATATAATGGATTTGTAGTACCTAACTTTTCCCATTTGTTACACTATATTTATACAGAGAGGTGAATTGGCCCATTAGATTCAATATGGCTTGATTTAATGAGTCAAGAACACACCTACTCAGTCTGAGAGAATTGGTAACACCCCCTAAATATTTATCTTACAGCAGTGGTTCTCAGTCTTTTTGGACTCCGGACCAATTTGTAAATGTTTGCCCTGATGTATCCCAGTAAATAGTCTGGAGTGGAGGCACTGGGGTTGTTTTGGTTGGATCCTGTGCTGCAGGGCAGGGTTGGGCAGTGCTTAATTTGTAACGAAAGAGGTGCTGGGGCTCAAGCAATTAGATGCCAGAATCAAGCAATTTTTTTTTACTTTCATAACTGATGTAGCAAGCCCAGAGGTGCCAAGGCTATGAATTGCCAAGCCTTGGGGTGCTGGAGGCTCAACCCCGGCACAAATTAAGCACTGGGGTTGTGTCCTGTCTGGCAGTCACCCCCGCGGCGGTGACTGCTTCAGCTCCTATACTGTGGGGTTGGCTCTCTGCTCCAGGTGTTGGAACCTCCAGGGTTGCAGTGATGCTCAGGTTTGGCTCAGCCCCCTTGACTGGACCAAATTTGTGAGAGTGGAATTATAACCTGACTCATGGGGTTGCAGTGCTACCTCACTCAAATTTAGCCTACCTGGACTTCTGTCATCCTGACGGCTGGGCCAAACCTGGGACCCCAGAAGTTGCATTGCCTGGAGCAGGGAGGTGAGCCCACCCAGCCCCATAGAGCCACAGGAGTTGCTACGTGATCTTTTGAAACATTCTGGTGACCCAATTTTGGGTCCTGACCCCTGGGTTCAGAAACCCTGACTTATAGTACACGTTCTTGTCTTAAATATGGCATTTGTGCACCATATGCCTGATTTAGATGGGATTGCTCTGATTTGTAATGATTGGCATAAGGAAGAAATAATATGAAGACACTTTGTACCCAAAGAGTGTGCTCACATGTATGTGTTTGTTTGTGAATAATTTGTGTATGACTTGCCTTTCAAGCTGCACAGGCAACACACAAACAATTCCTATATTAACTAATCTATCAAAATCAACTTAAAGGTCATTGTTCTTTCTGATATTTTTTGGGTCCTTCCTCTCGTGCTGGAACACTCCCTGCTTGCAATAGGGTGCTCCTGCATTTTACACGTGCTCAAACTCAGGAATCTGTTATAGCCTCCTTTCTCTTTAGCCTCTTTTGAACTGAAATTAGGAGTCTCTCTACTACCTCTGAGCCAGGTGCTTCAGTCAGTAATAAGGGGCAGATCCCACTGTTAGTTACACTTCAGAGATATCTCTCAACTAAAAATTTGGCTGGAAACCCCACCTAGAGACAAAAGCACTAAGAAAATGCAATAAATAGATCTGACTTACCAGATTGATGCTTCTCACTTCACCAAGTGATGGACACTGAGTCCAATGTGGTTTGCAATTAATAAGATGATGCTGATCTGCATAAATGTTATAAACCAAAAAGAGGAAGAGGGGTGATTACTAATAGCATTAACAAGCAGTAAATAACGGTGCAGCTATACCACAAAATAGGGAGACAGTGCAGCAGGTACTCTGCAACCATATCATAATCCCATAGTCTCTACCCAGTTGGGTATTATAAGAGTCTGCTCCTTGGAGCAAGATTCTCATTTTCAGATGGTACAGACAGTGCACATGATGAGACTGTCCTGCATAGGGATCCTGTAGATGGAAAGTTGTTATTTATATCCACAGCCTGCTGGCTGCCCACCCAGCACTAACTACAAGCAAGGTAACTACTCACACTCCCACCCCAGCCAGTTCAGACACAGCAGCCTTCCCTTCATGGAGCCTTTTCCCTGAAGGCTGTGCTAGACTGAAGGCTGGTAGGCTGGTAGGAAAGACTAAGCGTATGGACTTAATGGAAATCTGAGAACTTTATTTGGGGAATGATTTTGTTATTTTACTAAATCTAGCTCCATGGTGGGGTGTTGCTGAACCAGAGAAGAGTTTGTGTTGGTAGTTTGAGAGAGTCCTGCAAAGTGGGGAAACTGAAGTAGGGGTTTTGCTGGGTGACTTTAGGTGATAAGGGGGCATACAGCAGGTGGGGGGGCCCATTCACACATGAAAGCAATGGTGTACCTGATTTGTGGTTATCCCATCCAACTTAACTTTGCCACAGTATCACTTCTGTATTGTGTTGGAAGTTTCCCTTCCTGTCCCCAGCCATTAGAACTCTGAGGGGTGTCTCTCTGTCCATATCAATTGCTGTATGTGTATGTATGTATGTAGTTTTTTTGTTTTAATTTCTTCTGTCTGCCTACTTCTTTCCTTCTTACCTATGGTGGATGTCTGAAATACTTTTTTAATTGTCACTCAGGAGAGCAGTTACTTTGGACCATGACTCTTTGAAAATTCTTCTTCTTCTGATTGACCTAACTTCATATTAGAAGTCAAGGTTGTGAGCCTACTCAATGAATCTTCCAATGTCATACTCAAGCACATACTCTATGCTTCGGGAAGTGAATGGCCAGAGAGAGCTTCATTCATCTCTCTGCTCCCTTAAAAGCTGTGGAACTTCCAAAGGGATCAGCCATCCCCCAAGATCTGTTGGGCCCTGAGTGCTAATCCCAGCTACTCTGCTGATTTTTGGTTAGTCTCATAAAGAAATGACTAAGAAGTCTATTCTGGGCTGGGCACTCAAAGGGAGATAAATGGGAGACACACAAACACCTAAGCAGAATTACATAGTTCAGGATCTACAGTGGTACGGGTTACACAGACCACCCAGGACAGTTCCAGCTCACATAGCATTCTGAACAACCGTTTTTTAAAAAAAATATCAAAGGGCTAAATAGTAAAAGTGCCACTGCTGAGGCCAACCAAAATTGAAAGTACCAGGTTTGAAAATGGTAGAATTTGGCCCTGTCGTTCCTTTTTTCTAAATGTATGCATCTTTTAATAACCGATTGCTGGATGTACACATGATACAGTGTGCTCATCCTCTGATAGGAAGGAGTCTCTTAAATTGCTCTGCAATGACCCCTGTATCTGAGCAAGAAGAAGTGATGGGCTCAGTAGGGAGTTCTATCCTGCCCTTCTCAACCAGGGTGAGTCACTGAACTGGGGCCTTGGAGGATCACAAACTAGAAGCAATTCTGTGCCATGTTTCCCACTTTAAATGTCGTCTTTTTTTTTAAATGGTTCGCCTGAACAGAGATCCAGTAAAAGTGGTGAACTGACAGCTCTGGAACCCAAAGGCATTCATTTCTTCACAGAATAGAGGCAAGCTGCCCAAACTGCCCCACTAACATTTTTTTTTTCAACCCTGACAAGGAGGACCACCTCTAAGCCTGAAAGAGTTATCCCGTCTTGTGCGCTTTCCTGAAACTAGCTGCAAGGGTGCCAGTAGGGTTGTGGTCATCAGTCCATTGGAAATCCAAGGAAGATCACCAACCTCATTTAACATATGCCACTAAATAATAACTTTCAGTTGCTACTTAACTGGACTGGATTTGAACCAGCAACTTAGGTTCTAGAGGACAAAGGCTTTTTCTGTTTCTATTCCCAATCCTGCTGATACTTAAATATTTTAACCAGCAGTGGTTAATGACTTCTTTCTTCCTACACCAATAAATAGCAAACCTCCCCTCCTCCAGTCATGCACCATTGCACTCTACTGGCTAAGAAGAGCAGGTAAGAAGACAAGGCTGGCATCTAACCAAAAAGGTTTTTTAGCTAGTGATTCATTAGTGTGTGTAAAAATAGCTAACCTTGTTTAAAGGCACTTCTTACACAAAAAGAAAAGGGTTCAATTACCATAACTCATTTAAAGTGAAGATTAAACATTTTAACCGGGACAGTACCCTAATCCTGTGAATCTTATTTATGTCCAAATGTAGTGCTATTGGCAATAAACAGCAATTTGAGAAGTCATAACCCAAGAAAATCATTGTCAAGTGACTTTAGAGCTCCCTATAAATTTCCTCTTGTTGACCTGAGCCCGGTGTACAACTGCACAGTTAAATATTTGTATTAGGTGCTCCTGCCTTTAACTGACTAATTAAAAAGATAGAATCAAAGAATGCCATCTCAAATCGTTTTAGTTCTAATCTCTCTCCAGCAAAGTCTACTTATAAATTGAACTAAAAGTATTTTTTTTTCTGAACAGGGACTTTACAGTGTTGCAATAAATTCGAGCACTGGGAAAGTAAATGTAACTGAAGTACTCTTAATGATTCTATTGTGTAGCTGTTATGGTTATAATCCTATTACACAGACATTCACCTTGAAGGTTATAAATTCTTTGAGAAATTATTATAACGGGGAAGGGCATTACTTAAGGAAAGCATTGTGTTTAAATATAAGCAAAAGGGGATTAATTTAAGACTAGGAATAGGAAGTTTCACAGACTGAGGTAACTGGGGAGAAATTGACTTTCTGTCCATCCTATAGTCTGTCCAAATTTATATTTCCTCAGAAATGTTTAATGGGAGTAGAGAGGTCACTGAGAAAAATCTGTATCAGATTAACTAGTAAAGCACAGTTCCAGGTAAATGAATGCTTGAGGATACAAATTTGCCTACAGTCTCAAGGGATGCAGTTTCTTATTATTTGCATTGCAGTGGCCCCAGTCATGGATCAGGGCCCCATTGTGTACTGCACTGTACACAAACACACCGATAGCCCCTGCCTCAAAGAGCTTACAGTCTAAAGGCCTGATCCAAGCCAATTGAAGTTAATGGGAGACTTTTAATTGATTTCAGTGGGCTTTGCTTCAGATCCTTAGTAAGTATTTTTGAGACATTAATCAATACTGTCCCATAGTGGTAACATTTTCATGTGCTTCCATTGATTCCTTTGTCATTGCTTACAAGACACTTTGCTACTGTCAACATCTGAGTTTTTAACAAACTGATTTGACTTATTAACATGGTTTGATTTAGGTCCACACCAGCAGGTATTGACAAAATGTCACCAAATGTCAGTTCATCATGAGATTCAGCACTGAAAATGGTTTGTCACCCACAATGGACTGGAAAAAAAAAAATTAGAAGCAGAGCATCATTCTAACCCAGTTTAGTTATCGTTACTTATAAAGATAGACTTCTCTTTATGTAAAATGAGGTATATTGATTTCATTGCATGTATAGTAACTTTTTTTTTTGCATGTATAAAAAAGCAAACACAAAAAGGACCAAACAAAAAAAACTTGCTTCTGAGAAAAAGCACTTTAGTTTGCATTACTTTAGCATGATTTGGTCTGATGGCTATCTGCAGAAGTGATAGTAGAAGATTTAAGAAAGTTCTTCTAGACTGCTGTGGTCAACTGCAGAGTCAGAGCTTTCATTGGAGCATCATCAGCTGTTCTGAGGGGTGAGAAATAAGGAGAGAGGGGGAAATCGTGACAGAACAAAGGGAAAGGTAAAAATCCTACACACACCCCTTGAACAAGTTTATTCCATCGTGTTTCTGGTGCCTGATCAAAGAAGACTGATGTTAGAGACAAAAGAGCAGAAAGGAGTTGCTACCCTTTAGCCATATTGGTTTCAAAATACTATAACATATGCTAAATATAGTAGTAAACTGTACTAGGGGCTTGGGCATTTAGGCTGCACTATCTCAGCTTAGTGTGTATTGAAAATGCCAGGATGTACAGGGCACAAACACTTAACTGCCCTAACTTATTTGCTGCAAATTCTGTACTCCGCTTTCAAAGTCAACAAAGTTTGATGTGAATTGAATTAGTGTGGACTATTAATGTGCACGCAATGCTTCTGCACATTACTTTGGCAGTCTTCCAGTTGATGTCTCACACTGCTTTGCTGGTATCCTGGACAAACTTGACTGTTTAATGTGTGTGGCCTCGACTGTGCTGGAGTCTAGTTGACCGGATGTCCTCTTTTCCATTTAAAAACTCTTGCAGGGCCAGCATTGTCCCATTTAGTTCCTGGGTTCCAATATATGAGCATTACAGCAATATTAGTCCAGCAGCCATGGTGAGATTCTTGGTCTCCTCACTATCTAGGGAGGAGCAACATACAGCAAGCTCTTGTGACCAACCACTGCACTAAGGAACTTTTTGAGACCGTTGCTAAGCAGATAGCTGAGAAGAGTCATAGCTGGGACACTGATGGTGCCATATAAAGAGCAAATAGCTTAGGAAAATATACAATACACCTCCCCCCCCCAGAAACAGGTGCCCCCTGGCTGCTGCCATTTTGGGTAGATGGGGGCTTGGAACCTCTCCAAGTCTCCAGCTCTTACCTTCCTTTCTCCCTTAGCCCATGCTTTTCCCCTTCACTCTACTCCCCCCTCTCTACCGCCCCCCCCCCAGACAGTTTTCAAAATGGTGGCTGGGTGAGGCTATCGGCTTCTCTCCTGCTGAAGCACCAACCATCAGGTGTTAACCAAGTCCATGCTATGGAGATTACATTCCTCTCTACTAATTTCTTTTCCCCTTCCTGCATCTCTCCTGCTCAGCGAACGCTGCCCCCCTCCAACCCTGTTTGCATGCTCAAAATGATGGCCTCATGGTGCAGCTGCAACCTCTATTTCTATGTCCCTTCTCCTCGCTTTGCAGATTCAAATGATGAAACTACTTATTTGTGTGAAATTCAAAACATTTGAGACAGTCTTTTACAGGAAAAAATAGTTTGGCTAACTTTCACAGCTCACATGAGGTATACGTATGCATAGGCATTGCATACCTACCAAGGCATCATTAATGCTATTTGTCACTGCTGAGGTACATATGCCCTGTAACAGGAAAGGGTACAGGGAAAGAAGATGAGGTTAGAGACAGCATAGCCATTCAGCTCTTAAGGCAACTGGCTGAGCTATATAAAATACCAGTTCATCAATATTGCAGTCAAATCATGGAGGTGGCATAATAGCTTTTCACAGGCATACATATTTCATAGAGACTGGGAGCAGTTAAGCTTTCAATCAGTGCAGAACCAAATCTGTTTTTCTCTGTACTTTCTGCATGTTTGCAGAGGAGGTAAAGTAGAATCTAAAACTGAGAAATGGCTTGATTTTTAGTACAGACATTCAGCAGAAAGGCTGCATGATCATTGCCCCCAGCATAGCTTGCAGCCCCTTTCCATTCCTGCAGCACTTCTGGGGGACCATCCTGTTGAGTAACATTAGTGTATCTCGCTGGTCTACCTTTGTCTTTTGATTAAGGCCACCGTCTGCCTCCTGGTCACTTGCCACAGTGTAACATCCTCAAGAATCAGGACAGCCCAAAGGGGACGCAGAGGGGATCACTGTCCAACCCCCACATCAGGAAATTCCTGCACCAACATAGGTCCCTCCAAAGCATAGTATGAATTCTAAACCTCAAATTGGGGAGCGCACATCCTGACTTAACATCACCCTGCAATGTCCAAGGCACAGCATAAACTGCAAACTGAAACCAGAACCGTAAGTCCCAACATCCCAGTCTGGCCCCTGTGAAGATATAGCTTACCATCTCTGAGGTGTCCCAAGACGGGGATGGATTTCAGAAATCAAGGATAAAAAATGCAATCAGTGCTTCTATGGAAACAACATCTCTCAGTAATATGAACAATAACTTATTTCTCTACTCCCCCAGCTGTGGCACCTGCAGCAACAAGACTCTCAAGGACCAGGCCTTTAACAATGGTCAACCTCAGGGAGAAGAAATGGCATGTAAGAATGAGACCTTTGGAGCCCTCCTTATAGACATGCAGAAAACCCAGAAACCCACCGAGAACTGGAGGGTGTTATTGATGTCTGAGAGGGAGAAAGATAGGTAGCTCTCCAGAGACAGAACTAAAGTAGTCTGGGACAGCATTGCCATGACCAGAGACCGAGTGGACAAAGATGGGGATATGCAGAAGCGATTCTTAGAGGCAATGAACAGGCAGACTGCTCGGCTGGAGCGCACACTGTTATTAGGGCAACTTTATTGTTTGAGGGCCTCACCCAGGACCCAGCCATGTTCTGCAACCCCTGGATAATACAGGGTACTGGGAACACCATCAGATGTTCCTTGCTGTAGTCCTGCAGCCTTGTTCCGAGAAGCAATTCCCTCCCCTGGCCCTGGCGCAGGGCAGCGAGAATAACAGCATACAGGAACTGTTCAAAGCATTCAATGCATCTGGCAACTTTAAGCCCCGACATTCAACCAAGGACTAAAAGAAGCAAAGGCAAGATGTTCACCCACCTGTGAAGAGAAGCTGCCATCCCACCCCCACCTCCTGTTATGTGCTGCCCTCTCCAGCGCACTGTATTTGAATTTGACTTTGTTAGCTTTAGAGCTGTTTCATGTTGCTTTAATCAGTATGAACAAAGTTTGTAATTTATTTTAAGTGTTTTATTTTGGTAGTGGTTTCCTGGCATAATTTGTGCATTTAAAAACTGTTTAAAGAGTCACAGAATCTGCAAGTCTGTGTATACTTTTTTTTTTTTTTTTTTACAAAAGCATAAACGTGCACACAGACACAATAAAGTAAAGGGTGCAACTTCTAGCACCCATAAAATCAATTCTGATGCCCAAACTCTTATCCAACCGCCACTCCTCTGGAAATGATAGTTCATACCATTTAAAAATATTCAGCTAGTAAACTTCCAATGCCATAACTGTGCCTCTAATAAGCATAATTTCCCTTTTCACTACAAACATAGCCTTTTGTTCCTTAATGTGGTGTTTCCCCTCAATTCACTATCCTTTTGGCAAGAAAAAAATAAAAATATGAAACATTCAAAAATATAATCTCCTCTTTACAAACTGTTTTTCCTGGAAGCAAATTTTAAGTCTTTCTGCAAATATTATCTTTTCATAAACTAACATGGTTTACATGTGTTCAAACCTGACAAATCAATGTAAAAGTTTAGTTTGTTTATTGAATCTATATAATCATTCATCATACTGCCCTCTACTGTACTAATATATTTAACTGCTCAATCAATCATAACAAAAATGCAAATCCCATGTAAATCTTATCAGCACCACTAAAATAATGGGATTTTTGTTTACAAGGTGTCGATTGGGTTTAGAAGCTTTGATAATGACTCCAGACAGTCAATAATACTGAGACTTTTACATTGCCAGTAGGAGCCTAACTAAACTATCTAATCTTTAAAATGACAGACAACACAATGAACTCTGAACTTAATCCCCTCGAAACACTAAGGAGTCAGCTTAGTACTTAAAGTACTATTCAACCGAAAACCTACCTTGAAAAAAATCATTAAAGGGTCTGATTTAAACACAAAAGACAAGGGAAATTCAGAGTTAAGGCTGCAGCTCCAAGCTGGCTATCCTTCCTATTGTGCCTAGATATTGTAGAAGTCTGGCATTAGTCCTTGATGGTGGCATGGGCTGCAAAATCAGCTAGCTAAGCACCATCTTATACACTTTCAAATCTTTTTAAAGCAAGTTTTGAATTATAAGGGGGAACACAAAGCATGTTGAACAACTTAGCTATTTTGTGTCCCTACAGTATAAAACAGGACAATGGCTTTTTCTTCAAATTTGGTAAGGGCGGGCTGGGGGGAAGAGACCTATGTAGAAAGCTTATGTTCCAAGCTTCAGCCAACTGTGAATTTATACTGATCTCTTCAGAACTCCTGTGGCTTTATGAGGAAACTAGCATCATAAATGATAATGCTATAATGATATTATTTTGTCCTCGCATTCTAAAAGGACATTGTTTAAATGGTTTGATTTAGAAAAAAAATCTCATTTCCTTTCAATTTGTCTGTAACAGAATGGTTTGCTTAGTGGGTCAATTTGAAGCCTGTTTTTGTTTGGGAAAAATGGTGAAAAAGAATGGTGCAAAACGTGATCTATTTAATTTTTAGAAAAGTTGGGATTATTTCAGAAAATCAGAATGAGGTCTCAACAGGCTACTGAATCTTTCATCTCTGTGTTACTGGTTCAAATCAGGCAAGTCAGTAGTGTTTGAGGTATGTCAATACTACAGGGGTTGTACCAACATAGCTATGCTGGTTTAACCCCGTAGTGTAGACAGTATACACTGACAAAAGGGGTTTTTTTTCTGTCAGTGTAAGCAACACCGCCTGTCTGAATGCCATTAGCTATCTCTACCAAAGCCTTCTTCCGTCGATGTAGCTGTGTCTACACTGGGGGCTTTGTTGGCACAGGTACGTCAGTTAGGGGTGTGGTTATTTCACATCTCTGACCAGCGGATATTGTTATGCCGATATTATTTTTTAGTGTAGACCAGAAAGAAGTTACTATCTTATTTCCTAGGGTAAGTCTACACTACAAAATCAAGTCGACCTAAGTTACATCGATGTACAGCCACTGCAGTAATTAAACCGCTTTTGCGAGTCCACACTATGCTCCTTGTGTCAATGGTGCACATCCTCACCAGGAGAACTTGCCTTGATTTAACTGTCAGTATGTGGCACTGTGGAATGGCTTTTGAAAGGCAGCATTGATGTAAGCAATGCAGTGTCTAATTGACTCTAAGGTCTGGTCTATATTACCCGCCTGAATTGGCGGGTAGAAATCGACCTCTCGGGGATCGATTTATCGCGTCCCGTCGGGACGCGACAATCGATCCCCGAATCGGCGCTCTAACTCCACCAGCAGAGGTGGTAGTAAGCGGCGCCGACAAAAAGCGGCAGAAGTCGATTTTGCCGCCGTCCTCACAACGGGGTAAGTCGGCTGCAATACGTCAAATTCAGCTACGCTATTCACGTAGCTGAATTTGCATATCTTAAATCGACTCCCCGCTGTAGTGTAGATGTACCCTAAGTCAACCTAACTACATCAGCCTAAGCGCTATGCCTCTTGTGGAGGTGGAATTATTAAATTGGTCTAGTGGGCGAGTTACATTGGTGGGAGCTACATTTTAGTGTAGACGCTTAGTTAGGTCAACGTAAGCTGCCTTACGCCAACCTAATTCTGTAGCCTACACTAGAGTTTAGAGCTGTTTAACTATGTGAAATGAATTGGTGTTTCAGTCCATTTCCTTGAGGCCAATGGTCTAAATCACAAAACCCACCACCACAACTGACAGGAATTAGTATCCTTGTTGGTAATCTCAGCACAAGTGCCATGGGTGAAATCTTGGTTAATGGCAAAACTTCCATGGGGCCAGGATTTCACCCTGAAGACTGAATGGGTATACAGATTAAATTACCCAGTCATCCCTTGTGGGGATCTCTCTATGTCAGTGTTGCAGCATATAGGCAGGTCAGTGTGGGGATATTGGCACTGCTATTGCCCAAGCACCTATTTTGTGGATTATGGAATAGTTATTGTTCAAGCTCTCATCTTCTTATGTCTTGATTACAGCAACTTCCTTCTCTCCAGACCTAATAAATGTAATCTTACCCTCCTCAAATTCATTCAGAATGCTGCTGCAAAGATTATTTTCTTAGCACATCACTTCAACCCTATCACTCCTTTCTCTGCATATCAGTTTGGCTCTCCTTCTGTATTGCATCAAACATAAGCTACTTGTCTTCACATTCAAGGCCCTTCAAGGTCTACCCCAACCCCACCTATCATCTCTCATTCACTGTTGAGATGTCAACTCCCACCTCCAATCAGCCCATGATGTCTGTCTCCTCACCCACTTGTTACATGTTCAAACAAACACCTTTGTGTTTTCTCCCACACTGGCCCTTACATTTGAGAGGCACTCCCTGTAAACATCCACAAAGCTACATCATTATCCTCCTTCAGAATCCTCCTCAAAACTCTCTTTTTCGGTGACGTCTACAAAAAAATTTAGGATAAGGGTGTGCTGAGATCACAGCCTCTCATACTGTCTATTTCTGACTCATTGTTTCCTTGTACTTCCCTGTCTGTCTGTTTGTAGCCATCTATTGTCTCTTGTGTTGTGTTTAGATTGTAAGCTCCTTGCGGCTGGGACCATCTTGTTGTTCTGTGTTTAGTATAGGTCTAGCACAATAGGGTCCTGATCCATGACAGGGATTCCTCAGTGCTAAGGTAACAAATAATAATACAAACTGATTTTTTGTCCCTTCTCTAAAATCCAAGAATAAGAGACTTAGCCCCAGACCTCACCTTCCAATTTTGAGGCTGAGTTAAAATCCCCGCCATATTTTGAAATGCATTGGTCAAAAGGTCCATGAATTATGACATTGTAAAAATAGAGAAGATTACCTGAGTCCAAAAAGTCTTTAAAGTCCCCACCCCATTTTGAATTTAAAAAAAAGAAAAGGAGAAATCTTAAGCTTCGTTCACTGGATTCATCCAGTTGAGATCCAACAGGACCAAAGATTATTTCATTAAACTGTAATTTGAAAAGTTATTAAGATTTTAAATAATGTGAATATGGAATGTTTTTCCAACACACTTAAATTGGGATGTTAAATGACTGCTGGAGAAGTAAGATTTTATTTTTTAAAAAGTACCTAATCCTTTTTCTTGTGAGATTATACCTCAATGCATAAAATAGTCACTAAGGAGGCTTGTCAATGGAGAAAGGAGTATTTTTCTACCTAACCTGAAATTCATCAGGAAAGGCAAGACTCCTTTTAGAAAGTATTATTCACCATAGTTAAACATTCTTCAAATGCTTTTTAAAAATCAGATCTTGGTGTGAGAATAAAACTGGGAGGGTTTTTTTTGTTTTTTGTTTTTGCTAACTACCCTTAAATTACTGATATGGATACTAAGCCTTAATTTCAGTTTAGCAAAGTTTTGTTTGTTTTTTAAAATACAAATAACAAGAGCTTCATTCTCTTGGGCTGTTACCTTCCTCTAGCAATAAGCTAATTTGAAGGGATAAAACAAAACTGCTATATCATCACCAACTCTCTTGACTCATAGATTTTTAATAATTGATTTTTGGATATTTGTATGGAGTAAAATTCTGAATCCTTCCCATGCAATCAAATGCCTCTTAAGGCACAAATGAGCTCTGCCATCCCTATGTATCCTGGATTGTTATTTGTATGTTCTCTACATTAAGTCTTGTAAGTTTTCCCTCTCCCAGTACTGTTTGATGGAGGGATTCTTTTGGCTGGCTCCTTTTATGTATTTCTCCAGCTGTCTGTCAGACACTGTGGCTTCATTCTTAACACAGGTTCCAGATATTTCCATTTTCTTTTCTGGATAACTCTGTAGATAGATTTGGGAACATTCTGAGGAACCTCAGCATTTATTATAAAATTATTCCATATAATATCCAGCATTTCCCTGAGGTATTTGTCTTCAAAGTTCTTTTGATACCTGTCTGTAGCTTTGGTGGATTTCTACCTTTCACATCCATATGTTAAAGTGAAAATAACTTCAGAGTTGAAGATTTGTAGTTTGGTCTATAAATTGTAGATTTTTTGATAACCAAATATTGTTTAAGCTGATGAATGCAGCTACCATCAATTTCTAAATATTATTTCCTTCTGGATATCCCCATTGGTTTGCATTATATTGCCAAAGTATGTGCATTGACTCCTCTCTTGTATTCCTTTGCCTTCTAACATAATACTTAAGTTGGGAGTTGCTGGGTTTGTCATTAGATTTCCCCCCCCCCATATCTGATTATTAATCCCATCGTTTTTGTGATGCTGGACAGTCTTTTGATCTTTATTTGCTTACACTTTTCACTTGGCTATGAGCTGGATATGATATTGCAGAGAGCAACTAGTCCCTGACCTCAATGTACATATGTACGCATTTTAAATATGTAATGCACACACACACACACACACACAGACACGTGGGGGAGGAGGGGCGAGGGAGGGATGGGGACGTCTAAGAGGTCTCAAGGATGGGTGGAAGTAAAAATGGTGCCCTGGTTCCTCTACCTTCCATGTTCTGGAAAAGATATCAAATGGCATTTAGTCCCTGCTGCTCATCAAAGTAATGGGTATAAACCTCAACTTATTTGCTGTTCCAAAAGAGGTGACCTTGTAAGGTGACAAATTGAGTCTTGCACAAGAATGAATATCCCCCACCTCCCTCCACATTTTGTAGTCATGACTTTGGCTCTGAGGCTCCATAGCTCCCATGACCCCTGTGCACCTTCACAAGGGACATTGAAAGATTCACATAATAATACTACCCCAAGCCCTACTCTTATTTTACTTCCAGGGCAGCTCACCCTTGATCTCTTGTCCCACTAGAGAGTGGCATCTGTTGACTTACATGCCCACAAGGGGGAAATGGGTGATGAAACAGATTTTCCCCCGATAAGAATAATGGCCATCTCACTACTTAATTACCAACTGCACAGTAAATTTCGCAAAGAATATTTGCTAGTATTCTACTTCTTTAATTGATAAAAATCCTCATTTTACCAGAATTTATATATATTTTTATAACCATGAACTGGCTTTGTTTTTGTAATGCATGTGTTTTTCATAAGAGGAAAGAATTCATTATCAAATGTTGTGAGAAAAATACAGAAACGGAAGGTTATTTTATATGAAAATACTGTTGATTGTTCCTCCCCTAGAAATCTTGCTTGGCAGTTTGCTTCCTGCCAAATGAATCAGCAAATGCTGATAATGACAGTTGTTAATGTATAATACAATATCCAGTGCTGCACTTGTTCCTTATAAAGTCCTTTTGTGATCAGTGATACACATCACCTTTTGATTACAGTCTCTGAGCACAAACAATTTCTTAATCTAAATTAATGGCCTTGGTATTTTGAAGTAAACATTTCCTTTTGTTTAGCACCATTTCCTATTTTGTTAACAAAACAGTTTTATCATAATTGGTCAGTCTAAATGATGGAAAAAATAGTCATGTACAGGAATGATTAAAAACAAGTGATTAATTTCAACGTGAGAAAAAGTGCCAATGTACAAAATCTCACTTACCGTACGAATATAATGGGGATGTTAGATATGTTGCCAAAAAGTAGCTAGCATCATGTGATTTTACCCAATGAGGAATGGTTTAAGCTAAACTGCTTATTTATTCTTATTGTTAAAAGTCTGCGCTTTATTTCCAGTCTGAATGTGTCTAGGTTCATCTTACAGACACTGGATCTTGTTAAACCTTTGTCAGTTATGTTAAAGAGCTATGGCCGTTAGAGTCAAAGTAGGAAAATAACAGTCATTTTATTGCAGACTGGGCTGACTTTAAAATAAATTTTAAAAAGTCTCTCTTCTACTGTAACTTTCACAAGAAATTCAAAGCCCTCGTTATGAGTGAAGAGAGACTGTTTCATGTTGAGCCTAGAAAAAGAATCAGTTAGCAAAACATATTGAGAAATAGGATCTTAAATAACAGAGATTGGGGGGACTCTCTCTGTGTCTTTCTGTCCAGCCCCTCTAGGTTACGGAACACCAACAGAACTTGAGTTAGAAAGGAATGCAATGACCTCTCAAGATGCTGTATGTAGTGTCACTAGGAAAATACATTGCAACAAAACACTTCTTATAAAACATTGTATCATAGTGCTGAAGGTCAGAAAAAACCAATGTTCTTAAACACCCTTGGACCTATTCCTTATCTAGTACAACTTCTGTATGGAAGAAACTCTGGAAAACTGTTGAAGAGCCAGCAGAAATAAAAAATAATACTTACATGTTATTATCACCTATTTGTGAAATTCCTATCTAAACATTTTCAGACATTGTGAAGAAGAAAGAAAATAATTTGATAAAAACTCATTGCTTTCTTTTTCCAGCAATGACTTGAGTGTCTCAACCAACTTGGTACCCTATTGACATATGTCACACATCTCACAAAGTGGAACTCATGTAGATATAAGATTTATGCTGTATGTAGTCATCTTTCATTCATGTCAATAGAAATTGTGTAGTCCAAATGCATGTTATATGCATCACCTCAGTTAGTTAGGAAAGATTGGAAGATTTATTTCTACCGGAATGATGATGAGGAAAATAGAAAGGAGCATAAACACTGGAAAATGAAGTGTAAAAATACAATTAGGAAGGCCAAAAAAGAATTTGAGGAACAGTTAGCCAAAGACTCAAAACGTAATTTTTTTTTTAAATACATCAGAAGCAGGAAGCCTGCTAAACAACAATGGGGCCATTGGATGATCGAGGTGCTAAAGGAGCACTCAAGGACGATAAGGCCATTGCGGAGAAACTAAATTAATTCTTTACATTGGTCTTCATGGCTGAGGATGTGAGGGAGATTCCTAAACCTGAGCCATTCTTTTTAGGTGACAGATCTGAGGAACTGTCCCAGATTGAGATATCGTTAGAGGAGGTTTTGGAACAAATTGATAAATTAAACAGCAATAAGTCACCAAGACCAGATAGTATTCACCCAAGAGTTCTGAAGGAACTCAAAAGTGAAATGGCAGAACTACTAACTGTAGTCTGTAAACTGTAATTTAAAGCGGCTTCTGTACCAGATGACTTGAGGATAGCTAATGTGATGCCATTTTTAAAAAGGGCTCCATAGGTGATCCCGGCAATTACAGGCCTGTAAGCCTGACTTCAGTACTGGGCAAACTGGTTGAAACTATAATAAAGAATAATATTGTCAGACATATAGATGAACATAATTTGTTGAGAAAGAGTCAACATGGTTTCAGTAAAGGGATATCATGCCTCACCAATCTATTAGAATTCTCTAAGGGGGTAAACAAGCACATGGACCGAGGGGATCCAGTGGCTATAGTGTACTTACATTTTCAGAAAGCCTTTGACAAGGTCCTTCACCAAAGGCTCTTATGCAAAGTAAGCTGCCATGGGATAAGAGGGAAGGTGTTCTCATGGATTGGTAACTGGTTAAAAGATAGGAAACAAAGGGCAGGTATAAATGGTCAGTTTTCAGACTGGAGAGAGGTAAATAGTGTTGTCCCCCAGGAGTCTGTTCTGGGACCAGTCCTATTCAACATATTCATAAATGATCTGGATAAAGGGGTAAACGGTGAGGTGGCAAAATTTGCAGGTGATACAAAATTACTAAAGATAGTTAAGACCCAGGCAGATTGCGAAGAGCTACAAAAGGATCTCTCAAAACTGGGTGAATAAGCAACAAAATGGCAGATGAAATTTAAATGTTGATAAATGCAAAGTAATGCACATTGGAAAGCATAATCCCAACTATACATATACAATTATGGGGTCTAAATTAGCTGTTACCACTCAAGAAAGAGATTTTAGAGTCATTGTGGCTAGTTCTCTGAAAACATCCACTCAATGTGCAGTAGCAGTCAAAAAAGTGAACAGAATACTGGGAATAATTAAGAAAGGGATAGATAATAGGACAGAAAATATTATGTTGCCTCTATATAAATCCACGGTACACCCACATCTTGAATATTGTGTGCAGATGTAGTCGCCCCATCTCAAAAAAAGATATATTGGAATTGGAAAAGGTTCAGAAAAGGGCAACAAAAATTATTAGGGGTATGGAACGGCTGCCATATGAGGAGAGATTAATAAGACAGGGACTTTTCAGCTTGGAAAAGAGACGGCTGAGGGGAGATATGACTCAGGTCTATAAAATCATGACTGGTGTAGAGAAAGTAGGTAAGGAAGTGTTTACTACTTCTCATAACACAAGAACTAAGGGTCACCAAACGAAATTAATAGGCAGCAGGTTTAAAACAAATAAAAAGAAGTATTTCTTCACACAACTCACAGTCAACCTGTGGAACTCCTTGCCAGAGGATGTTGTGAAGGCCAAGACCATAACAGGGTTAAAAAAAGAACTAGATAAATTCATGGAGGATAGGTCCATCAATGGTTATGAGCCAGGATGGGCAGGAATGGTGTCACTAGCCTCTGTTTGCCAGAGGCTGAGAATGAGCGGCAGGGGATGGATCAGTTGATGATTACCTGTTCTGTTCATTCCCTCTGGGGCACCTGGCACTAGCCACTGTTAGAAGATAGGATATTGGGGTAGATGGACCTTTGGTCTGACCGAGTAGGGCCATTCTTATGATAGTCCCTGGACAAGAACAAATTTTCCCCCAAAGTCTGGGTGTTTCCCTAAAAGATTTGGTAGTTGGTAAATACAAATATTTTTTGCAAAACATGCACTGATGATCTAGCCATACAATATACCAGTTCATCTACCTCTTTATATAGCTACTTAAATTGCCCTCATCACCATAGTATCTCCCAGTTTAATAAAAGAATGTGAACAAAATACATTTTCGCTCCTCCCTTTTAGGAATAGCGTGAAACATCTGCACATACAGAGAGAAAGAGAATGCATTTTGGCTAGGATGATGCTTCCCTGGCCAACTTGCACTGATCCTGGCAAAACCAGGATTCCTTTGACCTCCTAATTTGGGGAGGGGGGAGCAGAAGAGACAGCATAGATCTAAACATGAAATGTTAATAAATGTATTGATCCAAAATTCCCAACATAAAATAAAAAGTGTCTGCATAATGTTTGCATCATACAATTTTTAGCTTCCTTCACGGTTCATTTTTTATTCTCTGAATTAGTTCCTTGCACTAATTGTATTCTGACAAGCAGTGAAAGAGTGTGTGGATTGCATAAATAGAAATAATTATTTCATGTATGACAAGCTATAGTACAGTATCTTCTGTAATCCCTTATTACAATCACGGCAAGGTGCTGTTGAAAATAAAAGTTATGACTCATCTCCAACAAACTTTGGTGAATGATACACCCCTCTCACACTCCAGGGGACTCCTAGCCAATATGTAAAAGGTTATCTGTATAGTTCGTACAGGTTTAATATTAAACTTCTTAGTTTGTCCAAAATGTGTTAATCTCAAAAGGTCTGGATTGCAGAGATCCAAGTGTTACAAATACAAGTTACAAATACATAACCAGCACACCATATCATTCAAGTGTTTACTTTATAATTAAATCTTATTCTTTATACAATTTCAGGTTTTGTTTTTCAAACGGATATATTATCGTTGCAAACCCCAATAATACATAGAACACTGACAACTATGAAACATATGTGGCTAAAGTAGCTCATCATTAACAATTAGCTATTGATTGTCCCCTCTGTTTAAAATCTTGTAATCACTCCCATTCAAGTCAATGGAAGTTTTCTGTGCAAAATGGCTGTAATAACAAACACCAAAAACATGGTTTCAGTGGTTTCCATCATCAGCACTCCCACTATAAAAACTGTTCCAGCACCTTGCGTGCAGCAGTGTGCTTTACAATAACGCTCAGTTAAAATGTTTAATTTCCCCCCAAGTCTTGAACTGCAACTTGGACTGCACATGTATGCTGTGGGGTGGGAGTGTGGATTCTGGGAGATGGGTGCAGGAATGGCAATTGTCACACCCAGCAGGGAATATAGAGCATCGCCAAGGGGTGGGGACGGAAGGATGCTGGGGTGTATGGAAATGGTGGTTCCATTAGACACAGCAGCAGCTGAATCCTGCGCTGTGGGTTCTGGGGAGGGGGGAATAATGCTTGGGGGCAGGGGTAATGGTGATTTCCAGGACCAGCAGAGACCATAGATGCAGCAGTATCTGAAGTCCACTCTCTGGATTCCAGGGTGGGATTGAGAGAGATGCAGGTTTTTGGGGAGGTGGGTGGAAATGGCAGTTCCTGTGCCCAGTACGGAAGCTACAACCAGCATTTGCCCACCCTCCATCACCCATCATCATCCAGTACAGGTTAGTTCTCTACAGCTAGTGATGGGTCTTTTATGCCATTCCCCTCCCAACCATTACAATAATAGTGAATTGAGTCTTCACCTAGCTGAGGCAATGCTAGTTCCTCTTTTGCTTCCTCCCTGACCTGTTTCCCCATCACCTCCCCAGGACCCCAGAGTCGTAGGTGAGGGCAGAATGGCTGTGGCCCCCGTGATGAGTGTCAGCACTGAAGCCATTGTGGCTGGTGACAGCTGTGGCTCAGAGTCATCCACAGGTGCATAGGTGCTGGAACTAGGGGTGCGGGGTGCTGGCTTGAAGTGGTTTCCATTATGTACAGGATTTACATTTTAGTTCAATGGCTCTCAGCACCCCCAATTTAAAAAGTGTTCCAGCACCCCTGCACAGTTGGTGACCCACAGACTTCCCCAGGGGCCCTTGAGCTGTCCAGGGTGTAATCATAAGTCCTGCTGGCATCACACCACAGCTGAACTGCTTGGTGTCAGCCTCAGACCAGCTAGCCACACACTGGGAAGAAGGTTTTCCCCCCGACTCATCACCAGACTGAACAAGTGCAATAGCAAAGCTAGAACAAATGCTATAGGTGCACAGAGCTGACTGCTGAAGTGGGGTATGTATCCTGGAAGGCAGAAGGCAAAGGTGCAACAAATAACCCATGGTGGGAATTTTGCAAAAGGCTTTGAGGGACTCTCAGCACTTGAGTGGATCATAAGTTGCATCCCCACTACATTACTAGCTCAAGCTTCAACCCACTCCCCCACTGGGCCAACTACATTGAACTGAAAGCACCATTTAACTCGAGAGGCTAGAGATTTTTGTGAGTGAGTCAGATTAGGGGCAACACTTGAGTTATACCTTGAACTAACAATGAAGTGACGACAAGCCCTATAACTTTACCATCAAACGGTTTATGATGATCAGATATTTTCCACTGATTTATATGGACAGCTATGAACATTAAGTCAAACCATCTCAAAACAAAAGTAGGAGAAAAAGCTACCAAAATAATCAGAGCACCAAGTCTCCTTGTTTCTCCATGCATACCCTAATACACACTGGCCTAGAACTAGCAATGTACATAGTGCTTTCAACTCAAATTTCAGTCACTGGGATTGAAGGCACACAGTACTTTCTAGGATTGGGCCCATACCCTCTATATGTCTGTTAAAAATAAACTTATGGCCCCAATTTTTGAGTAGTACCTTAGTCTGTAAGTAGGCCCATTAATTTAATGTACTTAATACAACCCACCTAGTTGTTTCACAAGCAAAAAGTTAATTTGTTCATTATATGATAAGAATGTACCAAATCCAATGAATCCATTCATCAACAGTAGCTGTGCTTATCTTCCAAGGATGGCCAGTAACATAGCTGTGAGGATGGTTGCAGAGATCCTCATAAAAATGAACCATATTGATTTCTGGATACAGTCCTACAAGAGAAGTAGCTGGATCTAATGGAAGTTAGAGTCCTGTGGTTTCATTTATTACATCTTTTGACCTTGAATCAGAAATGTAGTGTAAGTGGACAAAACCAGGAAATGTAGGTGTGACTCAGGCCACCAATTAATCATTTTAATAACTTTTGTAATTATTAAACTAACTTTTTAATGTCCTCAATTATTTTAAAAGTTAATACCTAATCTCCCTTCTTGTAGTGCAAGATTAGAACTGTTAGTCAAGCCATCCTTTCATCTGCATTTGTGTGACATCCAGTGGCCGGATGGGTCAATCACAAGTGTGTATTATCTGTTAATGATACAAAAGATGAATCCCAAACACTAGTTGTTACACAATAGTGAGCACCTGAAATATTTATTACAGAGCAGTTAACTTTTATTTAAAGAATAAAGACAGCAAGTAGAGAAGAAGCTTGTGCAAGAGATATTTGTCTGAAAACAGCACAGAATTTATAATAAAGAGATTGCTGCTAAATTTTTGGGGTCTCTGCTGCACATAACAGCTTTGCTTAAAGATCCTAGCAATCAGGGGTCAGTCCTACTCTTATTGATGTAATGGTAACACTCACATTCATTTCAGCAGGAGCAGGTTTGGGATCTAAATCAAGTTTTTATGGAAGTCTCTGAGGGAGATACCGAAATAGATAAGCTATAAAAAGACTGCCCTTTCCACACAACACTGCCTGCCAGTATTAGGCTTCAAGTCGTTTGTTTCTCAATTAATCTGGCACTCTATTCTCAAGTTTGACAAAAGAGGTTGAGATTCATTTGAGGAAGCTGTACCCGATATTTTCCCTGCTGTAGATTAATGGTTAGACAATGACTTGAAATCAGTGGTGCTCAGAGCAGAGTCAGGAGTCTACCCACTAGGTTCTCAATGCAAGATTGGGGCCTGCATAATGAATTGGTGTGAATTTTGTTTATAGCACGAAGGGACACAATCAACGTAAAAACCACATTTCTATTTGAACAGTTTACCTACTACTGTACAAATGACACCTAAAATGACTAAACTGAAAGAGATTAAAGCATAAATATTTTCTTTGCTTTTTTAGTGTACTTTTGCATTTCACAGCCCTTTTCCCTAACAATTTTCTGTTTCTGTGGGTCTTTCACAAAGCAACAGGGAAAAGACAAACATTTGGAAAATAGGAAAATGTGATTTCAAATCCACAAAAATTGATAGAGGGACTCAAAAGTAAGTGTCCTGTCTGAAACTACTTGTAAATCATATTTTGAGATAACTAAATTTCAGGTTTTTGGTGTCCCCTTTCATCTGCAATATTTATCATCAGTGAAATGTTTTAAATGTGTTAATGAATTATTCAATGCTTTTGACAACAAAGTTTCCCTGAAAATAATAAATAAATCCATCTTCAAGAAAAGACATCAATGAAGTGGGTACAGTGTAATAGGCATGTTACTAGAGGAGATAGGAAAACAGCAGCTGGGCAGCGTTCTTGGACACAAAGTCCTCAGGAATCACGAGGTCAGCCCAGGGTCTGATTTTTCACTGCTGGTTTTGCTGACTACAGATTCGTTCTGGTAATGATAGTAAACAGAATAAAAGTCCTGCCCTGAAGTTAGAACTGTTTCATGCTCTGCAATGGCTAGAAAAAGCAAACTAAACTTGCTGGAGCTTTATTCAGAAGAAAACAAAGATCAAGTATATGAAAATGTCTTTGCTGAGATTGAGTCGTTTGAACTGCCTCTTGGAACCAGTTTAAGGTAGGCATCATTTCTATCATATTATATTGTATAAAAAGGATTTGTTTTATTCTTAGGCTGTTGTTTCCCTCACCCCCAGGTACAGGAGACCTAATCCTGCACATACTGAAATTCATAGGAAAACTTCCTTTAAATTCAATGGGAGTAGGATTGGGCCCTAAAGGAACAAGCATAGATTAAAGGCCTCTACTGAACCCCTTCTCACCAGGACAAGGGGTGTCTTTACAGACTTACCACAAGTGCTCCATGAAGCAAGAAATTACTTTTATAAATGAAAACAAGAAACAATCACTGTTTTTCCATAATGGAATGCTTTTAATTTGTTATCAGCCAATGCCATCAGCGACATGCTTGAAAAAATAGGTGAATGACTTTTAATTCAGATATTTTAGACAGACGCTACCCTTGTTTATTATCAAAGTGTATTTACATGCAGTTAAGTTTTATTTAGTGAAATTCCTAAATGTCTGAAAAAATTAGAAATAATGCATTAACAGTTTATTGCATTTTCATGGACATGAAGCTTATATATTAAAGACTGGATGTTTAGCTTTATTATTGGTGTCTGCAGCAGAGTGTTAAAAATAGCTTATCTGGTATTGTGGATGTCCGTTTGTAGTAAGGATCAGACTAAAGAAAGAAACCATATATCTTCATTTAGAAATACATTTAATTTTTCCTGAAACTTGCATCTATCACCCTATTCTGTAAATAACTTGAGTGATGGAAAAAAGGAATGTAGGAAGAATTTTACTATATATCAATGATTTATATAGGGAAATAATACAGAAAAGGTAGCTAAAACCTGAAAATAGTTTCCCCACTCTGGGTTATCTCCCTCCTGCATCACTGCCCGAACCGTACTTTGGAGGAGCTTGTCTACACTTAGAAAAACTACCTGTTGCTGACTATGGATGTCACCAATAGGTTCAGCTGAACCAAAGCTGAAAATGATCTAGCTGCAAGTGTAGACAACATCCAAACCATTTTCAGTACTGTTTCATTAACTGTGGCCTAGTGCTTGATGGTGGTTTAATTACAGTTACTGAAATGATGCTGAACACAATTGCAGCTAATGAACATTCTAAGCTGGTTAAGTTACACGCAGTGCTGATAACTATTGTTAGCAAAGGTTAGATTTTCTAGTCTAGGAAAAGCCATAAACGGGCAAGCCACTTTTAAGGACCAAATTTTCAAAAGTTGGCTTCCATTTGTGCACAGATAACTTTGCACTGTAAAAAATCCAGGTCTGGCCCATGGACCTTGGCAATTTTTGGCCCCAAAACCCAAACGTACAATCAAAATAGAAATCAAGTGAGCAGCTCCTACTTCTCTGCAAAAATAAGGACTCTGATTTATCTGAGCCCCAAAGTAGTGGAAAAACACATATCTGGTACACAGATCCAACTGAATCTTGCAAATTTTTATCCCCAATCTATCTAGTTCTCTAAGCTAAACAGAGAAAAATGAAGCAGTTCTCAGTGAAAATAAATAAAAAATAATAATAACGCACCAAAGAAATCTAGAACTAGAAAACTGATCCGGCAGCACCAAAAAAACCCACTGTCCAACACTTGGATCTTCTTGGATCCAGCTTGTAATGTTTTTATCCCAAATACAATTTCTAATGTCTACTAGCTAAAGAGAGAAATACTGCTAGCTGCTCTAATTCCACTGCAAAATGAAGGCCCTGTTGCATTCTTGGTCAATAGAACCACAAAGACATATATCCAGCATCTGGAGCTTGCTGGATTCTACCATTTTTGGTTGTGACCCACAACGCGTATTGTCAAAATGGACAATGCATGTTTTTATTTCTGCTTGAACAGAAAAATCCAAGTTCCAATAAATTCTGCTGCAAAAGCAACACAAAACCACATATCTGGCACCTAGGTCTTGTTGGGTCTAGCAAATTTTGGCTGTAGGTCTCTAAGTCTACTCCACACTAGCACTTAAAAAAATCCAAATACAGGTCCAGATCCAAAACGTCCAGCTCATTCTTTCACCAATCTCCAAAGTTATCATGGCCTCTTGGAAAAACAATTAAATTGGATACACATTTATCTAATTTAAAAAAAGATAGCTACACTTGCTGTCTGTTTAGAATGTAAAAAGGCCTTGGGATCTAGATGAAAAATGGACCTTGCTGGATTCTGGTCCATATTTTGATTTTTTAAGTGCTCCTGTTCCAGAGTGTAATAGGGGACCAGATTTTTAAAAGGGCCTAGGAGCAGCTATAAGTGATCTCTTTATGGTGTAGAATTTAGAGATGAATAGCAAAACAAACAAAAAAGAACAACAACAAAACCCCAAACCAAACTGTTGGATTGGGCAACACCTGGGTGTTTACAGCACCTATGCACAAGGATGTATCAGGGTCTAGAATTTTTGGTGCAGTAGGAGTGGCCCTGGAATTTATGAGGGAGGAGGGGGAGGGTCTCCAGCAGAATCCACGTACTGAAAGGGTGTTTTTGTAGCGTTTGTGTGTTGGGATGTGTGAAGGTCCAAAATTTTTGGCGAAGTAAGAGCCGTTAGACTGGTTCTCAGTTTATGCATTAGAATTTGGTGCTGGGGGCCAAAATTTGGCTAGATCCATCCAGGTGCCGGTGCCTGATTTTTGACGAACTCAAATGTGCCAAGACTGGATTTATATGATCATTTACTATTATGATCTGGCGTGTGCGGGAAGCGTGGCTAGACTTGTTTTCTAGTTTGCTGCTGCATTTGGGAGCTAAGAGCCACGTAGACCAGCAGAGTCCTCTTGTGCGATCTAGGCAGACACTCTCTTACCTTTTCCCTCCGCACTCTTAACCCTGGACGCTTCTCTCCGGTCTTCCCTTGCCCAATCCTCCCGAGCCCCAGCAGCCCCAGTTCCTTCTGGCTGAATCCCTGCTCCGCCCTCCAGTTCCAGCAGCCCCGGCCCCTCTCTGTCCCCCCACCGCCCTCTCAGCTCAGAGTGCGCACGTCCCCGCTCCCCTGTACCCCCAGCAGCCGCTGCGGAGCGGGTGGGCTGGGCGCTAGCGGCGGACCCGGCTCGGCAGCTTTCGGGGTGGGCGCGTGGAGCACAGGAGCCCGGTCCCGGGCCTGCAGCGGCTGCAGCGCCGCCTCCCCAGCGCGTCCCGCAGCGGCGCCGCTGCCTGGTTCCCTCCCACCCAAGATGGCGGAGAGCCTCCCCGAGCATGAGCGGATCCTGCAGGAGATCGAGAGCACGGACACGGCCTGCGTGGGGCCCACCCTGCGGTGAGGGACAGGGACCAGGGCCGGGAGGCGGGTGGGGGTCTGCAGATGGCGAGGGGCTTCCCGCCCGGCGAGACCGAGGGGCTGGGCCGGGCCCTCGCACTGACAGCTCCGCCCCAGACACACCGAGTCTCCGGCAAGTGCTGTGCGGGGCGCAGCCCTTTGGGGGTTCGTCCCCGCTGAGCCTCGGAGCCCGCTCGGGGCGTCTTGCCCGCCCCTCTGTTCACAAAGCCCCCACCCCCTCTCCAGCTCCCGGCGGGGCCCTGCTCGCAGCGCTGCACCCCGGCCAGTCTGAACGGCCTCCGGCCTTGGAGGGAAGGGGCGCGCCCCAGCGTGGAGCATCCCCTGCTGCCCCGTGTTACCGGGGCCTGGCCGGAGCTGCGGGAGCTGTCAGCGGGAAGGCGCTGGCGAAGCCAGCTAGAGCACGGGGACCCCAGCAGGTTCAGGACTCGCTGGACCAGCTGGTTATTGTACCAGCACGGGACAGGCACCCCTGGAGGGCCTGGGCACTGCACCCCTCGTAGACACACTGCAGATCCCTGCCACATACGCTTCCCATAACCGACAGCATCAGCCTGACTCCTTTTTTTTTTCCTGTGGGGAGAGGGGACTAACTTGTCACGTTCCCTCCCCACTCCTGGCCGGGGCAGCGTTTGTTCTGGTGCAAAAGGCGGTCAATATTTGCTAAAGTTAACGTGCTCTGCATGGGAGGAAGGGCACCAAATGAGGCTTCAGTTGTTGGTGTTTGTATTTGCTATTTGGGAGCTGTCAAAGGAGGTGGGTGTGGCTGGCTGCTGGTTTCCTCATTGGCTTTGGGATTCGGGATGCTCCCTTTGAAGTGGTGTCAGCCTCTCCATCCCATTTCAGATTTTAGCTTTTCTTACTATCTTCGAGTCTGTGGTTGACAAGTGGCCGCAGGGTAAAATTCCAAACATGCTGTGAAACCTCTCCTGGGTGCTTGATGTAGTAAGGAGCAGCAATACTCCACTCCACATTTAAGATTGAAGTTAGTTTCTCCACTATCAGAGGGTTAGCCGTGTTAGTCTGGATCTGTAAAAAGTGACAAAGAGTCCCATGGCACCTTATAGACTAACAGACGTATTGTCTATAAGGTGCCACAGGAGTCTTTGTCGCTTGCCCCACTATGAAAATAGTTGTTAATCTCCTCTAACTTCACCCAAGTGAAACTGATTCCCCTGAAATGTTGCCACATCTCATGCCTTGGCAGATTTTTTTCTGGTAGTTTGATAACATTCAGAAAATTTTTGACTCACCATTTTTACAGTTGTCATATCTCTCAGGTGGTTCTGCCTGCAAACTTCATATAGGTCTTGTTTTCTTGGCCTTGTTGAGGAGAAATGTCTTTAGTATTTTTGTGGAGGGGGAACAGTCTAGGCTTTGTTGCAACTGCTAGTCTGCTGGTAGTAGAAAGGGTGTCACACAGACAGGCAGGTATTCAGTATATGGAGAGAATGTGGGGGACCAGGAGGGACATGGCCTGCCTGGAGCTTTACTTCCTGATCTCTGAATGAGGGAATCCAAGATTGCTGGGAGGAAGGGGAACCTGGAACAGGGCAGGAGACTTGTCAAAGCATATAAGGGGTGAGTATGAGGGTACGTGTGATCTCTGGTGGAAGACGTATCGGATGTGTGTGCAGGGAACTGAGGAGGCATAGAAGAGTGTGTGCAGGGGACCATGTTGAAACATGGAGGGGAGTAGGTGGTGGTGGGTGAGAGAGAAAAGTGCATAATGGGATGCAGAGAACTGGAGGGCTTGAAAAGGAGCAGGGGAGTTGGGGGTCATGGTTGAGGTGCACAGAGGACCTGTGAGAAGCCCAGATAGGGGACATACAGGGGATCAGGGTGAGGTATGGAAGAAGGGATGGAGAGAACTGGGGACAAAGAAAGAAAGGTACAGGGAATCAGGGAGAACCAAAGAGGGGATAAGGAAAGGTTGAATCTCCTATCCATGTTAAATACCTAATATTTTCAAGATATAAACATTTAAATGTTTGAAGTTTTCTCTGTGGGTAAAAGTTCTCCCACCTTTCTCCATGCATATTTATGGATTTGCTCATGTCTTCAAAAGAGAAGCTTTGCTTTGGTAGGTCTGATAAGTTCTGTACGAGGAGGGCATCCTTATACACTAGCCTGATTTAAACTTCTTGTGCTCATTCACAAACAAAAACTTGGCAAAACAAGAATTAAGGTTGACATAATAATAATTAATTAATAATGCCTAACTCTTATATAGCACTTTTCATCAGTAGATCTGACAGTACTTTACAAAGGAGGTAAGTTTTACAGCGGGAGAAATATTTCAAAGGCATTCAGCCAGCACCCAAAGGTATTACACTCCCTTTGCAAAAATGTACACCTTTTAAAAACAAACTACATTTAAAGTTCTGGAAATGAATAGTTAAGGGATCCAGCTGGTTCCCAACTGCTGTTTTGTAATGCATCATTCATTATTATCTGCACAACTTACACTGGACCAACCTTACCCCTCGCCCCCCAAAATGATTTCACCTAGATTTCAAACCAGATAGACAATTGGTAATATTTAGGTATTAGAATTTTTACTTGAATTTAAATAAATTATTAAATAGCCTCAGTTCTACCTGAAGCCCATGGTTCCTCTCCTTTGAATTTAGAGACAGAGGTATTCCTCTCATGGATTAGTAACTGATTGAAAGACGGGAAACAAAGGGTAGGAATAAATGGTCAGTTTTCACAGTGGAGAGAGGTGAACAGTGAGGTCCCCCAAGGATCTGTACTGGGACCTGTGTTGTTCAGCATTATTCATTAATAATCTGGAAAAAGAGGGTTAACAGTGAAGTAGTAAAGTTTGCATATGACACAAAGCTATTCAAGATAGTTAAGTCCAAAGCAGACTGAGGATTTACAGAGGGATCTCACAAATGTGGGTGACTGGGTGACAAAATGGCAGACAAAATTCAGCATTGATAAGTGCAAAGTAATGCACACTGGAAAAAATAATCTCAACTATAAATACACAATGGTGGGTTCTAAATTAGCTGTTACCACTCAAGAAAGATCTTGGAGTCACCATGGATACTTCTTTGAAAACTTCTGCTCAATGCTTAGCAGCAGTTAAAAAGGCTAACAGTATGTTAGGAACTATTAGGAAAGGAATAGCAAATAAGACAGAAAGTATTATAATGCAACTATATAAATCCATGGTGTGCCCACTCCTTAAATAGTGTGTCCAGCTCTGGTTGTCCCATCTCAAAAAGAATATAGTGGAACTGGGAAAGGTTCAGAGAAGGCAACAAAGAGATCAAAGGTATGAAATGACTTTTATGCAAGGAGAGACTAAAAGATTAGGGCTGTTCATCTTAGAAAAGAGACAACTAAGAGGGGATATGATAGAGATCTATAAAATCATGAATGGTGTGGGAAAAAAATCAATACAGAAGTGTTATTTATCCTTTCACACAATACAAAAAACAGAGGTCACTCAATGAAATTAATAGGCAGCATATTTGATACAAACAAGAAGAAGTACTTCTTCACACAACACACAACTAACCTATGGAACCCATTGCCATGGGATGTTGTGATGGCCAAAAGTATAATTGGGTTAAAAAAAGAACTGGGTAAGTTCATGGAGAATAGGTTCATCAATAGCTATTGGCCAAAGATGCAGCCCCATACTCGGGGCAGTCCAAACCTCTGACTACCAGAAGCAAGGAGTGGAAGCCAGAGGTGCATCTCACCATAATTGCCCTGTTCTGTTCACTCCTCTTTAAGTTGTGGTATGGACCACTGTTGGAGAGAGCATACTGGGCAAGATCAACCATGGTGTGACCCAGTATGGCTGTTTTTATGTTCTCTTTTATTAAAGCAAGAACAAAGCTAAATGTAAAATCAAATGATAGACAATAAAAATAAGAGAATACAAATGAGAATAACTCTGCCTCAATAGTCCAAAATAGAACAAGCTGAACATAGAGCAATGCCTTTAGACAATCATACCAGTAACAATATTTCATTTTAATTTTCCTGCAACAATGAATCCACAGGCCAGATATTAGAGCAACCACATTTTGTCATTGGATAACCACATCTGACATCTTATCTGCCCATAGATGTGATCAGAAAAAAAAAAAAAAATCCCCAGCCTCATTGTTTGTATACCAATGCAATGCTATCATCCCAAGTCTAGTGACAGGCAACTCCAATGCCTATGCTGGTGCTCACTAGACATTCTGTTAAGGCTACAGATATGTGTAGCTAGCTAATGTGTATAAGTACTTTGAAAGAATTTGAAATCTGCATAATCTGTGAGCATCCGAGTCTCATTCTAAAGGCATTTTTATACAGGTTATGTACTTTCCTTTGAGCAATCCTCTTGAAAGGGCACAGGAATATCTGTGTCTGTTAAGATATTATCACTTGGAGCCCAAGCCTGAAGTCTTTTTTCAGGCTAAATGCCCATTGACTACGATAGGCATTCTGTCGCAGTAAAATCAGGTCCTCACTCTCCATGTCTGTTCCCTAGTACTGGATAGAATATCTTTTCTTTGGAACTTCAATTGCTGAATGAAGGAGACAGGATTCCCTGCCAGTGCCACTGCTACTTCTGCTTCTTATATCCTGTATGTTGATGATGTTTTACTGATGTGGGTGCGACTTGTTCCCTCAGTGGATATCAGTTTTCTTACAGAACATACATATTTCTGAAAGGTCCTTAGCTAATTACCCTGTGTCTCTAGTCCTATTATTTCTGGAACGTCACCCATTTTGATTTTTAAGGTATACAGCAGTGCTACACTCTATCTCCAAAGATCTGTTCAAGAAACTGCAACAAAAACTGGTATTGTGCACATTTGATTCTCCCTTACAGCAGGACAGCTTTGATCTGTTTTACTAGTGCAAAAAAGCCTTAAAGTCTGCTTAGCAAGTCTTAGGAGGATTACCACAGTGTAGTGGGATCCTCAAATAGCATAGAACCAATCTAATGGCTCCTACACCCATCCCTGCTCCTCAGAGTCAGTGCAAGTAATGTGATTAGAAGAAAGGGGGCATGGCAGTGGTGTCCCTGCATTTAGTGATCTCCAGCTGCTGTAATAACCCCTTTGGGTTGTTGGCACAAGTTGGAGCAGCCTAGAAACTACCAGAATCTACTTTAACTTGCACAAAAGAACCAAATTGGTGCCGAGTGGCCTCAAGATCAAGGGATCAAAGGTTGCTTAAAATCATCTTTGCACTCTCTTTCTTAACTTGTGACGAACGCTCCTTAGCTGCAGCTGAGTATCAGCAACCACAGTGTACATGTCATATTCATTGAACAGCCAATTCTACTGTACAGAACACTATCCAAACCCTATAGATTTTACAAAGTACATTTCTTTGTCAAAACATCATCATCTCTATAGAATGTCCATGACCAGTCCCTCTTTCATGTCATATTATGAAACTGAAAGTACAATGTGTTGACAAAAGGCAGGACAATTTATAGACTTCAGTAAGATAATTTGCAAATGCAGTAATATTGTAGAATTCACGTGTACCTCAGATTAAGAAGACATCCATCCACAGTGACATTTGTACATTCATTTGTATTAAACTATTGCCTCTTTCGAATCAGGGACTGGCTGCTCCCTTCCTCACAATAGCCAGTATTAGGAAAGCTCTGAGATTGGAGAGGGGAAGAAAAGAAGCTTTGTCTTCCTTCTAGCAGACAGAGGCTGCAGATTTCAGAGAGCTGTTAGCAAGAGGCTGGTACCAAAATCCTTCCAAGGATAGCACCATGGAAAGGACCCAGAACCCTCCATTTTCCCAGGGTAGAGAGGGGAGTAGGACTAGACTTCTCACCGGGATACTGTCCCAAACCTCACTGGAATTGCTATCCTCAATTTTTAGTAGTCTAAGTTTTGTCTTCTGATTAGTTGGTATGGTAATTTTTTCAAGTGCTGTACATAATGTATTGTGGAATATAGCACACACAGTGGATGTATCATCAAGGGGAGAGGGTGTGAAGGAAAAGGTTGTCTATACTGCCTGAATACATTAGACATCTTAAAGTTTATAGATAGTCATTTATTTAAAAAAAATTGAAACTGTTACCAAACATTACAACAACAAAAAACCCCCAAAAAACTGCAAAAACTCAAGCATGACACGAGACATTGTCAAGACAGCCTTCTGTCACTCTGCTGTGCTTCACTAGGTTTTCCATTTTGGCCAACATCTCATAGTCAGCGGATATACTCTCCTCAGAAGCCCACAACCTGGAAACTGAACATCCCTTCTGAACTGGCTTTGTATACCTTCTTCCCAAAAAGAGGTTGGCTTAAAGATGACTTGTAAAGGAGTTTTTAAAAATTGTGCTTTTGTCCTTTAAAAAAAAAAAATCTGTAAAGAGGGCCTGAAAGTTTTTTTTTTAAAGAAAATGTTTAAACTATTTTTCTGTTTGTTTTTATACCTTAGAAGTATTAGGAATTCAGAGTCTGGTCTTCCTTGCTTTTGGGAAGACTACTGGGAGGCATTGGGGATATTTATTGTGAGTCTTAACACTAAGGGAAAGAGTGAGGATGATGGAATTTTAACAAAGATTTCTATTAGCCAAAATTTTAATTGGTCATTTAAGTTAAATAGGTGTTAACAAAACAAAGTTTTTATATACCTTTACAAACCTTTTCCTGCTTGGTCTACACACAAAGTGGCAGCTGTTTAAACAAAGGTGTGTTTTTAAATCAAGTTACATTGGTTTAACTTGCATCGATAAATATACAGATGCTAGCTAAACCAATTAAGTGTGCCCACACAGGGTTTTTAAAAAAGATTTCAGTTAAACAGGTGCAGCATCTGTTTTTACACAGAGGCCTTATATAGGCCTTAGTAGTTCAGTGTTCATTCTTTTGTGATAACCACTATTTCACTAGTTCCCTGCTCATCCAACCTAGACAGGACCTAATGCCTATCTATTAGAAGACCACTGTGCCTATGCAAAGTCACTTGCAGGATCTGGGCCTTATATTGTTTGTCTTTTACATACCCTATCACACTATATCCCAAAACATTTTACTCCAGTTCCATTTGATATTTTCTGTTGCCATTACAAATAGTACAACCGTTGCCACTCTGTAGGAATGCCGAAAAACTTGACCTTCATAGAGTAAATTAAACAAGTGTTAATAATGAGAAAGTTTGAAGTGTGGTTCCATGCCTTCCAGTTGATACCCCCAAAATAATAATTTTGTAAAGAAAGTAATAAAACATTAAAAAACTGTGTAAAGTCTAGCAATGAAGAGTTAACAATCTTGCCAGTTCCCATCTGCCATATAGTCTTCCTCATTCACAGCCACCCTACTTTATTTGCATTACCCACTCAACCCTTTTCTTTTGCTTTATAATGGAAAGACATTACTGGATGTTACTTTTATAGGTAATACATGTAACAAAGATTGCAGAAAGAATACAGTCCCTATATACTCTAAATCATGTCAGAGTTCTAAAAGTTTTCCAACAGTGTAATGGGTTGGTGGATTGGAAGGATATTTTAATGAACATGGAATGACTGTTTGATGTTATGAAATCTGTTGATTAAATGATGTGGTAGGATTATGAAAGTGTATATATAGGATTTGCAAGTTTGTATTGTTTATCTATATTGCGTAGCAATTTTGCAAATGTAGATTTTTTTTAAAGAGAATAATGTTGCATTATATGTTAGTAATTTAGTTTACTTGAAATGGGTCCCTTGATTTGGGTATGGGATTTTATAATTTCCTTGTAATATGATATTTTAAACTTTGCATACCAATTCGCAAATCTAATCCTGTACTAGTGCTGCCTTCTGTTGCTCTGAGTGCTCACTGTGATTGTGTCCATAAATATGTTTTGTTCCTAGTCCCCCCTTCAAGCTAGAAGGAGCTGGAAAAGTGTCTTATACCTGGGCTCTTAATTTGTGTTTGGATCAAATCCTGGAGTGTGCTTTGCTGCAGATACAGGCATCAACTTGTTTTGATTAAATTATTTGTGGTAAGCTTATGTTTTGCCACTGCAATGCTGCAGGACGATGAGAATAGTATTTCCACTGAGAATAATATATCCCAAAAGACAGGTGGCTTGGTTGTTAGTGCATGTATATGTGTAACAATGCTTTTGTTATTTGTTGTAAATTTGATGGTATTTAAATTGAGAGGTAGCCACTCAGGTAAGGCATCTCCTATCTGTATAAAGCAGTCTTGCAGACTCAATTTGTACATCGCATAATAAGTCAATAATTTTTTTTATCACTGGGCCACTTAGTAGAGTCAAAGCACATGAGAATAGTGTCCATAGGGGCCTGGTGAATCTGGAATTAATATGTTCAATGGTAGCTTCAGGTATGCAAGTCCAATTTTTCTGCACTTTGTCTCTAAAGAACCAGAAATGTTTGCCTCTTCAAATTTGCCATCTGTAGTGATAAATTTTCAGATGTCTGGGCCAGGATTGACTTTCATTACTGTGAGTTCCAGCATAGCACTTTTCTAGCTTTTTCAAAGGCTCAAACATTTCATGGTTAATTGCATTTTTATTTCATTTCTTGTTGCAAGAGAGACTTCAGCCCCAATGCTGAGTAAGTCTATCATGAAAGACATGTCCACAGATTAGACTATGTTGATCACCTTAAAAGCGCCCCTAACTTGGGCTACATCAGCCTCTAACTAGGTCCTTTCAATATGTTCCAAATGGGTGACAGCCAAATTACAATTTTTGATCACTGCCTTCAGAACTCTGACCTGACTAGCAACCCCAGAACTTGTTGGATTCTTCTGAAATATCTCATTGTAACTTCAAAGGCATCAGCAAGAGCTCAGAGTTGTTACCATGCTTTGGGACTTAAATAGTAAAATCAGAACATGTCTTTCAAAGCACATTCAAACTTTTAAGAAAATAGGGATAAACTTTTTACAACATCACTGATGAATATCTCATCTAAATATCTCACCTGCACATCGTTTGAACAACTCATTCACTGTTGCATCATCTACATTTAGACAAGCCAGTTTTGATTTGAACTCTTCTTCGCTATTTTGTTCCTAATGCTGATTTTATTTCCTATATGATACCATTAGCCATCCCACATTATGGGTCTTCTATGACCAAAAAGAATACACAGTTTCCCATCCTGCACAAATCTGATGTGCTCTGACACTTGCCTACTTACAGACCTGTCAGTGAATGCACTAACCAGCAGTAGTAAGTGTAGCTTTCTATATGTGTTTCTGAGACATTTCTGTAGAGACTTCGCAGTTACCTCTGTACTTTCACTGTGTGAATGTCAGTGTAATTTGGTTCAAGATAAGGCTATTTTTGACCTGTAAGTTAGAGTATTTCACAATCTCTAAAACGGAAATCATGTCCAGTGACTGTAAGTGCTGCTAAAAAAGGTCGCAAACTGTTGAATCTCTTCATGTTGCATTTTATGGAACAGTATACTAATAAGAAAACACATTTTCTTCTTCCAGGCTTTTCACATGAGCAGCAGAGCACGCTATATACATAGGGAATCACTTCTGAAGGACTTATACCCATCTGTAAAAAGACTACATATAAAAATTTTATGATTTCTGCAAACAATAGAATATTTAATCTCTGTGACACAAACCCCATGGACACTTAGCTTTTCATGGATTCTGGGAGGTGCTTTATGTCACATTATTTCCCATAGTCCTTCCTTGGGAGGAAGAATGGTCTATTGGATAGAGCACTGGTCTGGGAGTTAGCCTTAGTTCTGCCATTGATGTGCTGTATGAACTCAGGCAAGTCACTTCACTTCTCTGTGCCTCTGTTTTTCCCCTCCTGCCCTTTGTCTGTCTTGGCTATTTAGAGTGCACTGTTATTGAGCCGGGACTCTATATCTTTGTACAGAGCAGAGCACAATGGGCCCCAGTCTTGGTTGGAGCCTCTAACCATTACTATAATATAAATAAATATCAGCCTTCTCTTCTTTTCCATGTGCTTAATGCTTACTTGGTCCAGAGCATTCAGCATCACCATCAACCGATTAACCCCCACCCTGGTCGAAAAAAGAAACCCACCACAACAACAATGTAGTGGTGTAATGTGTCCCATGTTTCTGAAACTTTTTAAAATCAACCATGTCCATCATGTTCATAGTTCTTGTACAGATGTGTTTAAAATAGCATAAAGGATTTATTTGCAAATGGAACTGCTTGGTGGCAGCAGAAGCTAAATTTGTAATGGCAAGGCTGTAACATAGTATTAGAGGGCTAACTCCTTCCAAAAATCAAATCAAACTTCTGCAGCAAGTAATCAAATTATATTGCATTGTAATACACGGCCGGTTCTGGCTCAGTAGCTTGCCTTTATGGCTACTACCTGACTATATCTGAAAAACCTAACCCTAATTCTTGTCACCGCAGACCTGAGATAAGAGTGTTTGACAACACATTCACACTGAGGCTCTGCTCATGCATTTCTCTTTGGTCTTGCTTCCTTCTCCCAAGGAGTTACTTTTGTGGCTGGCATCAATTATGTCCTGGCCAAGAAGGAGTTAATAGTCTATCTTGGAGGCAGCTAATAGTCTATCTTGAAATCCTTACTGCACCCCAGCCTTTGCCAGTAAAATAAAGTCTGGAGGAAACTAATACTCCAGCTGAGGGAATAATAAGGAAGGAAACAAGTTTTAGAATTCAGCTGCCCTGATGGAAAAATCTGGAACTTGAGGTAGAGGACCAAGGAGGTAGGTTGAACTGCTCTAAGAACCTGCAGAGAAGGTTGTGACTTATTTATTGTTCATTCATTTGTGAAAATAAAGGCAAACTTCAGGAAGGGTGTTGAGTTTCAACCCTACACAGGACATTTGGGTTGTATTTTAGGTGGGAAAGTTACCTGCTCACAAATCCCACTGATTGCAAATATTGCAGTCCTCACAGACAACAGAGATATCTAAATGCATGTGCTCTAGTAACTCGATGTAATAGGGCATGTCATATGAGATATTTCAATCTTATAAGGAAAACCCCATGTTTTTAAATGAAATGTTTTATAGATAAATATTTTAAAAAACAAACAAATATATTGGAAACCTGTGGAAACTTCAGCATTTGTTATGGCAATAGATGGCTATGAGCTTACATCATGGGATGCAAACTTTCCTACAGATAGATTGACTGTGAAGAAGAGAATATATTTGTTGCTGTGTTGGTCCCAGGGTATTAGAGAGACAGGGTGGGTGAGGTAATATCTTTTATTGAACCAGTTTCTGTTTGTGAGAGAGACAAGCTTTCGAGTCACGCAGAGCTCTTCTTCAGGTCTGGGAAAGGTAATCCTAGAATCACAATAAAATGCAAGGTGGAACAGATTGTTTAGTATAAATAGTTAGCATATATTGTAAGGAACCATTCAAGTTAACACCTCTGCAGTCATAAGACAAAAAAAGGGGGGATAGTGGGTTACAGATGGTCAGGGCCAGCTCCAGGGTTTTGGCTGCTCCAAGCAGCCCAAAAAAAAAAAAAAAAAGCCGTGTTCGCGATCTAAAAAAAGCTGCGATCGCGATCTGCGGCGGCAATTCGGCGGGAGGTCCTTTGCTCCCAGCCGGAGTGAGGGACCGTCCGCCGAATTGCCGCCGAATACCTGGACCTGCTGCCCCTCTCCGGAGCGGCTGCCCCAAGCACCTGCTTGAGAAGCTGGTGCCTGGAGCCGGCCCTGCAGATGGTTGTTAATTAAGCCATAAGTCCAGTGTCTCTGATCAGTCCATGGTTGTTATTGTCTAGCAGAGCGAGGAATTTAAGCTCCTAGGCTCATTTTTTGAAAGTGTTGTGCAGGTTTCTTTTGAGGATGAGGACTGATAGGTCAGATATAGAGTGATTGCTTTATGAAAAGTGTTCAGCTGTAGGTGATAGGGTGTTTTTGTCTTTTATCATTTTCCTGTGAGAGTTAATTTGAGAGAGTAGTGATTGTCTGTCTGGTTTTACCCACATAGTTGTTATTGGGGCATTTAGTACCCTGGCTGAGGTACACCACATGTTGTGATAGACACGTGTAGGATCCCTGGCTCTTGAAAGCTTTGTAATGGGGGTGTTGATCACTGTAGCAGTGGAGATATATCACCAGGTTTTGCATTGTTGTTCTGGCAGGGTCTGGTGATGCTTTGAGTTATTGTGTCCTGGTCTGTGGAAGCTTGCTTCTGATGATGAGCTTGGAGAGGTCAGGGGGTTGTTTGAAAGCCAGAAGTAGGGCTTCAGGAAATATTTCTTTCAGGTTGGGGTCCCCATCGAGTATGGGTTGTAGCTGCTTGATGATACCACATCATATGGGTTCCAGTGTGGGGCGGCAGGTGACAACCAGGGGTGTGTGGTTGGAGGGGGTTTTATTTTTGTATTGAAGCAGGTTCTCTTGGGGTATTTGGGTGGCCCAATCCATGATGTGATCTACTTCTCTGGTGGAGTGTCCTTGTTCGGTGAAGATTGTTTTAAGTGTGTTAAGGTGCATATCCTGGACTTTATCCTCAGAGCACATTCTGTGGTATCTGAGTGCCTAGATGTAGGTGTGTTTGGGGTGGTTACAGGGTCTATGAAGGTAGGTGTGATGATCTGTGGGTTTCTTGTATATGGTTGTCTGTAGGGTTCCATTGTTGAAAAGCTGATCGTGGTGTCCAGGAAGTTGATGCTAGTGTGGGAGTGTTCCAGAGAGAGTATAATGGATAGGTGGTGTGGTGAAAATCTATGAAGGAGTTTAAGCTGTGTGTCCAAAGGAGGAAAATATCATCGATGTGTTTCAGGTATATCATTGGTATTGTGTTGCATCACTACTCTGTGTGTGTATGTGTGTAACTAAAAATATATGGATTAACCCTTTAAAGCCACCTAGTAGTGCAAACTTTTATTTGTATACGAATCCAGTACTCCTGATATTGAATGTGGTTTGGGTTGTAGTCTATGGAACTAGCTGGTGAAGATGTTGCTTTACGAACTTGCTTTCTAGTATCTATGATTACAGGATCTTCCCAGCTACCTCCATTATGTGAACATATGTATTCAAAACAGGGGGCAAACTTTGTTCTTGTTTACATGCATGAAGCTTCTGCTGAAATTAGGGGAGTTCCACAGGAGCATATTTTTTTCTAGTGTCTTTTATTGTTGCCTCAGTACAGCAGGAAATTAAAGAAGTAGTGCAGTGCTTGTTTTTCAATCTCTCGTTTCATACATCACTTAGTAGCACAAAAGCTTAGCAGGAAGAGACATCTCCTTGGTCAGCAATGTAAAAACAGGAAGGAGGAAGTCTATTGCAAATCTGGGTTTACTGATTATCAGTTCATGTTTCGCTACAGAGGATGTCCATTAACAGCCATCAGCGTGATACATTGCTTATCCAGAGTGAACAATGTCTGCTGTAGTGTCACTACTACAGAATATTGACCCTGGTTATAGGAAGTAATGTTAACTAACAAACTGTACTCAGCCCTTTCCTGCTCATAGAAACAGGATACTATTAGTGAGAACAATTCACAGAAATTGTACATACAGGAAAACAAGGCAAGTAAAGCATAACGGCTAAGCTAAAATTAATAAAATCGTTTTTGTGATTTGGCCTTAGCTTGAGTTCTGCATTGTTCTGGTGTATAATGTGATCTTTTAAATGGAATAGTGACATGTATTTATAAATAAGGATGGCAGAATTGGGCCCTTAGGTAGTGTGTGGCAGTAGAACGTCTGGTTAGTTATTAAGAAATGTGCTTATTAGAATAACTTTTGTTGAATTACAGGAAACAGCTGGTCATTATTTTATAAAGCATTTTAAGGGTGTATGCAGCAAACTACATAAAATTACTTCATGGAAAAAAATAACACAAAGTTTGCAGTTTCTGTAAACACAGAATATCTTTGTATATTATAGGACAAAGGAAATTGCAGTGTTTCCTGTGAAACTGGCGTTTAAAATTAATGTGTGATACAGTATCACATTAGTGACACTACAGTTGTGTTGCGATGGCATTTCCATTCTAAGGCCCTGATCCTGCATTGTGATTGCAATGGTGCTCTGTTAGGGCAGATTACTGTGCCTGCACTGAGCCCCGCTGAAGTCACAGTACAAGACGGGTCTAAATGGCTTTATTTTATAGCTTATGTCAAGGCTGCTTCCCCACTCTGAACTTTAGGGTACAAATGTGGGGGCCTGCATGAAACTTCTAAGCTTAACTACCAGCTTAGATCTGGTTCGCTGCCACCACTCCCAAAGTGCTAATTCCCTTCCCTGGGTAGCCTTGAGAGACTCTTCACCAATTCCCTGGTGGATACAGATCCAAACCCCTTGGATCTTAAAACAAGGAGAAATTAACCATCCCCCCCCCCCCCCTTTCTCCCACCAACTCCTGGTGGATCAAGATCCAACCCCCTTGGATCTAACAACGAGGAAAAATCAATCAGGTTCTTAAAAAGAAGGCTTTTAATTAAAGAAAAAGGTAAAAATCATCTCTGTAAAATCAGGATGGGAAATAACTTTACAGGGTAATCAAACTTAAAGAGCCCAGAGGACCCCCCTCTAGCCTTAGGTTCAAAGTTACAGCAAACAGAGATAAACACTCTAGCAAAAAGGTACATTTACAAGTTGAGAAAACAAAGATAAAAACTAACACGCCTTGCCTGTCTGTTTACTTACAAGTTTGAAATATGATAGACTTGTTCAGAAAGATTTGAAGAGCCTGGATTGATGTCTGGTCCCTCTTAGTCCCAAGAGCGAACAACCCCAAACAAAGAGCACAAACAAAAGCCTTCCCCCCCACCAAGATTTGAAAGTATCATGTCGCCTTATTGGTCCTTTGGGTCAGGTGTCCGCCAGGTTACCTGAGCTTCTTAACCCTTTACAGGTAAAAGGATTTTGGAGTCTCTGGCCAGGAAGGATTTTATAGTATTGTACACAGGAGGGCTGTTACCATTCCCTTTATAGTTATGACAGCTTACTCAAAATGAAATTTCAGCTTTTTCTCAAATGAGAAGTTGTGTATATGTGTCTGTAGTTTATAGAAATCCATTTGGCCATTTTTTGTGATGTGCATGTAAAGGTGTTGAGAGTCATGAAGAGCCTCTGTAGCTTTCATGCAAAATTGCTTCATGCCAGGAGACGTTACTGACACTAGAAAATACCATATTGAACATGCACAGTATGTTAAATAAGTTTTTTTTTTTAAATTTCACTTTGAAAATGACTGTAAAAATGTCACCGTGAAGTTCCTTGTTTGTCTGTGACTTCTGTATCAAAACTGATCAGTTTGAGCTTTTAAAAAATGTTTTTTCCTAACTTTCAGCATTGGAACTCTATTTGAGGAGTTGCAAGCAGTTTGGAGGACAGAATTAGAATTCAAAATGACCTTGACAAATGGGTGAATTGGTATGAATTCAACAATATGAAATTCAATAAAGTGCAAAGTATAGGGTTGCCAACTCTGACTGAAGCTATTCCAGGAGATTTTTTCCCCCCAACATGACATAATGTCATTTTCTTAAAATATCCTATTAAAATCTCCTGGATTGCTTTCAGTAGTCACCAGGAGATTGATGCCGATTCCGGGAGGCTCCAGGCCAAATCTGGAGGGTTGGCAACCCTAGCAAAATACTTCACTTAGGAAGGAAAAATCAAATGCACAACTACAAAATGGGGAATAACTGGCTATGCAGTAGTAGTGCTGAGAAGGATGTGGGATTCTAGTGGATCGCAAATATAAGTCTACAATGTGATGCAGCTGAAAAAGTAATATTATTCTAGTGTGTATTAACAGGAGTGTTGTATGTAAGACATGGGAGGTAATTGTCCCTCTCGGCACTGGGGAGGCCTTAGCTGTAGTACTGAGTCTAGTTCTGGGCACCACACTTTGGAAAGATGTGGACACATTGGAGACACTCCAGAGGAGAGCGACAAAAATGTTGCAAGGTTAAAAAAAGTCACGGTTTAGTCTTGAGAAAAGAAGACGGGGGAGGGAAGCGGGACACCTGATAAGTCTTCAAATGTGTTAAGGGCTGTGAAAAAGAAGACTGTGATCACTTGATCTCCATGTAAGACAAAAAGTAATGGACTCTGTAGTAAGATGAGGCCCTGAAACATAAACCCTTATCAGAGGCCCAGTATGAGGCCTAAGGCCTGAACCAAAGTACTTTCAGGCATTGCTAAGCAAAAGCTGGGCTGTGAGCCAGAGGCAGGCCCCACTCACAGAAGTTGGTGAGAAGAGGGTTGCTAGAAGCAGGTGCATCCACACGTAAGTGTTAATAAGAGGAACTTGTGCCAAGATGGCATCAGAACACTCCACAGAGATAACAAGGAACAGGCAGGTGCATCTTAAAGACAGGGTGAAAAGGACAGCATGATGGATAGATCTGTTTGAAACAACATGATCAAAGAGGGAAACAGCAACCTAATGAATCAAGGGGCTGTACCTCAATACGTCAGTAGGGATGAGTAATCTGTCCTGTAACTGTATAAAAATAGGTCCTGGAGTGCACATTTTTTGTCTGGCCTGGGGGCAGTGGAAAGTCCTGCCACTGACTGAGCTGGTCCATTGCCAGGGGGCACAAATTTGTAGTATGTCTTGTAGAATCTACGGGAAACTAATACTGTGCTTCGTTTGACAATAAACCTGGCTCAGGTTCCTTCGTACCTTACTAGAGTCTGTGGTCTTTGGGGGTTGTCTTGGGGTTTGCTGTGTCAGGTATCTGCGCAGAACTAGGGCAGCACACAGAGGGAACACTCACGCAGCCGATTGTAATCATCATCGAACAAGAGCAGAGCACCACACAGCTACTGACAACAGACTCAATCTGCAGTAAGGGAGATTTAGGTTAGATATTTGGAGAAACTTTCTAACTGTAGGGATAGTTAAACACTGGTATAGGCTTCCAAGGGTGGAGACTTTTAAAACAGGTTGGACAAATACCTGTCAGGGATGGTCTAGGTTTAATTGGTCCTGCCACAGTGCAGGGGGTTGGAGTCTTGGACATGATGACTTCTCGAGGTCCCTTTCAGCCCTATGTGTCTATAATTCTGTGAAAGTCATGTCATACATCCCCTACAGTAATAAAAGTTCTACAGTCCAACTTATCTTTTCTGTTACACATGCACAATCCCATCATCTTCATAGTGTTCAGATGTATGCGATCTCCATTATCTTCACTGTGTTTACATAGATGTAACTGATTGGCACTAAGTAAATGATTGTCAGTGCACTAGAAGGAATATGTGTGTGCAAGTTTTTGAGTTGCTTCATAGATCTTGTGTAATCAGGAAGCGAAAGTCCTCTATGGCAATGCAACTAGCGGGTTTGAAATTTGCAACAGAGGGAAAGGTGTGGAAGGTAGGGCATTACTAATGGAAAGGTACTACTCTGTCAGCTCCCCTTGCTGCTCAGCTAAAGGTGTAACTGACCCCACTGGTAGTTCATAGATTCTAAGTCATTGTGACCATCTAGTTTGATCTCCTATATCACACAGACAATAGAACTTCCCCAAAATAATGTCTAGGGCAGATCTTTTACAAAGACATCCAATCCTGATTTAAAAATGGTCAGTGATGGAATATCCACCGTGACCCTTTGTAAATTGGTCCAATGATTAATTACTCTCACCATTCAGAACTTATGCCATATATCCAGTCTGAATTTGTCTAGCTTCCATTTCCAGCTATTTGATCATGTTTACCTTTCTCTGCTAGACTGAATAGCCCATTATTAAATATTTGTTTCCCATATAAGTACTTACTGACTATAATCAAACCCCTTAACCTTTTCTTTGTTAAGATAAATAGATCGCTCCTTGAGTCTATCACTATAAGGTATGTTTTCTACATAAGAATGGCCAAACTGGGTCAGACCAAAGGTCCAGCTAGCCCAGTATCTTGTCTTCCAACAGGGGCCAATGCCAAGTGCCCCAGAGGAAATGAACAGAACAGGTAATCATCAAGTAATCCATCCCCTGTCGCTCATTCCCAGCTTCTGGCAAACAGAGGCTAGGAACACCATCCCTGTCCATCCTGGTTAATAGCTATTGATGGACCTATCCTCCATGAACTTATCTAGTTCTTTTTTGAACCCTATTATAGTCTTGGCCTTCATAACAGCCTCTGGCAAGGAGTTCCACAGATTGATTGTGCATTGTGTGGAAAAAAATACTTCCTTTCGTTTGTTTTAAATTTGCTGCCTATTAATTTCATTTGGTGACCCCTAGTTCTTGTGTTATGAGAAGGAGTAAATAACACTTCCTTATTTACTTTCTCTACACCAGTCATGATTTTACAGACCTCTATCATATCCCCCCTTAATCGTCTCTTTTCCAATCTAAAAAGTCCCAGTCTTTTTAATCTCTCCTCGTACGGCAGTCATTCCATAGCCCTTTTCTGAACATTTTTCAGTTCCAAAATATCTTTTTTGAGATGGGGCGACCACATCTGCATGCAGTATTCAAGATGTGGACGTACCATGGATTTATATTGAGGCAACATGATATTTTCCATCTTATTATCTATCCCTTTCTAATCCTTTAATTATCCTTGTGGCTCTTCTCTGAACCCTCTCCAATTTATCAACATCCTCCTTGAATTGTGGACACCAGAAATGAACACAGTATTCCAGCAGCATTTGCATCAGTGCTATATATAGAGGTAAAATAACCTCTCTACTTGTATTCAAGATTCCCCTCTTCATGCATCCCAAGATCCATTAGCTCTTTTGACCACAGAGTCACACTAGGAGCTCATGTTCAGCTGGTTATCCACCCTTGACCCCCAAATCTTTTTCAGAGTCACAGTTTCCCAGGATTGAGTCCCCCATCTCCTGTAAGTATGGCCTACATTCTTTGTTCCCAGATGTATACATTTACATTTAGCCATATTAAAACTATATTGTTTGCTTGTGGTCAGTTTACCAAGTGATCTAGATTGCCCTGAATCAGTAGCCTGTCCTTGTCATTATTCACCATTCCCCCAATTTTTGTGTTATCTGCAGACTTAGTCAGTGATGCTTTTATGTTTTCTTCCAGGTCATTGATAAAGATATTTAATAGTTTAGGGCCAAGAACTGCAGCACCCCACTGGAAACAGACTCACTAAAAGATGATTCCACATTTACAGTTACATTTTGAGACCTATCAGTTAGTTTTCAATCTATTTAATGTGTGCCATGTTACTTTTATATTGATCTAGTTTTTTAAACAAAATGTCACGCAGTAGCAAGTCAGATGTCTAACTGAAGTCTAAATATATTACATCCACTCTATTATCTTTATCAACAAAACTTATAATCTCATCAAAAAAGATATCAAGTTAGTTTGACAGGATCTATTTCCCATAGACCCATGTTGATTTGCATTAATCACATTACCCTCCTTTAATTCCTCTTCTGCTTTAGGCAAGCTTCTTGCACATTCCCCATCCCCCGCCCCCAGTATTCGAAGTTCTTTTTCCAGTTTCTCAATACCAGCATCGCAGAGTTCCTCCCGCTAAAATTGTCATCTTAGGGCAGATATTGGGTATATCAATCTTGTTGCTTGTACAGGGAGACTCCTAGCAGTTGTGCGTTTCTCTTTCCTCCCTACTGCTGCTGCTTTGCTCATGATATCATCACAGCAGCGCCAGCACTCTGCCTCAAACTGGCCAGTAGTGGAAGGGTCTGGAAATCAAGGAGTTCCACCTAAAATGAATAACATTAAAAAAACAAAGTCATAAACAAAAGTTGACCATTGTTGGTCATAGGTAGACACTACTAGCACATCCCGTTAGACTTCTGATGTATTTAGGTCTCAGATTTACCTCTCAGTACTATGTTCCAATGAGGACTATTACAATTCTGTACATGGGCACAACCATGTGCAGTTCTTTCTTTCTTTCTTTCTTTCTTTCTTTCTTTCTTTCTTTCTTTCCACACGGTATCCTAACTCATATAAAAGTTAAAATATCATGCATCTTCCAAATTTTCTAAACAGTCCACCAACTCTTAAAGTATACCTTTGCTGCTCCTATTCTGCTGCTGTTAGAACATATAAATACTAATGCTTAGATCCCTAGGAAGGAAGCAGTTCTGTCCAAGGGTACATCTATACTTACCCGCTGGTTCGGCGGCAAGCAATCGATCTTCTGGGATCGATTTATTGCGTCTTGTCTAGACGCGATAAATCGATCCCGGAAGTGCTCGCTGTCAACGCCGGTAATCCTGCTCTGCGAGAGGAGTAGGCGGAATTGACGGGGGAGCCTGCCTGCCGCATGTGGACCCGCGGTAAGTACCTTTAAGTTCGAACTAAGATATTTCGACTTCAGCTACATTATTCACATAGCTGAAGTTGCGTATTTTAGTTCGAACTGGGGGCTTAGTGTGGACCAGCCCCAAGAATGAAACATTCCACAGACTCCTAAAGGTGTTTCTCTTTGTGAATGTGAGATACTGTTAAAAATTAGACCAATTGCCCATTTATAAATCTTAAAAGGAATACTAAATTGCAACAAGAACAGGAGTACTTGTGGCACCTTAGAGACTAACAAATTTATTAGAGCATAAGCTTTCGTGGACTACAGCCCACTTCTTCGGATGCATCTGAAGAAGTGGGCTGTAGTCCACGAAAGCTTATGCTCTAATAAATTTGTTAGTCTCTAAGGTGCCACAAGTACTCCTGTTCTTTTTGTGGATACAGACTAACACGGCTGCTACTCTGAAACCTGTCTAAATTGCAACACTTTTTTTGAACCCTGTAAAGATTTATTATAAATTATTCTTTTTGGAGAATTTTATAATTTTGTTTATACTTTTTCTAATACGTTTGTCTTAGCAATTATTTTCCACTGGCTCTTGATCATTTAATTTCAGTTGGGAAGTTAGTCTGTCCTATGAATGTTCTTCAGCTGGAAGACTGGAGTTTCTTCCTTTGTAGATTTTATCTTTTTTAAATCAACATCTTTTTGTGTGCAGTCTTCCTTCTAGATTGTGAGAATGATTAGACACTTGAGTCTCTCCACTCCTGCTACAGGCTTCTTAGTAAAACCTTAACACGCGAAGGTGAATTTAGCAGAGACAGAAATAAAGTTGTCCTGTGAATGGCTATAATCTCAACTAAGAGATGTGTTTCTGTTCCTCCTTTGTTTCACAATAGTGGGCAGTACATACTGTCTCTCTCTGTCTGTTCTTTCCTCTGTATGCCTAACTGATTTTCAGAGTCTCTTCAAATCTCATAACATCTGTTCTCCTTGGCTTAAGACTTCTAATCTTTTCTTGCTTTAAGAAAATCCTAATCCTTTTGCTTCCCACTTTTCATTGTATCTGAAATTTAGTAATTTTAAGAATTGTGTACCCACTACATCCACAGATACTGCCTGTTTGATATATTGTAACTCAAATATATTACATGTAGTTACACTGTAATCAGCTGTAAAGTGTTCTGTGATAATGTGTATGAGTGATACTATGCGTGAATGAAGTATATGACAGTTGTCTTGTAATAGCTCAGATGAGCTGAGAAGTGAGTTTTAATCTGCATAGCTTCATTTAGAGTATCTGGAGAAGTGTTGGTAGTTCTATTTGATTAGGTGGGATATTTAACTGAATGTTAACTCCGAAGAAGTGGGCTGTAGTCCACGAAAGCTTATGCTGTAATAAATTTGTTAGTCTCTAAGGTGCCACAAGTACTCCTGTTCTTCTTTTTGCGGATACAGACTAACACGGCTGTTACTCTGAAACCTGTTAACTCTGTAGTGATCAGCCTCTTGTAGCTTTCTTATTATTAGCAATAAGGTATTTTGTGTGTGGAATGATGCCCTCTAGTGTTCCTATAGTGTGTATCAAGCCATAAAAGATTATGAAAAGTTAAGTGAAAGCTTTTATTGAATATATATACTTTTCACAGCTTGCTGTGCAACAGTTTTCAAAATGAACATCTTTGTCTGCTTTAACAACATTTTTGAATATAGATAAGAAAGTTTTAGTTTAAAAATAACATGCAGATTCCCTTTTAAAACTACAAATATTTATTTGAAAAGTGGCTCCTCCTTCATTTACTTGCTGAGAGCTGACTTTGAGGTTCTGCATTTGTTTCTCTTTCTCTCTCAGCTCAAGTGGTGAGAAGAGATAAGGGCACCAAGGTCCTTTCTGCAGTATCATTGTGGTGCCAATGATGAAGAAACTTATCTACCTTTTTGCAGTTCTTTCAAATAAGCTGTCTGTAAAGCGTGTGGCTTTCACAGCTTGCTCCCTGCTCCGCACTTGCCTTCAGGAGGTCCAAAATAACCCCATTCCTCAATTTGGCTTTCAGCGTTAACTTAAGCAACAAGGAAAACAGGACTTAAAGTGTGTGGGAGTAGGGGATGAGACCCAGGAGCAAAACGCTGAAAGCTCAAATAGTCAATGAGGAGCACAGAACACTACCTGAGTTGCTGCCTCCTACAACACCATGGACGCTGCTCCCCTATGGGCAGGCGCTGGCCACGTATTGGCCCATCTGCCATCACAAGTGGGTCTGGTATCTGTGGAGGAGTGGAGCCAAGCCAAGCCTGGAGTTGGGAGCTGCAGGAATCTGAGGAGTGGCAGGCAGCAGCTCTGGAGGGCTCCAGCCAGCCAAGTCTGCCCAGCACTTTGTTAGGGATAGGCTCCGAGCTGGGCCAACAGGGATTGGAAAGTGATGGGAGGTCAGAGGCAGCACCCTGACACAGGCCCTAGCACTCACTGAGAATCCCCACAGACTATCACTGCACCCCCTCTGCCAGACATCCCCACCCGCACTATCATGCCACCTCGAGAGAGAGATCCTCACTCCCACTGTCGTGGCACTCCCACACCTAGTGAGAGACCCCTACTGTCATTGTATCTCCATCCCCAGAGAGAGATGCCCAACCCCAATGTCAAGGCACTGCCACCATTTCTGCACTCCCATCCCCAGAGAGGGACCCCCAATCCCACTGTTACTGCATCCCATCCTCCAAGAGAGACCCCCAACCCCGCTCACTGCAGCCTCATTCCCATTGCACCCCACCCCTGAGAGAAACCCCCCATCCCCACAAACTGTCACTGCACCCTCAATTCTCTATCTCCAGAATCCCATAGAGACTCCAAATCCCAGAGACACAGTCAACTCCTCTGATTGTCACTGCACCTCAGACCCCTATCCTCATGGACCCCCAATCCCACTGTCACTGCACCCCAACCCCAGAGAGATAGGCCCAAACCCTCTGACTGTCATTGCACCCCAACCGCTGAGACCCTTAATCCCACTGCCACTAAATCCCCAACCCCATTGTCACTTTACTGCCACCCCCAAGAGAGACCCCCAACCCTACTGACTGTCACTGTACTCCAACCGCCTATCTCTAGAAACCCCCCAACACCACTGAATCTTGAAGCATCCCCAATGCTACTGAATCTCACTGCACTTCTCAGCCTCCTGTCTTTAGGGACCCACAGTCCCACTGAATTTCACTTCTAGCTCGGCCATCTATACCCAGAGAGACCCAGCCTCACTGAATCACCCGTCTCCCCCAAACTCATGGGACATATTTTGTTTTAAGAATTTGTAAGAGGCCTGTTACCTCAGTTAAAAACAATAATATATGAGCATAAATAAAACAGCATATTATTGTTTTTATATATATATGTATAACATAAAATTGTGAATTGTCTGTATCAAGTGCATGAAAATTTACTTTAGCTGGAGTTATGATATACCGCCCACATTTTTCAGACAAGTTTTAGCACTGAAGAAACCTAAATCTAAAATTAAGCTTTCCCCTGAGTTTGGCTATTCTTAGTGTTTTCCCCTTCAGGACAGTTCTATCCCTGCCTCTAATTCCCTCTGGATTAGAGAGGTATTTTTCTATACATCTGGACTGGCGGTCTACCTGATCTGTTTGCTAGAGTGAGTCTGAAGAATCTCTCTGCCTCTCTTCTCATATTGCTAGCACCCGACAACCTGTTATAGTTCCAACCCTGAAAAGATTCCTTGATTTCAGCTTGCTTCTTCATGGACGGACGATTTATCACATCAAATGAAAATGTAAACAGTACCTACCTCTGTCACTGATTCAGAGCACTACTCATAATTAGCTCATTACTCCACTTAATCAATTCCAGATTTGAAACTGAGGAGATGGTCTTATGTTTTCCTCTTGCCAAAAATCAAGTACAAGCTCCTGTTTCATAGCTGCAAAAGTGCTAGTTTATCTGAATCCTGTATAATCCACATTTGTGCAAAACTAGGATGTTTCTCACTGACATCCTGTTCAAGGGCCTATAAAGGTAGAGAGCTCTTTACAGCTGCTTCATCGAGAAGTGTATAAATCTATATAATATGTAGGAGGGGTGCAGACTCCTAGCAGCACCCTCTTGCAGCATGGCATTTCACTGGAGTTCCTTGCCTCAGTTTCCCATCATGTTCCTGGAAATAATCCACTCACAAGAGACTTTAAAAAAAAATTAGTACCCTTTTCTTGGATTCTAATTTATTAAACATAGTCTAGCTTCCTTTAGCCTGCCCCTAGATCAGAGCCCCACAGTCTTCCTTCCTGGGGCTGTGTGGTTCAAATCCTGGCCTCCCTGGCCTGAGAACTCTCCCCTTTTACACAGTCCTTCTTCTGGGACTTTGTGCTGGCAAAATCCTCCTCTCAGCCAGCTCTCCCTGATTGGGCTTGGAGCTTCCTTTTTGAGTCAAGCTCCCCTCCTCCCCCTCTCTGACCACTCCATTGACCCTTTCCAGGTGGGTCGAACTACCCCAAATACCTATCTGGGCCAGCTCGGGGAGAGGGCAGCCTTAACCTCATTCACTTTATAAGGTTTCTGGTTCCAGGCCCCTTAAGGTGGGCTGGGGTTTCCTGTACCATCCGTCTCCCAGACACTATTCTCTAGAACCATCTTCCTCTCACCCAACATCTATTTTGGTCATTCCTTCAGCTGTCTTCTGCCTTCCCTTGACACCTGGAATGGGGTAGATGGCTTCTCAGATTACCTCCTGGGGACTTCAAGTGCCAAGACCCCTTTATAGTATATATAAAAAATATAAACTATATTTAAATTGCTCTTACTAGTCCAGGCAATTTGCCATGTTTCTCTCATTGCCTGCAGTCTATTACATTTTTCTATTAAAACATGAAGCTTCTTAGAGTGAGAAATCCTCTGAGATGTATATCTTTAGAGAAGAGGTAATTAGGTGTAATTATTATTTTCTAAAATGTTCATGGAATACCGTTCACTCACCCTCCTCAATAGAAGACTGAGGATCTATAACTTTCCTAATTTATATAATTTTTAATTAGCTTTTAAGGGAGTATTTTTGCCTCATAATTGAAAAGAACTAACTATTGGAACACTAGGGACTGCCCAAGTACTTCGGCACAAAGTACCAAAGTACTGTGCGATGACGTTTCTGCATGCAACAGCTCAGATCTATCTGGGAGGGTTTCTGCCAGAACTGTGTGCAGTCCCACAGAACTCTAGAATGGTAATCCATTGGCATGTATATCTTCAGAGAACTATTACAGGTAAGTAAGTAATTCTTTATTTTCTTAGATTAATCCAAATAACATTTCAGATACAAGTGTGGAAGATAACTTTCAATATGTCAGATGTGTATGATACAGTACTGTATAGGGTTACCATATCTCATAAATAAAAAAAGAGGACCCTCCACGGGCCATGGCCCCGCCCATTTCCCCACCCTAGCCCCGCCCCAACTCCACCCATTCCCCCACCCTAACTCCGCCCCCTCCTCCCTCCCACTCCCAGCCAGGGGGAAAGGGCTGCCCCAGTGCTACCAGCATCACGGTTTCCCGGGCAGCCCCCAGACCCTGCGCCCCCAGCCGGTGCTTCCCCAGCGCAGCTGGTGCCCGGGAGGGGAAGCGCCCAGCCGGGGGCGCAGGGTCTGGAGGCTGCCCAGCAAACCGTGAAGCCGGTAGCGCTCGGGCTTTGGGCAGCCCCCTTGCCTCCGGACCCTGTGCCCCCAGCCGGGCACTTCCCCTCCGGGGCTCCGGCGGCTCTGCGTAACTTACACTGTATAAGTTACACAGAGCCAAAGAGGAGCAGAGCCTCCACAGCTGGAGGCTCTGCTCCTCTTAGGCTCTGTTTAAGAGCCGGGCTGCCCCAGCGCTACCGGCTTTGGGCAGCCCCCGTGCCTCCGGACCCTGCGCCGCCGGAGCCCGGGAGGGGAAGTGCCCGGCTGGGGGCGCAGGGTCTGGAGGCACGGGGCTGCCCGAAGCCGGTAGCTCTCGGGCAGCCCGGTTCTTAAACAGAGCCTCCAGCGGCTGGGGCTCTGTGTAACTGACACTGTGTCAGTTACACAGAGCCCTGGTGGCTGGAGGCTTTTCTCCTCTTTGTCTCTGTGTAACTGACACTGGGTCAGTTACACAGAGCCCCGGGGGCTGGAGGCTCCAGCTGCCCCCGCTCTGTTTAAGAGCCGGGCTGCCCAAGCGCTACCGGCTTCGGGCTGCTCCGTGCCTCCAGACCCTGCGCCCCCAGCCGGGCACTTCCCCTCCCGGGCTCCGGCGGCGCAGGGTCTCCAGGCACGGGGCTGCCCGAAGCCGGTAGCGCTCGGGCAGCCCGGCTCTTAAATAGAGCCGCGGGGGCTGGAGCCTCCAGCCGCCAGGGCTGTGTGTAACTGACACAGTGTCAGTTACACAGAGCCGGGCTGCCTGAACGCTCCCGGCTTCGGGCAGCCCCGTGCCTGGAGACCCTGCGCCGCCGGAGCCCGGGAGGGGAAGTGCCCGGCTGGGGGCGCAGGGTCTGGAGGCATAGGGGCTGCCCGAAGCCGGTAGCGCTCGGGCAGCCCGGCTCTTAAACAGAGCCGCCGGGACTGGAGCCTCCAGCCGCCGGGGCTGTGTGTAACTGACACAGTGTCAGTTACACAGAGCCCCAGCCGCTGGAGGCTCTGTTTAAGAGCCGGGCTGCCCGAGCGCTACCGGCTTCGGGCAGCCCCGTGCCTGGAGACCCTGCGCCCCCAGCCGGGCACTTCCCCTCCCGGGCTCCGGCGGCGCAGGGTCTCCAGGCACGGGGCTGCCCGAAGCCGGGAGCGTTCAGGCAGCCGGGCTCTTAAACAGAGCCGCCATTTTCCCGGACATGTTCCGCTTTTTGGCAATTCCCCCCGGACAGGGGTTTGACTGCCGAAAAGCCGGACATGTCCGGGAAAAAGAGGACGTATGGTAACCCTAGTACTGTATATGCAAGAAAGTGTAAAGTATGAATTCATTGCCTAAATTGTTTACAGTTTTGAGATTAAAGCAGTGAGTTTTACTATGATTGTCACAATAATTACTACTGTAGCTGTGTAACCAAGTGAGTAGGTAGTTGCTTAAAAGAGCAGAAGAAATAACATGAATAGTTATGATTCAGAGATAATGGAATGTTAGCTGAAGTACTTCTGATGAGTGAGAAACCAAACTTTTCATTTCAGTTGAGTAGATATAAACCCACCATAGGAAATTATTTACTTATTGATTTATTATGGATAAATTTAAGTTTTCCTGACACTGCAAAAATATATTTTAAATTTTGAAACAGTTCAGTTAAACTGCTTAAATCTTAATGCTATTTTTTGTAATATTGCACACCATATAAGATAATATACATCAGGTAAGTAGTATTTAAAACTAGTGAAAATTAACTAATAACTTTTTCAGAGTAATCTATCTTTGTCTTTGTTACACTTGTTTGTAAAATAGTACAAAGGGAAAGTTTCCATTTAACTTAAATTTCTGGAATAATTAAAGTTCTGTGATCCTGCATTAACATTTATTTTGTGATTCCATGATTTGTAAAGTAGGCTACAGTTTGATAGGAGAGCTAAAGGAAGTACCCATGTTCTGCAGAAAACGGCGCTGGTGATACTTTGGGTAGCACTTTTCTCATTGAGAAGACTAAATTAATGTCATAGCATAGTGTGAACGGACACTGCTACTGGAGCTATCATCTTTTGGATGATTTTTAAAGCTAAGATCCTGTGCACTTGTGGTCATCTAAGATTCAGCATTTTTCACAACAGTAGGGATGTTGACCCAGGTTCTTAAAGATATTTAGGCTTTGCTGTGCTCAGTATTGAATGCTATGCATCCGAAGAAGTGGGCTGTAGTCCACGAAAGCTTATGCTCTAATAAATTTGTTAGTCTCTAAGGTGCCACAAGTACTCCTGTTCTTTTTGTGGATACAGACTAACACGGCTGCTAGTCTGAAACCTGAATTTGGAGTCTAAATCTAGTGTTCAAAAGGAATTTAGGCAGTTAGGAGCCTAAATCCTATTGATTATGGCTAAATCTCTTTTGAAAATGAGACAGTCTCCTAAATCAGGTAGGAGTTGCAATGCTGAGTGCAGCGGCACCTAAATACAATTACAAATCTGGGCCATTAACTCTTGGTAAATGAAATATATCCGAGGAAGCTTTGTTCTTCTAGTTTACTCATTCCCTTTTTTTGTTTTCATTGCTAATCTCTCCTCTTGAATTCAGCTGTTCTACACCAGTCTACCTGTCTGTCAGATTGTTTTATCTTCACAGCTAACTTTAGATTGAAAACTCCCAGGACAGAAAATTTCTCAACCTTTTTGACTGTAGAATGCCTTTTACTTGTGGGCTTATGGAAATATTATTAGGATGCTATTGCAGAGTTCAGCCTAGACATATTAGTTCAGCCTAGACACATAACAAGCCAGTTGTAATTTACTATGTTTAGGCTGTCCTTTACTATGTCTGTACCAACTGAATTTGCAACCTTTCAGCTCTGACCTAATAAATTAAGGTAAGAGTGATTAGAATCTACATTTTTAATGTCCATAACTTAATGGTCTCACCTGAAATTGTTGAAGAGAGTCTACATCTGAGCAATAATGGATATTGAGGACTTAGAGTAGTGAAGTATAGAACAGATATATATATCATGGTTTATTATGCTAATGGTTGGGATATAAATGGAGCACACTTGAAAATCTTTGGGTATCTGGGTGGTCCAGGCATATACTGACAGAAAAATATTGTAGTCATGAGAAGTGTGTTGAGACAAACAAAATATATTTTTCTGAGTAGAATATATTCATTTTATATAACATTTCTATGTATGTAGAAGTTATGGCAGGGTTAAGAAATTAAAATCCTTCTTTGATGTTAAAGTATACTTTTAAAATAAAAGATCTGAAGTATTATGGAAATAATGGAGTCTCTTACAGGTAGGGGAAGAATAAGTAAAGATAACTCTGCTTTTACTGGCATACATAATTAGCTGTAATGAAGTATTAATTGCAAAGGAAAGTGCTTTTCTGTGTTCCACTGTTTCAACAGACCATTAATTTTGATTTTCAATAAGTCTTGGAACATGGAGAAATTCCAGAAGACTGGAAGAAAGCTAATGTTGTGCCTGTATTTTAAAAGGCTAAACAAATTGACCCGGGTAATTATAAACCTATAGATCTGACATTGATCCTGGGCAAGATAATGGAACAGCTGATACTGGACTTGATTAATAAAGAATTAAAGGAGGGTAATATAATTAATGCCAATCAACATAAGTTTGTGGGAAATAGATTCTATCAAACTACCTTAATATCTCTTTTTGATGAGATTACAAGTTTGGTTGATAAAGGTAATAGTGTTGATATAATATATTTGGACTTTTGTAAGGCATTTGACTTGGTAATGCATGACATTTTGATTAAAAAACTTGAAAGATATAAAATTAACAAGGATCACATTATATGGATAAAGCTGGCTAGCTGATGTCTCAAAATATAATTGTAAATGGGGAATCATCATTGAATGGGTGTGTTTCTAATGGGATCCCGCAGAGATTGGTTCTTGGTCCTATGTTGTTTAACATTTTTATTAATAACCTGGAAGAAAACATAAAATCATCACTGATAAATTTTGCAGATGGCACAAAAAATTGTGGGAGTGGTAAATAATTAACAGGACAGGTTACTGGTAGCATGATCTGGACCACTTGGTAAGCTGGGTGTAAGCAAACAGTATGTGTTTTAATATGACTAAATGCAAATGTATACATCTAGGAGTAAAGAATGTAGGCCATACTTACAGGGGGACTCTGTCCTGGGAAGTTGTGACTTTAAATTAAGTTCGGGGGGGAAGCAGGGGTTTGAGTTGGATAATTAGCTGAACATGAGCTCCCAGTGTGATGCTGTGGCCATGAGTGCTCATGCAATTGTTGGATGCATAAAGAGGGGACTCTTGAGTAGGAAGGTTATTTTACCTCTGTATTTGGCACTGGTGCAACTGCTGCTGGAATACTGTGTCCAGTTCTGGTTTCCACAATTCAAGGAGGGTGTTGATAAATTGAAGAGGGTTCAGAGAAGAGCCACGAGAATGACTAAAGGATTAGATAACATGCCTTATAATGTTAGACTCAAGGAACTCAATCTATTTATCTTAACAGAGAGAAGATTAAGGGGTGACTTAATTACGGTCTGTAAGTATCTAAGTGGGGAACAAATATTTAATAATCAGTTCTTTAGTCTAGCAGAGAAAGGTATAACACGATCCAGTGACTGGAAGTAGAAGCTAGACAAATGCAGGCCGGATATAAGATGTATATTTTTAACAGTGAGAGTAATTAACCATTAGAACAACTTACCAAGAGCTGTGGTGGATTCTCCATCACTGACCATTTTTAAATCAAGATTTGATGTTTTTCTAAAAGATATTCTCTAGGAATTGTTTGGAGAAGTTCTATGGCCCGTGTTATACAGGAGATCAGACTAAACGATAACGATGGTCCCTTCTGGGCTTAGAATTAATTAATTTATTAAATGAACTTTGCACTTTATTATGACTGTACATTTATGTGTCTAGGGATTTTATTGGTTTTAAAATATTTGCTTGACTGATCTTTATTTTGGGGCAAAATTTATTATTTTTCTCGCTAAATAAAGAATTTAAATATTTCTAGCTTTTCTGTTTCTACCTGTGAATGATTCACAAACTGGCATGCTACATAGCAGCATAAAACTTTTGCACCCAGTAAATATCCATGGGCATGAGATAGAAATCAGTATGGCTTTTGCTATAATGACTTATGAAACATTTTCAAAGGTAGTGTTAAAAATGAAGTCGGACCCTATAAACTGAGAAACTTTTCTTTGAAAATATCCTTGGTCTGTTCACTTATTACTTAAAAAAATTCCTTATATTAACATTCTCACTTTAAGGTATAGTTTTTAGTCTCTTAAGCCCCTTCATGTAATCTTAGTATTTTAAATAAAAACAAATTCCTTGCGCTATTATAGCTGTTTTCAGGATTTATATGTTGAATAAATAAGACCAAAAGTCTCTGAAATGTGATAATGATACCATACCTTGACATTCAGGGCTCAGTTGTGGCATTACAACAGAACATACATTGTTGGGAGGAGAGTGAAGAGGTACATCTCTGCAGTGGGAGCTCCTGGAAGCATAGTGCCTCCGGGAGCATCTTTTGAGGGCAACAGCTTCAACAACCTTAAGTAATGTTCAGTGTAAAGTCTTCCTTTCACACCACTGTTGGCCAGTGCAGGGTATGATATGGCTTCTCCTGGCCTCCTCTGTTTCTTTTGAAGAGGCTTGTCAGTGTGCCTATGGTCACTACCTGGGAAGAGTCCATATACTCCTTAAGCACAAAATCTACAGTTGTGCACAACCCACAAAATACAATAAATCAAGTTTCTACCTAATCTCTCTTGAAGTCCCTGTAATAACACTTTGCATGTCTATAACACCTCTCATCTGAGGATATTAAAGCATTTTTATAAAAGTCTGAGTAAGTCCTATATTCCCACATTACAGATGAGGAGACTGAGGCACAAAGAAGTTGTTACTTCCCCAGTTACACAGCATACCTGACCCATGTCTCCTGATGCTCAGTCCTCTGCATTTTCCGGCAGAATTAAAGTTATAATAGAAGTCCATGAGGACCATATAATGGTAAATGCTAAAAAGACCTTCTAAAATAATGTTTGCTCCTTGAGATGTTAGAGGCTGGAAATTCAGTGGAGTTGGTGCATTGAGTGCATGGGGAGGGAATCCTTGAATTGTAGATCAAATGGCCCCCTCTATATAATTAAGGCAATATTCTCTTTAATTATCTTCAGTGGCTGGGGTACAGATTGTCCAGGATGTGGGGGAATAAAGATTAGAAAATGGTGGTGGGACTTCAGGGCTCTAATGTAGGTGTGTAGGGCTGTCCAAGGAAAAAGAGTGCCTCTCTTAAGAGGGTTTGACAGTTGAACTACCAAAAAATTGATGTCTTTCTACAAGTCCTTGAAGCTTTTCTCCCTGTTGAGTTCATGTGTAAAACTGAACAGAACTATTAGGCTTCTGTTCTTGAGGTCAAAGCCCTGATATTAAAGATAAAAAGAAAGTAGCTGGTAGAAAAGTGAGAGTTGGCACATAGTTGTGCTCCAGAACCTAAGATATCATTTACAAAGTAAGCAGTTAGCCCTTGTATTTCCAAAAGATATCAGTGATTAGAGTGATAACTACACAGTAAGTCTGTACAAGTTTGTAGACAGCTTTGAAACAATAGTTCTGACGGAGATGAACTGCCCACATTAATCTCAAAAGGGTATTGACACTGAAACCTACTAAGGATGTTTTAAATGTCAGCATTGTTAACTACGTCATAGTTGTTATTTTGGCAGAAAATTTAAGCTAATATACATCTCTAGTGTTATTCAATGAACTGGCAGATTTTGGTGCAGGAGGTTGCTGTCAAGGTTGCCGTGGAGAATGAGGAATTCAAATTTCCCATCTTCTTCTTCTCCCTCTCCTGTCTCTCTCTCTCCCCCCCCCCCAGAGAAGTCATTTCCCCCCCTCCCAAATACATACATCTTTTCCCCAGTACCAAAAGCCTCAACTGCTCCCAGGCTCCCAAGCAACTCCAGTACCTTCTGCGTATGCAAAACTCCAGCTGTGAAAACCTCAGCAACTTCTGTGATACATGTTTTCAGCACAAACATATGGCACAATCAGAGTTGAAAATTTGGGGGCAGTATAAAATGTGAGGAAAAGAGAGTAAGAGCGTTTGAGGGAGACAGAGGAGAGAAGCAGTATCACATTATTCAGGAGTCCCTCCCAAATCATATAGGTCCAATAATGTGCTCTATGGGAAATGGAGCCTGGGAAATAATACAGATAATAATGAAGTGGGAGTAATGAGCTCCCACTAAATAAAAGAGACTTGATTGATTTTAAAAAAAAAAAAGAGAAAAGGAAAGCTGTTATAAATTTAACATTCAGATAAAAATTTAAATATTTAGTGATATTCTTAAAGTAGTGCATACCAGTAAAGACAAAATAGATGTAGATCTGATCTCTGTTTATACAACCTTATTTATTAATGGTACCTAGTAAACATTTTGTTTAATGTCTCCCATCTTTTCATTTATTTAGATTATAAAAATATACATTTCTTTGAAACACTGTGATATAATTATAACTTGCTTGATTTTAGAAGTTCCCTTTTCATGTTTTCCATCACAATTTGGAGAAAAAGTTTAATTTGTCATCATTCCCACAAGATGGAGCTCTTTACGTATGTAAGACATAAAAACTGTGCTGTGATGGTTACGTTAGGATCATTTTATAATGTAACTTTTTGTGTTATTTGCTAAACCTTAAGGATAGTCTATCGGATAATGTTTTAGATTAACAAAATGTTGATGTATGTATTATCTGCTTCTATGGAAAGGCAAGATGCAGTATAGAAAACAGTAAATATTTGGTGTCCCTATAGACAAATAGGATGGTCTTGTGGTTAAGAGACTGAACTGGGACATGTGAGATTTGGGTTTTCTTCCTGACTCTTGCCATTGACTGTGTGACTTTTGGCAAGTCACGTAATCTTTTTATATCTCAGTTTTCCTTCTGCAGTATGGGAATAACAATACTTTGCAACCTCCTGTGGGTGTGGTGAGATTATCCTTCCCTACCCTCTGTGAATTAGAGAAGTATTAACCCTTAATGTATATGAAATGTTTAGGTATAAAGCTGGTGAGCTGCATACAAAAACCTGTAAATAAAAAGAAATACTGGTTCTTTTCATTATGTACTGGACACTGCATCATCTTGCACCTGGATATGTGCTTCCAAGAATTTCCTAGTTGATCATTGTTTTGTCGGGAATTGTTTATTTGATAACATCTTTGATATATTGCCAATCTCTTAGTGCCCAATTATTTCCCTGTTTATGTATTCGAATAGAAAAAATTCAGTGTATGGAGTTTGTTTCATCACATCATGTTTCAAAGTCCTTTTCTGCGTCTAGGTCTCATCTATTTTTTTAGCTCTCCTTTTTTATTAGTATTAAATTGTGATAAATTCACTTAATGAAACCTCTTATTCATGAACAGTGTAGATAGATAACCTTGGAAAAGGAAGCTCTTTCTTTGTCCACATGCTATATGTAGAACTGGCAGTGCAAGGTTCCCACCACTGTCCTTCCAACATGGTCTTCTTCCAGCAATACTACAGTTGACTGGGTAATATATATTATAGGAAAACTTACAAATTTGTTCTGCTTCGTTGAAAATCTGGCCCAATAGGTTTCTCTCTGCTGGTTGAACTTGCTAAGCAGAGTGACCAATTGCTTGCTTCTGAGATTTTTCCCCCACCCCCCCACTCCAGCACTGCCTCTACATGCAACCTTTAATTCATCTTCTGTTTTAGCTCCAAGCAGATGGCTTCAGCTTCTCATAGAGTAGTCCAGCTTGCTTGATGGGCAGAAAATACCACAAGTGTGACCAAGTCCAAATTCCTTTAACAACATGTTCATAGTTTGGCAATAGTGATATCCTGGCGCAGGTGATGGGTCCACAATATCTTCCAAGCCGTGTTTTGGTGGCTTCTTTCTCCTCAGCATTCTCATTCCCTTTCCAGGAATGTACTGCAAAGTTCTTTCCCTTATGTTTCTGCTCTCCAGGTTCTAGCATGTTAGCCCCTTCCTCTTCTAGCAGAGACAGAATAGTGCTCAGATGATTGTCCCATACTAGGACCCTGGAGTACTACAGCATTTGCTGCTCCAGGTCAAGCAGCTTACAGGATTTGTCCATGATGTGGTAGGGGGCTAGAGAGTACAGTTCTCAGCACCCTGCATCACTTTCTTGCATGTATTAGTGGATCAGACTATCTGGGAGTCCAGGGATCTGCTTGCTCTTGAAAATAACTTCCTCTTTTATGCAGGGCTGCTCAATACCTCTTTTACTCCTCTGACTTCAACTGCTTTCCCCAGCTGGACATTCTAAGTGTAAGTCAGTATCAAAATGGAAAAAAATCTCAATAGTTTAAGGCTCTCCCTATAAGAGGAAGGGGAAGCTGCCATCTCTTCTCTGTCCCTTTTCTCCTCAGAAGTGCCAGGTCTTGTCTGGAATTTCAATTCTAGCTTTATTCAGCAAGTAAGTTTCTATGACTCTAGTAAACTCCCAAGCTTCCCAGAGAGTATAGTCAGAAGAAGGATTTCAGAAGGATGGGAAGTCATACTTCCCTGTAGAGACTTGGAAGGATAGGACTCTTCCCCTCCCCAAGAACTTGGCCAAGATGGTTACAAAAACTTAGAGGGCTCCAGACTCTACATTCCCCAATTCTTGAACCTCAGACTAAATTTACAGCCTTCCAGACACAGTGGAAAACTGTTGGTCTTCTTCAAAGATTAATCCAGCAGTAGTAGGTCTTTGGTGGAGTGGGAGGGAGGGGAGAAATCTCCACTTCGCTAGAGGCTAACACTTCCCCCTTGTACTCTGGGGACAAATAAATGGACTCTACCTTAAGAAAGCAATATGAATCTCCATTTAAATGTCTCAGTAGGTCCCTCAATATTTTCTGTGCTTCCCAGTTTTCCCTCTGTGGACTCGAGATCTCAGCAACTTTTAAAAAAAGGAATAAAGCTAAATCTCTTTGCCAAAGAAGGGGGGGGGGGTTGCCTTGGAGTGAAATTCACTCATAGCAAATACCCTTTTCTGAAAATTTTAAAGCTAAGTTTTTATAGTAAGTTACAGAAATAAGAAATCATATGCTATCATATAGGAAGACTCTCTTAAGGGGATGTCTGTATTGAAAGTTAATTTTGTAAGGGAGAACAGAAGCTTGTTGTTTATACATGCAGAAAAGTAAAACTAAAATATCAGGAATGTTTGCACGCTAGTGTCCTGTACAATTATGACATTCTGGGGTGCAATCCAGACCCGTGAGGAGCTATGTGACCCCTGCCCTGCACACCTGGGTGCCTCACAATGCTTTGCTGCTGTAACTCCCACCTGGGCCGCTCACAAACAGCCTTCCAGCACGCAGGTAACACCCTGAATGTCTGTGTATAGCTGCATCCTGCTAGCCACACATCATTCACACTCTGGCTTCCACCAGCCTTGATTAGCACTTCCAGAGTGATCCCAACATACTCCTAATCCTGGTTCCCCCCCCGCCCCCCCAATGTGTGTCATGTGCTGTCCAGCCCTCTCCTGGACAGTCAAGATATATTAGGTCCGTTGCCCCTTTAAGGGGATCAATATTCAACAGTTTGTTACCTAAAATGAAGCTACCCAAACAATTCACAATGTTGGATTAGTTTTAATTAAAGAATAAAACAAGTATATTTAACTACAAGAAGATAGGTTTTAAATCAGTACAAGTATAAGGCATTAAAGTTGGAAATGGTTATAAGAGATATAAAGACTAAACTTAACGAACTAGACTTGGTTCAAGGTGAAGTCCCTTACCACATGTTTCCAGAAACATTGCTGACCAAACACTCAGCCAGGATCTGCTGCCAAAATCCAATGTTTTCTTTTGTTGTCTTAGGTGAAAAGGAGAGAGAGAGAGAGAGATATAGGGAGAGATCCCTTGGAGGTGTTTCTGCCCCTCACTTTTATAGTTCAGTCACCCTTTTATTGCATTTTCCTGAGGATTACCCCTGGATGAAGTTCATTCCCACTATGAGGTTGGAGTTATGGAGTTTTGTGTTGAAAGAGGTTTCATGCTGTTGTTTGCTAAGATGCTGATCTGTTTGTTCTTGCTCCCCTTCTTTGCCAAAGAATGTCCACTTGATAGGTAATGGCCCATCAGCTTTGATGACATCTGGCTAGAGACATCAGCTTGTCCTATGTCTTTGAGAAATGGGCTTGACCACTCCCCAGACTTGTCTGATAAACACACCTCAGTTATAATTTCAGCTCACATTTATAAATTTACATATTATGTTACTATACATGTTTCAATATGATATCAACCAGTGAGTTATTAGTTTTCAAATGATACCTCACAAGGCATATTTTGTACAAAGATTATTACAGTAGTTTGTAGGGTGTGAATGCAGGGATGATTTCCATCACAACTATATCTTTGCTTATTTTAGCCTTTTCCAATATTTTGGTTTTATTTTATTTTTCCTAATATTTGAGGAACAGTGCAATAAACAACTATAATGGGGGAGATGAAAGTTGAGGTTTCCATGGAACATGACCTGTCCAAGGCTCTCTTTTATGCTATGACTGTTCGCCTATAGGTGTCAGCAAAATGGAAAATATTTTTAGTTTTGTGAATAAAGTACTCAAAATCCAGATGTATAATCTGTCTCAATACATGGCCAAAAACTCTGTCCAAGTTACAGTATCTCGGTGTTTTTTCTTAAAGCCCAGGTTAGGTGATTACATGCAGTGGTGCTGGAACAATTTTTATAGTGGGGGTGCTGAGAGCCACTGAACCAGGCTGCAACCCTGTATATAATGGAAACCACTTCAAGCCAGGGGGTGCGGCAGCAATCTCAAAACCCCTAGTTCCAGCACCTATAATTACGTGAGAATCTCGGCTTTCCTTTTGGGAGCGAAATAGTAAGTTTCTAGCTCTTCTGGTTGTGAAAAAAAGCCTGAAAACGTGAAAAGACCAAAAACTAGAAGGCAAATTAAAATAATTCAGTTTTAAAAAAATCTCATTATTTTTAAACCAATTTCATACTTTTGGGAGTTTGATGATTTTTGAACACTTGGGGTTGGCAATACTAAAACTTTCTTACTGACTTCCTTGACTCTTGCATTGTCTGTGTTGCCATTCCAACAGTCATCTGTCTTGCCCGGCACTGTGACCATGTCAAGTCACTGTTCTAATCCTTTGATTGCCTTTCCCTCACTGATCAGATTTAAGGACTCTGTCCTTTTCTCTGCTGTTTAGCTGCCCATACCTCTCACTCCTTTTTGAACCTTCTGTTGAAGCTTAAAGATTAACCACCCACTCTATCCTTTCCTTGCCCATTCTGAAATCTATGTCTTCTTCATGTGACTACTATTCTCCTAAGCAAGTTCAACAAGCTACACGTTCAATTCTTCCATGAGGCCTATAAATCCTAGTTCTACCTTCAAAGAATTAACAAACCAACCCACCAACCCCCACCCTTGCAAAAAAAACCCCAGAAAATTCCAAAACCAAATTTTATTAAAACAGGTGGAATTAACAAATCTCATTTTCAACTTTGCTATTTATTATATCTGCTTCTTAGTCCTCAATTGTATGTCATCAGTAGGATTATAAGCAGCTCAGGAAGAACAACACAGACTCCTTACTTGTCTGTGAAGTCCCATGGCCAAAGTTTTCAAACCGGATGCCTAAAATTAGGCAACTAAATCCATAGTTAGGATCCTAAATAAAAACAGCCTGATTATCAAAAGGGTTGACATCAATAGGAGTGATGGTGGCTCACCACTTCTGAACATCAGACCACTTTTGTGTGCCTAGGCATAGATTTAGGTGGAAACTTTATGCATCTGTGTTTTAAAATATTGGCCCTATTGCACTCTTGGAACTGTATATAAATCTTTTTATGAGAAAAAAAGATCTCATTTTATTAGTTACTGTTGATTGTAGTCCACTAGGGGGCTGAATGCTTCAGGATATTTCTTAACTGTGTTTGGCTAGAGTCATGCAAAATGTATTTAATTGGGCAAATCTGTTGTTAGACATACTAGAAAAATAAATATGTATATTTGCACTTCTTTATATTTAACAAACAGTGGAATTTGATGAAAAAGTGATCCATGCTATTTGAAGTGGTTAGAGAAGCTGAGTCTTTTGTACTCATATTTGAGCATAAGGGCATAAGTAACCGACCAGTGAGGCTGAGGTCAACCATGATATAACTGGTTAAGCACCGGGATTAATGCCATAAGGGTCAGGTTCAGAGCTCGGTTTTGAATTATGTCTTTTATTTAATAATATCAGCGGTGTGGATCACAAATTATGTCATTGTGATATCAAGTTTGAATTTAAAAGATGAAAACCTTAAGATTTCAGTAACGGTCCCTATCTGTTATACTAAATTATTCAGAAAAAGGAAAGTTCTGTTTTGTAATTTGTATTTAACAGGTCTGTATATGATGACCAGCCAAATGCACACCAAAGATTTATGGAAAAACTAGATGCTTGCATACGTAACCATGACAGAGAGATAGAAAAGATGTGTAATTTTCACCATCAGGGCTTTGTGGATGCTATTACAGAACTTCTTAAAGTAAGGGCTGATGCAGGAAAATTAAAGGTAAGAAACTACTTATTTAAACTTGTGTATATTGATTAATACTAGATGGAATGTTTCTTCTTTAAGGGATAAGACTTTCATGGTGTACATACACATCCTGATGTTTACAATTAAATTTTCAGATATTGTATAGCTGTTCAGAAATGTCTTATTTACTCTAATAATAAATTTGCCATGTTCATATTTTTAGGTCTCATTTTCTGATTTCTTCATTTATAATTTTTTTAAAAAAACATTGCCAAAAATAAATTTATTAAGTAATTCTGGAAGACTTTTAAAAGGCAAAGTATTGATAAAAACAATATTTCTTATAATAGGTCTTGTGTTTTTCTCAGTTTGATTACCAAATTATGTATAAGACCTCTCAATTTCAGATTCAGAAAAAATATTGTTAGAAATTTTGATTCTTTTGGAAAGCCTCCTCTTGCAGTTGCACTTTTTAAAAAAAGTGTTCTTGTGCTCTCCAAAAGAGTAGGTGGTGTTGTGGTATTCATTAGAATTGAGGACTAAGGTTTACTCAGAAGTCAGAATGCAGAATAATGAATTGTGAGACCTGTCCCTTTTAGCTCTCTTTACACTTTGGAAAGCAAAATATGCACACCAGACAGAATGAGCGTAGTTCACCAGAGGTTATGATTAGAAGAGCATTATATAAAGGATATTCAGATAACAAGAGACCAAATACAGCGTCAATGAGGTCATTGAGCATCTTTGTTTGGAAATTAATGAGATTTTTAATAAACTAGAATGTGCTTCCTTATTATGATGACCTAATGAGTCACTTAATATGTGGGAAAATCTGAGGTCGAGCTTTGCCTGCACCTGCAGCATTAAAATGTTGCTGTGGTTTGGAGATTTCCACGTTTGATGTTAATCAACCACCCAGTGTTTGCATTCAGCAAAGTATGAATGTTTAATTACCATAAAATGCAATCACCATTTCTTACAGACAATGAATGGCACATAGAGCTCATTGAGGTTATCAAAAAGGGACCAGTGGTCAATTGGGTCAATGATTTGAATTGTTTGACAGACCTACAGAAACAAGTAAAGTTCAAAAATCCCAAGTAAATTTGAGAAGTTTGCCACAGAATCTGTTAGAAAGAACTGTCATAAGTAATTGAAGTTAACAAAAGCCCTTTGCAATCAAAAGTTCAAGTTCAAGCTGTAGAGTTAATTTGAATTTGCATTTCTTTGTTCTAAATTTCTCATGAAGCATGATCTAATTACAAGGGTGAGCAGTTACATCAGGGCAATATATGCATATTTGTCTAACAAAGGTGAAATTATTTTTAAGGTCCAAGTTACTGATACCAACCGAAGGCTTCAAGATGCTGGGAAAGAGGTGAGAAAATGTTTTTTAATTGAATATTTGCAGCAAATTAAATTTGTTTGCATAATTTAATTGTAATTTTTTACAAAATATCTAAGGTGATAGCCCAAACAGAGGAAATCATCCGATGTAGAATTCAGCAGCGGAATATTACAACAGTAGTGGAAAAACTGCAGTTGTGTCTTCCAGGTGAGTTACAAATATGTGCAATAGTGACATTTGGCTAAATACAATAGCTAATGAGATAAGTCATTGTACCCAAAATGCAACAGAAGTATTTTCCTCATATTTCAATGTTCTGTAACATGAAATTTAGCAGAAGAGTTACTAGGATCTTACAAATGTGTCCAAATTTAGATCTCATTATGGTATATTTATTCTATAATAATTGTAATAGGGTAATCATACAGCTTTGTTAGCAAGCTAACAACAAGAGGACATAGATTGTACGAAAAAATTAAACATATGTAGTTTTATCATACAATAAATATGTTTTCATTTAAACCTTTGAAGTTGTTGTTTAATATTTATTTTCCTGTGGTTAAAAATTTAAGGGAAAACATTAAAAAGTTTGTGAATGTTATTTATAGTAGCATCTTTCAACATTGTGCAGTATTACAATAGTATGTTATAGAACAGCACCATCTTGAGACATTGTTTCGTATATAGTTGGAGAACATTGTATTTCATAGTGTACATTTGTAAAGACTGACTTCTGTTTATGATGTTGGCAGATAGGTTTGAATCTTGTCGTTTGTACTACGTAATCTTTCTGTTGTGACTTAGGATAATGACAGTAGATGGTACTGTTGCCTTTCTATGAACTGTTCCTATTAAGTGATAATACATAATGACATTCCCCAGGTTTTTTATGGTGTGCTATGAACATAATTGGTTGACAGATATTTAAACAAAAGTTGGTGTGTTTACATTGAGAAATGTTTGAAACTACTGTTTCATTTTAAATTCTTTACTAATTAACTTCTCTTTAATAGTTTACTTTTTTCTCTTAATCTGCAATTTAGAACCTTATTTTTTGCTACTTCTAGTTGGTCTTCATATTGTAAGATGTTATTGAGAAAAGTGTGTAAGTGAAACTAAGACTAAAATAATATACAGTATATACTTCTAATTTTAAAGTATATATTCTTTTTCTTATTAACTAGAGTATTTAATTTGCAATAAGATCTAAATGGGTTAATATTTTTGTTTTATATAGTACTGGAAATGTACAGCAAACTAAAAGAGCAGATGAATGTAAAAAGGTGAGTGAATTTCTTTCTATAACTGAAGTGTAACTTTTTTAATGAATGGGTTCATCTGCTTGTCTTTTACAATTATTAACAGACTGATAAAGACTAGTAAGGTCAAGACATAGTGAATCATATAGTCAGGTCTTTTCATCATTCCTTGCCTTTGTTTCAAGTATGCCATTACAAATTAACAGACGTTACATGAAAAATAAAACAATTCTAGGATCTTAATTAAGAAACTTGAGAAAACAATTTTTACTTAAACAAGCATGAATACAATGGAAATATATTTTATGACATGAAGTATAAACTTTTATTAATACTCTAAAACAATTTAAGGACCAAGAATAAAAGTGATCCTTAGGGAGCTCAGTAGAAATGGTAAAATAATGATCCCTTTTTGGTTCATTAATACCCTGGTAATCTATCACAGTACATGAAAATGTATAATTCAGTTTCCTATATATCTTCCTTTAGAGGCAGAAATTTTGTTAGTCTCTTATTTATTTGAAACAATTAGTGTAATGTGTAAAGATTTTCTCTTTACTATATGCACAAAAATGTGAACTCTAAAAGACATTCTCTAGACGTCAGAGTTGGATTAGTGTTTGCTGTTTACTACCTATGGGCTAGATCACTGGTTTGCAATCTTCTCAGAGTAAGGGGCAGCATGTTGTTGCAGTATCTTTGGAGCAGCCTAAGGCTACGTCCTCACTACGGGGGGGGGGGGTGTCGATTTAAGATACGCAAATTATGAATAGGGGTAAGTCGGCTCCGATACGTGAATAGCGTAGCTGAATTCGACGTATCGGAGCCGACTTACCCCGCTGTGAGGATGGTGGCAAATCGACTTCCGCGGCTCCCCCATTGACGGCGCTTACTCCTACCTCCGCTGGTGGAGTAGAAGTGTCGATTCGGGGATCGATTGTCGCGTCCTGACGAGATGTGATAATTCGATCCCCGAGAGATCGATTTCTGCCCACCGATTTGGGCAGGAAGTGTAGACCTGCCCTTAGAGGGAGACTGAATCCTTGAGTCACAGTCTCCTATCCACTGTTCTGGGAAGAGGAAGTAAACTCCCTGGACCTATACTCATTGTAGCGTATGCTCCTGCTCCGTAACTTACAGCTATCACTTTCTGCTTGCTAGAATAGCTGTTCTGTGGAGCCTGCTGCTTCCTGCATGCTGCAAGTGGTGATACAGCACACCAGTTAAAGTCAGGGCCAGCTCCAGCATTTCTGCCGCCCAAGCGCAAAAAAAAAAAAAAAAGCCGCGATCGGCGGCGGCAATTGGGAAAAAAAAAAAAAAGCCGCGATTGGTGGCGGCAGTTCAGCGGCAGGTCCTTCGAGGGAGTGAGGGACCTGCCGCCCCCGAATTGCTGCAAGTGCCGCCCCTCTCCTTTGACTGCCCCAAGCACCTGCTTGTTAAGCTGGTGCCTGGAGCTGGCCCTGGTTAAAGTGGTCATGTCCTCTCACTTCCTTGCACTGTTGCACAGGACAGGAGCAGTCTGGCTTTATAATTGGCAGGGGTGTTAAATTGCTTAGTGGACTCATGGAGGGATCACATGAGTGAGCTACAATGGCAGTTTTTTAGCAGCATTTTGATTTCAGGTAATCTATTATTTTTGTAGTTTGACTCCCATTGGTTCTTTGGGGTTGATTGGTTTTTTTTTTTACTATTATTGAGTATTCATCAGTAGTCTTCAAAGCTAAAAATAAACTTCAGTCCTCTAAAGATTTAGGGCTATGTCACCTCCTGTAGAAAAATTTGCAGGAGAGGAAATGTTACATGGGAAACTGCAAGTCAAGAACTGTGGCATTACAGAGGTATCAGCCCAACAGAGTAGGGGTTAGGACATGTCATCATCATCCCACTAGAAGGAATGCTGAAGCGGGAGGTCCTCTAATAGTATCAGTATCCTCAGAGCTGTATTGAAATCCCATGGAGGTCTAGAGCACTAGCTCTCAACCTTTCCAGACTACTCTATCCCTTTCAGGAGTCTGATTTGTCTTACATACCCCAAGTTTCACCTCACTTAAAATGATTTGCTTACAAAATCAGACATAAAAATACAAAATGTCACAGCACACTATTACTGAAAAATTGCTTACCTTCTCATTTTTACCATATAACATAAATTGATTGGAATATAAATATTTTACTTATATTTCAGTGTGATACTTACCGTATAATAGTATATAGAGCAGTATAAACAAGTCATTGTCTGTATGAAATTTTAGTTTGTACTGACATTGCTAATGCTTTTTATGTAGCCTGTTGTAAAACTAGGCAAATATCTAGATGAGTTGATGTACCTCCTGGAAGACCTCAGTGTACCCCCAGGGGGGTACACATTCTCCTGGTTGAGAACCATTGCCTCAGAGCATTCAAGATGAGAGACAGTATCTTCGTGCTACTGCTCAGGCTCCTTTCTTCTCAGTAGTATGGCTCTGTCATTAACTGTATGACTATTGCAGGGATCAGCAACCTTTGGCACGTGGACCGTCAGGGAAAGCCCCTGGCAGGCTGGGCCAGTTTGTTTAGCTGCCGCGTCCGCAGGTTCGGGTGATCGCAGCTCCCACTGGCTGTGGTTCACCGTTCCAGGCCAATGGGGGCTGTGGGAAGTGGCACAGGCCGAAGGATGTGCTGGCCGCCGCTCCCACAGCCCCCATTGGCCTGGAACGGCAAACCGCGGCCAGTGGGAGCTGCGATCACCCGAACCTGCGGACGCGGCAGCTAAACAAACCGGCCCGGCCTGCCAGGGGCTTTCCCTGATGGTCCACATGCCAAAGGTTGCCAATCCCTGGACTGTTGTTTCCTTATGACTTAGTCTTCCCTGTGGGGGAGCATAGAGGGCATGGAGTGGTATCCTGTGGAAGTTGACATTCATTCTGGTGGTAATTTCCTGTGGCTTGCCAGGCAACAAAGCCATAGAGCAGGGGTCGGCAATCTTTCAGAAGTAGTGTGCCAAGTCTTCATTTATTTACTCTAATTTAAGGTTTCACGTGCCAGTAATACATTTTAACATTTTTAGAAGGTCTCTTTCTATAAGTCTATAATATATAACCAAACTATTGTTGTATGTAAACTAAATAAGGTTTTTAAAATGTTTAAGAAGCTTCATTTAAAAATAAATTAAAATGCAGAGCCCCCCGGACCGGTGGCCAGGACCTGGGCAGTGTGAGTGCCACTGAAAATCAGCTTGCGTGCTGCCTTCGGCACGCATGCCATAGGTTGCCTACCCCTGCCATAGAGGGACTGTACACTAGCCATGTTCCCCTTAATACTGCAATGGTACCACTGGAGGGACTTCCACAGGGTCAGTGTGATGCTGCTGTTGTGGTTCTTCTTCCCTCTCTCCAACAATTCTGGTCCCATTGCAGTGAGACTTCAATGACTTCATCTTATATCTGCCAAGCAGACATGATGTTGTGTTCTTTAAGTTTTGCTAAAGTAGCTGAGGAACAGGGATTACGTCTGCATAGGCTTCTTATGTCACAACTCATGTCATGTACCAATAATCCAGTATACTTACTAATAGTTCAGTATATATTGCTACTGAAAGGTTGTACATAGTCTAAGCTAATGCTTATAATTGAATATTAGAATATTTGTAATTTTAAAACTGACTAAAAAGCTGAAAAGCATAAACAGATGGGCACTTCAAAATAACACATTAATAGAAATTCTTGGAAGCCATGAGGCACAGTTTTTTTCCACAGTGGAGTGTGAGGTGTATGGGATAGTTTATTTTGAATTCAATTTACTATTTTTCCATTTACAGGCATGTTTTGTAACACAAAAATATTTCACTGACTTAAAGGCAACATTCTATGGATTTTTTAAAATTAGATTTGTCCTCTTTTTTTGCCTTTATGATGTGTAAAGGAGGTATGAAGCTTTTTCTCCTCTGTTTTTTTTTTTTAAACCATACAAATATAATGAATGGCAAGTCTGGTCTTACTTATTTTTGCAGGAAGAACTTCTTGAGAGTGTCAGAGATGTGGAATGTGAATGTTCATTGAACTGAATCTTAATTGAAAAGATAAGGGTGTTGACTCTTTAACAAAGACATTTTTTCTCACAAGAGTTTATTGGATATTAACATTAAATTAATTATAACAAAAACAAAAAACTAATAAAAATACTTTTCCTCCTCAATTTCTCAGATTTCTATCTTTTAAAATGCTATAATTTCACTAGTACTCCAGTTTCCATAAAATGGCAGACAAGATCAGAATTGCTAATGTAAAAAAAAAACAAGCAGAGAAAAAGGTGTGGCATTTTTTGGTTTTAGGACAAAATCCTTTTAAGACTTCTTTACACATCGTAAAGAAGCCAAAAGAGTAGAAGCTCATTTACTTCCAACTATAGACATCACCTTTTAAGATAATGCAAAGTATGTGTCTGGAATATGTGTTGCTTTACTTTGCCAGAATGAAGGTTCGCAGTGGATTCCAAACAGCCATCTGTTGGTAACAATTTTTGGTCACTACCAACCTGGGCTGGATTTGAACTGGTGACCTAGGGGTGAAAGGCTCTGTATCCCATTTAACTATCTCCTGAGCCATGTATAATGCAAGTTGACAAGAATTATAGTTGTGAGGAAAAATAAATGAGGAGTCTGCTCTAAACAGACAAGACTCGTTGGAGAGTTTTATGGAGGGGTTAACTCTTGGGAGAAAGGGGCTTAAGGGAAGGGGTGTTGGTGCTCCCAGTGTTTTATTACTCGCTATGGGTTTATAGATTATAATGAATCTTCCAGGCTTTTATTTTTTTTCTTTTAAAGACTGATTTAAAGTGACTTAATCATACCATGCTTTTTATTTAACCGTATTATATCTTATAGCTTGTGGCTGCCTGTATGTGTCTTTGAATAAGGTTACAGATTTTGCTTTAGAAAATGATGGATATACAACTACAACAGGATTTGTTAGAGAAAGAGATACAAAAGCACTGACATTGTTAGTGTACTGTAGGAAGCACTCAGTACTACAATGAGTGCAATAGAAATGTCTGTAAACAAATAAATAGATTGCTAAGGCTGTTGTTGGACCTTATTTAAGCCAATGTAGGAAAGATGGATGGGACTATGATCTTGTGGGTGAGGTTTAGATCTGGGTTCTTTTTCTGGCTTTGTCATTGACTTTCTGTGTAACTGTGGGACAGTCACTTAGCCCTTCTGTGCCTCAGTTACCCATACATTACAATGGAGACAATGGTTCCTTATCTCATACAGAGTTGAGATTCGTACGTTTTACCAAGACTTTGAGATCCTCAGAGGAAAGGTGCTATATGAGTGCAGTATATAACCACAGCACAATGGGACCAAATTCCACAGCAGCAACCTCTAAATTCTGTGGCAATGTAAATTTATTCTAATTCCCATTCATCTCATCCCCAGACAAACAAACGCTCACAGTTGAAATATATGAAGTGACATTAAATTCGTTGTTGATTATTTTCAGCTATGACTATTTTTGAGGATGGATTTTTTCATCGTGCTCTCTAGATGAAGCTCCAAGTCTCTGTTCCCATGCCGTTCTCCACGTAGCCCAGCTCAGAATTTCCTTTTCCAGTGTACCCCGAGAAGAGGGAAGCTGATAGCTGACTACAATGGCTAATGTCTCTAGTTGAGCGGTTCTCAACTGCTGTGTTGTTTTCTAAATCCCCCAGCTCACCAGTCTGTGCTTGTGGTTCTCCTGGTTACGAGCTGGACTCCAACTCTGCTTCTATGATCCAATTTTGCCTAGCTTCATGGAGCAGTGCAGCAAGCATGCACTGTAATTCAAATAACTTCTTTTAGGGAAAGCTGGAGAGCAGGAGTCAGATATAGGCATGTCGTCACAGTGCAAGGAGAGAGGGGAAAAAAGTATTGGGAGTCCTGATTGCAGCAAAATGGTGAAGTGCTTGGCAAAAATGTTGAATTCTATGGGATATTGGGAAAATGCCCAAATTGTGAAGAGCACGTGTCCCTATTTAGGATGAAAGGGGCAGGTCACAAATCTCAAAGTTTTAGTTTTAGGCACTTTGCAGACTCAGGCAAGCATCACTACATCAGTTTATGCTTGGTTTGTGTTTTTCACGTTATCTCTTCAAGAACCAGAAACATTTTCAAAATGAAAGCTGAGAAGCTGGGACACAATTCTATGGCAAAGAGTAAATTCTACAGCAAATTATGTGGTTGCAATATCACAGAATCCTAATAGTATGATATAGATCATTGTACTACAAGGCTGGTGCTGCTTTAGAAAGGCAAAACATAGGCCAACTAAAGTAATAACAGATATCAATAATTTAACTTCCAAGGAAAAGATGGTGGCTCAGTCTTGTTGTAAAAAAAGATACTTTGTGATGTTTTCAAAATTGATAGACTGATAGTTTCTTAAGATAAATTATTCACAATGGTAAATGGTTCAAAAAGTAGGTGGCCTTTCATAAAAAAAGATGATAGTGGGAGTGAGCAGGGAATGAAAGCAGAATTTCTCCCCCCACCCCAAATGGTAATAAACTTATAGAGTATATTACAGTGGAAAGTTGGTCAACATAGAATACAAATGAGTTTGAGACACCTGTTCCTATAGAAGGGAAGGGATTTAAAGGTCTGGTTAAATAACAAGTGGGAAGCATTGAGATGGACCAAAAGTAGGCAGGTGGGTTAAGCCAGGTGGTGCTTTCCTATTCTTTCATATTGTGTTTTTTTTGGTGGTTTTTTTTTGTATTTGAGGTGACTCAAGTTCAATCCCTGTGAAGAAAATAGCTGTAAACGGTTGCTGTCCGAGGAAAACTACAGAAATTGCACAGTCCCTATTGCAACCACCCTCGTGGATTGCTTGAATAGTATTTTTAAAGGAAGTGCTTTAAATCTAAAAGTTTTTAAGCTGTGTAGTTGGCTGCAGTGTTTCTCAATGATTGGTCTGTGGACCGGCGCCAGTCCCTGAGATCTCCCTGAAACAGTTTAGGAAGGCAGCAAGCTGTTGCCTGGTATTGAAAAGGTTAAGAAACACTGGGCTACAGGGATTCCCTTCCTTCACAAAAGTAATATTGCAGTCAAGATGGTGACTCTTTGACGTTAATTTTTTTTTTTTACTTTTGTAGCTGTACCCAGGTCATATGGCTTTCTTTCTGTTAGCACTGACCATTTTTAAAACCAGTTTGTATGAACATATTGAATATGAAATTCATTTTATGTAAGGTTGTTTTTTTAATTAGTATTTGTTATTTATATACCACCAGCAGCAAGTTAGGTGTTTTTCAGACTAGTACGAGGACAGGACATACAAAGAGCTTACAATCTAAATAGGCAATACACTGAGTCAGGAAAAGGAAAGGAGAGTAGTGCCAAGTAAGTTTCTTTGTCAAATATTGTTTCAAAATTTGAATCAAGCCTTCTGGAGTTGTGTTAAAAAAAAATCCCCAAAATACCAAACAAAAACTTGTGATATATATCTTCAGAAGTAATGTTTAAAACTGTTTAAATATGACATGCTGATAACATTATGTTTTCTCACTGTCATTGTTTATGATATATTTAACTTAACTCAACACCAGAAGTCTTGATAGTCTAACTGGTTTTTTTACTGATGCATTTTTTGGCACTTAGACAATAAAAGAAGCTTAGGTGATTTCAAGCCAATGATAACCGAGAATATGCGTGTAGATATCTTAAAGTAGCAACTTTCCAGATGACCCCCCCGAAAACATTGGTTTTCCATATTGCTTGCTTCTATTTGTGTATTCTGACAGCTGCTTTACATGCCTCTTAACCCTTTGTCAGATTTATTCGTGAGGTTTCAGAAAATTACTGGAATTTAGTAAATTACTGAAAATTAAGGATGAATTACCAAATCTTCATAGTTTATACGATTTTACACTTTTTCCACCTCTCCTTATATATTGAGAGATCTCTATATATGAGAGAAAAAATTGCTCCAAAAACAAAGTTTAAAAAAATGTTTTTGTTTGAAGGATGAATTAAATTGTATACCTACATAAGTGCATGTCTTTGCCAACCCACACTGTGCCTTGGCCGTAATAACCTGTACTTCTGAATCAGTGCTTTGCTGTCCAAAGTTCTAGCATGCTCCATGGTTAAGGATTGTTCACCTTCCTTTTTGTAACCAATCAAAACTTTCTAAAGAGTTTGTTATGGTTATATTCTGACTTGTGGGTCCCTTTAGAGGAAACCACAGTATTTGTATCTCCTTAAATAATTTTTTTTTCAACATGTTGAAGGAAAGGGTTACTCCCCCTTAATGGGACACTGCCACCTTGAATTTTTTGAAGCTGATTAAATGTTTAAAAGTTTTCTAACAGATTTTTTGAATATTTGGGGCCTTTTCTTAAGACAGGACATGCCTTTTTCCCATTCTGTTAGCTTTTTGTGCCCACTCAGAAGTGAGCATGTCTTCCAGGAGGAAAGGTTTGGTCAGAGGTAAAGGAAATGCTAGACTTTGGGTTCCCCAAGACTGATGTGGTGTATGCTTCTTTGCCTTAAGTATTTCATGCAGTACCCCAGTGTTTGTAATCTGCGTTGCCTTCTTTATGATCACAATAACTTCTTTGGATTACTTCCCCCGAAGGAACTAAATAGAGATTACTAGCCCACAGATGGCTCTGAATCCCCACCATTACTATGTAGCTTTTTTGACTTGGTTGAGAGACCAATCCCTCCTTCCCGAGGAAGATGGCTTAAGCTTCCCAGTTCTCTCAAAAGACCTATACCCCTCATCCTGTTCCCCTCTTCCTCATTTGCATCCTGCAAGTCTGAGGACACTGATACCTATGGTCTTGAGTCCTACAGATCTCAATGAGTACATCATTTTTGTTCCTAGAAAAGCTCAGGATCTCAGCTCTTTTACAAGTCTGGGCTAGGCAACACTCTCAGAAAACGGGAAAGTTTCTGAGAAAGAAAGTTCAAATCACTTTTATCCACAGAGGAATGTTTGTCATTGCAAATGTTCCCCTAATTTATCCATGGAGGAAAGAGAGCTCTCTTGCTATGCTTCAGATCAGTCTGAATCGAGTCATGTAGAACATCCTAAACACTGTTCCTCTCACTAGCTCATCCTTCTCTTGAGGGACCATCTGTGTCCAGGAAGCAAGCATGGTCTCCTGCCTCGTGTAGACCACCTGCATGTTGGGTTGCTTCTCCCCCTAGAATCTCCTTCCCTAGCTTGTTTTCTCTCCTGAATGTGATGATTTGGGGAATTTGTACAGCCTAAGAATCTGTGTGAGACTGAGCTCTTGCTCTGTATTTATCTATACCAGGCTGCAAACTCCATTTTGAAAGATATATACAGAGAGCTCATAATATGTGACCTGCAAATTTTTTACTGTAGCAGATGCAGCTTCTCCTGCTACAATGTAGATCAACTCCAGGAAGTCCTGGTTTGGATCTGCTGAAGTCAGTGCCAATTGCCCTGATGCTATACTGGGGTTTTCTCCTCCCTACTCCCATAGAGGAAAAACACATCACCAGTATCATTCCTGAGGTGTAGGGGGAGAAAAATTTGGCTTTCCCCTAAACATTACACTATTTGTAGTCCTTTCAATTCCTGCTTGAGGTGTTGCATCCTCTGATCTAATTGTATCTTATGTTAGAAATATCAGTTTTACTTAAAAAAAAAAATGTTGTCCTGCCCTGTTGCATAATGCGTGTATGCATTGGGAGGAGCGGGGAGGGGGGCAGGGGACAGTGCACACGTAGTGATTTGATACAGATACAAAAAATTTTCCTCTAAGTGCCACTTCTTCTATGGCACATCCCATAGCAATAATGCTAGTATTCCCATCATATATCATTCCAATTTATACACTGAAAAATATACTTTTTATTTTTTGTAACTATCTTTAGGTTTTATAACTTAATGTTCAATGCTTGCTTTGTTTTTCCTCCTACAGTTTCATCAGTAGCCCCCACTAGGTAATGGAATCAATAAATAATACTGGTGCCAACTTTTACCTCTTACATAATTGTACAAAAATAACACCTATTCTAGAGGTAAACATTTACTAATTAAATAAAAAGTATTGAGCTACACTCTTATTCTGCAAAAAGAATGCTGTCGGACCCTGCATGATATGAATTTAATTAGAGAAGAGAAAATTATTATAATTTCCTTATAAAGTAAAGATATTGTATAATTGTAAATTTGAAACACATGTGAATACTGCAGCTATCTCTTTCCCTGTCTATAGCATCCTTTACCACCCTTATTTTTTAATGTTTCAAACAAGTAAACAGTAAACACGCACTAATGAGTTTTTAAAAGTTCATCTCTTTTCCTCTTCTCTGGCTTATCTTTCAGTGGCTATCGGTTAGGTTCACATGTTAGTTATTTAGATACCTTTTGATTTTCCAAGATATCACTATACTGCTGGAGAATTTAATTTGATTTCTATAAAGTTCTCTGAGTTAGGCAGGATATGAAAGAACAAAGAATATTCTCTTCTCATTCAGTCTTTTTACAGTAGTATATATAGCATTCTTCTCCGAGTGGGCACACACATGTCAGAGAAGAACATTATTTTTTCCTTTTTTGTAGATTCAGTCCTCTTCTCTGGCTAATTAAAGCTTTTCTTTCTTTGCCATGGAATTTTAAGATTCTTTCTTTCTTTCTTTCTTTCTTTCTTTCTTTCTTTCTTTCTTTCTTTCTTTCTTATTATGATTATTAGCAGCAGCAGGTTTTTGGAGATGGCTACAATTAACTCGGTCTTAAATCCATGGTCAGAAGGCTCTGTTGCAAAGATTTTCTTGCTGAAGTACTGTATGAAAAAAGCAGATCTCCTTCAGCGAGATTAAATTTTCTTGCTCTGTCCCCCATGTTTTCCATTTTTTTCCTGGATTCTCTAGCAATTTTAGTTGATTTTACTAGTTTGAGCTTGAGCCAGGGGCGCTGGAACAATTTCTATAGTGGGGGTGCCGAGATCCATTGAACCAAACTGTAAACCTTGTATATAATGGAAACCACTTCAAGCCAGGAGGTGTGTCAGTGCCCCCAGCACCTTTATTTCCAGCAGCTATGGCTTGAGATGAAGATTCAGTGCCCTCAGTTTGACACTCCACCTATGCATTTCTCTCTTGGAACTCCTCCATGCCATTTTTAGTATCATTTATTGTTTTATGCGCAGAAGTAATTTAGTCAGCAAGGAGGTTCATGCCTTTCTGAACTTCTTTTAGAAAAGTGTGTGGTGTAGCCTCTGTGTTTCCCAGGTGGGCCTCCCTACCCTATAGACGGGGCTTAGACAATCTGTAAGGGGTCAATTAAGTATCAAAACAAGATAGTGAACTCAGATATAAATAATTTTTTTCTTTTTGTTTTCCCACCAAATCTGCTTCCTTATATTATTAGAAGTTTTTGTATTTTGGAGGTGTCAGTGGGGATCAAATCAATCCTATTGGTGGATTTCTGGTCCTGATGGGACGATTTATCAGCCCTCTGCCGTCTTATGTCATATGATTTTTATTGCTACTTCACATTTTTATGTCCTCATAGTTTCAAAACTTGGGTATTAGTTAAGTTACTCTTGCAAGACTTGCTCAGAGGAGGTAGTAACCATGCACTTCTATATCTTAAAGGAGGACATTTTAAAATGTTTAAATTGTTGCTTAACTCATTTATATTAGTCACTTTCAGTTTGAACATTTCATTACATTTGCTGAGAGCTAATAATGTTTATGACAAAGTTCTTGTGTCCCATTTATACATAAATAATATTTTCTAGATAAAAAATTAAAATAAATAACACCATGAAATGATATGCAAAACTCTGTAGCTTAAATCCTAACCTGCTGGTGACTTTCAAATTATGTCTTCAGTGCTTTATCAGAACAGATGTTAAAGGGGCAAGGTCCTGTGTATGTGTATGCATAGAGAGAGAGAGTGCGCACGCGCTCAGGACCTTATATATATAATTAGTAAGCAACTCTAGAATGGATTGAAAATGGATTATGTTAATTTTGATCTTAGAGACAGCCGTCAAAACCTTCCAGATGAACTAACTGTGCTCTGATAAGCTGATTTGTATAATTTAAATAAAAACCTTTTATATGATTTTGATGCTATTATAGACTTATTCCTCCTTAGAAGTTTCACCATGTGGCCCTCTTGGACATTGTTATTTTAAAAAACAAAAAACCAGACACACACACAGACCAAAAAACCCTTTTTATTGAAAACATTCTACTTGCTTTATATAAAATAAACAGAAGGCAAATATACAATAAAGCAAAGGCTCCTAATTTACACTTGAAACTACTTTGTTTGCAGTCTACTGAAAGCAGTTGTGTTCTTGGAGAAAGAACAATTCCCCCCCCCCCCCCCCCCATCCTTTGACTATACTGAATTCAACCGTCTTGAAGTGAGAGAATTTGTATAGAACCAAAATTTACAGCTGAAATACTCAGGTGGTTTTTGCTTATGTATTCACAAAAGTTTTATGTACTATTATTTTTAATTAACACATAAAATTACCATAATTGAAAGAGATGTTTTTTTCCAGTTTTACTTTGTATGTTTTAAAAGAACTTTGTGTATGTTAAATTTTCCATCATGTAGTCAGTCAGTTCCCTTATTGATTGTGTGGGGCTTATAAGGAGAAAGACAAGCTAAAGCTACAACACAAACAACTAAAATTGAACTAAAGGGGTTATCTTGCATATACGCTAAGAAAAAGATTGCATTTAGAAAACATATTAACTAAGCCTGACCTAAACTTGACCCCTTTTCCTTCTTGACTAGGAAGTTTCTGTACCATTACTCTTAAATTACAGAAGTCAGGATTCTGCCCAAAATAATGTTTTTTTTAAAAAATTATTTTAAATGGCTTCCATGCTGAGTGATTGGCAACATTTTTGTTGACAGAACAATTTATTATCATACCTGCTAATATAGTAGGCTGTCTCATATCGTATGGTTTGTATGTTTCCTGTGCCTCTCGCTTCGCCTTGGGTTCTAACAGTTCATGGTGTTTGTGAGTCTGACTGTGGGGGTGAATGGAAAGTATGGGGCAACTTGTTGGGTTCTAATGAGAACACATTGGAAACTTTTTGAAAAGAGAGAGGTTCTAATAATAAGCACTTAGCGCTTTATGTGTTCAGAATGTTGTACAAAATAAAATGAAAATGAACAAAGCCATCTATTTTTAATCTAAAAGGCGTACACTGCATGTTGCATCTGAGGGGTTTCTATTGTTTCCTCAATTTAGTACCACTTTATGCAGGGGATTTTTTTTTTTTTTGACTACTTGGTACTCTTTTTATTTTGCATCTCTGTCTCCGTATATTAGTTTTCCACAGATTACAGGCTCTTAGTGTAATGAAGAATTTGGATAGATAGCATGGAATTGTGTGAAATTTTGATATATCAAGCTAATCATAAAAAGAGGCATTTGATGACTTTTTTCCTATTATTTTAAGTCTGTGATTTCCTAATTAACATTATACTAAAATCTGTACATCATTTAAAAGTCCATTGTGAGTAATTTTTTGTTATTGCAACTTGTTGGCCTAGATCATAGCAAATTTAGACGAGTGCTCGTCCTTACTTTAAAAAAAAAGAAAAAAGTTGTATTTCTGTGGATAAGACTGCTCACTTGGCATACAAGTTTGGGAGTTCAAATTATGGTGGTTGTACAGCATTTTCAGAAATAAATAATCATTTTTCTTTTAATTTGATATATGACAAAAATTCTCAATTTATTTTTCTAAGCATTTATTTTTCTACATTAATAGCTGATGAAAAATAAGTGAGCCATATAAAGATGTAATATTTTAAAAAGGGAGACTGTTGAAATGGGATAAGCTGTCTGAATATCCTTAAAAAAAAAAAAAAAAAAAAAAAGATAGCTAAGGCTAACTTGTTCTCCCCCAAATCCTTTAAGGTCATAAATCCACTTACATGAAGTGAGATGGGTAAAAATCCTAATTTTGTCTTTTAAAATTTGACCTGTTAAAGGAATACAGTTAGCATAAAATTTACATTACAGTAGTTTCTGAACAATTTTTGTCTACTATTGTTACAAATCATATCTAAGGTCAGATCTTGCAAACATGCACACTTTATTCACATGAGTAGTTTCTTTTTATGTCAGTGTGGGGGACTATTCACATAAATAAGGGTAGTTATGTACAGCAGTGTTTGCAGGGAGAGAAGCTTTACGATAACTGTAACTGAAAGATTAGAAAAAAGTATATTTATCAGTTTATTTTATACACTGACTGTCACTTTGAGTATAATCCGTTTCACTGCATTTACCATAGGCAATCATTTTTTCTTATTGTTCATGTGGGGACTTAGCAGCAACTGAAATTAGTATTAAATCATGGCTTGCAGCAAAAAAGTGCATTGTTGAACAGAATATTCATAAAGGAAAAAGGTGGTGTATGTATATATTTATTTCTCTAAGGATGGCGAGGCAGATACTTTTAGAGTTAATCCTCTGTGATTTATTTTAAATGTATGGGGTAGGCACCCCAAGCACTCACCATTGTATTTTAGAAAATCAAAGAAATTAATAAAAATATATTTAGTAGCGATGAAACAATAAATTAAGCTAAATAAACAGAACTAACTAGATTTTATTATAATATTAAGGTCCCAACTCTTCAAGCTTTTGCGAATAGTACAAGGGGTTAGTTTGAACAAAACAGTTTGTACAGTGGAGCCTAATTTTGTACTTAAGAGTACTTTTAACTGTTTTGAAAATGACTGGATTTCAAATTGACAGGTCACTTTGGCTAACTTTTTGTAACTAAAAAATTAGAAACGCTTGTCTTGTTAGAAAGCTTGTCTCTTTCACTAACATAAGTTGGCCAATAAAAGATATTAACTCACCCACCTTGATTTTCTAACTAAACTAACAGCTTTCTAAGACTGACCTTTTTTTAAACATAACTCTTTTGTAAGTATAAAATGCTTTAATCATATATTGTATATTGATATGTATGATTCTGATGGCTTACAGAAGCAAAAATAACAAAGCACGCTTCCTTAAAATTTATAAGATGTCTTCATAACCTGTTTTTAAACTCTTTACAGATATTATTCTGCTTTAAAAACAATGGAACAGTTAGAAAATACGTACCTTCCTAGAGTTAGCCAATATCGTTTTTGCCAAATAATGATAGAAAATCTTCCAAAACTGCGTGAAGAAATTAAAGAAATTTCCATGTCAGATCTCAAGGACTTTTTAGAGAGTATTCGAAAACATTCTGACAAAATAGGGGAAACAGCAATGAAGCAGGTAAGTTACATAAAATAATTTCGTTCTTGTGAAAAATTATTAAATTAAGATAGACATAGCATCAGTGTATTAATCTCATTTATTATACAGATACTTAAAATATGCTTTTTTCCACTTGCACTTCTCTTTCTGATTTTTCTCTGTTTTTTTCTTTTTTTTAAAACAAATTTGAGCAACATTCATTTAAAGCGGCTCAAAATTCAGAGTATGTTGTGTTTTGGAAAAATAATGATCAGCAGATGTATTCCTTTTTTTAAACACAAAAAATATAATTTCAGATTTCTAATTGCAACGTGAAGTGTGAATTTTATAGATAGTGAGTGTCTCTTTCCCCATATGTTATTTTAGCAGAATAGGAGACTATTACAGTTTAAGTCATAAATCTATTTAAAAGTGACTGAGGCCCCAATCCTGTGAACCCCTTAAGCCTTGAATATCCTTAGAAAAATGAGATGCTTTTTTCAGTTGAATTAGATAACTTGATCTAGTTAGCGTGACTTGAAACATCCCTTAACACCTACAGTATGTCTAGACTTCTAGACACACATTCATCTACGCATGAAGCCATCAGCCCATAGGAAACTCCTAGTACAAAATGCTACAATGCATCTCCTCAGCAGCACAGATTACCATGATTACTCAAGCCTGTCCTCTGCTCCATGTAGTGGCTTCCTATAGAACACCGAGTCAAGTGTAAGGTCTCGGTTCTTATCTTCAAGGTTCTCAGTGGCCTGGGTCCAAGATATTTAAAAGATTGCATAAAGCTCAGAGATGAGAACTGTGGTCAACAACTGTGTAACTTCGGCTCAATAATGCTTTCTTCCACTGGTAAAGGTCATCTGTGTAGGAGAAAGCTTTCTTGCAGGTTCATCTAAAACTGTGGAATGAACTCCCACTGGAACTGTGGACCTTCACAAACCTTCTGCTCCAAGTGCAAGGCACACTTCTTTGACTTTGCCTTCTCTAACACTAACACAAACACATAGCAGCTTGTACATAAAAAAACAACCCAACAGCAACAATAAAAAAACCCTACCAAAACAAAAAACTTTACTGCACACGTATATTTTTTCCCCCTGAAGAAAGGATGAGAGAGAACGAACCGCACTTGACCGATGTTAGTCATGTGGTTTGATGCACTACTGGAAGGCACTCAGATATTATGGTTATGAGGACAGTATGTCTACGCTGCATTGTAAACCTGGGTCTGTGGTGCGTGTGCTTGTGGATTCTGTTTCCAAACCTGCAGTTGAGTGTCTGCACTGCACCATAAATCTGGATTTACAGTTGCTGGACCTGGGTCTCTCAACTGTGCTAACATGTCCATACTGCACTACACAGACCTTCTGATTTGGGTCTGTGGCTTGAGGTATGTCCACAGAACTGAATACTAAGACTTGGACTCAAGTGTCAGTGGGACTTGGGCTCAGGCCTGCCCTCCCAGGTGGGTCCTAGGACCTAGGTCCTGAATGATTGCCAATCAGAGTCAGACAGATTTGTGGGTGGATGATGGGGGGCTTTGGGCTCAAACCTGAGTGGGCCCGGGTTTAAAATGCAATGTAGAACGGAATAGATTTTTTTAACCTGATGTTAATTGATTACCAGTTAACTTGAAAGAATTAACATGTTTATAAAGCTAATATGGACACTCCCCAAACATGTGTCCAGATTACCAGAATTTGTATTTTATGCTAGGCTGTGCCAGCAAATGGGTTAAAACTACAACTGTCATTTCTTCACTACGATTTAACACGTTTAAAATACACTTTCTTTCCTAGTGTAGACACAGTTTAGCATCTGTACAACTGTGTTAGCTGGTCGAACATAACCAGCAGATGCAATTGTAGAGGTATTAAACTGTGACTACACTAGTGCTTTGTCTTCACTTAGGGAAAAATAAGTGTGTTCTTAACTTGAGTTAACCAACTCTAGGTAAAATCCTAGTGACTACAAGGATTTTTTAGTTTTTCACAGAAGTTAGCAGATCAAGTTAAAGTCTAGGTTCCATAGTGCTTTTGAAACTTTTCATATATATTTTAAAACTCTTAATGTGTACTGAGTTACATACGGTACATTATAGTTTTTTAAAGCCCCACAAGTTAGTCTTTCCATGTACTGAAAGAAAGAATATTTGTTGAGCTATTTTATTTTTGAAATAAATTAAAACGTTTCTAAATCTCATTTGCAGTACAGAGGTAATAAGTGAGAAGTTCCTAGTTGTGGTTCCAATGGGAAATTGTCACAAAAACTTTTGTGAAAAATTGTCCTGTTTTCCAGCAAAATTTAGACCAGATTTAGTTTCCAGTTTACTGATCTTCTGTTGAAAGCCAGTTTTACTTTTGTATTTAAGATAGTGATGAGCAAACAACAAAACGTTTGACGGTCCAATTTAAACAAGCATCCAAAATTTAATATTCTTATTGGAAGCTTAGCTGTACTAATCTTTGAGACTAGAACTCCCAGAGCCTAAAATCACTTTTCACATACACATGGTTCACTTTACTTACTAAACACTCTGCCTGCATTGTCTTTTTGGGTGAAAAGGGAGATAGAAACCAAGGAACTTTTTACCATCTCTGATGAGTATCCTGCTTCTTAAGAAGGAGACTTTGGGCCTGCTACTCACCTCCAGCTGTGTAGACCTCACAGGTTGCTGAGCCCACTGGTTGGTTATCTTCCTTTTCAGAGGGAGGCCCAAGGTTATATTATCCTGACCTGCCCTCAACATTGGGCCTTCCTCGGGGTGTTGGCCAGGAAGTTTTCCTTCCTTTTATTTCCCTCAAAATTCCACTCTTGGGTTCACTTTTCAAGATGTGGCAGAACTTCCAACTCCTGCACTATGGTGCTGCAGGTCCTAGTAACCCCTCCATTAACTTCCATTTATCTGGTCACTTTGAAATGTAAAAGGGATTTGTGAGGTTTGTAGCCCTGAGTGAGGTGCAATATTATAATTTCCTAGAGTAGGTATGATCCCTTCCTCCTTGCAATATTACTGTTTTTTGTGGGAATGGAAGGAGAATTGTTGCACATTGACATTCCTGGTTCCTTTGATATTTTAAAGCAGTGAGCTTAATGGAACCCAAGGAAAGAGATTACTGTGTCCTATTGCACCAGATCAGGGAGATCAGTTATCTGGTCTCATATGATGATTAATAAGACATAAAGGTGGTTTTGAGATTGGGAAGGGAAGATGACAGCCCTAGCTCCTCTCTCAGGTACCACCAGTACTGGGAGGAGAGAGCAGATTGCTGGCATCTCCTGAAGGAGAGAGACTGCTAGAGGCAGGGAGTGGACTGTCCAGCAACTCTTCCCAACCTAAAATTATCTGCCACTTCAGCAAAGAAGTAGCAGTGGTTTGGTGTGTGATGTGGTGATTGCAATAGGTAAGTTATTAACCAAACATTTATGATCCTTTAAGTTTAGTTTGGGCTGATTATTTTTTCAAGCTGGTTTGTCCTTCTGTAATTTAAGCTTCCTAATTCTGTTTTTAGTATACGGGGCATTCTCTTTTGGCTTACAAAAGCAAAATTTCAGTGTAAACGTAGCTATGGTGTTATGGATGAAATATGATTACAAGATTATACTGAGTCACATTTTCATATTTCTTGTAATAGTAGAAAGTATAGACATAAAATAAGTTCTTGATTTCTACATATGACTCTTCTCAGTTAAACTAGGCCAAAATCTATGTAGTTGGAGATAGCTAACTATATAATCATTTTATTATATTTAAATGTTCATATTTTATATGCAGTATCTGGTTAATAACATAATTACATTATAATTATTTTGTGATTATTTCTTTAAAATTACATTTTGAGAATTTAAAAAAATGGTGAGGTTAACCTTTGAACTCATGATGATTGCAAGTTGATTAAGGACATTACTTTTGATATTTGCATGATGTATGCCTTGGAGTTATACTGATATGTGCCCACTAAAACCAATATTTGCCAAGTGCATAAAACATCACAGTCTGCCTTTACAGTCATAGCGTATATTCAGATCTGTGATCATTAATGAAATTTGCAGTCCCTCTCTTTTGATATTAAATATATGTCTTGCTAAAACAGGCACAGCAACAGAAAACCTTTAATACAGCTCTTCAGAAACAGAATAATGTAAACTATGGGAGGAATATGTATGTAATTAATGGCAGAGTTCCAGAACCTAAGTATGAAATTACATTCAAGCGAACACTTGAGGAAGAGGATGAACATGAAGAAGAGGTAACTTAGTATTAATTCAATATTAATATCATTTATTTAAAGTGAAGTCTATAGCATTAATTGAATATTTCTGTTGTACAAATGTAGGCCTTTGGTCCTGCAATAAGCACAGCATGGATAGGGTCCCCCCCCCCATTGAAATCAATAGGACTCTGAGGAGGAACAAAGGTCCCCCTCATGGAGAAGTTTGCTGGATCAAAGTCTTTGAAAAGAAACAAAAAAAGATGTTAATTATATTCATGCTACTTGTAGTAACAATTTTATGGACATTAATGTAAATATAACTTGTAATTCTATAGAAGTTCAATTGTAACTTATCACTTACTGTACCATATCTAGTCACTGTATATGATACGTAACCTGTTAGAATTGTCTGACGTGAGAATATTCTGCCACTGCTGTAGCCATTATGTTTCTGTGTTTTTAGTGGATATTAACCTATGTTAAAAGAACAGTTCTTTGAGTGCTGGCCCCTATCTGTATTCCGTTGTGGGTGTGCATGCACACCATCATCTGAGACTAGAGTGTCCTTCAATCCTGCCTCTCCAGGAAACCGGAGAGGCAGTCGTTCTATACTGCCACTTATACCCTCCGTCTGCTGTGTGAGGAGAAGAACTGCACAGGAGTAGATTGAAGGACACTCCTAGCAAAAATGTTCTGGTCTCTGACTCACGATGCTCATGCTCAGCCCATGGTGGAATACAGATAGGGATCGTGCATCTCAAAGATCTCAAGTTACAGAGTTTCCTTTCAGCTACGATGTGCTCCTTATGAGTTTGGTCTTCTAAATGACGCATGAGGGATTACACCCTAAATATTATTTCCTGAAAATAGTGAATGAAGTGTCTGTTTTCTAATATGAAAAAAAGGAAGTTCTAATCCTGTAATGGAAAAAGGGGACCTGAACATTTAATCTACCCTTCTGTGAGAAAACCAACACTTTGATGAGGCCTGAAGTTAATAGTAAAAGAATGCTACAAGCCATTCAGGCATATTTTTTTCTATCGCTTGTCCATTAAAACAGTGTTTTTAAGTGGCTATAAAATCTACCAACAGAGATGACTCTGACTGTCTTGAGTCTCTGTTTACTGTGGTCTTGTGTTTCAACCCACAGTTTTTGCCTAAAGTGATGTCTGAATTCCATGTTCACCAGTCTACTAACCTTCCAGTATGCTTTCCTAAACCTCAGGAATTATTGGAGGAAACCAAGATGCACAAATTGGATATTAAAAGGGCACTAAATAATAATAATGATATAACAAAATCCTTTTATTGGTCTCCATATGTATATTTTGGTTGCATTTGGCTCTCCCTTGGACTTGTCTTGAATTTCTTTTCAAGATTGTCTAAATCAGTTTGGCTGTATAATCAAAATACTTATGAACTAGAAGGTATAGCATACCCCAAGGTCTAAGAGCTCACTTGTTCTTTGAAATGTATAGGACTCTAATTGGAATTCCATTCATGCAGTTAGGCTACACTACTTTTAACTTAACTGCAAAGTATGGTGCCTATTTTGGGAGAGCAGAACTATAGTTTTAAATACTCTGCCCACCATGTGGGATTTATGATTGCCAGTCATTCTCCAAAGGGTAAGGATCTAAAGAAACAATTCTCAAAAGAAAAAGGAAAGTTACTCCCTCATAACAGAAGTTCTCAAAGTATATTGGTTTTATAGTTCCATTCTCTTTCCCCCACTTTTTCGAAGTCTAGTGTATGGAAGTGACGGTTATTGGAACTACAGTCTCTTTTATCATAGCCTTGCTCCACATGTTTGGATCCATGAGGAGGTGCTCATGTAGCCCCAGTGTTCACTGATTTGAAGATAGGTCTTAGCTCAAGATGCTGAGGCCCATGGATCCCAAGAATGTTGAGCTGTAGTAGTGATGTACTTCAAACTAGTCACTGGTGATTAACCTTCCAATTTGGCCAACTAACTTTAAAATGCGGCCAGTTCCTTACCTTTATCCTCACATTCATGTTAAGCAAAATAAGATGTTAAATTTACTGACCAGTTTGTAAGACCAGTTCTGTTCCTAATGCACCAAGTTATGAGACTGATTTTTTTTTTCTCCTGCAGGTTTTGACTGCTCATGATCTTGTAGATTTTTCTCCTGTTTACAGATGCTTGCATATCTATTCAGTTTTGGTATGTATTACTATGACTTAAAATAATCAAGAACGGTTATATTTTAAAAAGTCTAAATATCTTTTTTCTTACCTTTTGCACTTTGTCAATTTCCAAGTGAGCAGACACATGTGAACACATTTCATCAGAGTCCAACTGTGCTGAACCAGACAAAATAGATCTGACACTGGTACTCACAGGACATTCTTGTATGGTTTATTTTTATAGTGCCTAACAGAGTAGCAGTTAGGTAATTACAGTACATAAACATTTTTAAAATCACACAAGTTATGTATGCCTCAACAGATAGTAATACTTAAAGTGCCAGTCCTTTAACTGTTCCCAATGTTCCTCAATACCTAACTGTTTAAAAAATAATAGAGTAAAACATAAAATAAAAATTTGTCCTAAAACTGACAAAACTCAGGTTCTGGTGGACCACCAAGCAAATGCCAATGACTCAGAGATGCTTGCTACCAAACTCATAAGCGTTTTACAGTAGGAATCAACAACAGAGGCCTGACAACACATCCCCGCTGTTGGGGAAAGTAAAAAATGATGGGCAGTACACAGGGTAACCAGGGCAAAAAGAGTGATTGTTACGTTGCATGTTCACTATGTCTGAATAGCTTTTGTACTCAGTTTATGTGTAATGTAATTTTTAAAAAGATTTTCTTTCAAACTCCTAATCCTGTAAACTCAGCCTGGGCTCTGACAGTCAAGATGGATTTGTTCCTTCTCACAAGTTGCCAGTAACAAAGATTCTGCAGGACTAAATAAACCCTCATTTACATCTGTGAAATCTCATTGTTTTCAGGTTATGCACCCCAAAGATACCTGCCTGTGCAGCTTTCCCTTTCTCCTTGCCATTAGTGGCTTTGCAGAAATGTAGTTGATTGGAACTTAATAAAAAAAAAATTCAGTGATACAAAAGAAGGAATAGAATCCAACTCCTTCTGTTAGCTGTGTTGGCTCTGCAGTGTTAACACAAATAAGTAACAGTAAAAGCTTGTTTTGTCACTGAAGTCAGCAAAGTTAAGTGATGGCACCAAAGGAGAAAATCTCTAGTTAATTGCTATTTTTATGTAGTCACTTTTCATAGGAGAACTAAACATTAAAGAGATTACAGTAGAACCTCAGAGTTACAAATGCCTCAGGAAAGGAGGTTGTTCGTAACTCTGAAATATTCGTAACTGTGAACAAAACATTATGGTTGTTTTTTCAAAAGTTTACAACTGAACATTGACTTCATACAGCTTTAAAACTTTAATATGCAGAAGAAAAATACTGCTCTCCCTTTGTTTTTTTTAGTAGTTTACATTTAATGCAGTACTGTACTGTATTTGCTTTTTTATTTTTTTTTTTGGTCTCTGCTGCTGTCTGATTGTGTACTTCCGGTTCCAAATGAGGTGTGTGGTTGACAGGTCAGTTCGTAACTCTGGTGTTTGTAACTTTGAGGTTCTACTGTACCAGCACTTTGAATTGTGAGGAAGCCAATAGGGAGCCAGTAGAGAGATTAGAGAATGGCTCCATGCTCATAACAGCCCACCCCACTTAGTGTATGCCTACACTGCAGCTGCAGCACTAGCCGTACTCTAGCTAGCTCACTAAAAATCTAAGTGAGGCTGCCGCAATGCAGGCTTCAGTTCTGGCTGCATCAGCCTACCTGACCCCCCAGGTGCACACTCACTGAATTCCACACCATGGCACCTGTGCTTCTATTTTAAATGAGCTAGCTGGAGTATAGCTAGGGGGGGACATCTGCACAAGCTGCAAATCACACTGACTGCTGCAGGGTAGATGTACTTTTGGGATACAGGTAGTTGCATTTCAGGGAAGGCTCTATGTATTTTGCCGCCCCAAGCACGGCAGTCAGGCGGCCTTTGGCGGCATGCCTGCAGGAGGTCTGCCGGTCCCGCGCCTTCAGCATACTTGCCGCCGAATTGCTGCCGAAACCATGGGACCGGCGGACCTCCCGCAGGCATGCCGCCGAAGGCAGCCTGACTGCCACCCTCACGGCGATCAGCAGGCCACCCCCCGTGGCTTGCCGCCCCAGGGACGCACTTGGAGCGCTGGTGCCTGGAACCGCCCTTGTTACATTCTGCATCAGCTGACGCTTCTGGGCAGTTGGTGCGGATTGCAATAAGCCTTGTGGATACAATGTAAGGAGAGAGGGGGACAGGGATCCAGGGGCGGCTGCCCAGAGGCTGGGGCAAAGCAGCCTGATTTATTGAATCTAATCCACAGCTCTTCCCATCCCCCTCTTGCAGTGTGGGCACGATACCTTATCTCTTTCCCTGGCTCAGCCAACTTCAGGCTCCATAATCCTGAGGAAGATTCTTTTCATATGAGAGTCAATGGCTAATACAGGGCTTTGTATTTTGAAATAAGAATGTTTAAAGCTTATAATTACAGGCATGAATCCCTAAATCTGATGTCTGCTGTGATGTGGCAGGTCCTGTGGGACACTGCACTTCATCCTGTGGGTCTGCCCGCACACTTTATTTTGATGGTGGCACTGTCAGATTTTATTATATCAGTGACCACCCTATCTCAATGGGAGATGTCAGAAATAGAAGAGGCCAAAAGATGGGTTGAAAAATCTGAAGAGAACTGAAAAAGACTGGGACTGTTTAGTTTAGAGAGGAGTTGGCTACTTTTATTTACCCTGTCTCATAATACTAGAAGGGAGCAACCAATAAAATTGGAAGGCAGCAGCTTAAAATTAATACAGTATAATTTAATCTGAAATGATCATAAATAGGTAACAAATTACAACTGATTTTATGGTATGGCAACACCCATTTTTTCATGTTCTCTGTGTATATATATGTTCCTACTGTATTTTCCACTGCATGCATCTGATGAAGTGGGTTTTAGCCCACGAAAGCTAATGCCCAAATAAATTTGTTAGTCTCTAAGGTGCCACAAGTACTCCTGTTCTTTTTTCTTTGAAAACTAGTGGCCACTAGATATAACTGAAGCTTAATAAGATTTACAAAAGAGATTAGCCATTTATATTATCCAATAATATTGGATAAAACATTAGATTGGATGTGGATAAAAAATTGGAGAGATGTTAAACTCTCTTGCTTCAGGGCATAAAGCTAGTTAATAACTCCTAGGGTTGGGAGGAAACTTCCCACTTGAGGCAGGTTATTTCATAATGTTCATTATGAGTTTTTTCATAATTGCCCATTATGAGGATCTTGCGCCTTCCTCTGAAGTGTCTGGTCCTAGCTACTGTTAGAGACAAAATACCAGATTAGATAAATCACTGGTCTGACGTAGTATGGCAGTTTCTGTGTTTAAATGTGAGGGAGAACACAACCATAATTCGGCAATTTAAACTTGTAGCTTGTAACTATGTATTAGCGAAGTTCAATCTCTGCTTTAGTCTTTTCCTGCCTTTTTTTGGTTCACATTTTTTAGTAGGCTAGCCTAGATGCAGAGTTTGTTTAAGCACTGTAGAGTAGAGTATAACCAGGGCTCAATGTGTTTTGTAGAATGCTGTATTTAAATTCTATAGTAAGCTCCCGTTCCCCCCAACCCGCCGACCCCGGGTTCTGTGGTATACAACACTAAATTTTGAGGCAAATAAAAATTATATGGCAGGATAAAATGGAAAAAAAAATCCAAAACAGGATTTCATGTGTGAGCAAATTTCCAATCATTTATCATCCACCATAAACTGATTTGTTATTTTATGTATGTGAATTTAGGAACTTTTCAAAGATGAACAGCTGCATCCATTATATTGGGCATTTTCTGTTTTGACTCTCCTTTGCTACTCCTGTGAATACATGTCACGCCACCAAGGCTATATTGCTTTAGTTATTGATAAGAGTCAGAGGATCTATTAAAGTGGTTTCTATTAAAAACTATGATCTTAGCTGCCTCCAAGTAATCCTGTCTATTGCATGGTATATGGTGGTGATTCAACACCCATCAAGTATTTTACATATCAAATTTTATTTTGTGCATTTGGAAAGAGCAACTATTCTTTTTCACAGTAGACTTCCACTAAACTCATGCACAAATATGATATTAGAAGTAGAATTCTACATTTCTGCCAATTTATTATGCATTTAAGAATTACATCATACTATTTGGCTGGAAAGTAATGATTTACATTATGACAATAAATGTAAGTGATAATGTCCTGAATAAAATATTACAGTAATAAAAAGTGATCTAGTTAATATGTATCACACAACATGAAGAACTTGATTTTTTAAATCCCCACCCCCCTTTATTTTAATTTCAGGCTTTGCTTCCTTCTGTGGTAGGTTATCTGCATTTTGGAGAAAGAAAACAATATTCTTTGTATACTTGAAAATATTAATTTAGAACTTTACTTAGATTATTTCTTACTGAAATAGTACTGATTTAAGAATATGCGGGATCTCTTATGTTTTGATTTGAAGCTTTTTGGAATCCCAAGTAATGGAATTCTAAATAGCTCTGTCCTAGCAATAACCTCATGGAGTAAAAATGAAACTTAAAATGCTAAGCTGCTTAATTCTGCTTGCATACAGATTATGTTGCATTCAATAGGTAGATGAGTCAGTGTTGTAATGGTTTCAAATGGACAGATGGTTTCCACTGAATGAATCATCTTAATGAGAATACCAGGATGTTGCTTGAGGTCTTAACAATATAATCAATAGGCATAGAGAATATTGCCTATGTATTAAATTTTGAGGACTGTTGTATGACCAAAATCCAAATCTTTAGTCATTATATTTACTAAGTACCAAGAAAGGGTAAGCAAATATTAAATTTTGTTTTAGATTTTGCTCAAGGAATATTAATGCATTCAAGAGTCAGGCTATATTATGAATTTCTGTAACATTTAGCATATAACTAAACTTTACACGTCACAAAAGTCAACATAAACTAAGTTTACTGTATAACTTTAAAAAAGCAGTATTGTAGTTAAAGCAGCTGTATTTAAATTACAGAACAGGAGTTAAGATTTTTAAAATTTTGATAATTAGTTTGATATTGTTACCTTAGTCATTTAAAAGATTTGTATTTGGTATCATAGCAGCATGACATAAGTAAAAATATGGGCTGAAGAGCACAATTCTCCTCTTCGGTGTACATTGTGGATCTCTTTCATGTGCTTTGCACTCATTTCAAGTATGCAGAACTTCGACTGATGTCATTGGGAGTTCCATATATGGAACAAATGCAAAATATATGGTTGTGACTTACAGTGGAGAACTCTGCCCTTAATTTCAGAAGTACTTTTTCATCATATGAAGAACATTCCTCTTTTAACCACATTTTGTTTGTCTTGTTCTAGGGTGATGGAGAGACATTTGAAAACTACTACAGAAAGCAAAGAAGGAAACAAGCAAGATTAGTTCTGCAGCCGCAGTCAAGCATGGTAACGAATACAATTTTTATTAAGTTGCACTGACTTGGAATTTTACTTAAATATTTAGTGGTATTTTTATTCCTCAACATTTTTGTTTTTTACTTAAAGCATGAAACAGTAGAAGGCTACAGAAGATATTTCAGTCAAATTGTAGGGTAAGTTTTCTAAATGGAAATCTGTTGCCCTTATTCTTACCCCCCACAATCCTCTCCTCTGTGTAAGACCCATGCCATCTGTATCCAATTGCCACATGGATAATGGCTGCTGCTTCTCTGGAGTGGAGGATTCATCTGTCCAGGAACACACATCCTTCCAGTGTAGTGACAGATATAGCCTCTCCATTGAGCTGGGCTCCAGTTGGCAGCGGGTGTGCTTCCCACATCCTGTCCAGAACAGCACCAAGGGCCTGATGCAAAGTCCATTGAAGTCCCAGTTGTTCTGTGGACACGGGCTTTCCGTGCTCCTGTGCAAAAGGATAGGATTTGCTCCATACTGTAATAAATATTTGAAAATAACTGTTGGTTATTTAACTTAATTCTTGTAAATTTTTGTTTTAGTTTCTTTGTAGTGGAAGATCACATTTTACATGTAACCCAAGGATTAGTAACTAGAGCATACACTGATGAACTCTGGAACATGGCACTGTCAAAGATCATTGCTGTTCTTAGAACCCATACGGTAAGTGAGAAGACCTCATGGTAATTCAGTGTAAATCCATTGAAGAGTGTCTGTGTGTTTAAAAGTAGGATAATGTCAAAGTGAAAAATTACACCTACATCATTGTGGGGTTTTTTGTGATTAAAAATTGCTCACATTTGGGAGAGAGCCTGCCAAGCTTTTGTTTTTCCCAGCAGTATCAGGCTGTGAGCCACAGCCATGGGCTATTTGCATAATCCTCCACTGATTTACAACTCTCTGGGTCTTCCAAAAGTGCTCTTAGTCCAGCAGTTTAGAATATGCAGAGTTAATCTACTGTTATTATTGCAATCTGTCCTCATTAGTTTCAACTGACCTCTTCATTAGATCAGATTGAATAGTTCATCACTGAAAGCACCACCAGGAAATAATTCCTAATTATCATTCCAAATACCCTGTTTCCAAAATAAACTCTACCAACAAAACCCTTAGAGCTACCCCTTCAATGCCCCTGTAATAGTATGTTTACATTGCAGTAGAGGCATTACTAAAATCTTTAAAATGCTAAAGTGTTATTAACTTAATACTATATTTAGCTGAATATTTCAGTATTTTTAAAATGTATCTCAAATAGTGAAAGTTACCTCTCTATTATCCACCCACAAGAAAACTGGCTATCAGCATGCTGTTTCTGATCCCCCTTGAAAAACAAGGGAATACAGTCATTGATTGTGGTTGACTGCATTTTATCCTGGTAAATTACTTCAAAACTTGCCAAAAGGGTCATAGATGGCATGTTCAGGAAGAAAAATAGAAGATTTGTAACATATACAAAGTGCTGTTATTTCATGTCTCGACTTGTCCTTTTCAGTGTTCACTAATCTTCATTAATTCATGCAAAAATATGTGCTTAAATCATGGAGTTTGGATTTTGTTACCATTTCCCTATTATTACAGGTTGTTTTAGGTTTGAAGAATATTTTACATTTTATAAATATTTTAGGAAAGCCTGAAAACAATTTGGTTTTTCAAATTGCAACAACTGTATTTTCATCAGGAACATTTCTGGTGAATGCCAGTTAAGTTTTCTTTCCAATCCCCAGCTCATTTTAGAAGGCACTACTAGCAAGTTCAAATTGTTTAGAGATTTCTAAACCACATATTTTGCAAGGCAGGTGAATGTTTAATCTATTGGTTGACAACCATTTATAAAAAAGTGACAATTTAAAGCATTCAAATGTTCTTAAATCTTGTTTCTTATAGAAATAGGACCCTTCATTAAAGGTTTTCTGATATAATTGAAATTGATGTTATTATTTGTTCTCAGGATGCGTAACTCCCATCACAATCAATTATATCATGCTAGTCTGTATTGAGGTGACTAGTGCTCTTCTTCTTTGAAGAGTACTTGCAAGAAGCAAAACTATTAGCTTATTTATATAATTACTTGGAGAGTAAAGACACAAAAAATACTGTAAGGCAGACATGTGGGCTGCATTTCAAGCTTGTATTCTTATCCTGCATTACATTGCATGGCCATAAATATTATTTGTATTTTTTTATTAAAAAAAAAAGATGATGATTAAGACCAAAATATTCAGAATTGGGGACATAAAGATAGAAACATAATTGCAGGATAAATGTAGCCTTATTTTTCAGAGGTGCGTCAACAACTCCCCTTTGACTTCAGTAAAAGCTGCAGATGCTTAACACCTCTGAAAATGAAATCATATTGCTGTAGCTGCCTAATCTTATACACCCAAGTTTGCAGATATTAACATAATATGTAAACATTTTGCTCAGAACTTTTCCCTTTAGAAATCAGTCTTGAATATGCTATTGTGTTAACATTGGTTAGATTGAGGCTTAATGTTTGAAAGTACTATTAAGGTTCCTGATTTAGCAAAACACTTCTGCATGTACTTAGGTCCCATTGACTTCAATGAATGGAGCTTCAATGCATCTCATTCATGGTGTGCATAAGCACTGACTCCATGGGTGCTCCAGGGCTGGAACACCCATGGAAAAAAAATAGTGGGTGCTCAGCACGCACTGGCAACCTGCGAGTCAGCATCTCTCCCTCTCCCTCCCCTCCTCCCCCCTGCACCTCCTGCTCACTGGTGGCCCCGCTGATTAGCTCCTCTGCCTCCCGCCCGCTGCGATCAGCTGTTCTGCAGCATGCAGGAGGCGCTGAGGGGGAAGGGGGTGAAGCAGGGGCAGGAAGAGGCAGGGGGAGGAGGTGGATGGGGGTGGGAGCTTAGAGGAGTGGAGTGGGGGCAGGGCCTGGGCAGAGCAGGGGTCAAGCACCCCCCGGGATCTGAGTAAGTCAGCACCTGTGATGGTGTGCATCACTTTTCATATTCCAGCTGGTCTTGTCTGAGCTCTTCCTGTTAGGACAAATTTTGTAATAGCTTTGTGATATGAACAAATACTGTATATAATTGGACTAAGTTAAGAAAAGGTGGGTGAGGTAAATCTTTTATTGGACCAACTTCTGTTAGTGCAAGAGACAAGCTTTCAAGGCTTGCAAGAAGCTGGGAATGGGCGACAGGGGATGGATCACTTGATGATTATCTGTTCTGTTCATTCCCCCTGGGGCACCTGGCATCGGCCACTGTCAGAAGATAGTATACTGGGCTAGATGGACCTTTGGTCTGACTCAGTATGGCCATTCTTATGAAGAGCTCTGTGTAAGCTTGGAAGCTTGTCTCTCTCATTAGCAGAAGTTGGTGCAATAAAAGATATTACCTCACCCACCTTGTTTCTCTAATATCCTGGGGCCAGCAAGGCTACAAGAACACTGCACACATAAATTAAGATATGTAAATCTAAATTGCTTTGATCAACACAAGAACTTTACTAGTGGTATAAAGCTAGTAAGTTTAACCTGCTGTACCACTGTAAGTTGAAAATGTATTTACTGTTTGATTTAAATAACTTTTACAAAATCAATATTTTTTATTTCCAGTCATATTGCACTGATCCTGATCTTGTTTTAGAGCTGAAGAATCTCATTGTTGTGTTTGCTGATACTTTGCAGGTTGGTGTTATTTTGATAATTGAATTAAAATACCTGGAGCCAAATTCTGCCTTTGGATATGCATGTGCAACTGCCACTGGTTTCAGTGGAATTGCATGCATGTACCAAGAACAGAATTAGGTAAGATGTTTTAAATAATGAAAATATATTACCTAGCTTTCTTCTGCTGGCTCCCCCTTAACACAACCTTCTTAATTTGTGCCCACCACAGACTGCCTAGGTGTCCAGTTGTGCACTGAAAAAAATCTTTGATTGTCAGTTTTTGTAATTTGTTCGAAAGGGTATTACATAGCATTAAAATAAATGTAAATATTATATTTTTGTAAACATTTCATTTCTAATTTATAGCAAGTAGTATTTCAGTTCAGTCATTGAATTTGATGCTTGGAAAACCAGTTATGTTTTATTGCTGGTCTGCTCTTGAATCATTGATAAAACAGGTAAAACACATAGATTAAATACCAAGTTAAAAACATTTAAAAGTAATTTGTCACATTTTGCCAGGAACACTGTAGTATTTCTAAAATAAACAGAGTATCAGGTTTACAAATTAGTAGATCATGTTTAATAGTACCTTTACCTGTTGAGTCCTGTAACTTGTACAATAGTGGTACAAAATTGCATGATAAAATAACCCCTCTTAACATATTGAAGCACTGTATGATAAGTGATCATAGTAGTTCTTGAATTATTTGTCCTTTTTATTTTTGTACTTTAGGGTTATGGGTTTCCTGTGAATCGACTGTTTGATCTTTTATTTGAAATAAGAGATCAATACAATGAAACACTGCTTAAAAAATGGGCTGGGTTGTTCAGGTTAGTATTACAAAATGAAAAAACATCTCAAAATACTCTGTCAATTAGGGTTGGTTTAACTACTCAGTAATTGTGTCTTTGAATCAAATCTGCTTTTTTCTGTTAAATTACAAATTTATTTAATTAAATACTCATTTTCTAAATTTTAGTTAACTGAGTACAGTATACTATAGCTTGACCCAATAGGACTAAAGGTCTTTTGGCATTTTTATTATGAATTGACCTGAATGGATATAGAACTTGCAAACTGTAAAATTTACTTTCCTCCAGCATGAAAGTTTGCATTCATTTTATACAAAAATTAATATCAGGTTGGATCATTTTGCTAGAGAAAGGTGGTAAAATTAATAATCTCTTTCCTATTTCAGTAATGCTGCGACTTTTTCTAGTTTAAAAACAACATTGAAAATGAAATATTACAGATTTTCATAGATTGAGTTGGGCTGATGTCATTGTACAATAATTCTAGGCAATATGACATGGGGAGGCTAACCTTGAGTTCTTAAATATTATGCTATTATAGGAGCATCATAAAAGTGACGCCTTTAATTTGGACAGGAACAAGGGTACAGAAAAGGTTATTGTTTTGTTGTTAGTGAGCATTCCTTTGTATCTCTCTTGGCAGAAACTGGGTGCTTTTGATGCAACTGCTCTGCTTCTATGTCTGCCTTAAAAATAATTTGAGAGGGAAAATGGTAAACCCAGAATTAAGGGGGTTTTGAAGCTTTAATCTGAAGTTCCTATTTCAGATAGAGAATGATCCCAAGGTGCCCTGGGTGCATTTACAGTGGAAAAAAATACATTTGTGTTGATCACATTAACTAACACAATGTTAAACATTCAGTGTAGACAAGGACTGCCATATTTATTGAGTTAGCTGTTCATAGTTAACCATAGGGTAGTCCAGCTAATATGAAGTCCCTGTCTATACTGATTTATATGATCTGAAGAGAAATTAGAAAATACTAAGCTGTGCTTTGCATTGTGTTAATTAAAATATGTTCTAAAATGGTGTAATATTCCAGTATGGACAAACCTTCTAGGGTCATGTAGATTGTGAAAAAGTCATTGCATGGATAAATGCGATCCCAGTACTGCAGTAAGTATTACTCAATCTCCCAAAATGCTGTTTGGAATTCTGGATCAATATTGAATTCAGTTCTCCACTTTTGGAATTGTACATCCAATCTGAAGTCAGTGAAAAGCTTTGTATTCATTTATGTGTTCACTTATTTATGATGTTTTTAAGTATTAATCCATCTCCTGACTGTGCTGATTTTGCTAACTCTGAACAGGGATATTTTTGAAGCAGATAATTACAGCCCTATCCCTGTAGCAAATGAAGAGGAGTACAAAATAGTGATTAGCAAATTTCCTTTTCAAGATCCAGAACTTGATAAGGTAAGAACAAGTTTTATATTACAAAAGTTTACTTTAAACCAATTAAACAGAGTTAGGAATGTAATGAATTTTGTAATTAAAAAGTAATTAAAGTTTGAATAACAAGGTAGATTAAGAGGCTAAATCACCTTTTTCATGGGTAATTATCTAGTTATAAATAAACATGAAAATTTAAGATGCAGTCATTTAATCTGAAATTTTAGTGAGTAATGAAGCCTATAGTTTTGTAAACAAATTAATAATCAACTTTTAATAATTAATACAGTTTTTGTTTAATGACAGTTAACTTTTAAGTTTTGCTACAGCATATCAGGTTTCATAAACCACAGTCTATGAGGTACTGTAGCGTTACAAAATGTAACAAACAACTACAAGGTCTATTAAAAATATATTTTTTATAAATTAATTGTTTGGGTGCTGCTGAGCTCATTCGTTATGTGGGACAAAACATACCTGAGGTTCTTCCCTATATGAACTGTGTGTGTTCCTTTGAGGCCTTAGCATTCCAGTAGAGAGTTCTTGTGGATTTCTCTATGTACAGCTACAAAGTTCTTAAAGAAAATTTGCTCCCTTAAAAAAAAAAAAAAAAAAAAAGAAAGATGAGACTAGTATGTTGTGCAAGCCAAATGTGTTGTGTAGGTAGTAGCAGGCAGGAAGTAGAGGACCCAGGTTTGTGGTATTAGTTATATCTCACTAGTTCCTAGAAGCCCCAAACAAAACTGAGACCCAAATAGACAGTTATTCCCACTGTTTACCATAAAACAGTTTTTTGTAGGGTCCACCACTGTAGGTATCTTCTTAGTCTTGCAGATATTTTGAATCTGCCATTCAGCTGTCATTTATCTTTCCAAATGTAACAGCTGAATACCATGTGTATGTTACTGCAGTGAAGTGGAAGAAGATTAAAGAGGGTTTTATGATGCTTAATGAGCGTAAGCTTTATTTATAGATGAACATATATGATGGACTATAACAATCTATTAAAAATGTTAGGATGGTCATGACTTTGATAGTACTTTAACTCACTGTCATACTATGTTTACCTTTTCAAATTGTTATTTTTTATTAATAATCAGTTTTCTTAACTGTATAATAATAAAGCAATACCAAAATTGGAAACAAATAAATAAAACACAATATTAGCAATATATAGCACACCACATAGGTCTTACATTTAGTCTTATGAATAGTATTTGTCATGACAGACTTAGCCAATAGGGTGCCTTAATTTTATATTGTATTAAACCACTATAACTATTCCATTACTTATACAAATACACAATCTTAGACCATCCGCTATGCATATAAATGAGCCATGAGAATTCAAAATTGAGTACTTTGTCAATGAGGGTAGAATGTCATTCACTAAAAAGGGAATGCATTCTATGAACCATTCGTTTTCCGTTTGACTTATAACTCAGAAAGGCACTGTCATTTTAAACTGAACAACACTCGGTTTACAGATTTTTCTGTGGACCAGATTTCAGTCTGGTATTTAGCTGCAGTCTAGTACGCTTGAGAATACAGGTGGGAATTGGGAGTTGCGGCTTCTGTTCCCAACTCTGCTATTGACCTTCTTTGAGGCATTGGGCAAGTCACTTCACATCTGCATGACTCTGCTAATTCAGCTGTACAATGCGGGATAATGATTCCTACACATTTGTAAAGATCTTTGAGAGCTATAGATCTAAAGCATTGCATAATGCAGGATATTATTAAAAATAACATGCTCTAGATTGTTTTATCTCTTGTGTATCCATTACTTCTTCCCCAGATAGAGCTAATGCTCCTGTGTGTTTTTAAATTGACATATAGCCATAATGCGTACATTCATGGCCCTTGCACAAAAAGTATCTTAGTTTTTTGGTGACCATTGTTTGAAGCATCCCCCTCTAAGGTACTGGGTTTTGCAGGCCATTCTGCAATTTGGTGGAATCAGGCTGTCTGTTTTACTTGACCACAAAGGCAGGTAGTGTTCTGCAGACATGTGAGAAACTTCTTCACAGAATACCCTGTGTCCTAGGAGAAAATGCACTGAGTTAAGAGCCAGGAGGCCATGAGTTAAGATATTGCCTTTGTTGACTGCTGTTTATATTCCCATATACTTGAGAGCCCTGTGCTGCCTAAGGGTTACAAGGCAGTCAGATATTAGCCTGCATCATTTTACAAATAAGTTAACAGAGGTTGCATAAGGCCACTTCAGGCAGAGTTGGGAATAGGGACCAGATCTGTAATATGGCAAACCCAAGTCTTATGCACCTAAGTTGTATTGACTTTTAGATTGAGTGTGCTAAACCTGTAATATTTTGTTTATGCAATCTCTAATCACTGTGTTACACTCCCCTCTCACATTCAGGGATACAACCCATGATTTCTGATCACTGTTATTCTCCTGCTGTCTAGCAAATTCTTGTGTTACCCACTGGGAAAGTGGGTAGTGTGGCCTCCTGTAGTGGTTGGTCCTCACAGAGGATAAACAACTACTCCTGTCTGTCCAGTGGTAGAGGATCTGAAGGTTCTAGATTTAAACCCTGCTGATAACCCATGTGGGGAGTCTGTTTAATGGCATGATATAACTTGTTTTTTTCAGTTTTTTTTTTAATGGTCTGTTTAGTTCTCACACAGCGAGAAACAGGTTTTGTAGTTAAAATAGTACATGATCATCGGTCAGTGATAGTGTGATGCACAGCACAATACGGATGTCCCACATTGTGGCCATTTGTTCCACATGTTGGTAGGTTTGATGGCTGAGGGGTATGGTTTGAAGAGTGTCAAATTAAGTAATCCAACTTTTTTTACATCATAACTATTACATGGTGACTCTGATCTGTTGTTACTTCCATTTTCTTGTGTGAAGAGACCTGATAACTGTCTTGTGGTAATGCCAGTTGTGAATTATCATTGTCCTTGCAGATGGGTTAAATTCTTCAGTCACTGGAAGTCAATGGTCATTGAGAATTCAATTATAATGAATTCCATACAGAAAAGGCTATTGTTTGGGGTTTAATAACATTTTTGTTTTCTTTTTATACTACAAAATAAATGTAAAAAGTATCAGTGTGATATGTTATTTCTTACAAATTACTATGGCTTACAAAATATATTTATAATTAATTTGAAATTGTATTATGATATTTAAATGAAATAATATATACGTATTGGTTGAGATTTGCAAAGCAGCCTAGAGCATGTATGCACAGTAAAATTAATGGAATATTTGTGTCTAAATCCCCTAGGCTGCTGTGCAAATCTCAACCATTGTATATCATTTGGACTTTTTTTTAACATCCTTGATCTGAGAACGGCACAATTCTTCTCAAAGTGCTTGTCCATATAAATGTTCCTCTCTTGGTGTGTACTTGTCTCATGCACATGAGATTGAAGTCTTTGGCCAACAGTGTCTTTTGGAGCCACATTTGTGCCCTGAGTGTGTCCTTGTGCTCCTATACCAAGGGCATAAAGGGCAGAGCAGCCCAACTGCTGCTCACTTCCTTTTCACCACCTGTGGTTGCGAGATATCCATATCTAGACACATCCCTTAGCTGTTTACTCTTCTCCAGTTTTGTGTAAATATTAATGTCAGTTTAGGAATAGTTAATTAGAATTAGTTGTACACTGGAACATTTTTGATAAATTTTAGTTTGAAGAAGTTTTTATTTTCTTCCCTTACTGGGAACTTCTTCCCAACACTGGGGCTTCAGGGTGTCTAACTCCACGTCTCTTGATTTTAAGTAATATCCTTTCTGCAAGGCAGCAATACCTATACATGATGGTCTTACCAGGTGCCTTTTTTGTTGTTGGGAATCTCATATCCCCAGCATGTGTTCCATCTGTAAATCCTTTTCTAAAAGGATTTTGAAAGCTAGGGAGGCTCATGTATAGCTGTTTTCATTGGATTGTTCTATGCGACCAACTTAAGATCAGGGTACAGCTGACGCCACTGGACAAACTGCATATCAGCACAGGAGTTCTTGTGCATGGGTTCTTGGAGCTCTTGAGCCCCATCCTCTAATGCCCCAACTTTGGACTCAATAGGACAGTTAAATCTAAGTCCTCACAAGGAAAGGAGCATCACTCCTTGGGTAAAGTGAAAGGCAGGTTTCCTATTAAAACCTCCAGTAAAAAGAGGTCCAAGTCACCTCACAGATCCTATTCCCAAGAGATTCCTCAGCCCAAATTGACTACTAGCTGGTACTGGACTTCTGGTACCGTATTGGCATGGTACTGGACTGCTGGTACTGTATTGGCATGCTAAATCAGTGGCTACCTTGACACCAAGTAATTCAGCTTTAGCAGCCCCTCCCTTAGACTTTGAATATCAATTTTTCTCATCTTCTGAGTCTCAGCATAGTGGACAGGAATCCCTTACTTTTTTCTCTAGGGCAACTTCCTACAAATTTTATGGGTTGGAAAAGGAATTGGGAGTTTCATTTAGATCCATATCCCATTGGGAGAATAAGGGTAGACCTCCCCGGTATCCTCCTCTGTGGCCCTTGGGTCTCCATCCATATAACATCCTAAAATGGCCCTATTGGAATCCTGGGGGTTCTTATCATCCAAGACAACATACCTATATACCACCATCTACAGGGATATCCTACTCTCGTACTTGTCAGGAACTGCAATCGCTCCATTAACAGCACATGAACCTGGCTTGAGGGAGGGATAGTGGTTTGAGCATTGGCCTGCTAAAACCCAGGGTTGTGAGTTCAGTCCTTGAGGGGGCGATTTAGGGATCTGGGGCAAAAAAAATCTGTCTAGGGATTGGTCCTGCTTTGAGCAGGTGGTTGGACTAGATGACCTCCTGAGGTCCCTTCCCAACTCTGATATTCTATGATTCATGGGAAATTTCCGAGGAGAAGCTGCCTCAGACTGGAGATGTAACTATGTTTGTATCATTCTTAGGTGAAGCAGTGCTCCCCTGTATACTGTCTCAGCTGGATTTATTTCAAATATTTCAAAGATCTACTTAAAAGTGTAATGGAAGGGTAGCAGATTGACTACAAATTCCTCTAACAGAGGTATGAACATAAGAACATAAGAACGGCCGTACTGGGTCAGACCAAAGGTCCATCTAGCCCAGTATCCTGTCTACCGACAGTGGCCAATGCCAGGTGCCCTAGAGGGAGTGAACCTAACAAGTAATGATCAAGTGATCTCTCTCCTGCCATCCATCTCCACCCTCTGACAAACAGAGTCTAGGGACACCATTCCTTACCCATCATGGCTAATAGCCATTAGTGGACTTAACCTCCATGAATTTATCCAGTTCTCTTTTAAACACTGTTATAGTCCTACCCTTCACAACCTCCTCAGGTAAGGAGTTCCACAAGCTGACTCTGCGCTGTGTGAAGAAGAACTTCCTTTTATTTGTTTTAAACCTGCTGCTTATTAATTTCATTTGGTGACCCCTAGTTCTTGTATTATGGGAATAAATAAATAACTTTTCCTTATCTACTTTCTCCACATCACTCATAATTTTATATACCTCTATCATATCCCCCCTTAGTCTCCTCTTTTCCAAGCTGAAAAGTCCTAGCCTCTTTAATCTCTCCTCATATGGGACCCTCTCCAAACCCCTAATCATTTTAGTTGCCCTTCTCTGAACCTTTTCTAGTGCCAGTATATCTTTTTTGAGATGAGGAGACCACATCTGTACGCAGTATGCAAGATGTGGGCATACCATTGATTTATATAAGGGCAATAATATATTCTCCGTCTTATTTTCTATCCCCTTTTTAATGATTCCTAACATCCTGTTTGCTTTTTTGACTGCCTCTGCACACTGTGTGGACATCGTCAGAGAACTATCCATGATGACTCCAAGATCTCTTTCCTGATTTGTTGTAGCTAAATTAGCCCCCATCATATTGTATGTATAGTTGGGGTTATTTTTTCCAATGTGCATTACTTTACATTTATCCACATTAAATTTCATTTGCCATTTTGTTGCCCAATCGCTTAATTTTGTGAGATCTTTTTGAAGTTCTTCACTGTCTGCTTTGGTCTTAACTATCTTGAACAGTTTAGTATCATCTGCAAACTTTGCCACCTCACTTTTTATCCCTTTCTCCAGATCGTTTATGAATAAGTTGAATAGGATTGGTCCTAGGACTGACCCTTGGGGAACTCCACTGGTTACCCCTCTCCAATCTGAGAATTTACCATTAATTCCTACCCTTTGTTCCCTGTCTTTTAACCAGTTCTCAATCCATGAAAGGACCTTCCCTTTTATCCCATGACAACTTAATTTACGTAAGAGCCTTTGGTGAGGGACCTTGTCAAAGGCTTTCTGGAAATCTAAGTACACTATGTCCACTGGATCCCCCTTGTTCATATGTTTGTTGACCCCTTCAAAGAACTCTAATAGATTAGTAAGGCATGATTTCCCTTTAGAGAAACCAGGTTGACTTTTGCCCAACAATTTATGTTCTTCTATGTGTCTGACAATTTTATTCTTTACTATTGTTTCGACTAATTTGCCCGGTACCGACGTTAGACTTACTGGTCTGTAATTGCCAGGATCACCTCTAGAGTCCTTTTTAAATATTGGCGTTACATTAGCTATCTTACAGTCTTTGGGTCCAGAAGCCGATTTAAAGGACAGGTTACAAACCCTAGTTAATAGTTCCGCAATTTCACATTTGAGTTCTTTCAGAACTCTTGGGTGAATGCCATCTGGTCCCGGTGACTTGTTAATGTTAAGTTTATCAATTAATTCCAAAACCTCCTCTCGTGACATTTCAGTCTGTGACAGTTCTTCAGATTTGTCACCTACAAAAGCTGGCTCTGGTTTGGGAATCTCCCTAACATCCTCAGCCGTGGAGACTGAAGCAAAGAATTCATTTCGTTTCTCTGCAATGACTTTATCCTCTTTAAGCGCTCCTTTTCTGTCTCTATCATCGAGGGGCCCCACTGGTTGTTTAGCAGGCTTCCTGCTTCTGATGTTCTTAAAGTATGAAAGTCTTCATGCAAATTGGTGGACTTTCTCCATACAGCTATGCTAGGGCTTGTGGCATTCACTATTAATGAAGCCTTGATTCACCCTGCTATGGTCACTATTACCTTAAAAAAGACAGACAAGTTATCAGGTGCCATCTAATGGAGAAGAATATTTCTATATACAACCATTATCAGGCCCGTTGGTGGTGGTTGCTGCTAATGAAAAGACCATAAAACAGCAAAGAATGAGCCAAAAGAGAGAGAACCAAAACATCTTGATTTATTTTGACATAAAGCTATTCCTCAGAGAGCCTTCTGTTCAGAATTTCAAATTACCAGGTGTTATTGGCACATTAAGATTTCCAGAATTATAAAAACTTCCCTAACTGTTTAGAAGAATTGACACAAGAAAAAAGAAGAGTTTAGAGCTATAATTTCAGAGGGTCAGTTAATTACAAGAATGTCTCTCCAAGGTATTTCTGGTTGATGTTGACACCTCATTGCATTCTACCACCACTTTGGTGGTGAGGAGGAACATCTTGGCTTCAAAGATGAGGTTTTCGTCTTGAGGTTCAGGTGACCATGGGAGATCTTCCTTTTGAGGGTCTGGATCGTTTCAGTTCAAAGAATGATGATGACCTTAATTCCTTGCAGGCGGCCATCCTTTACTCTTTTGGGTACGCCCATTTTCCCCAAAGAAAAAACAAAGAACACCTTGACAGAGACCTTCATCTGGCACTTTTTCCATCAAAGAGCTTCAGAGCACCTAATAAGGGACAGTGTCATCAGAGAAAGAGACCTTCTACCTCAGCTATGTTCTCATCTCAGTCTATATATCTGCACCCAAGCAACCATTTTGATGGGTTGGTCGGGAGTTGCAATTCAGTCAGTTCTCAGGATCTAGACTCTTCCTGTTCCCTATTTGGGAATTCTCTCTACTTCTTTGAGGATGCATGGAGCATAGCTAAAACAGATCACTGGGTCCTAGAAATAGTCTCAGTCAGCTACTCCATCCAGTTCCATACTGCTCCTACCACTACCTTCCTCCTAATCTTTCTTAAGGGGCTCATCTCAGAAGTGGCTGTTGCATCATTAGATGCTTTCAGTTCTGTCCCTTGGAGCATTAGAAGATGTTCTGCCTCAATACCATGGGAAAAGTTTTATTCCATCTAGTTCCTGATACCAAAGTAGGGGAAATAATATCCCATTCTGGATTTGAGGATCCTCAACACCTTCATTTGCTGCTTCAAATTCAGAATGGTAACCCTAGCATCCATAATTCCGACACTTGCGAGATGCTTACTTCTATATCACCATACATCTGGTGCACAGGAATATATAAGATTCCAGGTAAGACAAAATTATTATTAATACACGGTCGTCTCCTTTTGCCTCTCTGCAGTGCTGAGGATATTTACCAAGGTCCTAACAGTTGTCACTGCTTACCTAAGAAGGAAAACTATATTAGTCTATCTGTACCTGGATGATTGGCTTATTTGGGGAAAGTTGCTGCAGCAGGGTGGAAACACCATATAGCAGATTCTTCATCTCTTCCTTACTCTTGGCCTGAGAATGAACAAAGAAAAGTCCAGATCAACACTACCGCAACTAATAGAATTCATAGGTGCAATAATAGACTCTCTATGACAGCCAGAGCCAATCTTATTCGACAAATTCAACACCAGGACCAATCTTATTACTCCGATATAGTTTAATCCTCACACTACAGTAGGGACTTGGAAGCATGGCCTCCTGTATGTTCTTCACACAGTATGCCAGACTGCATCTACATTGCATGCAGGGTTGGCTGAGTTCAGTATATGTTCTGAACAGGCATCATTTGGTCATGTCGGTCTCTTCTAGACATCCTGTTGTCACTGAAAAAGTACAAGGACTCCAAAGAGGTGCAAGGGAGTACTCTTCTCATTATCCCTTCCAACCAAGATCACAGTGATGGATGCGTCTCTTCTGGGATGGAGAGTGCATGTGAATGATCACCAGGCACAAGGTGTCTGGACTCATGAAGAGATTTGACTGGCCGTAAATGAGTTAAGAGCTCAGAGCAATTTACAATGCCTGTGCTGTGTTCCTACTATTCATTAAGGGCAGGTCTATTCACATTATGACATACAACATGACAGCCATGTTACAAGCAAGCAGGGAGGAGCACGATCAATCCCTATATGTCAGGAAAAAGTTTGACTATGAACCTGGTGTATCCATCACCAGATATCTCTCATGGTGACTCACCTCCTGAGTCTACAAAATGCTCTAGAAGACTTGTTTTTGGTCAGAAAATCAAGGACTCTGTGATTTATATCACCATCTAGGAATGGGGTCATCCAGCAATAGGTCTGTTTGTGGTGCATAAGAACAGGAAAAGTCTTATTTTCTGCTTCAAGGAAGTCAATGTCCAGGGTCCCTTAAGATGAATTTCTCATTCCTTAGTTTGTAAATCTCGTGTATCTTTTTCTGCCAAACCATCCCCCTGCCCTGCCCCAATCCCCAAAGTACTTGGGCGGATCAGATCAGACAGGACGTTGCCAGATTCATCATGATTTCTCCCAGCTGACAAAGATATTTTTGATACCCGGAGTTAGTGCAGTTGTCTGTTTATCCTCCATAGATTCTTTCCCTTCTGCCAGACCTGATAGCTCAAAACCAGGGAAATGTCCTTCACCCAAACCCAGTCTCCCTACATCTTTTGGCCTGGCTGCTGGCTGAATATCAGGCTTAGAGAGATCATGTTCCTTGGATGTACAGAACATTTTAATCCATAGTAGAAAGGACTCCACCAGACAGACCTATACTGCTAAATGGAAAAGATTTTCAACCTGATGTGAGCAAAGGCAGCTGCACCCTATTGTCATTCAGATCCCTGTCATTATTAGACTACTTACTCTTGCTAACAGACTCTGGTTTGGCCATTAGCTTTATTATGCTGCATTTAGCAGTAATTTCTGCACATCACTCACCTGTCAAAAACTTCACAGTGTTTTCCCATCCTATTATGACAAAATTCTTACAAGGTCTCAGTAGGGTTTTTCCACCAGAAAGAAATCTTCTTCCCAATTTGGGATTTTACCAGGGATTAAAGTGGCCCCAATTTGAACACATGACATCCTGTTCTCTATTGCATTTATCTATGAAGACCTCTTTTTTGGTTTCAATTACATCAGCCAGATGGATCAGGGAGATACAGCCCTTATGGTGGATCCACCTCGTACTATATTTCACCCAGATAAAGTGTCGTTTAAAACCCATTCCAAATTCCTGCCTAAGTAGTTACAGACTTGAATATAAATCAAATAATCCACTTTCTGTCATTTTTTCCTAAGTCATATCCTAGTAAGGGAAAAGATCGGCTGCATATTCTAGATGTTCAAAGAGCCCTAGCCTTCTGTTTACAAAGGATGAAATCTTTCAGGGCTTCCCCGTGATTATTTGTGGCATCTGCTGAAAGAACAAAGGGTCAGCCAGTATCAGCAAAGGGTCAGCCAGGATGGGTTTAGGGTTGCATTAAGGCTTGTTATGACATAACTTGTCTAGATCCTATAGCTTAGACTAGGTTGCATTCTACTAGAGTTCACTTCCTTGCACAGTGTATGCATTTCAGACAGCTGCAAGGCAGCCAGTTGGAGTCTGATTCATACTTTTACAAAACACTCTTTTACTGGAAAGGCATCGAGGTACGATGCTTCTTTTGCAGACCTGTATTGCAACCTCTCTTTAACTATACTATGAGAACCTACCTCCTTAGATCAGGTCACTGCTTGTGAGTCACCAAGAGTGGGATGGACATAAATATATGGACAAGCTCTCAAAGAAGAAAGAAAAGTTGCTTGCCCTACAATAACTGAAGTTCTTTGAGTTGTGTTATCCATATATGTATTTTCCACAGTTCTCCCTTCTTCCCTAGTACTAGAGAGTCCTATAATATCTGGATTTTGTGGTAGCGAAGGAACTAAGTGGTGGTTGAGCCACTCCACCCCTTATGCTGTCAATACAGGAGCACAAGGACGCTCGGCGCATGACAGCTCCAATGGATGTGCTGACCAAAAGACTCCCAAATCAAGTGCCTGAGGCACATATGCACCAAGAGTCAAATATATGTAGAGAGAACATATTTTGAACAACTCCAGTTACTGTAGGATAAGAAACATTTCTGTTTTCTGTGCCTCTTTCCCTCCCTAGTCCTTTTCTGGCCTATTTAGATTGAAAGCTCTTTTGGGCAAGAACTGTTTTTACTGTGTGTTTGTCCAGTAGGGTCTCAATCTTGTCTGGAATTGTTAGGTTTTATTGTAATACAAATAAATAATTTCTGTTATGTTATAAATTATTTTCATAAGTGTGATGGTCAGTCTAATACATACCCATGATTATATTTGATGAAAAGCAGAAACAAAAATAAATTGGATTAAAATATTTAAATTATAGTATTTGGCATTTATTAGATTGCCACGTGTAATGTGAATATCTAGTTAGAATCAAAGTTTGAAATATAATGTATAATTAATGTTTTGTTTCCATAGCAATCCTTCCCAAAGAAACTCCCAATGTCTCAATCGGTGCCTCAAATTTATATCCAGGTTAAGGAGTTTATCTATGCAAGCCTTAAATTTTCAGAGTCACTTCACCGCAGGTAAGCATTGATAAAGTGGTATATATATATTATCTTGGCATGTGCATGTTTTTGTTTCGTAATTGGAAGTTAATGAGCTATACATATAATGTGATCAAATGTAGCATGTGCATATCATATGTGTATGATAGTTTTGCACAGAAAACTGTCTACAATTTTAGTATCATGTTAGACAATATTTACTGGTTTGAATTGTATGTAGGTTTTCTTCTTTTAAAAAATCATGCAGTAGTTGAAAAAAGTAACCCGGAACTAGATAGTTCAGCAAAAGCTCTTTGTTTTGCTAATGCAGATTGGTTTTGCTGGTACACCTACTTCGATAGAATGCTGTCCTTGGGAGCCAAAAAATCTTACCGTATTATAGGTGAAACCGCGTTATATTGAACTTGCTTTGATCTGCCGGAGTGTGCAGCCCTGCCCCCCCTGGAGCACTGCTTTGCTGCGTTATATCTGAATTTGTGTTCTATTGGGTTGCGTTATATCGGGGTAGAGGTGTATCTACAATATAGCTGTAGAAATTTTACTCTGAGAGGGTCAGTGAAAATAGAGAAAACGTAAATAGAGTGCAAGAAGAAAAGGGAAAATTACATACAGATGAATATTTATCATTTGTAAAAGTTTTGTTCTAGTTAATTCCTGGAAGTCCTATTGCCTGTGTTATACAGGAGGTCAGACTAGATGAACACAATGGTCCTTCTGGTTTTATAATCAATGAATCTCTGAGTTAAATGCCAGTCACCTGCATCAATGGATGGGGGAACTTGATGGGGCCAGCAGTGAAAGGGGGACAGCCAATCGCATGTTTAGAGGGTCAGGAACAATTTTTTTTCTTCCATGAGCAGAGGACCAGGGTGTTTTTTGCCTTCCTTGCAGCACCTTCAAGCTACAGTAAGTTGAGCAGGAACAAACTTAGTGCCTAACTAGGGTGGAGTTGTTTGTTTGTCACAACTTGCGGCCTGTTTCCAGGGCAGTTAAGAGAATAAAATGAATGTTCCCAGAGGTAACAGACCTAGGATTTTGGTGCTGGGCCTTGAGCTCATGTGATAGGGTGAAACCTTGTGGCCTTTGCGGACCGAGGTCCCCTCCCAGCTGCATCCTCTGTCCCCTTCATGCGGGAGAGGGTGTGCTAGGACTCAGACAGAGCGGACTCCTGTATGGGGTAGGCTGAGGAAAGCCTGCCCAGCATTATAGGTTATATGGTAAGGACTGAAGCCCTGTAACCCTGGCACCAGTTACGGGTTATACAGGGCCAGTGCAAGGATATTTTGCACCCTAGGCAAAACTTCTACCTTGCGCCCCCCTCCTCCGTCCCCTCCCCCCGGAGCATCGCTTATTATAAACTTTCAAAAATGAATACTGCATGATGTGGCATTGTTCATTAGAATTAATACACATGGAAAATTTATTAATTTCATTATTTAGTCTACATATTTAATGAAAATAAATGGCCTTGGGTCTCCTGCACGTGGCTAGTGTCCCTTCTGCCCTCCCCCCCCATGGATCTGGAAAGGGCTGTTTTGGGGATCAGAGCACAGATCTCGGGGGCTCGGGGAGGAGGCAGCGCCGGGCTGGCAAGGGGGGCACGGGCTCCTACCAGCTGCAGCCCAGGAAACAGCAGAAAGCAGGTAACGGCTGGGAGCTCCCAGATTCACCCCCCAGTTCCTCCCGCGCCCCTGGCCGCCCTGCTGGAGCTGCGTGCGGAACCCACTCCCTACACAGCGTCGTCCAAACCCCTCAAGGCAAACCCTGCCCTGGCCCGGCCGCGGACCGCCCCTGTGCAGGGAGTGTGAAAAATATTTTTTGGGCACCACTTTTTGGCACCCCCAAATCTTGGTGCCCTAGGTGGCTGCCTAGTTTGCCTAGTGGTTGCACCAGCCCTGCCTGGGCTTATATAGTAAGGATCCGTGTAATACAAGAACTAGAGGTCACCAAATGAAATTAATAGGCAGCAGGTTTAAAATAAACAAAAGGAAGTATTTCTTCACACAATGCACAGTCAATCTTTGCCAGAGGATGTTGTGAAGACCAAGACTATAACAGGGTTCAAAAAAGAACTAGATAATTTCATGGAGGATAGGTCCATCAATGGCTATTAGCGAGGATGGGCAGGGATGGTGTCTCTAGCCTCTGTTTGCCAGAAGCTGGGAATGGGCGGCAGGGGATGGATCACTTGATGATTACCTGTTCTGTTCATTTCTTCTGAAGCACCTGGTATTGGCCACTATTGAAAGACAGGATACTGGGCTAGATGCAGTGATCAGTTGCCAAAATCTTAACAACTGGTTCCCTATAAAAAGTTCTGATTTAAGGGATGTGCCACAGTATGTATTTTTTGTACCAATAGGGTTACCATACGTCTGTATTTTCCTGGGAGGAATCCCGGGAGGCGATTTAAGAACCCAAAAGCCTGACATGTCCGGGAAAATACAGATGTATGTTAACCCTACCTAAAGTTCTTTTTTAAAAAGATGGGCCTGAGCTAGAAATGAGCTCCATTTCACATGTGTGGGTCCCCGCCACTCCCTGGGGGTAAGCAAGGGTGACCAGATGTCCCGATTTTATAGGGGCAGTCCCGATTTTTGGGTCTTTTTCTTTATATAGGCTCCTATTACCCCCCCACCCCACCCCCTGTCCCAATTTTTCACACTTGCTGTCTGGTCACCCTAGGGTGTGCACATGTGTGGGTCCCAGCTGCTCCCTGCCCCCCTCATTGAAGCAGGTGTGCAGGGTTACTGCCCTGGGAACTGCAGGGCACCAGTGGACGTGGGGCTGGCTGCAGACAAGGGCGTGGAGCAGGGCTAGCTGGAGGCAGGGGGTGGAGGGCTGGCTGCGGGCAGGGCAGAGGGTGCAGAGCCGGCTGGAGACAGGAGGTTGTGGGGTTGACTGGAGACGGGGGGTGTGGGGCTGGCTAGAGGCAGGGCAGGGGCTGACTGGAGGTAGGGCTGGCTGCAGGCAGGGCAGTGGGGTGCGGGGCTGGCTGGAGACAGAGGAGTGGGGGGCTTGCTGGCTTCGGGCAGGGGTGTGTGGCAGGGATTGGCTGGAGACAGGGCAGGGGGTGCGGCAGGGGCTGGCTGAGGGCAGGGGGTGCAGAGCTGGCTGCAGGCAGGGCAGGGGGTGTGGGACTGGTGCAGGCAGGGCAGAGGGTGCGGGGCTGGTGCGGGCAGGGCAGGGGGTGCGTCAGGGGCTGGCTGCGGGCAGGGGGTGTGGGTACTCACGGGGAGCGTGTCTTGGAGCAGCCCGAGCAGCAGGACGCAGCCCAGGCCCAGCAGAGCAACCGGGAACCCACCAGGCAGCAGTGGGAGCCAGAGGTTGGGGGAGCAGCAGCAGTAACAGGGCCGGCGGCGGCCCACATGGCTCCCGCAGCACAGCACCGCTGGCAGCCGGAAGAGGAATTACACGCTTCCCGGCTGGAGTCCATCAAAGTCGCAGCGCCCCCTCCTCGCAGGGAAGCGGGTTAACAAGTGGTTCTAAAATCGCTTCAAAATTTAACAACCGGTTCACGCAAACCGGCTCCAGCTCACCACTGGCTAGATGCACCTTTGGTCTGACTCAGTAGGATTGTTCTTATGTTCTTAACTCTGGCTTTGGAACGAATTAAATGTCTGGTCTAGGAGAATATGAATGATGGGTGGGTAGTGCCCCTCCCCTGTGTTAAAGTTTAATAAAAGTTGCATTCTGCCACTTAATTTCATGCATGTGTCTATCCTCATTTTGTCACTGTGTCCACATTAACATGATGCATACTGTAAAACCATAGCATACTCATATACTTATTTATCTACTTTCTTCTTCAATCTTGCCAGATATTTATTTTCCCCAGTCATTCTGCCTTTGTCCTAGTTTACTTAGACTGTGGGTGCTTTGGGGCAAGAAACATACCTTTACTTCCTATACAAAGCACTGTGCACACTAATGGTGCAATACGCAAGTATAAAATAATAATGTGGTATCCCATCCCTACATTGGACCAGAATTCTTGAATGTATGTCAAACTGTTCTTACTTTGAAGATTCTCTTTGAAGTCACTTAGAGAGAGAGAGAGAGTCTGATAAAACGAAACTAAATATAAACTAAAGAGAAAGCTCTACAAAATGACTTTCTTCAGTGGAAAATATTTCAACACTTCAATTCTCCCCCCTGCTACCCTCGCGCCCCCCCCCCCCAAAAGAAGCCCAGCTTGGTTTTAATTACATAAAATAACATTTGTAAATTAGTCTTGAAGGCTCAAATTTGCTATTCACAGCTGGTCATCCACTTTTGCACTGTTAACAAATGTAAATGACTCTCCTTTCACACATTCTTAATTGATACTGTTTATAATTTACACGTACTAATGAGTGCCTGTTGACCCCCATATCTAAACAGTGACTCATTAAACACACAAATTACTCTTTCCTAACTGCTATGTTAACAAACCTCCAAGAGCTAAAAATAACAGATTTTTGCATCAGTGCTGAAATTCAGTTAGTGGTACTGGGTAATTGGGTGGTGAATGGGGTGTTTTGTGAGACAGATCATGGAACACTCTTTTTTTTTTTTTTTTGGTAAATTCAAATCAGAAATGTTTTCTTGTCATGCCAATCTTTATAAGCATTACCAAATTGTAAACAGATACACAGCCTGGATATCTGTCAGATAGATACTGTTTGCAATATTGTAGCCCTGTTGGTCCCAGATATGAGAGAGACAACGTGGGTGAGGTATTATCTTTCAAAAGTTTGTCTCTTCCACCAACAGAAGTTGGTCCAATAAAAGATATTACCTCTCCCACCTTGTGTCTCTCAAAGGTGTTTTCTCTCTTTCTGTTCCACAAGTTTTGGGTGTGTGTATATATCTGTATGTACAGATGTGTGTATATATTTATATTTATACTATAAGTACTGTGTATGCTTTTTGTGAAATATAAGGATTTTATCTTTTCCCAGGTTGATCTCTGAATCCATTATATTGTTGCAGCATGTTTGTAGTAAATGTGAATTCTTTTGGGAACTGTCCTGAATGGGTATAAGCTGGCATTTTATCTGTGTCTCATTTATTTGGAGCACTGGGTTTGGGGACTTAGTTCCACTACTGTTGCTAACTCATTGGTGAGTATGTTAAAAAAGTTAGGGCTCAGGTTAAGTGACATGTCTCTATGAGTGGAACTGGGACTCTTGAGTCCTGAATTACCATTCCTCAAATCTGGTTGTTAGCCTTCCAAGACGAAGGAAAAATTGGCTTAATTTCAAGGTATAATTATAGGTATAATGTCTCATCGAATCTCTGTTGTTATATCAACACCTCTTTATACCACATAAAAATGTGGATTTCAAGGATTTTGTTATGTGAGATGAGTGTGTTCAGATGGTGATTCATTTATTAAAGATACAGTTTTGCTTTTAAGTGTTTTGCCTGATGTATTTCTTAAGAGTAGAGTTGGTGTGTTGTACAAATTTAATCAGAACATAGCAACTGCAGTTTTCTGGAGATGTAAAATTTGCAGTAGCTCAGCGATTTAACACTACTATTAATTTTGTTCCCATTCACATTTGATATGTTGAAAAATAAGTATTTAAAGATGCCTTGAAAGCCAGCTACAGGTTATTCCCAATTGGAAGAATTTGCTTGAAATCAAAGATGCAAAGTCTACGTGACTAATTAGAGATGAAATACTCAGATTTGGGGAGAGAAAGCTGTCTAACATTCGTTTGTAGTTTTTTAACTTGAATTCTAGAAACTCTTCATACTTAATTTTATTGACTTTAGTGTAATAAAGAGGTATTGAAGTTCTATTTGTATCTTTCAGACAAATGTAAAGTTTTGCAATTGTTTGTTTTTATGCTCTTTTATGATAACTCTTACAGTGTATGGCTATAAAAGGATGAAATGGATCACCTTCAAATTATTATTTGCATTTTGAAATTATATATTCTATTAAGAATTCCTAGATCTAATATATGAGACTTACATATTTCTAAAAAATTCATGGGGGAAGAGAGAATATTTAATCTGCAGTGCAATCTTGAGCAACATGAGTTAGTTAATAGAAAATGGAAAAAAATCTATAACTTGGAAAAATCCATTAGATCTGTGAGAGGTTAAAAAATTAAGGAAAGTGATTAACATTTAAAATGTGCATGGACTGGCCTGTAAATCAGGGATGTCCAAAATATGGCAGTGGCTTGAATCCAGACCTTGATGTTTTTAAATCCAGTTTGTTGTCTGCTGAATACGTCAGTTTGTAGCATAAATTACAAATAATAATTTCTAGTTCTTATATAGCACTTTTAATTTCTTAGGTCTCAAAGCATGTAAAAAAGAGGGTCAGAATCATTCTTTTACATGCCCTTTAATTTTTTGGCCTCCTTTATCTTCCTCTGCAGCAGTGGATTATCACCACTATCACCACCACCATTAGAAAAAGCATTTCTTCTGATTGAATATGAGAGCTGTTTCCAGGACAGTTATCATCAGGGTTCAGCAGTAGTATTGCCAAATATATTCTGGAAACTTGGGCAGTGATTTTCAAAGGAGCAGAGGGAATTAAGTGCCCATCTCCAATTGACTTTCATTGGAAATTGGGTGTCTGTGTTAGGTTTCCTTGAGAATCCCAGCCTTGACTATTAATTTTAAAAGTGAAAAGAAGCTGAGAGTGACCCCCTGAAAGGATTCGGGATGTGTAGATTGGAAAGTGACTTATGCTGAGCAACCAATCATTTTTAGTTCATTACTTAAATGTGTTTTGCACCCATGTTATTTCTTCTGCTCTGTCAAACAACATTGGGTTTTATTAGCAGTTTGACACAGTATAGATCAAGTAAATCAATCCAAATTAGTTTCCAGCAGACTCTAACTCATATTAAAAACTCATCAGAGTAGCACTGTATCTAAAATATTCCATAGAATCTGTCAGTGTAAAAATGTTGAATGATAAGACCACACAGTTGAATCTTGGGGTATAAAACCTAAGTGGTAAGAATGTAAATGTGTTAGTAGGGCATCCCGAATAAGAAAAAGATAGAGTGCACAGTATTGAGAGAGATTGAAGAGGCTGCGAAATTTTACAAAATGACCCATATATAAACCAGGCAAGTTACACAATATGACAAAATTTAGAGAAGCAATTTCTCAAGATTTTAATGGTTGCTCTTGGAACAGCTTGTTCTTAGAGGACACAAAAGGGAGTGGCTGTTTTCTTGACTTAGTCTTAAAGTAACAGCATTTTGTAGCCATGTTGATCCCAGGATATGAGAGAGAAGGTAGGTGAGGTAATATCTTCCATTGGATCAACTTCTGGCATGATCTCCAGGTAGGTTTCCTGATTTTTTTTCCTCCAGGGTGTATGAGCAATTAAGGAAGACAGGACATTGCTAAGAAGCTAAATGGTTTATTTGCATCAGTCTTCACCATAGAGAATGTTAGAGGGATACGTACTCCAGGCCTGATTGTTTTTGATAATAAAAACAGGTTCTATCAGAAATTGAGTTACCAGAAGAAGTGGTGGAACAAATTGATTATTTAAAAAGCAACAAGTCACTAGGCCCAGATGGTGTAAATCTAGGAGTGCTGAGGAGCGTGTATGAAGTGGCTGAACTGCTGGCAAAAATATGCAATCCCTCATTAAAAACAGCTACCATGGTATCCTCCAATACTCTAATGTTCTACTTATTTTAAAATGGCTTTGGGGTGATCCTTGAAATAGAATAATTAATATATGATGGAGTCTATCCAGCATGATTTCTGCAAAGAAAAATTGTATCTCACTAATCTATTAGAATTCTTTGAATGTGTCAATAATATTTGATACAGATAACCAGATTGACATAGTTTTAGATTTTCAAAAAGCTTTTGACAAGGTCCCTTGCAAGAGGCAACTAAAGAAACTAAATAGTCATGTGGTCAGAGGCAAAATATTGTCACAGATCAGAAACTGGCTAAGAGACAGAAAACAATAGGAAAAAATGCCAATGCATCATGCCAAAAGGTTAACACCAGGATGCCACCAGATTCTGTATTGCGTCTGGAGTTTAATATATTTATTAATGATTGGAAAGAGGGACAAGCAGTGAGGTGGAACAATTGGCAGATGACACTGATATTTAGATTGGTCAAGACTAGAGAAGACTGAGGGACTTCAGAGAGTTAGGCAAGCTAAGTGAATGGGCAAAATAATGTCAGATGAAGGCCAGTGTTGATAAATACAAAGTAATGCTCATTGAAGGGGGAAATGTGTGTTGATTGTGCACCTCTTAGGGTTCTAAATTGACTATATCAACTCAAAAAAGGGACAACTCCATAAAGGCCTCTGCTCAATGTGCAGTATGGTCAAAAAAGCAAACATTCCATGAAATTTAAAGGTGGCAAGTTCAAAACTGATCAAAGGAAATATATTACACAATGTATAATCAGACAGTGGCACTCATTGTCATCAGACATGGAAGCCAAGAATTTAGGAAAATTCAAAGAGATACTGGATGTTTATATGGATAAGAAATAATAATAGTTAATAATAACAAAAAAGGTATGTCAGGGTTTACGGTAATCTCTTACTATTCTGGATTAGGATGAGGCCTTTGTAGGGGAGCAGATTACCCCATATCTGCCCACTGCAGGGTTTCTTACACCTTCCTTTGAAGCATCCAGTGTTGGCCTCTACCAGAGATAGGGGACTGGATATGGACCCTGGGTCTGATCCAGTATGAAAGTTCCTATGTTTCTGATTTTTAAACTGCTTAGCTGCTGGTGACACAGTGCTAGTAGTGTGTGTTTCTGTTCACCTGACACAATTTTCCTGGCCAGTGATTAGTTCCCACTATGGTGTTCCATGACCTACCAGTACATGTAGTGGCTTTGATTATCTTTCTTTCTTTCTTTCTTTCTTTCTTTGGTGGTGTTAAATGTTGGAATTAGAGGGAATGTTTTATTCATTGCAGCAATGATACTGGGGAGGAGGCACCCCTCTGAAGCCAAAAAAAGAAAGAAAGAGGTCTTCCTTGTGATTGGCTGATTACAGAACTCCCAACCAGTCACTTCAGATTGGAAGCAGGTTAATGTTCTGATATCTGATTCTGTTGAAAAGGATGTGAGAGGCATACTTTTGTCCTTGCTGTGTATCAGAAGAGGACAGATTAGTCACTTTAATTATACTGAAGCTGATTAAATTTCTTTAACTACTTAACCAAGTCAGTAGACAGATATTATTTCTGCAACATGTATAGAAATTTCCTGACTCCCAGTTGCCTTCTGATCACCACACATTACCTTTATGTGACAATGAGGAGCCACTAGACTTCATCACTTCCATCAATGGGATTTTTATGGGGAGACTGACAGGTTACTAGTTAATGTGATTAGATGGCCTGAACATCTGATACCACAAAATACTGGGATAACCCAGTCAATGCCTTTCCTAAGTGGTTGTGACGCACTGTTGGTGCAAGCTCAGAAATTCATATAGCATAAGTGCAGTGAGTGTTTGAGTAATTTTGATCCTGGATTTTGGTGTTGGGATTTTAAATCCATCTAATTAAAAGGATATAATTCTGAGATATGTTGAATATTAAACTGTGGCACAGCCATGAGTTGGTAAAGGAGAAAATAACTAGGTCAGGAGGAAAACAACGGAGAACGGAGGAAAGGCCTGAAAAAATGGAAGGACAGTAGATGTTGGTGCCATTTAAATAGCAGAGAGGGTTTGTTAATGTTTGTAAGCCATGTTGAAGATGCTAAGCATGTGAAGATGTAAAGGTGCTAAATATGTCAATTAAAGTATTGTAACTTTATTTGGATACGGTTTAACAGTATCCAAAACTTTGTTTTTCAGTTCGACAGAAATAGATGATATGCTTAGAAAATCTACAAATTTGCTGCTAACAAGAACTTTAAGTAGTTGTTTACAAAACCTCATCAAAAAGCCACACATAGGTTTAACAGAGGTAAGTTATGAAATACATAGCCCAAAGATTTTTTTTTTTATAAAGGACAATTACTGCTAAACATGTTTTCATAAATCCAGATATATTGTAGTACTAAGCTTTATATCAGGTTAACAAATGTAATAGTTTGTTTGGTTTTAAATCGCAAGAAACACTTTTATGTATAAATTCAAGAAATAGAAAAAGAGGAAGATGTATAGATGTATATTTCCATATGAAAATGACAACGCTATAGAGTGTTGGGTCTAATGAAATATATATTTATATGTGGATGCATATTGAAGGAAGGGTTGCATTGAAGGAGTCCTGTTCAATAAGACATAGGTGTGCAAGGAATAAGTTAAGGGCTCCTGCCTCATTGATTGCACATTATTCAGTGCAGAGCATTCTTCTGCTATGTACAAATAGAGAACATGGTGGAATTTCTTTCTTAATATTTTTAAAAATAGGAAATTACACACACACACACACACAATTACAGCTGCAAAGTGAAGCGATCAGTTCAAGAAACAACAAAGTTAAGGTTCCCTATACCACCTGTCCTCCTTTTGTGTGTGCATTGCAATAAAATATTTTATTACATGATCACATACTGTTTTTTCTACAGGACCCCAGCTTCATTCAGGGTGTGTATTGGACTGAAAACGAGACAGGTTTGAAAAGTGAATTAATGCTTGTGTACGTGGCAAGTTAGTGTGCAGCAAGCCAGGGGGTGAATATACAGTTCTTTGGCTAGCTATGTGCTAATATCCCATGTGGGGTGTACATTAGGATTTTCATTCTGCTGTGGCTGTGATCACATGGGATGTTAGTGCACAGAAAGCTGGTGTGCTGTAGATCATGTCCTGACTTGCAGAGCACTAACTCACTGTGTAGATGAGCTCTTAGCCTGGTGTCTCACTCCCTGTAGTTATATGCTGTGCTATGGTGGCAGCACGGGTCTACTGAAAGCTGATGAATGATACTGCAGTTAAAGGAACTGGGCTGAGGCTATGAAATCTGGGTTCTATGGGTTCTATAGTATCTTGGGAAGGCACATGATCTCTCTGTGCCTTAGTTGTAAATCTGTAAAATAGGGTACTTCCCGAACTCTCAGGGATGATGTGAAGATAAAATCTTTATTATATTTGAGGTGCTTAGTTACTAAAATGAAGAAGGGCCATAGAAAAGACTGTAAAGAGAGAGAAGAATCCTTTATATTGGGCAGGGTTTGGTTGCCATCCAGTAAATGAGGCATGGGGCCACACACTGTACAATGATGGTTTAAGAAATGTTGAAATGCTGTTTCATCCACGAAGCCTTGTCTGTTTTGTGTACTGAACAAGGACATGGGTCCAGCAGAAAAAGAGAGTATCATATAATACTGGGTCATAGTTTATGCACAAAGGTGCAATCTTAACTTTGAAATTTCCTAACTTCTGACTTTCACTTTGTGACCTTAACATTTAATGTAATGCAGAGATTTTTGTGGTATGGAATTATTAATTTGACTATGGTGATCTTTTTTTAATCATAACAGTCTTACAATGTAAAATGGAATTTCTTTTTAATGAATTGATGGTTATAATTTTTGTTTTTAAACTGTAGTATGACTTGTGAGCAGTATTTGCATTCTGACTTTAAAATTGGCAGTTATTCAGTTGTATCCTGTAATACTATAATTATCTACTAGCAATGCAGTGGCTGAAAGCAATAACTCTTAAAAAAAAATCAGGTGATATTTGTTGATACAAGGGCATTTTACCGGAATTTTGGTCTTTTGTAGCTGGTGCAAATCATCATAAACACAACACACCTGGAACAAGCCTGTAAATACCTTGAGGACTTCATAACTAACATTACAAATATTTCCCAAGAGACTGTTCACACTGCAAGGCTGTATGGTCTTTCCACTTTTAAGGTATGTAATATGTCCACCATTTAAATTATGAAGTCTAAAAATCTTTGCATTAAAATCACCATACATTAACTGTAAAAAAGAAAAATAAATGAGGGCCCAGGGGGTTCTTACATGTTTTTACATTAACAGTTTCCTAAATGTTGAGAATTAAAGATAAATTATCAGTATTAACAATGAACAGGTAAATGTAGTTTTTCTTTTATGGCATTTTAAACATTAATAGGACATGAAAATGTGTTTGTATGTACATCGAAACAGCAATCTCTTGCAGATAGTTCATGCCTTAGTCTTGAGGTAACTTGCGATTTTATTATTTACTGTATCATAAACTTTAATAGATTGTACTTCATATACTGCAAAATGTTTAGTTTCAGAACATATCAAACAAACAACGTTTACCTTTTTCTGCTGTACTTCATGATATATTTTCAAGCGTTCTTACTTAGTAATGTCAAAGAAACAGAATTTAAAAAGTGAAACTGTTGTAGTATAATTACATTTCAACCTGAGAATGAAAACGTGATTCTGATATTGCACTGCTAGAAAACACGTTGTTTTGAAGGCTCTTAGGTAACAGCAAGACAGAATTCAGAACTTCACTTGTGAAGTTTAGAAATGGTTTGTAAAGCAATAATAGTTATATATTTGTCTTTTGAGAATCAGGTTTTACTGAATTTTCATTTAAAATAAGAAATAGTATTCATTCACAATAATATATGCAAAAAATGTAATTATATCTGGCTCTATACCACCCTATTTTATTTATACCGATGTCTGTTGTCTAGTGTTAAAAGGTTTGAGTCAATATAATTCAATGATTAATACTATTCTAAGTGGGGGGCAGAAGGCGGAAAAACTGTGTTGGGGGGAGCTATGGGCGGGAAACAATTGCTGATTCCTAAATTCTAATATTAGCTGATCATATGCATCTATCTGGCCTAATGGTTAATAAGATTGTAATCCTAGAAATTGTTTATTCATAGTGTAAATTGAGGACTGGCTTCCATATAGATGTCAATCTTGTAGCACACAAAAAGAGCTACATATAAGAAGGTTAATGAATCACAAATCTAGTCACAGCACAGATTTTCATTGCAGTTCATCAAGCTAAGGGTTTGTCTACACAGCAGCTGTGAGGGTGCTTCCCAGAACGGGTAGGCCGACATGCTAGCATTAGTTGAGCTAGCACACGAAAAATAGCAATGTGGCTGCGGAGGGACGGGCGGTGACAGAAGCTAGCCACCTAGAGGATTGGGCAGGATTGTACTTGAGCAGCTAGCCTGAGCTGCTGCCCATGCTGCCCTAGTCACACTGCTATTTTTAGCATGCTACCTGGAGCAGAGCTAGCGTGTGTCTGTCTAACCATACTGGGAAGCACACTCCCAGCTGCTGTGTAGTTGTACCATTAGCCTGTTGTGTGGCATCATGGTTCTGAGCTGTTGCTTCTTCCATTGATTTTTGGCAAGGTAATTGTTCAGGAAGGGTTTAATGTAAGGGAATATTATGTTCGTCTGAGTGCTGGTTTCTAGTATGAGGTAAGCACAGTATTCTAATCTAGACTATAGTTGTTATGGAGCAATCCTGAATCATATGTAAAATTGTTGTTTTGTTGTTATTTGTATTATGTTAGTGCCTAGAGGCCGCCAGTCAAGGATCATGGGCCCATTATCTGAGGCTCTGTACAGTCAAAAAAATAGTCCCCGTCCAAAAGAATCTAGCCATATCCAAGCGACTCTGACAACTTTTATTCTCTATTAGAATACTAATTTTATATGTGGGAGCCCAGTAAATTCTGTAAATCTATCCATTATAGCTTCATGTGTCCATATCTCTTTATTTTTTGTACTTTTACACTCATAAATACGTTTTTGCCACAGTTTAATCTCTAAAATGTTCAACTAGACAAGAATTGCCAAGCCAGATTAGACCAGAGTTCTGTCTAGTCAGATATCTTGCCTCTGGCTGTGGCTACTACCTGACAAATACTTTCTGGAATGTAGGCGGTGGTCAATTTATTGCATGTTACTACAAAGTACATATATCAGCACATGAAAAACACCTTTCCACCTGCTTTAAAATACTACTTCACTTCCACTTGCATAACCTTAATTTAAAATTGCTACCTATACAAGGGATGCAATGGCTAAACCAAAATTTCAGGAATGTGGAAAGAGAACAGTCAGATCAGAATCTACAGAATGTCACCGTTATTATCTTATCATCTGCTAATGAAATATGCTGTGATTTTGACATCACAACTGTTGTGTACTGCATTACAATTTTGTATGTTCCAAGATAGACATCTGTGACTCCAAATGGAAACCATTCCTAAATTTACACTGAATATGTGATTTCTGGGATCTATTTATTTATCTATTGCATACAAAAAAACTATGTTAAATTATTCAGAAAAAATATGCATGTGATCATGTAATTAAATCATGTATCATAATGCATGCACACAAGGGACAGGACTTGAATTAAGGTTGCATTATGGCATTTCATAACTTTTGACTGCTTGACCTTGCAACCTTAATTATGTTCTTTTAATGTAATCTTGTGTGTGTAATTTCCTAGATTTCTCAAAAAGCAAACTGAGAAAATAGAAATTCCATCACGTGAAACATATTGACACCCATGTTTCAGTTTAGAACCTTTAGATCCTCTGCACAGATCACTGCTACCTGAGTTTATGGAGCAACTGGTGAAAGTAGACTGTTATTCTCAGCCCCTAGAGGGTTTCACAGTTATTTGTAGATGGTCAAGAAATAATGTTGAGACTCAGAAATCCTGGTTTCAATTCCAGATTGTTAAGAGGAATGTTCCCTAGTGGTTATAAGTCCTTCTGCCTCAGTCTATCCCCATCCTGTCTCTGTTCCCCTCTGCTTCTATCAATTCCACACACCAACTCCTATGTCTGTCTCTCTCTGCTCCTGTCCTCTTCTGACTCTCTGCTTCTGTCCCCACCTTGTCTTTGCTCCTCACTACTCTGCATTCAAGTCAGGCTGCTTCCTCCTCCTCTTCACTGCTTCGGTGCAAGCAATGGATACATTGAAAGCACAGGAGACACTATTTCTGTTTTCATTTCTGGTGCTCTGCGCCACAGTAGCTCTCAGCTGCCAAGAGGAACAATTGCAGGGAAAGTCCTGCTCAGCCCCTATAGCCTTGGGATGGAGCATACATGTGCAGTCTGTTTGGCACATAGCAGCTGTGCAGGGATAAAGCATGCTCAGTGCAGATGGACTCTTCAGAGAATTTAGCTGCCAAACTCTCAACAAGCCTCTATTGATCATGTGTAACCTGAAACATTTTCAGAGGTTATAACTTGACCACAGGGTTGGCCTTACCATGAGGCGAACTGAGGTGGCTGCCTCAGGTGCCAGACAGTGTGTGTGTGGGGGGCCACTAGGACCCAGAGTGTAGAAAATTGTCTGCTGCTGGTGCATATGTATTCTCTCTGCTCTAGGTGCACAGAGATGGTGGAGGAAGGAGGGCACAAGAGACATAACAGGCACAAGAGACAATGCAGGAGAAAAGGTGAGAGGGAATAACAGAAAGCAGCAGGAGCTGCAGGGAGAGAGAGGAGGAAGAGCCTCTTATGTACCTCTCTAGCACCCCCAGGAGCCTGAACTGATTAACACCAGCTTCTCAGGGAGCTTCCTGTTTCCTGCTGCTTCCCTGAACCCACTTGAGGAGAACAGGCAGTCAACTGAAGTAGTAGGAGCCAGTTAGGCCCTTAAGATGCTGATATCTTCCCTCACTCAGGCCCTGCTACCAGCCTGCTTATTTGTCGCCTTCCACTGAGTGTTGAGAGCCACTATAGCTGGTACAGAACAGCAGTCATGAGGGGCAGCATTCAGAAAAAGAAAGAAAGCAAAGGAAGCTTTTCTATCTAAGCAGGAAGGAGCTCTCCTGAGATACATAGACACAAATGTTCACGGTGAGTCTTCCGGCTCCAGTGAGGATGTGAGTGGTGAGGAGATGTCTGATCTTCCAGTTAGTCAGAGTGCAGGTGACCTGGCAGCTACTGCAGCATCCATATCTCCATCTCAAATGGATGTAACCATGCACACTCCTGAAGAAAAGTGTAGATCAGAGAAGAGTGTGGTGGAGGCGCAAGAAACAGCTGCTGCTGAGTTTAGTTCCTTAAGTCTAGATGATCCAGGACTGTGGACCCACTTGAGCAGTAGCCTGAGAGACTTCCTTGTACTGCATGGGCCACAGCAAGTGAAAAACTTCATGTTCCCCAAAGACAATGAAAATAGAAGTTTCCATCCAACACATTACTGGCGTGACATCCCCAGTGGTGACAAAGTGGAGAGGCCATGGTTTATGTACTCAAAAACCCAGAATGCTGCCTAGTGTTTTTGTTGCGGTCTAATAATGTTCCAGCCACACTGGGTTCTACAGGAACAAAGGACTGGAAAAGTCTGGCATGCCGTGAGAAGGCAGCAAATCACCAGAGAGCATTACGTAGGTGGAAAGAACTTGAGATGAGACTAAGGTTAAAGGCCACCATAGATGATCAGCATCAAGAGAAGATTGCATCAGAGTCTCTTTACTGGCAAAATGTTCTGAAAAGACTCATTGCCATTGTGAGAATGCTTGCTACCCAAAACCTAGCACTGCATGGCACTTCAGATCAGCTGTATGTGCCAAATGATGGAAACTTCCTTAAAATTGTGGAGCTGATGGCTGAGTTTGATGCTGTACTCCAGGAGCATCTCAGAAGAGTCACCACCCAAGACATGTATACACACCACTACCTTGGAAAAACAATTCAAAATGAGATCATACAGTTACTGGCAACGAAAGTCAAACAAAAGATTGTGGCAGATCTGAAGTCAGCAAGATATTACTCTGTTATTCTGGACTGCACACCTGACATCAGTCATACGGAACAAATGAATTTAATGGTGCGTATTGTAACAACAACAGAACCTAGTGAAAATGTCCCTGCAATGGTGACGGTCAGAGAGTATTTTCTAGAATTTATTGACATTGATGATACTACAGGAGCTGGTATGACAAATGTGCTTCTTAAAAAGCTGGAAGATACGGGAATTGCGATAACTGACATGAGAGGTCAGGGCTATGATAATGGTACCAACATGGGAGAAAAGAACAGAGGAGTGCAGACATTGATCCAAGAGTTAAACCCTCAAGCATTTTTTGTCCCATGCAGTTCTCATTCATTGAACTTGGTGGTCAGTGATGCAGCATCAGCTTCTAGTGAGGCTGCTGAATTTTTTAATGTAATTCAAAGCATCTATGTATTTTTCTCTGCATCAACTCATAGATGGCAAATTTTGAAGCAACATCTGCGAACATCCTCTCTCACACTGAAACCACTGAGTGCCACACGATGGGAAAGTAGAGTGGAGGCGATAAAGCCTATCAAACACCAAATTGGGAAGATAGATGTTGCCATTATGGAGGATAATGCTATGACAAGAACTGTTCGTGGGAGAACAGTGGCAGAGACAAATGGAATCCTGATACATAACTTCAAATGTCTGTGTGTCTTAGTGTTGTGGCATGACATGAAATAAATGTTGTAAGCAAGAGACTCCAAGGTGTTGACCTTGATATATCTGGAGCAATGGAACAACTGGACAAAGCAAAGTCAGACCTATAGTCTTACTGGTCAGATGAGGGATTTCAAAACGGTCTGAAGAGTGCACAGAAGTTAGCAGAGGAACTTCACACTGAAGCTATTTTCCCACCCATTCAAGAATACAGGAGTCACCGAAGAAAGAAGACATTTTGATTACCAGGCATGGGATAATCCCATAAGAGACCCCAAACAACAATTCAAAGTTGAATTCTTTAACCAGGTGCTAGATTGTGCAATACAGTCAGTTGAAGAACGTTTCATGCAGCTCAAGGAACACAGCAGTATATTTGGAATGTTGTATGATATTCCAAAACTCCTCACTATAACTGAAGACGACCTACACCAGCAATGCAGGGCACTAGAGACTGTGTTGACACATGATGACATGCATGATATTGATGCGAGTGATTTAGGTGATGAACTGAAAGCCCTTTCAAGATACATTTCAGCAGGATCAACTCCAAAGGCTGTTCTGGAATTTATGTGCACAAATAAGTTGACTATCCTCTTTCCAAATGCTTTTGTTGCTCTGCGCATACTTCTAACACTTCCTATAACAGTTGCCAGTGGAGAATGCAGCTTCTCCAAGCTGAAGTTAATAAAAACACATTTACACTCCACAATGACACAGGAGAAGCTGGTCGGCCTTGCAACCATCTCAATAAAGCATGAGCTGGCCCAGACTGTGGACCTTCAGGAACCAGTTCAAATCTTTGCAACCAAGAAGGCACAGAAAGCACCACTTTGTTTATTCAAACAGATAAAAATGTCAGTGTTTACTATGCAGACAAGAAAAGTTACATTTGCTGTTCAGGTGTTTGAATGTTAAGTGTTACTTAACATTTTTGAACAAGACATTTTAAGTTGTTAGTTCTCCTTTATTGGGGTAGGTAGCAGAGCAGTACCATGAGACGAGTAGAACAGGAAGAAGGCAGAATTGAGACCTTTCAAAGTTTTGGCCCAAGCGAGGGGGCATGGGAGCGTCATTTGAGCTCCCCGCCTCAGGTGCCAAAATGTTGTGGGCCAGCCTTGCTTGACCAGATTTGAGCTGATTTGCATCAGCACTGCAGAAGACAGATCCCTGACACTAGAATAATTCCCCTCCTTGCCATCCTGGCAGTTGTCAAGTCCCTGCTTCTCAATGAAACAGTTGTAAAAATATGTAAGATGGGCAAAACAGCCTATTTTCTCCTTTTCTGTTTCTCAGAAATAGCTGGATCGTTTTAGCTGAAATGCTCTGATAAAGTTCAACCCGAGGCATACACTCAGCATGGAAAATTTCATCTTCAGCTGTTACTTTGACAAAGTTATAAATAACTAGAAAAAAAATCATGTAATGGGAACATGTTACATTCTCTGCCTCTCTTTAGGTACTTAAATAGCCTTCATCAGCATAGTAGCAGACCACCTCACAGTTAATGAATTTATCTTCACCCCAGAGAGGTAGGAAAGTACTATTATGTCCATTTTCCAGGTGGGGGACTGAGGCACAGACGCTAAGTGACCTGTCCATTGTCACACAGGATGTCTATGGTACAGTGGAAATTAAACCTGTGTCTCTGGATTCCAAGTCCACAACCTTAATCACAAAGCCATCCATCCTCCTCAGTCGTAAGTCAGATAGGTGCATGTGGTTAACTCCAAACCTAGCCATAGCAATTAAATCTTTAAAGACAACTTATGTGAGGAAGCTCCATTCTAGCCAAGTAATTCAAAATGTCCATGACTAAGAAAAATTACACCAGATTCTGGTCCCTGCTTGGTCTGTATTACACCATAGTGACACAAATAAGCCAGAAAGATAGCTCAACTGACCACCTGGGGATTCCTCCTGAGTAAGAGGAATTTCCATATGACATAGAGCCAGTGTCGTGGCACTATGCTGTAAACTTTTCTGGCCCGGACACAGGGGGCATTTTCAGAGGAAAGGGGACTTTGTGCTCCAATGGTCTCTGGCTGCCAGAAGAGTCCCTTGGAATGTGGGCAGCTGTACATAAAATAGAGCAGATTTTGGACTGAAAATCAGCTGAAATTACTTGATTTACCTACAGTGGTCAGGATCCTTACAAGGTCCAGGGGAAAGTTGACCCTAGGAATACAGCTGTTGGTTCTTCTCATAACAATACAGAAAAACAAAAATATATGCATGCATTACTCACATAATATACGGGGTCCTTGGAAATAGCTTAAAGGTGTCAAATACATAGGAGACCTATGTTTATTGGTATTGGGGAGACAAATCAGGTTGTCACAATAATTTGAATAAGAAGTTGTATGAACACAACATAGGCTTAGAGATGCTATTTCAATATGATCAGTTGCCTTGTGATTTACAGTTTTAATATACTGGTAAAATAACATGCTCTACTGGATTTTAAAATGAAACAGTTCATCTAGACTATGTAGAGGTTATTAAGTGGACTTATGTTAATAATGAGCTTAGCCTTACAATGGTAAACATGTCAGGATATGAAAGTCATGTCTTTCTTGAGAATTACAGGATGCTATAAATTAAAATGTCATGCTTTGGGTGTATGTGTAATAATCCCATTATAGGTCACCCCCAACAAACTGTATCTTTGTAGGTATTGATGGGTTCATATTTGAAGAGAGACAAACTGGAAGATTGTTTATGCCAAATATTTTTGAGGTTACACCTACCCATTTCTCTGACTTGATCACGCATGTTGGCTGTTATTTTATATTTGTTTTCAATTTTTATTTATAGTTTGCTCATGACAAAAGAGGAGATAAAGTACAGTAATCACATTTAATGTATTTGAATATATATTAAAATTTACAAATGTCTGTTTGTTGACCAATCTTCCAAATTATAAAGGTCTTTTCTCTCTAGAACTTTAAAAAACCGAATAATATAAATCCATCGTAACACTGTGGAAGAAGCAGAGATCTCACCTACAGTCAGAGTTACAATTCAGAATAATGGAATGGAAAATCTTCATAGCTACTAATAGCCATCTAGTTAACTAGTTGTCAATTAAAGTTAAAATTACAATTATCCATGCTTTAAACATGGGATCATTTATCTTCTAATATCTTGAGACACTTGTATGGAAACTGTGATCTAATAGTTCAGAAGAAGTGAATTTAAAACTGCCCATGGGAAATCATTGAAGAATCCCCAAAACATTAGAAGTTCTCCTTTGAGAAATGCCTATATGGATTCCCACTCTTGAGGATAAGTGCACCTTTTTTGGATTAGCTCCTGGAGAAACTGAAAAAGGAAGCAAGGTCTATAGTAGCTGAGGTTCAGATGGAGTCCATACATTTTCTGCAAGCACCATACAGTGCCTGCTGTATTGTTGCCAGCTTAATGACCATGGCAGTTATATACTGATCCTTTTGGATTTTTATGGCAGTTTTCTATGTCTATGAAGAGAAATGGAAAAAGTGGAGAGAGGTCCACAAGAGACATTTCTTTTCTCTGATTCTCTTTTGACAGCTTGTGTGATGGTAGAAAGAGCTGTGAAGTGAGAACTGTATCTGCACTATTCCTATCATGTTTGATTCTTTGGCAACAGGTATAGTTCTGAAATCCAATACTTAATAATACTTGCCTAATAAATTGTTGACTATTGAAGTAAAAGAGACTTCATCGGGTATAATTTTGAAAGTCATAAAGACTTTAGATGTTTCTCACATTTAGCCAGACCATAATTTGTAGAGTTTTATTCTGGAAAGTCATAGTGTGGTGATTCAATTTCCTTGTTATGATATATATTTTGAATAAATATCTCCTTATTGTTTTGTACATCTGAGGGACTGTCTCCCAAAGCATAATAGGTTAACTTTATCAAAGGAGAACTCAAGGATGTTTTAAATTTTATGTATGAACAAATGTACTTTCAAACACATTCTAACCTAGAAAGTGTGCATGGTGAGTTCACATTCTCTCCAGCAAAGGCTGGGTTTGGTAATTACTGGTAATTATTAGGTAACTCTTAAGAAGTTGCAACTTGAATATTAGGTATTTAACTATTTATTTATATATATTTTGGTACACCCAAACAAAGGAACAGAATTTCTTAAATTAATCGACTATAAAGGATTAATCCTGTTGAGTAGTTCTGTTTTGTACCTAGATGCAAGACTAAACCTATCCGATTCTAATATCACCTCTGGCACAGATGTTAAAGTATGGGTGAGGTACAATGAGATATCATCATTGTAGAGCAGTGCATTTATGTTCTATATTTTCCACCTGGAGGCCTGCAATTTTCCCATTAGCTCACATTTGTTCTGCTCGGGGTTTTGAAAGTAGAGTAAAGAGCAAAGGTGAAGAGGGCTCCCATTCAGTGTGGCCTTGCCAATTTTGTCTCCCATGTGAGTGCGCACATATATGTGTCTATAGATATATATTATATTGGTTATGGATATAGATTCATCCTTCCAAGTATTTAAATTACCCACTCAATCCAACCAAGGGCTTTCCATAAATCAAGAGATAAAAAAATTATCCAGGTGCTTTAATCTGGCCAGGTGAATACAGTTTAATGTTCACCTCAAATTGTCTGCTGATTTCATTCTTGCAATAAACCCTGTTTAACTTTTCTGTGAATCTCTCAAGCTTTATTAGAACCCATCACAGAAATTTTGTGTCCGTATTTAGTGAGGATATTGGATAAGCATGCTAATCCATTACATTTTGTCCTTCAGTTTTGTTAGTTTATTCCACGCTGTGTGTTAATTCCTCTATTTTTCTTATTTCTTTGTAGCTTCTTCCTATATTTCAACAATTCTTCTCTGTGAATGCCTTATAAAACGAGATGCCACTTGGCCATGGGCATATTCTAGTTTGTATGGATATATTCGTTCATCAAATTTGTATTTGTTTTTGCTGCAGTTAATTTGGGCACAAAACGTTTATCCAAATAATTCTGTATCAGAGCAGTTCATTTTGTATATTGTGGGTTTCCTCCCATACATTAACAAGGTGCAAGTCAACTAAGCTTTTAGGAACTCTTATTTTCTTACACATCTCCCTCTCCCTCATCCTATACAGGAATGTCCTTACTTTAAGAATTGTGGATGCATGTTTTAGAAAGAATGGAGGTAAAACACTGTTATTCAAAATCAGTGTAAAGACAAAATGCCACCTATTTCTATCTCAGTTTTCTCTGCCTCCTTTGTCCTGGAATAATTGAGTGCAACCTCAGACCACAGTACTTTGATCTAATTCTTTTTCTAAACTTTTCTTACAACTTTTGTATAGAAGAGAGACAAGAAGACAAGAAAGAAGAAAATAGGAAATATGGATACTGGTAAAAGGAGGGAGTGGACTCTTTTGCTTCAGAGATGCTCACAGATAAGGGTCTCCAGTCATTCAAGAAAATATTCTTCAAGTAACTAGCTGAAAAATTCACCATCTTCATAAGTTCCCTTGGAGTTCTCTGACCTGGGATGTGCCCAGAGTAAAGCAGTCTCCTTGAAGTAATAAGTGTTGTTCTTAAGGCTCAGTTTAATCTCCCTGAAACACTGCCTAGCTTTTCTGCCTGCTCATCCAGCTTGCCATACAACTTAAGACCTGTTCATCCATTTGTGTCCCTCTTGAGTCCTGGCTGTCATCACAGCTGCCATGGTCCCATTTTTGTTTTCTAGACACTCTGGGCCTCTGCACTTACAGTGTGATCTTTCCCTCACTTCTGCTGTTACAGGCTGGTTTCTTCCTAACATGAACACTTGTTGCGTTGCGTCTTGTGCAGTACTGCCAAAGAAAAGAACTTCATGCTGGTTAGTTCCACCTGTGAATCACACTCAGACAGAGTCCTTTCCTCTTCTTCCAGATTCATTTCGTGGTCCTTTCCTCCTTACCTCACATATCCCAACTGAGAGACCATCTGGCTTCACTTCTGACTTGATGTTGCAACTAACACTTCCTATATGACTGTCTTCATGACTAATTTTGCCTACAAGGACTCTCACTGGCTGGTGACTGCTCTCGTAACCAAATTGTCCAGTGGTTCATTCTCTCTCTCTGTCTCCAGAGTCCATGACCAGGTTGTTTGCAGACTGGGAACTTCCACTCCTCCCCAGACCCAAAGCAGTGTGGATGCTGTTTCCTGCCTAAAGGAACCTTCTCTTCTTCCTTTTGATGGCTGTAGATAAGATCTTCTATCACTAAAGAAAATTCTGTCCCACTGCTGCTGCTAAGAAAGCAGTCTGCCTTAGCAGCTCCAATATGCCCTCGTAGCCTACAGCTTTCTCTTTTCACTGGAAATGCTATGCCTGTAGAGACAGAGTATTTTAAGTTTCAGAGTAGCTCTTCTTCCCTAGGAGATTGAAGGTTGGCACACAGCTGCCCTATTCTTGCCCCTTCTCAGCACCCTTTCTCCTATTTGGTGAGGTGCTAGGCAGGCATCTCTTCCCCTATTCAATGATAATAGACTACTTTAAACTAACTCTTAATCTCAGATAATTTATAACCACCTACTTAGGGCTCCCAAGTATGTTAGGAATGACTGAACTTAAATTATCAAGGAATTATTTTGTGGCAAAAATTGGGGTTTTCTGTCCACAGTCTCTGGTAAGAGATGACCATGGACAGCTTCTAAGGTGGTTCCTCTTCTATGGCATAGATTCTCTTCTTTCATTTGTTTGGTCCAGTTCTCACAGTGGTGTCAGCTTTCTGGGAAAGTCAGTCTTCTCTTTAGCCACAGTAGTTAACTACAATGCCTTGTTTAGTCTTGCTTTAGTAAGGAATTCTATAGAAATATCACTTAACTTAAATATGTATGTGTTAGGTTCCTTCAGTTCTGCACTTTGGAATTTCTTGATTCTTGAGGTCTATGTGATTTCCTTCACTGTTCTATTTTTGGGCTCACAGTCTTGGGAACTTGAACATATAAACTCTTCCTCGCTCAGTTCAGAATTATCAGCTGTTAAAGTGCTCTCCTTGGGATGGTTCCCCTTCCAAAATTTCTTAGGCTGAACTGATCATGTTAAACTACATCATACCAGCCATTTTTTCTATTCTGCTTTCTCCTGACCATGTTTCTCATTCAAAATTAATTAGCTCAGCCAAACCCTCTTTACAGTGTCAAGCAAGCAAGAGAAGGCTTTTAACCTTCAGGAACATATTCACCTAGTGCATATGGGATGATGCCTCTTTTCTCTGTACCTGTGGTCTGGCTAGCTCTTTGACAGAGAAGGCTGATTACAGTGCCCTGTTATTATTTTTTAAATTTGGTCTCTCTAATTAACTAGTTCACTAAGTCACGTTGGAGCAAAACAGGGATGGAATATATGCTTTTGGCAGCTCCACAAGAGAATCCTTCCTAAGTCTTAATGTTTGCTGAATTTGCATAACATAAAGATGTCATCTTAATGTTTGTTGTATGATGGGGAAGAGAAAACCTAAAACAAGGGGAAATTGTTTATGGAAAATTCTGTTAGTCTTAGTCTTCCTATCCTAGATCTCTATCACCTCTAGTCAGGGATTGCTTCTCAAGTTGTGGTATCTCTTTCAATATTATATTTCTCCGTTTTCCTGCTCTGAAAGTCTTTTGGCTGAACTTAGAATTAGGATGGTTATGTTAGTAACACTTGTGATTGACAGTTTTTGACTGTTTTCTGGTGGGCGGAGCCTTTGCATTCAATGTAAGGACTTTGTCATGGTCGCTCACTTTCCCTCTCCTTCAGTAATGCAGTGTTGTAGCCATGTTGGTCCCAGGATATTAAAGAGACAAGGTGGGTGAGGTGATATCTTTTATTGGACCAACTTCTGTTAGTGAGAGAGACAAGCTTTCAAGCTGTAGGGTTCTGTGTAAGCTTGTCTCTCTCACCCACAAAAGTTGATCCAATAAAAGATATTATCTCATCCATCTTGTCTCTAGAACTTAAGTCATTAATTTTCCTTATTTTTCTTCACTTTAGTCTTTATCAGTTATCTTTTTTCTTGTCCATATTATGGTCAGGTGCCAGTTTATTAAGTACTCTCACTTATACTGTTTCTGGAGTGTACTGTGCACAGTAACTTCAAGGAACACTTATTTATGTGTGCCATCAGAACTTTTTCATTTGGGATTTAGACAACAACAATATGACTTCTTGTGTATGGAGCTAGATATACTTCATTTAATTATCTAGGTGTTCATACTGTGCCTGTCACTGTGGTATCTAAGCACCAGAAAAAAGATCATAGAATTAACTATAAGCACAGACAGCAAGGCTATAAGATACCCTGTATGGTTTCTCTCCTCCTCGGCATGACATAAAAGTATTATTTTTTCCCCCAGGGAACCACACTTTAATATAACATGCTTCATTTGTACTGGAAAATCCTTTTTTGATTAATCCCTTTTTCTTTTTATGAAAAACTGCATACACCTTACCAACTCAGCCATTCTGCAATTTGGTATGTACCATTATTATTAAGTACATCTCTTGGAGGCAAATTATATCAGATCCCATACATTTTAAGTGATGAAGAATATCCTTTTCTTATCGATCCCACTTATATTCCATAAGATCAGTTTATAAATGTCTCTACCCTATGTGTTAAATTTTTCAAAATAGAAATCTCTTCACTGCAGAGGATGTGAGGGAGATTCCCATACCTGACTCATCCTTTTTAGGCAAAAAAATCTGAGGAACTGTCCCAGATGGAGGTGTCAGGAAGGAGTTTTGAAACAAATTGATAAATTAAACTGTAAAAAGTCACCAGGACCAAATGGTATTCATCCAAGAGTTCCGAAATTGCAGAACTACTAACTGTGGTATGTATCCTGGTGCTTAAATCAGCCTCTGTACCAGGTGACTGACAGATAGCTAATGTGATGCTGATTTATAAAAAAAAGCTCCAGGGGCGATCGTGGCAATTACAGGCCAGTAAACCTGACTTTAGTATCAGGCAAATTGGTTTAAACTATAGTAAAGAACAGAATTCTCAGACACATAGATGAACATAATTTGTTGGGGCAGAGTCAACATAGCTTTTGTAAATGGAAATCATGCCTCACCAATCTATTAGAATTATTTGAGGGAGACAACAAACATGTGGACAAGGGTAATCCAGTGGATATAGTGTACTTGGACTTTCAGAAAGCCTTTGACATGGTCCCACACCAAAGACTCTGAAGCAAAATAAGGACTCATAGAATAAGAGGGAAGGTCCTCTCATGGAGCAGTAACTGGTTAAAAGATAGTAAACAAAGGGTAGGAATAAATGGCCAGCTTTCACAGAGGAGAGAGGTAAAGATTGAGGTCCCTCAAGGTTCTATACTGGGACCTGTGCTGTTCAACATGTTCATAAATTATGTGGAAAATGGGTAAACAGTGAGGTGGCAAAGTTGGACGACAATACAAAATTACTCAAGATAGGTAAGCCCAAAGCAGACTGCAAAGAATTATAGAGATCTCACAAAACTGGGTGACTGGGCAAGAAAATGGCAGATGAAATTCAATGGTGAGAAATGCAAAGTAACGCACATTGGAAAACATAATCCCAACTATACATACAAAATGATGGGGTCTAAAATAGCTGTTCCCCACTCAAAAAAGAAATCTTGGACTCAATGTGGATAGTTCTTGGAAAATGTCCGCTCAATGTACAGTGGCAGTAAAATAATCTAGCAGAATTTTAGAAACAGTTAGGAAAGGAACAGATAAGGCAGAAAATATCATAATTTCACTATGTATGCCCACATCTTGAGTGCTGCATGCAGTTCTGGTGGCCCCATCTCAAAAAAGATATATTTGAATTGGAAAAAGTACAGTGAAGGGCAACAAAAATGATTAGGGATATGGAACAGTTTCCAAATGAGGAGTCTGGAACTGTTCAGCTTGGAAAAGAGATGACTGGGGGGTATATGATAGAGGTCTATAAAATCATGAATGGTGTGGAGAAAGTGAATAAGGAAGTATTACTTACTCCTTCACATAACGCAAGAACCAGGGGTCACCCAATTAAATTAATAGGCAGTAGGTTTAAAACAATCATAGGGAAGTACTTCACACAACATACAGTCAATCTGTGGAACTCATTGCCAGAAGATGTTGTGAAGGCCAAAAGTATAATTGGGTTCAAAAATGAATTATAAAAGTTTATGGAGGGTAGGTCAATCAATGGCTATTAGCCAAGATGGTCAGGGACACAACCCCATGCTCTGGGTGTCTCTAAACCTGTGACTGCCAGAAGCTGGGACCGGACGACAGGGGATGAATCAATTGATAAATTACCCTGTTCTCTTCACTCTCTCTGAAACATCTGTAACTGGCCTGTTGGAAGACAGGATACTGAGCTAGATGGACCATTGGTCTGACCCAGAATGGCCGTTCTTATGTTCTTAAATTTTATTCCATTTTTAACCTTTGAGAGGTTTGCCTATTTTCCTCCATGATATCACTTTAATATATATCTTATTTAATTTTATTAGACAGTGTTTCATTCAGACACTAGGTGAGTGGTTCAGTCTGGTTTAGACAAGATAGAGATATAAAGCTGGGTGTCATCAGCATATTGAAGCCTATGTCCCCCCACTAACGGGTTGTCTACACTTAGAAGTTAATTCAGTTTAAGGTAGGGTGTAAATTTAAAATTATTCCTAATTAACTCCCTATGTGGACGCTCTTATTCTGGAATAAGAGTGCTTTGTTTCAGATTATTATAATCCAGTAGATTAAAGTAATTCAGAATAAAGCACTCTTATTCCAGAATACGGCATCCACACAGGGAGTTAATCAGGAGCTATTTCAGAATAACTCCCCATGTAGGCAGACATGGTGATAAAATGTATATTGTAGGATTCCATTTTATCACCATGTCTGCCTACATGGGGAGTATCCATAGTATGGAGTATCACATGTATATTGTAGGGTTCCATGTGATACTCCATACTATGGAAGAGTTGTCCCCAGGAGCCTCTCACAAAGAAAGGAGCGGAGTCATTGAAGAAATCAGCCCTTCCCATCCAACTCACTGTTTTGATGGTGGGTAGGAGTTTTGGGAGCTCCCAGAAGTCCCTTGTTAAAATTCTGTTACCAAATGAAAAGGAGAGTTGAGGTGATTTTGCCCCATTACTAAACACTGGTAAGCCATGTCTGTTTGATTTAGCCCGTGGGATCACAGTAGTACTTCTGAAAACTAAACTGTTGCTTTTGGAGTGGACCGCATTACCCCAAAAGGTTGGTGTGTTCAATATTTTTCCTGGGTGAGAATATGGAGCCCTTTGTTATTAAAATATTGGCAGTACACTATTGGTATTGTAACTTTATAACTAAAGCAAAATAGGTGGGTGTAATCAAAATCTGGCTACAGAGGACAAAAAGGGGGACGGGTGCTGTCACTGTTTAAATAGACCTGTGCCAGCTGTTAGACCTAGTTAGCAGGTGGTAAGGTACAACCAATCCCTTAGTGTCTGCTTTTTTTCAAACCATCAATCACACTAGGGTCAGGAAGCTCACTCCTGCAGGAGTTAATGTACAGTTCTTGTTATTACAGATTGTTATGAATTAAATAAAAAGATCAAGTAAAGGTTTATCATTAACTGATGTTTTTACAGTCCTAGCAATCTACAAAATAGTAAATGCCAATATAATACTTTGACATTTTAACAAGTTGCTAGACTCTTAAATGTCAAATTAGGAGAGCTGTTTGATGCTTTTATAGGTTGCTTTGATCATAAAATGCCATTTTAGGATAATCTTTTATTTGACATTTTTACACATTCAGTAAATGCTTTTCCTCCGTTAAAAGTTCCCCAAGGAAACTCGAGGCAAAGAACTGTAAATGAAAGAGAAATTAAGATTCTCAGTTCATATACTTTGTATTCTAATGATTAAGAATAAGGGAATTATGCCAGGAATAAGATAGTAAATTTAGTTGCATGTCAGTTGATTTATATAATCTGACAATTTAATACCTATGTAAATACATGTGTACATTTACCTGCGTTGTTGTTACTTGTTTTCGTTAGGTTTTTTTTCCCTACACCTGAATAGCCCATATAAGTTTTGGGCAAAATTGTATGTCACGTTGTTCAATGTCATGTTGTGATACAACAAAAGACCGTATTGGCATGTCCTAAAATAGGGCCTAATCCTGTTTCTTTTTAAATCAGTGGGAGTTTTGCTGCCAACTTGAATATTGGTTTGTCTGACTTGACCAATCTGGGCCTGAATGGAGGAAGAGTAAATACTTAATGACTACAAGCAAGAGGGTAGAATTAAGAATGCCATAGAATATTTAATTACGAATTTCCTGATATGTTAAAGAGTTAAATCATAAATCAAATTATTTTTTTCATGGAAACAGTGAGATTCTATCAGTATTTTTGTTGTAATGAAAATCTACATATGTACAAGTTAAAGCTTCTTTCTCTTTCACCCTGGAGCATCTTTGCAGACACGAGGAACAGTATAGAGTCGTCATTCATTCCTGTCCATGGTTTGTTCCTCCATTAACCCCAGCCTGGTCATGTCCCTGCATATGATGTCCCACCATCTAGTCAGTGGTTGGCCTCTAGGTTGAACTGACCTTGGCTGTGCTTGCATTATTTACTTTGGCATCCTGTTATCTGCTTATCTTCGGCAGTGTCCCCACCCCTGTAATCTTTTCAATTGTAACCAATCGTGTACCCTGATTTCACATCCTACCCTCCTTCTAACTTTACATTTGTCTTAAAATCATTCCACTTTACATCCACCATCTTTCAAAGAACTCTTCATCTCCTCTACCTCCAGCCTTCTCATGTCTGTTTCATTTAATGCAGCTGCTTCCAGACCACAGAGTAATATTGTTAGTATGCTGGTTTGATAAATTTTCCCTTTAGTACCAAATATAATGTTTGTACCAGTCCATAATTTCATCCATTTCTGTGCAGCACTTGTAGCTAAAGCACATTTCCTTGTAACCTCATCCTTGATGGAACTGTCCTCACTAATCAAGTGTCATAGGTATTCACAAGATTCTATTTGTTCTATGATGTAGCTTCTGCACTTTATCTATTGTCCCTTTTCCAAGATGCAACCACTTTGTCATTTTGGCATTTATAGTAAGTTGAAGTTGACTACACCAGTTTTCCAAGAGAGTGAAGAGTATCATCATCAATGCAAACATGTCTGCCAGTTGTGCAAGGTCATCTGCGCAAGTTAAGGAGCTTAACTCTCGATCAGAGGTGGGCATGTGGCCTATCAGGGTAATTCACTGGGGGGCCGCGAGACAGTTTGTTTACATCGACCGTCCGCAGGCATGGCCGGCCGCAGCTCCCAGTGGCCGCAGTGCACTGTTCCCGGCCAATGGGAGCTGCAGGAAGTGGTGCAGGCCGCAGGGAACAGTGCACTGTGGCCACTGGGAGCCGCGGGCAGCCCTGCCTGCGGACGGTCAATGTAAACAAACTGTCTCGCGGCCTGCCAGTGGATTACCTTGACGGGCCACGTGCGGGCCACAGATTGCCCACTACTGCTCTGGATTATTCAGTGTCACACCCTCCAACTTGTCTAATGCTCTTAATGTCCAGTTTAATAACATGATGAAACATGACTGATTCCGTGGCCTCTTGTCTTACACCAAACTTTGATTTGAACCAGTTGCTTTAGTTCCCACCAATTCTTATGGCATTGCAGGAATCTTTGTACTTAGGTTTTATAACGGCAATTCTTTTATCTGGAACTCCATATGATTTTGCTGTTTTCCATAATGCTTCCCTTCAAACTGAATCAAATGCCTTTGTAAAGTCAATGAAAACAGCAATTTCCATTTCTTTAATTTCCATTTTTGCTTTTTTTTCATCAACTAAGGCCAGGTCTGAAACCGCACTGTTTCTCACTTACTTTTTCCTGTAAAATTGTTCTTACTCTGTTGACAATTACTTTCATCATGATTTTTTCGGAACCCAACCATAAGCTTATACCTCTATAATTATTGTATCGATAGGATCTCCTTTCTTCATGATCGGTACAGTTATTATTTTTAGACAGTCATCTGGTACCTCCTGTTACTCCCATACCTTCTTTATGGTTTTCTAGTACTTTGATATCATTGTCCTGCCAGTTTTTAGCAGCTCAGCTATTTTATTGTCTGTTCCTGCAGTAGCAAGTTAGAGCAGCCTTACTAAATTCTACTTGCCCATTCATCTGGCACAAATATATTTATTTATAATTTAGAGGCAAGTAAATATAATTACAATGTTCCCTAATTTCAGAGTAACACATTTTTGGCTCCTGCTGGAGCTAGTCTCACTATGATGTGAGAATGTCCAACTTTAATTCGGTTTTCAGATTACTCAGGAAGAAAAACTCTCAGGCTGTCTTCCCCACTTTCTTGCCTTTTGGGAAAAAGCAGCCAATCACAGCTACAGCAGTAGACAGATAGAGTTCTCTTCCCATCCCCTCAGGAGGGGGAAGAAGAAGCAGCAGACACCATTCTACAAGAAGGGAAAGAAGAGGGGAGAGCAGAAAAAGCCCAGTAGCCCAAAGCAGCTCTCTGCGCCTCCCCTACTATGAACAATATATCAGTTCCCCTGTATCCTCCATCTTCCATCTCCCCTCTCCTGCCCTCTAATATTATAACCCCAGGTCTGGGAAGTAAGAGAAGACTAATCCCTTGGAGCTGCCTTCCCCTCCCCCCACCAGGTATAAGAGAGTGGGTAGGCATGAAGAACCTGTGAGCTACTCCCCCCTAGGCCCACGAGAGAGGGAATAAAAATCCCCAGGGAGCTTTCCCTCCCCCCAGGCCTGGTAAGGGGTATGGTACCTCTAAAGTTGCAGGAGGAATCTAGTTGAGCTGGGAGGAAAGGGCACGTGTGAGGTTGGGTGGCAAAATTATGCAAAATTGTGTGGCTCTGTGGGTGGAGTTAACGTGGAAGCTGGGGCACCAAACTGATGTAGTCTGCCAGAAGGTGCATCGTTCCAGGGATGGCACAAATACCTCTCTCCAAAAAGGAGGTAAACAGCCTCCCCTAAGGCTCACTCCTCTAAAAGTTTGAAGGTGAAATCCCAACCGATGTGCCCACGCTGAAATCCAAGATAGCACTGACTGTCTTTTTCCCATACCAAGGACCATGCTGTCTCTGGAACCAATAGCAAGGCACCAATCTTGGCCTCATCCACTTTGGCATGAAGGCCCATTACTGTTGTAACACCTGAGACCCTGCCTATGGTCATCCATGGGATTTCCATTTTGGAGTAGAGAGACCTTTCTGAGGGATCGGCACTAGAATCACTTGTCATCGAGAAGCTACAGGATGTTATTGCCAAACCACCCTTCAGTGCTGATTGCAAGACCGGGCAGGGCATGCCTGACAGAACTGCCCCAACATTGGAAGACGTGTATTCATTTTCTCTTCCTCAGAAGAACATAGCAAGATTTCCTTCCCTGAGCATAGCCCCTAATCCCCATGGCGGCACAATGTGAGTTTTGCAGAAAGTAGTGGGAAGACTCCTTGAGGGTTACCAGGGCCATTTGTTGTATTTGAACTGGTGAAGGGACAACTCACATCCTCTTACACATCTCCAAGCAAATAGGCGACTGCTTGTTAGTCACAAAGAATGGAATCTGTGTGAAGAATAACTAAAAGAAAGAACAGTTATGTACCGTGCAGTGACTACGTATATTTTTTTGAGATGTGCATGCAGATTCCGCAACCTGCCTTCCATCCCTGCTAATCAGAGACTACTCTTATGGGATTTTAATTGGCAAAGGAACTAAGGCACTTGAGGCCTCTCCACTCCATGCCCTTGGCTTTGTGGGGTGAGAGGTAACTCAGGGCACAAGCATGGCCCTATTGGACACTGCTATTCGAAAAGAATCCGATCTTGCCTACATGGGGTGCATGTGCACCAAGAATATAATCTGTGTGGACAACATATCTCAAAGAACCCCACCCATACACCTAAGATGTATGAGAAGTTCAGATGCTATGTGGGATGTGACCTGTTCTGGGATTTATCTTATATATTTAACTGACTCCTATTAGCATAGTATCTGAGCACCTCATAATCTTTAATATATCCATCATTACAATGCCCCTGTGAAGTAAGAAATTGCTGTTATCCCCCCCAAAAAAAAATTGATATTGCTGAGGACAGATTGATAATGGGTGGTGTTCTGAAACCTGGTGTGTTATACTGTCATTTATGAAGAGGAAACACATATTCATATAATGTGCATTTTTTATTATTTAGAGTGTATATTGTTAATGTAAAAACTTGTGAATCCTGGCTGTTCAACCATAACAGATATGATAATTAGTTTTTTCATTATCAGTTTTCTTTGTAAAGGTGGGCAAATAAATTTGTTCCTGGTCCGGTAAATTTTCATTATAGTTTTCCAAAACGGAGTTAAAGATTTTCACTGAAAAGAAGAGGAGACTGACTGATTTTTGATTCTGTCTCCAAGTCTCCTGGATGAGTCTGAAGAATACTGATGTTGCTCTCCAATGAGATTCATTTATCAACATCTTTATAGTACACGTAACCATAGTATCTGAAAAACTATATTCAGGATGGCACTATGTTGATCGTCTTAAAAAAAAAAATTACAAAACCAAGGATTTAATTAAGCTGCCACTGGCAACGTTGTGCTTTCAAGCCACAAGTTACAGCATGGATTTAAAAACTAGTCAATGTTTTACTTGATTCCCAAAAAGCCATATGATCCATTAAATGACACTTCTATCAGTGGAGTTATATCAATTTTAATAAAGTTTTGAGTGGTGATTATGCAGTATTGTTTTTTTTTCAGGATGCAAGACATGCAGCAGAAGGAGAAATATACACCAAACTGAATCAAAAAATTGATGAATTTATTCAGCTTGCTGACTACGATTGGACAATGTCTGAGCCTGCTGGAAGAGCCAGTGGATATTTAATGGACCTTATTAATTTCTTAAGAAGCACATTTCAAGTTTTTACTCACTTGCCTGTAAGTATACAAAATAGGCTTTGTCTTCAGATTATTGGAGTCCTATTTTCTATACATTGTAACTTCTGATTTTTGGAAGAAAATAGCTTTTAAGTAAATATTTTAGGGGGATAGACATGATTTCAGATTGCTTACATACTAACTGATACATTATTCAGTGTAGAATTATGTATATTATGATTAACGAAATTATAAAATATTTGTGAAATATTTTACTTTCAAAGAACAAAATAAAATGCAGTACCCTCAAAGCTTTTTTTTTACTCAACTACTACTAGTAGTAAACATTCATACTGTTTTTTAGATCTCATAAAACTTAAATCACTTCAGGCCAGATTTTCAAATGTTCATTTTAATTGTGCCTGCAAATTCTGTGGACAAGTCCACTGATCCACAGAATGCAAACCTAATTCGACTCATGCACATTGTGCGTGTGATTTTGAACAGCATCTAAAAATTTAAACCCAAAGCTCTGTTTGAACTAAAATATTTTTTGTCCATAAAAACTCCATAGGCTTCTACCTGTCTGACTTCCCACTGAAACTAATCTTCATTCATGAGTCAGATAAATTCCTTATTTTCCTTAGCTCCGAGTAAAGGGAGTATTGTCCATCTGATTTATGTATCAATTATTATACATAATTATTATTTAGATCTCATAAAACTTAAATCACTTTAGGCCAGATTTTCAAATGTTCATTTTAATTGTGCCTGCAAATTCTGTGGACAAGTCCACTGATCCACAGAATGCAAACCTAATTCGACCCATGCACATTGTGCGTATGATTTTGAACAGCATCTAAAAATTTAAACCCAAAGCTCTGTTTGAACTAAAATATTTTTTGTTAAAAGTGACCAGTCTGACTGGTCACTTTTCAAGACAAGTGCACAACTACTAGGGTGCATTCTGCTCTTAGTTTATACCATTGTAGATCTGGAGTAACTCCAATGAAATCAATGGAATTACTTCCAGTTTATATCAGTGCCACAGCAGAATTTGGCCCAAAACATCTAGCCTTTATGGATTCATTACATTGTGCTTCAGCATGTTCCTTGTTGCTATTGCTTGATATGTGATTACTTTACCCACATTCAGTGCCTCTGGACAGGTGTACAATCTTATTAATAAATATAACATATTTCTATTAGTCTGGAGTTTCCACATCTCTGTTGGAAGTTAAATCAAGAAAAGAATTTCACCTATGAATACTATAGCATAATTACAGTAGGCAAGGGAATTAGAGATTTTTTTGCTTTCCTCTGAAGCATCATATATTTGGCCATTTATAGAGGAGACAAGATATTAGAGTTGGTGCACAAAGGGACAGATCTGGTATTCCAAATCTAATATTAAAGTGGCTTTGATTTTTCTCTGTCTTAGTTTTCCCACCACTCTTAAAGTATTCCTTTTTCGGCACATAAGGTTAATAGCTGTGTGAAATATGAGGGATGTGGAACATTTCTAATCCTCTTTTAGGAGCTATGCTTTATTAGTCATAACTGATATACTTATATGGCTTATGGCCATTTGCACTCATGGTGGGATGCTACATTTCGGTTTGGTGACACTGTTTTACATGTTAAGCAACCCTGGGTTAGTGGGCTAACATAAGTGCCATTTCCTTGCAAGAAGTTGCCTATCTGTGCCAACATTGTAGCACTGAATGGGAAAGAATGGAAAGAAGCAGTTATATCAGTTAACAATTGAATAAAAAGAATGGAAGGGATATACATTCATATTTTAGAGCATAACCTAACCTCTAGCTGAGAAGGTGAGGAAGAAACTTCCCCTGATGGACAGGTTATTCTGTAATTCCCTACTTTGGGTTTCTTGCATTTGGTATTGGCCACTGTAATAGACAGGATACTGAGCTAGATGGACTACCAGTTTGATCCAATATTACAGTTCCAGTAAAATGTAGGATGGTATCTTTTTGTCTTATTCTGGGCATCTCTAATAGAATAACCTAGGACACATTTGCTTAACCTAGTTGATTGATTTATGAACAAGTCAACAGAATGTGGAAACCCGTTCCACAGACCTCTGCATATAAATATTAGTGTGAGAGTTGTAGAAATGATATGAAAATTAGTTTATTATTTAATTCTTTTCCTTACCATTGGTTTCAGAGTTTGATTTGTAATAGTGGGAAATATTTGTCCTAAAAAGGATGTTTATAATAAAGGTATTTTCAATAGACAAGCCCACAAAACTGCCTCGTTTTCATAATTAAACAAGTTAATAAAACATAAACAAGCCTAACCTTAGAGATTTTGATGTCTTAAGCAAAGCTAGATTGTAATGTGCCACATATAGGATTTTGGATGGGATAGTTTTTAGAAGGACTTTATATTAACAAAATAAAAGCTTCACAATTTTACTTCAAGAAATGTTGGTGCCTTATTGCATTGGTAGTAGAAATATCATAGATATTCAAACATATATTAATAGTTCAGAACTCTTTATATCCAGAAACTAATTTTAATTTTAAGTCCTGCTCATTTGGTTGTGGGTATGGTGAGGAAAGAAAAAGGTAAAGGGAGCCTCTTCTCCCTCCACCCCTTGTGTATCCACATAGCAGAAAGGCAGAATATAATTCAGGTGTTTGCTAGTCTGGAGACCTGGCCGCCTTGCTCCCATGAGCTCTCCATAGCCTGATTCAGACATGGTGTGCTGCTTGTTGGAGGATGGTTAGACTCCAGTCTGCTTGTGCACATGGTTTCATAAGCATATGCACATCAGAAGGTTACACATTTTGATTCCTGTGCATCTGACATTAGAACCTACTTCATTTTTGGAATATGTATAAGTACCTCTAAATGTATAGAGACAGTCACGTCCGTGTGTGTGTGTGCCATGCTTGCATATGGGCATATACTTAGATGTGTTTGTATTGATGGGGACATAACTTTAAAAAAACTGAATATAAAATGTAAAAATTTGTTTTATACAGTTATACTATTTTATGTTTGAATCTAAAGAACACAAAACAGGCTCACTATGATCTAAGTTACTACATCTAGGTACGGCATGGTAAAGGTGACAACCCAAACTGTTCAGGTTTTGCTCTGATAGCAACTGAGACATCGCTGAGAGAGATGTCTCTCTAGCATTGTTTCTCCTTAAAGTTCTCATATACTCCAGGGATGTAGGTGTACTGTACATTAGCAACAATGTTAGCATAAAAGGCTTGAAAAAGGAAAATATTTTCTTTTCACATTTGTTAGTTCATTCAATTACCATTAATAGTAAAATCTGCGAAAAAATAAATTACTTATGGAACAGAGACTTTATTTAGCGTTGCAGTGTCCTAAAGCATTCCTAAGTATTGCTTGAATGAAATAGATTAATAAATTACTAATAACCATGTGCTTTGTAGTTTGGACGTTAAATATACATGATGAAAATATTTTTAAGGAACCGTTTAATTTTTATTTTAAATATTTTAATAAATATATCATTAATACTTATTACAATTAAAAATTGCTAGAAGATCAACTCAGAAAATGTTACTTGTGGAATGTGTTACTTTGGATTTTTTATTTTGGCATACAGCTCATTCCCACTGAAAAAGACAATCTTTATATTAAGTACCCCATTTCAATTTAGTCACTTTTTTGTGTCTCTTTGCAAAATAATAATTTTTAATTTGTTTATACCTTTTTTTTCTTACATTTTCCAAGGAATTTTGACTTTCTTTGAATTTTAGAAAATTTATCAGTTTGATATAGCAAAATATTTTTGTCTTCTGTGAGTGTTAAGAATATCAAAACTTTATATAGCAAATTAAGCCTTCCTAGATCTAGGTATTTTTCATTCATGCAGACTATGGCAAAATAATTTTAGTACTTAATAATTAAGTATCAAGATTCGTAAAATAAAAGTTTTCTGAAGAATTTTCTTCCCTTTTACTGATGCCAACATTTCTTTTGATGTTGACAGTACATTTTAATTTTTTGTTTTGATTGCCTTACTGGTTTCCTTCTCAGAATAACAACAATGACCATGCAGCTATGTCGGTAAGTAGATGAAAGATGAAGAAAAAGCATGTAAACTGAAAAACTATGAACTGCCTGCAGGCTTATTGCTTCAATATTTAAATCACTTAATAAATCCCCTCACCCACAAAACCCTTCCATTTGTTTGATGACTCACTGGATACCTCGTTGTGTGGTTGCATGCAAGAAACGGGTTAATTACTAACTTTGGTCTTTCGTTCTTTGGGACAGAAGGAACCCTAAAAGCCTTGCAGAAACATGATAGGGTGTGCATTGTATCACAAATGAGATAATTCAGAGGAGACTTTAAGACCTTTTGGAAGTGAGGTCAGGTGTCAAAATGCAGCTGTGGGATGTGCATACAGAATAAGGTTAAAATGGAAAAACAGTGGCACAGAATAAAGATTTGGTGAAAGTTCTATATCCCTTTTGGTGCACATGCTGGCTGGAGTTGAAGGAATGTCTGCACTCAAATGTTTTTGTGTAAAAAGATGATGGATTGCATTTAGGGATTCATCCACGCCCTGGTTATTTTCAGGTCATCAAGTTTTTTTTAAAAGCAGTTTACTTTGAACAACCACAGATTATTTCCATGATAATGAATAATGAAAATTGTGAAATTAATATTGGGTTTGTTAGCAATTGTTTCGGAACATGGAGTGGCAGATTTGTCTTTTTTTTTTTTTTTTTGGTAATTTCACATGCATGTAGAATTTTGATTTATCATACCCAATTTGGTTTTATTTGATTACATTATTCTCATATTTTAAAAAATGAAAGATTTTGTAAGGCATTTATTATGTATGACATTGAAGTAAATGTTAAAAACATTTTATTTTTTAAAGATAGTACATATTTTATATCTTTATTTTTGTGGAGAAATATATTTGAAGTATATTGAGATGTTGGTTATTTTGTTTTTGCTGAATCTAGCAAAAGCTTTGCTGCTAAGTATCCAAAGAATTTCCAGAGTCCAGCTAACATAGGGTATGTTTTTTATTGAACGTAAACATGGAGATGTATAGAAACTGCACTACTAGAATTACAAAAATGATGTGCTTTTAGTAAAATAGAAACAAAAACACATATATTAAGTTTAAAGGAATATGTCCAAGTTTTGTGGGCTCAAAATTATTCCCTTTAAATGTTTTTTTCCTGTAGTTTTTTAAAGGGCAGGATTCTTCTGTGTCTCCTTCAACAACAGTCCTCCATCATAGTGTGTATGTGTATATTGTAGTTCACAGCTTTGTATCTGGAGCAGACAAACAGTTGGATTATTTTTAATAACACATCACTCCTAGGACTGGCTGTCAAGTTGGAGTCGTCCTGATCTCCAAATTTGGGGGGAGGGAAGGAACTAAACTTTCAAAGTAATTTGGAGGGCAGGGGGATGCATAAACCTGAATAGTGTCACTTAAATTGTTGCTTCTTTTAACAAATGGAAAGGAATTTTGTTGTACGTATATGAAATTATATTATTTTCCACCACTCTCCTTTACCTTTTTGACTCGCATCTATTTAGGATTATTTTCATTTTATTAATTCCAATTTTTAGCATCCATCCAAAGTTTGCTGTGGGTACCGTATTTTATGCAATTTAAAACTAAAACGTAATGGACTGCTGATGCTCACCAAACCCCTTTAATAACAGTAACCCATCAAACAACCCACCATATTCCATCAATCTGCCTTCCCCACCCTCGAATGACTGGGGGAAAAAAGTGGGCTCTGAAGAATGTTCAGAAAATAGACTCTGGTAGACCAAGGAGGATTAGGACCAATTTCCAAAGCCAAGATCCCTCTGGAAAAATGCCCTACGAGCAGCATTCTCTCTTCTTTACTGAGACAGCTGAAGTTTGAGTAGCCATCACCAACTCCACCCAAAAATATATTGGCGGATAGTGTGGATTCTGGAACACTGGCAGTAATGTGTTTCCTCTGTGAAACAGAACCTTAAATAAACAGGCAGCCATGTTCTGTACTACCTTCAGTTTTCAAATGAGCACAGTATATATCCCCATGTGCAGTGCATTATAGTAATTTAATCTGCCATTGATAAAGGCATGCATAACTGTAGCAAGATCTGCTTCCAAAGGGTATTTCTTGAAAGTCACATTTGGAAAAATGCACTTTTGACCAAAACTGCTACCTCAGTATCCAAGATTAGCCCAGAATCTTAAAAGGACAAATACTTGCCCTTAATCAGGGGTGCTTATATTAATTGATAATGCTTCCCCCACAGCACTCAAGTTATTTCTGTCTTGTCCAGGTTGAGCCTTATCCAACTCACAGTTCATATAGATAGTGGTTCACTGTACAGGGCATCATCAGCATGTTGAATGCACCATTGCCTTTGTCCCCTCACTTATCTTCTTAACCATCTCATAACACACACAAATTTAATTTAATCCTGTTAATGGATTGGTAATGGTTTATTTAGCAGAGGCCTCAGAACAGCTTCCTTAAGGATAGCCAGCATGTTGCCTTCCATCCCTAGGGAAACATTAACTGTCTTCACCAACAAAGATATTCTAGCACTTCCATGTATCACCAGTGAGAAAGGACATGGATCTGATTTGGTGACTGCTGGCTAAAACTTACAAAGAAAACTTGGTATATGTTCCCGTGAGATCATTTCCTGATCCACAGTGGTAAAGAACTCACTCCGCATTTGAGCAATTTGTTTTCTTCAAAGTAACCTGAAAATTCTTCACAGCAAGAAAGACTTTACTGTTTTCTTAAGTGGCAGCAGTCCAAATTAACCAGACTGTCAACCACTCGGAAGAATTTCCCTGGGCAAGACTTTGGATGCTGTTTTGAAGGTGAAAACTACTTTCTTCGCTTTCTGCACAACCATTGTTGTTATTTATTATTTTCATTATTGTCAAACACATAACAAAGAGACAGTCCCCGTCCTGAAGAGATTACAGTGGCATAAGACTTCAAAAAAGTCTTTTTGGCAACTGGTCACTCAGCAAGAGACTTTTTCATTGATGCTCAAGTACTCTCCCCTGTCATTTCACCTGTTGCAGATTATCTCTAAATCAAGATGACCCAAGAGGATAAAGACAGCAGCGAGGAGATTTAGATGCCACTATGCAGATATCAGAAAACAAAAGTTAATTAAACTATCGCTAGCTCAATAAATTGGTTGCGGAGTAGTTTCTTGAAGATCTTCTGGAAATTCCTCAGTTCGATCAATTTTTGAGAGTAGACCATCATGCCAGGTCTCTTGCCCCAACAAAAGAAAGTGCCTAACTTCAAATGAAGACTATAATGGTTTATTCATGACAAAAATGTAATAGCCAACTCCATTCAATTGAATCCCAGCCCAGATTCCAGATCCAGTGTGCTCATTTCCATTCTTAGAGCCAACAGTCAGGATTGTGGCTGTCAGCCATGAAATTCTGAGTTGATTCAGAAGAATTATCATCTGTTTGAACATTTGAAGTCCCCATGACTGGTTGGTCTCAGCAACTCCAGCACCTCTCTATATGAAATATGTGCATCGAGCCAATGTGTATGCTAATACTAGCCCCACCTTAGCCCCAGCTTGGGATTCACAGACAAGACTAACAGATCTGATTTGGGAGTTGGAAATTTCCCATATGTGAGGTCAGAGTTCATAGCCTCATGCTGAACCATCAAATTGTCTGGAGATAATTGCACCAGCAACATTAATAGAAAATATTTCTATATAAAATGTTCAACATACTGGCCATGCAGGAGGCATATAAGAGTGCAGGGAGGATCATGGTCAATCATGTCTTGATTGCAAAAGCCTGGGAGTACTACAGAGGCTTCAGAATTTAGGGGGAGGGGGGCACTTCACATGGTACTCAAGCACCCCTTCTAGCTGATGCTCAGACAAGAATCCAGGGTGAGGAAGTAAAGAAGGAAATAGGAATACCCAGAATTACCCTTGCTCTTGAAGTGAAGAAATAAAATTAATCTTAAAAACCACAGATTATGATTTATTTGTATTAAATTAGTGCCTAGAAATCCCAACTAACAGGCCTTGTGCTAGGCAGTGGATGCACACATAGTAAAAGAGAGCCCCTTCCCCGAAAAGCTTGCAATCTAAATAGAGAAGACCAGATAAAGCACAAGAATGAGGAAGTATAATTATCCTGGATGAAGGTGTATGCTGGTTCCATAGAAGATTAGCTTGTTCAGCAGGAAGTTGCCCTACATTCGAAGAATCCCATTTCCTTTTCCTGCACAGAAAACCAGACAGACTTGTAACTGACATTGCATGGTGCGGAAAAGGAGGAGTGTGTAGTCCACAGTGCTGGACTCTTGCTTCCTCTTTAATCTACATCCTAACACCTACCCTCTCTTTTAATGGCAAAAAAAGCAAACAATATTCAGTCAGCTCCAATTAACATAAAAATCAATTACCACATTTAAATGTTGAACTCTTTGGAATGGAAAGAATCTCTCTCTCTTTCTCTGGTGAATCATCTAGCATACATTTAGGTGCTATAAATTTACTAAATCATGATACCTGTTATGTGGCAGTAAGGGAGTATGAGCCTCAACAGGTCACGCAAACCAGCTGTGCCCTGGGCTGACTGATCCAGAGTCGCAGAAGTGAGAAGGGCATCTTCTTCAGCTGCACATATGGGAGGTGTAGCGCAGGTAGAGAGTTCATGTAATGAGCTTCCTGTTCTGTTGAAGGAGCCAGCACGTCTCCCAGCACCACCACCAACACTCCTTGCTGCTGGGGTTGGAGTAATCCTATGTGATTTGTAATGGATCAGTATCAGATCTCTTAGCCAATGGTATGGAGGTGCATTGTCTTTTGGAGCTGTGCAGCCCTTGTGTGTCATGAAGTTCCTGCTGCCTCTGCTTTGCAGAAGCTACTAGGATTTGGCCGTATGGGTTTATTTTAATCTTCGAGTTCTTCTCACATAAACATCCTATATAAGCTTCACTTTTGTGGTTTATAGTGGCACTATACCTATAAAAATGTAGGTCCTCATCCTAAAAATCCATATGTATGTAGTCTCATTAAGTCAATGGGATGGCTTCTGTGAATAAAAGATGCAGTCTTGGGCCCTTATTTGGAAAGTTCAGGATATATTATAGCTTAAGTTCTGAAATAAATTAATTTGAAAACAATAGTGGATAATACTTGGTTCACAAGGATAAATGGAAATTTTTTTATCTAATAAGTGGGCTATCAGATAGTTGAAGAGTTCTTTCAACAGTGATGCATGTAGTTTGTTAATACAAAGTTAAAGATCCTTTGCTGCTTTAGAGGAAACTGTGGCTACTGAAAAAAGAATGATAAATTATTTCTCTATGTGAATTTTTAGTTTATTTTGATCAACCCTTTGGGGAGGAGAATTACATAAATAGTGAAATTATGTATTTTTAAAATTCTCCTACTGTTTTAAGAAATAAAATTTTCATCTATTATCAAAAGTTGGATTTGTTACTGCAATTGTTAAACAAAACTATTAATTAATGTGACTATTGAAACGTATGTATTTTAGTTTTCTTGCAGTTTCAGTAAGTTTAAAAATTGCTTCATATCTTTTAATATAGTTAAATTAATTTTGAAGCTTAACTTTTTAGATTTAACAGACAAGTTTTCTTATTTTCTTTTTCATTGGGGATGGTAGTTTGTGTTGTTTTATTGTTCTTGTGATTGGCAGTGAAAGCCTTATTTCACAGCTTGCAGTGAGGAACTATTGGGTAAAGGGTGGTGGTGCTCCACAAGCTATAGTCAAAAGCTGTCAATCAGAAGCCCACATAGGCTACTTAGAGAATGGGTTTTCTTACTGACTTCTCCAAATGTCACCTCATGCTGTCTTTGATTGGCACTGCCTGGCAGGGAGGATGGATGAATCTGTCACCGGCTGGTTAATTGTGTTGCTGGTCTTAGCCTGACATCAGGTCTTTGACTCTTAAGTGGCTCAATACAAAACAAATTAGCAGATTGTAGTCATATTTCTCATTCTATATGCTTTGACTTTGTTGAATGCAGTCCATAAATCATATTGACTGACACCCTAGTGAATGATGAAAGCTGCTTTTGAGACAGCAAGTATGGATGTAGAAAGCAGTACCGTGAAGGTGCCATGGAAGGATGCATATGGCTGACCCTTTGGGAATTTCCTAGGAGCCAAATGTCTCTTTACTACAATTGTTCTTAAGAGAAAAGCTTTTGGGTACTACAGAAAGGATTTAATATGTCAGCAGATTCTTTTTTACAAGCTCCTTTGAAATATAAGAAGTTTGTCTAAGGGTTTTCTCTTTTTACAAACTTGTATTTCAGCAAAATGTAAAGGGTTGGTAAAAGTAGTTGCCTTTAAAAAATTTAGCAGGTGTTTTTGCTTATAGAATAGGGTCCTTGTTTCCTGAAATTTGCGTTGGTGAAATAAAATAATATGCTTAGTAGATAGCGGCAATTATAACTTGTGTGAAGATGAGATGGTAGTAGTTTCTTCATAGAGGTCTGCAATAGTAGAATGCAATAAAACTGTTGAATTTATGCATGACATACTTGCTTGAAAGAGTAACTTCAAAAAACCCCAAACTTACAAATGCTAAATAGTAAGAATGCTTTAAAATTAACTGAACTAGTTTTATTCTGAAGTAGTAGTACATTATGATAATATTCATGGACGCGTAAGTTTACTTTTAAAAACATCCATTTTGAAAAATATTGAAAATAGTGATGACAAATTGTTACGTTATATAAGTTGGAATATAAATATAGTCAGACCTCATTTATCAGATATGAATTTGAAATAATGTTTCACATTTTCTAAACAAATTACTTGAATTTTTATTTTATTCTCCTTTGAATAAGTGTTATAACCCTGTGCATTTTGAATTTGGAAATACTGAACATTGCAAAGTAAATCTATAAAGGAGTTAAAATTAGTTTAGTAGAGTAATAACTCAGATTCTTGTGTGTGGAAGAAACAATAAGTTTAATAGATTTAGCCTTACTTTTTTTTAATGTAGACTTACAAAAACCTAGTGATCTCACTGAATAGTTGTAAATTGTGTACAGTAAACTCTCCCCTTATCACTCCTCGGCTGTACCATGAGAACAATAAGCCTGTAGTTCAAGTGCATAGTTGGGAGTAATTTAAATGTTAGGATGTTTGCATTTTGTCATTTAAAATAAGCATTAAATGAACATATATTGATACTTATTTTAAAAAGTCCAACAGAATTATTTCATATCATGTATTTCTGTATCGTCACCGTTATCTTGTGCTCCAGTGCTATTGATACATGCCAGTTTACAACAATTAAGTTCAGAAGTTTGGTCAGAAAGGTAAAATGGAATCTTTTGTTTATAAGAATACACACTATGTTTGCATATAAAATAAATTGAATGTTAAATTTTTTCTTGACAACCTATTAATCTGCTTATACTGTTATTACATTATGGTGGCAGCATAAATAGGACATGGAGCTGATTTGATGGAGCAGTACATTAAACTGAAATGCACTAGTTGTTCCATTAAATCAAAATGACATTTCCATTAAGTATCTCAAACCTACTACATTGTAATTAAATGAATTGTGGCCCATTGGTTATCCTCCTCCCCTTTTTCCCCCCCATTCATATTGATGTTGTTTTGCTTGGGGAATAGAGCTGCATGTCTCCCAATGTAATTACCATTGGGTTTGGGAGACTTTTAAGCATGCTGTTCTTGCATTGTTTCTTACATTCCTTGTTGGCAGTTCATCTGTTTCGGTCAAATATGTTATTTGCTCCTGCTTTACTTTTTTAAGGCTTTCAACTAAGAAATTGACATTTTAGATATGAAGCTCCTTACAGTTCAAGGTGTCCTAGTGCTAAAGATATATTAGTGAAAGTTGTTGGAAGTTCCAGTTTGACATCAGAACAGAGTGCATAATGTAATATCCATGAACAAAAGCAGGAAAAGTTCAAAGAAATTCCAAAATGATACCCTGTATTATCTATATATTCTTTTGATAAATTCAATTATTACAGTAAATTATGAAAGCAATGCAAAATATTTAGGGCCAGATTTTGCTCTCCGATATTCATAAACATACAACTCTCATTGAAATGAATGAGTTGTACTTACATAACTAAGGGCAAAATCTGTCTCTTTATCCTTTAGAAAATAGTCTTAATTATTTTTTGGCCTGTAATTAAAATTATAGTAATAATTTAAAAGGTAAAGTTATTTGTATTGCACAAGGTATACTAAATCATTTCTCCTCTATAAAAATATGGTATATTAGTACTTGAGCTATGTTACAAAATAAATTATATCATTAACTGAGATCATTACATTAAAACATGTTTATTTAAAGGTACATTAAACCACAAGTTTATTAAAGCATAACATTACAATTTAACACAAAGATTTCTATGTTTAAAAATATTGCAACATTATGGGTAAAAGATAGCTCTAGTGAGATAGTCATAATGAATAATTGTTTTGAAATTTCATCTTAATTGGTTATCCATCTGCAGTGCAACTTTCATATTTGGTTTTAAATTAACATTTGATTAAATAGTTTAGCATGGTCATAACTAAATTGTGCTTTGTTTTATTAATATCTTGCAACAGTAAATAATTTCTTTTGAAGGATTCTGTAAAAATTGTAATGAAAATGTAAATAACTGGATTGTGATTAGAAAATTATTTCTGTTTTGTACAGCAGAGGGCCACTATTCATTTTGTAAGTAGTTGATTTCCATGGACCATTATTTGACCTGTCAAATACTTTAAAAGTGCATGGACAGGCTTGAAGTTCGAAAGCAGCAGATTTTTGGGCTGGAAATCAACAGTTTAATATTTCTGTAATAATGAGCTATTATAGTAAAATACCCAGGTAAAAGCAAATGTTTTGGTTCTATAAAGGTATTTGTCTGTTTTATGGTGTTACACATATGCAATGTGTCAATTTTCATTCCAGTTTTCATTGTGTTCAAAAATGTCGTCAGAAGGTTATCAACATATTTCAGCAACGAATATTTTTCATGATACTCTTCCAGTCTATACTCTTGAAAAATATTTGGATTTGTCTATGAGTCCAGAAAAATTACCAACTCTTGCTTAATACATATATGGGTTGTGTTTAATGCTCCTAAAGATTTAATTATATTCAAAACTGATACAATTGCATCAAATAAATTTTCATTAATCTTCAGTGTCTATTCTAAGTGTAGTTGTATTAAGAATTTGTGTGTGTATATAAAATAAAGTAATACAGGCCATTATCTGGTGGTATATAATTTGCTTGCTATCTTACAACGTGTTACCCTTTTTATCAGGGAAAAGTGGCCCAGACAGCTTGCATGTCAGCCTGCCAACATCTTTCAACATCCCTGATGCAGATGCTATTGGACAGTGAGTTAAAACAGATAAGCATGGGAGCTGTTCAGCAATTTAACTTAGATGTCATACAGTGTGAATGTAAGTAGAGAATTCCGAATGTTACAGTATTTGTATGTTTCATTATAACTGCCATGACACTAAAAAAAATTTCTTTATCTAAGCGAAGTAGTGATCCTCTTCTATAGCATACAAATTCTTTGTCTTTTGCTTATGCTTTTATTTAACCTATATTTTAAAGTACGGTACCATTTTTGGTTATGTAGATAACTGTGAGAATAATTTTCCAAATGAAGTTAAATTATTTAAATGAAAATATTAACTTATGACATCTCAATTTTTTTAAAGGGTATTAAATATTCAGGACCCAAAAATGCTGACAGTTAGATGGTTTTAAATAAAGACCCTGAATATTAAGGCACCTGGAAAGCCTTTTAATGAAACTAAGCATTGCTTAGATTGAATTGTCCTTCTATTGTGTCTTCTAGTAGCATAATAATCATTATGTAATACAAAGCTATAATCTACCATAAAATTACATACAAAATACTATGTTAAAAGAACATTAAGGTTTCATAGTCAGCCACTGAAAACTTAGGAAACGCCAGAATAGAGGTTGCCTGTGCAACCTTAATTCAATCCCCTTGTGCATCTGCATTATGATACAGTCTTTAATTATATGATCACGTACTGTTTTTTCCACAGACCCTGCCTCATTCAATGCACAAGATGGATGGTGCCCAATTAATGAGCAGCTGTTAAATATTTTGTCTGAGTGTTCAATGTGTGATCCCAGACCTTATTTACCTTATTTACTATTGAAATCTTGCTGTAAATACAGAATAATAATTACCTCATATGCTTTCTATGGTACTCATTACTATACTTAGCTGAGTGCTTCACAAACATTAATTAATTAATCTTCACAACATCCCTATGTCATGAGTGGATATTATTCCCATTTTACAGACAGGGAGCCGAGGCATAGAAAGAGTAAGGTCAAAAGTCTGTGTTCCAATCTAGTCTTTTTCCTCTCCCACCATCTGGCTCTTGTCTCTTCTGCGTTCAAGTCAGGCAGCTTCATCCTCCAGGGTGCCTGGAGGAGGAAGCACAGGAGAAACAGTCTCCATGCTCTCAGTTCTGGTGCCAGCCTATACCCCAGCCCAGAGCAGTTGACAGCAGCAGTTGCAGGGTTAGAGCAATGTTCAGTTGCTCTCTAGGGATGTTGCATGCCAGTCTGCTCAACACTGGGAGCTGTCAGGCAACCAAGGAAGGAGTCTTTAGATAATTTGGGTGCTAATCTCTTAAGAAGTCTTTGCAGAAAACCTGCAAACTGAGTTTTTTTTCAAAGGCTTATTACTTGGCTAAATTTGGTCAGATTTTCACAGGAATATCAAAATGCACATCTTGACACACACCCCGCCCCTATGCCAAATTTTAAATACCTACCCCAAAGCATGGGGGTACTAGAGCTTTACAAAGGAAAGGTCACCACATTTTTTTTAAATGTTGAAACCTATTTTCCCTAGCTTTGTTCTCAAAAATGGCGGAACCATTTTGGCTGAAAGTTTCAAAAAAAAAAAAAAAAAAAAAATCAACTTGAGGTATTTTCCAACTTGGAAAATTCTAGCCCAAATAGTAAAAGTTTGGGAAAGTTATAAACTGAAAACAAGGGTTATAATATTATGTTAATAACAGGCGGTGCTACCAGCCCTGTCGATAATAAAATGTAATGTGTATGGCTTTATGATTCAGAAGTTGGAGGCTATTTTACGATGTCTAGAGTGATTTTTACAATGGCTGAAAATGTTGCTCAGGGAACCATTACATATAGTAGACCGGAAGTTCCAATCATTCAAGAGAATACATTAGAATAAACAGAACTGTACTGTGATACATTTCATATTCCTGAGAGGAAAGACCTTACTAGAAAATGTTTTGTTATGTTCATTATTAGAGCCCCGTAATTTTTTTTAAAAATGTATGATTATTTGTTTGATTTTTGGGGAAGTTTATTTCATTTTATTATGGGAGGTCCTGAGGGAATGGGAGGGCAGGAGGGGCCCTGTGTGGAGGGTGGGTTCTGATCCTGGGGACTGGAAGGCCTTGACCGGGGAGTGGGGGGAGAGGTGCAGAAAAAGGCTGCCTTGCATTCACCGCACAGCAGTGGCTCCGGTCCCATGGGACTGGACGCAGCTCCCCTCACTAGGCGTTCCAGCTTAGCACCTGGGGTCACGGTGCTGCTCAGGATTGGCCTGGCCACCTTGCGAGCTGGCACACAAGATTGTAGCACCACTCGGGTTTGGCCCATCCATCCTCTGTCATGACCGAGGGGCTGGGGGGCCAAGTCTGAGTGGTGTTGGAACCTTGAATGCCAGGTTACAACGCCCAGAGTGGGAAGTCAGGCCCGGTCCTGTGTTGGGATATGTTTTTCATTTTATTTCTCTTTACAGGTTGTTTTTTCTTTTATTGCATATTATTTTGCATTTGTTAAAAACACACAGGGTGCTATTCATTATCTCAATCATCTCCTGCTTACCCAAAAACTGGCTGCAACAAGCAAAGCATAGCAATTTACTTTTTGTTAGAGAAAAAAAATTAAACATAGATTATGCTACCAACAAATTAACTCTTATGATAGTTCAACGTAGTAACAAAGGCTAAGGGCTGTCCCTCAAGTATGGGTTCACCTGAAGCCCACCACTGGGTATCTTCTCTGGCACTTTTGTGGAATTTTTCAATTGTTTCACTTTTTTCTCTCAAGCAGTGAGTTAACTAAGGCCTCTGCATAATCTAGCTCCAAGTCAGAATAGTCTTGCTGCTTTCATTATTTTTATTTATTTATTTATTTATTTATACATTTACGTAGCATTAAAGATGAACATGGCACTTTGTAGAACAAATAATAGATTCCCTAACTAAAGAGCCTACAATCTCAGGATTCTCGTCCTGCAAATCCTTCCTCATTAATAGCTCTTACCCATGGAAGTAATTGCATTAAATGAATGGCAAAAGAGTTTACAGGATCAGGCCCAAATTAAGACAAGAACAGGAGTATATGCCAGTATATTTAGGGAAGGTGATAGAAGTTTAAAGGGCAGACAAGAAGACAAGTTCATGGAGTTGCTTGAGTGAGTAGTGCATGATCTTAAAGATTGCAGTCTTATTCGTCATGTTGCTGAGACTAGAGTTTACTTTGCCTTCTTAAATAAATGTGTTTGAGAAGTAGTTTAAGGGCAGGGTGGTTGGGTTCAAGAAGCTGGAAGGCCTGGTCATGCCTCCAAAGCACTAACAGTGCCTCCATGATAGCTTGCTCACACCTTAGCATTCCAGGGCATTCTAGGTCTATGTTTTGCTTAGTGCTCTTTCACTTCCCTGCACTGACTTACAAGTATCCAGAGCTGCAGGGGATGGCAGCCTCCACTGGGGTTCTAATCCCCATCCTGCAGGCAGGGAATAGGTGGGCAAGACAGAGGGTGGGCAGAGCCTTTGTCAACCCCCAAACCCCACCAGCCTGCACAGCTGAGCTGGTGCAGAGGAGGTAATCTGGTCCAACTATAGGGCTGGCACAAATTACTCCCATTTGCTCCTCTTCTCCTCCCCTCTTCCAAGCAAGGGGGAACCAGGGACCAGATTGTGACTCTGGCACAATAATGAATAATGAAAAGTGTTAGGCAACTTTAACTACAGCCCAGGCATTGCTAACAGCTCTACCTATAATTCTGATACAATTAATACATATGTTTGTTATGTATAAATATTTTAGAGTTTTATTTAATTCTTTGAAAAAATTCTTCCTCTCCATCCCTTCCTGAGATAGTTATTCATTTTCTGGCAGCATCTTTGAGGATATGCTGTTTACATACAGATAATTATGTGGTTTATGACTATAAGACTCAGCATGTATGTGTAAAAGTGATACTTGTCCGTGTGTACCACATTAACTTCCCACTCCCTTCCTTCCTAAAGAGTTGTACCTGAATATAAAGACAGATTTAGTAGGAACTCCAGAGCCACTACCATATTGCTCATTGCTCAAATGCCATGGGGTTGGCTGAAGCGGTGATGTAGCGTTACTTTTTCTCTTAGATACTTTCACAACATAATGACCTGTTCATTGCTTGAGACCCAAAATCTAATCCTGAATGTGGGTTTTCTGCCCTGTATTAGGTTGAGAGGGAATGCTTTTCCTTTTCCAACTTTTACTTAGGATAATTAACTTACATTTTCTATATTTCTAGACATGAAATTAAACTTTAATAATCTTCCATGCCCATGGTTTTATTGGCCTTTCTTTTAGATTTCATTATATGTTTCAAAGAGACTTTTATAGTCTACCTCCTGAATATTATCCCAGCAGCAGGCCCTCCCACCTCAGGCCATACAAGGAAAGTGTGCCATGATGTCACAGAGAAGGTAGAGTTCCAGTAAACTGTGCTATAATCTTAGCAGCTCTCTAGTGAGAATGCTCTAAGTGACTTCTCAGTCACATATAACTTTATTGTTTACTTTTTCCTAACCAATTGAAGGATTTTGTTTTTCATCAGGACTATGTCTCTACAAGTTCTAGCTTTTTTGCTATCGTCCTGCTCAAAAACATGAGGTTAGAATGTTTTTACGGTGAGAAGTCTGATTTTTAATTTTCCCATAACTTAAAATTAGCCAAAAGGATGATGTTCTAAGTCCCCCAAAAATTAATTTAGCATATAGCAGAGACTAAGCATGGAAAATTTCAGAACAAAATGTGAATGTTTCCAAAAGTTGTGTGTGTGAGAGGTGAGGGACCGGGGGAGTAATAATTTTATGGAAACTGTTTTCATGCTTAACTATAATGGATAACCCCAGGTGCCTTGTAGTATTTTTTTATATATATACAACTGTTGGTAAAATTTTAACTCTTTCTGCAATGTTTTTAATATAAAGTATAGCAATTTCTTTGCAGATATATTTGATCAAATATTCAATATTTCCTTTGAAGTGTTTAGCTACAGCTAAATAAGAGTTTATTTAATGTTTTCTGAATAAGTATGTTACAAAAAATACCATCTTATAATGTGCAGAATAAGGAGTAGGCACCATAGTCTGCCCAGAGATTGCTTTGTTGTTGGAGATTCATTCATAAGGTCTGTCACAGTCACATTCCAGACATCACTGTGCTGGCTGTGATTTATGTTCTTGCTCATCACCCTCATCCAGCTTTATTCTTTGACATTTTTGGATTAATGGCTATGACAGTGACATTTCCATTAGCACTCGGGATGTGCAAATAATTCACAAATGGCAGGTAGCTTCCTACTGTATTTGATAAATGGACTTGATGTTTTACTGACCCAGAAGTGGAGGGTATATCACATGCATTCTGAATTCGAAAGTTTTCAGGTGTAATGCAGAAAGTTCAGTTCTTCTAAATAGCCATTTTAATTATTTTAAGTCTTAGCAACATTCTGGTATCTAGACATTTGTTCTGATTTTAATGATACTTTTTTTTTTTATTCTTTCAGGTTTAAAAGTAGTATATTATATAAACCGGAGATGGAAATAACAATGGCAAAAATTTGATTTCCTGTAAAATTTGTTTCCTTCAAAAAATTGTTAGTGAATTTAGTGTTTGAAAAAGATTCTGTATTAACCTCCCTGGAGACTGAAGTTTTGTTAGTCATAAAATGAGTACAGGGACTAATAGTTCTTGTGGGAATGGAGGAAGAGCTCTTATGGCATACTCTGAGATTTCACAATCCTGCATTGCATTTTGAGGATCCATACTGGTTTACATTTTAAAGGGGCAGATCAGCAGGGCTCAGCAGCGAGGTTACTTGCTCCTGATGCCAGAGAACAGAAGGACCAGATTACCTGGCTGCTTCAAGATGAACTTCCTCTGATTCTAAAAGAGGAAATTATGTTGCCAGGCCTCCCCATTTCCAAGGAGACAAGGGTGTGAGAAGAAAGAGGAATGTTAAAGAAGGCATGTTGTGACTCCTCTGTCTCCAGGAGAAATTTTTTTGGGGAGGTTGGGGAACTTAATCAACCTTTCCCAACATTTTAAAAGTTTTGGATTTGATTCACGGGATGGGTGGAGGTTTTGCAGGTGTTCTTATTGGAACTGAAGTAGTTGTTTTATTCCCTATATATCATACAGTGTCTTTTATATCTGTGGTAATCTGCAGATAGTATGAATGGGATAACTTTAGGGTTTCCCAGTTTTTTTTCTGATAATCATTATAAGAGGGGCCACTGAGGCCTGTTGCAGAAAAACCACAGAGAAATCCTCCTGCTCGCACCAGAATACGAGTACCCTGGGGGGAAATGGGGTATTTCAGTCACCTGAAGATAAAACTCACAAGCTGTGGCAGGGGCAGACTGTTTGGGTCTCTCCCTGCAATGCAGTGGATAAGAGTAGCAGGAGTTTGTTTGGGGAAGGGAGATTGCTAAGAGAGACTGAGCACTGGTTCTGGTGGAGAACCACAAGAACACATAAAAAGCTTCAGGAAAGCATTCAAACTTTTGGATTTTCTGACTTACAAACACGTTAGATGTGTGCCCGCCACTAATAATATATAATCAGATGTATATGTATTTAATGTTCTAAAACAACTGTCATTGCTAAAATTATTTGGTAATTTATACTGTTAAATATAAGTAGAAATGTTCCCTATCTAAGGTGACAGGAACTAAAATTGCTTTTTGAAATTAAAAACTATACCTGAAAGTATGTTTAGATCCATAGCATTTGAAACCATTTAAATATATTTATTAAAATAGAATAAGACCTGCAGCAAAAGACCTGTTTGTGGGTAAACTTGACTTGCCATGGACACTGTCTGTCAAAATATATATTTAAATTTGGGCTTATGCTTGGCATAATTGTAGAACTCAGGGTCTGTGGTTTAAGGGAATATAAAGTTTTAATTTAAAACATCATGCCATTCTGGATATATTGACATCAGCATTTTTTAATGAAATTGTAAGTGATTTAGAAATATTAATAACTAAAGAAAATAACCAGAGAGTTTCGCTATATCATTATTTTTAAAAAGTAAAGAGCTAAATCCTGATGAAGGATTAAATGTCAGTAAGAGGCACACAAGATTTAGCAGGCCTCATAACCCACCTGTGCATCAGCCTGGCTGACTCTAGGGCAGTTAGGCTTGTGTGTAAGAAAGAAGGAAGGAATTTGCACCCTGTCCATAAAAGGACATAGAATTGCTGAAACTGCTTGGGAGATAAGGGGATTAATGCAAATCAGCTCCTGCTGTCATTCCTGACCAACCGCTCTCTCATAGATCTTCCCCTTTTTCACCATATTGTGCCTGGATAGGGTTGCAGCAGCTTTAGGGGGAAGACATAATTTGGACCCTATTTCACTTTATTTAGCACGTTTGCAGGTGGCCTCACATACAGACAAGTAAGAGGTTGAGGAGCCAAAGCCCTGTTGTTTCTTTGCAGGAGACCGTCTCCTGCTCGATAGCCTACTCAGTCTGCTGGCTGAACTCCCCTCTCCTGGGAAGTCATGTTGGCGCTAACTCACCTGAGGTAATCCTTCATGGCAATTTGGGGGAAGAGAGGGACGTCTCGCATTCAGTGGGCAGAGTTGGGTGATGACTTTTAAGTGCTAGTTGACAGCCACAGGGAAGGTCCCCTCACGGTATGTTGAGCAGCTGGAAAGTCCAATAGTGCTGCAAAGGTGCTAAAGGCTCTGTGATGCTGAAATGATTTTTGGGTCAGGATTTGGCCTTAAATCTTCATGTTCTGGGGTTAAAAATTAATTTACAGCTTTGCTATCTTGAATTAGAATCCAAGAAGCAATGCTATGAAGGTGAAGAAACAGCTGTGTTCGGTTAACTTATGACCTTAAGCATGTACCCAAATTTAAGTTTCTGTCACTTAAATGCAAACTATTCATTTATGCTCTCAAAGTAAATGTTGAATTTCCAGTCCTGTACACTGAGCAAGTCACAGACATGAAGTGATGGTTGCATATGCTTAGGGATCATTAATAGGTATAAAATAAACAGTAGATCTTGTCATAAAATAAACAGTAGACCCTGGCATTTTGTTAAATATAGAACTACAGAGAGGCTCAGTATTATCACTGTTTACTGTAACAGATAACCTAAATTTCAACATAGCAGAGATGTTCTTTGTCTTAAGATATCAATTAAAATAATTGTTTGTGTACTTATTGGCTGAGTTTGTGAGGCCTTACAGCTTAACTCGATGGCATTTCTGTGTTTGGATGTAACACAATAATATTTGAACACCACATCCAATCAATTCCAATGAGCAGAACCCTATTGATTTGGGGGAAAACTGGAAAACCAGAAGGGGAGAAGTGGGGAACACACAGAGCCCTGGCCATCTGTTTAGCACAGCCACAGCTTCAAGCACCTCTGCAATTGTCTGTAGATCAAAGAACTGGTTAATGACACCAATTAATACTTTCCAGCATAACAATACCCCTATTTCATCTCTACCCATTTTCCTAATGGGAGAGGGGGGATGGGGAATACTGGCAGGGAGGATGGGGGGAATTGGGGCATACACACAGCCCCTGCATGAGGAGAGAATGGGGGACCCTGGTAAGAGATGGAATGGGGGAATAAGGGGAAGAGAGGTATGGGGGCAAAAGGAGGGAAGGAGGCAATAAGAAGTATGGGAGGAAAGGAGAGTACACAGAATCCCTGGCAGGGGGAGATTCAGGAGCCCTAGTGTGGAGGGAAAGGGGGGGCATGGGGGAAGAGGGAAATGGGGTGCACCCAGAGTCCCCTGGCATGGAGGCACAGAGCCCAGGTATGAGGTAGGGGAACAGGGGGAGTGTTGCAGGGAGTCCCTGATATAGAGTGGGGATGGGACGGTGGCACAGAGAGAGATTGTTGGGAGGAATGAAGGAATTCAAAGAGCCCCAGATTGTACACTGAGGTTGGCCTATAAAATCTAAAAGGTTTGCCACTCCCTAGAATTTATTATTTAAATGCACATCCATATTTTATAAAGAAAATTTAGTTAAAAGAACAAACCAGTCACACCAGAAAATACCAGAGTTAAAGTTGTCTGCACAATCTTAAAACTTGGCCCCCTTTTGCATACATTTTACCATCCATCTTTTAATTGCATAATTGCAAATTATTTCTCCTTTGCTCCCAAGCTTCATTAAGTGTGTGGGCTGGAGGATGTTGAATGATTCAGGGTTGTGTAGTGAATGCACTCAGGTGGATTGTGTAGATACACACACACTCAAAGATCCTAGTCCACATACACACAGAAAATGGAATTTCACTCTATTTACATATTTATGTTAAACAGTTCCATTAGTATGCTGGGAGACCTGTGAACAAAATCAGTGTGCGTGAACTAAATACTGTACATTTTCTTATGAGGTGGTCAAACCAAAGAAGATTTTTACCAGACCATCATAATGCATATATGCAACTTAATTCCCTACCAGACCAAACTCCTGAGGATGTTTTTAATGGCAAATCTTTGCAGTTTTCACTCTGTCTATCCTATACAAAATGGCTCAATCAGTTTTGGTCAGAGTAAAAAAAAAAATTCACTCTCAGGCTAAGAACAAATATGGAGGATTTTTTCCCTGAAAGATAAAAGTATGGCAACGTTTTATCAGTATCTAGAAAGGACTCTCTAGAATGGATATACTGACAGCCTTAACTCTAAATGTTACTTTTGGTCCTCTTAAAACATTCTGCAGTATAAAATACCTAATTAGCCTCATAAAATGGTCATGGAAATGTGGTAACCCAGACAAAAATCTACTTGCCTGACCTTTCCCATAACTAGGGTCCCTTCTGGCTTCAAAATTATATATCTATAATCAGAGGTGATGCTAGTCCATTGGGGGCCCTAAGCAGGAATATTTTTGGGGCCCCACCCCACACACAATCAAAAACTGTCCATAAATTACATAACACATTTTTTGGTGATTTTCAAGACCCACCCAGACCTTGTAACACTGAAACAAACACACAAAATTAAGGACCTTTCCTCCTCCTCGCGTTGCATTATGTAATTTATGGACTGCCCCAAAAGAGTAGATCTTTGGGCTACACCTCATTTAATTCTCTTCCTTAGATGTTCTCTATGGCAAGTTGCTGAAGAAGTCCCCAATGTAAGAAACCACTGGGCTTCAGGAACACATCAAATGTAATTCCCATGAGCTTGGCACTGTATTTGACAACTGGGCTGGACAGAATTACAGTCCCAGCCCTTGGAAAAAATGGCAGTCCCAGACAGTCATAGAATGCCTACAGAAGATAATAGCAGGATATGTTGTCATTTAGAGTCGGAAGTAGTGAAGAAGCGTCGTTTCACAGCCGAGGAAAATATGAGATTTCCATAGGCTAATAGGTGTGCAGGCAATATTTTCTTGATATGGTTTGTTTAAATAAAAAAGCTAATACTTTGTCTTTAAAATTTAATTTTTGGCAGCTCTCCTCCCACCAGTGCTTCAAACTTTATTTTTTTACAAAAATACTTCTACAATGAATCTTTCCCCATCCTCTGCAATGTTAGCTATATCACTGATACAGTATGTTTCCTAATACAGGAAACACATGCAACTCAGAAATCAAATACGTTGGTCACTGTTAACCAATTAGTACTAACCAACTGTTAATGAACAATGGTATATGACTTACCACCCATTTCTATTGGTCTTGGATCTGGTCTAAAATGCTGATTTTTTTTTTAATGAAAACTTTGGTTAGTGAAAATTAAACTAATTTTTATTGTAAATTAATGTATTTGTCCAAATTAATAAATTTGGATATTGCTTTATTGTATAAAAATTTTATTTAAATTTTTCACAAATGCTTTGGCAATCACCTTTAAATGTCCTCAAGAAGGGCCTTGATCCTTGACTGAGGCCAGAGCACTACTGTAATGCAAATAATAAACTATGCCTCTAATAGTCTTACTCTACATGTATAGTTGACAGTTGCCCATTAGGATATTCTTTATTCTCTATTTTGCCAATTTGTACAAAACATTGTATTGATATGGTATCTAGGCCCCACTACTGCAAGCACTTTCACACATGCTTAACTTTATGCATGGGACTGATCTCATTGAACTCAATGGGACTGCTCCATGCTGAAGTTAATTGTATGCATAGCTGCTTGGTTGATTGGGGCCTTTTATTATTTTTTCTTTCCATTAGTTGAACCAGTATCTCCTTTCTGTATGTCAGCTTTCATTTGACTTTCAAAATTTTCTAGCTAACTTCTTTTCAAATCTGCATTTTACCCTTCCAGGGAGGCAATGTGGATAGGGCACTGGACTTGAGAGTCAGGAGACCTAGGTTCTGTTTTCAGTTCTGCCACTGACCTACTGTACACTTCAGTTTCCCCTCCGTAAAATTAAGACAGTGGTACCTACCTTCTTTTGTAAAATGCTCTGACATCTGCAGATGAAAAATGTTGTATTAAAAAAGTTGCAGATTTGTGGCATAACAAGGCAAATATAATCACTCTCTTCATTCTTGAAAACAGCTAAACCATTTGTATTTAACTGTTCTTCTTTTTAAAAAATCACTCTCATGCTTAGAACAAACCTGCTAAATGTCAGCCAGGAAGGTAAAAAACAGAAAGTGACCCATTAGAATGGAAACACTTTTGCAGCCTTAAATAGTGTTGCTATATGCACCACTAATAATTAAATAACAATAACCTAGTGTTCCATATGAGCACTACTTACTACTGTATTTAAGACAGTAAAGACCAATATTTATGAAGGTAAGAACCTACTCTAGAGTAAGAAGAATAGACTTGCAAAAAGTTATCCGATTTTAAAAAGCATGCCCATATATGATTTATTAACAATATGCTTCTTTAAACATCTCTAGTACAGCAATGTTACATAGCAAAAGGTTGAAATTTGGTGGGAAGATAATCTCCAGGTTGTAAATGTGCCTTTGGTAATGAGATAGAAACTGGGTGTGAATGTTGAAGTTATATGGCTTTGTAAAATATACTTTGTGCGTACACACTGGATTTGTAATGTGACCTTTTATTGGCCTGCCATCATTCTGTGGATTCAGTGCATGTATAAATAGCTAGGAAAGTTCAGAGACAGTGCTGGGAAGGTGTGTGGGGAAGACTTCTGCCTCCTGCTATACAATAAGTGTGGGTGTAAATGTCTTTTTCCATACAGGGTAGAAAGGTGTGTATGGAATGAGGCAAGGGCTTTTTCCTCTGATGACTGGTCATATTGAGCAATACAGAGCATTCCACTGACATCTAGCAAATAGTTGAATATGGTGAAAGAAATTCTTCATTTTTCTATTTTAAAAATGTATGAATTTCCATATGTGAAAGCTGAATTACAAGAATGTTAAGATAAAAAAGCACTTAGAAGTCAGAAAATGGCGATGTTAAGGTGCATGCAGAAACGTGTACGTAGACAGCGTTGAGGCAGTCCTTGCCCCAAAGAGCTTAAATAAAGACATGATGCAGCAAGTGAATGTAACAAGAAATAGAAGGATGAAGGAAGAGTAATAAGATCTTGTGGTCCACTAGCTTTGCAATGTGCACAACTTTTTGGCTCTGAATCAATGAATGTGTCAAACCCATAGCCTATGCTTTCCCTTAACATTCCTGCTCCCAGAAAGTGTCCATTTGTTTCCTGCCTGTTATTTGCTTGGTTGGTTTTCATCCCTGTATACAGTGGACTATTCCCAATTTCCAGTCTACTTAGTATCATTAGTTCCTTTTTTTTAAATATAAGTCATCCCCACAACTCCTGCAGCTGATGGGCCCCCTCCTCTTTGGGCACTTATCCTAACTGGGACTGGAAGGACACCATGCACCAATGGTTTTCCCACTCTATTGCTGTCCAGAGGGGCTAGGTTGGGTCCCTGCAGCTGTCAGGTGCAACATGGTAGAAATTCTATAGATCGTATATGAAGTGTATGCTCTGATGTCCCTGTGGTCTAGGTTTGGGACAATGCCACCAGGGTCTTAAGCATTCAGTTATTCCCCTTTCCAATATCTCCTGCTTCCAAAAGTCAGTCTCACCACCCTACAAACAGCACAGAGTGTCTGGAACTGATGATTCATTGGGGCACCTGGGCTTTTCCCCTTCCTCTAGTGCTACTGTTGTTGGTGTGGGCGAGGTGTGCTGCTGGGGTCATGTGCCCCCGAAGTCCTAGCTCCATAAAGGGACAAACAGGGATCAACTTGCCCCTGGTGGCAGTGGGTGCTGCTGCTGCATCCAGGAGCCACCTTAAAATGGCCATTCCTGCTGGAAATTCTGTGGAGAGCTTCAGCCAATGTGGTGCTCCTGAGAGGAAGGGAAGGAACTGCTGGGGCATTGTACCCAAAAAGCTCCACAAGGGGGTGCAAAGGGAGGAGCAGAAGTTGGTCTGGCTAGCACCTTGGTGCACTGCTGATAGTGGCTCTTTCTTTCTCCTTCCTGAAGGATTCATCATCTTCCACTGGAAAATTTTAATTAGATTAGATCATCTGCTCTGCCTTTTTCCTAATTGTGGGTTCATTTGTGTTGCATCTTATTGTGGATATTTTAATTAATTTTCAAGTTCCTTGTAACTTTTATTTTACAAAGACAAAATCTTCAATAAGCTGTGCCCTTTTCCTGCTTTCTTTCCTAAGTCACGAGCTTTATTTTAAACTGCCATAAAATAAGTTGTTAAAAATAAATCTGTTTGATTTTTAAAACACTTTAACAGCAAATATCAATGGTCATACATCCTGCTGAAATAATGCAGCTAGTTTTTTAATATATGTTTTGTTTTTGTTTTTTGCGTTTTGAACATACTTCAGCCTTCCAATTTTGCCAACCTACTTCCGGCTTTTTAAAGAGCAAAATTCCATTATCAAAAAACTTGTTAAAAGGCATGAGCAGACATTCCACCTCTGTTCTGATTATGGTGCTTAGAACTTTCCACCTGTTGTCTGCACATTAAGCTAACTCCCACCTAAGTGTCTGCCTTTTATTGCTGTTTGACTAGAGGTGGGATTTTTATAGAGCAGATGCTATGACAAAAGCAGATGTTTAAAAATACATTGACGGCCATGGAATTGGTATAGTTTCAAAATACTTTTGTAATCATTCACCTCAGGACAAAAGTGTAAAGTCTGCTGCTCACATGATTGGAGTATTATTACTGGTTTTGAACTTTATGTAGGATAAATGTATCATAATTAAGGATTATAAGAGTTTAAAATGATGGAGAATGTGAATTAATAGTTATAATCTTTGATTTCTATCAGAATAGTTAATGTCTACTGCTTTGTAGTATTCCACATTTGTAACGAATAGAAGTTGCTGTTAGTTTGTTTTTTTAATTCTGCCTCCTTAATATTTCTAAATTTTGCTTACAGTGTTTGCCAGTTCTGAGCCTGTGCCAGGATTCCACGGGGACACCCTGCAGTTAGCTTTCATTGACCTCAGACAAGTAAGACATTAGTTGTTTTTCTATCTTATTAATTTTCCCCTTTTGATTAGTGCCAAAGTTGTTACAATTCAATTATCTCTCATGTTTTTAGACTTCAGTGCAACCACTGTTGAAAAACAGCAATTATTTTAAGTGGTATTAGTGGGACTCTTCCCTATGAGTTAGTATTAAACTGTTTCCCAAGCATGGTTAGGGGGCACTGTGCTACCAGAGGTGCCATCTTGTGGATAAAATGTTAAATTGAGGTCCTCACAACTTGTTAAGATCCCATGTCACTTTTTATGCAAGAGTATACATGTCGGTGTGCTGGCCTGATTCCATTTCAGGCAATTACCTTCTGTCTACTGAATTACATCCTGCATTTTCAATTTGACATAGTATTGTTCCCTACTGCCTGTCCTAAATTGTTATGTAGAATTGTTTTACCCTGATAAACTGCTGCCACATTCCTAGTGATGACTGATTTCTAATGCTATGTCCATTTTACTTTTAAATGTCTTCAGTGATGAGCTCCAAACTCCTCCCTTGGGAAGACTGTTCCACAGATTTCACCATAAGGAAAATTTTCCAGACTGAATCTTACTTATCTTTGTTTCATCCCATTACTTCTATTTCCTGTTCTCGTTAGATTCTTATGCTACGTCCATCATTAACAATTCATCTTCCTCAGTTTTTTTTTACTTGACATTACCTTTTTTTTTAAAAAGGATTTATCATATTTTTTGTTTTGTTTTATTTCACAAATATAGTAAAAGTGTTACCTGAACTGTGAAATGAATAGTTAACCAAATAAAGATGGGATTGACTTAAGCGCTGCAAGGCCTTTGACAACATTATTCAGCAATGTTGCCACTTGACAAAAGTCATCTAGAAAAAAGGGGTAATCTAAGAAGGGTTCCATGCCAGATTATCTGTTTATTCACAATGTTTTCACTTCTGCATAGCTTTCTCATGGCAATCCAAAACTTCTCAAAAAATGAAAATCCTGTTGTAAAATTATTTTGCAGATAGTCTTCCCCTCTCTCATGCTAATGAGCAAAAAACTGGGGGTGGGCGGGAGCAGCTTTTTCAGTGATAAAATTAAAAGGTAGGGTCAGATTCTAAGATCACTTACACAGGTTTAATGATACCTTTATAATCAGTGAAGTTACAATGGTGTAAATCTGGAATAAGTGAGCAGAGGCTCCAGGCCCATAGCCTGTGTTAAAGCTATACAATGGAAATGTGATGTCTGTGGATAAGAGAAGTGAAAGAAGAGTTTCAGAAACTGCAATTCGATGTGTGGAAGTATAGTTCTCCTTTTGGTATTCTACATCAGAGGTCCTGGGTTGACAAGTAGACGTTATCCTTTGGATTTTTATATCCTCCCTTATTACTAGCGTTATAGGTGATTAAATGCCTTCCACTTTGTACTACAGTAAATAGTTTAGTTGAAGGGAAGAGAGGTTTAAAGATTGATTTCATTGTGGCACATCTTCTTTGCAACTTTCATTATCCTAAATGCTATAAATCCTTGAAGAGCCTACATTTCTTTCAGGGAAAAAGTAATTTCCAGCAGTGCAGGAGATGGGGCGAGTATGTGTGCATTTACTATAGGAAATAAATAATATTTTTGTATGTTTAAGTACCAGTTGTTGAATATACGAGATAAATATTTACGGTACTGCTTATACATGATTATTTAAATTGTGCTTGGATTAGCAACGTGTGCCTAGAATTCTTTTTATGCTGTATAATACTTCACAGAGTGTCTTTTTCACATACTGGGAATCTACTACATTTCAGATATTTTATAAACTGCAAAAATTTAGGCAATTAGCTTGTTACTTGAGCGTCTAGTTATAGAATAGTTATAGAGTATTTTGTTTATTTTTTCTTTTATATTTCTTGTGTGTCTCATGAGAGACTCATAGGGATGCAAGTACTCATAAAGAGCGACAGTTACCTTTTAGTAAGGATTTAACACTGTTTTCCCTCTCTTCCTTTTTTGTCATCCATTTCTCTCTTAATAGGGTAGATGACAGTTCTTTTCAAGAAAACTTAGAAAGGCAACATAGCCTTTTTCAGAAACTTCTTATGAAAGGTCATGCTTCTGTTTTTTAGTTTGAATTTGATACTTCTTCATGAATTGTGGGATATGAAAGATAAGGAAGTAGGTCCACTGGTCAGGTTTTACCTGCCCACCCTGACTGTGCCCTGAGGTCAAACTCCTGATATTTGCTGTTCAGTACAGAGGAGTTGATGACAGGTAGGGGCTGATACAAGGGGGAAAGCTTGAACCATATCAAAGCTAAAAGGCAGGAGAATTGGGACTCAGTGAGAGACTGTAGCTAAAAGATGGATCAGCAGGATTGCCCTTTTTATAAAAAGTAGCTGACCTGTGATGGAAAAGACTTTATCATCCTGCCAATCACATGCTTGCTAATGGAAGCCAGTTATTTCAACAACAGTTTACTCCCTCTGTGTCGTATCAGGACAATGTATAAGATTAACAAGGATAGGGCAATGTAGTATTGGAGCACTCTGCCACAAGAAATAAATCTAATTTATAAGGAACCAGCTTTGGAAGAACCAGGAGGATAACTAAGCTTTCATAGTTACTATGGGGTGCAAGGAGCAGACTGGGCAAGTAGCTGTTTCTAAAGAGCACACTGAAAGTGCTTTCCTCTTAGCAGCTCCTGATCCGCTATCTCTCCCTGCCAGTAATAGCTCTGAACAGTCAGGTCCCAGTCCTCACATTGCAAGCCCAGTTCCCCCACATCCTCTCCACAGCTCTAGGAGAAAAGCTGTCAAGAAGAGCTGCACCTAGCAGCAGCAGCTTTCTGCAATCAGGTCCCATTCCTCTTCCTGATTGAGGTGCTCTCATTGTCTTACCATGACCTCAGACACCCCCACCAAAAAATAACAACTTTGTTCCTTAAGGACCATGTTTTTTTCCAATAGCATACTTACAGAAACTCGATTCTGCTTAGATTCTCGTACCATTTCTATCACAATGGTATCTGAGCAACTTCCAGCAGTGCATTAAGTGACTAGCATGTGTTGAACATGGTTCTGTCATTTTCCCTTTCTGCCTTCCTCTCTCAAGGGAAAAAGTTTTGTGCGTGGATTTTCTTCCAATTTTTGTTTTATTTTTACTTTTTTATGCTGTGCCTTGTGTATTTATTAGTGAAGGTATGGCAAAAAAACATGCCCTGAACTTGGAATGGTAAGTAATGAGGTTTGTAGTGGTTCTTAGGGGTTACCTACACTTGGATTTTTAATTTTTTTATTTAATACCATTGCAAAATATTTGTATACTCATTCTTTTAAGAAAAGAAGGCAGAGGACGTGATGTAAAAAAAAAAGTGGGTAGTGGGAATGGAGCAGGAAGGAAATGTTGACTATGGGTTGCATACTCTTCTTCTTGCTAAAAGAAATTATGAAAATATCTACGTTGATTGGTGTTATTTATATAGCTATTAATGTGTGCTTAGCATTTTACAAAACCAAAAAGAGAGAGTCTCTGCCCAAAGGAGCTTATGTACTAAGACTGGACATTACGCTACAATGATAACAGCTAAGGGAAGGACAGGGGTAAGTGAAAGTAAGTGTTATGTGAAGATCATGGAATTGTTTATCTTTGTAGGCAACTTGTTGGCTAAAGACAAGGAATCGCCCCTACATTGAGTGGGGGCGCAAATCAAACAAGGAGATCAGTAAAAGTCAGCAAGAGCCAATGGGATGATCAACATGGAGGCTGAAGTCCCAAGGGTGGAGGACTGGAAGGAGAGGAGAAAAAAGGAAACCAACATTGCTGAATGAGGATTTAGGAGACTTATATAGAACAGCAGCACTGATGCCAAACGCAGATGAGCTGGATGATATGTAATTTGAAGAAAGAAAGGGAGTGGCAGAAATGAAGGGAAACAGGTGGAAAGGGCAAGAATAGGAAATAATTATTATTAAACCTTTCTCCTTTGCCTGTTAGGTGGGACTTTTCAGGCTCAACCTGCAGCATGTCTGGTTATTCAGAGAAACCTATCACTCCTGTGAAGCCCTACCGCAGGCTGTTACGTAAAACGGATTTGTGTTTGTCTGGCTTTCAGGGAAAGGGGCTCAGAATCTCTGCCCTTCCTTCTCTCCATAGGCTGGTTTCACTGAAGTATAAGGAGCACTTCAGGCAGTCCCTGCCCAGAACAGAGGCACATGAGGGCTCCATTCCCCACACAGCCACACCACCTTTTGATTTTAGGGAAGCAGGTGAAAAATCTCTTCTCACATTCAAAAAGACTCTGGCTTGACTACATGGGACATTACTTCGCAGTAAGCCCGGGTATGAATCTACAGCTCACTAGCTTAGCTAGCCACACAGAAATGTCCTGTGTGGACGCTGCTACCAAATACTAAAAGTTCCATAGTATGCTTTTACATCCTGATCTTTGAAACAATAGTACATCAAGCTGCATTCTGGGACACTGTGCTGTAGCAGTGTCCACACAGGATGTTACTTCATGGCAGGCTGGGGCACTGTAGACTCTCATCCTGGTTTGCCATGCAGTAATGTCCCATATAGACAAGCCCTGAGTGGTACTAGGTCTCTCCCGAAGTACTGAGATGGGTACTAGCCATCCTGAGGGAGAAGGCAGGCATCCTTTCAGGTTCCTAGATCCATCTAGTGGACTATTCCCACAATTGAGGTACCAGTGCCCCTTCTTAGCTGAAAACAACCTCCTGAATCAAGGATGGCATCTTGGTCCCAGACCTGGACGGTCTGGCTATGGTTAATAGCTTGGACATCGGAAGAGAAGTTTAGCTCAGCAGGGTTTTTTCATTAATCTCACTGATACTTTTTGGTATCCAGACAGAATTCAACCAGGAGATTTTGTTCGTTGGTCTGATCAAATTATATATTTGGTGTGAAACAGAAAGCTTTCTGGGGCAGGAACTGTCTCTTTATTTGTACAATGCCCAGCACAAAGGAGTCCTGGCCTCTAGATGCTACCATAACTCAAATAATTACCACAAAGTTCTGGTAATTTCACCGAAACTAGATGTGGGCTCACCTGTGCATTCTCAATTGAAGACTGCAAAGTAGTGTCTGCGGGCCTGGGCCTGTTCAGAGCAGTGCCCCGGACTCTGACCGAGGGCATATAAGGCAGGTATAAGCCTGCCTCCCCTCAGTTCCTTTTCAACGACCAGCTTGAGATGCAGAGTTCTACTGTCTGCTGTATTCAGTTTCACAAACTGCTCCAAGATTGAGATAATTCCAGTACCATCAATATACTTTCCCTAAGCCTCTGGAGCCCTTCAGGAGAAAGGCCAGACCACAGAAACAGAGGTCTCCACCCAATCAGTGGAGACCTCTGCTAAATGCTTTAGCATTGGCCTGCTAAAGCCAGGAGTGTGAGTTCAGTCTGGGATCTGGGGCAAAAATCTGTCTGGGGATTGGTCCTGCTTTGAGCAGGGGGTTGGACTAGATGACCTCCTGAAATCCCTTCCAACCCTGATATTCTATGATTCTATGACACCTTGGTCAAGGGCATCAAGCAGTCCTCTCCACCAGATCACATATTGTGTCACTACCCCCCATTTGGAAACCGACTATTACACTACCTACCTACTGGGGAGTACCTTATTTCAGATAAGTGGATATTGGAGGTCTTCAAAGTGGGCTACTCTATCCACTTCCATTCTGTTTCTCCTTCCAACCCACCCCTCCATCCCCATTCCTTTTTAGGGACCCTTCTCATGAGTAACGCCTAAAACAAGAAGAAGAACAGGAGTACTTGTGGCACCTTAGAGACTAACAAATTTATTAGAGCATAAGCTTTCGTGGACTACAGCCCACTTCTTCCGAAGAAGTAGTCCACGAAAGCTTATGCTCTAATAAATTTGTTAGTCTCTAAGGTGCCACAAGTACTCCTGTTCTTCTTTTTGTGGATACAGACTAACACGGCTGTTACTCTGAAACTTGTCATAAAACAAGAAGTTAATTCTGTCCTCATTCTGGGAGCAATAGAACTGGTCACACCAGAGTTCACTGGAAGAGGATTCTATTCCAAATATTAATTTGTTCCCAAGAAGGACAGAGGCTGGAGACCAATGCTCGACCTCAGGAAATTGAATGGCTATGTTCTAGCACAATACTTCAGAATGGTGACATTAGATACCATAATTCCATCCTTAGATCCAGGAGATTGGTTCGTTGCCCTCGACCTACAAGACGCCCAATTTCATGTAGCCATCCCCCACTCCCACAGATGTTTCCTAAGATTCATGATAAGGGCAGATCACTATCGAGTTCTCCACTTCAGACTCTCCACATCTCCGGGGCACTCACAAGATTCTCCCACTGTTCCCATGTATGGACATCTGGCTTCTCAGTGGCTGGTCTCCCCAAGAGGTCCAGTCAGCAACATCCAGAGCATTAGCAACTATTCCAATGTCTGGGCCTCTCCATCAACTACAAAAAAATCCATACTAACTCCAGTGCAGACAATAGACTTTATAGGAGCTACTCTAGACTTCACAACAGCAAGAGTCTGCCTACCCAAGGAGAGATTCTCCACTCTATCCAACCTAATGTCAGCATTACAGTGCAGCCCATAAACCTCAGTGAGGACATGTCTACAGGTCTTGGGACACATGTCAGCCTCCACGTTTATGACTCCCCACACAAAGATGCACCTCAGATGCCTCCAGACATGAATAAGAACAGTGTATACCCCAAACAGACACAGCCTCTCCAAACACATCAGTGCTTAAAAATGTGTTGGACTGTCTTATGTGGTGGAAGGACCCATGGAAGGTCTGTATTGGAACCCCATGTTTGCATCCAGCACTTTTGAAGACCCGTCAAATAGATGCATCTCTGTTAGGATGGGGAGCTCACCTAAAGGGGGAGACAGCACAGGAAAAATGATTGGCACAGGAATCAGCACTCCATAGCATTAGCCTGGAGCTGAGAACAGTACAATGTGCTTACCAACACTTCCTTCACACCACACAAGTTCACTCAGTCAGAGTAATACTGGACAACAAGACAGCAGTGTATCACATCAACCACCAGGGTGGAGCAAGATCCCAGTCCTTACGTGAAGAGTTGCTTAGGCTGTAGAACTGGTGCATCTCCCATCAGATAGAAATATCAGCAATATATCTGCCAGGCCTCCAGAATACAATTGCAGACTCCCTGACACTTCTGGCAAGATCATGAATGGGAGTTCAAAGACTCTGTCTTACACAGCATCTGCCAGACCTGGGTATACTGCAATATACCTCTTTGCCACTTCAAACAAAGTGAAATGCTCCACTCCAAGGGAGGTTACAACCAAAACTCTCTGGGGGATGCCCTGATAACATCAGGGCCCTGTACCCTTCTTTTTGCTTACCCACCTATACTGTTAATCCTCAAGCTGCACTGAGAAGGAGTGAGAGCTAGCTTCATAGCACCTGCTAGGCTGAGGCAGGAGTGGTACTCAAACCTCATCCCCTCTCGGAGGTAACACCCCTCAGACTTCCTATCACAAATGGCCTATTGAGGCAGAACTCAGAGTCCCTCATCCATCCCAACACCCCGTTCTCTGAGTCTCAGAGACTGGTTTTTCAGTCTGTCTCAAGCATGGAATTGACCTTTTGGCTAGAGTTTAGTCAGTTTATCAGTAAAAGCCCAATACTTGCAAGACTTACCTCCAAAAGTGGAAGCACTTCCAATCCTAGTGCTCCCTCCCATCTTTTCAAGCCTTGGGAGTTCCGCTTTCCAAGATCATCGAGTACCTATTGGGATTAAAAACAGAGACAGTCTCAGTGAGCGCTATAGGAGTACATCTTGACACCATTACAGCCTTCCACTCACCCATCCAGGGCTTCTCAGTCTTTTGCCCACTGTACAGCAACCAGATTTATTAAGGGCCTATACAACTTGTTTACTCCTGTTCAACAACCAGCCCCTGCAGTGGGACATCAACCTGGCTTTAAACACCGTCCTTTTAAAGCGGTGGTGACCTGCTCCCTCCTCCACCTCTCCCTCAAAATTTCATTCCTAATTGCCATCACCTCAGCAAAGCAAAAGAGGGAGCTATGATTGTTCATGGCAGACCCACCATACACCACCTTCTACAAAGATAAAGTCATACTATGGCCCCATCCTCACTTCCTCCTATAGGTCTCCTCAGAACATAATATTAACCAGGAAATTCATCTACCAATTTACTACCCAAAACCTCATGCCTGCAGAGAAGAATCAAGCCTGCATTCACTGGATGTCAGAAGGGTTCTTGTCTTCTATTTGGACAGGACTAAATCATTCTGGGCCTCTCCCAGGCTATTTGTATCAATTGCAAATAAGATGAAGAGCCAACCAATTTCCACACTAAGCCTGTTCAACTGGGTTTTGGGTTGCATCTCGACCTGTTATGAAAATGCTGGGTTACAGCCTCCTCAGATTAACAACACGTTCCGCTAGAGATCAGTCCACATCTGTAGCTGTACCGAAGGATGTTCCTTTACCAAAAATCTGCAGGATTGCTACTTGGTCTTCTGTCCATATCTTCCCAAACATTCCAGCATCTTTCCTGCTTCTGGAGATGACACTGCTTTTGGTGATACAGTTCTTAAAACTGTCCTGAATTTACTTCCTCAGCACCTACCTCTTCATTGAGTTACTGCTTCAGAGTCTCCTACAGTAGAGCACCCATAGGGGTATATTCATGAAGAAGACGTAGAGGTTACTTCCCTTACAATAACTTGAGTTCTTTGAGATGTTTTGTCCCTGTGATGCTCCACCTCCCCTGCTCATTCCCATCTGCTGTGAAGTTTGGCTTCGCGGTCGAGAAGGGAATGATTGATGGTGGCTCTCGCACTTCCCTACATGCCCTTATTCAGAGCATGAGGTGCTGCTCTGCACAGGCACAGGTCTGCAGACTCTACTTTGCAGTCTCTGATTAAGAGCGCACAGGTGCACGCTCATGCAATGGTGCAAGGACAAAACATCTCAAAGAACTCAAGTTACTGTAAGGTAAATAACTTCCCCTTTCTTTCCCCTAAAGTTATAATATGTCTAACTTTGATTTAATCAATAGTATCTTTGAATTTTTAATTTGATGAATAGTAGAATAAATCCAGCAACCTGTATGAATTCACATCCTGTATTACTTCCAATTCTTTCAGATTCCATCCTTCTCTAAATTATCTGTCAATCACAGGTAGCATTTAGAACATACAACAAGAATAGGAATCAACAGATTGTTTTTCTTCACTGCAGCAATTTTCCTTGTGGAGATTGTTAATTTGGCAGTCACCAGACGTTTCTCATAGGACTGAATGCAAAGCCCACTGAAATGAAAGAAAGTCTTTTGCAACAGAAAGTCACAACAGAAAGTATTGTAATGATTTTGTGTTTGAAAGCAAAATAATCCATTTGAGGAGATGGCGGAAGCTTTTAGCAGGCATGCAGTATCATTACATGTGGGATTACAGGCTTCCAAAACATAGAGAACACAATATGGCAAGGCTGTAAAAATTCTGATGCCCAGCAACATAAAAGAAGTGATGTGTAATTAATGCCTTCTAGACAAACTGCTGCCCTTCACTTGGACTTTTACCTCTTTGGGACAAAGTCTGTGTCTTCATAAATGTTTGTACAGTGTCTAACATAGTCGGATCTTGATTGTGGCCTCTTGGTGCTACCATAAAACAAACAATAAATAATAATCCTGGGTTCCTTGATTGACTACCATCAATGACCTAAAACGAAAACTGACTTCCTTCCACAGTTTCCTTGTACTGGTCCTTTTCATTGGGTCACTTGTGCTTTTACACTAGGTTCCAGTCCAGGGAGTACAGGAACTCTTTTTGAAGATGAGGGTGTGTAGACCCTGAAATAAAATCCCTGAACTCTTGGAACTGGCCTAGCCCAGGGCATGGGCAAAGAAAGAGGTCAGCACCATCTTGAAGACCCCACAGTCAAATTGGGACTCAAAGAAAGAGACAGGGAAATCGGAAGAGGGGTGAGGGGGAGGGTGATGGTGGGGAACCAGAAAAGGGAATATGGGGAGAAAAACAAGGGAAATAAAGAGAATAAATGTTATGAAGCTGAATGTGGTAGATGGTAGAAGAGACAGATAACATCTTAAATATAAGGGAGGAAAGAGAAAAAGACTTACTTAGAAAAATGTCCCTAAACCTTTATTACTGTTATCTTTATCCTTTTTCTTTTCTCTGTACTTATCACTTTTTAAATGGTATGTACTGAGATACAATAAGAATATTCTTAAAAAAGAAAAGAGGAAGATGAAAAGAGACTGGAGTCTGTGAAATAATTGTTGCCCAGGAGATTGGGGCGAGTTTTCAGGCCAGCTGTGGCCCATTGAGAAGGACAAAGTCTTCGGGCTGTCTTCACTCTTAGGATATGTAAAACACCTGCAGCTGGTCCGTGTCAGTTGACTCAAGCTTGCAGGATTCAGGCTGTTGGGCTATAAGATAGCAGTGTAGACTTCAGGCTGAGGCTGGAACCCTCTGGGATACTGGAGGGTCTGGTTGGCTCCAACTCAAGCCCAAATGTCTACACTGCAACTTTATAGCCCCACAGCCTGAGCCCAGCGAGCCCAAGTCAGCTGATACTAGCCAGCCATGGATGTTTTATTGCAATGTAGATATACCCATAGTTTCAGTTTAAGTATTATGTGCTCAATACTGCACTTGGGAAGAAGTGCACATGTCTAGACCTTTATTGTATGCACTTCCCCCAAAATGCAGCATGGTTCATTCTGCAGTTTGTTGGCACATCCAAAGAAACAAGAATGAGACATTAATTTTCAACTTTCAGTCCTAGATCTGAGGTGCCAATCAGTCAGTGCACCTGAGATTTGTAGGTATGGGTCAGGTCAGCACTTTGCCCTTGAGAGAGGAGCATGCAATAGACATACAACACAATTTAATTTTTTAATGGACTTGTGTGCTTTACAGAAAATATCGAACCACCTTATTTTTGTTAGTCATGTCAGAGATGCAAGCTGTGGTTAGATAAATCACCCCAAAAGAAATTTTCCTAGCCTCAGTAATGCCAAAAAAGTTGTCATTTTTATTAGAAATAAAAAGGTACTTTTTTAAGAACACTGCCAAGCTGGAGTTTAAAGAGAGGGCTCCTTAATTCCTCATTAGCAGCCCACTGATGCATTGTTGCTGTTTTGTTTTACGCACCAACAGGATAGAAGAATAGACATGGACCCCACAAATGCAGTTCAGACCCATACCCATATAATACACTAGGGAATGGTATACACTCACAGTGATGCCTAAATCTTACACACATTGAACTTGAGGAAAGTGTAGAACTCTTCACAACGAGGGAGAATCATGCTGAATATTTAGTCCACAGATACATAATTATGTAACTTGAAAGAAAAATTTGTCAATAGTAGATTGAAAAGGCACAACCATAGTATATATATATTAAAAAAAACAAGCTGAAAACTCAAAGGACAATGTAAAACATTCCCAACAAGCTTAATTAAGTAAAACCAGTAATAGACTTAAACTACTTTGAGTTCAAATTACTTTAATAAAGGTGTTAATTACTAGGGGATTAACACTGCTTACATGTGATAATAGACATAGTCGGTCAATAATGGATGACAATATGCATTTAAGAAGCACAAGAATCTAGCACAGATTACTTGCTCAGAATCACAGGTTTCAGAGTAACAGCCGTGTTAGTCTGTATCCGCAAAAAGAAGAACAGGAGTACTTGTGGCACCTTAGAGACTAACAAATTTATTAGAGCATAAGCTTTCGTGGACTACAGCCCACTTCTTCGGATGCATATAGAATGGAACATATATTGAGGAGATATATATACACACATACAGAGAGCATAAACAGGTGGGTGTTGTCTTAGAGTTGGTAAGACAACTCCCACCTGTTTATGCTCTCTGTATGTGTGTATATATATCTCCTCAATATATGTTCCATTCTATATGCATCCGAAGAAGTGGGCTGTAGTCCACGAAAGCTTATGCTCTAATAAATTTGTTAGTCTCTAAGGTGCCACAAGTACTCCTGTTCTTCTTTTTGCTCAGAATGGATAATATTGCAAAGTAGCAGGAAAACAGAGGAAGGAGGACAGAGGCAAAAGTCCCATTTTTAATACCTTATTGCTCAGGTTATGAGAACCAGGCTAATTCTTGCAAAGTTACATATTGCATGTCCTTTCGCATCACCCAGTGTACCTAAACAAATAACAAGAATTGAGACAAAATATTGTTTTATCGAGATATGTCATCTTAAGTGATGGGAAGAAGACTTTTCCAAAGAAAAGAGCTAAGATTTTGCTGTGGGCCCCAAAGCTTGCTGAAATGTTTGTTAGTACAGTTTAATATATGGACTATAGAGGTAAACTTAAAATGGCAGGTGGGGAGGGGATTGAGAAATCCCTGAAGATAGTCCACCAACAGCTACATTATCATACCTGAACAAGTGGTTTTGGCTTCACTTACAGTTTGGCTATAATCAATTCCTAAACCAGTGATTTTGGCTATACTTGCATTTCTGGTCCAGTGGTTCCCAGGTCTAGTATAGTTTTGCCTAAGGGATGCAACTTCATCAGCCAGAGAGTAAGTGGTGCAAGCATACCGTGGATTACTGTAATGTGTTTCTCATGAGGCAGCCCGTGAAGAAACTTCAGCTAGAACAGAATGTTAATGAGTTTATCACACTGTGCTTCACAGATTTCACTGACTTCTGCATAGTTTCTGGGTGCAATTCAAGGTATCGATTTCTGACCTATAATAAAGTCCTTTAAGTTTTTGGTTATGGTGTGTGTTCCCTCATGGTCTAACTCAGATGTAGAGCTCAGCTGGACACTTCATCTAATGGTTGACATGGTTTTATTGGCTTTAGTTTACCTACAAAGGGGTCTCAGTGGAAAGCCTCCAATTTTGGAACTTGCTCTTGGATTGACAGAGCCCATGCTTGTTGACCTTTAGGACATATTTACCCCGGTTTTCTCCAAAGGTTGGGTTGAGCTGTTAGGATTTCAATTGTCTAGTTGGTGGAGTCTTTAGTTAGTATTATTGACATTTGGTCAATTATTGCATGTTTTTAAATTTGTATGGATGTGCTTAGAGCAGGGGTCGGCAACCTTTCAGAAGGGGTGTGCCGAGTCTTCATTTATTCACTCTAATTTAAAGTTTCGCATGCCAGTAATACATTTTAACATTTTTAGAAGGTCTCTTTCTATAAGTCTATAATATATAACTAAACTATTGTGTATGTAAAGTAAATAAGGTTTTTAAAATATTTAAGACCCTTCATTTAAAATTAAATTAAAATGCAGAGCCCCCCCGGACCGGTGGCCAGGACCTGGGCAGTGTAAATGCCACTGAAAATCAGCTTGCGTGCCGCCTTTGGCACGCGTACCATAGGTTGCCTATCCCTGGCTTAGAGGTACTACTGTACCATAGATGTGCTGTATACATTGAAAAATAAATACCAGGTGGTGTAAACAATATTGCTCTGGAGCAGAGCTTCAGGGAACAGATTAAAGACATAGAGTGAAGAGGCAGAATGTGGTCTCAGTGATGTATTGTACTAATTTTGGTGCCAGATGTTGGCGGCTTTGATGGTCATCTAACATAGGAATCCATAACATTGGACCATGTTACGTACCTCAGTGTGAGTCTTTACATTATTTCTTGTATTTAGATTTACAGTTTTCTGAGTGCTCAAGTGAAACAAAGGCACTTACTTTGTAAAGCCAAACAAAATAAGTAAAAAAGACTCACCACCAAAACAAACTACTTCCCTTCACCTACTGCGGAGTCCCAATTAACCTCTGCAGAAACAGATAAACTCTGCAGCATATCCAGAAGGTCAATGAACTCTCTGGGGGTGGGAGGGCAAGACATTCCAGAGTGAAGAGCCTCCTCAAAGAAAATGCCTTGAAGAATCTGCATCCAGTGCTAAGACAATATCATCATGAACCACCATAGCTAGCACAATTGCAGTGTTCTTCCTAGATACAGCTCCATTTTATAGCTTGGTCTGGTTTATGTGACGTATAGTTTGGTCTGAATCTGAAAAATCTTATTGCATAATAATTGGAAAACTCCCCACAGAAAGAGATACTCTGCTCAGTCACCAGATATGAACTATCCATATTAACCAGACTGTTCACCTCCTGGAACAGTTCTGCTGATTGGGACTTCGCAAATGGAAGTGAAGAAATCCTTTTTTGCCTCCTGCACAGTCATAATTTAGATTTTTAAAGCTTCTTATGTCACAGTTGGTCACATCAGAACTGGACTTCCACAAACAATGCTTAAACTATCTTCCCTTTTATGTCATTTTACATAGCCACATTCTCAGATCATAGCTGTGTCTTCAAAACACCAAATTTTCAATCCCTAGAAATAACCTGACTAGCGTTTCAAACTTTACACTATCATTATTGCACTCTTGGGCAGAACACTTCAGTGTTTAGTTCTGTAGTATAGTAGATTCACTTTGTAGATTTGATGTGCATGTATACAAAGACAGATTGGATTAGCTTGTTCAAAATGGTATTTTTCCAGACAGTTTGACTTTTTGTTGGTTAAGAGTCTGTGTATCCAGGTTTTGTTTAGAATAAATTAAGGTTGTAAATACCTAGAGAGACCTACATTGATAATGCTGAAGTTAAGGCAAAATATAAGACAACAGTTCTTTGTTTGAGGGGAGAGCCACATAGAACGCATTCACTGGATATGCTAGCAGTTCCCAGTGGCTAGTAGTAGGATATCCAAATGGCATGCTGACAGTGTCTCTCCCCTTTGAAAATAATGGATTATACAGTGAACATGACTTGTGTTTAGAAACGGCATATTCCAGTTACACCAAAGTTTAGACAGCATTTAGAGGAAAGCAAAGTGGATCTGATTAAAATTATGGATTTTATTATTCCTAGATATCAGCAGCTGTAAACACACATTATCTAAAAGATTGAGGCAAATAATACAATTTTAGTACAGATACAACAAATGTTATTAAAAGAAACTTATATGCCATATGTATAATATGACACTTTTCAATCTTCATTTTTCAAAACAAGTGAAGTATTTACGATTAAGCCAGTTTTAAACCTCATGTAGTTAAAAAAGCTACTTATAGAAAAATATAGCTTCTTATAGAAAAATATAACTATATAAACCCAATGTGGGTAAAAATTCACTCTCCAGATCAGATATTACATGCTATATTTCACCCCAAATAGAGCTTATAAACCCCTGTAAAAAAAAAGTCAACATAAAAGTTATAGCTTTAAATTCAGCTAAAATATTGTAAATGTTTCCTCATAATTATAGCATGTAAGTTAGATTTTGAAAACATTGTGCAGAACAGAGGTATAAGTTCTGTTTTGGGGGACTGTGCACATAATTCCCTACATGATCTTTAACAGCGCACGCCGTTGCGTCATAAGCTCAAAAATTGATGAATGACCCTGAAACGTGCATAATACACAATTTTTCATCCACCCAAATTTTATCATTGACATAGTTTTAGGCTTTGTTTGAAGGGACTTGTTGTACAAGCTAACCGACTACGCAAGAACAATTTGGCCAGAACCCCTGCCCTCCGGAGACTGACTGTCTGCCAGACTGCTGCTTTTGAAACTCTTGTCTGTTTCTAAACTCAAAAGACAGTTTTCTTTTGTTTTTTTTTTGTTTTGCCACTAGACCATTATTCTTTAATGATGAGGAAGAAGGCACTTTATAATAAAGATTATTTGCACTGTAATTACACAAATCTTTGTATTGTATTGCTATATTATATATTGTACTGGCCCGCCTACTTATATTTCCTTCAATTACTACTTCACAGCAACTTTATTCAGAAGACCTTGGCTTCTTAAAGTATTAATGGGATTTGCAAAAGTTGTAGGAGCTGAATGTTTTTCTGGTTATGCTAACAGAGCAGCAAGCTTGTTCACATAACTCCAACAGCGTGCATTTTTTTTCTGCAGACAGTCCTAAATTCATTTGAAGTGCCAAAGAATTAGAGGTGTATTTGGGTTTACTCATGAATGTAACAAGACCAGGCATCTCACAGAATATACCTTAAGGTCTAGATTTTAGGAAAGTATTCTGCCCTTTGGGAGAATTTAGGTTATAAAGGATTAGTTTGAACTTTTGGCTTTTTTCTAAGCAAAACAACAGTTCCCTCTGGTTCAGATGTCATAACCTCTGAGTTTACATATTATACACTTACAAATGTGTGAGAGATTATACCCTAACATTCAAGATAGTGACAGCTACTATCTTCACTTACGGACATAAATTTGAAACAGATGTAAGTATTTAAATGTAAAAGTAAGGTTTCATTTTTTGGTAAATGTTTAAGTGTTCTCTTATAAGTATAATTTCTAAATGTAATATTTAAGTTTGTTGAAAACCATCAAACTTAAGTGCAGTGCTCTAAAAACTGGAGACTCAAGACATTGCCTTGCTAACACACAAACTGCCCTGCTTTTGAAAACCTAGAGGTCAGTTTTCAAAGCATGCCCAGGAGTTTACCCTGCGACTCCCATTGACACTAATGGGAATTGCATAGCTAACTCCTGGAACATCACTTTGAAAGCATATTCCTTAGATGGTGAGCGATCCAGAAAAAGGGTAGCATAAACTATGGAGAGACATTCACTGATCGAGAGATCAATTTACACTTTGAAATATTATACTAGTGTGTATTATTCCTGTTATGTGATCAGTGAGAGGATTTTAAAATTCACCACATTCACAAAATAAGTCACCAGGAGTAAATAAAAAATACTTTGGCAAGTGGCAGGCAGACTTGCTAACCAGTTTAAAGTGATATTTGTCAGCATTGAAGAGATGAATTGATAATTGGAGCTGTTTGGTGCTGATATTATTCTACAGTTAGTGAACTTTTTCTTGTTCTGAGCAGATTTAAGTTGCATATCTGTATTTTTAAACATTTTTGTTATTTGTTTGGTGTAAAAAATATCCAATTCTGCTTCCTTTTGTTCCCATGCTTTTCAGTTCTCTTCTAGAAGGTAATTTCATGGTGTTTATGCTTCAGTAAATATGGAAAGGATACATTTTGTGAACTGACATTATTTAGTGTCTGAAGCTTTTTTCATATATAACCTGAAAATGTTGTAACTGGATTTTATTAATTATTATTTTATTATAAATAATTATACATGTATTGTACACAAAAACATTGTGCTTGTTTATATTTTATACCCACTGACTAAAGAAGACATTATTTTTATTATTATTATTTTATTACTTGTATTGTGGGTATGCCTAGAAGCCACAGCCATGGAGCCAGAGCCCCATTGTGCTAGGCACTGTACAAACATAACAAAAAGACAGTCCCTTCTTCAAACTTTACAATCTACTAGGGCTATAGTAACAGTTCCATTGAGATGTTCCAGTGATATCATAAACCATGAAAGTCGTGCTTAAGTAGTGTGCATAATTATCTAGAACTAAGGAATGTAATACAGAACATGGATACTGTCCCTTACTCTCCTGCTTCTTTCAGATACTACTGATGTGGCTAGGTCTTTGAAGCTCCTCCAAATCAGCTATGTTTTGAAAATACTGCTTGAGCTGAGTTCAGTAAGAGTAGTTGATGGTGCATATACTGATGGGGTGAATCTCTGTAATTCAGGGATGTAACATAAATACCAAAGAATGTAGTTGGATTCTCATAATTCATAGACATGATATCATACCTACTGAGAAGTTCACAGAGTAACACTAGTAATCAAATCCTTACTCACACAAGTAGTCCCATTCACTTCAGCAAGCTCTTTTAATAAAAAAAAGATTTTGCCGGATATGTTTAAAATGTTTGGATTGCAAACATATTCATGTGCACATTCACAGTGCAAGGGATTTTGTTTGTTCTAGAGCAGTTTTTCCTTACACTTTTAGGCAATGATTATCAAGATAGTATCATATAGTGATGTTGGTGTAGAACGGCTGGTGTCATCCACTCCTGGAAGGTCTTCATTTTGTTGATGGTTGAAATATTTCCTATGTAGTCTGCAGAGTTTTGGATCCTTCTGAATGAAGGCCGTAGACTGTAAACATCTGTTTCAGTCAGGGACTGTCTTTTTTAGAGGTGGGCAATGTGTGTACATTGCCTGGCATGATGGAACCCAATCCCTCATTGGAGCCTCTAGGCACTACCACAATTAAAATAATTATAAATGTGTTGTTAATATACTTGCAATACTTATCTTATTTATTCAAAATAGATATATAATTTACAACAATTACATGCAAATGTTTAGATGAAAAGCTATAGATCCATATTTAAAAACACACATATGTAGTTACAGAGTAGCAGCCGTGTTAGTCTGTATCCGCAAAAAGAAGAACAGGAGTACTTGTGGCACCTTAGAGACTAACAAATTTATTAGAGCATAAGCTTTCATGGATGCATCCGAAGAAGTGGGCTGTAGCCCATGAAAGCTTATGCTCTAATAAATTTGTTAGTCTCTAAGGTGCCACAAGTACTCCTGTTCTTCTTTTTACATATGTAGTTAATCTGTATTCTCTGTTCAAAAGTGTCTTAGGATAACTCATAATTGTATATGCTCAACAGCATTATTTTCCTGGAAGTTCACCCAGCCTTTTAGGTTCTGGGGTTTTTTAATTAAAAAGGTCACAAACCATTATATCTAAATTTCAAAGAATTTACCAATTAGCTGTAGTCTGCAATGCCCAGCAGGTGGCTTTTATACTATTAAAAGGAGATTGTTTCCATCTCTGATCAAAGCAGAAACAAAAGTAAGGAAAATGTTAAGTATTTTGTTATGTAGCGCAAACCGTATGGTGTGTAAATTATAGGTAAATTGTGGTGAGGGGGATTAAATTGTAGCATTGCAGGAAATATTTTCTTTTGTACATTTTTAACACTATTCTTCATGAGGATTTTAATGGTAATAATTAAATATCTGTTTAGATTATTGATTGGCTAAGAAGATTAAACAGCCTGCTATTTCTTAAAATGAAGATGTGAGAGTTTTCAATATTTAAAAGTAAATATAAATGCACTGTAGTCGTTTAAAGTATGTATACAAGTATTAATGTCAAATTAGAGTAAACTAGATAAGAAAAGATTTTTTCTCAAGATACTGAAAAAGTTCTAATTTGCACTTTTCAATTAATTTAACCTTTCCAGATTTGTACCTACTTAGAAGAATGTTTGTGGCCTTTTGACCCTTTTGTTATCCCTAACTCAGAAAGGCTTTTATTCTGTAGGGCTTAGGTATAAAAAATAAAAAGGAACGTTAATGGCATAACAGTCCTTTCTGATCACTCTGTGTAAGATGTTTATGCAAAGTGTCAATAGAAGCAATTGGCCTAACAGTGTGACAACCTACTTTGCTTGGAAATGGGCTAATCTCCTGTTTGGGTTATCCAGAGGTCAGGTAGGGATTTCTTTTTGCACTCCCCATAGTGCATGGGTACACAACTCATAAACACTGTTGGGAAGAAATTAGAGTCTACTGAGCCCTAATGAGTCACAGTTAAAATCCCAAGAATATAAGTCTCACAGCTTTTTTTAATTAATTGAATCCCCCCATCTCCTTTTTAGTTTTTTTTTTCTTTTAGCACCATACCAAACACCGTACTTAAACATATACATATGATACTGACCCTCACGGATGTTCTACCAGTATCATTATCTGGTGCTTCACTTTCATTTTTTTCAAGTAGACATCATCCCACTCCATTCTGAAGTTCATGTGGAAATTTACGTTAAATCTCAGTTTTCCAGTGTTACCACTGTTGCCCTGTCACAGCAGGTTGGAACTCAATAAGCGCTCAGGCAAGCATGGCAGGCCATGAAATAGGCCTTGGCGGGCTTCATGCTGTGAACTCCTGCCTTAGTGAATCAGCTTCTGTGTGTTTTTATAACTGCCTTTTTTCTCTGTTAATTATGCCCCAAGGCTGTGGAAAGACAGCATTTATCTGTTGAAACAGACTAAGCAGCAAGTGTTCTGACATGTTTATCAGGCAAATTGTACCTGACAAAAGGTAATTACACATGCAATCAAGTCTAGAAGTAACTGGGTGATTAGGGGTTAATAAACTGTTTAGCATAAGAGATATCCTTCTTGTGTTCAAAGAAAGTGGCTAGAAAAGGATAACTAAAAGCAAAGCAGTAAAAAATAACTTTTTTTTTTCAGTATGTGGATTTAAGTTCACAAAAATCAAAACAGGTTTCTAAAGTAGCAAAAATATGCAACTCGTCTTTCTCACAAACTCTCAAATAGCTCAAGTATCAGAGGGGTAGCTGTGTTAGTCTGGATCTGTAAAAAGCAACAGAGGGTCCTGTGGCACCTTTAAGACTAACAAATGTATTGGAGCATAAGCTTTCGTGGGTGAATACCGCATGCGTCTGACGAAGTGGGTATTCACCCACGAAAGCTTATGCTCCAATACATCTGTTAGTCTTAAAGGTGCCACAGGACTCTCTCTCAAATAGCTGGTACCTAGCTGGGCAAGCCAAAGCTATTTGTTGGGTCAGTTGATAGCAAAACACAGATAAAGGCACCATTCCATCTGTACACCGCTATTTAGATCATTTAAAATTATTCTAGAATTACTTCACGAGAAATGATCTGGTTTTGTTCTCTAACTGGCACAGCAGCACACATTCCCTTCTTTGCTGGCCAGCTCTGGACTAGCCCTAGCTGCCTTAGGGGACCTCCCAAGCAGGATTGTGCCCAGCTCTTGCCCAAAAGCAAAAGGGGAAGACAACTCTTATGCACCTGAATAGAACTAACCACAGTGGAGACCATAACATTTTGCTGCTTACAGTATAAATATGTAGCTGTTTGCAATATATTAATAAAAATATTTGAATGTAAGAAGACTCTGTTTCTCAAGGATAGTTCAAAGGTGGGTTCAGGTCTCATGAAGACAATCACTGCAAATAAATCCGCTAAATAAGGTTCTAATCATATATGCAGATCCCTCCAAACTGAATTTAAGAGCCTACAGGTAGAAAGGAAGATCCTAAAATATGTTCAGAGCAGGTGATAAACACCTTAACTACCTTGAAGAAAAAGTGCATGACTGTGGTGTATTTGAGAGGTGAATTAGATTCATAGAGTGATGCAGCTCCAAGAATTCTACATACAAAACCTCCTTCCCACACATTTTCTATACTTATAAGATCTGAAGGACTCAGACTGAGCAGCGTAAGGCTCTGAATAGCAGCAGTTAATGCATTACTGAGCATCGATTACTATAAATCAGTTCACAAGCAGTCATATCACGAGTTATTGGAAGACAGCAAGAGCTTTGAAACCATAACATATTCACAGCTACCTTACTTAGAGCCTGAACCTTATCCCTATAGCCCTTATAGAACTTTTTTTTTGACCTGTGGGATCAGTCTTACTACAACATTTCATGTTGATCAAAACAGCATTCTTGATAGTCATCAATTGACTAAGTTGGGAGCTCTTTTAATTGAGGAACAGTTCAGTATCTGCTACAAGTGGTACTTAAGGTATCAGAAACCTTTCAGTAAAAAGGACCCGAATCAGTCCACATGATGCAAGAGATGGCATAGCTTTCCTTTTGTCCAAATCCAGTTCACCTGAAACAGTGTAGATGTAGGGCATGTGTTGGTTGTGTGAAGAGCATTTAGAAAATATATAGACAGGACCAAGACTCTCAGGAAATCACAGCATCTTTTCATAGGTATCATTCAAGATGCCGGGGCAGAAAAGTAGCAAAAGACTACTAGTAAGAGTATGTAAAGCTGGGAACATGATACTTCCAGAGGGTAACATAGCACAGGCAACAGCTACCTTGTATGTGGGAAGAGTATGTGCCTTAGCAGAGAAAATCATCAGTCCTGATGTTCACTAAAAGTTGGACCAGGAAGGTCTCCTCCTCAGACTCACCTTTTCCATAGGCAAATCCTCCAAGAAGTGGCAAAAGTTGTTACTGACATTTTATAATATTTTTTCATTAGCTTCTCTATCTGGAGAGAGCATGGAACTTTCCTCTTGCTCTTCCTCCTTTCTCATGCACTTGTATGTGGAGTTGTTTCTGTGCTCTCCCCTTTCCATACTCCTTGTTAGCTATGTCACAGTGTGAAAGGCTGACAGATATGCTCTATCTTGATAATAGCTTGATATTTCTCTTAACAGGGATATTTGTTCTGCTTACCTGTAAATTTCTCTTCTCAGATGTAGCTTGCCTCGCTGTCTTGGCCCACTCTTGTTTTCCATGAAGGTTACAGGAGAAAAGTGTGGGATAAAGTGTTTACAGCAAAACCTTTCTCATGTCACAGTATGAATATAGTTATCTTTGTATATATGACAGTATTTTTCAGCCTTGTGCTAAATCTGTTCTAATCAGAGGTAGACAGGTGGATCCTCAAGTGTGTGTGTCTGATGTTGGGGAGTAGAGGAAAGCTGCCAGAGCTCTGCACTGCCTCCACGCTGGAGAGGGGAAGGACCCATCCAGTTTGAAGGATTGCTGTACATGTTATCTTTGAGAAGATACATTTACAACTAACATGAACAAATTTCCCATTATACCTTTAAAAGGAAATCAGATGTTACTTCTCAAGGACCAGTGTGTGTGAGTGAATACTCAACACTAGAAATCTGACTTTATAGAACCGTATATTTTTTTAAGTACTTGTTAACTGTATTTAGCTGGTACTTCATAAACAGATGGAAAAATAACACTTCATTTCCTGCTGACATCTCTAATTACATGCATTTATTTCTCTTATTACCATGCCTACCATTGTGGTCCATTCACCATTAGATAGACCACCACTCTTCCAGTCATAATCACATAATGTTCCTGTAGCAACTACAGCAGCTAACTTTTTTTTAGTGGAAAAAGTAGCATTAGGAAAATACTGAATGTAATTTTAGTTGTCTTAAATGTGTTGTGGCAGCTAGAAGCAAGGAGAGCCAGCACCAGGTGATCAGCAAATTCTCCATAGACTTGTGTCACGTAATTTAGAAAGCACTGGGTGGGATCACGTAAACCTGTATGGCAATCAACAATTTATATTTTTAGTTGATTTCCATTTTTGGCAGAATTAGCCTTTTTGTGATTAGACCTGCCCTCAATACATTTTTGTCCTGTTCCATGCTAATTAATTACAGGATTTAAATCCCCAAGGATTACAAACCTCCTTTATTTCAATGCAATTTAGCATATTTAACATATTACATCTGCTGTATTATGAGTCATGTCAATGTCGGATGCCAAATCTAAAAAGAGTATTACCATTACATCTTTACCTTGGTGAGGAATCTTGGTTATTGCATAACTTCACCACATGTTGAATCTTATTGTGGTTTTGCATGCACCTAATCTCTGTCACATAAAAAGATAAATTTAATAGGTGTCCTACGGTGGACAAAAAATAGCTAATGTAGGGAAAAGTCTTGTTCTTTTTCATCTTGCTTTTCTATTGAAGGTGCAAGCAAATGTCAGATTTTCGTGACATCTTACTTATATCTAGGTGTTTTTATGAATTGAAGAAAAGATCTTTTTAACCCTGTAGTTCTTCTGTTTTTAAAAAAACAGTGTAGGTGTGATTCTCAATATGTTTCCATTCTATAAATAAAAGGGGAACCTTCCTGTAGTTAATTCATCACAGAAATTCCCGTGCTCTTTCGTGAAAGATTGCATAGGCTAGTGGATAACTGTCACCTTCATGTTTCAAAGAGTGAGTTAAAATACCATGAAAAATGCAGTACTCATAAAATTGCTATTACTGTTTTCATCTATGAGAACATAGATTATGCTCCAGACCATCCCCCATGTAAAAATGCCATGCTGTTTTGCAAGAGAATTCATGATTGTCATGCACAGTGGAAAACCTGCACAAGGAAGTAAAAGTTGAATGAGAATCTATGTCTCGTACCTCTGCAGAGTTCCCATATACACCTGGCCATACAACTGAAGGAGACTTAAGAGCTGGGTAAGGGTTGATCTGAAGATACTTCCCTTGCATCTGATGTTCCTGGAATCAGCTATCTATCCCTGCTAGTGTGTTGGCTGCTTGCCAGCCCTCCCCACTAGCAAATTGCCTGCATTGACATTACATTCGCGAAGTGCCAGATCAGATGCAGGTGACATGAATGGCCAGGACATGAATCCAAAGAATCGCAGACCAGGCAGCTCTTGTCCACCCACGCTGTACAGTACATGCTCTCGAAGCCCATTACATATAGCAGTATGTCACAGCAATACATGCAGCTGTGAGTGGGACAAAATGCACAAGTATAGAGTTGTATGCAACAGCAGTCCAGCCTTCAGCAACCGCTGTCGTTATGTCCCATTTCCTCCAGCAGCAGTGAATAATTGTCACACTGGAGCCCCTGAACCTGTGTACAGAAGCAGGAGGGGAGTTATGATTGGATGACATGTCATTTGATCGCAGGTCCATCATGGTTCACTGCCACAGTGTAGTGGCAGCTGCTCTGGTTCAATAAACAAATCAGGATGAGTCTGGCTGCTGTGTAACCATTTGACCATGTTGGGGCTGTGGGGGAACTGTACTAGAACCTGACTCTCCCTTTGCTGATACTCCGGTTTCTATCTGTCTTAGGTACTTACCTGGCACCCATGTAAGTACCATACTCTCTGAGCACCTCACAATCTGTAATGTATTTATCCTCAGAAAGAAGGACTAAGTGACTTGCCCAAGGTCACAGACGAAGTCAGTGCTGAAAGCGGGGACTTAAAGCCAGGCCTCCCAAATCCTACACTCGCACCCTAACCCCTGGACCATCCCAGTTGTTTCCTCTCTGTACCTTGAAACAGGTTTGGAGTGCATAGGGTGTGCCTGAGGCACTGAAGAAGGTAGGACATTTCTCCACATTGAAAGTAAGACCTTTGGGTGGGGAAAATATTGTGTATACATCCTGTTTTTAGGAAAATGAGCATGTATCCCTGCTTAATTGAGCCCTAATCTTCCAACAGGGCCTTCACTATCACTAAGTCATGAGTGCCTGGAAGCAATCAGCAGCTAGACCAAGAGAAGTTGGCTTTAGAAAAGACTGAGATGATGGTAGCAGGAAAGGGGAAGCACTTTTAACTTTAACACTCTAACCTCATCAGTGACCAAGGGCTTTAGACTACAAATTGTTACAGTGATGCAAAGCCTCAGGGTCATTCTGAACTCATCATGAATCCACGTTCTACAGATTACAACAATGATAAGGAATGTTCCTTCTATCTGTGACTGGCCAGGAGATTGAGCCATTTTCTCTCAAATGGATTTAGCCACAGATTAGATTATAGTAGCTCAGGTTTTCTGTAGGTAAACACAACCACTCAGAGAAGGCTGAAGTTGGTCTCTTAAGAAACGCCTCTACTGTGATGCCCATGGTAAACTTCCTAGTGATAAAGGTAGGCAGGTGAGATAGTGTTTTATTAATATATCTTGTTTGCTTATTTTATTAAGAAAGCAAAGCCTCCAGGTTGTACTGTTGGTTAATATTTGTTCCTATTGCTGTTATCCTTGTTCTTCCACTCTCCACCTTGGTTCTCCATCTACTTGTGGCATCTCGTCCCCCTTTGGTGTACACACTGCCTTTTATTGTATGCTTTTACAGCATTCATCACAGTGGGACTCCAATGCAGATTAGGGCCTCTGGGCACTACTTTAATAAAAATAAGTAAAAAATAAACATGCAGGAGCAAGCCTAGCATGCATCAAAGGTTGGTCTGAACATAATCTGTGCTTCACAAACTCCACTGATTACCAATCTGCCTCAGAACAGAAGTCAAAGTCCTAGTTCTATCTACAAAACCCCTAAAGTACTGGAATCTAGCTACTTCAGAAACTCACCCTATCTGACTTTCCAAAGCAGTTAGGGTGAGCACCACAAAGGTACTTCTGTACCTAAACCCCAGATTTAGGCACTTTAATATGTGGTTTAGGTGCTTAACTCCAAGTTTTGGCTTCACTGCAATCCACAAAAGTCTCACTGTAGGCACTTAAACTCACTCAGCACTAAGTTTTCAGAGTACAGGTTCCCTAGCCACCTAGGTTTCTGCCTCTGGGCATGTACACTGCTGTCCCCTCTAGGCATCTAGACACCAGTCTTCTGCCTAAGACCCAGAGCAATTCACAAACCAGGGAAAGAGAGGTGTTTGGCCACATAATTCAGGTGTGGGCCCTAATCTGGTAGGCAGCCTCTGAGCATGCCTACTGGATCAGGTCCCATTCAAAACTGGAGGAGGGTGGAGAGGCAGTGCCATGACTGTTTTGTGTGAAGTGCCTAATGTGGTCCCACAAGAAACTCCATAGGTGCCAAAGCACTTGACTCCAGGCAGCAGGTTCTTGTTCATGGATCACTAAGCAGAAGAAGGCACTTCCCTGCAACCTGGATTTAGGGGCCTATCTCCATGAGAGGGGTGGGGCTTAGCACACACTCCTCTCCTCCTCCTCCTCCTCCTTTGGCTAGTTTAGGTAGCTCCCCACCTAGTGGGCTTGTCTATACTTACGCGCTGGTTCGGCGGCAGGCAATCGAGCTTCTGGGTTCGATTTATCGCGTCTTGTCTGAACGCAATAAATCGAACCCAGAAGTGCTCCCCGTCGACTCCGGTAATCCTGCTCGGCGCGAGGAGTATGCGGAGTCGACGCGTGAGCCTGCCTGCCACGTCTGGACCGCGGTAAGTTCAAACTATGGTACGTCGACTTCAGCTACGTTATTCACGTAGCTGAAGTTGCGTACCTTAGTTCGAATTGGGGGGTTAGTGTAGACCAGGCCTAGTGTGCTGTCTTATGTGGATCTCATTTGCAGGCACCTATCTCTTCCCATGCATTGCACAAAATGTTGAGTTGTCCAACTCAGCTTACATGCACAGATATTCCACTGCCTTTCAAAAAGACCTGCATCTTCTATGTTTATGATGGAGGATCCCCAAAATAATGCATTGCTTAACTAAAGAATAATGTTACAGTGCCAACTTAAATAATTAGCTTTTGAGCTAAACTGAGTGAGTATTTGCTTAAATTGGCATTTGACCCTGAGCAGGAGTAACATGTTCTTTAGCTATATCCAGATATGTAACCAATAGGAAATGAAATAGTATCCTCAATTTTTACACATCTTTCACTTAGATTTTGTTTGAATATCTCATTTAACACTCATGAACATCTTTGTGGCTTGTAATGCTCCCTAGAGAAGTTTGAGACAACAGATCAATAAATATATCACAAATCCATTATACATCTATCTATGGGGAAGGATAACAAATGTTAATATTATCGTATTAATTCAAGCATAATTGTGTAGATATTACTAATTTAAGTAATATGTGTTCCTTATTTTATTTAACTGAATATAATAAAATTTAACTGAGTTTTTTTTAAAAATAAAATGTAAAAGCTATTATTTCACCGTTTGTATTTAATGCATAATGGTTATTAATGTATTAGTTATTAATTCATTAATAGATCAAGACTTTAAAGGAGGACTTGGGTTCCCGAATTTATTTGTATCATGTTACTCTTCAGGGCAGGGCCTGCCTTTTACTGTGTTTGCAGGGAACCCACTCTAATGATCCCTGATATTGATTGGGGGTTTGGGGCATTTTTATAATACAAATAGGTAATAATATTGCTAGTGGCTTGCCACAGTTACATAGTCTCCTTAAACCAGCTTGGCCACACCCCATCTGGCTACCTTTTAGAAAAATCTGAAAATAACCATGATTTAATCTTGTCCAGACTAATTATTTTAAGGAAACCCGTAATTTAAATACGATTGAATGATCTGGAGTGAATTTCTGAGTAAACAGCGGCCAGAATGGTCACAGCAGTCCTTTATTTGGATAATGTTACACTCAAAATAGATGGGGAAGCCCTTTGTTGGAGGGAATTGAATCTCAGATGGTGTCTTTTAGAGAGTTATAGAGGAAATTTTAGTCTGGAGTATACTAAAATAAGGTATAGCAAATGAGTGAGAGATTGTATTATTCAGCATTTTCTTGCCTCTCCTCTAGTCTTCCCTTGCGCCTTATTATTTGATTTTCAAAACCCGACATCATGTCAAAAATACAGTCTGATGGAGTTTAATTATCCCATTACTTTACTTCAGTCATCTGACTTTGATTGGTAGGTATTTCTTGCTGGAAATAGTATGAGAAATCGCTTCTGGTGGATTATTTTTCTATTTGAGGAATATGTTTTAATACTGTAACACTCCCAGACCAGTGATTGAGTGCTTTTTTGCGATAAATGGAAAGCCGACAGTAAAAGAAAGTTGGAATGAGAAAAGAGAATTGGGAGTTTGTTCCCCAACAGTTGTCCGGAAAAAAAATTAAACTTTTGTTGTTATTGTTTATTTATTTATTATTAACCAAACCTATTTTCAGGGAGTTGGTTTGAGGCGTTGCCTATAGTGAGGATTTGAGCCATGGTGTGCTGTACTGGTGCTTTGTATCAGTGTAGCTGACCCCTGCTTGAAACCAGGACATTTTCTCAAAATTATTCTCAAGGAAAGATTGGATAACAGAACGGTTTAAAACAAGCAGCCTAAGTGGACTGATGCTGTAGATGTGGAAGGTGGAAGTTGGATTCATATGCGCTGACCCTTTCCTAGAACTAGTGAGCACTGGACTAGGCTAATAGAAAACATTGGGGGGGGGAGATATAGTATTGTAAATAGCACACAAGCCGCAGTTGTTGATTCTACTTGATAAGCCTCTTTTCAGGGAGTTTTCGAAAGTGGTTTATTTCCTGTGTATATCTGCTGCCAGGGAACTTTTGTCAAGGCATTGTTGGGACCAGTACTTAATAATTGATACGCAGGTATGGGCGATGTTGCCACAAATGAACTTTGTTTTAAAGCTGCGGGGTGACGTATCAAAGTCTAGTGCCATTTGAGAGACATTTTACTGGGGGAAATAGCCAAGAATGGAGTAGTAAGTGTGGGGGTCGGGGAAGCCCAGACTCACGTTTATTATGGAGTTTGTAATTATGGTTTGAATCTTGGTTGTCACTTTAATTTGCGAGGATTCAGTTCTACTTACTAATGGACTCCGGGCAGGTTTTTCACGTGTCAGTAACTGGCAAACGAGCTGTCCTTATCCTTCAGACGGTGTGTTTGCAGTGTAGATTTAGTGGCATTTTACTGTTCCATTTAAAAGGATAAAATATTCGATAGAGTAAATCAAACATTGAGGGCTTTAATACGGGACTGGAGTGGGCTTGCAGCAGCGAATCAGTTCTGAGGAACCGCCTTTCTGCTGCTCAGAGAATGAATTGCAGATCCGCAGCTTCAATTTCGGCTGCTCTTTATTCATAAAGTAACGGGAACTGCTGATTTCTGTACGGCCGCATTAGCCTCCAGAGAAGCGTGACCCGCTCAGCGTGATTTTAGTCGGTGTTCATTTGCAAAGGGGGGACATGATGGCTTAGAAAGGACGGCAGCCTGCCCCAGCCCGCCCGTTGAAAAAGCGTGGTCTTCAGAGACCAAAACCCTCAGCAAAATTCAAATTACAGGGGCTCGCCCCTGGCTTCTGGAGGCGCCCAGAGCTCCCACTGAGACACAAGCAATGCAAGATTGGGACCAGTCAGGAAAGCAGATGCACGTCTCTAGGCTGGTCCTTTCCTCGGGGTATCAGTGTGTCCGGGTAACCAGAAAATTCAGTGGCTAACCACTGTTGAATGCATCACTGGGCAGATCTAACTGCTTACTTTCCAGCGACCCCTTCACTTCAGTGGGCGTTTTCAGTTTGCTCTGCTTGCAGCGTCCCATTTGTTAAGATGCTTTTTTCTCTGGAGCAGCGTATATGGTGCCCGCCCTGCCTTTGCGAAGATGCTCCGTCTGTATTGACTTAAGCCAGCTTGCTGGCCCCTGAGCCTGCAGTCTGTACTCAGGCAAAACTCCCATTGATGTCAATGGGAGGTTTGCCTGAATGAGGCCTGTAAAATCGTCCTCCCGGGCGGTTTTTTCTTTTGTTTCCGAGTTAAACTCTTCAGCTAGCGATGGGGAAAAGTTTAGCGGGCATCGAAAATTAGTGTTTGCTCCATTTGTATCTTACTCAAGCAGGGCAATAGCTATTGACTGTGATTGCTAGCAAAACCAGGGTAGTAACTGCCCCAAACGGGGCAATGCCTCCTTTGCGTTGAAGGGAGTCCTGGGGAACTTTGTTTAACATCGCAGAGTAGCGGGCACTACTGCAGGATTTTCCCATTTCCCATCGTTATAGCCAAATAGGCAATTACAGATAGACTCACACTAATAAATAATGGGAGTGCTCTTTTGCCCTCTCTATTGTTTAAAGAAGCAAAAACAAAACAAAAAAGCAACAGGGTAAATTAAAACGACAAGGTGCAGAAATAGGAAGCCGAACTGACGATACTAAAGTATTTAGCTGTTTGAAACAATTAAAACGTGGATAGGAAGTAGGTTTTAACTGGCTTAAAGGGGATTATGGTTTTAAAGTTGGATAAAGGGGTTGCTGCTTTAGTTTAGATATCACATTAGCTTTTAAAAGATTACTTTTATATTTGACAACAGCTCTGACGGGAGATTATAAAGCAAATACTCGATTTTAAAATGCTACCAAACACAGGGCCTGGGTTTTTTTTTCAATTTGTTTTATATTTGTTTGGACTAAAAGAGCTCCCAAGGCTAACAAGCAGAATCTTGAACCCGCCCTTTTCCAATCCCTGGGAGGATCAGTCACCATGGAGAATCCAGCGGGGGTTGTTTAATGCACTTAATTAAGATTATCTGAACCTCTGGTTTAAATTACTGTGGAAAAAAGTAGAGTTGCAAACTCTCTTTCAAAGGTAAAATGTTCTGGTGGGCTAGCAAAATGGGAAGCTTAAAACATTAACATTCTCCTGCTAGGTTGGTTTACGTCCAGCAGCCCATGAAAATATAAGGTAGACCCAAGCACGGGAATGAAACGAAAAATGCAGTAGGAAGAGAAGGGAGATCGTTAAACAATTAAGGTGTTTGCTGCCTAATCCTTCGCTTTTAATTATTTATTTCTGGTGAAGAATGTTAAGTGACTTGTGCAGAAGGATTCCGTGTAAAGTCGCAATGCTATGAGACTCGCTTTGCAAACACCACTGGAGTGATCATATTGTTTCCTGGTGGGGATGTAAGACTGTTTTAAAATCCATTCTAGGGCGCCACTTGTCTGAGAAATCGCTAGTACTTCGGGGATGTTAAAACGTATCATTCTCCCCTCTACACCAAGAGAAGAGAGACAAACCTAGGTCTGAATCTTAACAGCTTGTCTTTCTGTCTTCTTCATGTAGCTTCTGGACCTTTTTATGGTGTGGGACTGGTCAACCTACCTAGCTGATTATGGTCAACCTACTTCTAAGTACTTACGAGTAAATCCAAGCACAGCCCTTACCCTCCTGGAGAAGTGAGTATGTAGTGCCAACACTTTGTGGGGGGTTCTCTTGAAAATATTACTGTTCATGTGAATAAGAGAAATAGAATGCGGGCTGATTCCAGCAGCTGGCGTCCCTGTTGCTGATCTTCTCCCAACAGCTCTTGCTACCTCGGTTTTAAAGACAAGCTGAATTTAAATGCTTCTGCCCTTTCTCCTTTCCTTTAAGGTTAGCAGCATAGTCTGTACCATAAAGTTACTGATCATGTTAACATGAACAGCAAAGCGCTAGCCTCTCTTAGGTTGTCAGGCTCATTTTATAAAACTGAATCTAGAAATGTGCGTTTCAATTTGTTCTTTGTCCCAGTTTTAAACAGAGATGTAAATGCCAACTGTTACTGTACTTTATAAATCAGTACTGTACTATATTACACTGACTGTATCGCGATCTTCCCAGGTTTGCTGTGCCCAAGAGAAAATTAAGGTATTTTGGTTAGGAAATTAAACCAAAAACACCACTGAATGAGCTCACAGTCTCATTCAAAGTTTTCCGGTGCCTTGTAGCTCAATATAGTAACATCACGGGACCAAGTTTCCACTTTGTAAAATAAAGCATTTAAAACTCTGGGTGTTCTGCACATTCTCATACTTGAATCTACAGTAGCTAATTAGATTTGAGAAACAGTCTGAAAGGGGAGCATATATATGTTTTGGCTAAAAACAACTTGTCAATCTGCTGCATATAACTGAATCATAAATATATTATGATTTAAATGCGTTATCTGATTTTGTTTCCTTTCCCCTCAATGAATGTATGTTTTGCAGAGTGCATAGAGGGTATGTATTTCCCTATCATGTCATACATATACAATTGTTTTTTTATTTTGACATTAGTTTCCTGTATTTCGATTTTAAATCACCACTATATTTCATTTTCAAGTTTCAGTAGTAGTAATAAAGACTTCGGATAATTTATCAATGAATGGCACACCATTTCATTGAGAATGAACTCAAAAATGGAACCAGATGGAGAAGGATCTAAACAACCTTCAATTTTGTTCATTTGCAAATGTAATTTTTAGTGTTATGTTTCCTGTTTATGTAATGTTTAGCTTAATGGTTGTAAACGGTTTTTAAGTCGTATTTGTTAAGACTGGGTCTGTATGCCTGGGATTTAATTTAAAAAACACTGCTAGGCTAAGCACAGCTAAGAGAGACTCCAAAAGAGATTTGTGTAACCTTTAACTCTTATTAACACGAAGTGAACACATCAACAAAGAGAAAAAGTAGCGCTGAATTTATTTTAGCCAGTCCGATTTTCTCTTGCTAGTGACATTTCTAACATGCCTGTGTCATCCACTTTTTTTCTTGCAGAATGAAAGACACTAGCAAAAAGAACAATATTTTTGCTCAGTTCAGGAAGAATGATCGTGACAAGCAGAAGTTAATAGAGACCGTAGTAAAGCAACTTAGAAGTTTAGTGAACGGTATGTCCCAGCACACATAGACCTGTTAGATCGTTTGTATCTCATCGTGCCGAGATGTATTTCTTGGCCACCATTTCTACATAGCAGGCAGGGATGGTGATTAGGACTCTTGTTTGGTTGAATAGAGGTGGCTTGTATACGGAGATAGCAGTAAATAATACTTTGTATGTATTTTTAACGAATTGAATACTATTTTATATATTGTAAACAAATGGTGGAAATGGGACTGTAAAATAAAAAGCAGGTCACTCACACTGTACATGAAATACCTGAACTGTAAATACATTATTTAGAAGTGGGTAGCCGTTACATACAATTTTTTGCTCCAGTTAGAAATTACTGGAAAAAAGTTTTGCTATAATCCTTTAATTGCCGTTTTCCGAATAAATCCTAATTTAATATTTTTAAACGTTGAAATACATGCGTTTCAGATGTTGCCTGGTCGTTTTCTTTTTATTAATTGTATATTAGCCTTAAAAGTGATTGGGACATAATTTTGTATACCAATTTTGTAGTGTGGAGGTACGAAAAAAATCTTCTGATTTTTTTGTACACTTTAAAACTACCTGAAAACCAGACTTGATATATATTCAGTGTTAGGGCTTATAGCTTTGTTCTTCAGAAGTGGTTTAATCTTGAGTTTATGAATGTAAATAACCATTTGAATTCTCTGCAATGTGCTTTGGTTTCTGTTCCTCAGGGGTAACCTTTATAACTGTACTTTTGTAGATGATTCCCGGTCCCCTGTTTTCCCCTCCAGACTAAAGTAAGGGATACAAGATTTACGATATCTGATCTCATACCAAGTCCCTGTGTGTCAATATGTATGTTTATACAAATAGAGCCATCCCCATAATTAGAATTCCCTCCTACGACCAATATCTATGCCCTGTAGTATCCTGGCTATTTTAAACATAAGGAGAATGTATAATAAATACAAACCAAACCATCTATGGAACATGTAAAAAGAATGTACATTTCGCTGTATTTTAAGTTATTGACGGTCTAAATACAGTAATATAAATCTTACCCTTATTTTTGAATTTTATGTATTAAAATGCATCTCAGACTTAAATTTCATGTCGGACTGTACAGCAGAGTTCATTTCCCCTGTTTTCTATCTTTCAATTATTTACTCTCCTTTTCCTTTGTAAGCTGAGACTGGAAAGGTTCCTGTGTACCCGCCTTCACCTCCGTGATGGAAATATTAAACATGTTCAGCAAACTCTCCATACGGTGTCATTGTCCACATCCGTGTTTGTTTGTGTGTCCCAGGAAGCTTGGTGCCCGAGTATCTGCCCTATGACCGCTTCAGCAACGCAGCAGCAAGAATTTCTGTTAGACCTTGGGATTTCACTTGGTGTGAAACTGGAGCTGAAATTCCCAGTCGGGCTCAGCGTGGCCTAGAGATCTCGCTCCCATCTGAGGTGCAGAGTCAGGAAAGTGCAGAGGCTCTCCTCCTGTTGGGTCAGTTCTCCTCCTAAAACCATTGTTAGATGTTTTCCAGGGAAGAATGGCGCAGTAATGACCAAAGAATGGGGCAGTACGAAGGGATTAGCTTTGAGAAGCGGGACCCGATGCGCTGTCGCTTCGGCTTTGCAGTGCAGCCTCTCCCGTGTCTTCCTTCCTTTCTGGTATCCTCTCCAGGCGCAAGTGGCTGCTACGGAAGGACTTTGAGCCCAGGTTCCCCGTAAGAAGCGAGCAGGGCTTGGAGGCTCCTTCGCTCTTCCTGCGCTCCCCATTTGGACTGAGGGGCTCTACAAAAGAGCAGCTTTCCCCAGCAGATCCGCAAATGATTAACTCGGAAGGAACCGCTCAGCCCTTATAAAAATCCATGTTGAGGGGGTGGGTTGAATTTCAGCCTGAAAATGCCCGCAAGGAAAGGGAGCGGCTCAGGGGACTGCCTGGCAGGCGGGGTGCGAAAAGCGGGGGGATTTTATACCTTCGGGATCATTCAAATGTCTCGCATTAAAGGGGACTACAGACGTTTGAAACCAGAGTTAGGCTCTGGGGAGTTGCTGACCCAGCTCGGGCTCTGCAGGGTTTGTCTGGGGGACGCGCATTGCTTTGAAAATAGAGGGTGTGAGTGTGAATGGAGAACTGCCGGTTACGAGAATTGCCCTTTAAGCAGCGTGTTTTCCACAGCCAGCAGAACGGGTTTGTGTTGCGCCCTCCTGTAGCTCGCGTTACACCCCGGCCGGTGTGCTGCTGTAGCTTATTCGGCCCCTTTGTAAATGCAGACCTGCCCTGTAAGAGTTGCGGACCTAGACTGACCGGCGTCATTTTCCCACAGAACCCCTTCTCCTACATAGTAAGGCTCTGCGAACCGCCCAGAGCCTCTTTACTCCCGGGTCACAGGGGCAATACATGGAGTGAGCTGGACCTCCAGCAAACAGGATTAATCAGGCCTGGAGCAAAGGAAAGCGGAGACAATTCTCCAGAGGGGCCTCTAGATTGCAGGGAAGGGAGCGCCACTGAACCTTGGCATCTAAACAAACAACAGGTGTCTCCTGTATGCTGCCGCGCCAACGGATGCAACTGGAGCTGTGTTAGCAAGCGGAGATGGGGTGCAGGGCTACTGCGAGAAAAGGCTGCATCAAGCTCCCAGAGACTAGAGCCTTGGGAAGTACATGTGCTGTGCATACGTTGTATAAAGATGCTGTTCTGACCTAAGGAGGGAGAGTTTTCGTTTGGACCAGCAGGGTAAGAATAACTAGAACCCAGAGAAATTTGTTCCCATTGACGCCAATAGGACAACTCCGATTGACTTCCGATGGGAGCAGGAGCCGACCCCGCATTGAGCCAGCAAGGCTTTCCCGAGGAGACAGTTCCGGGAAAGCCCAAGCTTTCCTGCTGCGCAGCGATTTGCTTTGCGGTAATACCGCTCATGCGAAGGACTTAGCGGAGAAACTGGCTCGGATCCGAGGCACTGGCCCGTTATTAGCCCGATCCCATACTTCTCACGCAGGCAAAACTCTCAATGACATCAGGGAGAGCTTTGCCTACGTGCGGAATATGGCAAGAGAGTGTGTCATACCCGGCCCGCCGTTAAAATGCCTGCAGCAGCTTTTAGTGCGGGAACGTGTTGGTTCGGATTTAGAGCGTTACCCTGCGCTGTGTTTGCTGCACAAGGCATTAGGCTACCCGCTCTTAATGGTCCTTTCATGGGAGTGTAGCTGCACTGTAATGACTTGCTGAGCCGTGAGTCATAGAGGAAGCTACAGGTAATGTTAGCTGCGAGCCCGGAACCCAAGCGGCTGTCTACCTGCAGTTCACTGGGAACCCTTTCCCCGGCTCGTGCCAACACACACAGGGTTGTGTTCCGTTAGCAGAACTCCCATGTGTCTGCAGCTTCCTCCCCGGGTGTGTTCGTGCCCTGCTCGGGCTGGGCGGGAGCGGGGCTGGCCGGCGCTCCTTGGGGTGGGGAAACCAAGTGTGCAAGCCTCAAGCATCTGTTTGCCAGCGCTGCTTTCTAGTGTAAAACACCATCCGCCTACACATGGGGGGCCTGGATTAACTGCAAACGAGCAAGGGGCGGGCGTGGGGGACGGGACTCAGGGAGAGCCCTGGAGAGGAAAGGGGAGCTGGAGAGCAGCGTTCCCTTTGAAACACTATTAAAATAACGGATCACTTCACGTCGATCGGGCTGAGACTTTTGTCCCATCTTGAGTAGCATCAAAATCAACGAATGGCACGGAGCATGGGGGGTTCAGTGGAGTCAGCGGTGGAGAAGAGGCTCTGGGGGAAACGCGAGGGGCTCCCAGGCTGCTGTGCTCTGCCCCGCTGGACTCCGAGGGGCATGCAGGCTTGCTGTGGTGAGGATGAGAATGTGAGTGACACTGTGGATTGGCTGTCATTGGTTACCTGGTTCCCAGCCCTCCAGCTGCAGGGATCTGTCACAGCAGCTCTCCCCCCCCCTCTTCTGCTCCCCACACTCTTTCAATCAATACCCTCACTTCTCACGGGCTCCAATCATTGCACTTTGTCACGCTCTTTAAGTACGCAGCAAAGACGTCATCTCTGAACGTGGATCGGATAGTAGGCACCCAATATCTATATAAAACTGCTCAAGGCAGAGAATAGTTAAAAAGGGACAGAGACGGCGAGAGGAAGGGGGCAGAGGAACTGGGCTGCAGACTTTTCGCCTTTATGATCGCCACCAAAGTTATGGGAAGCCGTGAGTACCCAGCTTCTTTCTCTTTCGCCCCGCAGGGTCTTTGACAGATGTAGCCTTGCTGGGGCCGCTGCGGCAGAGGCGCAGCTTTCCCTTGGGGGATAAAGTTAGAAAGTCACCAGGATGCTGGCTGCAGCACCTGGAAGTGCTGGCTGCTCCAAGCTAGGGGAGTCGCCAGCAACCGCCTAGTAAGCCAGGAAGTTTCTCCAGCGGAACCCAGGGTGGCTGCGCTCAGCCTCCTGAAGCTCTGATTTCTAGCAAACCTGGGGCTCGTGGGGGAGGAAGTGAGACGCACCCCTTAGTTTAGAGGAGACTCCCTTGCTATATAGTGTCTTTGTTGGGTTAGCGGATCCGGCTTTGCTAGGAGAAAATGAAATATCATCCCGCAAACGTTAGTGTGTTGAAGTGCGGTTTGTTTTGCGGGCAGAGCAGTTTTTCACCCCGGGCAGTAAATCTATCGCACCCCAGCTGCTGATTTTTTTACTCTGAATAACTCCTCTCTGCCAAGTGGACGGTTTCACCTTCCACTCACCCGCTCTAGGGCACTTAGCCCAGGCGGCATCCGAGAGGGGCAGGGACAGAGCGTGGGCACCTTTCTCCAACCCCTGAACAGCTCCCAAGCCACGCGCGCTGTAGTGGGGCTTTTCCAGACGAGGTGAAATCTTGTTCCTTCCCTCCCGACAGCCTAGTCCCCCGCTCCCCCAGCCCGCTGCAGAGGTGACAAGCGACAAAGGGCATCCGGCTGCAGCAGCCGCGGCTGGGAGCCGAAGATGTTGCTGGCGGGGATCAGCATGTTGTCCTGGCTCGAAGCTGCGCTCACTGCCATGCTGGCCCTGGGGCTCCTCCTCACCCTGTCCCGGCACTTGTGGACTCTCAGGTGGACTCTGAGCAGGGACCGGGGCAGCGCTCTGCCCCTCCCCAAAGGCTCCATGGGGTGGCCGTTCTTCGGGGAGACCCTGCACTGGCTTGTCCAGGTAAAGTACAAACGAGAGCACGTGTCCCCCTGCGGCGGGGGCTGTGGGCAGTCTCCGGGCTGGTGACTGCTGGGGGCGGGCGGGGAATGGCCTGCCGGGTGGCTCACCACCCCCTCCCTTCCGACCTCTACCCCCCTGGGATCAGGCTGCTCCTGGGACGCCCAGAACTAACTGAAACGTGGGGAAGGGATTTAAATGCTTTTCATTCCTGAGCCACGTGGGTCCCTGAGCTGGGCTCCCTCCTCCCCGCAGGTTTCGCGACGGAGGGCGCCAGGCTCCGCGCAGCTAGCTCCCCTCTTGTTCCCGAGGAGCCGCGGGCGTGTATGGGGCGAGGGGCTCCGCAGCCAGCAAATCTGAGCGCGGCCGGGTCTGTCCCTGGGGTCGGGCTGGCGGGATCCAAGCCTTGCCCCGATGGTGGCTCTCCGCTTGACCTGTCGGCTGGTTGCAGGGCTCTAGCTTCCACAGCTCCCGCCGGGAGAAGTACGGCCACGTGTTCAAGACCCACCTGCTGGGCAAGCCTGTCATCCGAGTGACTGGGGCCGAGAACATCCGCAAGATCCTGCTGGGGGAGCACAGCCTGGTCAGCACCCAGTGGCCCCAGAGCACCCAGATCATCCTGGGCTCCAACACCCTGCTCAACTCCATCGGCGAGCTGCACCGCCAGCGGAGGAAGGTGCGCTCCGCAGCGACCGTGCTCGGGGAGGGGAGGTGGCCATGGACCCAGGGCCAGGGCAAGGACCGGCACAGCGCGGCTCACTCGCGCGTGGCCGGGGAATTCTGACCCGGGAGGTGGTGTTTGGAGCCGTGTGTAAAACTCCTCTGTGGTTGTAGGAGAGGGCCAGGCAGTGAGGGGCTGTGTGAGCGGGGCGGAGGCCGAGGGTCCAGGGAAGGCGGTTGTAATTCACCCCTGTGCAGCCTGCGAAGCCCACGCTGCTTAGTGGCCAGGCTGTCATCACTGAGCCGGCAGCTCCGTCCAGCAGGAATCCAATTGGCGACGGCTGCCAAGCGGGTAGCCCCAGTTCCCCTGACTGCGCAGCTGCAGGTTGGAGACAGCGCCACTAGCCTTTTCTCTCTCCCTAACTCTCTTCCCTCCCCTCTCCCTAGATCCTGGCTAGAGTCTTCAGCCGCGCTGCCCTGGAGAGCTACCTCCCTGGGATCCAGAAGGTCGTGAGCTGGGAGCTGCGGGGCTGGTGCAGGGAGCCTGGCTCCGTCGCGGTTTATTCCTCCGCTAAAACTCTGACTTTCCGCGTTGCAGCTCGGGTTCTGCTGGGCCTCAGCCTGGAAGAAAAGCAGTTTAAGGACCTGGCCAAAACCTTTGAGCAACTGGTGGAGAACCTGTTCTCCTTGCCCCTGAACATCCCGTTCAGTGGGCTGCGCAAGGTACTGTTGCCGGGTTACATTTCCGACTCGCACCGCTTTGCTTCCCTCTGCTCTGCCTTTTTGCAACTTACCGAGTATAGGCTGCATTGCTTTAAAAAAAATGTCCAGTATGTAGCCAAAAAAGCCGAGGTTGGTCTCCGGACCAGCGCTGGAAGTTAAAGAGAATTGTAAATAATACAGAGCCACGAAAGCCCAGCACGCACTGTTACCCTGTCCTATAAAGGTGCATGCATGTGTTCTAGCTTTCGTAATGCAAGGTGGATGGCTACTGCCATTTTAAAATACAGTGAATCGCCTTTTTCCCGTCCCCTCAGGAATTCCCTCTTTGGATATCTTACCCCTGACATGTCCCTGAGTGGGTAACGAGTCACGTTTTAAATAGGTTTCATTGCTGTATTAGTTGCAGTGATCAGTTAGATTTTGCCCCATTTCTTTTGAACTGGTTTCTTATGAAGTGTCGGATTGTTCTCTTATTACAGATTGTTCTCTAATTACTCCTCGTCGTAGCCATTTCTTTTTCTTTCCTGTATATTTGCTTCCAACACCTTTCTGCGTTGTTGGCGTCAATGTATTATATAATGTTTGATTGCTAAGCATGTTACATCTGGACTTTTCCCTGGAGTAAATTTCAGTTCTGTGATGCTATATTCTCAGAAGGATAGTGACCGGTCCAATTCCTTTCCACAGATTATTGGCTTTGCTATTATCATGGTACATCACCAGCACACGAGTTTTCCGCACCTGTGGGCTGGTTCAGAGAATGCCACTTCCTTTGGCTGAGATAGTCCTTGCTAACATCTATTTATTACCTGAATAGTATATAATCTGTTTACCTGTTTGTGCTGTAGTTCTGTGGGTTTTGAGGTGGGAGAGGGCTAGAAAGGGATTAATAGATTCTAATGAAAGACTGGACCATTGTGATCTTCTACTCTTGTATAGCACAGGCCATAGAACTTCCTCCAAAATAATACCCTGAGCAGATCTTTTAGAAAAACATCCTATCTTGATTTAAAAGAGTCCAGTGATAGAAAATCCACCAGGACCCTTGGTAAATTGTTTCGGGGCTAATCACTCTCACCACTTGTATAATCCAGCTTCCACTGGATTGTGTTATACCTTTCTCTGAAGAGCCCATTATTAAATATTTGTTCCCCATGTAGGAGCTTACAAACAGTAATCAAGTCACCCCTTCTCTTTGTTAAGTTAAATAGATGGAGTTTCTTGAGTCTATCACTATAGGGAGCTCCATCTATATATTTGATTATATTGAATGATCTCTTGGGTGTGTGCATTACACACAATTTTGTGTGTAATTTCCTAGGAGTTTGAAAAAAAATGGGGAAAAAAAGAACTTCTGTCATGTGGCATCATATTGACATTCACATGGGTCATCAACAGGGTTGGAACCTTTAGATCCACCCAACAGACCTCTGCCACTTGAGCTAACAGAATAACTGATCATTCTCTATGTAGACTAGCACTAGAGGAGCATGAGACGCTCACTTTGCCAGTGGGTTTCAGAGATATTTGCTGACAACAAAGGAATGGTGAGATTCAGGAACCTTGGGTTCAATTTTAGGCCCTGGAGGAGAGTGTGCTTTAGTGGGCACAGACTCCTCTGCCTTGTCCCTCCCCCCCACCACCGCAAGCTTTATCCTTTCTGCCTTATCCCCTTCTACTCCCAATCTCTCTTCCATTCCCAATCTCCTTGCCCAGCCAGTCCCAGTTCACCCAGGCCCCGTGGCTCCTTACCCCCAGTGTCCTTGCCCAGTGCCCAGCCAGTCCCATTTCCCCGGACTCCTGGTCCAGTGTTCTTCTCTCCCTCCCCTCCCCAGACTCTTTGTCCCTATCTGTTTGTTCAGCCAAGCCCAGTTTTCCCCCAGCACCCTGATTCCTTCTCAGATCTGTCTTTCTTCTCCTCATGTCCTTCCCCACATTCCATTGGTTCCCATTTTCCCTGTCCAGCTAGTCACAGTCTCCTCTAAGGTCACATTAGATCTGATGGTTCCTACTGGCCTTAAAATCTATGAACCCTCCATCCCCCCTCCCACCCAGCTTCCAGTCCATTTTACCCCACCGAGCTGCCAGTCCTAGTCTCTTTGCCCAACTAGTCCCAGTCTCCCACCATCAGTCTCAACACCTAGTACCAGTTTATCCTCTCCTCTTTTCCCCCGGGGACAGCCTTTAGTCTCAGTCCTGTGTCTTTTCTTCACAGCCTCCTTCTAATCTACTCCCCCATCTGGCTTTTGTCCCCTCTGCATTCAAATCAGGCTGCTTCCTCTTATATGCTATCTTGATGCCAGCAGGGGGAGAGGGCATGAAGAGCGCAGGAGAGATAGTTCTTGTGCTTTCAGTTGCAGTACCTGACTCTGGCATGGCCTGCAGCAGCCCAGAGTTACAATTTCAGTTGAAGTCATCTCAGCTCCCTGCAGAACCCAAGCTGGAGCATGCCCAGGGCATATAGAATTTCCAGATGTTTTAGCTGAGAATATCTAGCAAGATTCAAATGCTTACGTCTTGTCCAAATTTGGCGGAATTTTCACAGGGATGGCTCATCCCTGACATAAAGGCCACTCCCTGCCAAACTTATCATCACTGCACCAAATCCCTGTGGGAGCTAGGGACTCTTCAAGATCGCCAAAATCTTTTCACATGGGCAAAACAACATATTTTTCACTAGTCTTGTTCATGGAAAAGGCTGAGCCATTTGGGCCAAAAATTGCTAAAATACTTCAGCCTGATGCAGACACCTGGCATGGAAAAATTTCATCCTAAACAGTTTAAGTGTGGCAAAGCTATATGCATAAAAACAGGGTCTTGTAATGGGAAGAGTTGAGCAACCTTGGCTATAATACTTTGGTCTAATTTCGGTTGTTAGGTTAACTGTGCAGGTGCTGGGTGGTGTTGGTAGCCTGTGACCATGTTATTATGGAGTCATAGTGTTCAGTGCCTGAAGGGACCACCAGCTCATCTAATCTGACCTCCTGTATATAACTCTATTATAATATAATCCGAGCAAAATCTGTGCATGGATTTCTTTCAGGTTAGATTGCCCTGCCTCTGGGCTTCTGCAGTAGGGTGATCTCTAGTAGGAAGAGGCCCACACAAGACAGGCTTCTTGTTACAGAACCACACACCTTGCATTCCGAATGCATTTCCATGTCACCTAGTGACAGCTTCGGAGCGGACTCCTCCATATCCTATTAGATGTTTGTAGCATGGAGGGTTACTTTAATGGAAATGCAGCCTTCTGACAGACACATTTACACACAACCAGTTGGGTGTGATTATCACATATTGAGCTAACATACGCACCTGGAATAGTGAACCCCTTTGTCACTGCCTTTGAAAAGCCTCTGGAAGTTTCTGGAGACCAACATTAGATGGGGATTGGCTTGTTAAGTCATCCTCTCTTATCCAGGTACCAGAAAGCTCCCTTTGGACATGGCAGAAGCTGAGTTTGTTCATGGCAGTCAGCAAGAGGTCACTGTGGCATCAGCACTCTAGCTTCACTGTTCCCCTCCTCCCCAAGTGTTCCTTTGGCAGTACTTCTCTTTACAGGGTGTCTTGGAATATCACAGGGAGAAATTACCCAATTCCCAATAGTCTAGCTGCCCAGTGCCAAATAATGTCAACAAAGACAAACCCAGACCTGAAGAAGAGCTCTGTGTGGCTCTGAAGCTGGACTCTCTCACCAACAAAAATTGGTCCAATAAAAGATATTACCTCACCCACCTTGTATCTCTAGCATAGACAAATTAATTTGTCCTTCCTAGTCTTTTAATTGTGAGGTGTCAGATTGAAGCACCACTCAGAGCACAAAAGGAGCATGGATTTGAGGTATTGGTATTAGTTAGAATAAGAGTGATGGGATTCTTGGGGTCCTTGAGTGCCATTCATCCTGGGTAGGGTCTTTTTCCGGGTTTTTTCTTACAGTGCTTCACTGGACAGTCCCTGAACAATCATGTCTGACTCTTTGCAGGGGATCAAAGCCCGGGATATGTTACATGAGTACATGGAGAAAGCCATAATGGAAAAACTACAAAGAAAGAACTCAGAAGGTCATAGTGATGCTCTGGATTTCTTAATAAACAGTGCCAAGGAGCATGGCAAAGAATTCACCATGCAGGAGCTGAAGGTAAAGAGAATCTCCTTTGCTGTTTTGCTTCTAACAGTCTTTAAAGCAGTTTGATTGGGGGGCAACTGATATCTGCTAGCCTCTGCCTTTGTTTTACCCACTCTGGGAGAATCCATCATGAACAATAACAAAGCTTATAGTTAACCATCTTCCTCACCTTAAGTGCCCCTGGGCACTAAACATTGCTTGTCCACCTTGATGAAATAAGGGTCTTGAAAAAAACCCAAACGCCGTAGAAATGCAAGGATGTTGAAAGAGGGATTGGACACCCAACACTTAAGGTAGGTGTGTTGTGCAGAGAAAGGTGAGCTTTGTAGCATCTTACCAGTTGCCAAGCCTGAGCAGACAGCAGGTGAGGCGGACACTTAGGAAGAGTGTGCCAGACCTACAGACATCCTTTTCATGGTTAAATTGCTTTGCATTTGAACTGAGTTAATATTTTAAAAGTAAATTAAATGCCTCTTTTGCCCTCCTACCTTATCCTCCTGGCTTTTCTTCCAGGCATCTGCCTGGTTTTACTAGAATACTGCTAGGTTGTCCAGATCCAATGGGACTTCTTGCGTATCCATGTATTCTCAATACACTTCAAAATACTATCTTTGACATGATAGACCCGATTGTGCATTCCTTGCACACCCCCACTCCTATTGTAGCAGAGTCTATGGATCAGGCCACTGTGTTCCAGGGGGCGGTAAACATAGATATCTTTGAAACAATATATCAAAATGACTCCTGAGCTGGAATGATGGATTCTGGGTCATTCCCTAGGATCAGCTCGTTAATTATATTACTCAGAATGTGGATGTGCTCTATGGAATAGTGAACATGAGACAGCATGATTTAAGCCCAAATGTTATCGTTCTTACTCAGGAAAAGCTCCCAATTGAAAGCAATGGGAATTTTGCCTAAGAATTGAGGAAGTATTTGCCCTTGGTACTGAGTCAGTGCCTACCACGAGGCTATTCCGAGTGTCACTATTGATGTAAAATATAAAAATCTGAACTAGTGTTTATAAAGGTCTGGGATAATTCTGAGCGTGTGCAGTAGCTGATTTAAGTATATTTATAATGCTGGGTTTTAAAATATCATATCGAGATATCAGTCCAAGATCAGTTTCTATCCCTATTGCCCTGGGCTTCCAAAAACAGGCATGTTTGGCTGCCATATTGCCAGAACTGCCAAAATACTGACAGCCTTCCAAGTCACCTTCTTTTCCGAGCATATATTTCAGGGCATAAGATACTGTTAACTTTTATGGTAAAAACGCTGCTGCTTAGCCTCCTCCGGGATGAAATTCTGGCTCAGTTGACTCCAAACGCCTATGAACTCCAGCAGGGTCAGGATTTCAGCCCGGATCTTTATTTCCTAGGAGCAGGGGACCAGTTTTTGTAAAGTTTCTGAATCTTTGCTTCTGAAAATCTGGAAGTGTGTGTACAGAATTGCATTGTCTCCACATGGAAACTCATCACGGCCTGTTGGCATCCCTCCTCATAACAGCGGTATAAGTCATTATGCATTTCCTGCAATCCTTAGGCATTTAGTGTAGGCAGCGAAATGGACAGCGACAGAACACCCAGCTCCGTCAGTTTAGCTTATGCTACCGTGCAACAACATCATAGCAAATTAAGTAACAGAGACCTTATGCTACCGTTCCATTCCCAACAATGCTGCGTTGGCAGAAGGAACCATTCGGGGGTCTTTTCTGTCTCCGATCTTTCCGATTTCTGGCATCTTCTCACTTGAGTGCATTACAAAAAGGAGCACCGTTTGGCTCCAAGCCAGGGGGTAGGATTCCTTGTGCGGCGGCAGCGTGGCCGAATAGACACTGGACTGGTACTCAGGAGATGTGGCTTCTGTCACTTCCTATTCACCTCTCCGTGGTTCACTTTCCCGGTATTTACAACGGGATAACGATCTCCTCATGAAGAGGTTTGGGTTGGTTTATTTGTTTGTGTTCAAATCCTATCCTATGTGGAACTCCATGAAGGGGAATCCAATCTGCAAATAGGGAACTGTAAGCTTCTGAGTAAAAGAGGGTGTTTGCCACGGGTTATGTAGCACAGCAGTTTGTGGGAGGAACCCCTGTACATTGTATAACTAGTTCACCGGGAGAATAATCTATTTTAGAGATTAATTAAAATGTCCCAAAAACCGATCTCCATGTTTAAGAAAATCTAAACTATCGGGCAAAAAGAATGCGCTAATTTGTAAATAATGCTCAACGATATTCTCTAGGAGCAGCGAGATGTGCTTAGAAGAGGTATAGGTGACATTAGTCAAAAGAGATGAACATAACTATCTTTGTGAAATTAAACACGGGTATCTGTAATGTAATATTTGTCAGATTATACCCAGGCATCCCTAATGCATATTATGCAAAAATAATTATATGAGCAACTGGAGAGCCCCCACGGATAGAGCCAAGTTAAGAGTCTGAGTGGCTCATCCCAGTCGAGATAACAGTGATGGGCAGGGAGTCAGCATGTGTTAGTATATTGATATGCACTTCTGTATGCTTAGAACTTAGAAACTTCCTACATCAGCTGCATTTAAAGAAACTTTCCTGCGGATTGTAAAATAATTTATGGTTACTGTCTAATGTGGCAGCGCCTTGTACTAAAATAAAATGACAGCGGAATATTAATCTAGTGGAATGATCTGCCTAGGTAAAAAAATCGTAGTGGCTTTACAGCACTGGATACAAATCTCTGAGAGACACGCCAAGCACGAGTGTACACTAATTTCCTGATTCGCTTTGTGTTTAAATACTTGTCAAAGAGCACTTTCCACCCCCGAGAGATGCTGGGAATTGTACTCGGGGAATGAATGCAGCATGTGCTTTACAAAATCAGGACTTGTAACAATCCAGGTTAAAAAGCCCACCGTTTTATCGAAACCACCAGAAAAATCCGAAAGCCAAAAGGGAAAAGAGCACATCTTTTATCATAGCGGCGTAGAGATCTCACAGAAGGCAGTGGGGGATTGGGCATCTTGCTTTCTGAGAATGCACTAACATAAATTAAACTATAAACCACTGCAGTAAAGTCACAATAAAGGTGAGATTTAAGTTTGAAGGAAACAGGATAATCCTGAGGCTGTTTCCATAATGAACCAGACTGAATAAGAGGCGAGGTGAGGTCTACAAGACACCCAATTGTACTGGCTATAAAAGAATAAATAAAATACTATGTAGATTAATAAAATATTCTAGCGTCAGGACGTTCTTTCCAGCCACATTAATACGTTGCGAGCGGCTTTATTTTAATCCTTTGTGCGGTGATACATTAGCATTGTAAAGACTAACAGTGAGGAACTCAGCATCACCCTGATTCAGCAGTGCCATCCGCTGCTATGCGGCGGATGTAGAAGGTGTTACACTTTACTACGCGGAGCTTTCCCTGTGGAACTTCGCATTGGGAGAACCAAGACATTGTCGTCACTAGCACAAACGGTGTACTGTTCTCGGGAATGCCCAATTCCTGCTAATGTCTGCGGGAGCTATGTGCACAGATACAGGGGGAAAGCAGCCCCCGTTCTGCCAGCGTTATATACATCCTGCAGGTGTCCCGGAGAGCCAGCACACTGACAAATCTCCCTCCCCCGCCAAACCAAGGAAAACAAGCCCTAGCTAAGCTGCAGTGCCTCGGTCTGGTAGCAAAGGAAAATCCTTGCTATGGGACCCCTGCAATGCCCCGGCATAGCGGAATTGGCTCCGGGTACTTCAGGGCTTTAAGCGGAATGGCCTTGTGTGTGTGGCTTTCCCGCTCCCCTTAATAGGAAATCAGATCTTTTGGCGCTGCCAGGTATTCCCAGGCCAGATGTATATTTGTAAAAGGAAACAAACTCCTCGGGAATCCTGTAGCTCGGCCCCGCCGCTGGGCCGGTTTGTAGGGAGAAGAAACCTGCGCCGGGGTCACACTGAGTCCAGTCCGCTTCTCCACTAGGGCTTTTTCCGTGTCCTCCTGCAGTCCGCCAGCTCGCCGGTCTTTACACGGGAGCAGCGCCATAGAAGCTCTGCGGAAGCCTTGGGGTGGAGTCCTAGCCTCATTGAAGTCAGTGGGAGTTTTGCCAGGATTTCGCCGATGTGTTTTGGATTCACCCCTTCCCTTCTTATAGGCTTTCATCTGGGGGAGGGGGGGGCTGTGGGATCATTCTGTGGCTTGGCTGTGAGTTATCAGAGCCACACTGTGACAAACATGTATGTAAAGCATCGTATGGACATAGTACATGTATAACACTCGGGTCCGTTGTTTTCCTTTGCAACACACCTCAGGTTTTGGTTCTAGGAAGCAATTGGAATCATTGGATCCTTAGGCTTGTTTTTCACGCAGCACTAAATAGCATGGGAAGGGGGCATGCAGGGGACAGTGTCTGGAGTTCTTCCGTGGTTGTCCCATGACTTGTTATAAAGGTCTAGTTTCTGCCAGATGCTGAACACCGTGTGGCAATCCAGCAAAGCGCTTAACTTGGCGCACGTGAGTAGGAGAATCCCCTTAATGTTTAGCTCAGCACCTTGCAAAAGCCAGCCCATGGCGATTTAGTTCAGGTGGCGGCACATCTATGCACAGTGTGGGTGCATGGGAGAAAGGTTGATAGTCTCAGGGAATTTTGAACCATCGAAGATCATTGACAGGATTTTAGATGTTCCACTAATGTCATCGAGCAATAAGAAAGTCTGTTAATCTACAGACTCTGACATGCCCTTGCCTCTGGGGCAAGCGAAGATCCCGGGATTTGTCAAACATCTGTATCCAGGTAACTCTCTATTGGCTGCAGAGCTGCAGAGGTTCACATACATAAATTATGATGGCACAGCAAGTTTCTTATTACTTTTACTCACTGTTGGCCTGAGTCCAGTTCTATTCCTGTACATGTCTTCACATTGACTTCAGGGGGCGTTTGAACAAACGTTACCTGTTTTAGATGGTAGCATAGGAACCTAGGACTCCCGGACTAATATCCACATCAGCGAAGTAGAAGACATGCCTATCTGGCGATGATTTCTTTAAGAGAGTGGAAGAATCTGTACATATCCAATGTAATGTCTGGCAGCCGGAGATCCAAATCTCTAAGGCTAAGTGTGAGGATAACCACAAAATTCTCAGCCAGGTTCTTTCTCCTTTTCTTTCTCTTTTTACTGATAATGTTTGCAGGTTCGTAGGGAGGAGTGGAATAAACAATCCATTACATAAGTGGTAGACGTGCAATATAATGCTCGGTAAGCAAAGGAACGCAAGTCCTGTAAAGTTACAGAGATTTGAGTTTCTAGACACTCAAATGATGGAAATGAAGACGGGCCACGTGGGGCTAGACAGCTCTGCTCAGAGGGAACAGGTGGGAGTATGATTTGAAGATTAAAACACAAATGCATTTAAAACTGTCACATTTGATTATCTCGCAGGAGTCAGCGATTGAGCTGATATTTGCTGCTTTCTTCACCACTGCTAGTGCCAGCACTTCTCTGATTCTTCTGCTACTGAAACACCCCTCGGCGGTAGAAAAAATAAGACAGGAACTGGTGTCCCATGAATTGCATAGGCAGTGCCATTGCCTTTCGCCTGCAGTCTCCCAAAAGAACCACCCATATGTTGAACCCTGCCAAGATACACCGATGGTCCAGGAGAAAGAAGGGAAGGACAGTGACTCTCAACAGCGTCTCCTCTCCACGCCAGAAGGGACGCCGAAGAATCAAAGTCAGCAACTTGATCTAAAGGCAGAAGGAGAGGCTGGGGGTGGTTTTATCCGGCGGCCTCCTCTCCTTAAGGAGCTCACGTTAACCAGAATGACACAAGAAACAATTAGTTTGAATACAAACGATCATTATTCAAACCACAGGCAAGAGGAAGCCGGCCAGCCGCCCAGCAGGTTCGAGGTGCCCACAGGGCCAGTGATTCCAGAGGCAGAGTGTCATTGTCAGCCTCAGATGAACTTGGATAAACTGAGCCGTCTGCGCTACTTGGACTGTGTGATTAAGGAGGTCCTTCGCGTGCTGCCGCCCGTTTCTGGAGGCTACAGGACTGCCCTGCAGACCTTTGAGCTGGATGTAAGTTATCTGTTCCGTTTTGCAATTGTTTAAAGACTCGGGTATGGCTTTGCGCCAAGCAGCTTTAGTTCATTTATGTGTATCTGCATGTCTTATCAGACAGTTTTACACCATTGTCTTCTGCCTCTGTAGTGAGCTCTGGGTATTTCAAAGGGCTGATTTACTAATAATGGCAGCTGTGCGACTATTAAAACTTGTCTGTAGAACGAGTTTATCTTTAGTGTGAAACACTTGTTAAGATGTAAGATATGACATTTTGCCAACTGCAGGTGCACCTGAGTTAGTGCAAAATAAATTTGCACCGAATCTGTTTTTTTGCATTTTACCATTATAGAAAGCACAGAATACAGGGGCATGTTGCACACAGCTAACTGGCCACTTAAAACAGAACATGGAAAACATAAAGCATCTAGAAATCAAATCATTGGTTATTTATTTTTAATTTATTTATATAGTGCACAAAAATGTATTGGCTGCTTCCCTGAAAATCAAATGATACTGATTTTACTAAATCAGCAAATACCGAAATGTGACAATATCACAGCGTGAATACATGAAATGACAACGAAACAGAGCACTATCGAACCGCAAAATCACACGGGAGGCCCAGTTCTACAACTAATAGGAGAGTAAGTCTTGCTCAGGCACCGTAGCCCCAATGAACACAACAGGAGTGGGACTGCTTGTCTGAGTAGGAGCTGAAGGAACAGGCCCTGGATCCAGCTGGCGTCATCACACGTCCTGTTTGTGCCCTTGGGACTACAGGCGTGAGCGAGGCGAGCAGGGTTCTGCACGGAGGAAGAGCAATAGGTTATTTCCATTAACCCCGGTGTCCTACGGGGAGGGGGGGGGGAAGCTTGTCTGAAGCTGCCGCATTAGACAGGGTGGTTAGTTAGCATCCAGTGTCCCCCAGAGGGAGGCACCCCGGCCCCGATCGAATGAAACATGCCACCCAACTCCCCCTCCTTCCCGGAGAAAGCCAGAGCCGGTTTCTAGCGGAGGGCCGTGGGAACCGGGTCCGGGGCTCTGGGCAGGGCGGAGTGTCGCCCTCTGGCGGCCGAACGGGACGGATTGCTGGCGGTGGGGAGGCCCGGATCGGGCAGATTCTAGGCGAGGCGGGTCCCAGGGCCCCAGTCCTTAGCAGGAGCAGCAGCAGCACAACCTCAGGGCTCCCTCTAGCAGCTCAGCAAGGCCAGGGCCCCCCAGCGCCGGTGCCAGCTGCCCGCTAGCTGATGTTCCTCTCCCCGCTCCCCTGCAGGGCTACCAGATCCCCAAGGGCTGGAGCGTGATGTACAGCATCCGAGACACCCACGAGACCGCGGCCGTGTACCAGAGCCCCCCCGAGAGCTTCGACCCGGACCGGTTCGGCTCGGCCCGGCAGGAGGACGGCAAGGGGGCAGGACGCTTCCATTACATCCCCTTCGGCGGGGGGGTCAGGAGCTGCATCGGCCAGGAGCTGGCCAAGGCCATCCTCAAGCTGCTGGCCATCGAGCTGGTCAGCACGGCCCGCTGGGAGCTGGCCACCCCCAGCTTCCCCGAGATGCAGACGGTGCCCATCGTGCATCCCGTGGATGGGCTGCAGCTCTTCTTCCACCCCCTGCAGCCCGGCGGCTCCAGCACCCGCCGCCAGGTGTCCCGGGAAGCTTGAGCCTTCGCCGCGGCCTCTGGCGCTGGGGCGGGCTGCGGGCAGGGCGAGAGCGGACGCCGCCCGCAGCAGATCTCAGAAGGGCCGGGCGTGGGGGACAAGCACCAGGATTTGTACCGACCGGGCACAGAAAGCTGGACACGAGCCCCTGGCCCCGTTTCCTTTTCGCAGTGCCCTGCAGCGGGGCTGGGATCCGGCTTCTGAGAGGGGGCCTAGCCCATCCATCCCCTCCTTCTCGGTGCCCTGCTGCTGCCCACCACGGCAACAGGAGAGGGGCTCCGGATGCAGCAGCAAATCCGGTGAGATCTCCTTTTCGTCCGCTTGCACATTAGAAAGGCTTGGTTTGTGCCATCCTCACTGAACCCGGGGTGGGGAAAACCAGGGCCCCGATGCACTCCGAGGGGTCCAAACCACCGAGAAAGAGTGCAAGATCCAAGTATGCAGTTTCCTTAAACTTCAAAGTGTTGGCAGACCTAGAGGTGTTGGCTGGGGGGAAGAAACCAACGGTTCTAAATTTTAAAACAGACTCTCCGGGGATTTAGATTCACCTGCTACCTCTCACCTGACTCTTGAAAGTTTAGGGGAACGCCCTATCCACTGAACAGCCTTCCAAGCCACGCTGTTGTCCTGATCAGCCCTCCTGCCCCCTTCCTTCTGATCGCATAGAGAATAATGCAGAAAGGAGAGAAAAATAACTGTCTCTAGCACATTTTCATTACAGCGCCTGGCTAGAGATGGCCTGGAATTTCCTGTTCCACATGCAGAAGAGTTATGCCGTATGGGATACATGTATTTGTAAGGGGGGAGTGGGGTTTTTCACGTTGTGCCATAGCCTTTTAGAATTTTCCATGGATATTTAAAAAGAGAAAAATCTAAGGGGTCGCTGCAATCTGACAGGTCCAAACCTGTCAGATACATCCCAATTATCTGTAACTTTCTGATAACTCTCTAACTTCCGATAGATTAATGTAAAGAGTTTGTTTGTATTTCATCTCACGCCGACACTTTCCATGAGAGTCCAGATGATAAAGATGCATTCTGATAGTTCTGTATATTAATATTGTACATTAACACTGTATCATAGTAAGGACTGTGCTGCTATTATTAAGGATCCATCATTAAATCCCATTTTCAAAGTAAATGTGCCCTAGACTAGAGTTTAGTTGCAGGTTGAAACCTGCATGAGAGAATCAGATTTCAACTGGGAAGTGATCTTTTTAAAATAAACATTTAAAGAGTCAGGACATTTAACTATTTGATTCTGAAAAGTTCCTGATTTTAAAGACTGAAAACCATTTCTTGTGCATACAGTCTGGTCTCTCTTCCAGAATAATGATTTCAATATTTATAGTGATAGTCACATTACAGTAACTATCAGAGCAGCACTGAGCAACAAGACCACTTGTCATGCAGCATATGGTGTGCAATGACTTAAATATGGATTCATGTGGAGTTAAGGTTGGGTGCTGACTGACCTGTTAGAGGGTCTCTGAATACTGTCTGCACTGCCATTTCCTGCTCTTCAATTCCAGTATTTTTCTTTTTCCCCTTGTAAAAGAATTTCTCACAGATATTTTGTAATGGTAAAATGAAAGGTCTGTGGTGCCTACCTTTCATGTCCATGAATGGAAATGGCAGTTACATTGGAGCATTGAGAGGAGAGTTTAGGGTAATACTAAGTATTATTTGTGTAGATTAGTGAATACATTATTTCATTTTCACTTAGGGCATGATGGCAGCCCACTGGTGTCACTGGGCTTTGGCTAAGGCACATCGTACATACTGTCTGTCTAAAAGGTGGGGGGAAGCAAGGAAATGGAAACATCTGATAATTACTTTTCATACATGTTGATGGAAAATATGGCTACTCCTGCTCTAGGTCAAGCTCTTGTGTAATATTAAAATGTATCAGATCGCTGAGAGGTCGAACAGAACACCTACATCCCCAAACCTGTTATCCGTAGGATGAAGTTGCCCTTTGTGAAGGCTGACACATTGATTTCTAGGATAATTTCTCCCACGACACTTCTGCCCTAAATAAACTTTCTTGTCCTTCTGCAATCTCCCAAAATGAGGAAAGTCAAAATATTTGAGCCCCCTTGCCTTAAATGGTAACCCACTGCCTGAAAACCAACCGGAATGATTTATTATTCTGTTAGCCAGAGTGTTAGCAGCCACCGCCCAGCTAACTTACCTGGATCAGTATTCCTAATTAAACACCAGAAAGTCGGGTAACATAATTTCACTCCATGCAGCATCTCAGCTACCTAGAGCAGAAACATGGCTCCCAAATGTGACAAGTCAAATCTGGAAAAGGTTGTACTGAAAGTCGGAGTTAAGTGTTGTTGGCAGGTTGACCCTTTAGTGAACCAGAAGCCTCTGCCCTCCTGACCTTGTCTTTAAGGTGAATCTTTGTGGTGAACGGAGGGGAAATCAGTAGGCGGTGGATACAAGTGTCAATGACTAACTTTAATTAGCACAACCACTGAACTGATCTATCCAAACGCCAGTGACGCTATTGTGATCCTCTTAAAGAAAAGTAGGCGAACCTTTGATCCACCTCCAGTTCCGTTTTATTTCGGTGGGACCTGGCCGCTCACCTAGGCAATAATCGGCTGGGGAGCCCACTGGCAAATGCAGCTCTGGAGCCTCCTCCCGCAGCTTGGATGAGAAGCAATCGTAGATTCTTCAGGACAAGCTCAAAAATTACCCTGAACACTAACACTGTAACCGCGTTGTTGAATAACGTAATGTGAATCTAGTAAAAAAAAAAAAAAAAAAAAAAAAAAAAGACTTGAAACTGATGTTGTTTTTCTAATAAACATGAGCATTTGCAAGTGAAGCATTTACTACTTGTAATCAAAGTTTGTTCCTATCAGGCTGTTAATTTCTTGACCCCCTTCCAAGATGTCTTTAATTATCCCTTTCACTCTTTACCATTTGATTCTGTTCGGACTGACGACTGTAGAATAGATGGCTGTGGCGATAATAAAGGTTTCCTGTGGTAATTATCGGTGCTCAGGCCACCGTATCTCGTTATTTGATGGACAGTGAACTTGGCGAATTTGCTGGCAAGAGTTCATTCAGATGTCACGGTCCGTGTTGTAGGTCACAAGCAGGTCAGAGTATGGGAATGGGAAAGAACCCCGAGGTCATGCCACTGCTCCCAGCGCAATTCACTGAGGATACGGAGACACCAGAAAATGATCATCCCTATTAGGCAGAGAACTGCCTTGCCAGCTTTGGAGGGCTCAGAAGCCGCCAACGTAACCACTGGTTGGTTTATTTAGGTCAGAGGAGGGGTGGGGGAATGGGAACAAAGTGAGCCTTTTAAACAGAAAATAGGGAAATTTACCAGATTAAATTTAGGCTGAAATAATATAATATACAATTATATCACGTCTGAGCACAGCAAACAACCCGCATACACATGTTTACATTATATGCAGGCATGTGTACAATAATCACCGCATGCTTCAACCCTTTACCGAGAAATGTTTTTAAGGAACTAGGAGTTCACCATTTCAATTAAACTCTAAACTTTAAAAGCCCTTAGCCCTACCGGGTCAGGTCGTTTGCTGACGCTGCACCATCTAGAAATAAATTTGCGTTTTTAAGCGTAGGTTAAGTGTCTTGTCCCAGAACTAGGAAACAGTCAAAAGAATATGCATGCGGCACAGAAATATTGGCGTTCAACGACTACATTGCCAGGTATTGTCAAAGCAACCAGGCTACTAAATACTAAGCAGAAATACTCCCCGAGTCATGTCTTCCAGAAAACATAACAGGGGGTACATTAGATAACATTTAGATTCCGTTAAAAAATCGCGCTCGAATGTTTATTGTGGTTAGGCAGGGAATTAGAAAGCGAAATTGACTAGACAAAAATGAAACTGAATAGTTTACTTGTGCCGTCTAAGCTGAGTGAAATAGGGTAAATAAATATATAAACATATGACAAACAACAGTGACAGCTCTTTAGATTTTGAAACTTCTTTCTCTTTTAATATATTATCGATATTAGATGCAAGGACATTTTCTAGATACAAATATTACTTTGAACCTCGGAGTGCCCCTTTAAACATTTCCCAGCTTAGTCACTAATTTACAAAAGAAATGGCGAGGGTGATTTCAGCCAAGTAGTGAGCAACAAACACGGGGAGAAAAAGTTCTGTGATTTGAAGGTTATCGAGGATCTTGTTTGTATTCATTTGCCGTATTTCTACGAAACGGTGCCCAAGCTAGATACAGATGTAAGACTTTATGATAAGTGTTTGTCATACTTCAACTACTTACTGCTGCATTTATTGTAATAACGGTAACCGCGAGTCAGTGATTTCTGGACAGGTGTTATCTGTGTAGGTGTTATATAAAAACAACAAGGAGTCCGGTGGCACCTTAAAGACTAACAGATTTATTTGGGCATAAGCTTTCCTGGGTAAAAAATGTTTTTTACCCATGAAAGCTTATGTCCAAATAAATGTATTAGATGCCACCAGATTCCTTGTTGTTTTTGTGGATACAGACTAACACGGCTACCCCCTGATAGATGTTATATAGTGTCCCCGAAGCTACCACGTTTCCGAATACCAATACCTACTGATTGTAAAGCTACCGATTGCAATCAGATGGGTGTAAGCCTACAGTTTAGAGATGATGCACATGACAGAGCAGGCAGAGCGATCGGTGTTTTGGAAACTTTTAGCAGCTGGCTGCTCTTTTGGCGAACAACCAACAAGTACTTGTGTTCTACGTCTCTGGTTGCACAGAAGGGAACTTCAACTCTGCTCCAAAATATTTTTTTAAGGCTTCGCGAAGGTACAACGCTAGGATCCCCAAACGAACTGGATAGTCATTCCAGTCCTGATCGTATTTTCCTTTACAGCGACCTCTTCTAAATCTACAGCCGTGAGTGGGAGGAGCGAAGGGTCCGTGGCAGCCACCGCCCGTGAACATCCTTTCCCAGCAGTCAGCCCTGCCATTCCGATTTGCACCGCAGTGATAGAAAGCGGCTCCGCATTAAAACATTTCCCAGCATTTGTGAAGCACTCCTGCCTCCTGGATGCTCTACAGATGAACGTCAGACCCTGGGCAATTCTCTGTACGGTTTGTGGGAGCACATAGCCAGGGCGAAGTCCGCTTTCCAGGCACACATAGCTATCTCCCAGACTCTGTGCCAGGAGAGTTAGCCCCCCCTCTGAATTAAACTGCTGCTGGGGAGTATGCCGAATTCCTCTGCCTTCTTCCCAGAATGTTATGGCGGCCTGGGGGTTATCTGCCTCCCACCTATATTCAGACAGATGGTGGCTACTGATCTGCTTGTTGAAAAGGCAAACCCATCACCGCAGGTTGCAAAAGAAAAGACTCACACATAGAACAGCCCCGGGGAAAGGACTAGCTATGCTCCAGGGTCCAGGATGAGAAGCCCCAGAAACCTCACGTGTAGGCGCAGATCTGCGGGTGCTGTGATCTATGATTTAAGCGTCTATAAAAGTCTGTGGGTGGCAATAGCCTGGATGTTTACTTTTTGATATAACCTTGCCTTCCCTCGCTGACCTGCGTTTGAACCTGCCATTAGCGCTGCACCATAAGTTTCAGAATTTACTCCTGCCTGATGCTGATTCCTCTCAGGAACCTGACCATAAATACAAGCTGGGCCTTTGAGGTGAACTTCAGGCCACGCACTAATTTGAGAGGACAAGGTGAAGCGGCGGCTGTTCGTGATCCACTGACATAATTATGTTTTTATCCTGTAAACCCAAAGCTGGGTTCCAGCCGACGCAGCGCTTTGCAGCTGGAGTTGTGGGAACTCAGTCCTTCCCAGGGAGAACCTGGATGAGATGGTCAAAGCGCCCAGTCCCTGGCCCAGCCAGCCCCGCTAGTGCTGTCCAGGGTCTGCGCCACTTGCTCCCACTGTGCTAACGAGCAATAGCACCAGCCCGGAACCAGGCGAAGTCCAATTAACTCCTCCTCGCACAGCTCTTCGCCTTTAGCCTGGGGCTCAGGTCTTTAAAACAAATGCTGAACTGCAAAGTGCAGTGGGAGAGATTAAAAAGGATCGGTTGTGTGTATGGTTGTTATCAAACCACGCATAGAGGCAAAATATAAACACGGTATGTGCTTTCCCATGTAACTGGGCATAAGGACAAAGTGAGCAAGGCATTTCTATAATCTGCCTCAATATATTCTTACTCAGTTTAATGAGTGATAAATAAAGGTAAAAGGGATGCAGCTAATTAGCTAGTCTTTCCTTGATCCTGACGAGCTGAACTAGCAGCTGTTTGCAATTCTGCCCCCATTCCATCCTTTAATGATTATTCAACGAGCTACAGAATAGCGCCCTGAAGGAGCTGAGATCTGAGGCCCCCTCTCCCGCGAGCCCTATTGTCCGGGTGAAATTAGCACCTTTTCAAAGTCAGCTCTGTGGCTCGTCTGTAGCTCCTGGAGGAGGGAGACCTGGAGAAGCCACCGCGTAAAACAAACAGTTAAAGATTTCGGGGGGAGGAGCCAGGCCACAATCCGTAATTAAAGATGAACTTTGGGTGAACTAATTTATCTGACCAAGGTGGAGTGGGCAGCAACCTGGGGAGGGCTATAAAAAGGGGCCCACGGCGGGGCTTGGCCTGTGAGCTGCTGTGCTCTGGGGAGACAGGTAGGGGCTGCAGGCGCTGCTCGCGAGCCATGGGCTTCTCCACCTTGCTGGCCAGCACTCTGTGCACCGTCCTGCTACCCCTGCTGCTCTTCCTGGCCGCGGTGAAACTGTGGAATCTGTACTGCGTGAGCGGCCGGGAGCCCGGCTGCAACTTGCCGCTGCCCCCAGGCACCATGGGGCTCCCTTTCTTCGGGGAGACGCTGCAACTGGTGCTGCAGGTAAGGCCCCGCGAGCTCTCCCTGCCTCCGCCCGGCTTCGGGAAGGGACAGCCCCTCGGAATAGCCAGGGGCGACTCGGGGAGCCGGCTCCTCCTTCTGTGGGATCAGGTTGGCGGCAGCAGCTGTCGCGGCTCCTGGGTGCGCTGAGCTCCAGGTAGCCAGAGCAGGGCAGCGCTAGCCGGGGAGGCGGGCGGGCGGCTGGCCCGGGGAGGCGGGCGGGCGGCTGGCCCGGAGCCCCGCTCTCACTGCACTTCTCTCCCTCCAGCGGCGGAAGTTTCTCCAGATGAAGCGTCGGAAATACGGGTTTATCTACAAGACCCACCTCTTCGGGCGCCCCACCGTGCGGGTGATGGGGGCCGAGAACGTGCGGCACATCCTGCTCGGGGAGCATCGGCTGGTGTCTGTGCAGTGGCCGGCCTCGGTGCGCACTATCCTGGGGTCTGGCTGCCTCTCTAACCTGCACGACGGGCAGCACAAGCACCGCAAAAAGGTACCGCGAGCCCCGCTCCCTCTCCACACACCTGCCCTGCGAGCTGGGCTGCAGCTCCCCGGTTTGCATCCGGCCGGGGCTGCCGCCTGCGCGCTCTCAAAGCTCCAGGAGTGGTGCCCTCCTTTGTGCGGCTGGGGCGGGTGTGCGCTCCCCTGTCCAGCCGGGCTGAGCTCGGGCTCCGGCGCGCTCTTCCCCTGGGGCGGCGCAGTGGCGCGGGGAGCTGTGGCCTGAGCCTTCCCCTTCTCCCCCAGGTGATCATGAAGGCTTTCTCCCGGGAGGCCCTGCAGCACTACGTCCCCGGCATCCAGGAGGAGGTGAACGCCTGCCTGGCGCGCTGGTTGCGCAGCGGCGGCTCCTGCCTCCTGGTTTACCCCGAAGTGAAGCGCCTCATGTTCCGCATCGCCATGCGGATCCTGCTGGGCTTCGAGCCGCGTCACACGGACCAGGACAGCGAGCAGCAGCTGGTGGAGGCCTTCGAGGAGATGATCCGCAACCTCTTCTCCCTGCCCATCGATGTGCCCTTCAGCGGGCTCTACCGGGTAACGCTCCCGCCCGCGATTGGGGCTAGCTCTGGGGTGGGGGGTTCCAGGACCTATGGGGGGCGATGCCATAGGGGTCAGCCCTGGCTCGGGGGGCTGGCACGAGGTGCCCGGCGATGGCAGCTGGAATTGGGGAGGCAGGGTTTGGGAGCGTGCTCCCAGGAGGTTGGCACGGCGTGGGTGAGGGGCGTATGGGGATGGCCTGGCAGCGGGATGACCCGCAGCCCTTTGGCTCCCTTCTCCGCCCCCAGGGCCTGCGGGCGCGGAACTTCATCCACGCCAAGATCGAGGAGAACATCCGGGCGAAGATGGCCCGTAAGCAGCCCGCGGGCGGCTGTAAGGACGCGCTGCAGCTGCTGATGGAGCACACGCAGGACAACGGGGAGCCGCTGAACATGCAGGTGAGATGCCCGCGGGAGCTGGCGGCCCTGCCACGGGGACCGCGGCATTGCCCCAACCAAAGGCTTGATTTTTGCTTCCTTTAAACTTAGTGGCATCGCTCCTGTTGATGTAATGGGAGCAGGATCGGGCCCGAAGTGTACCCTCCCCCGCAGTGCGGTGTCTGGGAGAAGGAAGATCAGGGTGGCAAGTCCTCGGCTTAGTCAGGGGAACCGCTTCAGGGCCAGGATTTCTGACGATGGCGACCCATGAGTGGTCTCCCCCCGCTAGAGTTGAGGAAGATGCTCCGGTCCCTCCCGTTCCTGTAGCAGTCCGGGTTCTGGAGCTACCGGAATTCTGTCCCAGCCGCCCCGGATCTTGGGCTCCCAGGGCACATAGTGCTCGCAGATCGATCGAAACCCCTCTCGGTGCTTTCCCCCTTGTGCTCGGGCTATCTGAACGGCGCAACATGACGTGTGCAAAGCCAGGGCAATCCTTTCCGTAAGCCATCGGTTCTCCAAAATCCCTTCCTGGACAAGGAGTCTCTGCTCATCTTCTTCCGCCCCCTGTGTCTTTCTGTGGCTTTATATTAAAACGCAGTCTGTAGACGTGGAGCCTAGGAATATCGCTAATCACTGGTGGCATTTAAAGGCGGAATTTCCTCTCTGCTTTACGGGAGGTGCAGTTTTAGAAGGGCATTTGTGCAGGGGAGGAGAAGGCCATGAGTTTGGCGGTGAAGTGTGGTGTCAAGTACCTAAAACAATAGGGTGTGTGTGTGGGGGGGTGTAAACCCAAACATCCTGCTCTTTGTCCCAGGAGCTAAAAGAATCGGCAACAGAACTTCTGTTTGGAGGGCATGAAACCACGGCCAGTGCTGCCACATCTCTAATCACCTTCTTAGGTCTTCACCGGGCTGTTCTGCAAAAAGTGAGAAAGGAGCTACACATGAAGGTGGGTGTCTTCTCTGTGGAAGTTAAAATTCCTCTGTATTCAGTTTACTGTTTGTTCCTTCTTCCTGAGGAGGGAGTGTATTAACTTTAACAGACTAGAGAATAAATCTCTTAATTAAGCAAAGTTAATGCCCCTTATTAAAACAACTTAACCAGGAAGAGCTGAATTCTCCATTTGAAAAATGAGATTTGCAATGATTCAAGCTTGTTTGGGGAGCCCTTTCTCTTGTGGTATCTGGGAGTTTGGCTAATTTGTACCCCATTACTGATGGCAATGCAATGTCCAGCTAACACAAACTGCAGCCTGACTTTATGTGCATAGTCTTATGTTAACCATGTTCTTTTCCTAGGGTTTATTGTGCAGCATGAACCAAGATGACAAACAACTGGATATAGAAGTCTTGGAACAGCTGAAGTACACAGGCTGTGTCATCAAAGAGACCCTTAGGCTGAGTCCACCAGTACCTGGAGGATTTAGAGTTGCGCTCAAGACTTTTGAGTTAAATGTAAGCTGGGCTACTTGGGCTTTGCTTCTATTAAATCCCTTCACAGGCTGTAAAATGTTTGTGTGGTGTGTGGTGTTTTTTTTTTTTTTTTTTTTTTTTCCCTCCATAGTAATTATTTGAAAGCAAGTAAAACTGACCATATATACAGGGATTTTTATTTCTCTGTAAAATCTTGGCATTCATCTGCCTCTAAGGTGAAGTCTTCACATATTGGAATTTCCTAACTTTTTTTTAACAGGGTTACCAGATTCCTAAAGGTTGGAACGTTATCTACAGTATCTGTGATACACATGATGTTGCAGACCTCTTCACCAACAAGAATGAATTTGACCCTGATCGCTTCATGTCTCCCTCTCCAGAAGATTCCTCCAGGTTCAGTTTCATCCCTTTCGGAGGAGGCTTGAGAAGCTGTGTAGGCAAAGAGTTTGCAAAAATCCTTCTCAAAATATTTACTGTGGAGTTGGCTCGGAATTGTGACTGGCAGCTGTTAAATGGACCTCCTACAATGAAAACTGGTCCCATAGTGTATCCAGTGGACAACTTGCCTACCAAATTCATAGGTTTCAATGGCCAAATCTGAGGTCAAAGGTTACTTCTGGATGAAATTCTATAGCATTTAAAGTACACATAGCTTTTTATAGAAACCTAAATCCAATATTAAATATTTAACTTGTAAATGTATAATAGTTATTTATGTCTTTTTAAAAAATATTTTAAAAATCTACTAAATGTCCTAAGTTTGGTTGATGTGTTGTTCAAGCACTACAATTATGGGTCAGTGTGGTCCATAATTAGGTAACTTATTTCTATAGAAACACAATATTTCCCTCTTATTTAAGAACCTTGTTGAATGCTTGTCAATTTTAGCATTTCGAAGGAGTTTAAGGACAGTGTATGTATTCAGAGACCCTTAAACTTTTAACAAGCATGAAACCATGGGACTTAACTGCACATCTTGTGACCAAAATACACACATGGCTTATATTTAAGCCAGGAGAATGTGTTTTCAGATTACTTTTTGATACTAGGTTTTGTGTTCAAAGTTTATGGATTATTATGACTTAAAATAAACTTTATTTTCGAAGATGCTTTGCTTCAAATATCTCTAGCATTTTTTGCATATACTAATTTAGCTGCTCGGTGGTATAAACAAGAATTCAAATTCTTGTTTGTGGGGTTCCCCCCAACCTTATCAATTGGAGGGGTTCTCTTGCATTTTAGCCTCCATTCTTCCTGCACTCACAACTCTAATGGGAAGACTCCAACTGGAGTCTAAACAGTTCACTTGTTAAAGATACTGAGGCTTAACCAAGCCACCTTAATAAATGCAACTAAGATTCTCCTAAACAGGTTGACTAATCCTGTAACATCTTCTTAAATTCAAACTCTTGGAGCCTTCTATCATCCACTTAGAAAATCCACCCTCTATATAGCTGACTAAAATCCCGAGGGAGTGAGAGAAAATAACACAGGCCATTTCCCTACCCTGTCCAGTGTATAGTAATCTATAAATCTAAATTTGAGACATGGTAAACGAAGACTAAATAAACCATGTTGCCTCAACCACACACAGCCTGCTAGAATAAGCTCCTAGCTGTGTAAGGAAAGACAAGAACAAAAGTCCAGAATAAAACCTCTTTAGCTCCTCTTCTCCCATGATATTCTTAACCTGCACTAACAGCTCCCTGAACATTGTCATAGATAACAATATAGCTGTCTAAATCTCTGATTGTTGAAGGTGTCCGTTATCAATGGTTATTGCAAACAAGCCAGATAACTGGTAGAGAGTGTGTGTGTGTGTGTGTCTATGTAATGGTTTAGATTACAACTGTAAATGCTGTAATGAAGTGCCTTTAGAGGAAGGATGGGGTTTGCTGTTAACAATTCTGGGATTTCTTAGAACAAAAAAAATAAAATAAAAAGCAAAATACAAATTCAGTTAGCAGTGACTCAGGTCCTATCAGGTGTACTAGTAGTGTGTGGGAGCAGAAAAGATGCAGTGGGCTTGGCATGACTCCCTCAACCTTGGCTAACTTAAAATTAAGTTTTGGAACAGAGGCAGGGTTGAAATGTGACCCAAAAAGCTTAGCTGGCTGCACAAATACTGGAAAAGGTGAACTGTCACACTAGTGTTATATACACTGCTAGTACCATACACATAAAGTAAACTTCATTGGCACTTGGGTTACTCCTTATATTGAACAATTCTTGGTGATCCTTTTCTCTTAGTCCTGATCTTGGAGAATTTCAGGGGGTGGGGGAGAAAATTCTAAATTGCGAATATCTGCAAATGTTCCACTTCTCAAATAATGGCAACTAAAAGTTTTATGAATGTTTCTATTCAATATAAAAGCTTTTGCCATCTACTAATGCTAAAAACCAAAATACTAATTTCTAGGGCAACATGTTAAGCACAATCAACATCTGTTCTAATAAATAGCTTTTTGAATTATTCCAGATCAGATTAAAAGTGATTTTTTTTAGTTCTAGACATAAACATTGCCTATACGGTCTCATTACAAGGCTCTGCTTTATATAAAAATCACTCTTTGCCAAGACTTTTCAGAGGTAGTTTGCCCAATTTTGTTACTATGTGAATTCTCTGGGTCTGATTGTTATTTACACCACTTGACAATTTATACTTATTTTAGGCCCTTTCACGCTGCCAAAGTGGTATAAAGTGGCCTTGGTATAAAAGAGAATCAGCCCTTTGACTGCAAACACTTTACACATCATCTGCAACCTTATGTAATGCAAAGGCTAGTCATATGTTTTAAAATAGCACTATTAGAGTCCTGCTAATCTTTACATTACAATAGTCTGCAAATAGAAAAAGAGATTAGATCATAAATATTCTGGAAATTAGGTTTTTTAAAAAACTAGACTGTCATATTATTCATGGGGTTTAAGCAATAACTGCACTTGCTACCAATATCTTACATGAAGTGTCAGCCATACAGACTGCTCTAATATATAACAATTTCAGAGCTTATGGTTGCTATGTTTGGAGAATAAATGGCTATATCATATTGTAAATCTAAGATTGCACTTGCAGCATAGTAACATTTTTTTCTGTCTCACTGTTGGCCAGGTTAGAGCCATGCTGCAGTAATTTGTGTTTGGATATAAAATGACACAGCTGTCTTACTATGTCAGGATCTGTCAAGATATCTTGGGGCAGATTCTCAGCTGAGGTAAATTGCGACAATATAAACTAGCCGAGGGTTTGCCCCAAACAATTTTAGCATTGTAACTAAACAGTAGGGCCGAAGGGTAATTTTTCCAAAAAAAAAAAAAAAAGCCTAAATCCCATTTTCAAAACCATAAGATACTTTTGAAATTTCTATTCAAGATTTTCTAAAGTGTTAGTGGTTCTGAATGCGTAATTCATTAAAGGGACCTGATTCAGAGAGCAGGTGCTCAGCCCTTTATCAAAACCAGCCCCCTTTAAAGAGTCTCACGTTAGACACCTACATTTACTAGTCATTTTTGAACATTTTGGGCTGTGTACACCTTTTAAAAATGCATATGATCAAACGTGCTGCACTCTGATCTTCAATGGAAGGCTGTGCTTGCTTTTTTGTGTGGCACTATGCTGTTTTTCTAGATGTAACATGGACTACCGGAAACACCTGTCTTTAACCTATTTAAAGTAAAACTTACTCAGTTTTGCAGCATGTCAAATGTGTCATATTTTTGAAATTTGCTGTGTTATGTTATACAAAGGTTAATTCCTGATTAAATATGACATTAAGGAACATATTGAACTGATTTCTGATTGAAATGCAGAAACCTTTTTAACCTCAGGTCATAGATGGGTAATTAGAGAGACAAGGTGGGTGAGGTAATATTAACAGAAATTGGTTCATCCAGCTTGTCTCTCCGGTATCACGGGATCAGCACGGCTACAACAACACTGCTCATATAGATGGATAATGCTGAATTTAAAAGTAATGACTCTATGAATAAGCAACAACTGCACAAACCTAATGTAATGAATTCTGAAAACTGAATTGGGGAAAATAGAGTTATTGTTTGATTGATTGAAAGAACTTTTCAGCCTATTGATTGCCATTTGTCTTCATGAAATTATACAAGGGTCAGAATATTTTTATCAGATGAACAGTAGAAAAATTTTACTTTCTAATTTGTTTTAAAAAAATACAAAAAACTGAACAGCCCAGAACACTTAAAACCTTTTACATTCAACATTCTGTACTTTGTTTAGACTTTTTCTAGGACTTTCTTTCTAGCCTTTGAGAGATCACATTTTGATAGAAGATTGTTCTGCTTTGCAGATGTTAATTTCTATCTGCATCACATTTTCTTATGTTACTCCCTTTGATGACTTGGAGTATTTTTTGAAAAGTACTGAAAAAATACTTAGCAATTTAGAGAAAAAATGTACCCAAGTACCTAAGTCACTTGTGAAAATGGGATTTTTGCACTTTTGAAAATTTTACTCATTGGCAATATTCATCAGGAGGGACACTATCTGAGGATTTTATCACAGTGGATTTAGGTGTGCTAGCTGCAGAGAACCAGATTTGAAAATTTTTGCCTTAATACACACCTGGTATTAATTAGCATTGTCAGATGAGGCTAATATGGTGTTATGTTTAGCTTGCGTGCAGCCCCTAAATGCAAGTTAGGGAAAAAGTTTGAAAGCACAAAAAAGAATGAAGTGTCAAAGAGGTTCAAACTCAACTTTAATCCATGCATATTCTGGCAATGTTTCAGATATGAAAAGATAATCACAAATATTGGTTTTGGTGTATTGCGGTGTGCACTGTTTAAAAGATTGTGTTCCACCCCAGAAGTGGTTACAGTTATTCCTGGCTGCATAACACTTTAGGATAAAAGGCTCTGTGTTAATATAAAGGACTCCCCCACACCCCACCATGTAATAAAGAGGGAGTGGGTAGCTTTGGATAGTATTTGTTAGTATAAAGAGTTTTGTTTGCCAGGTGGTCTCTATTGTAAATTCTCTATGTCAAGCTATACATCCAGAATGCACTGCAAAACATATACAGATTAGTGGCAAAGATTCTTAAAGTTTATTAGTTGCAACCATTAGAGTGATAGATTAGGAGTAAGGGGACATAACTGGCAGCAAGTTTAGAGAAGGTTCATTACTATACTGGCTTGCCTAGCTTGTTTAATAATGTCATATGAAAAATGTTATATGAGAAGTTTGATGAATAATGCAGCCTTCATTAAGTTATGTAAATGAATGTAACTTCGTGGGTGGGTTAAAGATAAAATATTTCACAAATCTGTCTCCTACCAAGAATAAGAGCAGCATAGACAGTTTTTAATGAGTTTCAGATTAAAATATTTAAAAGCTGGCAGACGCTTTTGTAGGATGACACACTACTAGGGTGACCACATTTTCCAAAGGGAAAATGGGACACTGTGCAGGACTGGCCTGAGCCTTTCGCCTGAGACCCCCTCGCCCCTCCCCATGCAGGGGACAGGTATGACTTGGGCAAGCAGCGATGCACATACTAGATAGGGTGACCATATTTCCCAAAGGCTGGAGCTGGCATTGCTGCTCGCCCAAGTCCTGCTTGCCCCCCACTGGAGCCCAGCCTCCCCCCACTGCCCAGGGCTGGCATTGCTGCTCCCCCTGCATGTTCCACCACACCCCACTTTTTTACTAAAGTGGGCATTTGTCCCCTTTGCTCTTGCCAACTGATCAAGTTGGCAAGAGCAAAGGGGACAAATACCCACTTTTGCCAAAAAAGATGGGATGGCTGGAACAAGGCTTAAAAAAGGGAGTGTCCTGGCCAAAACGGGCTGTGTGGTCACTCTACACACTACAGTAGAACCTCAGAGTTATGAACACCAGAGGTTACAAACTGACCGGTCAACCACACATCGCATTTGGAACTGGAAGCACAGAATCAGGCAACAGCAGAGACAAAAAATAAAACAAAACTCCACAATCGAATACAGTACTTTGTTAAACGTAAACTACTTAAAAAAAAAGGGGGAGAGGAGTTTAAAAAAAAAGATTTGACAAACTAAGGAAACTGTTTCTGTGCTTGTTTCATTTAAATTAAGATGGTTAAAAGCAGCATTTTTCTTCTGCATAGTAAAGTTTCAAAACTGTACGAAGTCAATGTTCAGTTGTAAACATTTGAAAGAACAACCATAATGTTTTGTTCAGAGTTACAAACATTTCAGTGTTACGAAAAACCTACAATTTTAATGGAATTTTACAACTGCCCTTTTAGTTGCAGTATGAGCAGCTAATATATTAAGTATATTCAGCTAATAAGGGGTATTGTGGGCTCCTTTTATTAGTATCCGCATTATTGTTCTGCTTGTGTCTTTTTGTGAAATTTTAGTACCTTAAATCAATGTGTGGAGTTTGTGAAGTCTGCAGTACTAACAAGTTAGGCTGATCATTTTAGCAAGGGTGACTTGTCCTATATTCATACTTGTTTGCAAACTCATTGCAGTCATTAATACATTATAGCCCCTAGGGATTATCTGATTTTATTTATTTATGTTAATTTATAAGCAATTTAAAAACGAAAGTGTCTCTCTTGTGTTCTAACTGCCTTTGATGCACTTAAAATTACAATGACATAAAAGATAACACCAGCAGCTTCCTCTTGCCCCAGCATTAGAAAACAACTAACCAGAGCTGAAATCAAGTCTAGACAATGTGCTATCCCAGGGGTCGGCAACATTCGGCACGCGGCTCGCTAGGGTAAGCACCCTGGCAGGCTGGGCCAGTTTATTTACCTGCTGACGTGGTAGGTTTGGCCGATCGCGGCCCCCACTGGCCGCGGTTCGCTGTCCCGGGCCAATGGGGGCGGCGAGAAGCAGCGCAGGCGAGCGATGTGCTGGCCGCGGCTTCTCGCCACCCCCATTGGCCCGGGACGGCGAACCGGGACCAGTGGGGGCCGTGATTGGCTGAACCTGCCGCATCAGCAGGTAAATAAAACTGGCCTGACCCGCCAGGGTGCTTACCCTGGCGAGCCGCGTGCCAAACGTTGCCGACCCCTGTGCTATCCCATCTGACCCACAAATACCATCCCTTATTGTACTCCTCCCACCACAGACTCTTGCTAAAGAGGTGGGCTTTACAGCATCCCCTGAGGTCAAATATTTTGGAGCTTATTTTGGATCAAAGGGGGAATAAAATTCCAAAACTGAGGGTCCCTCGAGAGAGAACAAAGCCACCTAAAGGCAGCCCCCTTTGCACCAATTAGGGTAGCAGGCAAGTCAACAATCTGATGATCAATGGAAGCTGATGGATAACAAGATCAGTATTGATTCCGGAGCCCAGATCCTAAACTATGGCCTAGAAAAGCTTCATGCTCTTTAGAATGGGGAAGGATGTGTATATGTGCAAAGATAGTTTTAACACACCTTTGTGCTCTCTGATTCTGAAGCTTGCTCTGGCCTGATTTAAAACAGTCTGCCCAGAGAATCACAATCAGCAGAATTTTTTTACTACCAAGCTATTTCTTCTATTCTGCAAAGAGGGTTATAGTCTATTTTGATGTGTTTTAATAGATATGTATCTCAAAGTACACTGTATTTCTTATTATCCATAAATTATCAGCAGACAAAAATCCTTTTGTGGACTTGTGGTTTCATTGGTTTTAAAATATTTCCCACATTTACTTGGTTTCCTGACCCTGTTGGGTAACAGAAAGCTGAAGGATAAGGTATGTTTTTCATAATAATGTTTGTATTTATACAGTGCACACTGTGGCTTAACAACTGGACTGTATTCTATTGGAAAGGAAGGAGGTGGTTTAATGCATTACAGGCTAGATTCTACAATGGGCTGGAGATATTAATGCAAGTTTTTCTCTCTTATGTAAGAATAATGTATTAATGATTTTATGAGGGGCATAGCAGGCAGGGCCCACCCTCCACATAATAATGGGCATACATACCTGATCTGGCAATAGCCACTTTGTAGCCTACTTGCTCCCTTCTGTGGATTATTCCTACTTCTCATAAGAATAGATTTCAAGGAGTTGGGAGGAAAGTGGGGAGAAGCATGTATGTGCTTAGAGCTGATTCCAGTTAGAATTCAGATGTTTTAGTCCTGTATGTTACCCCAGGTCCCAGGCACTTGCCAGAATTGGCCATATAAAGTATAGATTGTAGTTCTCTCACTACACAATGTCATCAGATTAAATATACATTATTGATGATAATGATGCTGCCTCTAGCACAGTAGACAAGATAGTTAAAGGAAAAAGTTCATTAGTCTATCACCAAATAGTTTGAATTAATAGCAACTCATGATCTTTTTGCTCATTGTATGAAATTAAATGGATCAGAATTGCAATATTTTTATGGGAACCTTTACTGTGGTTGGAGCTGGGATGATATTGGTCATATAAATTAACTTATTAGACACCTATTTCTGAAAAGATTTCAAACTTCAGTCATGTAGAAACACAGGGAAATGTATTTTTTACAGCATGAAACTACAATCTCCTAAAAAAATTACATTCTAAGGTAATGTTTTATTTTGTTGTCCTATTGTTTTGCTTAGTGTTGTATATATTTCTTTTTTTTTAGCAGTGGCTGGCATGTGCTTATTATCAATACATATAGAGGGAGAAAGAAAAAAGCAGAGCATGCAGATGGGGAGACATGAAAATCCTTGCAAAGTAAAATGCAGATTACGAGGTACCATCAATTTATTTTGGTGATCCCTAGGCCATTGCTCTTTTCACCTTTTATTAACCTGCTAAGAGATTAGTTCTTGCAAATGAAAAAGGAAAGACCAATGCACAACATGCTTCCCCAGAAATGAGGTCACAAAGAGGGGACATGTCCTGAGTACAACCCCCAAAAAGAAATAGAACTCTGAAGGCAGTTACACTAGGTTGCCATTACACTTAACTAGCGCTACTGTGATTTACTGTATCAGCTCTACTGCTGACACCTTTATGTCCCTCCCTCCTATCCCAGCAGGCCACAGAGACACAGTTCATGATAGATGCTGGTGAACTTTTCCTCTGATCACCTTCTGAAGAACTTTCCCATAATCTATTGTTTTCCATCACAGTGGAAAACAAAACAAGTTTTTTCTTTACTTTCAGTTACCAGCTATTTTGCCCTAACTTTAAAGCAATGTACTGAATTTATTACAGCAGTGTGAAAGAAGTTTTAAACTCTTGTCTCTTTATCCCACTCCCTGAACTTAACATGGTCCAGAGTAAATCAACGTAATTGCTGTTAGTCTTACATTGTTGCAGGAATGTTTTATATTCCATGTTGTCAGTTATTTAGAACAGTTAATTGAAATTGCAAAGATAAAAAGAGTAAAGCTACAGTTAAGATGTTATAAAAACCTAACGTTAACATAAGCCTTAAAAAGGCTGAAATACCTAAAAGAGAAAAAAATACAGCTGTGTAAGCAAGAGGAGTATTTCCTCTTATTGACAATATGCAAATAAATGACCCTATTCTTGATTGAGGGGAGCAGGTATTAAAGAGCTGACTTGGTGTTCCCACCAGTACCTCCAAAATACCCAGCTGATCCCTGAAAAATACAGGGTCTGGTACCAAAATAATAACTGCCATGGATTTCACCTGTTTTTCTCTCATCAGCATTCAGCACCATTACCACAGCATGAAGGGAAAAAGAAAGTCATCAAAACATTAGGAGAGAACATAATAAAGAGAGTGTACTTGGAAGGGGAAAAAAGGATCTCTCTCTCTCTCTCTCTCTCTCTCTCTCTCAAAGTTGCTTCCTCTTAGTTTACCCTGCATCAATTAATTGCTATGCTGCTGCAGTCTGTGGATGGGATCAGCAGTGATAAACATACAAACCACCGTGTCTGGCAAACAGATACATCAGCTTGCACATGGTGGTGAATTAGCTAGCAGCCAGTTTAGGGAGGGGTTGCATAAAGATGGGTGATCACCCACTATGAAGAAATAAATGTGCACTTCACTGCTGCTCTGACCAGCTTCATCCTTTGAGCTGCAAGATAGATTAGAGGAAATCTACACTCTGTAAAGTTTTCCAAATTTATCTTGATAAAAAGTGAGACACACAAACCTGGCTGGCCTTTAGCAGGAGTATATACTCCCAGTATATGCAGGGTAATGGACAATTTTTGCCACGATTTACTTCTCAGTTTATTGTGCCTTGAATGACATTGGTAATATTTTTACTACTAGAATATCTACCTCTTATATGGGCTCCACTTTGTGTCATCATTCTCTGAGTAGGTTTATTTTGAATGGGCAGTCGTGACAGTGGGGACCTGTGGAAAGGCCCAAGAAGGCAAGCTCTGGTTGACAAGAGTTGGGGCAGGACATAGCAGTGATGCTCCTAACAGCAATGCAAGAGTGTGAGTACCAACCTCAGGGCAGACTGTTAAAAACCACGGCACAACCCAAACTGGCTGTGTATTTTAAACTTAGATTTTAGTAACTATCTGCACCAAGTGCAAACTCCTCTGGCACATTAACAGCTTTAACACAGAGTCTCAGACAGTCGCCTTGGGTACTCTGGTCTGTTTTGCCACCCAGGTGAGCATATCTCTGTGATAGATGGCCCCTTACACCAAGAATCACAGCAATATTCAGGTTACTTCTAATCCCACTTACCCCAGGTCAATTGTGCTTTAGGCTCACACCAAAGACAATGCCTGTAGCCAATCCTATAGTAAAGTATATGAAGATTTATTGAATAGGAAAAGGAAATTGGAGATTTATTTACAAGGTTAATGCAAGCAAACATATGCACAAGAATGATTTATGGTCTTAGGTTTCAAAAGGTAATATAGGCTTCTATAATCAGCAGCTCTATTTGTTTTTTAAGGCTAACACAGGCTAAGCAGCTGGGGATCTCTTGCTTATGCCTAGAAATACCTTCCCCCCCCCCCCTCCAGAATCCAAGGAGCGTGGAGACCCAAAGTTCCTTTGATTTGGGGTTTTTAACCCCCCCTTTGCCATGTGCTCCAAGCTGCATACTCAGCTGATGGGAGAAGTCTACTTGCACGACTCATCTTCATGAGGAGGAGAGTAGAACAACAATAAGGCTCTCAGTGTAGTCCTTTTGTTGACTGTTTCTCAAGCCAAATGTAAGGAGTTTCCAGCTGTAAGATCTAACCATAGCCTATCTGGTATGGATGAGTCTCCTTTTTTGGGATGAGTAACAATTTCCGTAGAAGAGCAGCGCTTCTCACAAATTAACATCCTTCTCCTACATTCATCCATACAACCACAGAGGCTCACAATACAACCGTTCAAATATTATAGTACAATAAGGAACAGAGATATTGCAAGTAATATTAATGCATGCAGCAATTTACAAGCATTCATCAGAGTTTAAACACTACCTTATCATTCTAATACCTATTTTATCAATATTAAACTCAGGTGAGCCAGACACATTCCAGCTGTGTGTCTGTTAGCGTCTAGCTGGGACACAGGGACCTTGGTATGAGTGGTTGGGTAGAATTGGGCAAGACATAGCTTTATATCCCTTGTTCCACAAAATCAGGGAGGCCCGCAGCAGTGGGCTTCACTGGGTACAAAGAACAGCCCTAGTCATCCCGTCCTGTCACTAAGTGTCACGGCTTGTTGTACGTGGCCTCATTACTGCAGCGTTTTCTTTGAAAACAAACATCTACTTTCCAATAGCCATTCCCTGCGTTTAAGAGTATTTCCTTGGCAGTATCCTCTATTAGATTTAACACTAATAAGGCTAGCTTGGTAGAGAAGACAGGTGTGCACTTCCTGAAGGTTTCTTGTCCTTACTTCCTGCCACCATGAAAGCAGTAGCTGGCTGCTAGGGTCAGTTACCCTTGTTCCAAGAGAAGTGCAGCCTCACACCTGGCAGGAAGGTAAATACTTGTTTCTTATCCCAATGGGTTTTTTAAGCTAAAGTTTTACAGCAACAAACAGTGGGCTAGATTCACTGGTGCATTCTGGCTGCTTTGGTGAAACAGCGTGGCTTAGGCTGCAGCAGCATGAATCAGTGAGAGCACACCAGTAAATATAACCCCACAGGCTTTTGCCATGTAAACCATCGTACTTGGGAAAGGTGAAAGGCCAGAATCTGCGCTTGCTTACAGTGGTGCAAATCCTGAGTAGCTGACTTTTTGGAGGGGCTCTGAATGTATAGCCCTGTAGCTGAGAGAGATTTGCTCACGCTTCAGTCTCTTCATAACATTCAGAAATCTTAACTCCGGCTCTCATCCTGCAAACTCGTCTGCTCCTGCTTAGTTTCATACACATGGATAGTCCCACCCTGGGGCCCTGCTCTTAAAGGTATTTAGGATCCTAACTACCAATGATTTCAGTGGAAGTTAGGAGTCTAAATACCTTTCAGGGTCTGGGACTCAGTGTTTAGCTGCAGTTGGGGGTAACAGATGAAAAATATTTAAATGACACCTGGTACACAAGTGACCAAAACATAAGAATGCTATCGAGGGCCTGACTTGTATTTCTGAACCCATAGAAGTAAGGTCTCTCTTTGCCTAATTCTAGGAACATATCTGAAAATTCTGATCATAGTAAGCTAGTTGTTTACTAAGAATGTTTACTGACACTATGTAAATGTATATGCAGATAGATAAATGCTCTTAGCACTGCATTACTTACATTGGACAAGTAGATGCTGTTCCACTCTGGAATCTTACCATGGTAACACATTCAGAATGATATACTGTATTGGCCATCTACGTTCACAGTTGACCAGTAGAGAGAGCAAATATATGAGAGTGAAATTTTTATTAAGGAGTAAAGGCCCCCACTTTGGTTATAACAAAATGTTGATTCTTTTATATAGTTAAAGAAAAGCACTTTGCCCATCCATTTCATGAATGCCATCTTGATAAAGATAAAGGGTTAAGGAAGAGGTTCTGGCCTCTTGAGCTAGAAACATCCTGCCCCTGCAACCAACGCAGCTGGAAAAAGGGCACAGGCCACCAGGCAGGCAGTTGCAGCTGCTTTCCTCCATTCTCAGTTTGTCTGAGTTGAGGAGAAACAGCTGTGCTCTTGAACCAGTAAGTGGGAACAGGTGACGCTCAGTCCCGTAACCAGGGGATCTAACAGGTGGGGTTTTTGTCTGAGTCTGTTGTGTACTTGTTGGTCATTCGGGAAGAAGCATGGTTCAGTGACTTGGGTCACTAATTCTTTTTTGAGTGGCTAAAGACTCAATAAATGCAAATCCTCGGGAAATATTTTTTTCCAAAGGAAAACTGGTTGAGATCTGCTTCTATGCTGTCAAATGCTGGGCCCTTTAGCAGATGTGCTAGTAGTCAGTAGCCATACACAGTGAGTGCACTTGATTAATGTAGTCTTCCTTCCTATCACTGGACTGTTTCTGACATGCTCATGATCTAAATCTGGATTTGAACTGGGGTTGCGTAGCCAAGAGGCAGAAGCTCCAAGAAGTCAGCTAAAGGACGACCCAGTAAACACTTAACTAAGCCTTTCTCACCTACAAAGTAATTGTATATACACTTTCACTTTATGGGGTTACATATAGGAATCTATATGAATTCTTAGACTGTAACAGGGTTAAAAAAAGAACTAGAATATTCTTGAAGGATAGGTCCATCAAAGGCTATTAGCCAAGATGGATAGCGTCCTTAGCCAGAAGCTGCGAATGGGTGACAGGGGATTGATCACTTGATGATTACCTGTTCTGTTCATTCCCTCTGTGGCACCTGGCATTGGCCACTGTCAGAAGACCGGATACTGGGCTAGATGGACCTTTGTTCTGACCCAGTATGGCTGTTCTTATGTTCTAATTGTGCAGAACTAATGTCCAGAAATTCCTAACTGACTCAAAAGTCTATTATTTAGCTCACCTTGTCTCACTGCCCCCACTAATGTGTGGGTCATATGTATCCATTGAACTTAATTAAGACTCTGATATTTTGAGTTCCCCAAGTATCTACATCAGATAGGTTAAAGTTTTTCTCCTTCTGACCACCAGTATAGAAGGTGTGCTAAGCTTTTCATAGGGAGGAGTTGAATATTACTGATTCATTAAAATAAACCCAACTATATTAATGAGATGTCTTTAAACTTGCTTGTAATGAATTGATGGCCTGCTTTTCATGCATGATTCACTATGTGCACATTCTGTAACCAGAATGTCATTGCAGTGTGGCTGTCCACATATTCTCAGAAGGTGCAGAGAAGATAAAGAGGGAGACTTATTTTACTTAAGAGTCTGGCACATGGCCTCTTTCATTCACTGGTCCCTGTTTCATATCCAGCCCAGCTGAGCAGTGGCTGAAAGTTGTTACCATTTGATGGGTTTTCAGTGGCCTGTGGAAAACAAGTTACTGGTCTCAGTCGAGTCCTCACTAAATAGGTGACACCATAAAGCAACTCTCCTCAACTGTCAGTCTGGACAGAAAATGAACTACCAGCTGCCCTTTAGACAGTCAATTCCTGGTCAGATCTGAAGCATTTTGGGGAGAAAGGAAGAGCGAAACCTGTATTGTTGTTGCTAATATATTTCACAAGCATTAAATATGCTAAAAAAACCCAAACCCCTTCATTCCAATTGGTACAATGTAGATCAGAAATTGACATGTCACTAGGCCCAAACCTAGTGTTGTTTTTAAAGCAAAATACCATACAAGAAAACGACCTTCTCTAGCACTCTTCCTTTTCCATAAAACCTTCTTCTGATTCCCAGCTGGTCTCTTTACTCTAGGGCAAGTCTCTGGCACTTGGAAACATCTGGACATTTTCTATAAACATAGTTTATCTCTCCAGTTGAGGAGATACACTGCAATTTACCCTTCAGAATTTGGAATTGCACTGGCATCTGCCTTCATGTAGGTGAGAGAAGTAGTGGAATTGCAACAGACAAAGAATTTCAAAGATGATCATGATTATTGCCTTTTTATAACCAAACTCTGTTGTTTGACAGAGTAAAGACCCTACCTGCCATATCCCCTTGGCTACAAGGAAGTCTATTGTGAGAACAGAATGTTCTGCATCTTTCACTCTGTGTTTTGCAGATTGTGTAATTTAAGATGAGTGATGCTGAAGAAGTAACTTCATTTAGCACATGAGCAAACATTGGAACAATTGATCAGATATCAAATGATAAAGTTAACATGTTTCTATCATGACCAGAATGCAAATCAAAGTCCTTTCCATTCCAATGCTACAATCAAACAGGACTATAAGACAATATCACACTGTGTCCTGCACAAGAGATACCACAGGCCATTTTTAATTTTACCTCATTAAATTTTTCTTTTATAAACCTTCTTTAATCACCATACCATCAATCACCTTAATCTGTCCTTTTAACTGATGATAACTTTAACTAAACCCCAAGTAACTAGTTTAAAGTTAAGAACTGCCTTATACCGTAGGACTCGGTAACTTTGGGGTGGGTGGGAAGGGGAGGGGAGGGAGAGTTGGCCTTTCATCTTTCAGCTTTATGAGCTGATCCAAACTCCTGGACAATAACTGAGCAACATGCTTCTCCCCTCCCCCTCCTCCAGAGATGGTTGGAAACAAAGGTCTTTAGGGCGGCTCCCCAGACTCCAGAAGGTCTCCAAGTAGTTACTTAATTGGAGATCAAAGGATTCTTCTTAAACAGTTTATCACTCACATAAACACTCCACAGCAGTTAGCATTTCAAACTGGGGTTTACAAGTAAAATAGTTCAGCAGTTTCTTCTAACCAAGCAATCTCACACAGAGGCTGCTGGGCACCCATTGTGTGAAATTATGGCATAACTTGGAGATGGAGTTAATCAATACACATGAAGAACCCATGCACATCTTTTTTTTTTTAAAAAAACCATTCTTTGCTCCATGAAAGAGAAGAAGTGAGGTTTTTACTCACGAAAGCTTATGCCCAAATAAATCTGTTAGTCTTTAAGGTGCCACCAGACTCCTTGTTGTTTATGAAAGAGAAGGAGCACCATGGTCTTGGTAGGGCACAGCCTGGGAGTTAGGGGACCTGGGTTTCCTCCCTGATACTGCTGGTGACTTGATGTGCCTTGCTTTTCTGTAAAACAGGGATACTATTGCTGCTCTCCTTTGGCAAGCATGTTTGCAGATCTAGAGGGAAGAGCAGGCAAAAGGCATAGTGACTCTCCCCAGTTGCATTTGGGAGAGTGGGGGCTGAAGGGAGTATTCCCAAATTCTGAATTACTCAGGATAAAACCAAAAGCCTGTTTAGTATTGCTGAAAAACCCTGCCCCCTCTTATGTCATTGATAGACCCTTAAGGCTAGCTGGCATTTTGGAATGGATAGTGTAACTTGTGTGAGTAACTTCCACAACATACTGACAAGCTGCTTCAAGTCATGGACCTCACACGCAAAATCATCCCATTCTGTGCCATATGAAAATGATGCCAAAATAGGACCTGCTACACAAGGGAAAATGGATTTTTATGTATTCTGATACAATTACCAAACCCTATGCTGCTATTGAGCATATCTGTACAGTCCGTGTTGTAGAAGAGGGATTTTTTTTTTTCCTGACAGGAAGCAATTTTAGGAGGACAATTGGAAGATAATCCTAGCTGTGCTCTTGTCACTACTGGCAGTCTACTGCACCATTTTTACCATACCAAATCTTTTAAAACCCCATCCAGATTGGGTATTTTATTCTATGTGCTTGCAGTGATTTAGAATTGACTTTAATTTTCCAACAATTTGCTAAGCCAGTCAAATCAAGTTCACAGATAACAACAATAGATGTTGTCAAGGTGGCATTGTTTACACCAATTGATTGCAAAGTGATTGCTTTATGTATGAACTGGAAGGCAAACTCTGACATATAGGGGGTAAAATTCCAGCCCTGTTTAAGCCAGTGGTAAAAAAACCCAACTGAGTTCAGTAGGGTTAGGATCTCACACATTACTCGTCCGTGAATCCACAGTGTACCCATTGCTCACTGTCAATTAGAATGGCCATCTTTATTTACGTATAGTATTATTGTTTGTATTGTGGTAGCATCAAACAGCTCCTGTCATGGACCAGAACCCCACTGTGCTAAGTGTTGTACAAATAACAGGGTCTCTGCCCCAAAGAATCTACCATCCAAATAGATTAATTCAGCCAAGATGATTTTCCTGGAGAGCTTCTTTCTCATCTTATTTGGAAAATAAAGAATGAAGGCAGCTCCTTCCCCTCTTGAATTTGTTCCTGTTTCCACATTTAATGCCAGTATATCATTTGTTTTTCATCATGAAGTTTGTGTTATAGTTACTTTTTTAGATGAAATGATACCTATGGAGAATATGTGTTATATACTTTACCTGCCTAAGTATTTCAGGTAAGTAGAAACATATGTCATGAGTCTCAACATATTAGAGAGGGAAATATTAAGTCTATAGAAAACAATTTGTAAATATTAAGTAACTTTAATAAATGGATTGAAAAGAAAAGATTTCTTCCTAGGGTAAAACCAGCAATGTTAGGCATAAATATCTTTATCTATAAATAATAACTCAAACTAACATATTTATGCTTGCAAGATGACTATCACTGACTGCACTGCTCTTGAGCTAGTGGGAACTGAGACCTATCAGCTACCTTCAATTCCTTTGATCACAAGATGTTATTGACTTGTCCATGAACTGTGGCAGGTGTCGAGAGGCTGTTCTTAGGCAACTGAATTCCTTCATTGATGAGTGGATGGTGTTTGTCAATACTCATAATCTCTTATGGTGCTCACAGATGGGGTTGCACATGGTTTCATCTCCTCTCCCCCTCTCTAAAATGCATGTATGGGGTGTTGGAAATGCATGTAGATGGAAATGCATGTAAAATCTGTTACACTGTATTCAGCAGACTTCTAATGCCAAGACCCATATTTCTATCTCACATGACCCAGACAGTGTTACTGAGAACTTCCTCTAATGTTTGGGTATGGATAAGAGTGAGTTGCCTTGAAGCCCAGGTTGCATAAGACTAGCAAGTTGCTAGTCGGTTGTGAGAAGCAACTATAACATGGAGAGGATCAGGTTTATCAGGGTGTTTACTGCAACAACCAAAGTATCTGCTATCTGCCATCTGAGCTTTCTGAGAGTGGCCAAGATCAGGCTGAGATGAGTTTCTGACAGGAGCATGTTCCAAAGGGTGAATGTCTACCACTAAGAAGAGCTTGATTTGAAAACCCTCAAGCCTTACCCTTGAAGGCATTTAGCTTAAACGTTCCAGATGATGACTTTAAAGAACAGTGAAATGGGAGGGATGTTTGAGCGCACAGTATTGATGATCATGAGGAACACTAAAGGGGAGGCAAGGGTGGGAGCAGTAATGTGGGGCTGGCTCACTGCAGAGATGCCCTGAAATCTAATTGGAAGGAACCAGATTTCCCTATCAGGCTTTACATGCCTAAACATGCCCCTTACCCCTTCATCCCTGTGAAAATTCACCTGAGAAGGTGACTACAGTAGCAATATCATTTACCTTTGATTAAGGCATTGTCTGTTTCCAGATATTTAACACTCTTATCTTCTAAAGAGGTAAACAATTGCTTTAATAGAAAATAGAGATGCTAGGGAAGCATGAGCCACAAATCGAATATTCACTCTTTCATACAAAACAATCCTTAGTTTGCCCAGGAAATAGTAGTTGACCCGACAGGTAATCAGTGAACAGCATAGCTCATTTCAGACTGGTAATGAAATGGAGCTCTGCTCAGGTTATTAAAAAAAAATTCATAGACATTCCACTTTCTCATTATTTTCAAACAGAAGTCCTGCGGTCCTTATTTGGGCAAAGCTACAGTTAAAATCAATATGGCTCATGAGACACACGTACATTTCAAATATTAATGGTGGGACTGTTTAAGGGCATAGATTGGTTATTCTAGATTTTGCTAATGCTCCACAAATTGACCATTCTTCCTCCGAATCTGGATATTATCTGCAATAATAGGAGAAACTATTGGAAACGACAATCTTATTAAATTAATGGAGATATCCTGTCTCCTAGAACTGGAAGGGACCTTGAAAGGTCATCGAGTCCAGCCCCCTGCCTTCACTAGCAGGACCAAGTACTGATTTTGCCCCAGATCCCTAAGTGGCCCCCTCAAGGATTGAACTCCCAACCCTGGGTTTAGCAGGCCAATGCTCAAACCACTGAGCTATCCCTCCCCCCAATCTGACCTGCTTAGTTGGGAATTGGAATTAAATATTTCATTCTTCACTAAGGGTGAAATTCTGGACCCACAGAAATCAATGGACAATCTCCCATTGAGTTCAGGGGATTCAGGATTTTACCCTAAGTGTTTGTGTTTATATTTTTTTCCCAATGGCAGTCTGGATTAACATAGTGGATAATTGGTGCAATTCATTTGTCCCTGCTGTAGATAACTGATCAACAAAGGTCAAAATTGTACTGAGCATGAAGAAATAAACCATTTTTTTCTATCTAAGTTAATCTATCTAACTATATTTAACCCTCATCACCGTAGTATTTTTTATGATGTGCATGTCTCTGAGTTATATATATGAGACAGGCTTACACATTTAGACTCTTTTATAGACTATGTTAAATGTATTAGCCATTTTCCATTAACAGTGGAGAATTCCTCGCTTCCTCAGGTACAGCCTCATTATAGTTGTATGTATAAATTTACTTTCCCCTTCAAACAGTGCCTTCAGACATGGTGCAATAGAATCAACATATCTTTAATTATTTTTGGATGACTATGAACTCCAGTCATGTTTTTCAACATTTACAGAGAAGCATCACATTTTACCCGTTAGCAGTGAAAAGATGCCATAAACAATAGGGTTTTTTTTGGATAGTACTAGGAGATCTGAATTCCAAACTAAAAATAATAATAAGGTGAATATTTCAGCAAATGAATTTAGCCTCAGACACCTGGTTTTGAAGCACAGAACCACCTGTGCTGTGTTAAACATGAGAGGAAGGAAGTACAGTATATAAGGTAAAAAGTACAGGGTGAGGTAATGTGATGTGTCCCTTAGGTCAAACAAGAGGCTGTTTGTAAATGACCCTTTCCGAGGCAGACATATGACTTCCCAAGATTGTAGCATTCTACAAAGGGATGCATAAATAGCAGTTGTTCACAGCAAGGGTTATACTATATGGCTATTAGAGTGAATAGAAGCAACTCAATTCTTGCCAATGACAGGAAATAAGGTCAAGTAAAGATAACAGGTCTTTGAATTAGAGGTTTTCAAAATATTAGTCTTAGGCCTTCACTGTGGAATTGAATGAGTGGTTCTCTTCAAAATATCCTGATTCTGAAATGCACTCCTCACTAGAGAAACAAACAATATGAAACAGAGCAACCGTCGTATTTGATACTAACTAGTAACTTGCTTTGCTAACTCCAGAAGGCAATGCCCATATAAATAGCAGTGTTGCCAGTCAGAATGTAAATAACTTTAATAGTCCAGCTGAGTTTACACATGCAAACCATAAATGGTTGTGTTTTGGACACTGCCATTTACTATATCTTCATATCTCTTCATATCCTAAGGACCTTCTCTTATTTCTGAATATTTAATTTGGACTATCTCTGTAAAAGTAATCATGAAGCATACCAATGTCTTCTTATACATTAGGATTATTACTGGACATAATTAAATGTCTGAAAAAATAGTACTTTTGTATAACAAAATGTTGTTGAACACGAAACTTTATTGTAGACTGTATCCCCTTGGGGTTTTTTTAAGTTTAATGCACCCCCAAGATTACTAGAAGCTCGTTAAGGTAGGGTAGATTGCAGCTTCCTATTTGGAGTCTGATAATGTAAAGGCTATATTCACAGTTGTAAACTGTTCAGAGCACATTATGTATCAGATTTACCTACCTACTTTCAGATGTCACTAGCTTCCACTGGCTATGATGATAATGCTTGAAAACGTAAGAATTTAAATGAGCCATCATGGTTTGTTAGTTAGATAATTAGAGATTTTAAAAAATTATCTCCTCCTGAGCGGTTACAATTTTTGTCATCTCTCAAACCCTTCAAAGATTTATTTTCCTGTCAGTCTTTTAAAAAAATGCTAATATAAACAAGCATATGTAAGTCAACCACAAGAATGAAATTTTGATACTAGTAAGTGCTTATGCTTGAGCACTGTAAAAAGCACCAATTGGTATAACATGCTGCATAAGGGGTGAATTAAACATGATATTGTATGCTCTCTTTTGTCATCTATCTTAACGCGGTGTTTTTACTTTAACTGGTTTCAATGTCTGTTTAATTCTTTCTTTTTTTTCTGGTGATTTAATATAATTGTTAGTTGATAATGAGGATACTTGCAAAACCAGGAAAAAATGCAACATACTGTATTTTCTTATTGCCTTCTAATAGACAAAAGGCTTCCACGAATTTTGTGTTGAATTAAAAAATTAAACATAATCAAAACTAAGTTAAATTTAAAATTATTTGTTACATATGGCATACAGATATATTACATGAGAAACTGTGCTATATTGTGCTATATATAATTTAATTTTGCACAATAAAATTATTTTTTCAGCAAAATGATTATATACTTAAATAATTTAGCCATATGATACTTTATGCTCAGTTAATAAGTCCATGGGGTATAAGATATACAGTGTATATTTTGTTCTATTGTCTGTGTATGTGTTTGTATTTTTTGTGAAATATGTAATATAAGGAATAATTCATTATTTTAAAAAAAGAAGAGAATGTAAGTTCTCGTGTCTCATTTAGCAAGAGAGGGTCAAAATGTTGGCATCTACATGATGGCCATTAACATGTGTTAGGTGGCCCAGAAAAGCGATTTAAACATCCTTTCATATTATCCCTTAATCATAGGCAATTTCCTTGATGCAGGAGTTTCATACCTTTCAAGGGGATGTCAAAATGACCCATCTAAATAGATCAGCTGCAAGACAAGAGGAAAAAAGTTCACACACATGTGTTCTCTTTGCAACGCTCTAGCATCTTCTTTTAAAAGGATGAAAAGTACATTCCCACTTGAAATTTTGCATTTCAGTGAAAATGTCTTTCCCTTTACTTTTTATATCTCATTCACCACTACAATACCGTTTATGTTATCATGATCATACATGAACCAAATATTTGTTAACAGTGGAAGTATTGTGTCCGGGCATCAGAAAACTGGGATATCAATTTATGATTGTTAAAAATAGAAAAGCTATATTGATATTATAACTATAGGGAATATAGCAGTTTATAGAATTTATCTGTAATACGGAAGAGATGTAATAAGAAATGAGGTTTTAGCTCTGTTTTAAAGGTAGCTGCCATAAAGCATGATATATAAGAAGCCCTATATCTGATTTTTTTTAAATCCACACACAACTTTTTAATTAATGGAAACTGACTTTCAGCAGAAATAATCACATTTTAAAAACCTACCTGATCTGGAGAAATGAAAATTATTCCTTTTTTAAGACTGACTAGCAAGGAAAAAAGAAAAAAGAAAAAAAAAAAAAAGAAAGAAAGAAAATGGAAAGACCCTTCCAAAGCTGCAGACCTGATCACTTTACAAAACTGGAGAGATTTCTTCCAGCTGTCAGTCTCTTCCAGTTATTTTTACATGTTCCAGTCTGTGGCCTTGTGGGGGTAGAATTAAAAAAAGATATATTACGCTCTGGAGGCTGCCAGAACTCACCAGACCACAGTGTAAAGGTTCACTCTCCATCATTCTCCTCTCTGCCATCTATGCCATCCTTGGAGGTTGTAGGAGACTCAGTAATGTCCATAGAAATGGAAAGTTTTTTTGCTGAATTTGAGCATCTGAGAAGTACAACATATATTGAAAAATTTCATATTTGTTCACTGTTGAAGGGAATGAACAGTGCATTCATTTGTGAAAAGTACCTACCAGAGATTCCTACCAACTTATGGGCAAGGTCACCATTTCCCTGGCTACAATACATTCGTATACACTAGCTCCCCCTTTCCTCACCAAAAAAGAGCGCGCTTGCCAGCAATAATACCTTAGTTATCTCTATCTCAAACTATCCCAAAGTACTTTATAAAGGATATACATAGAAATTCAGATGAGCTGCAAAGTCTGGAACCCACTCTAGAACTTGTCTCCCCTACTCCCCAAAATCAAGGGGTATTGATTTTCCTCACTGCAGAAATAGGAGCCCACTGTCAAGTTCAGATATAAATAGTGCTCACAAACTCCTCAGAGGTCACGGGAGGGGAGAGGTAGATCTAACATTCTAGTTCATCCTTATTTGGCCTCAAATCTCTTGCCCCAAATTAAAATGCCCTCTCTCAAAGTCTGTTTCCTTTAGTTTTGTGGCGTGAACCAAAATTTGTCCCAGGATTCTACTTTTGAATTATTTTTTTTAAACTTTAGGATTTTTGTTCTATAGTTTACATAGAATAACAAGTTAGAAATCGTGGTATCAGTTGTTCAGTTAGAATCTACTTGTACTGATTTTGGATAATGGATTTCTTCAAGTTCATTGTGAATGACGTACAGCTTAATGTTGGGTGTGGAATTATGTTCTAATGGTCTAATTATGGTCTAATGGTCTAATTTTAGCATGTGTGAAAGATTATCTGCCCTTGGTTGGTCTTTTCCTCCACTCTTCATTAACTTTAATAACTTTAATATTTGGCTCTTTCTACTGTGTGTCAAGTGAGGTCTCTGAGCTAAATTTCTTAAGTGGTGTCTTTTTGTTTTTCTTTTTTTCTTGGCTCCTTAATTTTTATTAATAAAATCTAACTGGTGCCATATTTTCCTATATAAGTTATCTTTGGTATAGGCTTTTGAGATGTTTTGAAGTTCTCAGTAATTCACTGTACCCAGAGATGGATATATTACAGCAAGAGTGGTTGAACTATGTCTCCAGCATGAGTACACATAAACCAGTCATTCTTTGTGCACTTTTCATCATCCAGCTCCTCCCAAGCAGAAGCTTCTGAGATCCCTCTACATCAGGCACATTCAAGGTGTTCCCAGGTTGTGACCTCCATCACCTAGCATCGGAGCACTTTTGAACCTTTCATGTATTTACCCTCATAAGGCCCCTGTGAGGTATGGAATTGTTGTTATAAAGTATAACTGAGTATGAAAAAACTAGATAGTTCATGGAGGATAGGTCTATCAAGGGCTATTAGCGAAAATGGTCAGGGATGCAACCTCCTGCTTGGGAACACTGAAATCTCTGATTCTCAGAAGCTGGGAGTGGAAGACAAGGGTGGATCATTCCAGAATTGCCCTGTTCTGTACACTCTCCCAGAAGCTCTGGAACTTGCCACTGTCAGAGACAGGATACTGGGCTAGATGGACTCGTGGTCTAACCCAGATCAGCAGTTCTTATGTTATCTGAATTTTATAGATGGGGAACTGAGGCACACAGAGGCTAAGTGACTTGTCCAAGGTCACACAAAAGTGAGTGATGATTCAGGTACTTCCTAGGGTAGTACCCAAATTACTGGACCATCCTTCTGTGTATAATTAAAAACTGTACAAAGGCATACCATATATAACTTTCAAAAGCAGCAAATAAACACCTAGAGTTCTGCACATGCAATTTTGGATGCCCAGGAGTTTGGGTACCCAAAAATCGTGCTCACAGAAAACAGTCTTGCAACTTTGGTGCACAGATTTGAGGACCTTTAATTTGTCTAATTTTCAGTCTGCACAAGTGCAGTTCCTGCTCTTGCTTTACCCTCATGCTCTTCCTCTACCTACTATAGCAATATTAAAGCACAATGGAAAGCTCTTTTAGAAAATTGTGGGTCTGATAAATCTACCTCGGGAGGGGCATGAACAATAGGAATGATGTCTCCCATCTGCCACTGTAAATAAATCATGATCCTGGTTTAAAAAATGGAACCAGATTCCTCATCCCCTCTAGCCTGAGTGATATGAAAGGTGCTCTTCCTTTTCTTTCTGAGACGTTTCTGGTTGCCTATTTTAAGACTTCTCCTCAGTTTTGATTATAAATACCTTCAACATTGTTCTAGAAATAATTCATACTAAATGCACCATCTGCACTGGCAACTGCTGCACCCACTTCTTTGGCCCATCATTTACTGGGTGAGTACCTCTCTGCCCATTCTCTGGAATCCTCAAACCTACTCCTCATTGTTAGTAGGGCCCAGATCCACAAAGGGACTTGGGCATCACAACACCTTTTAGGTGCCTAAAAAATCACAGGAATAACACTGTGATCCACAAAGCCTGAGTTGAACACCTAGGTTCCCTATGCAGTGAATGGGGAGAGATAGGTGCCATAGAATGCAGTCTGCAAAGTCAGCACGCTAGGCAGGGAGCCAGCCAAGCAAGCCTATGGGAGACACAGATGAGAGCCATGTGTTCTAAGCTCTTAGAGAGTGCTCCAGTCTGGGATTGCAGGGAGGTGCCTATCTCTACTAGCAATCCAAAAACCAGGGGAAAACATGTTCTCCTCTATCTAAACTGGGTGGAGGGCATAATCCAGTATACTTGCTCAGAGACTGCCTAACTCTACACAAAATAGCAGGGGAACAGGGCCTCCTGTATAACCTTTATCCCCATTAGGGTATTCCTCTGGGACATCAGAGATCATTGGTTCAAGTCCCCACACTATCTGAGGGGAAGAATCTCTCAGGTGAGTGCTCTAACCACTGAACTCTGGGATATTCTGATGTGGGGGTTCCTCAGTCTCTTCTGTTGAAGTTTGTTCCCCTTTAAATTAAATGAAAAATTAAATATTAATTGGACCAATGAGAATCACCCTGTAGCCTGGGCACTCACCTGAAATGTGTCAGATCCTTGTTCAACTCCCTGCTCATCAGGCAGAGGGAATAATTCAACGGGTGGTCTCCCATACTCTAGGTGAGTACCCTAACCACTGGGCTAAATCTCTTCCCCCTCCTCTCCCCCCCTCAGCTGTTTTATGAGGATTTAGGTGGCCTCTGAGCTTGGCTACTGAATTGGGCCCTGCAAGTGACTTAGATGAAGAAATACCTATCATCTCCTGGTTTGCGGATTGCTCTGGGGCTTAAGCAGGAGATAAGCAATCAGGGTCCTACAATGAGGCAGCAGGCAAGAACATAGGTGCTAAGGGAGCTTCTACTGCAAAAACTAAGGCACCAAATGAGTTTAGGTTCCTAGAGTGTTAGGCAGCAGCCACGTGGGAGTTTGTGGATCAGAGTAGTACCTAAAAATGGGACTTAGGCACCTAAGTATCTTAATTAAATGCCTGTGAACTTGATATGAGGTATATCACTATTTCTGTTCTTTCTGTAGAAAGGAAAAATTGGTATGATGAACACACACTCACGTCCTACAGTGAGATGTTTGTTTTTGAAGGCCAGATTTTCAAGGAGCATGGGAAAAATGTATGCCCAATTGTGGGACTGCAGACAAATTGCAGACTAATTGACTATAATTGTGCATGCAAAGGTAGGCACTCCATTTTTTTGAGCATGAACCAGAAATCCACTGAAAACTTAGTCCTTGATGTCAATTTGGTTTGGGGAGTGGATTGGGGGCCCTATTGCATATTTAACGGGTGAAATCCTGGCTCTATTGACGTTAATGACAAAATGCCAATTGATTTCAACAGGGCCAGGATTTCATCCAAGATGAGTTTAGATAATTCAGACTTTTGCGTAAGATTGTCCAAACTAAAACCAAACTCCTAACATTTTGAAGTTCATCCATTAATTCTCTCCTTCCTGTTCTATTACCAATGGGTAGATTTCTGCTCTATACCTTACTGCAGGATCTAAGTGTCTGTGATTGTTCCCATTCCCTGCACCCCATTTTGACTACAGATCTTTCATTTTGTTTTATGCAGATTTCATAGTTACAAAAGTGTTATGCCAGAATAGAGAACTTGGTTTCATGGATGTCTTTGGTTCCTTAGAGAGCATTCTGATTTGGCTCCGTAGGCACTATGTTCTGCTTCCTCATGGAAAAATTTCTTGCCCTCTTAGCAATACTCTTTCTTGTCTGTTTTGACTGTAGGAGTTTTGTGTGATCTTATCTGTGTACCAGTGTGCATTCTTCTTGTACTCTGCTTTTAACATGCATTTTTGCTCAGTCATTCCCACACTTCCTGGTCTGCACTGTCTTCTTGAACAGTGCTATAATGGTTTATATCATGACTATAAGACAGTAATGGTGGGTAGCTGAGGAAGTTCATCCATCACTAGTGAGTGATAGTATGAAATCATTGCTACTAGTGGTATCTTCTGGGTGTACAATATTTCTGAAAACCCTGGGTTTAGCAGGCCAATACTCAAACCACTGAGCTATCCCTCCCAAGGCAATAGATCTCTTTACAGGTAAGGGGGGCATCTGGGGAATACCAGCAAGAACCTTGCATGACACACATTCTATCATACACTTATCAACTTTAATTCAATAGAAAACATTGCCAGACCAGAGAGCAATGTATACATTTATGATGAACTTACTGTTTTTATGCCTAACAGCATTGGAGACAGGGTTAAAGAGCTGTTTATGTAATTGGCCCTGAAACACTGCCAAGGTCAGTGTGTGTGGGTTATTGACATTTCAATGCCAGTAGTGCAAGAAAACTTGCCCAGGGGCATAGGTAGGGTGTTGTCTGATGGAGTGGCTTAATGCAAATGAAGGATGTACTGTAAACACTGGATGCTAGAAAGTAACTAATCATTTTGGATGAGAGCCGCTCCTTCCACATTTTGACTTCCTTTAAGTACAAGTCATGGCAGGACAATAGCGATGGTTTCACTTTGTCCTGTGACCTTGTACTTCAAGCAATTTTTCTTTGTAAATATTGTATAAGGTCTATCCATATTTTATAAGGATATTCTGCTAATTAACTTTTTTTTTCTGGTAGAGTCCTCAAAAGCTATCACTTCCATCATGAACTCATTTAAAACCTATAAATGAGACTATACATATATTAATAGTCTAATATAAAATGCATCTAGAGCTAGTTTAATGGGTAAACAGCAAAGAACATTAAAACTGCTCTGTGTAATAAATAAAAGAGGGGAGTAGAAACTGTCTTGTGAATTGTCATATACAAACTACTCTAAACATCTCATCTGCTTTCTGGCACTAACTCAGCTGAGACCTAGCTACCATGGAAAAAACAGATTAAATTAACATCCATCAAGGTGAAAGATGATAATTGCTTGTGTCAGACAACACCTGTTTTTGCTGCATTCCTCAACTCCGTTAAACTGGAGACATGCTGAAACTTTCCACCAAATTTTACATTTGACAGTTGCCGCAGGCAGTTGTGTCTGTGGAACACCTTCACCTTTGGCTTTGTTTACATTTTTGGGGTAGTTTAAAAATATTCAAATGTTGAACATAACTTTGAAAATCAAAGAGACATTCCAACAGCAAAGTATATAAATACAATATATGAGCATTTGTTAGAAAAAGCATTTGCAGTGATTGAAAACTGTAGCAATTGAGAAGTCTTCTACAAAAGACTTTTATTTAGGGCTGAATCCTGCTCATCTTACTCATGTGAGTAGGCCCACTGTCTTTAGAGGGGCAGCTCACAAGAATAAAGCAAGTAAGATTTGCCCCTTTGGGCAAAATTCTAGTCTCAATTATACCCCATCCAATCCTGTTGTCTTTAATGAGACTGCATGAGTCATGAAGGAAGGCAGAATTGAGCCTTAGTTTTGTAAATTGAGCTGCATTTTGTGTACACAAAGCTTCTTACTTTGGTTGGGTCAGACAGCTTAGACATAATGGATAAAATGCATACTGTTCCCTGAAAAGAAATGATATATATGAATGCTATGGATTTCATACAGCAGCTGATGGAAACCTTTGATGCTTTCTTTACAGACATGAGATTAAATGATTAGTCCTGCAATTGTGGGGTCAAACAAGGTCCTTTTGATAAGAGATCAGGAAGTCTATGCTGTAAACAGAGAAAAGATTGAGAGCTTTTACTTAGCCAGTGTCTACCTTGCAAGATGCAATTAAAATCTGTTAGGCTAGCACATTAAGGGCCTGATCCCTTAGAAATAGGCAGACTTTCTAATGACCTTAATGGGTTTTGAATTCTGCCTAATAGAAAAGCATTGTGCAACCTTTGAGGCAGATTATGCAAAAGTCTCGCTCATAAATGAGGTAGAATCAGGAAAATGTTTTTTAGAGGGGAAAGACAGACAACATGCTGCACACTGAGCTGAGGCTGACAGAGAATGGAGCTGGGAAGGATTGCAAATGGTGTGGCATGGACCATCCCATTAAAAACAACAACAACCCAGCACATGGTAAAATACGTTCAAAAGGTAAATGAAAATTTCCCTCTGCAGAAATGCGCTCCCCAGGAGTGGAACGTTGAGGTCACAGATGTGCTGTTTATGGGGGCAATAGATCCAGAGACAGCACAGCATGCTTCATTGCAAAAGGAGTCAGCAGTTAACAGTGATTGGTACTGGCTGCTTTTGAGGACATCGTACTTCTAACAAACTGGTTGCAGGACTGAAAACAAACACGATCAGATGGGGAGATGTGAAAGAGCTAAAATGGGTAAACCAAAGGTCTTAAAGAAACAGCAACTACTGCAAGCCTCTAGTTGGAAGCTGAGACACAGGGCACTATGTAGACATGGCTCTTTGTGAAATCACTTCATGGGAAAGAATCTCGGCTGGGTGCAATCCTGGCCTGTGAAATACTGGGGCTATGCAACACATTTTACAGCAAATAATACAAGATATCATGCAAGAGTGACATGATCTGTAAGCAAGCCAGGCTGCAGAAGCAGCAACGATACTGGCCTGGACACAGCTTTCCTTATAGGTTTGAGGGGAGTGAAATGTTACCCTTTATATATAGCGCTTTGAAAGACCCAATTTATTCACTAGTATATGCCCTGAAACAAGTAGCAATACCCAGAGGGTTATTAAAGGATACATAGGCACCAACTCCGTGGGTGCTCCAGGGGTGGAGCACTGACGGGGAAAAATTAGTGGGTACTCTGCATCCACTGGCAGCCAAGCTTCCCTCCCCTCCCCCCCACCTCACCTCACCTGCACCTCGACCTCCACCTCCTTCTCCTCCCCTGAGCGTGTGGTATCCCCACTCCTCTGCCTAGCTCCCAGTGCTTGCTGCCATGAAACAGCTGTTTCATGGCATAACAAGCTCCAGGAGGGAGGGGGGAGAAGGGGGAACATGGCGTGCTCAGGGGAGGAGGCGGGGCTGGGGCGGGGATTTGGGGAAGGAGTCCAACAGGGGCAGCGAGGGGGCAGAGTTGGGGCGGGGACTTTGGAGAAGGGGTGGGAATGGGGGCAGGGCAGGGGCAGGAGGGGCGGGGCAGGGGTGGAGTTGGGGCGGGGCTGAGGGGGGTCAAGCACCCAGCAGCGCCACCAGAAGTTGGTGCCTATGGCCTGGTCTACACGGGGGGGGGAGGGAAATCGATCTAAGATGTGCAACTTCAGCCACGAGAACAGCGTAGCTGAAGTCGACGTATCTTAGATCGAATTAAAATTACTTACTTCACATCCTCGCGGCGAGGGATCGACGGCCGCGGCTCCCCCGTTGACTTTGCTTCCACCTCTTGGACTGTTGGAGTTCAGCAGTCGATGGGAAAGCAATTGGGGATCAATTTATTGCGTCTACACTACACACGATAAATCGATCCCCAGATAGTGTAGACGTACCCTATAGAAGGACGAGTAAACAAACTAAAAGCAATAGAAGAGCTCAAAGACTGGGTAAACTCAATGGGGTGTGTAACCAAAAACCTCATGGGAAACTCAAAATGTGTATGGATCCCAAAGTTCTCAATGAGATTCTAATGCAGGAGCAACATCAGATACTGACAATGAAAGAAACAACTGATAAGAAGACCAGGAAAAATATTTTACAGAACTGGACGTATCACATGGATTGTGGCAGCTGCAATTAGATGACAAAACTGCTAAGATACATATATTTCACACTTCCTTTGGCAACTTCCAACAGTGCTAAATTAATCTCCAGATATTTTCCATCACTGAACTATATATTCAGAGGAGTGCGTAGGGCCCAAATCTACACTGATAATATGGTTAGTTGGGGCAAGACCTCCAAAAAGCATGATTCCAGTGTGAGCATAAAGAGAATGCTTTGGAGACCAAGCATCAATATGGGCTGAAGTCAGAGGAGAAAGCTGCCAGTTTGCTGAACTGAAACGTACCTTCTTTGCAGATATATTAACTGTTGTACTAATACAGCTGGGCTTGACTGTATAAAAGCGGTACAGGAAATGCCAAAATGAGCTGATTAAAAATATCCTTTGCTTTCAGTATGATAAAATATATGCACATGCTTATAAGTAAGTTGACAGCTACTGAAGGTGGTGCTAGGTTTATTTAAAATTTTTTAATTATTAATTCCTGTGCTTTTAAATATATATGTGTTTAAGGCATGAGCCATATGCAACAAAAGTTTAATAAAAAAAAAAGGCATCTTTAATGACTACAGAAATACCGTAAGTTCGATTGGGATGAAGTCAGAGGGGAAGAAACAGAGAATGACTAGCCTCTCTGTAATGGGAAGAACTATTTATTGTTGAGAGACTATTATTCAATCATTGATAGACTATTCGTACACCTCTGAGTACAATTCTAACAAACACGCTATCAAATGCCAAATGGAAAAAAAACAGTATTTTGGTCATGTACTAAAACAGCCTTTGTCCTTTGTCCTTATAATCCGGAACATTATGAATAGAATGGCATGTCTAAATTTCTGCATGTGTTGACCTTCAGTCCTACATAATACTGTTAAAGTTTGGTAAGAACCCATAGAGGAATAGCACGCATCTTCTCAAAACCCAAGAGGTGGGGACAACAGTTAATTGCAGGTGACTGTAGAAGATGGCATGGGTACAGCCAGAGTCTGACAGTAACCTAGATAGCCCTATGGAACTGAAGGACATGAAAGAGGCACACCACCAAAATACTACAGAACAAGTGTCACAGAATTAAAGAGGTCATGATGCGCCATGGAAGTTTCAACCGACTGAATTCATGACACCATATGCTCAAGTGGACGTTAACTTTGGACATTGGTACCCTAAACCTATGAATAAGTTAATATAATCCTAAATGATATCTCCTGACCTAAAGTAAAAAAGGTACTTTGCCATTACAACTATTCTTGAGGTTTTTGTAATGTCAGAAGCTGCAGACAATAAAGGGAAGTGGTGTGTCTTCCATACTCAAAGGCAGAAAAGAATAAGTATCCATGAGTGCCTGAGAGAGAGAAAGCCCAATGTTTTCCAGATGGAGCAACTGGTCTACATTTTCAAGGTTTCAACATTTTTCCCCCCATCCTGAATCAGGATTAAAAGTCAATCTCAAATTTGCAGGAACTGAGACTCCAAAAAGTGTTTGGAAGTGGGTCTATCACAATGTTTGTTTTGATAGTTTCAAAATGTTTTCTGTTTTGATTTTGACTTTTTAAACCATTTTTAAATATAAGTTAACTACAATTGTGAAATGTTTCAAATGGGAAAAACAAAACATTTATTGTTTCATTTCCAGAACTTTTTTCAAATTTTTTTCGAACTTAGCAGGTTTGTTGAAACCAACTCTTCCCCATCAACCATTTATTTAGGTGAACCAGCATTTCCTTACATTAAAAGGTGCAGTACATCAAACACATAATCATAACAGGTCAGGAACATTTACACATATACCACAATCTGTGTTTGTTTCTTAGGCTTTTGACTGCTGACTACTCACTACAGAATTAATCAGGTAAGTGGCAAATCACCCCTATTCCCCTGTCAGTTTCTACATTTCCCCTCATACAAACCCTGTTTGAAAGATGCATGGATCAACACAACAAGCTAACCAACCATCTTAGGTCTTGATTTGATTGATACTTATGTAATAGGTTGCCAATACTAGTCCTACAATACATTAGAGAGAGATGGGAGAGCAGGGGCTAAAAGTCAAGGGTCAACTTCCTAAACCTCACAGAGGATTCAGTGTTTCAATCTTGGAATGGCGTTGACATACTGTTCTAAACCTCTGAGGCTTGGTCTACACTACCCCCCCTAATTCGAACTAAGGTACGCAACTTCAGCTACGTGAATAACGTAGCTGAAGTCGAAGTACCTTAGTTCGAACTTACCTTGGTCCACACGCGGCAGGCAGGCTCCCCCGTCGACTCCGCGGTACTCCTCTCGCCGAGCTGGAGTACCGCAGTCGACGGCAAGCACTTCCGGGTTCGACTTATCGCGTCCAGACTAGACGCGATAAGTCGAACCCAGAACTTCGATTTCCAGCCGTCGAACTAGCTGGTAAGTGTAGCCAAGGCCTGAGAGGAATTACAAGGAAATCTGGAGAATCAAACACATCATGGTCACCTGTTACCTGTCAATGACAAGGCAACAGCAGCCTTAGGGTTCCTGGCAACGAAATCCTTCCAAGCTTCCATTCAAGATACCACAGGTAGCTCTTCCTGATCTTGAGATGGGTGCCAGCTGCTGCTTTCTCTGCCTTCAGCTAGGACGAGACCTCCCAGCCCTCATCCCAAGGAAGCTGCCTAATTGCTCTGTCTCTGTAGAAGGAAAAGGGAAGCCTCTCTTGCGCTGCTGCAGTCTTGGTTTAAAAGTGAAAGTGATGTTCATGAAGTCCTCCTAGCACAATAGTTAGGCAACCCTCAAGGGCTTCTTAGAAATCATACACTAGGAAGTTAACTGCCCTACTGAAAGTGAATCAGGTCACTTGCTGGACCTCCCAGATCACCCGGGGAATATTTGGGTGGAGCAGAATGGTGGCAGTGGTCTTGCTTAGCCATTCCTCAAAGACAGAAGTTGAAGGAGCAGCAAGAAAAATTCACCTTAGCGAGAAGAACAGTGAGTCCCTTCTTGAAAATCACACCAGTAACGTGGCTGAGCTTATTGAGAGAAACAGGGAGGGGGGCCAGAAGGGATAAAGGCTGGCTGCAGGAAGGATGTTCCACAGACTCATTGGTGTCCCCACTGTGCAAACGACGTTTTCCCCTCAAGTTTGAAAAACCCATTAAGCCTCAAATCCTGTCTCTGTTGGAGTGGGTATGTGGTTCTACACAAATATTTCGGCCAGCTCTACTTGTTTATTTCCATGTTCTGATGTCAGTCTCAAGTCCTGGGTGATTCACACTCCCCCTCCCCCCATGAAATAAATGAGCCCTCATCTTCACCTTCCTGGAGAAAAACAAAGACTTCTTGGAAAAATATGATATGCCTCATACAAATGCAAATGGCCAGGAATGTCTAGTGTTACATAAGGAGATGGAAGGGATCTAACTGTTTTCCCCGGTGAAGGTAAGGAGATTTATCATGCAGCTCCTGGGGCATGAATTCAACTGTCTCATGAGGATATAGGAGACTGCAATAAATTATCCAGATGTTTGCAGATCTCTGATAACAAAAATATAAATATCTGAGTATATAAAATGTGGCTGGTTTAGGGAAATGTACAACAGGCCCTTGTCCTTCCGGTGATTGGGAAGTCATTCACCATCACCTTTTTTCTAGTATTTTACCATATTATGGAGCAACAGTAGCTACTGTACATTTAAGGTGAAGCTATGTTCCCCATTATAAGTTTGATTATTTCCAGGCCAACTTCCCCTCAAAGAAAACCACCTTCCTGAAATTCCACCAACCATATCTCATCCTAACATATTTTTTCTTGGAGTTTGCCTAAAATTAGTGCAGTATGATGGGTGGAACAGGGGAAAGAAGGATAGATTTTGGGGGGGGGGGGAGACACCTAATTAGGTGTAGCACCCAAGAATACAGGCTAGTGGAAAGCTGCTTGCACATAAACTCTAGCCCCAGCATGTCAAATAAATACCTCTTTTCTACAATTCTGCTTGCCTGCTGCATCACTAATTGCTAATGAAGTGACTCATAAAGGAGTCTTATAGTATTTAAATTTCTCTGTTAACTTGTTCAAAAATGTCCTGGGTTGTTTTTTGTTTTTTGTTTGGAGGGGGGAGACAAAAGGGGGTTCTCATGATTCCTAAATGACTTGACTTATAAGCTCCAACTTTGTTTTATTGGTCTTGCTGAGATAGTCCATTTATTTACTTGTTTATTTAGGGCTGGGCGTGGAAAGGTTGCAGAAGCAAATTACAAAGATACTGTATACTTACTAAAAGGTTTGTGAAGTGGTGTATGTATCCCAAACTAAGATGTGAGAAAGGTATTAACTGAGTGCTTGTTGGAGCAAAGATATAAATAGTTTGCATAGGAAGGTTAGAAGAGGACCCCTGAGGGGAACAGGAAGCTGTTGTTCCACCTCCAGCCAAGTAAGGAAAGGGTCAGGAAGCTCCTGTGCCCAGACAAAGAAACAAGTGTAGTTGTCCTCGCTAAGAGAAGTCCCTGAGTGCTGTGGGACACCTGCTCTCCTCAGGTATTTAGTAGCATGTCAAGTGTACCATGACTCAGAGAGAAGTGTTGAAGCTGCTTCAGCTGCTAGTCTTTATCGGCTGTAGCACCTCATTGACCCCAATATGGATTTAGACACATGGCTCAAACAAGATGATCATTCACTCTGGCTGGCTGGCAGTAAAGGTTGCAAATATCCTAGGTTTCAGAGTAGCAGCCGTGTTAGTCTGTATCCGCAAAAAGAAGAACAGGAGTACTTGTGGCACCTTAGAGACTAACAAATTTATTAGAGCATAAGCTTTCGTGGACTACAGCCCACTTCTTCGGAGTCTATATGCATCCGAAGAAGTGGGCTGTAGTCCACGAAAGCTTATGCTCTAATAAATTTGTTAGTCTCTAAGGTGCCACAAGTACTTCTGTTCTTCTTTTTGCAAATAGCCTAGGCTCAATGTGTTACGCAATTACATTTAACCATAGCAGGGGGATTGTCTAGGTTGGCTTCTTAGGGGTGTCTATAAGATGTTTAGGGCTCCTCAGGCCTAGTATACGGGGTGCTTCTTTTAGTACACTTCTCTGGTAGAGGTAATTAGGGATCCTGGCAGGAGCCAGAGTCCATTTCTTTGGTACATCTTGCAGAGGGCCTCTCCATACTGTAATGTTGCACAAATACAGCAGCTCCCACCAGCAGGCTGCTGCTCGCCTGCTTCGTTAAGTATCTAAATAGGAAGTCAGCTACCCGGCCCCTAAAGCCCCATATTTCATAAACTAACTGCCCTATCATTTGAGTATATTTTGTGAAGTGCAGAGTGCCCTCAACTGCTACTGAAGACAATATTAGAAGACTTTGGGACTCTTAATTGCAGGTATAAAGCATTTAGATGTCTGACTACTTGATTTGCACCTCACATTAGCTGAGTCTGCAACTGACTGTGGGTTCAAAATTAGAGTTCCTGCCTAAAAATCAAGACTTGTAATGCTCTCTGCATCTGTAAAACCTGTTAAAGCACATGATAAGGAATGGAGTGATAGTCTTTGGCAGCAGCCCCAGAAAGTGTAAAACCTATTTAATGTAGTGTGAGGAATTCCCTAGTGGGTCAGACATGTTAATGCTTTGTCTGTGCACATCTGAGGGTCAAAGCTTGTTTCAGTAAATGCAGTGTAAACTAGAATGGATGAACTGGATCAAACCCTTTCCTTTCTAATGGATTATAAATGTCTGGTTAAGTATGTGCCCTCTCCTCCTTCCCTACATTACCATAGAGGGAAATAGAATAGGGCCTAACAGGGCCTCTACTCCATCCCATAATACCCTTCTCTGCCTTTTTGGTTTGTTTTACCTGTGGTTGCAGATCTGTGGTGGGGGAAAGAGGAAGGCCTGGCAGGATGGTCATATTCCAAACTCAAGGTCTCTTTCTTCAGAACAACCATGTGAGCTCCTATACTTTCCATGCTTTGTCTATAAGTGGTGGCCTTGCAAACCCATTCTCCATATCCAAATTTACAGAGGACAAATGACTTGCCTTCTGTCTTTTTGTGTGTCTTTCAAGGCAGTCCAATGAGCTTGCTACTCTGACTCATTGAGGGAGGATCATCTAAGGATGAGTGGCTGGCTCCATCATTCTAGAGCAAAACATCTCATTAACATATCTCCAATGGGTCCTGTTACGCTGAAATTTAAGAGGCACCAGAGGGAGAAATTCCTTTCTCTAACCCTGCAACTGCAAGAAGCTCTAATCTCATGGGACTGGATGAAGGGAGAGAGGATCTTAGAAAAAAAACTTGGTTTAAAAAAAAAAAGTAGGTTTTGAAAAGTGCAATCATAGAAATGCTCTTTGGTATTAGCAAGCTGACAGCTTTACTAAGAAGGGGAAAAACCTGGCTTATGTCCTTAAACTGCGTAAGCATTTTCTAGAATCCACAAACTATCTTGACATCACACTCCAGCTAAATAAAAGCAAAAAATAACCTACAATCCTCACTAGTTTACTTAATAGTCTGGGGATGATGGTATTATGCTAATTTGACTAGTGACTATTACTGCTGAATGTGATTAATCTAATCCTAGCTCTAGTCCAGTTATTGTACTGTCTGAGAATGATTATTAGATCATTTTTTAAACTTGTGTGTGGGTGGAGGGAAACAATCTTAGCACTTGGGGTACTGATTTGTATGGTATATGATTGACTTCTCAAATGACCCTTCCCTAGGGAAAAAAAACTATTTTAGTGCTTCATCAGTAATACTTTAAAGTCCACTGTTTTTTTGGAGCATTTGAATCACTGCATGTCAAGTGACAAACACTTCTTATCTCATCGAAGATTCTTATCACCTATACTTGCTAGTGAGTTAAGAGACAGGTCATGAACTTGAATTGAAGTGCATCTAGTAAGGTTGTCATAATAATGTAAAAAACCATTGTAATGCTGCAGTAGTTTTATAGAGGTGAGCAGGGAGAGCTACAATAAGGAAGAAGTGGTGAAACTAACAAATGTGTCACTTTTGCTGTTGAATCTTTAATTACCGTAGGAAGGAGAAGCAGTGACCACAGTCCTGGTTTGTCGTGCTGTATGGCTATGGTGAACATTCACATACAAGCAGGCTGAGCGTTGGGGACAGGAAAGAGACTGCAACAAGAATCTTAAACATGGTGTTATTAAAGAAATCCCTTTCTAACATAGGTCAAGAATGCGGATGACAATGCATTTTTTTGGACAATAACCAACCCAACCCTATGTAAAAATTTCCCTCCTCCTCATATGATAAAAAGAATCCCACAGCAATATAAGAAAATAGAATAGCAATGCAGGGAGCTCAGTGAATTCTGTGTGCACTGTTAAAAAAAGTCACTATCTGTGAACTCCCAGCCCTGGAGCATTTGAAATAAGATAGGAAACTTCAGTCTTGTCACAAATCCTGCTACAACTTGTCCTGGGGAAGCCTTCATAATGGGGTCAGGTAAAGTTCAATGAACTACCATACCAGCACTATTTCAGAAATGCTAAGGTGCTCTTTCCACTGATTTCCCCACTCTCTCTGCCTGTTATTAAACTGGTAGTTTTTACAACATCAATAAAGAACTTTCCTACCCAATTGCCCCAGACAAAGGCCTGAAAGCTAGGTTTAAACTATGAAAACTTTGTGTTAGGTTCATTTAGATTGTTTTGCTGTGTCAAATACTCACTTGAGTTCAAAAGTTCAGTTGAACCATGAACTTTGTCATTTCACAGCAGGCAGTTCTACAAATATAACCCAAAAGTGAAACAACATACAATATTTAAGGTGCACTTGTTGTTTTGTATGGAATATACTTGGAGCTCTGTCTTCATAAAGTTTTTATGTAATTAAAAAAAAACTTTAACATATCAAAAGATGGGGGGGGGAAAACAAACACAATTAAACCAAATAATTCCTTGATCCCTGACCTTTTAGGCTTTCAAACCAACATATATTCAATGACTAATCATTAGTGCACAAGTTAAACCCAGCTAATCTTCTTAATAAATTGTGAAGTCTTCTGTCTCATGGTTTCAGTGATGGCTTTTCTCTCTGTCTGGAACAGTGCAGAATATCAAAACAAATGGGTCATGGCTTTATATATTTGTTTAAAGTTTGAATTCATGTCCTCTCATGATACAGTCTTGAGTTGAGTAGGTTATACAAGCGTATGTGGAGCATACGATGATTAGGAATGAAAATATATTGATGCAGTTTTCATCTACTAACTGGACAATAAGTAAATAATAAAAATGTGTGGACAAAGGCAGTTTGTGAAATGCTGTTTTTAAAATGTGGAAATTTACCAGCCTCAAAAGCAAACAGACAAAATAGATTTTTGTTAGGTACAATGGAACTACTTTTTGCCATGCATAAACTCTTCCCAGCAGTACTGACAATTCTTTGTATCAGGAATAAGTAGTATCTGCTTCCCTCATTTAAATCTTGAATCTGAGACAGCACATGTACATGACAGGATTGTCAACCTCAAGCATTCAAAAATCTTGGGTTAGTCTTCAAAAAGCATAAGATAGGCCTAAAATCAGGAGTTTTTTTTCTTAATAATACATTTTAGGGGTTTTTATTTGCTTTCTAGTTTTTGAGCCCTTAGCGTTCATGTTTTCAAACTTTTCTCCACAATCATGAGGGCTAGAAACTCATTTTTTGAGATTCTCATATAATCACAGGACTCCAGGGGCTTTAAGAAAAATACCAATAACATGAGACTTGTGATAAAATTGCAAGAGTTAGCAACACTGTGTACAAAGTAGATGTTGTTTATCACTTCTCTAAACAGTCCATTTTAGTGATGGAATTGCTCAAAGCCATGTTGTTATATTAAGTAATAAGGGCCAGATGTAAATAAAATCCACAGATTAGGTGAGAAGAGAGGAGTCCTGTTTTCCGTGAACACCAATGGAAAGGGAAAGAAGGGAATGCCAAGTATGGTGGATGTCCTCAGTAGTTTTATAGATTCACTAATACCAAGATGTAATTTTTTCAAGGAGAGTCTCTCAAAGGCTAAGTGAAGTACCCTAAGTGAAGAAATACTCATTACATGTAATAGTTTGTTGCGTGGCTTGCCTGCTATTTAGCACCTCCACATAGTCATGCTGTGGGCTATTATGGTACCTCCACCCACAGCACCATTGGCAACCATTTTGTATTTCAGAACTGTTGAAAGAGACAACGCTTGGTACCCAGCTCTGTTACTCAAGCAGGAGCTTTTTGCTAACTTCTAAATGCAAAGCACCATATTGTGGGATTATGGATCTGGGAGGAGAAGTTGAACCTGTAGAGTACAACTCATGCATTGCAATGCTTGTGGCTTCCTGCCAGCACTGGGTAGAAAGCATTGTATATTACACTGGTTCAGCCAGAAAGACCTGAACTAAAGACCTGCTCCAAGATATGATGGTTCATTTACAGCCAATGCCTGTAAATTGCTGAGGTGTGTGGGCCAGAACAACACCAAAAGGCTCTAAAAGCTCTGGATCTGGCTGGGGGAGGCTGTCTTCTGAAGACCCCTGGCAAGTCCTGGAATAGGGAGCATGCTTGGGGTGGGATTGCAGCCGCAGTGCCGTGGAGATTCCAGGCTGCCTCCTGTAATTTAGACAGGCCCCCTTTTTGTAACTTTCCATTGGAAGGGAGGGGGGTCAGGTTTAGGAAACAAAGGATTCCCGCCTTATGTAAATCATATTTAAGGGTGGAGAGGAAGGCAAAAGGGTCTCCTCCTCTCCATGGCCTGTCTGCCCAAGAAGAAAGACTGCTAAAGCCACCTGAAGTGAAAGCAGGGGGGCAGTCCAGACTGATATAGGTGTCTAGTCTGAAAAGAAATATAACTGGAACTCTGAACCACAGAAACTTTGCAACCTGCCTAAAATAATATTTTGGGTAAGAAATTACATTTTGTAAGCTGTTTCTTAAGTATATTGAGCTTAATTTGTGTACTTTGTTTTATTTGCTCAGTAATCTGCGGTGTTTCTGTCTGTTATCTCTTATATTCACTTAAAATTCACCTTTTGTAGTTAATAAACTTATTGCTTGTTTATACTATAACTCAGTTTATGTAATTTCTAACTGCGGGGGGAGAGAAGTTGTGCATATTTCCCTCCACATTGAGGGAGGGGGCAAATTTCATAAGACATTTGGGTTTGTACCCCTTAAAGGAAGTGGGCACATGAGTGCTGGGGAGCCCTCTCACACATACCTCACTTCAGACTGTGTCTGCAGCAGGGTGGGGCCCTACGTGTGTGTGCGTGTGTGTGCTGCAAGAGACCGGAGAGCCTAATCCAGCAAAGCAGTAAAAGGGAACCCAGGCTGACTGAGCAGGGGAGGCTCAGTTAAACCCCGGCACATCAGGTGACACCCCAAAGGGCACAAACCCATCACAATAGTGTTTCTTATATTTTATATGAATATTAGAATCACAAGAAAATTAGATCTTATATTATTGTTATTATATGTATTTCCTAGTGCCGACAATGTATCAGGCACAAAAGCCCATTGCCTGCCCCATGGATTTTGTTCAGATAGACACCTGAAAGACTGCAAATATACCCAAACCTCTTGACTGCACACTTTGCCTGGAAACCATCCAAGCAGAAGCTTCCTTAGGAGATTTCCAGTATTTCTTGTTACTGGTGCACTTGGACATAGCCAGAGAATAGCCTTTCCAATGGTATTTTAGCCTTTTTGGCTCTGGTCCCTAGTGGGTTTAAGAACAAAAAATAATGAGAACTATTTCTGATCTTTCAGAAAGGATCCTTTTAGATTTATATAAAAATTAGGGCTGTCAAGCGATTAAAAAAATTAATCGTGCGATTAATAGCACTGTTAAACAATAATAGAATACCATTTATTTAAATATTTTTGGATGTTTTCTACATTTTCAAATATATTAATTTCAATTACAACACAGAATACAAAGTGTACAATGCTCACTTCACATTTATTTTTGATTACAAATATTTGCACTGTAAAAAACAAAAGAAATAGTGTATTTCAATTCACCTAATACAAGTACTGTAGTGCAATCTCTTTATAATGAAAGTTGAACTTACATATGTAGAATTATGTACAAAAAATAACTGCATTAAAAAATTAAACAATGTAAAACTTTAGAGCCTACAAGTCCACTCAGTCCTACTTCTTGTTCAGCCAATTGCTAAGACAAACAAGTTTGTTTACATTTATGGGAGATACTGCTGGCTGCTTCTTATTTACAATGTCACCTGAAAGTGAGAACAGGCGTTCACATGGCACTTTTGTAGCTAGTGTTGCAAGGTATTTACATGCCAGATATGCTAAACATTCATATGTCCCTTCATGCTTCGGCCGCCATTCCAGAGGACATGCTTCCTTGCTGATGATGCTCATTAAAAAAATAATGCGTTAATTAAATTTGTCACTAAACTCCTTGTGGGAGAATTGTATGGCTCCTGTTCTGTTTTACCCACATTCTGCAATATATGTCATGTTATAGCAGTCTTGGATGATGACCCAACACATGTTCGTTTTAAGAATACTTTCACAGCAGATTTGACAAAACGCAAAAAAGGTACCAATGTGAGATTTCTAAGGATAGACACAGCACTCGATCCAAGGTTTAAGAATCTGAAATGTCTTCCAAAATCTGAGAGGGGCGAGGTGTGGAGAATGCTTTCAGATGTCTTAAAAGAGCAACACTCCGATGTGGAAACTACAGAATCTGAACCACCAAAAAATAAAATCAACCTTCTGCTGGTGGCATCTGACTCAGATCATGTAAATGAACATGCGTTGGTCTGCTCTGTTTTGGATTGTTATTGAGCAGAATCTGTCATCAGCATGGACACATGTCTTCTGGAATGGTGGTTGAAACATGAAGGGACATATGAATCTTTAGCCAATATCTTATGATGCCAGCTACAACAGTGCCATGCAAACGCCTGTTCTCACTTTCAGATGACATTGTAAACAAGATGTGGGAAGCATTATCGCCTGCAAATTGTAACCAAACTTGTTTGTCTGAGCGATTGGCTGAACAAGAAGAAGGACTGAGTGGACTTGTAGGCTCTAAAGTTTTACATTGTTTTGTTTTTGAGTGCAGTTATGTAACAAAAAAAATCTACATTTGTAAGTTACACTTTCACGATAAAGAGATTGCATTACATACTTGTAGAAGGTGAATTGAAAAATACAATTTCTTTTGTTTATCATTTTTAGAGTGCAAATATTAATAATCAAAAATAATAATATAAAGTGAGCACTGTACACTTTGTATTCTGTGTTCTAATAGAAATCAATATATTTGAAAATATAGAAAAACATCCACAAATATTTAATACATTTCAATTGGCATTCTATTGTTTAACAGTGTGATTAATCACAGTTAATTTTTTTGAGTTAATTGCATGAGTTAACTACGATTAATCAACAGCCCTAAGAAAAATGTTTAAAAACAATTTTATGGAGGGGGAAGGGTGGAATATTTGCACATTTTTTTCCAAACTGGTTCATCCATTACTAATTCAGGGTCCGCTCTCGCCACCCAAACAGTCTTTACATAGCCACACAGGCTGTTAGGTCTTTCAGCTTGTAAAATGCAGTTTTTAACTTAAAGGAAAGGTCCCCCATTCTCTCTTTTTTGGATGAAAATTAAATTAAATAATTAATCTGGAGACTGACATAGAATCAAAACTGGAGTCAATTTGAGGAGCTAAAACTGCAACGGATGCCTACCAAAGAAAGCACAAGTACTATAGTCTCTGGAATAGATGGCAAGTACAAAGTTGTCATGGTCCTCTGACTATTGAGGAGTTTGACTAACATAGTACTACTAGAAACAGAGAGTGCTTCCAGAAGCTAGCCATGAGCAAGCTAAATCACATCCTACCAAGAGGCAATGAAGCCAGGGAGTGGCAGGGCTCTGCCAGCTTGTGTAAAAACTAACAATAGTGATCACTTCTATTTCTTCATCAATCCAGTGGAACCATCAGGAGACCCCACACCACCAGCATTGTGGGTTTTTTCCCACTAGATGACACCTGCCAAGTGTTTGCATTTTAAGTTGCATTACTGCCAAACAGACGTGGTTAAATATTAAGGTACCTGGGTCTTGCAGCATTGTTTGAAAGGGTGACTGAAAGTAGACTAATGAAAACACAATGAAAAAAGGGTGAGAGGAGTATTTAGTTATAATAGTTAATTCTAACAATGTTAGAAGGGTAATTAAATCTCATGCCTCATGATTAAACCAATCTCTATTAGAGATCAGGATGAGACCTAATGTTGGGGACAGATTATCCTATATTGGCCTAATATGCAGTTCTCACACTTTCCTCTGCATATTTGGTTCCATGCAGTGTAGTTGTAGCTGTGTCGGTCCCATGGCTGAAAAGTTTGTCTCTCTCACCAACAGATGTTGGTCCATCTTGTCTCTCTGATATCTGGTTCCAGCCACTGACAGAGATAGGATATTGGACTGATAGTCCTTGAGTCTGTCCCAGACTGGCAAGTCATGAATTCCTATCAAAGGAAGGGCCACTTACAGCAGGTTAATTGTAAATTAGCATCATTCCACATTTCCAATAGCTGGCAATATGTGAGGCAGGAGAAGACAATAGCCCTGTTGCTGCTAAAATCAATATGGTATATTCTGGACGATGGAGGGATATAGCTATAGGTATAGACAATAGACTAAACCTACATAATATATATACATATTTGCAGTTAATTGGAACAATATAGTACAGAGTATTGTTAGCAAAGGGCTCCAATGAAGGCATTTACATTAGGGATAAGGAATGGCTTTCACATTCATATTTCTGAAGGCATTATAGAGCCTCTAAGACCTGACCTTCTTTCTATACTATAGAAGTTGTTGACAATGGCTTCATCCAAATATAGCAAATGACCTTAATTTCCTTTTGCACAGAAGTATGAAGCTGAATTGCCTAGTTGATGATTTTTGTGCCACACCAGGGCTGTAGCAAGGGAGCAATAGGTTGTAGACTTCAGTGCAGCAAGGGCAAGAAGGAAAAATCATATGTTTTTAATTTAAAATTCCCTACCAAAGTAAATAGAATCACCTTGAATAAATTCAAGTTGCAGGACATAAAGTAATGACTACCAAGGACCAAATTTTCTTCAGTAGGTCTATCTTTGCCTGAGGAGTGCAAGCTTGAATTGAATCATGGACCCAACTACGGTATCTTGTTAAGGATTTGAGCTCCAACACTCTTTTGCTTCAGCCAACTAGCTGTGTTCTCCTCCATTCCATGCTGGTTGTGCCCCATATTTTACTTATTTACTTTCTTAAAATTTTTTTGGTTTTAGTCATTAAAATAATCTACCACTTTAGCTTCCTCTGGCCAGCAGGAAATCAGCAACTACTAACACCAGCCCCATATTAAAATGCAAAACTACAGGCAAATTATCATGTGGGAAAGTAATTAATCAACAAAACAGTATTTTGCAGTTTCCAAAATCAGCTTCCTAAGAAATTGCAGTGCTGCAGTACTGCCACCAGGTGGAGATTTGTGAGGTTATAAATCAGTGACACTCCCAACCTCCTTCACATGGTTCCAAGATGGCATCCTTCAGTATTGCTGACTTCTCCTTGATTCAATCAAACCTAGAACCCTAGGAAGCTGAATCTCCTGAGGTAAAAACTCTGGGGGCTTTACCTCTGTAATGCAAGGGGCACTGGCCAAGTACACACTAGGGTAGACTTTCATCATAGCCAGGATTGTTTAACAGTTGTTCTTGACAAGACATTTATTGCTAACAGTGTTTGTTGTATTTGCATGTTTCACTCTGTCAATGGGTGCTATTTGCTGTAGTTGACTAAGCTGTATTCCATGAGAATCCAAGTTCCACTGGAGATGGTGACCTACACCATTATTAGAGGCACTTCACAGTGTTTTCACTTGCCTGAAGGAATACTTTGTTTCAGTAAATTACCTTTAGGATCTTATTGTTGAGGTTGGGAATATAAATTTTGTTGAAAATGCTTAATATCAGGATGTTCATAATGAAGATCAAATGCCATTTGTTGGACGATTTTTCTTCAGTGTTAACCTTCAAACACAGATCTCAGACTTACCTGTTTTTTTTTACTTGAATTTTCTCTCAAAGGTTTTACTTAAAGCCATATAAAAGGTGACTTATTGAGACCAATGTTAAAAATGTCTGTCTTTCTCTGATCGTACTGTATATGAAAAACTGTGTAGCTTAATAAGGTGTCACTATCTTAAATAACCACCTCGTGACCATTAATATGTTTTATTATTAGTCAGATGTATTGCTAAGGATATTCTTTTAAAAAACAAAAGAGCCTCCATATTGCCACTTAAGCAATGAGGTTTGGGTACACGTTCTTTAAATTCAAGTTTTGCTTGTGTTTGCTTTTTAATGTTTTGAATACGCTCTGCTGGTCCTCTCACAGCTGCTCTTCTGGTCAATTGCATTAGTGTTCTCCCTTTTTCAATGTTATGTTTCAGTCAGGAGCTGGATAGCTCTATTCGTGTAGTACTGTGTTCTTCAATTTATTTTGGCTCTGTTATGTCTGTCTAAGGAAATCTCTTCCCCTTCTTTACATTACTTGCAGTGCAGTCTGAGGGTAGATGCCTCTCTGACTCTCACATAGTTCACATTTTCCTACTGTCACTGACTTCTTGTTCAGTCCATGTTTTGCCTCATTTGCTTCTGACCTTTTTGCAGCGGTATTTTTATCATGAAGTATGGCTGGTGAATCTAAATGAAGCTCTTACAGAACAAAAAACCACCAACAAAAAACCAGCATTATTAACTATCCCCATTTCTTCCTAAGTCACATAGATAATACCTTGCTTTGTTTCTGTTGTTGTTACCATTTAGGGGCTATGTACTCACATTAGGCATTGATTTTTCTCTAAGTTAAGATATTTTTGCTACCTCCTCAGATTTGGTGCTGCTTTAGCATTACCTAAATACCATTTAAAAATCCCAGTGTTACTTCAGAAACACTGTAATATAGGGACCATGTCTGTATTAAAGGCACCATATCTCTAGGGAATGATTTATTCTTTACTTAATGTGCCAGAGGTGCAGATGCCACAGCCCGGGGCGCGGGGGGCGACGATGACAAAAGTGGCTGTATGTCACCTTTTGTACCTCCTTAACTTGTAGCTTGTGTATAATTGACATAATTTGGAGCAGTCTTGCCTGGAACTAAGACCAAAGTATTACTCTTCCCACAAGAGACCTAGCTATTGCGTTCCACAGACAGAATATAGGAGGAACGGCAGTGCACCAATGGCTGAGGCCCCTGCAATGTCAGGGAATTGACTAAGTGAAAGTTACCCAGATGGTTGGCTTGAGAAGGAGGATGGATGCATCCCAGCTGTTGGTGGTCTTGTCTAACCTAACCCAACCAAACCTTTTGAGGTTCTTTTATCTGTGATCTTTACTTGGAAAAATCTGCACTCCCTTCCACTGGAAGACTTGTGTAAGTCACCTTCCCCAACCTTCCCCCTACTCTCCCTTACTTCCCAACTTCACTGTTCACATGTGCTACCAGCAAATACTAACTGTGTTCCTTCTTCTCATTTCCTGGCTCATTTGAAATATCCTTCAACTCCTCTCTGCTTTCTGCCTACTGGCTTACCACATATCTTCCTTCTTTCCTGCACCACTTGCATCAGAACATTGCAAGTGACAGACTTTTTTACATTTTATTCTAGGACAGATACTTTAAGAAGGCAACTCCCATATGTGGTATGTATTTTATCAAGGAGCTCCTTTTAGATTAAAAAAAAAATCTAGTTTTCATTGATAGTTCCTGATTTCTTATCCTGTTTTCTATCTGGACTGATTGAGGCACAAGGAGGTCAAGTGACTTGGCGAAAATCAGTCAGCAATGCTATGAATTTGTACTAGAACACAGGGTCCCAATAGCTCCCAGTCCTTTCCTCTAACTATGACTAAACCATACAGCATCTTTCAAAGGTTTAGTTCTGTTCAAAAAATTAACAACACAGTGTTTGAGTTCTTAAATCCCAGAATGTAGTTATCCAGCCTTGCTCAGATTACAGTGAAAACTTGTTTTTCTAAGTAAATAAACTATGTAACAGCTTTTGGGGTTTTGGCTGTCGTCCCTCTCTGCCTGCTCAGTTGATGGTGGTAGCACAATCTGTTTGCACAGGTTCTGATATGAGAGGGAAAACATGATTGGAAAAAATCCAGTGGTAATGAATGCAGCAGAGCCAATCACTCCATGGATGTTTTGGGCTCAATGGAGAGGATCGACTCATATTGTTGTCCATTGGGTAATTTTGGTTCCTGTTTTGTTTAATTTGGACATATTGATTTTGGATTCTGAGATTCAAAGTCATCACTCCATCTTTGATTCATACTGTATGCATATAATAAACAGTTTCTAAGGCTGGATCCTATCATAATACAACATTTGCATCTCTGGTTAACTCTCTCTCCATCCTGAGGGCCTGGGTGATTGTAACCTCCTTAAATGAAATATAGATCACACCCAAAAAATTAAGTGAAAAGAAGTTAAGGTTGCAAAATCAAGCATGCAGAAGTTAGAAGATGCCAGAAATAAGGTTGCCTGCAAAGCATTAATTCAGTCCCTTTGTGTGTATTTATTATGATATATTCTATAGTTACATAATCACATGCTATTTTTTCTATAGGACCCCTGTCTTGTTCAGTGTACAAGATGGACAGTGCTCACTGAATGAGCAGCTCTTCCATATATTTTGTGTCTTTGTTCAATGTGTGGCCCTACTTTTATCGACACACACTATTCAAATCCTGCTCTGAAGGCAGAACTATTAATTTCCTATGGGCTTTTGTATGGCACTCATCACTAGAATATTTGTGTTTTACAAACATGAATTAATCTTCCCAACACCCAAGTGAGATGAGGGGGTATTGTGTCCACTTCATAAATGCAGAACTGATGCAGAGAGAGATTAGGCTCAAAAGAACCCACTAATTTTGGGTACCCAGTCTGAGATGGCTAGGCCCTGAGCTTTCAGAAAATCTAGCATTGTATAGCACTTTATAAGCTTTTTGAATGTAATTTCCTAGATTTAAAAGGAAAACAAACTGAAAAAAATCCATTATGAAATTCCATCATACACAATTATATTGACATGTACCATCAACAGGGTTGGCAACTTTAGATCCACAGCATAGACCTCTGTCATTGAAATAGCAGAGTGAATGATAGCTCTGGACGGTTGGCATCCTGTCTGTGGACCAGCCACAGAGGGGGATGAGACACTTTGCCAGTGGGATTCACACGGCTACCCCCTGATACTTGACAGATATTTGCTGACAGCAGAGGAATAATGAGATTTAGGAATCTTGGGTTCCACTTCAGGATCTGGAGAGGAGTTTGTTCTGGTGGGCACAGACCCTTCTGTCCTGTCTCTCCACTCTCCGCCAGCTCCTTTTCCCAGTCTCCCTATTCCCCAGCTCCTACTCCCAGTCTCCTTCCTTGAGCTCCTCATCCCAATCTCTCACTCAAGCTCCTCATCTCAGTCTCCCCCAGGCTGCTCTTCCAATATCCTTCTGTTCCTGAGTTCCTCATTCCAGTCCTCTCCAGACTCCTTGATTTAGGCTACGGCTACACTACACCTTATATTGACATAAGTTATGTCGCTCAGGGGTCTGAATTATCCACACCCCTGAGCAACATAATTTATGGCAATTTAAGTTCCAGTGTGGAGCGCTTCTCTCCCATCAGCTTAGAGCAGTGGCTCTCAACCTTTCCAGACTACTGTACCCACTACTGCCGACTTCCCCTCTGCCCGGTGGAGCACCCACAGAGTCGGTGCCTATGCTTTTAGGCATCCGATTTGTCTTGCGTACCCCCAAGTTTCACCTCACTTAAAAACTACTTGCTTACAAAATCAGACATAAAATACAAAAGTGTCACAGCCACTAGTACTGAACAAACTTGCTCATTTTTACCATACGAGGAGGCATGGCACAATGGCAGGGAAAGTCCTGTTTGGCTCCTGAAACTGACCTTCACTCTAACAAATCTCTATTGAGCATGTGCAAACTGAGATTTTTTTTTCCAAAGGATTGTATGTTGGCCAAATTTGGGCAATTTTTCATGGGATCAGCAAAAGGCACCTCCCTGACACAAAGGCAACCCTCCCTTCCAAATGTCAAGCCCTTTTTCCAAAGCATGGGAGCACCAGAGCTTCTCAACAAAGCAGTTATAATGCTGTAACATTGCCAAATCAGTGTATTTCTCCCCTAAACTTGTTCTGGAAATTGTCTGTATCGTTTCTGCTGAAACTTTCAAAAAATTTAGCCTGAGGCAGACACCCGAGATGGAAAATGTCTGAACAGATAGTTTGGCAAAGTTACAAGCTGCTGAAAACAGGGTCTTATAATGGGAAATGCTGAACAACCTCAACTATCTGTGTCACTACCAGCTCTGCCTAAAATGAACCTGACCACAGAGTGTTTGCTTTGCAAAGTACAATATGTCATCTCACCAGGATGGCTATAAGGCTGAATTCAGATGGAAGAGAACAAAATTTGACCCATGGGTTCTGTCTCCACAAATTTTGCTAGATATTCAGGTTTCACTTTCTTTCCAATTTTCTCTTGCACAATATGCAATTGCTTTGATAACAGCCTTTTTTGTCATTAGAGTTAATTCATTTTTATGCCTATAACAATATTGACAAAATTCTCATCCTCACTTTTGTCTTTATGTGTCTCAATGCTAATAGGACTTCCTGATGGAACATTATCTGGTCCTTTGCAGTTATTTAAAATGCAGATACTCATCTAGTTTTGAAAGCACATAAGTGTGACCATGTCACACCACTTTTGGTCTGCTAAACAGATTATCTGTGAAATACCATGTTCAAAGTCAAATTTTGTTGCTAACCTTTAAAGCATTGAACTGGCAGGCACCATCTATTCAAGAGCACTCTTGAAGATATATGTTCTACAGTGCTCTTTGTACATCTCAAAAGAGTTAACCTTTGAGACTATACAATTTAGATTGTCCTTCCTAGGCAGCCATTGTTTTAACAGGTTGGAGGCTTTCCACTGAACCTGGAAATTGAGCCAATTTTCAGGGGGTTAAATCTGAATAATGTATTTCTGAACTGTTGTTTAATAAGACTTGGCATCCTATTTATTATGGTGGCTTTTAAATTTCATTATAGAGTTATGAGGTGCTTTGCGTATCAACACTATGTAAATGACATTTAAATAAGAACTAACATGAACATATTTCAACAGCTGAAAAAAGTTAGCAAATGCTAACTGTTGGGGGTGCCATGACGGGAGAGGAATCAGCATTATGCTACATATGTGGTCTTGCCTGCTGGTTATTTTTAGAACACAAGACTAGTCATACTGGGTCAGGCCAGTGGTCCATCTAGCCCAGTATTCTGTCCTCTGACAGTGGCTAGTGACCGATGCTTCACAGGGAATGAACAGAACAGGGCAATTTCAACTGATCCATCCCCTTTCATCCATTCCCAGCTTCTAGGAGTCAGAGGTTTAGGGACAACCCAGAGCATGTGGTTGTATCCCTGACCATCTTGGCTAACAGCCATTGATGGACGTAACCTCCATAAACTTTATCTAATTCTTTTTTAACCCAGTTATACTTTTGGCTTTCACAAGATCCCCTGGCAATGAGTTTCACTGGTTAATTGTGCATTGTGTGGAGAAATACCTTCTTATGTTTATTTTAAACCTGCTGCCTATTAATTTCATTGGGTGACCTCTGCTTCTTGTGTAATGTGAGGGGTAAATTAACACGTCCCTATTTACTTTCTAAACACCATTGGTGATTTTATGACCTCTGTCATATCCCTCTTTAGTCATCTCTTTTCTAAGCTGAAGAGTCCAAGTCTTTTTAATTTCTCCTCATATGGAAGCTTTTCCATACCCTTAATCATTTTTATTGCCTGTCTCTGTACCTTTTTCAGTTCTAATTCATCTCTTTGATATGGGGCAACCCAGAACTACACGCAGTATTCAAAGGTGTGGGCATACCCTGGATATTTTTTTCTGGTTGCTGAGAAGAGAGAGATTGCACCCACTAAATATAGCACACTGCAATGATGGAGAGCTTTCCAGTTTTCATTCTAGGTGTGGCTTCATGTCTATGAACAAATATGGTGCACCTGATTAGCTTCTGGAAATAGTATTTCATATATGTTCACTGTGTTGTCTTGTGTTTTGCTTTTGCAACAGTAGTTTATCACTTAGTCATGACACGTAATGGTAGTTGCTGTCCAAGTATATGATTTATTTTTGTCTGTACTATATGTTTGTCTTTTTGTTTAAATAAAAGCTTATCAGTTGCACAGTTAAGAACTGCTATTTCAGATTATCCAGTTACCTTTCATCTGGGTACAGTATACATGTGAAATGCAATGTTATGGTGTGAATTTATATCCCTGAAATGCAGAGTTAGCTGAAATTTAGAGTAAATGACAATTTAACTTTATCCCTTCCCACTTTATTAAGATTTATTGTCTTCAAGTGATGAAATCTGTTACTGGGTAATGTTATCAATAATTATTAGTTTTATATATTTGAAAGCATTTTAAAACTCAGAATAAGCCTACGGTCTGAGTAATATACTATATTCATTATTGCACTGCCATAGCACCATTTTGGTGACTGTTAGCTTCACTCTTTAACAAAATTGTAATCTTATTCTAACAAAATTATTTTTATATTAAAAGTAAGTGATGCTTTTCCATACAGGACAGTCACAGACATTGATACAGTGAAGAAAGCAAAATTCTGTCAATTAGATAAAAGGTTCCATAGGCAATTTCCACCTCACTTACAAAATAGGTACAGCTCTCACAAAACAACTATGGTTGTTTTACACCTCTACCCCGATATAACGCTGTCCTCGGGAGCCAAAAAATCGTACTACGTTATAGGTGAAACCGCGTTATATCGAACTTGCTTTGATCCACCAGACTGTGCAGCCCCGCCCCCCTGGCGCACTGCTTTACCGTGTTATATCCGAATTTGTTTTATATCGGGTTGCGTTATATCGGGGTAGAGGTGTAGCATAATTCTTAGTGGTCAAGTTCATACTACAAAAACTACTGTCACATTTAGCACTAGTTGGCGTCCTTGCATAAGCCAAGAGGCCAAGGACTGAATAGGAACAAAGACTGACGTACCATCTCAACTGCAGAGGTGGTTTCTCTGGGTGAGATGAGCCATTCCCGAGTTACCTCTGAGCCTGATGTGTCATCCCTAAGCGAGAGGGTGTGAATCAGCAGAGGCACCATGACATTCAATCAGGGTTCAGACAATCCACATGCGAGGACCATCCAGGTAATCCCAAGGCAGGTATCTAGGCTCCTAAGGGAAGTAGTGTCTCCAGTCTGCTCTAAGTCACTGCCTGGCCGGGAATCCTCCCATTGCTTAGTAATTCTGAGAGACTTCCCCTGCTCCTACCCATGCGCCTGTATCCATGCTAGATAGTCCCTTTTCCAGCCTGCATCTGGTCTTGCCTCAGCCAGCTCCCTGGTGCTTCTGGCACTGGGGCAGGACTATGACGTATTGGCCAAGGACTGCAGGGATGTTCCCACTGTTGCTACATGTACTGTGGATGATGAGAGGACAAAGATCTCCAGGGGTGTCAGGCTGGCCCCTTTCATAAGCAATGTTTCACTTCCACAAAAATATATTTAAAATCTTTAATGCGTCCCCAGAGGCGTTAGGAATGAGTTAAAAGACCCAATAACTAGAGCTCCAGAGTTCCCTGAACTTCCTAGTAACCTTGTATCCAAGCCCAGACTTTCAAAAATACAAGCAAGACAAAACCCTCTGTGACCTTGCTTCCATCCATGCCCCACCCATTCCACCCCAAGGCCCAAGATTGTAAACCCTCTGTGTCAGGGATTGTCTGCTTTACTACATATTTGTACAGCACCTAGTGCAAAGAGACCTGATCCTTGACTGGGGGTTGCTAGGAACTATGGTAATCTACATAATTTTTATCAATACCCATCCAAACCCAGATCATCAAGGCCAGAACCTGCAAGCAGTATATACATTCACCTCAAGTAGAAAAATATGAAGGATAGTGAAATGTTTAGTGGCTGTTTTTAGTGGGGAAGGGGAGTGACTGATGTTGGGAAGGGCAGAAATTTCCAAAAGTTCTGTGGAATCAAAACTTCTAGAGCTTTGATTGCACACCAGCCAATTACTGGATGCCCAAGATATAAGGTTTTTGTAAGCCAGACTTTGCATAGCTTTTCAGTTAATGGGAGGCATCTAATACACAATATTTATCAAAATCCAAACTGAATACGAATAGCAGCCTCCAGGCACCACCCTAGTGTCTTTAACAATGGGTGTTTTTAGCTAAGCAAGAGCTTTAGGACATGGGACAGCGGAGAGGGATGGATGGGACACTTGTTCTAATCCTCCTCTTTTTTCTATATAACGATGGACCAAGGAGGCAGTATTTAGATCCAGGGTATGTTTAGATAAGGTTCAGGTTCAAGGCTGAATTGAGGCTAAGATTCAGATTAGATGACACCTCTAGTTTGTAAGATTTTGGCCTGAAATAGGGGAATCATCTCAAGATTAGCTGTAAGATTTCCACACTTTAAAGATGAAGCATCGTGAAAACTCTAGTTCTTATTACATTTTAACTGCATCTGAATTGGAACTGGGAAATAGACTCCTTCTAGTTTTGATTCTGACCTGAAATCAAAGCTGTGGGTGGAGGTGGTAGCTGACTTCAGTGGGATGACTCTCATGCTTAACATTAAACACATGCTTAAGTGCTTTGCTGGATCAGGACCTTGGATTTGAGGTTCTGGTTTTGGTCCATCACTAATACCAGTTGCCCATCATCATGTGCACACCTGCCTTGCCACCTGCCTGCTCTGGGATGTGGAGCACAGAGGGAGGATCAATAATCTGTTCTCCAAAATTTAGGCTTAAACTCTGAGGGTAAAATTTTCAAAAACTGCTAGCTGACTTAGGTGCTTTTGAAAATGAGACAGGCACTCTTGAAAATGTTACCATGGCAGCCTAGCTAGTTCAGCACATTCTTATGATACGCACAACTCTTATATGAGCCTCAACATTTGTGGCCAAACTCTGTAGCTTGCTCCTCCAACTTCCTTGTTTTACTATTATCAATTTGAATGACAGGCTTAGAGAACGTCAAATTGAATGTTGTAGTTTAGCTCGTCTAGTCTGGAGAACGTCAGTAGCCGTTCACCAAACTTTATGGTAAAAAGAAAATATTTTGTTTTCCAATATTAGTTTTATGATTTTTCTCTTAATTTGAAACTGTTAGTCACTTTCATTCTGAGGAAGTGGAATATGAATAATAAGTATTTTGTAAATAGAGTGCATGTGTAATTTAAGCACGGAGTGTTAGCTGTGCAGCTGTAGTACTGTTTAAAGATGAACTGTTCTAATGACTGAATTATTACCATGTGCTCATTTAATTGTGGGACTACAGTATGCAAATCAGTGTAAACAAATGCATTGAAATGATAGGAGATGAGGGTCAGTGAGACTCCTCTGATTTCACCTGCTGCAATGAACTTCTAACTTCACAGATTTTGTATAAAAGTCTACAGGAGTCTTTAAGCTACAGAGCTACCAGTCTTTCATCAAATCCTTCGAAACAACCAGTGCTTGGAATACCAGTTGCTCCCTTGGGTTTCGTATGTCTAGCTCATGACCTCGATTCTACTTTCACTCCTTCCCATTCTGCTTTTGCTTCTGGTTGGTAACTTTCTACTCTTTTTTTGAACACCTAACAAGACCAACAATGGACCGACAGGCTTGGGCCAGGCGTCAGTAATTTTGGCCAGTGGGGAGAATGGAAATCTTTACCTTTCTCTTTTTTAGTGCTTCAGCAATGCTTTGTATCACTGAGATCACTGCAAGATAGAAATAATAACACCTGACACACTGCATTTTACAAACTATATAAGCTCCATAATTTCAGATATAATTTTTCATGCTACCAAAATGAAGGCATAATACTAGATAATGCAACAAAAATATCTCCATTAAACTTTCCTCTTATCTTTTTTATTTCTACTGTCATATATTTGTGTTCCAATATGTCTCTGATCTCAAGAATGATTTCTGAATGTAACAATAGACACCTGTGAATCATAGACTAAGGCTTATTATTGTATGAAATAGTAGGAAGATAAAGAAAAGAAGATACTAATAATGGATTAAGCTTCTTTCTGCAAAATCCATAATGCCCTCGGAACGCTTAGGTGAAAGTAAACAATGTCCCATATTTATGTGCATAAATATCACTGATTTAAAATCACTGCAAAGAAAAACCTAGCAAATTTTGCCATCATTTTCTGATTAAAAATGAGGAACCTGTATATATCAGATCCAGTCTGAAATTATATTTGCCTGGTTTGGTGGGTGGAGAGAAAACCTGTGGAAACTCTCTTCTATCCTTATTGAATTTTCTTTTTAGTTTGTTATGATATGCTGCACCAAGAATGGCTATTTTCCCCCTTTTTTTCCCCCCACTGGCATGAATTCTCAAACAAGTAGCAAATTATTTAAGATAAATGTCTACTGCTGTAGACAGCTGCCAGAATAGAAGTGAAAATAAACTGGTGAAAGGAAACTGCCCAGTTCATGGAAAGGGCAGCAACGATATAGTGCAGCAAGTCCATGACACTTCTGGATACACATGCTGAAAGACTTACCCCGGCTGGCCTGCTACAAATCTCCCAGTAATTCATTAAGGGGAAACGCTCCTTGCAACATTTCACTCCTATTTTAACACCCTTTGTCTTTACCTTCCATACTCAGTGGGTTCATTCCTATGTCAAGTGAGGCTCAGTCAGTCTCAGTGAACCAGTTTTTCATTCCTGATAGAGTGCACTGTTTTACTCTAGTAGCAAGATTAAATGGATGCTTTTACTGTAAGTATTTTAACAGTCTGTGGAATTTTCCAAGGTTTGGGGTCAAAAGAAGGATATGATCATTGTGGCCCAGTAAATAATGTACAATAAAATAGCGTGACTGGTGGCTGAAGCAGTAGTGAATGTTACCGTGTCTTGTAATAAATCTGGAGAAAGCCTCAAAGGAACAGTCATCTTCTATATAAGATCTAAGAGCATTGTGTTAAGATAAAAAGATGAGAAATGTAACCTGTTTTTTTTTTTTTTTTTTTAAAGCTCTATTTCAAGTCTTTGAAATTATGGAATTAATATATAGTTGCCATCTCACCACTAGCCAAATTTTGCAGTCCTTACTCAGGCAAAAGTTCAATTGATTTCATTAGGAATTTTGCCTGAGTATTGACTGCAGGATTTGACCTTATATGTTTAAATGACAGATCCAGCCATTCCAGGTGATTTTTCATTTCGTAGAATGGCTTTACTGTCCCATGTCTAACTTCACTGCCTTAGAGAAAGTCAAAAATCATAGCTGAGTGTTTTGTTTTAGTAATTGTATATTTCTAAAATAGATTGGAGTTACATGGTGAAATTTTAATGTGTACAATGGCTATTGAAATATGCTGATAGGTTGTATTTGGATACAGATTGGTGGTACTTGTTTGTTTTGCAGTAGCACATATGGGCCCCAGTCAGGGATCAAGGCCCCATTGTGGTAGCACTGTACATGCACACACACAATAAAAAGACAGCACCTGCCCCAAAGAACTTGCAGTGTTAGCATATGATGAGAGAACAAACAAATGTTGAGGAGTGGGAGGACAAGAGATCAGTGAAACTAATATGTTTGGTACCTGGTAGCAATTTAAAAAAAAAAAAGAAAACCTTTATTTTATTGAAATAAATATACAAAAAGTATTGGAAATTGCTGCTGTATGTAGCAGGGCTTTGATTTTTACAAGTATAGGCCCCAGGCCTGAAGTGGGGTCTGAGCAGGCATAAGGGTCATTACATTTACATTAATGTATCTTGCCAAGGATTCCCATTTTAAAAAAAGTCTTATTTCCCAGTCTACAAACTAGTTCTTCATTGGCGATGTCTTATGAGCCTGCTGAAATCTATTCACAAACCTTTGCAGACTTTTCTGATTTCCATTGTCTTGAGACACACAAAACTGCATGAGAAAAAAGAACACGCTGCACTCAACTCTGTTTGAGTGAAGGAGACTTGTCTCCAAGACAGAGACCCTGAAGCACCCTCTGATTCAGTGGAGAATATTCATTCTAGTCCAACAGTTTGTTAATTATTTGTGTTGGTCCCCATTTAAAAAAGAAAAGCTGACCACTAATAGCTCTTTGCCTCCCTCAAGTGAAGCTGTATTCTGCCCTTTCTGATTTCAGTGGTACTGCTCAGTATAAGTAAGGATGTCAGAATCTGACCCACAGTGATTGACGTTAAGTATCACGTGGATTTCAGCTTGGAAATGCAATGGATTGTCCTGATCTTGGTTTAACGCATGTGCTTGGTGGATATATCTGCTGTAATCCATTGGGGCGTAAACATATAGTGTTCATGCAGACAGGTTCCCATGGGTATTTGGACAGACCAAAGAGCATGCCACATACATAGCTACCACTCCACTCCTATGGCGTTCCATTCCACTGAACCTGATCCCCTCCACTCCTTGCCAGTGCAGAAATAGCTTTGGGCCTGTTTTTAAATAGGTGACTATTCATTTAAATAACTCTGGTTCTAAAAGTAACGATTCATGTTTAATTGGTCTAATACTGATATGCTACTAGTGGCAGTGTTTCATGTTGCACATATGTCACATTATTAAAGTTGTGTCTGCTTTCATTAAATGTCTTTTCCCTTGTCCTTAACCTGTACTGTTTCTATAAATTGTGACTGTATTTTGTGCCTAATATTGTTTTATGTGCTACAATTGGTTGGGCTTGGAAAACAGTCCCTCCTCTGTCAGATACGCATATCTTCACCTTTGTACATACATTGTATTCTTTGTCCTATAAAAGCAGAATACAGAGTGACATGGTCTGAAAGGGAGCACTTGGCCAGGGGCCCTGGCATTTCACAGTGTTCCTCTATACAGTCTTGGAACCTTACATTTCCTTCTTCCATGCTGGGTAAATTCCACTGAATAATACGGAGTTTCTATAAAAGAGACCATCCCTTCCTGTAGAACAGGTGGAATTTTAAGGTTCCAGAATTGTAGGCAGAGATAATTTTTTTCTAAACATACCCCAACCAAACAAAAAAATGACTCACTTAACAAGGGACATGGGTATCCCTCTCTTCTAAATTTCACTCAGTGCTTTTGATGCCATGTAGTGTTCTAACTACTCCAGTTAGTCATTTGTGAAATGATGACATGGATCATAGATGCCTCAGGTTTAATCCTTTCACCTTTACAGCTCATACAGTTACCCAATCTGTAGCATCAGTTTTTATCCAGAATATCTTCCACGCTGGTTTGACGTTCCCATGTGGTCTGTGCCTGTTGATTGTATTTCCCTTCGGGCATGTTGCTTTTCATTTATGTCCCTCCCAGCACCCCCTCTTTTTCGAATGTTGCATTCTGTAGCTGTATGTAGTTCTCTCATTTGATTATTTCAGTGTTGCTCATTTTGTCCTTCCCGATGATTCTCCACATTCTGCTTGTAAATTGTGGCCTCAAAATATCCAGCATCAGCTTCTGGGCTGTCCCGTCAAGGACAAGTTTTTCAAAGGGATGTCAAAACTATGAACTATTAAAAAGAAAAGTAAATGGTAACAAAAACAGGCGAACTAAAGAGAAGAGAGAAAAGAGAGTCTTTGCTACTGTGATGGATATGGTCTGAACTAATGGCTTGTTTCACTGAGATGTTTGTAATCAGGAGCCCTGCCAACTTTTCTGCTGCCCTAGGTGGCGAAAGGTCCCTCCCTGAAATGCCGCCCCCCACCGAGACAGCGGAAGGTCCCGCCGCCGGAATACCGCAGCGGTCGCCGCCCCCCAAATTGTAGCGCCCTAGGTGACCGCCTAGGTTGCCTAATGGGTTGCGCCAGTCCTGTTTGTAATGACAAACTAATGTTGCCTAGTAAAGCAATTGATTCACTGATACTATTCTAGAACTGTCTTATACAGTCAGTGTAATTAATATATGTAGAGGTGCATTCTTGGTTGATTAGTAGCAGGAATTATCAGCAAATGTAAATAATAGCACTTAACCTAGCTCAGAAATGCAGGCTGTCAACCAAGTTACTGAGCTAGTCTATATGTTTCTCCTTGATTTTATATTTTAGAAGCACTTTGCATTGTGAGGAATCGTTTTTCTATTGTAGTGTACTATTCTTAGTTGTCTTGGATGAAAGAATAGGGCAATTTGAAAAATCAAACGGAAAATGTTATGTATACCGATTGTGTTAACCTTGACAAAACTTTATTTCTTTGTATCAGACCTTTTTGTAGCATTATTGGGAGTTGACCTCTACACCGACTTTGACATTTTATATTACATGGTCTTGGTTATTTTTCTGACTACAAATACTGGGCTCCTATGGCACAGGCAGCATGTTAGTAATGTAGAGTAAAGGAAAACCATGAAATGGTAATTCCTGTCTTTTTAGATTACTTTAAATCCCTGGAGGGACAAGTCCCTGACACCCTTAAGCTCCACCTTCTGGCTTGAATCCTTTTCCTGAGGGAGCATAGAAGAGGAAGGATTTGCTGTACGGCTTCTCGACTAGGCTGTGGGAGAGATTTTCAAGGAGCCATAAGGGAGTTAAGAACCTATTTCCCATTGACTTTCAGTGGGATTTGGGCCTCTAACTGCCCTTTGCCTATGAAAATTTCCCCTTGTGTGTTTTGTTTTGGAACATTAAAAAGTTAGCTTTAATCTATCTTCATGTACATGAAAACAGGATTATCTTCTGGTCTGTTGCAAAGTAGAGTTGGTTGGATAATCATGGATATTACTTTCCCTTTATATGGTGAATAAGTCACTGGTTGACCAGCTTTATAGATGGTGATTATAATATTCACCAAACAAATTAATGGTGGTGATGGTGTTTTGTCAATCAGGAAATCACTTCAGTTTTTAATATTTTTGTTTCCTTTCCCACCCTTTTGTCTGTGTTATCTGTTTAGACTATACGCTCTTCAGGGCAGGCACTATGTAGTGCCTAGTACAAAAGGGCCCTAATCTTTTTTGAGCTTCAATAATGCACATAATGATAGATATGGGTATAATGCAATCACAATTTTGTTCATTACTTGCCATTCCAGTTCATAATTTCCGGTTCTGTTCACACTCTGTTTTTATGTTGAAATGGTTTCTGATGAACACCGAAGAGAGAAATATCCAAAGGTGACTGTCATAGCTCTGATAGTCTGATAATTTTCAAATACTTAAATACCTTCTTTGATTAACAGAAGCCACGTTTTCCATCACTGCTGCGTGTCCTGGAAAAATCCAGGGATCTGGTCCTAGATATTTGATTTGGATAAATTGAACCCTTCTAAATGTGAACATGCAGTCTAAAAACTAAACAAGGGCATTTTCTTCTTCAGCTAATACTTACTCATAATCAATCTCTTTACTTGCCTTAATAAGCCTCATGTTAAACTTAAATTTAGTAAAATGGAAGAAATGTACCATCTCATCACAAAAAAACCTAGCTTTTTTTTTTATTATTTTTTATTAAAGCCATTTAGGATTACTAGTTTGCAAAAGCTATATTCATTTCTTGACAGCTCCAAAGAGTCTTAAAAACTTCATTTCAGTGAGTGGACATAAAATAGTGTTTAAAACCTGGGAAGGATCTTCCTAGGTACTGAGTGCCTATACAGTGCAGAGTATATAATAAATAAAGAGCTATTAGTTCTTTCATCTGTTTTTATTAAGTTTTATTAAGAAATGCTCTTTAGAAGGCCCCTACCAGCAGCTGGACTCTGATGAGAATTATTAAATAAACTATTTGTAAATTCCCAAAGGTCCAGATACAGGACTCGATTCTCCCCTCACTTATATCAGTGTAACCCCATTGACTGCCAGGTATATAGTAACAGACATGCTCCTCTTGTGCATCTGGGAACTGCAGGAGATGTTGTCTGTCTGTGGGGAGACTTTTAAGGTCTGAACCTGCTCCACAATACGACTAGCTCATGCTATTCCAGAGGCACAAAGCAGCACTAAAGCCGGCTTATCCAGCCTCAAGAGCATCCCGTAGTAGACGAGGAAGCCTGTGGTGGTATAGAGCTGCCATAGTATCACCCTTGCCACAAATCTGCCTTCATAGCCACCAGAAGAGAGAGGCCACGATTGGGGGACAGGCCTAGGCCAAGGCATCCATAAGCTTAGGTGATCCCTGACTGCCAGAATGGTTGCCATATGGCCTATGTAAATTAGAACAGACCTCAGGTTGCTCTAATTTATATGGCAAACCAGCCTGGTGGTACATATCTCTAGGATGTAAGATGGAAAAAGCTGTAAAGGGCATCTTTACCCTCCCTTCCTCATCTGTGCCAAACATCTTGGTATTGATATAGTGGTCAAGCATGTAAGGTACAATTAAGTCTTATCTGAATGAAACTAGGGGCTGGTCCACACTAAGCCCCCAGTTCGAACTAAGATACGCAACTTCAGCTATGTGAATAACGTAGCTGAAGTCGAAGTATCTTAGTTCGAACTTAAAGGTACTTACCGCGGGTCCACACACAGCAGGCAGGCTCCCCCGTCAACTCCACCTACTCCTCTCGTGGAGCAGGATTACCGGCGTTGACGGTGAGCACTTCCAGGATCGATTTATCGCGTCTAGACAAGACACAATAAATTGATCCCAGAAGATCGATTGCTTGCTGCCGAACCAGTGGGTAAGTATAGACGTACCCTAGGAGGAGTTAATAAAACTACCTCATCTCTGTAAACCTGATTCTGAACTAATAAAAGGCCAGCACTCAAAAATCTGTGGGATGCAGGGAGGGCACTTGAAAAAGCTCTTTAAAAACATATGAGATTGGGGTTTCCCACAGTGGCTGTATGGCATTTAAATGCAGTCCTCCCTGCCCTGCTGGAAGGCAAGTCCATCTTCAGAAGTTCTACCTCCAGTGCAAACTTCTGGTTATATTCTAGATACACTTTCTCCTGGAGCCCAGTAATGTTACACACACACTCACCCTGGACCAAATTAGCTGTCACTTATCACTTGTACCTTGCAGCAGGAAAAGGGGGCACAGTAGATTTACAAGTCCTCATGTCCCTTCCCTCCTCTCCTGAGGAATTGATCTGGGGCAGGTCCCACGGGTATTTCTCCGCCCTCATCAATGTCTCAGGCAAGTTCCTGAAAGACTGAAGCCGCCAACTTCAGAAGACTAACACAAGGGGACATGGTAAAACTATACAGTACAATGAAAGGTATGGAAAAGTTAGATCAGCAACTTCTATTCACTTTTTCCCATAATACAAGAACGTAAAACCGATTAAAAAGAAATACTTCTCCTGAGCAGTGCTAACTTCTCTTTCAGATCTTGCTAATTGACTTTGTGGTCTGAGACTGGAAAAAAAAATGTCTGAGACTCAGCAAACTACATTAGGATAACCATACTTACTGAGCATGAAAATATAGCTTATCGCTCATAAAAGGCCAGAGCAACGTCCTGGGGTTGTAATGTCTCTAGCAGACAAGGCAAGCACTGAGGAGGCAGCTCCAGGGGTGAAAGGTATCCGAGCTTGGAAAGTTTATGCTGTTCTCACCCCATAGCAAGAGGCTGTACTTTCAGCCCCAGATTAGCAAATGGAATGAAAACTGCTCCTTAAATTCAAAATTAAAGAAACCTGAAGCTGAATTTTATATAACAAGATAAAATACAGTCCTGCATGAAAGGGCATCTCATTTCCCAGGATATCCTGCATCATGATTCAAATCTCTTTTATACTGTGAGTAACTCCATCAAAGTCAATCCAGTGTAAGGGAGATCAGAATTAGGCCCCTGTGACTCTAATTAGAATGGAAAGATATCCTCTAGTCTAGTGTGTCATAGCAGAGCAGGGAATTGTGAGTAGCAAGCCCTGCCAATCCCACCATCAGTGATGCATCTCCTCCTAAAGTAATGCCAGTGGTTTGAAGGCTCAACAGTAGAAAAGCATGAAGCCATGTGGAGGAATTGAATGAAACTGGGTTGGCCTGGACAAAGAGCAAAATGAGATATGTAAAACTGCTGTTTCTGCAAGGCTTCTACGGTGTGGAGGTAGAGACAGGTGCAAATAGAGAACTCACAATTACCCATCGGCCACGAGCATACACTCCAGTTAATTTACTGTGTTGTAAGAATTGGGGAAGGGAGAACTGGAGAGGTTTTCTGCCCCCCACATGTCCTCTTCCTCCTTCCATAACATTGATATGCTTGTCATCTATGCAGTAATGAAAAATGGGACTGAGATTGAAGTTTCCCCTCTCTAAATAATCCATTGGTTAGGGTATACTGAACTCCAAGGGACTGGCTAGGTGGAATAAGTGAAGAGGTGGAATATATCTGTTGTTGTGTTTATTGCTTTAAAGCATAACAGTAAAAGCATTAACAGGACAGTCCCTACAATAGTATAACATGCAGCAAAGAATGAAAGAATGTGTGGCAATCTCAGAAATTAGTCACCCAACATTCCTAAAATCTTAGGTCTGGTCTACACTACAGGGCGAGGTCAACATAAGATGCCTTGTGTTGACCTAGTGGTGGAAGTGTCTTCACTTAAATTTGGCTCCTACTGACCTCAGTGTCTCTCTGTGCCGATTTAGTAACACCATCTCTCAGAGCAGTATAGAGTTACCGTTCATGTAATTAGGTAGGCGCAGTTTCAGTGTAGACTGCTTATGTCGACTGTTACTGGCTTTCTGGAGCATCCCACAATGCCACACTGACAATGTAATCAGTGCAAGCGCTTCTACTGGGGATGTGCACCGCTGACTCAAAGCTAAGTGTGCATACACACAAGCAATTTAATAACTATGGTGGCTCTATGTAAGTTGGGTCGACATAATTTTGTTGTGTAGACAAGGCCTTAGTGGTGAGTAGTGATGGAGAAAATGAATAATAATTATAATAATAATTTGATGGAGATATCCCATCTCCTAGAACTGGAAGGGACCTTGAAAGGTCATTGAGTCCAGCCCCCTGCCTTCACTAGCAGGACCAAGTACTGATTTTGTCCCAAATCCCCAAGTGGCCCCCTCAAGGATTGAACTCGCAACCCTGGGTTTAGCAGGCTAATGCTCAAACCACTGAGCTATCCGTCCCCCCCAACTTTGCAAGACAGCACACAGAGTAGTGTTTTTAGTCAGCTGGCTTTTCCCTGGATCATGCAATAGGAAAGTGCTGACTATTAGCCTGTCCTGATCCTTATCACGTCAAACAGGACCATGGCTTCTCTCATTGCATACCTTACAGTTTTCCTGGTATGGGGCCAGGGCAGAGTCCAGTAGCTTTGTACCCTATATTTAGCTGACTCATGCCCCTCATCTGTGTTTGGGGGCCTGAAAATTATTTCTCCATCTCAGTCCATTGAAAGATCTTAAGGGAGTAGGCTATTCATTCGTAGGGCCTGTTCCTGTGAGAACTGGAGATGGTAAATGCCCTCAATGCTCCTTAAAGTCAGGGTTGGAGGCTGTTGAGCCGTCTCAGGATGGGACCTAAGATATTAGAATTAGGCCCAGATTTTTAACTCCTATGGGATTTTGGCTCCTATAGCCAAATCCCTATAGAAAATGAGACTAAGTCTGTTAAATCAGTTAGGCATTGTGATGCTGAGTGCAGCTATGTCTAAAATACCTTTAAAAATTTGGACTTTAGTCTCCACAATCTTCCTTTAAGGTAGGTTTGCATTTGACCAGCAGACAAAGATATGTCAAGATATAACAGTCTGGGAAGAGTATTTGCAGTTGGATTTGCCCTCATATCACAGAACTAAAAATACATTACAGAGATTGATTCTGTTTCAGCCAAACAAAATAGTGCTGATCTCCGGTGAACCCTTGATAGGCTGTGATGTTGCTGCTAACAAAATTAGAACTAGAAAGTGGTTACTTAGAATATTTGCCAACGAGGAAGAGGAAATAAGTGGAAATTAGAGTAAACTGTAAAGAGAGTGGATACATTTAGATGAATGGCTGGAAGTGGCAGACGCTGCTGTGTGGGAGGGGTACAGTTGATGCTGAGTGAAGTCTTGTTTATAGTGGTCATGGTAAGTCAGGGCACTTGCTGTGTCCGTAACATAGCAGTGGAAAGATGTATGGATGCGTGTGAATAATAAAAGGAATCCATAAAGACTGTAGTACAGCTGGATTCTCCTCTCCTTTCCATTGTTGTCAATGAGCAGTGAATCCACGTAAGTCAATGGAGTTAAATGGTGTAAAACTGATGTTAGATAAGAGGAGAATCAGGCTCATCATGAAAAGTGTGAAGGGGATAAAAGAATATCAGGTGATGGTTAGAAAGGAAAATTATGAAATTATATTCAGAACAGATTTATTTTAGTAATCTTGTGCAGATCTGGGGGAGAGCTCAGGGCCTTGATTCTCCCATAACTTCCCCTGGAAACCAGTGCAACACGGGTGTAAAGTGCTACCAGATCAAAACCGTACAGCAGAGTTGCAAGGCCAACAGTGTTTTTGGAAGTCACAGCAGATTTAATTGTCCTTGTACGTTTCACTTGATCCTGTAAAATGCTGCAGTCTTGATTGTTGATTTCAGTTTTGTTTGTCCTCATGAATTTACTTGCCTCAGTGGTTTACAGTGCTAATGGAAGGAAATGGAAAGGGCTGATCTCTCTACCCTACGCAGCTATGTGTTAGGGAAGAGCACAAGCTGCCGTGTTGAATGGTGCTCCACTATGCCTGATGGCAAGTGTTTTTTCTGTTCATTCATTGTCCTGGGGATATTTCGTATTGGATGAGCTTTAGTTTTGCTCAGGTGGGAGGCGTGCTTCTTATACTGTAAACTGAGGGCTCATTAGAGAGTATTTTTTATTTAAACATCTAAAATTTATTCACAACCTGGGCTTCTGGGGTAACATAGCCATTAGTGGTGACCGATGGTCTTGATCTTTCCTTAAGAGCAAAAATAATAATTGGGAAGACTGCCAGCAGCCCCATTCCCATCTTCAGCGACCTCTGAAGTGAAACTGCCTAATAGATACATTTCTTTTGAGAGTGATGCAGTTATTTGTTTGTGTCTTGCTCCTAATTGACTGCATTGGAACACTGGGATTCAGGTCCTGTGTTTCCTGAGAGATTTGTAATACATATATATGTGTGTATGTAAGGCCAGTAAATGAGACTGAGAGATCATTTGGAGTGTGATGTTATCAGAATGCTAATGGCATGCTGCTTTGTGTCTCATTTCCGTTAAGTATAGATAGCCAATTACCAGAAAAGCAAGCCATCATTGGAAATTGGATGAGGGCAAACGTACCGAGGTATGTTTAAAACAAAATGGAAGTGAAGTTAGAAGTTTGGGGTACGGGATCTTTACTATTAGGTGATGGTGGGTCCTACTTTACTGAAAAGATTTATCTTCCCTTTGTTCAAGGGGTTCACATTTTTGTGACGCGTTTGGATTTCCAATTGCTCCTGAAATCATGTGTTGCATTAATGGCTAAAATACCTCTCTTCATCTGTGGGAACAAAGGATATTATAAGGGGCAATGAGTCAGTTTGGTATATACCTGTTCCCATTTTACCTTAGGGCAATGAGTCAGTCTGGCATATGCCTGGTACCTTCTGCACAAGGGAGAAACTATGGTACACTCACTTTTCTGCCTGAGCCCTGCAGGCAAACACAACTAAAATGGAATGATCGCAGTTTATTCAGCTTTATGGTCCTAAACTAAGCAGTCAATGGGCCTAAAAAGGAATGTGACACTTAATAAGAACACTGGTAGTGGGAGCTATTTGAGGAAGTGGTTAAAATGCTTTGCACATTCCCTATGGAATCAAAGAAATTGAGAGTAGAACCTTCTTCTCACAATTCGATGCTGTCACTTTTCTATTCTGGGTGCAGTGGGGAACAATAGGCACCATGATGTCTCCCCGAGTACAGAGGGGACTGCACCAAGTAAGGGCATACTTTCTTCAGCTAGATAGAACTCATTTATGTACCACCTAACGTGGTAATTTGCATCCTCAGCCAACTCTTTTAACAGTCTTGGATCTCTAGATCTGAAAGGGCTTTACAAAGGCAGATAGGTATCATCTCCATTTGACAGATAGTGAAAATGATGCACAGAGAGGTTCTGAGACAGACTGTGGAGCCCTTACTCAAACTAGTAAGCAATAGTGAGAATAGTCCCACTGAAATCTGTGAAATTACTTGAATAAGTGCTCACCAATGTGAGTAAAGGTTCTATAACCTGGCCCTAAATAAGTAGCCCACGATCACATGACAAATCAGTGGCTGTGTCAGGAACAGTCTGGGTCTCCTGGCTTCCAGTACGGTGACTGCCAAAAGCAAACAAGATAACTAAGAAGCATCTACATGGATTTTAGAAAAATTAGGGGAATCCTAATATGTAGAGATGACAAATGCCAAAAGGTGTTACATTCACCCTTTAAACCCATGTGATTTAAGAGGCTGGTAACAAAATTGAATTGGACAAATGAACATAAGAAAATAAATGAAAAATTACTAGTTAATCTTCTTTCATTTAAGACTTGTTTTTTATGACCTGTAGAACTATACAGTTAGAAAAATATATTTGCAAACCAAATTGGCCAAACTTTTAAACCTTTGTTTTTTGAGAGACTTATTTTGATGAAAAGAATTTTTTGTCCCATTGCTTTTAGTAACCTGTATTAAGTTGCTTGCTTGAATTTATCCAACCATTTAAAAATATTTTGACCCCCGTTTCAGAGAAAATGCCTGATTTATTTGTGTCCCTTTTAGATCCAGCTACACATTTAAAAAAGTTTAATAATAGTTTTTCTCACTACAGAAAACGAAACCCGCAATGAAAAAGGCTTTTATATGATGATTGATAGGTCTAGATGTACTGTATTTCTGTTTTAAAAATTCACTTTGTTCATTTCTTTTTTTTTTTTTTTGCAAAGTAGAATAGTGTCAATATTACACTCAACTCAGACAAGTCCGCTGCAGGCGCTCAAATGTCAAAACGTTTCAAAAAACATATAAAAAAAATAAAGAAATGAATAGAAGCTTCCTTGTTCCTTAAATTATTACTGTGTTACCCTGAACTGTAAGTGAACCCTTTTTGCTTATAAAAGAAGCAGCTGTTCATGCGATTGAAACCATGGTTCATTACAAGCTGACCTCAAATTCAGGAGTAAAACTTCCTCTATTTTACTACAACTATTCAGACATGGACTGGAGATAAACAATAATCAAAATCAGGATGAAACTTGACTGGGAAACCCTCTATACTCTTTGGCAGAATTATAGCAGCTCTTGGATCACCAAGAGTGATATAATGTTAAATGACCCTAAAACATTCCCTTCTCAAATGCAGTAGGTCGGTGCTGCCAACTCTGGAGGAAACAAAGGCTGATTGTAATGACTCCTTAAGCATATGAGTATAGAAACATTAATTATCACATTTTTTTCACATTAAAAAAACATTTACAGAGAGTCAAGATGAAATGGGCCTGTTTATGTTAATTTTACACTCCCTTTTGGGTAAATCATGTGATTAAAACAGTTTTTCCTCATACCGCCCATTTCTGTATACAGGATCTTTCCTAAGTGGTTTCTCTTGTAAGCCAGCACTTTAATCAAACTAGATGTAAGACTAATAAAAATAAACAAATTTGCCTGAACTCTCTTTTAAGCAAGGACATATGTCTAATATAATACTGTACCATTTTAAAAAGTAATCTAAATTAATGCACTTTGCAGGCAAACTCTCTGTATAAATAAATTAGGCCAGTTACATAGTGCTTGGATGTATGTTCCCTCTTTTGGTCTATTGTGTTTTCCTCCCTTCTGTGCCTCCCTTGTTTGTTGATGTCTAAATTTGAGGCATAGTGATCCTTTCTAATATTATTCATGACCCATATAATGAGACTTCTTTTAAAGATAAAGACTATTCCAACTTTAAGACATCTTGATCTTATGCAAATATCAGTAGTAAATGAGATTTTTTTCATTTGTTATGAAACATTAAATAAACAATTTATTTCACAGAGTCTGGAGTAAACAAAGTGTCTGAGATATAGCTACACAAATATATGCATTGATAATTGTGAATTCAGATAGCAGCAATGTTAATAATTCTTGGTCTAATATCACAAAGGATTCTTGCTCTGATTACAGCTGTATTAAAACAACTTTAGCTTTCTTATGGGAGATGCCAAAACAGTTGTAGAAGTGTATAACCTGTAGGCCTTCTAAACATCTGCATGCTTTACCAATGGTTTTAAAAAAGGCACAGAAAAGTACAACAAAAAACATGTTTTTCCTAGACTGCCAGTGTCACTTTTCATTAGCCCCAAGTTTTCATTTTGGTCAAATATTGGCTGGTTAGGATGGCTGGTTATGTGCTGAGATATCTGCTTTAAATACTTAGGCTATCTTCTTCCATTGATAGTTCACCCCACATCCCCTCTGCCATCAAAGAGCATGTGTGGTGTGATTCTATTTACAAATGAATATAGTCCTCATAATGTACAATAATTGTAAATGTGCTGTGCTGGGCATGTCATCTTGAGCTCTCTGGGTGAAAAGTGTTCTTCACAAAGGTGGGGATCATTATATCATGCCAAATATTGTTTAAGGAATTCATATTTAAATATCAGCAAGACTAAATAACTAGTTCTGCTGCATATAGTATAATATTGAAATGTAAGTAACATTTCAGACCTCTAAACCATTGGTGAACAGAGCTGGGGCTCCTTCAACTGCTGTTTCCCTGCAATGCATGTACCACACACACCTTCTCCCTACAAAATAGAATTCCTTTCTCATTTTTCACTTTCGCTCTTGTGCACATGCTGTCCCTCTTTGTGTCTCTTCCCCTTCCTGCTATTCAGTCTCCTCTATCTACTTTCAGGACTTATTATCATTCTCATTGAGTCCAAGAGCCAATTTTATGCTTCCTCTCTGTTACTAGAGGCCCATAGTACACCCACACTGCTTCTGGGTGGCAGGCCACATTGATGATACTCTCTCCTCTTCACTGCTTCCTGGGCCAAATTCAGAGATGGTATGTGAAGTGTAATTTCAGCTCCCTTACACTACTGCCCAGTGCCAGTCTTTGGCAGGAGTGCAAGGGAGTCTAACTTGGTGTTATTTAAACACTGATGAGACCAGAAGATAACTTAGACTCCTCCTAATCTCCCAGTATCTTTATGACCCGTTACCCTACAGTCTGTGTCTCTCATGTTCTTCCCCTGTGGGGCTGATCTAGCTTGCCTTTTTCGTTCTGTGCTTCAAGGTTTACCTCCTTGGCACATGTCTCTTCTTCTGCTTTCAGCATCCTATATTCTACTTCCTCCTCTTAGCCAACTCTCTTTTCGCTGCTAGACCCACTTGTTTGGCAAGCAGGCTCTCTCCTCTGACCCTTTCACATGTTTCTGTCTCCATTCCTATGTGTCTTTCTCTGTGTGTTTTCTGTTCATCTCTCTGCTTCTGGAGTTCCCAGTTTCTGGGACAGAGCCTCTATTTTTGCATACGGAGTCTTGTCTTTCATTCTCTCAGTGATTTTAGGACAATTTTTTTTCCCCAGTATGTGACTGTTTCTAGGATTCGGTCTCTTAGTTTTTCTGATGCTGTTTGCTAATGAACTAGTCACCCTGGTCATCAACTGAACACATCTGCACCCTCAGAGACGTACCTTAGGACCTAGGCTGTTTAGCCCCAAATCCAAAGCTGTAACTTGAGCTAAAAGAATGGCAGGAGGGATGAGTAAAGGAAAAGGATCCCCCTCCTCTGGGCCTCTCTCTCAGCTGCATCACCCTCTTTCCTTTCTCTTTACATCCCAGATCATGGCCAATGGGTCACCTCTTTGTCTTTCTATTTTGTCACCTAAGAACACTTGAATGTTAGTGTCTCTCGTGTCTCTCACTTCTTTGTAGGCTCCCTGCCATCTCCTGCAGGTTGATAGTCACAGTTCCTCCTCAGCCAGTCTCAAGGAACCATTGCTAAATGGAATTTAAACAGCTTGAGCCTGAGTCTCATTGACAAGTTGTGTTTTCACCCACTGAATGTCCCCTTTTATACCACCGGAGCAGTATAAAGTGTCCTTAGTGTAAATGAGAATCAGGCATCAAAAGTTTAAGTTGATTCTGACTGGAAATTTCAAAATGTATCTATTCAAACAGGTCTTAATTAATTCCTCAGAATTTGCTCCTTCAATCTTTCAGCACTGCGTTAGATGGAATAATCTTGTTGAATAAAGGGCCCATACCTGAACACCGGATTGAAATAAGTAGTTCTTTTCATGGCAGTGGGACGACTCAGATGAGTGAGTGTGTGCAGGATTAGGCCCAATATTTACTTAAAATCCCTAATTTACCAAGAACTTTTTGCATGTAATTGAATTTTAAAATGCAAATACATAACTACACCAAAGGAGTAAACTGCTTAAGAATTAAAAATGGGTACAGAACAAGAGCTATTTATTTGCTTAAATTCTCTGTATTGATGTAATCTCAAAACCATACTGAACATCAACCCCTGCTGGCTTATTCATTTGAAATTGAATCTTTCACATCTTTGAGATACAGAAACAAGAACTTAACTTGACATGGACATAATGGTGGTATGTAATACAGAGTGTGAACTTGACACATTCTGCTGTTTTCGGAAGATTCGTTTCCACTATATTCCTTATTTATATAACAGAGAATTCTACTAGCAATGGTAGAATCTTTGAAAACAGTACCAATTTTTAAGGCACCTACTGTGTAATGGCAGCTTAAAGTTAGGACATATGATGTTAGCATTAAACTGGTCAATGCATGCTGTTACGCTACGTTTGTTTTATCTGTCATGTACATCAATTTTACTCGAATCTAGCTTCTTTCACTGGAGTTACTCCTGATTCATACCAGCGTTGCTGAGAAGAGGTTCAAGATGTGTTCTGAGTTGGCCAATTTGTCAACATCATATTCCATGAATTTAAGCGGATAAACATTACATTGTTAGGTAGCAGCTGATGCTTACATATCCATTTTAAAAGGGGCACGATTCAACCATCATCTATACATCCATTTAAAATACACTGGCTAATAATAGTGGTGTTATTTGTAACTTCGTAATTAATTCCTGTGAAATGTTTCCATTATAAACCTTTAATCTAAAGAGTGTATTAAAAATTCCTTCATGGCTGAAATTCAGCATATACGATCTCAGCATAGGATTAGTGGGCCAGATTCACAGCTCGTGCAGCTATGTTGATTTACGCTAGCTGGGGATCAGATTTTATTTTAAAATCAGTTTTAGGCTTATGATTTTGATCTACAACAATACTGCAGCTGGCAATCCCTAGGCTGTAACTCCACAAAAATGGAGCCATTCCTGGGATGGAGTGTGGCAGCCGAACAGTGATCATCATTACTATGTATTTAGGAAAAGGGAATGAAAAGTACTCTAATTTCCAAGTGAAACGGCAGGGAAAGCGTAGACATGAGAAACATAACTGATTAGACGGGAATTTGCCAGGACACCTGTGCCAATGTGTTTACTCTTACAAAAATGCCCTGAAATCTTTTATGGTCCCAAGTGGTCAGGAGCATGGTTGTACATCTCTTCTGAAATATGGCAGCCCTAATAGCACGAAGCTCCATAGAAGCCCTACTCAAAGTCTGGTGAAGTTAGTGGGAGTCTGTCCATTCATTTCAACGGGCCCGAACGCCACACTGAGAGGTTGATTCAGTACTGACTCAGAGGGAAGAGTGCCACCTACTGAATCAATAACACCAATATGTGCAGCACATTGGGTTTTATGTGGAGGTCGCCTATCCAAATACCAATTCAGCCCCACCCTGTTTGGCTCATCAGATCCGATGAGGTCACAGTCTGTGGTGATACAGCTTACAGACATTAACGTGTTTCCCCCTTCTAAAACTCTCAAATAAATGTCATAGCTGAGGCAGTCTTACCTCATGCCTTTTCTTTCCCCAGCAGTTTGAGCTAAAGAGAAGTGTCAGCTGTAACTTTGAATTTCCTGCCCTTTTTCATTTTAAGCCAGGTCTTTCACATTATTTAATCACTGTGTGATATTGTAATGCAGCTATTGACAAGCGGCACTTGCTCAGGCATGTTTTAAAAACACACAAGCAGCTGCAAGTTAAAAAGTAAATGGTGCAAAACGGAAAGGTTCAAGGAGCAAAGTTTGTTTGGTTTATTTTCCTCTAAGCTCTTTAAAATGATCGTTCTTATTGCAATCCAGCCGAGAATGAACTTTTAAAATTACTCTGAACTTTTGTGATTGGAAGGGGATAGTTTAATTGTCAGGCTTGGGATATCAGGACCTGATACGGATGGTTAGAGAACTGGTTCAAAAATATTAAGCATGGGAAATGGTTAATTTAAAGGGTTAAACTTTCTAATATTTTAAAACTTTAAAAATGATGAATGAAAATCCACAGTTATTCAGTGTTGTTCATTATACTTAATAAAAGAACTGCTACCAAAATTTAACCTTGGAGTAAGGTCCAAATAGCATTTAAATAGCTACTTTCAAAGCAGTCTTGTAAAATATGCTGTTTGATGTCATTCATGGCTATGGTACATTTCCCCATGGTCATATTGGATTGACCGAGGAAAACATACAGGGATCTAAACATCTAAGAGGGAGGTCTATGACTAACTAGCTGTTGGAGGTTGCTCAGGAGCGATGCAGCTTGTATTCTGCTCACTCCCCTTTCCAAAAGGGTCAGAACTGCCCCTCCATGTGAACAAACTCAAAATACTAAGGTACCTTAAATGTATTATACTTTCACTGCCTTCTTTGTTCTGATCTGCTAACATCTGCCCCAAACATGCTGCACTGTGATTCACTCTAAGTATATATTTCCATCATGTCCAATAGCTACAATGCAGTGTTTTTTAGAAACATATAAGAAGGCAGCTCCTTTTCTGAAGAGATCAGAAGGTAAACAGACAAAATATAAAGGGGGGAGGATTTTATCTTTGTCCATGATTTTGTTTTGCCAGCCTTGCCTATTCGGCTTATATTTTCTTTCTTTTGTTCCTGTTCACTTTAGTCTCTTTACTTGTCCATATTTGTCTTCTGGTTGTGTGTTGCCTTTTGTTTAACCCTTTCATAACCTTAATATTAACGTTTTCATGTCTTCTGTGTTTTACTTTTTACACTGGTTTAAAAATGTCTTCTTTTTTCAAATTGTGAAATGTAACTCTTTCCTATTTTTACTGGTTTTATTTTAAACCATGACCTGTGTAATTATACCTTATCTCTTAAGCAAACACCCATGCTTTTGATAAAAGTGCTAATTAGTCAGCTAGGCAATTCTGTAGTATCTGAGCCACTGGGTTCCTACATGATCATGAACGGTATGTGTAAAGCAACCATGAAAATTGCACTGTCCTTCACCTCTCCTGGTCTTCTCTGTACTTAAGAGCCTGCAGGGTTTTGCAGCGTAGATTCCCCGCCTGCTCCCAAGAACAGAGCACACTGCCGAAGGAAACAGACGGCGTGGCCTGCACATGTGCATCCCAGACCAAAAACACAGCTGCTGGGTGTAATTGTAAGACTCCCAGCCTAGCAGTGGCCCCAAATGTGATTTACTTTTATGTCCTATATGGTTATTGAGGAGCTGAAGAAGAATAAAGAATATTTGCTTTAGCCATAAATGACATTTTAATCCCAATCCAACACTTTGAAAAATTATTTTACTGTCCCTGCTAGTTTAAATAACGTGTTTTAATAGGAAATTGTCTAATCTGTTTTTTTTTTTAAAATGAGGCATATCAAGGAATGCTGATATCTGGACCCAAATTTCACACCTACTGCAGTTTTTTCTTACTATGTTATACACAGTGCACTACATCCCACCAAATGGACTACCTTTGTCATCTCAAATAAACTTTATATATTTTTAAATGTCCCAACTTCAGAAAAATCTCCCTATTCTGAAGAATTGCCAAACTGTTAATGAAGAGAATGTGTTAACACCCAGAACACTTACCAAGTGAACCAAAGAACTGTACCAGCAAAAATATATTTCAGCTCAAAGTTCAAGATCTGGGAGCTAGCTTAAGTCCAGAAGCTATGACAGTTTTCTGCTACTGCACTCATGACACTTTTCTTTTGATCATTTATTTTCTGTATGAGAAAACAGACTATGCAGCAGAGCAGTTTGAGCAGGGATTGAATGGAGCAGGTGATTTAGAAACATGGAATTTCCGTTCTTTTTTGTGGAACAAATATATAAGAAAAACACTGGGGAAGACCAGTTTGTCAGCTTTGTGGGGTGTGAATGGGCAGCTCCCATTAGCAGTGATTTTGTAGAAGCTGAGAAAAAAGTGCATATAGATTGTCCTCACATTGCAATGGATGGGTAAATACATTTGGATTATACAAGAACCCGAGACATCCCATAAACTAGAAACTGAACTTTATATTGTGAAAACATTCAATAAACTCATTGGAACCTTTAGTGATTTGGCAATAACTACCACCTACTTTATCACTACTGATATCTGTGTTCCATTGCAGTAGTAAGAATAATATTTTGTATTTATACAAAAAAAATCTTTCATCCAAGGATCCTAAATAGAGCGGGTGAGGAATTTTTGATGAAACATTTTTTTCATCAGAACCAAAACTGTTTGTGAGAGAGTCAGTTTCAACAATTGTTTTTGCTCAATTTTTTTTTTTAAAAAAAGGTTCTGTGATTGTCAAAATTTATCAAAATGACAAATGCCAGTTCAAAATGACTTTTTAAATTTGAAACTTAAGCTAATTGTGGTTAAAATATTTTTTTTAAAAAAATTCACAGTGGTCAAAATTGAAACAAAAGGTTTTGATTGACTAAAAATATCAGATATTTGGCTCAGGAAAATTTTTGATTTTTTTCATTGCAATTTAGGACAAGAACATTTTTCAACACTGCAAAATTTTTTCAAGGGAGAAGAACACTGTTTTTTGCACAGCTGTAATCCTGCAGTGCTTTTCAGAGATGGTTCGGTATCTTTTTTACAGGTGGACCAAGTGAGGCACAGGGAGATTAAATTATTTGCCTAAATTCAGACAGTAAAACAGAGTCATAAATAGAATTAAGTAAGTTTTTAGCCCTGGTATAAGCACTTGTGACTCCTCTGTCTTCATTGGTGTTATAACTACTTATGCAAGGATTGAATTTGGCATCCATAGCTTTGTCTCTCAAGCCCTCTTTATTAATCATAAGAGACACTCTCCCCCCACTTGCATCTGAAGAAGTGAGGTTCTTATCCACGAAAGCTTATGCTCCCAATACTTCTGTTAGTCTTAAAGGTGCCACAGGACCCTCTGTTGCTCTCTCCCACTCTAAGTAATGAGATTTCTTTGCAGCTGAAAATCCCCAAATAGTAAAATATTGAAACAATTTTAATTTTTCTCTGAGTACTTGACACTGTGAATAATGGCAGCGTGCTGGAGAAAAGTGAATTGTATTTCATATTCATGAGAGGAAATCACACATGGAATGAGTGATAATGTTGGCGAAACACTAGTACAGTAATTACAATTAGCATCACCAGGGGAAGCATGCCAATTTACATACAGATAATGCCTTCATTCCAAAGGTTCCCAGAGCTCTGCAACCTTCCCCCACCAAAATGCAGCTATTCTTGGAGGTTTTTAATGGAATTGCCATTCTTAGAGGTTTTTAAGGCCTGGCTTGACAAAGCCCTAGCTGGGATGATTTAGTTGGGGTTGATCCTGCTTTGAACAGGGGGTTGGACTAGATGACCTCCTGAGGTCTCTTCCAACCCTAATCTTTTATGATTCTCTGATACCGTGTGGACAGAACATGGACCTGTTTAACAGAGCATGGTAACACTGCACAATGGGTTTGTCTAAGAAATGAACAAGGGTTAAAAGGCCTAGTGCTTATTGCTAGCCATTGTGTCACCGAGTGCACTGTTACGTGAATTCATTCTTATCAGGGCCCACGTCTTTGTGCCTCATTCAAGGCTGAGCACACCTACAGAATTAAAACTCTTGCAGAAAGAGCCGTGGTATATTTAATGACCATGAGGGGCAGGACCTCTGTATTACATCTCATCCAGAAGAGAGCAGCTCCTGAGCCCAGGCTGAGGGATTGGTTCATTACTGACTCAGCAGTCAGAGTACATTGATGCTCCTCCAGTTGCAAACCTGTAATGTCATCTTCATCTGGACGCACCATTAATAATGCTGTGTTCATGTTTGCTGCAGTATCATTTCTAGTCTAGCTAAATGCATGCTTCCAAACAGTTGAATGAACGGAAACTGTAGGTGCTTTCCTTCCAAGGCCTGGAAAATACACTTCATGCAATTAACATGCAGGCTGCCTTTATGTTGCTGACAGTCAAGAACAAAAGTTTTTTTGCTTTCAAAGTGTGTCTTCCCTATTGTCACCTGACCAAAATCATTTCCAATATTTAAGGCCCTTAAATGGTATAATCACAACCAGAAATTACACTGAGTCGGAAGGCAGTAGATAACATCAGGTCACTCAGCGAGCAGGAGTTCAGCAGGAGAAGCAGGGTAAATCATAGTTCATTGACATGTTTTTATTGCCTCAGCCTTGTATCCTATTTATCTGTTTTAGCAACCACACTACTGGTGCTTGCTACTGCAACGTAAAACTGCTATACTTGATCTTGTTGGCACTAGGGGCAGCAGTGATAAAAATCCCCTCTGCACCATTGTGCAAACAGATCTCAGAAGAGAGGACTTCTTATTTAAGTGTGACCGTATTTTCTCTTGCCTTAAAAATTATTTTAAAATGGGCTGGGGGCAAGGAGAAGCTGTAAGAAGCATGTCCAGAGTGCTCCCAGATTACCATTCTGCCCTATTTTGACGAACAACAAAGATTCTGTAATTGGATTTCTCTGTTTTCACTAAGGGATGTGACCTTTTGTTTTCAGGAATCTGAACGTTTTATTCATGGTCTTCACACTTGAAATCTAAATTGTGAATCTGTTCCATAGATCTCCTCTGCCTGCAGAGAGAGTATTTACCCCATCACATGTAAAATAGGATGCAATTTGTAAATGATTGTGCCCTTTATCTTCATTAACAATCTGCCGATATTCAGCAGCACACAGCAGTATGTCTGCTGTAGTATTCATTAAGGCCAGCCCCACACTACAAACCCATGCCAACCAGGGGTGTGCAGTGATGGGATCCCTGACTGACATAGTTGTGCTTATAGACACAACTATACTAGTAAAACTGCACTTTTGCCAATATAGCTAATTTCTCTTTGGGGCTGGAATAAACTATATCAATAAAAGCTCAATTTTGCCTAAGAGAAATGAGTATTTGAGGTCCTCTAGACAGTCATTTGCCTTGGTTATAACACACTTAAAATTTGCTATGACCAGTCCCTAGTGGTGCTGTAATCAGGCCATATAACTGAGCTGAAACTTTGGACAAGAGCAAGGATTTACCCTGATGAATGGAAGATCCCACCTACCTTACAAATTTAACCAGGTTGTAGCTGTTACTCTGACTCAGATGTTTCTGTAGTGTAGATTGACCCCAACAGCCCTGAATGACTCCTGATTACGAAATTGGTTAGTTTATATAAAAAAAGGGATAGGCAAAGTAATGTAAAACTGTAGAGAGAGTTTGGAGTTGGCTACAACTTGTGTGAAAAAGCACATGGCTTTTGATTTTTGAAAACCTTAGGTGTTGGTTTTGTCATCATCACCTTTGACAGGCGAACTGGCCTTGGCAGGGGCTGTAGTCTGGGTCCCCTTACCGCCCTGGAACACGATGGTGATGTGCAGCTGGCATGTTGCTGAGGCTGCCTGTACTCCAGGTTCCAGCAGAAGACATGCAGAGGCAAGCCATTAGACTATCTATAAAGAGCCACGCTAGGGCAGGAAGCCAAGTGAAAACAGAGAAAAATCATCACAGCTTTAGGTAAAAATCTGTCATTTAAATACAAATTTTCATTGATTTATCCATGAGTTGCCCCCTAAATTATCATGACAAACCCATCCAGTGATTACACCCAGCCCCATTACATGTCAGTTAGAGGTGGTTGAAATTTTTTTAACTTTAAAGTATTTTTTTATTAAAAATGCTCATTTTTCTACAAGAAAAAGTTATGAATTTTGTTATTTTTATGAAAAATAAATTTGTGGCTTTCAAAAATGGTTAAACTGAAAACACTTTTTAAAATAAAAAACCTGAAACATTTTTAAAAAGAAAAATTTTCATTCCTTCATGGAAAAGACTTAACATGTTCTGACCATCTATAATGACAAATAATATCTTACATCCACAACTATTTCCTTGACAGAAGAAGGGGTGTGTGTGTCTCTTTATTAAGTCCTTGACTAGTTCATATGTAAAAGGCAGGTGCCTTCGATCTGCTGGGAAATTCATAAAACTAATCGCTTCACGGGTACACCAGCTGAAGGAACTATTTTCTAGTAGAACAATAAAGATTGAAATTCAGTGATGTTGTGCCCAGTGTGAGCAGTAGACTGAGGGATATTCCTGTGGGAGCTGAGGTAGGAGTTGGGGAGGAGTAAAGAATCCTCCCACCAGACAGCACTGTCCCCTAAATTCAGCCTTCAGATTGCACCTCAGAGTACCATTTGTTTTTCTGCTAGGAGAATCTTCTTGGCTTCTGCGAAGGATGCTGGAGACCTTACATTGGTCTATTTCGGTCACATGGACTGTTTCTCTTTGCAAAGAATAGCAAATACCGATGTAAATGTGGAGAGACAAGGTCGGCAAGGTGCTGTCTTTTACTGGAACATCTTCTATTGGTGAGAGCCCATCCCAGCTGACTCAGGCTTGTGGGGCTTGGGCTAAGGGGCTATTTGACTGCAGTGTAGATGTTCGGGCTTGGGTATGCCACATGTTTTGATAGGCATGTGTAGGAGCCATGGAGCTTGAAAGATGTGTTGTCGGGGGTGTTGGTCATCATAGCAGTGGATATATGTCTGCAGGTTTTGCTTCTGTTGTTCTGGCTGGGTCTGGTGCCACTTTGAGTTGGTCTGTGGGGAGCTTGCTTCTGATGTTAAGCTTGGAGAGGTTGGGGGTTTTTTGAAGCAGGTTCTCTGAGTATTTGTGTGGGCGTTCCTTGATGCGATCTACTTCTCTGGTGGCATGTGCTTGTTTGGTGAAGGCGTTTTAAGTGTGTTAAGGTTTATATATAGGTAGATTGCATCATGGAATGTGCCACCCAAAAACCTCTCTGACAGCACACCCCTGGTTGTCACCTACCACCCCACACTGGAACCCCTATGGGTATCTTCAAACAATTACATCCTGTACTCAATGGGGACCACCTCCTGAAAGAAATCTTTCCTGGCCTTCAAACAATCTCCCAAAAAGGGGGTACCTCAACCAGTGCACTAAATTCCCCAATAACAACTACATGGGTGAAATGAGACAATCACTACTCTTTCAAATGAACTCACACTGAAAAATGATAAGAGAAGAACACCATTTTACCTGTGGGGGGACACTTTTCACAAAGCGAGCACTGTATATCTGATCTCTCAGCCCACATCCTCAAAGGAAACCTGCAGAACACTTTCAAAGGACAAGCCTGGGAGCTTAAATTCATAACTTTGCTAGACATCAAAAAAACATGGACTGAATAGAGACATTGGATTTATGGCTTCTTCCAAAAATCTATAATCCACTAACCACTTCGCCCCGCATTCCCCAATGACTGGAGAGCTATTAACAGGCCGATTCACCTTGAACGGTCCCTTGAAATATGTGTTAACTCCTTATGCTAAATAATCTGTTCCACCTTGTGTTTAGCTCCCAGTATCTTTCCCAGACCTGGAAAAAAGCTCTGTGTAGCCTCAAAGCATGTGTCTCTCACCCACAGAAGTTGGTCCAATAAAAGATATTACCTCACACACCTTGTATCTACTGGGACCAACACACTGCATACAACAATGTAAATGTACTCTGGCTTTTATTAGGAAATATTTCTTCGCCTGATGCACCTAAGAAATGAAATCATCAACCATCATTTGGTGCCACTCTTTCCTGGAGCAATTTCTCTCAGATAGGATTAATCTTCCCAACATCTAGGCTTTATCCTTGGTCTTGAGAATGAAATTTCAACTGAGAAATATGAAAGGGAAATAGCATGGTGATAAGATTTGCAATCAATGGGGGGAGGAGAGGATCAATTTTCCTCAAAGCTCTTAGGACCCCCTCACCGTAAAGTGGTGATTGCCAAATTTCTGAGGCCTGCTAGAGAGCAAGATCAGAGTCCCGGGAATGTAGCTGCCCTCCTTTGTGGTTTCAGGTTGTTTCTTTATACTGGTAGATATATTCTGATCAACCATTGCATTAATGTAGCCTCAGATTGCTCCAGGGCATATGGAAATCCTCAACTGTGTTAACCTCACAGAAATGGGGATTTCCCCATCCCCCATATAGTATGATGAATGGAATTGGAGAAAGAGGGTCCTAATAGTTAAGCATTGCAACACTCAGCATTTCAGCACATGAATGCTCCTTGTGAATTGCATTCTGTATGCCTCACTTTCCCAACTGTAAAATGGACATACTTCCCTGCTTCCCAGGACTGTTGTGATAATAAAGATGTTAATGCATTAAGTGTGGGCACTTAGATCCTGCGGTGGTGAAGGCCTTATAAGTACTATCATAGATAAATTATTATGGATGCTGCATATTTAACTGTCACTGCTGGATCGGATCTTGTCTTTCTTGTCTTAAATAGACACATTAAAATTCAGTTAATAACAAATAAGGCATACCCACCAAACATGCGTGAAGAAATCCAGATAAACATAAGATCCAGTGCCAACATGTACCCAAAATTCAAATTGTACTTTAGCTGGGGTTTGAAATATATTGGTTAACTCTTTTGTGTGTTCATCTGTTTTTTGTGCTACCCCAATCATTTCTAGGTTTGGCCAGTACTAACAGCGGAAGTATCGCATTCCTGGAGTGAGGTAGTTCTTGACTCTGCTGATGATAAGTTGCACTGGAAATCTCATAAGAAACCTTGGAAACCTCCCAGCCCAATTTCTAGACCAAAAGGATTCAGATAATTTAGGAAAGGCTTGGACAAGCACCGGTACTCTTGAATGCTTATCCTAGCTGAATCTCTCTCCCTTCTAGTTTTTACCCAGTCTTAATACCAAGGAGCAGCCCGCAAGTTGTCATAACTGGCACCCCCCAGGTCCATATACAAGCTGAAGATTGCTGGAGCCCATTGTCTCTCCCCATCCCTAGCACCCCCATCCCATTAGCTCTGTGCCTGCTATTGCTTCACCCACACTCAGGAATATCCCCAGCATGTCTTAGTGGAGATTTCCTCTCTCCTTGTGCTGAGTGGCTCAAAGGGAGCAGATCAGGGCAGAGGAAGAGTCCCAATATACATTTTTGTTACCCTTAATCTCTCAAGTTTAAAATTTACAGAAATAAATAAATAATCTTGTGAAATTGTTTAGTTAAGCCACTGAAAATGGAGAGGCAGTGTTGCCTAATGGGTAGAGCACTTAACTGGGGATCTGTTCTCAGCCCTAACACTGACCCGACTTGCTGGTTGACCTTGGGCAAGTCATATCATTGCCCCATGCTTCAGTTTCCCCATTTGTAAAATGGGGATAATGATATTGCCCTCCTTTGTAAAGTGCTTTGAGATCTAGGCAGTGTTGCTGCTGTTATACATAGTGACAGCAATTTAACTCCAGTAGAAAGAATGTTTCACTAGAATACGTGATGGCTTAGTCTGATGTGGCATTTTTCTTTACTCATCAGGATTGCAGATATTGGTTTGTTACCGGGTCTTGTTCGTGAAAATAAATGTCATCTATGGTGTCCCTGGCATCTTACTGCCTTCCAAAGCAATAGTGTGTACAAATTAGACTTAAGCCAGGATGTAGTCCAGGGGTGGGCAAACTTTTTGGCCCAAGGGCCACATTGGGGTTGCAAAACGATATGGAGGGCCAGGTAGGGAAGGCTGTGCCTCCCTAAACAGCCTGGCCCCCACCCCTTATCCGACCCCTCCCACTTCCCATCCCCTGACTATCCCCCGCAGAACCCCCAACCCATCCAACGCCCCCTGCTCCTTGTCCCTTGACCGCCCCCTCCTGGGACCCCCTGCCCCTAACCGCCCCCGGGACCCTACCCCCTATCCAACCCCCCCCACCCCCGCTCCCAGTCCCCTGCCTGTTCTGACCCCTATCCACACCCTCGCCCGCTGACAGGCCCCCCAGGACCCCACGCTTATCTAAACCCCCCCCCCCCGTTCCCTGTCCCCTGACCCCTATCCACACCCCCATCCCGACAGGTCCCCTGGGACTCTCACGCTTATCCAACCCCCCCCATCCCCTGTCCCCTGACTGCCCCCCAGAACCCCCACCCCTTATCCAACCTCCCAGCCCCGACTCCCTTACCATGCCACTCAGAGCAGCATGTCTGGCAGCCATGCTGCCCAGATGGAGTCAGACACGCTGCCGCGTTGCTCAGCAGGAGTGTGCAACCCCACCACTCAGAGCGCTTCCCGCGCGGTGGCATGGCTGCAGGGGACGGGGGACAGCGAGGGAGGGGCTGGGGCTAGCCTCCCTGGCCGGAAGCTCAAGGGCCGGCAGGATGGTCCCATGGGCTGGATGTGGCCTGCGGGCCATAGTTGGCCCACCTCTGATGTAGTCCCATTCCATCAATAAATCTTTATCATGAAGCTATCTCTAACAATTGTCTGACAGTCGTTTTGGTGAGCAAATCTTTCCAGCTCCCTCTTATTTCTCTGATATGCAAAAGAGAGAGATGTTTAGTTTGAATAAATAAATGGAAAAAAACAGGACAGAATTGGATGACACTGGGGGGAATGCTCAGTTCACAACGTTTTTTTCTTTCACCTTCTTAATTTCACTTTCTGCCCAGGAGGCTAAAGACTTGTTATCTCCTCTAAAGGTAGTCATAGGGCAAGTACTGCCAATGAGGCCAGGTGTAATGTGAAAATATTTATGCATTGTCAGTTCTAGAATTAATCTTGCTTAATTGAATTGGCACAAGCTCCTGTCTGCAGGTAATGTAAACTGTCAAACACTCTACCAGTGACAGCATGTTAGTCAGTGTAGGAAATTTAATAAGAAAGATCTAAATTGTGATCCAATATCCCAAACTGAAGTGCTGGGTTTGGAGCCTCGTGCTTTTAGATGCATTAGTGACATCATATTAACTACGGGCTGGAGCACTGAGTTTGTAGGGGATAATTAATTGCATCAAAGTTAGGCATTTGCAATTTCTGAAAGGAATCATTGGGAATAAAATTTTTTAGGCTAATGAATGTCTTACAAAGGAAAGAAGATATTGTGAGGCTGAAACTGTGCTGCAATAAGGTTGATTTTATTTGAAATGTATGTAATGTGATTATGAACTTTTCATTTGATAAACCAACAATAAATTCTCATACAACCTGGAGTTTTCACATCAATTTAAGATTCACAATTGCAAAACATAACTGCAACTCTTATATCATAAGCACAGCTCCTCTCCAGTAGGGCATGATCTGTTGTCAATGTGGTGGCTCCCACTGATTTCCGTGATAATGGAATCAAGCCCATAATCACCTGCCCACGGACCCAGTGGCACAACCTCATAGCAATCCATATGTCCCTCACTCCTCCTGAAAAATGCCTAGGAAATGAATAATATACTGTATATAGGACTTCTGGTTTTTGGTTTAATTGATAAATATGGATAAAACACTCCCTATTAAAAAAAGAGAGAGAGAGAAATTGGTGTTTATCGACTAAACACTGGAAACATAAGAAATGGTTACTTGTCTTTCAGGGCTTGTTCACATGGAGCAGTACTGCAGACTATAAGGATGTGATTTCTAAAGTGCACTAACGTGATGTGCATTAATTGGTCCATGTTGAATCCATGTAAACCCTGCTCGTGAGCACTAAATGTTTTCCTAGTTTGAAACAGTATTACATTAAAGAGCACTAGGAAACATTACAAAGAGATTATTTATTATCGTATAGACACTGTATATAATATACATTACTCATTACAATATATACAAAGAGAAAGCCCTGAATCCCCCTGATTTTTGGACAGCTACATAAAATTAAAAATAGCTAAAAATAAACCCTGAAAAATGAAATTAATAAACCTTGAAAAATAGAAGCCCTAAATGTATATTTTCAAGAATGTTGTAACAACGCCAAGTAAAAGCCCTGTTTGTTTAGCAATCCTGCTCATCTTACATAGGTTAATTTTTCACTGGTTTCAATGGCAATTTTGCCTGAGTAAGGCAAACAGGATCAGGATTTCTCTTTAAACAGCAATGGACTTGAATAGGGTTTTTATTTTCAAGGATGTGATACGAGCCATAACTAGTTAAAATAGAAATGCGCCCAATGACCCCATGTTCCAAAACAAAGAAAATGGGCAACGCTGCACCTTTCCCCCGACCATCAAAATAAAATAAAATAAAAAATACCCACCTAACATGTAAAAAGGAAGCAGAAATGCTTAAGATCAGTTGATCAAAATAATGATGCCCTCCTCACACCTTACTTTTTTCTAGTTTTCACATATAATTATCAACATTACTCTGCGAAATGTCAGGGAAACGATTTGAAAATGAATGGTGCCTTTATGAAACGTACACATCACTCAATTTTTCTCATATTTCATAGAGGAACCACCATAATTTTCAAATGTTTTTACTTTCAATTCACAGACTAGTTCTGGTAATTATGCAAACTCTGTCCTGCCAAATCCCTCCCCAAACTCCATTGCCTTCCCCAGTCCATCCATCAATGGATCTATGTCCCATACCAATTAATTGACTTCAATGGAGTTGCTCTGAATTTACACCAGCGTAACCAAAATTAGAATCAAGTTTAGAGATAAGATCAATTCTGCTCTGTAAAGGGGAAAAATACTAATCTTTTGCAAAGCTTAGACTTTCAGAGAAGCTTGCCCAATTCTGTGGGTTAAGTAAAACAATGCTGAGCTTATTTAGTAGATTTTATTGTTCTAATTTCTGTTATTTTTTTCCTTTGTCTCCTACACTAAGGTGATATCAGTAGTGATTATAGATGAGAGATTGTCAAAGTAAAGTTAGGTCTGGTCTACACTACCCGCCTGAATCGGCGGGTAGAAATCGACCTCTCGGGGATCGATTTATCGCGTCCCATCGGGACGCGACAATCGATCCCCAAATCAGCGCTCTAACTCCACCAGCGGAGGTGGTAGTAAGCGCCGCCGACAAAAAGCGGCAGAAGTCGATTTTGCCACCGTCCTCACAACGGGGTAAGTCGGCTGCAATACGTCGGATTCAGCTACGCTATTCACGTAGCTGAATTTGCGTATCTTAAATCGACTCCCCGCTGTAGTGTAGATGTACCCTTAGACAGGGGAGGGAAATATCCTCCATCTAAGGGTACGTCTACAGTAGGAAATTAATTCGAAGTTATTTTATTTGAATTTCCAGCATCAGGTTCATACATTCAATGCTGTGTCCCCACTAAAGCGCGTGAATTCGGCGGAGTTCATCCACAGTACCGAGGCTAGCATTGAATGTCAGAGCAGTGTACTGTGGTAGCTATCCCACAGTTCCCGCAGTCTCTGCCGCCCATTGGAATTGTGGGTTAAGCTCCCAGTGCATGATGGGGCGAAAACATTCTCGTGGGTTTTTCTGGGTGTGTGCAGTCACTCGCTCCTCCCTCCGTGAAAGCTACAGCAGACGCCATGCTGCCAGCAGATGGTGCAGCACGGTGCACCGCCTGTCTACTGGTATGTTGAATCCACTTCAAATGTCCTCGGCCATCATGAACAGAGCCGCACAGCTTCCGCCGCTTTCTCCAGATTGTCTGTGCTGGGCTCCCGTGGAAGCTACAGAAGGCAACAATTCCCCGCCGTTTCTCAGCCATCGTGAACAGAGCTGCACAGCTTCCGCCAATTTTTCCATGTTGATGGTCCTGGGCTCCCGTGGAAGCTACAGAAGGCAACAATTCCTTGCTGTTTCTCGCCCATCGTGAACAGAGCCACACAGCTTCCGCCACAAACTCTGCTCATGCTTCCACCGTAAACTCTGCTCTCGCCGCTTTTTCCATGTTGTCGGTCCTGGGCTTCCATGGAAGCTACAGAAGGCAACAATTCCCTGCTGTTTCTCGCCCATCGTGAACAGAGCCGCACAGACAATCTGGAGAAAGCAGCGGAAGCTGTCCTGGGCTCCAGTGGAAGCTACAGAAGACAACCATTTACCGCCTTTTATCGGCCATCTTGAACAGAATAGCTCATTTTGCACCCTTTTTCAAGGATTACCCGTGCAGGCGCCATTGCGCGGCAAACATGGAGCCCGCTCAGATTTCCGCTGCAGTTTTGACCATTGTAAATACCTTGCGCATTATCCAGCAGTATGTTCAGTACCTGCAAACTGAGCGAGGAAGTGATGACAGTGCGATTACTATACTGATGAGGACATGAACACAGACGTTCCTAGATGCACGGCATGTGGTGATTGGGAGATCATGGTGGCATTGGGCCAGGTTCATGCCGTGGAATGCCGATTTTGGGCCCGGGAAACAAGCACAGACTGGTTGGATTGCATAGTGTTGCAGGTCTGGGATGATTCCCAGTGTCTGCGAAACTTTCATATGCGTAGGGCCACTTTCATGGACCTTTGTGACTTGCTGTCCCCTGCCCTGAAGCACAGAGACACCAAAATGAGAGCAGCCCTCACTGTTGAGAAGTGAGTGGCTAGAGCACTGTGGAAGCTTGCAACGCCCGACAGCTACCGGTCAGTGGGGAATCAGTTTGGAGTGGGCAAATCTACTGCTGTGCTGCAAGTAGCCAGTGCAATCATTGACCAGCTGCTATCAAGGGAGTGACTTTGGGAAATGTGCAGACCACTGTGGATGGCTTCAATGCGCTGGGGTTCCCTAACTGCGGTGGGGCGATAGACGGAATGCATATCCCCATCTTGGACCCGGCACACCGTGGCAGCCAGTACATAAACCGCAAGGGATACTTTTCAATGCTGCTGCAAGCCCTGGTGGAGCACAAGGGACGTTTCACCAACATCAACATGGGATGGCCGGGAAAGGTGCATGACGCTCGCATCTTCAGGAACTCTGGTCTGTTTGAACAGCTGCAGGAAGGGACTTACATAGACCAGAAAATTACTGTTGGGGATGTTGAAATGCCTATAGTTATCCTCGGGGACCCAGCCTACCCCTTAATGCCATGGCTCATGAAGCCGTACACAGGCACCCTGGACAGTAGTAAGGAGCAGTTCAACTATAGGCTGAGCAAGTGCAGAATGGTGGTAGAATGTGCTTTTGGACATTTGAAAGGGCGCTGGTGCAGTTTACTGACTTGGTTAGATCTCAGCACAACCAATATTCCAATTGTAATTGCTGCTTCTTGTGTGCTCCACAATATCTGTGAGAGTAAGGGGGAGACTTTTATGGTGGGGTGGGAGGTTGAGGCAACTCGCCTGGCTGCCAATTTCGCACAGCCAGACAACAGGGCGATTAGAAGAGCGCAGCAGGGCGTGCTGCGCATCAGAGAAGCTTTGAAAGCCAGTTTCATGACTGGCCAGGGTACGGTGTGACAGTTGTGTTTGTTTCTCTTGAAGTTACCTGCACCCTATATATATGAAAGGAAATAAAGTCAAAATTGTTTAAAAACTGTTCTTTATTATTTGATGCACATCACATTGAGAGAAATTAGAAGGTAGACTGGGGGGCGGAGGGGTTGGGTTGGGGGGGTTGAGGAGGGAAGGACAAGTCCAGAAACCAAATCAAAAGTTTGCATATGCCAGCTTTCTGGTGCTTGGGCGATCCTCTGGAGTTGAGTGTGTGGGTCCCCGTAGCCTCCCCCCTCGTGTTCTTGGGCATCTGGGTAAGGAGGCTATGGAACTTGGGGAGAAGGAGTTTGATTATACAGGGGTTGCAGCGGAAGTCTGTGGTCTTGCTGCCTTTCCCGCATTAGATCCACCATACAGCGGAGCATGTCAGTTTGCTCCCCCATGAGCTTGACCATAGCGTCCTGCCTGCTCTCATCACACACCTCCCTCCTCTCTTTGTGTTCCTGTAATTCTTTACAGACTCTGCAATTGTTAGCCTCCATGCATTCAGCTGAGCCCTATCAGTGCAGGAGGACTGCATGAGCTCGGCGAACATGTCGTCCCGAGTTCATTTTTCTGCCTTCTAATCTGGACCAGCCTCTGGGACAGAGTAGATAGGGGCTGCGTTGAAACATTTGCATCTGCAGGAGGAGAAAAAGGGAGGGTAGTATTTTAAAAAATACATTGCAGAGAACAAAGGGGGCACTTTGGTATGAGTAAGCCATAATACACGGCCGGGCAACAGAATTCATCTTGCAGGCAGCCCCTAGGGGCACGCGGGGCTCTGCTTCTTCTACATTCATTTCAATGCTTTCAAACTACTGGGCCCCCTTTCCCACAGCAAGCAATGCCTGGTGGGTTTGCCATATAAAAGGAGGGCCTGCGGGCTCTCTGGGATGATCACTGCACACAACACCGCCCCCCACCGTGTGGCTCCGATCAGGCTCAGAGCAGGGATGAGCTGAGCCATTTACTCTAAACGCAACAACCCAGCGTGGCTGGGTTCCCCCCGCACTGCGTGGCTCCGATCAGGCTCTCACTCACCAGAAGTACCTTCTCCAGGGTCATGGAACAGGAGCCCGCCTTGGGAGTGAGGGGAGGCTATTGGATCCAACGTTAGGATTAGTTCCTGGCGAGGGGGGAAAACAAATCCCCCATTTGCCACCTGTGCACTGTCGTCCTCCTCCTCCTCCTCCTCCTCCTCCTTTTCATCCTCCAATGTCTCTTCCTCCTTGCTCTGTGCAACTCCCCCCTTGCAGGTGTCCACGGACAATGGTGGGGTAGTGGTGGCATCACCCCCCATAATTGCATGGAGCTCACGGTAAAAGTGGAATGTATGGGGCTGTGACCCAGAGCACCCGTTTGCCTCGCTGGCTTTTTGGTATGCTTGCCTGAGCACCTTGATTTTTGTACGACACTGCTCTGTGTCCCTGGAGTAGCCTCTTTCCATCATGGCCCTGGAGACTTTAGCATAATATTTGCGTTTCTTTTTTGGAACGTAGTTCTGCCATAACAGACTCATCTCCCCAGCATGCGATGAGATCCAGTACTCTCGTTCAGACCATGCTGGAGCTCGTCTGCGAATCAGGGACTGCGTTATCTCCTGTGATGGTGGACTCTGCATGGTCGCCTGTGATGGTGGACTGTGCTGCTGGTGACCAAACAGGAAATGAAATTCAAAAGTTCCCGGGGCTTTTCCTTCCCACCTGGCTAGTACATTGGAGTTGAGAGTGTTGACCAGAGCGGTCACAAGGGAGCATCCTGGGATAGCTCCTGGAGGCCAATAACGTCGAATTACATCCACAATACCTTTCACCCGGGATTGCAATCTCGATTTAAACGCTACTCCACTTGCTGAGGTGGAGTACAGCAATCGAATTAAAGAGCCCTTTAAATAGAAAAAAAAGTTTGGTCATTGGACGGAATCTTTCGTTTTCGAAATAACTCGGCTAATTCCGAAATAACAGGCTAGTGTAGAAAAAAGGGATGACAACTAGTGGCTTGTTTAGTTTTTGAAGTGCTCCTGTTTCCACTACATTACCTCCCATATGGAAAAGTCTCGTATAATTCAATAGCTCAATGGGTGTCCATCAACATTAAATAGCACTATATTTAAATTACTCTAAAATAGATTTGAATAGAAAGTTATGTTTCTGTGATAGTGGTCTATAGAAATGTTGGCATTCCCTTTTAATTTCTGCTGGACTTTTCCTTGTGGGCTGTGAAAGTCATGGTTGTGCTAGCCTGTTTCACGCTGGGAAAGAGTTCACATCTGATGGCCAGAAACTGCAGTGCTGCAAGAAATAGCTAGGGAATCGAGCCCTTCACTGAATATTTATTTGAAAAAACCCCCGCAAACAAACAGATTTTGGTGCAAATGAATGGTTAAATCAAGGAGCCCTGGTTTGTATACAGTACAGACACTGTGTTGCATAGTATTTATTTGTCAAATATCAAAGGGGAGATTTTTTGCACACTGAGTCATTTCTATATTGTTGAGAGTGTTTTTCTAGTGCCCCGTCCCCCAATTACGGTTCCTCTGTAGGGCCTCTCTATACTGTATGTCCCTCAGGATCCATTCTAGTGTATTCCACGAAATCCACCCACATGCTGGAACTCAAAATACTAGCTTTGCTTCACACGGAAGAAGGGAAGCCCCCCACTCCATGCAAACTCCCAGCATTCTAACTTACCCCAAATGCAAGAGAACCACACTAGTTTCACTGTGGCCTAGAATAAAGGGGCAGGATTTGCCCCTCAAACAACAATAGGGATAATGGATTATGCCCATATACCACTTCACTGGTGGTTGTAGTGATCACCACTCCAACAGGATAAATGACTAATAGCCACCATGAATTGCATTATGTCCACTTAGCATAGTGTTTATATTAGAGGTTAAATGTGTTAAAATTCTCCTGAATTAGTGCCATTTCTATGCACAGTTTACAAAGGGGTTCAAACCACCATAACCAGTTTGAGTCTCAATGAATTTGCACGAGACAATCCAATATCACTGATTTCTACCTGGCTTCACTGGTGTACACATTAGTTTCTGGCACAGTTCTAACTAACACAGGGTAAGGATCTTTCATAGGGAGTTACAATTACAACTCTTCAACATTTACTTTTACTGTGCAAACGTCTCTTGCATTGGTAAATGTTTGAAATAATCCAGACAGTAACTAGCTGTCTGAAACCATATTGTACTCTGAGTCCAAAATGCACAGGTCACTCTGTCTACTAAAGCTGAGCCACACGCAGTCTACACATTTCGTTGTTCTCTAATGCCTTCCCCTCGGAATCCATCTTACAGGAGGAACAGTCCTACCCTTTGAGTTTCTCTATAATGTTAAAGGATGTAGCTGTCTGGTGTCCCAGGGAATACTTGACAGCTGTTGAGGACAGTTTTAATAGGAAGGATGTAAGTTTATGAAAGTAGTGCTAACAATATTGCCAACCGAAGCATTCCAAAATCATGACTGAGGCCCCCCACAATTGTGAGATTGACTTAAAAAATGAGATTTTAAAAATAATAAATTTTAGATTTTTTTAATTTGCCTCCTGATTTTTTTAGCTGTTGGGTTCAAGTTTTTGAGCCTTTCTCCATAAGAAAGAAGGCTAGAATCTTACTGCTATCTAAAAATGAAAGCCGAGAGTCTCATGTGATCACCAGGCTGCAGGAGTTGGAGCTTTAAGACAAAAACCAAATACTGCAAGACTTGTGATAAAATGCGAGAGTTGGCAAGGCTGCACTAATGTATGGCTTCACATAATTCGTTGCTAATGAGTGGTCAAGCTGTAGAGATGAAGGGACAAAGGGCAGAGTGGTACAGTTGTTAGAGCCAATGCTAGCAGCATTAACTCCCGCTGGTTCTGAGGAAAATACAGTGTTTCTGCAAGGAGGATTGTGCCATTGAAAGTAGCTTTCAACCCCATCTCTCTGACCCTCTCCTTCTCAGAACCTTGACTGAGCAGACTTGCTTCTGGGAATCTTCTGCTGGCTCCCAGGGAGCAGAGAGCAAGGTGCACTGTCTCTGCTGATATGTCTGTTTTGGGGACTTTTCATTTCCCTATTACTTTTATTTGCTTTTCCTTGCCCGTCAAATCTGAGAGAAGCTTTGGGGTGGGGGAGGGATTAAGTGAATAGATAATTCTCCATCCATGCAAGCGGTCCAGAGTAGCCAAATTTGCATGAAAACAGTAGTCCTCAGTTTAGCCCTTTACATTTGGAAATAAGCTATTTCAGGTCAATTTTCTCTCTATTGTAATGTGTTTTATTTAATGTGAATGGTGAATGTTTCAGGAGGGATGGAGGCTTGTTTGGCTATTCAGATGCACTGGCAGAGTTTTGAGGGTCAAGGTGGAGGGGGAGCAACTTCTATTTAAACAGGGTTTAAGCAGGTAACACTCAGGCATTGGATGGATCAGAGCAGGATGGGTGGAGTCCGCTTATTTCTAATTGTAAACAAACACACTTATGCAAGTGAAGTAAGTGACGTAGGTAGTTATCAAAGCTGATAATTTCTAACTGGAAATCACCTCACATTTTTATTACTTTCATGAGACAATGGGGTGATCACCACCATTTTATTTTATGATTTTGGGGTCAAGAAATTACACCCAAAACTCTGGGCCAGGTCCTCAGCAGTTGTAAATTGGGATTGCTCCAAGGAGTTATGCAGATTTAGACTAGCTGAAGGTCTGACCCACTGTTTTAAATGATTTTCAATTAACTTTGTTTCATAGAAATCCCCTTTAATCTTCCTCCTCACCTTGCAAGATTTTCCCTTGTTAATAGATTGTGAAATTAAAATGAGCAAAGATGCCAGATAGGCCTTCATGCGAGAGCATGAGATTTATGTAGTGAATTTAAATATTTCCAGCAACAGGAGTCTAATGTGGCTGTGGTTAGTTTTGAAAGTTTGCTCCTGGTTCTCAAACAGGAACTTTTAGTTCCGATTAAAAAAAAAAGCATTGAAACTGACCAACTCTTCAGGCGTGGATGATCTCAAACCATGGGGTGTCAGCAGGCCTACCGATGGGTGTGTGTGTGTCCCCAAAGGGGCAATTGCCCAGGCCCTTTAAAATCACCTGGGTGGGCCGCAGGGGGTTCCTGGGTGCACGCGGGGTGGTACCGGCAGCGGCGAAGGCAGCCAGGTGGGCACATGGAAGCCCTGGCCGTGCCGGACGAGCGTGCCCAGCAGCGCAGCTGGCAGCAGATCGCCGGGCACCAGCCAGTACAGGCACAGCACTGCCCAAATGCCAGGCGGACCCTGCATGGGCTGGGGGCCCACTGACGGTTCTGCCTTGGGGCCCGGAATTGCTGTCAATGGGCCTGGGTGTCAGGAACACAAAGTAGGAGCTAAGGGCTAGATTTTCCAAAGGTGCAGAGTATCTGCAGTTCCCTTTGGACTTCCATATGTGCTCAGGAATTCTACAAATCAGGACATAAACTTTCAATGAAGGAACTAATTAGCCTTGCTACCAATACTCAGTTATTGGGACCCAGATATCTGAACATTTGCTAATTAAATTAATTGAAACAAATACTTTGCCTATCTTGGGGTAAAGACAGAGCCAAATTCAGGAGTAAAATAATATCTAGCAACTCCCCATGGCGTCACACAAAAGGGCAATGCAATGCTGTTGAATTCTGCCACAACAGCTCAGTTCTGTTACTGAGGAATCACATGGCAGCTGGGGTCTTGCTAAGAATTGTAACTTTAGTTATCGTGCCATGAATAAATTTGTTTCTCACTTTTTTTGAATACATTTTTTGAACCACTTAAAGACTTTTTTACCTTTACTTCCATTTCATTCCCCCCACTCTGGTTAATCCTTCAAAGATATACCTAAATAACAGTCAAAAAGAGGATTTCTCAATAGGAAATGTTTTTCTGATAAAAGTCGATCAAGAGCCAGATAGCAATAGAATACTGTAAACCCCATGCACTAGAAAACACTGTTTCAATTACTGCTGGAGGATGAAATCCATCTCATGTAGGTTGACCGCATCAGGCCCAACAATCCAAGGTCCTGATTCTAGCAAACACTTATATATGTGCTTATTGTTACAGACTAGTGAAGTTAGGCACATGCATAAGTGTTTGCAGCATCAGGACCAAAATAAGCCTTAGTTTTATTAGCAGAGTCTTTGTGGTGCATAGGATCTTGCTACAGCACTCTGTTATAGGAAATTATTTATTAGGATGATATATGAGAGGTGTGTCAAACCCCTGGCCACAGACAGAACTGGAGCATTTGATGTATTTATTTATGTGGCCCAGGTGGCAGTTGCAGAATCCAGCTTAACATTTTTTTTGTAAAGTAAGTTACTAGCCTGCATGGTTGCAAAAAAATATATATATATATTTTGAATGTGATCTGAGTGTAACTGATGCAGTGTTGTATTCCTGAGTCTGCATGCAGCCTAAAATAATGAATTGGGGTGAAATGCCCCTTCCTCAGTTAAGCTCACTGTTGGTGTTGACAAAGACAGAGAAGGAGGAAAGAAACAGAAAGGAGATAGTGATGGTATTATTAATATTTGTATTACTGTCTTGCTTAGGAGCCCTGGTCATGCACAAGTACTCCATTATGCTAGGCGATGTGTAAGCACAGAACAAGAAGATGAGCATATTTTCTGTAATGAACAATGCTGAATGCAACTTAGCAAATAATGATCCTGAAAAGTTTAGTTAATACATACAGGCTATATGCTACCCTTGATCTTGTGCTCCCATTGAAGTTTGTGAGAGAGCTGCTGTGTTTCCCTAAATGCATATCCCTGCCCATGGACCATCATAAAAAAGGAAATTTGACCCTTGCAAAAATGAGTTTGATGCCCTTGATTTGTAAAAACAAAAGAGTACACCAATGGTCTATGTAGCCCTGTATCCGGTAGTGAGAGTAGTCAATGCATGATCCCTCAAAGGAAGATGGAAAATACCAATACTCCTAGTTGTGCAATACTATGCATTGTGAAGGAAATGCCTTTTTGCTCATGGAATATCTTTCTGCTGATAATCATCTTATTCCTTGAAGTGTAAGGATTGATGGGACTGGTAATATTTATTTAACTAGTGTAATTGTAGGTGCTGTTTTTAAAATTTTCCTAAATAATTTGTCTCAATAATATCATGTGCAAGTGAGTTCCACAGGTTAAACAAACTTTGCAATACCACACGTCTCCTTCAAACTGTTTTAATTTTTTTCTTTTTAGTTTGTGTTCCTTGTGGGTTTGTTTTGGTTTTGTATAATGGGAAAGAATAAAGAGCTATATTTTCTACCAGTCATTAGTTTACATACTGCTATCTTTCTCCTCTTACACTGTTACTCCCCAGGCTAAAAATAGTCATGGTCTCTTATTTTCTCCTTGTCTTAAAGCTCTCCAATGCCCCCATGCCACTGGTTGTTGTTGTTGCCCTTCTTTGAACCCTTACTCTTTTTGTAATATGGCTTTTTTGAGATCTTGTGATAATACTGACTGCAGTATTTGCAGTGAGGCTAAACCAATGATTGGTACAATAGCATTCTAATATCTTCTGGTTTTATCTCTCTTCCCTACTTCCTCCATGTGTCAGTTATAATGCCTGCATCTGTAACTTTCACTCTATGCATCCGAAGAAGTGAGGTTTTTACTCACGAAAGCTTATGCCCAAATAAATCTGTTAGTCTTTAAGGTGCCACCAGACTCCTTGTTGTTTCCCTACTTAATGGAGTCTAAGACCTTATTAACTTTTTCTTAAGTATGTTAAGCTGTGCTCAATGGCACAAAGCCCTTTCCTGAGCTGCTACAACAAAATCAGACTCCTTTGGTATTTTCAAGTGTTTATTTTCCCTCCAGAATATGCTTCACCTTGCATGTGTCTCTAGTTAATGTAATCTGCTCTCCTATTGCCCAGTTACATGGTTTTGCTAGGTCCTTCTGGATTTGGAAGCAGTCAACATAGAAGATAGTGCACTGCGCTGGGACTCTGGGGACTTGGGTTCTTTTTCAAGCTCTGCTGCTGGACTGCTGCATGACCTTGAGCATGTCACTGCCCCTCTTTGGAGAGAGTTTCCCTGTCGGTAGTATTGGAAAAATGATACTGAGCTCCTGTGTAAAGTGCTCTGGGATGCAAGCTAAAAAGTAGGATATAGGAGCTAGGTGGTACTATCATTCCTAGCTGTTAAGGAGTCACAAGCATCCATAAATTCATCAGTGAATGTGGCCATTTCATTATTCACCCTTTCAGGTTGTTAATAAATATTTAGGCTTCTAATGACATTGAGGTTGAAATCCTGACTCCATTAAGGTCAGTGGAAGTTCTGCCACTGACCTTAATGGAGTCAGGATTTCAACCTCAATTGAGGCAGAACTTCCACTGTCTTCAATGGGGCCAGGCTTTCATCCTGATCTTCTCTTTCCCAATCCTTATAACTGCCTCTTTACAACAAAAGATTCACTTAGCTGTCAGCTGCTTTGCTAGAAGCCTTAGAAAGCACATGTCTTAAGCCGGAACTGATTTGCTTAAATTTTAAATGCACCTCATTCCACATCTCAGGAATTGGACTGCATTGCTGGGCATTTATTTTGGGTTGGAGTACAAGTAGTTTTTTGTTTTTTTTTTTCTCTGAAGATGTGCGTGTGAAAACATGATACTAACAATGACATCTTGTGGATGACTGAAGAAATGCAAGCTCATCAGAGTGTGCTGGTGATCTCATTTTTTCTTTTAACTCAAACTTTAGGTGCCAGTTCTCCTCTTTGAGCCACATTATGGTTCTTCCTTTCATGTTCTGTCTCACTGATCTAATTGTAAAGCTGGTGTAGAGAGAGAGGTCTTGCATTTTGCTCTGAAAATGGTAAGAATAAAGGTCATGTCAAGCTCTTGGAGAAGGGAGTTCCACCCTTATCAGCCAGCTGCCAACAAGGCCCAATCAGGTAATTAATGTGGGTCAGGAGCCACCACAGAGTGCAGAGAACATGGATGATGTGTTGTCACCCTGTGTTGGATGAAAGACAGGTTGTAGTAGCTGGGGTTTCTTCATGGTAGTGACATTGCAGTAGTCAGGCTTGAAGGTGACAAACACATGGATCCCCGTGGCTAAGTTGGCAGCTGACAGGAAAGCACACTGCCTGCTGGGCAGCGAAATCAATTGAAGGCATTTTTGGCTGCTGCAGCCATTTGTGACCACAAGATCAGTGAATAACCCAGAAAGGTCCTGAGACTATGTAATACTTTGATGCTTGTGGGGCAGATGTTTGAAATTGATGAGGTTTTGTTTTGGCCATTGCTACAAAATATTACTCTCCATCTGCCAGCCTCACCTCTGCCTTGTTCTTGCCCAGACTGACTTTCAGCCAGCTATTCTTCTTCCAAATCCTAATGTTTTCCAGTCCCTGGGAAAACTGGGTGATAATGCACCGGATTCAATTCTTAAAATGCAGAGGCCATCTTGGATCCGGAAAATTTTATCTGGGACATAGGCCTTGCAATGTGAGAATTAGAAAATGGAAGAAAGGCAGTCAGTTCACAGGCCAGAATATTTCTGCGGGCAATGGCTGTGTAGCTGCTATAAGAGAAGAGAGATCTTTCATGCTCCCTCATGGCTATAGCCTGTTGGGTTCAGTTCTCATTTTGCATCTCTAGTGCTCTAATCTCAACTTTTCATTCTTTTGCTGCAGGTGCTCTATAGAGTGATGGGATGGAAGTGGCAGTTAGGGGGTTGTTTATTGATTGTTGTGAATAGCAGGTCCAGCAATGGCTGGTGCCCTCCGCAGCTCGTCTGCGTGTCTATTATTATATTCTCAAAACTGGTTGGGTCCATGAGTGTTTAGGAAGTGGACAACTACTACAAGCCCTGAACAGAAGAGCTCTGACACTGGTTTGGAAGAGGAAGTGGTCTGAGTAAAGTGGGATTCTTGGCTCCTAAGTGTCAGCATCTTGACTGAAACTGAAGATCAGCATTTCTCAAATGTGGCCACCATCGCCATATGCAGCCACCATGGGCTTTTCTTGTGGTCACAGCCTCCTGGGCTGTAATTGGAGGGGGCAAAGCAGCGGCCCCTCCCCTGTGCTCCTGGGTGCACCAGCAGTGGTTGGGCTCTGCCCCCCTCTGAAGACACCTGGGCCACAACACTGGAGGAGCAGGCACCTGGTGAATTCCCCACCTTCCCAGGGGCAGTTGGGCTTCAGCATGGAGGTGGTGGGGTGGCAGGCTCTTGATGTGTGGCTCCGTCCCCCAGCCCTGGGCTCTGGCTGTGTGGCTTTGGGCTCTGTCCCCCAGCCATGGGGCTTCAGGCTCCAGCCTCCTGCTGCCTCCCTAAATCCCACATCCAGGGCTTAATTTGTCCAGGGTTGAGTTAGTCTGCCGTGAAAAGTGATACTTGTATGTTTATTAGTATCACTTTTCACAACAGACTTACTAGCTAGCAATACATAAATTACAATGATTTGGATGTTTATATGTGCATATTTATTTGTTTTTCCTAAACCTAATTAAGTATTCTAGGGAAAAATGTGAGAGTGGCTACCAGCAAGCCACGCTCTGAGGCCACCAAATAAATTGTCCTGAGAACCAAGGTGTGTCTGGCTGTGTGTTCGGGCCTGTGTTCTGGGAGAATCCCACGGTTGATAGCATAGACAAGAGGTTGTGGCCTTTGTGTTTGAGGTTGCTCTGTCAGTCTTAGGACTGGCCAAGGATAGTCCTTAGCCCAAAGTAGAACGATGTCAGGGTTGCTCTATATTTTGCCCAGCTGCCTCTGGCCTCCACAGGATGATTCTAGCAGCTGGGAATAGGTGGGAAGCAGAGATGACGTAACCAAACTCCTATTCTCCAATATACTGTTGGGGCAGAATGAGAGTGGCATGGAAATTGCTACATCACTAGGGGATTTCAGGGCCGGATTAACCTTTTGTGGGCCTGGTGCCAAACATATTTGTGGGCCCCCATGGAAGCAATGGAGTATGGTGCAGGGAGATCAGTCCCCGGAGCGAGGGGCCAGCCAAAGTCAATGGTGCATGGCAGGGGCGGCCCCCGCTCCACCCAGCCCAGTGCAAGGGCTCTGTTTACAAAACGGCAGATGCACAGAGGCCCGCCTGGCCCTGTGCTGCCAGCATGCCCCTTCCCCTCGGGGGTGGGCCCATGCCACCCCCCCCACCCAACAACTCCCCAACTCCCTATGGCCAGAGCCCCCCTTGACCCACGATACCCAGTGCTTCCCCAGACCTCCCCTACAAATGCACAGCACCCTGCACAAAACCACCCCTGCCCACCCGGAGACCCACTCCCCCACGCCCTGCCTCCCGGCCACACTCACTGTCCCTGCTGGGAGGTGACTGTGCTGCCGGGCTGAGCCGGCAGTGTAGCCAGGGCTGATCCCGGGGCCAGGAATCACTCCGGCTCCTCGGGAGTAGCATGATCACCCAGGCCAGGGCCTGCCCCGGCCAGGATCCCTCAAGATGCACTTGCCTGGAGGGGCCCAGCCAAGCCCCCCACACTGTCATCTCCCCCATTCCCTGGCTGAGACTGGCCAGGCTTCTGCACCAGTCCAGGCGGCTCAGCTCTGGGGAGACAGGCAGGGCCCCACAGGTGGTGAGAAGCAGAGACTGCCCAGAGCAGGAGGTGCACTGGCGTCTGGCTAGGGGGCAGAGAGGAGCAGGGGGTGGGGCCAGGAGGCAGAGAGGAGACCTCGGCCAGCTAGCGGGCAGGCTGAAAGGAGCAAGTGGTGGGCGGGGGGAGCCAGCAGGATCTCGGGGCACAGTGCAAGCGGAGTAGGCCGGGGCTCCTTCTGAGCATGGGCCCGGCTCCATGGAGCCACTGCCATTGTAAACCTGCCACTGTTTCCCCTATCTGAGAGAAATCTGCCGCGGGGTTTAAGGCTGCTTTGTCCTGCTGAAGCGATGTATGGCAGCCCTAGCAGGCCTCAAATACTTGTGTATATTTCTATTAAAAATCTTCTCACTGCATTAATGACCGAATCGCCCAGTTGCAGACAACTTGTTTGCTCCCTACTCTACATGTTTTTTTAAGTGACATAGGTTGGGAGACAGGACGATTTCTGAAGCTGTTTAGTTATGTTTTTAATAACATCTGCCTAATAGCAGTGAAACTGCCAGGCCTGTGCGTACTTGGACAAAGCTTCTCTGGAGAAAGGTGAGCTGAGAAGGGCAATACCTGCCACTCTTCGAATTCTAGGTGCACAGGGTTGTTCAGATCTCTTAGGCTATTTCAGAATTGTTTCTGAGGAATGCTGTCCTTTAAATACCTCGTTAAAGTTAAATGCTAGTCTAATTACAACACTTATAAGCGACCCATTTTCTAGCCTTATAATGAAAAACAAGCCTGCTGTGATTTTTATCCTGTCAGATTTCTGGCATTGATTGAGACATATTTTAATAACGAATGATCAAACATTAGCTGATGCAATTGCCGCTTATTTCTGAAGTGTTATTTTGTCAATAGTGAAGTGACTATCCATCTGGAGGGTGATTAGTTCCAGCTCTGAGCTATCATTTATAGGTCGAGGCTCTCAAGAATTTTTTTAACAACCAAAAATAAGGGGGCTATTATTTTTTGACAGGGTGACTGCTGGTTGTTTCACCCCAGCCAGTATTGCTTCACACTCTGGAAATTATTTCGTGCAATAACCTTACTCCAGTTTGTTCAGTGGAAGTCAATGTCATTTGCCCAGTTTTGCTGAAAACTGACAAACACATCTTTTACTGCAGTGGCAGACTTGCCATTTCTTATAATCATTGCAGAGGTTTTTGATACTGATGCATTAATTCCAGCAGCTGTGATAGTCATCTTTGCAATGACAGCACAAATCTTGATCCAGTTAGAATTGGGCCTGCATTACAAAACTTTGAAATAGGTACAGAAGCAGATGTCATACACTCCCAACATTTGAGCATGTTCAGATGTACAGTTCCAGTATGGCCCGCTATAAATACAGGTTCAAATCACAATCTGGATCTGGGTTCAGGTCTGAATAGTTTTATTTTTTGGTGTAGATAAAGCTAGGGTGGGATATTTAGAATTTTGTTTTCTAGTTCAACTCATAGATACAATTACAAGATTCACACTTGGGTTTGGGTTTGGCTTTGGCTTTCAAACCATTCTGATGTGCCAGTTCAGGATCATCTCTAAAAATATTCATCAATAAGTTCATCAGGAAATGAATGGCAAGAGTGGAAATGGACATGAGTGAATAATACAGAAATGTTAAGTTGGAGAGTTTTCCGTTTTATTTTTACCAGGGAGTATAAAGGTATCAGTTACAGGAAAGATTTTCCAATTAACAAAGATAGCTAGATTGTAAACTCCTTGAGACTTATGTCCTCCTGTGAATTTGTACTGTGCCAAGCACCCTGGCATTCAATAAATAATGAGCTTGCCAGCTTTGAGATTTCTCTCTTTTGTTGGTAAGGTATTTAATCCTTTTTATAATGAAATTACTCTGACACACTCAAAGTAAATAGTCATTTAGTATTGTTTTATTTCATTTCTATGTTCATACAGTTTAAAGTATGGTTCTAACAATGATTTTAAGTATAGCAATATTGTGACCTTTTCAAAATACAATGGCAGAACATCATTGCACTTTTTGTTTGGTATACAAAAATATAAGTAGTGATTGTTTTGTTTTTTTTACTAAGTTGAGAGGGAGTAGAAAATAATTCTCAAAATAAAGTATCCATTTAAAAAAATAAGAGCAACTGGAGAATTTTTATGAAAAATCTAGTTTAAAAGCAAGGAAGACCGAATTTTACCACATACAGATGTTATCAAAGTCAAAACATAAACGGAACATGACTTTTTACACTAGTCAAGACCCCATGAACCTTGGCTAACCTTGGTTAAATTCTTATCCCTTATCTATTTCCTAGTTTAATATATAAGAGAACAAGGTTAAAACCATGAAGCAAGCTTTGCTGAATTTGGTCCGCAGCCTGAGGTAAAACTACCTTATTGCTATTCAAAATGTAAAAATAAATCCTCTTCTTTAGATTGGGTTCACAATCTTCATTGATATATAATTCTAGAAAAAAGGAAGAAATAAAAAATCAATAAGCAGAGGCAGAAAAAAATAAGCTGGACATTTAAACGTATACAATATTATACAAAGCAAAAAGAGTACTAAAACCAGATCAGAGTATGTTATAACTATTCTGTTGAAAACACAGTTGTGGTAAGTTATTGCATAGTTGTTTGATCTAGCTTATAATGTATTGGATTTCAAATGAAAGTTGAATGAAATCCACAGTCTCCAAAATATGTACTTCTATCTGCATTCCTGCAACAATGCAATCTAGAAAGCACTTTTAAGGCACTTCTTAATTGCCTGAATCTTTTGATTAGAGCCAATCAAAATCCTCGATCCATCAATGCATACATTATAAATAATTGATCAATAGGATGAAAAGTGTATTAAATTTTAAGAAGTTGTAGATGTAAGGGTCGAATCCTGCAATCCCCACTAAAACAGAGTCAACAGTTATTCTTGACTGAATAAAGAGTGCAGGACTAGGTCCTTGTTTTGACCTTAAGTAAAGCAAGAGTTATGTCACAATTGAAGAACAACATAGGAACATTTAAAAATGCCTACCGGCAGTGAATATAAGAGTATCGCCAGAAACAAGAATACAATCAGTAGGATGATAATGCCTATGAAGATCCATTTAAATCTGCGCCACACAATAAATTTCATTGTCTTGCATGGATTTGTGAACCAAAGGAAGGAAGTTTCTGGTCGGCTGCATTTTGAAAGGAACAATATTCATCATGTTAACAAACAGGGCGAGTTAAATACTTCAGTGCGAGAATAAAACACAGTTCAATTAATAATTAACTATATAGAGTTGAAAAAGATAGATAATTGATTCGTCTAAGAAGACAGGTTCATTAAATTTGCACAACTATACAGAAAAGATGTTGCATTTTTATTCAGATGCATATGGAAAGAACTGTAAGATAGAAACAAAATTGCCTTCTATATATAAAGTTTGGCAAATTACAGCTGACATCTGAAGCATCATTTGTCAAATGTGGCATTCATAAACAATATTTTTTAGTTTGTATGTGGGTGTCACAGCATTCTTCAAAGTAACTAAAGAAAAAATATATCTTACTTTGGTAGGTCTAACTTGGGGTTCATGTTAGGTTCATCTCTTCCTTTACCAGCTGGCCTTTCATCAGCCTCTTTTTCATTGAGGACTTCCAGAGTCATCTCAACTTTACCCTTCAGTAAATCAAGACATGTTAAACATATGACATCACATATAAACATTTTACTTAAACAGCATGTAAAGTGTTTGTTTTGCTTTAAATCTCCTTGTACAGTTTTGGATAAGCTCCCTCTTCATATTTTCCTCCACTTGCTACCTCAAAATGTGTTTCTGGATTATGACAATGTTACAACATACCAATCTGGAGTTAAAAATGTAGACACATACAGCATGTGTTTGGTAATCCATCCCCAGTTCGGATTCCAAGCTATATGTTTGGTTCATATCCGCAAAATGTATTGTTTATAATGTGAAAGAAAGAATTCCACTTTTCTTCCAATGACAACCCCAGGTCTGTGTCTCTTCATAATTAATAAAAATCTCAACCTGTATAAGGCTACTGGGAACATTTAAAAAAATCAATTCAGTATTGGTGAATAGTTATATTTTCATCATCTACCTCATCCCAGGATTAGGGTTTATAGGCAAGTCATTTGGAAGAAACAATCGGATACATTTGAAAAAGTCGGATACTCTAATCAATAGAGGACAATGGCAAACATACATTCTTAAGGTCTGAGCCTGCAAACACTTGCTCATATGAGTAATCTTGTGAGTTCAGTTTTACTACTACTGTGTAAAGCTGCTTATGTGCATAAGCATTTGCAGAATCACACCCTTAGCCACCTTTATGCAGTTAAAGGATAAAAACAGTTCCTCATGAGCCAGGTATAGTTACTGACCTTTACAATTTTATTGGCCTGATGCTTAAGCAAATAGGCCGGCTTCATTAATTACAAATTATATTTGCAATGTCATGAAAGCTTTGCTTTCAAGCTTTTCTCCTTACTGTACTCCAAATGTACAAAGGAGCCAACTACTCCTAGTGAGACATAATGAGCTAATGTCATCCCTAGAATAACTTGAGTGGCTTTAATGGGAATATAACCAGAATGATTCTAGCTCAATATTTTTCTGAATTCTACATGAGATTAAAAAGTACTTATTAAATACTAAAACCATTCAAAAGTATTTTAAAAGTACTTAACTTCCCCACCAAGCAAATCTTCCAAACACTCTGTGTGTATTAATACCCCTAAGGGTCCATCTGTCTATAAGCTTGAAAGCTTAATGACCACTAAAGCTATCCAGCTCTTCAAAGGAGCTCAGCTGCAGGGGAGCCCAAGTATCATTAAAGAAAACAGGCAGTAGGCAGAACAAGCAAGGTACTTTATACAATGAAATAATCGTACAGCCAAAACACGTGAGCCGTCCTTTTCTGTGTAACATGGCCACCACCCCTTCATGGATTTCTGTTCGAAGAGTGAGACAGTCTTGGGAGCCTTGAGAGGGTTGTTTGCCTTGTATTCTGGAATCATGTCTATATTGCATTTTTCAGGAACTTTTGCTGGAATAACTGTTTTGTGTAAATCAAGTTCAACAAAACCTACCAGAGAAAGTGAAAGAGAAAAGCATTCTGTATAACATAGCTGGCCAAACAGCATAGTGGTTCCAGTCAAATCTTACTAGGGCCATACATGAAATGGTTTCAATCTGACCCTTGTGGACATCTAAAACATTAAACATATGATATATATGGTAATTTCTCCTTACAATAAGCCATGAAGTAGAACAGCAAGGACGCTGCTGGCCAGGACTAAAGTGCATTGATCCAGGTGTATGGCTAGGGAGTGAGAGCCCCGTGAGGACCCCTAAGCACATTCTGTTAGTCTTAAACTGGTGCTGTCAGTAAAACTCACTGGGCAAAATTAAAGAAAACAACATCATACACACATTTCTGATATTGAATGATATGATTTAGTACTTTAGCAGAATGAGAAGGCCAATTTTCAGTTGTGTTTTCAGCTCCTTGTAGCTGTTTGCAGCATGGCATTAACTTAGAGCATCCTTAGGGCTACTCTAACACACTGCAGGGAGGTCAGCCCTGTGCAGTGTAGCAGCAGTACTGGAGACTAAGCTTTACAATGCCTTTGCATGACTCCTCCTGATCTGTATTCTGTGCAGTCCAGGACCTTGCCTCAAGATTCCACTTGGGTTCAAGCAGCAAAATTCAGATCAGAATTCAAATATGTCAGAGAGCGAGAGAGAGAGAGGGAGGTGGGAGGGGAAGTGGTTCCGTAAGGAAGCCTGGTATCAGGGCCGGCTCTAAGATTTTTGCCGCCCAAAGCAAAAACAATTTTGGCTGCCCCGCCTCAACTCCGCCCCTTCCCCAAATCCCCAGCCCTGCCTCCTCCCCCCAGGCTCTCAAGCCTAGGAGGGAGGGAGGGGGAGAAGCGGCGCCGCGCCGCGGCCACTCGGAGTCTCCCCCCCCCCAGGTTTGAGAGCCTAGGAGGGAGGGGTAGACTCCGAGTGGCCGCGGCGCGGGTGCCGCTTCTCCCCCTTCCTCCCAGGCTCTCAAGTCTGGGAGGGAGGGGGAGCAGCAGCGTGCGAAATGGCCACTCGGGATCTCCCCCTCCCTCCCAGGTTTGAGAGCCTGGGAGGGAGGGCGAATAGCGGCGCGTGAATCAGCTGTTTCGCGCGCCGTGGCAGCAGCAGCGGAGGTGAGCTAGGGCGGCCGGGGCACATTTTTAGGGGCAGCATGGCCGGCGCCAGAATGCCGCCCCTAAAAATGTGCTGCCCCAAGCACCAGCTTGTTTTGCTGGTGCCTAGAGCCAGCGCTGCCTGGTATACTGTGCACAGCACAAAAAGTCTGATTTTTTTCCTCAGCATGTTAAATAGTGAATAGATGCTGACATTACTCAGCAGGAAATACCAACACTGAGATATAGGATTCTGAAGAAGGCAGTCTTAATCAAGTCACCTCTCCTTCTGAACGAACAATCTGAAAATATGTAAAGGGCTAAATTTTCAAAGAGGGCCTCAACCCTGCCTCCATTTGTGTTCATGCAACTTTTCATGCACATATCTGCCCATGCAGATTTTGCATGCTACCATTTGTGTACACAATACAACTTTATATGAATGAAAAACAGCTAAGCTTGATTTGCTTGAAGAATTTTTGTGTTAAAATTCCATCATTTGTGATCACAAATGATAGTGTACAAAGACTGTATGCACAAGGGGTTTTAGGATACAAAATTATACATGCACAAATGGACACTTGGTAGAGATCCATTTGAAAATTTGGTCCTGCTGCTGCAACTTGCAAACGTTCATTTGCAATCTCTCACTTTCCAATGATGATAATTCTTAGCTGTGAAAGTCATACCCAGGTAGTCATCCAAGGAGAACTTGTCATTATCCCATATCTGAATGATCAATTTGGGTGGGATTCTGAATTCTGTTTTGTCGAGACTCCAAAAATGCTCCTAAGAATAAAATAATTTCTGTTAAAAACATCTTTAATGTGTTATGAATTGAAAACGCAAAGTAATATTCTGATTTTACCAACAGATTTCAGACATGTGGATTTCAGGACCCAGTCCTGCCCTCCTTGCCACCAGAAAACTCCCACTGGGTTAGGAGTTGCATCTCTGTAACTAAGGACCGATTTTTGTACCCAGTGAGCTCAATGGCAGTTTGCTTGAGTAAGGAGCATTGGCCGGGTCCCTTATTGTGCAAAAGCAACTTACAGGGCCCAATTGTGCCCTCAGCTATGCACATATAACCCTTTAATGGACAAATGTAACTGAGGGCAGAATTTAGCTCAAAATGCTTTATTTCCAACTAATGAGAACATGAATTCTTTATATTGAACTCGAGAGAACCCGCACCTTTTTAGAAACCATACAGAGTTGCTCAGCTGGAAAGTATTCAAAGGGGAAAACAAATCTCCAGTTAAAATTCCCTTCACCATCCAGTGACCTATAGTGCACATCTGTTTTCTGCTTATTTTCTTCATTGCCAGGCATCCAGCTGAAATTAAAATGCAAATATATTTAGTGGTATGCAGCTAACCTTATTAGTGCTTGTTTATATTACAACAATGTTTTGCAGTGATTACAAACATGAGGTATAGGATTTGTATTGTCAATGGCAAAACACAGATTTTTGGCCCTTTCAGTTTGGACCCATTCCAGCAGTGTAAATAAGAACATAGGAATTGCCACCCTAAATTAAACCTTTGGTCCATCTATCCAATATCCTGTTAGTACTTAGTGGTAGCTGTGGAGCTCGAGTCTGTATATTCCTAATATGTTTTTTCCTATTTAATGTGAGTGTTTATTTTCATATCTAATAAATGCCTAATCCTATGTGAATCCTACTAAGCCATTAGCCATACGCTATATCTACACAGTAGCTGGAAGGTGTGATTCCCAGCTAGGGTAGGTGTACTTGTGCTACCTCCGCTTGAGATAGCGTCTATGATTAGCAATGTGACTGTGGCAGCTTAGACTAGCTGCCCAAGTATGTCCCCATAGGGTTGGGTATGATTGTACTCCGGCAGCTAGCCTGAACCGCTAACAATGTCGCCACGGCTACACTGCTAATTTTAGCAAACTAACTGAGCAGAGCTAGTCCATGTATGTCCACACGATCTGGGAATCAGACCTTCCGGCCAGGGGTGGCTCTATGTATTTTGCCGCCCCAAGCACGGCAGTCAGGCGGCTTTTGGTGGCACGCCTGCGGGAGGTCCGCTGGTAACGTGGATTCAGTGGCATGCCTGTGGGAGGTCCGCTGATCCTGCGCCGTCAGCATACCCGCTGCCAAATTGCCGCCGAAACCGTGGGGCCGGTGGACCTCCCGCAGGCACGCCACCGAAGGCAGTCTGACTGCCGCCCTCACAGCACCTGGCAGGCCGCCCCAGGCACGTGCTTGGTGCGCTGGTGCCTGGAGCCGCCCCTACTTCTGGCTGTTCTGCAGCCCTTGAGGAGATCTTATGGCAGTGAGTGCCCCAGGTTAATTACTAGAGCTGCTCAGGAATTTGACTAATTTTTTTTTGTCGGAAAATGCAGATTTGTCAAAATCAAAACTTCTCATGGAAATAACAGTTTTGATTAAACTTTCTCAAGTCCAGGATGGAATTTCAAGAGAGACACTCGCCCACTTCAGCATCCTTTCCTTCATTAGCTGGCAGTCAAGGAAACACTCAATAATGAGGATCGCCAGGTGTTAAGATATAGGCACCAAGTTAAAGTAGTTACAGTTTTAATCCTTTCCCACCTGTAGACATATTTCCAACTAGAATCACCTTCCAGCTTATCACACTACTGGTTATTTAGTTAGGCTTTATATCACAACCTGGAAGTTATACTTAGACCATGCCTGCACTGGGCTCTGCAGGTGATTATTTTATTCATGGTTTTATTATAGGTACTAGATGTAAGATTTGGACATTTTAAAGATCTCATTAAATACCCTCACATGAGCAGGTCAGAGGGAGGGCACCCTTACCCTTTCACATAGATGTCACTCATTTCTTCCCCTGTGATACTTTTTTCATCCAGAATGACATCCTTTGTGTTCCAAATAATCACCCGCATGATGTACCTGAGAGAGAAGATGATTGGGGAAAGAGGTGAATTGGCCAGGTCTGTGCACCAAGGTCTGTAAAGTGCACAATCAATGCACGGCTACTCACTTCTTGGCTTTGCGGGGATTGATGTTGAAGGGAGGGCCAGGAGGTCCCAAGCTTTTGGGGAAAACATCCACCCACATCTGAAGCTTTCCCTGCATTGGTGAAGAAGTCAAGTAAGGGATTTTTGTTGGTTACATGTTTAAAAAACATGCATGTGTGAAAATTCTGATTGATCCCCAGGGGTTTATATTAGGCTGTGCAGAGCCCGAGATGGTGCCCAGAAGTCTGTAAGTGCCTCTAGAACTAATTTTAGCAGTAGTTGTGGGGCCAAGACCTTCTCCCACTAACGCCAGTGCCAAAGTTCCCACAGTCCTTAATCAGAGTAAGTCTGGGCCCTCAGTTTGTACAAACTTTGAAATCATAGGAATCACAATTGCTATTTTGTTTTATGATATTATGTGGCCCCACAAATGTGCCTGGTGTTTTGCAGCAGACGGCCTATGTTGCATGGGTAACAGGTCTCTGCCCTTGAAGCACTTCTTAGCTAGATGAGGTCATCTTCCTGATTAGTTTTAAAAGGCCAAAATATGACCATAGTAGATTTCTGCTCTATTCCCACTGAAAGTCTATTTCATTATCAGTAACCCCTCAACCATAACAAGAAGCTATTCATTCTCTCCAATGCCTCTCATGAACGCCTTTCTTGGTGGATGTAGGACACGCTGTATAGAGCACCTACTTGTAATTAGTGAATGCTGGAGAGTATGGGCTCGATTCATCCCGCTGGCACAAGGAGGTGCAATTTAAACTTTGCTGTGCCAACGCGAGTCACTGTACCCTGAAGAGGATCCACTGCCAAGTAAAGTCAGGTGGGATTTGCACCAATTCCCTTGAGGGTTCCCCTGGGACAGGCCAGTTTTAATGTCCTCTTGGGGCTACATGAGGGAGCAGAGGCTGCAGCAGGGATGGGATCAACCAGTGCATTTCCCTGGCTGTCCTAATGGACTTTACATCTGAGGACCCCTCAGCAGTCTACCCTGAATGAAACTGGCATAGACACTTGGGGTAGAATTCTGGCTCCATTGAAGTCAATGGCAAAATTCCCATTGACTTGAATGGGGCCAAGATTTCACCCTTGGTGAACTGAATGAATGTGTTGTTAGTCCTTATTAATACACTGTGATTCACATCTCTCTCAAGCTTTTTCTCAGACTAAATAGTTTGCTGTGAAAATAGAAGAAATTTTGCAAATGTTACTGGCACAAAAACTTCTTCCCTCCTTTCACTCCTACCCAATGAAACTCACATACGGAAACCTTGTGAAACAGCCTCCTCTGGAGGCTTTGCAAACCATCCCCTTAGCTACTTTCTTGTTTTGTAGTTAGTTTCTTGACTGGGTGGTGGATAATCTGGTTGTCACTGTCATGAGCTCTATTTGTGAGATAAAAGATTTCCCAGTTGTGGGAACGCAGTCTGGTACCGGCAGTTCAAACTAAGTGCCTTTATGATTGCAAATGTATCAGCCTGGTGGAAACCCATGAACTTGGTAACAAGTTTGGTATCAATGGAGAAGAATGACTTCCAAACCACTGGATTAGGCTCACTCCTTTGTTATTGGATTGGCACTCACTACGGTCCCTGCAAATACATGTTCATTCCCCTCTCCCATTCCTCTGGTGTGTGAGAAGTCCATCTGGAGTGATCACAATAGAATAAAATTCCATTCTATGTAATCCCTCCGTAATGTGACCATGACCTAGTATCTGGGCACAATAATACTCTCTGCTACCCTTTTTCCTTCACCCACCCCTAATTACAGTAGCACCCTGTGCTATAAATGTAGGCATGCTAGCATTCTGCATGGCAGAAATCAAAGGTGAAACCAGTTTATAGTACTTGTGAGATGTTGGGCTGGAAGGTGCTGTATAAGGTCCTTGTCTCCACATGTTCAGGGACCAAGCCCTGGGTTCTAAGGATATGAAGGGCTAGACGCTCTTCACCTGGTCCAAGGTGCTGATGCAATTTTTTGTTAATCTCTGAAATAAAAAGAAAGAACTGAAATAGGGCTGAACTCATGACCCAGAATTTGCATTTAGTAATGGACTGTATTCATACTTGCAAAAATCAAACAAACGGCAACCATTCTTGTATTTACCTGTCCATGCAGAGAGAGACTGCAAACTTTAGTACAAAATGTACTTGTTTTTTACTCTTATTCTTCACATTGGTATAATTTAAAGTTTTTTATTTCTATAAATCTGTGCATTCAAAAGAGATAAACATGCAGTAAATAGCAATGAGCTCACCAAATTCCTCCAAGGTGTAGTCTTGTCCTCCATAGTTAATCCTGCTTCCATTTTCTGAGAGGATAGGAGGAGAGTAGCCTTTCAACCTGGCTATATTTTGCAACATGTGTGTTGGCTTCAGTTGATCTCGCCAGGTATTTACACCTGAACTTTTAGGAAATAGAGCAGATCTTGGAATTAGTACACTACATGCTGTTTTCCCCCGAAACATATACAAAATGTGATAGCTAAATAGTTGGTGGGTGGAGTTATACCAGGGCTAAATTTTGCTACTTGACTTTTCTGTATTAGTGAGGGTTTTATAAAGATAAAATTCCATTCAAGGTCACAGCTTTCTGTGGTAGCCATGTTAGTCTGTATCAGGGAAAAAAAAAAAAAAAAAGAGGCGTCCTCCTCAGATATCTATCTATCTATCTATATATTTATTTGCATTCAAGGTCAGTTAAAGTTATTCAGTATGTGTTGTTTTAAGCCCCATCTCTGTGTATTGGGAAAGGAGAAATCATTACAGCAAATTCATCTTATTGCAACTCATGTTTTTGTATTTAATGCCCTGTGCTTGTCAGATAATTCGATTACATGTTCTCTCTCTGTATGCAAGTAATACTTCTTACCACTAACAAAAGGTTGCATCTAGAGAAAGAATCTGCCTAAGAATGTGTGGAGTAACAGTTTTTGTAGACTCTCTTCCTAAAAAATTGCAGTTTTTCTTTAGACTGTAGATGATTCTATAGGTACACAAAACAGGTAGCAGAGAGGCCATAGCACTTTCTATACAACCAAATGATAGTGAAGAAAACCTGGCTTTTTTACTGATTAGAGATCTTACTTTACTGGCACAATGTTTGAGGAGACAAAAGCATAACTTACATGCAATACTGCTGTGGTATGCCACAATGAGCTCCAAAGCGAGAAAGGAACCTGTTCTCAAGATCAATGATGGTTTCACCAACTTTTTCATCACGAGTCAGCATATCATAATCATAGACTGAAATTTTCAGATCCTTCTCTTGAGGCAGGAAGCAGCTGAGTTCATACATTCTAAAAGTACAAGGTCCAGTTAAATATTAATGGTCATGAAAGTTCATTTCTGAGTAGTCATTTTTTAAGACATTTAAAGAAATACCCTTGGTGCTGAAAGACCTAAAATTAGAGTTACTATTGCTGTTTTCCTTTGTGCCTCCACACATGAATAAATCTGTATGAGTTCATATGGGTACCATGGCTTTAACAATCCTACCCCTGCCTCCTGCAGATTCTTTAGAACCATTGTAATCATGTGCAGCCAGAGTTGGGACTTAGATAACAGCTATCAACAGTTTAGGGAATGCTCGTCCAAAGACCCTTGTCTGGGGTCTGATAGCTACTTTTCAAAAATCACTGTTATTAATCTGTTTTTTGTATGTGCAGAAACTTTAAGAATTTCACCTTGCCAATCTGTAACCGTGATGATTATTCTAAGTTTCCTCTGCAAAATTTCTTCATCTAATTTGCTGTTTTGGGTGGTATAAGTATCATAACACCTGAGACAGGCACTCTATTATACAAGTCACACTGTGTCCCCATCGCACAAACTTTCTAGCAGCTTTCAGATTTTTATAAAGTAAACAAAACTCACAAGCAATGTAGATGTCTATTAGCAATTCACAGTATATATGGATCACTTCTTTATATGTACAGTGAAAACATTTACAGTCTTAAAAACTATGGCCAAATTGTTCAGACTCGGGTGCCTAAAGTTAAGCACCTGAATCTACAGAGGCGCTGAGCACATGCAGGTTCCATTGACTTCAAAGGAAGAGCAGCGGGATCAGCATATTTCTGGAGATGCTCAGAATTTTATACAATTGGGCCCTAATAAATAGCCAGCATACAATTGTGAATAAGGTGTCAGAGAGTTTAGAAAATACATAAAAACAAGATGAGTGTAGTGTAGAACTGAAGGTATAATGGTAATGTGATGATTTATTCATGGACAGAGATTATGAAAACACTTTAGAAAACACCAGATAAAAAAAAAATCAGAAAATGAGTTACCTGCCAAAATCTGGGTTGAGAGTATTGGGAACATAATGATCTCTGTCTTCAATTACTTTTTTACTTAAGGTTATTTTTATATAAGGATCACACTGTTTGGAAACAAGATGGGAAATAATACTATTAGGTAATAATTTTTTGTGTGTGTGTGCGCCAATTTTTCTTGGTATCACTAAGTTCTTAAGCACAAAGTTAGCTCCTGAACCTCAAAAAAGTAAAGTGTCTCACCAGCCCATTGTTATCCTGGGGTTGGAGAGCTAAGGCTCTAATGATATAAATTCGCACAATGCACTCCTGAGGTCCACTGTCTGGTAACTCACGGAATTGACGAGGAGGAGCTGGTACAGCAGGATCATCTGATAATGGATAGATTCTAAAGGAGCCCTAAAAAGAATATGCACCAAAGAATCATACAAGTTAGAGACAGAGGAGACCTTTTGCTAGGTTTATCTTGTCCATCTCCTGCTTTAGGGAGGGACTGCTTTGCATATGTGCACAAAAATTAGACCCTTATCTTGGCTATTGAAGTCAATTGGAGTCTTTCCATTGGCTTCAACAGGCTTTGGATCAAGCCCATAATGTATGTAGGGTTAGATCCTCAGCTGGTTTAAATCTGTGTAGCTCTTTTATTCCAATGGAGCTATGTTGATTTACTCCAGTTGAGGTCCTGGCCCAGTGTGTTTATGTGTATTTCACCATTCCAAAGATACCTCTGCATGTTTCCTTCTGTGTATAAATCACATTGAAAATATTTTTACTAGGGCTATCAATTAATCACAATTAACTCACACAATTAACTCAAAAAAAATTAATCGCGATTAATCGCAGTTTTAATTTCACTGTTAAACAATAGAATACCAATTGAAATTTATTAAATATTTTGGATGTTTTTCTATATTTTCATATATATTGTATTCTGTGTTGTAATTGAAATGAGTGTATATTTTTATTAAACATTTTCACTGTAAAAATGATAAAAGAAATAGTATTTTTAATTCACCTCATACAAGTACTGTAGTGCAATCTTTGTCATGAAAGTACAACTTACAAATTTAGATTTTTTTGTTACATAACTGCACTAAAAAACAAAACAATGTAAAACTTCAGAGCCTACAAGTCCACTCAGTTCTACTTCTTGTTCAGCCAATCGCTAAGACAAACAAATTAGAAAATGCTGCCCTCTTCTTATTTAAATGTCACCAGAAAGTGAGAACAGGCATTTGCATGGCACTTTTGTAGCTGGCATTGCAAGGTATTTACGTGCCAGATATGCTAAACAATCGTATGGCCCTTCATGCTTCTGCCATCATTCCAGAGGACATGCTTTCATGCTGATGACGCTCATTTAAAAAAAAATGCGTCAATTAAATTTGTGACTGAACTCCTTGGGGGAGAATTGTATGTCCCCTGCTGTGTTTTACCCACATTCTGCCATATATTTCCTGTTATAGTAGTCTCGGATGATGACCCAGCATATGTTGTTCATTTTAAGAACACTTTCGCTGTAGATTTCAGAAAATGCAAAGAAGGAATCAATGTGAGATTTCTAACCAGCCCAAGGTTTAAGAATCTGAAGTGCCTTCCAAAATCTGAGAGGGACAGGGTGTGGAGCATGCTTTCAGAAGTCTTAAAAGAGCAATACTCTGATACAGAAACTACAGAACCCAAACCACAAAAAAAGAAAATCAACCTTCTGCTGGTGGGATCTGACTCAGATGATGAAAATGAACATGCATCGGTCTGCACTGCTTGAGATTGTTATTGAGCAGAACCCATCATCAGCATGGACGCATCTCCAATAGAATGATGGTTGAAGTTTAAAGGGAACTGAATCTTTAGCGCATCTGGCACATAAATATCTTGCGACGCTGGATATAACAGTGCCATGTGAACACCTGTTCTCACTTTCAGGTGACATTGTAAACAAGAAGTGGGCAGCATTATCTACTTTAAATGTAAACAAACTTGTTTGTCTTAGCAATTGGCTGAATAAGAAGTAGGACTAAGTGGACTTCCAGGCTCTAAAATTTTACATTGTTTTATTTTTAAATGTAGTTATTTTCTGTACATAATTCTACATTTGTAAGTTCAACTTTCATGATAAAGAGATTGCACTACGGTACTTGTATTAGGTGAACTGAAAAATACTATTTCTTTTGTTTTTTTTACAGTGCAAATATTGTAATCAAAAATAAATATAAAGTGAGCACTGTACACTTTGTATTCTGTGTTGTAATTGAAATCAATATATTTGAAAATGTAGAAAACATCCAAAAATATTTAAATAAATGGTATTCTATTATTGTTTAACAGTGCGATTAATTGCTTGATAGCCCTAATTTTTACCTGTAAAATTTGTGAACAAAGCCACAAAAAGAGTGCAGAATGGAGTACATAAGCTGTTTTAGATTCGATTCCGTAAGTACCCCTGACTGAGAAACATTATGGGTAAAATGCTGGCCCCTCTGAAGGTCAATGGAAGTTTTGCTATCAACTTCAGTGGGGACCAGGATTTCACTTTATATGCCTTCATTATATTAAAATAGAGACGGCGTACCATGTTCTCAGCTGATGTGAAATGGCCTTCCTCCACTGAACTCCAATTGAGCTAAACTTATTCACTCTAGTTGACAATCTGGCCTGTTATTTCCTTTAACTATATAATAATGTAAAATGTATTTTCAACAGATACAGCAGAATGGTTTGTGGCAGGGGGAGGGGTTAGCTGATCTTTTTATTTTAAACCTATTATTTCAAAACCACAGTACTAGGACAGCTTCCTGTAGCAGTAACCATTGAAAAATAACTTGCTCCTCAACATATGCCTGTGCAGCATTGGTCCTCTGAATTAACACACAAGTATCTCTGGAGGAGGGAGATATATGCTATGTTGTCCCCGCACTGTGCCACTGAAAAGAAAGGGCCTGATCCTGAGAGGTTCTGAGCACCTGCATTTTCCACTCAGGCAAACATCACTATTTAGCAAGGCACTTATACACATGGTTATATCCTAAGGAAGTCAATGGGACTTCATTAAACTCAAAATGTTTTGCTGAATAGGAATGTATTCCAGCACATGCTTAAGTGGTTTGCTGAATCAGAGTTTGAGTAGGAGTGGAGGGTGCAATGCACCTCTCAGAGTCAAACAGAATGTGTCTGGCACAGGAGTAGACTCAATGTATGTGCAAATGATACATTCAAAGGACTACCTCCAGCTTTTGGTTACTTTTTCATTTCTGGTGCAACAATAGGATACTTTTTTTTTTTTTACCTTAAATTCTCCTACCACTGAAGGGTCATCATTGTCCTCTGATTTCCCTCTGTACAGCTTAAATGTATCAGAGAAGTCTGTCAAGCCCTTAAATTCAGGTACCTCCTCCAGTTCACAATCATATACCTAAAGTAAAATTGAAGTGACATTTAAAAATTTAACACACACACAAAGTCCATTAAAAAGCTAGTGTCATTTTGGTGTAGCAAAGCTGTACTCCACTTAGGAGATGTTAGGGTACAAAACCATTCGTATTTGCACTCTTACCTCTTTACAGGGGGAAAAGAACAGAATCTATTTGGAAAATGTGAGTTGTTTCTGGTGCTGTCAATTCCCACTTGTGTCTTAATCAAAACCCAAATCAACTGCATTCCCCAACCTCAACCTCACTTGTGCCCCCATAGGTGTATACATGAAAAAGTGGGAGTGGTCTTAGAAAGGATATTTCTGGCTCCAATTTACACCAATGCATAAAGAAAAATATTAATTAAATATACAGAACTGCAGACTCCATCAATGTGCTTCTGAGCTTTTCTCCAGAGAAATCAATGGTAAAACTCCTATTGAGATCAGTGGTGCAGGATCAAGCCCTTAATATCTGTGTCTAGTCAATAGAGGAAAAAACTGCAAGACCTTTCTGGAACTCCTTTCACTCCCTCCCCACATGCCCTTTGGCATAAATAGTGACAAATCTGATGTGGGAAGAGTCGTAACTTTCCTTACTAATATTAAAATCAGAAGGATATTAAGGGTCTTATCTTTATCTTGGCTTCCCTGTTTGCATGCCCAAAATAATTACAGGCAGTTATGTGCCTGTATTTATTTGTGGTTGCATCTGGTATTGAGATATTTAACTATTTATGAACCTACATATCAGGTACACAGACATCTGTATGTCTTTTTTTTTTTTTTTTTTTTAACCAGGTGAAAATGGAAACTGACTCCAATCCATTTAGGGCTGTCAAAACACCAGTTTCACTGTTCAAGTTCTGTTATGCACAATATGATACTTTGGAGAGAAGTCAGATGAAACTTATGATGAGGTTGGATTGCTTACAATTATGGCAATATGAAAAGACAAGACTTAATCATTTTTTTTTGGAGACTAACAATCAGATACAATTATTTTTATGTCAAAAAGAGAGAACATTTTGACCTACCAAAATGTCCCTTTAATTTTTTTATATAGTACCTTTAAAGTGTCATATCCTTTTTGAATATATTGTCCACATTTTTCATGGTCTCCTATTGAAGCGTAAAATTTGCTCCACCAATCAACAATTTCTTCTTCCTTAAAAAAAGAAAAACGTCTTTTAGTGGTAGACAAGAATGAACTTTATAGCATGCACTCCAGCCTCTTTCTATCATCTATAAAACAGATGCAATGACTAATTAAAAGTATAACAAAAACTATTATTCAAAGGTATAATAAATAATAAACAAATAAAGGTCTGAATCAAAAAGAGAGCAATGAAATTTAAAGTTAGGGCTAAACTGTCTTACTTAACTCATAGGAATTACAATACCGGATCTATCAATGGTCTGTCTTGTCTAGCATCCTGCCTACAGCAGCACGTACTACTTTGTCTGGCCTTTCTTCTTGAATATGCACCTAGCCACAGCAATCTATGCATTTTGGCTATTGCAATGAATTCTAGATACTGTGGTGCCTGTCTCCTTCAAAATGCATACATTTAATTTATTCATAATACCTAGAGTAAACAGGTCATAAAATTCTTTCATATGGGGGTTAAATACATCAGTCCTGAGACAGGTAAAACTCCCATTGATTTCAATAATACTGATACAGTTAGAATTATATTGGTCCAGATCTTCAGCTGGTGTAAATTGGTGTCACTCCACTAAAGTCAATGGAGCTATGCTGCCTTTATACTTGCTGAGGATCTGGCCCATTGATTTCAAGGGGAGTTTTGTCAGAGTAAAGTCTACAGGATATGTCCATTAGGAAGGAGTAGGGAAACCATCAATGAATTCTGGAAACTATTACCTCACTTTTCTTTCCCCTTATACTTCACAACAGTGTGCAAAATATATTGTCGTAGTGCTGCACCATTATAGTGAGCAAGGAAATAATTTTAACAGTTTCTTTCAATTATTTTGTCAGCATCTTATCATAGATATGTTGTGTATCTAACTCTATAGGGATTAGACAGGTAAAGTCACCTGTTATTTGTAGAAAGTAATCACTCTAGAGAAAAAATCCAGGTAGTAACTATGAAAAATATTAAAGGATTGTGGCATTTATAGAGGTGATTAGTGATACTCAGATCAATAAATCTGTTGTTTTGAATAACTTTTGGATTAAGTGGAGGCTCACATTTTCCATTCTGCATAATTTTCCTAAATTTTCCATTCTGGTCAAAAGGTGCAGGCAGCATTTTATTCTGATGTTTTTCAAAAGTTACAAATCCCTTCTCCACCCCCTAAAAGTATCAAAACCAGAATACAAAGTTAACTTACCGATTTCTACCTGGAGCTTTGACTTACAAGAAAGCACTATGCTATTATAAATAAGGAACATTGTAATTACCTTTTCTGTAAGCTGCTCATAAGGATCCATTCATAAAAAAGAGCAAAACAAAAAAAGAGGGTAAATAAAAAACAGAGTTTATAATGTTTTACATTGGGGGCAGGCGATAAAGAAGGAAAACTTCGTTTTCATATATAAGTTTTATATTTCACAAAATGTTTTACTTACTTAGGAATTATTCAGAGATGATTTGTTGCTTTATTTGTTGAACTATAGTATTTATTACATACCCAGTGAAATGTTGAAAGTTGTCAGGATTGGGAAATTTATGTTTTGGTTCTTGTAACAATGTTTTAAAAAGTAAACAGAGAAAATGTGTGAGAGTGTATTTATACTCTCGTGGAACCCAATGCCGCATTCCTCTCACACCCACAGCTTTAACGGATTTGTTTTGGGTGTGCAAGGAGGAGTGAGAGATCTGGCCCATACTTTGCTTGGTTGGTTCCCTTACAAGTGGGTCCAGGTCTATCTCTAAATCAAACGTAATAATTTTTAATTCCACCGAGATTTTGTTCCAAAGGAGAGAGAGAGAGAGAGAGAGAGAGAGACACACACACACACACACACACACACACACACACACACACACAGAGTAATTTGGATTGTTTTGTTCTTTTTGAAGACTCTCATATTTTACTCCTTACATATTTATAAAATAGTTGCTAATGCTTACAAGTCTTTTTGTTTCTCTTTTTATTGCCAATTTGCAGCTTTAAAAATTGTGGTCATTCTATAGTCTGAAAAAATGTGAAGAATTATAAATACTCACAACAACTTTCACAATCGCAAAATTAATTATATAATTTACATTATGAATAAGGATCTTCCATGAAGAGCAAATATTGTACCACACTTATTTGGAAGCAATGATTACCGCTAATGATTTTCTGTGTTTGTAGCACCCATTGTGTTCTAATTTAGAGGTATAATAATTAGATTGTTGTGCAAACCAAAAGAAATCCAGAAAATAGCATATGAGTATACAAACCCAAATGTACTACTCAAAATTCCTCATTTCTATAATGAAGGTAATTGTCCTGTTTGGATATTAAAATGTACTGTATTTCAGTCATCATGGCTAACTTTAAGATAAAATCAGAAGTATCCCATGGTAACAAATAATTTCATACTGTATGAGGATTTATGACAATTTCTAAACGAGCAGTTTGCCCTCAAACTCTGATTACCTATCTGTTCACCTACAGGTATGTAATAAATTTAAAGACCTTGCATTTTTTAATCTACATTTTTTCACTAATTCACAATGTTGAAGATAGATGAATGACAGTTTTTCATGAAAACAATGTTGTTTGCCTTGCTGTGCAACAAGCTTCATTCTTAACTCTGAATTAAGGGGATTTACCACAAAACATAATTATTTATGGTCTCTGAATCTTTCATCAGAACGTAATGTTCAAGGTGCTGACTGGTTTAAGACTAATTTTTTTCCTGATATACCGTCAAATGTCTTTTCAAACAATATTTTTAATAGCTTTGAAAAATGTTTAAAATCTAAATCCCACAAATCCCCACCACAAACTGTAAATATGATCTATATTTTGGATGCTGTTAAAATTAATAAGCAATGTTCATTCATAAAATGCCAGTGATTTAGGCTTAAATCATTATAGATAAATTGAGATTTTGGAGAGAAATATTCACATGGCAAAGACCAGATAAAATAATTTATCAATTTCTTTAGCTATCCAAGGACCTTATTATGTATTATTATAAATGTTCTTTCATAACAAATATTGAACTGCTATTTATTTATCTGCTCCAATTTATGGAGACCCTGTACTATCAGCCACAGTTGAGTCTTAGCAAGGTAACAGAATTATGTTTTTATTTACTGTTGATCAATCAGTATGTTTTCCCCTGGAAAATCTAATTTTAAACAAAATCCAAATATTGGTAGTAGGGCTGAACCAATCATTAATTCTGAGCTGTAGATATATGACATGTAAAGGAACTGGAAGAACTCCCTAGTAATTGTAAATATACTACTATACTTCATATAAAAGCATCCTTCACTCCAAAATCTCTCTACAGAAGAATTATCAAAAGAGAAGTGAAAGCCACATGACCAAGGCACCTAAATCCCCACTTGGTTATCTTCATGCATTAGCTTCATACATACATGCACTGCTGTTGGAGAAGCCATTTTGCTGAGTGCTGTTGACATACTGCTTAAGCACTGGAAATTGGAATGTAATTGATGAAATTTCTGCAACTGGGCCCTTAGTGTGTTATCTGTACATCACATATGCTTTCCAAAAATATACTTTTAATTCTTCTAAAGAGACCTTTTATCATATGGATGCTATTAGTGTATGCAATGCAACATTATATTTACTAAATTGATGTCCAACTCTTAAAAAAAAAAAAAAATTGTCGAGCACACTGTATAGTATTTATAAGTTTTCCCTTCTATGGGTGAAATCCTGGCCCCATTGAAGTCAATGAGAGTTTTGCCATTGACTTCACTGGGACGAGGACTTTTACCTTAGGCATCTATTTTGTATATAATTATTAACTGACATAAAAAAAATCTCAATATGGATTGGGAACTTGGAAAGCATTAACATGATTAGATCAGCAGGCCGGTTTTGTTTCTACTATTTTATGTTAAACAGCAAGTCCCTCTGTGTGAGAAAGTAGAATATAGGGAAACGCATTATTATGAGGTCTCTAAATGAGTCCACTCTTTCTGACATTAAGATCCTGAATGAGTAGTGAAAAAAGAATGTGTACAGTACATTCAATGAACACGTTAGAAATAGGGGCCAAGCCACAAAATTTGGATCTGAGTTTGAACTTTTCCAAAGTTCTGGAGTGTTTTCACTGACCTCTGTAACATTAAAAAATCTTTACTTGTATAAAGGAAAAGGTGGAGTCACACAAACCAAAAAAAAAAAAACAAATTAAATCCCAATGTTGACTTATGCTTAAAATTTAATATGGATGTGCATAAGAAAAAAAACAGAGAAAAAGTTCCTGTATGTTTGAAACGTATGGTTTCCAAATACAAATTTTATCATTCTGCTTTTATTTTTTTAAGAAAAAAACTGCTATCAAAATTCTGGCCTGTATAACTTAAAAAAACCCCAACACCCTTTAAAAATATTGTTTGGTTTGTCTGTGTGTTTTTTAAAGAAATTTGTTAATTAAAAGCATCTACAATCAGTAATTTTTGAAAAAACCTGCAAGCTAGGGGACAAATTTTGCAAACATAAAATCAGTGGGATTTGACCCCAGGTTTTAACAAAGACCAAACTTTTGTAATTGAATTATAAATACCTGTAAAATAAGGTTTTATAATGGGATTGCTGAAAGAATCAGAACTTTGAAGAGATCCACAGGACAGAACAGAAAGAAATATACATGATGCCCTGGGCAGCAGAAACGTTTCACTTGATATGAATTTGGGATGGCCTTAATACTAAGGGGGTGGCAAAACTATGACTGAGATACAACTGCCATTCCAAATGGCGTCAATAAATCCTTTATACCATGGTCTTGATTCTCTACTCCTTCCAAAGGGAAAGAAGAGAGCTAGCTGGGGCTCCCTGATTCATGGGTGTCAAATCCCAGTGGCAACTCAAATTTACACCAGTGGAGGATTGGGCAATTTTTTACCATGCCCCTCAAATCACCCCACTACCACTATCACCACACTGCACTCCCTTCCTTCCCCCAATGCCAAGGTGGAGGGGAGGGGCAGTTAGTGCGGAAGGAGGCAGAGAGTTCCCTTGTGTAAGGGGAATGTTTCATTGGCTATCTCTGGCTAGTTCCAAGTCCTTTTGCACTGACCAGAGAAATTCCTCCCCCTGCATTTTGTTTATTGTACTTATTTTTAAAATGTTTGGAAAGCATTACAATTGTTAATTGTTACTATATTTTGCATGCCTCTCTCTGCTCCTTGTTTTATCTTGCATCCACAAATCCGGCATCTCCTGGAGGTCTCACCAAAAACTTTAAGCTTAGTGTGGTTAAAATTAAAAATTGTCACTGATTTCTTCCTCCAAACCCTCTCCTTTTCTGGCTTTTTCTCTTACTGCTGATAACACCATAATTCTCTCTGTTGCTCACAAAATAACCTGGGGACATCTTCGACTCCTCTCTCTTTCTGTTTCTCACATCCATAGTGTAACCTTCAAGCTAAATTAGGTAAAATGTTTTAAAACAGAAACAACGCAGAAGACTCGATATTTTGGTATTTTGATGTACCTGGTCAGCCATATGCAAACTGCAAATGCTTTCCAGAGGTGACTGTGTAAGTGAATGGACTAAGCCTCACACTACTTCTAGCTGAATGGAAAGGTTGGACAATGGACTGAATGTATACTGTTAGCTGCTTGAACATATTGATATATCTATAGTCTGGTATGCCTGTGATAAACATCTGCTGCTTTCACTGGCACTGTTTATATAGCATAATTACAGAGCAGCTACGCTACATGAAAGACAAAAGGGGATTGCATAGAGAGGGATCCTCAGTAAAGCAAGAAAAGAAGCATCAAAAAAATATAATGCACATCATAACTGCAAGCCCCAATGACAAAAGAAAAAAGATAAATAAGCACAGAAGTAGTTGTTTAAGATTTAGTGTGTTAAGCATTAAATCTGGGTGAATAGCTCAAAAATGTTCAGCAAGTGCTTGCTCAAAAACTTGAATTCAACACCAGTTGTGTCTGTTGTTGAATTCACTTTGGCTTTTGTGGATGCTTTCTACGAACAATCTAGAAAATGAGTTTACGGGCAGGAGTAGTCACAAAAATATTTTGAATTGTAAGCAAATATTCAAGAATATTCACAGAGCACAGGTTTAGAACTTGTAAATGCAAATATTCACAATAGAAACCTGATTTTAAGTGTAACTCATCCAATCAGGAAACAGAAATCTGCCATATGACCTATGAGTTCAATAAACCAATCAACACTTCTAGAATTTCATATCTGAACACCTGCAACAAACTGCTCATGAATGATCTGAAGACCAAAAATTATTCACCAAAAGTATTTAGTGAACAATTCGGAATAGGAAATAATTTGAAAAGTTATAAACTGCTCACAGACAATTCATGAACAGATGGAATAAACTGACTGAGAATACATTATTATTAATTATTTATTCAACTCTACTTTGCATGAAATACATCATTTCAATGTTAACCATAAGAAAAAAAGTAATAATAATTAAGATACTTCCTTTGCTCCCCTGCCACAATACAAATTTATTTTAAATGACACTCCAAAATGCTCCACCAATTTTGCAGTTGCTTCTGCGACTTGGGCAGAAAAGCTTACAGAAATCCAAAATTGTATGCTAAGTAGTTGTTAGTAAATCATGTGTCCAAAATATGAAAGTCAAGCATCAAATTGCAAAGATTACCTGAGCTGCTAGTAGTGGCTTTGTGTCTTCCATTTCAATGACCACATCCCGACGAGGCACAGCAGACAGGAGGCTAACTGTAAATGAAATATTTTCTTAAGGTGAAATATGCCAGTCAATTTTGCTATCAGAATTTAAATTCAAATGTTATAGAAGTTGTAAAAGAATTTATTTGGTGTGGGTTTGACTTTTTAAAGCAAGCATTTATTTGCAGTGTTTTGTTAACTGCTACTCAGGATTAGCTCTTTAAAGAAATTAGCAAGAAATAGCTATGTTACATACATACTTTTCTCTCTCACACACACATACATATCAAAAGCAATGGAGTTTGAAGAAAAAGCCATAATGGGACATTTTCAAAGCTGCAAATGGCAGGTTGGCACCTAATGCCTATTGAAAGTCAGTGGATGTTAGACTCTTACCTGCCATTTATGGTTTTCAAAATCTTCCTATTGCAATTGAAAAAAAATGGTGCCTATATGCATAATATGACAGTACAGTATAGTGAACTGATGTGGTCCATTAGGAGCCTGATCTTCAAGTTGATCCATGTGGGTGCTTATGTGGTCCAAATGCATGGAGCAGATTAGGTCCTATGTTTCCATGCTACTTCCTTTTTTTAAAAAAGCTACTGTGGTATTTCCATCCATTCTCTGGAATAATGATGATGGCTTTCTAAGGAGCACTGAACATAAACTAAGTAAAAGATGGGAGGATTAAATAAACAATGGCTTTCTGAATAAATTTACCCATAAAATATAATGCCATCTTCATAATAACTCCCTCTTTGCTTTCAGTCTTTTATCTTTCTCCTTGAGTGTCATTCTCTACATCAGTACTACCAATTACAACAGTCATTTAAAGGTAGTTATATTGCATGCATATGCTACAGAAGCCTTTTGGAGGTACCAGCTGATCCAATGGGCTGACACTGTCTGTTGTAAGAATACAGACATTGCCCTGTAGGTTGTCATCTCTCTTCTGAGGCTCTATAGATTACCGCATTGGTGATTAATACTGTGAGTTTGATTTTTTTACTCCAACCACACTGTCACTAACTTAATAAACAACACTAGGTGGCTATAAATCTATTCCATATATATAGTGAACATTCAAGGTGGATTACTCCAATCTTCCTCAAAAAAGGAGGAGAATTGTTGTCATCTTCTAGCTGCCTACCTTTTAGTTGTGGTGCAATGTCTTCCCTAGTAGCGTAGGGGTCACAGCGAAAGTCTTCTAGGGACTCAATGGTACACTGTCCCACAACTGGTTTCCGTCCGAACTGTCTGTGGTCTATCACTTTAATGACTAGTGATGGAGCATATATCTCCTCTTTGGGCAAAAGCTAGAAGTTAAAAATAGAGTTTAGTTGCTTGTGTTTAGAACCATGGTAGATAAGGAGAATAAAGAGTTTTCGCCTGAGTAAAGACTGCAGGATTGGGCCACAATCTCAGTAATTTAATACTAAACTCTCATGATCTATGCATGTATATTTGCATACATCATGCAGCTCCATGCTGTACTAATTAAATATCAGTATAATAATCTTTTAAAAATACATGTATTGCCTCAAAGTAAGATTTCCCGAGCCTCAGATATTACAGTGATGAGGGCCGTACCTAGACAGATCTATAGACAGATCATCAACATAGTCATATTGATTAGTAGCATTTGGGAAGAAATGTTTAACTACCATTATGAGAATTTTCAGACTCCAAAGATGAATGTCTTACATTAAGTCAAAGAAGAATTGCTTATTCCTTCTATTGATTTTTCTACTAAAAACGAAACCTAGAGTGTAGAACATTTAACACTACTGAAGATCTTTGCACTGTAATTTTAACATCATACCACTTTCATGAAGAGTACAGAATATGGAAAATTTGGTGTCTTTTTGAGGTTTTTGATCACTACTGACTCCACCATTTCACCACCGCACTCTACAATGAGACTTGGAGAAGTAACAGAAGCCATTTGGTAGTTTTTCATGTTTCGTAACCCCCAGGCAAGAATCTGTAAATAAAATCCAGTATAGGCATTACTAAGGGAAATCAGTGTGCTAAAAATGATACTGAAATAATAACTGGAAGGGGAAAACAATGTCTTTCCAATTATAAGGTATCGCTGACATATACAGAGAGAGAGAGGTGTTTTACTAAAAAATGTTAATGACACTATGCTGGAAAATAAGCCATCTGTATTTATTTTATTACCACATTATTTATGGAAGAAAATATATGAAGACATTTTCTACCTTCAAGATGAGATTCCTCTCATTATATTCAGTTAATTTGAGCAGCATACACTACCTCAATAGCAGTGAGCTGAACAACAGGTCTAATTCCTTGAGGTACCATGTAAAGCTTTGGTGCTCTTTGTGATGGAAGAATTGGAAGGTTGGAGCCATTCTATGAAGACAAGCACAGAAGCACAAGTTTCTGTCCTTTTTCTTAAACAGAGTGCATTGTATATAGTAAAACATTCACAACAGTAACTGTTTCAAATACCATACTGTGTGGAAGAATATATATATTTTTAAATTACCTTGTCCCTCAGAATAAGCTCTGCAGCTAAAAGGATGCTCCCACAAGCTTTTCCTCCATTCATTACAGGATACCAGAGAAGCTTAGGTGCGATATCCACTCCTGGGTTTAGCTTTACCATAGGAGAGCAAACACTTCTTCCTAGAAACTCATCTTTGCCCTGGACAAATTGGCCAATCAGAAATCATAAACTTTAATTAATCTGCTCTTTCCAAGTAAACAACCAAAGGGGAATCAAGACAAAAAAAATTCACATACCACTTGGTCATTGTCAAAAAGTTCAATAACCACATTAGGTGGATTTTGTACTACTGTCTGTGGGTCTCCATAGATTTCAATTTCATTAAATATAAGCGTTTGGTCCCACATGGGATTCAGAGTTGCATGGATGATCTCTGTTGTTTTGCTTTGATGGAGGAATGAAACATGAGCATATGGATCTGAAAGACCATACAAAGATGTAGAAAACATAATTAAAAAAATAAAAAAAGCGTGGCCAGATCCTCAGCTGATGGAAATTGGCCCATGTACACCAGATGAAGATCTGGCCCACATTATTTTCCTTCCCTCTTTGTCTCCTCCCAGTTCAAGTCACTTTACCTCAGTCTATAACAAACACCTATGGATGGTGATAGCAGGCAGCAAACAACCCTATTACAAAGTATAACATCCCACTGTACTGATTAGAAAAATCTTATCCTGCTAGTATTAAAAGCAGTGCATGTAACTCTAAAATGTAATATTCATAGACACCACAGTGAAAGTGTGGTAGAAATACCTGGATACATAACTCTCCACCTACTGTAATGAATATGTAACCCTCTGAAGTGGAAGGGTGTTATGTACGAACCTCTGCATGTGAGCTATGAAAACTAATCTGACCTGAACCTTCACTTATTCCTCCATTGAACCTTTCTTGAGGCTTGAAAAGTTTACCATTTTTCCTTCACTTTCACATGCCTGTGTACTTCCTGTTCTAGCTTGAATCAGAAGTTCAAGTGCCTTAACACCATCACCAATAAATAAATAAATGAATAAATAATTTTGGCCTGATTATAAACAAGGAATGTCCAGAAATCTCCTGAGGAGATTTCTAATCCGGTCTTGGGGACCAAATATTGCTTAGCGGAGCTAACCCGGAGGGGAAAAGAAACAGATACAATCCCATTGCCCTGGGTACTTGCCCACCATAACTGTCAAAACTCATCTGTGAATTCCCCATGATGATAGGTATCCCAGTTTTTCCTTTAAAAAGTCTCTTCACTCTGTGTATGTTGCATCATAGCATTAAAACCTATCCTTTCTGTCCAAAGCACTCAAGAGCCATCAAGTCACTGGCGGTCCACACAGGTGAATCCAGTGGCAGAATTTAGGCTGTTACAAGATTGGTAATATTTTTCATGATCAAGCATGCCTGGATTTGAAACTACAACTTGGAGGTGATAGTCTTCATATTTTGTTACTAATTTCCTGAGCCATCTGGTTCTCTCTTCACAGCCCTTCATGATTTACAAATACATCATCACACACAATGGAATGGTTAACACAAAACTGATGATGAACTTTTAAATTCTCAGTTTGGTTACCGCAGAGTTTGCTCTGTGCACATCTTGAACACCATAATAATGTGTGTAATGATTAAAATGTCCTATGAATCAGAAAATTAGCCTGAAAACTAAAATGAAATTTTGGCTATACTAGACTCCTCTTACAATTACTGATTATATCCTCTATCTAAGCTTCTCCTTGATGCCTCTGTTGATGTACAACTCAATGGACTCATAAATAATACAAAGAGATCATTCTAGTTCTGACTAGTTGCTGAACAATAAATTCTACCAGGCTATTGCACAGATCAAGCTTTGGCCTCAAACATGCTTATTTATGGCAGCCCCCTTCCTCTTGTGAAACAGAACTAAATGATTAAAGTGTTCTAGGCCTACTATTACGTAGACCTCTAAATCATTGGGATCTCTGAAGAAGGTATCTGATGATGGATATTAACATTTCCTGTACAAATTGCCATTACCAAGCACCAGAGGCTATTTTAAAGGTTATCTTTAGGTCAGTTTCAACAGCCTCTAGCTAAGTAACTAATCCAAGTTTTATGTACTTTTATGTAAACCTTCAAACATTATTGCTGTTAAAGTACAAGTTTAGGCATTTAGGTTTATGTGCGTCTGCATCTGAGGTATCCGTCAATTAGGGGGGGGGTTGTTGTAGATCCTTTGTATTTCTTTTTAAGAGCTGCATATTCAGATAAGTCCAAAACAGTGACATATGCTATGTACATAGAAATTGAACTCAGACAACATATGAGAAAACAGCATCACTGCTACAATATACTTCATTCTATGTTTCTATAACAAATTATGGAATGCACTAGATATGTTCAATTAATAATAAAAAGGGAAGAAGAGGAAGAGAGAAGATGGAAACGTGGAAAAACAAACAAACCCCCTGAAAAACCCAGCCCCCCCATCCACAGTGTATTCATTCTATCCCTACCCTGTTAGAAGTTCAAAGTCATGTTTATACAGTATCCCATTCTGTCCACGCAGTGGAATTTTTCATTGCAACTAACAAACATTAAATACTTGAGTACCTCATTAACTTTCAGTTTACTCTAGATTACAAAGATACAGACTGATACACACAGGTAGAAATATCTAAGACTTTCCTTATGGATGGAGCTATGATAAAGTCATACAAATGAATACCAGGAGTAAAAATGATTTGTCTGATCATCATGCTACCATGGATAAACTACTAGTTTATAAATCTTTACAATAGATCATGTGGCAGTATTGCCTATTAAGGGTAAAACATTTTTAGTTCCTGTACAATTAAGCACTAATGAATACCTTTGTACAAATAAACAAGACTCATGCTTAGTAGTAAGGTACATATAATCTGCAATTTCTGTACAAGTCAATATTAGTGCTAACGTAATATAAAACTTTAGATAAGGCAAGAACTTGTTGATACAACAAGCAGATATAGCTTGATTCACCTCTGCTACCCTATGGGGGTGGGGCAGGGTTACACATTGCATAGTCTTGGGCCAAAAAGGAGAAGCTAGGGCCCAGGAGAGATTCATCCATGGGGAAGTATAAGCAATGTTTGCACAACCTCTCTCCCTACAGGAGAGATGCTGGGAGAGCTGCCAAGGGGGTACTGCTGAATCAATGCATTTCCCAGATGCACTAGCCACCCCTCTTTGTTGGACAGTACTGTGCACTTTGGGGATGTGCTGGCCAGCTCCGGATCCCACTCAGTAAAGCTGTAATTACTGCCATAGGGGCCTACAGCAGGTGAATCAAGCTATCCTATAGCTGAAATAAGCTATTCATTCATTGTAGGGAGTGGGTTTGTTGACTTGAATAAGATTTTTCCATACCTGAAAAGCTGTCTTTGTCTAAAGCAATAAGATTTCTTGCCTGATAGATGTAGCAGCGAAGGTGGTAACTATACACTCCTATACAAAATAAACAAAATGAGAGTCCAAATGTAGTGGCTAGAATTAAACGAGTGTGATTCTTTTAATTAGGCTATTTTGCATTTATAAAACAGGTATTCAATGGCTTCTCAACCAAAGAACGAGCAATTTTAGCACCATGTATTAACTTGGTTATTTGTGACCAGTGTACTGGTACTATCAGGCTAATGTATGGGAGCTGCTTCTACAGCCCAGCACAAAGTAGATGAAGATCCGTAGAATGGGATAAAATGGATGCCATTCAGTTTTTTCCACTTCTGACTCTGCAGGAGACTTTAAAAAGTCCTAACAAATTACTCTGTTCAAAAGAATCTGATAATCAGATGTAACTTCTCATGCACCTGTCTGCAATTATATGAGATTAGAGGTCAGGACCAACAGTTCTTTCTTCAAGACTTTGAAGGTAGAAGTAGCACTGAAAACTGCAGGATTCACCCCAAAGCAAGCTAGCCCCGAATGTATTTTTGAACATTTTTTAATTCCTCTCTGTCTGCCCCAAATCCAGAATGTTGGTCAATACAGTTCACTGGTTTACTTTGGGCCAAAGCCTGATCCCACGAATTCAATACAAGTGTTGCCATTGACTCAAAAGGGAGCAGGATCTTATTTAAGCATATTAGACATTTTATTTAAAACAATAAAATTCCATAAAATAGTTTTATTAGCTCAACATCTGAAGATCAGAGGGTAAATAGAAACAAAAGTCTGAACTGAAAACTTTTTTTTTTGGCTTGGCTTTTTATTTTCAGCTAAATCCTATTTGAATTCTGAAAACCAGTTAAAGGGCTTGTAAACCAAAGCTCTAGTTCCTTCCTCTGATACTTCCTCCTCTCCCCTCCTCCCCCCCAGTGTATGTTATGCTCAGGATAGGTAATTCTTCATTTTCCACCATTGCTTGGTACAGTAGAATTTAGCAAGCTGCTCCCAGACTTATTTGACTATAAAGGGAGAGGAGACAACTCAGGGGTACCCGTAGACTTCAATAAGAGCATGTGTACAAAGAGATGAGCTGAGAGAGGACTGTTTGGATCTAGATCTGGATTATGTTTAGATTAGGGTTTGAGGCTGAAATGCAGCTCAGTCTTATATTCAGATTTGGCAAGGGTAAATCTGGTTGACTGCTTTGATTAGGTAGCCAATGAAACAAGCATTTGGCTCCAAAAGAGTAGAGTGAATGGAGGGTCAATAGCACAACTGTCCATATTGCACTATTACTATCAATCTACTTTAGGTATCTGTAAGGCACCTATCAACATGGGAATTAAGCATCTCTAAATTTTCATATAATTATGAGCTACTAGAGATTATTTGACCCATATTCTTTAATCCAGTTTATTGTTTTTGGTCCTGTTCACTCAAATATTTTTATTAACTTTTCTCCTGATAGGATTTATATTTAGATCTTCAAATGATGGAAACAGACAAAGTTGAACATTATTAGCTGTATTATGCATTGTTTGTCTTCCAGTAGCCACTCTAGGCCCCAATCAAGGATCTGACCATCATTGTGCTAGGAGATGCACGAGCATATAATTAAAATACAGACACTGTCCCAAACAATTTACAATCTTGGTTAGTAACAAGATGCAACAAGTGGATGCGACATGTACGCTGGTGGGGTGTGGGGGAAGGAGGATGGGGTAACAATGTGGTTCACTACCTGGCTACTGATTATCAGTGATCGGTACACATACAACAGAAGTAAGTCATTAAGCAGGGATCTGGCAAAAACCTACTGTCAAAACTGCAGGAAACAATTGGAGTGTTGGCACCAAATACACGTGTGGCAGACTCCTTGGCTTTTTCCGAGCTCTTTGCCTCTTCTTCATCAAGGCTAGTGTCTGCTCCCTAAAATCATATACAAAACCAAGTTCACTGACATTTACATATACAGAAATAACCTGATCTTTATGTTAATGGCTTCTTATGTACACACTGGGCTTCATTCGCTCCTGTTGGGGCAAGAAGAGGTGCAAATTGTACTTCCCTGAACAAATGAAGCCTAGTGTACTGCAGAAGAAGTTCATGCTTGGCTGCAGGCAAAGGTGTTTGCTCTGCCACTCTCCTTTGGGAAGACAATTTTTAAGTTGCAGTCAGAGCGCTATAGAAATCAGTCTGGTAGTCATATCCACTTCCTGGCCAATGCTGCCTGATTTTGGGGGGTAAACTGGCCACTTGCAAGCAGGGCAGATGAGAAGGAGGGAAAAGAGGGAACAATTGTTTTGGAGGCCTGAGCTTGGGGGACCCCAAAATGTATAATGTCTGTGTAAATAAAGTGAAATGGGAGGAGCTGGAATGCCAGTGAACATGATGTACCAGGGACCCCCATTTCTCTCGATGAGCCTGCCTGCAAGCCCCCTACCCTGGCCACCAACCTCCTTTAGAGAGCTATTCTGTTGCTGGGGGCGTTATCCCCCCAGTTACACTGGCACAAGCTGGCAGCAACTATGAGCTGTATCTAGCCCAATATTTATTAGTTAATAAAGGTTAAAAGGAACAGACACTAAAAAGCAAATTTTCAAAACTCCATGGGAGTCAGGCCCCGGGGAAGTGGAGGAAAGAAAACAGATATTATAAACTAGATGCCTGTTATTTGCTGCTTATGATGCAAAACAAGAAAAAAAAAATGTAGAGCCACTGCCACAAACTGGATTTTCCCTAGTATGATGCCACCATACTTTCTGTATCCAATATCCTAGTAAAATATATTCCTTTTTCACACTATGTTCTTTATACGATTCCCTAGTTAATGCCTTAGCATATACAATGTATCCTTTCATAAACCTATGCAATAATTACATTGTGATGATCTATTAGTGACCATATAGATATCTTTCTATCTTCCCCCCCGCCAATTGTTTGATTGCCTCTAGATGCAAATATCCAGCAGAGGCAATGACTGCCCAAACCTATTACTGACACAGTTACTCTTTATGCATTTAATTTATACCCTTGAGCAGCTTTACTATAGTTGGATCAGCTCCTTTGCTTTTCCAGGTGGGTGGGTCACCTCGGGGTTCAGTTTCTGCTGCCAAGTCTCATAACATGCTAACAGATAAATAATTCTAGGAGTCAAAGAATATACGTATTATGCAGGAGGTCAGACAATATGATCATAATGGTCCCTTCTGGCCTTGAAGCCTATGAATGCCTTAGTCACACAGCAATTTAATGGTTATAAAGCATCTCATGCAGTAGCTTGCTGTATTTAATAACTCTAATTTTAAAACTTATTTTCCTGTTAATTAAACAATTACTACTGTGATTTTACTACTTACAAGAGCACCTTCAAGTTTAAAGATAGCTGCTGCACCATGTGTGTCTGAAGGAGCCATTTTTCTCCTCCAGCGTCTACGGCGGAATGTATCAGAACTGCGTGGTTTCCAGTGAAACTTCCAGCCAATCAAAGATGCATATTCCCATCCTTCTTGATCTTCATAGGATGCCATTACCTAGGAGACATCAGAATAAATACAAACCATCCACACTGTACTTACATAAATGTCAGAAAAAGTCTGCAATAGTTACAACAAAAACAATCAACCCTTTTCAAAATAAACTCTAAGTGAAAGACAAAGACACTATTCTACAGCAGGAAAGGGAAACTGACTGCATGTCAAATAAAGTTGTTTTAAAATATTTTTCTGTGGGTAGAAACAGAATGTTGTTCTGCACTCAGACTTATCTGTGAGATTCATTTCAAACACATTTACCTCTAAAATCATGTATTATGTGTAAGAAATAGAAACCCTTAACTACAGTTCTAATCTGCTCCTTTTACCTTTACTCCTGTTGCTTGGCTTGGATCCTTTTTGCGTTTTCGCACCAGTCTTCGCCGTCTGTGTATATGATACATTTTCTCTGCAGCAACCCAGGATTTTGGCTTATTGTCGGGAGGAATTGTAATTCCATATTCCCACCCTAGAACAGGATTTGTTAGTTATCTTTCAGATAAACAGTGTGAGTTATAAACAAGAGGAGTTTGGGTTCTGCAGATGGTCAAGTTTCATTGGAAATAAAATAAAAATTCATAAGGGACTATTTTAGTATTGCCAACCCTAAACATTTAAGTCATGGGTCATGTCACAAAAAAATCAATATTTTGACTTTAAAATCATGAGATTTTATTTTTTAAAAATATATTTGGAGTTCTTTTTATTTAATTACTGGATTTTGAAACTTTAGGGCACATTGGGGTCATATTTGCATTCTTTACAATGGGGAGGGCTAGAAACTTACTTTTTATTTTAAATGGAAGCTGGAATTCAAACAATCACATGACCTCAGGTTTTAAGAGACACCCCCAAAATTATTGTGAGAAACATGAAAAAAATCACAAGATTTGGCAACACTGTTTTTTATATTTCCACTGTACAGAATTGGAATTCAACAGCCAGAATTCTGGGGTCCAGATTTGTATGTAGTCTGACTTTCTGCTGTGGAAGGTGTTATGACCTCATGCACTGAGACTTAACCTTAGCACAGATGGCAAAACTACATAAGAGGAGTAAGAAAACTTAGATTCCAATGATGCCAAACAGCCAGTTGTTTCACTGGACTTTAAAAAAAAGAAAATAGCTATCTGAGAGTCTTCGGTTCTTTAGAATTCATCTAAATTCATGATAGTACTGCAGACTTCTGGGCTTCAGATACTCTTCTCTTAAAACTGTCCCTTCTACTTTCCCAAGACCCTTGTTTCTTGAACTATTATAGAAATGTTTCATAGATCCCTTGTTTACTGGCAGGCTTTGAAGTCAAATATTTCCCCCAAAGATCCCTATAGTATCCTAACAATCATCTCGTTACATGGTTTACACCCTCTTGAACCATTTGCTGCTGGATCAATGGATCCATCTTGTATTTGGATTAATTATGAGCAGGTGGAAATAAGAGCAGTTCTAGTAACAAAGAGTCTCTCTTTACTGTGCTTGCGAATTTCTAAAGTTCATAAGACCAGTGGTCCATTTAATCTAGTATCCTGTCTCAGACAGTGGCCAGTACCAGGCGCTTCATAGAAAGGCACAGGAAACCCCATCATTGACAGCTTTATTACCAGCCCATGACGTAAGTTTCTTCCTAACCCTTTTCAGTCAGAGTTGGGTTATGCCCAGAAGATTGAGGCTTTATTTTCCTTTTAATATAACTGTGGATATTCTCATTGCCTATATAAATATCTCATTATCTATATCAGTCCTTTTTAAAATCCTACTAAGCTTTGGCCTCAGTGGTATCTTGTGACAATGAGTGCTTAACAACTTAAACAAGACACAAAAAAGTACATCACCTTGGATTCTGCTTGATGAAATGTGATTACATACACAGCAGACAACCTATGAAACTTCACCTACTGTGCAAAATGGTGGTGCCTGTGATCCAAGGGAGGCCAGGTTTTTTTGTTACTAATACTTTGCATAATGTCATGGCAAATTCATGCCCTACTATGGGATGCTGCATAATGTAGTGTGGGTTTTTTTTGTACTGATGATAGACTGGTGAGTAAAAGTAGGGTAAAAATGGGAATAGATATAGGTAGTGGGCATTTTTAATTGTGGATTCCTTTTGTAACTGGTACCAGTTTGCTGGGTACATGGTCCCTCAAGTGTAAATATTGGCATTAAGATGAAATAGATAATAATGAACTACTAGAAGCATGTGGCTTTGTCTACACTAGATTCTTCATTAACATTTCCCATATTGCTACCACTAATGCATCTTCACTGCTGGGAGCCCTAGACTAGATTGGCCATTGGCATTTTAATCACAGTGTCTTCTGACCCTCTTCAGAGAAATCCCCCAAAGGCCAGTATGGGGTTGATGTAGGTCCTGCAGTGTAGATCCCTAGACCCACTATGCACTCTCTGTTGGATCCAGGGGAATGGTAGCTGAGTCCTTTTTCTGCACAGGAAGAGGAGAAATATGCATGGGGGTCTCCTTAGTATGTCAGTCTTGAGGGTAGAATCGGACGCCCTGTTATTTCAGCCCATAGATTTCCCAGGTGGAAATATTCAACCATTACATTATATTTTAACGCTGATGGCAGTTTTGCCTGAGTAGAGAATGCAGTATCATTCCTTTGGACTGCTATCTGGCATTTTATCCCTTCAGCCTATTGCTCTGCATTCTCCAAAGGAACACACACATGAAGAACCACCAGTTTTCAGGCAAACCACCAAAACTTAAAAATAAATGCACATGTGACTCCAGGTGGAAAGGGGGCGTATGACTGTGGTCCTACTGGCTTAAATAAGTATAACACATGCTCAGTCTCTCATGCACCTGCAGAGTATTTCACTCAACACCAGCCTACATCATTATCATCATTATGGAATTGACCAGAGATCCCAATCAGGATGGGAACCCCATTGGGATAAGCACTGTACAAACATCCAGGAAGAGCTGGTTCCTGCCCCAAACAAATTACAATCTAATATAAAACAATGAGTGTAACAAACAACTGGAGTATGAGGGTAACAGTTTTATAACTGTGTGCTTACATAGCTATCCAAAACTTGATGGTCCTAAATCATAACTTTTTTTAAAATTCTGAAACAACAGCTAGATTCTCCATAAGTTAAGGTTGCAGCCGAGTTTCTATTTAAAGCCACATTTTGCCTCTTCTTTAAGTTCTACCATGCACAAAAACCAAATCAGCCTTGAAATATAAAAACTTCCCAGAAATCACTGATGTTCCTCTACCTAGTTACTAACATGCTCTTGGTTACTTGTATTTCAGAATATTGTAGTGAGACATAACCTGTTGAAAGTTTTGGAATACATTATTCTATCTGATTGACTGTGAAGAGTTTGTCCTAATAAGTATACTATAAACAGTTAATCTTACCTTTCTCATCCACCGCTCGATTTATATCATAAATCCAAGCATCATCCTCCCAGGTCCATCCAGGGGGACAGGTAATCTCACCAGGTGGTGCAGCTTTTTCTCCATTCTTTCAGGTAGAAAAAAACCAAAGGGTTATTATGTAAAAAATGCACATGTAGCATAACCATATTGTAAGGCTGTATAGGAAGTTGGTTTGATGGGCTCAAACCACCCACTCTCAGCTTCAACTCAGGATGAAGCAAATATTTTTGTAATAAATAGCTGGTGAAACATCACTGTATTCTTCTGTACTAACTTGTTTTAGGACACATTTTCCTAAAGTCAAAATAAAATGTTAGACATTGCAAAAGATCATCATGCTGTGAAAAATTAGGAAAAGGGGGAGCAAAATAGCTCACAGCTAAGCAGAACTCTTGCAACCAGAATTTTAAACAATGAAAAGTATTAATTTATAAGAATCTCACCACATCTGTGTAGGGCTCCTCAGCTGCTTTCCATTCTCCTCCAGGATAACGACTCTCATTTTGGTACACTTCATCTGTAAACTCACTATGACCTGCATCCGCTTCAGTCAGCAAACTGTGAAGTCAAAGCAAATATATTAGCAAAGCAAATCGTTAAACTGCAATTACTGAATAGAACTACTGTGGAGAGTGTGCACATGTGCGTGCATACAAAAAATTATCACCATTCTCCAATGGATGGCTGAGTAATTCTGAGTCTATGTGCCAAAAGCCCTATTGCTATTAGCTAATGGAGATTTTTCTTCAGCCGCAGTGGCAGAGGCCTGTGCTTTTGGAGTTTTTATTGCACTGTCACTGTAAAGTTCCAACTATCCATAGTGTGCAGTATAGACCACATAAAGACTTCTTTTCCTAGAATTTCCCACAATTGCTATCCAGACCTGCTTTGAACGCTCTCAAAAAGTGTATATATGTAAATATATAAAATACTAATGCATATCCTATGAGAACACACATTTCATATGTACACATATAAAATATAAACAATTCTCACATCAGAGTTTTCTTTCACCTTTTCTTCAAGTCTTTCGATGTAAATCATAGGTATTTTTATTCCGTGTAAATCATAGGTATTTTTCAAGCCTATTTTGTCCATTTACACTGCACTAAGTACAATAGTGCTGGATCACTGTTATAGTTTAATGATTGACAGTCATAACATGAAAAAAAATCAACATTTCCCTGAAGACTACCTACGAGCTACACATGACTACACATAAGCTAACTTAGGCTAAGGAGGGGAAAGGCAATTAAATGAGCTGCCAGCTGATTCTTTTGTCGCAGCTAGTTTATTTGTTCATTTAAAATGTTACTGAAATGCATCCAATATCAAACTTTTTCATCAACATTACAGTACTCAAGTTTCCCAATTTTTCAAAAAAAATGTTAGCTGTCCTGTGAATTTGGACTAACTTGACTTTTCTCCATCTCCTAGGTGTGACTGAGTTTAAAAAGAAAGTCAAATATTTTACTGATATATTTTTTTAAACTATAAATATGATAATTAAAAGATTACTAATTATTGCAGATAAAATACATTTCTCCAGTTTTAATTGCCTGGCAGATTCGATTTCAGAAAGAACTGAAATCTGTTTTGTAATGCCATCTACTGGTCAAATAAAGTTGTGTGGGTTATTTTCTGTCTAGTGGAAGAGATCATTGTATTTATAATTGTATTTATTTCATATTTTTACAAGAGGCTTTTCTCCTTTATCAGCTGAACTGTTCTCAAATGTATACTTATTGCTTTTCTGCATGTCATAGACCATCAATTGAAAAAAATTAATCTTGAAAATCATGAAGATTTAATTGCTAAATTTTAAGAAGGACTCAACACGAATTGTACTGTTATTAAATAGCTTTTACCAATTGGCTAACTTACTCTCCTTCTACAAAAATTCTGTTTAAAACCTGCCCAACCCCACTTAAACCCAAGAGATGAATTTATTCTATACATTCTGAAAATAACTAGGAAACATTGCAAACCCCTTATTGCTATTTGATTGTGTAGGAATCAGAAATCTGACCTTCTTTCAGGATCAACCATCCATTCTCCTTCCCACTCCCAGCCCTTTGGGGGCAAAAAGAACTCTCTTTTCAATTTAATTTTTCCTGTGACATCAGAAAACTTGTGGCGACCAACTAGTCCTGAGGTGCCCCACTTTCCAAACATAAGAGCCTGATTTTCATACTGTTTGAGAGAGAAGAATAAAAGAGCACTTTAGGGTCAAAAGAAAAGCTCTTAGGAAAATATAAGCATATATTTATGTAATCATTACACCTCAAACATTCTACTATATGTGGCCCATATCTGAAATCAAAGGACCAAGCTATCAGATAGAAAGTACGGGTAAGCTAGTCTTATAAACACCATGTATGGTGCACCATGAAAACAGAGATGGGTCACACTGATTTACCAAACCTGTCCATGTTCAAATCCAGACAAGTAGGTCAATCAGACAAAATATTTGTTCCTTCAAACAGCTGGGCACCACTTTATTTCATGTCATTACTAACCTCCCAAAGTGGCACTTAGAATAATGATATCAGAACTAGTGACTGGCAGAAGCTAAAGATGGTGCTTCAGAACATGATATTAAAAAGTTTGTCTCAAATACAACTTTTCATATAACTAATAGCATCCTTTTCATGCTTGAGGGACTGCTCTTAGTAAATCCATTGGAGGGCCATATTTTCATACTATTTCATACTCCAATCAGAAACAAGTAGGAGTGCTGTCTCCTCTACATCTGCTGTCTCCATCTCCTACCACATTTCCTCCTCACCCCTACTCTGCCACTGACAACTTCAATGATCCCTTCATCTCTTCCTCCTACCCTCATCTCAGTGCCTCTTCAATGCTGCCTTGTCTGCAGTGAATCCCCTCCCAACCTACATCCTCTCTTCATTCAAATCTATAAACTTACTGCTTCCATGCTGCCTACAAGAGACAGCTTTAACTTTTTAGTAAATACATTTCCATTTTAATGAGAACATGTATCATAAATTAATCCCTGCATGATCTTGTTATTGTAAACCTTGTCCTTCTCCATGAACCCATGAGTCACATGTAAAATCGGATTATAAATTGATCAGGGCAGGCATGATAGGACTGATTCTGATCTTACACTAGTTTCACACGCTCATGCTTCCATTGTCTTTAATGGAATTATTCTTGATTTACACTGCTGTATGTTGAATCAAAATTTGATCCCAGATTGGTTTTGGTTTTGGGCTTTTTAACCCCTTCCTCCTGTAAAATTCCTGGAAAATGTTTGGATTACTGTACAAATAGTATCAGAGGGGTAGCCATGTTAGTCTGAATCTGTAAAAAGCAACAGAGGGTCCTGTGGCACCTTTAAGACTAACTGTTAGTCTTAAAGGTGCCACAGGACCCTCTGTTGCTTTGTACAAATAGTAAAAACTTTGTCCCATAATGATTCATATTTTATACTTGAGAAATCATGGATTTTGACATTCACTTTCTATTTTAAATTACTTTCACTACAGGTGCCTGAGTACTGCCAACTCAACTAACTGTAGGGAAGATGGCTACACAGGCTGCTGTCATGATGTCATATGAGCATATCATGTCATATCAGCAACTATATAGATGTTGGTGTCCATTACTGGTTCAGCGCATTGTAGCCATTAGTAGGAAGTGAACGAAAAGGATGCCTGAAGCTTATCATTAACAGAAGAATAAAATTGTTTCTTGGATTAGTCTAGATTCATCTGACATTTTGGTCTCTACGATTACAGCATACCAAGAAGGCTATTTTAAATATTATCCACCTAATTTTCATCATCCCATTACACATGGTAACTCTTAACACTACAGTGTTATGGTATATTCTCTTGTAATTGGAATTTGCTGAGTTTGCCTCAATTTTTCTGTAGTGTTTGTTTCAGCGAATCTTTCTGCTCGTGTGGAACCATTATTAACCAATACAGCCTATGCTCATCTATTCTTTGCTCAGATATGAACAAGCAATTAAAGTAGAAAGGTTCTTCACATAGCAACATGCTATGGGCCAGATTTTAATCTTAATTATTCCAATATAAATCTAGAATCACTGTACTGAAGTCAGTGGAGTTGCTCCAGATTTACAAGATTAGAATCTAGTTTTATGAGTATGTCAGAGACATCACCTGGAAGAAATGTTGGGTTTGATTCTCCACTACCTTGAACCTAATCTAGTCATTTATATCTATGCAAAATGAGTGTAAAATGACACCAGTAATTCATGTCAGAATTTCAGTACATTCCAGAGTAAGTGACAAAGTTTCATGTAAGAGTAATATATTTAACATTAGGAGGCATACCATTTCTGCAAAAACACTGAATGTTCCTTCTGCAAAGCTATTAAACTTCTTTTCAACTGCAGTCAACCCAAGCCAAATGTTAACTCGCAACTGCACTGGAATTTTGGCACCTTTGTTCTTGTCCTGTGGGTACTGGAATATGTAAAAAGAATAGTTATCCTCTGTTAGCATAGTAGACAGTAAATGTAGGTTCTGAATAAATGTACATAATAGCTCAGACATATCAAAAATAATACATGGCTTAGCCAAATACTCCTGCACTGCAGTTTCCTGCTTCAGCGGTTACTTCAAAATGTCTTTATCAGCAAAACCCCTATTGCTTGACAGATATTACCAGAAAACATCCTAAAGTAGAACCCCACCCTTGATTTACTGGCATGTAAGAGCTAAACATAGGAAGATTGCTGCTTAACTTCTTTCCCGTGTTTCCTTTCCAAAGTCTCACACACTAATGAGTTTGCCTCTGTCCAGTACTGAGAACAATTATAACTTCATAATTCAGCGTTAGTATTAGTATTTCTTTGTCACAAGAGGCTTGAAATGCAGAGGTCAGAAAGAATGTTTCACTCAAATAGGAGGCAAGGGCTATACACAGTACACAGATGGACACACACTGGAAGTTTTAAGGTAAGAGATTGTCTGCACTGGGAAATTTTCTGGCATAACTATACTGATATACCGGTATAACTATAACTCTCTGTGTGGATACTCTTATCCTGGAATAAGAATGACTTTTTCTGGTTTAATTGACTTTCAAAGAGACAAACTTAACCAGGAAAAGGTCACTCTAATTCTGGAATAAGGGTGTGCACCCAGAGAGTTATACCAGTATAACTATAGCAGTCTAATTATACTGGTATAGCTATGGGCTAGTCTACAGTACCCGCCCGGATCGGCAGGTAGAAATCGATCTCTGGAGATCGATTTATCGCGTCTCATCTAGACGGATAAATTGATCCCCGAATCGACGCGCGTACTCCCACCTCGTCAGGAGGAGTAAGCGCCGTTGACGGGGGAGCTGTGGCGGTCAATTTGCCGCCATCCTCACAGTGGGGTAAGTCGAATAGGATACGTCGAATTCAGCTACGCTATTTGTGTAGCTGAATTTGCGTATCTTAAATCGATCCTCCCCTGCCCCCCACCCCAGTGTAGACCTAGCCTATGTGGGGAGATTTCCTTGTGTAGACAAGCCTTAAGTATTAGGTTCAGATTAACATCCAAAAGTTTGAATATTTATCTGCAGCTTCTCTGAATTATTCAAATCCCACCCAGTAAAAGTCTCTCACCACGACAGATCCATCCACGTGCCTTCTAGCAGCATCAGCGCCCACATTGGCTGAATAACCGGATCACACTTCCGAGCTTTTGGGTGAGGTTGTGAGCCATGGACCAGAAGTTGATTCTGATTCTCTGTTACAATGGGCTTTCTCATCATACTATGTGTGCTGTTTTAAGGAAAGCATCTGCAATTTGGCTCTTTGTGGCTGACACCTCGCACCTTGAGTCTTATCACTCCACCACTTCAGAATTCTTACACCTCTCCTGTGCCACTGTCACACTGCGCCATACTGTATATCCTGCCAGCAGCTAGCTACTTAGACTGCTGTCACCCACTCACAAGATTTTCTGCCTCGTTTTATAGCAAGTTGCACTAGAAATGTCTTTCCCTTATGCTACGGATCAGAGGATACAATATGGCCCTATGCATCTTAATGGATGTACACATGCCTTTCATGGATTTAACTTTTCATAAAATTAGCTAAGGGAAAACGTCTGATGTTAACAAAATAGCACGTTTTTAAATTCAAGCTGTAGTGTTTAAAGTGGCGTAATGAAATTATCACAGTACCTTTAGAAAGATGGTCTGGGTCTTTCCACAGTATTTACCAGATGCTTCACTACTTGTCGTAGAATACAAAACCTGGTGTGCGGGAATGCGGGCATAAGCTAGTCTCTGCTCTCCCCGGATCATCCAGATGATCACATCGGGCATACTGTTTTGTGGCTGGTTTTTTTTTTTAAAGAGAAAAAAGAATCAAAACTATATTCTGCAATTAGCAGAATTTCAAATTAAACCAGTGTTTGGAGAGTAAAAACAGAAATCAGGTAATTTTCAGGGATTTAATTAAGACAAAACAGAAATACATATTCATGATACTAATATATGGGAGGAAATTTTCTTTGGCAAATAATTAAATGTCATACTGTTCTGAGATGATAATTAGAAAAAAAACCAAATAAGTCTTATAAAAAGATTTAATAAAGAAGCTGGAGGTATTCTATGAACATATTCAGTCACAAATGGTTGATAATGAATATTCTAGGTTAGATCCTTTGGCCCATTATGTCCCTTTTGTGCTGCTCCACTATTAAGGAATTCTTGGCCTGCATGGAGCCTAAAGTCAATGGGACTTAAGTACACATGTAAAGGCTTTCCTGAATAAGGATGGACTTACGCACGTGCTTAGGTGCTTTCCTAAATCAGGGCCTGAAAGATGAAATCATTGTAACAAGAACTTTAGCAGAATCTAAGTAAACACCCTGGCAGCTCTGTGCTGCCCCTTATACACTTCTGTTGGCTGTGTGCTAATTGTGAGTCTCAAACTGGTTATAGTGGTTTTTTACCAGTGATTTTTAAAATTAGCACTGGCAAAGAGAAGATGAATATCGCTATAGATGATATGAAAACGAAGTAACAGACTAGCTCATGCGAAAACAGGCATTTATTATGGTCTAAAGTTACTCAAGGGATTAAAACAAATTAGAATAACTGGTCTAAGCCCAATTTAAATAGGCTTCCATAGCTGCTGGCCCACAGAAATTCTGGATGCACAAACCCTAAGGAAATTTGCAATTCTGGGATGAAAGTAAAATATTCTCCTCCTTTAAGAAAGCTCCAGACAGGCTCATTAGGCAGACAGTACTGCCCCTTTATCTAGATTAGAACCAAGTCTCTGGGTCTTATCCTGCTACCCTAACCCAAGAAAAATTCTCAGTGAAGTCAACTGCAATTAAAAATTTTACATTAAAATACATGTTAAACATATTCCTGGAAAGAAGTATTTTTCACCTTCTGAATTTTAAAATTACTGGGTGGAGAAGAATGGATGAAGGTTTCTTTTAAGCTTGAATCTGGTGTATATGCAGGCACTGTGGTTATTTTACAGAAACTGTGTCTTTTTAAACCAACTGAATCATATATATTTTGAAGTACTGACCTCTTCGGTCAATTGCATTAATTTATCCAACCAGTCTTCAATTTCTGCCAAAGTGACCTTCACATCGGTAGCGTCAGTTCTCATCCTTGTTGCTGCGTCTAGAATGTGTTTGAGAGACTTGAGGCGCAGTTTTTGTATCTGTGTGTCAAGGACTGTGACATTGGATTTGGCTTCTAAGAGGGGAAATGGCTTACTGAAAAGAGAAACAAAAACTTTTAATAATATAAATCTTCCCTCTTAGCATCTAATTTCATTAAACAAATGTTTGAGAAGCATAGGTGTTCATACTTAAAGAAAAAATTTAACTAAGCCTTATAATATTATGTATCATCACTAGTATTTCCCCATGGCAACAAAAATAACAGAAATCCATCAGAATAACATTATAGAGTCCAGGTCCTGCAGACACTCCTATTGGATCTAGTGCTTCCTACAGAGTTTAAGACCACTGAGTGCAGGCCTAGGCTTATAATAAGCTCTACCATAAAACAGCCTTAGATAGATGTAATTTCTTTTGCTACACTTTTCAAATTTTTTACATATCAAATTAACGTAGAAGATTCATGTCTAGAAATGGATTTCAAAGGTGAAATCAACATTTTCAAACTAAAGTTGGACTCTTTTCATTGACTGAAAGCTGTGAGTGCTCGGTAGTTCTGACAAGTAACCCACTTATTTAAGTATTTAACTATGAAGTTATCGAACTTTCAGGCACTCAAGTTTGAAAATTTGCACCAAAGTCCACTACATAGAAATTGGTGAGACATCAGGGTGCACAGCTGCAATGAACATAACTGGGAAACTCCATAGTATAGCAGCATACCCCAGGGGAGAAAGTGATTGCACTGATTTGTTAAAGCAATAGATAGCTTTTCTGAGGTCTTCAAATGTATTCCTTTTACAGGAGCTCCTTGCTACTCAGTTCATTAAGGTGCATTTAATATGGCATTAGAAGAAGCTCTTTTTCATAGCATTTTACTGAGCTGTTGGTGAGATTGAAAAGACTTACTACTCTCTGAGTCCGAACCATGTAATCAGAAACCAGGGGCACAAAAGCTCCAACCCTGCAAAGCCTTAATGCTGGCTGTATTGCATATTATCGTAAGTAGTCCCATTACCTTGAATATAAGTACTATACTTGGTAATAGGTGTTTGTGGGATTGGGCCTAAATATAATAGAACTCAGGCTACACCAGCTACCTCCTGAAAGCTGCTGCAGATTTCAGATTTATAAAGAGCCTTAAAGCTTGTGGCAGATTTCTAGTCACTTAAAATATAATGTGACAAGGAAACTTCTTTTACAAATACAATATATGGAATTATGTTTCTTAATGCAATTCATAAGTTTATTGTAAATTCTTTAGTGACTGTCACTTACTAGATGTTTGTACAGCGCCTCGCACAATGGGGCACTAACTTATTTGACGCCCCCAGGTGTTACCACAATAAAATTGTTTAATAATACGTTTAATAAAGCCATGGGAATTGTTTGAAAGAGAATGGGTGTGTGCACAAGTGAGAGAGAGAGATTTTTTTAATATATATAAAGCGGGTGTACCCACACTTTTCATGTGGTTGTAATGACATGAGACTAGGGTTGGTCCTAGACAGAGTGCTGTCCTAAATGAATTTCAATATGCCAATCCCTTTCTGCCATCCATTCTGTCCTGCCCCTTATTAAACATTTTACTAGGTCATTTAAATTTTATTTAGGAATTAAAATTCCTATTAGTGATTTCTTACTAAAACGTACTATAACTCCATTGTGTTGGTTCTTCTCTTTCCCTTCCCTTCCTTATTTTTTTTCACTCCACTTCCAGTATATCTTGGTGAATCTCTTCCTCCCTCTTTTTATGTTTTCTCTCCAATTTTTCTTGTGTAAAATTCTTCCCTCTTTTCCACTTTTTTCTTTTTCGTGTTTTTTGTGTTGTTTTCTCATCAACTTTACCCATGATTTTTTCACTCTCTTCTCTCTCATACTGCCCATTAATATCTCTCTCATTTCTTCTCCAATCCCTTCTCCCAAGTTTAGAAATTATTCTCCTCCAAACAACCCAGCTCGGACACTTATTGCTCTGTCTAAACACACACAACATATTGACTCACTTTCATTCCCTCCCGGGAAAGTCATCCCATCACAGAAACTTTTGAACAGATTTTTTTGTGCCCTGGCCTCCAAGGAGAAACTGGGAGTTCTCCTCTCCCGCCTCCCTATGAGTGGGGCTGCTAGAGAAGATTCTTTTCCCTCCTGCCCAAGAAAAAGAGCCTCTGTGGAAGACCTTCCTTCCTTCTCATGGTGGGAAGCATAGGTGCCTTGAACAGCTGGGCCTCTGGACTGAGTGCATTGATTAGGGCTCAGGTGGCTCTGCCTGGCGTAGCGTCTGACCAGGTTGAACTGAGTTCCAACCATCTGTTCAGCATCAGCTCTGCTGGGCCGCTTCACAGTAAACACTGTTTTGCTGTAATGTCACCCCTAAAACTCAGCCCTTTGGAGAGAAGACCAGGCTAGAATTTTCAAAGGAATTTAACGGAGTTAGGCACCCAAATCCCATCATCTTTCAATGGGATTTAAACACTTCTGGCACTTCTGAAAATCTCAGTCTCTGAAGTTATGTCAAAACATGGGTAGCCACACAGCTAACTGATGAGTTCCAGCAACCAGGTACTAGACAGTATTACTCTGAGATTTGCACTTTGTCCTAATAACATGTACCAAAAAAAATTTTAAAAATCCTTCAACTACATTTTTACAAACTGTCTGAGCCCATAAAGGAGATGTTGATATTCCATATCAACAAAACATCCCCAGTAGACAGACAACAGCTGAATGTATAACACCACAGAAGCCAAATTACACTTTCAGAGTGTGAGACTGAGTGTGTGTGAATGTGTGGAGGGGACAAAGGACTCTACAGATCCACAATTTCAAGAATGACCCTGCTCAACAGATTTTTTTTTTAAAGTGCTGTTCCATTTTATATTAATAAATCGACAATAATGAAACGATAGGGCAAAAGAAATGGGTTCTAAGGTGATTTTCACATTGTCTTCTAATCTTCATGGGCTTTGAATGATGAGTTTTACAATAACTTTTACCTTGTATCTTCTATAACTTCATCGATCAGCTTCAGCCATATCTCTGCCAACTGGTTTTCAGAAACTTTAGCCTGTATTCCTGACTTTAGTGCAGCTATGTTGGATTGCTGGAGTGTTTAAAGAAAAGGCGCAGAACATATAAACTTACATTCTGTTATTAGTTTTAATGTGAGTTACAGTCCTACATTCAACAAAACAACATTTGTTTTGCTAGAAAAACCCAAAGACCACAAAGAAAAATGTTCAGACATAATTCATATTTAATAGCCCTGATCCTGCATTCCTTGCAAAACTGCTGAGAAAGGAGTGCAGGGTTAGGCTCAATATGCTTAACAGTATATAATATTGCACCTACGTACCAATTAAAATGCCTCCTATGGCCCTATACATCCCCTCCTGTATAGTTTACTCCTTCTTCTGGCAGGAATACACTGCAGGGGGGATGGTTGTCACTTCCCAGAATACAGACTTACAATTAACTCTGCTTTTGCAGCATTAATGCATGTCTGTTCAGGAGAGCAAAATGTGTGCCAGATTTGGTTCCGGAATTTGTTCTTCCATCCCATCCCTAAATCTTAAATTCAAACAAATAATTTAGATGTAAAGCATGAGAATAAAATAAAGTCCTGAATCACTTACCAGTCTTTCAGCCATGGTTAGGATTAGGTTCACCGGGTCTAGTCTATGACTTATGTCCTCCCAAAAGGAAGTTATTGTCACTACTGGCTTTCTGTTCACCCATGGCAGGTAATAATAGTAGTTACCTGATGTGAAACATTAATGTGTTAAGAGTTGTTTTTGAGAGAATGAATACATACTTCCTAAGGACTTGAAACTGTCAACCTTAGTTATGTTGAGTAGTATCTTATTCTGTGATTAGTTCCATTGATTTCAGTTGACCTATTCAGACAGGCAGGTATTATTCAGTGAGAAGGTGGCAGAATCTTGCCCTCATTTATCTAATGGATTTATATTTTTCAGGTAAAGTAGTGTCTCCTGGAGAATAAGCATTTGACTTGGAATAATTTAGAAAGCCAATAAGGTGGTTTTTTATATCATCTGATAACATTTTTACAATATTCTCTCCAGAAATTCACTTGTGAAAGCAGCTTTATATATTTTTTCTTTAGAATAAAAATGTTTTAAAATAATTTTATGAGAGCAAAATTCTTTGCTTTGTCTAGTAAATAAAAAAAATGAAAACAACTTCGTGTGCAATAACTAAAGTACAAATTAAAAGTATTTTATATGTTACTAATCAATCTAGTCTATCTGCTTTTAAGATGCCAATCACTTGTCTAAGCACTGAACAAGAGTTGTGAAGAAAGCACAGAAAGTTCAAAACAGTATTTTCCTCTTTCATATCCCTAGTTTTTTTTGTGCTTGTGTTTATAATTTTTTTATTGGTGCCCAGGGCCTATTGACTTCAATGGGATGTATCAACCCCATATTGGACAGGTTTCATGTGTAACTAATTACAATATATCAGAAGATATCAAGAGCAAATACAAATTTACATATTACTTTCAGTCATATCTTCAATAGTCTTTCAACAAATAAAGGTTGTTGTGATCCTAACATTTGATCAATAAACAGATTTGTTTTCCAAAAGAGAATTCTGTATCTTTATAGTCATACTTCTGTAGCATACTTACCATCAAATACAACACGGCTGTATTGAGTTGTTGATGCCAAAGGCTTACAGGTGGTGTCAAACTTGTTCCCATAATTACCAATGCTAACCTCAAACTGGACAGCCTCACCAATATCTTGCAGCATGGTAGCAGAATGAAACACAGCAGACAGGCTGAACTTTCGTCTGCGCTGATATTTCTGTACAGTATTACAAGAGTTTTTGTTTTAATTAATTAACTGTATGTAATGGTAGAGGATTAGAGAAAAGTAGCAGTATCTACATGGAAACAACATCTATCTTAATACTTTTACACATTTCTGTGAAACGCACATATGTACACACACTCACACACACTCCAAATAAGCAGAGGTAAAAATAGAAATGTGTAATAAAATAATACATTTGAAATAGTAAAGATTTCTTAAATCACAATTTCTATGCTGGGAGGAAGTGAAAGTAATTTTTGCAGCCATATGATCAGTAATTTTTGTGGGGAGGTTTTCTGATTGTATTATTAATGACCCGAATAAATAAAGGATTTCATTATTACAATTTTAGTAGGTCATGTAATTCTCCAAAAAGAGAAAAACCAAGAGTTTCGCATCCATACATATTGACAAGTGCACCAGGAATTACCTCAACAATCAGTACGTCATCACTGGAGATCGACTCTATCTTTTTATTCACAGATTTACTGTCAAGTATTGTAGATAGTTCAACTAGGACTCTGCCTCTGTAAGCAACTCCTTCCTCCTGTAAGACAATCACACAAAATTCTATATCTAAGTGCTGGCCAGCAAAATTGGAGTTGAAAGCCTGAAGTTAATGGCAGTACTGCTATTGACTGTAATGAGGTCAGGATTTCACACAAACTTACATAATTGAACAAATGTAAAATAATCATGGACTTTAATTTCTATTATAAATGAAGAGCATACATATTTAAGAAATAAGAAACAGTAAATTACAGATGCAATGTTTTTGTATGGTTTATTCTGGACAGGACCAAAACCATTGGTATTAAGCAAATATATACACCTTTACCCCGATATAACGCGACCTGAGATAACAAGAATTCGGGGGGGGCGGGCGGGCTGCGCAGTCCGGTGGATCAAAGCAAGTTCAATATAACACAGTTTCACCTATAACACGATAAGATTTTTTGGCTCCCAAGGACAGCATTATATCGGGGTAGAGGCGTAATATATAGACTGGATTTGTAGAGTAATTGAAAACTACTGCCCCTTAGGTTGAAGAAGTGGCTACAATGGGACATATATGCTACAAGCATCAAATGGGTATTTACTGCCCCCTGGAGATTGTAGCCCAAAGTAGATAGGTTTTCCTATAAATTATATCCTTCAGCCTCCATACAATCATTAATCCTTCTGAAGCTGCATTTTAATCTTAAATGACCTGCAGAATCAGCTGCTTTCTGTTGAAGCTTTTCTATATTAGCTCTTAGGATAATGTGTCCCTCTGTTTTAGACAACTACAGAGCTTCAGCAGTAATATGGGCTGCTGTGCAGAGCAAGAAATGGCCATGGTCCTCCCCCACTTGCAGATATTTTGAGATCCATAAGGAAATCCCATAGCTCTTGGAGCATAAAAGATGTCTGGAGAATCTGCAAGGGACCCCATGCCCTTGGCAGGACCTCTATTCCAGCACCGCTCCCTGAGAAACTATTCTACTAGGGAACAGAGAGTCCTGTGGCACCTTTAAGACTAACAGATGTATTGGAGCATAAGCTTTCGTGGGTGAATGCCCACTTCGTCGGATGCATGTGCATTCACCCACGAAAGCTTATGCTCCAATCTATTAGTCTTAAAGGTGCCACAGGACTCTCTGTTGCTTTTTACAGATCCAGACTAACACGGCTACCCCTCTGATACTATCCTATCAGGGCCTCCCATTTGACCTGACCCCAAATCATTCTTGACAGTGTCTGATGATGGGCTGTAGTGTCAGTATTTTTACTTATATGAGAAAACCTCGTTGGTTTTCCAAGGGATAATGCCACACAGTGAAGCTATCCCTAGCCATGCCTAGTCATAAACCCCTTTCCAGATCCCAGATGTCCAAATGTGGATAGCTTGTGTGTACAGGCTCTGCGGATAGGAGGCAGGGTGGGAGGATGAAACCATGTTGGCTCAAACCTATCTCTGTGGCAGATTTTGGAGATATTTTCTGTTTCTTTCATCCCATCTGTGGGGAAAATCTAGTGGATAATATATGGCACTTGGAGAATTCTTTCTTGAGAGTGAGCAGATGTATCAAGATCTATAGGAAAATCTCATTGATCTTGTTTCAGAGTAGCAGCCGTGTTAGTCTGTATCTGCAAAAAGAACAGGAGTACTTGTGGTACCTTAAAGACTAACAAATTTATTAATCTCTAAGGTGCCACAAGTACTCCTGTTCTTTTTCATTGATCTTGGGGCATCTGGGGACATTTTCATGGATCTGATCTGATCCCCATCTCGCTTTCCCATGACAGCATGTTTTCCTCATGGCAGTATGGCTAATCAGCAGGTCTCACTCATGCTCTTTAGCCAGTGCTCCACTCCCCTTTGTGTGAGTGTTCAAATATGCAGAAGGGGAGATAGTTCAAAATGACGTTGGTAGGTTCAACCTTCTCTTATTGCTACAACATCCCTGTGGGATTGGATGGGACACTGCCATGGAGAACAGCCATATCAAAATACCTATGGACGAGGGGCTTCTGTTGGACTGGGAGAAGAGGTTCAATATATAATGAAATTGCTGCTCTCTCCTTAAAATCCCTCATCTGAGATCTGTCCCATTTCATTCCCCTGTGCCAATGGGACTAGAGTGGGAATCCAGTGGCCTCAATCTATATGGTCCCAAATGCTCATTCAAAAGTGTGTATACAATTGAAACTTCCACAAATAGAAAAATATTCCTGTTCCATTTATTAAATAGTGACATCATGCTAAGTGTATGTTATTTTGCAAAAACAAAAATAAAAAGTTCTTTCTTTACATTTGTCTTAAACTTAATAATTAAAACCAATTCAGTTTACATTATTGATAATAACAGTTGTTTTGATCTGTTTGTATTATAAAAGAGAAACTAACCTTTCCAGAGTTTAGTTCATCATAGGGGTCTGGGAATCCAGTGTATTCTCTTGGGCTTCCATAAAGGTTTAGGTAACAGGGCCCAAATGTTGGTAAAAAGCCCACCTCTGTTTCCCCTGTGTTTACTAATAGGCAAACATCATCATTAGAAATTAACTAACCATCTTTTAGAACCACAAGGATATTGAACTTTAAATTCAGATACAGTAAAATAAATGTTAGATATTAGTTGTTAGTAAAGTAAGAACACTTTATTCCATGGGTGTATCCCAGTAATATGAATTTAATGTATCTGTTTGCATAGCTATATCTGTCCCTAGTTGTTTACATGGCTGTAAGATTTTTAAATTAGATAATACTTTATGCAATAAAAAACCCACAGAATAAATTGATCTTATGCTACATTCCCACCATCAAAATTTCATTTATGTGAAAGACCAATACAATTTTAAAACAATGTACAAATTTTAATGTAAAAAATATTTTCACAAATAGATTAAACTGAATACCCAGTACCATTGGCTTTCACTTAAATGTACCAAGGATTATGTTCTAGCTAACAATAAAGATGTACACAGTAGCTGGAAGGTTAGTGTTCAGCATCACAGAATATGCCTAGTTAATCCTACTGTTTTTAGTGTGCTACTGAAGTGACTCAAGTCTGTTAGTAGAAGGACTAGTAGAATGAAAATTATTAAAGTATACCACAGTATATAACACTATTAAGTAGCCTATTCACCATTCCTGGAGGTAGAGTAGTATGTATTTTTTGTGCAAAATAGGGAAAAAATGAGATTTGGAGGCACTAATCTAAAAAAGATTTTTCATTATGCCAAAATAATTAAAAGAACTGCTGTAGTCTTAGGTCTCAATCCTGTCCCCAATGAAGTCAATGACGAAACTCCCATTGACTGAAATTGGAGCATAACTAGGCTTGGAAGTATTAGATTTGTATTAGTAAATGTCAATAATGTTGATTTCACCTACATATACAAATCAATGAAAAGGTATTTCCATGTATAATAAAAAGGTACAGATAGGCAAAGTCAGAAAACAGTTGCTTGAGAACTCAGTAGTCAAAATCCAAGGATTTAGACTTTTGAATTAAGCTTGTTACAAATGGACTAGTACATGAACAGTAAAAATAGGTATGATCTGTTGACTTAAGGATATTTACTTTGTATATTTTGACATGTGATGTTGGCAATTTGTGTTTTAACTGTTTCTACAGCTTTAATTGTTTGAACATGTGTCATTAAATAAATATCTGATCCCCTCCACATAATTTCTTATGACTGTGAAAATTTAAATGGATGAAAATAGAAAAAAATGCTTAAAATAATCAATTTTATCCATCAAAATTATAAAAATAAAAAGTTGAATTCTGCCATGCCTAAGCATAACAGAGAGCCTTAATTTCAATAATTTTGCCTGAGAAAGGAATGCAGGATAAGACTCAAAATTAGATGTATAGTCGCTCCCATTACTGCCTCTTTAGTGAAGTGATTGTCAGCCTGTGTATTAAAAACTTCTTTTTGAGCGGCCTAAAATTTCATTCAAGAGTGAAAGTCCACACATTCACTTATTTTTCATAGATGAATATTTGTTTACTATGATTAGTTTTGATAATTCTGAATACAGTTCAATAGAATTTACATACCAAATATACTCTAGAGCTAAAAGCAAAAATGAATCCATAAGCATTTATTTGTCATTTTCTTAATTAAAATGGCCAAAATAATTTAAATCCTTTTTTAAAATGTCTGCATTTGTGTGCTAAAACCAGCGCTATTTCAAATCATCACACTACAAAGACAAGACAAGGTGTTTCTAATTTAATGCTTATAGTCCCTTACCTATATCAATACTACAGCTGTAATTTGAGTACTGCTCTGCTCTAATTTTTGTAATTTTATGTTTGGTATAAAAATCATTTGTAGATAGAAGCATTACTCATATTATTGCTATTGCCATTTGGTTTTGTACATATGTACTGCAGCATGTATTATAGTAAGGCTTGAGTTTATTAAACTGAACAGGATACTGATGAACTGAAATGGTTGTAAGGCAGGGATGGGCAAACTACGGCCCTGGGGCCGCATCCGGGGCCCTTCAAACGTTTTAATCCGGCACTCGAGCTCCTGCCGGGGTGCAGGGCTGGGGTCTTGCCCCGCTCTGTGCAGCTCCCAGAAGCAGCGGCACGTCCCCGCTCCAGCTCCTATGCGTACGGGCAGCCATGGGGCTCTGCACGCTGCCCCCGCCCAAGTGCCGCCCCCACAGCTCCCATTGGCAAGCAAACGGGGCCAACGGGAGCTGCAGGGGCGGCACCTGCGGATGGGGCAGTGCGCAGAGCCACCTGTCCGCGTGCCTCCGCGTAGGAGCCAGAGAAGGGACATGCTACTGCTACTTCTGGAAGCTGCTTGAGGTAAGCGCCGCCCAGAGCCTGCACCCCTCACGCCCTCCTATGCCCCAACCCCTTGCCCCAGTCCTGATCCCACTCCCACCCTCCAAACCCCTCGGTCCCACCCTCCTTCACCCTAGAGCCCACACCCCCAACCAGAACCCTCCCCCCCCTCCCCACACCCCTGCCCCAGCCTGGAGCCCCCTCCCACACCCTGAACTCCTCATTTCTGGCCCCACCCCATAGCCCGCACCCCCAGCTGGACCCTCCCCCCACCCCAACTCCCAATTTCATGAGCAGTCATGGCCCACCATACAATTTCCATACCCAGATGTGGCCCTCGGGCCAAAAAGTTTGCCCACCCCTGTTGTAAGGGGAAGCAGGCTTTTGTTCTCTAGCTCTGGATTTAAGGGAGTTAATTGTGCCTTTATGCAACATTTGAATATATCCCCTAAAAGGGCTCTTAAGGTTATTGGTAGGTGAACATATAAATAACACAAAAAATTAGAAATAAGTCAGCAATACATGCAGAGAAATACTCTACATTTGGAAAGGTGCTTGAGATCAGGGGCATGATTCTGAGCTCTCTTCAGCTTTTCCCTGGTGTATCTCCATTGTTTTTAATGGAGGTATTTCTCATCTATATTGCAGTAAATGAGATCAGAGTTAGGCTCCAGGTCTTTCATCAACACCTATCAGTTTTTTCAGAAACTACTTTGGGCAATCTGAAGCACAAAATGATGGCTTTACCATTAGGATAAAGACAGAAGAATGTGAAGATAAAGGGCTAAATCCTACAAGTCTTTTACTGACCCTCGCTGACTACTGAGCAATATGTAAAGCTAGCTGGATAGTAAAAGGGAATATGAATGTCCCGATGTTTCTTACTGGCAAAACAAATGCAGTTGTGTCAACTTTGCAGAATGTAAAATGGTTCTGTGCCTTGTGCTTTGTCTGCTTCCAGGATAGTAAACTTTGTCCATTTTGTCAAAGTTTTGAGTGGTTCACATTCTTTCATGTCTAAACTACAGAGAGTGGATGGGACCACAGGACTCCTAAATACTTTTTCATTTTAATATTCATCTGGACAGCTCATGTTACATTCAGGTTATATAGCTGTTTTTTTTTCTTAGTTGGGTTTGGACCACAGAGAGATTCAGTCATAGGTCTTTGTATGAAATGTAATGACTTTACTATTGGAAAAAACATCTGGAACTGGCCTGATAACCATTTATTGTAGGTAATTATTAAGTGCCCCAGCTCTTCTTACATATAAAATCCTCAGAGTTCATTGAGGTTGCACAGGTATATCTGAAGACAGAATTTGGCCCATATTTACATCATTCTTGAAGATGGAATACTACTATAATCTAATTTGAGTATTGACTTTTCCCTGATTATTGCAGATGTACAGGGATAATGTTGTTGGGAAAGATTAGCGGTAAATGCAGGGTTCTGTAGAGATTTGTATATTGCTTATATATAAGGCCCTACTTAACTTGCAATATTGTGGAAATTGCAGATTCTGCAATATTAGGTTTTCACCACAATTTTGACAGCGGGAGCCCCGAGCCCCTGCTCTCTGCCCCGGGCCCCTGACAGTGGGAGCCCTTGCTCTCAGCCTCAGGAGGCCAACAGCGGGAGCCTCTGCTCTCAGCCCCAGGCCCCTGACAGTGGAAAATCACGGAAAAGTAATAATGGACTCTGTTACCGGAAATAATAAGGTCCATTATTACTTTTCTGCAATTTTCCATGGCTTGCCTGCAACTCAGCTGCAATTTTTTGACAATCATTCTGCGATTCATGTAGGCCCTTAGTTATATATATTCTATATCATGCTAAAATGAGTTTGCTTCAACAAACTAATCATCTAGATTTGGGGAAACAAAGCAACCTGGTTTCCTAAAGTGAATGACTCTACAACTATAATTTTGGTTAAAATTGGGGATGCGGGATATTTTAGAATTGAATGTAAGGACCATAAAACTTTAGTGTAGGTAAAATTCAGCTCTGTGCCAAGGGCTAAGAATTGTCCAGACTTTTGGTGAGCAATTTTAACTGGAGTAGAAACTTTTCTTTCAACCCTAAATGTTTTAATTTTCCTCTGTTTCTTCTGCCTTACATCTTAATACCACTGAAGTCGTCTTCCACTGCTAAATGATCCAGAAACACTTACTTCTGATATTAGAAACAAACATAGGAATAATACTAAAAAACCCTTCTTTCTAAAAATAGATTTCTATGTTGAATTAATCTGTATGCTGTTGCTGGTAAATTCAAACAGAAGCGCGTTTCTAAAGAAATCAATGTTGTTTCACTTAAAGATGGTATGTTTAAAGAGATGATTATCAGAAAGGCTTGAAAATGCTTCATAAAAATGATTTCAGCTTTTATTCATTATTATTCTATTTTTCAGTAAGCCATGCTTGGTGAGCTATGCTGCACTTTTGGATCTGAGATAAGAAAACAAAGCATTTGGGTGGATAAACTTATTAACATTCAGTTACATTTCAACTGCATTTAAACTTAATCTGCATTTATTTCTATTAAATAAATGCAATTTTTAACTTAATGATTTCCAAAAACAACTCTAGGTTATAATGCAAAGACCAATTTGTTAGAGTAAGTCAGGTTTCATTTTTCAGATCTATTTATCCACCCAGTTAAGCATAAGCATAAGTGAAATCTTTTAGGCAGTTCATTATGTACAGGGAGCTCTACAGCAGCATACACAGTTGAGCTTTTCATTACTAACTGAAAAACTGCAAGCCATTTGTCAGAGTGCATAATAACGGAAACAACTACAGGCTCAGCTCTAAAATGCAGCGCCACACATCAGCCAAATAGAAATACTTTCAAACCAATTCCAGTGCCAAAACTGATTTAAATAGTAAGTCATATTTAATAGTCTCCAAATGTAGCATTGTATCCTTTACATATTGTTTAATTTTTTTAAATGTTTATAAAATAGCTTGGTTTTGTTTTGAGACAATATTGCTCAGATTGGGCACTGGACAGCAAAATCAAATTAAAGACCAAGATATAAACCTTCATATGATGAAGCCCCAGTTCCCGAAGATGAAAATTCTATATTATGAAAAGACAACAGGTTACATGACAAGAAATTATAGAGCTTAAAAATTAAACATATCAAAGTGCAATCTGCTTTAAAAACTAAATCAAAGTTGAAGTGACTCTGGAGTGGCCTGGAGTTTTGCTGCTTGAATAAAATGTGGTGTGGTGTTTCCCTAGTTTTATAAATTCTAAACAGAGAAAGACATGCCTAGGGCTATCATCAAAATACAGTTTTGGTGTCTGTGAGTTCCAGCACCTCTGTCTGAGCGCCACATATAAGATTTTTTATTTAAATACTTTTAATTACTATCTTGAAAACTAAAATCATACAAACTGATTTTTTTTGTGTAAAGCTTTTCACTTAAGGAAACAATCATGCTAAAGGTTAAAACATGTTAGGATACTTTCATTTATTGGAATGATTAGACTATGGTAGTTCTAATCAGTTGATCTCTTGGAACCCAATTCTGCACACCTTGAAATCAGTGGGAGTGTTGCCATTGACTTCAAGGGGAGGAGAGCTGGGATCTTATATTGAAGATCTGACACTGGAATAGCAATTTTCAGAAGAGATGTTGAGTAACTACGCACCCAGATTTCAAATCAGAAACACAGAAGAAATTAAGTAACTTTGTCACAGAGGAAAAGGCTGAACAATCTTCATAGGCCCTGATCCTGCAAAGATTGGCACACATTTAACTTTAGGCACATGAATAGTTCTCAAACCAGTGTACTTACATATATAAAGTTAAATACATGCTCAAGTCTTTACAGGATTGAGGCCAATGTCGTTTTGTTTTTTAAATTACTTACCTGGTAGCTTACTCATGGACAAGCAGGGCTGTTCTTAGACAACTATAAGGATGTTTCATTATATTTATCAGAGAAAAATACTAATTCAGAATTCAAATGATGGAAATTATTTGGGGCCAGCTTCCTTCAGGCTAACTCACCTTACTTGTTATATTAGGCAGCTCTATAAATATCAAGCATGATTTACTGTGAACTCTTCTATGGGGACAGTTAATATGCTGTAAAACTTTTATGACAAAGATTAAGCCTGTATTTCTGGCAAAGCAACACAATGCTTGGCAAGGAGTTGGCCCACCTATAAATGGGATCCTACTATAAGAAGACGAAATTTTGTGTGTGTGTGTGTATACACACACACAGAGACACACACAGACAAGTCATTAGGTTAGAAACATGCTATGTGTACATAAAGAAATTATTAATAAAATAAATTACAACATAATTGTAACTAATGGGAATAAACAAAGTACCCTGAAATAGTTATAAACATAGCATAACCGAAACAGGAAGGAAATCTCAATTTTGTCTTTCCTTAACCATCTATAGGAAGAAAAATGTTTTTGGAGTATATTTTTCTTGCAATATTTCAATAAATTCACAGATCACACAAGCTCTAATAGAAAAAATATCTCAGGAGGATGGAAACTTTGCCAACCTAGATGAGTTTTCTTACAGTCATCATCAGTTCGGCTTTTTAGTTTTCTCAATAAGTAGCTGAAGCAATTGACTGAACTGACTGAAAAACTTTGACATATGCTTGTATCTACTTAAACAAATAATTTAATTGAAAACTATTTAATTAATCCAGTGATTTGCGGTTTAGGTGGGCTCAGGCAATGAGCTATAGAACCTCTCTCTTCTAGCTCACTGGTCTGAGTAGTAACCAAGAGTCATTGCCATTTGACCACTGTTTAGTGGCATATGGGAAATGAGAGGTGGTCTTGGACCAGTTCTTACCAGACTGGTGTTCAAATCACTATTGGCATCTTATAGGCAGTCTCATCAGGAAGACTGGCTAATCCTCCCTTTACTTCAGGCTGTTTCTCCAAAACCAAGGTTTGGGCATGGTGGCAAAGAAGTGGCGGGCAAGGTCACATTTGCTATGGCTACCCATTCTATACTGGTTCTGAAATAGTGAACTTCAAATTGACCCTTTTCATAAATGCTGAATTCACTAAAAATATCCTATAGCACTCTGGATTATATACATAGATCAACACTAGATCAACAGAAGTATTAACAGTTATATGGAGTTTGAAATATTCAATAAAGTTTACTATATGTACCAGAAAACTGAGTTTTGAATTATCTAGTATATTCAGAATACTGTCTTAAATTTTGTGAATTATTAATACTTCAGTACCATAAGATTTTTCAAAAAGTAAAGTTACTGTTCTGGAAAGTGGCCAGTTTGAAAGCACTGAAAACAAGATCTTCTTTAAGCCACAGAACTGGTATAACACAGGGAACTCCAGCAAAGCAAACTTCCCTACGCTGTCCCACCATTTCTCTTAAATACACAGAAAATACTTGCTGAATTGTATAAGCTGAATAACTCACCTTCTACTTCTCCACCAGAAGAAGCAATTTTGGAGAGACTTAAATACGTTGTTCCTACTACATCATTTTTTGTAAGACGATCCCTATATAAAATGTAAGATTGTAATTAAATGCAACACCAGTCATCCTAAACAGAGGCAAGTTACAAATGGCTAAATGTATTTACAGGGTATATCTGTTTACACCACCTGGCATGTTTTATTAACAAAACACCAGATCACGTCTGGCTCTTACATAGCTGTGTAGTAGGAGGAGAGAGAATAAGAAGCTGCTCCCAGCATTGCAGAGTTTAAGGGTCAGGCAGAATTTCAGTCTCAGAACTGGCAGTTCAACTAGAGGAAGTAAGTTGCAACCCATAAAGGTGTGTAGTAACCAGAGATGTGCAATCTCTGTAAACTTGGGAACTCCAAGACATATTCTGCTCTGCTCCCTGGGGGTTGGGTGGCTCCATCCCTAGCCTAGAACTATGCCTAACAGGCACAATCAGGCCCACAATAAGAATAATAAAACTTGTAACTTGAGCATATTAATATTTAGCCCACTTGTCCAAAAATTGTACACAGGCTTGATATACTCAATATCAGCCAATGTCATGTTAATCAATATAATATACATTGCTGACTAGAGTTAAGCAAATAATTACAAAAATAGTCATTTAAATTTTGGAAATAAACATATTATGGAATTAATGTATGTTTGCAAATATTGGTGAATTATTTGCCTACCTCTACAAGTTGGGCACATAATGGGGAAGAATAGTAAAATAATTTATTAGAAAGTTATTCTATAAGTATTATTTAACCCACTCGCATGTTGATTGTACAATGCACAGAAATCAATGGTGTGCCAATGCCATACTATTTATGGCCCCAATGCAGGAAAGCATCACTATTCAGGAAGGGTAATTAAGCATTTGCTTAAGTGCTTTACAGAATCAGGGCTTATGGTTCCAAAACCCTGTGAATTATACAAAAACAGGATTTTTTCCACTCAACACAATTTTATTTTGTTTAATACTTTATACAAAAGAGTCAAAACTCACCAGTCAAAAACTGTTAATCTTATTTTTTCACACATTGAGGGAAACTAGAAAAAAGTAGAGAAAATAAAATGATTCATTATTTATCTTTCACATTTAAAAAAATAATGTTCTGAATAAAATAATAAATAATGGATTGTGGATATTTAGAGAAGCAAGAGGAAACCATACCTTGATTTGAAGATTAACAACTTGATTCCATTCTGGATTAGCATTTTTCTCAATTATATTTGTGCAAACCTACAAAAAAAACAAAACAAAACAAAAAACACCCCAAATGAAACAGATTTTATAGTAGCTCAAGCTCAAAAAGCAGACAAAAAAGCATAGAACCAGACACAATTTAGGATAAATTGTATTCAGGCTGGTCAAATGGTATTCCATCACAGGCTCCTACAGTGGCTAATAGTGAATATTCAGTTTTCCATGCTTTATTGAGGCATTAGCCTCAGGTTTGTAATTATTGCTGATGTAGGGTGACCAGATAGCAAGTGTAAAAAATCGGGACGGGGGTAATAGGTGCCTATATAAGAAAAAGCCCCCGAAATCGGAACATCTGGTCACCCTGTGCTGATCTGATCTACTTATGCAACCTAAATGCAAGAGACAAAACTATTCCACCGTTGTCTGAACCATGGTTCTTAGGGGCTTCTAATTTACAGAAAAAACAGCCCATCAACTCCTCAAAGGTGCTACCACAGTGGCACCCGGATATAACTGAATGACAGCAGGAAAATCAACAAAAAGGGATGATCAGTCCTGGTGAATTCATGCTTGGTTTGTCTACATGTTGTATTGGCAACCAGATTCCCATTGTTGTTGATGCCTATTAGAGGCCCCATTGCTGTGGCATTGTATGCAACTGTCTATACTACCTGTGTCTAAAACCAACAGTGATCTGACTGCTAACAATAACATGGAATTGATGTTTGGGTGGGTGTTTGTTTTTGTAATGAAAGCAAGTCATTATAACAAACTAGTATACATGGGACGTACAACTATGCCCTTACATTTACTGTGTAATCAGTTATATAAAGCAACCAGGAAAACCCGATAAACAGGTAATCTGAAGTGGTCAAGCCCCTACATCTTAGTCATACATTCTTTTAATTAGAGTCATTAGCACACCTTTAAAAACCCTTTCTATGGTATGTTATGGTATGTCCTCAGTCTATTGAATATGCTTTATGACCCAGTACTGTAAACCCTTATGCAGATGAGTAACTTTAGTTTCTATCAACTGAAGTTCCCCATAACTTTATTTTTAATATTCCATGTGTGCTCCTAGATTTTTAGCTCCACCTATTCCTTTCCGTTTTTGCAAAGTGTTGAACTAGATATGCTGAAAGTCATTTTCTCTTGTTGACAATGCACTGTGGACCTAAAGTTCAATCATCTTAAGATACATTTAGACATGTGAATACAGTTTTCAAGCATATGACTAGTATGCAGGATTTTAAATATTAACTCAGACAAATACCTTTTTTCCAGCAAAACAAACTTCCACAAATGGATCTACTAGGTTTTTCTTGTCTCCATCACCTCCAAATATTTCCTTAACAGTCTGCGCAAAAGCATCATCCACTGAGGAGAAATTATAAGCAAAAATTAACTTTAACCCTTTTCTTGAAGATTATGGGCCTAATTCGGTCTCAGTAACTTCTTAGCAATCTTACTTAAGTCAATGCAGTTGCATAGACATAATTAAGGTCAGAATCTTGCCCTATGTATTCTGTTTTCAAAAATAAATATTTGCTGCTAGAAATGAAAAAATAATTGAGATTTAGAAGCAACTTCTAAAATTTTGGCCCTGAGAAGATCACAGTGAATTTTGATGTTAGCCTAGAGCTGGGGAAACAGGAGTTTATGCAATCCTTTCATACCCTCCAGCAAGTAGCAGTAGATCAGCGGTCTTGAAGGTGGCCTGCTTTGTCATCCCAGACATAAAAAGGGTGCAGTGAAGGAGAAAGAATTGAATATAAAAGACATGTTCTGTTACCAAAAATGTCTAAGGTTTAATGAATTTCCAGGGACACACAATACTTCGTGTATTGTACACAGATACTGCTTCCCTTCTCTGGATGATGAAGCCAGTATCTATTAATAGTATTCATTTTGTGTCATTTGCATTTAGAATAAGTTGGAAAAAAATGATAGGCTTTAATAACTTTGTTTAGGAACAATTTGTTTAACCTGTTGAGTTTTGAACTCTTCTCAACAAGCTTTGACTTGTGGTTTGGAGAAAGTGTAGAGCAATTAAACAGAGACAACAACAGAGATAGAATAAAAGGATGGATTTCAAATACAGACTTCCTACTCAGTTGAATTATCATCTTGAATCTCTGTTTGAGGGACAAAGGGACACTGGTAGATCAAACAACACACCATCACCATTTATAATAAAATTTCAGATAATCTGAGATAACAACATTGCATTACCCATTACGAAAGTTATATAGATTTGATTGAGTATTCAAAAAAGAAATGGGCTGCTTAAACCATCACAAAATTATGGGCTCAAACTACGTGGTAATCTACATTGATTTTGTTTTATGTCTGGGAATTTTTTTTTTTAAATCAGTTAACAGATATTTCTACAGGTTATCGATTGCAGTATTGTACAATCCAGTAATAAGAAGCTATATACTCTGGGGAATATCCTCGGCTCTGTAGATTTTAAGAAGGAAAGTGACCCATCGAAGTGCAATTCCAGCCGGCAGTAAAAGATTACTCTCCACATCATCATTTTCATTATCCCGCTCTCTTTTTTCCATCTGTTGGAGATATATTGGTATATATTACCAAGCTATATATAAGAAAGGCATCATATGCTAGACAGTCATGTATAATAATATGGTAATTGGTCATAGCAGCATCCTTTACTCCCTCCACAAGTTAAAATCTTGCATTACAAACTAGGGTTTATAAAATTATAAAACCATAAAAATTTGTTCTGCTTAAAATATGTTATTTTCAGTTTCAACCTCATCAGTATTAAATTGGAGCAACTGCTATCTTTTTTTTCTAAGCAGACCATATGGCTATTTTTAAAATGAGCATAAACCATGAAGATGTGATATTTATAGGTTTCCGGTGCTTTTTTGCACTCATGTGCAGTGGTGACTGTATGGAATTTTCACACCCATCACAAGGTCTCCTGACAAAGCATGTTACTGCGGCTGGAAACTATGTACAACTCTGAAGTAATTTGGGAGAATTTACAACTTCCCCTTTGAAAACAAACAGGAAACCATCAAATTCTCACAATCATCCTTGTGATTGCAAGAATCATCAGGACAGAGAAGGGGAAGGTAGTAGTGGGAGCCACTACTGGAGATACACCAGGATACTGGGAGGGAAGGCAGCAATAATGGGAGCAAGGAAGCACCAGGGAGAGACTTTAACAGGGGACGGTGAAAGCTGGTATGGCAGTATTCGGACTGAAGGGAGTAGTGGTGTGAGAGGTAATTAGGCAAAGAAACATATTGTAAGGAGGTTCTATATTTTTAGCTCTTTCTGGCTAGTACCATGTAGTTAAGGTCAAGATTTAAAAAAAGTAACTAATATGTTGAGTGCTGAACCTGAGACACCTCAAAGGGGCCTGATTTTCAGGCCATCAGGCTCCTTTAAGGTGCCTTGAGTTACGCACTCAAGAATCACTAGTTATTTTGAAAATCTTGGCCTTAGTTCCTGGTGATGCTCACAAAGTGAATTAACCAATACAAAGCAAGTATTGCATAAGAAAGAGGGTTCTGGGTACATGACTAGAAGACAAACACATTTGCAAATTAAACCTACTGGTGGCTCATCTCCTGCCCCCAGGACAAACATGCTGACTTTCAGATAGCCTTTAGCTCCTGAATTTGTGTCTTCAGGGTCACTCAAAAGAAGCCATTTTCTCATGACTGCATGGCCTGAAATAAAGCAAAATAAATAAATCAGCCTTCTCCCTTACACAAGAAGTAGAAGTGTAAGCCATACAATCAAGGCCAATTGTCCCAAAGTAGACTCTACCCTAAACATAATTATTAAAAAAAAAATTCCTCTGATCTTAAAGAGCCCAGCCCCCTACAAGCTGTGCAACAATGTTGAGCGGTATACTAACTCAGGGACACCATTCTCTCATCATGTTTTTGCATGATTTTTCATACTTAATTCTTGTTTTTAAGTTAATGATACCAAAATTAAAATCCTCTGGGTGAAAAAAATGTAAGCTACTTATATTGCATTTGGGAACCACTGAAGAGCTAAATGCATGTGGCCTTTTTTTGATAAAGATGCTGCAGGGCTGAAGTATCTCTCTCAACTAACTTTGCGTCCATGTGTGTTTAGGCATGTTTTTCTACTTCAGAAACACAGCTGAAAGTCACAGCCATTTTAATTGGGCATCTCAAGTCAAAGGAAAAGCAGAAGAAACTCAGGCTTTGAGGAGATTGTTACTTACCAGGTTCATCATAAACAAAGCCAATGTCAATCTGAAATAAAGATTAAAATATTGTATCCTAAGAAGTAGCAGAATACAGTCACAAATATGTGTGTTTGGCTTTAATCATAGAATCTTAGAAATGCAGGGCTGGAAGAGACCTCAAGAGGCCATCTAGTTCATCCCCGCTGAAGCAGGACCAAGTGTACCTAGACCATCCCCGATGGGTGTTTTTTGTCAAACCTGTTCTTTAAAACCTCCAATGAAGGGGATTCCACAACCTTCCTTAGTAACCTATTCCAGTGCTTACCTACCCTTATAATTAGAAATTATGTAAGGGGTTAAGCCCCGATTGCCTTCAGTTTTTCATACTGTTATTACATTGTTTCTCTGTTATGAAAAATAAAAGTCTTGTGTGGCATGCCCCTGTGAGGGCTAGAAAGGGAACAGAGGGAAGAGAAGGGGATTGATATGTACAGTATGCTGCTAAGTGATGCTCTGGAAAGGTGGTGGAGAATGTGCCGCTGTGTGGGGGGAAGGGAATGCAACCTCAGCAGGACTAGATGAAGGAGACATTCATTCATTTAGAAAAGCATTCCTTTCTACCTAAAAGAAATATTCCAAGAAGTTACCTACCTGGATACACATAGATATATAAATTAAACTGTTCTGCAGGCTGATTTAATTTACCCTACTAGCATTTACTGCATGCAACTGGCAAGGGTGAAATACTTACCAATATTGACCTTGTGGAAGTTATAGGAGTGGATTTTCACCAACAGGAATTACAAGTGACATTTTTTCTACATTGCTTTGGGTACAAACACCTGTGGTATGCATCTCCACTTCCTGGGGCAGATCCTCAGCAAATGTAAATTGTCATAGCTTCATTGATTTCAAGAGAGCGAAGACAATTTACACTCACTGAGGAGATTCCTCCTGCCTCTCTGTTACTACACAAGCATATTTAAACAAAGGGACACCTTTCTCTGTAATTTTGAGATTCTGTATCTCATGATGCAATGTTCTGAACCAATGGCAGTTTTTTTTTAATTCCTCCTTCAAGACCCAGGTGATACAGTACAACTGACAGTGACCTTCCACAGCAGTTGTTATACCCTTTGGAGACTGAAATTCATTTTTCTTTTCTTGGACTATACAGATTCTTACCAGTAGCTTTGGGAAAGATAGTCCCATTGCTTTAGGTAGAAAATAATTTTATAAATATTAGTTGTTCATCTATTATACAGACCAGGTAACTTAACTTGCATTTTGCATTTAGTTACACCAGTGTCAATATGGAGTAACTCCCTTGACCTTATTGAGTTAGTTCTCTTAACTGTGCTGGTTCTGCAGTGCTAGCAGGCACAGACAATGGTCAACAAACAAAACGATGGGACTGACTGTCCCAACGCTACTGGTAAATGCTTGCTAGCATTAAAAGCAAAACATTATAAGGGTAAGTTTTTGTCCCTTTTAAACACAGTAACTAGTAATACATTTAAAACTGATGCTTTAAATATTCCTCTAATCTTCCTTTGAGCCCCTAAGTGTAGGTGTAATGCCGACAGACCCCCGGTCGTTGGCAGGCGGGATTGAACTGGGGACCTCAGTGCATGAGCCTCTATCTCATGAGCTAAAAGCCAACTCGCTGTTAGCTAAGACTGTAGAGCAGACTCATTCTCTCTCTAAGTGGTCTTGGTACCACTAGAAGGGACAGACCACTATACCCAGGAGGTGTGTGGGTTACATACTTCCCCTAGCTGAGGAAGTGTGTCCTGAGCTTCAGAGATTTCCCAGTTGAAATCTTGGGCAAGCCCCCACTTGTAAGGCCAACAGACACCAGTCATCGGCGGGCAGGATCAAACCAGGGACTTCTGGAGCTTAGTGCATATGAGCCTCTACCGCATGCGCTAAAAGCCAACTGCCTTTTAATTAAGGCTGTAGAGCAGACTCATTCACTCTCTCTAAGTGGTCTCGGTGCCATAAGATGGGACAGAACACCACACCCAGGTGTGTGGGTTACATAGGCAGAATGTGGAAGTCTGCTTATACGCACCTTAAATTCTCCCATCAGAGAGTCTGCTCGTAAAGAATAAGAATCATACACCTAAAAGGGAGAAAAAAGGAATGAAACCCTTTCCAATCTTTATATAGCACCGGTTGGACAGTGTCATGTACATCCAGTGAGTTTTTCTAATGTACGCCTTTTTTCCTTACCCGAATGCTTATTGTTTCATCAAGCAGCTCTAAAGGGATCATGTGGACATTGTAGAAGAATATCTGTTAAGATGAAACAAACTGATTTAGAACATTAACATCATGATTTGCAGCTACATACAGTATTTAAGTAGCTTGCCAGGCATATATCTGTTGATATATATTTAGTCTGCTTCCTGTTTGGATGTTCTGCATGTGAATTTAGCACTGCCCTGAAAAGTAGAATCCACAGAATAGGGGTAGCACGGGCAGTTGCACTGCAAGTTTCCCCAGCATTGCCCTGCTAATGTGCCTTAACCTTGCCCTGGAGGAACCTCTTTTAGAGCTGATGGAGTGGTTCAGTCTGCATGTTCAATCAATCTTTAGCCTCTCTGCTGCAATTATCATCAACAAGGATGCCAGTTAGTGCCAAATAGGATGATTCATGCACTAAGAATTTCATGGTTATTTGCACGGAAATAAAACTGATTTTGGTAGCCCAGATTTTGTGAAGTATTTGTATTTATTTATTTATAAAATATGCTTAAGCGAAAAGCAACAGGCTTGACCTGCAGGCACAACCAGGCTCTGCTCAGCATATTACCCAAGTGGCAGGGGAGGATGCAAAGCAGTGACTGTACTCCACCTGTAGCCTGCTTATTGATGCTGATGCTGTCCATGGGTTGGTTCAAACTCCAGTGCCATTTGCACTGCCTGGTAATGGCTCACAAGTGGCCAATAGATCAGGCAGGGATGGATGGAATGCACCAGTACTCCAGATACACTCTATGCACTGCTGCCGTATCACCTATGCTGGGGGCTGCAGTGGGGTAGGTGTGGTGTAGAACAAGAAGCTGGGGATTCCGCCATGCTGGAAAAATTTTCAGCTGGTTAGTTAATCCATCTACTTGGCTCCTTTGTGACATTGGAGTAGTGCAAGTTGCCAGAGTTTAGCCCCTATTCTCTTATAATGTAGTAACAAAAATGAATACCCCTTGTGTCATTAATACTAATTATGTGGATTCCATATGCTAAATACTTCCATATACTCAGCCCTACATTCAACCTTTCCCCAATATAAAGTCTGTGGGACAGATTCTCTCCTGCATCCATGGTTTGAGTTACTTTCCAGATATTCTGAGCTATGCCTGTCCCAACTCACTCTCATCCAAGTCCAGGCAAAGAGACCACATCACCTATGTTTGACTAAAGAAGAGACAGAGATCTGCACCTTATCCCTATATAGTTATATCACAGTCCAAACTGTCTCAATCTCCTGCAAAACCTCACATACACATTGAGCAGGAAGGGTGACTGAATAGAACCAGCTCAAGAGATGAACAATTGGTCAACACCACACTTTGTCTTTTCTTCCTAAGAGAAAAGAACAGAACCATTCATGTGATTGGTCTACCCAGGTCATTGTTATCTCACATGATCAGCTGTATCAAAGGATGGCTTCTCTCCACTTTAATGGGAGGTTGTTTGGGCCCCTGATTCTTGCCAGAAATGGTGTCAATTATGGCATGAGTTTTATGATGTGAAGAAATTTTTTTTTTTTAAATTAACTTTACACATTAGCCAGAATTACCTTAAAAATGTTAGAAAATGCTTATTTGTTAAGCAGATTAGGGATGCTTCATTATGAACCGGATCCCTCTATCCCTTCCGGAATAACAGATTTTTGTTGATTTGACAGTGCCAGCTAACCGATTTTCAGATATAATTAAATGTGTATTTTCTAAATACTCACCTCATCAAAATATGGATTGTTTCCTCTTTTGATTCTTGTTCGGTGTGTCTGCCCACAAACATGAACTTTGGCTACTGGTTTTATGTTATTTCCGGACAACTGACGACCTTCAATGACCCTAACACGAATCTGAAAAAATTAAATACACAAGGCATGCAGTAGCTGATACCTTACAGTGGGTGTGTGTCTGTCTGTGATCATGCTGAAACAAACAGTATTTCTCTTTTCCATTATCCCACCAAAATGAGTTAACACCAAAGCAGCTAGCAGATTTAGACTGGCTAGCCATTTCAGACCTTCCAACTACAATAATTACAACACTCGTTTTACATCCTCGCTAGTCCTGTACCTTAATTTTACAAAATATTCTCCAGAAAACTCTGGGACACAACTTTCTCAGATAGCATCTTCAGTTTTGGACTCGCTCTTATCATAATTATGTTTCAAATCTTTATTGTTCTAATTTAAACTCAATAGTTACACAACAGGTAAGTTTCTCCCTACATTTCAGCAAGAGTTGTGCAAAACTCCTAGATCGGGGTAGGCAACCTATGGCACATGTGCCGAAGGCGGCACGCGAGCTGATTTTCAGTGGCACTCACACTGCTCAGGTCCTGGGCACCTGTCCGGGGGGCTCTGCATTTTAATTTAATTTTAAATGCAGCTTCTTAAACATTTTAAAAACCTTATTTACTTTACATACAACAATAGTTTAGTTATATATTATAGACTTAGAGAAAGAGACAGTCTAAAAACGTTCAAATGTATTACTGGCACGCGAAAACTTAAATTAGAGTGAATAAATGAAGACTTGGCACACCACTTCTGAAAGGTTGCTAACCCCTGTCCTAGATTTTATTTTGTGAATATTTGCTCTTTAACAGGTATGCTTGGGGGGAAAAACACACTTGAAAGACGGGATTGCTGTCAATTCTGTTATGCTAATCTATATTCTTTTACAATGCATTAGCTTGTCTTGTATCTGACATTCAGATTATCTCAGGTTGTGCAGGAAAAGTACAGTATTTAAAACTCAGCTACCTGGAAGTCTTGGGGTTTGTTAGAAAGGATTCTCCGTGTTTTCTTTCCTTTAGTGATGCGCCGAGCAAGCTGGGCTTCCTTTGCGTCACTTGGAACTGCTGGTGCAATGCCACCAACCGTACCATCAGCCCCATCTTCATAATCTCCATCTTCTTCTCCATCTAACACATGGGAAAGCAGCACAATTAGTAAACACATAGTTTAATATTAAAATTACGGTCATAAAAGCATGAGGTCAAGACTTGCACAGAAAGTGTATTAATGCTACTTCATTATAACAGTTCTAATCAACGTGTTCTTCCTTCTTGAAAGCTAGTGGAGTTGGACCACCTGCAGCTAATTCTATATTTTAAATGCAATGACTATGTACATGTCCCCTCCAGGATGAAGACTATCTAAGGGAGTCCCCTTGCAATCTATCAAATCCACTTCCAAAAGCTGTTGGCAAAGCAGAATCCAGGCAGTACCCTCACGGCACCATTTCATGATTAGTAGCTGCACAGTAAGGGACCAGTTCTGCTCCACTGGACGTTAATTTTAATGGGAGTAGATTGGGCCCTAACATAGCACAGCTTTTTACATCAGGCTCTTTTTTAAATAGATAGGAAAATTTTTAGGCTTTCCCACTTGACCATGGAGATTAGTGCATTCATCTTCGTATCTAAAATGAAATTCTGACGGCGCCCCTGTAATATTTAACTTATGAATCTGGGAAGATTTCTGTATCTATAAATTAAATATCAACCTTTTAAATGAATTCAACTTGGCCCAATAATATTGGCCCATCCACTAATATACCACTATTGCAAAACTTCCACAAGAACCAAACCACAAAAGTGTATTTCCCATGGTGTTTTTAACTTCTTTTGTTAATTAAGGACTAGTGTATGCTATAAGCATTACAGGAGTGATGGAACTGTCTAGATGGTATTAAACAGATACAAAACTGCAAACTAAGGGTAAAGTTTTGGGTGCAATTAAAGTTTTTAGTTGTCCTGAATAACAAGACTATTTGAGAACCTGGGAAAACCTTAGACCCAGTACCAGTATGTTGTCCAGCCAAGAAAATGTTCTATAATCCTTAGGGATGTACCATAACTCTCCCTCCATTTTCTCATTGGACATGAGGTGATATTGAATTACCTGGATATCGTGTCCCTAAAGAGAGGGACATTTGAATTTGGAGGCACAAAGATCCTGCATAAAAATAGCTCAGCTGCTGTAGAGCTAGGCTCTGCTGTGTCCAGCAGCCCCTAGTGGTGACCAGCAGTTCTGCATCACCAATTCTGCAAGGGGAAATGAAATTCTGCACAGAACATTAACTCTGTGGGAATTCTACATTGTGCAGTGGCACAGAATTGCCCCTGGGGGTAATAAAGATAACTCAGCTGCTGGGCCCTGTAAATGTATTAGCTAAAGGAAGAGTCTTGAGGGGAGCCTGGGATTTATTCTGGGTGAAATGATGGAAGTTTGATCAGTAGAGCCATCAGTTGCCAAGAACCTAGAGTTAGGGGTGTTGGATAGAAGAGGGTTAGCTGCAAATGTTGAAAAGCACTGTTCCAGGTAAACAACAGAAGTTTAGGGAGTGAGGCAAACTTTATGAAAGCTAATGTTATATGTGCTGACATTGTGAATTATCCTGTGCTGAACTTCTGTGTGTAGTTTGTCAGCCTGGAGTGTGGATGAAAAAAATTAATCATGTCTTGTGAATGTCCCTAGTGGGATGTGTCCCTGGATACACAGATGAAGTACCATATACTAAACTCATCTATAAATTTCAACAATATGAAGTTCCATCTTACTAACGTCTGTGTCATAATCTGTCTCCCACACTGCCCATTCAACTGACTAGTTACAAGCTCTACTTATGACTTCACCTGCATTTCTGAGACTAGACTGTAGCAGTCAATTTGACTTCACAGAGCTATGGGAAATGAACTGAATATATGAAAAAGTGAACTAACAAAGTTGTGTTTGGTAACTTGTTTTGCTGAACTACGTTTTATGTAGAGTTGCAGAACAGTTAGGGTTTCTGTTTCTCCCCAGAGGTGACTGCATTTAAGTGCATTTATCTATCTAAAATAGTCACACATACCAGATATTAACTGATGTTGATTAATACTTTTGTAGTTCAAGTCAAAGTTTGCATAGTGCTATTTTGAATTTTAGAAATTTCCCCCAAAGTCTGTTAATTTATAGTATCTACTCTCCACCTCTCAGGCAAGACTCCCATTGACTTCAATGGGGCCAGGACTTCACCTAAGAAATCTATCATTTTAATTTCCATCTTTGTTATAAAGGCCTAACTGATTTACTTTTTACAATGCAATCAAAAGATTACAGATGACACATCCCTAGAGGCTAACTAGAGGAACAGGTTTCTGTAACTGTGATGAAAGGTTACGCCCTGGCCTCTAAGTATATGTTTTAAATAGAAAACTTTCCTGTCTCACCTGTACACTAAATCCCTATAAGCATACTGCAGACTATGCAACAGGCTTTCTGGGAAATAACTGTATTTCAGTAACATTAAGAGGCCAAAATCTTGGAGAGACTTCAAAACCACATTAACTGCCATTAGCAGGAGCTGCTGAACACCACAGTGAAGCAGTTAGTTTCAGACATAAGCAGGTTTCAGAATGGGCTGCAGCATGAGGTGAAAGACATCCAGCAGGGACAGGGCTGGTTAAGGATTCATGAGCAACCAAACTGAAAGACAACCACTCAGTACTAAGACTAGTGAAAAGAGAGCATAGCTGATAACTCAGGGTGACTAATATCTACAATCCAGAGGTCCACCAACACTCTAATAGCAGCTTCGTATACTGTCATCTTTACTTACTTACTTTGAAAACAGGACCAATCTGGGAAAAAACTTTTGAGATTATCAAAATTATATTACAATCAATTTTAACATCAAAATATGCACTATTTTAAAAAGTTGCATGTTTCCTTGAGAAACAATCCGCTGATTAAAAGCAATATTGCGAGGCCGTGAAATGGACCAGAGTTAAACTGATTTGTTTAAATAATTGCTATTTTCACGCAATCCTTTTTAATAACCATCAAAGGTAAATTTAATGGATCAGAACCAAAGGATCTGCATAGCAGTGGATCCTTCAACTTCCCATGCCTTGTGGGACAGCCCCACCTCCAAATGCACCTTGCTCAGTCACACAGGGTATGCTGGGCTGGGCTGCATGTGGAGCAGGTGTGGGCACAAAACCTGCTCTCACAAATCCTGCTGTCTACTTGAACATCAGAACCACACAGACTCTCCTTCAAAGGTCCTTCTGCTCCTACACAGTTAAGGAGAGGATTTGACCCACAGAGAACACAGGTTCCGTTAACTTGTTGAATATGTTCAATTTTCTTTTGCAGACCTCTGATTTCATGGGTTGGGGAAATTTCTAATAAGTCTGGATCTTTATACGTGACTTAGGAGCATCTCAATTTATGGAAATATTAAATATTGCAAATTCAGTGCCAAGACCCTGTTGTTCTGCTCCATACCAGCTTTGGCATATATACAGGGGAACCGGTCTCTTTTCCAAACTGATTATAGTGGATATCCCTTATTACTGACTGCTTACACATGGTGTCTGGTAAAACTTAACTAAATAATTGCTTTGACCACTTCCCCTGACCCTTCAGTTTTAGCTACATAATTTAAACTAAAATCTGTGGGACTCACACAGATGAATTCCCACAATGCTTTGAAATGAAGGTCATTCTCTCCTTCAGTAATTATGACCATACACAAATAACATAGATGTTGCTTTCTTCCTATACTAAGTACACCTCTACCCCGATATAACGCGACCCGATATAACACGAATTCGGATATAATGCGGTAAAACAGCGCTTGGGAAGGGGGAGGGGCTGCGCGCTCCAGCAGATCAAAGCAAGTTTGATATAACGTGGTAAGATTTTTTTGGCTCCCGAGGACAGCGTTATATCAGGGTAAAGGTGTATACTATATATTCTTCAATGAATCTTAGCCAGACTCTGCTTGTACTGCCTTTATACAAATAAAATCTGGCAATGACACACAACAGAAATTAACAAGAAAGGAAGATGAATTTAAAACAAACATAATAAATGATTGAATAAAACTACTTGAGATAAGCAAAGTATAAATATCCACACAAGGTGTCAATGGCCGGTATAAATGATTTAACCAAACAAACAAACAAACCCTGTAATCAAATCTATATTAGCACATGTATAACCCATTGCTTTGTTGCCAAACAAAACACAGCTCAAAGCATGTCAGATTAATGATTTAAAGTTGCTAAAGATCATTATAGCACCACCTTCTATCATCATTTAGTCCTTTATTAAATAAAAGAGAGTCTCCATTGCTTTTAGAAGTACCACACTCTATCATTTTTATGAACTAGTAAGGAAAATTCTTTGGATTCTAAATGTTTATTAAATATATTTTAAATGAATCTCCTAGTGAGAATGTTTTTCAAAAAGCCTCCAGTGTTACAGACCATGCAAGAAAGATGTGAAATTTGTCGCTGCCTTTTTTTACAACGGCCAGTTAACTAACAATGCCAGTACCCAGGTCTGTGCTAACAGTGTGCACATGAGTTACGCTACTGCACAAGCAAAGAAGTAAATAAAAAAAAAAGTTAAATAGTAGAAGGATATTATAAGCAGGTATGATATAATCCACTCATCTAACTGATAGTTGGTGAGACAGAAAATAGAAAGGCTTTCTCCTGATAGACAGACTGCAAGTGAATATAAACCTCCAAAGACAGATGGCAAGTGAATATAAACCTTCAAATAAAGTGGAACACTTGCCATAACTTTTAGTGGATTATATCATATCTGCTTATAATATACTTCTACTGTTTAACTTTTTTTTTTAATTTTTTTTTTTTTTTTTTACTTCTTTGCTTGTGCACTAGCGTAACTCATGTGCACACTGTTAGTACAGACCTGGGTACTGGGATTGTTAGTTAACTGGCCGTTGTAAAAAAAGGCAGCGACAAATTTCACATCTTTCTTGCGTGGTCTGTAATACTGGAGGCTTTCTGAAAAACATTCTTACTAGGAGATTCATTTAAAATATATTTAATAAACATTTAGAGTCCAAAGAATTTTCCTTACTAGTTTATAAAAATGATAGAGTTAATAAAATCTGGGGCCTAACATGACACATAACAGTGTCTCCAATAACAATCTACTGTGGATGAGGCATTAATTTTTTTCCAATATGTCTTGATATTCAAGGATTTAGAGTATATTCTCCCAGCTATGCATTTCCTTGTTTTTGCTTCTCTTCCCTACAGCATTAGATTTCTTTATTGCAGTTTTTCTGTGTGTTGGAATAAAGTTTCTTTCTTAAAAGAAATATTGCACATCAGCCTTTAAAGTGCTTTTGATCTAAACTATCCTCAGTAATACTGTTCCCATTGAAGACAATGGTGTCAGATAAAGCCTGCAGATAGAACATATTTTAACAGGAAACAAAAGTTCCAGCTCTTCAATTCTGAAGCATCTACAGTCTGACTACCATACTGTAAGCCAGTTTAGACATGCTTGCTTATCAGTTACTTTCCATTCTTTCTGATGAACAATTCTATCTTTCCCTTGCATGACCTGAATATAATATTTTGAAGAAAGATGAAATACCTGCAGTGCCTTGTGCATTGGTCCCCCCTGGATCATTTGGATTTGCAGGCCCAGCTGGTGGCTCATATCCTACCACTAAATCAATCGTTGCCTGTGTAGAAATTTACAGTTACATATGTAATAATTGACTTAAAGCAGGATAAACAAGTGGTCCTACAAGTCAACATTAACAGCAAACAAGTATCTGTACTACAGTTTACAATGACAAATTGAAAAACAAAGAAATAAATGGCCATTATTGCCTGCTAAGTTAGTATATACATACAAAGACTACAGGCCACACTCTATGCAATTAATCTGAAAATGTATTTGAGAAATTGAGCTACTGTATTTATGACATTTAGAAAATCCTGTCATACTGAGTTCCAATGATTTAACAGTACTCTATACATCTAATTAATTAAAGCCTCATAATACCTATGCAGGCCAGGTGAGTAGTATGATCCCCATTTTACAGATGGGAAAATTGAGGCAGAAAAAGAGAAAATGACCTGTTCAATGTGACAGCAACTCTGAGCTGGAGGTAGAATACAGCTCTCCTAACTCTCAGGCCATGCTTTTACCCTATAAATGAGCACGTTGTCTTTTTCCAGTCTCATTACAATACTGGTTATACTGTGGTTTGCAGCACTTCGTGGCACTTTTCAGCACTAAAACATTAACAGGGTATAACAAAGAGTCAACAAAAAAGTACATGACAAAATACAAATGACTCTGAATTGCTTCGGAGAAGATACCTGAAATTGGCAGTAAGGTCTTGCTCTTGCCTTTGAGCACATAAATGCGTATTTCCAGGTATGTACTATGCTCCTGATGCAGAAAAGGGTCCCTGTTCAGGACAGCAATTAATCATGGGCTTAACTTTAAGCACATGCGTAAGTCAAAGTATTTAAGTACTGTTCTGAAGAAGCATGGACTTTTAAACAGGTTTATAAAGTGCTTTCCAGAATCACAGTAGCTGATTTTCACAAGGTAGGCAGCAAAACCTGCATGTGGGAACTCAAACTGGCAATTAAGCAAGTAAATGCCATTTTTTCTCTAAACATCTAGTGCTATGTTGATTCTCATTAACTATATGCTCTAGGTCATATACATATTATTGAAAACCAAAATATTTAATTAAAATGTATTTGTCGTATTGAATATTTAGATGGTGTTGATGTAGTCATACATTAATTGATGCTCCACTCAGTGCTTTTGCCTATAAAATCACTAATAATTTTATCTATAAAGCAAACTGAAATGATTTTGAAATGTTTTTGTTTCATATTAAACACTCTTGTTAGAGCATTTAATTCAATAAATCAGTAAAACAAAGATAAGGAAATCACTCACGCCAGTGTTCTCTCCCCTTTCATTTAGCAGGGAAATAAGCTTGAAGGGAAGAGATCTACTCTGGTTGCCTACAAGTTCCTTAAGTGCTACTGATGCATTTCCAATTAATCTGAAAGAAAAGTGGAAAAGATATTACATTAGCATATACTCTGTGTATTATGCAGACAGAAGTATCCTGTTATCTGTAGCCAGTTTATGCTTGCTGTCCCTTACATAACCAAATGGGTCCAAAAGCATATAAAGACTTCAAAGCAAATAAAAGCAACTAAAATATTGCAGTTATTCTCTAATTGTAGACTATTAACTATTCATTTTTTATTTTGGTCCCCAAAATGTGCTATTTGTTTCACTAAAGACAACTCTTACCTGAAAGAGTTTATAGTCTCAGTTTAAGACTTAACACAATGAGTGAGGCTTGCAAACAGAAGGGAGGAAATGAGGGTTACAGCTATCAGAAAATGCATTTCACAGTGTAGGCATAAGCCACTTCTTAGGTCTGTAAATGTTATTAATTAATGTTTTAATGTACAGCAGAGTATAATGTGTGTGTGTAGCTTGTGTGTATATCCGTCCGTCTGGGATAAATCAGTTTACCGCTCTGAGCCACAGACTACCCATTGGTTAACTGGAGATAATGATATCTTCCTTTGTAAAGCATTTTGAGATCTACACATGAAAAGCACTACATCAGAGCTAGGTATCAAAGCTTTGTATATATGAAGAAGAAAGATCAAGAAACAGATGGCTATAACTGATTTACTTGAAAGCATCACAGAATTAATCTACCGGCCTATTGACGACATAGACAGTGCCCATGATTGGGCCCTCTCAGAGCAGAGTGCAGATTTAGACTGTGCTTCAACATAAGCCCTGCCAGGAGAAGCTGTCCAGAAAATTTGCTAGCTCATGCCCACTCCCAAGGCAGCTTTGCCCACTTTTGGGCTGCACTGACCAACTCCAGTCCCCTCAGAAGAATGAAGCTGTGAATACTTTGTGCCAGTGCAAACCTCCCTTCAGGCAGAACTCTACCACTGGGGGCTCACAGTCTTGTGTTATGCTGGAAGAAGTTGTAGCCTATGGCTAAATCAAGTCATATTCACAGATTTAATGTACGTGAGCCTAAGAACATAATAAGGTGTTTACAGATTAATAATACAATATACAAGCCTTTGTAGTGCAACTTATCTGTAAATGTAAAAAATGAGGCATTTCCTATCTGAAATTATACTCTGGGTATGTAGTGATGAAGTACATCAAATCATGAAGTAGATTCCTAGAATAACTGAGAGCTCTGCAGGTGAGATAACCCTGGCTACATTTACTCTGCAAACATTAAACATAACATACTTTTCAAAGAACTCTGCAGTATTACTGCCAAATTGTAAGAAAAATCCTCTACTTAAGAGCTCACACTGAGGTCCCTTTGGACAGCCATTGGTGGCTTTTCAGTCAGAAGCCAAGGATCCCACATCACTTTCCAAATTCAAGGGGCAAATCTAATATCTTAGCCATCTTCTGTGCCTTATAAAATGTCATAAGCACCTAGCTTATTGTTTGCAAAGTGCGTTAGAATTCATTATATACTAACCATTCAATATAAATATACGTTCTAAGTTGTTCCAGTCTATTCATTATGTATGTTTTTCTTTATAGAAAGACTAACTGGATACTTTCAGCCTGAATATCTCCTTCCTTAGAGGTTTTTAAGGTCAGGCTTGACGAAGCCCTGGCTGGGATGATTTAGTTGGGGATTGGTCCTGCTTTGAGCAGGGGGTTGCACTAGATGACCTCCTGAGGTCCCTTCCAACCCTGATATTCTATGATTCTCTTATTCTATGAATGACTTGTTAAATGAAGAGAAACATCACAAGACGTACATTAATTCTTCCCATGGACTGATCATGCAGCCTCTACTGCTATCTCAGTCATGTCCAACCTGGGGTGCAACAGAGCAAGCCCAGGAACCAAATCCCAGTTTCTCTCATGGCAGTGCAAGTAGCCAATCTGTACCCACAGTACAGCACTGATGTCAGATTTGGGAATGGACTTTAGGAGCACCATACCTAGGTCTGTGTCATGGACATGAGCACTGTAATTTATACAACAATACATCTCAGTGTTGGATACTATGAGAAAAACAGAACATGCAACAGCAAGGTGCTGAGTGCCCCCTTTGACTCCCCTTGAAATCAACAGGAGCTGCACTTTGCACTTTTCTGTGACAAGCCCTAAGAACTTAAAAATGCAGACTTCCTACAGTACTTCCAGGCTGGGACTTTCAAAGGGGGCCAAGAGCTTCAACACTCAGGTCTGTCTGCACTACATTTTAAAACTGTGACAGAGAGTCTCAGAGCCAGGGCCTACAGATTTCGGCTGGTGCTATGGCACTAAAAACAGCTGTATAGGCACGGAGGCTTGGCTAGGGGCTGGGCTCACAAGTCTGGAGGGGGAGATGAAATTCAGTGGCAGCTGGGTGCCTTAGGTTCCTCTGAAAATCCTAGTCCTAGTTCATAATAACGTCTTTTACAGCCCAAGTTTAACATTACTAAACACCTACTTCATTTGTTTTTTAGACAGCAACTTACTAATTTTAATAAAAGCTGCAGAAATGGAGGTATTGTGTGGAACTGTGGAATTGTGCTGTGCATAAGAGGAGATTCACAACACAGTTTATCAGTTGCAAAAGTATCTTCATGCTCTTCCCAGCAGCTGTTGCATTTCACCAACACATTTCAAACAGAACTCATAAGAAGTATGTTGCGTCCTAACTGATTAGGAGCTTCTGGAATGAAACATACCGATGCAGTAAAGTAAGATTCCACAGACCACTGGTTTAAACCTGTAACTCACATAACACAAATTCAACATGCAGCTTCCCCTTTATCTAACTCAACTCTCTAATCCAAATCAAAACCTGGAATGGACTCACATGACCCAGCTGCTATTCTCGGTACTCTAAAAGACCAGCATGGATAATGGAATGGATTCTCCATAAATATGACATCCCTCCTTCCCCCCCCCCCAAACTTTAAATTAAACAACAATTATTAAACTCACCACTTTGAAATACATCCACCTAATGAATAAAATACAAGCAGCACAGAATAAATGAAGCAATGTCAAAAGTTTGATGATTGTTCAACACATTCACAAAAACACTTATATTTAAGGCTAAGATTTTGTCATGGTTGTTTTTAGTAAAATCACAGACAGGTCACGAGCAATAAACAAAAATTCGTGGAAGTCATGACCTGTCCGTGACGTTTATTAAAAACAACTGTGACAAATGGGAAGCAGGGGGGATCTAGCACCCAAGGCTGCTGCAGCTCCATGGTTTCCCCTGCCACCATGGTGGCTGGGAGCTGCAGGGTTCCCCCTCCACCCACCATGGCTGGAAGCTGCGGGGGGGCAGGGGCCTCTGCCCACAGTGGAGGAAGCTGCAGGTGTGACTTCATCCTCTCTGAGCAGTGACCATCGTGCCTCTGACCACTGTGGTCTTGTAAAGCTCAGGATAAAAGGGCGTAGAGAGTTTGTTGCTCGGCTGAAAGTTTCTGGCGAGAACTACATCTCCCACGTTGAAAGAAGTGGTCTTGGCCTGTGCTGGTCGGCATATCTTTTCATGACAAGCTTCGCTTTGTTGTCAAGTTGATGTAGAGGTTCATCATCTGCTCTTCTCTCAACTTGTGGCAGTTTTATTCTTAGTTGTCTGCCGAACAAAAGAGATGCTGGCACCATGGTAGTTGAACAGTGGAGAGTGGTTTGAAAACCGAGGAGGAAATGAAATAACTCCTGTTTCTTGTCTAATCCATCAGCTGCAGCAATTCATAGTGCTTTCTTGAGTGGTCGCATAAACCTCTCATCTTCTCCATTGGCTTGCAGCCAGTGCAGAGTAAGTTTGAAACCAAGATACTCTGCAAATTGAGCGAACTGCAAGTCTTGAAATTGTCAGTTTTAATAACAGCAGGTATGCCATAGGCTGACAAAATCTTGTCTAGTTTGGGTATAACAGCATTAGCAGAAGTAGTGATGATCATTTCAACTTCAGGATTTTGAGAATAGTAGTATCTAATAACCAGTAAATGTTTTCCATTAGGGAGATCACAAAAATTCATGCTAACTTCTGTCCGTGGGGATGTGGGCAGAAGAGACATGTAGAGGAGGAATGTGGTTTTCCAGAACTCCTGCCTGGTTTATAGTCTGTATGATTTAAGGAGAGTTTCAGGAAGGCTATCAATTCTCGGGAACCAGACTTTTTCTCTGAGCAGGAATTTTGTTTTTACCAGTCCCTGGTGACCTTTGAGAGTCAAATCAAATGTGTGATCCCACAACAAATGCAGAACAAGAAGTCCTGCATCTTGGAGTAGGAGGTCATAGTCCATGACAGTAAATTCACCTTTGACACAGACAAATGATCATAGAACAGCTTATGTTTCAGGAGTCAAATGCTGTAAACTATGCAGTTTTTTCCAGTGATCACTTCAAATGATTTTGATGATCATTTGGAGACGTGTCAGACTCTGCAGCTGTCTTTATTTGTTGTAACAAGAGAGCTTTGCGAATGGTGTCTGAGAGGAAGAAGTTATTATATGCTTCTGCTTTCTCCATAGTGTTGTGATTAAGTGTTTCAGGAATAGAGTGCCTAGAGAAGTAGTCTGCATGGCTATCCTTTCCAGACCAATAGATAACTTTGTAGTCATAACCTTGTAGTTTGAGCATCCACCACTCAATGAGAGCTGATGGGCAAAAAGAGGGATTATTGATCATAGGTTGGTTCAAGGGACTTGTGATCAGTCAGAATCATGAAACTACATCTGTAAATGTATAAATGAAAATGGGAACATCCCGATGCTACAGCAAGAGCTTCTCTTTCTGTCTGAGAGTATCATTGTTCTGTGGGTGAAAGAGCCTTTCTGCCATAAGCAATGGTGTAAATTTGAACACATTGGTCAACCTCTGTGAGGACGGCTTTTAATCCAACAGGGTTAGCATCTATTAAAAGTTATGACATGGGTAAGGGATTTCTTGAGTTCGTCAAATTCATTTTGATGTTCATCTGACCACATTCATATGTAGTCTTTCCTGGTTAGAGCTCTCAGAGTCTGTGTGATAGTGCCTAATCTCAGAATGAATCTGCCACAATAGGGCTAGGAAGCCCTAGCCGCTACAAACGTCTACATGCTCTGCTACATGGGCAGAGTGGCATTGTGACTGTCCTTCACTTTCTTAGGATCTGCAGAGACACCATCTTTGGAGAATGTGTATCCAAAAAATTCTAATGTGGGTTTATTGTACTCACATTTGTCTGGGTTTAACATGAGATTCTGCTCCTGCACTTATTCAAAAACAGCTGCTAGTCGAGTGTCATGCTTTTCAGATATGGTGCCAAATTCTAATATGTCATCACTCACATTCAGAACTTCAGGGATTCCAGCTGGTACCTCACGTATGGTGTTTTGAAATATTTCTGTGGTTGAAGAAATGCCCAAACTGAGTCATTTACAGCAGCATAGACCCACAGTTGGTGAAGTTTGTTATGTATCTTTACTCAGGGTGGAGCTCAAGTTGATGGTTTCCTGCTCTGTTTGTAGCTAACTAAACTCTCTCTAGTCCAAACCAAAACCTGGAATGAACTCATGCAACCCAGCTGCTATACTCAGTAGTCTAAAAGACCAGCACAGATCATAGAATGGATTCTCCATAAACACTACAAAATGTGTGTAATCTAAATTGCAGTCAGGACAATACTCTCAGAAAGGCCTTGAAGATAATGTAGCAAAACATACTACATTCATCTGTAATTAAAATGTAACAATCAACTTTAAATATCTTTCTTGGGTTATAGAAAGGATTTAAAGGGAAGGAGATGATGTACTATGATATTGCTTGATGGATGTTAAAGGCAATTCTAGTTAAACAACAACAATATGGATAGGGTGCATAACATGGGCAGGGTGTATACATCTAAATTACATTATGAAATATCATTTATGGGCCAGTTTCTCTCCCCAGTCTGATCCCTAAGCAGCACTCAATGGCACAAAGGAACCAGATGCTGTCCGGCTGAAAATTTCCCTAGCAGAGCTCTCAGCTGGCATAAAGCTAGTTTACATGGTTCCTCCTCCCATCCTTGGCGTAAGGAGTGTGCCAGGGTGTGTCTGCGCATAGGGATTCTCAACTGGCAGATGGCCCATATACCAGTTTGCAGTGGTCCCCAAGAGACTGACTGCTGACAATTACCAGAGTGCAGCAGCAATGCAGCCATAGCTCACATACCCCTTACACCAGGCATGGGGTGTGGGAGCTAATATAGGGGCAACCTAGGGCTGTTCTAACCTGCCCCAGGACCAAGGTTGAAGCTACACATGGTAAAGAATCAGAGAGCTGTACCATTTTTCTGAGTAGCATGCCTCCCTTTCCTGTGCCAAGCAGATCTTGGTAAAGGAGAGAATCTTCCCCCATTGGCCTAATCCAGTGCCCTCTGAAGTCAATGGAAATACTCCCAAACTGTTCACATCAAAATGATTCTGTTGTGCAGATAGGTGCTCCAACCAAATCCCTGACTACACACTCTCTTGAACAGGATGGTGTTTGAAATTCAGATCCAAACTGGCTTGAACCCATTTCTGTTGTTTTGTAATCATAAGGGTATTTAACCTATGATAAAAATTCAAACAAACAGAGATGTTTGGGACATGCATTATGTTAATGTTCTTATTTAATTTCTCATATTGCAGTATTATTTAACAACAAATGATGGGCAAACCTCAAAGAATTACAGGGTCAGTTTATACAAACACCCCAAAGTTCAGATGCTAATCCAGGCTTGATCTGACCTACACTATTTAAACTTCAGAGGGCTGCAAAACTGGACTGAAATCTCAGTGAAATAGGTTTACTTTCACCTTTAAAAAAATAGATTTCTTCATCAGGCTATTTTGGAGTGTGCTTGAGGGTGGGACTAGAAGAAGGTATCCATATTATATGTTTAGGAGTAAGCATGCTGTATTCTTAGCTGTACCTGTTAGAGAACAGCACACATATTAAACAATCGCTGAGGGGCCAAAGTGAAACATGTAGCAGGGCAATATCTATCACCATAGTTAATGGTAAGTACCAATGGACATTGAAATGGACATTCAATACTGCTCAGCAAGTAATTGCTGAGTGCCTTCTGGTTCACTGTTACTGTAAATCATAAATCTCTTACTTTTTCACTTGTCTTTCTTTTAGCCATACACAACAAAGTAAGAAATTTAAAGCATCCATCTTCTGGTAAACTATGTTAACTTTCACTTCTGGGTAAAGCAAGATTAGGAAAAGCTACAATGAGATATTTAATGAACACACAGAATATTTTGTACTAGGAGGGCTATTGTAATTCTGGTTGCCACCTGTCCCTTCAATCATGTTTTGGCCACTAAGGAGAAAGGGCCAAATTATGCTAAAATTTGTGTTACCAAAATTCGGTAATGGTTGTTGATCATAAGTGCTGTCAGTCCTGGCTTCAAATATTAGTGTGGGCCGAGCCTAGGAGACAATAGATGGTTTTCCATAGAAAAAGACAAAAATGGTTTCTCTTTGGGTTCAGTGTCCCACAAGTTGGTGCAACATGGGGACCATATTTACTTGACATTTCACACTGAGGAGAAACATTGATTACCACCCACCAGTGTACTTGGCCAATCTGTGTTTCAAGTGGGGATGGTTAGATTAGGTTTGCTTTCACTAAACAAGAACTCTAAAGAGATCCAAGTCACCTTTTCTATGTGAAAATCAGTTATCCTGAAGACAAATCACTGAAACAGTTGGACAAAGTTGGAAACAAAAATAGAAGAGGATTTGCCCTTTGGTCTATGATTTCCAAGGCTGTGGGGCCATCTAATTGGAGGGAGCTAGAAATCTATAGAAGAATTTAATCTATCTTCTCTCTTTCTTACATAGTTGCTAGCTCTTTCCTCATTAAGATAGTCCTGAAAACATAAACATCGATATTAACAGATGTAAACCAATCACTGGGGTTGAAAAGAACAAGTAGCCAAGTTTCACTTCTGCAGGTGGGGGAATCATTTAAACAGACCTGTCTACAAATGGTAAAGCTAACTCTGATTCTGGGGAGAGACAGAGGCTTTCCCAGTATTTATTTTTGTTTACTTGTTGAAGAGTTTCATAACTTTTCCTAGTTTGGTTTAATATAGCTGGCAGTGATTTTTTGAAATGATAGGTTACCTGAACCATTCAATATGCATAAATGTGTACACACTTCAGAGAGAATTTACAAAACCAATAAGAAGACTGGACTCGCATATTATCTGGATGAGTCTCATCAACCACACCCTTGCATCCTGTGACACATCTTCAAGAATCATGATGGTTTTGAAATTTTCTAATTTAAGCTTCATTTCCTCATACCTACCTACCCTGACTAAACAAAATTATAGTGGTGCACTCATTTGAATATGCTATAAGTTTCAAAAAGCACAGTAGGAAACCTCCAGGAGTACAATTAGAGCAGTATAAACACTTTCTTATATAATCAGATTTAGCTTTTGAGGTCTAAATTGGATCTCATGTACAGTAGCTGATTTTAAAAGATAAATCCACAATTTCAAGAGTATTTGACATCAGTGCTAGGCCTATAGTGTTTCCCCTATTTCAAAAAAGTAGAATCTATAAACTACAGGTAAGTAACCATTAAACACAGCATTGTATTTTTGGCATAGCTAATTAATCCATTGGTGCTAGTATCAGGAAATCCTAACTCACAGCACTAACTAAGAAATTGATGTTTCTCTCTGTTGTAGTATGAAGTTATCTTTCTATATAGCATTCCTGAGATCTCAACCAGTGTAAACTGAGGTATATCATACAGGTGTAGCTGCTCCATAGCATCCCCTGTTGGCCAAGCATAGTTCTGCCAGCATTCCCTTCCTCAGTTTCCCTCCCCGAGGTGATCCTACTCAGCTCTCCACACACACCTCTGTGCTGGAGATATGGCTTAGCCCTCTAGCCAAGTCACAACAAACATAACCCCTTCCAGGGTACCAAGAGTCCAAACTAAAAAGTGCCCATCACACAAAAAGGTTTCTTGTCCCTTTGGGTCTTCCCTTCAGCCCACTCTTTGGGCCCTGCTCCTTGCCCTTTCTGGGTTCTATGCCTAATATACTTCCCAGCTCCCATGTTGTTTACCTCTGGAATACCCTTTTCCTTACATGCCCTGATTCAGGGCAAACTACTCACTGGCCACCTGGGGTTCCAACTCCTGATAGGGTTCACTCTTAGTCCTTTTATAAGGCCCAGGTGTCCATTAATCTATCTCCTGCCCCTCCATAGTCCCACCTCTTCAGGCTGGAAAGCAAATAATTAATTATGGCACAGATGTGGCTAGCCCCATATCCCCATAAAGGAGCAAAGGTAGCACCACTGATTTCAGTGGAAGCACACTGATTCATCACCATAATCCTTGCTCCCCCTGCATATATTATAATGGCTTATATCCAAACATCCTTGCTGGCTGTATCTGTTACATGGTAAAGTCCATCCTAGACCTTCAAGACCAATCTTCTAATACATACTGTTGCAGCTAAATATGTTTGTTCAAACAGAAGTAGTATTTATTTTAATCTTCATTAATTATTTGATACTGCTTTTTGCAGGTGCATAGATTTGAAAAGAAAAACGTCATGCACATCACCATCTACAAAGGTGAAATCTTCAGGGGAAACCAGAAGAGACTTTAATATGTAAGGCTCCAAACCTCAGATCTATGAAGGCAGACTCCTACATGCATGCCGCCCCACTGTCAGGCACAGAGGTCTACCCACACGGATCCAATTGCAAGAGGAGGGTCTAAATATTTTTGGTGCCAGGTTAAGAAATTGATTAAACAGTTATAATTACAAATCTAACAGTGTCTCAACAGTGAGCTGCAGTTAACCTCCCCTGCTGTAGATTTGGGACTACATTCTTCACCAAACAGAAGGGTGTGCCCAGCCTGTTTTCCTCTGTGTTGCCAGGTTACTAATTACTCAGTTTGGAAAAATGTGTACAACTAGTGACTTGCCCTCCTACACATGGAATAAAATCACTTCACTTAATCAGACCACAATGTAACTTCCTATAGAGAATGTGGTATTTGTAATTTTGTAATCTACCCTTTGTACTTCAGAATGATCCTAACTATTACATTTTCCTATCACTGTGTAGATTCATTTTCCTAGTGGAATGAGAGATTTTAAACATTGACTAGACTAACAACATAATGGAAAACAGATGTGTTCTCTTCTCAGACATTTTTATATGGGAAAAACCAGCTCTGCACTTTGGCACGTGAAAGCTCTCTTTGTCTATCCCTGGAGTGATCTATGTGGACATTATAACAGTGTGATTTGGGCTTTTTTAATGTAACTACTTTTCCAGTGGGTCAGGCTTTGTGTCATGATGAACATTCATTTAATATTAGTCTGCTCTTACAGTAAAATTTCTGCAGGTAGCAGTAAATTCTGGTTCCAGAAGAAATAGAAAAATATGCATAATGTTCACATTAGCCTAATTGCAGAAACATACCACAGCAATGAGTAGTGTTTTGGCAGAGTGTAAAAGCAAGGGAAATTCTACTAGACTGATTCTCCTGCACTGTGTAATACCAGCTTAAGTACATTACTGTATAAGTTTTTAGGAGACTGCCCTTGTTCTATAGCATCTGCCCAGATCTTTGCTCCAGGGATGGAGGAGCAGAGCTAGGGCTATGTGCCTGATACATTCCCTGTGAGTGACCGGGCAGGGAAGGATGGCAAGGCGGGATAGGTGAGACCTATGGTTCCACTTCTACCTTGTGTGCCAGTCAGGAGAGCTGGCTGAATGACAGATAAGGAGTAACTATACCCTGAAAACAGGTGATTTAAATTATTGCCCCCACCTCACTCCAGCACAAGATAAATGAGGCCTGTGGGAGGAAACTCCCCCATACTCAAACTTAAGCCTAAAAATTTCCCCTCAGACAGCAAAATAAAAAGTGAATAACAATGTGAGCACTTAGACCCAATATTGGCACAGGGACAAATCCTGTTTGCCTTACTCATTTGGACTAGTCACATTCATTTCAAAGTCCTCCTGAGGCTAAGGTGAACAGGGTATGGCCCACAATGGGTATGTGCAATAGACTTTCACCTCTGGAGGCTTCAATCCAAATCATGACAAGTTTAACGGGTAAAGTGAATGTGATGATCTCCTATTCTCCATTGTGGTTGTTATTTGTTTGTATTACAGTAGTGCCTAGAGGCCAGTGCTAGGCACTGTACTGTGTTTGCACATATCCCAAAACTGCCATGTGTGGTAGCCTAAAGCAGCCTGTTCTGCAGTCTCCTCCCTCTTTTGGGAATTGTGCAATGTTGCAGTTCAGGACTGAGGTAAACTGGAAGAAACATGCCAGGAGGATTTTATGCATTCTTTTGGCTACTCACTTTACAGAGAAACAAAATCATTCACCAAAAAAAAAAAAAAAATTTGGTCTGATTCACAAAGCGATTTTAAAAAGAAATAGGAATTAGGGTGGAATGAACAGAATTGTGTAATTTGCCACTGCTGCAAATCCCTTGAGAATTTATAAATAGTTCCCTCGTTATTTATGCATATAGGATCGATTCCTCATTCCACTGATGTCAATGGGACTTGTTTTGGTTGTGTGGGAGAGGACGTCTCCATCATTTTAATAATATACCACTAACACCTTACAACGGAAAAAAAACCTACACCTCAGCTGTTCTTTCCCTGTGAGTGAGCATGAATAACTGCCTGCAAAGGCAGGTCTAGTTATACAGTAGTGGAGCATTTCAAGAAAAAAACAAACCACGCATTTCACTACTCCCTATTCTGTTGCTGCTGAATGTGTGGCACTGGATTTCTTTAGAACACTGAAGAACTACACATATGTAACTATGTTTTGAAAGACCTCTTAACTGTGTTCTTTTTTCAGCTTACCTATCAGAGAGTGAACTCTGTCATCTACTTATTAACTCTTTGGGGCAGGACCATCTTTTTGTTCTGTGTTTTGTACTGCACCTACCACAGTGGGGTCCTGAATGGGGCTCTGAAGTGCTACTGTAATACAAATAAATAATAATATGTTTCAACAGAATGCTTATATTCCAACTGCAGATTTTTTACCTCAAGCTGTCCACTTTAACTACACCTGTAATACATTTCAGTTAAGTCAATGATGCATGAGACAGAAAGAACACAGTGTGGCTTTCAGATTCTGGCTTGAGCTTGCAGGCTTGGATAATTTAAAAAAAAATCTCATTATTTGTAAATTGAATGGATTTCCTCTGAAATCACTGAGAGACAATAAACATGAAAGCCCACAATGCAATTTATAGCAACCTTTGGAATGAATTTGTTCCCTATTATTGATTGTGTGTGACATTTTTACAAAGAAGTGTACTTATTTATATAAAATATTGAAAATGTAATATGAAAGGGTGCTAAAAGAATAGAAGCTGTGAAAGACTAGAATGACTTTGGTGTAAATCCCAAGTGACTTTTGTTCTAAATCCTACTGTTTTATTCTTTTTTTCCTTTGGAAATGATGGTGGCTATTTTTAAATTAATCAGAAACATTGTGTGCACACATCAAATGAGCATTAGTTTATGACCATTAAAAGTTAGTGATTGTGAAATAGTTATTTCACCATCCTCCTATTTACTTTGCATGAATATGCTTTTCGTAGCTCCATATATAGTATGCCACTTTCCCAGGGGGTCTTCTTTGTTCAGTTTTTATGTGTACATAGAATACAGAAGTGTGAGCTAACTCCTATCCATAAACAAAGATGTCAATATTTGTAATGATTAGCCCATGATCATTCTTTTGAGAAATACAAACAGACACGGCTGATGTTTGCAAATATGATTTTGGATTAAGGATAGATTATCTAGTTTGGAAAAAATAAGAATCGACTGGAATCTTAGCCCAGATATTGAGCTGACCCTGTTCAAAGGTTCAGATAAGAATTCTCCCGTCTTTTGGTGATGTCATGCAAAATCCATCTCAAGAACTCAGCAGGGCTGGCAGACTTTTCTGTGTCAATTTTTTTCTTCAGATATCATGATTTCCACAACTAGGGCTAATAGGCACTATGGCAATACAAATAATAATTATGACAAAATACTGAAAATCTATACTACAATGTTATCTACATACTGTACATAAGTAGGCCATAATTTAATTGCAGTGAAACCTTTCCATGCATAATGTATAGTTTTATGCAAAATGCATTTTGCAACGTAGCAAATCTTTGTTACATGTCTAGGAAACTGTTTATAAGCATATATCCCAAACATGAAAGTTTTGTATTCCAGGAACTACACAATTCCCTGGGAAAAAATGATTTTCTGGATTTTTTAGTAAGTGTTCTATGCAATAGCATTTTACTTGTTTTAGTTATACTGACCAGCTTAATTTACAGGACCTTACATATTCTATTTAATTTTAGCTTTCAAATATTAGGGAACTAAATACTTCTGATGAGTTTATCCTTGATAGTTATTCTATTAGTTGTTTGCAGTATTGTCTCTCTCATTCTATTAGTTGACATTTTATAAAAATGTAAAGATAAAACATAAAAACTCTTGGATACAAAACTTCCAGCACTAAAAACAAAGAATTGCATTACCCCCTGATCTTTTAGTTATGTCTTTTCCCTTTCATGTAAAAATAGCTGCCTTTATACAACATGACTATTTCTTCAATATCATTAACAGTAAGAAAAAAAAAACAAAAAACAGACCTACCTGTTCTGACAGATCTTCCACTGAGGAAGAGACCAGATATATTGTCTATAAGACCATCTTTCAGTAGCCTATAATTTTTAGTTTAGTATCAATCTATCAATGCTTCCTGCAATATTCATCCAGGTAAGAATGGGTTTAACTATCTGTCATTTATTTTCTAATTCTGTAAAATTACCAATGAACATCGACTTTGTTGAAACTAACTAGAACTGGTTTTCTGACTGCTATCTGGAAGAGCTTTTGTCTGATGCATTTGATCCAAAACCCATGAATATCAATTGTATGGCTGAAGCTCAATCTCTGGCAGAAAAAGGAGGAAATAACTTTGTGCACAAGGTCAAGTGTACGGAGAAGGCTGAAGTCTCCCTCCAGAGCAACAAAACAGAAAGACCGGTGAGGGAGAAGACCACAGTGAGCAAAGAGAAGACCACAGGCCTAAAACACAGAGAATCATTAGAGCACAATAAAACAATAAAATGTCAGCCAATTCAATCAACCAACCAATCTAATAGCAGCAATTATTTGTTTGTAGTGAAATATCAGATTCATAGTTTTTGTTTGGCCTTTTGAATTACATTGAAAATTAGATGAATTTAACAATGAAAAAAGTACATACTTGTTTTGTCCAATTGTTTCAAAATCTTTCACAATAATGGTCAGGGATGATGAAACATCGAGTGCTATCCCTTTCAAATCAAATTCAAGAATCTGTACAAAGAGAATTGGAGCAAAAACCACTGATCAATACAGCTGAAATACAAAATACCTTAACAATATGAAGACGAACAATAAAACTTTTCATGAATGAACATTACATTTAGTAACACAGTTAAACCTGACTGATCTTACATCTACATATCTGGAAAATGAAGTGAAAAACTTCAGAACATGTCTGTAGTACATTTTGACTTGTTATTGGTACATTGCAATTAAAAAGGAGAGTTTCTTAATAGTGCCCCATTATAGTACTTCTAGTGCTCCTCCCTTGTATTAATATAAATAATTTATTTGGCTTCATAAGACCTGGGCCTATTCCAAGTTCAGTCATCATTTCAGGCCTTTGTGTTTCTACACCCTTCTCTTATTTGTAGATATGATGACCCATGACTTTCATGTGTATGCACTTTAACCTCTCTTCTAGCTCATTAAAGAGAATGCTAAATATAGCTAAAACTAACACTGACCTTTGTGACACCCCTCTAGACACCTAGCCCTAACTTGCATTACCATTTTTCATTACTTTTGGTGTACAGTTAATTATTAAAGTGGCAGTGCTCATATCAAGGACCAAGTCATGCCACTATTAATAGCAATGTCAAAACTTCCTTTGACTTCAATGACAGGAGAAGCAGGCCCTAACAAACCAGAAATCCATCTACATTTACTTAAAATGAGATGAGATACAATTGTCACAGCTCATAAGAACATAAGAATGGCCAAACCGGGTCAGACCAATGATCTGTCTAGCCTGGTATCCTGTCTTTTGACAGTGGCTGGTGCCAGATGCTTCAGAGGGAAAGAACAGTACAAGTCCCAGCCCCAGCTTCTGGTAGCTGGAGGTTTAGGGACATCCAGAGGATGGGGTTGCATCCCTGACCATCTTGGCTAATAGCCATTGATGGACCTATTCTTATCTAATTGGTTTTTGAACCTACTCACACTTTTCTCCTTCACAACATCTGCTGGCAACAAGTTCCACAGACTGAGCATTGTGTGATGAAACACTTCCTTATGTAACTTCCTACTTACTAATTTCATTGAGTGATCCCTGGTTCTTGTATTATGTGAAGGGGTAAATAACACTCCCATATCACTTTCTCAACACCATTCATGATTTTATAGACCTCTATCATAGCCCCCCTTCATCATCACTTTCTAAACTCAGTAGTCCTATTATTATTAATTTCTCCTCATATGGAAGCTGTTCCATACCCCTAATCATTTTCGTTGCCCTTCTCTGTACCTTTTCCACTTTATATTTATCATTTTTTAAATGGGGCCACCAGAACAGCATGTAGTATTCAAGGTGTTAGCGTACCATATATTTAAATAATGGCATAATGATATTTTCTGTCGTCTTACCTATCCTTTTCCCAATGGTTCCCGACACTCTGTTAGCTTTTTTGACTGCTGCTGCACATTGAGCAGCTGGTATCAGAGAACTATCCATGATGACTCCAATATCTCTTTCTTACGTGGTAACAGCTAATTTAGACCCCGTCAGTTTGTATGTATAGTTGGGATTATGTTTTCCAATGTGCATTATTTTGCAATGATCAGCACTGAATTTCATCTGCCATTTGGTTGCCCAGTCACCCAGTTTTGTGAGATATCTTTGTAACTTCACAGTCTGCTTTAGATTTAACTAACTTCAGTAATTTTGCATCATCTGCATACATTGTCACCTTACTGTTATCCTTTTTTTCAGATCATTTATGACTACATTGAACAGCACAGGTTCCAGTGTAGATCACTGGGGGACCCTGCTATTTACCTCTCTTTGCTGTGAAAACTCAGCATTTATTCCTACCATTTGTTTCCTAGCTTTTAACCAGTTACTGATTCATGAGAAGACCTTTCCCTCTTATCCCATGGCTCTTTACTTTGCTTACAAGCCTTTGGTGAGGGACCTTGTTAAAGGCTTTCTGAAAGTCCAGGCACACTATATGCACTGGATCACCCATCCCACTTTGTGTTTGTTCACTCAGCTTTAAAACACATTTACTGTCACCTTATAGGAAAGTATTTTACTTTAAATCCTATCTGTATCTCAGATTCATAACTGCAGTGACTAATATACTAATTTTATAGCCATAATGCACTGTACCATATATTAAAAACAAAAACGTTATGAGAATAAGTCACCTCGTTCCAAACAGGGTTGAGTTCACTATCAATTTTCTTTGTTTTCTTTTTTTCATCTGCAAATAAAAATAAAATGTGATTGTTTGCTTCTATTAAAGGATTAGAATATTAAGTAAAATAATAATATAATCTTTCTATTTTCTTTCATAAAATATTTCATATGTGCAGATATTGATACCAATGAGAATTACACATGCATGTAAGGGGAATTCACTCCTCTGAGTAAATAGGCTCCGTGCAGAGGTTTCTAGGGGGTTAGGTGGATGGAATTCTTACCTCCAACTTGCAATGCTGCAATGCATCAATACACTGACTGCCATTTCTGCACATAGTTGCATCCCCTACGTGGAGGCTCCCAGCCACTGGCTCTACTTCCGTGTAAACCAGCCTATTTCCCCTGGGGTATGCCATGGTGCACAACCAGAGCGGGTAGATTATGTCTGGCATGGCCATTCTACCCAAGCTCCTCCCCTTCAGAGGCACAGTGCCGTTTAAGTGGTGCGGAGGCTCTTACAAAACCCTTCAGACTTGTCCGTGTGAATTTCACCCATAGAAAGGAGAACAGAATCCAAGAGGATTCCCCCATTATAACAAATTTACATCAGCTAACATTTTGATCCTAGGTGTTTTGACTTTTTCTTTATATATAGAAAATAAAATAAAAATATGTATGGAGGAAGGAAAACATTGTCTCTTGCTTGACGCTTGCCAACATAAAATACAGTACACTCACTGAACAAATGCAAATTTATAAGGGGAAGTGTGTGCCACACAAGAATAACTAATATATTAGCCTTACTCATTATCACGTCTATTCTAAATGAACTAATTGTTTAGTTAGTTAATACAGAGATATCACTAGAAAGATTGACATTTACAGACGTTTTACTTGCCCTCTTTCTTACCTTCACTCCTTTAGTGAAGCAATATTACAAGCTCACATTGTCATTTGCAAGTTACAACTATAATTGTCAGTAAAACTTTGTGAAGGTTGGTGAGGCAATATTAAGTCAGTTTCCACATTACGCAGGTGGTGGGATTTGATGGCTCTTTCTATTGGATGAAAATGGAAGGCACTGAAAAATTAGCCCATACTGTACATTGCAAGGAACTGACACATAATTCTGTAACAGGAATTGGCCACAAATTATGCAGGATACTGACTCACATCATACCACAAAGGAAACAGCATTTATAATCTATCGTGCAGTAAGCTCACATCTTGCAGAACAAAGAACTAATTGTCATAAAATCAGCCTGAGTTCCACTTCATAGTTAGAGCTAGTCAAAAAAGAAAACAAAAGACAAATGTTCTGAAAATAATCTAAATGTTTTGTTTTGACATTTCTGAAATTAAATATTTTGATTTTTTAATTTGAAATGACTTTTTGTTTAGAAATTTCCTTTAATTTTATTTTAAATATTAAAAAGCTCAAAATCAAAATAAAACTTTTCATTCACTCTGAAATGGTTTTTTTCAACTTTTCAATTCTCCAAAAATGTTGAAATATTTGTTTCATTTTGACCCAAAACAAATTTTGTTTTTTATTTTATTTTGATTTTTTGATTTTTCAGAAATGCCAGCAAACTGAAAAATCAATTATTCCCACAGCTCTTCTCACAAACCTATATACTGAGGTCACCTAATCAATAATGCTGCACTGCTAAGCATGGCTACCAGGAAAATCTGGGGTTCAGAACAGATCTTGAGATTCCCAGTCTTTTGCTCAACAGAAGGTGGGGTTGTCAGAGGAAGGATTCCTACTGGCAATTCCATGTAATGTGGAATTATACCATAGAGACAATCCTGATTGAACTGATGGATAAAAGCACTACAATCCCCACTCAAGCCAGCTAACACCTCAGTCACAATCCTGTAGTGTAATGTAAGGGACGTGTAGTGTAAACACTGGCCAGGATCATTCTTGACAAGGGGGAGAGCTCATTCTTGACTACCTAGTACTAATTACTAAAAAATAATAGTAAAATAAAAATAAGGTCCATGATTTCATTTATACTGTACATACTATAGTGTATGCTGAGAAAAAAATATTTTATGTCATATATTTGAGAGTATTGAGAAGGATTTTGGGGTGTATGGGTTAAATTAACAGGATTTTGTTAAAAAACATACATAATTTAAGTCAGTCCATATGTGGAGCTAACACATTTGAGGTTGATTTTTAGTGTTTATTCCCTTCATTTTATGTTGCCTCTTTGTATTCATCTATTTTACCATTCTTTTAATACCACTTATTTTACTTTGTTTTTGTACCTGTAGCAAAGAACTTTTCCCTTCCCATTTAAGATACTATGCTATAGCAACATTTCTTGGCCAAGAGGATTCCCTTTGGGGCCATTCAGTATTACCCATTCTTCAGCCAATGTGAACCCAACCGTGAAAAGCAAGACTCAAAATCATATCATTTGATGAGAATCAAATCTGGGTAAATTGCACAGTAGGGCAGTGGGCCATCTATTGTTTTTCTTTTGGCCTCACCTTTAGGTAAGGAATGATCATATATAGGCTATTTTTATATTACTTTCTTTGTTAATAAAGCACACTTAACTTACAGATACCAGAAATAAAGACAGGTTATATCTCCCCTGCTTTGTCTTTGTTAGTGTCAGTTTACAAATAGATTTATGGTACTACTGTGACGCTGGCAAGCCAGATGCAAACTTTTGCCAAGACTGCAGGCATTAGCTAAGAATTGACAAACTCATAGCTGGAGACCAGACCAGTTCATATATGTTAATGTTGCTCAAAATAGGCATTAGTCTCATAAGCATGTATTTAGTGTTTAGACCCGATAAAATGTCTGCAAGTTGCTGCATGCATTAATCTTATTTGTAATGTCTGAATTCCAGGCTATAAGGAAATACGTAAGTTTTGCTTTATAACTTAGAAAATGTTTGCTCTAAACTTGTGAACTCAGACAGGGAGAGAGTTTTCCCCTATCCGTCGAGAAGAACTATCAAAATCAGATGGGCCATCAAGAAACATTGCAATACAAAGGATTGGTGAATGGCTGTATCGCACCTTGGAAATGCTACGTGTAAGGAAGCTTGTCCTATGGACTGAAAGGCCGAATGAAGGAAATAAAACAAAGACATGGGAAAATTTTCCATCTCTTTGCTGTTTGAACTCTCACAGGGTCAGAGACACCAAACTGAAGCCAGAGATCACCAGGGGTTACCACTGGGTCTGCCCTGAAAGACACTTTGAATGGACAGATCACTACAACTCTGTCACTCTTAGAATTTAGATTGCCACTCATTTGTGTTTATGTTTAGTTGTTAGACATTTAAGTTATTTTATTACAGAATTGGCTACAGGCATTGTTTTTGGTGTGTGATCTAAGATACAAATGGATCTGGGGTAAGTGACTAGTCTCTTGGGACTGGAAGCAACCTGAATATTTCATTATTTTTGGTGTAAGTGATCATTTATCACTAAGTCCAGCTCGCCGGAGTAGCAAGATAGACTGGAGTTTAAAGGGACTGTGTGTGACTCCATGGCGAGACTGTTATAGTGATCCAGGAGTTCACATTTGTTACTGGCTTGATGAAATCTAATTATAGAACAAGCCACCAGTTTGGGGTGTCTGCCCTGTTTTTGACAGTCTGCCCTGAGGTAGGCACTCACGGTCGTGACCCACTCCAGATAATGTGACAATTGGTGTGACACAAAATCTTGGCAGGATTCTCATGTCACTGGTCAGTTGGGTTTATAGATCATAACCCCAGTGCTGTTAAAAGTTTACATTTGATATCAAGAGTTTTTAAGTGTTAAAGATTAGATATAATGAGTGAATCGCAGTCATATGAGGGTCTTGACACAAAGAACCTTGAAAAAATTACATAAGGATAGGGGATTATCCCATAAAGAGCCTCTGATCAGAAACTGAGAGCTTTGCTCATGGACTTTGAGCACGGAGCAGGGTCTGAGCACCCCACTGCCCCAGATGCCATAAAAACCGCTGCAGCAGAACTGCTTCGAGAACAATTGTTGTGGGGACAGTAACTGCTGAGATAAAAGCTGCCATCTGTGATAGAAAACCTTCCACAGTTTTGGAGGCAGCAGAAATTGCAGATAAATATATTGAGTCAAGGGCTCATGCAGGGCACAAACCGCAGGGAAAGGGAAATGATCCTGTTCCCCATGTTAAGAGGGAGGAGGGGTCTGGGAATAAACCTAACCCCAACTTTGTTAAAAAACATCAAAGGAGCCCAGATTTTAAAATCTCTTACCCTAAGGGAAAGCAGGTAGTCTGCCATCACTGTGGGACTCCTGGCCATATAAAACCAAATTGCCTCAAACTTAAGGTCACCCCACAATCTGCACCCAGAACCCCCATAGTAAGTGCCAGTGCTACCACCATGAGTGCTAATGCTAACACCATGATCCCAGAGGAAACAGTACAGGAGCAGATGGCTTCATAAAGTATAGTAGGACTGAGTATTGGTAAGGTAGTGAAGAATTTAGTAAGACTGCTAGAGTGAATGGCACTGAACGTACAGGCTGAAGGGACATGGCATCCTAGGTCACATTGATTAAGGAAAGCTTGGTAAGGGAAGAAGATAGACTTCCTGGCAAAAGTCTAAATATTTTAGTTTTGGCTCAATTTTCTGTGATTGTGCCCCTGATTAAAGTCCACCTTAAGTGGGAGGATTTTAAGGGTGAAATTTCATAGAATCATGGAACTGGAAGTGACCTCAAGAGGTCATCTAGTATTATCTAGACCATCCCTGACAAGTGTTGTCCAACCTGCTCTTAAAAATCCCCAATGATGGAGATTCTACAACCTCCCTAGGCAATTTATTCCCGTGCTTAACCACTCTGACAGTTAGGAAGTTTTTCCTAATGTCCAACCTAAACCGCCCTTGCTGCAATTTAAGCCCCTTTCTTCTTATCCTATCCTCAGAGGTTAAGGAGAACACTTTTTTTCCCTCCTCCTTGTAACAACCTTTCATGTACTTGAAAACCGTTATCCTGTCCCCTCTCAGTCTTCTCTTCTCCAGACTAAACAAACCCAATTTTTTCAATCTTCCCTCATAGGTCATGTTTTCTAGCCCTTTACTCATTTTTGTTGCTCTTCTCTGAACTTTCTTCAATTTGTCCACATCTTTCCTGAAATGTGGCACCCAGAACTGGAAACAATACTCCAGTTGAGGCCTAATCAGCACTGAGTAGAGCAGAAGAATTACTTCTCGTGTCTTGCTTACAATACCCCTGCTAATACATCCCAAAATGATGTTTGCTTTTTTTGCAACAGCATTACATTGTTGACTCATATTTAGCTGTGATCCACTATGATCCCTAGATCCCTTTCCACAGTACTCCTTCTTAGGCAGTGATTTCCCATTTTGTATGTGTGCAACTGACATTCCTTCCTAAGTGGAGTATTTTGCATTTGTCCTTATTGAATTTCATCCTATTTACTTCAGATCATTTCTCCAGTTTGTCCAGATCATTTTGAATTTTAATCCTATCCTCCAAAGCACTTGCAACCCCTCCCAGCTTGGTATCTTCCACAAACTTTATAAGTGCTTGTTTCCCTCTATCATTTTAGCCACATTTAAGCGGTTCATGTTATAACATGCAGCCAGAGAGAGTATGGCCCTGACTCACCGGCTGTCTGTAGACAGCAGGCAAAGTTGTGGGGGTGGGGAGGAATGCCCTCAGTCCTTTGTCTATTGAGAGTAGTAGCTTCTGAGAAGGAATTTGAGGCTTCTTCTGCTGTGCTGGAGTCTGCGCTAAACTTAGGTGAGACTCAGAAGGAGTTTGTAAAGCTTAACAAGATGTCCCTTCTCTGGACAAGGACAGGGGTTGCAGCTTAGAATATAATACCTCAGCTGGGGAAGGAAATGGTAGATTTTTTGTATAAGGAGATTTGTTATATAGGGAGGTTTCCATAGGGAAAAAGCATTGTCCTGGTGAGGTTTGCAAGCAGGTAGTTGTGCCTGAGAAATGCAGGAGAGGGTTTGGATCCAGTCCAAAAGCAGGTAAGGCTGGCCTTATTGAAGCACCACAAAGAGGTATTTTCCAACTGGTCAGGTTTAACTGACAAGATTATACATTCCATTGAAATAGCAGGGCCACGCCCTGCTCCTAGCAAGGCATATTGTGCTAAAGGGGAAATGCAGAAACAGATCCAGGAAGAGGTAGATAGCATGCTGGAGATGGGAGTAATTACTAAAGTCCCTGGGTATCTCCTGTTGTGACAATACCTAAAAAGGATAAAGCCATGAGGTTTTGTGTGGACTTTAGGAAGCTAAACACTATCACCTAACCTGATCCATACCCCACACACCAAATAGAGGACCTACTGGCTCTGTTGGGGAGTGCAAAATTCATAATCATTACTCATGAGTACCGGCAAATCCCCTTAGATGAGCATGCTCAAGAAAAATAAGCTTTTATAGTCGAATATGACTTATATGAGTTTAAGGGTATGCCTTCTGGATTAATCAGTGCAGCAGTTAGGTTTTAGAGGCTTGCCAATGAGGTGCTCAGGGATTATAAACATTTGCCAAGACCTATATAGATGATTGGCTATTTTCAGTAGTTTCTGGAAAGACACTTGAATCACATGGAAATTGTGTTACAAAGGCTTGAAGAAACCAACCTCACTGTCAAGGTCTCCAAATGCAAAATGGGGATTGCAGAGGTATACCACCTAGGACACAGGGTGGGCAGTGGTTTTGTTTGCTCTGATCCTTTAAAAGTAGAAAGCGATTAGGAACTTGCCTGCCCCACGAATCCAGAAGCAGGTCCAATCCTTTATTGGTCTGGCCAGCTATTACCAGAGATTTATAAAGAGGTTTAGTGCCATTGTGGCCCCCCATAACAGACCTTACAAAAAAGGGGAAACAAGACTGGATGGTATTGACAGAGGCTTGTGAAAAAGGCTTTCAGGACATAAGAGGCATTGTCCAAAGAGCCTGTTTTGGCCAGTGCTGATTTCAGCAAATCAATTATATCATGCACTAATGCTTCTAACATCAGGTTAGGTGCGGTCCTAATGCAGAATGGGGTGGGAAACAAGCAACATCCCATTGCCTTCTTGAGTAAAAAAACTAACCATACTGAACAGAACTATGCTATCATTGAGCAGGAATGCTATGCCATCGTTTGGGCTGTTAAGCAACGTAAACCTTGTTTGTGTAATAAAAAAATGTCAGGTTTTAACAGATCACGCTGCTTTGACATGGTTGCACTGAGCTAAGGGAACCAATTCTAGATTACTTTGTTGGAGTATAGCCATACAGGAATTTGATATGGAAATAATTTGTTTAAAGGGAAAGCAAAATGTAGTGGCTGGGGTTATTCTGATGCATATTCAGGAGCGTCAGTGACATCCTTTCTTACACCTGTTTTGCATTGGGGGGTATGATGCTGGCAGGTCAGTTGCCAGCTTGTGCCAAGGCTGCAGGCATTAGATAAGAACTGACAAACTCATAGCTGGAGACCAGACCAGTTCATGTATGTGTTAATGTTGCTCAAAATAGGTATTATAAGAATGTATTTAGTGTTTAGACATGAATGCCCCTATCATACCTTGGAAACGCTATGTGCACGGAGGCTTGTCCTATGGACTTGGAGACTGAATGAAGGAAATAAAACAAAGACACAGGAAAATTGTCCCTTTCTTTTCTATTTGAACTCTCACAGGGTCAGAGAAACCAAACTGAAGCCAGAGATCCCCCGGGGTAACTCCTTGGTCTGCCCTGAAAAACACTTTGAATTGACAGATCATTACAACTCTGTCACTCTTAAGATTTAGATTGCAATTAATTTGTTTATATGTTTCCTTGCTCTAACCTTTCAATAACTCTCATTTATTTTTCCTAGTTAATGAACCTTTAAGTTAGTTTATTACAGAATTGGCTACAGGCAGTGTCTTTGGTGTGAGATATAATATACAAATGGATCTGGCGTAAGTGACTCATGTCTTGGGACTGAAAGCAACCTGAATATTTTGTGATTTTTGGTGTAAGTGATCATTTATCACTACATCCAACGTGCCTGGGTGGCAAGACAGACTGGAGAGTTTAAAGGGAGTGTGTGTGGCTCCATGGCGAGACTGTTATAGTGATCCAGGAGTTCACATTTGTTACTGGCTTGATGAAATCGAATTATAGAACATACCATCAGTTCGGGATGTCTGCGCTGTTTTTGACAGTCTGCCCTGAGGTAGGTATTCACGGTTGTGAGCCACTCCAGACAGTATGACAACTACTTCTGGCTATAATTTTCTAATACCCGGTATTGGAAATGGTAATTCATTTTTAGTGTGAATATTTGTCAGTGTTCTTGATAGGTGAGATGTGCATGTTAACCAGAAGAATTTCACTAACTAGATATGAATTTTGTTTAGGATAAGGTGCTCCTTCCTCAAAAATTCTAACCATACTGCTATCACCCCACACTCAGAAGTCAAATTGAATCACATTATTTTAATTCATCATTGTTGACTTCAGGGGATGGCACAATAGCAGAAATAAGCATCATATGATGTTAGAAAACCTATATCTACCTTTTTAAAAATAATCTGACAGTGGTATCATATGGGCTAATACGCCACACTTCCTTACCAAAATATACTTTAAAAACCATCATCCCCAACTTTAATATAATTACATGCTCAAAAACTTCATTAAGACAGAATTAAGATTGTCCAGTGGTACCTTGGGTCCTTCCAGAATGTGGAGAGTGGCTAAACTAACCTCTGAAAACCAGTAAATATAACGTTATGGAGTAATTAAATCAGAACAAAGTCACTTTTATTCCCTGAGTGTCTCCATGGAGATTTACACTGGCATAGCTAAAGTTTTATAATTATACCACTATAATTCTGCAAATTGATTTTCCCATATAGACAAGCCCTTAAACCCAGAAGAGAGATTAATTAATAATAAAAAAAACAAAAAATGCATCAGCCTATTATTAGCCCAGTTGGCCCAACAAAACAGAAGTCATAGCTCCAAATAATTTTACGTCAGAACTGAATGCTACATGTCAAAAGGAAGCAGAAAGTCAATAAATGTCATACTATTGATTACGCATATAAGCAAACATGTCTTCTATTACATCTAAAGGAAGGAAGTTTCAGGGGTTTTTTCTAGTTTACTATCTCTCACATGTAAAAATGTTTTATTGCCTTAACTTTTAGTGTTTAATACCATTTTGGTATGGTCTCACACTTTTTCCTTATCCATTTCAATAATGCTTTCATTTAATACAAAATTATGACAAGCTCAGAAATCTGCTATTACAGCTTCTGTGTTTGCAGCATTAGTTTACATTTGGGTGTGTAGTTCTCTTTAAATGATGAGCTGTTCCTTATGTAAATAAAAAACAAAGGTCAAGCTCACAGGGCTGAGGAAAAAAGTTCTTGGGGAAAAAAAGAAAAACTAGTGCAGATAGTCTATCACTACAGGGTTTTGTGCATATCTCAGGATAACATTTACTCAATATGGCAGTGTGTGTTAATTATGCCAGCTATACATTACTATGTAAATACTAATGAGCGCTATTCAAGGTAGAGATAAAATTGTATTTTTAATACCTGATACACACATCAGAAGCTAATGAAAGAAACTAAAGCTACGATCCTGCAAATGCTTATGAATGTGAGAAATTTTCACATGTGAATAGTCACACAGAGTTTGCTTATCTGTAAAGATACTCGTGTATAAATGTTTGCAGGACCAGGGTCTAAATTGATAAATCTTTTTCATAACTGGCATGTCTAAGGGCCAACTCCCACAGAAGTACTGAGCACACACAACTCCCACTGAAGTTTTAACATATTCTAAACCTGTGGCTCTGAAACTTTTTTTTACTGGTTTGTTTTATTTTGGAATATAATCTCCAAATTGTATTCTGTGTGTGTGTGGGGGGGGGGGGGAGATCTGGAACAAATTTAGTAGAATAAAGGTGTTGCCACTCTGTTGGCATACACCTTGCTAACAATAACATTGATTTAGATTATGGAACATGCTGGGAAAAAATGGCCTTCCTACGAAACACACCATAAGTGTAAGCAACCAGTCAGCACGCCTCCAGACATGTTGCGATGCATCCTTGCCACTGGATAGTTAAACTGTGAACTAGCTGAGAACTCCTCACCACTGGGTCCTCCTCCACAGTTGACAAGATCCTGCTGTTTTCTTGCTCCTTTCACTACTCTGGCCAGAATGCAATAATAAATAATAATAATAATAAAAGAATCTGGCCCATAATATGTAATGCAGGTGTGTAAAAATAAATGCAGTATAAAATAAGAAATGATATATTCTACTAAAAAATTCATCAGGGTGAACTTGTACTAAAGAAAATGGTAGATGATGCCTGTGAGCATCAGTTTACAGTTTTTACATACAAGTCACACATATAAACTGCTCCTTGAATGTCTGCCACTGGTGTTCCATTTCCCATGCTGCCCAGGCACCAGTCAGAAAAACTGCAGGATTTTGAAGCAAATCTAACACCGCAGCAACAGTGGAAGCAACATAAGTAGAACTCTTACTCAGTGGAGTAAGATGACTTGCATTGGTAATAATGTGTGCTCAGAAAGGAGGAATGGACTTGGTCATAAAAAAGTAGCACCAAATCAGGGAAGCACAGAGATCAAAGGATACCAGAACCAATCAGCAAAGGGCAAAAAGGGAAGAAGGGATACAAAACAATTGAGAGATGAAAAAATGGGGACTAAGAGAACAGAGACAATATAGGAAGAAGTAAATTTAACTGTTGGCCACAGTTGTTTGACGGATTACACGATACAAGATTGTCTGGGTCCTCCTCACCTTGAAGGTGACAACACTAAACTTGTAGCTGAACTCCCTTGGTACTGAAGGAAGAAGAAGCCATAGAAACTTTAATCAATCACAAAACTTATATCAAAATGAAATTAACATTCCATCTTACATATAAATGTTAGTTAATAAGTGTTTTCTCTTTCTCCTTAAGCAACAAGTAGGCAACTCTGAAAATGGTATGATATGGGAAGTTATGACGTTTAATAATAATAATAAATAATAATCATATTAAAAGAAATGCTAAAAATACTTTAGTAAAATAATTACACTAAAAGGGAACTGCTGCAGAAGCAAAATTGGTAGTGAGCAGCAGCTGCTGTGCCAAATCAAAAAGAAACTAAAGATGAAAGATTTTCAGCATGAACATCACAGGTTAAGGTGCTGGACTGTAACTCAAAGTCACACAATTTAGGCTTTAATTAATATCATCACTAAAAATAGATTTATAAGTAAAAAGCAGAGGAATAAACCCTTACAGGAGCTTGGAAACTGAGTCTTGGGAAAGCAGTCCCAAAGGCCAAGAAAAAGAAAATCATACCCACAAACATACTCCACCATATCATGCCCTGTGCAGATAACTTCAGTCTTTCTGGTAAAAACCATCTTCGCTAACATTATGGTGAGATTCAGTTTTGGGTAACTTCAGTATTTCATAATTTTAAAATACCAATATAGAACACTGTCCTCAAAGCTACTAAAATATGCAAGCAGAAATCTGATTGGGTACATTTGTTAGTTTTCCTTACCTTTAAAAATAACAGAAACAATAGGATCCGGTTTTCCAAATTTAGTTTTAGGGATATTGGTAGCAGATTCCACAATCACCCGAAGCATTGTTTCAAAACTTGGTTAAACCACTGCTGTCAGAAAAGGAACTTAAGAAAGTCTGTACTTCAGATGCCCTGTGTCCTCCTCCAGACTGAAAAGCTAGGAGGAGGAGGAGGCAGCAAGGAACAGTTTGCTTACAGTGAAAAAGGGCTGATGGGTGGATCTATGACGGGCTAGTTACTAAAGGCTACAGAAAAAAAAAAACACTACCTGTAAACTGACACCATAATTCCTGTGCAAAGCAAGCACCATCCAGTGAAGTCGGTTATGTGACAATGAAAAATGTACAATGTAAACAGTATATAAAAAAAGCCTGAGCATATGAACCTCATATAAGTGATCAGGGAAAGAGGAGTATATAGCTTGCAAAAATTAAACACAACCCTAGTAGTCAGACACACCACAGCTCCCTCTTAACTATATTTCTGAATATACCATGTCATTGAACTTTATAATGGTCTACACTTTTCTCATCTTTGCTTTCAATGTGTAATGTTTTAATATATTTCCATGTTTCTTTCCTATTTTGTAAATCCACAAAATATCTACTCTCCAAAACAGTTTAAGTACTACCCATTCTATAGGGCTCAGGTTTTTAATAAACCTCTCTTATACTGTGTAGGCACTATACATTCTGCACTTAAGAATTGCACTGTAATATAAACATTTGTTCAGCCCCTCTAGGAGCAATAATAAAAAAGAAATATGTAATAATATGGTGTCTGAAGAAAAATCTGAAAGTTTTTAACCCAAAAGGAGAGAAGACCTTGTCTATTGCTCAGTGACCTGTAAGTGATTGCTTTTAACCAGAGAAAACTAGGGAGTGGAATCCACTGAAATGAAACCAGTCAGAACTGGTGAATCAGAAGAACAAAGAATTGGCTATACCAGTTCAAACCATTAGTATGTTTAGTCCTGCTTCCTGTCTGATGTTTCAGAAGAAAAGAAACCAAACCAAAATTACACAATATATCTATTTGTACAATAAACGTACAGGAAGATAAATTTCATCCTGACCTCTGCAAATATCACATTATGCCCTGGAACCTCAGAACCTCTTATTTTTAGCTTGTATTAACTGCAAATATTATTGATGGTCATTAAATTGTCCAAGCCATCATATTGTACTTGCTGACCTTTATATAGTTAATATACAGAATGAACTACATCTATTGTATGAGGTACGGTAGTATTTCATTTCATTTGGTCTACATGAACTGGCTGTTCATTTCCTTAGTTTCTTGACCCACCTGGTTACTATCTGGTGGGAAGCTGAGAAAAATATTCAAGAGCATAGATAAATTTAATATTATCCATGTGGAAATATACTGATGCAAATACAGATTTCTTACTGTAACCGTCTAGAATGCAATATCAAGGGGATTTAAGCAAGAGCATTCTATTCCAGAGTAGACCAGTAACAGAGCTCCAAGAACCAATTAAAGTTACCCTTTTCCCCAACTGGTCATACTGTAAGAGTGGAATGTGTAGCATGCCTAAGCACAAAAAATGTTACAGAAAACATGAGTTTTAAAATAACTGTAAGGGTCCAAGTTTCCTAGAAAAGAAATTAAACTCTGAGTTATACCTCACCCCATTATACTTACACATTGCAGAATCTATATCACAAGCCTGATTCAATTCCACTGCAGTCAATGGAAGTTTGATTGGGCTCCCCCAAATCAGCAATATTTATGCATAACAGCACCAACCTTAGCTGCTGCCTAAACACTCTTCTTTTATAAGCCAAAATTAATTTAACTCCACAACACAAGTTCACTCCAGAGTAAAATTTAATTTGAAATCTCAGTGAACAAAGGAGCATGTTCATTTGCAATTTTTAAAACTAGTTTTAAGGGTTGAAAAGAGAAATCTCCAAAGCCAGACTTTAGACATTTAAGATGGCATTAAAAATCCTTTACATAAAATAGTATGTTGGATACCTAGTTTGTGACCCCGTTTCTGCTATTTGTATTGTATCGTTGTAGGTGACTCGGAAATTTCTCCCTACAGCTTGGTGGTGTATAAACACAGGTGTCTGGTCCAGAGTAGGGGTAATCACTTTCCTATATTGCAGTTATTCATTTTTCAGACTGACATAGTGCCCAGATGATAGACAGTTACCAAACCTCCAGGGGGCAGATATGATCATATGGATTTATTATTCACACGGGGCACCCTGGAGCTGCTAAAGGGAGATTACTCCCTTCCCTGCCTCCTCAGCCCCTCCCCCGCTCCCTTCCTTCCCCGTCCCTCCTTCCTCCCCCAGCCCTTGCTCCCTTCCCCTTCCTCCCCTCTCTCCACTGCTTCCCTTCATCCCCTTCTTCCAGCCCCCAGCCTTTCCGTGGCTGCTCCCGCCCCTCCCTGCTCTCTCCCCTGCTCCATTCCAGCCCCTCCCCAGTTCTCCTTCCGCCTCAGTCCCTTACTTCCCTTCGACCTCCTCTCCTCAGCCTCGCCCACTCTGCCGTTCCGCCCACCGCAAGCCCTCCGCTCTCCCCCCCCCCGTACCTTCCCTCTTCCCTCAACACCGTCCTCCGTACTGCCTGACCCTTTAGGGACCCCGTAGCTCACTTCCGGCAATGACGGAAGTGACGTTGACGAGCCGCGGGATTCAAACTCCCGGAAGTGGAGGTGTGGTTGAGTGGAGGGGGATTTATAGCGGTGTTGTTGCCGCTGCCGCCCAGGTAGGTGGGGGTGTCCCGGTGCTACTGCCGGAATGAGCCTGCGGCGAGGTGGTAGTGGCGACTTTGCGGACCTGTATGTAGCGGTCTGAGCCCGGAGCTCTCCCGGCGCGGCCCCGGGCCCGCACGGCTGGCGGTAGACGCGCAGCGAACCGCTGCTCCCGGTGGAGGGGCGGGCGGCTTCCCTATGTCCCGCGGGCCCCGAGCTTCCGTGGAGGCAACCCCCCCGATCCCCTGGGTATGGACTTGTGGCTAGTGACGGCCTCTGCCCATCGCTCCTCGAGCAAACCTAACGCCCCCTGGTCAGGCTCGCTGCTCCGAAGCCTCGGGCCGTGGTAGGCGTGACAGCAGCGGCTCGGGGTTCGCTCCCCTGTGGCGAAAACTGAGCATCAGAGGAGACAAGCGCTGGAGCGGTGCACAGCGCAGCCCCAGACAGACTGGCTCAGGGGCATCTCTTGAGGAGCTGGGGACGCCTGCAGTGGAGGGGGAAATTGCGATTGTATCTAGACACCAGGTGCGCCCCCATTAAGATCTTAGCCTTTGTTCAGCAGTGCGTCTTGAAGCTGACACCGGTGAAGTGGTGCAGGCAGTTCTGCTGATCATGGGTTAACTGACAAAGTAGTAAAGCATTGTAACTGTGTTGGCCCCAGGGTATTAGAGAGACAAGATTGGTCCAATAAAAGTTAGACTAACTTCTGTTTTTTGAAAGAGCCAAACTCAAAAGCTTGTCTTGCCAACAGAAGTTGATTCAATAAAAGTTATTCTCTCACCTGCCTTGTCTCTCTAAGGTAGTAAAAATACCTGTGTCCTAGACACCAGTGGTTACCTTATTGATACTACTAGTCCAAGTGCACCCTTGTAAAACAGACAAATCCTCTTGTAGACAAAGCACTACAAGCTGAAAACAAAGAGAAACTATGAAGCTTCTGACCAGTCCAGAGACAACACCCTGATGAGAATTATAGCTCCTTTCCAGTATCTAGGGTTGTGGATTGACCTTTTCACCAGGAGAGTGCTGGTGTGCCCTTCATTCTTTTGTAATTTCTGGTTAATAGATTTTGTCTTCCAGTTAGATCTTGGTAAATGTTCAAGTTCAGAGTTAGAAGTAACTGAAGACAGATGTGCCTACCCTTTTGCTCTTAAGGTGGGGGGTTTGAAAAATGTATCAGAAACATTCTGACAAAACACTTTTTCAGTGGAATTTGCTGCTTAGTCAAAAAGTGAAATGTTCCATGGGTTCTGTTGGAAGTGGCACTCTGTTTCCCTTCAGAGAGAACTTCAGAATGCTTTGTTCTCCATCAGTATCAGAACAAAACTAGCTTTCAAAATAGAAAAACCCAGTCTGTTAAATGGAATTACTGTTTTGTGCCCAGCTCTAGTAGCTATGAAAGATAAAGAAGGTCTGGTTCCATCAGTTAGCTCCAGGGACAACTTCCTGCTGAAAAGAAGCCTCTGTCACTCTTACCTATAGATAATGGGCCTGCTGGTATTTCAGAATGCTTTCCTTGATACTTATCTTTTGGGATTTGTCTCTGATTTAGAGCGAAGATGTGAAAAAAATTATTTAAACTTGAAGCACCACCTCTGTCTAATCCCTGGAAGGAACTTCTTGTCTGTCCACTCCAAAGCCTCTTGGCTCCTTTGAGTAGGGAGGATCTCTGCTACTCCAAAACCCATCAGATTGGGTAAGGGATAAATAGCCTCTGCTCCTGAGGTTAGATTTCCAAAGCAATAGTGCAGAGCACTGGAGCTATTCTCATTAGCAGTATTATTTATTTGTATTAGTGTAGCACCTAGAAGCCCGAGTCATGGACCAAGACCCCATTGTGCTAGGTGCTGTACAAACACAGAACAAAAGGATAGTCTTTGCCCCAAAGAGCTTGAAATCTAAATATCCTGCTTTCATCACAATAGTATCTGAAAGCCTCCAGTAGTACATTGTGATGTAATTAACATCTGTCACGCATTTTGGTTTGCCCTCTTATCCACTCCCCGAGGGAGAACTGCATGTGCAGTGTAGTGTAGTGTTTTGGTTCTGTTTTCTGGGTTTTTAAATGTACACATTGCTATGTGTGTGTAAGCCCTGGCCTGCACTACAAAATTGTCAATATGATTATGTTGCTCAGAGGTGTGGCAAATCCACACCCCAGAGTGATGCAGTTATACCAAACTAACTCCTGGAGTAGACAGCACTATGTCAACAGGAGAGCTTCTCCTGTCGATATAACTACCGCCTCTCAGGGAGGTGGAGTAGCACTCCCGTTGGCGTAGGTGGCATCTTCACTAAGCACTACAGCGGCACAGCTACAGTGCTATAAGTGTAGACAAACTCTTAAAAGCGGCAAGGTTGAAGAAATGTGCCTTTCTCTCTGAGCAGAAGGGGCTCGGTTTCTGGTGCTCCTTAATATCTGTGGGAGTTTGTTCTGCAGTCTTAGACCAACAATGCAAAGGTCGGTCTGTCTGCACAGATGAGCTTTACCCTTATGGAAGAAAGTTCCATTGTGTCTGGGGAGCAGAATTGTTGATTTTGGTCTTTATCATGGAGTTCTAGGTCATATACTGGGCCTGGGCCATTAAGTACTTTAAAGAGAAGAAGGGGAGACCTTGAATTTAACTGGATATTCAATGGGAAACCAGTGTAAGGAGTGAAGGTCAGTTTTGTGTGCACGGTAACCTGAGGTGTTGCTGAGGCAACATGCTGAAGTGTTCTATAGCTATTGAAGTTTTCTAAGGGCTAATGGTGCCATCCCCAGGTGTACTCCGTTGCTGTACTCCAGATGGGAGGTGACAAAGGTGTGTATAACTGAGGCTAGATCATTGTCCACCAGGATGGAACAGTCACAAGCCAACCAGAGTTGACAATTACTCACAGGTGCTGCTATGTGAGCACTTAGTGTCAGTGAGAATTCCAGAAACAACTCTTAAAGTACTATGGACTGAACTGAGCAAATGTGGATGTCTGCAATCAACCAAAAGAGACTGCACCACGGATGCAAATTCTTTAAAGTGCTTTCCTCAGCCCACCAGTATAACCTCTGTCTTGCTTGAGTTCAGTTTCAGCTAGTTGCTATGCATCTGTTACCTGATCTCGTCCAAGCATTGGCTTATCTTGGTGGTAGCAATACTATCCTATGTGGTGAAGGATTAGTAGAGCTGTGTGTCATATGCATGTTGCTGGCACTTGAGATCGTCATCTTACCAGTATACCTAGTGACTGTAGATGTTGAACAGGACCAGAGAAAATTGATCCTTGAAGGTATCCATGAATGAGAGGTCTAATGATGGAGGGGCTGTTTCCTGTCACTATTTTTGGGATCTGACACTCCAGAAAGGACTTGAACCATTTTAGCATATTCTCTTGGACCCTTGTCACTTCTTTCAGGTGAGACAGCAGAATCCATTGCAGAGAAGTCCAAACAAAAATTGAGAATGGAAGTCTGCCAAACATGCTTTGATAGCAGGAGATCATCCCTCAGGTCCACAAAAGATGTTTTCGTCCCATGTCTTGGCCTGAATCCAGGCTGTGCCACATTTAGGATATTTGCTTTGTTAGGCAAAAAGATTCTTTTCCGCAAGAATCAGGCAAGCACAGACAGTACTGAAGGGGGTTTATTTATGGTACTGGGAAGACTGACAAGCAGCTTCAAAAATATGGTGCCGTAATGGTCAGTTATATACATTCTCTCGTCAATTCATTTGCATTTATCTGTACATACAGAGACAGACATTGTTACAAGTCAAGAGAGAACCCTGAACAAAGATTAAAAATAAGAACAATACATACATATAGAGGTCATCCTAATTACATCAAACACCTATGACTACCTTGCGGGGGAAGGAGGCGGGTGTGTGTGTGTGGGCAGGCGGGGGGAGGGGAGGATGGGGGGTTTAGGGATGAGTGCTTACAGATATCCAGTGGGCTGTGAAGGGAGGATTTATTCTGTTCTAAGAACTAAATTACTGGGTGGGCATTAACCATATAAGCTTATCAATTGTCAGTGCCATTTGTGCTACTGAAATATTCCTGCTTGTTTGTGTGGGCCCAATCCTGTTTTCCTGACTGAACTGTCCCTTTCCATGGGCACAAGCTTTGTTCCTTCTTACCGATAAGCTGAACTAAGTTATCATGTATTGACAGAAACTATGTCCTTGCTTCTCAGCAGTTTCTTTTCTGCTGGCTGAAGTTTAACTCCTTCCTGACAGCTTCAACTAGATGAACTTGTAGCTGGCCTTTGGCTGCAGTCTAAGATTCAAGACCATAGCTTTGCTTCACTTCTCACTCATTTCACATTTGCAAGGTTACCTCTAGGAGCCATAAGAACTAAAAACTTAATTAAATGAAAGCTTAATTTGCAGAAGCTGGTGTTTTGGTTCTCTCTCACCGGGGTATGTGTGTTTTCAAGCCCTGCCATCAATGATAACCTATAGAAAAATAGCTTATAGTAAAAATGCTTTGCACTTCTATAGTACCTTGTATCTGGGAACCTCTATTGAGACCAATGTTGAGACACTGCACACACATTTGTGAAGTAGTATTATCTTCATTTTACAAATAGGGAAACTGGTTAATTCAGTCTGTGCTGTGCAGGAATAGAATGCAATCTGACTCAGTCCTGAGTTTTAACCATTAAACCATGATTTTATCAAACTTGTCTAAAGACTTATTTTTTTTACTAGGTCTCTAGCAATATCTTTAATATGTAATACAGGAAGGGACATAGCTATGTATACATGATTCTTTTGTTTGTTTTCACAGAACGCTTGGAGGATGACATCAAAGGCCACCAAAGATATAATTACTGGCAAGTGGGGATTCAAATCTAGTAACTCCAAATCTGAGACTGAGTTGGAGAAGTATAAAAGAGAGAATGCAGCCCTCAAAAAGTCAATGGAGGAAATTATTAAAGGGAAAAGCAAAATGACTGATACAGAAAGGAATAGACTTTTAGAGGTAATGTATACACTTTGACTTTCAGGCTTGTTTCTATGATGCCATAATTGCACAAGATAGCATTTCTCAACAAACGACTATTCTCCTTGTAACTTTAAAATCAGATTTTTAAAATGTAGTATCCCAGTGTGATGCACTCATTCTTAGGTATTTGTCAGTTGTGCCTGCGCTAATAAATTCCAGGTTATTTTACAAAGTGGTTAAATACAGAGGCCAAGGGCCTCAATGAGTAGCCAATAAAACATGTCCTGTAATGTCTTAATGCTGTTTCAATGTTATAAAAATGTCAGTCATTGGAGTATTGCCTGCAAAGATCCCTATTTTGGATGATATAAGCACTCTTGGTGAATGAGATGAGAACTCACTGAATTGCATGTCCATGCACCTAGTCTGTATTCTTGTGCTCCCATTCAGATTCACCTAAGGGGATGCAGCCTAGTAAAAATAGCACTTAAGCTAAGTTTTTGGCTTTCTTGCCTTTTAGTCTTGTGGCTCCATTGAGCCTTTCCCAGCTCTACTCAAGTCTTCGTTGCTAACTTGAACTAGAAGAAACAGTCCACCAGCTGCAAGCTGTGTCCCTCCTGCAATGGCACCATGTCTTTTGACTGAAATATAATCGGTGTCTTTTTTGTTGTGAAAGAACACGATCCCAATAGGTGCTCTGTGTGTGATCTTCACCAACTTCACTCTGAGTGAGCCACATTAAAATCCATCTCCTGGACACCCTCTCCACTTCTGCTTCAGTCCTCCAGTGGCTTCATAGTTTCAAGTAGCTGGGCTTGAACCTCTGCCTTTAGTGGACAGAAACATGTACAAAAGTGAAATGATGCACACGTACATATTAGAAGACAGGGTAGAACCCATTAAAGTGCTGTTCTAATATCCTAATGTCAGTCATCAGTAATTGAAGATACAGTTGAGTGAAGCACAGTTTAAAGCTGAAAGACCAGATTGTGTAGAGCCAGGATTTAATGGTCTCACTGTCAGCTGTTCTTCACTGACATCACTTATGTTTGGGCGGGGGGAGGGGGTTTGGTGTGTTTTTGGTGGTACTTCTTGTTTTTGTGTTGGGTTTTGGCAAGCTAAATTGCCACATGAAAAGGCTCTACTTACTGTGCTCTAATGGGATGTAAACATGAAAGGAGCTTCTCAGTCTCTAAAAAGTTACTGGATGCATAAGAAATGTGCCAAAGAAAAACGCTTCATCACCAAAGACTCCTGTAGTTCTCATGGTATACATGTTTCCAAATTTATACAATTTGGAAGAATACTTGAATGGCAGGAGTATAGGTACCTACCAAGCCAATGAGATTTTTGTTGCTCATGTCATTTCCATGGTTACATCCACCATAGAGTCAATTAGTATGTATGTTTTCACATCCTGTAACTATATTCTAGCTTGTCTTGAGTGGTAACACTAATAATAATTTTTTGACTAAAATTATTGCATGTGTGTTAAAAGTTTCAAGTAACCTCTGTAGCATTCTCTAGTTACAGTAAAACAAATATTCTCAACTGACTAAAAGTGGGTCTTTCAACATTCAGAAGTGAATATCAGTTTGGACTCTTGTGGACTTTCCATCACATTTCTGTGTGATAATTTTTATTGGCTTATCTACGCTCTTGTTTTGCTCCATGTAGAAAATACTTGCCCTTGAAACTGAAAAGGAAAAATATATCTGTCGACTTGGGGAGAAGGAAAAAGAAATCCAAAGCCTACAAGACAAGCTTAAAACCAGAAATAAAAGTAGTGATGTCACTTCACTACTTAGTCAACTTGAAGAGAAAACAAAGGAAGCAGAGAGGAGAGAACAACTACTTAATTCCCTGTCAGAAGAGATGGACCATTTGAAGCATAATTTATCTACAGTTACTGCAAGATGCTCTGAACTCGAAAACCGAGCCAGCACCTTCCAGTTGTCCCAGGTACATGTTGAATAAGTACCCTAATCATTTATAAGCTTACTTTATAATTCTTTTTTGGTTAAACACTGAAATCCATTCTGCAACAAGATGCACTGATATACTACTTCCCTTTTTCTAAAAGGTTTTATGACTGTATATAGCAGTAAATGGAGTAATCCAGCTAGTTACTGTCTGAGGGATTCTCCCCTTTCAAGCAGTTCTTTGTGCTGTCATAGCAGCTTAGAAAGATCCCTAAAAGCCCCAAATCTAGATGGATTGTTCCCCAGCACTGGCCTTGAGCAAGGCAGCCTACCCTCACCTGCAAGATCCTTGCCACAAGCTATGGTGTAGAGTGTGTGGCTGAAGGCATGAGAGAGAGTGAGGGGCTGTGACTGTCATGGATGCTGCAACGGCCTGTGCTGAAATTCATAAGGCAGTCGGAGGGACTGTCATAATTGAGACATGGATCAGGGTGTGTTTGAGCATCCTGGAATCCCAGTGCCACGAAGGTGACACAGTCACCTTGACGCCCCTCTCGCTGAGCTTCTGTAATTTGGGAGAACAACATAGTAAAATCTCATTCAGTGGGCAAGTTAGTGCTAGAAAGGTAAGGGAGGTGTAATTAGATTTGTAAAAATCTACAGAATCATACATTCAGTGATGTCCCCCTCTGCAACCCTGGCCAGGAGGACTTGCTGTTGTCCTCCCCAGGTCCTCTGGTTGGTGGAAATGTTGATAACGCAGTGCTGTCAGAAATGGGTCAAGTTAGGGTTTTTGAATGATACCCATCTCTCATGAACACAATGGTACCAACTGTGACAACCCTAGAATAATTATGTCGAGATATATAGAAAAATGTTTAAAAATCAACTTTTTTTTTTGATAATTCTAGGGAAGCTGTCCTTGACATGTAGGCCTGAAAACATTAATTTGTCAGATGATTTTGAAGCACATGGTATTTCACACATAACCGGTGTGATGAGGCCATCCTTCAAGACCTAGCCATGCCCAATAAGAGATGGTAGTTTCGGTTGTGCTTGATCATCTCGGAGCCTTTCCATTGCTTGATGATTTGCTCTCTTGCTAAACGGTATAAATGCAACCTCTGTCAGTGGCAATTTTTCTGTTTATCTGCTGCTTGGAAAATGTCCACCAATGTAGTTCTGCAAATGTTCTAATGTTTTCAAATAGTAAGCTCAGCATATGACCACTTCCAGTGCATTTATGACTTCACCAGTGACTGTCTCATCTTTTCAAGCACCTGCCCGCGGGTCTCGAACCAGTTCTCCTGCAGCAGAGACTGACCTGGGCCCCAGCCGGATCAAGCAACCCCAGCCCAAATTGCTGCACGGTGCAAATTCCAATTAACAGTCCTGGCAGATCACTTTTAAAGAGTTTCAAACAATCAACCAACTTCATGTATTGCCACGTGATCCCACGCTGATTCAACCTCATCAAATTGCTTTATCCATTCTGTGATACTGCAGTTCTCTATTGTGTATAAGAGGTCACAGAGTAGAATGTACACTGGATGTGTGTAATTGGTATCGCAAGTCCTCGACCCTTTGGGAAATGACTTCAAACAGCTTAATATGCTTTTCAAAAGAGACATCAATTATGTTATGTACTGTAACTATGTGCATACCGTTTGCAGATGGATTCCAGTAATTCTGGCTGGATCGTGACATCTTAACCAGTGCCTCATAACTCTTTATAACAAAGCTGATAATACCACTGAACTGCTTCTTTTTTTGCCAATGGCAAATCAGCCTGAAGCTCCCCTTCCATTTACAGTAATCTGTAACATTATACAAAAATCAGGTATGTTCTGAGCATTAACAGAACATTGTACGGTCAGTCGAGGGCTATGATTTAAGTTTGTCAGGGCTGCATGTTGACATGCCTCTGTTAAAGTATAATTAAACTGTGTTTTTTTTTTTTTTTTTAAGACACTTTCTTGAATCTATACCTACATAATTGTTCTGTTTGTCATGTTTGGTACCATTGTATTTGTAGGGGAAAGGGCTTTTAAATGATGCACAACTTGACCCATTTCCAATGAAGTATTATCAAAATTTCCACAAACTGGAGGAGCTGGGTGCTGGGGAAAGGGTCAGGCGGGGTGGCAAGTCACGCACCCTCACCCCATACCACTGAGGTTAACACCAATGAAATTATGATTCTGTAGATTTTTACGAATCAAATGATACCTTCTTTATCTTTCTATTATTAATTTGCTCATGGAATTACACATGCTCCCAGGCTGTTAGAGGGGCAGCACAATCTCACACTACCTTTTAAAGAAATGCTTATTTAACTTCCCACCTGACCTTGCTGTGGTCAAAAACAAACATCTTTGAGCTCCCCTGTCTCTTTGGTCTTACAAATTCTTATTTACTGCTAACATGCAATTCTGAGAACTGGCCACCTGTGACATGTGATGTAAACCACACAAACAGTGCATGAATATTCTGACAACAGGCCAGTCCTCTTCAATCTGCATGGTGGGGTAGCATGGGAAATGTACTACAGCTGGATGCTACAGCAATGCGTTTTTGAAGAACAAAACTACTACTTATAGTGACCATAGCTGAATGAATAATGATGTTAGCTAACAGCTGCATCTACTTAATCTAAAGAACAGTTCTCAGAGGACCAAACTAGAAATCATTTTTTCCCCCAGAGATAAAGTGCTCTAAGAGCTTTGACTTTCTTTTGGGGGGGGTGGGAGAAGGGGAAGGAATCCCACCTTAAGTGTAAATCACTTATAGCTCAGGTAGTCTGATATAGGATTTGAAAATATGTTTTATCTGCTTGCTTTCTGTGCTGCCATCACCTCCCCAGTGCTTTATAAGTGACTACAGTACTGTAAGAACTACTAGGGCTTAAACATCAATGCTTTATACACTCCAGCAGTTAGATCCATTGGTAAAAATATATTTGAGATAAAGGTGGCGAGGAGAGGAGGAAAATGTGGTAATGGTCTTAAGGTCCTGCATCCTTTGACTTGCCAAGGCAAAATTCTTAAGCAAATGCAATAACAATCCCTCTCTGAATCCAAGGGGGTCTCTCACTTCAAAACTCAGTTCACTCTTCCCATGAGACATAAGTCCTCTCCTAAACCAATTGTTCATAAAACTAGCTATTCTTCTTCTCTGTTGTACCACTGTCACTCCACTAGGGGGCTTCACATACACAAGGTGCAACCTTGTATCTCAGTCCACCCTCTTCCACTCAACTCTGAGGTTCACTCTGTTTTTCAAATTATTCACTCCTTCCTATGTAACTTGTAGGGATGAATGGTCCATTTTCCCCCTTGTCCAAGCAAAGCCCCACTCTGCTGAAAATCTAACCTTGGCACAAGGGAGATAATGTCTAACTCTTCCTCCCATCCTGCAGTGTTCATTCCAATGGAGGGACACAATCTGCACATCTGATAAAGCCTCCTAAAGTAACTCTTCTTCCCAGCAACACTTAATTCTTGTTTTCAAGCCCTACTTCATGTATTAATACTTAACATTATTTCTTCCTTCCCAACTTTAGCCATACTCCCTTCTCAAACCAACAAAACTGATCCCTCAATTCCAGTAAAACAGTATGCTTCTGGGTCCCTGGGGGACTTCTTAAAGGTACCCCCTTCCCCAGGTCAGAGTTATGGTGACGTGGCAGTCGTCTCTCACCTGGATTTGGGAGATTTAACTCTTGTCTCCACCTTGAAGAGTGGAATTTTTATGTTAATGTATCTACATTCAGTTTGAAAACTGGGTCCAGGTTGTGATTAATGCTTCGTGTATTAGGCCTGGTAATTACCTTTGAAAATCTTATGCTGTTGTCTGATTTAGGGTGTTAATCATATTAATTTGAATAATATGGGTTTTAGGCTCACCAATTTGTTTGATCAGAAGATAAAAGTTCTTGTCCCGAATCAGGCTCCACGGAATTTACGAAGGACCCTCGGGGGTATCACACTCACACTGGAAGCTCACAGTGAGACAGATATAGCCGTAAAGACTTTTTATTAAAATAAATGAAGTAGTAATTAAATGGTAAAATAATAAGTTACAAAGTTACAGTTATATTACTGCTATTTAAAAGATACATAAGCCAAACTTACATTAATATAAATCTATAAACCTATTACAATAAACCAAATATTTAAACTACAAGAAAAGATATATATGCAAGCAGGTTAATCCTATAGGCTGCAATGCTAAGGGCCAGTTCTTTCTCCTTCCCTTTTAGAGTTGTAGATAGCAGGCTGCCATGGTGAGTTGCTTCTTATTTTTAGAATGGTTAATAACTATAGTGTGTCTAGATACGAGACTGCCTGCATTTATAAAGGTATTTGTTTCCATTTCTGTCAGTTCTGCACTTTTTGAAAAGCAGGGATACAAAATAAGAGGGGTGCATGTACACTCGGTTGGCAAAACTTAGCTATAAACATTGTCAGTATGCTCTTTCTGAGTCTTGGTGGGAATGGGGATGGAAAGTCTCCTTCCCCTCCCCCCCGCCCCCCCCCCCCAGCTCTTGTTCAGTAGATGGCACTGATCACCCTATATTTGCATGGTTTTAGCTGAATAACTTTTAGAAACTTGGCTTGTGCCAGATCCTTAAGTAAGAAACCCAAATATGAATTCCCAACTCTCGATTTCAAAGAAGGAAGCTTCGTTCTGAATAATATGCTATCATAAATATCCTGTCTTTCTGATGCAGTACAACTCTGAATTTGCCCCTGAACTTAGTGTGAGCTCCCTAATATTATAAAGTAACACTTCTTAAGCAGGCTGGAGGAAAAGTGTTATACCAAGGCAAGAAAAGTCCAAGTTAACTGAACAAAAAGTCAATTCAGAATAGCCTAAAAATTCAATAATCATTCTAGTAATCTCTTGTCTTCCAAATTTAGTGATGGTATCAAAACCATGTTTCCGAACAGTCTGAAGTCAGTAACTAATACCTTGAGTTAGGCTAGTAGAAAACATTCTCAGAAGCTAGTCATGCTGTTACTAGAGCTCATTTGGTACATCTATCATAGTGTGCTATAGAGCACAGGTTAACAGATAAATGTTTGCAATCTTTCCACTGTTTCCCAAGAGAACAGTGCTGTTTCCCTGCCTCTGAGTCACTCACTTGTGGTTCACAAAGCCCTACTCTTTACCCCATCCTCTTTAACCTCCACATGAAGTTATTGGGTGGAGGGAAGTGTATGTCTACGCTGCCATGTAAGCCGAAGCCCAGGCTTGAGTCTAAATCACCCTTCAGTTCTATATACACATCTCTTTGGATTGGGCCTAAGGTCCTAGGACACTGCAGGGCTGGAGGGTTTGAGCCCCATTCAAGCAGGGACCCAGGGTTAGAGCCCTGCAGATTTGCAATGTAGATGCAGCCCCCCAACTTGGGTTCTTGGAGTCCACCGAAAGTATCCCACAATCCCAGGGGCCAACTTCCTTTGTCCTCTCTATCCTAAGAATCTCCAGTCGACTCCAGGGAAACGGAAGCCGCTCCTCTTGGTTTGGTGCAGCAGCTCAGTGAGTCAGTGTTTAACCTTCCCATTGTCTTCTGAACACCAAGCTGCAAAGTCGCCATCAGAGAGCCTTCTGTGTTTGCAATGGACACTGAACAGAAGTCCTTTGCAAAGTGTGCTGCTTCAGGAGCAAAGCCAGATTTTGGTAAATCTCTGGTGCAAAGCCAGTAAAACAGTGGACTTTAGAATACCAGGAATGACCACACATACCAACAAATAGCGAAGAAGCTGGCAGCATTGCAAATTTATCAGACCAGAGACCAGTGCAGGGAGTGGATTCAGCAGCTCAGAGTATTGGAAAACCAAGGGCCAGAACCACACCTTGGGCAACTCACCAACATCATGCCCAATTTATGATGAGTTTGAGAGGGTGCCGGGCACTGCGCTGACTACCGAGCCAATGGTGGTGCATGATGGCGCCCTGCTGGCCCCACAATCCAGCATGGGGACAGATAGGGGTCAGCAGCAGGTGCCGAGTGAGGACAGTGAAGTGCCTGTTGCTGAAACGGATCCCAGAGGAGGCTTGGAGCAGTGAGAGCGCATCCTGGGATCATACTTGGAGAAGCTGTTTGCTTCCTACTCCCCCGGAGAAACAGCCTGCTATGGAAGCCTATATCAGACACAGAAGGGACAGAAGATGCCCCTGAGCCTGGTAAGTTTCTAGCTCCATTTTAATGTTTAATACAGTAATGGGAGGGTTTTCTGTTCTAGGAGCCAATGCAAAAGCTGTTAGAAGCCCCAGTTAATAACGTCTGTCCGCTAAGGGCAGGTAGTATGCCACCAGTGGCTGGACTTTCCCACCTCCCACCATGTGGAGTTCAAAATAGCACCAGGGAAATGCAAACAGTAAAAGTGCCTTCAAAGTGAACCTCTATCTGAGAAAGCAGTTTTCATAGAATATCAGGGTTGGAAGGGACCTCAGGAGGTCATCTAGTCCAACCCCCTGCTCAAAGCAGGGCCAATCCCCAAATCCTTAAATGCCCCCCTCAAGGATTGAACTCACAACCCTGGGTTTAGCAGGCCAATGCTGGGTGCTGATAGCTGCACATTTTTCCTGAAGCAGGAACTCCAGATAGGTAGTCGTATTGTGGGGAAGGATGTATTTTACAGGGCCATCTCTGTAACTGACCTGGCCATTCCACTCATGTAGTGACTCAACAGCACATCTATGTTTGAGTACTTTGCTTGCATACACTGCAGGTTTCCCATCAGCGGCTTGGAATAACATCTCCCTTTGCCAGTTGGGCACCACAAGAACTGTTATGTCCTCCAAAATGTGGAGTGTCATAAATGATAGAAAAATCTTTTGTAGCATGGCCACTGATGGCACCTTTGTTCTTCTCCCCACCCCCCACGGTAGTTCTGCAATTTTTTTTTTTAGAAAACAAAACAGCTTTGAATTTTTAATTTACCATTGTCTCTTTGCTTTTCACTGAGATTAACCAGGCTGTGTCCACGGGAGCTTTGGTGGTCTGGCACATCCCTCTATCAATATAATGAAGTTGTAGTCTGAAAAAGTAGCATTTTATGTCCTTGAAATTCTACAAGGATTTTTTCTGTGCTCCTGCACTGAGCTATTTGAGACAGTAACCCTCTGTGTGTTGTGCTTTTCCAGGCCCCTTGACCTCTACTGGCTGCAGTACTTCCACAGCTCACCAACACTGCAGCAGAAGACTGGGCCAGTGTAACTAAACAGATCGTTCCAAGAGGAAGCATTTCTGTGATGAGCTGATGGTTGAAGTTCTGGACAGAGCCGCCAAGCAGGTCCAGTACTAAAGGCAGAGATTCTTGAGGCTAGAGGAGAGGCCTGGCAAGAGGAAAGGCTCAGGCTTGCTGCACAGCTTGAGGACAGGGCTTCAGTGAAGGAGCAGGCACTTGCTTCACAGTTCCAGGAACAGCAGCTAAAAGAGAAGGACAGAGCTCAGCAGAAAACAGTTTGAGCAGCAGATATCACTAATGGCTGCAAGAGAACAGACTCCTGCTGAATCACCCACATCACAGCCTCAGTCCCTTGCATGCTACCTTGTGATGCAGTCCAGAAACAGCTTAAAAAACTCCATGGCTGGATGGCCCATGCAGTTGGGCCTCATGAGTAGCTAGACAGGGCAACTGCCCCATGCAGCCCTCCAAATTGATCCCCTCTACTGGATACCTCCACTCTCTGGCACCAAGTGTGCAACAAACAGGAATAGAAGGGAAAGGACAGACAGGTGACAGGGGACATGCCATGGTAGGGGGTTTCTGTCTTATACCTAGCTTTGGTCTTTGAACTTGTGTGTGTGTGTGTGTGTGTGAGAGAGAGAGAGAGAGAGAGAGAGACTGGTATCTTGGTGTGGTAATGGCAGCTGGCCTGCCTGGCAAGGGGTTAATGTACTTTTCTAATACATATTTATAAATCAGCTTTTTATTGTATCAAGAAAGTTTTTATTGTTATCACTTCACACAGTGTGTATTTAAAATAATACAGGTAAACATGTGATCTGGGATAATTAAGAATTTGTATGCAAACACTATTCCTCAATACAATTGTCTAGATCAATCCATACTGTGAATTGATCCTCCCTCCCACCCTCATTTGACAAGTGGCCATGTCATGCATAAGTACGTTGCATGGCAATCACCCCCTCCCCACACACCATCAATGAGCCCCACCTAAGCACATTCATAAAGGTACTGTTCTCCTCCTTCCACTGGGCCTTTGAGGTTTATGTATTTGTGCTCCTTCAGGGGGGCAAACTATGGGCATGTGAGTCCCATCAGTAGCCCCAACACAGTGTGGAAACCCCATTCTCTCAAAGCCAGCAATTACTTCAGGAATATATTTTTATGCCTGCCACCTTGGCTTAAGGTGCCTGATTGCCTTAGAAACCTCTGCCGTTGCTTTACCACCTGTAGCAGTCTGGGGTAGCCAGCTTCCAGGCAGTTACGGTAACTCACTTCTGGACTAATCGCTGCCATCATTCATGTCTTTACGATGGAGGTTCAGGGTGAGCTGCTCACAAAGCTCCAGAAATCTCTTCATGCGAAAGTTCTGGATCCATTGCTGGTCATCCCCGGTATGCATAACTGTGATCCCACCAGTCTGTGCTTGTGGACCTACTCCAGAAGCACCAGCCTACATGGGAGGTGTCAGCGGCTAATACTGACTGTCATGAGAAGCATCAGCCAGTTCAAGTCTGCTATGTCTGTGGTGTTGTCATCGTCCATGATAAGCTCTGTCAGGTGCCTTTTGTGGGTCAGAAAACACCACCAAAATGTCCATCAATGTCTCTCAGAAGTTCTGCCTGTTTCCTGACACAGGAATGAAAGCCCAAGCAAGAGTTCTTCCAAAGGTGTGTCTGCCATGGTGCTGGCTCTGATAGCTGGGGGTGCACAGACCAAAATGACTGCTTGGCAGGCTGTTCAAGCTTCCTGTAATGTGCAGGGTGGACAGTCAAGATTTTCCGCACAATGCACCATGGTCAAAGGGCTAGAGTGGCCATATTTTGGGAGCATGCTAGGGAGTCGGATATAATTGGTTTGACTCAGGTTTGCTTGCTGCAGTGTGGACACCAGAGCCCCAGGTTCGAGCCCAGATGAGAAAATTCTTAACATAGGGTAAACAATCAGTGTAGACGCTTAAACCTTGGATTATCTAACCCAAGGTCTGCTGTCTTGAGTCTCAGTAACCCTGAGTTCCTGTTGCAGTGCAGACGTACCCACAGTGATCTCATGTGCCAGCAAGACACTGACAGTGCCCGGTTCTCATTTGCTTCCAAAGTAAAAATACCACTGCCAGCTATCCCTGAGTCTAACAGATCAGCTCCTGGATGAAAAGCAACTAGCTTAATCTGAATCAGAGCAAGATGGGTGAGAAGAAAAATAGTATTTTGAATACTAACCATTATCTTAGTATAACAGTTTATTGAGGAAACCTGCCCTTCCCTGGCACAGTTCATAGTTTCGGGATCTTTATGGATTCCTCACTGAACACTTGGCCACTGCTTCCATAAATGCAGCTTTCAATCCACAGCGGGCCAGTAGCTTGTACATAACCTGGCTACAGTCCTATGTCTTCATGCCCTCCAGTCTGGGCTGCTGCAACTTGATATTTTTAGGGGTAAGTACACAGCCTAAATGCTTTGGTTAGATGCAGCAGCCTGCTTCCTTTCTTTTGCAGAATGTGACAATGGATCCAAATATCTCTGGTTTCAGTGTTAAATTCTAGTTAGCATCTCTGCCACAAAATGGGAAAGATAGAAAGAAGGTGGTGACACTTTTCTGGCTGCCTGCAGGGAACATACTATTTTTGAATTGGTCTTGTTAAAGAATTCATGCTACATTAAGTGCAGCATAAATCTTCAATGGAAATAACGAGCAATAGACTTTGTCCCTGTAAAGAGCTATTCTATTTAACAACAAACCTGACCTGCTGAGGATGGCAAATCCAAAGTAAACACCAGTTAGAGAGCTAGGGCAAAGAATCTTTGTGGCCCACGAGAGCCAGTTTTTAGTGTCTTTAAAGCTGTATCATAGCCCCAAGAATTATTCTGTTGCTAATCTGTGCTAGCTTTCCTGCATAGCCACAGCTGAGAGATCGATTTAGGTATCCGTTATCAGAAGGATTCCTACTTACTTAATCTTAAACCTAAAGTATGAGGGGGCAGATAAGAGTGGAATAATACCCTACCCATTAGATGACCTTTCCTGTCAGTAATCTTAAAACAGTACCCCACATGTTCTTGGCTGGCTAGTCTAAATGGAAACAGACTATCACAGACGCAATTGTTGCCAAAACATGGGATTGTTTTATCTGTGGAGCAGGCTAATTAGCAAAATAACTTTGTATTAATAGAAGTATTCTTCTTTCAAATTGTCATTAATAAATGAAGTGCAAAAAAGGTAAACTTAGACTTTTTGATTGGATATCTTCACAAACTTGAAAATGTGTATTGTAATGCCTCTTACAAATGCTGGGTGGTGTAAGAGTAGCAAGTATAACGTTAGGAAAAAATGAGGAAACACTTGTATTCTGACATCATAGATACTGAGTTGTAATATTTATAGAAACGAAGTTTTTAATCAAAATACATCTGTAACAAATATTCAGGATTTAATGTTATACTTCATGTATACAGAATAGCTTATAAAAGTTCTAATACTTGCATTCAAGATCTCACATTCAGAATTTGTCCCAAAATTTATTTTTTGTTGTAGAAATGTGCTGCAGAATCTAGAGGTAGACTTTTCAAAAACATAAATTGGATTTAGGTGTCCTCACATATTTTGCCTCTGTCAATGTCCCCTGTACCTTTAAAAAAAAAAAAAAAAAAAATAGCTTCTAGCACACGTGAATTGGAAGGTTCTTCAAAATATGAACAGTGTAAACTAATGTAGTGATGCCTATAAACTCTGAAACTGCTGCTGGTTATTATACACCTCTACCCCGATATAACGCTGTCCTGAGGAGCCAAAAAATCTTACCACATTATAGGTGAAACTGTGTTATATTGAACTTGTTTTGATCCACTGGAGTGCGCAACCCCACCCCGCCGGAGCGCTGCTTTACCGAGTTATATCCAAATTCGTGTTATATCGGGTCGCATTATATCAGGGTAGAGGTGTAGTTGGGTCTTAGCCCTGAAACTGACACTTTAAATGTCAACGCTATTTGACAACTGAACATTTTTAGAGAAAAACCTAGCTAATTATGTCCATCCTCCCTTGCCTTTCTTTCCTGTCATTCCCACGATCCCATACTGATTCCCATGCCTTCCAATGTGTTAAAAAGCCCCTACATAGCTGATGAAACTTCCGCCTTCCCCCAGCGGTTTGAATTATCAGTAAAAATCTGCAAGATAATAACTTTACAGCAGGCAAAATTCAGCTTTACTGACTTATTGACTTCCATATTAAACTTAAACCATCAATTTTCTTAATTTACCAGAAGCTACAGCACAATACAGCAGTGCCACAGAAACAAAGATTGGATGTCTTTCTAAAATATGTCCTAGCTCAAACAGAAGTTATGGGCTTCATGAAGGAACTGAAGCAAAATTCTATGGCCTGTGTTTTATAGGAGATCAGACTAGATAATGGTCCATTCCAGTCTTAAAATCTGTGAAACTAGGGTTCCACCACAAAAATTAGATCAACTTGCAGCCAAATACAAGAGGGTGAATCAAAAGGCTTGATACTTGGAACACATTTGTGGATAAGAGTATTTCTTTAGGCATCCTCATGATATCAGAATTACATGTATTGGTTTGAACTCTGACTGTAAGTGCTTCTTTCTTACAAGACTATAAGATTAGTTGAGAACACACTTTTCTAGAGGAAAAACATTAACACATTCTTTTGTCTGCAGAAAGCTGTAATGAACTGCACTGCATCACCAAGTAATCGTAATGAAGTTGAAAAACAATTGAAAGATGTAAGTTTCCTTTATAACATTATAAATGTATATTCACTATTGTAAGTATCTCCATGCATGACAATGTAAACAATACATAGCACACTTGAAAGGGAAATTGAGAGACCTATTTCTATCTGAAAATATTAAACCCACAATTGTTAAAAGTAATCCTTAAGGTTATTATAACTGCAAAGTGTAAGAACAGTGTGCTATTTTTGCAGTTTTACTTTGTGCTTTTGACAACATTTTGTGTATAGTCAGATTCACTAGTTTTGTAGTGCAATTGTATTTCAGGTTTCCTGTACTGTTAGAATGCCATGGCTCACATGTTTTCTTTCCAGTCCTTGTCAGTGGGTACTTGCCAGTTAAGAGCCGCACCAAAGCTGAGAACGAAGAGGCAGTAGGCCACCAGGAGCACAAAGTTTAAAAACAGGGAGCCTGAGCACATTTAGTGTTGATTTCAGGCCTGCCCAAAATACATCAATAGGGGAGCAGAACAAACCCTTGCAAAATTTGCCTCTTTATTTAAATAAAGAAATCCAGGCATATAAGGTCACCCATCAGAAAATAGCTCTGAGCCCATTTAAAGAAAAATCAAGTTAATAGTGATCCTTTACAAAGGAACTAAGAAAAGCATTGCCTTCTCACAATGCAAAGACAAACTTGCTAAAAACTTATGGGATCTTCTGACAGGTCCTTGGAAGCATTCCATCCTGGAATATTAGCGTTATCAAAGATGGTGAGGAGTGGAAGCATTTTCAGATACTATGTTTTGACTTTAAATAAGTGTTCTTTTGTTCAGAGATGGTTAGGGCAGCAAAAACCCAATCTGTTGGGTTTTTTCACTCCCTCCCCATGAATAAAATGGAGGTAAGTTTGTACCCTTCTCACTCCCCAAAAAAGTACTGTGCTATTGCTACTTTCTAAAACAGCAAAATAGGTGTGGTACCATGTCTGTTATGACTTCATTTGGCATTTCCAAACTATATTAGAGTTAAAACATTTGATCTTTCCCAGGATATCTTGTCTGAGATCTTAGAGTCAGTAGTGGCGTGCACACCCTTGTAACTATTTTTACAATCTTTATGTAGTGAAATAATGTCACGCACACATTAAACTTCACCTTTTAACATTTAATATGCATTGTTATGAACTGCACTATAAAATAAGCAACCCTTGGCTGATCTTGACAAGGAAACTCATCTGTACTGGCTATAGCAGTTTACCATAGCTATCTTAATCTTGGAACATTACATCACCTATTTAAATTTGTTTGGAGAATTTTGTATATAGGTATCTTTGCAGTCTTGCCAACAAGCAGCTGATCGGTATAAGCTTAGGACCTAGACAACTGAGTTGTGTTAACACAACACACACTTCTAAATATTATGTTAGTTAAATTCTGTGATCTCCCACCTTCATGCAGCCAGTGGCCTGTGCTCCCCATTGCCATGCTGGAGCCTCCACATTTATCTGACAAATAAAATATGCAGAATTTTAAAATATTGTGCACAGAATTTTTATTTTATTATTTTTTTTTGGAGCAGAATTTTTAATTTTTTGGCACAGAATTCCCTCAGGAGTATTACATAGAAAACATTGGTCTCAATACTGGCAAACCAGCTTCTATGGGAGATAATTATGTAAGTGAAGAAAATGTTCTTTATGGCAGGGGAGATGTACACGTAGGGAAACTTGAATCCTGTGGTTTCAGTACTCTTGTTCTTCATCCCATATTGCACTATTTACAGTACAGACTTTTCACTTAGACATTAGTAAATGGGAGACGTTACATATCAATATTTAGTGCATTAAAAGGCAAATACAATTTTCATTAAACCCGTATTGTTAAATCTATGGGAGAGAGGTGACACCTTGAAGATTGGATATGTTGGTATATACGGATCATTTGATGTAATCTAATAACATGAAATGTTTGGAGATCTCAATTTACATTATGGAAATAAAACTTCTTTCCATAGTTAAATCTGTGAGTAGCCTTCTGCTGTTAGCATGTGTTTTGAAATATGCTCATCTTTTAATTTACTACTAATTTTTCATTTGTATCTTCCTCCACAAGGAAAATACTTCCTGAATGTTTGGGAACTGATTAGACAAGGTGCATTTTATATATTACAGCTTGAAAAATCCAGAATTCTCATTTTTGCAGACTTTTTTAAGTGGAACCTTCTGTTTCAAAAATGGCTTGACATAAACTTCAGCTTTGGTTTATTCTGTCCTCGGGGACCATTATTTAAATCAATCTTCCAAAAGGTATTAGTTAATAGTTCTTTCATTTAAAATTAACTCCTTAGTCCCTGGCTTTAAGGAGCCTTTTCTACTCCAAGTGATAAACTAATCTGTACTAGCACACCCAGTACAGATGTAGATAAATTCAAACTGTTGCAGTGGGAAACTATAATCTAACATTAAGATCTTCAACAAACTCACTTAACCTTTTCCATATAACAGACAGCAGAGATGTGAATATTAAATAGAAATTACTCAGTGCAGAAAAGTTACTACATCTTGCAGACTAAAAATTAACTAGCTTTCCTTGGCTGTATTTTTGAGTATTGGAAAGAAAATGGGATGGTAATGTTCTAACAATGTGACTAATACCGTTTTTTCCCCTGCATGAAGGCTCTGGAGAAAAACCAGCAGTGGCTGTTATATGACCAGCAGCGAGAGGCATATGTCATGGGACTGTTGGCAAGGATCTTTGAACTTGAGCAGCAGTTAGAAACAGTTAACCAAAAGCAGGCAAAAGAGGCCACTGCAGAAGGTATTAATCTAAACTTTCCTTCAAAAGTGGACAAAAATCATGAGTTTTATTATTGTTTACAGTGTTGCTATAGCAGTGTTGGTCCCAGAATATGAGACACACAACGTGGGTGAAGGAATATCTTTTACTGGACCAACTTCTGTTGGTGAAAGAGACAAGATTCAAGTGCCACAGAGCTCTTCTTACCAGACCTGAAGAAGAGCCCTGTTGCGCTTGAAAGCTTGTCTTTCACCAACAGAACTGGGTCTAATAAAAGATTTTACCTTGTCTCTTAAGTTATATTATGACATTTGATAGAATAAGTCTGAGAATTGAAACACAAGAAAATCCCTAATTTAATGATAGAATTTAAGCATTTCCTAATCATTTTAGTTCCTTCATGCTGAAAGATGAGGAAAAAGATTGTACTTACCAGACTTACAAGAGTTCATTGCTATCTAGCTACACTCAAAACTGAACCCTCTGAATTTCTTGCTATTCAATCTGCTACAATGTGTGCCAAGAAAACACTTTTATTGCTCAAGGGTAAACTTGCCATAAAAAGTCAGCGATCCAACTTCTAGGTGGACTTTTTCTTGACGTTAACTTGTTATCCTTTTTGTTTGCATAAATAGTACTCTTTTAAGCAAACATCATTATGCCACCCATCCTAAACATTACGCTCCTAACCAGTGTTGCAAATTCATTAAAGAGTCATTGCTTAGGTATGGACTTATTTTTCCAAAATACACATTGTAAAAGATGACTCATAGGAGGTGTTTGCAGATCAAAGACCTAACAATTTTTACAAAAAAAATTCTGTAAAATGGTGTTCACCATCCCCCATTCACCGGCAGTTGCGTGATCTGGACCTCTAAAAATCTAGGATGGACCATGCCTCAAACATTGGCTAAAACCTTGGTTTGCATCTATGTACCAGATACTTGATGATTTGTGACACCGAATCATATGCCACTTCTGCTAGCAACCAAGTCAGACACTTTTGACCTAACCTGTCAGAGGAATGAAACTGTGCTAAACACCTAGCCCACTGAATGGATTTTTTTTTTTTTTTTTTGCCTGCATGGTGTATTTAGAATCTGCAGTGGTGCAGCAAGTTTCTAGACCTCATTGTTGCAAAGAAAACACTAAAACTATGAACCCAGTTTAACATTGTACTGCTTTCTCCAGCTTTGCAGGCAGCTTGAAACAAGGGTGGTATGATGTCAACTTTCCTTTATTTTCTCTCCAATTAAGCTCCCTGAGATGTTGACTCTAAAGAATTAACTTTTTAAATATTAAAAGGCTATTTCATTGTTTTTGTGGATGGAATGAGGAAAAGTTTGGGTAGAACAGGAATTGGGAAGTGCTGGGGGAAGGAAAGGAGCAAAAACTCAAACATGGGGTAGGAAAAGAAATGAAGAAGAAAAATCATGCTATTGCTCAAGGAGAGTAATCTTCCCCATAAATGATGCTAAAGTACTGAATCAAGGATGCCACACTTCACCTATTGATCTTTGTGCAAACAAACATCCACTGACCATCACTTGGGAATATACTGTGATTGTGTAGTCATAAAAACCCCCTTCCCCCCACGCACACCATCTCATAAAACAAAGTCTAGCCTTCCCCCCAGAACAAGTCTGATAATCCCGATCATTTTTCCCTAACCATGCTCCTGTAATAGTCAAGCTACTCCTTCCTATTACTGCAATTAGATATCCCAGGGTACACACTGCCACTTGATGAGAGCTCCACTCTGTACACTTGTGTTTTGGGAACTGCTATCTCAGGCTGCTGTCTTGGCTAATGAGCTAAAGGACATGGACTGGTATAAATTTTGTAATCCTTTGCTGGAAGCAGCACTTGCCTTAGTATCTATAACCGAACATTGGGAGTTGCAGAATTGCACTACCACAGCTTTTAGAGAAGCCAAGGCAGTACACCTGTTTTTGGGGAAAAGAGAAGTGAAGTAAGAGTGAACAGGGCATCCATGGTAGATCTCATTCAGTCTGACTTATATTATCTACATGTCTGTCTTGCATAAAGCAGGCTATAGTGTTTTACCGTTCTGTGGCAGGAAAACGGGTATGAAGGTGAAGCAAGTAAACAGATAAACTGTGTTTTTGAGAAGCTGCATGGGGTGCTTCCAGCCAGATTGCTCACAGAAACCAATAGTGTGGACATCAGTGAACATGCACTTGATAAAAAGAACCTGTCCCTCACCAAGAGGAGGAGGAGGACGACCTTGTTTCTAAGGGAGCTAGTGCTCTACCTGAATGAAAAAGGAGCAATGACTGGGATGTATGTGGTCAAGATTTGGGTGTAGAATTATCTGAAAAGATCAGTTGACAAACATATTGGAGAGGGAAATACAAGAAGAAATAAACGTCAAGGAATGACGTCACTATGTTGGGAAAAAAAATCTGTGTGCAGTGTAACTATTTTATACAATGCCAAGAATTCAAGTACAGGTTTACTGTTTTTTTTTTTTTTTTTTTAAACAGATTGTCACTATTTACTGGTATCTGAACTACTGGTTAATATTTAAAAGACATGAATCAATATACAAGTTTTTTAAAAAGCAAAACTATCTTTGGATTGACCAGGTTATGTAGCAGTATAGGTTAGCGACAGACTCTAATAATATTCCATTGATGACTTGAAGAACATAGTTATATCCAAATTTAATTTGGTTTTAGATTGCTTATAGCTTGAACAAATGATGCCTGTCAAAAAGAAATTCAGTTTTTATATGAGGGACCAAGCAGCGTCCCTAAACGCAGGGTTGATTGCAGTATTTATGAAAAGTATTTTGGTTAGACTACCTGAATATACTTAACTCCTTAAAAGTGGTTGAGCATTCTATCAGCACTACACGCTACTGGGAAAACCTGACTTGAGTATTATGAATACTACGCTGGGGGGAGGGATAGCTCAGTGGTTTGAGCATTGGCTTGTTAAACCCAGGGTTGTGAGTTCAATCCTTGAGGGGGCCACTTAGGGATCTGGGGCAAAATCAGTACTTGGTCTTGCTAGTGAAGGCAGGGGACTGGACTTGATGACCTTTCAAGGTCCCTTCCAGCTCTAGGAGATAGGATATCTCCATTAATTTACAATTTAATTTCTTTACAATTTAGTAGTATCCACTGTCCTGACCTAAACATGCCACTTCTCAGCTTTTCAGGATTTTTCTGCTCAATATAATAATTACATGGATAATTTCCTATAATTCTACCTTTCATTTGAAGGGTGTATTTACAAATCATGCTACTACATTTTGACTGAGTAGAACTAGCAAAATATTGGAGTAGATTGGCAAGTATTGAAAAATCCATTCATCAATGGTGAATGAGGGACCTACACGGTTGTGCCTATAACCTTGGAGATGTGAACCAACAATAAATTTATGTAACATACTCTTCAGTCAACTTCATTGCTACTCTTTTCATAACTTTGCTAAGTTGGATTGTAGTGAAATCAGCCATGTATTGATTTCATTGGTGCTATTCAGATCCCTATGGGAAGCAGTAAAATGATCGGTCATGTTAATTTCATGCTGCTGCTTAGAAAGCTTAAGAGTGGCATTAGACACAGGCATACAGGATCTATTCATTGGAGAAGAGAATCCAAGAAGTCAGGGTATCAAAACCCCCTCTCTCTTTAGTAACAACAAAGCCCTGGATGAGGGGAGAAAAACAGCTAGCACGGAGTGGAGTTTCACTTTTATAAGATTCCTACTATACAGGTCAGAGGTGGATATGATAGAACTCTCAACCAGAATCCGGGAACAGCATCCTTATTTAAAAAAATAAAAAATCCCTCCCTCTTTCTATACTGCTGAAGCAGGTGTCCTGCCCAAAGCAAACTTAAGCTAGGAATTGAAAAATCCTCATCCCGGGCAAATAAGAAACTTTGCAGGGTGAGTGTCATCTGCTGCAGAAAGTAAATTTTAAATAAGAAAGTTTTCTAGCCTTTATGCATGATGAAAGCCTTCCAAAGCCAAACCAAGCTGGACCCAATGCAATACTCTGCTCTTCAGGCTGCAGGCAGACAGCTTTAGTGCTGTTATTGAGCTTCTATAAGTGTAAGTTTCCATTGCTGGTTTTATAGGTCCTGGAGGGCAGCACTGACATTGACAGTCGGGTCAACTTCATTCTGCAGAAGCTGCTGATGGCAACCATAAGCCACAGCAGAGGACGGCATTGGGAGTACTCTGGGGAGGGGCCTCCAAATGGAGCCTGTGAAGGGGAGAAGTGCAGGTTCAAAAACTCCTTCCTTGAAGCATCCAAAAAGCTGAGGGAAGCTTAGGGTTCTGGCGACAAATTCCACCTCCAATCACAGCAGCATGTGTAAAGCAGAAGAAAACGTTTGCCCTGTTAAAAACCAAAAGGTCAAATACATTTCAGTAAACAGATTAGATTACTACTGTGGGATTTGATAAATATCAACACATATTGTTTCTACAGTATACTCAGCCTGAATAGTAAGTTACATTTTAAAACAGTTATTAAATAGAAAGCTGATATAGCTAAATACAATGTACACCACACAACTCTCTTTATTTCTTTTCAGTTACAGAGGATATGGCTTTCAGGGGCAAGAGTGTGGCCACACTGGTGTTTTCACCCCTGGCTAATAAGCCTTGTTCTTGGGCTACTAGTGTCTGGTGTACTTTTCAAGCCCTGACTTAAGCAATAGTCATTGGCTAGGAAGCTGGCACTTACAATCAAAGAATGTATTCTGCGCCGCAGCAGTGGAGATCACAAAGGCACAAGATCCTTCAACTAGTGTCAAGGAACTGAGGGTGTGTAATCTGAAGAGGGCGGTATGTGATAGCCACTATGTGGCCTGGCTTTCACACTGCCCTGTTAATGCTAACCTAGCAGTTAACAAAAACCTAAACTGTGAGAGCTTTGCAGCCTCTGTATTAGGAAGCCAAAACCCAGAACTGAGAATCATGTGTTGATGGTGGGGCCACTCCATCCTCCCGTATACCAATATGTATACCAATATATAGGAGCTATATAAGAGCCACAAGAGGCAGGGGGAGAATTTCTCCAGCACCGGAGTTGCATGGGGCCAACATAAGCAATCCAACACAGTTTGCCCTCACAAGCCCTGCCATGTAAGGGTTGGTGGGGATGTGTCTCTAGCACTGAGTACTATAGGGAGTCTGGGTTGCTATGATGCTATCATAAGTTAGAGCATCATCAGAAGCTATTCTAACTTATGCTGGGGGTTGATCTGGGCCTTGCAGCATGCTAGAATCCGAAGATCATATAAGTTGCGTATGGCTACCCTAAGGTATGGCACAGAATCTAGCCCAGTGTCATTAAAGAAAGAATACTTTAGAAAACCACTGTTCTATAATTTCTGTCTTGTGAAGGTTACCTTCAAGAAGAAAAACAAAAATATTATGACCAGCTTTTACTGACTGCCAAGAATGATCTTGACACTGAAAGACAAACTATAACCCAGCTGAGATCTGAACTTAATGAATTCAAAAAGAAATATGAAGAAACAAAACGAGAAGTAATGAGTTTAAATAGCTTATTGCAGTCACAACGCAATGTTGCTACGCAGACTCTAGAAGATGAAAATAAAATCAAAGGAGATAAAATACAGAGGTTAAAGGAAGAGAATGAAACTACCAGAGAAAAGCTCAAAGAAGAAAAGAAGAAGACTGAAGATCTCTTATCTCAGGTAAGTGGATCTAGTATGCGAGTTTAATTATATTAGCAAAGGATTAAATTAAATATATTTTCAGCTCTTTAAGCACAAAAGAGGGTCATAATGGTCTGAAACTATTTTACTCTGTTAAACATTATCTGCTTTCTGCAGACATTTAGAGCTAGTCTACACTAGGAATTTAGGTCGATATAACTATGTAACTCAGGGGTGTGAAAAATCCACACACCCCGAGCAAAGCATTTAAACCAGCTTAACCCCGAGTGTAGACAGTGCTATGTTGACAGAAGAATTCTCCCATCAACTTAGCTAGCACCTCTCAGGAAAGTGGCATAGGTAGTGTCTACACTGAAGTGCTGCAACTGTGCCACTGCAGTGTTTTAAGTGTAGACAAGCCCTTAGGGCGCTCTTTTTTTTTTTTTTTTTTTTTTTAAATGATTAAAGGTGATGTCATACTCTGCAGTTTGTTGCTTTGGATTTGCATCAAAGGCCTCATGAAATCTTCTCTAGCTAGCACGTTCTTTACCACCACCAATTATTAGAAACTTTAAAAATCCACCAGATACAATTTACATACAAATGTAAACTTTTATGAAGCAAATGCCCGACCATCTATTTTGTCCCTTGGAGAGAATACTTCACAGCAGCTAACCTAGTTCCAGTACCTAAGCTCAGTGATTCAATATCCTCCAGTGTTTACTTTACTAAAATCTGTTGTTGTATATTGAATGTTTAAAGCACCTATCTCGTTTCATACACTGTGCCCCTCACTGTAGTTTGAATGCCTTTTGGCAATTCACTACTTTGTTCTAGCGCTTTTCCCCTCTGTGGGAGCATTGCTTGAGAAAGCACAGTCGTTTGCCAGATGTATCAGTTAACATGGTTGCTATGGATTCCAGTGATATATTTTATGGAAAGCTATATGCCTACACCAAACATCTCATGGCACAATGTATAAAACAACAATTGAGTAAACTAAACTTTTTGTAATAGTCATTATGCAAAGCACAATTTAAATTAAAGCAGTTTATTGTGACTAGTTTATGCTTTGGCTAGCCCTGTTGAAATGTTTTCATCGGTATCAGATTTTAGGTATTGTAAATTGATTTCCTTGTACAGGACACAGCACTATTTGTACTGCCTGACTGCTCACAGCTGGACTCCATTTGGACCTTAGGTCAGAAGGAACTATGGTCCTGATGCAAACAGTATGTAAGGTCCAAAGGGAGGCAAATCTGGATATTGACCAGGAATCTGGGTGTGAACCTGGACAAGCAGGGGAGGTGCTGAAGTAGGCAACTGCAGCCCTCATGGCATCTGGATTCGGTGGGACCAAGGGAAGTCTGTAGAGTTTAGCTAATTCTCTAAGGCTGTAAGAGTTACTGGAGCTAAACTGCTTGTTGGTATCTGCTGCTGCTTGTGGCTATTACCCAGGTACTTGGAGGAGAGGAATATTTGCATGTGGCAACGTGGAATTAATTTCCTGGATTCCGAGGGCCTGATGTACAGCCTGTTGAAATCAATAAGCTTTCCATTGACTTAATCACCTAGAAAAGCTTTCAGGAAACATGTTTCCCTTCCGTGTGACTTCATTTCACTGAAGAAGAGTGGAGGGAAGTTCAGTTGGCTTGGATACTATGTATGAGAGATTTCCTTGAGCACTGGAATATGTAAACTCCTAGTTAATCCTGTGTTGTTGTTTTTTCTTTTTTTTTAAAGTCAGTCATTCTTTGAGATTTAATAATTACTGTATGTAGAAATTATTGGTTACAAGTGCCTTCTTTCCACATTATAGGTCCAATTTCTTCATAAATCTTTGTTCAAACAACAAGAACAACACACCAGGATAGCTTTGTTGGAACAACAGGTACCAAATTACATTCTAAAGTTTTAGTTGATTTAATAAGTCATATTATATTAATTAATGCACATGACTCTTAACATCCTTAAATTTTATTATGCGCACAAGATTTTTAAAAATATGACATCCTCAAAGTGCATGTTAAGAACTGATAGCTGATGGCTGATAAAAGCAGCAATTCATTCATATTCTAACGTTGGAGCTTTCTCAATATAATGCATGTGAGAACGAAGTTCAGATATAAATGTGAGACTTGCCTGACATGAGGCTGCAAAAATTCTATATGAATTTTTAGTTCCCCAGTTAACCCTTGTCAAAGTATTGTTGTAGTAGATTTCCCCACATGTAGCAAAGTAATCTTTGCCTTTCATATTATTGCTGTACTCTGTAGTATGTTATTGGTGGTAATTTCAGTCTAATTACAGGCTCACTGATTACATGCAGGCTTTGGATAAAATCACTTTTGCTTTAAAGTTGTTCTGAAATTATATGGACACTTCCTTACAATCTTAAATCTATGCTGTTTTATAAATAAACTCTATTTCAATAGACAACTCTCCTTCTAACCGCTTTAAATAAATAAGCTCTTGTTCTGACTGTTCACATCACTGAATTATTTTGTCAGAGCAAATTTGTAACAAGGAAAGGAGCTAGAGAAATTTAATACAGTAATTTAAGCAAATGCTACCAGGCCTATATAATTAATAGTCAGACATAAACATGTGAACTATACTATGTCAATTAAAATGAAAATCTGATATTCTGTCTTTAAAACATCAATTAACTTCAACACTCTTTAAGAACAGACAAACTAAACTGTGTTCTTTTCCCAACAAAACATTGATCTCAATAGTTCTGTTCCTTGCATTTCCCTGCACTCTTCTTGCTGTCGAAACTTTCCTCCAACTTTATTTTTTACTATTCATATCTTTTAAAGATACTAGAGTATGTGTGTATAAAATTAATATGTGCACCCATGTACTGTTTAGAAAATGGTCATTGTGGTGTTGGGACCCAAGTTTAACAGATCAGCAATGTCAAGTTTGTAGTATGGATGTCTTTCAATGTTGTCTTTGTTTCACTTTGAGAAAAATGTTGAGGTGGCAGTTGTTTCTATTTTCTAACCACAGGTTGTGCCATATGGTCTTCTGTAGTATGTTCATAGTCAAACACTGACTTCAAAATCTCTTCCTGCAGACACATTGATTTATAGCACTGTGTAAAGAGAAACTGCACCATTTATACTGTTGTAATTTTGCACAGCAACTCACAGTCCTAAAATATAGATTAAATGTATTCAACCCCTAACATTTAACAAAATGAAAACCATCCAACCAATCAAAACAAACAAAACATGGGTGGAGAGAGGGGTGGAACCCTGGAGTGAGCTCCTGGCCCATTGGAGTCTATGCTTGTACCACTGAATTTAGTGGAAACAGGCTTGCTCCTCAGGTTTTAGATGGTATTGAAGGGAGACAATGTATTAAAAATGCTAAAGACTTATTTTACATACTTGTCTTATGTCCTCAGGGCCGGCTCCAGGGTTTTGGCCGCTCCAAGCAGCCAAACAAACAAACAAACAAACAAAAAAGCCGTGATCGCAATCTGCGGCGGCAATGTGGCGGGACGTCCTTTGCTCTGAGCAGGAGTGAGGGACCGTCCGCCGAATTGCCGCCGAACAGCTGGACGTGCCGCCCCTCTCCGAAGTGGCCGTCCCAAGCACCTGCTTGGTAAGCTGGTGCCTGGAGCCGGCCCTGTATGTCCTGATGGAAAACTGTTTCGTTCCTGAAGGGTAACAGCAGCTTTCAGCTATTTACTATCTAATGACCAGGCAAGAAATAGTAATTGGGGACAGAGTAAACGTGGCTGCTTGCTGAGAATGTTATGCCTGAGGGAGTAACTGGTATACTAAGAGGATGATTGATGTTTGTGGAACATGGGAAACTAGAATCAAAGGTCAGGCTGCCCGTTCTGGATACAACTCTCCTGTTGATGGAACCTTAGAATAATATTGTTATCTTAGTATTCAGCTGCTTTCTAACATCATTTAGCACATTGACACCATTTACTAGTGGTTGGATTAAATTCTGTCCACATTCCTTAATGTTTGTAGAAGATGCTTTTCATCAGCTAATGGCCTATTATTCTCGTATTTCCTATATTTATATTGTGTTTTGATTTTTTTGACATCTATAAATCTTCAGTGGCTTTGTAGCAAGTCTGTCTGTTACAGGATAGTATCTTGTGAAACTCCTTAGTCTTGTGTCTCCTTAAAATTCTATATATTTTAATGGAAAGCATGGTCACAGTATGCAAGCGCAGATGTCATTAGTATTAATAGGAGTTATACGTGTGCAATGCTTAAAGCCAATGGCCTGATACTGTCCCTGAGAAGTGGGATACTTTTCCCACCCATATTGCCATGGTGTCATACTGTAGTCACACAGTGACTAATGCCATTTTCAGCCTCTTTAGAGCACAGTGTTGTAGCTTAAAATTTAATAGATTAATGTGCAACCAGTCAAAAATTGAAACTTCTCTCCAAGAGAAATTCTTATTCTGTAGTTCTAGCTCTGTAATGTCTCATTTTTTCTCATTGCATTTACCAGATCCAAATGTGTACTGCAGATTTTGAGAATGAAAAGCTTGATCGCCAGAGCTTGCAGCATCAGTTGAATAAAGTTCTTAAGGAGCTACGCAAGGCAAGGGAGCAAATAACACGACTGGAGCCCTTGGTGAGTGCTGAATGTCTTACAGCTGAATTCAAGCAGTCTGCCTTCACCAGGGGTCTTATTTCTGTACATATGCATGGAACTCCTATAGGTGATGGAGCTGCTTGCACTCATCAGTGAGAGAATAAACCCCAAAGCCTGTAGATCACTCAATAGAAAAACTGAGGAATAGGCAAGAGTAACTTAGTAAACCCCTGGCTATGTGATTCTCCTGAAGTGCTCCTTCCCCTGATTGTGTGTCCTTGACTAGAATTTTTTTGAAGCTACTTATTGATCATGGTTTTGTGCATCCTTCTCTTCATTAGGTTCGTTTAGATCACTTACATATACACAGTCTCCCTTAGCTGGCTGCTGCTCCCTCTAATTCTGTTATTACAGTGGTGGGTGGCTGTGTAACCCTAAGGTAAATATGTGTTACGTGTCATTTGTCAGAGGCTGATCTGTTCTTCATTTTGCCTCCCCGGCTCCAAAAGCCACTTGAGCAAGAGGGAATGGAAGGATGGCACTAGCGCTGCAGTCGTTTTATCTTAAGCCAGTTTAAGAGACTAATACCATGGGCTTTGCAGTCATGCAAAAGACTGGTGCTGCAGGCAAATAGCACTAGAATAAAAATGTTTGTTTTCCTCAAAGGTGCTCACTCCTTCATTCCCAACCCCACTGGAAAATGGTAGAACAGAACACTTCACAAGAAAGAGTAAAAGAAACAGTATTTTACACTCTGCTGTATCTTATCCCGAATGCTGTATTTTTCCCATGCGCCTGCAGGCCACGCTCTTGTTGTTAAAGCAACAGGTCTTGCCCTAATAACAGCAGTTAGCTGTATACTGGTTGGTGGGTGGGGAAGAACTATTCATGTCTTTGGTATCCCAGTGCCCCTCAGCTTTGACAGGAACAGTGGTCACTTCTGATACACATTGTGGGGAATGGAACTGCTGCCAGGGAAGCTAGTGTTCTGTGTACCTAGAGCAGGAGTACTGCTAGATGCAGGGCAGCAGACTACTAGCCAGCCTGAAACTTGCTCGTTACAGAATATTGGGCTGCCATATTCCTGCAGCCTTGTACTTCAATGTAAATGTAGTTTGCAAGCCAGCAGCTGTGAACATCCATGAGCTAGAAGCTCTTCAGAACAAGGTACTAATAGTTCGGCCATCTTTGGTGTATACTCTTGGATTGTGCTCAACTTTTCTTGTTTCCCCACAAAATTGATATACACAATAATTTAAAGGGACATAAACTTGAAACCTAGTCAGGTTCAAAAAGAGTTAAAAGAAATGTTAGGAGCTACAACTGCACTCAGAGCCCATTAGCAATATTTGTGGTTGTACAGCTAATTTTATTGCTATTTTTAAATGTTCTTTCCCCAAATGCTGTGAGTGTGCAGGACTTCACCTATTGGATACAACTGTGCTGTCAAATGCACCCTGTATAGTACACTTTAGGCTGCCGATTTTCTGTGACTATAATGGCTTCAATTGAAAACTTTTTTTTCAGAAACTCCAAGAATTTGGACGTACAGAGCCATCAAATGGTTTGCAAGCAGCATTCGAAGATATGTTGACAATAAAAGACAAAAATCCCTCACTGAAACGTTCAAATCTACTTGATGAAAGCTTCCTTGAGTGTCCCAGATGTAAAGTACAGTATCCAACAAGCCAGCATAGAGAGTTACTAGCTCATATTGATTTCTGTGCAGATTAAGCTCCAAATGGAATTGCCATATGTATACTGCATTTTAAATGCAGCCAGGATTCTATCCTGCAAAAGGAAAAAATGGCTTTTTAACTCCTTTTATTTTTTTAAGGTTGTATAAAAGACTAGCACATTAGTTTCATATTCCGATTTAACAAAAATGGAAAATTATTGTAATTTATTTTGCTTTGTATAAATATTTCACTCAGCATTTTTGTGAAAAGTTATCTGGAACCACAAGTTCAGTGAATGAGAATTTATCAGAAATAGGAATATTTTAAAATGGTAAACTACTGACTTTGTTTTTGCACTATTAAAGCTATGTATTGGGGCCAGTAGAAATAACAGCTAACTCCCATAAACTGTCTTCCTCTATTTCCCATACCCAGCTACCTTGCTCCACATAAACAGGCCTCAAAATGAAGAGTGACATACTTCTAGAGCCTCATAGCTAGAACCACCATAATTGAGAATAGCTATATAAATTTGGTTTTGGCCCTAATACAATAATTGCATTCCACTAGAGAATAGGTTCAACATCTTGATACCGTAAACTGTTTTGCAAGAGGAGTTAAGATGTTTTTTCTACTGATGGGTGGTGTTTTCAATGTGTGTCTTACTCAGCACTCTCTTGTATCAAACAATCTGGTGCGAGCTAGGGCTGTTATGGAAATGGTGGTCAGTGAGCAAACTCTTCTCAAACCAATATTAAATGTGGAAAACAAATTTCTTCCCAGCAAATATTAGTCTACTGAAAAATTGGAAGCCCCAGTTTCAGAGAGCAACCAGGCACCTTTTTAGAAGCTGAAATGTCAGTTTATTATGTTGAAGCACACTCCTGTTTGCACTTCTATATCCTACTTCTTAAAGTTGGGAAATATAACTTACCAGAAAACCTGTTTTACTTCTGTGGGGGGTTTTAAGAGTCCCTATTTTGCAAATGGAATATTAATAAAATGCAGTTGGGTTTCTCATTCTGAAGTCACTGTACTTTTTTTTTTTTTTTTAATAATAAGGAAAACTAATAAAGGCTTGCACACTGATAAGTAATACTGTGGCAAATTATGCCCTTTGCAAAACTGTCACTGTTGTTAGTGTTTTGCTCTATTTGAACCTGCGATGGATTCTTCTAGGTAAGAAGGGGGGGAGGGATAGCTCAGTGGTTTGAGCATTGGCCCGCTAAACCCAGGGTTGTGAGTTCAATCCTTGAGGGGACTACTTGGGGATCTGGGGCAAAATCAGTACTTGGTCCTGCTAGTGAAGGCAGGGGGCTGGACTCGATGACCTTTCAAGGTCCCTTCCAGTTCTAGGAGATGGGATATCTCCATTAATTTTAATTTCTTCTATATATGTAATTAGAAATGTCTAATAGTGCTTAAATACTAGATTCATCTTGAACTTCCTTAGAATTGTTTCTATCTTGAACAGTGGTGGTCTTTTTATAAAAAGGTTAACTTCTTACCACATACCTATGAGTACCTAGGAAGATAGGAATTGCCATAATGGATGAAAGGCCATGGTCCATCTTGTCCAATATCCTGTCTCTGATAGTGGCCAGTACCAGATGGTGCAAGAACCCCAATGAAGGTCTCATCCTAATAGTTAGAGATATGTCTTAAATCTTGAAGATTGAGGGGTTTTGTTCCTTCCAAAACTTGGTTTGCATTTACTATTATAATGCTGGATGATACCATTATCCATCCCTTGGAATCTTACCAAGTTCTTGATCTTTGTGATGTTCTGTGGCTTAGTTCTATAGTCCAATTACACATTGAGTGAAAAAGTATTTTCTCATCAGTATTGAATTTAACTTTCAATGTCTCTGCATTGTCACCTTGTTTGTGTGAGGAGACAGGGAGAACAGAAGTTCCCGATCTCCCTTCTCCATCATTTGTTATTTTATATACTTGTATCATGTCTCCTTCATGAGTTTTTCCATGCCTCTAATTGATTGGTGCCCTTCTCTGAACCCCTTTTATTTCTGCAATATCCTTTTTGAGATGGGGTGACCAGAACGGCACTCAGTATTCCAGGTGAGTGCTTACAATCAATTTATATAATAGCATAAAAATATTTTCCATATTATTCTCCACTCTATTCCTTATGCATCCTAACATCCAGCTTGCTTTTTTTGACTACAGCTGATCATTGAGCAGAAGGCTTCATCAAGTTGTCCTGAGGCCCAGGTACTTTTCCTGACTGGATAGTTAATTTAGAAACCTGTAAGCATATGAGCAGTTCATTTCTCCCCCCCACCCCTGTATTACTTCTGTATTACTTTACATCTATCAATACTGAGCTTCATCTGTCATCATGCTGCCCATTCACCTCCTTTGATTAAGTCCCTCTGAAGTAGAGTGAGGTGAATAATGGGGTATTCAATTCGCTGGCTATTTTGAAAAAAAAATTTAAAAGGCGTTTTAGGTCAAACTGAAAATGACATTTTTTCAGTGAATCAGTAGAGAATTTGAGTGAAAACTAATTCAGCTGTTTCAACAGTGTCAAAATGAAACATTTTGTTTTGCATTTTCACAAAAGCAAAGGAAACACGATTCACAAAACGAAGGTGTGGGGAGGGAAGTAGTGCCTGCCATATAAGCTTTAACCTAATGGTTAGAGCACTCACCTGGTTATTTCCCCCTCCCCACCATGTAGCAGGGATTTGCACTTGGGTCTCCCCCACTGCAGGAGCATGCCCTGTGGGGGTTGCCTCACTCTCCTCTTGAAGCTGTTCCGCTTTTTATAACCAATTAATCATTGGAGCAGGAACTTGAACTTAGATCTGTTATATCCTGGGTAAGTGGTGCACCTACCAGGCTATAAGGTCATTCTCGCTCTTGTTCCCTGGCCCAATGACTACATTGTCATTCATAATAGGTGAGAACAGATTTTTTTTTCTTTAATAAAATAGTTGTATAACAACCCTTCAGTTGCAGCTATTTTCAAATACCAAGATCATCATCCTTTAAAAACCACCATTTCATCTCCTAACCATATGTTTGCTCATGTAAGTCTGTCTTTAATTTCCGTGTTCTTATCTGTTTCTTTGCTAAAACCTCCTTAGCGTATTGCCTAGCTGTTTTATTTGCCATGTGCAAATAAGACTTTTATAAATGTCTTCATGCAAGAAATGCAATAAACAATTTGTTCCCAACTATTCAATTAAAATTCAGTAAGAAGGCACATTGTTTAACTATACATGTGAGGAAGACTATCAAGTTGAAGCACACAGACACATTTAGAGTTGGTCATGTGTCACCGTGCACCTGAAAAGAATCATGGAAACAAAAACACAGTGCCTTCAGGGGATCTATAGAGAACAGATTCTCCCTCTAAAGTGTAGCAGAGAAGGGATGGAGGATTACACAATTAAAATATGCCAACAGAGCTGATGTAAAAAGCATTTTAATATTGACCTGGCTTGCACTGTCACATCCTGTTTTGATACAACTCGAAGAGCTTTCAAATCTACGCAGCCAGTTTGGATTGAACAAAATTAAAGACTGGTAATAAGCTACTATGTGATCACATCCTTACATTTGAGATTTTTACCTTATTCAAAGTTATGGTTCCACACCCACTAACTAGGGTCCTTGATTTCAAAAGGGCTAACTTTAAATAATTAAGGGAATTAGTCAGGAAAGTGGACTGGACTAAAGAATTCAAGGATCTGAATGTGGAGGAGACTTAGTTTCTGTAACTTTGAAAAAGTAAATTCTATCTAAAGCAGGGGTCGGCAACCTTTCAGAAGTGGTGCCAAGTCTTCATTTATTCACTCTAATTTAAGGTTTTGCGTGCCAGTCATACACTTTAATGTTTTTAGAAGGTCTCTCTTTAAGTCTATAATATATAACTAAATTGTTGTTGTATGTAAAGTAAATAAGGTTTTTTAAATGTTTAAGAAGCTTTATTTAAAATTAAATTAAAATGCAGAGCCCCCCGGACTGGTGGCCAGGACCCAGACAGCGTGGGAGTGCCACTGAAAATCAGCTCATGTGCCACCTTTGGCAAGCATGCCCCTGATCTAAAGCTTACATCCCAAGCAAGGGGGGAAATTTTCATATGGAAAGGTTTCAGACCAAGCTGGATGAGCAAGCATCTCAAACAGGTGATTGAGAGAAAGCAGAAAGCCTACAAGAATGGAAGATGAAATGGATCAGCAAGGAAAGCTACCACTTGGAAGTCAGAAAGTGTAGGGATAAAGTGAGAATTGCCAAAAGCCAAACAGAGTTGGAGCTTGCAAAGGGAATTAAAACCAATAGTAACAAGTTCTATAGCAGTATCAATAAGAACAAAACAAGGAAAGAAGTGGAACCGCTAAACATTGATGATGGGGTGGAGATTAAAGATCATCATAGTTTGGCCCAACAGCTAAACAAACACTTTGCCTTAGTTTTTAATGAGGCTAATGCACAAGGGCCTGTAAAAGGGATTGTTTTTTACCCTCATCTGAAAAAAAATCTCATCAATATAGTTTTGGTAGCTGCATTGACCTTTTTCTTATATACAGTACATATGATACTCCTCGGGGAATTCTGCATCACTGCGCATGCGCAGAATTTATGTCCCCCACAGATTTCTTTGTTTCCCTGCAGAAAAATGACTTTCTGATGTGGAAACAAAGGAAAGCCACAAAACCCGGTCCTGTGACCCTCCCTAGCAGTATGTTTTGGGTGCCCAGGCCAGCTGACAGAGACGTAAATCACTGGGGCCAGGGCAGGACTGGGGAAGATATGGCTGGTGGCTCTGACCCTGCGCTGAGCTCAGCGGCTAGTCCCAGCTGGGCGGGGAGGACGGGACTTCCTCTTCCCCTGCACAGCATCTGGGGCTGGGTCAGACCCACTCCCTGATTTCTCCCCAGGCTGTAGGAAGCTCTGCAAACTCCCCCCATCCCCTACCCTTCGCTTCCTGCACCCATCGTGCCTCAGCTGCTCCCACATCCGTTCAACCCCCATGCATCCAAACCACCTCATACCCAGACCCTCCCACTGAGCCCCACTCAGATCTGACCCTCCCCCGATGAACCCCACTCCCCATGCACCTGGACTACCCTGAAGACCAACCCGCACCCACATCCCCAACCTACTGAGCCCCAACTAGATGCACCTGGATCCCAACCCCACTGAGCCCCAGTTCTCCAGCATCTGGACACTCCCACTGAGCCCCCTGCACACCCAGACCCCCCAGCTGAGCTCTATCCCTACTCCACTCAGACCCCCCCTGCTAGCCCTAACCGCCTTCACCTGGACCCCTCTGCAGAGTCCCATTGCCATTGCACCCAGAACCCCCCAACAAGCCCCTGTGCAGCCAGATCCCCCACTGATCATCCTCACCCAGATTGCCCCACACTGAACCCTCTCAACCCACCCTGAACTCCTCCCACGCTAAGCCCCTCCACACTTGGATCCTGCCTTGCTGAGCCTGCCTACCCACACCTGGTGCAACTGGCGCAGAGGGGCAGGGCTCTGGGGTGTTTCTGGGGCAGGCCCGGTCCTTGCACTGTGTCAAGGTTGGGTGCAGCCTCACTGCTGAGTCTGTCCCCCAAGGGGATGGGGAGCTGCACAGTGATCTCCCACCTCTGTGCAGCCAGTGGTCTGTGCTCCCCAATGCCATAAGAACAAGAACATAAGAATGGCCATACTGGGTCTGATCAAAGGTCCATCCAGCCCAGTATCCTGTCTACCGATGCCAGGTGTCCCAGAGGGAGTGAACCTAACAGGTAATGATCAAGTGATCTCTCTCTTGCCATCCATCTCCATCCTCTGACAAACAGAGGCTAGGGACACCATTCCTTACCCATCCTGGCTAATAGCCATTAATGGACTTCACCTCCATGAATTTATCTAATTCTCTTTTAAACCCTGTTATAGTCCTAGCCTTCACAACCTCCTCAGGCAAGGAGTTCCACAGGTTGACTGTGTGCTGTGTGAAGAAGAACTTCCTTTTATTTGTTTTAAACCTGCTGCCTACTAATTTCATTTGGTGGCCCCTAGTTCTTATATTATGGGAACAAGTAAATAACTTTTCCTTATTCACTTCCTCCACACCACTCATGATTTTATATACCTCTATCATATCCCCCATTAGTCTCCTCTTTTCCAAGCTGAAGAGTCCTAGCCTCTTTAATCTCTCCTCATATGGGATCCGTTCCAAACCCCTAATAATTTTTGTTGCCCTTCTCTGAATCTTTTCTTATGCCAGTATATCTTTTTTGAGATGAGACCACATTTATACACAGTATTTCAGATGTGGGCGTACTGTAGGAGCAGGGTTTTATAATTGTACTATGAGAATTAATGTATGATTTGATTTTTATCCTGCCAGACACCCTTTTTGAATAGCAGAAAGGAATGACAGACCAGAACAATCCTTATGACAGATTATGGTCACCCTTTTGTTTTAGGATAAGTTATAATGTCTACTATGGTTTCCTATATGTATTGCAAATTAGGCACTCTAGTTAAATATACATTTCTTTGTTTTAAGGTTTTAGTAAGTAAGAGACAGGATCTTGTATCTATGTTAAGGAGATTAGAGGAATATTGAGGGCCTGAAGCCCCAATGTGAATTGTTTTAGTTAAAAGATTTAGCAAGGCTTGATTTACAATGTATTCTGCTGAATATAAAATGCTGTCTGTATACCTTTGAAGGTTTCTGTAAGAAATTGTTTGTGTGAATGAGTGCATGCATCAGGAAAAGATAAGGTGTGAAAGTCATCACAAATGTCCAGATGGTCAAGAAAAAGTGAGTGACTTGGAAAAACCAGGAGACAATCAGAAAACATCCATTGTATCTGATGCTAAACATGTTAGCAGCATTGACGACCTCAGAGGTGAGGCAGGCACCCCCGAAGGTGAGACAACAAATAGGAGATAACAATGGGAAGCCCGACAATAACCATCAAATGATAACACCACTTAAGGACTAATGATTACAGGATGACATTGCAAAATGCATGGACTCAAATGGGAATTTACAGCTGGGGTGTTTTGCCATGGAACTCTGGGTTCAGTCCTGCAAAGCCTCGCAGCATCGGATCGCGACCGACAAGAGCCCAGCTCCTCACTCGTGCTTAATCTAACTGGCCATTAGATTGACTCGAGCTACAACAGGCTGGTAACTATAAATATCAACTGGCAGGAGAGAGAGAGAGAGAGAGTGTGTGTGTGTGTGTGTGTGTGTGACTAAAAAGCATATGCTAACTGTTGTATTTCAATAAATTCAGTGTTTTTGCCTTCTCCTCTATAAAGATCCCATGTGCTTTGTATAGCATAACAGTATCATGGATTTATATAAGGGAAATAAGATATTCTCTGTCTTATTCTCTATCCCGTTTTTAATGATTCCCAATATCCTGTTTGCTTTTTTGACTGCTGCCGCACACTGCGTGGACGTTTTCAGCAAACTATCCATGGTGACTCCAAGATCTCTTTCCTGATTAGTTGTAGCTAAATTAGCCCCCATCATATTGTATGTATAGTTGGGGTTATTTTTTCCAATGTGCATTACTTTACATTTATCCACATTAAATTTAATTTGCCATTTTGTTGCCCAATTACTTAGTTTTGTGAGATCTTTTTGAAGTTCTTCACGGTCTGCTTTGGTCTTAACTATCTTGAGCAGTTTAGTATCATCTGCAAACTTAGCCACCTCACTATTTACCCCTTTCTCCAGATCATTTATGAATAAGTTGAATAGGATTGGTCCTAGGACTGACCCTTGGGGAACACCACTAGTTACCCCTCTCCATTCTGAAAATTTACTATTTATTCCTACCCTTTGTTCCCTGTCTTTTAACCAGTTCTCACTCCATTAAAGGATTTTCCCTCTTCCTGCTGGAGTCTCCACATTTATTTGACAAAAGTTGCAGAATTTTAAAATATTGTGTCCAGAATTTTTAATTTTTTGGCACAGAATGCCCTGAGAAGCAATATGTGTATAAAATGTGTACTGTATACAACATATATATTTCACTAAAATAATATTACCAACAAAAACCAGAGTTAGCCATATGTAACAAATCCATCATTCTACGCTATTTTATCCCATCCCTCCTGGCTATTTTGAGACCTAGATGAATGTGATCATTTCACCACATGCAAAATTAGCAGTGATGGCACCTGGAGCCAGTATGACAGTTTATTTTGTCTTGCTCTACAGTTGCAAACTGGCTGCTGTCAGCCAGTGATAACCTGAGCTCACATAGTTTCCCTGATGCAAACTCCTAGTCTGGACAGGTAAAGCCACTTTAAGCAGTAATTTGCACTAGTGTAGCTTACCCCTGCTTGAAAATGGAGTAAATGGCACAGGTGCACATAGCTGCACTGAATGGCAACTCTCCAGTGCACATAAATCCGTATTCCCAGGAACTAGGGGCTCTTCCAGACCCTATAAATTCCAATGGATGAGTGAGGTTTCTAATTAAGAAGTGATTACACTTCCACAATCAGTAACTACAGGATCAAATGGAAAAAGGCACTAGTTCAAGCTCAGAGGTGAGTGTCACATTTGAAGTTCTGAAACCAAACAGATTGTGAGATGTGACAAGCATTTATCAAACTCCCAGAACTCAGAAATGGCAGGGTGAGTCACTTCAAAGGGCCACAGACTAAGTCGTTGTGAGCTTTTCCTCTCTGTTCCAAATATCCCAACCTCCAAGACTTGCCATCCCTCCCTGTGCCCCCATCTACCCCAAAAGGATTATCCTTTCACCCATATACACCTTTTAGGACCCCTAGTAAGCTACAACTCACATAACTTCACTCATGCATGGCTTCTGATCCCACCTCTCCATGCAAAAGCTGCTCACAGTTCCTAGGCAGAAGTAGTTTCAAGGGCTCCTCCCCTGAACTCAGCAATGTGGGCCCTTGCTTCACCTCCCCACCCTGATACCACCATTTGGAATGGTGGTGGCAGGTGTCTCCTCCCTTCCTTCTCAAAGAGGCAGAGGCATAGAGCTCCCATTCCACTACAGCAGTGGCAGCAGGGGAGAAGGGCCTCCTGTACTTATCCCAGCAGTCAAGATATATCTACTTGGGTTATTAGCCAGGCATCCAGCACTCTTCTGCCACAAGCACACAGTCATGTACTGAGGCAGTGTTGGCAGGGCCACCTACAGAAGCAGGGCTTGGCATTAACACCCGCACTGAACTGCCTGGGGAAGTTTCCCACTTAAGAGATACTGTTTCAGAGATACTGCCTGCAAACTTAAGGTTCTACCTGTGAATTGGTTAACCTTGGTTCACATTATCCAGCCGTTCTTCCCAACGATCAGGTATAAAAGCTTAGATTCTGTAATCACATGCCTCCAGGAGCTGGGGCTTTAGGCAGGGAGCAGGCCAATGGGTTGCCTCATGGAGTCCTGTGCAAAGAAGAAGCTATGCTAGCATGCACCACACCAGCAGCAAAACTGTGTCCTTTTCTTGTCCATTCCTAATCACAGCAGCTGTATCCTAGATCAGTGGTTCTCAACCAGGGGTACATGTACCCCTGAGAATACTCAGTGGTCTTCCAGGGAGTACACCAACTCCTCTAGATATTTGCCTAGTCTTACAACAGGCTACATAAAAAGCTCTAGCAAAGTCAGTACAAACTAAAATTTCATAGACGATGATGTGTTTATACTGCTCTGTATACTAGATACTGAAATGTGAGTACACCTCTACCTCGATATAACACTGTCCTCGGGAGCCAAAAAATCTTACCGCATTATAGGTGAAACCGCGTTATATTGAACTTACTTTGATCCACCAGAGTGCATAGCCCCCACCCCCCGGAGCACTGCTTTACTGCGTTATATCCGAATTCGTGTTATATCGGGCCGCATTATATCGAGGTAGAGGTGTACCAGATTTATATTCCAATTGATTTATTTTATAATTATATGGTAAATATAAGAAAGTGAGCAATTTTTTAGTAATAGAGTGCTGTGACACTTTTGTATTTTTATTTCTGATTTTCTAAGTTTTAAGTGAGGTGAAACTTGGAGGTACACAAGACAAATCAGACTCTTGAAGGGTACAGTAGTCTGGAAAGGTTGAGAGCCTCTGTCCTAGATCATAAATTGATCCACTAGGCTGGTGTGTGCAACAGAGAGCATGCAAGCATGCATACTGTTAAACCCCTACTTATCACCTGCACATCCAACCCTTGTTCTCACCTCAGTGTCTCCTGTTCTTTGACCCTATGTTGCAGGATTGAGACCTATAACTTTAAATTTCTTTTTTGATTTTTTTTACTAAGCTTTCAAGTAATGATCTGTGCTGACATATCATGCTCTATGTGAAATATCAGTGAGATCAGTTTCTTTTGGGAGACTTGAGAGATGGAAGAGTTTGAAAAAATCAGATTGATAATGCAAAAGTAGCTTCAGTTTTAGTTATGGAGCCACTACCACCGCTCCATACTAAAATTCCATTATTCTTTAAAGTGACTTCTATGTCACCGGTAAAGTCACTGAGGCAAAATAATGCTAACAAACCTCCAAGCAAAGTACTTTCAACATACAGTACATAAATTTATCTTTGTTCTCTAGACAGGGAATCTGGCTGGTGATAAATATTTAATTACTAATAGTTATTACTTAGTGATAGAACATCAGGTGTGCACAGAACTTTATAGAATTATGATTTAATTAGATCCTTGTGGTGAATAGTTTGCAATCTAAATTAGCTGGATGTTATACAAGCGAGCAGAGGATGAGGCAAGACTGACCAACAATAGACTAAGAAAAAGAAGTTGATATAAAGGAGATGTTTAAACTTGCAATACCAGTGAATTACTGGGAGCAAATTGTTAGCCTCCATTGCTGTCTGAGGCCTAACCTACAGGAAAGGTGGTTTTTTTTCCCAGTACATAATTTTTTCTGCTATAAGTATAGAGGTATAACTCAACTGGAAAAAAAATATTCACACTGCTTTATCTAAAGAAACTTAAGCTACTTCCCTTACAAATCATAGCAAACACACAGCACTGCACTTTTAAAAAATAAATGCACAGCATTCTGGGCAGGTATCAGCTTCTAGGTTTAGTATGGTTATTTATTGTGGGCTTCTTAGTGGATGTCTAGGACTTGGGCAGGGGGAAGATGTCAAACTTCCATGAGTCCTGCCACTGGATCCCATAATTTGTCTGGTTTTCACAAGCAAGCACAATTTTCAGAATGTTTCAGTTTCAAATAAATTGTCAGACTAACAGCAGACAGCAGAGAGGGATCAGTGTTGAACCCTGCAATCCTAACCATTATGAATTCAAACAGGGTGCTCTAGATGTATTGGCAATAGCCCAGGTGGGTAGCCTTGGAGGAGATGGAAGATCACCACGATGACACTGCGTAACTATTGCTAGAGGAGCAGAATGATGAACCCCGGGGGTTACGTCTGCCTGACATTTTCCTGGACCATTTTCACTCAGGGGAACATCACTTTTGGGCCCAGCCAGCCAGGACTGATTGGTGGGACAGGGTAGTGTTGCAGACCTGCTGTCACTTGCAGTGGCTGCAGAACTTCAGGAAGCAGAAGGCCATTTTCCTGGCACAGAGCAGCAGTGCCAGAACACCAACTGAGACGCCCTCTGTGGCCAACACCATCTGGAAGATGCCAAAGAGATCTTGGCTGTCAAAGGGAATTTTCTCCTGATCAGAGACTGTTGCTGCCTTTGTGGTTTCTGAAGGCATATCTGTCTCAGCATGAGCCATGGCCAAACTGTCCAACATAAACAGGGTTCTGTGGTGGCAAAAATCCAGTCTAGCTCCTCATAGTAAGCACATGTACTAGGAGCTTTGCTAGAGGTCTTGGACAGCTTTGTAATTCTGCCGCCTGCAGCTACTTGGCTTTGCCCTGGCATTGGCCTGTGTCCCAGGAGTACGCCTTCTCCTGCATCTGTCCTCTAACCACCAATAGAGCTTGGCATTCCAGTGACTATTGGAAGGATAAACATGAACCTGCGCTTCTCCCCAGAGTACAAGAACATCCAAGATCTCTTGACATAATCACATAGAAGCATGGAACATGCTGACGTTAATGGACTTGGTGCCTGTGAACTTACTACATGCTGGGGATGTGCTTGGCTGTGTGCCAGCATTTAAACAGAGGTGGGGGGACATCTGGTCAAGGTAATCCCAGAGTAGTGGAGGGTATCACCACACAGCCCAATCCAGAACCCAGATAGTCCAATCCAGATGTGAAGCAATGCACTGTGGGACAGCACTGGAGGACTACCTAAAGCAGTATAGTTAATTCAAAATGGGGCTGCATTAAAACAAACCTTACAGCAGCAACCTTATGCTTTCCAAAATAGTTATTGTTATGTAAAGCCTCTGCTTAATCGAGTAGAATGCGATTGTAAGATTTGTAACTTTTCAGTCATTGCTAGTATGATCATTAAGTTCTGTAACCTTTTGCAAACTTTGTAACTTTAGTTATTGTTAGCATAGCCTTTTAAGTTTTGTAACGTTTGCAAGCTTTGTAACCTTTTCAATTACCACTTGTATAAACCTCCAGACTTTGTAATATTCCATCACGCAATCAGAGAGAGTGTGAACAAGGGAGTGTGTGTGGGAGATAAGGGAGTATGAACAAGGGAGCGTATGTGGGACTAGGCAGAGAGGAACTGCAAGGGGAAAAGGGCCAGGAGACAGGTGTGTCTGATGTAATCTGCCCTGAGAAGGCAATCATGGGGTGCTATAAAGAAAAGAAGAACCTGGTATGCATGAAAGGAACAAGGGCTGGAAATGCTTCTCGGTGACGGACAGAAAAGGGAAACTCAGTGTACGTGACACGAGCCGCCCAGTTCCAAAAAGGAAGAAGGCATGCACACAAGGCTGCTCCTTCTTGACCTGCTCGCTGGCCCGGATCCATGTCTGCAGGCGAACACACCAGATCTACTATGCCTCAGCTTCTCGGCTTCCTCTGCTGTCTCCGGTAACTCTCCGCCTGTGTGAGTGTGTGGGTGCATGAGGGTATGAATGCGATGAATGTGGGAATGCATGAATAAGCTGCATCCCTTTTCTGTTTGATCCAATAGCAGCATTTAATAAAACCAATATAAGTGTAACCCTGGGTTGTTTTCTAGGGAAACTGAGGTAACAGTTCTGTCCCTGCCAAAACATATTACTTATTGCAGAATAAGATGAAGGATTAAAAAGGAAAAAAATCATTTGTGTGGTGACACAAGATAAATTATGTTAAAAACAAAAAACCTAAAGCTGCTCAGAAAAAGTGTTTTTATGTAGACAAGGCCTGAGTCACCTATGAGCTTGAAGCCTTTTGTCATGATGATGAGTCAACATCCCTAATTTTATGATCTCAAAGAACTTAGCAAACATTAAGCAGCACAGCACACCTATTAAGTTGATAAGTACTATTTACCCATTGTGATACAGGTGCATTGGATGACTTCCCACAATCAAGCTCTGCAAGAGACAGTGTAACCAAAACAAGGGTCTTTGTTGGGTCAAGTGTTCACAAAAAAACAAGCATTGCGCAATCCAACAGGTCCCTCCTTCCGGGAATAGTCTTTCTCTAGAGAAGTAAATAAACTGAGCTATCCCTTTTTTCAATGAAACTCTTCCTGGTTGTCACAAGATCATAAAACAGCCATTGGCTTCTGGTGTAAATCCCTGGCAGTCAGAGAGAAGTAAGAAAGAATCAGACCCATTGTTCAGGAATAAAACAAAGTCCTTCTTGTCCAGAAGCTATCTAGGGTCATGTGGACCACAATTATTTTCTACCAAGAACCAAGTGGACTCCTTACTGACTCAAGGCTTCAATCATTTCCAGGCAGAGAAGAGTTTACTTTCTCCAGGAAAAAGGACGTAGCTGGACCCTACCTCCTTTTCCCAAGTGCTTGGGTAGTTTCTGCAGGCTAGAGCTTGTTCTCTTCTCTAGGTATTCTGTTACCCGCTTCCTGTCATGGCCAAGTGAGTTACATACAGTTCATAACATCTGAATTGTTATTGTGGGCAGTAACATAGGTATTGGGTTGACCTCAGCTAGCTCCTTTGGATACGTCTACTCAGCAATTAAACACCTGTAGAGGGCCTGGGTCAGCTGACTCCGGCTCACAGGGCTCAGGCTGCAGGCTGTAAAACGGCTGTGCAGACATTCGGGCTGGATGCTGAGCTCTGGGACCCTGTGAGAAGGGAGGATTACAGAGCCCAGGCTCCAGCCAGAGTCTGAATGTCTACACAGCAATTTTTAGTCCTGCAGCTTGAGTCCCGTGAGCCCCAGTTAGGGGACCAGGCCAGGTGCAGTCATGCTGCCGGTCTTTTATTCCAGTGTAGAGGGCCGCATTAACCTTTTATGGGCCTGGCACCAAACATATTTGTGGGCCCCGATGGGGGTAATGGAATATGGTGCTGGGAGGTGGGTCCCCTGAGCAAGGGGCAATGGGGCATGGCATGGCAGGGGCGGCCCTGCTCTGCCCAGCCCAGTTCAAGGGCACTGTATACAAACCAGCAGTCACCAGATGCACACTGACCTGCCCACCCCTGTGCTGCCAGTATGCCCCTTCCTCTCGGGGGTGGGCCCGTGTTGTCTCACACAGCACCCAACAACCCCTGACTCCATATGCCCAGCATCCCCCAGACCTACTATGCTCAGCACCCCCCCAGACCCTCCACCACAAATGCACAGCACCTTGCACACCACCACCTGTGCCCAGCGCCCCCCTACACAGCCCCACCATTCTGACCCAGCACACTCTCCCACAGCCCCACCACAACTGCCAAGCCCCCCCCACAGAACCCCCACTCTCTAGTGCCCCAACACACACAGATCTCCGCCAGGCCCCACTGTGCAGTGCACTTCCCCACAGCCCCACCACAACTACACAGCACCTCACTCAGACCCCCCCCCAATGCCCAGCACCTCAACACACACAGACCTCCCCCACTGTCCCCCCAGAAGGCTCTCACCACTGCCTAGCAGGCCAAAACACACAAGCCTGCCCCACAGCCCCACCACCTCACAGCCCAGCACCCCCTCATAGACACCCCACCCCCAGAAACTGACTCTCCCACACCCTGACCTCTGGCCGCACTCACCAGCTCTGCTGGGAGGTGACTATGTCTGCCAGGCTGAACTGGCAGTGCAGCCAGGGCCAGTCCAGTGCCGGGATGAGGAATTGCTCTGGTCTCTTGGGAGTGGTGTGATCAGCCAGGCCAGGGTCTGCCCCTGCCCTGGCTGGACTCCCTCAGGACTCACTTGCCTGGAGGTAGGGTGACCATATGTCCCGTTTTGGCCAGAGCCAGGACAGGCTCCTTTTTAAGCTCTGTCCCAGCTGTCCCGACTTTTTTGACAAAAATGGGCATTTGTCCTGTTTGCTCATGCCAGCTGATCAGTTGGCAAAAGCAAATGAACAAATGCCCAGTTTACCAAAAAAGTGAGGTGCACCACCCTAGTGGGGTGCAAAGGAATGTGTGTGGGTGGGTGATGGTGATGCAATATGCCAGGCAGCAGGGCTTGTGGGGGGGGTCAACCCCAGCCCCGGCAGCAGTGCATGGAGCTCGGGGGGAAGAAGGGGTCAGCCCCAGTCCCCGTCAGTGTGGAGCTGACAGGGCTCAGCAGCTCCCAGCCAGGCAGCATGAGGCTCCAGCTCTCAGCTCCAGATGCGGGCAGCACAGGGCATGGAGCTGGGGGGAGGGGGGAGTCAGCCCCAGGCAGTGGTGGCTCTGGCAAGCCCTGCGGGGGGCAGAGGGTCAGCCAGGGCCGGCGCAACCCATTAGGTGACCTAGGCGGTCACCTAGGGGACTACAATTTGGGGGGGCGGTGACCATGGCAGTATTTCGGTGGCGGGACCTTCTGCCGCCTCTTTTGGGGGGGCGGCATTTCGTGGCGGGGCCTTCCTCCGCCTAGGGCAGCAGAAAAGCTGGCGGCGCTCCGGGGTCAGCTCAGGTGAGCCCCTAGCTGTCCCATTCGGAATATGGTCACCCTGGGGGGGCCCAGCCAAGCCCCCCCGCCACTGCCCTCCACATTAGCCGAGACTGGCCCAGCTTCTCCATTGGTCCCAGGCGGCTTGGCTTCGGGGTCAGAGGCAGCTGATGCCCCCAAAAGTGGCGGGCAGCAGAGACCGCCTGGAGCTGCAGTGGGGTCTGTCCAAAGGGCAGATAGAGACCCTTGGTTGGCCTGCGAGCCAACAGAAGCAAGTGGTAGGTGTGGGACAGGGGACGAGGGGGTGGAGAAGAGCTGACGTGGCCTTGGAGTGTAACCCAAGCCAAGCGAGCCAGGCTGGGGCCCCTTTGGAGCCTGGCCCTACTGCCATGGCACCACTGGCACCAGTGTAAATCCAGTACTGCCAGTGTAGACATACCCACAGAGGTTAAAAACTACCTGTGCCTTGTGTCTACTAGGCTGTTTACATCGTGATCTATCAGGCGTTAATTATTGCCATGTAAAAACACATTTTTTTTTCTGCAATGAAGACAAGGTCTTTGCAGGGAGGGGACGAGGGGGAGAGAAGCTGAATGGGTCAGTTACACCTCTCAGGAAGATTCATCTCCATGGGGGTGTTCTGATTCTTCTGAGAAGATCCCTGAGATGAGTGGGCCACTTCACACCTCTACTGACCTCCTTCAGTGTAGAGCATTTCCCCCTAAACTAGCTCCTGAAGTAGAATATGGAGTCTGGGGCATCTCCTTCCCCTCTTGCTGCCTCTAGATGGTAGATGTGCTTCTCATAGCCCATGAGTTATCACACCTGCCTTCTTCCCAGTGGCACCTTTAACTGTACTGGGGCATGGAGGGGCCAGGAGGAGAGACGAGCTTGTAGTTAAGTGGCAATGAAGTGTTCCAAGGAAGCCTCCTTCTGTCCCCCTCCCCCAATCAGAGGCGCACCTCAACCATGCCCTCCTCACTACTATCACCACTTCCTCAAAAACAAAGGAAAGTCTCTGGCAAAAAGCTTCATTAACACTAAGTTAAGGTTGACTGGCAGTGCCTCATACTCCTCTGGAATGTTGGTTGTAACCACAGTTAAACGTCTGAAAACCAGGAAGTACAAAGTTATGGACAAACAAATTTAAACTTCTTAAAAACCAGGAAACACAGAGTTATGATGCACATCAGCCCTAGTCTGCAACTTTAGCGACCCCTTGAAAGATATCATAGCGCTCTATTCATCCAGAGACTATGGAGTACTGTGGGGACACAGCACTTAGGTACAGTATGAGAAACTGACAGATCATGTCCACACTGTGACAAAAGTGCTATTTAGGGCAAGCTTAGTGAATAACAGCTAGCTACATTTGGCTTATACTCAATCACTTCACCTACTCAGAACAACCAACCCAGATGTTACCACCCACTTGATCCTTCTCTTAAAGATTTCCCCTGAACCTCACCTGCACTTACCTCTGCCCTGCAGTGCATATATGCTACCGGATTGTTACAGATCGCCACAGCAAGAATAGATTGTGGTGCTCCCCTCTCTGCCCAACTGACATACTCTATGCAGAAAGGAGGGTCCATTATCTTTTTCATTGCAGCACTATCTGTGTCAATCTGCTGCAAGTAAACCCTGCACCGAACAAGACATCTGTTCCTAACACAGTGAAGGGCAGTTGGCGCCCATGTGGCTGAGGTGTACCTTAACTCTCTGGTTCCTGGTTTTCAGAGGTTTACATATAAATGCATTCAATGTTTTGGAAGTATATTAGGGATTGCTGGTCAATCTTAAATCTGCATTAACGAAGTTCTTGGGCAATAAATAGATCACTTAATTAAGAGGAGCTTAAATTACTTGCCAAAACACAGAGACAAACTGTGAGACCCTGAAAAGCTCTACAAGAGCCTTCCCTTCCAGGCCCTTGCTATTACTGCTAGACAACAATCCTTTCCTTCATATCCAAGAGCTCATTTCCTCCTCAGTATTCCCCCAAACACCTCATTATGCTGAACTCTCTGTTTCGTTGGCTAAATACCACCTCACTTTTCTTTTGGAGGAAAGACTTTTTCCCCCAGAGCCATAGATTTTCTTTTGGCTTGTGTACCTGGGCAAAGCAATGATTATTTTCTTTGTACCAAATATTTTTCTTGCTCAGCTCCACTCTAGGGTTCCTGGCCATATGATGGAGTACTGAGACCAGTAGTCATTTAGCTGCTGGTTATTTGATAGGCTCATACCAACTAAATGAGAGATCCTCCTTCACACCCAGTGACAAAGGTACCGGTAATCATCTTTCAAAAAGATAAAAAAATATATCCTTCCTTCTTTCCCAGGGTAGTCCCAGAATTCTCAAGCTCTTTGCGCATACCTTTTTTCTCTTTAGCTCATTCTTGACTGACAGTATCTTGTTTTTTCCTCAGTAATATTGCTGCAATTATGCAAATTGCAACTGCTGTTTCTCTTCTGTTCCTGTTTTCTTTTCCAGTCTGGGTTTTCTTCATTTTCATCTTCACCCAGAACTGGACAAACAGGTCCTTCTCCTGCCCCAGTGGAGTTTGCCATAGACATCACTGAGAAAAGAATTTGTGTTTAGCTTTATTTGCATTTGCTACATGCCCTCCAATTTCCGACTAAAGTAATGTTCAGTGTTTTATAACTCTCTATGCATAGTGCAATCAGGCTGTTTGGGAACTCACTCCTAGCTACATACTATCTTATATTCAAAAGTGACATCCCTGCTTCAGATGAGGACAGTGCCGAGGACTGTGGGGCTTATTTTCTAGTTTCACTAAAGGTCCAGTCCTGGGAGGTGCTGAAATCAGTGGGAATTGAAAGGGACTCGGTACATCTCAGGAGGCTTTAAGCATCTCAGGAGATCAGCCCCAATACCTATGTCCTGTACCCATGGTTTTGCCTAGGAAGAATCTCTCTTGGTATTATTAGGTAGTTTGCTGTGATTATTCACAATATGATGCACAGAATTCTTAAACCTGGCAAATGAGAGTACAGCAAAACCTGTGCTTCTGACTACTTGCTATCTGCAGCCACCTGTGTTGATGGCTGGCTGGTATCTCAGTGTTTGAAAGGTTTCCTATTGCCTTCATTTAAGTTCATAATGCAGTAGGCAGCCACTTGCTTAAAGCATTTCCCGTTATTTGTACATTTGTCCACTTTTCAGATTCAAAGATTTTAAAGCCAGCAATGATCATCTAGTTTGACCTCCTGCATAATCTGGGTCCTACATTTCACCAAGTGATTCCTGCACATAATCCAAAAACAGTTATGTAAATTGCCCCTCCGTCATCCTCCTTAGTGAGCCAGAATAGATAATATTAGCAATTTCAAGAGCAGGGATTATTTTAATGTGAAGGATGTTAATTAAAGTTGCTTTAAATTTTGCACTGGAAGTGGGAAAGGCATTGGTTAGTGCATACGTGAAAGATGACTATTTTTGTCATACTTTATTAAGTGTCCTGTTATAATGGTCAACAATTCTGGATTCCCTTTTAATGCCATTAACAGGTTTCATTACAGGTACCTTTGCATAGTAACTCATCATATCCAATATAATGTTGGAGAAATGGTCTGAGTTAAACAGGATGAAGTTTAACAAAGACAAATGCAAAGTGCTCCACTTAGGAAGGAAAAATCAATTTCACACATACAGAATGGGAAAAGACTGTCTAGGAAGGAGTACGGCAGAAAGGGATCTAGGGGTTATAGTGGACCACAAGCTAAATATGAGTCAACAGTGTGATGCTGTTGCAAAAAAAGCAAACATGATTCTGGGATGCATTAACAGGTGTGTTGTGAGCAAGACACGAGAAGTCATTCTTCCGCTCTACTCTGCTCTGGTTAGGCCTCAGCTGGAGTATTGTGTCCAGTTCTGGGCGCCGCATTTTAAAAAAGATGTGGAGAAACTGGAAAGGGTCCAAAGAAGAGCAACAAGAATGATTAAAGGTCTTGAGAACATGACCTATGAAGGAAGGCTGAAAGAATTGGGTTTGTTTAGTTTGGAAAAGAGAAGACTGAGAGGGGACATGATAGCAGTTTTCAGGTATATAAAAGGGTGTCATAAGGAGGAGGGAGAGAACTTGTTCACCTTAGCCTCTAAGGATAGAACCAGAAACAATGGGTTTAAACTGCAGCAAGGGAGGTCTAGATTGGACATTAGGAAAAAGTTCCTAACTGTCAGGGTGGTTAAACACTGGAACAAATTGCCTAGGGAGGTTGTGGAATCTCCGTCTCTGGAGATATTTAAGAGTAGGTTAGATAAATGTCTATTAGGGATGGTCTAGGCAGTATTTGGTCCTGCCATGCGGGCAGGGGACTGGACTCGATGACCTCTCGAGGTCCCTTCCAGTCCTAGAATCTATGAATCTATGTACAGGGAGTGTTTACAAAGTCCTATTGAAATCAATGTGATTATGCTTTTAGCCCCTGTTTAAGTATACCAGAGTAGAATATAATGTATTTAATAGCCAAAGGCATCATAAAAAGCAGTAATATTACATGCACATTGCTGCAACTGAAACCTTGACTGTTTACAAAATCAACTTGTTGGGATATAGCCAGACTGATTCATCCAGAGGTGAATAAAATGGCATAAAGCTATTTCATAAATGCAGTACTTTGTGACAATATTTTGTTAGTTTTTTATGACTATTCTTGTGTGTGTGTGTGTGTGTGTGTGTGTGTGTGTGTGTGTGTGTGTGTGTCGCTTTCAGAAATCTGATTGCCAAGAAAATCATTAGATAGGGTTGTTTTTAAACTACAAATGGAATGTCCCCTTATTTTTCATTTTATTTTCCCAACTTTTAGTTATTTTGAGTTCCCTGGTTCACTCGATGATGTAAAGAGGCATCAGGTTTGCTCAGCATGTCACTCAAAACTTAGCACCCGGTACTAAACGTCTATGCTGTGTGACTTCACCTCTATGGCAGCAACAAAGAATTAGCCCAAGAAACCCACAGACACGGCGGGAGACAATGCGTGGTTTTAAAAGGAAAGATATGGAGCAATGACAAAATCCTCCCTTTTGATCGTAAAATAGTCCCGGTTATACTGGGCTATCAACAGGAGTTCTTAGAGAATAGTGTCATGTCATTTCGTCAAACCAAATGGAAAGGCTGAGTGACAGGGAAATTCCTTCTCTAGTCTGATGAGTGTTGACGGCTGAACGCAGAGCCGGAGTACATGGGGGTTTGGGACTCAGGGAAATTGCTCGGCGGCTCCTTTGCGATGCGCGCTGCTGCTGCTGTGGTTACAGATTCATTCAAAGGGCTGTGGGGCAAAGCCGACGGGCTCTCTGTACCTCAGCTGGGGTAGGGAGAGGAGCCTGTCGAGACTTTCATTTGGAGAGTCGGCTGCCCTGAGCCCACTCTGCAGGGCCCGACTGGTGTGTGTGAGGGGTTTGCCATTGACTTCACCGCGGGTCTCAGGCGTTCAGGGGCTTGCCCAGGGCCCTGGCTGGCATCCGACACTCGGCCGAGAACGTGTCTTCGGGCAGCACTGGGGCGCGTGCCCTGCGCTGGGACACGCGGCTCGGGTCCCACCACCACCACATTAGCACTGCCCGGCGGGACCTGCGCCGCCCGCCCCCTGCCCAGCCCGTCCGGGACAGAAGGATTCGCTCCCTTGCGACGTTGTTAGTCACCCGATTGTAAAGCACAACAACGCCCTCGCCTTTGTGCAGCGGGGCGCGCTGTATATTTACTGTCCTCGCCTGCTACTTCCTTGTTCCCCCAGCGGGCCAGGTGCCGTAAACCACCCTGCGGGCACCACACCTGGCCCTGCGGATGTCAAAGGAAGAGGAGGAGATGCGGCTGCTGTCTGCCCATTCCCCGGGCCAATACCCCCCACTGGCACCAGCAACCCTGACCTGCCACCCCGCCCCGCTGCTTGGCACCTGGGTGCCTGGCTTGGGGGCAGCCGCAGCGTCCCTGGCTCTGGTGGTGTGTGATGCCCTGGGTGCCAGCCAGATGCCAGGCGCCTGCGTGACTCCCCAAGGGAACTGCACCCGTTTCCCGTTCTTCTCGGACTTCAAGGGCCAGAACAAGGTGGCCCTGAGCGCCGTGGAGACCGCCGTCCTCTCCTGCATCTTCCTGGTGTCCCTGCTGGTCAACATCTGCGCCATCTCGCTGCTCGCCAGGAAGAAGAAGAAGCTGCGCACCGCCAACTGCCTGATGCTCAACCTCTTCTGCGCGGACCTGCTCTTCATCAGCGCCATCCCCGCCATCCTCGTGGTGCGCTGGACCGAGTCCTGGGTGCTGGGGGACGTCGTCTGCCACATGCTCTTCTACGTGATAAGCCTCAGCGGCAGCGTCACCATCCTGTCGCTGGCGGCGGTCAGCCTGGAGCGCGTGGTGTGCATCGTCCGGCTGCGGCACACTGCCCGCTTCAGCTGCAAGCTGCTGGTCGGGACCCTGCTGGTCATCTGGGGGCTCGCCGCCCTCGCCACCCTCCCGCTCTGCCTCTTCTTCAACGTGGAGCCCCTGCTCATGCACGGCAAGGTAAGGAGCGGCTCCGGCGAGCTCTGCCCTGCGCCAGCCTGGGGAGTTGGGGGCAATGGGGGCCCAGGTCAGTACAGTGCCCAATGATCCAGCCCACCTGCTGCCCAGTGACCCAGGAACCCCAGCGGGTTGGGAAGGGGAGGCTGGTTTGGGAGTCTCCAGCCTCGCCTCCCCCGAAGTGTGTCAACGCGGCCAAAGCTCTCAGCCAATAGAAGCCGCAGCATCTGTTCCGACTGGCTGGATGAACGTCCCAGGTTCTCATCAGCACCGCAAAGCAGCGGCGAGAAGCGAGTCCGTGCGCCTGGAGCCGGTGTAGCGTGAGCCGGGAGCCGGTGTAGCGTGAGCCGGGAGCCGGTGTAGCGGTCTCCCTGCCCCCGGAAAGCGGCAGTGCTGGCTGTAGTCCTGCCGGGGCGCCCTGAGATGCGATGCTGTTGTTAGACCACGTTTGGGGGAGGGGGGTGCTGCTGGAGATTATCCAGAAGGCCAGATCGGATCGATTCAGGTCGAGCGGTGTGTGACTTGTTATTCCAGCGGGTGCTGCAGGGCAGAGACCTGGGATTACAAACTGGGGCCGTTACCCGGAGAGTGATGCCGAGCTCCGGAACTGGGGTTAGACGTTAAGAGGTTAATGCCCCATGAAGTGTTATAAGGGGGCAATTTTTCAACAAAGCCTTCAAAGGTTGGCAACGCCTTCTTGCCTTCTCCTTTTTGGCCCAGCAGGGTTGCTGGAACAATTTGTATAGTGGGGGTGCTGAGAGTCATTGAACCAAACTGTAAACCCTGTATTTAATGGAAACCACTTCAAGCGACAGGGTGCAGCAGCACCCCCAGCACCTCCAGTTCCAGCACCTGTGCGGACCAATATTGATGTTGGGTGTTACCTCTGTTTATTAGGTTACATTTAGCCACTGAGGTGTGGAATCAGAGTAGGAATGAACTTCTTTTAATGTAGGATTTGATCCTGATCCGCTGAAGTCAATAAATAGCAAAAGTCCCATTCACTTCAGCACAGCAGAATCAGGCCCTAATTGAGGTCTTCAGTAGATCTGTCCCACGTTCAGACTCACATGGATTTTCCCCCCATAGAAGAACTGTACCACCAATTACTTTGTTCGGCAGTGCTTTGTCCTTGCACTGCATCTTGTATAAACATGAGGCGTTGTGTTCCAGCTTAGAGCTGGGAAAGCCCCTTTTCCGCATGCTTCTCTTTTCAGTGATCAGCTGCCTGTGCCCAGGGGGAGTAGCGCCTTGCATTAATTCAGATAAGAGCTTTTCCTGAAAAATGCACAAACATCTTTTTCTTTTCAGTGTACAATAATCCCTCCTGCATGCAAAAACAAACAATATGCTTACAGAATATAATACTGATTTAACCAATCCTTCGAGGTTTTTAATTGGTTTTTCCATTTGTTTCTTTAGAAGTTATGAGTTTACATTTGAAAATTGTCACTAGCATTTGCTATGCTATTTAATTATTGTACCAATTCCATATTTGCATACCAAATCTTGTGAACTACACACCTGTCATCATGTTTTGAAAAACATTCCACATCGAAACAACTATTTTGTTTTCATTAGTAACTATTTCCATAGATCCTGTTTATGTAGTGGCCATTTACTTTAATGAGCATCAAGTCAGATGAAATGTAAACAATGACATATGTTTGCAGAGAACTTTATACTGAAAGTAAATATCTAAAATACAATATTAATGATTTTCTTTTATTCTTTGTAAACAGGAAGTTCAAATTTGCACCTTGGTTTGGCCCAGCATTGCAGGAGAAATCTCTTGGGATGTAACATTCACCTTTGTGGTCTTTGTAATACCAGGATTAGTCATTGTGATCAGTTATACAAAAATTTTACAGGTATTTTTTTCTTATAGTTTTATTACAAAATGACATCTGGGTGGCTAGTAATGTAGTAATGCTAAACAGTATAAATTGTATTTGCTCAAGTATAACAGTTTCAGCTGAGAGAGTTTTGTTTTCATTATAAACAACAGCGAAGCTTAAACAGTGTGTTACCAGAAACCCAAGATACAGTCAGTCTTAATTCATGTACACTTTGGGGCACCTTACTTAATATCATGTATTGATCATAATTAAGGGCCTATATAAACTTGCTAGAGATACTGTACTAACAAACATCTCAAACAACTGAAAAATCACTGTTGAGCAGATCCTGCATTGCTTGTACCCCCAAAACTCAAAATGGATTCAGTGGGAGTTGTACGACAGCAAGGAAGAGCAGCTCTGGGTCATAAAGTCCTTAAAACTGTTTTCCCTCCACGCCCTTTGAATCTACCCTTTTCCTGCTTTAATTATGTGTCATAATTAGGGCTTCTGATTTTAGGTTTTAACTGATAAACACCAACACTGCAGTTACAAAAAAATGAAATTAGTATTATCCAATAAACACCACAAATGGTTTCTTGTGGAGTATGATTTCTCAAGTGAAGTAACATTTTGTGCATTTCTTGGTCCATGTAGACTCTGCTGGTGCATACTAGAGGTTCACTGTCTAGTGTGCTTTAGTGTAGTGCTGTTTGAAACAGTATTACATTGTAGCCCATTAGAGGATATTACAAAGAGAGTACTCATTATAGTGTATACATAATGTGTAAAGAGAAAGCGCCAAATCCTTGCTTTTTGGACATCTACGTAAAACTAAAAAATTGCTAACCCCCCAAAATCAAATTAATAAGTGCCCTAAAAACAGAAGCCATAGTTATGATGTGTATTACTCTCGCCCAATCTCCAGAATGTTTAATAAATGTCAGCAAACAAAAGCAGTAGACAAAAAAAAAAAAAAAAAAAAAAGGCGGGGCAGGAAAAGGGACATTTTTGTTCTTTTTCTCTCTGGGAGGAAGGGGTTTTCTAGTGGCTTAAACATGGGCCTGGGAGTCAGGAACCATTGAGATTTAACCTATATTCTGACACGAACTCTCTCTGTGACTTTTGGCAAGTCAAGGGCCCTGATCCTGCATGGTGCTGCAACCTGTCAACTGCCATTAACTTCAATGGGAGTTGAAGGCCCCCAGCACCTGGTAGGATTGCATCTGAAGAAATGAGGTTCTTACCCACGAAAGCTTATGCTCCCAATACTTCTGTTAGTCTTAAAGGTGCCACAGGACCCTCTGTTGCTTAGGGCCAGATTGTGACTCTAGCCACAGGCCATGCTGGGGTGCCTTGTGGGTATCTTATGGAGTGCAAAGAGAGCACAGCTGCTCTGACATCCTTGGAGAGCATGGGCCACACCCTGCCCTGCTTCACAATTCTATTGCTGCATGTCAAAACCCTCACTCTTCTCCAGGGCTCACCAAACTGTCCTCTCTCTTACCAGCTCAGGATTCCTTTTTCTCTTACCAGCCTGAGGGTTTCCTCATAGGCCTTTTTCATCATAGCCCCTCTTGGGCAGCCTCCCCAGTTTCATTGGCGGAGTGGCCCTGCTCCAGGCCTGCCTTTGTCCCTGGACTTTCTTTCTTCTGAAGAAAGGTTTCTCCTTATATTTCCTGGCACTCCTTCCCAGCCTGGCTTGCAACAGCCTACAATTTCCAGGGTCCCTCTGAGGAGTACAAATGACAGAACTTCCTTGTTCAGTACTTAATTGGGACCAGGTCATGCTGGACCCATAGCCTCCCTGAGAGGGTCAGTGCGCACCCAAGATCCACAGGTATGAAAACAGTTTTTTCTAGAGTTCAGCCAGAGAGAAGAGAGGAGTCCACAAATTAACTGCAGTGCTGAGTGGACTGACTGAGTTACAGGCCAGCATGCTATTCTACAGCAGACAAACCTCCTCTCCAGCACCAATCCAACCCATTCCAGATTCCCAACTCACCCTCCTCCTTGAGCCTCCCCCCCAACGCGCACAGACAACTACCATCCTTGTCCTTCCCATTCATCAATGCTTGAAGCGCTAGAAAAAAGCAGATTTTTGACCTGTGGATCTTTGAATGTAAGGCCTACCTAAATGCTGACTTGGGTGTGGTAGGTGGTGCAAATGTATGTCCTTCACACTGTCTCAGTTTAGGGTCCTTAAGTGCCTCACTTCCTCTCTGTTGCCAGATGGAGGCCACATCTGGGTACTGTGCAATGGATCATGGGGTATGACATGGTAGCGCACCAAATAGCCTAATTTTAAAAAGGAGGCAACTACTGGCAGTGGATGGGAGAGAGAGCACTGTTTGGCAGTGGCAAGCATCTGTCCCTACCAGAGTGCAATTTTAATTGACCAGACAGACCTGAATACAGCCAAGCACCGTGGAGCAATCCATCCCAACCCCATCCACAAGCCAAACTGATTAGATAGGAAACATCATCAGCAGCCCCATGTGAGTTCCCAACTCTTATGCCAGGAAGCAGCAATCTGTCTCCCAAGCCAGTGAAGGCCATGCAGGACAATTACTCCAGCACTAGGACCCTAGTAACATATACAGACAGCAGAGCTGGCTGAGGGGGAAATGGGCAGATTAAGGACAGGGAGTAGTAGAGCAAAGAAGGCTGGGCACTCATTTCTATGCATTCTCCTTCCACCACTTACAACCATGAAAGAGGTTCCTTGGTTTTGACTTTCCACATGGGATTGATTTTCCCCCTGAATTAGGGTCCAAGCCAGTGAAGTGCTGAGAGCCTTCTGAGAGATGCTAAGCCTTCTCCTTGAAATTAACAGGAGCTGAGGGAGCTCAGCATCTATCAAGGCCTCTCGGAAATTCAGGAGACCAAAGCCTCAGTATCTCTGCAACAGCCTGCCACAGGCTGCAGTTCAGAAAGTCATAGGTACATTGTGCTGAACTTTGCCCCATGTTAATAACATGGATCTGTTTGTTGGTGGCCAAGACCTGGGTTATAACTCCCTGTGTGATTTTGGACAAGTCTGTTAACCCCTTTGTGCCTTAGCTTTTCCAACATTAAAGTAGGGACAATACTTTACCGCCCTTGTAATGTGCTTTAAGATTCTGTAACGAAATGAATGATGTGAGTGCAAAAAGACTGATTCTCCCCTGCCTTAGGGCTGCTTTGCAATGCTCCACTTGCACCACTAAACCCAGGATGGGCAGAGCCAGTCTTAGGCGCCTTCATCACCACCTATTCCTGTGGCCAGTGCAGGGCGCATCACCAGCAGCTCTCTCTTGTACCAGGGTATTGGACCTTGACAAAGCAGCACCACAACTGAGGGAGGGCTAAGATGGCTTAAATCACAATGAACATTCCTTGGTCAGAACTAATGATAAGGAACCAAAGTACTTACTCATAATTAGATGCTGGAGAGGTGGGCAATATTATTGGTAAAATTTAACATATTTAAATACCAAATATTGCATCTAGTGAACAGTAACCGTCACTATTCAGGTCCCACTTTAACTGAATTTCAGTGAACTAAACCCCGCCGCCGAAGACCCCAGGCCTCTTGAATCCTCTGGGCGGCCCTGCAAGTCACAATCATTATCATGCTTCTGTAACCCATCTTTGCTGCTAGTGGGAGCTGTGCATGAGGAAGGAGGATTTTGCCTCCAAAAGCAGAGATTTTTCTAACTCTCCAGCACTATTTTCATACTGGTTTCAGGATTACAAAACCACAGTAAGACAGTATGTAAAACAGCTTTCTTCCACAATAAAAAGAACACAATAATATGATTACAACATGTAGAGAGGAAAACGAGGTGAAAACTTTTGTATAACATTCAAATAATAAACAAATTGCATTTCAGTAGGAATAAGGGTTTGTATTCTCAAGGTGACAAACATTTATTTTCAGTGCATTGGGACAGGTATTCATGGCTCTGTTCAACATAGTTATTTTTCATTTTCTTCAAAAGCACATTTGAGGGTTAGGAAATAACAGAGAGAGGCACCAGCAGCAACAGGGCTGAGTTATAGTGCTAGGAATTGGGGAAAGGGTTTGTAGGAACTCCTTGCCCCAATTTGCGGGTGTGAGCTTCATCTTCCCAACCACTCCACATTTTACCTATCTACAGCCACATATTCAGACTTAATGCGGATTTCACTTGATGTGAATAAGGTCACTAGCTTGTTAAATATATGCAGTGTCTAAAAATGTCAGAACTCTTGGCTAAATTCTGCAATCCTTAACTAAGCAAATCTCTCAGTGAATTCAGTGAGAGTTTTTCTCCAACAAAGACTGCAGAATTCAGATTTGTGGTCCTTTTAATCAGTGTTAATGAAACTGGAGACGTGTTTTAAGGCAAGCCAAGTTAACCTGTGACTTGAAGAATGATCAGCAATTCTGGAATGTGAACTGTTACATGAGCAGCCTGACATATAGTGGGATAAGGGATAAAGAAGAATAATGATAAGCCTAAAAAGTTTTGGGTTGTAAATTACCTCAGAGCTTTTTGAACAGGTCTTAACATTTCTTAAACATATGCTTTAGTATTATTAATAAATTAGTGTTTATCTTTATGTATTTCACAGAGTATATCCTCTAAGATCCTGGGTATGCTGTTTAGCTTCAGCTTTCTCTCTTCTGACTCTGGACTGCCATCCCTGCCCCTTCTCTCTCCCCTCCTGACAATACACTCTTTTTCTTCCTGTATATCTTTTGCTTCTGCAACTCCCTTTTTTATCTCACCTTGCTTCTAGGATTCCATCACTTTCGCTTTCCTTCTGCTTCAAGTGAATTGGCATCCAATCTCTTTCCCTTCCCCTAGCCTAGAACAGACACTGTTTATATGGAATTTGAATCTTAAAAAGTTTGGTTCTTTCTAGAAATAGGGGCCTCTTTTTCTCCCTGTAAGACAGCAGTAACTTCTGTTGAGCACAATGGGACTTACTGATGTCCTATATCAGGACAAGCAGGCTCCAAGAGTAGGTTCAGTTTCCAAGAATGCCTTCTCCCATCCGTACTATGAAGAAAAATAGGCAAATGGGTCTAAGGGCTGCTGACGTGAATGCAACTTCACTGTTAGTGAAAGCATACCATGTAAACGTCATGAAAGCAAACAACATCTGCCACCCAAACAAACATTTGCCACCCAAAGAAACACATGCCGCCCATGATTAGCTGAACTGATTGGCAAGCCGTGCTAGACAAGAAACATTTTAAAAAGCAGCCTGGCCTTTGAAATAACCTGCATAAAATCATTCCACTGCTGATCAGTAGCTGATTATCTCTTCAGTGCTGGATCCATCAACCTTGGGTGTGTGCACAGCAGTGATTTAGAGCAATAATAAGGACAACACAAGTAATGTCAACTGGCTCTTACTTGTCCTTTCATTACTATTGACACTAATAGATTTTTTGTACATCACTGGTACACAGAAGTTTCCTGGGAACTTTTTAATCAAACAAATGCAGGTTAAGGGACTAAAAGTATAAGGTAAACACTACGTTTTAAATAACTACAGATCCACAAATAAAACTTATGTTCCATGGTAAAGGCCTTTTGAAATAAAAATGTCTTGAAACCTGCTTTAAAGGACTAATTCTGTTACTGTCTTCAGGTCAAATGGAAGGAGATAGCCCTATCCTCACAGACAAAGACCTAAATGGTGCCTCTCCTGTTCCTGCAAGCTTCAGGCTAGAACAGAGCACTTCAGAAAGCACGAGGGTAAATAGGAAGCCAGAGGCGCAGAAAGGGACTTAGACCTGATGATGGGCCTTAAAAGTTAAAATCAAAATCAACCTCTGCAGCAATTGGTAAGAGCCAGTGCTTAATCTGTGCCAGGGCTTGTCACAGCGGAGCCCCAGCACTCTAGGGTTGGCAATTCATAGCCCTGGCACCTGGGCTTGCTGGGTCAGTTTTGAAAATAAAAAAAAATTGCTTGAACCCCAGCACCTAATTGCTTGAGCCCTGGCACCTCTTTCATTAAAAATTAAGTACTGGTAAGAACATAACGGCCATATTGGGTCAGACAAATGGTCCATCTAACTCAGTATCCTGTCTCTGACAGTGGCCCAGATGCTTCAGAGGGAATGAACAGAACAGGACAATTTCAAGTGATCCAGCCCCTGTTGTCCAGTCCCAGCTTCTGGCAGTCAGAGGTTTAGGGACACCCAGAGCTTTGGGTTGCATCCCTGACCATCTTGGCTAATAGCCATTGATGGACCTGTCCTCCATGAACTTACCTAATACTTTTTTGACCTAGTTATACTTTTGGCCTTCACACCATTCCCTGGCAACAAGTTCCACAGGTTGACTGCATTGTGTGAAGTACTTCCTTATGTTAGTTTTAAAACTGCTGCCGATTAATTTCACTGGGTGACCCCCTAGTCCTTTTGTTATGTCAAGAGGTAAATAACACTTCTCCTATTCACTTTCTCCAGACCATTTATGATTTTATAGACCTCTATCATATCCCCCCTTAGTCAGCTCTTTTCTAAGCTTACCAGTCTCAGGCATTTTATTTTCTCCTCATATGGGAGCTGTACTATACCCCTAATCATTTTTGCTGCCTTTCTCCTTAGCTTTTCCAATTCTAATATATCTTTTTTGAGATGGGGCAACCAGAACTGCATGAGTATTCAAGGTGTGGGCGTACCATGGATTTATATAGTGGCATTATATTTTCTGTTTTATTATCTATCCCTACCCTAATGGGTCCTAACATTCTGGTATGCAGGATACCCTCTGCCTATCCCTGATTTTGGTCAAGCACCTGCATTCAATATTAGCAATGGACCAACCATTTTGGCAGCTCACTATATAGAACATGGTAATAGGCTAACCCAGATGACACAAAAGAGGCTCAGAGCCGTTGGTTAAGATACAGCCTCTCTCTGGTGTCCTCTGGTGATAGTCTTAAAATCATAAAAAACAGCTCTGACCGATCAGCTTTCATATGACCTTATAACATCAATCCCTGAGCAAGAGCTATGCCTAGACACCAGATTACACTTGCCCATTGAAGCAACACCCCAGGAAAGACTGGGAAGCCTGGAGAAATGTGACTCTTCTTATATTTCCTTTCTGATCTAGTCAACATAATTTTAGTCTTGCCACAATTCCACCTAAGCCATCCCATCCTGGGATTTTATATTACAAGTGCAGAGATACATAATAGCTCTCCAGAGCAGGGGTCGACAACCTCTAGCACGGCGCTCATCAGGGTAAGCACTCTGGCGGGCCGGGCCAGTTTGTTTACCTGCTGCGTCCGCAGGTTCTGCCGATCACGGCTGCCACTGGCCGTGGTTTGCCACTCCAGGCCAATGGGGGCTGCGGGAAGCGGCGTGGGCAGAGGGATGTGCTGGCTGTGGCTTCCTTCTGCCACCATTGGCCTGGAGCGGCGAACCGCAGTCAGTGGGAGCCGCAATCAGCCTAACCTGCGGACGCGGCAGGTAAACAAACTGGCCCCAGCCCGCCAGGGTGCTTACCCTGGCGAGCCACGTGCCAGAGGTTGCTGACCTCTGCTCCAGAGCCTAGAGAAAGTGGGATAGATAGCTGGGCATCATCTGCACTACAGTCACATCCAAACCACATCGCTCACCTAACTCTCCAAGAGACAAGCAAAACTGAACTGGGGATCACCCTATCTAATTCAAGCAGTGACTAAGAAGAAGTATATACATACTAGATGAGACTACTCCATGGCATCATTGTACAATGAGCATGATACAAAGTATTACTGGGATGGTGTTCAGTGATCACACAGTGTGTAGGTTTACTTGCAAGAGTTCTGGGTTTATCCTGTGTCCAATTCCTACTGTCTGTGCATAACAAGAGCGCCACAGCATCCTGCCACAGGCCCTAATACCACAACTGGGACCAGTTCAAAACTGTTATAATCATATCCTCAGGTAATGAAGCAATACCACAGATATCACAGATACCACAGATATCAGGCCTCCTTGTCCACTCTGGTAACAAATGCTAGCTTGACAAGCGTAGTTTCAGTGCTGTGTCCAGGCTGAAATTTATCATCTACATCTGTATTCTCCAAGTGTTTGGGTAGTTGATTGCTATCATCTTCTCAAGCACCTTGGCCAAAATAGCAGATTAGAAAGCAGTTTGTAATCCAATTGTCAACACTGCCCAACTCTCCTGTCAGGCAGGACCCAAACTACAAGACCTTCATCAACTCAGAGTCTAAAACTGGTCTCAAATCTTCCCACCAAAGCAAGGAATTTGAGACCTCTGTATGCAACAATAATCTCTTAAACAGGGTGTGTTTGCAAAATCTTATTCTTAACAAACTCCAGAGAAATAGACCTCCAGTGATTATAGATAGTCCAGATGACTAAAATAGATACATACATTACACAGGATTGATAAATCGAGAGAAAAGGTGGGTGAGGTAATATCTTTTATTAGACCAACTTCTGTTGGTGAAAGAGAAAAGCTTTTGGGCTACACAGAGCTCTTCTTCAGGTCACTTCCCCAACCGTATCTCGCTAATATTCTGGGACGCAGGGCTGGTCTTACAGATGGGCGATGTGGATGACCACCCAGGGTGCCATGGTTGACGGGCAAGGAGCAGGGCAGGCCTTGGGTGTGAGGCTGCAGAAGGGAGCTCAGGGTAATGGTGGGGTGGGGGGAAGCAGCGGGAGCCTGGGGCAATAGGGGGATGGATGGGGAGGCAGCAGGGGCCAGGGGCAATGGGAGGATGGGTAGAGTGGCTGGGGTAGGCAGCGGGAGCCAGGAGCAATGGGGGGGGGAGGCAGTGGGAGCCAGGGGGAATGGGTGGGAGGCCGGGGGAGGCAGCAGGCCCAGGGGTGACAAAATACAAGTTCTCCCAGGGCACCATTTTCCTTAAGGGTGGCCCTGCTGGGACCAATATTGCTACAACAATACTTCAAACAAGGTTGATAAATGATTTTTGAGGACACTGTCAGCCCTGCAAACTAACTGACTTTTACACAGAGAATAACTGATAAAGGGAAAAGCTTGTCCTGAGTTCAATGTTTATCTCCACTTTCACTCTAACCTGAGCAAGACAAGTGTGATTATTAATCTTGTTCTCATTGGGGGAAATGTTCAAAGGCACAAAAGGCAGTTAGGTTCCTTATTCTCACTGATTTTCAAAGCCTCCTAGTTAGGCACCTAACTGTGATTTGTGCTTTTGCAAATCTCTCCCCTTGTCCACATCTTACAGGACAGGACAGGAAAACTGAGACACAGAGAAGTGAAGTGACACCTAAATCTACATACCAAACCAGTGGCAGTGCTCCTGTTCCCAATCTCACCTTCAATCCACTAGTTCATGCAGCTTTTTCAATAAAAATAATGTGCATGTAGAGAGTGATTAAGCTAGAGACGCAATATTAACGAAGTATTACACGGAATGAGTCAAATTGCAACTTCTGGAATAAAAATAAATAGGCCAAATCAGCATAGCTTCATTGACTTCACTGGAGCTGATTTACACCAGCTGAGGATCTGGCCTAATGGGAGAAAGTATTTAGCTGAAGTGTTTGTCTGCTGAATTTTGGAGGTGGGGGTTAGTTTTATTAGATCTACAATTAGAAACTTTAAATAATGGACACATTTTAATTTTGCTGTGTTGACTTCCCCGAGAATGGATTTTCCACAAGCACTAAGCACTCACAGTTCCAATGGAAGACATTGGGAGCTGGGGAGTCTTAGCACTCTGGAACTTTAGAGCCCACAGCCCAGCTCCTGAAACATGCTTAAGTGCCTAGCTCCTACTAAAACCAATTGAATTGTTTATTGAAATCAATCTGGATCAGGGCCTATGTGCCTCAATTTTGCTTATTACGCGTTTACAGAAAAAGTAAAGACTTTCATAAAGACTACAGGATGCACAAGGTGTCAGGGCTGTTGTAGACAAAGTAATTTTGATCAGTGGCTGATAAACCAAGATGTCAAAGACAATACACTGAATTTTAAATACATTCTCACTCAACTTTAAAACCTATCACCTAATGAAAGTAGTATGCATCTGGGAGGTCTGAGAGACAAACAGAAATTTTGTGGAAAAAATATTCTGCATTTGAAAGACATCTCTGCTTTAACCAGTATACCATACCACTGAAAACCCATACACAGAGAAAAGTCTGAGCCAATCCCTGGACCCAGGCACACTCAGACATTGGAGGTGGGAAAATCTGAACCCAGATCCAAATTCTGCAAATGGTCCATCCTTACAATGGGCAGAACCAACATTCTGGTCTCAAACACCTACATACGTTTTTCAGGTGTCAAAATCCGGATCTAGATTTTGAGTCTTGAGCCCATCTCTAACTATCTGTAATAAAATTTTAGTGCAGCTCTACTCTGAAAATTAGTACGCAAAAATGGCACCTGCTTACTCAACAGTTCTGCTTCGTTTGTGTCCCAGTCATATTTGCTGACTTTAGTGACTAAATTGTTACTACTTTTTACTCCTATTTACCTGCAGAGCCAAAATGTCTATAAAAGAGTGAGCTGGATTCTCGTCTTTGTGCATCAACAGGATTGTTAGCTATACTGCAGTCACAGTCAATTACCCCTGTGTAAAAATCAACAGATTTACACAGATGAAATAACCTAGATTATCATTTGAAGGCAATGGGATTTCAAGGGTAATGAAAGGGCTAATTTGACTTTAATGCAAAATGGGTGATGAGCACGAGAAGGAAAGAACCTAGCTTGACTACCAGAGTTTCAGGGCTGGCAGTTAGAAAAAAAACAAACCATTTTTCTATTAGTTAACTCAGCACATTGGCAATGTACTCATTGAGAGGCAATAAATACAGAACTCTTGCCCTTTATATAGTCACTTCCAGAGCAGAAACATGATTTGTCAAGATTCACTTCTGCAGCTTTAAAAAAAAGCTACTCAGCAAGCATTCTCTGTTACAATAAAAGTTATTTTGTTTTTGAATGCAGATTACAAAAGCATCAAGAAGAAGATTAAATGTCAGTTTAGCCTACTCAGAAATTCATCAGATCCGAGTCTCCCAACAAGATTACAAGCTATTTCGAACTTTGTTTGTGCTGATGATCTCTTTCTTCATCATGTGGGGTCCAATTGTCATCACTATTCTCTTAATTTTAGTTCAGAACTTCAAACATGATTTGAATATTTTGCCATCATTTTTCTTCTGGATAATGGCATTCACTTTTGCCAACTCTGCCGTCAATCCAGTTTTGTATAATGTTACCCATTTCAGACACGAATGGCGGCAATTTCTTTTGTGTTGTGCAGCTCTTCCTGGACGGAGAATGACACATACAGAAACCACAGGAAGAAGAAATGACCACAGAGAATCTAACTTATCTGTAATTTACAAATAAGTAATGTATGAACTATGTTTCAGCTGTTGCTTTGGCTGCTAAACCATACACTTTCCCACACTGACCAGCTCACCATTTTATAGTATTATATGCTAAAGAAAGCAGATAGGAAAATAATTATATCTATAGTTCAACTTCTACAATCCTAACCCAGGCAAAATTCTATTGTCTTGGGAGTTTTGCCTGAGTAAGACTGCAGAATTTAACCCTATTGGCCTAATTCTCTTCTCACAATGATGTAATCAGGAGTAACTTCACTGACATTGGTGGAGGCACAGTAATGTAAAACAGTGTAACTTTGGAGAAGAATTGGTCTCTATGGGGGCAGATTTTCAGATGGTGTAAATTGTCCACTGACTACAGTGGAACCATGAAAATTTACAGCAGCTGAGGATATGCCCCAGTTTTACTATCCATTTGCCAGTAAGAATAGAAACCAACTTTTAATGGGTGTAAAAAGTGCACTCAAAAATTTCCATGCAGTCACTAAGCCCATAAAATAAAAAAAGGCATTTCATGCATAAATCAGGTGACTGGCTGCCTGAACATACTTTTGTGCAAACTACCTTTATGCATAACATGCCAATCTGAGTAGGCAGATGTGGTTTTTGCTGGTTCAATGAGCGCATGATCATTTTTGCTGGTATGTCCTACGTTTGAAAATGTGGTCCTTAGAACTAGTCAATCTCTGGCACCATTTTGCTGGATTCAGCAATGTTACAGTAGATAGAAATGATTATTTTTCTTAAGAGTGTAAAAACAGGGTCATTACAAATGGTGCATTTTTACACATCTTGAGTCAAGAATGAATGCAATAAAATAAAGCTATTCTGTGATGTGATCAATGAACTTCCGTATGAGGAGAGATTAAAGAGGCTAGGACTCTTCAGCTTGGAACAGAGGAGACTAAGGGGGGATATGATAGAGGTATATAAAATCATGAGTGATGTGGAGAAAGTGGATAAGGAAAAGTTATTTACTTATTCCCATAATACAAGAACTAGGGGTCACCAAATTAAATTAATAGGCAGCAGGTTTAAAACAAAGGAAGCTCTTCTTCACGCAGCGCACAGTCAACTTGTGGAACTCCGTACCTGAGGAGGTTGTGAAGGCTAGGACTATAACAGCGTTTAAAAGAGAACTGGATAAATTCATGGTGGTTAAGTCCATTAATGGCTATTAGCCAGGATGGGTAAGGAATGGTGTCCCTAGCCTCTGTTTGTCAGAGGATGGAGATGGATGGCAGGAGAGAGATCACTTGATCATTGCCTGTTGCTCCACTCCCTCTGGGGCATCTGGCATTGGCCACTGTCGGTAGACAGGATACTGGGCTAGATGGACCTTTGGTCTGACCCGTTACAGCTGTTCTTATGTTATGTTTTGTATTTAAATATTATTTTGCTTTCCAGTGAGACCAATAAAGAAGCCACAATAAGTCAAGAGGACTTAAGGCATTTTATAATTAGATATTAGGGATTTTTAAAAATATTTGCCTGCAAGGTTACTAGACAAAGTCAAAAACCAATAAGAAGAAAATGAAATATTGCATACTTAAGTACTGCCATTTGGATTCCTATTTCTAAGCACTGCAATAAAATAATATTTTGTCAATAAAACAATCATCTTTTTATATTTACACAATATGCATTCCCTGTTATCCATGTTTATTAAAAGTTTCATTGGTTTATTGACAGGGTGAGCTACAGAGCTCAGATAAATATATTTTAAGTTTAAATGAAGCTGCTTTAGAGGTCTACAACAAAACAGTCAATTTGTAAACTTTACATCCATATTGATGTTACAAGATTTGCTTCCATAGTTTCAAAACTCCTTAAGAGCAGAATCCTGAAACAAACAAAATAAAATTAATAATATTTCTAAACCAGCACTAGAAAGATAAAAAATATACAAAAATGTATAAATTTTAAAGTGTGTGTAAATGTATTTCCTTTAAAGTAGTCTTACAAATATCAGTCTATTATTTGCAATGTTATTCTGCTCTTTAGATCTGTAGCACATAATTCCAAAGGATTTTCAACTCAACATAGAACAGGAATTAATCAGATCTGTTCCATTTGTTCCGGACATTAATGCTGAGGCAAAGAAGGAGCTAGCACAGATCAACCACAAGAACCATTTCAAAATATATTTAAGTAAGATGTACCGTAACTTTTCATTTAAGATTAAAGATCACAAAAAATGGCAGTAATAGACTATCCTAATGTACATACATTTATTTTCTTGTGATTTTTGTTTTTAGTATATGCTGATACAAGGCCAGGATGCAATGCCCTACTTACAATGACATAATAGCTTGCTCTGCAAGCAGTCCTGGGTTCAATATAACTATTTGTGATAGTTTTATTGTCATTGGGAATACTCACAGAGGGCGAAACTGTGAAACTCTTACCCACATTAGGAAAAAGCTTAGTCCACAAGCAGGCCATTGACCTCAAGGCCCAACCTGACCCACAATCAGTAGGAGATTTAGCTTCAGAAATGCAAGATAAGTGGCAAAAAACACCAACAGCCTTTTCTCTATAGTTTCTTTTGCTTGAAAAAAAGATAGTTTACCAAGAACTGCTATTTAAATATAACTATATTTATATCAAGCCAAGACCTGTGTAATTAGTAATTTATTTATTGTGCACTTCAGCACAGTTTTAATTTAAAAAGGCAATGAAGAATCTTTGGAAAAAGGATTTAACTTGAAGATATGGGTCCAGAATCAAAACTGAAAGAGTCTGGATCACTTGATGATTACCTGTTCTGTCCATTCCCTCTGGGGCACCTGGCATTTGCCACTTCCAGAAGACAGGATACTGGGCTAGATGGACCTCTGGTCTGACCCAGTATGGCCATTCTTATGTTCCCTTCAGTGGGAGTTTTACCTCAGTAAGGCCTGCATAACAACTGAGTAAGGACATGAGGATTTGGCCCTCTTGCGAATAATTCTGTAGCTCTTGCTAGCAAAACTATGAGATGCAGGGAGGTCTCTGTTCACAGAGAAATTGCATTTACATGGACTTTGTATGAAGAATTTCCTAATGCAGATGTTTTGATAATCTTTTTTCTTTTTCTTTTAGCTCTTGTACAAATATCCACAATCACTGTCCATTGTTCCAATGTGTATCTGTTTGGTGTGCAAGAATTTGGCTCAACAATACTAGGGAGTTCAGAATCAATTAATGCTCTGGTAAATGATCTGGAGCTTTTGTCTGAATTGCAACTGGCACGCCTGACTAGCGGAGGAGGTGCACAATTGGCTTTAGGTCGCCATGACACTTGATGCTGGGGTCATCTAGCCACCACTCTGGTCTCTAGCATAAAATAGAGCAGCCTGAGAGGATCCAAAACATCAGTTCTCATTCACAAAGAGCATGGAAGCCAAATTAGCCCTGGTAGACACCTCCAACCACTACCCACCATCTGAAAGAGCAGGCAAAGAGGAAAACATGCAACACAGTGGGGCTGAGTTAAGGTTTGTGTGAAAAGCGGGGCGTCTTCAGCTTTTACAAGGGGAAGGCAGTTAGTACTGGGGCTGAGTTAAGGTTGATGCTGTACTATTAGAAGACAAGTTCCTAACTTTTGTATTTAAATTTTATCATTTAATGTTCTATTAATATATTTTTAGTATAGAGGGTGTTTTTGCAACTTTAACTGTGCTTTAAAAAACTATGTTAAAGATAATTGCAAATATTTTAAGGAAAACAAGTACTCTTTTATGTGGCGATTCTCCTGAGATGTTTGTAGATGTCTTGTCACAAGCTGTGAATATTTATGAACTTATACATTTTCTTTACAACTTGTAACGTCTTGCAAACATTCACAATTGATTTACTAGTGTGCAAACATTTCATATACTTTCATGTATATTTAATAGAAACACAGGATGGCCATAGTGGATCAGACCAATGGTCCATCTAGTCCACTATCCTGTCTCTCACGGTGGTCAGTACCAATTGGTTCAGAGCAATGTGCAAGAAGCCACTTTTGCACACCTCTTCCTAAACTGGAGCTGGTGCACAAACGCTGGGCTCCATTTTACATTCTTTCTTCATACATAGGACTCTCCATGACTCTAATCATTTTAATTTCCCATCTTTTGGCCCCTCTATTTCTGTTATATTTTATTTGAGGTGGGGTGAACAGAACCAAACACTGTATTAACAGTGTAGTCACAGTGAGAAAATACCATCAATATATACAGTGGCATTATACTATTTTCTGTATTTTTTCTGCCCTATTCTTTAGGCAGCCAAACATTTTATGTGCTTTTTGATTCCTGCTGTAGACTGAGCACATGTTTTCACTGAGCTGTCCACAGTGACACCCAGATCTTTTCCCTGCGTGGTTACAGTTAATTCAGAACTCAACAATATGTATGAGTAGTTAAAATTATTTGTGCAGATATTTATTGCCTTGTATCAAAAGTGAATTTCATTTGCAGTTCTGCTGTCCAGTCTATTCTAAATAATTTTGTATGGTTTGCACATTTTCATTATAGACAACATTTATTTTCATTCTGTTCACCCAACTTCTCCAGATCATTAATAAATATATTCAGTATCATCTGTCCTAGTAGGTCTTTGTGATACCCCAATGTCAACATATTGCCAGGCTGAAAATTAACTATCTATGTTAGTCTTTGTTCATCTATTCATAGATTAGATTCAGAAATTGTAAAGCCAGAAGGGACCACTCTGATCATCTAGTCTGATCTCCTGTATAACACAGGCCATAGGACTTCCCTGAATTAATTCCTGTTTGAACTAGAGCATATCTTTTAGACAAACAGCTAGCAAAAGTACATCTACATAAGCTGGGGATCACATCCCTGGCTCAGAGTGCAGATGTAGCCCATGACTACTTACTTTCCTGAACAGTGTCTTGTGGGGCTTTTTAAAAGTCTAAATAAATTATATCTACAGTTCTCCTCTATCTCCTATTTTGTTGACATCCAAATAATTCTAATAGATTAGAAAGATAATTTTCCTTTACAGAAGCTCTGATGGTTTTGTCCCTTTCATGTCGTATTAATCTAGGTGTTTTGCAACTCTCTTCAGTGTTTGTTTCCTGGGATGGGCTACCCAGGAAACCACAGGGCAGTAAAAGTGAAAATGGCATATCTGAGACTGAGTTTGCAATAAGCAAATAAATTCATATCACAGCTACTAAGTGCAGCCCTGTCCACTAGAGAAAAAGCTTCCTAGTACAGTAGTCATTTCACCTCCCAAATACAATTTTCTGAAAAAAATATTCTTACCATTATGGACAATAACTCTGTATTTTCTGTCCAAGCAGAGGTCGACCTGCCTTTGCCTGATAATTCTCTGTACCTCAGGTGACAATCCCTTCGGGTCCCGGGAGAACACAAAGGAGTAACTATCAGCACAGGTGCCATCGTCATTTAGTTGGCGGCAGGAGTAATGAAGTGCATAAGTGTCATAATCTGTGTCGACCACCCAGTGATCATCATCTGGAAGAAACCATAGGGAAGGAGCAAGGAAGTTATAGAGGTAGGAGGAGACATTCACCTAGAGAGAATTTTGCATTTACTCAATCACAGAAGAATTCCACACACTTTAGTATTAATGCTGGCAAACGGTCCATAATGGGCCTGATCCTGACAGGTGCTGGACCCCCACAATACTTAGTGAAATATTGGGAAGTTCCATGCTCCTGGCACTGCTCAGGCTCAGCCCCAAGACGCTAGCATCACCACAACATGTGGGATGCATTTAGTCAATTAGATTAAATAAATCAACAGGAGCCAACTGGCCTGAGTAACATGAATTCAACCTTTGGCCTCTTCTTGGCCGACAGGCAGGAAGCTCTCACTCAGGGAGAAGTGTCATCTTGAAATCATATTGACCCTTTTAAATATCATTCCTGGCTGCTTGACATTCAGTTAACCTGGAAAGAACCTGCCACCTACCTTAGGACGTGTGTCCCTCAGGATCGTTCCAAGTGCCATACAGTTTGTGAGTCCACCCTTTAAAGGGGAGGCAGTCTCCACCAGCAGACTACTACCAAAACTGGCATTGTGTTGTCTCTGCCACCTCCACAGCCCAGCAGTCATAGCCATACTGTGGGTCAGTACCTGTGCAACCTGCCTTTATAGTGGATATTGGAGTGTATTATTTTTTAAATACATATTATAACTAAAGATAGGTCTGAGCTGCAAAGCTTAGACGTGGATGCAAACTTTCCCAATATACAGGAGCATTTGGAGGTAGGGTCTTGGTTCAAGCTTATTTATAACCAAAATAAGGTGTGATGAGGATTTCCAGGTATTACTTCTCTCACAAAGAAGCAATATGTGTTTTAAAAGCATGCAGTTTTAAATTCTTAGACAGAACCCCATATAATTCTGCCTGTTTGCTTCATTTGTGTGATCTGAATTTAAATAATGGAAAACTATTGCCCTTACAACCAGCCTTCTTTTGCTTATATTTCAGTGACATTACAATCCTTTCACAAGCAGTGTTACAGTGTGGAAGTTGCACAAACTGAACAAATTCTTATGTATTATTTTAAATAATCTGTGACAATGTAAAGTAAAAGTCCACTAGGTTAGGAGGGTTTGCACCAGCTTTAATTTTAAACTAACTTGGTAGAAGTTTGGATCTATTTTAGGTGGAAATAATGGCACCTCGGTCATTTTTAATTTAAATGCTGAAAAACATGCATTGCAGCTCTTATCAGGCAGAATAAATCCATGACCTTTTAGACCATGCAAGCCTCAGGAAACTGCAAGTGCTGATTCTGTGGTGGGACTGATTGCTCTGGGGCAAAGGTTAGTCCCATTTGGAAGGTCAAAAAGAAAAAAATAAAGCCTCTTCTGAGTGAGCTGTGGAACTGGCAGTGGGAGGATAATAAAGGAAAACTCCCATACTTCACAACTCACCATCTGGATCCATCCATCATCTGCACAGCCCACAAGTGTTTCTTCACACAAGGAGACAGATAGGCTCTGGGGCCAGTCCAAGGAACAGAGTTATTTTCCAAAGCAATCTTAGAGGATGTCTCCTGTATTACCCTCTCAGCCCTACCACCAAAGAAATCTTACCCACTTCATCACCAATATGATGAGGTTTTTTTTCCAGAGTCTGAGTCCTTTCCCCTTCTGCAGCCACAGTAGAGAAGTCACAAATACTGTTTTCACCTAAGTCCTATTTACACAGCTATTACTATCGCTGAGGTTCTTTGCTTTTAATTTCTTGGTAGGGAAGTAGAATTAAAAAAGCAATAGATATTCTGAATCTTAAGGAAATTGCCATCACCAGGCTCTATCATGTAGATCAAATATGAAGCCTAAACTAGTTGACAACATCCCTTAATGTAACGTTTTAAGTCTGTAATAAAACTAAGAAAATATAATGTTGGATTCTGTGATGCAGTGCATTGCTTTACCAAAACATGGGAGAAATTTAACAACAAAATAAAACTACTTGGGAACTTTCTTTATACTTCATGGCAAATGCTTCTGTCTAATGGGCCTTATTTTTGTGTGTATAGTGGTGCACATGCTCTTTTAAGGACTGAAAACATAATGTTTAAAATGGTCAGCCACAGGGTAAAGCTGGAGAAAATAAATATGTTCCTGCTGGTCATGAACCAGATTACTCACAGCTCTCCTAGTCACATTACCTTCTGGAAAGCTTTGTTTTCCTACCACAGAAATGATTTAAACTGTATTTGTGTGGGAAAAGTATATCATCCTGGTGCTTCTTAGGTTTCTTATAAATGTGTATTTGCTAGGCATATGCAAAGTATCACAAATCCTAGTCACAATTTGCAATTAGAATTTCAGACCGTTCTCAGCTATTTAGCATTTAGTGTAACAATTAATGCCTCCCTAACCTCCCTACATTCACAGAAATGAACATGGGGGGGAGGGGGGATGTAAGGGGGAGAGCTGCCATCTCCAGTTTCCACACCTCATGGACCTCCTCCTCAGTATTTGGCCTCCATGGAGTTGAAGGAGGTGGTGCTGGCTAGCTGGGTTCTGCCAGATTCTTCTTCTCCCTCTTCAGGAGGACCAGAGTTTGCAGCAATGTATAGTACAGTGCTCCCATCTCTGCCGGGTGGGCATCCAGCAATCAGGGAAATCCCTGGAAGTATGGCTCAGCAGTGAGCTGGCAAGAAAGTGGACAGCAAGTCAGAGGCAAGTGGCTTCCTGAAGATCCCCTGAAAACTGTGTGTTTTTAGGGTGGAGCCCTCATCTCTTCCAAATTCCATCTTCTCTCAGGCTTGGTCTACACTACCCCCCCTAATTCGAACTAAGGTACGCAACTTCAGCTACGTGAATAACGTAGCTGAAGTCGAAGTACCTTAGTTCGAACTTACCTTGGTCCACACACGGCAGGCAGGCTCCCCCGTCGACTCCGCGGTACTCCTCTCGCCGAGCTGGAGTACCGCAGTCGACGGCAAGCACTTCCGGGTTCGACTTATCGCGTCCAGACTAGACGCGATAAGTCGAACCCAGAACTTCGATTTCCAGCCGTCGAACTAGCTGGTAAGTGTAGCCAAGGCCTAAGTGGAGCTATTCCATGGAAACTTCTTGAGTGAAGAATGCTGGAGTTTCTACTCCCCTGCATGGGTTAATCTCACACAGGGGAGAATGGGAGTGTTGAGAGTTTGCTTGTCAAAAAAAGAGGAAGTCCGTGTTCACAAAGTATCCACAAAGGCTAAGAGCTGCAAAATCCTCCTCTACCAGGTTGTTGTTGATGACTAAATCTGAAGTTAGGCTTTTTCAAGAAAATTAATACATTTAAATAAAAAGCAGAGCTGAACTAAAAAGAGCTCATAATCTTCTCAATCTCCTTCTACTCCTTTCATGTGATGACTCTGGTCTATATTATGGGGCTTGGAAAGAAAATAAATGTATGACCTTTGCCATGCAAAGACCTTGACATCAACCAGCTAACACATGTGAAAACTAGAAACTGCCTCATTCGCTCTAGGATTTTACCATGTGGCAGGTACCATGTGTTAGCTAACATGGCTAAAAAAATCCCTTATTTTCCCCCTGTAGATACACCGAAAGTGACAAGGGTTATCATGCAGCCCTAGATCTCCTACTTCAAAAACACCCCACTACTTATTAGTACTCACTTCCCTTCTGGAGAAAAGAGGCGACACCCCAGTACTTCATCTTGAACTTGGCAGGATCCTCAGTGTCAGTGAAGGAGCCAATCATGTCAGCACAAACATCCCAGTTACTGCAAATAGAGTCAGACAACAAGACATTGAGTTCAAACCTGGCAGCCTGGACTTGGGGTCAGATAGTGATGAACACGTGGGTACAAGGAAGGGTTAGAGCAGTGGAGAGCACAGCAGAAAGCCAGGGAATGGGAAGAGAAAGAAGGGTGCCAGGCAACTTACTTAAACAGCCGGACTCTGCCCTTGGCAGTGGCACTCATTTGTCCATTCTCATCTATGGTGAACTGGGCTACCACATTGTCCTGCAGGAACAGCCCCTCAGGGTCTTTTTTGGCCATGGCGTACCAGGTGCCAGTATACTGCAGGGAGAGGAGAGAGGCTCTGGTTAGGTCTGGGAAGTATGGCAGTCCCAAGTGTGAGGAAGACCATAAAAGCGGGATCTACCTGGACCTTGCAGAACTTTCCTGATCTTTGGCCCCAAGCCTCCAAATCGTACCATCAAATTAGAGAATAAATTCAGTTGCTCCTACCCCACCAAAAACAATTTGGAAACAATGCACCAAGGAGCACAAGCACCACAAAGGTTCCGATTCAGCAGCTGGCCCTAGCTGGTTTTGGCCCCAATCCTCTAAGTTCTAATGCTTAAAAAGAGAACAAGGATAGCTGCTCCTACCGTACAAACCAATTCTATACCTTGCTATGATAATACAAATAATCAGAGTAATAATAATGTAACTCAGCACATGGCGGGGGGCAGAGGGGGGATTTTGCAGTGGAACTAGAGCAGCTGAACTTCTCTCTTCTGATAGAGTTTTTGAGTTTGGGATTTTTCAAATAGCTGGATCCAGCAAGCCCAAGGCTCTGGATGAAGGGGGTGGGGGTTTATGGTGCTGCTGGTCCCATTTGTAGCCGGGGCTAGATCTTTTGCTGCATGCGGAGCTGCTGCTTTCCCCCTCTCTTTAGAACACACCCTTGTTCTCTGTTTAGGCCTTTGGGGCTCTGGGCCACAAGCTGCCTGTGCCCAGGTGCTGGATCTAGGTTTTGTGGTGCTCTGCACCGGAGGCTGGGTGTTTGGAGCAGGAGGAGTGGGCAGACCGGGGCTCTATTTTGATAGTACATTTGGGGCCTTGGGGTGAAATTTGGCAAGATCCAGAGAGCAGGGAGTGGAGCGGACACCTACGCGAGCCTTGTCGAAGTTCTCTTGGACTCTGAAGTTGCTCACTCTGCAGTCCCGCTCCGCTTGGCATCCACAGCCCAGCAGGCCCAGGGCCACCAGCAGCAGCCAGGCCAGGAATCTCCCCGTCTGAGCCATCCTACTCCTACGCAACAGCAAACAGACACAGACCAAATCATCAACGGGGGGGCCCAAGGCATACCGGGTGTCCCCAAGATGCTCAGAGGGGCCCCCAAAGCAGCAGTGGGGTCCCCCAATGCCCTCACAATAGAGTACCCCCAGCACATAGGGTGGGTGCTCCCCGAGGCACCCAGAAATGGGGCCCCAAAGCATCCAGAGCCCCCCCCCCCCAGTGCAGATGGTGGCTCACTGCAGGAGGGCTGCAGCATTTCTAGCCACATCCCTGAGCGATCCGAATCATCACACGCGGCGGACAAGAGAGGCTTCCCCAGCTGGAAACGTGTCTCTTACAGAGAAGCGCAGACCCCCGTAGTCAGCCGGTTTCTAGCCCGAGCGCTCGCACAGGGGAGAGGAGGCGACCGGAGGGCGCAGGGCTGGGAGCGCTTTATACAGCTCCGGGGTGGGGGTGGGAATCTGCTCTTTCGTAACTTCGCGGGGCGAAAGACTAACAAGGGGAGTGGGGAAAGCTGATCGATTCCAGCTAGGCAAGGGGGCCCTGCGCAGCAAGTTCTTGCGTAACAACGGCAGAGCAGGCAGAGGTAACCCAGGCGATCTTTAACCCCAGCCCGGGGAGAAACGCGTTTACTGTATCACACAACCCAAAAGGCAAGACCCCAAATCGGGAAGTGTGTGTGTGTGAGAGAGAGAGAGAGGTGCCAACTGTCCCTATTTTATATTATATTATAATTATTATTATTGAACTACACTATCCTGTCCCACTCTGTTACCCCAAAGTCCTGCTTCTCCAGTGTACCCAGCGGAGTTACAGCTTGTGGCCTCATTTGTCTCCCCCAGATTTCCTGTTTCTACCCTTCGAATGCTGGCAGCCTCGTGGTATGTGTGTGAACGTTCCACTCAGATCGGGTAGCTGTTTGTTCCAGAGCCCCAGACCTTGCTGGTGCCTGAGAACCCAAGCCCAGCTTCCAGGCACCAGGAGCTGTCCCGAGCTACAGCCTGAAAGCCTTTCATAGCCTGCTCCAGAGTGCAACAGATGTGTGCAGCTGCAGCCTGGGGACATTTTTTGGGTCCTGCCTTCGGAGGAGGCAAAAGACCACCACTCACTTCAGTCCTAACACAAGCCTGGTGGGGATACACATGATTGTGAATGTACTAACGTTTGCACACCCCACTCGGGTCCCTTTCTACGTAAATGATGAGGCAAAGTTCCTCCAAAGTTTCTTTCTTGGCAAACTGTTTTTAGTTATATAAAAGATTATTTTTCTCCTATCCAGGCAAGTGGTGGTGCCTCTTGGTCAATATTTGTTCTGTAGTTTCAACATCTTTAGAAGCATTAGAGAAACCCTGTTAAACATTTTCCAGCTATGTGACTCAGAGCAGGGTAGAAAAAAGCATTCGCAGCAGCACCAGTTCACATATTCACATCACTTCCGTGTTTTTAAAGAGTAAGGGGCTAAGGCTGTTAGTTGAAGCCAATGCCAAATGCCCATTCATTTCAGAATTAAAAAAAAAAAAACTCATTCAAATTTAGAGCTGCTCAACAAGAGGGGGGAAATGTACTTTGTAAAAGCACATGCTGGACAGAAATAGGGCACCTAGTCCAATAAACATGTCCTTCCCCTGAAGCTTATCTCAACCGTTCAGTTTCCTCTGTCTCAATAAAAATATTAAGCTATGTGATTTAATTTGTTTTTACTATTTATCTTCCTTGTCAAGTTCTTCCATATAGGTTTTAGAGCAGCAGCCGGATTAGTCTGTATCAGCAAAAAGAACAGGAGTACTTATGGCACCTTAGAGACTAACAAATGTATTTGTGCATAAGCTTTTGTGGGCTAAAACCCACTTCATTGGATGCATGTCCAAATAAATTTGTTAGTCTGTAAGGTGCCACAAGTGCTCCTCGTTCTTTCTTCCATATAGTAACTACTAATCTAGTGGAATAGTTTGCCTGAATTCTTTGTTTATGCCCCATTTCCTGATTCTCAGTCTGAGATATTTGTTGTTTGGACCCTTTGCACTAAGAGCAATTTATTTTGGTTCTCTTTCTCAGATCTCATCCTAGGTCAGTTCCAAGTTGTCTCTATTGAGAATAAGTTCAAACTCTTGAAGCCATTCCTCATAAAAAATATTCTTACAGTGCTATAATACATTAAACTTGTTTGTAGTAAGACCCTATAAAATAGTACATGTAACACATACAAAGGTGCTGTATATTGTAATGTCAATGAGCAAAAGCTTTCAATTTAGAATGATATTTTCAGTGCTGCCTAAGAAATTTGGACCCATTAAAATTAAAGAGAACTAGGCATCCATGTCCCCTGGGCAGCTTTTAAAACCTCTCCCTTAATTCCTGTTAATACTGATGGGAGACAGTTATGCACATATAGCTCTAAGAGAGATGGATACACATAGGAGTCTCAGATACATGGGTGCACAACTCCATATAACTGATTTGCTTTGTCCATCTTCTAACAAGATAAATAGCAACAATGAAGAGGGGTGTAACTAACTTTATTACCCTTGATAGCTCTATGCTGTTTATTTAATGTCAGATAAAACATTTCTATAATTTCTCTCTGCCACCTTGCTAAGCATTGTTACTAGCCATTCTCTTGATTCTGACCTCTGCAAAATCTGTACCCTTATTTTTAATCCCAAATCATGTTTCAGGATCAGGTCTGTGCCTTTAATATTACACTAATATAATTCCCCTTTGAAAACATTATCACTGGAATTTTCAAAAGAGTCTAAGGGAGCTGGGCACCCAAACCCCATTAAAATTCAATGAGATTTGGGTACCTAACTGCCTCAGGTTCCTTGCCCTTAGAGTTTATTACATGTATGCCTGGCATTTTTACAGGCAACTGGCCCAATCCAGCTTTCGCCGAGGCTGCCAGAGTATCATCATCTGCCACTGTCCTGACCACACCCACAAGCAGGATTCAACATTGCAAAGATAACCCTCTGCAAATTAATGTTGACTCAGTTAATGATAATTTACACTAGGTTGGCCTGCGAGTTTGATAGGAGAATAGCTACCATCTTTCAGCACATTCCATCCAGTTCCATATATCCAGAGTGTAGCACTGCAGGTTTTATGTCCCCCCACTCATGGAGGGACACAGATCATGTGAACACAGATCATATGAATGGAAGTGAATGGCTCATAGATTCTTGGAAAAGCTTAGGAGGAAGAAAAAACATTCTTACAGCTCCAATACGATGTAAACAAAAGAACTATTTATAAAACTCAGAATACATTTACAAAATTTATAGCAGATCAATGTGAGTTGGTAGTCAAACTTGTGCTGTTTCACTAGCTGATTCTTAAATTTTGACAGCGTATTGTGAAAAGTATGGACATTTTGAAACCAGTATGTATTTTTTCAGCTGCATTTTACTGAGAAAAAAAGTATTCTACCTTTAAAGTTAGTAAAGAGGGGGAAAACGAGAATTTCTGGCACTGATTTTCCATTAAAATGCTTTCCCCATGAATAGCCTGTAAAAGTAATTAATATTTTCCATAAGGATAGTAACTGTGTTTTCCATAATGACAGTGACAGTAACTATAGTGAAAAAGTCAGATTTTTAAAGGAAACTATAAAAGAAAGCTTTCACTGTATGATTTATTTAGCTTTATTATGACTTTATAATGAAAGAAAATTAGGAAGGAACAAGAGAGAAAATAACTTAAAATATTTCTAACACTGCAACATTTAAGTTTAAATATTGAAAGGACTAGAATTTTATTTATGGCAACATAGTAAGATTTTAGTTCTTAGGAGAAAGGCTGGCTCAAAGTATTGGCAATAGGATATAGAGCATTTAGTTTAAGTCTTGTCCAACTTGATACAGATAGAAAGACTTTTTGTTCCCATCTTCTGGTTCTTTGTTGGCTAATTATTATTTATTTCTAGGGCCTCATTCACAAGTAGCAGTGTGCAGGACACTATCTTCTGAGATCAGGTCCTTTCTAACAAGAGACAACAAATGACATGAAATGAACCAGTGATCTCAGTGTACTTTGTAGGACACAAACATCCACATCATGGTCACAATTGCCCCACCTCCTCCAGTTGACAGCAGTTAAAGCATACAGGCCAAGGACACAATGGGCTGAAAAACGTTATTACTTGCACTACTCCTGCCTGTGTATTTGTTTTGTAGTTAAAGGACTTACAGCTTCCAAAAATGACAACCTGACTCTTTGCTTGAGCACTAATTTTACCTTAGAGTCTTCAAAAAGAGTAATTAAAATAATTTGGTTTTTAAAATGTTAACTGCATTTTCAGCAGCAAAGTGGTCTCCCTTATAAAGATTGTGATTCTGTGCTCACAAATTTCTCTTCTAGATTCCTTGAGAGAAAAAGGGTTTGTGTCTGCTTATAAGTCTGCTTTTAATGGGCTCTACCATCTCCTTCCTAGATTTACTTCTGAGCAGACAAGAAGCAAACTTGAGATAATTCATTTGCAATAATATTTTTTCCTTCTGAACACTAAACACATCGCCCAAATCCATCTATCCTGGTTTATTCGTCATGCTGACTATGACAGTTAATTTTCCCTTGGTATATGGAATACAGTGCTATTTATATTGATGAAAATGAAATTTTCAGGGTGGGAAAATTAAAATATACCACATATTGTCAATTAAGTGGAAAGAGAGGTTTTCAGATGCTTTTGTTTTTATTTCTTTGTCTTCTGCATCAGAATTTTGTTTCCTGGGCAAGTCCTTAGAACCTGTCTAGAAACCCCTGGGAACCCCCAGTTCCCATTTACTCCCTACACACTCAAAAATTCCAATATCACAACACATTGTTCTTGCAGCAAATGAGAGAAAGAGATGCATCTAGTGCCAGACAATGTCTCTTCTGAGCTGGTCAGATGCACTCTCTCCCACCACAGACTCAGTATGCTGCTTGTGCAGTACATCCAGGCCCTGCCACTCTGGAGCAAGGGACCAAACTCAAGACTCAGACTTGGATGCTCTATGTGCTGAAATAGTATGCTTGTGCTAGGCCATGAGAATGGCCTTTTTACAGTCAGTATTAATTTTTTCCTGGTCTATGTTATATAAGGACCCACAACTGCATTAAGCTAAGATAAAATAAGAAAAGTGCTGTGTGTCTTTTCTTCTAAGAGGTCAAATGCAGATGAATTTAAAACAGAGTTTAAATTACATTTAAAACAAAGTTACATAAGTGTATGGGAGTTCTCCAAGGAACAAAGCCAAGGAACAAACTCTTCTCTCAGAGACCACTAGCCCATCCTAGTCCTAGGGGGCACTGTGCTGCAAAAGAGACGTAAATGCAGGTCCTGCAGACCAAAGATCTTCATAAGAGTGGGGACTTTAATCCCAGTGTCCTGGCCAATACCATCCTGGCGGACTCCATTCCAATTACGTACCATTTCCCTGCAGCTTCGCTTAGATAGGGTAGTCCTCTTCACATTGTACCTAAATTGTTCTGTAGTATTCGTCTATGTTTGGTATTAAACAGCAACTACATTTAATCCCAGAAGTGGATGTGTTTCAGTGGAGGTGGGGGGGGGCGAGGGAGGCGTTAATAATTCTCACGTATAGTTTGCATATCTGTTAAGTTTGTGAAAGTGCTTTGGGATGTTTCAGAATAAAAGGCGTTATATATGTGGGAAGTTATTGTTTATTATTGTATTGTTATTGTTTTATATTAACAAAATAAAACCCATGAAAGGCAAAACCAAGGAAAACGAGGGTACTATATGAGATACAACGTCAGCAATTCAAAGTGAAAAATGTTTCCAAATGTGTTAAATCTGGTTTACCATTGTTTAGCTACATGTGGTTTATCCATGATACAGACAAGAGGAATTGCTGGCATCACAAAATCCCAGCATTTAATTTCTTTCTCTGACTGGCAGAGCCAACAAAGCAAGATTTGCTTTCACATAATTAAATGTGGGAAACAACTGAATCAAGGTTTATCATTAGAATACTTGGTTGCTTTTTAGCATTTTCCTGCATAGCTGAGTCAATTGTTTCCATCTATAATAATCATTTCAAAAGCAAGTATGTTTCATCATACTTTTCCTGTTCTGATCCAAATTGACTAAATAATAATATGATGCTGCACTTTTACAGCACCTTCTAGGAAGGGCCGGCTCTAGGCACCAGCAAAACAAGCTGGTGCTTGGGGCGGCACATTTTTAGGGGCGGCATTCTGGCGCAGGCCACGCCGCCCCTAAAAATGTGCCCCGGCCGCCCTAACTCACCTCCGCTGCTGCCGCTCGGGCGCTGCTGCTCGCCCTCCCTCCCAGGCTCTCAAACCCAGGAGGGAGGGGGAGATCCTGAGCGGCCGCGGCGCGCAAAACAGCTGATTTGCGCGCTGCGGCCACTCGGGATCTCCCCCTCCCTCCCAGGTTTGAGAGCCTGGGAGGGAGGGCGAGCAGCACGCGCTGCTTCTCCCTCTCCCTCCCTCCCTCCTAGGCTTGAGAGCCTGGGGGGAGGAGGCAGGGCTGGGGATTTGGGGAAGGGGCGGAATTGAGGCAGGGCCGGGGGTGGGGTAAGAAAAAAACCGGGGGGGGGCGGGCAGGCGGCCAAAATTGTTTTTGCTTGGGGCGGCAAAAATCCTAGAGCCGGCCCTGCTTCTAGGCAAGGAGATCAATGCACTTAACAAACATTAATGAATAAAAACTCACCAACCTTTGGGGGAAATCTTGGCCCCATTGATGTAAATGATAAAACTCCCATTGACTGCAATTGGGCCAGGATTTTACCCAAAATCCTTAGGAGAAAGGTATTAGTATTATTTCTAGTTTATAGCGTCTATAGTATCTCAATCACGTCAAGAACGAAGGGCGGATGCTGCAATCCTTACTCGTGCAAATAACCCTTATTCACTGAAGCCAAAGGGGTTACCTATGTGCAGACTACTTGCATGTATATAACAGTTGCAGAATCAGGCCCGTAAGTGTTGGCCTAATAGAATTACTCTGGATTGTATCTGAAATGAGAATTTGGCTCCCAGTGTGCAGTTTACATCACTGTTCATATAATTGATTAATAGTTTATGGTTATCTTTTTGGCAGCCCAAGAAATGGTATTGGATAATGGCATTTAAGAGTGCCACAGCATCATGAACTATAGCAGAGATGACCTGTACCCGCTGATTGAGGGGGGGCAAGTGAGGGCAGCAGCTTCAGCAGAAGTTACTGTGCATGCTCAGTCCGTGTGACTCATAGGATCTGAATCCATTTCAGTAGGTAGGATAATATTTACTGTGACAAACAAATTAATATTCAAACCAGAGAAAGTAACCATCAACAACCACTGACTAGTAACATCAGTAAGTGCCTGGACAAAACAAGGATCAACTTCTCCTGGAAACCCTTTCTGTCCTCCTGCTTTCCAATGGATTTCCATCTATTGCACTATAAGTAAGCACAAACAGTATTCAGTCTGTGAAACTGTCAACAAGGCATATTGTCCTGTCAAGATAGTATCAAAGAGCAGCTCAGAAGTGCTGGCAGGTGAATTTTTCCTGATAGCAGAAAGAGAAGTTGTATCAGTGAGTACTTTTGCGGCTTATTAAATGATTGTCATTCAATTTTCTCACAATGCTTTCTAGGGGGAGCTTTGCAGTTAGCGCTCTGGTTAACTGACGAGTTTAAAATATATTTTTTAGCAGTTCAATATGAGAGAGAAAGAGATGAACCAGGTGAGTTTATTTGCCCATTGTTTTAAAATCATAATGTGCATTACATGTCATAAAGCTGTTTTGGATCAATAGATTTATTATAGATTTTAAATGCTCTTTAGATTAGATAAACATGCATGCATGCAATTTGCCAGAGAAGAACTAGAAAGAGAGAGAGATTAGATAAAAAATGGTAACAATAAATATGGTAGATGTTTTACAAAATGTTAATCACTATTTTTTTAACCTGGAGTTTAAGACCACATGGCAAATTTTTAGATGCATATTTTGTTAATATTATAATTGTTCTTGTTGTATCCTCAAAAGAAAACATGTACGAGCTTTTCTTGACATGCAATTCTTTGGAGATATTCCTCTAACAAAAACTTTTATACATGGTGCCCGTCAGGTGAATTTTAGCTCTTGTAAAATGTTTTACAAACATTAGCTACTTAGTTGTTGTAGCATTCTTGTCAAATAGGGAAATAGTGTCATCCTCATTTTGCAGATGGGGAAACACGCAGAAATGTTAAGGCCCAGATTTTTAAAAGTACTTAGGTGTTGTGCTGAGCATTGCAATGCCTGACTGATTTAGGAACATAAATCTCACTTTCAAAAAGGGATTTAGATATTTATGAGCCTTAATCTAATTGATTATTGATGGGATTTAGGCTCCCAAGTACTTACATCACTTAAAATGAGATTTAGGCACCTAAATCAGTTAGGTGTTGTAACGCTGAGTGCAGCAATGGCTAAATACCTTTAAAAATCAAGGCCCAAGTGTCAGTGCCAGGATTACAATGCTGGTGTCCTTTGCTGTCAGTCACATGCTTTGTCCATACACTAATTTGCATTACATGCTATTGAGTAACCCTCACTAGTGAGCAAAGACTACATTGCACTGAAACCATCTCAGTTGTAGGCAGCCAGATGGGAGAAAGTCTGCAGCAGCTGCTAGTGCTGCCAGTGGCAACCAAGCAAGACCTTCAACCTACAGCAGCAAATTATTCTAGTTTCTACCCCCCTCCCCCAAACTGAGGGAACCTACAGCCATTGGTTTGACAGGTCCCCAAAGGTAGACAATAGCAGTAGGGGGAACCATGAATAACCTGTAACCTTCTGGAAAAATCTAACTGATAATATTTTTAAAACTTTGTAAGGGAAAGGGCTAAACTTTTACTTTAAAAAGAAAAATGAAAGCTGAGATTAGCCTGTGCATTGTTAGGCCCTCAAAGTGTGGAGGAGGAGGAGAAGTGGCACCAGGCTTTGTAGGCTACAAAAGTTAGCACTGTTAGGGACACAGGCCTGACGGGCATAATTGCACCATGTAAGAGGATTGTGGCTATTATGTCAAGTGTCATGAGTAAGGCCCTTATTTTTTAATACCAATTCTCTGATTATTAGAAAATTATTAAAATCTATCAGATAAATTACTATATATGGCAGAATCCTGGGGATTAGATACAAACATGCTCATTAGCTATATTTTATCCAGCCCCATGCTGGTGCCCTAGTGTTCCCTCCAGGATATTCTTGAATAATTGGTCCAATACAGTTTTCTATTATTCAAGTGATCAGAATGCCATGACTTAGTCTGGGAGGTAATTCTGCAGTCAGCTAGATCTCACACTTAGGAAATTATTCCTTTTTCGGAGCCTAAACTTTCCTTTCTTTAATATTATGCCATTCCATTACACTTAGTTATGCTGCCTTGGATTGCCTTAAAAATTCCATTCCCATTTTTGTATTTAAACCTTCACATACTTGTAGGTGGTTTTCATATCCCTCCTATGTTCATTTAGGCAAGCAATGCAAAATTAGCTCTTGTAAGTCAATTCCCCTAGCTTCTTAATAATTTTATCTTTGAATTATTCCAATTCGTAGACATCTTTTTAGCATCAAGGTGCCAAGAACTCAAACATAGCATTATAAGCGTGATCTCACCAAACAAATGTAGATAGATTATTAATATTATGACACTAGTCCATGCCATGGTATGTTGCTATATGTAGCACAAAAGTACTTTTTTTTTTTGCTGCCGTAGAACAATGCAACTTCATTTCTAACTTGCTGTCCATGATCATACCTACGTCTTCTTCAGCATTAGTACTTTCCATATATTCTCCTTTCATTGAATATCTATGTTTTGGCTCATTCTTATCTAGATGCACTATTTTGCATTCTTCTGGGGTGAATCTCATTTTATTATATCTTGCCCATATTTGTAACCTCTGTAGGCCCCTTTGTATTTGTGTCTTCACTTGTGTTCACAAAGCCTCTCCATTAAGTATCATGTGCACATTCAATTAATGTGATATCTATCTCTTGTTCTGGGTTATTAATAATGTTACAGAAAACCAGAGTTAGCACAGATTCTTTTGGCACCTCACTGGACATATTTTCCCAGCTCAATACATTACCATTTATTATTGTCCATTGTTTACAGACTGTCAGTATTGAAGTACATACGACAGCACTTGTATAATAGCTACTCCATCTACTTCTTTTCATTCAGTGATTTCTTGCCTTTTAGCTTTGCCTAATTATGTTTGTTCTAAGGATTATAAAATATATCAATAGGAAAGTGAAGCCAACATTTTTTGCTACATTATTTATTTTCTTACTGTGTTGATGCTTTCCCAAACATATTTTAATGTTTTACAGATTTCAGAAAAATGTGCTTCATGTGAATCTTGTGATTTTGGGTTGCACTAGTATTCTGCCAAATTGTTACTAAACATTTTTTAAAATTATAAAAATTTCTGAACATTAATATCATGGATTAATCATATCAACCTAGTATATCCAGACAGAGGCCACAAAAATACATATTTTGGGAATTTTTGCAATTAAAGTAAACACATTACATCTATGTTTGTTTTGAAACTCTTAGATGAATTAACTATATTAACTACTGTCAACATGGAGATATACCACACTCAGACATAAACACTGAGCTGAATGGGAAACCTTATAAATACCTTTGGCATTTATATGCTACTTGAATCTATTTAAATAACCACCTCTGTCAGTTATCCGTCTTAGGAATTTCCATGGACTGTAAGAGCTCAGGACTAGCATACAACTAAGAACTATGCCATAAATAGTTTTATGTGATGTAGTAACTGTAAACGTCAAAGGTAGGTTACGTCATACATGATAAAATAACAAACCACGTATATGTCAGAATTACTTTGAAATAGCAACACTGTCAACGTCAAGCACGTGTACTATTTTTTCTGTTCATGTTGCACTGAAAATGATTATGCTGAGTGAACTTCTAATGTTAAACCTCTCTGTATAATACTGTGAACGTTTAAATCTCATATTCACTAAAAATGTGTTCTTTATTGACACCTTTTAGGAAGCTTGACAGTAAAATCCTATATTAGGAGATCTGAGTACTGGGAACATGTGCAGATTTTTTTAGGTATAACTTCTTGTAATAGATACATACAAATGTGGGACTGTATTACTAAGAAAAAATGTTTTAAAATTGTAGAACTGAGAGAAGGAATGGAGGATCTGTAAAAGAACCCAGATGCTTTATTGGGGTATGATGAATTTAATGCATACATATACACTGAAGTCCTGGGGCTCCTAAACATTGAAGCAGTTTAATTTACAGATCACAATAAAGAAGTATAAGGCGCTCAAAAAGCATCATTAGGTTGGTGTTTTCCTAGTTATAAATAAGTGACTTCAGAAAACAAGTAACAATGGCACAAGTAAAACAGGCTTAATAAAGCAGTTAGTTAAAAAGGAAGAGTTTGTTCCAAACCTAAGCACCAATAAAGAGTTTTTACCTTGATGCTATCTCTTTCTGTATGTTTTCACAAACACTTAGCAGAAAAAATTGCAGGTGCCAAAGTGAATTGAATAAAGAAGATCCTTTGCAGTTATCAAATAATTTAAAGAAAGGTCAACCTAAGGTCAACCAAATTGCATCTGAAATGAAGGATGGTCTGAATCTGTGATCTCATGCAACAAACATGATTCATTATTTGTAGATAAGTAGATGTATGCTATAGAATTTAGCAGAATTACACTAAGCCAGTTTAGCTGTTATCAGCTTAAAAAACGGGGACACAAGTTACTAGAGTTAATTGTAAACTGTCACAACTAAGGAAAACTATCAACTACTAAAAACTAGCAAAGGCACTGCATACACCATATAAAATTAGTCTAAAAGGGAGCTAAAAGATTTGAACTGTTTTTCTTAGGCAATTAAAAAGCACACAAGTCCTATCAATTCGCCTATAATAAAAACCATAGCACAATATTCAAGGAGCTGACAGCCCCAGAAAGCAAACAATAATAAGATCACAAATAAATCAGTGTTATCAAAAGCAGACCAAAAATCTAAGCTCAAACCCCACTTTGGGGGATAATACTGTGATCGAATCTCCTATATATTGTGTAAAAATATATTCTATATAGGAATTGCAACAACGTGGGACTGTCAATGATGCAGGCAACATACTCAACTACTACTGCTAAAATGTTTGATCTTCTAGGCTTTAGCAGTCTCAAACCCACCTCACCTACCCACCCATCCTCCCCCAACCCCGCCAAAAAAACAAAACAGGGAGAGTCACCAGGATGATGAACTTTCTTAAACACAAATGGATGAGGCAGGAGATTTACACTGAAAAAATATTAAAATAAAGAGCTTTGATAGGGACTGATATTGGAAACATGCGGTAGCATATAGAAACAGTAATGTCATGGGTCAAAAGGAGGGTTGGGTGCCCTTTTTGTTCACAGCTACCTGACTTGACAGTGACAGCTGCACAGCTGATAATCTGTGAAATGGTGTTCTTTAATGCTAAGTATTTAAATTAATGGAGATATCCCATCTCCTAGAACTGGAAGGGACCTTGAAAGGTCATCAAGTCCAGCCCCCTGCCTTCACTAGCAGGACCATGCCTAGTTTGTTTTTGAACAGGACTATGCTATGAACAGGCATTCTTTTCAAGTTTATCAGCCAATGTTAATTTGTTGCTTCACATCCCTCTGCATTGTTTTTTAACAATACAGTACCGAGTGGCTATATACAGTATTAAAGTTATATACGATATAAAAATGGGTGTCTATCAAGTTTTTTATTCATGTCACCAATTGTTAATGCCCTGTGTTGTTTGTTTGTTTGTTTTTTGCAGGGGAAAGGGTAGTCATTCCTGCCCCTAGCAAACAGAAAAAGAAAAAAAAAAGCTGTTTGTGATTATAATTAACAAAACATACTGCTATTGCATAGCTTTGATTCTTATGCTGTATGGAATTTTGGAGCCCCATTTATCATGCTCTAATGAGTCTGTTAATTATGCCAACACAAAGGGGTCTACATAGCCATTTTACTATACCAACACATACTGTAGCACTGGCTGTTAGGCAGCCTTGTCTCCCTTCAGTCTTGCTTCTGTAGCCTGGACATAGGTGGCTGCATTTTTTCAGGATTAATGAGATTATGCCATTGTACACAAGTAATGTTGGCAAAGCTGGTTTCTCACAGTTAATAAAGGGGAATGTTTCTGTGTAATTTTCTTGAAGGTTTGAGCTAAAACAGATTGGAGAGTTTATAATACCCTAAGAATCACTATATAGAAAGTCCCAGTGTTGGTAGAAAAATATGATAGAAAAAGATTAGAAAATACAACACAACGCTTGTTTTCCATCATCCTCCTGCTTTGGTTTATTAGTACAGTTCTTTATAATTCTCTCTTTTAAAAAGTAGTATAATGTATGTGGAAATATAAAAAATACTCTATGAATAAATGCCTCTCTATATAGAAACAAACATCAAATGTCTGTCATGTTGCTTTCATGCATTCTGATCATATTATGAAACAATTGTGTAAGAACATAGAAAGATGACTACTTCTTCTGCTGACCCTGCTCCTGTGCCTACTGGGTATGGGACAGTAACTATGTTAATGGTGTTGATCATTGATCTCTTTTTGTTGGTGGACAAAGCTCAGGGGCCAGAGCTATTGTGATGTAGGGACTTTGCACCATGCTGCCCGGATAATCTTGCCTAAAGTCAACGTAACCAGCTCAGGGTGTAAAGGAGATGCTCCAGTATCACAAATCCAACACAAGGGCATTTCTGCCATTCACCAGGCTGCTGATGTAATAAAGAAAAAGGAGCATGGCTAGAGGAAAGGAGGCAGGATTGCCAGGTTGCCTCTGTGCTACGCTGATCCTCAGATGCACTTATGAGCCTTTGTGGCTATTTCAGTTTGGCATATTTCAGTTGTCAGGTTGCTTTAACACAGGGCAGGAGGAACAGCATGTACCAGAATAGGGAAGCAAGTGAAAAGTCACGTTTGCACACCAACCCTTGACTTGTTCTCTGGGCTGTTTGGCTGCACCAGAGGATCCGTCCCCAGATGTCTGTGCTGATTCTTTTACATCTGTCAGTTGCCTTTAGAACAGTAGACACAAGTTGGTGTTGATACATCTGTGGGTCCTGGCAGGGATAAACAGTGTTTATTTTGGTGTCTCTGTTCTTTTCACATTGAGAAGATCCAAAGGGTAGGTTTGGTCAATTGCTCATCAGTCCCATGGGCCCGCTCTTGTGGAGTTCTGCAGGGCTCTATTTTGTCATCCCTTCCTCACTATGTATGTTGTGGTTACAAGAGGAGTTTCATTTGGGTCACAGTCCCATTAGTATGTTGATTGAATTCAACTCTACACTGTTCAATGGACCAAAACAGTTTATAGCCATTACATTTTCCCAGCCTACATCTACATTGGGATTTTTTTCCCCTAAAAATGTCCACAATTGCTACCATCATTCCAACTCCACTGGTACAGGCAATAGTGAGAGTTCTAGTGGGCTCAGAGGCTCCCCAGCAATTTTAAATACAATTTAATCTAACCTTACTCAGAGCAGATATTGATTGTACACAACTTAAAGCACCGAGAGAGCGTTGTCTGCATTAGTGTTCACACGATGGTTCTGTGGAGTTGAACCATTGGTAGCAACGATAGCAAATTTTATGGAAAAATTCCTAGTGTATACAACACTTTCGTTCCTGGCTGAGATTTAGGCATGGTTGAGAGCTAGTCCTCAGGTTCAGTCCTGACAAAACCAAGCAACAGTGGTGTGCTAGGGAAAACAACTATTATTTCATTGATTTATTTTCAAGGTATACTCACAGTACTTAGAAAGGACCATCTCTATTTTATGCTCTACAATTGTACAAAAGACTTCCTCAAGATTCTTCCTTCACCCAATAATTAATATAAATCATAACCTAGCAGCTAAAAATGTATTTCTGATCTTTACCATCTGCCACCAGATTTCCCCCAGTCTCTCTGCAGATATAATGGCAGAAGCCATATTAGTTGAGGGAGTTCACCTGCCTTTTGTTACTCATGTTTGCACACTAAGAGTTTTACTGGACCTTGAGCTGCTCTGGGATTTCCAGATAGCAGCTGTAACCAGGACTTCTTGTTTTCCTCTTCACCTGACCAGGATATTAGACTCTTTCCTATCCAATATGGGCCATTACACACACTTTCCATCATTGCTGCTTTTGTCACTTTTTGATTTGATTGCTTCAATATATTCAACATGGAGTTACACCTGAGGACTAGTCCAAAACTTCAGCTATTTAATAGTGGTTCAGCTTGTCAGCGTGTTTTACCCAGGCTCCATAGATATCACTGGCTTTCATTTTATTTTGAGCTGCAGTTCAAGATGTTGGTTTTGGACCTCTACTGGCTTGGATCCTTGGTTTCTGAGATAATATGTTTCCCCACACATTTTACCTGGACAATTGACATCAGCTGAGATAGTCAAGTCAACAGTCACTAGATTTAAATGTTAGCAAGCAGGTTGCAAAATGTTCTGGTGAACCCAGAACTCACTCGCTGCCCACCCTAGTGTGAGAGAGGGACCAAGTGTGTTGACCTTCCGGACATGTTGTGAGTCTTGTCCATTCAACCAGACTTTTCCTGAGACAGTTTAAGTTGGTTAGAGAGTGCATTTAATGCAACTCTTTTATATGATGTTTTGTCATTGTGCACTTCGTGGTTTTAATTAAAGTTTTTATTGCATGTATGGTTAGAGGCTGATGACTGGACAACAATGAAAACACAAACATATGTATTTAGTTCATATGGAACTCTGACCAGACTAAGGATTTTGCCAATAAGGTTTAACATTGTAATTTGCATTTGGTCACTTTCTTTATTTTACCTTTTTTGTTTAGATCATGTCTATGTACCAAAGAAAAAAAGTAGCATGACCGTCCTATTTGGTTTCCTGCATTTACTGTACCGAATCCTAAGGCTTTAATTCCATCCTTACACAGGTAAAAACCCATGGACTTGAACAGGCTCTTACTGTGTAAGGCCCATTTATAGCTTTATGGTTCTTAACTACCACTACTGATAAACCATCATCAGTCACCTCCCAACTACCTGAAAGGGAAGAAAATCTTGACATTTTAAGCAACTTTACTATGCAACTCTGTTTTCTATTCCCTCTTCACCCCACAAACACATGTGTATCTGTGCATGTACATGTCTGAGCACATTCGTGTACATGAAGTAATAATTTACAAACATATGGGGAGAGATTCTAAGGGGCTTTCCCCAATGGTGTCAATGAAAACCTTTTGTACAGTACGTCATACAGCATATGCAAGAGCGAGTATGTGTGTATATACATGAACATATTTACGCATTATCACACTGCCGCACAGAGCCTAAGACTGGATTGGTTAGTTTAAAATGCTAAAATGATTCCCTTGGGATTTATGAGCTAAGAGTGCTCAAGGGTTTAGTGTCCTGACATCTCTTTAATTAGCAGCCTCCAAGATCCCACACTAAGAAGACACTAAGCCAGTGCCTTCTGTCATATCTCAAGGGTTCCAGAAGGTTTGGAAGCCACAGAGCAAGACTACTGTACTATGCCCGTGACAGGTACAGTATGTGCAACGGACCTTTTTCCTACTAGCACCAAATTAGGACTTCTTGCTGCTGCTCCTGCTTCTAGGGTGATGCAGTTCTAAAAAGCCATAAGAAAGAGTCACACAAAATGGGTGGGATAAATAAAGACGATGTTGAGAAATACTTAGAGAACAACCCCCAGTTTGCCAAGGAGTATTTCGACCGAAAGCTGAGGGCAGAAGCGCTGGGAACCATCTTCAAAGTCAGCCCTGGGGAAGTGAAGGATGGAGTTTCCTTCAAGGAGATGACCCGGCTGGAGGAGTCTCATGTGCTCTTTGAGTTGCTGACAGAAATCCAGGAGGAAGAAAGCAGCATGGAGAAGATAGTGCACAAGGCCCTGCAGAGGCTGGCACAGCTCGTGGCAGCTGACCGGTGTAGCATGTTCATCTGCCGTGCCCGCAATGGCATCCCTGAGGTTGCCACCAGGCTTCTCAATATCACCACCACCTCCAAGTTTGAGGAGAACCTCGTAGCCCCAGACAGTGAGATTGTTTTTCCTCTGGACATTGGGATAGTGGGATGGGTTGCTCATACCAAGAAGTTTTTTAATGTACCTGACGTGAAAAAGGTAAGTGAGTGTCTTGTTTTGGGGCTTGGGTCTCTATTCCTTTGCTGAACTTCTTGTAGTGGGCCTAGGGTACAGAATGGGGTTTTGCATAGACTCATTCCTCAAAGTGCCAAACTCCAAACAAGGGACAGAAACCCAGAATGAGAAACATGAGAAAACCAATGGGATATGAAGTTTAAAATCAGGTGGGGTCATTTTATCTAGTGTGGTTTGTTACTTCATATTTCTTGATTCAACATTTCTGATGTAAGTAATTTACTGTGCAACAGGGAGGAAGACATCAGATTAGTTTGGGACTAATGTAAATCTGAGTCCTTAATGACCAAGGTAGGCTCCGCTCTGCTGTCCTAAGCAAAGTGGTAAATATTCTCCCTTATTATTCTATAGTCACCCATACAGACCGTTACTGAATAGATCAGTCATTAGCATTTTGCTGCCCTAGGGCACTGCATGTCTGGTAGTCAGAGCTGGCAGTGATTTTTAAGGTGGTGAATGAGCCGAGAGTACTCAGATTGAGGTCTAGTTTTCAATGTAAAACACCCCGAAAGCTTGAGGGTGTTCAAATCCAGGCTTTCGGTTCAGATCCGTCTCTAGCTGAGACATAACTAGTCAGATCTGCTTGTCTCCTTTCAGAGCACCTAATCTATTTTCACAGACTCATCCTTTTCACTTGTAACTTAGACAAAGGTTATATTATAAGTATCATAGAACGAGCATTACTCCAATTCCAAATGTATGAACAAGGCAGCTTCCGAATGTCTGTTCTGAAATAAATGGGGAAGCAGACACGTTCTCTCTCACAATATTGACATCTGCAGACTTGCTGAATTTAAGTTATCAAATGGTGGCGTCTAGTCTGCAAACCTCTCAGCACCAGACATCAGCTGGTGTAAAGTAGAATACTCATATGGAGCTATGCCAGTTAGATCAGCTGAGGATCTGGCTTCTTGACATTTAATTCATAGGTTTATATCAAAATTGGGTGCCATTTTAGAGAAAGAAGGCCTGATCCTGAATTCAGTGAGAATTTTGGGTGTACAAACAAAGCAAGATGTCTTTATGGATTGCAAAACTATCCATGGCTTCATGGAGATAAACAAGAAATTCTACATTTCATCATATTGCTAAAAGTCAACCAAAATCAAGGCTATTTTAATTACAAGCTCATATTAGTCTGGTTTGGGGCTATTATTAAATCTCAAGAAAAGAGATAAGTACATGTGAAAAGAACTTTTCCTAATTTTTAAAAACAAAAGGCTCAGACCTGAAGTCAATTGGAATTTTGGGAGCAAAAGTAATGCAGGATTGGGCCCAATATCTGACTGACTGCTAAGATGCTGCTGTTTTTGTGACACAGAGTATCTGACTTACTGCGTCTTACTGACAAATGGAGAGACTGGTGGATAATCCTTCTAAATTCATAAGGCTGATTATGTAAGAAAAGATCAAGAGGCTCAAGAAAGATGTGCGTTTCCTTAGACCTTGCACTGTTCACTTCATATTATCATGTGTAAGGCTGCTTGCAGCGGGGCGGTCCATCTAGTTCTACTGTTCTGTGTCCAAAAAACTGTGCCAAGCTAAAAATAATCTGAATGTTTTTAAATAAGATCACGATGTTCTTTTTGCCCCGATAGTGGTTCTGCGTGTATGTTCTGGGAATGTAATAGAGCCAAGGTCTGATGTCCAATTATTATTCAACCAACCAATTTTTAAAAGTAATTTAATATAATTAATGAAATTATTGTATTGTTACTAAGACATGCATTTATTAGGGAAATAGAAGTCTATGCCAATACAGAACAACTAGAAACTTCAGGGCCAAATCCTGGTGCCACTGAAGTCAATTGCAAAACTCCCATAAATTTCAATGGGACCAAGATTTGGCCTTTAAAAATAATTGTGTAATCCTTAAAATGATCAACATCTCCACTCTACCAGTAAAAGAGTTAAAGGGTCCAAACCCACACTCCTTACTCATGCAAACCTCCCATTGACATCACCGCGAGGTTTACCTAAGTAGGGACTGCAGGATTGGGCCTTTAATCAGTAACATTTCTTATGTCATGGGTTAATGATATTACTGAAGCAGGAGCTCCTACTGCTCAGACCTTAAATCCTTATCACATAGTCTTAAAAAGAGAGTAGTTTTCATTCAAATTGCATTCTATGTGCTTCCAGGAAATCAGGTCTCTCCACTACCTAAGTGCTAAGCAAAAATATGATGATGGTCCTTTCTGGCTTTGGAATCTATGAATCTATGAAATCATTTACACCTATATATAGGGCCCTACCAAATTCATGGTCCATTTTGGTCAATTTCATGGTCATAGGATTTTAAAAATCATAAATTTCTTCATCTCAGCTATTTAAATCTGAAATTTCAGGGTGTTGTAACTGTAGGGCTCCTAACCCAAAAAGGAGCTGTGGAGGATCACAAGGGGGGGTTATTGTAGGGGGGGTTGCAGTACTGCTACCTTTACTTCTGCCCTGCTGCTGGCGGCAGCACTGCCTTCAGAGCTGGGCAGCTAGAGAGCAGTGGCTGTTGGCTGGGAGCCTCTCTCTGAAGGCAGAGCCACTGCCAGCAGCAGTGCAGAAGTAAGAATGGTATGGTATGGTATTGCCATCCTTACTTCTGCACTGCTGCCTGCAGAGCTGGGCCTTCAGTCAGCTGCCACCACTCTCTGGCCACCCAACTCCGAAGGCAGCAGTGCAGAAGTAAGAATGGCATGGTATGGTATTGCACCCTCACTTCTGTGCTGCTACGGGTGGGGTGCTACCTTCAGAGCTGGTGCCTGGCCAACAGCCACCGCTCTCTGGTCTTCCAGCTCTGAAGGCAGCGCAGAAGTAAGGGTGGCAATAACATGACCCTCCTAAAATAACCTTGCAACCCCACCTGCAACTCCCTTTTGGGTCAGGACCCCCAATTCACCCTGGTCTCCCCTGTGAAATCTGTATTGTGTAGGGCAAAAGCACACAAAAGACCAGATTTCATGGGGAGAGATCAGATTTCATGGTCCGTGATGCATTTTTCATGGCCGTGAATTTGGTAGGGCCCTACCTATATACTAAACTTTATTTAGTGCTTGTAATAACAATACGTAATTATAGAATCATCTCATTGTGTGGACATGGTCATGGAGCACGAGTGAACATTTTCACATACTGATGTCTCAAGAATACTTACGTTGTGACTTACTGACAGTAGGGATTTACCATTGCTGACCAGTTTCCACTTCCTATTCATTGTCTAGTATTTAACTGCAAGTCACCAATTAAGGAGAAGAGAAAGAATTCATCTCTATGTCATGTTGTTCAAGTTAATGTGCTTACACCAAGAATGAATTTGGTCCATTATGATCTTCCAGCATATGAACTGCACAACAAAGAATTCAAGGTTGCCGCACTGTCTTTAGAAGATGTTATGTCTAATACTTTCTAATGTTATACACACTGTATTTCAACAGCAACATATGTTGTTAAAGTACTAAGTAATCACTTTAGGAAATGACCAATGTTTAAAAAGACCATTGCACCAACCAGTACTACACATAAAGAAAATAGAATAATAAAATACTTCCTGGCCATAGGGTGAGGAAGGAATCAGATTAAGATAGTGGTATATCTAATTCAATATTAACAAGGGGCCCGATTCTGCCACTTTTACTCACACTGAAGCCACATGGAGTAAAATAATGTTCAGTTGAGTACGGATTGCAGAATCTGGTCCAAAATGCTTAGGATTTTCAGTATGACACGATTATCCCGGGAGGGTTTTGCCCCTTCTTTCAAAGATGGGGCTACAAGGGAAAGAAAACAAAAGGCAATATGCAAACAGGAAAGAAAACTGATTTAAAAGTATAGGGACTATGTTATGTGTGTGCTTGTATATATACACACTGATATTAGATCAGGGATGGGAAAACTTTTTGGGCCGAGGGCCACATCTGGGTGGGGAAATTGTATGCAGGGCCGGGGCAGGGGGTTGGGGTGCGGGAGGGAATGTGCGGTGTGGGAGGGGATGCGATGTGCAGAAAGGGGCTCAGGGCGGGGTACATGAGGGGGCTCAGAGAAGGGGGTTGGGGTGCATGAGGGGTGTGGGGTGCACGAGGGGGCTCAGGGCAGGAAGTTGGGGTTCAGGAGGGGTGCGAGGTGCAGGCAGGGGGCTTTGGGCAGGGAGTTGGAGGGGCGGGGTGCAGGTAGGGTTCAGGCTCCGGGATGGCAGCGGCACGCACCGGGGCCAGGGCAGGTTCCCTGCCTGCCTGCCCTGTCCCCGGCCCCACACCGCTCCAGGAAGCGCTGCGGCCCCTGGGGGAGGGAGTGTGGAGGGCTCCGCATGCGCTGCCCTTGCCACGCCTCGAGATACCTCCCGCAAAGCTCCCATTGGCTGCAGTTCCCCATTCCCGGCCAATGGGAGATGCAGGGGGCAATGCCTGGAGGCAAGGGCAACGCACAGAGCCCTCTGCCCCCCTGCCCAGGGGCCACAGGGACGTGGTGCCGGCAGCTTCTGAGAGTGGCGCGGGGCCCTCGTCACCACGGGAGCAATCCCGCGGGCCAGATCCAAAGCCCTGAGGGGCCAGATCCAGCCTGTGGGCCATAGTTTGCCCATCCCTGTATTAGATACTGTTCACTGTTTTATGAATTCATATTGATAATTGATTCACACATTAATAGGGAACCTGGTTGTTGTTTGTTTGTTTGTTTGTTTCTGTTTTGTTTGTTTTAGGTTAAATGGTTTGGGGCTGGACAGGAGATAGTTCAAATAGGAAAAGTGACTGTGGAATAAAATGATAGCAAGTAATCATTAAAACATGAGACATTCCCTTTTCAGCACCTGGTAACCAGTGCTTAAAGGATTATCTTTTTTCAACCTGGAAAAGTACCAATAAACGTGAGGAAGCTCCTCATCCTAACAGTTCACAAGAGAAAACCAGAGGAAAAGATCCAGACTTTCTATAATTACCTTAGTAACAACAGCAGTTCCCTCCCCCTGAGGATTAGAGACCTGTTGATCTTTGGAGCTAATAGTGTTTAATCCAGGATTTAATAGTAGTGAGAAACAGAAGGCCAGGCAGGTCTGCTGTCCTGACAAATGGTGTTTCATTATTCTCAGTGATTGGTAGCATATATTGCTCTAACATACAAATGCAAAATAATGGATTCTCATAAACCCTTTTAGCTTGAGTCTATTCGCTTAACAAAAGCCAGGAAAATATAGTAATTGTAACTGCAGGCAATGAGGTGCACAATTATTGAGCATCTCTCAGTGCCAGCCATTCAATATTTCAGAATTCTAAAAGAAGATATTACTTATGGGACTACTTCAGCAAAGAGAGGGATTTTGGAGACTTACAAATAAATCCAGAGTCTCGGCCTTTAAGTATAAGTACATATGTAATTTTCTAGTCAAATCAGTATATTGTTTTCTTTTATTCTTTAATTTAAACCAATATCTAATATGTAAATTAACATTTTTTTCCAAATTTATAGCTAATTGAAGGCAATATATTTGACTAAGAATTAGATTCCAGTTCAAGAAACAGTGTTCCAAATTCGAACATAGTTTTAATGGTGTCAAACTACATGAATAGTGAAAATTTGGTTCAAAATAAGTCAAGGCCACAGTGAATATTGAGAACTGTGAAATCGGAACTCTTTTTTGGGTCCAGGAAACAGCTTTCTGCAGTAGATTGCATTGGAAGATAACGTAATGGTCAGGTCTGAACTTCAAAAGAACAAAAGAGGAGTTACCCAGGATAAAGCAAACAATTTTCTTAGAGGCCACCATTTCCAACTCTGGCTGTTCAGAAGAGAAAGGGTAGTCACTTCCCTAATTAACACAGTATTATAATAAGGTGTGTCTGATGGAGAAGGAGAATCTTAAACCAAGCTTTGGAAGCTGGAGGGAGATTATTAGAACAGCCTTGGGAAGGGAGTTTCCAAGAAACAAGGTCAGGATTATTAAAGATTAGAGGAGGAGGGAGAAAGAGCAGTATTCTAATGCTTCGGCAACACTGCCTTCTTGAAGAGCTGAAAGGCTAATCGAATTTGAAGAGATCCTAAGTTCAACTAAAAACCAGAGAGACAGTCATTCACCCATGGAGCAGAATGATCTTTTGTATTGGGAATGTTATAACTTGAGTAGTATATGCTCCAAGGCAAATCTTCTCAATAGTGATCTTCGTGAGAAAAAAATAGACCACCCCAGTTCTCATGCCGAATAGCAACTTGTTGTTGGAAAAGGGGTGAAAATTATTCCAGCCTGTTGTACTAGACAATACCACTTGACTGACAAAACATATTTTAAAAACAGGAACCAATTTCCATTAAGCGGCCCAGAAGAGGGGGAGGGTGCCAGTCAGCTTGATTTTCTTTATTTTTTAGGAAATGATTACTTACAGCAACCATACCTACAGATTGCTCTTATTTTGGAAAGGTCTCAAAATGGCCACTACTTTACAGCAAAATTACAGCGACATTACAGTTATTTCTCTGCTTACTTTCAGCTCTAAAAACCCTAATTATCTTGAAGATATCAGGGTTCAGTTTTTCTGTGTCGCTAATAAATTACATGGCAAAGAATAACGACCAAAACTGTTTTACTCTCCTGCTTTGAAATTAATGGGAGTTTTTGTAAATGAACAAGCAGGGTTTAGCTCCAAGCGATTTAAGTTACCAAACATGTATAGGGAAGCTTAGTAATGTCTTCATGACGCAGAAGTCTGCCATCTAGAACTCACGAGTATATCACCTACCCAACATTACTGAATTCCACCCACTTACACAAGATCTGGTTTTGGTCCATTGACTTCAATTGATAGTCTTTTGTTCTGTCCTCAAATTGAAGATGTTTTCTTACCCAAGATTAGATATAGACTCATAGACTCATAGACTTTAAGGTCAGAAGGGACCATTATGATCATCTGGTCTGACCCCCTGCATGATGCAGGCCGCCAAGACCCTTCCCTGGACTCTGCCGTTGAAGTCCCCAATCCTGTGTTTTAGTGACTTCAATCGGCTGAGACCCTCCTGCTAGTGATCCCTGCCCCATGCTGCGGAGGAAGGCGAAAAACCTCCAGAGGCTCAGCCAATCTACCCTGGAGGAAAATTCCTTCCCGACCCCAAATATGGCGATCAGTAATACCCCGAGCATATAGGCAAGAGTCTCTAGCCTGACCCTTGTTGGCCATTATGCTATTCATGTACCATTGCTTGGTCTTCCTTGGCTACTATGTTTTACCATTAAACCATTCCCTCCATAAACTTATCCAACTTAATCTTAAAACCAGACTTCTGATTCCATTCAAATTCACAATTGAATCCTCATAAGCAAAATCCAGTGCCCACATAACTGTTGTGTAAGTTGGTCAGAAAACAGGGTTAGTGCATGTAAGAGGTAAAGTAATAAGCATACCAGTTTGATGTAACTCAGCTGTTAACATCTTGTTTTAAAAGCCTGAGTTACTGGTAACACTGGCACTAGGAGTCCAAAAATAAGTGTCGCTATCACAGAGGGGTCAGAAGTAGTGCAGGTTTCAGGACATTGCTGCTTATGACAGTGTTCCCAATTTCTGATCCAATTTACCCCAATGAGAAATTTACACCACTGAAATTGAGTCTGTATTTTGCCAGTAAATGCAGTCATACATGCTGAAGACTTAGATTAACTAATGAAAATTTTATAGGATAACACACATTTCTTAGTCAACACTGCATGAAATGGTTGGATGAAGTCTAGAACGTCAGAACTTTGGTCTGTATCACTGTTTTTTAAGTCTGATGTAAACAATAAAAAAAAACGTGAAACATTTGTAACATTTTGCATAACTTTTTTGTCAGAATACATTTAAGATTTTCAGGATGCCTAAAAGTAGAGAAATAAGAAGGGGTCATTGCAAAAGACACAAGGCTTGTCAAAAAATGTGCTGTAATGTTAAAGGAGAAAACATACCTTTCATTGAAGAACCTGAGATCTGGAATGAGGACCATGGGAGGGGATAGCTACAGCCAGGGACGGCTCCAGGCACCAGCCTGGCAAGCAGGTGCTTGGGGCAGCCACTCCGGAGAGGGGCGGCACGTCCAGGTATTCGGCGGCAATTCGGCGGATGGTCCCTCACTCCCGCAGGGAGCGAGCGATCGTGGCTTTATTTATTTATTTATTTGGCTGCTTGGGGCAGCCAAAACCCTGGAGCCGGCCCTAGCTACAGCGCAAATAGCTTTTCCGGAGACAGACCAGACAGTAAGAACCTCTCTGATCTGATTTTTCAACTAAGGTTGGATTCGCTATAAATGAATGGTACAATTATTCCAGAAAATTCAAATGTGGATTTCAGTTTTTTAATTTATTTTCTTCTTCAGAAGATCTGCAGTGTCTCATCTCACTTACACTTGTTTTACCCCATAATGGGTATAGTGTATTCAGTGAAGTTACCCTTGATTCACAGTGGTGTAACTTGGTATCAGAATCAGACTCCATATATGGTAGTCTAAATATGCAAGCTGGGTCTTAATTACACACGTTCACTTCAGATTTGCAACAGCCATATGAAAAATATATGCAAGTTGTTTTCAGAAATAGTGGGCCTGATTTTCCTCCCAGCTACACTGATGTAACTGCATTGCTTTCACTAAAATTACTCTTGATTTACACTGGTGCAAGTGAGAGGAAGATTGGGCCCAGAGTCTAAAATCATTTAAAACTTGAGATCAAATGATCAGTATCTAAATTTATGGAAATATATTGATATATTTGGTTTTAATTTTCAACAATTTCAGGCTTTTTTAAAAAGAACAGGAGTACTTGTGGCACCTTAGAGACTAACAAATTTATTAGAGCATAAGCTTTCGTGGACTACAGCCCACTTCTTCGGATGCATATAGAATGGAACATATATTGAGGAGATATATATACACACATACAGAGAGCATAAACAGGTGGGAGTTGTCTTACCAACTCTGAGAGGCCAATTAATTAAGTACTCCTGTTCTTCTTTTTGCGGATACAGACTAACACGGCTGCTACTCTGAGGCTTTTTTAAATTATTATATATGAAGACACTGTGGAGTTACACGGAGGTAAAACAATAGATAGGAAAAGAAGGGCTTAGTCTGCAGCAAGAGAGATTTAGGTTCGCTATTATGAAAATCTTTCTAAATATAAGGGTAGTAAAGTTCTGGAATAGGCTTCCAAGGGAGGTTGTGGAATCCCCATCGTTAGAGGTTTTTAAGAACTTGTTGGACAAACACCTGTCAGGGATGGTCTAGGTTTACTTGGTCCTGCCTCAATGCAGAAGACTGTAGTCCTGGACTGGATGACCCTTCCAGCCCTACATTTCTATGACTCTATGAATCAGGATAACTGAGTCAGATTCTGGTTTCAATTACACAGTGTAAATCCAGGGTGACTCCACGAGCTTATCTTGTTTTGTGAATCTCACCTGTATAACAAAGAGCAGACTCTGACCCCGTGGTCTTGGTTCTCCACTCCACTATGCTGGTTTTACCTCAGTGTGACTCTGGTGAAGTCAGTGGAGTTACATTGAGATAAAACTGGCATAACTGAGTGGAGGATCAGGAGCTCTGCGGTCTAACTATCTTACACTATAACCTCAGTGGTAGTAAATAAGAACTTCCAAATTACTAAAGGATTTATCACAAGATATCATGTGCTAATTTCTCTGCTAGTGTCAATTCTTGGATTCTCCTATTTCACTGTAAAACTCATATAACCAGATAGCTCTCTCGCTCCTCAGCACTAATTCTGTCTTAGGCCTGGAATAATTGCACTCCCAACACAAACTTAAGGTCCACCTCTTTGGGAAGCAGAACATGAACCTCTTCTAGTTTTGGTGTGTTTGTCCACTTTAGGGGGGATACAATGTCTTGGATTCAGAGACCTAGCAGACCCTACTACTGTTATTGATTAATTTGCAGTAATGCCTGCAGGCCCAGGCTAAATAGGGACCCCATTGTGCCAAGTACTATACAGACATCAGGAGGCACACATGGAAGCTGGATCAGGACTCAATTCTCTGTCTGCGTTCCTTTATTTGAATAGCTCCAAATCAGAGACTTTCTCCTAAAGCAGAAAACAGGCAAGAGTTTCCCTTTGTCACATCTTTTGTTTGCAACTCACTGGCACTGAACTACTTGCAATAGCTATCAGAGAATCTCCAGAGATTCAAGGCATCAAAATCCATGATGAAGAACATAAAATTGCTCTTTTTGTAGATTCTCTATCTCAGTGAAGCACAAGTGTCTATTTAATGCTTTAAACATGATTTAGATGTCTACAGAACTGTATCGGGTGAATAAGACAAAATCAGAGGCAGTTTCCTGAAGAATCTGCCCACGGAGACTCTCTAATTAAATTTCCATTCTAACAGGCCCCCTCTCCCTTGCAAGGATCCACATACTGTAAATTAGACAACTCACCCAATTTATCTAAACTACTAATGCTAAATCTGCAACCTCTTTTACGTATCTTATGTCAAGACATTCAAAGATGCCAAAACTTACTATTATCCTTTTTTGGGTGACTCATCTTGATAAAAATGAAGATCCTTCCTCAAACACTGCATTTCCTACAAGTCCTCCCAGTACTGCTACTTACTTCAGATAAAGAAAGAATTAGAGGAAATAAACAGCAATTTTAATGTAATAGAAAGTTACCAAGAATCAGCTTGCTGAGGGTCAAAAGAAAAGGAAGAAGACACTGGTTTCTTTGACTGGAAACTTTGTAACAGGACAGCTGTAATGTGATGAATTTGGAACTGGGTATATTTTACAGAAACTCAAAACAATAGCCCCATATATCAAAGCACCAAAACTGTGTATTTCTCTCTTTTTATTCTTTCCAACTTGATTTATGGTGAAGATATTTTATTTCCTCAGGAGCTCAAACATTCTATACAAGAGACCACTCTGCAAATATGGTAAAAGGCATAAAGTACCTTGGTTTAGTGAGAAAATCCTCATTCCTTTCCCAGATATGAAGACTACCCAGATATGTGGGCTAGCAGATATTCCTCTAGGACAGAAAGATACAAATTTTAAAAGCTGGGATGTCAAATGACTAATACTAAAGGAGACCTTTTCCAGGGCACAACACTAAAGAATTCTGAACAATTCAGCATTTCTATATTGGCCTACAAGTTAGACATATCCTACAATTATACTAAAGGCAAAACTCCACAAGTGGGAAAGCAGAGATTAGAGGACCAATCCAAATACATTTCCATCTCTGCCATGCCACCTCTTCACTGAGAGACACTTATAAGTTCTCTACCTTGAACTCAAGATCTTAAAATTCCTCTTGAGGATACTCAACCTTTGAAGTTTCTAATGGCAAATCTTACAAGCAGTTGTGGTACTTTCAGGGGTGGCTCCAGACACCAGCGCAGCAAGCGCGTGCCTGGGGTAGCAAGCCACGGGGAGGCGGCATGCCTGAGGGAGGTCCACTGGTCCCATGGCTTCGGCGGCGGGTACGCCGAAGGTGCAGGACCAGCAGATCACCTGCAGAAACACCGCCGAATCTGCCGAAGGCCACCTGACTGCCATGCTCGGAGCGGCAAAAAACATAGAGCTGCCCCTGGGTACTTTGTACTCTGCAAACAGTACTATTTTCTTTAATTTTTGGCCCCCCTTTTGCTAGTGCATTAAGATACAGTCTAAGGCTGTCAACCGATTAAAAAGATACAGTCTAAGGCTGTCAACCGATTAATTGTGATTAATCGCGCTAACAATAATAGAATACCATTTATTTAAATATTTTTGAATGTTTTCTACATTTTCAAATATATTGATTTCAATTTCAACATGCAATACAAAGTGCACAGTGCTCACTTTATATATATATATATTTATTATAAATATTTGCACTGTAAAAATAAAAGAAATAGTATTTTTCAATTAACTTAATACAAGTACTGGAGTGCAATCTCTTTATCATGAAAGTTGAATTTACAAATGTAGAATTATGTACAAAAACTAACTGCATTCAAAAATAAAACAATGTCAAACTTTAGAACCTACAAGTCGATTCAGTCCTATTTCTTGTTCAGCCAATCGCTCAGACAAACAAGTTTGTTTACATGTGCAGGAGATAATGCTGCCCGCTTCTTGTTTACAATGTCACCTGAAAGTGAGGACATTCGCATGGCACCGTTGTACCAGTGTTACAAGATATTTACGTGCCAGATATGCTAAAGATTCATATGTCCCTTCATGCTTCAACCACCATTCCAGAGGACATGCATCCATGCTGATGATGGGTTCTGCTCACTAACGATCAAAAGCAGTGCAGACCGACGCAAGTTCATTTTTATCATCTGAGTCACATGCCACCAGCAGAAGATTGATTTTATTTTTTGGTGGTTCAGGTTCGGTAGTTTCTGCACTGGAGTGTTGCTCTTTTAACTGGGCCAGCTCTAGGTACCAGCAAACCAAGCAAATGCTTGGGGTGGCACAATTCCAGGGGCAGCATTTTTTGCTTCGGCAGTCCGCTCTCGGAGGATTTTTTTTTTTTTTTTTGCTTGGGGCGGCAAAAAAACTAGAGCCGGCCCTGTCTGGAAAGCATGCTCCACACCTCGTCCCTCTCAGATTTTGGAAGGCCCTTCAGATTCTTAAACCTTGGGTCAGGTGCTGTAGCTATCTTTAGAAATCTCACATTGGTATCTTCTTTGCGTTTTGACAAATTTGCAGTGAAAGTATTCTTAAAATGAACATGTGCTGAGTCATCATCTGAGACTGCTATAACATGAAATACATGGCAGAATGTGGGTAAAATAGAGCCAAAGACATACAACTCTCCTCCAAGGAGTTCAGTCATGAATTTTATTAATGCATTTTTTTTTAACGAGCATCATCAGTATGGAAGCATGTCCACTGGAATGGTGGCTGAAGCATGAAGGGGCATATGAATGTTTAGCATATCTGGCACGTAAATACCTTGCAATGCCAGCTACAAAAGTCCCTTGCAAACGCCTGTTCTCACTTTCTGGTAACATTGCAAATAAGCATTATCTCCCGTAAATGTAAACAAACTTGTTTGTCTTAGCAATTGGCTGAATGGGAAGTAGGACTGAGTGGACTTGTAGGCTCTAAAGTTTTGTATTATTTAGTTTTTGAGTACAGTTTTGTAACAAAAAAAATCTACATTTGTAAGTTGCACTTTCACGATAAAGAGATTGCACTACAGTACTTGTATGTGGTGAATTGAAAAATACTGTTTCTTTTGTTTATCATTTTACAGTGCAAATATTTGTAATCAAAAATATAAAGTGAGCAGTGTACACTTTATAATCTGGGTTGCAATTGAAATCAATATATTTGAAAAAGATCCAAAAATATTTAATAAATTTTAGTTGGTATTCTATTTAACAGTGCGATTTAAACTGTGATTAATCATGATTCATTTTTTTAATTGTGATTCATTTTTTTGAGTTAATCGCATGAGTTAACTGTGATTAATCGACAGCCCTAATACAGTCTTTAATTACACACCCAAATACTATTTTTCCACAGATTCCCTGCCTCATTCAGTTGCCAGGCTGGATGGTGCTCAGTTAATGAACAGTAATTCATTATTTCGTTTTACACTCATTGCTCAGTGTGCGGCCGTAGGCCTTATTTATTGCACACTATTTAAACCCTTCTCTGAAGAAACAATTATCAATTTCCACATGGGATTTTCTATGGTGCTCATCAATATAGTATCCGAGTGCTTCATTAACATTATTTAATTTATTTTCACAACACCCCTGTGAGGGTGACATTATCTCCATTTTATAGACAAGAAAATAGAGAGATTAAGATAATAAGAAACCTCTAATTTTGGGTGCCTAGTCTGAGATGCTTGGGACTTGATTTTTCAGACTAGTTAGCATTATATAGCACTTTATATATTCGAGCTCAGCTCCCATTAACTTCAGTTGCAGCTGTGCGTGCTCAGTACTTCTGCAAATCAGGCCCAAGGATCTCAGCTTGGGCACCCAGAAAAAGTGGAACATGTAATTACTGAGCACCTGTGAAAAGTTTGGTTTAAGTCTCTGACCTAGCATCACACAGGAACTGTGTGGCAAAGGCAGGGCTAGAATCCAATTTTTGACAGACTCCCTAGACACCTTTGAGGAGCAGTGTGTGCTGGCTGGGGTTCTGTGCTTGGCGTCCCCTCCTGGTTCCTTGATTTTCATCCTTTGATCTCACTTCCATTCCTATTTTTCTCCTTTGTTGTCCCCCACAATCAACTGGAGTCTGAAGTTAGTGGTTCCTCCCTTTATTTGAGGGTAAAGGACTTTAGTTTTGGGCAGGCCTAGACCTGCTGGTTTCTAGGACTTCAAAATAGTTCACATCTTCCAGCCAGTCTGTTGTTCAGTCATGTCTCTGGGCAGTGTCCACTGACTCCCTGGACACCCTTGAGGAGCAGGGAACACTGTCAGGGATTCTCTACTTGGTGTTCTACTCTGGATCCATGACTTTTTACCTTTGACCTCACTCACACTCCTATTTTTTTCATTTGTTGTCCCCAAAATCAATTGTGGCCTGAACTTAGTGGTTTCTCCCCCTTCATTGAGGGGGTGGGCCTTTAGTTATGGACAGGCCTAGACCCACTTGCCCGAGTACTACAAATAGTATATACCTCCCAACTTCTGTAACAAAAGAGGCAGGGGTCAGACAACATTCTCCTTCATTGCACAATCTTGATTAATCCCCAGAGCATATCCATCCTAGATTAGGCAGGGGTCCTGAGGAACAAAATAGTTTGTGATCATAATGCATATGCATAAGGGGATTGAATGAATGTTACAATGGTAACTTTATTCGGTCATTTCCTAACTTTTAGGGGCCTGATTTTGCAATCTTAATAATGTTTTTTTAACTTAAAATTTGTGTGTGTGTGTAATCATCTCAGTTTTGAAAAAAGGGAAACTGAAAAAACAGAAATTCTGTCATGTGTTATCATATTAACATGTAATAGTTCATCAGCAGGGTTGGAACCTTTAGATCTACAGCACAGTCCCCTCCCACTTGAGCTAGTTGAATGACTGATAGCATAGGAGATTGACATCTATGTGAACCAGAACTAGAAGAGAATAAGGTGCATACTTTGCCAGTGAGTTTCAAATGTTGTTGACAGCAGAGGAAATGTGAGACTCAGAAGTCTTGGGTTCCATTCCAGGTTCTGGAGGAAAGTATGTATATGTAGGGGCATTGCCAGCAGATCGAGGGATGTGATCGTTCCCCTCTATTCGACATTGGTGAGGCCTCATCTGGAATACTGTGTCCAGTTTTGGGCCCCACACTACAAGAAGGATGTCGAAAAATTGGAAAGAGTCCAGCGGAGGGCAACAAAAATGATTAGGGGGCTGGAACACATGACTTATGAGGAGAGGCTGAGGGAACTGGGATTGTTTAGTCTGCAGAAGAGAAGAATGAGGGGGGATTTGATAGCTGCTTTCAACTACCTGAAAGGGGGTTCCAAAGAGGATGGATCTAGACTGTTCTCAGTGGTACCTGATGACAGAACAAGGAGTAAGTTCTCAAGTTGCAGTTGGGGAGGTTTAGGTTGGATATTAGGAAAAACTTTTTCACTAGGAGGGTGGTGAAGCATTGGCATGGGTTACCTAGGGAGGTGGTGGAATCTCCTTCCTTAGAGGTTTTAAGGTCAGGCTTGACAAAGCCCTGGCTGGGATGATTTAGTTGGCAATTGGTCCTGCTTTGAGCAGGGGGTTGGACTAGATGACCTCCTGAGGTCCCTTCCAACCCTGATATTCTGTGATTCTATGATTCTATGTGCACTAGTGGGCACAGACAGTTCTGCTGGTTTCCCCCAAGCTTGACCTCTTCTGCCCCATTCCCTTCAACCTGTCTCTGTCCCAGTCCTATCTCTTTCCTGCTCCTTGTCCCAGTCTCATTTTCCTTTCCTACGCAGTCCCAGCCTCCACTCCTCAGGCTTCTCATCACAATCCCAGTCTTCTTGTCCAACCAGTCCTACTCTTCTGCTCTGGGATCACTCTCTGAACCTCAATTTCCCCCATGACTCCCAGTTCCCTTGCTCAGCCTGCCCCAGTTTCCCCTTCCTGTCCCAGCTTCTTGTCCCCAGTCTCCATGCTCAGGCAGTCCCAGTTCATGCTACCTAGCTCCTCATTTGATACATCTCTCCCCTCATCCCCTTCTCTTGCTCTCAGTCCCATCTAACTTCTCCAGGATCCTCATCCAATCTCAGTATTTCCCAGCAATTCCCTACCCAGATCCTTCTCCCAATCACTTTGCCCAGCAAGCCTCAGTTCTCCCCCCACACTCCAGCTCCTCGTTAGGTCTGTCTCTCATTCCCTCCCTACTGTTTTCCTCCAGTGTTTCCTAGACTCAGCCCCCTTGTCCAGCAAGGAGCAGTTTCCCTCTTACCCCCAGCTCCATGTCCAATCTCAGTGTTCCCCACTCCTCTCAGCCAACAGACTCCCATTTTGCTCACCAGCTCCTAATTCCAATCTCCCCCTCCAAAGGTTCTCAGGACCAGCCTCCTCCCACAGCTCCCAAGCAGTCCCAGCTCCCAGTCAAAGTGTCTCTCCCCTCTCCAAGTCTCATCAGACTCCTTGTCCCAATTTATTCCTTTCTCTCCCCTCTCCCACATCTGGTTCTTGTTCCATCTCCATTTGAATCAGGTGGTTTCCTCTTCTACTCTGCCTACATGCCAGCAGGTGGGTCAGTGAGAGCACAGGACAGATAGGTTCCAGGTTCTCAGTTCTGGGGCATGGCCCCACACCAACCTGCAGCAGCAATTACGAGGAAAGTCCTTCTGAAACCCCAGAGCTCTGGGCTGGAGCATGCTCAGTTGCTCTGTGGGGGTGGCGTATGCATGATCTGGTCAGCTCTAGGAGGTGTGACTTTTTGAACATGCTCAGTAAAGATGGAATCTTCAGTGATTTTAGGTGTGAATATCTAGCAAGGCTCTAGTGCACGGGCCGGCAACCTTTTAGGTGGTCCACTGAAACACCTTGGGTCATGAACTCTAATAACATTAGTAGACAATGTTTCCATTAATAGACAAGAGGCTCAGCAACCTATTCCAGGTGCTATGTTATGATTTATATGAAGGTTAGAGACTTAATAACAAGCACTACTTAACTGAGAGGGTTATCACACAGAAAACTGCCAGTAACATATTTTTTTTAAAAACTGTCTACATTTGTTTGTGTGTAAACTTAGGGAAGTTATTGTTTGTTCTGGTTTATTGTTGTATCTAATTAATTGGGGTCTGATCCTGCAAACAACCACACATGTAGTCAATGGGACTGCTCTTGTTCATACGTGTTTGCAGTATGGCCCCTTAGTCAGAAGTTAGGCAGTTGTAAAGAGAAGCAATTTAAAAGCTGCTACTCTGAATGTGCCAGCATCTTAGCTAGTTAGTCTTCTGTATTGTTCTCTAAAAGCTCTGTGAACTTTTCTTTCAGGGTAAAATTCATCCCTCTGCAGAAAACCAGCACAAAGCCCATGGACCACTTAAATCTCATTTAATCCCTCGAAATAGGTCTTAAGGCACAAGCCTTGTGTGCTGACTTTTATTTCACCCTCTGTGTTAAAAGTTAATCATTTAATAAAAGAAAGCCAAGTATAACAGCCATGTATTTTAGCTGAACATTCAAATGGTCACAATTTCATCTTTAATATACCACAAAGGAGCATAGTCCAGGCATGAGAAGATAGGTTTTTACTTTCCATCAAGTGCTGCAGTTTTCCTAGTTGCAGTCAGCTTGATGAGGCTTGGAGAGTGATGTCCACTGGCCAATAGCATTCACCATTTGACTGAAGTCATGCAGCCCCACTGAGCTGACTGGCTAGCCTTAAAAGTTGGCTGCATGGGAAGGGTACAGCTTCCATTTTCCATCATCCTGGGGCTCTCAAGCAAATTGTGAAACCAAATATCTCCAGAGTTTGTGTTTTATCAGGTTCCTTGATAATATCTTATAATGATTTTAAATATTACTACTTTACCAGCATTGCAAATGGATCTTTAAGTTTACTTCAAAATATAAATACAAAACAGCTGCACAGAACAGCAACTTATTCCCTAACAATAACAGCATTTTACTAAAGCACATTGATGACACCAAATCATGTTTTCAAAGATCACAGATTCTTTGCTGCATCCAGTTTCAAGAGTGGGCTGTCAGAGAGAGGGCTCTAGCTTCTCATTTAACTGCGTGACCATGGCCCCAAGAGATCAGTTGGGGATTGTCCTTCACACTCTGGTCACTCCCTCTGTCATGTCCTTGTAGCCCAAGCATGTCTTCTGTGCAGGGAATGGGGGATGGCCAGGAGGGAAGTGTAGCAACTGTCTCTGCCAGGTCTATACCTGCTGGGGACTCTTCCCTGCCAGAAGCATTCTCAGCAGTACATTGTGAGAGTTTGAGCATTTAGAAAGGAGCAGGCCTGAGAATGTGACCTTATGTTTTTATGTCAGCTTCACAATCGTATGATGAGGTAATATCAAGCATTTGTTCTACAGGAATGATTAAATAATATTATTAGTAATACATACATAAATATAAATAATTATTTTCAAGTCAAAGGCATTAGCCTCCCAAATAAACACATAGTCGTATTATTCTCTCCTTTGTCCTTCCTCCTCCTGTTTGTCCTTGTTTTAAGAATAACCTGTGTCAGCTCAGTACCAACACATACACATGTGCTTAATGTTAAAGTGAAGCACACACAAATATTTGCAGGATTGGGGCCTCTGATCGCTATGCTTTTTTGGGCTGGGAATCCATCTTTCTCTGTAGTGTGAAACTCTATTCACATATATGGCACTGTGTAAATAAGTAACAAATAATAAATGGTCTTCATCATAACTAAATGGGGTTTGTTTTTTGTTTGTTTTTTCAGAATAACCATTTTTCTGACTTTGTGGACAAGCAAACTGGTTACACAACTAACTGCATGCTGGCAACCCCTATTATGCAGGGCAAGGAGGTGCTTGCTGTTGTGATGGCACTTAACAAAATAAATGCCCCCGAATTCTCTAAAGAGGATGAAGAGGTAACTTTAGACATTAAAACAGGAATACTATTGTTCTTTTAACAATAAATATGGCAGCACCTATTACTTGGTTTGATATTTTGTCTTATTTTTGTTCTCTGTCATTTATAGGTCTTTAAGAAATACCTCAATTTTGTTTCTGTTGCCATAAAACAATACCATATCACATATCTCTACAATATTGAAACCCGAAGAAGTCAGGTAAAGAAGGATTTGTTAATGAGAACCTTCATTCGCTTTTTCTTATGTAAAATCATTACTCATGATATGGTCTCACACTGTTCCACAGACAATACATAAAATTTATTATGTTACAGAATGGTATCAACCTCCATTATGAATTCATTCTTTAATATCTGAAACTTTCTTTTCATCTGTAATACACTCTCTTTACTACCTGAATATTTACCCAGTTTTCTCTCATTGTAAGTAGATGCTTTTATGGTCTGCCAACAAAGTATTTGAAGAACTGACAGATATTGAGCGACAGTTTCACAAAGCACTGTACACTATTCGAATTTATTTGAACTGTGAAAGATACTCTGTTGGTCTGCTGGATATGACCAAAGAGAAGGTAACCAGCATCTTACTAATTACTTGGAAATGTAGAATTCACTTAATTCAATATCATTATAAAAAATTAATCCCTCTACTACCTAATCTGTCTGTCATGGATAGCTCTAATGTGCCTTTCTCCATGGAATCAATGGGCTATGCTTTCTAAGTATGGTTTCAAAATGACATGAGGCATGAACTATATTCAACTAATATGAGTCACCAAAATTACATGTAAAATATATAAAAATAGGGCAGGCCATCTACGTAAGACATGCAGATTAGGCTCAGGTGGTTATTTTTATTATATACTTCTCCCACCCACTAAAATGTTGAGAAAGCCATGCAGATTTCTGGCATTGGTTTTCACACTAGCCTGCAACTTACTTGCTAAAACTTTTGTTTGGTGTATGTTTAACAATGTTTTCTCCATACTGTTCTGAGAGGTGACCAGACCAAGTAGGGTTATGGAGAAGTATAGCATAAAATTATTGTCCATGCATTTCATGTTACCTATTGGTATATAACTGAGAAACGCTTTGTATTGTTAATCTGTGTGTAATTATTTTTAGGAGTTCTATGATGAATGGCCAATCAAGCTGGGAGAAGCAGAGCCTTATAAAGGACCAAAAACACCCGATGGCAGAGTGAGTATAAATGCTTCCTTTTTACACATCATAATTTTGGAATTTAGTTGCACAGGATAATTAATGCATGTTTTTCTCCTTTTTTATTTAGGAAGTCATCTTTTATAAGATTATTGATTATATTTTACATGGAAAAGAAGAAATCAAAGTCATTCCGTAAGTATTCATTATCAGCTTGTTAAATATGTAGCAGTAAGCGGCGTTGCTCAGGTAGAACTGCAACATGTTTATATCTGTGACACTGACTTATTGAATCTCATTCTGTCTCTACAGGTCACCTCCTGCAGATCACTGGTGTCTTGTAAGCGGGTTGCCAACGTATGTTGCTGAAAATGGATTTGTAAGTTAATTGCAAAAAAAGAAAGTTACACATTTTATAGAGTTCTTTGATCAAGCAGAGACTTCAGAAGCCATCATCAAAACTTCCTTATATTGGCTAAATGACTGGAAATACAATAAGTATTTATATATACATATAAATATAAATAAAATAGTGTGAAAATATCACAAAGTCTCCAGGATTATAGCTGCCATGGAGTACAGGGGCCAATCAATAGCCTGGAGGGACAAGCCATCTATGCAGATGACCTGTGAACCAGGGGATTTCCGGACAGATCTTAAGACATCTCAGGGGTTGGAGGATTTAGGTCTCTGACTTGCATTGCAGGCGTACAAGTCCATTCTCACAAACGAATGATCTGTCAGCAACTCAGCAAACAGCAACATGTAGAATTTTCTGTTTAGTTTTAGTCCTGGTACAGGGTTATAAACAGAAAGATGGTTTGGACCCAAATCTGAACCAAGGTTTCAACAAGGTGTAAGATATTGTCTTTCAGAGGAGATACAAAATTAAAGGTCTCTGTGTGTACTGTAGTCATTGCTGATTCTGTGGCACTTTTTGTAAGAGTAGGGGTTAGCTCAACTATTTACCTCTTCCTAAAACTCCCCATGCAGTTTAAAATTGGATATAATATTCTTCTTTACTTCCTGCCCTAAAATTTTGCCTTCTTCCTGCATATTGTTAAGTAACTATTGTGCTTAATAAAATAGATTATGAGCACCATACACAAGGCAGAGTGTTTTCAGCACTCCAAGTGGCATATACCGGAGTAGCTAATTCTACTTTAATAATACTTTGATTTATGTAAAATGACAGTTAATTTTCTCTTAGAAAATGAAAATGCCTTTTTAAAATGCCAGACTATGGATTTGAGTGTATATACTGCACCTAAACAATGGGGCTTTTTTTGTTTCCTTATACCACAGATTTGTAACATGATGAATGCACCAGCAGATGAATATTTTTTATTTCAGGTAATAACACAGTATTTCTTTTATTGTAATTATTATAGGAAAGTACCCTAATGCCATCTACCCATTAGTCATAAAGTTGATTGCACAAATATTCATACATTCCATAGTTGCGGAGGTGGCTGATAATTTTGTTATTGTACTTATTTGTGATCTTTGGGTACCAACTGTGACATTTACAATTATACAATTATAATACCAAAATATTGTATGACTATTTTTAAAGAAATATGCAATATTTCCTCTTCTTTTGGTTTGCTTGCAGAAAGGGCCTGTGGATGAGACAGGCTGGGTTATCAAAAATGTCCTGTCTTTGCCTATTGTCAACAAAAAAGAAGAAATTGTAGGAGTAGCTACATTTTACAACAGAAAAGATGGAAAACCCTTTGATGAATTTGATGAACAGATCACTGAAGTAAGTTTAATGAAAAGAAAGATTTTGTAGATGATCATTTAATGTTAAGAGATATTTTTGTTAAGTCTCAGTTAAAAATTACTATTTTAGGTAGCAGTTATAGTGAAAGTTTGTTATCCTCTTCATTACAATTTCTTAATAGTAAAAGTATTTCCATTAAAACTCTTTACACACTTGTACAGTTATGAGCTTTTTTCCAGTAGTGAACAGACGGCAGATACCATAAAAAATCATGCTAACAAATAAACAAAAAAACCCATATTAGATTAGTTAAGAATGGTCAAAATCATTTAACTGACATTAATTAGTATTTGTAGTCTTCAGGACAGAGATAACAGACCATCTGATTCACTGGATGTCACCCCTAAGACTCTGATCCTGCCAGGAGCTCCTTGAGAGCAAGCCTGTGTAAAGTCCCGTTGACATCAGTGTGGTTCTGCACAGGTGCAAGTGTGCACCCATACACTGGGCAAGTCACTTAACCTCTGTGCACATCAGACCCCCATCTGCAAAATGGGGAAAATGCTTCCCTATATTACATGGTTGTTGTGAAGCTGCATGTATTAAAGTTTTTCAGGGGCTCAGAGCATGAGCACCAACTCTGTGGGTGCTCCAGGGTTGGAGCACTCATGAAAAAAAATTAGTGGGTGCTTAGCATCCACTGGCAGCCAGCTCCCCACCCCCAGTGCCTCCAGCCCACCAGCGGCTCCACCAATCAACTCCTCCCCCTCCATTCCAGCTCCTCACACCCGCTGGGATCAGCTGTTCCACAGGAGGCGCTGTGGGGGAGGTGGAAGAGCAGGGACAGGGCACACTCAAGAGAGGGAGCAGAACTGGGTGGGAAGAGACAGGGGTGAAAGCTTGGAGAAGGGTGGAGTTGGTGCGGGGCCTGGAGCGAAGCAGGGATTGAGCATCCCCAGGGCAAGGAGGAAGCCGGTACCTGTGGCTCAGAAGCTGTGTTGGTGGGAGGCACATAAGTACCCTGCTGGACCTTTTAAGGAGTTCAAATTGTCAGTTTTCCTTTAATATTAAGCCAAATGAATTGTCACTACATCATCTCCATTTTCCTCTGTTTTGTTCCAGAGTCTTACACAATTCCTTGGATGGTCTGTTTTAAATACTGACACCTATGACAAAATGAATAAGCTTGAAAACAGGAAAGACCTTGCTCAGGAAATGCTCATGTACCAGACAAAGGCCACCCCTGAAGAAATTCAGTCCATATTGGTGAGTATCTTTCTAGTACCACAGAATTCAAATAGGAATCTTGTGGAACGGAAACTTAATTTTTCATTTATTTTCACTTTAGAAATACAAAGAGAAATTAAATGTAAACAGTACTGAAGACTGTGATGAGAAAGCCCTCCTCAAGATTTTGGTAAGTAATGAAACCCGATACTTAAACTTTCAGTGGCCTATTAACTTCAGGCTGTGATGGGTCTCCTTTGTGTTTGTGTTAAAAATGTGTTATTTAACCTTCTTCTACTTAATACAACATATTTATATTAGTCATCAGCTCCAGGGATCTTGTGCAGGTGCCTCATAAAAGTCTTTTTGGCAATATGTTAGGTTCTCTCATACACTGATATGCAACCTATATACTTCCCATGGTACCAACCCACTAAAACAGCATTCTCCCTGGATTTTCATATGAAAATCTGTCAGAGGTAATGTAGGAAGTAAAGTCTTTGTACTGTTCAAGAGGAGCTGAACTATCCAGGGATCATTATGATAGCATCCTGATTCAAAGAAAATGGACCAAATTCTATTTTAGGCTGCATGGTCAGTATCACTATACGGAGGGTGGAAACTGAATACTTTGCTTGTATTGTTTGGTTGCCAGAAGTAGGTAAAAAGGGGTAAAATGCAAAATTAGGAACTAGGACTGACCTGAATGTTCACAAAGCAACAATCAATTTTCAGTAAATAGACAATTTGTTATGGGTAGAACCTCTTTGCATAATACCTTTTGAAAGATGCTAAAGTCAGATAGGTGAGAGAGAGAAAAGAACAAGGATGAGTTAGGTGGTTTAAAACAAAAGAGACTTTGGGCTAAAGTCATCTATGGTGCATCTCTATCAAAATCAGCATTGCATCAGGAATTCTTTATTATTTGGATAGCATTAGCACCTAGCCACCCCAGTCTTCCAGGATTCCATTGCATTAGGCACTGTACAAACCCATAATTAAAATTCACACCATTATGTTGACCAGTAATGGTATAATAGAGATCAAGAAAATGAACACTGAATGTGTTTTTGCTATCTGGACAGATATATTGCTAACATACACTATCATACACAGCCTGCTGACTTAGGGCCTATCTTCCAAACATTTAGGCACATATTTAATGTCACTCACATGAGTAGTTCCACTGAAAATTATTTACATTCTTAAATATTTGCAGGCTCAAGGCCTTATTTCCCAAAGAGATAAAAAGGGACTATCCTAGTTACTATTGCAGGCTGAAGGAGTTATAGCTGCCTCTTTAAAATGCTATTTGCTATTTGTTTTTCTTAATAATTTTATTTTTTCATTTTATTTTATGATTAATTGGATTGACTCTGCTCATTCGTCATTCAGTCTGCATGAATGAATATTACTGAGTTTTATATGGGAACCTACTGTATATAAGAATGGCAAAAACTCAATTTAAAGGTATAGTTGTGTGTATATTAGTACAACATACATAGAAGGAAGAGGAAATTGGCAGGGCACCAGAATAAGAAGTGAATGTATAGGGTATGAAGGGGGTTAATAACAGAAGTAGCCCTGATGTGTTTCTATAATTTGTTAGGTATTTGAAAAACTTTAGTTAACTGGTTTTTATTTACTTTGCTATGTAGCAGGAATTTATGGTTAAAGTTATAGATAATTATCAATAAAATGAGCTCTCTTTCCCCTACTTCCTCCTACCTGTAAAAACATTGCAGATATCAGGTTTAGGACTGTACACGGTTTTTATAGTTAAAAGATCTTGTTAAATTACATCTGATTATATAAGCACATCCATTAGTGAAATGAAAAGTATCAATAGAAAATTATACCTTCACATTTTAAAGTAAATTCATTTTAAATTTAAGACTTACAAAAATTAATAGCAATAATACATTTTTAGATCTCTCCACTTGTAAATCAAGGTGCCTTAATTACCCTCAGGGGGCATCCAAGCAAAATAAAACACTGGAATGGGTTTTTAAAACCTCTAGAAACTAAATTAAATAGCTTTTTCTATACCTCAGGGTATCAAGAACTGAAGGTCTGATATCTCATGCAGTGCCAAGGCTACGTAGATATGTTTAATTCTATAGGAAGCCTGGAGTGTCAGGTCACTAATGCAATAAAGCAGGTGTTTCTAGACCTGAAGGCTCACAAAGCATTGGGCCTTAAAACTGTCACTGCTCCAGGATTGACCATTCTCTCTTCTTGAACTCAGACCAGAGTACATTTAAAGGGAAATTCCACAGTTGGGAGAAAAGGCAGAAATATTTTTGCATGTACAATAATCAATATTTGCAGCAAATATCTCCAACCAAACAGCAACAATTGCAAAGGTGTGACATCACTGTTCCACATCCCATTCATTTCAATGAAGTGGGTACTCTCACTTGCATGTGCAGTTTCTTTTTTGTGTTTTTTTAAACAAAGACATTAAATATAAAGTTATAGCATCAATACACAATAAAGGTTCTCTTTTAAAGAGAAATCCAAATTATAGTTCTCATCCTAATGTTGCCCACATTACACTTGTAATATATTCAGTTACCAGTTTCCCCATCTGTAAAATGGAATCTGACAGTTCACTGACTTCCTTTGTAAAGGGCTTTGAGATGTACTACTGAAAAACGCTATGATCTAGGTACTTATAATTATTACCACCACCAGTTAGTCTATTAAATATATATTTATACTATACGTATAACGTGGGCAAATTAAAGTTACTACAAGAGCCTTAGTTTTTGCATTTCCTGACGTTTGAGCATCATGAGTAAATACCCTTTGTGTGTTATTTGTATGTGCATGAGTGCAATTAATATAAATAAAGCAAGTCATAAGTAAAAATAGAGCTCTTTTGTGCTAATAACTCTAAAGGCTAGAGATCTTCACACACATTAAGTCTGTTTTGTTGGTGGTCCCTCAGTGCAAAGCAGTCTAAAACCAAGCAGATAGGGTAGTGGACATTTCTGAGGGTAGCTACACTTGCCTCTAAAATAAAGGGTATTCATGAGGGGAAAGAGCATGCACTCAGGCAGTCCCCTGCTGCAGAATTGTCCCTTGGGGCCATTGGAAGCCAGTGTAGTTTAGAGCAGAGTTTTCTCTAAACTACACTAGGGACACAACTGGCACAGAACCATCCACAGGTAGGGAGGGAGGGGCAAATGACCATGATGGATTTGGAGTTTCCTGTAATCTACAAAATACCATCCCTTCTATGTTTGTCTGAGCACTGTTAATATATTTACTGTACTTTAGCCAGATGGTAAGAAAACTACCCAGGAAGATAGGCAGTAGCCCAGATAAGAGTTCCTCAGAAAACACCTAGGATTATTAACTGATATGCTACCTCCGCCTCCCTGGTGAGTTTGCCAGACCAGCTTTCCCAGGACTAAGTCACCCAATCTGTGAAGGTGGGGAGATCAAAGGCTGAGAGGGATTTATAGGGACACTCTCTGAAGGGGAGAGGGACTGGTTTTGTGAGATGCTTAAGGGGAAGAAACTGCCTTCCAGAGGTTGGGCGTGTCTCAAGGTAGCTTAGCCCAACTAGGGTCTCTGCTAAGGGAAGGCAAGTCTTTAGGTAAGATAAACATTCACATAGGCCTTTTATTGCCCTAAAAATGCTTTTCTCTTACTATGCTGTATTCCTATTGTTAAGATTCAATGATATAGTTTTAAGAAGGCTGTTTTGGGTCACTTTATTCACTGCTGGTCACAAGTTCCTGAAGGGAAGAACTGCAAGTACTGAGTCCAGTCAGACTTGTTGAGTAATCTTTGTTGGTGGGAGAATCATGGGATTCTGCCATAGAGGAAAAGTGGGAGGCCTAAGACCTAGAGGCAGGTGCACTCAGAAGACACCAAGGGACGGGGTCAGAGGTCCAGGTAGCCCTGAACTATGACAGACCCCTCCCCACCCTCAGTTGCATCCATGATTTATAGGGTAACAGTTGATAATCTATTCCAAAAATTCACTGAAGTCCCACAGGTGAGGTATGTAATACAATAATAATAATCTGCAGTACAATAATTATATGCATAATTAAGAAATGCATTCTAAAACAAAGTAACCATTGGTTTTACCCAAAATATGACTAAAGAAACTATAATAGTAATGTGGATTTTGTTGGAATGCAGGTGGGGAAGAAATACCAGTTTGCAGGAAGCAATAAATGGTACCCATCCCCTTTGTTTGAGCAGAAAAACATCAGTGATCTAAAGTACATATTATAGTTTAATATACAGTAGTGTGCATTGAAACCTGAGAGCTATGTACACATGATGGGCCTGACCATGAACTCTTTATCTAGGGATAGAGTAAAAAAGCAAGTAAAAAACTGAATTTTCTCTAGTTTCCTTCTTACAAAGTGAAACTATTGTGGTCTTTTTGTTTTCCTAACAGAAAGAGGAATTACCTGATCCAAAGGAAGTGGAACTTTATGAATTCCGCTTCAGTGACTTTCCCGTTACAGAGCATGGCTTGATTAAGTGCGGAATACGATTATTCTTTGAGATAAATGTGGTTGAAAAGTTCAAAGTCCCCGCAGAGGTCAGATTTATTTTGTTATATTAGCTACATTTTACCCCTCAGTTCCAAGTTCTTTTAACTAGAACTGTCCCAGAGTAAAATATTAGAAGCAACAGTAGCATACATCCGTTCTTAGCTTTTTATATATAAAACATTCAATATCTTTTACTTTTCCCCTGTTCTGAGTAGATATTTTTCACAGATTCATATTAAATATGTAAAGCTAGATGGTAAATTGTTGTGTGCTTAGTTAGATAAAAAATTAAACTAGCATTGACTTATATAACAGCGGTTAGCTTCTATGTTTATTTTAATTAGAAACAATGTTTCAGCTTTGTAAAAGCTGCATATTTTCCTGTAAAGATATGAAATTCCATCTTAATTTTAAAGACATTCCAGGACTTTGTTATATTTTAACACTACTGAGTATGATATGCCTTTTATTTGTAACAGGTACTTACAAGATGGATGTACACAGTCAGAAAGGGTTATCGGGATATAACTTACCATAACTGGCGGCATGGATTCAACGTGGGACAGACAATGTTCACCTTACTAATGGTATGTTTTGTCACTGTAAACCTATCTTTCGTTCAATTTGTAGTTCTTTTAATTTCAACAGGAATTGTAAAATTCAAGCAGGTATACACTCAAAAAAGTCTCTTCTCCTTTATAGACAGGTAGACTAAAGAAATACTATACCGATCTAGAAGCCTTCGCCATGGTTGCAGCTGCTTTCTGCCATGACATTGATCACAGAGGGACCAATAATTTGTATCAAATGAAGTAAGTTCAGCTACACTGATTTATACGTACAAACACCTGTACATATAACATTTGTATCAGTAACTAAAAGAAAGATGTGAACATATCACCACATGCAAAGATACAAACTATACTATTTTCCATAATTATTTGCAAAGCATGCACTGTGTGTTCAGTGCTCTGCAAAGCACATCTATCAAGAGAGTCTGACCCAGAGTATTTATAACCTATATGAAAACACCAAGACAAGAAGCTTTGGGAGAGCCTGAGGAAGGAGTCCTCTTAGCTAATGTTTTTCCTAATTTGTCTTAAAGAAAGGGTGACCCACTTTTATGGTTGGATTCTGAGGGGTGCCTTTCAAAAGGTGCCATATTGAAGGTGTGAAAATAGGAATGGGAGAAGGAAATGAAATGGGTATTGGAGCGAACACTGTTGGCAGAGTGAAGCTGGTGAGAGGGAGTACATTAGGAGACAAGATTTAAGATGTAGGCCAGGGTGAAGTTGTGTAGAGCCTAGAACAGGAGCAGTCAGTTATTTTTTGTCAAGGTCCAAATTTCTTGGTCCTTGGAGGTACAGACTCCAGAGAAAATAATAAAAAAGAACAACAACAACAACAACAATAAGTAAATAAAAAGATTTGGGGTCTGGCATCTGGCAGTTCAGATTTGGCCCACAGTCCACATATTGACTACCCCTGGCCAAGAAGATGAAGGAGGTGAATCCCCCTCCCTCTAAAGTCAGTGGCTACACTCCTGCTGACTTCAGTACAGCAGGATCAAGTCCCAGGTGCAAGATCCTCACCCCCATTCTGGCTCCTTTATGGTGAGTGAAAGAGCCAAAGAGTGCCTCCCAGCCTGGGTAGACAGGCTTGCACCAGTTTAGCTCAAGCTAGCATGCTAAAAATCGTGAAAGTGTAGTGCTGAAAGAGAACTCAAGAGGTCTAATCCAGCTCCCACATTGAGACAGGACCTAGTATATCTAGACCGTCTCTGACAGCTGTTTGTCTAACCTGTTACTAAAAGCCTCCAAAAACTGGGATTCAACAACCTCCCTTGGAAGCCTATACCAGAGATTAATTACCCTTATATCTAATTTAAATTTCCCTTGCTGCAGATTAAGCCCATTTCTTCTTGTCCTATTTATGTACAGGCGTGACTACCTGCCCTTTCCTGGTTATTATACGCGGCCAGTCCGCATCCACATCCAGTAGTTAAAAAAAACAAACAAACTAATAATTTAAATTGGAATTTCATCCATTAATAAGTATTTATTATATAGTTAAAACCATTCTATTGAAGGACAGATATTAAATAACACTAAATATGTTAATGTTCAAAACAATATTAAAAATTTGAAAATTTAGAGCATGGAAACCAAAATAGCTAAAATTTAGTTTTGGCAAGATACACGGAATGGAAACTCCGGGATCTTTACCTGTCACTGAATATAGCCATCATACCAATAGTGGAATATAAAACAAGTCTACATATACTCTCCTTAAAATTTTTACTTCTGTCCATTCCCAATAATTGTAACAAATCATTATTACCTTCACTCCACTTGCCACGCGCCCCAAGCACAAAACCAAAGAAGTGAATATTTTTACCTCCCGTTAAGTTTTTAATTTCTTCCTCTAACTCAAGATAATAAGCCACCTTCTCACTGTGGGCTTGTTCCAAACTTCCGGCATTATCCTCCCATCGCACTGTAACAGCAACCACCACTGCTGTATCTCCTTTTATAAATATAATATCCGGCTTTCTTAACTCACCCTTACTATTTCTCAAATGGGGCTCTATCATTGCCTTCCACCCTAATTTACCAACATTATCTACAACTGCAGACACTACTCTATTATGCCTTTTTATCCTAGCTTTCTTAGTCTTATAACATTGTCCTGAGATATGGGGAACAGTCTCCCGCACTTTACCGCACCATCTACAAAGAGCATTCACACCTCCTCTTCCTCTTGCTAATGTCTCCCTAGTAGGATAAATATTTGCCCTAAGCTGGAATGCTGCGATATACGCTGACGATTTAACTTTACTAGAGTTTCTAAAAATCGAATTACTAATTAAATCATTTTTAAAATATTTTATCCCTATTCCCTGACATCTCAGTTCCGACCATCTTAAAAATTCCTCTTCCCTCCATTTCTTGGGATGAGATGTTACTGCACTAAATGACAATATTTTATCCACAAGATTTTCTCCTGCATATAGATAAGATAGGTCCATCCAATCATCTCTCGAGACAATATGTCTCCTCCATTTACGAATTAACATATTTGGGATTTGCACACTAAACTTAGTGAGAGCTAAACCACCATCCCTACCTCTAGAATAAAATATCCCATCTGTGGTACACTGAGGTAAATGTAAAATCTCTTTAACTATTTTTCTAACTAACACATCAAGATCGTCTAAAAGATTAAAAGGGGGTTCTATTAAAAGAAGATTATAAAATAGCTTCGGTAAGATGTATGTCTGTAAAATTAATATTTTTTGGGCCGGTTTTAATGGGGCCTTAATTAAATTCTCACTCCAATCTTTCAATTTTTCTTTAAGTACCGGTCCCCCTACACCTATCCAGGGATCTATTCTAGCCCCTAAATATTTTTCAAAATCCCCTGGTTGAACATATTCAATCTCCTCTGACCCTATCTGCCAATTATCCTTAGGATTAACTACATAGGTTTTATGTTTAGTTAAAATATGAAAGCCTTTCGTTTTCTTCACATTAACAGAGAGATTAGTATTTTTACAAAACTCCTCTAAGATACCCAAATTTTTGATCATTCCTTTATATGAGCTACTTAAAATTGCCACATCATCGGCAAAAGCCAATGACGTGACACTATTACCCTTAACATAAAAACCACTTCCTTCTACTTCTAATCTAGTTAAAAGGGGATTCATAGCAATATTAAACAAAATTGGGGACAACGGGTCACCCTGCTTGACCCCCCTCCTAATTAAAATAGACTCAGTAGCTTCATCACCCACCCATACCCTAGTTGTGCAATTATCATAAAGGTCCCTAATAATATCTATAAAATGTTCATCTATACCAATCTTCTCAACCCGGCTATTATATGTCCGTGTCCCACAGAATCAAATGCTTTAGCCAGATCTACGAACACTATTGCAATTTCATTCCCATTTCGTTTAGCCCCTTTAATCAAATTATCTAATATAGCAATATTTTCCTCACACCCAGGGGCGGATATAAACCCTTTTTGTCTACTACATATCTTAACTGTTTCCACCAGTCTTTTTGCTAATATTTTGGTATAGATTCTAATCCAAACTGACCCAATTGTCAATGGTCTCCAAGATGTTAACTTCTTCATTTCCTCCTCATCTTGTGTCTTTGGTATTAAAATCGTTCTATTTTTCTTAAATTCATCTGGTACCTGTCTATTTAGAAACCATATATTAAAAATTTTTGTAAGTATTAAGGAGTCTAAATTAAAAATATCCCACAAATTGCTCACTTTTACTTTATCTGGGCCAGGAGCACTATCTTTTCTTATTTCTCTTAATGCTATTCTAATCTCATCCACAGAGATCGGACTCATTAATATATCATTATCCGCATTCTCTGTGGATGATGGCCACCCTATCATATTACCATGTCCAATTGTTCCCAAAATATTTACATAGTATTCCTCAATTTCTTTCATAGGGATAGCACACTTAGCCTTATCTGGCTCTCCCATTATAATGCGAGTCAATCTTCTTCTATCCTTATCAAATAATTGTTGATAGAATTTATACTTAGCTTTCTTTGTAGCATATCTCCTAATTGCATTAAATTGCTTCCTTCTCCCCTCCTTTCTCATCTTCCCTTTTCCTTTATTCCTCAACTCTATTTGACTTTCATTTCTAGGGTCCTTTCCCTCTACTAATGAATAACATAATTTTTCCAACATTGCCCATCCGAGAGCTTTTGTTAAATCCTCCTTTAATAATCCTTCAATTTCCCCTAAACTATTTATTATTTCTCTTCCCTCCCTACTTTGTTTTCCCCGTTTACATATTTTCTCCACTAAATCCACTTCTGGATGTCCTTTTAGTGGGAAAATCCTCTCTCTTGGGGGCGGAATTTCTAATATATTTACTCTAATGTCCTCTACCTCAGTCACTTCCTCCCTATCTCCTGTTACCACTAACAACTTCTTTGCTAATTCTCATCTTTTATCTGATATTTGTTTATTCGTTTTGGTCCTCATCTCGCTCTCAATACATTTATTTATATTCCTTTTCCCAATATATTTCCTTTCCAACTGTATAAGCTGCGCAACCTCATCTTTGGTCCATATACGAGATCTAGACGATCCCTCTTTGATCTTACTTTTAGCAGCCATATCTTCTTTTCTTTGCTCATTCCTCACAGCAGGGTGTCTATGTCTACAGTGTTGGCTCAATCCAGATCTAGTATGAAAACCAAGCCCACAGACCGAGCACGTATGGCTCTTCATTGGGGTATCCGCCTTCTTGGGTATGCACTTGGGGTAGTGGCAAGCTATATTATGATATTGAGAAGATTTTCCACATTTACTACATACAACTCGTATGGCTTTACTTTTATGAACCACATTAATGTGTTTGGCCCATTTACCAAATGTTGGTAATATCTGGGGACATATTGGACAATTAAAACTATCAACGGGATACTCTAAATAAAAAACCCCATCCTTCCACGTATTCATATATTTATATTACTACCAGTACTGTTAAGATCCTTATTACGATCCCTATTAAAATCAGTACTTGGTCTAAAACTATTTAATAAACTAGACCCATTAACTAAATGAGCATTAAGATATCCCGATTCCCTAACATATGGATCATCAAATGTACTTAAATACTTAAAATCTGGATTAAAACTGTCCATAGTTAAATCATTAAAAGTGTCCCTTGTAAAAACCATCGGTAAGATAGATAAAATCTCCTCACCATGATCATCACAAACATTCTCCTCTACCTCCTCTCCATGCTCCACTGGGAGGACTTGATTCTCACTCTCATGCTCATGAGACTTCATTATAGTCCGCACCATTTTATCCATTGGTCCAGCGACCCTGATCACACCCCTAATATATTTAACACTGTCAGCCGGGGCATCAAAGCCAACAGCGGGGGCGTTATTAACCCGGTCCAGCGCCAATCCGGTATAAAAATATAAATTACTTTTTTCCATAGCTAAAAGATTTACCCTTCTCAGGGGGAAACTAACCCGTACCTGGGGGAAACTTACCCTTTCCAGGGGGAAACTAACCCGTGCCTGGGGGAGACTACCCTTACCAGGGGGAGTCAACCCGTACCTGGGGGAGGCTACCCTTACCAGGGGGGCATCCATGTGGCACCATATGGGGCTGCCCAACCCCGTCCCACACCCCACTGAATGTGGGATGTGGGTTTGTCCTCCGCAATCCGCCTGGCTATCCAAGCCAGTTACCGACTCTCACCACGAGGAGGTAGCGGTTGGACTTGCAATCCAGAGGCTTTCCTCAAAGAGGGGTCCCAAACAGCATAATGTCGAGCTCTAACGGGCGTGTGAGAAAAGGCTCAGATCTTGGTAGGGGTTGCCCCTATTGACCGGGCTCACGCCCACCCCCACCTCACCGATAACCCATTCTCTCACTACCCTCAGGCAATGTTTCCGTCCAAGCCCGACAGCTGAGAGGGTCCAGAGGCGCACGGAGAGCCATTAAGAGAGCCTAAGAGTTTAGTGAACGTGGAGAACTCATCACAGTCCTCTTTATAACAGCCTTTTAACATATTTGAAAATTGTTTATCAGGTCCCCTCTCAGAATTCTTTTTTCAAGACTAAATATGCCCAGTTTTAACCTTTCCTCATAGGTCAAAGTTTCTAAACCATCCCTCCAATTTGTCCACATCTTTCTTAAAGTGTGAAGCCAAGAATACAGTACTCCAGTTGAGGCCTCATCAGGACCAACTAGAGCAGGACGATTAGCTCCTGTGTCTTATACATAACACTCCTGCTAATAGACCCCCAGAATATTCGCTTTTTTTTGGCAACTGTATCACATTGTTTATTCATTCAATTTGTGATCCACTATAACCCCCAGATCCATTTCAGCAGTACTACCACCTAGTGATTTATTCCACATTTTATAGTTGTACATTTTTCCTTCATAAGTAAAGTACTTTGTAAAGTTTTTTATTGAATTTCATCTGATTGGTCTAATTTCAGACCAGTTCTCTAATTTATCAAGATAGTTTTGAACTAATCCTGTCCTCCAAAGTACTTGCAACTCCTCCCAGCTTGGTTTCATTTGCAAGTTTTATAAGCACACTCTCCACTCCATTATCCAAGTCATTAATGAAAATATTGAACAGTATCAGACTCAGGACTGACCCCTGTGTATCACAGTTTGACCATGAACTAGTCTTTGAGTACAGTTTTTCAACCAGTTTTGCACCCACTTTATAGTAATTTTATTTAGACCACATTTTCCTGTGTATTTATGAGAATGTCACGTGGGACTATGTCAAAAGCCTTACTAAAATCAAAATATAGCACATCTACTGCTTCTCCCCATCTCCATGGCCAGGAACTCTGTCAAAGAAGGAAATTAGGTTGGTTTGGCATGATTTCTTTTTAACAAAACATGGTGGCTATTACTTATAACCATTATCCTCTAGGTGCTTACAAAATAATTGTTTAATAATTTGTTCCAGGTATCGAAGTTAGCTTGATTTTTCTATAATTTTCTGAGTCCTCTATGCTGCTCTTTTTCAAGGTGGGCAAACACAGTATTTTTCTCTAGTCTTTTGGGACCTCAGCCATCTGCAATGAGTTTTCAAAAATAATCACTAATGATTAGAAGATTGCTTCAACTAGTTCCTCTTTACATACCTTAGGATGAATTTCATCAGACCCTGCCAACTTGAATACATCTAAGTTATCTAAATATTCTTTAAGCTGTTCTTTCCCTATTTTGTCTTGCATTCCTTCCCCTTGTTGTTAACATTAATTATGTTATGTCTGTGGCCACAATTTACCTTTTTAATGAAGACTGAAGCAAAATAGGCATTAAACATATCAGCCTTCTGGATGTTGTTCTTTATTGGGTCTCCTTCCCCACTAAGTAGAAGACCTACACTTTCCTTCCTCTTTCTCTTGCTTCTAATATATTTATAAAAACTTCTCTAATTGCCTTTATGTCCCTTGCTGGTGTAACTCATCTTGTGCCTTAGCCTCTCCATTGTTGTCCCTAATTGCTTGTGCTATTCTTTTGTACTCCTCCTTAGCAATTGGTCTGTATTTCCACTTTTTCTAGGCTTCCTTTCTGATTTTCAGCTAAAAAGCTTCTGCTGGAGCCATAGTTGCCTCTTATTATTCTTTGTATCTCTCCTTTATATTAGGATTGTTTTTGGAGTTGTATCTTTAATATTGCCTCTTGGAGAAACTGCCAGATCTCCTGAACTCCTTTTTCCCTTTGATTTTCTTCCCATGGGATCTTACCTACCTTTTCTTTGAGCTTAAGTCTGCATTTCTGAAATTCATTGTCTTTATTCTGCTACCCTCACTCCTTCCTGTCCTTAGAACCAGGAAATCTACCATTTCATGATCACTTTGAATTGAGTTGCCTCTCACCTTCAAATTCACTACCAATTCCTTCCTGTTGGTTAGAATCAAGTCTAAAATAACTGCCCCCTGATTTCTTCCTCCACCTTCTGAAACAAGAAGTTGTCCCCAACACATTTCAAGAACTTATTAGGCAATTTGTGTTTTGCCATATTACTTTTCCAACAGATGTCTGGGGAGTCCCGCACTACTACCAGGTCTTGGATATTTATTATTTATTCTAGAAATGCCTCATCTACCTCTTCTTGCTTATTTGGTGGGCTATAATAGTCCCTCTACCATGACTTTTCCCTCCTTTCATATTCACCCAGAGACTTTCAATTGGTCTGCCTCTCATCTCCTTCTGGACCAAGAATATATACACTTATTCTGAGATGTATAATGCAACACCGCCTCCCTTGTCCTTCCTGAACAAGCTGTACTCCTCTATATCAATAGTTTAGTTATGAGATTTATCCCATCAAGTCTCTGTGCTGCCAATTAATTCATACTTTAGCATATGTACTAATACTGCCAGTTCTTCCTGTTTATTCCCCATAATCCTTGCATTTGTGAACAGACATCTAAAATGTCAAGCAAACTCCCCATCCCCACCCCGTTATCACTCTTGTTGCTCCTATGGACCCTATTGTAATTTTCTGTCTCCGCCCCTTTCCCCATTGAACATTTAGCCTTCTGTTAAGGTCACTTTTTTTATACCTGTGGGCTTTTGTCACCTGCCCCCTTTGAACCTAGTTGAAAGCCCTCCTTACTAGGTTGGCTAGGCGGTGGGTGAAGATGCTTTTCCCCTTCTTGGTCATTGTGGACATCCTGGCATGGACAGTGGCTTGAGCTCATGTTGGCATGGACTTGGGTGGCTTGCTCAAGACAGCACTTGTGCTACAATGTCCATGCTGCTATTTTTAGCATGCTAGCTCAAGCAGAGCTAGCGCTTGTCTGTCTACCTCGACTGGAAGGCATGTTCCTAGCTGCAGTGTGGACATACCCTAAAAGACCCGTACTGCCATCAGGTGTGTGATTACAGCTCTTGTACACATACCCAAGCCACCTTTAATCTAGCTACAGTGGCTAAAATAGCAGTGAGGGTGTGGCTGCACAGGTTTTCATGCAGGCTTTAGCACGAGCTGTAAAAGCTACACCAAACTACTAACATTCCTAGCCCACACCAGGGTCCACACTGCCATATTTTTACTGTTATATTTACCCACACTAGCTAGCTAGAATAAGATAGCACAGTATGCCTACATGAGCTGCAAATCACACCTTCAACAGCAGTGTAGACATACTCTAAGCTATGCAGAACAGCCCAGGTTTGGGAGGGTGCAAAGTTGGTTTAAAGCCACCTTAGCTTCCCCCTCCACTATGCTTCAAGTTCTTATCCTAGAAGTTTTAGCTGGATACTCTGTATATGGCAAATTCAGTGGAGCAACGCAGAGAGGGCTGTGACATATGATCAGTTGACAAAGTAGTAATTTTGACTGTAGGGAGGCCAAATTGGGGGAAGATATGGTAGTTAAGATGGGAGATTAAGACACTGGTCTATGGTGTTGTAATTGTCAGGATGGAGAGATAAAATAGGATTTTCAAAATGTTAGAGAAAGAAGTGGCAAGATTTAATGGCAAGGTAGGTGTGTGGGAGCAAATTCATAAGGCCATTATCATGGCTGGAATGCAATAACAAAGCATGACCTATTTATTTACTTGTACAAAGTTTGCCAAGTCCGTGTAATATTTTGTGTCAAGTCCCCTTAAGATATTGTTACCAGCCCACTACTCATAAGCAACTGTACAGCAAACTAGTGTGATACAGAAAAACAATTTTGTAAGGAAATAGATTTCAGACTTATTTCAAGAGATTATTCTAAAGCTCAGTTTGTAACATATTAGTTTTGAAGATAAGATAAAATACTGTGTGTCCTTTTAGGAATGTGATCAGACAGATCATTCTTATGCGCTCTACAGTGATTTTAAGAAAATAATAGAGAGAGTTAGCTCCACAGTTGGCATAAATAGGTGTAGTTCTGCTGACTGCAGTGGAGCTATGCCAGTTTACACCAGTAAGGATCTGGCTGGCATAGATTGCTCTGTGTATAAGATATTGTAAATGATGTGGGGAGTAGAAGGGTTTCCTTTTCCCTAGTAAATGTTTGCAGTGATGCACACAATTTTTTTTTTCTTTTTACATCATTGTGCATAACTAGGGTACCACTTTTCATCTGTAGGTCAATTAATCTTTCATGCATTCTTTCTCATGATATATACTGTACATTGTAATCACTTGCTTCTGTGCATTTGCTAGCCAACAAAAACTCCATAGGCTCTCAGTCCCCAGTAGCTAGGGAACATAATAATCATGATCTTTAGGAGAATATCCTGCCAGTAATGCAGAATGACTTATTAGGTAACACCCCTCATCCTCTTCCATGAAGGAATTTTCAAGTTGTACTCCGTGGCAATGGCATTTTCTGATTATTGTCAGGGATTCTCCAGATGATACAGGAGAGAGACAGACTGATTCTTACTGAGCATCACTCAACCAAAGAACTTTAAAAGGGCTGAGGCCAGATCTTCCTACCAGGGTCCTCCCTGACTGAAAGGTCCATTCATGAGGTCAGCCAGGGTGAGCAATCTATTGGGCTTTACCACCACACATGTACAGATTAATGAATGGCATGCACATTTCTCCTTGGTTCACCCCAGAAAGTGACCTGTTAGCCAAGAAAAAGAAAAAGAAAAGCCAAACATGGCCCATATTCAAAAATAACTAGAATAAAACATGAACATGACCCTCTCCCTCACTGCCCAGAACTCTAGTGTAGAGCTGGAATTACTTTTGCTTAACACTCAGCATGAGATAAGAAGAAGTGTTTCTGTGACAGGCTGAAGATGTATGAACTTCCACAGACCGTGTAGTCCATAAAGCTGTAAGTACTTTCTGTGGGATAGGGCCCAAGGAAAGGAAAGGAAATAGCATGTACAGTCAACATGGTAGTTCCATTCGATTTAAGCAAACTATAATAAATTAGAAATGCAGTGGCACGGCGGTCCACTTTGAATGATACCAACCAGAAGAGAGGTCAAGAGCCTACCAACAGCTGAATAATAGGTACGTTTCTACACATGGAAGGTGCATTGATTAAAGAAACAAGAACTACTAATACACAGGACAAAATGGGATAAATTTTCAAAGGCACAAATGGGAGTTATGCACCTAACTGCTCCTTGTGTTTTTGAAACTCTCTCCCTCAATCTTTTCTCAATGACAGTGCTGAAGGCATATACGTATTGTGTAATTTTTAAGCAGGTATTATTCTGGTCATGCCACAAAACTAGGTTAGTCAAGCAATGTTAAACCATTTCAAACTCCTTCTGTGGAATATGCAGCTTGTTAGAACATTAATACTACAAACTTAAAACAGTCATAAAAATATGTACTTTGAAACATTGTCAACAATTACTTGTTTTTCAACAGATCAGCTTCTCCATTAGCAAAACTTCATGGATCTTCCATTTTAGAAAGACATCATCTAGAGTACAGTAAAACTCTGCTACAAGACGAGGTTAGTATATAAACACTTTCTACTAAAACTGATCAACACCACAGCTCTTTTATAGATTCTGACCTTTCCAAGAGGTTAAATTGGGTTAAAAATAGCAGTGTAGATGGGGAAGGCACTGCTTGGGAGAGTAGAGAGCGCAGGGGTCAGGCATGTCTTTACTCACCTAAGCAGTGTCTCACACCCTACACTGTTATTTGTACCCATGTTGGGGGGAATGTAGTGTATGTACTCCACAAAAGGAGTGTGCAATGTAGCTGTACCTACAGACTTCCTGTGTGCCCTTGGACAAGTCAACTGCTCTCACTATGCCTCAATTTCCCACTTGTAAATGTGTACTATTTCCCTACTGCACAGGGAGATTGGCAGGATAAATCCATAAATACCTGGGACATGCTTCAACACTATGGTGATGGGAAACTAGATGGGAGCTTTATAAATAAAGATGGCTTCAAACATTTTTGAAAATGTTTTTCTACTAGTTTTTCATACTAGAAATATCAGACCTTAACTTCCTACTGTTGCTGGAGAAACTTGTCAAGATCTTAGGAGCTCCTGAATATTGATATCACAAGAGGCTGTAGTTTGAACTGCAGCTTTCTTCCCCTCTCCCCCAATTTAAGGGGGAAGAGAGAGAGGCCAACAAGCTTAAACAGTCTAAGAATTACGTCAAAGTCTGAGGCTATTGAAGGCTCAGTATCCTCATTCCCTTCAGTGGAGGGGAAGGAGAGCAGCAGCTTAGGTTAGAGTCACGTGTGATATATTATTAGTAGTACTTATGTGGAAAAAAGAATCACTGCCCTGAAAGGCTTAAAATCTAGACACGGATGAAAGGTGGGGAATGTGGCTACAACATACAAGCAAATGAACATGGGGAAGAATTGGCACTGCTGTGTTACATATATTGTAGGTTATGTTGTTTCTTTTTAATTGTATATACATGTAGCAGAGTTATGTCTTCATAACATCCCCAAGAACAGAGTGGATCTGGGTTCTAGTTCAATCTGGGAAGATAAGATCTGGTCCATGTACAGTTCGCTGACATGGGGTAAAGCCCATCTCACAGCTATAGGTCACCAATCCCATCCCCATCCAACCATCCTATTTCCCCATGACTCCTCCAAAGGTAACACATGTTTTCTATGGGGTAATTGGTGGCCTGATCCTTCCTGCTCCAAAGGTGGTCTCTTTTTCTTAAGGACTTTAGGGCACTTGGTAGTCATTCCCTCCATCCTGCATCTTAAAAGAGGTGCTAGTTAAAGGCTTCTGCTCTCCAACCAATAAGGTTAGAGAACAGTCACACCCTTCACCACTGAGTGAAATCACAAACACCCACAGCCTTACTGCCAGCACTACTAAAGTGAAAGCAGGAGAATTAATGCTCCATAATTCCTAGCTCTCAAATCCATGAAACCCAAATGGGTTCCATACGATGGGTTTCAAGGATACTACAGCACTGTAACTTTTAGGGGTCCCCAGCTACTGTCTTGGAATTATCAGGCACTTATGACCCTGCTCTCAATTTAGCAGCCGTAGGAATGGGAACATGTCCTCATCCTGTCTGCCCTCTGAAGTGGAGGATGGTTAGGCTGCTATCCATCCTTGTGAATTTCAAAAGGCCATGGGGCCCTTGCCTGGTGTCATCCCCTCCCTGCCCCCTCAATCTGCAAGACGTATGAAGGAGCAACTATGCTCCAAGAGGAGCTGTACAGTAAGGGAGTTTCTGCTATCAAGGAAGAACTAAACCAAAAAAGAACTAATATAAAATAAGATGGCCCTTGGACAGTTGTTCTAGATTCAGTTACTATAAAAGAGCAGCCCAGATATTTCACCCATGAAGTTTAGCCACCACAAGGAATATAGGAACTGCTTTGTATGTTTTCATAATCATACCTTATTACAATCCACTGGTTTACATTCCAAGCAAATTCTGGTTTCATTTTAAGATAAATGACACTCAATCTTCATTCTAAGAGGTTTGAAAATGGAGAAAATGAAGAGTATGCATCTCCCCAAACCAATGTGGTCTGGATTAGATATGGGATGGGCAGGGATCCAGCCAATGAAAGAAAATTAAACTACATGGTGAGCATGTATTGGCTGCACACTGCATCATGCAAGTGAAGATTGTAGTTGTTCAGATGTTCTAATAATTTACCATTCCAAAGGAGCTCCAAAGCTACTTTCTATTTTGGTTTCTCCAAGGAAGTAGAGGTATTATTTATTTTAGAGAGACAAGGTGGGTGAGGTAATATATTTTATTGAACCAACTTCTGTTGGTGAGAGAGACAAGCTTTTAAGCTTACACAGAGCTCTTCAAGCTCTTCTGTGTAAGCTCAAAAGGTTGTCTCTCTCACCAACAGAAATTGGTCCAATAAAAGATACCACACCTCACCCACCTTGTCTCTCCACAGTTCTGGGACCAACACAGCTACAACACTGCATACATATTATTTATTTTGTTATTTTTCTAAAAATTCAAAGATCTAACTACCTCCCAATTTCAACTGTCCTAGATCAAGCTATTCTAAGACATGATTCAACATTCAGAGAGCCTTTCAGAAAAAGAAGAAAGCTTGCAGAAATCTCACTCTTACCTTTGCAAACACTGTACTTGTATATTGCTTCTGATAACTCTAAATAAAATGTCTTACTATTGTCACTATATTATCACATCAATAGTAACAGAAGTGTTTAGGCTATGGAATATAAAATAAATTTGATGTTTTTATTAAACCATTTTCAGCTCTCCTCACAGTACAGCATAAGGTTACCTGGTTTTTTAGCCACACCTGTTTTTCCAAAATTGTATCTAACATTTTATTTTGATTTAATGAACCATAGATGGCTGTAGAGCAGGCTTATTATAATATACTATAGTACAGCCTGTAGAGTACAAACCAAAGATAATTTTGTAAGAGGAATTGAATTTGTAAACTTTCCATCTTGCAGAGTTTAAACATCTTCCAGAACCTAAATAAGCGCCAGTTTGAAACCGTTTTACATTTATTTGAAGTTGCAATAATAGCAACTGACTTGGCTTTGTATTTCAAGTAAGTACTAAATTATGTATAACTTCCTACTGAAAAAATTCTCAATCCTGTACAATTCATGACTGTAGTTTTTCCTAGTTATAAACAGATTATAGAGCTATATTTTAAAATGAAGTTATTCTGACAAACTTCATTCTTCAAGCTTGTTATAAGGAATAAGATATTTTCTTTGATTCACTTGAGGCCTTTAAATCTCAAAACACAAATCATGAATTTTCCTCCATGTCTCATACTGATATAGAGCATATATTTATTAGGCCATCCAAATACACTTTCCATTGACAGTGCACACTATATTTTAAAAGGCACTAAATATGTTGATAGTGTAGTCCAATTGTAGTGTGTGTATGTGATATTTTATGTAGATATTCTGTACTAGAATCACTCATGCTGAAATTGCCAAAATGCTGCCATAAACTTAAACAGGGATGGCCTATGATGTAGAAATTAAAGTATGATAAAAGAAATCCAGACATTAAAAAAAATCTCCAGTGTCAAATGTGTCAAGAATTCCGAAGATCAAATAATTTGTCTATTTACTATCTTATCAACCTGATCCACCACCAACTGAAGTCAATGGAAATATTCCCACTGATTAAAATGAATGCTGGATCAGGGCCTAAGAGCTCTGAAGTTTTTCTAAAAAAGACACATGGAGCTCTTTTCCTTTAATTGTTTTAAGATTTTTGACACTCAGAGCTGTCAGATAACAGGGAAGTCAACAAGTAATCCATATTCAATGCATTTTTTATAATGAATGATAAATATCTTTAATTATATTAGAATGTTTTATGTATGTTACAACTCTGTCCAGTGAGGTGAAACCTCTAAATGCAAATGAAGAGATTTATTAAGCAATAACTCTCTACACTCCAGCACCTCTCATCCAGAAGGATCACATAGCATGTTACTTAACCTCTCTTTATAAATAGTGATCTTTTCACCTTTTCCAGTTGATTTCTTTGCAGAATCAATCAAGAATGAAAATATGTAAACCCTTACAATATTTGGATAAGATTCAAGAAACAAAATGATCACAAGTAGCAATATACAGATTTAGGAAATCTGTTGCTTTTCATATTAAAGCTTGACATATTGACAAAAGCATTACATGTCAGGAATCTATGGCCAAGTCTATGAGCCATATAATACCTAAATATAACTCCCATTAAAATAGATGGACTTCAATGGGAGTTAGATCTGGACCAAGCCAAACATACTATTTTAGAAAAGCATTAATATAAGAAGCACCTATTATGCAAAAGCCCAGACATTTTTGGATACCAATACTTTATATATGAAATATTCATATATTTTTACAGGAAAAGGACTATGTTTCAAAAGATTGTGGATGCAGTTGAAAAAATGCAAACAGAAGAGGAGGCAATTAAATATATATCTATCGACCCAACCAAAAAAGAAGTTATCATGTAAGTAGTTAGTATCTTACTCTTCTTTCAATAAATTATCTAGGGCCAGATTTTTAGAAGTATTAAGGAGCCATAAGCTGCAGATAGGGCCTAGTGGGATTTTCAGAAGTGATTAGGCACCTAACTCCCATTGGCTTCACTTTGGAGTTAGTCTCCTAGGCGCTTTTGAAAATCTCACTAGGCGCCTATCTGCACCTTTAGGTGCCTGAATAAGTTTAAAAATCTGTCCCCTAGGTTTTTTCTCTATCAGACTTATACTATTTCTGTTTCTTCAAAGGGCTATGATGATGACTGGTTGTGACTTGTCGGCTATAACCAAGCCGTGGGAGGTGCAAAGTCAGGTTAGTATCTCAAAAAGAAAAATTTTGATTTCATACACATTTATATTTGTGCTGTCATTGCATCATCAGTGAATGACAATACAGAAAATTAATTTTATATTGCAAGTCTATAGATATTTAAGGGTAAAACAAAGCGTAACCAAAAGCGTAACCACTTGCATCTACAAATTGTGCCTGAGAATTAGACACCATTTTCTGGAAGCAGGGACGAATTAAGGCAATCTATGGCACTAGGCACTCCATGCCATGAGCCCCCTGTGGCGTCGCCCCATTGCCCCCAGCCTCCGACTTGCGAATCAGTCAATATAGTTGTCCCTGCCTGTAGTATCCATTCTAGCTTTCTTTAAAGGATCCTTGATAACTGATTCTCACTCACTTTTATTTTACCAAATTCTTGCTTTTCTTCTGCCAGCTTTAGGGTATGGCTTTTACAATAGCATGATCTTAAACTAGACACCAATACACAGACAAACGTAGATCCTTGCACTATTTTAGTTTGACTAAACCACTCTAAAATGGATTCAACGATATGGGCTTTTATGGCTTTGACGAGATCATCTTGCACATCACTACTTAGAAATGCTGTCAGTGCTTGAATTATAGGTATCTATACAGACAAGATGGCTTTAATAAGAGCTGATCTCTTGGGTTACTTCCTTGAACAATTCTAAAACTAGAATTAGATTCTCTGTAAGACTCCACTGGGATGGAACAGAGTCTATGTAGATCCATAGTAACAAAGGGATAGATCCTTCACACAAAGAATGAAATCCTATTTATTTTCCAATTAGCATCTGAGTATACTAAAAGTAGAGTTTCCTGGTCATGACATCTTGAATCAGCTATGTAAGAGGCAGGCCTAGCAAAAGAGCTATGTCAGGCTCATAGACATCGATTAGCCTGCAGATGGCTATTCTAATTATGTAACACTGACACAAAGTTGCAAAGCATTCCAAGCAGCATACTTTATAATTAGGAGATTTTATTATGTTGCTCTATTGTCTTGGAACACCATGGAAAATGCTATTTTCAACTTTGTACCATTCAGTGAGCATGCCCCAAAATACCATCAAAATGGCAGAGACCATCTGTTTACTAACAAAAGCCTCACACTGCAGCATTCCTGTTCTGTAATTCACCTATCCTGTGTGTTAATGATCCCAGAAAGAACAGTGTGGAGTAGTTTTGTGTCTACATGTTCTACAATGATGGTATTTGCTGTTTTTTATTTACCAGAATTCTCTCCTCCTGGAGAAGTTTTCCAAACATCTCATGGATAACATTGGTAGCAAGAAAACGTGCAGGAGAGGAGCTAGTAGCAAGGTTTCAGTAGTTCAATAAGATGCAAAAATGTTTCCTGTCAGTTCCTACATAATTTTGTTCAGCTGATACATACATAACATGCACAAGTAAAAGCATAAGCATTACAGCAAAAAGCATACTGGCAAAATTCAATTAATAGCTGTGATAACAGGATTATACATTTTCCTTCTGTCTGGTAGATCTGTATTGCTGGATATATTAGGAATCACTCTGCTAGTTGAAGGACCAGCAGTACTCCTAGCTTGAAAAAAAAAAAAGGTGGTTTTTCAAATGAAATAACCTAATTAATTCTCAATTAATCCTAAACAAAAACATTCTTCAACATTTTCTGGAAAGACTTGAATACATTCCAGCATCATTCTACAACTGTACTGCTTAATACAACATCAGTAACACAGGAGATTCTCATTCTCAGGTTGCCCTTATGGTTGCGAATGAATTTTGGGAACAAGGTGATCTGGAGCGAACTGTGTTGGAGCAACAGCCAATTGTAAGTATTTTGACATGTTAAACAGCATTATCTTCAGTATGAAATAATAGCTTTTGAAGACATGTTTGTCAGTAACAGTTGTCTTATTATTGAAACAAAATGTAGCAAATTCACATTAAAATATTGATATTCTTTTCTAGCCTATGATGGACAGAAACAAAGCAGATGAATTGCCCAAGCTTCAAGTTGGTTTCATTGATTTTGTGTGTACATTTGTATACAAGGTAAGAATAAAACTTTTATTCTTCCTTTGCATTGATTCTAATGACATGAGTGACAAACAATAGTTTGGATTAAAACATTCTAGATGTTAGCAGGGCCTTCCTAGTCATTCAAATAGCGGTCATTCAAAGGGTCATGATTTTTCACCTCCTTCTGTACAGTACCACACACTCCTAAAAGATGCTTAGCATCTTCTGGAGATGTGGAACCCCCTGAAGTCCCAAGGAATTCAAGGGCACTCAGCATCTCCAGAAGTTGCTCAGTTCCCTAAAAGATTGAGTTTGAGCTTAACCACGGAGCTTCACAGAGCCCCATCTAATACGAAGAGCATAACACATGGATGGATTGGGGATCAATGAAAAGTATGCACCTGTGCTGGATTAGCATAGGAAGAACTTGAGTTGTTCACATCTTCTAAACAGCAATGTAATATATGTTTCTACACCATCTGGATTTTAAGGCTCTTCCAAAATGCCATGCAGTAGAATGAAATGTAATATTTTGAACAACAACAGGTAAAAGTCCAGTCTTCAGATATCACAAGTGTTATAGTGAGCATGGGCAAAGACATGCCAGGAGAGTGCACTGGGACAGGGGGAGGCTTAGGGAAAAGGGTAGACTTTACAGCACATAATTCGGGCCTTTGATGTTACTGACCCAGTTTGGTGCTTCTGATAAACTCCTACCACATGCCTCATACTCCACCACCAATGGAATGGTACCTGCAAGTACCACAACTACACTTCATCTTTTCCCTTTGCCTAGCTTGTGGGTTTTTCTGGTGCACATCAACAAAGTGCTGAGCTTATAACACAAAACAAACGTAAATCTCTCTCACTGTGCCTGCCACATAATCAAACAGCTAAAACTGGAAAGTGAAAGCAAATGAAGTTTCTGTACATCAACAATATTTGTGTATTCATGCTAGAACCTGAAAACAACCATTCATTATAAATGGACAATTTACTAACTCATATTGTTTATTTAGGAATTCTCAAGGTTTCACAAGGAAATTACACCAATGTTGGACGGTCTTCAAAACAACAGGGTGGAATGGAAAACACGGGCTGATGAATATGAAGAAAAGATGAAAATTATTGAGGAAGAAAAAAAAAAGCTGGAAGAAGCAGCAGCCAAAAAAGGTTAGGCATCTTTAAGGTTTTCATTCATATACTAAGCAACCACCTGGCATATTCTGTCTGAAGCGCACACATCCAATTACACATTTATTTCAGTTTTCAGAGTAGCAGCCGTGTTAGTCTGTATCCGCAAAAAGAACAGGAGTACTTGTGGCACCTTAGAGTCTAACAAATTTATTAGAGCATAAGCTTTCGTGGACTACAGCCCACGTGGGCTGTAGTCCACGAAAGCTTATGCTCTAATAAATTTGTTAGTCTCTAAGGTGCCACAAGTACTCCTGTTCTATTTATTTCAGTGCTCAAGTGCTATGTGAGGCCAGAACTAGCAGAATTTGCTTTGTGTATAGTGGAATGAATAACTTGCCAAGATTACATAATCCAGGACACACTGGACTGATGTCCTAGACTGCCATGTTGGAAAGTGTGACAAAATCGCCATGGTGAGACTTTTTTGAACTTAACAAAACTGCTGCTTACTCAAGGATAAAACAGTTGCAGGCACCAGAAGGGCTGAAGAAATGGTTCTCTGTGGGCATCAACCTGTAAACTATTAAGCAATTTGAGCTCGTCTCTGCTTACCCAGAGGATGGAAAGCAAGCTGAGAACATGGACATGGTTCAGTATAATGTCTTTGGAATCAAAAAGCAATGAATATTCCCTAGAAGACTGGAAAAATCTCTGGGGTTGATCTTTTGTCCTGGTCTCATCTTTTTTCACCAGTTTCACTACCAAAGAAAGCAAATCCCTCCAATAAGTCTAACACTTTCCCTTCAACCTTCCAGGACAGCCCCAAATTCTGAAGCTAAAACTACATTCTCCAAAGTCAGAGAATGCTGCTCCATGTGAAGCATCAAACACAGCCCAAAGCGTATACCTAGTCTTCTGGATTTGAGATTTCACGGGCTACTTATGAAAGTCAGGGAGGAGATCAATGATGGGGATGAGCTTATTCAAAAGATCTTGATCATACTGCACTCTCACAACATGGTAATTGGAAATCTTCACTGATAGTATAGCTAAGGAGTAAACATTTTTCTTCCTATGACCTAACCTTCAAACAATCTTGTAAGGAGTGTCTACCTGGAAGCTTCCCTTATTTAGACACTTTCAAGTATGCAGAACCTACCAGAGATCTCAGAATACTTTGCTGAGGAACCTAGTAGAAGCTGGTCAGGTTTCCTGGCTGTTGACAGAACTGATGGCAGTTGTTGCCAGGTCTAGTAAACCAGATCCCGTCAACTCTTCATGGACAAAATCATCTTACCTTTTTCCAGAGTCTGGAGAATATCAACATCTCATGAAAGTTCTGTCGGTGGAAAAGGAAATGGGAGAAATAATCCCTTAGATGATTCAATGCAGGTGAACTTCCAGGAGTTAGTGATGACTCAGTAGTTTTACTCTCTTGATGAACTGGAGGTTATAACTAAATCCAGACCTTTTTCTTCAAGGGATGACAAGAAAGGACTTCTGATTTGGTAAAAACTAAGGCCATAAGATTGAATAAAGGGTGTAAGAGTGAATGAAGCTAACTATGTTATAAAAATAACTGCACTTGGAACATCCGCTCTAAGGGCTAAAGTGTGCCAGCTTTTCAATAGCTGGGCTACTTTGAAAGGCTCAGAGATTACAAGCAATGGCAAATGACGCCAAAAGTTAACTGCAGGCACAATTTCATGAACAAAAACAATGTGCTCTTAAATAGTGTTTTACATCTTCAAGGCACTGTGCAATCATTAATTTATTCATTAACCTTCACAATATCTTCAATATCCATCGGAAGTAGGTAAATTTTCTTCCCATATTATACAGATGTGGACATTGCTCAAGGCCACACATCAAGTCACCATTAGAGACTGGACCAGAACTAACGAGTTTCTGACTCAATTTAAACAATAAGACTAACCCCAAATCCAGAGAGCCACACTATAAAGGTGGGTTAAGCATGCTATAAAAGGCATCACTTACTGAAAACTAATTTTTGAAAGAGAAGTCTAGCAAAATGGGTCATGTGTTGAAATCAAAGACTGTACACATGAATACTTTCAAAGTCTCATATTTTAGAAATATGGCTTAAAGTGTGCAATACCTTATGTTATCATGTCAGGTTTAACATCACAAAAACACACCACCTTTTGTATAAACATGTATGGACTACTGCAACAATAATTCATTCTTATAGTAAAACTGCAGGAGATAAATTGTTTGCCATATTGCACCAGGATATCTATTACCCACGCTTTATAGGTGTGGAGTACATTCCATTTTCTTCTAATCTGATATGCACCTGTATACTTTTCTGATGTAGTAGCAATCCTCTCTCTTTCAAGCTGGATCTATTGGTAAGCACCACACAAGAGACACCAAATATGGGATTTACATCATATTGATGTACTGGGATTTAAGGATGTAACGTCTAGAAGTACTAAAAAGAGAGAAATCCCACTGAAAATAGCAACATTTCACACCAACACAAAGTTTCATCTTCCTAAATTACTGGCAAAGATGATGATCATTTAGGGTCTGATCTTATGCCAACTGAAGTCTATGACACACTCCCACTGATTTTAATAGGTGCAGGATCAAGCCCTTAAAACTAAGATTCCACTTAAAGAACAATCAAATTATATGTCTGGAAAGAATAGCAAACTTGCACTCTCACCAGATATCGTGACCATTTTAAATTGCTGGTACTTGGGATTACTCGGTTAATGTGATCACTGTGACTTATACAAAATTTGATCACCCCCAAGGAAATATATGCACACAAGCAGACATCTCTAAAGACACAACTGGCCAGATCCTCAGCCGGTCCTTTGCAGTCAATGAGGACATTGCCAATTATGCATATTAACATAATTGATGGTATTACAAAAAGTTATAAATTATCCAGTATTTTGAAAATGCACACTGGGATGAGGTCATGCAGATTTACAAGGTACAGAATGTGATAAATTATTAAACCACCAAAATCAAGGCTATGTAAATACAGAACAGGTCAATGGTTTAATTTTTGCAGAGTTTTAAAAATTCTTCTCAGTTTCAAATAGTTGGTTGTGGGTTTGTTAAATTGCTTCATAAAAACTATTCAGAGATACATATGTTGAAATACAGCCATTTCCCTAGATCACACTGACCTGGTTATACCACCTCCTTGTCTAACCATCTGGCAGACAAAAAACAAAATAAACATATTTGCTGAACCACGACAGTGGAAAGTTCAGAACAGAAAATAAACAGGACAAGATATTATAAAATTAAAACAAATTATATTTAATATCATACTGTTAATTATAACCACAAATTTCAGAGAGTAGGGCACTGATCATGTGACATGTTTTAATGCAGGTGGAAAGGGTCGAAAATAACCTAGTAACATGGTGATCCACAGCTTTCAAATGTAAGTTTTAATTCTAATATTGGTATGTCAACTTAAAATGAATCTGAAAACAAGTTACTATACTGAACATATCAGAACTTAGACCAATAAAAACCTGTGGAATCATTTGAGAGAGATGTTAACACTGTTAGTGACAGCAGTTAATGAACATACAAAAAAGTACCTCTCTCTTGATTGGTAACAGATTTCTACAGGGCTAGATAAAAGTTTATATAATCATAATCAACACTTAAGTGAAAGTTTCCATACCCCCCCACCCAATAGTTTCAAAGTTTATAATTGATCCAAGAGTTTATTCCCTTTGCAGGCTTCCATTGTTCAGTTGTGGGGGGTAGGGTGGAGAGGGACAGGATTAAGTATACATAATTGCTGAAACTTTCCAGTAAAAGTGGTTCAGTGTGTGTTTGTCCATTGATAAATGCTGATATTAACTACTGCACCATTTGTCAACAGTTTGGTTGTTCAATATTAATAAAAAAATATATATAAATCCTGAAAGTGTGTTCAGTTTTCAAGTGGACAAACACACTTGTGTTATAGAATAAAATTAAAATGCATGTCACAAAATTAACATTTATAAAGCAAAAAAATGAAGCTTATTAAAATGAAAGGAATTCACTCATTATTCATATTCCTTTTCTGCTTTTTATTAGCTGAACAAGACGCAGCGAAAGGTGGAGGAGGTGGCGGAGATGATGATGGCAAATCCAAAACATGTATAATTTTGTAATGCATTTCAATGGCACTAAAAGAATCTCAAAGTCTATGTTTCTGCTACAGGAAAAATAAAACAAAACATCTAGAAAGAACTTCAAAAAACCTCAGTGGATTTCTGCAAAGCATAGGGTAGCATAGGCCAAATAATCCTCTTAAACAACTGCCATCTATTCAGTGTCATTACTAATGGCATAAAAGAGGCAGAATCCATTAAAAACTAGAAAACATGAATTATGGGGCAAAATGAGTTGATTATGAGTTCAATTCTTGGTATTGTTTCTTGTCACTCAATTTATATACTGTATTTTTATTAAAATGTATAAATGCTGCAGACCGTCCAGAAAACTATAAATGATTTTTAATGATAGATTACAACCAGTAATATCGTATGACAAGATCTAAATTGAACATACCAGAAACCAAAAATTGCAGACAATTTCATAACTCATAGCATTACATTTTTATATTATGTTTATTTCTTTCATCTGGACTGAACTACATCCCATTCCTGCATCCTCAATTCTAGATACAATCCTGGAGTTGTCCCTTCCACCACTTCAGAAGACCTAACCACTAGCATCAGTCCTGTGCCTACAAAATCAGGCCCATGGCCCCCTGAAGCTACCACTGCCAATCTGTAATTGCAGCAGTGGCTTTGGAGAAACCATTCCCTTCTCCATAAGTACACAATTCTGCCCACCATTTATCTTCCAATGGCTCATGAATCTGACATCCTATATAAACAAAAATGGTCTCTTTACATAAAACCGAAATGCAGCCATAAGAATTGTAAGCTTTTTATTTAGAATGAAGAATTTATCAAAGGATCTACACCAATATCCCTTGAGCAGGACTATATGTTCAAATCAGGGCCGGCTCCAGGCACCACCTGCCCAAGCACGTGCTTGGGGCGGCACCTTGTAAGGGGCGGCCAATCTTGGGGTAGTGGGGCGGAGCTCGGGTTTTTGTTTGTTTGTTTTGGCGGGATGGCGATGGGGGTATTTTTTTTTTTTTTTTTGGTTTGGCGGGGCGGCGCTCGGTTTTGTTGTTGTTTTTGGTTCAATAGGGCGGCGCTCGGGGGGGGGTTGTTTTTGGTTTGGCACGGCGGTGCTCACGTGGGGTGGTTTTTGGTTCAGCGGGGCGGCACAGGGGGGTTGGTTTTGGTTCGGCAGGGCAGCACTGGGTTTTTTTGTTTGTTTGTTTTTGGTTCGGCGGGGCGGCGCAGGGGGGTTGGTTTTGGTTCGGCGGGGCAGCACTGGGTTTTTTTGTTTGTTTGTTTTTGGTTCGGCGGGGCAGCGCTGGAGGGGGGATTGTTATGGCGGGGCAGTTTTGTTTTTTTTGCTTGGGGTGGCAAAAAAGTTAGAGCCGGCCCTGGTTCAAATGTCTTCTTAAAAGGAGTATGAAATGTGGATGCAACATTTTTGGACAGAACAACAAATACATTTGTCTGGTATTTCAGAATCACTGAATTTACCCCCAACAAGATTAGGAAAAAACCACTGTCTTCACAAATCCTACTCCAGTCACACCCTAGGAAGCTAGTCTGTGCATGAATGGTCTCTTCATAAGCAAGTATAAAGAATACAATGGAGCTTTCCACAACCACTCTTCCACTCTTGGCCCAGAGTGTCTGCCATTCCCATAGGCGGGGAAAAGGGGAATGACCAGTGGATTTATGTACAAAATTCATATTCCAGGGTATCCATTGGATCCAATTCCAAATCTAACAGTGCAGAAGTATAAAGGGTGGTCCTGCAATACACGAATTATTCTCCCCATGCGCAGGCTCCCCGAATCCTGCCACCCTTCCTTTCCCCCCCAAAACAGGATTGTACAGGTTCTATTGCTTGAAGGGAATCTAACACCCACAGAGGCAAGGGGAATATTTGCCCCATGATGAATACTTTTACTATATCTTAAGTTTCCCTACAAAGTGCAGGAGAAAAACATTTCAGAATTTTCTCTTCAATTGTGATGTGCAGTTCCTGACATTAATAAGTCTCTGATTTTGTATCTCCATACATTAAAACTTTCTATTCTTTCTAAATGTGGACAGGTAACACCCAAATTACGCTGTATACATGGCATGCTAAACTACATTCTCCCTTCTCTGTTGCCCCATATCCTTCTAGCATTTTTATAAAAATGATTCAAAAATGTTCTAACATACACAAGACATAGATACTGTGCAACTATAATGAGAAATAAAACATTCTTCCACAAAAATATTCCCATTTGTTATATCCTTAATGTATTAATGGGCCAAATATTTATGCAGACTTAAAAATGCCATAAAACTGGGTATAATGTATTATTTTCTGTAATAAATGTAGATATGAGGAAATACCAAGTTTGCTTTTATCGTCTACTTTTAATTAAAAATATATCAAATGAAAATGTATTTAATATGTATATTGTACCATTTTATAACTGCATTGTGAAGGCCCAGAGAAGAGTTAGATATCCAAAATACATGTCTATTCTACAGTATTTGCAGCAGCAAATATAGCAACAGACTCTACTAAAGCCCCTACAGACAAGTTACACAGACTTAAGCTGATTGCTGCAGATTGGATTTGGTTCCCACCCAAGCTTGCAAGATGACAAAGAATTAACCTTTAAATCCATCTTCTTACCTAAAGAAGACTTCACACACACAAGGCTACCTTTACTTGTTATTCAAGGACACCTTAAATGTGTCTCCGTACTGTCATCCATTCTGTATGTATGAACTGTTAACATTGTAATTATGTTAAGTAATACTAAATGTAAATAGAGATATGTTGATATACACATAAATCAAGCCCATATAGTAACATGTTAATGGATATATTACAACCATGTCTGCAATTATGTTGTCTACACAGTACTTTGTTATATGGCATCTATTGTGTGAATGACTCATCCAATTAAGGTTTCAGCTTTCAAAAAAACAGACAGTATTTTATAAACCATTAATTTTACCGAGACTGTTTAAAATGTAAATTTCATTCAATACTATGGTAACACAAATGTCTTATGTTGCTTCCATTGGAAAAGGAATGGCCACTGTAATTAATCTTGTGCAGACTGTTTCTTTGGAAACATACAATAAAATGAATTTAAAGTTATTCTGCAATTTGAATAGGAAAAAAAGAGTAAGTCTCAAGTGTTATTATATGTTCTTGTTTTGTATGCTCAGGATTACACTTTAAAGTAGGATTACCATTCATTCACTGCTAAGGGGATCAGAAACCACAGATAATGCATAAGCCATATGTACGTTTCCCAGAGGCAAACCAAGTACCTTATTTATTAAAACAAATGTGAGAAACTAACATCCCAAACTACTAGTGGAGTGACCATGGGATTGTCAATCAAACATTTAAAATAAAAGACTTAAAATGAGGTGGGTAACAGTGAACTAACACTTATAAAAAATTAAAGAAAACATCATCATTAATTTTAGGAAGAAAAGATTCATAGATTCATAGATTCTAGGACTGGAAGGGACCTCGAGAGGTCATCGAGTCCAGTCCCCTGCCCGCATGGCAGGACCAAATACTGTCTAGACCATCCCTGATAAAAAGATTTACTTAGGCCTAGCAAAATGTAAGTTTTATAGAATCAGAAACTTTGGTATCAATATTTCAAAAAGATTTACACATACAGATGTTTGAGTCTTAAACACCGGGTGACTGATGAATTTAAATCCACAAACACTTGCTGCATAGTTTAATAATAATAATAATTTAAGAGAGAACTATATATATTTTATTAAAGAGTTTAGTGGTAAATACAGAACAGGGAGTCAACTAGAATATGCCTTTAAAACAATTAACTAAAAAGCGCAGCATGGAAGCAAGTACTTCATGTATCTGATCGCTGTGAAAACACTGCACTCTATCAGGAAACTCCATTCTGATATGTCTCCTTCTCACCCTCTTTTGAGATTAATTTTTTAGATTTGTACTTTACAATGCACTCAGCTGCAAATAAATTATAACCAGATATGTTATATGTCATTCTTCATTAATGTTCAGGGTATCTATCATCTTCCATGAGAAACTGCTTATGCCCCAATCCTGCAACTGACAAACATGGGCATGTCCCAGTGAAATCAGTGATGCTCTATGTAAGCAGGGGTATGTGTCCATGGGCAGTCAATTGTAGGAGCAGTGCCTTTAATGGAATTTTTATAGAAAAAACAATATATAGATTCCTAAATCTGATTTGGTATTCAGATATGAATCGTGACAATTCAAGAAGAAATTAATCTAGGTTTCCACATGGAGTTTCAGAGAAACAAGTCTTGAAAATACTCATCAAACTCTTCCTCCCTGTAAGAAAAATCAAATAATAATATTAAAATATGTGAGTAGCAGATGTAGGGCTTTTTATCTGTAGCCACACAGTCTTTATTCCTTTTGCTACAAAAGTTTGGTGAGATTTCTGGTTATAAGAAGAACAAGTTTAAAGCCATACACATGAGGTACACTACATTTCTATTTTCTTCCATTTCCTCCTCTTTCTGACTGACTGAAGCAGTATTTTGATATTTAGGAAATACTCCTAATAATTAAATTATTTTGGCATGACATTACTCTTACAATAAATATTAGGGAGTGTACAGCATATAAATGATCAAAGGTTATTTTCTCTAGAGTGAGTAGAACTAATAGTTGTGTTATGCTTGCCCTCAATCATAATCCAACATTTACAGATAACTATCTCTAAAAAAATAAGGGAATAGGACACAGTTTATCTGTCTGGGGTTTCAGGAGATCTGCTACGTTTCTTTTTATACCTATTGTCTATAATCTCACCTCTCCTGCCTTAGCACTAAATGGCTTTGGGAATCAAGGAGGATTAGATTTGTTTTTCATCTTTTCCAATGAAATAAGTATCCTGGAGTTTGTGGCTCTGCAAGCCCAACAGCAGCTTTTTAGGGCATTTTCTATTAATATCTCTAGCTGAGTAAGTATGCAAATACGGTTTTTTACAAGTAACATCGCCTCAGACAGACACCATCACTCTCTGGCTGTTACTAAAGCCCATGAAGCTGTAGTAGTGGGAAGGAGGTGTCTTTTCACATGTATCTGTAGAGCCCTGCGCGGATCCAAAACCTATATCTGTGGGTGCGGATATAAATCGGGTATCCGCAGAGCTCTACCGAGAACTGCAGCAGCAAAAGCAGCAGTATGTTGGGCTGCCGCTCACAGGAGCCAGAGCCCCACACTGGCAGGTCCTCCGGCGTGGCTGTAATGCTCCCAGCACCGCTCACTGGCGCAGGCACCAGCCTCACTGGCAGCTGTCCCTGGTTGCATTAGTGCGTGCAAGCAGCTTGTACACTCCCAGAAAGGAATCCCTTCCATGCAGTGGTCTGCGGCTCCTGTCCAGGAGTGTGCGAGCTGCTTGCACGCACTAGCGTGACTCAGGACAGCTGCCAGTGAACCTGGTGCCCACCCAATGGGCATGGCTGGAGGCAGTACAGCCACGCTAGAGGAGCTTCCCGCATGGAGAGTTGGCTCCTGCAAGAGGCAGCCCGACATGCTGCTGCTTTTGCCACTGCACTTCCTGATCAAGCCCTGCAGCTCCACGGATACCCGATTTATATCCACGATAGAGATTTTGTATCTGAGCAGGGCTCTGTATCTGCATAGTGGTAGATGGCCTCACTACAATACTTCCAAGCTGATATGGAGAAAGGTGCTGCTGAGCACTGCTCCATGGTATGTAGTAGGTGTAGTGTCTCCTTGCATGGCTTCTCAATGACTGCCTCACCACACAGGAGAACTATGACAGTTCTGCTACTTTTTGTGTCTTTATCCCCACAGAGTGGGGGTAGGATACGACTGACCCCCTTGTGAGCTGACCTGCATGGAGGTAGTTATTTCCTCTAATGTATTTCAAGAATAGACTGACTTCAAGTAAAGTTTGGCCAAAAATTTGAGAAAAATTCAAATACAGTTTGAATCGTTTGTTTGAAATGAAATCAGGTCCTTAGTTCTTCCTGAATGAGCGAAGAGTAGCAGAGCATCTGGGGAATAAGACCAGCACTGGATCCTAAATAAATTCCTATTTTGGAAAAGGTTGGATACATACACGCACAGCAAATTTATGCTACAAAGAAATTCTCTTCCCACTCTTCAAAATATAAGTTGTGTCATTGGTGCTTTTTGTTTAAGTAGCGTACAATGTAGGTGTTATTTTTAAAGGATCTAAAGCAAAAATCCCCAATTTTATTTTGTTACTGGTTTTAAAGCAAGTAAATGGGAGGTATTCTCTTAACAGAAATCAAATTACTTCCCATTGTGCAAATATTCCAACATATTTACTGGTGAAAAAAATGCAAAGGAGCAAATTATGGCCATAAGGATCCTCCCAAGGGGTGTGCATGTCCATTATATCATGGAGCCCAGGCCTGTGGCAGGTCCTTCCACAGTGCTGCAAAGGCCCAGGGTAACAGCTGGGGCAGAGGAAAGAGCCAGTGAATCAATGACTAAGTGGAGTCACCTTCCTTTCCATAGAGGTGTAGGAGCAGAGGGGATGGCAAGCAAAACAGAAGCTACTGTAGTTCTGAGGCTGCAGTAGCAGGACTGGAGCAGCTCCCTGGCTTGAGGGGAGGATTTCTCCAAGTTTCACACACTTCCTCTCCTTCTAAGGATATATACTTGGGTGTGGTGAAGGGAAGAAGATTTGGGATTGATTTTCAGTGTTGGAATAATCATAATAAATCCTGAAAAGATGCATACAGCCACATGATTTTTGAATAGGCATAACTATTGCAAGATACACAAGCTACTGGTATCAGAACTAACCGTGATTTTTCATCTGTCTCCTGTAGAGGACCCTTCCAAAAGTCAGCGTCTGAAGGAACATCTTGCTCTTCACTGTCATCTGGATCTGTTAAATATTATTAAAACATCTTAAGAAAATTAATTTTCAATTTTTTTTTCCAAATTTTACATGGCACTATTGGCAAGTCTAAGCCTCTGAGTCAAAGTACAACTTTAAACGTGAGGGGGAAAAAATATTGGGGGGGAGGGGCGAGGATTTTTTTTGCAAATTGCTTTTCATATAAATGTGCAGCTGTCTCCCTAATACATATCTCATGGTACGTGCAACCTTAGAAAGGAAAATCAATAAAAGAAATGTATTGTTTTCTACCTTAAAATGAAATATTTATTACTAAAAAAGAGACATGAAAAACATGAGAGAATAATGTTCAATCCAGCTTTCAGGGTCCAGTTTTCAAGATGGATTGTCCCATATTGGTAGACTGCACACGTTTTTCATTATTGGCTGATATTCTTTAATTTTTAAGGTTGTCCTCCACATTTTTTCTACAATTAATTAAAATAGGTTATTATATAGAGGACTTTCAAGACTGCGCAGAAATGAAACTTTATCAACTCATCTTTTGCCCAAAACATAACAGTTATGGCAAATGCATCTGACAATCATTTCTGCTTGCCAACTAAAATTGTTACATTACAGCATTTGTTTTTAAAAGCCCTATTGATTTGGTATGGTGCTTCTACTGCCTTAATCTGTTGGACTCTGCTCCAGAACACTGATCCTTGTATCAACAGCAGTGTTAGCACTTTGCTCTTAAAATTAAACAAAGAAATGCTGCACGTGGTCCATGTTGGCACACAGATCCTCACAGAGTAGGGGAACAGAATTATAACAGAACTATCAGTCTCTTCCAGACGCTCTGCAACAAGAAAGTAGGCGGCCCAGAGGCAGGAGCCCCCATAATAAAACAGGCATTGGGGAGTGGAATTAGTGAGGAGCAGGGAATGCCATTGCCAAAGCAGCCAATAGGACTGCTAGGATCAGCCACTGATCTCTCCTTACTGTAGCAGGTGGCTCTATGAAGTACTGTGGGTGGGAACTGGAATGGACTTTGGTTTAGAGCATACTGGGCAAGGTACCTCCCTCACACTGCTCTCTAATAATTTATTCTGAGGTTACAGATAACTTACTATTATATGGTGTATCTATATATATATATATATATACATACCTCACGTACCTCTCACGCCCCTACAGTGATTAGCAGAGTAATATTTGTTTTCACCCTTAGTCTTTCTTTTGCACAAATTTGACCCAATTCTTTAATTATTTTTCCTAGTATTACTATTCTTCTATTATCTTCTCCTTCCTAGATTCCATAATTTTTCTTCCTTCCATAAACTTGAAAAGGATTCCTGCCAAGTATCCTTCACCTATCCTTCCTATGCATTTAAATCAGTGGCTCTCAATCTTTCCAGACTACTGTATCCCTTTCAGGAATCTGATCTGTTTTGCGTACGTCCAAGTTTCACCTCACTTAAAAACTACTTGCTTACAAAATCAGACAAAAATACAAAAGTGTCACAACACGCTATTACTGAAAAATTCCTTACTTTCTTATTTTAACCATATAATGATCAAATAAATCAATAGGAACATAAATATTGTACTTACATTTCAGTGTATAGTATATAGAGTAGCATAAACAAGTCATTATCTGTATGAAATTTTAGTTTGTACAGACTTCGCTACTACTTTTTCTATAGCCTGTTGTAAAACTAGACAAATATCTAGATGCGCTGATGTACCCCCCAGAAGACCTTTGTGTACCCCCAGAGGTACACGTACCCTTGGTTGAGAATCACTGATTTAAATCAATCTTTTTTTTGTTTGATATATCCTATGTTTGCTTCTCTTCCTACAGTATTTCATAAACAATATTTCAAATCATTGTATCAGAAGACCAAAACTGCTGATGAATAGAACTGAAACTAAGGATAAATCAATTGGAAATAGCATACAAGCTATTCAAAAATTTGTAATACAGTTCAAAAATTTAGGAAGTCCTTTGAATAATTTACCGTTATCAAAATCATCTGAATCATCTGAGGAAACTTGATCTGAAAAGAAACAGCCATTTAAAAACATTTAGTTTACTTTGGTTTTATGCACTATTTTAACATGTTTTACAAGCGTACACTTACCACCTAATAAATCACACACACACACACACACACACACACACACACACACACACTCTAAGGCAAACATTTAAGAAAAAGGGATTATTTTTCTACAAAATATAAGGTCATCAGTTTGAGGTAACATATGTTATCCCCGTATCTGTGATGTCAAAAAGGTTATCTTAGGTTACCAAAAGGCTTGCAACCCCAGAGCCACATGGAACCAAACACTTCAGCACTCTTTTTGGAATGCTGCTTCCCTTTGTTTGCACAATTCTTTCTTCAAATAGTATATTACTCTGGAGGCTCTTCCTGTCTATGAATCATTAGAAATTCATCCCCTTTCTCTTTCCCTTGACAATCTAGTTAGTGAGCCATTGAAATCCAGAAACATAAATGTATCTCTCACTTTGATAGGGTTAAACACTCAATATATGTATTTAATATTTAAAAATAGAGACAGTTTAAAAACGTATTTTACCTTTCTGTTTATTTCTCTTAGATCTGTGTTTTTCTGAATGAGATAATCTTGACTTCTTACTTTTGGGTTCTTCAGAGTTTCGTTCTGTTCTCTGTCTTTTCTTGTTTGGTTTGACTTCTCTCCTCCTTTATAATAAAAAATGAATGCATAAGTTCTGCAAATGTACTCTTCAAGCCCAGTCAAAAGATATACTACTTCCAACATTTGTTTATTACAGATTAAACATTTAAAATCTAATGCAAAAAATATTACTGTTACCTTAAGGCTGTACATCTGAACACAAAAAGGCAGGAAATGCTAAAATGAAGGTTGGTTACTTATACATGGAGTTCTTTGCAATGATTGTATATTCACACTTATGGGCAATGCACCGACCATTGCATCCTAATGGTAGAACCTTCTTCTAGTGCCCATTAGAGACCATGTGCGCCCCCTCCTACCCCTTCCCTCAGCGTCTTCAAACACTGATTAAGGGAAACACTATATAAGGGGGCGTTGAGCCCTCTCCTGCCTCAGTTCCTTCTACCACAACTGAGAGAAACCAAGATAGGACTCTGAGAAAGAGGGGAAGGTGGCCGGGATGAGTGAACATAGAGTCATCTCAAGAATTCCAGTTACAAGTAACCTTCATTTCTTCTTTGATTGGTTCTGCATATTGCCACTTACAAGGGTAGTCTGGCAAGCAGTGCTGAAAACTCAGGAGAAGGGAACAGAGTCCTAATTAAACAATGACTGAGGCACTATTCCATCTAATCTAGCATCTGCTCTTGAAGTCAAATACAAAGCATAACGTTTACTAGTCATATGGTCTGACTTCCAAGTAGGAGCCTTACAGATTTCCACAACAGGGAAACATTTAAGACAAGCAAAAGATGTTGCCACTGCCCTAGCAGAAAGAAATCTCACAACAGTAGGCACAGCCACTGCTGCTAATTTGTCACATTCAAAGATACATTATTTAATCCGTTTGGAAATAGCAGATACACTAAAACCCATATGATTCTTAGCATACAAAACAAATAACCTAAAAGACTTTCAAAAATCTTTAGTTTATTTAAATAATATGTTAAAACTAGGGCTGCTGATTAATTGCAGTTAACTCACGTGATTAACTCAAAAAAATTAATTGCAATTAAAAAATTAATCGTGATTAATTGCACTGTTAAACAATAGAATACCAACTGAAATTTATTAAATATTTGTGATGTTTTTCTACATTTTCAAATATATTGATTTCAATTACAACACAGAATACAAAGTGTACAGTTCTCACTATGTTATTTTTGCTTACAAATATTTGCACTTAAAAATTATAAACAAAAGTAGTATTTTTCAATTCACCTCATACAAGTACTGTAGTGCAATCTCTGTAATGAAAGTTGAATTTACAATTGTGTTACATAACTGCACTCAAAAACAAAACAATGCAAAACTTTAGAGCCTACAAGTCCACTCAGTCCTACTTCTCATTCAGCCAATCGGAAGAGAAACAAGTTTGGTTACATTTGCAGAAGATAATGCTGCCCACTTCTTGTTTACAGTGTCACCTGAAAGTGAGAACAGGCGTTCGCATGGCACTGTTGTAGCTAGCATTGCAAAATATTTACATGCCAGATGCACTAAAGATTCATATGCCTCTTCATGCTTCAGCCATCATTCCAGAGGACATGCTTCCATGGAGATGACACTTGTTAAAAAAAAATACGTGAATTAAATTTGTGACTGAACTCCTTGGGGGAGAATTGTATGTCTACTGCTCAGTTTTACCCAGATTCTGCAATATATTTCATGTTATAGAAAGTCTCAGATGATGACAAGCACATGTTGTTCATTTTAAGAACACTTTCACTGCAAATTTGACAAAACGCAAAGAAGGTACCAGTGTGAAATTTCTAAAGATAGCTACAGCCCTCAACTCAAGATTTAAGAATCTGAAGTGCCTTCCAAGAGACGGATGAGATGTGGAGCATGCTTTCAGAAGTCTTAAAAGAGCAACACTCTGATGTGGAAACTACAGAACCCAAACCACCAAAAAATAAAATCAACCTTCTGCTGGTGGCATCTGACTCAGATGATGAAAATAAACTTGCATCAGTCACACTGCATCACTTCTGCACAGCAGAAGCTGTCATCAGCATGGACACATGTCCTCTGGAATGGTGGTTGAAGCATGAAGGGACATATGAATCTTTAGCACATCTGGCATGTAAATATCTTGCAACTCCGGCTACAACAGTGCCGTGCAAATGCCTGTTCTCACTTTCAGGTGACATTGTAAACAAGAAGCGGGCAGCATTATTTTCTGCAAATGTAAACAAACTTGTTTGTCTGAGTGATTGGCTGAAAAAGAAGTAGGACTGATTGGACTTGTAGGCTCTAAAGTTTTACATTTTTAAATTTTTGAATGGAGGATTATTTTGTACGTAATTCTACATTTGTAAATTGAACTTTCATGACAAAGAGATTGCACCACAGTACTTGTATTAGGTGAATTGAAAAATAGTATTTCTTTTGTTTTTTATAGTGCAAATATTTGTAATAAAAAATAAAGTGAGCACTGTACACTTTGTATTCTGTGTTGTTATTGAAATCAATATATTTGAAAACGTAGAAAACATCCAAAAATATTTAAATAAATAGTATTCTATTATTAACAGCATGATTAATCAGGATTAATTTTTTTAATCACGCAATTAATCAGGATTAATTTTTTAATCACTTGACAGCCCTAGTTAAAACTCTTCTAGCATCTAAAGTATGTTACACAGATTCTCCTTTATTAGCATGTGGCTTTGAAAAATATACTGGTAAATTAATTATCTGACTGATTTGAAACTCAGATATTATTTTCAGTAAAAACCTGGGATTAGGCATAAGAACCACCTTTCTTTATGATAACCCTGCTATCAAGGCATGTAATTCACTCTTTCTTCTGAATGATGTTATAGCAATAATAAACACAGTTTAAGAGATTAAAAAAAAGAAAGAAAGAACACTCTGCCAAGGGTTCAAAAGGCAGCTTCGTAAGCATAGATAAAACCAAATTAAGATCCCATGGTGACACCAGATCTCTCAAAGAGGATACAAGTTGGAAAACCCCTTCATACCATGCACAAATGATGATCTACCATTGACCAAAACATGATAAAATGAGAGAGCCACCAAATGAACTCTTAAAGAAGAATTAGATAATCACTCAAACTTTAAATACATCAAATACTCCAATACACCCAGAATACAAGCTGTAACTGGCGAGACAGATTTGCCTTGCAACCAAAAAACAAATCTAACGCATTTCAAATAATAACTTTGCTTTCACTACTTGCTTTCTAGAATTAAGTAATACATTTTGAACCAACAAGGAACAAGATTGTTCTACATTCATCAAATCCCAAGTGCCTAGGAATGGACAGACTGAGGATCAGGATAAAGAGTCCTGGCATGCTGCTGCAGCAACAGATCTGGAGACAAGGGAAGCAGTTTGCGGTCTCCCTCTAACAGCTGATGCAGGTCCATGTACCACTGCTCTCTCAGTCAAACTGGCGCAATTGAGATCACCTTTGCCCTGACCTGTTTTATCTTCCTCACCACCTTCTGAATTAATGAAAATAGAAGTATACAGAAGGTCCTCTCCCCAAAAAAATCATCCGAGATAGACTGACTCTCCTTTCCTGCTCTGGAACAAAATAGAAGATGACACTTTTTGTTGAACATGATCACACACAGGTCTGTACTGGGCTGACCCCATCTGGAGAAAATCTCTGTACTACCTGGTCCTTCAGAGACTTCACATACATCTGAAAATGGTCTCTGCTGAGATGATCTGCCAACACATTGCTCTCCCCTGCTAAATGAAGGGCCACTGGATAGACCGCATGAAGAATGCGCCAATCCCATTGACCAGAGGTCCCCCAAATGTGGGGCGTGACCCCCTAGGGGGGTGTAGAGGAACATTCGGGGGGGGGGCTGGGCCAGCCCCCACTGGGGCGGGGGTGGGGGGAGGAGGGAGTGCCACCCAGCCCTGCCTCACCCCCAGCTCTGCTCCGACCCTGCCCACATCCATGGCCCTGGCTCCCAGCCTTAATGCGGCTCCTGGCCGGGGGCCTGTCTGCCAGCCCTCAGCACAGCCTTGCAACCAGCCAGGGGCCCGGCTGCCAGCCCCCACCGCGGCCCAGGCCCCAGCCCCGACTGCAACCCGGCTGCACCTCAGCTATGCTCCTGGCCCCGCCCTCGCCCCCACCCCCAGCCTCAGCTCCTGGCTGCAGCTCCATTCCCGGCCCAAGGCTGAGGCTGGGGATGTGAGCGGGAGTGGAGCCGCACTCACCTACAGGCCCGGCTGCCGGGCCCCACTGCGGCCCAGCTGTAGCTCCACTCTCACCCCCATAACAATTTTTTTAAATAGGAAAAGCATAAACATTTTTCCTGCTTGCCTAAGTCAAAAAAATCACTAGGCAGATTTTGCATAAGCTTCCCAAAAACTAATCTTTGGGCTAAAATCTAGCATGGAAAGTTCAGTCTAAAAGGCAAATTTGAGATAAGTATGAGCAAATGAAAAGAAATGTTACAATTTGAGTTGCAACTTTTATTATGAATTTCATTAGCACAAAAATATATTGTTAGCAATGCTAGAGTATCAATTTCATTAAAATGATAAGTCAGTATAAACAAAAGTTACAGTAATTTTTTAAGCATTCTTCCAAGCTTTCTTATAAATTTAATCATAATAGATTTATTATTTAATTTTTCAAAAGGCTCCATTACCTGTGATGAAAATTTAATTTGCAGGAACATTGTGGACACAGTCCTGGGGTGGGGGAGAAAGACAAAGACAATTTGAACATACAAATGTCATATTCAGTAAAAATATTTAATAATTATTATCAATATTGTTATCCCTATCTTTATAAATTTCTTTCGATTTCACTAATTTTTACTACAACAGAAAAATTCCAATGTAGCTATAACCAGGGTTCAAAAAAGGGAAAAATAGTATGTGATACAACTGTCAGTATGACTCCAAAGTATCAAATCACTTTGAAGGAAGATGAGAGACTCAGCATTGACTACTGTTCACAAAAAATAAGTAGCATTTATTGTTTCTGGGGATCATGATTTGGATGTGCTTTTGTGGGCAGGATCAAACCACATTATGACCATATTAAGAGAAACATACACACTACTAAGTACTAATACAGAGCAAGTATTATTGTATAGATGGACCCATAGTCAAGAAAAGAAAGATTAAAAAAAACCCACCCCTTTCTCTCACACTATTTACAACAAAAAGCTTAATTATTTATTGTATGTATCCATATACGGTTATGCACACATATTCAGTAAGATCGGACTTAATAGATGAGAATTAGCGGCATGGGAATTATCCTTAGTGCAGTTAAAGATTTTCTGGGAAAAATCACAGAATCATAGAAATGGGCTGGAAGGGACTTTGAGAGGCCATAGACCAACCCTGAGAGGCAGTTGTCCAACTTGTTCTTTAAAACCTCCAATGATGCGAATTCCACAACCTCCCTTGGAAGCCCATTCTAGAGCTTATCTACCCTTCTAGTTACAAAGTTTTTCCTAATATCTAACCTAAATTTCCCTTGCTGCAGATTAAGCCCACTGTTTCTTGTCCTACCTTCAGCATATATGGAGAACAATTGATCACAGTTCTCTTTATAAGAACCCTTAACATATCTAAAGACTTGAAAGATCCCCCTCCAGTATTCTTTTCTATAGACTAAACATGCCAAGTCTTTTTAACTTTTCCTCTTAGGTCACAGTTTCTAAACTTGCTCTCCTCTGGACTCTTTCTGATTTGTCCACATCTTTCCTAAAGTGTGGTGCCCAGAACTGGATACAGTACTTCAACCGAGGCCTCACCAGTGCTGAATAGAGCAGCAAAACTACCTCCCATGTCTTACATACAACACTCCTGTTAATAGACCTCAGAAAGATATTATCCCCTTTTTGAAACCGCATCACATTTTTAGCTCATTCAATTTGTGGTCCACTATAACTCCCAGATCCTTTTCAGCAGTACTACCGCATAGCCAATTATTCCCCATTTTATTTTTTCTTGCCAAGTGTTTTACTTTGCACATGTCTTTATTGAATTTCATCTGGTTGATTTCAGACCAATTCTCCAATTTGTCAAGGTAGTTTTGAATTCTAATCTTGTCCTCCAAAGTGCACACAAGCCTCATCTTTGTATTATTTGCAAATTTTATAAGCATACTCTCCACTCCATTATCCAAGTCATTAATGAAAATATTGAATAGTACTGGTTCCAGGACTGACCCTGCAGAACCCCACTAGATAGGCCCTCCCAGTTTGACAGCGAACCACTAATAACTACTTTTTTGAGTATATTCTTTCAACCAGTAATGCATCCACCTTATGGTAATTACATCAAGATCACATTTGCCCAGTTTGCTTATGAGAATGTCATGTGGGACTGTGTCAAAAACCTTACTAAAATCATGATATACAACATCTACTGTTTCCCCTGCCTCCACTAGCCCAGTAACCTTGTCCAAGAAGGAAATTAGGTATACTAATTTTAACATTAAAAAAATGTCAGTATTAAAAATAAAATTAAGTGAATTTAATTCTTGAAAAAGGTGTTTTACAGCCCTAAAGACTATTTAACCACAGAATTGGTTAGCATGAGCTGTGCTGAAACTTCATGTATGCGGTTCAGTCTTCCTATTTAAAAAAAACAAATGAAGAAGCTGTGTTACAACAATACCACTAGAACAATCTATAGCATTAAAAACTAGAGAGCAAGAAGTGTTCAGACAATAAAGCAATCACAGGTTGTACTGATGGAAAGAGAGAGATTTCCCTAAAGCACAGCCATTATTATAATATCTGTAACTAGTCCAACCAAAAGTATCATGAACAACTTATTTTCCCCCTTGCCTACTGTCCTAAGCATGACTACCATTTCTAGGTTTTTCATTATATCATTAAATAGTAAGATATTAGTCTTCATTTGTATTTACATAAGCTTGAAGCCCAACCATAGGAAGGGGCTGACTTACTCAATTTCACAAGCGCATTCCTCTTTTCACCATATTCCATGTACCCAAAATTCACCTCCCAGCTTTTCAGTGCTTCTTTCTCATCACAGTGCTTATTTCCACAGGAAAACTGACCTGTCAAGAGACCAAAAGAACAAACCATGGTTAAATCATTAGGTCATTTGGGCTTGAGATTGTTATATCCAGTCTTCCTTTTTTACATTACTCAGCATTAAAAAGGTAGAAAGTAATGTCTAGAGGTAATGTACTAGCAGGAAAAAAACACTTTTAAGGACATAGCCACACTATTTGTTTAATATTGCACAATATTTGCAAAGAAAAAAACAATTTAACAAATTAGGTCAGTTCATGTCAGCTCTAATCTCTTTAGGTATTTTGGGGACAGGCAGAAAGGAGTAAATTAAAAATGCCACCACCACATTTTGGAAAAGCTACCAGCTAATGATCAAATGAATGTCATGAGGCTACCTACATCCTAAATGATTATTTACTTAGTGGAGTGTGATGGATCAGAAGGTGCCTTTCAGACACGTATGGATTTTTAATGACACCAAATGACTAAGTATGAATTATGTGCAAAAATAAAAAACCTAAATATTGTTTTATCTGCATGCTTCATTCCCTGTTCTATTGGCAAGCAATTTGATTTCTAAGGTGTTCTAGACACATTTTGTTTTCCTTTTCTTCTACAATTTCTAAAAAGAATTAAGGCCCAACATAATGAGTAAAGTATGAAACAACTTATTTAAGAACTTTCTGGTTTTGTTACATTAAATCCTAATGTTAAAATTATGTAAACAGTATACTTGTATTCAATGTTGTTGACACCACTGCATTTCTAATACCATACTTAATACAGAGAACGTACACCCAATTGGTAGAGGATACATCCATATGCCAAGCTGGTGACAAGGATCTGTATTAATAGGCTCACCTCCAGTACTGTTTTCGAAAGATTAACCTCAGAATGTTCTGCCTAAGCTGCTAACCAATGGATTGACAGTGTCCTCAGATACTTCAGTTCTGCAGTGTAAAACCACTTGTAATGCTAATGCTTGAAACAAAGAAACTAGAACTTGCATTTAAATAATGCTTCAAAATTAATTAAACTAGAAAAAAGGTGTCTTCTTTTTTTTGGTCATAAAGAAGGAACAAGTAAGCAGCAGTTTATATCGTGTATCATAGAAAACAGCCAGTTTTTTTGGAAGTTAGCTACAACTATGTTTCATGACTCCAAAAACCACAATCCCCCACAGGCATAGACAATAGTCATATGCATCAGTTTTATTACCAACTAGCATCTCTTTTAAAGGTAGTGTCTGGAAACACTGAAGATTTCATGCAGTCAGCAAACTCAAATGTTACATACATAAAAACTACATTAAAAGAATGTTCTCTCTTCATCATTCAGTTAGTGTCCTTCGCCTTATTTACTACACACCATCCAAATCCTGTACTGAATACAGAATTATCCATTTTTTCCTGGCCTTTTTTTAGAGCACTTATCATCATAGTATCTGAATGCTTCACAAACATTAATGGATTTATCCCTGCTGTAGCTGAGAGCATTATTATCCCCATTTTACCAATGAGGAAACTGAGACCAAGACTTGTCTGAGGACACACAGTAAGTCAGTGGCAGAGCCAGGATTAGAACTCAGGATCTCATAAATACTAATCCTGGGCTCATTCCTTCACCCCACAGTGCCATATTGACAGAAGTTTTCAGCATCTACAGCTCCCATTGACTACACTTATTCTTTTCAGTGCTCAACATGGCTACATTACCAACCCCAGGTGTTTCAAGTCAGGCATCCAGAAAGTAAGGAATATGCAATTAGAGGCCACCAACAACATTTAAGTTTAAAAGAGTAGCTCTGCACCAGATAGGAAGATGGTGGGAGAGAGGCGCATAGGACTGTGGCATTCCCCTGCCTTACCCACAAGAGCATTGTCACTTCCTGCCATCCCCCTACCCTGTTCTCTACACATATTCCAACTTCTAGAGCAAATAAAGCAGGGATCCTAAAAGCAGCTTCATGCGCCATACAATCCTGATTTATTCTCTGTGCACTATTCATCCTGTACACTGAATCAGGTCAGGGTCTCATGGAAAAAACAGCATGTGATCATGTAATTAAAGATTGTATCATAATGCAAACACACACACACACACACACCGGCAAAATGACACTGGCAACCTAAATTCTGGCATTTCCTAACTTTTGATGCATGATTTTTTAACCTAAACAATGTTCTTTTGACATAGTTTTTATCTATTGTCGTTTCCTATAAACAAGTTCTATCCAATGTTCCCTCTAATTTTTTACATCTATGTGCGGAATGAATTTTGCTATGTACACCAATATGGAGGTGACGTGTGGCGTGGTGGGGCCGAGGGGTTCAGAGTATGGGAGGGGGCTCAGGGCTGGGGGAGAGGGCTAGGGTGCAGGGGGTGAGGGCTCTGGCTGGGGGTGCGGGCTCTGGGGTGGAGCCAAGGATGAGGAGTTTGGGGGGGGCAGAGATGAGGGGGTCAGAATGCAGAAGGGGGTTTAGGGCTGGGGCAAAGGGATGAGATGCTGGGGTTGAGGGCTCTGGGGTAGGGCCAGGGATGAGGGGGTCAGGATGCAGGAGGGGGCTCAGGACTGGGGCAGAGGGTTGGGGTGCAAGGACTGAAGGCTCCAGCTGGGATTGCGGGCTCTGGGGGGGATGAGTGGCTTGGGGTGCAGGTTGCCCTGAGGCTGCGGTGGGGAGAGAGGACTCCCACCAGCCCTCTCTCACCACAGCAGCCCGGGGAACACCACCTCTACCTGGCTGCGGCAGCTCCGGTGCGGAGCCGGGGGAGAGGAGCCTGTCCCCGGACACAGCAGCTCTGGGGCTGGGGCCAGTGGAGAGGCGCCTTTCCCCGGCCGCGACTGCTCTGGGGCTGGGGGAGAGGCACCTCTCCCCACCTGCACAGCCCTTGATAGCCTGCTGCGCAGCCACGCAGCTTAGAGGAAACTTAGGTTCTATCACATGCAACTGTAATAACTTCCCTATTATGCATCATCAGTAAAGTCTAACAAAACACAGAGTGTATTATCAGACCATGCTGTGCTCAAATTAATTAAAATATTTGGAATTTTCTTATTTAATTATCTTGTTGTATAAAAGCTATTACCCAAAATATAAAACACTAACTGATTTTAAATATTTCTGATTTTTCTGTCCAGCTTTGTATCAAAATTAAGATTTCAGTACCTCTAGTATTTAGTAGCGAAAATGACATTTCATATCATACTATTTCATGTTTACAAATTTTATTTGTGATTTAAGTAGAATGTCTCCAGTGATTTAGTGCTTTAATCTTGCATATAACTGAATGAGATCTCAAATGGTTCAATAATATGGCACTATTCAGCCTAGGTTTCATGAAAAAGATCTTTTAAGAAGTAGTTATATTACATAATGTCCATTTATAATATGATCTAGTTTGAATATCATAGTCTGTTTTCTCACTGAATACTTTGTAGGCAACACCATATTCACTTTCAGAGGCGATGCGTGGGGGCGTCCCACGGGGTCATGTGTTCCCATCCCCCTCCCCCCCGATATCTGCCAGGGCTCACACCAGAATCTTTAAATTGTTCCCCTCCTTCCCCATTATAACAGTTACAGATCGCCTCTGCTCAGAACCATTTAGTGAGGGCAGCTCCCATCATTCCCTTTGCCTTGCCCAGGAGCTGCCCCTGGCCTGAGTCTTTGCAGAGCTTACCTCTTCCCACTTCCTCCCCTGCGGCTGGAAGCAGTCCCGCCCCTTCCTGCCCAGACAGCACTGCTGGCCACTGACACAGGCTGCTGCTGGCCCCCGACATAGTCCAGTCACCTCCTGTTGCCCAGCTGAAGTGCAGGCAGGAAGGGGTTAAGGAGGCTGCACTGGGACCCTCAGGAGCCTCAGAGAGGATCTGGCAGAGAGGAGGAAGAGGAGATGATACTGAACCCCAGCCGAGGAGAGTACGGTGAAGGGTCCAGTGCAGCTTGGCTCCTTCCTTTCCCTGCCAGTGGGACCGATGCCATCCTGGGGTTGAGGTGCCTCCTGCCATCACCTGCCCTTCCGCAGACAACAGCAGCCAGATAGGGCAGCCTCCTGCATGTGCCCCTGAATGCAGAGCTGACGGGTACAGACAGGGCACAGGAGCTCAGCCTGCACTGGATAGCCTGAGCTATCTGCTGAAGGTGGGGAATGGATGGAGGGGCACTGCCTCAGGAATGAAGGGTGTCCAGGGCTACTCCTAGGCTGGCAGAAATCTGGAAGGTCTCAGTGCAGCATGGATGGCCTCAGAGGCTGGCTCACAGGGCACAGCAATTAGCTTGCCCTGCTCCAGCAGCATCTCTCCGAGAGTCTCAAATCACTTTATAAACCACAGTGCAACGCTGGGAGCAAGGCAGGTCTCCCCCATTATACAGAGGGGTGCGGGCATGCATCTGTGCAGGGGCTGCACCTGCAGTCCTAAGAGCTGGGCCCAGCTGCCTTGTCCAAGCTCACAGAGTCCATCAAGGAGCCCGGAATGGAGCCCGGGGGTCTGGGATCCTGCGGCCAAAATCCAGGCAGGACCGGGAGCCTATGGCCAAAGGTGGGGTTGGCCAGGAGCTGGCTCTGAGCTGGGTGGTGCTAGGAAGCTGCTTTGCATTGCACTAAAGAAGGTGCAGTGAGTGACTACACGGCTGTGCTGCAGCCCACAAGGCCATATGGTGTGCTCCTCCCCGTGCATCGCTTCTGCTGCCAGGGTTCACACCAGAACCTTTAAAAATTGTGCCCCCCCCTCCCCCACTTCTATCAATAGTTACACATCACCTCTGTTTACTTTGCTAGTGAAATGCTGGTGAAACCTCAGATTACATGTGGAAGTTGTTAGGTGACAGACCATGAATCCCAGTGATCATTGAACCTGGTTATATTCTAAACTACACGTAATCATGTGTGTACCTGTTTCCATCATTTCACACTGACTCATCAGATATTCAAGGCTTCAGAATGATGTTTGGGGTTATTGTGCATGCTGATTATGTTGTTGTGTAGCTGGTAACACTATATAGAGATATATAGAAATAGATATAGTGCATATTACAAAACCTTTGCACTTTTAAAAACAAAATATTTAGGGCCATTAGCCATTTTGGTACATTTAGTTTACCAAGCTTACAATGCATATTTTTATCTCTACATGTTTGTTTCTACAGCATAATTATGTAATTATTATAACTAGCTAACTATGATATAGTTACATGTACTTCCACTGTTAACAGCTGGGACATATAACCATTTCTCTTAACTACAAATGCTCATTGAAGGTGTAAGCTTTTATTCTGGGAGCCAAATATACTTCCATTATAGTTTAATGCATCTCTTGGTTTATCTATCTGTAGTTGACCTATGTAGGCCATTCTGTGTCTGAAACTTGGGCGTTGCCAAGAAGACAAATACAGTCATTGAAAAGTGTTAACATTTCCTACTATATATGTCAAAAAAATCTCTCTTACATTACAAAAGATTAGTAAAAGTTTAAAGTATGAACTCTGCGCTTGTGTGACATCACAGTTAAAAGATGTGAAAATCTGTTTTGTATAGTCTATCACTGAAATTGGGCATATATATTACAATTATTAATGGTCAATAGGTAAAGATATGATTCAGTTCTAAGACATATTTGGTTACCAAACATGATTTCCCTTCATAATACCCAAGGAAAAAAACTGAATAAAAGAGGGGGGGAAATGAAAGAAAGAATCCTGGATTTAAAGAAAAATATAAAGAGAAAATAGATAAAGGTACAAGGCCTAATGGATCTGCTTTAAAAAAAAAAATCCAAACCTTAGGAAAAACTGAATATCAATCACTATTTTCATGTCCTTAATAAGGACGTGTCAAGCTTATATGTTAACAGTGCTACAAAAGTCACCCCTTTTTTAGACTATTTAGCAAATATTCATAGCTAAGCAGGTAGATGCAAAACAGAGTTGTACTCCCATTTACTAATATATCTTGTTGCTTCACTGCAGGAAATTTGAGAATCCTAGCCAAAACAAACATCTTGCATGAAGGAAAAAAAAAAGTTAGGGATAATCACTTGTTTCAAAAGAATATATCAAAGAACTAGATCTGAAAAAACAGTCCTTGCTACACTGCTATACTGAATTCTTGTGCCCCTTTGTGGTGAACTGTATTATTGCTCAATGCTGCTTAAGTTATAGTTGTCTCTATGGAATAAGCATTACTCTTTTAATTAACATTTAGGAAAGAATGGTTTTAAATAAGTTTTGAATTTTCTACCACATGTTAATGAATATGCAAGGCCAAATATAAAATATGAAACAGTTGAAAAAAATCTCCATCTACAGACACTTATACAAAGGGTTTTTAATTTTTTTTTTCTTAAGTACAGTTATCCTATTGAATGTTTAGGGCACATTTACTGTATTAAGATTTTCTGTACTCCACCACCAGTAACATAACCATGGGAGTTACAAACTAATATTTAAACTTGAAAACATATCAGAAAATTAGAAGTATGAAGGTTACATTTGCAGATTTAAAACTACAAACTATAAGATACAGTACAATGCATACATGACCATCAGATGCACAACATACAATTTTCAAAAAATTAGGCACTTATGATTTAGCTGTCCACGAATAATGCTTGTCTACTGTCTTTATCACTCCTATTCTTTACGTCATTAAACAGATTACTTAATATTTACTAATAAAATTCATGCTCTCTCCCACAGAGTGTGAGATGATTATAAAAAACGAATAAGGCTACTATAATAACAGGCCTAAGAGAACTCAACTACATAATAAAAAGATCTATTTACTGAACATACTGATCAACAAGAATGTCAGTTCAATTACTCAGAAATTAAGGCAGCTAAACCTCCATCTACAATTAAGATTACTTTATTTTTAACTGAAGTGCGGCACCTTCTGCATAAGACAATGTTAGATATAGTTCTAAAATATTAAGAAGTATATTTATAATTCCAGTTATAGGCTATTTGATACATCTGGTATTTTTGAAGTGATACGAACAGCATATATGCTTTCTCGTGGTTCCTATTCCGGTCTTAGTCCACTTCTGCTCGCATGACTTATAAAGATGGAAAATAAAATCATTCACACAAACATTATAAAAAACACATTACATATCAGTCACTTGCAAATAATATGATTCCTGATTTTTCTTATATGTAGTGAATAGACAAATTAAACTTTGCAGTTGAGAATAATCACTTTAGTGCACAAATTCTAGTGCAGAAAAGCATTCCTATAAATGCCTAAAATATAAATTCCTATTTCTGGATTCATTTTTTGAGAGAAAGCATGTCTATGAATTCTAGCTACAGGGAGTTGTGTCCTTCCTAGAGCAGGACTGGGGCAGTTGAAATGCTGTAATTCTCAAACCTTACTGAAAGGACCACTTCCTCCAAAAATGAATTATATCAGTTTGGATCAGTGAGGAGAACTAATGTTCTCCCAATCCTTATATTGTGAAGCATTCTTGTCAGCAAAGGAAGTGCTTATTCTACTAAGCATGTGACAGTGTAGCTACTATCCATGAACTTTGGTTCCTATTCCTTGAAGACCTCTAGACATAAGGATTTTCTCCTTATGCAAAGAGATCTAACTCTTGTTTCCCCCATGTTTATTATACCCATCTTTTGCTGCTCTGATATATTGCTTAACTAACCTGCCTATATACCAAGATTTCCTTTTACATCCATGGCCTCTGAAGACCATTCATTTAAGTGACTTTTTTTTTTTATTATTGATTACAGTGTTATGTAGCTGTATTGGTCCCAAGATACGAGAGACACAAGGTGGGAGAGGTAATATATTTTATTTGACTAACGTCTGTTGGACAACTTTCAAGCTCCACAGAGCTCTTCTTCAGGTCATCAGAAGAAAATGACAACCTGAAGAAGAACTCTGTAGAACTCAAAAGCTTGTCTCTTTCACCAACAGACATTAGTCCAATAAGTGATAGATATTTCACCCACCTTGTCTCTTTGTGTATTATTATTTCTTTGTATTACTATAGCACCTAGTAGCTGTAGTCATGGACCGTGGTAGGCGCTGTGCAAACAGAATATAAGGATGATCCCCAACCCCAAGGAGCTTACAATCTAAGGGCTAGTCTACACTGGCAACACTAAACCACTGCCGCGGCAGCGCTTTAACATGGCTTGTGTGGTCGCGGCAGAATCACTTCCATGAGGGGCACAGCTCCCAGCACTGGTGCATTGTCTACACTGGTGCTTTACAACGCTGAAACTTGCTGCACTCGGGGGGGTGTTTTTTCACACCCCTGAGCGAGAAATTTGCAGTGTTGACAAGCCCTAAGTATAAGACAAGACAACAGAGGGACACAGGCGGGGGAGTGCAAGGAAGCAATAAGACAATACTGCTCAACATAATAAGCAGTGGTCTCTGAACACCAACAGCCTAACTGGGATACCCCCTAGAATTGCAAACATGACCACATGATGCAACATGGAACACGGAATTCTCTTGCTTATTTAATTACTTAAGAGCAGATACTGATGTGATTTTGCCAGGTATGAATAATAAATACTGACCTCTTAGAGTCTGTATAATGACATGTTTCTCAGCTCCAGAAAATGTTTGCTAATCCTTGTTTTCCTTTATAAAATAGTGAAACACTAAAACTTGTTTACAACCTAAAATGTTCAGGTTAGAGGACTATGAGGAACTCCAACAGGCCTAACATCACTAGGTACACTAACTGCCATTAAAAAGCAAATTGGCCAAATGTGCTCTGTTCCATCCTCTTTGCACTATGCCAAGACTTAAATAGCCAGTTGGAGATTCATCTTGCATAGGGGAATCCCCAAGTGGTATAATTCCAGCAAAGGATTTATGTTACTAATGGTTACTATTTGTATTACAGTAGCATCTACCCAACTCAGATTGAGCCCCACTGTGCTAGGTGCTGTACAAACACATAGTAGGAGGCAGTCCCTGCTCTGAAGAGCTTACAGTCTAAACTGACAAGACAGACAGTAGGTGGGACAGGAAACAAAGGCACAGAGAAGTGAAGTAACTTGCTTAGATTCACAGAGAAAGTCAGCAGTAGAGCCAAGAATAGAATCCTGATCTCCTGCCTTCTAGACCAGTGTGCTCTGTCACTGGATCAGGCTGCCTCTCCTGACATTTCCCAATCATGAATAAGTTTGTTGGGTGAATCTGTGAACTAAATATCAGGGCCCATTTAATGAATTTCAATATAAACTGAGTGTTCCAGAATATATATAGCCATAGTTGTAACTTTTCAACATCTGTTCGTGATAAAACAGCTATTAAAATTAATAAAATATTAGACTACTAGAAAACAACACAAATTATTATAATACCGTGATTTGGACATTGATATGACCAATTTTGTATACTGCATTCCAGAAAATAAAATAGTCTCCTCACGCTATGTTTAATTTTATCAAGAAGCAAATCTGAATGTTATAACATTGCTCTTATTGGTGGTGGAGGAAGGCTGATGGACCTTCATATCTTCCTCTGCTGATCCTCTTACCTAACATATATGTATGACCAAAGAATAAACTGAGGAAGATGAATCTCCAGATATTGACAGTTCTGACACAGGCCATGTGGCAGTAAGAAGGAACTGGAGAGGCAGTCAGTCTGCTCTGCCCTTTATCTCCTCAGTTGGAGGCACAAGGAGACCAAAGGTACATGAACAAACCAACCGATACCACTTGCAAGAATCCTCCATCTTCAGGTACATGGAGCACATGTGTACACGTATGTGGAATACACATAGGGACCGGTACCTCAAAGAAGAAACACTATTTAGTAAATACTTGATAGTCCTTTGACATGATAGTGTCTCCCTTATAAGCCTGCCTTTGCAACACCCTTCACTAGTATATTCCAAGCAGCCTACATCCAGCAAACTTTGCAGAGAATACCATGCCCATCCATTTCCTATTGTTCAAGTCACAGCCATTTTGTTATAGATGCTACACAAATATTACCAATAACCTGAATGAGTACGTTCATCCCCTTATTTATGTACCATAACTAACTTAGTCTACTGAAATTTATTTTGATATAATTGATGCATTTTGAAATAATTTGTTTTTGAAGATACTTTGGCAGATTAGCTTCAGAGTATCAGGTGGAGTCAGGTAAAAAATGAGATTACAGAGATTTTAAAGCATCCATATATACCCCAGAACAAAAGTAAAAGCCAACTCTTACTTATTTAAAAGTAATTTTACTGTTTTATCTTTATATTTATCATACTAGGTCATAATGTAGAGTAGATGTAGGTTTGCACAGTTGCTGAAAACTCACAATTCCTACTCAAAGATACCTCAGTGGTTTTGGTATTTAGGAAATAAATCTCTTCATATGCTTTAGTATCATTTAGTCAACACACAAAGAATCTAAACCTTCCTTGAAGGCCTCTAGTCATAAGGATTTTTATTAAAAATATTAGCACAGTAAAAATGATAAACAAAAGAAATAGTATTTTTTAATTTACCTCATTCAAGCACTGTAGTGCAATCTCTTTATCGTTAAAGTGCAACTTACAAATGTAGATTTTTTGTTACATAACTGCACTCAAAAACAAAACACTGTAAAACTTTAGAGCCTACAGGTCCACTCAGTCCTACTTCTTGTTCAGCCAATCGCTAAGACAAACAAGTTTGTTTACATTTGCAGGAGATAAGGCTGCCCACTTCTTATTTACAGTGTTACCAGAAAGTGAGAACAGGCATTCCCCTGGCACTTTTGTAACCGGTATTGCACGGTATTTACGTGCCAGATATGTGAAACATTCACATGCCCCGAATTTGTTAGCTCCTTAGGATTGAACTGTCTATTATATATAGCACCAGGCACAAGGGGATCCTTGACTACGGCCTCTACATACTACTGTAATATAAATACTTAAACCCAAAAAGTTAAAAGAATATTAAGGTTGTGAGGTCAAGCAGTCAAATGTTAGGAAATGTCAAAATTACGATTACGCATGCAATCTGAATTTGGCCCCCTTGTGTGCATATAGCTACATTATAATAATTACATGATCGCCTACTATTTTTTCCACATGACATCAATATATACAAACAAGAGTGTTAAATTAAGGTTGCACAGGAATCTTTAATTCTGGCATTTTTTAGTTTTTGAGTGTTTGACTTTGCAAGCACAACAGTCTGCTATTGGGGGCGCGGGGGGGGGCGGAGGATGTAATTTCCTAGTTTTTTAAAAAAAAAATGAAAAAACTGAAATTCCATCTTGTGGGATCATATTGACATCTGTATGGGTCATTACCAACATTGGATCTTTTAGATCCACAGCACAGTCCTCTCTGCCTTTTGAGCTAACAGAGTAATTGACAGCAATAGTATGCTATCAATCTCTATGTGGCCAAGTGGTAGAGGGGGAGATACATACTCTGCCAGTGGGTTTTACATATTTTTGCTGACAGAAGAGAAATACTCTAACATAGAAACCTTGGGTTTCATTCCAGGCTCTGAAAAGCAGTGTTCTCTAGTGGCCATAGACCTCTCTGCCCTGGTTCCTTCCAAACCCAATCACTTCTGTCCCAGTCCTGTCTCCTCCCTCGCCCTCCTCTGCTCCTCATCCATCCATCCATCCATCCTCCCACCCCACACCCACTTCCCCATCTAAATCTCCTCATCCAGCTAGTCCCAGTCCCTGAGACTCCTCATTCTAGTTCTAGTCTTCCCCTCATAGCTTCCCATCCAGCTTCCCATTTTCTCCCCACCCTAGCCTCCTCGTTCCAGTCTCTCTCATAGTCTTGTTGCTCGGCTAGTCCCAGGCTCCTCCATCTAAATTCCTTATCCAATCTCAGATTTCCCTCCCAGTCCCAATCTCCTGCCCCCACCATCTCCCAGCCCTGAACCCCAGTCTCCTTGTCACAATTTACTCCCTTCATACCGCCCCAAACACACATACACACACACAGAGGTCCCAGTTGTTGGTTCTTTGCATTCACGCCAAGTTAATTCTTCCTCCATGCTGTCTAAGTGCCAGCAGAGGGAGCACTGAGCACATCGGACAGAAAGTCTCACTGCTCTCATTTCTTGTGCCTGGCACCACAATATCTGGCAGCAGCCAGGAGCAATTGCAGGGATAGTTCTTCTCAGCCCCTGTAGCCCTGGCCGAAAGCATGCTATGTGCTGACAGGATCTTTAGAGAATCTGGCTTCCAAACTCAAGCAAAACTCTACAGAACATATGCAAACTGAGCTTTTCTAAAGGCCAAATTTTGTCAATTTTTCCACAAGAACAGCGAAGGGCTCCCAGACAAAAGGCCACCCATCGGTCAAATTTCAAATCCTTACTCCAAACCATGGAGACCTAGAGTGTCTCAATGAAATGGTTGTGAGAATTTTTGTTTTGTTTTGTTTAAACATATGGACAAAAATCCCTTATTTTTCTTAATCTCGTTCTTGGAAAATAAAACCATTTTTACTGAAATTTACCAAAGCAATTCAGCCTAAGGCAGACACCTTGCATAAAACATTTTAGCCTAAATGGTTGAAGTCTGGCAAAATAATAAGCACCTAAAAAGAGGGTCTTATACCGGGAAGTGTTGGGCAACCTTAACTATAAACATCACTGAATAATTAAGTAGTGCAGAACCACCAACTATTGGCCAGTGCCATTTAAGATCAATGAGCATGAAATTTCACATTGGCAAAACCAGTAAAGTTTTTTTGCTGCAAATATTCTGCAAGGTGAAAACAAAGCACAGATTTTCCTAAGTCATTACTGATGTAGATGAGTGAGCACTCTGAAGATGTAAAATGATATAATGCAAGAAGTGCTAAGAATTATTACACATTATTGTCAACATTTTGGAAAACTTTCATCTATACTGCCACTGTCACAAACAAGATAGCAAAAAACCCACCAAAAATAACTAACCAAGTAAGAACTGTAATACAAGAAGAAAGGCAATATTACCTTTTCCTGAAACTACTTCTTTCTCATGTCTCCATCTAAATCCAAACTGTGATAAAGATAAAAACTGAAATTAGGTTCTGAACAGTCAAATAAATTCAGAAGACATACAAAATTTAAAAAATTAATTTCAACTGCTTGCTGCCCTTTAGCACTGTTCCCTTGTTTAGCTCTGTTAAATAAAATATTAATCCCTCACTCAATAAAAAGCAACTTACAGATTTTTTTATTGTTGGATTGAATCATGTGAATCAAATGGAATCTGATTCAGTGGACACGGATCTACAAGTCTAAAATATCCTGCTAGCAGACAAAAAGTAAGAGAAATCAGGAGAGAAAGAATTGCAATGCAGAATGAAATACAATTCTTTCTTCACTGTAAACAGTGAGGAGAACGCTGGAAGTTGAAATGGAATGTGAAATAGATATTTTAGTTAAGTTTCAATATCCCATTTTCCACCTCATCCCTACAGGAGTTAAAACAAAACTACATTTATTTAAGGCCTTGTCTACACTACACTGCTAAACATCTACACTAAAATGTAGCTTCCACTGATGTAATTCACCCACTACACCAACCTAATAACTCCACCTCTGCAAGAGGCATAATGTGTAAATTGATGCACTTAGACTGATGCAGCATCAGCGTTGCTTCCTTTCAAAAACCGTCATACAATGCCCCTCACTGGCAATTAAATCAGTTCAAGCACTCCTTCGTGAGGATGCACACTGCCAACACAAGGAGCGTAGTGTGGATATGTAAAACTTATTCAATTACCGCAGTGCCTGTGTGTCAACAAAACTTAGGTCGACTTAATTTTGTAGTGTAGACTTGCCCTAACTTATATTTCTTTCTGTTTCTAGACTTTGTCCGGGAATTTAATATGAAGATAATCCAGGCCCCTTTTCCTGAGAAATCGCTCTCCGTACCATTCCCTGCTTTTTCTGCCCACCACCCTTAAATCAAACCATTCCCTGACATATTAGGGGGAGTCTAGTGAGAAGGCCAGACTGTAAGAAAGAAAGCTGATGTCAGGATACACAGAGGGAGGGAGGACAGTCTGAAGGAAATAGTCTGGTCTAAGATCACTGCTAATTAAAAAGCAGAGAGGGGAGAACAGAGATCAGCAGCATAGCATTTCCCTGGAAGGAGGGTGCCTTTTATCTAATAAGTGTTGCCAACTCTTGTGATTTCTTTCAGAATGATGGAATTTTGGAGGGTGCTGGGCTGGTGATGATGCAAGAAGCTCCAGCCCCCTTGAGAAATTCAGCCCTGCTGGAAGCTGGCAAAGTCTCTCCCCTCCACTCACTGTTTTCACAGGAGGAGAGGAGGGAGCAGAGTACAGCAGCCTAGCACAGATCCGCTCGCTCCTCCTTCCCCTCCTGTGAGAAATATGGGCAGGACAATGCCTCTACTCCTCACCCCTACAGCCTCTAGCCTGGAAAGGAGCAGAAAGGGGATGAAGAGCCCATGTTGCCACTACCCCCCATGACCGGGATAGGGGAGAAAGAAGCCGTCTGGAGCCCCCACACAAGCATAGGAGAGGGGGGATGAAGAACCCTAGGAGGAGAAAAGGTGAGGTTGGGGGGCTGAAGAGAGTAGGGGGACTGAACTGATGGTGAGGGCTGAGGGAACTGTGCTGAGAGGGGAGGGGGCACTGAATTAATGGTGCGGGTTAGAGGCTGATGAGATGGGAGGCTGAACAAATGGAGGTGAGGCTGACGAGGCCAAACTGAATGGAGGGTGGGGGTGAGGATCAATTGCTGGGCAGGAGATGGGCAAATGTAGGGGGGAGAGTCCCTGCAGCAAGGACCAATACTTTTGGGAAAGTGGGAAACACTTAAATGTCTCTCTCACTCTCACACAGGATGAGCTGGAACAGTTAAAAAAATAAAATAATAATGGTTTTTCATCTATTATTTTTTTAAAAAACCCTCATGATTTGGATCTCTTGAGGGGGACCAACTCATGATTTTGGCAATACTGTGTCTTCATCTGAAATTCCTGGACCAAATAAATATGTCAACCATATAAAATTAAAACTCTTTGGGCCAGGGACAACATATTTGTGTGTGTTTATAGAGCAATTTACATTATAGGGCTCTGCGCCTGATTGGAGAGTTAAGTAAATATAATTTTGTTTGAAAACAAGTTAATACATACTTAAACTCACCTAAAATTGCCATATAAATTTAGTGCGTTTCTGAATTATTTCAATGCAGAATGTGTTTGTTACTTATCTTCATTTCTCTTATTTCCTAGCTTTTAGGAAGAAAATAGCAGGTTTGTCAGGGAATGAATTTTACTTTTTTGTTAATTATAATATTTAAAAGATATTTTCTGTTTTGCTACAAATCATTTTCTGAGAAAAACAAAACACTTGAGTGTCCCTTCAACGCCCAAACTGTGTCTAGTATTTTTTTAAACATAATCTAACAGTGACCAGATTGTGTATTTTTAGCTCATTGATACACAATGAACACAAGGCAACTCCAATAGCTTAATGATTCACATCTCCTGACTTACTGCTTAATTACAGAACTGCTCACATGGTGTACCCATAATACAATCTGCTAAATGGAAAACCCAGAAAGCAGCCTAGGAATGCATCTGGGAGACTTTCAATTTATCAACTGAGAATACAGCTGCTGACAGCAGAAGATTATAGAGCTCCTGTTGATGGCTGACTTGGAACTCAACTGAGTTCAAAGGATGCTATCTGCATGTTGTAACATTTATCAAAGGTTAAACCAGACAGAAAACATGCAAAAGTGTAAATGGAGTAACATCATCATGTAGTGCACACACACACAAAAAACACGTAAGAGGGACATGATGCTATTAATATCTACAGACCACTAAGAAAAAACTGCAAGGTGCAATGGACTACAGTATCACCAATATCTAGATGCTCAGGTCCATAATTCACATTGTATGAAACACAGATTCTACAATCTGTCTGCTCCTCTGGCCTTGTTTATAATGGCAAAATTGTAGCTATAATTTTGCTAGGGCTAGGGCTCAGGCATTTTTTCTACAGTAGAACCTCAGTTGTAAACTTCTGAAAGAACCACCATAATGTTTTGTTCAGTTACAAACATTTCAGAGTTACAAACAACCTCCATTCCCGAGATGTTTGTAACACTGAGGTTCTACTGTACGGTGTCATCTTACTCTACTCTGTGGTAAAAACATCTGAGCCCTGCCTGTAAACAGATTCCATGGTTGCCATCAGTGCTAGAGCAGTTCTGGAGGGGATTTATGGTTATGTAGACAAGAGATAAGCAGTGCTAGCTGGCAACAGAAGAAGCATCTGTAGGAATAAGTGGGAATGTATTTACCCTCTCTATTCAAGGTACATATTTGCCCTTCATTAATGTAGTTTTAAGACTTTTAAGACTTGAGGTCCTATTGAACCCATAGCTATTCCCTGGATACTCCAGATGCAAATGACCCATAATGCTTATTCAGGGGTCCCCAACATGGTGCCGTCGAAGTGTGCCCGCGTACTGGCCGGCAGTCGAGCATCCGCTGTAATGCCGCCAAAAAGCAGTGTCATCCAGAGGCGTTGCCACCGAAATGCGGCCAATTTTCTGTGGCATTTCGGCAGCGACACCGCTGGATGACGCTGCTTGTCGGCGGCATTTCGGCGGCGATGCCTATTGACATTGCCGTTTGTCGGGGGCATTTCAGCAGATGCTCGTCCGCCGCCACGGCCCTCTGTGGCTCGTCGTCTGGCGCCCGCGCGACAAAAAAGGTTGAGGACCACTGTGCTTATTTATCACCTCTGGTTGACCAGAAAGAAGCAGACCACCTCAAGTGAAGTTGATCATTATGAGCAAATTATATCACTGCTCCATTCCTTTATGGGCTTACTTTCAAGCAAAATTTAAGGAATTGGTTTACATTCTTTAAAGCTCTTTATGGTCTGGGATCTGCCTAACTCAGATTTATTATGACTATTATTATTCATTTATACAAAGCTATAAACTTGTGCAGTTTAAGAATTTGTAAACTTTACAATACAGAACAAGACAAGTTTGATGTCCTAAAGAACTTACAAGACACAGGACACATAGTAGTTTATGAGAAGGAACAAATACTGTTGAGGAAATCAAGGTCAGAAATATTTTTGAACTAAGTTGCTTACACAGAGGGATTTGATGGATGAAAGAGAATGCCAAGCAGAAAAGGATTAGGAGCCTGTTTCAAGCATAGAGGGCTACATGAAAAAAGTTGCAAAGCTGAGAGTGGAAGGTTGTGATAAGGGAGAACTGACGAGAGAACACTGGAAAGAAGAAGTATAGAGGGAGAGAGGGAGCAAGACTATATACGGTCTTGACAGGGAGCACCAGGATCCCAAATTTCACGAGAGACAGGGAAGCCAATTAAGGTACTCAAGTTAAAAGCACTGCTTAATTATTATATGTACTGTGTACTCCTTCATTCATTCAAAATCTTTACATGAAGTGAAACTTTCCCAAGCAACCTTCTAGTCAAAGAACAAAAAGACTGCATGGAACACTGTGAAATAATATTACTAGAACTATTTGACTACGCCAGAACATTCAGCCACTTTGTATTTCCACAGCATATTGGAGCCACTTGATGTGAAGGCCAAAGAACAATGCAATCAATATTCAACCAGTGGAATAATCCCCCTAAAGACTTTTCCAGGCAGAATAACTTAACAGCAGTCTTGTGGCTTTCTAACTTGTGCCAGGTTCAACTGCCCAAGACACATAAGTGGCTCAAAACCACCTTTGTCTCCTCTATCCCAAGTTGTGTCTTCAGTTAACTTGGTACATCTGAGTATTAAACCCACTCACTGTATTTGTATTTCAGATATAATGGTTCAAATCTCCATTATGCATTGCCTTCATTTTTTAATGTTCCTAGCTTCAGTACAGAAATATATTGTACAGAACTACTATTTTTTTTTATGATCAATGCTCATTACCATAAAGGCAACAGTGCAGAACATTTATGTAAAAAAATGCCACAGGGACCAAACTACATAGAAAAGAACTGGGAGCCAAAAAGTTGCTGGGTCTTAATCAGGATGAGCCACTTATTCACAGTGTGATTGTGGACAAGTCATTTGAGCTCTCTGCACCCCAGCTGGAAAACTGGGCAGAATCACATCACCAATAATCAGATGTTCCATCTGTACTGAATTTGCCCTAGTTAAATGTATTATAAATAAGATTCTTAACACTGCCAGTTTTTTTCTGAAGGTCAATGTTTTTCCATACATTTAATTTTCAGACGTATTGCATTCAGGACTTAATATAATTTGAACAAAAATATTTTTGGACAAATATTAACTGGAAAATCATTCAGTAGAAATAGAAAAATTAGGTTCCATATTATTCTACTTATGCTGACAATTTGCTAAGGAAGGAACATCTTGTGCTTGGCTAACTCAGAAATCTACAGCATGGTCTAAAATAAGTTTCACTTGAGCCACTCATGCTTTAGTCTAGCACAAATAAATCAACTGCATAACATGGGAATTGCATTAAACAACTGTTCACTAAACTAGAATAGAAAAAATGTTTTTAAATTGAGGATCACTGAAGAATCCGACATCCATGGTTTTTAATTTGTTTTTAAATAACTTGTACAATCTAATGTACTGTTGCCCATTTAATAAAACCGCAGAACATTGTCTCCAGATAAATACTGCAGTAGTAAAATGTTTACAATGTTGTTGTAGTTGTGGTGGTACCAGGATATTAGAGAGACAAGGTGGATGAGGAATATCTTTTATTGGACCAAATTCTGTTGGTGAAATAGACAAACTTCTGAGCTTACACAGAGCTCTTCTTCGGGTCTGGGAAAGGTACGCAGCGTGTCACTGCTAAATACAAGATGGAACAGATTATTTAGTTTAAGTAGGCAACACATATTTCAAGAGATCATTCAAGGTGAAACACCTTTGCAGTCATAGAACAAAAAGGGCAGTTAATGGTTTACAGATTGTTGTAATAAGCCATAAATCCAGTGTCTTTATTAAGTCCATGATTTTTAGTGTCTAGCAAAAGTTATGAATTTAAACTCATAGGCTCACCTTTTGAAGGTGTTATGCAGGTTTCCTTGAGGATGAGAACAGAAAGGTCAGACAGAGAGTGATCGCTTGTGATAAAAGTGTCCACCCACAGGTGATACGGTGCTTTTGTCTTTTATCATTTTTCTGAGTGAGTTCACTCAAGAGCATAGTGATTGTCTTGTTTCACCCACATAGGTGTTTTTTGGGGCATTTAGTGCACTAGATGAGGTACACCACAAGTTGTGATAGGCATGTGTGGGACTCATGGATCTTGAAAGGTGTTTTGTGGAGGTATTGATCATCATAGCAGTGGAGATATAGCTACAGGTTTTGCATCTGTCATGGCAGAATCTAGTGCACTTTGAGTTGGTGTGTCCTGATGTGTGGGGAGCTTGCTTATGATGATGTGGTTGGTGAGGTTGGGGGGTTGCTTAAAGGCCAGAAGAGCAGGGTTAGGAAAGATTTCTTTCAGGACGTGGTTCCCATTGAGTATGGGTTGTAACTGTTTAATGATATCCCGTATGGACTGCAGCATGGGGTGACAACTAGAAGTGTATAGTCAGAGGGTTCCCCCTCACATTGATGCAGGTTAGCTGTGAGACTGAGTATCTTTCTCAAACCTGAAGAGCTCTGTATACACTCAAGAGAAGTTGATCCTATAAAAAAAGATACTACCTCACCTGCTTTGTCGCTGTAGTAAAATGTGTAAATTATAATCCTCCTAACACCCTGCTTGCTTCAGTGAAATATTGATAAGGCTCCACTGTGACTACTTAAATACTAAGGTTCAAATTTTGTTCTCAATTCATGTAAATAATTTTCACTGATTTCACTAAATATCCTCCAGCAAATTGTTAGTGAACAGTTGTTTAATGCAATTCCCATGTTATGCAGTTGAGGCAAGCTTTGAACTGGAGTCTGGTTTCCATGTTTGAATTGCCAGTAGCAGAGTTCAGGCCTACTATGTTGTTACTTCATATTATCCTGTCCCCCGTGATTTGTGCAGTAATTAAGAAGCTAAAGGATCATCTTCCTACCTAGTATTTAGTTGATACATGGAAACCAGAATCCTGATCTAGGTTTGTCTCCTGCACCTAGATGCAAGATGTTGCTTCTAATGTATTTATGTCGCAATATTGTTCGATCCAAGCCATCATAGTACCGTTCACATGTCCCATTTAAAAGTATACCTCTAAATGGTTAAAAATTGTCCCATTCTGAAAAGCTTGTGATGCAACCTGTAAAAAAGTTTGGGGTGAAAGCATCAACAGAATTTGTCATGCATCTGTGCATATCTACCAGGGGTGGGCAACCTATGGCATGCGTGCCAAAGTCAGCACACAAGCTGATTTTCAGTGGCACTCTGTCCTGGCCACTGGTCCGGGGAGCTCTGCATTTTAATTCAATTTTAAATGAAGCTTCTTAAACATTTTAAAAACCTTATTTATTTTACATACAACAATAGTTTAATTATATATTATAGACTTATAGAAAGAGACCTTCTAAAAACATTAAAATGTATTACTGGCACGCGAAACCTTACATTAGAGTGAATAAATGAAGACTCGGCACATCACTTCTGAAAGGTTGCCGACCCCTATACAGTCAGAATAAAGGATCATTTTGCCTTACCTGTATATTTGTTATCTCAGAGTCCCTCAGCCAGTCCACCAACCACTGCATTATCCATGCTCACTTATATTATTGAGGTATTCTTATGTAATTTTTCCTTTTCGGTCCAAATCTGGCCCAATAAGGAACAATTACATGTGATCTTCCCTAGAGAGTATTTCCTAAACAGACTGGTCTGGAAAGCAAGAGCAAAGATAGAAGAAAGCAAGGGAGCTAGGACTGGCAGAGGAATTCTCTACAAGACTAATTTATAAGTAAGACAACTGTCCTCATAGGAGAGTCACTTTGCTAATAATGCTTCCACCAAACAATGGAAAATGACAAGCAGTGGATAAGGGTGGAAAGTAAATAAAAAGTGAAATGTGTGTAAAGCGTGATTTTAAAAAAGTAATACTGAATAAGCTGAAACAGCAACAACAGAGATGAACTCAATAGAAAAATATGAAATGAAGCTAGTCTGTTAGATAGGAAGGATGGTTCACAGAATCAAGAAACCAAAGGCAGCAGCAACAGAAGACCTTATAGCATTTGGTAAAGGAGTTCAGTGAGGCACTAATAGCAGCTATGCAGATCTCCTAATAAGAAGTGCTATTTCTCTGACCACAGATAGGGACGAAGTACAATGGACCCTTATCCCCAAGAAAAGCACTAAGTGGCACACAGTATATTAATCTTTTTTTTGCAGTCTGAACACAAAGGGAAATGATAATCCTGGAAACCTTAATACCTCGTTTTGTTATAGCCACAAGCAATATAAAATAAAATGGCATCAGTCCAAAAAGTGGATGTCCTATCTAATCATTAATGGCTTTGGCAACATCTAACGGATGATGATGATCTCTTTCAGACAAGGAAGGAAGGGAAATATTTTGATTAAGAAAGAAAGAATAAAAAGAGAAATTACGTGGTGAGTCTAAGGACAACCTTTTCATGGAAAAACTAGAGGTAAGATTCTTTACAGTGTAGTAGCACTCCAGGCTGAAGTAATGGTGACAAGAGCAAGCACCTTCACAGCCAGGAAGTACTGGCCCAGAGGCTTGAAACATGGCCTTGAAAGAACCGTAAGAATAAAGCTGAAACTCCATCTACACTACAATAGAAAACCCACAGTGCTGAGTGTCAGAACCAAGGTCAACTGACTCAGGCCAGTGGAGCTTGGGCTGCAAGGCTAAAAATTGCAGACATCTGGCCCAGGCTGGAGCCTGGCCTCAGAGACCCTCCCACCATGTTTTCCCATTTGTGAAAAACACTAGGATGGCAAAACAGAATGTCTGAGTACGAGTTACTTTCTTTGGTGTTTGGCTAGGAATGTAACACTTAAATGCAGAGTGCTCTCCTGACAGCATTAGGAAATTGACTATATGAGAGCAATAATCAAAGGATTGTAGAGTCACTTGTCAGCCTCCAGGTTTCTAGGCAGAGATTGGTGAGGTTCAGGTATAGGACCCTGCCCTGATTAAAAAAATTTTGGGCTGGGGAAAGAGCCAGAAATCACAGATGGATATCTGAAAGAGTCTTCAGGGCTTAGCAGCAGCTATGAAAATAACTTTGGTCTGGTCCCTCTGGATCTTTCTGGGAATGCCCAGGAGGAGTAGAGGAGGAAAGACATACACGCAAGGTCCTGACCATGCGAAAAAGAAAACACCCTCCCCTCCAGTTGTAGGAATCCTAGTGTCTGGAGCAAACTGTGAGTTTGTCTGGGGGGCGGTGAGGGGGACGTGTCTGGTTGGTTGAGGTGGAAAGCAAGAAGTTACACCTCTCAGGAACTGCAGGACTTGAACCCGGATCCACAGGATTCCTAGGAGCTAGTAAGCTGCAACCTGCCACCCAGTGACTGCTAACAGTTCCAAGGGCTGAATCCCGACAGAGGACTCCAGTCCTGGAACCTAAATGGCAGTTTGCTGAGGGTCCACAACTTTTATCTAAACCCAGCAATGGATCCCTGTTGTCCAAAACTGGGATGCACCCTGCTCTGGATTATGTGCTTCCTGCTCCCCTGATTTGACTTCCTGGCATCCCAACCCAGCTTGACTTCTTGCATCTGACTGGTCCCAATATCTGGTTTGTCCCCTACCTCTGACCTCTTGGTATCCTGACCCAGCCTGATTCTCACTCCCAACCTGTGGTTCTGATCTCCAGTTTGTCTCCTACCTCTGACCCCTGGTATCCTGACCTGGGCTGACTACTGTTAGATTCATAGTTCTGCCCTCAAGTTTGTCTCATGCTTCTGATCTCCTGGTATCCTGATCCAAATGATTCTGGACTCCCATCCCATGACCATGGACCCTGGCTCTGACCACTAGGCATGGCTGCCCATGACCGAGCTGTGACAATATCTGACAAAGTCTTGCTGCACCACCACCTTCTTCAGTTGCCTCTTGCCCAGGATTGTCTCCTGCCTCAGTCAGTCTATGTGGACATTAAGACTGTTCTGGATATACCTATCGGATATCAATAGGTGAGCTCTTTCCACTTTGGACAGAATCTTTACAATCTAATGACAAAGAGAAGGGCTTCTGGTCCTGCCTTGTTAATCTATAGGCTCTTGGAGCTTGATTGTTGATTTCTAACAGGACTGCAAGTATGATGAGGTAAGGAAGAAACAATAGAAAGCTTAGTCCCACAGCCTGAAGCTTCAAGAAGTTATTTTTTTGTGCTTCCATCTTCAACCAAATGCTTTGACATGATATAGGGCCCTGAGACTACCACCTATCAAGATTCCAATGGCTAAAAGGACTGAGTGAGGTTTCCAAGAGGAGAGGTTCTTGACAAGACACTGCTTGAGGAATTTCCACACATAGTTCTGTAGAAGAATCAGTTAGCTGAGGGACTTTTCTTGTGATGCAACAAATGAATAGGCACATGAAGATAAGCCCCTCTTCATCCATGCAGCACAGAAAGTCACCTCCACCTTGAATCTGACATACTACATAGAGAAATTCTGAGGGATAGAGCCAGAATGGGATGAAACACTCAGTCTTCTTGAACATCATAAAATACTAGGAGTAAACCCTATCCCACCCATAACGTTCTTCTTTGTTGATGGACCAGTTCTTGTGATAAACAGATTATGTAACATATGAAAGAGCCCGTCTTTTGTTGGAATGAGGAGCAAAATGGCACTGAATATGATTTGGGAATTGGGGAGGAAATTCTATAGTGTAAACTTCTAAAGGCAGGCATAGACAGCATGTTGTAGGCAGGGACACCTAATGCAAGTTGTGCATCTCTAGAGCGTCCTTCTGCAGAAGTTTAGCAGGATACCTAAAGTTCTATGGGGAAAGTCACATCAAGAACTGGTGGTTATCAGATGAAGAAACCAGTGCTCCCCTGAGCCTGTCTGCAGGAGACGAGGGCTGCAGAATAGAGCAGAAAAGAGAAGGCGATAAACTTCTCAATATCTGGATGTGCAGCGGGAAAAAAATAGGACAGAACAAAGTTGAAAGCAATCTGTAGCAGCAGGGGTAGCAGAGTGGAGCTGACTGTGCCTTAAAGGGCTAGTTTTACATTCCAAAAGAAAAATCTGTATAGGACTCCCTCCCTATCAGAAGTGGACATGGATAAGCCAACAGTTGATAAAGATTTGGAGGAGGGACTTAGTATGAGAATAGAGTGTTTAAAGAAAGAACGCATAAGACAATTTAAGGGAAAACAAATTACACAATATGTCAAAGTTGTGCTAAAAGATAAACATTTTCCAATTCTTATAATCATGAGGAAAAGTTAAAGAAACAGGACTTATTCTCATTTAGAATACAGGGGAATTCAAATTGATCTAACAGAACTTAGAAATGTCATATGTGAAGCGGGGGGGAAAAAAAATATTGTTCACACCAGACAAAGGTTCAAAAAGGTGAAGAAAATTGGCAAACTGGGAAAAAAACTTTTCCCACAAAGAATAACAAACACATGGAATAAGATACTGGGCATGATAATTAAAGAAAACAAAAGAAAACTATAAATGAGATTGAGATTATTTTCTGATAGTGGAAGGGCTTGAGGGATATGGCATAAATATAGGAAGATGAGATAAAGATCAAACAAAAAATCAGGGAAAACATCTTAAGCATTTTTCTGTTGCTTAAGTTTCTTAAGAAAATTCATTCTGCACTAAGCAACAGACAAATTTAGGAGCCAATCTTACAGACATTTATCGTGAGTAGTCCCACAGAACTCAGCGTAGGCAGTGCTTGCAGGTCTGGATCTTAATGCAGTGCCCTCTATCAATATATAGAACAAAGAACCTATTTTGCAACCAAAGAAATTTATGAAATTTAAAAATGTACCTTGTTCTCTTTGTATCTACTCAGATCTGCTATACAATACTCTTTGAATAATTTATCATAGTATTTCTTTGCCAGTCTCTTTTCCCTGTAACCGGAAAGACAATATTATTGATTAAGCATATGGAAAATACAGAGTGAGGTCAAATTACATAGTTATGGCATTAACAGGACGGGGCATTGCAGTTTTGTTTTCTCTAATGAATACAAGTTGTAGTGGTAAAAATAAAACAAAATAAGAAAATATTCAGCTTGATGGGAGTAATTGCCATGAAACAGTTTTAGTTTCTCTTGAAAATAATTATATATTTTAAAAATTTATTTAAAGCACAAATAAAGCATAATTTTAAAGTTGTACTCTTTGTAGGGGTTTCTGAATGGTAGTTTAGTTCTCTTAGGGAATGAACAATAGTTTGTTAATTTCTGTGTCATCAGTTCATTTTGACACAGCTGTATTACTTTATCTCCTACACTTTTTTCATTTTTTAAATTTATCAAGAGTTCAAACAATAAGAGCAAATATGCATGGCAATTTTTAATGAATGAGGAAAAAAATAAATACAAAGTGATCTAAAAATAATGTCTTATTATAGCCCAAGTTACCAATTCATGTCCACTGCATCTTCCTCTTTCCACAGGAATCTATAGTTTTCTCTTACAACATCAAGGTCTGTCTTGTCACTTGCTCTGTAAAAGGGTACATTTTTCTTAAAAAGCAGATCTAGTATTAAAATGAAATTTTACAGCACCAGAAACAAAATAATTAGATCATCATTTGGCAAATGCTGGTATTTTAGAATTCCTTGCAATATGTATTGAGTTGGACATACTGGGAGATATTTTAAGACGCAACGACTGTTCATGAGAACAAGTATTATACACTAACTTTTTCCCTAAAAGAATAAAAGAGCTTGCTTCCAACATTAAAGTCACTCATAGCTATTAAAACTGTGTGTGATTTAATTCTATATGAAAAGTTATGTTTGAAACATAAAAGGAGGATCATCTGCAGCGCAGAACAAGGGTTTAGCTTCCCCAGGAAGATATTTAGTGATATTCCAGACTTCACAAGCATCCTGGGTTCAGATTGCCAAAACAGTGCAGATGATTTATCCACACATCTTCATTAACATTAATGAAGATCATCTGAATAACTGCCTGCACTTCTTTGGAAACCTCAACCCAAGTAACTAGCCTCTTGTGACTTTGGTAAAATTTGGTAATTATCCTTTAAAAAGTGCCTGGTACTCCAAATGGCAAACAATTGTACTACCTGCAAGCAGTTATTCCAGCACTATATACTGTACCACAGAAGTCTGAGTACAAGATTGTCATTTTCTACCCTCATCGGAGCAGCATTTGACATTCTAGGAATGAGAGTTGAACACTCAGCAAATACTGGTTTGTTTTAGATACACCCTCCATGTGTTGTCTTTTAATCTACATAACACAAAAATAAAAACTCCCAACTGAATTTCATCTAGCTTTTCATGTATAGATACAAATTGTACAAAGTTAAATCAAGACAACTAACAATTCTCCGCATCTAATTCAGATATTTACAACTACCATAGTTGGTACATTTTAGCAAAAAGGTTAATGATTTGATACACAAATAAATCTCTAGTCACAGAATTAATTACAATATTAATAAACCAAAAAGGAGTTTCCCAGCATATATTTAGCAGTTTAATAAAATAGGTTAAGTATGTTCTCTAACGGTACTTACCCTGAACGTTGGAAGTCCTCCTTTTTGCCACCATAGTATAAAATGTAGTCATTCACAAACTTTTTATGTCTTGCATACTGAATAAAGCAAAACTAAGGAATTCATTTTCAGTGTTCTCTCTCACACCAGGGCTGGTTTATCTGGCTTCACATACCATTACCTCAGATAAGAAGATTAGTACAAAACTGTTTCTACAATATAAGGGATTTAAAGAAGCTATTACCAAAATTAATTTTAATGGAAAGGAAGTTTAAAAAATTCTTATTAGAATAACCTTTTATAAATTAATTCACAACAGAAGAATTTTAGGGCAGAGTTAAAGTTGTAAAACCCATCCACATGCCATACCCTTATAAAAACTTGTAATATATTTGAAGATGTACAACAGACCTTTAATCCAGCCTTTACTGTGTATTCTATTGCAATTCAAACTAGAGTTCCATGATACTCCAACTCTGGTTTAAAATATATTCGCATCATTTTTGCGTGATATAAATATAAAATTACTAATGAAATGATGCATTTATTTTGTACTTTTCAGTGTCAGTGTAAAAGCAATAAACTTCAGTAGATAACTTTGTTTAGGTCCACAATATCAAGTTACAGGAAATTATTTTGTGATTGTCAGAATATTTCTGTTTTACAGCTATAATTTGACACACATTTTATGTGATAAAACAACAAGCAAAAACAAAACCGTATAAACAATCACATTGTTCTAGAAATAAGCACCTCCACAAATGGAAATAAAACAGTAAAACAATAACTTAAAATATATAACAAATTTCTCAGACATTTATGGAACTACAGAATTAGAAATAAATTATCTTTCTGGCATGTTCTCAAGCCACATGTTAAATTGAGTTCAATAAGAACTCATTTCTATCAACCTACCGCCTGCACTAAAATCATTTTATGGAAAAAAATATGGTACATGTATTTTCTGCTAGAAGTTTCCAAATGTTAACTCAATCTTAATACTATTCTTCAAAAATTAAAGACCTAAATTCAAGCCTACAGGTAGGAGCCTTTATTTAGCAAGGCTACAGGAGGCTGTATATGTCATGATGAAGCTGGCTAACTTCAAAGAATTCCAGCTTCTTTGTCACCATTATCAACCTTTATAATAGTAGGCAACTGACTTGCCCTTCCAACTGGAGGAAAAGAATAAGATGGTAACAGTAGAGAAATTATCCAAATCAAGTACTTATACAAAGCTCCATGAAAACAACAGAAACACTATGGCTAACGAATTTATCCATGGGCTCTTTAATCATAGCTTCTTCTTTAACTGCTTGTTTTTACAATTTGAGGATCATTAGCCAGATACAGATGACTTTATGTGGAAAGAGTACAGGAAAAATAATGTAAAGGTGACACAGCAGGGTTAAGTACTTTGAAGACCACCTGATTTTGTACATAAACATAGCTCACTCGGCCAGAGCGACTGGATTTTATCCTTTCTTGGTCAATGAAGCTTCTGACCTTTAGCCAGGATATCACATTATTATAAAAAATTTATAGCTTTGTCAACTTACACAGCACAAACAAAATATAAGACAAATTCCTGCCCCAAAGAACTTACAATCTAAATAATACAGAACAGAAAACAGGTTAACACAGTTCAGCTCAGAACAGCCTCAACTTGTAAATGTGCCTTTGGTTCATGACACTGTGTGTACTCAGATTTTTGTGATAGACCTGACAAAGTAAGAGTGTTTCTTAAAAAGGTAGACTTAGCTGAAGAGTAAGTCTGAGTTAAGTAGCACAAATGACAATTTCTCTCTATTGCAACAAAACGAGGCATCTCCAAATGTTTCCATGTTCCACATATGGATTGCCACAAATCCACACAATATACCCATATTAATCCCAACATAACTAAAAAAATACAAATTCTACTGTTTCCAAATAATTTATAATCATGGCTATATAAGGCAGGAAACTAATTCACTTCAGCTACTGAAACACTAGATAGATAGATAATAAAAAAAATAACGCTAAGGGCTATTTGAATTTCATCATGCAACATGGCAAGTCTTTGGTCATTGTGACACTCTGTACCTCAGAGTGGCACCCTGGAACCCCCATATTCACCACTGTCATATAATTATGATATGTTTTGTAAAAAATATGCCTTGTGAGGTATTATTTTAAAAGTCTTGATCTGTTGAACATTAATATCCTGTTGGACTGTATGTGCTATCACTGTATGTGAAGTTATGAAGTTTTGCTTTGTGTGTGTTACTGAAATCTGTTGTGAGGTTGGGAACACCCACAATCAGCCTTTCAGGAAAAACAATGGAGTAGCCAGACAGTGTTAATGGCTCATCCACACCCAACAGGGAAAGAATCCACTATCCCAGAAATGATATATAACAGAGATTGTCTGTTTGACCAATGGGGATTGTCTGTTTCCCACATTACAGCAAAAGATCTTTCCAGCAAGCTGGAAGAAACTATAAAAGAGGGGAAGTTACATCATTACTTGGCCTTTCTCCCCTCCCAACTCAACATTTGGAGGACAAAGACTTTGAATTGGGGGATGGTGGTCCCAGGCCAGGAAAGAGTCTCAGCCTGTGTATTGAGGATCTGTGACTTGTTTGTACCATCTGTCAGGGTGAAACACCACTTGATTCAAATCCTGTATAGTTTGTAGAACTTAGACAGCGATTTTATGTTTTGTTTCTTAAATAACCAACTCTGATTTCTATGCCTGCTACTTCTAATCACTTAAAATCTATCTTTCTGTAGTTAATAAACCTGTTTTATATTCTACCTAAAACAGTGTGTTTTGGTTTAAATGCTTGGGAAATCTCAGCTTAGTTTACAATGGCTAGCATGTGTCCCCTCACATCGAGAGAGGGGCGGACTGGATAATGAATTTACACTGGCTAGGTTTCTGACCAGTGCAAGATGGTACACTTCTTTGGTGCAAGACGGTGAGCTGGGTGGAATTGGCTGGAGCCTCTCTATTGTTGGTTCATGAGTGGCTGGGAAAGCATTCATATAACTCAGTTGGGTGTGTCTTGGCCTGTGGATGTCTATGTACGTGCAGTACCTGCCAGAAGTTTGTGACTTGACACAGCATCACAGAATGAGAGGGATACCACAGGTTGGTGGGACAGAGGACTCAGCGATTACACATCTGAGGCTGTACCACGGGAACCCCGTTACAGTGATTTCTCTGTGTTACTGAGAGGAATACGGGCACAATATCACGCAGAAGCAGCATTACTACAGTACCTTCAAAATAACTATTTAATAGGATCATTGAACAAATCTATATCTGTGTAACATAAAGGTCATAAAGCATTACCAATCCTCCAAATTCCCCAGGCAACAAGGAGACTCACATGAACGTGTCCCTCAGAGGAGCATTTCTCCCCAAGCGAAAGAAAAGTTGAAAAGCTGAGAATGTGTTTTTACCAATATAAACATATAATCAAAGGATACAGCATCCATGGCTATCAAATGAAATCTCCTATTTCTCGCTTCTTCCCTGTTAACAGAAATAATAATTTTGTTTGAGTAAAAGTTCAGTTTAAATACAAAAATCTCTGATAGAATTGATCATTACCTATCCCATTGTTCTGCCGCAATTTGTCTGTCAGCCACCTTGACCTGTTTTACTTTCTGGAATGGTTTTATGAGTAGGGCATCTTCATTACTTGTCCTATGCATAGGGAAAAAGTGAGGATTAAATTATTCAAAAAGTTTTCGTATACAATAAGTTCTAGTACGCCAAAGTCAGCTTGGGAAGTCAGCAGCTTGAATGTTATAAGGAAAAGGTTGTTGTACAGACTAGCATTGTTTGCCTCTTGTTAAGACAAGTCTATACTACCATGCTAAAGCGGCGCAGCTGTGTAGGCACTGGATTTTATAACGTACTATGAAAATTAATGTAGGAGCTGGATTTTATAATGTCCCATAAGAATTAATGTATGATTTGATTTCATCCTGTCAGCCACCCTTTTTGAATAGCAGAAAGGAATGACAGACCAGAACAATCCTTCTGACTGATTATGATCACCCTTTTGTTTTAGGATAAGTTATAATGTCTACTATGGTTTCCTATATGTATTACAAACTAGGCTCTCTAGTTAAATATACATTTCTTTGTTTTAAGGTTTTAGTTAGTAAGAGACAGGATTCTCACTGTGTTTATATTAAGGAGATTAGAGAAACATTGAAGGCCTGGGTCTCAATGTAAATTGTCTTGGTTATTGATTGTAAAGGTTTAATTTGCAATGCCTTTTTGCTCGATATAAAATACTACTGTTTGTGTGAATGAGGAATGTACGCATCAGGAAAAGATAAGGTGTGAAGGCCATTGTTATAGCCAGATGATCAAGGAAGAAGGAGTGAAGAGACTTAAAGGACATCAAAGAATCATCAACACACATCCATAATGAAGGGCATACTGACTACCTTGAAGTGAAGGCTGGCACCCCTAAGGACAATTGATTAAATCGGAACAAAGGACAGGATGACCCTCTCAGAGGTGTATTGGAACATTTACACCAATTAAGAAGAAACCAGTCACAAAGTGACACAGCAAAATCCATAGGCTTCAACAGAGAAAAAAACCCTATAAGAACAGGGTGCTTGGCCATGGGACTTTGGGTTCGTCTTGCCACACTCCAGGAGCATCGGATCGCAACCGACAAGAGCCCAGCTCCACACTCATGCTCAATCTAACTGGCCATTAGATTGACTCGAGCTACAACAAACTGGTAACTATGAACATCACTGGCAGAGGTGGGTGTGGGTGAAAAGCATATGCTAACTGTTGTATTTCCAATAAATGCTGCGTATTTACCTTCCTCTATAAAGATCCCGTGTGCTTTGTATGAGCATAACAGCTGCACCAATGCAGCTGCGCCGCTGTAGCACATCTGGTGAAGACATGCTATGCCGACAGGAGAGTGCTCTCCCGTCAGCATAATTACTCCACCTCCACAAGAGGCAGAACCTATGTCGGCGGGAGAGCATCTCCCGCCGCAGTGTGGACACTGCTTTAAGTCAATGTGTGGACACTGCTTTAAGTCAATGTAACTTACATCACTTGAGGGCAGATCGTTTTCACACCCCTGAGCAACGTAAATTACATCGATGTAACCAGTAGTATAGACCAGCCCTTAGTTTCTGTGTTAATGAAACCAATGTTAAGATGGGGGTGAGAATGGACTTTACTCATGTGTGGAGTTGAGACCAAGTCCAGACAGGCCCCTGCTCATAGGCAATGTATATACAGAGTTGCTTACAACAGTGTATCTTGTCTGACAATCCCGTCACTCCACAGTCACATTGTAGGAGTCACATGGGTAGTCACACAGATATGGAACCTGCTGCAGCAGGTGCTGGGACACAGGATCATGCTCCATTCCTTCACGCCCTATATCATACAGGCCAAGGATAGAAATATCTCATGCTCATCTAATGATCCCTCAGTTTTTCTTTACCTCAACAGCCCTATATAGATCTAGGATCCAAAGCAGAGGGAAAAGAGGCAATATGTTCAGAAAACAAGAGTTACTGTTGGTAACCCCTTTTTCCTCCCTTCATGGTATTGCCTCCACAGAGCTCCCACTGTAACAGATTAATGAACACTGACCTCTCTGAGGGGCACAGACTAAGGAGCATTGCTAGTTGAACAGTGATTGAAGCACTGTCCTCTGAACACCAACATCTGTTCCAAAGCAAACCAAAAATATCAAAAATTCAACAAAAACAAGCAAATAAAATAAACTTTTTATACTAAACTTAATTACACAACTGTTTTAAAACATATTTAGATTTATTTGTCTAACACAGGGGTGGCCAATCCATGGCTCCAGAGCCACATGCGGCTCTTCAGAAGTTAATATGCAGCTCCTTGTATAGGCACCGACTCCAGGGCTGGAGCTACAGGTGCCAACTTTCCAATGTGCCGGGGGGTGCTCACTGCTCAACCCCTGACTCTGCTATAGGCCCTGCCCCCACTCCACCCCTTCCCGTCCCCTCCCCTGAGCCTGCCATGCCCTCGCTCCTCCCCCCCTCCCCGCAAGAGCCTCCTGCACGCCATGAAACAGCTGACCAGGAAGTGCGAGGAGGGAGGCACTGATCAGCAGGCCTGCCAGTAGGCGGGAGGTACTGGGAGCAGGGGGGGAGCTGATGTGGGGCTGCTGACGTATTACAGTGGCTCTTTGGCAATGTACATCGGTAAATTCTGGCTCCTTCTCCAGCTCAGGTTGGCCACCCTTGGTCTAACATTATGGGTAAAAAGGGAATGTTTGCTCCATGATGGCAGGCAGAGAGGTAGTCAGAGACCCATAAAGGGGTAGTATTTATATTGTCAATCTAAGGACTGTAGGACTTGGGAGAACTAAGCATACCAATTGTGCAAAAAGGTTTTGTGGCCACATGGCCAGGCACACAACTCCTGCACTGGGGCTCTGCAGAGGCAATATCAGGAAGGAGTCTTTTTTCATTTTTTCCCAGAGAGAATGAGATTCATCATGAACCAAGGGTAGAATATATACATATATGAAGCAAACCCTCATTAGAGTACTACTGGGAGCCAAATAGTGTGTACCAGAACAAAGGGTAAAGAAGATGATTTCTTTGAAACAGCTCCCAATGTTTAATATTTCATCTAACAATTAGAATCATGTAATGCATAGTGGCACTTGGAAAAACAAACTAATACTGAACAAAAAAAGTCAATATTTTTAATAGAATACAGCTAAAAATTCTAAAAAGAGAAAAAAACACCTACATTTCTTTTAGTGGTTAAAGCACCTTAAAGGTCAGATATAAAATGCAGTCAGACATTACAAAACACTTCCTCTTACTTCCACTACAGAAAATATAAAAGGCTCCCAGAAAAGGTCCCAGAAAACCTGATTGGAATGGAGCCTGATAGAAAAGTAAGGAAAAGAGTCATAGAAACCGATCCTGGAACAACAACAAAAATTCCTGAATCAATTCAGAACAAATCTGTAGTGTTGTGGGTAACTGCCAGAGAAGCACAGTGCCACAGCAGAAAAAAAATCCCAATAAAAGATGGTCAGACCGCAAAGTCCAGGGTCATAAAGTGTATGAACCGCTAAATGAAACTGACAAGACTGAGCTTAAATGAGCATCTCAAGGGCTATGTGCAAGTTAACTGACCCAATTTGTTGGTCTCTTGAAGCCAGGCTTAACAGAGAGAACAGGCTGGAAGAAATTAAATAATAAGCAGTGTTAGTGTTTCCTTTCCGTGAGGTACGTGTTTTATTCCTACAAAACCTGCTGCCATCTGGCCTTGGTCATTTTGATCTCTCTCTTTGTAGTTCCACAAGTCCTGGTGGGTGGTAACAAAGTGATACCAAATTGAACAGAGCAGCCAAAACCCAGCCGTTGATGCTAGTCCTTGGAAAAATGAAGCACTCAGCTGAGAGATATGAGAGGCATACAGACACCAGATGGACGTGGCAGAACTGATCTTTCTCAGTTGCTCCTTGGAGACAACATACCCTGACAAGCCTGAGGAGGCAACGGCATAGGAATCAAATGTATATTTTTATTTTTCACAAACAGCTTCACTATGCCAGAGTTAAAAAAACAGGGTCTTCTATATATATAGCTAGAAGTCATATGCACACAAGAAACATAATGTATGTCAATATTATAATGCATTACCTTTTATTCCTTTGGTCAGATTTCTCTCCACTCTCATCATCACTAAAATCAGAATCATAGCCTCCCCGGCCATGTACCTGGAAATAATTAAGAAATAAAGGAAAATTATCACAACACAATAAAATTAGAATCTTAGAAATGTAGGACTAGAAGGGACATCGAGTGGTCATCTAATCCAGCCCTATGCACTCAGTTAGGACAAAGTCTAGCTAGATCATCCCTGACAGTTGTTTGTCTAACCTGTTCTCCAACTATGCGGATTCCACAATCTTCCTTGGAAGCCTATTCCAGTGCTTAACTATCCTTATAGTTAGAAAGTTTTTCCTAATATCTAACCTAAATCTCCTTTGCTGCAGATTGAGGGCTTTGTCTACATGGCACCACAGATCCAGATTATAAGGGTCTAAACCAGGGGTTGGCAACCTTTCAGAAGTGGTGTGCCGAGTCTTCATTGATTCACTCTAATTTAAGGTTTTGCGTGCCAGTAATACATTTAAACATTTTTAGACGGTCTCTTTCTATAAGTCTATAATATATAACTAAACTATTGTTGTCTGTAAAGTAAATAAGTTTTTTAAAATGTTTAAGAAGCTTCACTTTAAATTAAATTAAAATGCAGAGCCCCCTGGACCGGTGACCAGGACCTGGGCAGTGTGAGTACCACTGAAAATCAGCTCGCATACCGCCTTCAGCAGGCGTGCCATAGGTTGCCTACCACTGGTCTAAGCTGTAGAATGCTCCATGTTGCACTCTAATTGCCCATGTAGATCCTGCTGGTACAAAGTAAAAGATACATAGTTTCCCATTTCAGGACTGCATCAGTGCAAACTAGATCCATTTTGTGAACTAAAAGGTAACTATATCAACGCAAACTAGGTATCTGTTAGTTCATGCTAACAGGGTCTACATTGGCAGTAAGAGCACAACATGTTAGTGAGCACGAACCATACTGGTACTGCCCACTGTCAAAGACACAATACTGGACTAGATGGCTATTGGGTCAGTCTGGAAAGTCCTACATTTCAACAACCATTATCCTCAGACAAAAACCTGGGAAAACAGGTAATACTAACACTTTGCCTTGAAGGTTAACAAACTTGGATTCCACTGAACCTACAGGAGAATCAAATGTTAGAGACAATGCTTTTCCAGATTCCAAATGCTCAAAGCTATGAATTCTTACTTTTCATCAATTGTAGCAATTTTGCCTGGACAATCTTTTTTAGGTAGCCAGGACCAAACCATATAGTGTTTTATATATCAAAATCAACAACGACATCATCCCGATGTGCAAAAAGAATAGCAAATATGGCAAGCGACCAGCTTGGCTTAACAGTGAAATCTTCGGTGAGCTTAAAAACAAAAAGGAAGCTTACAAGTGGAAACTTGGACAGATGACTAGAGAGGAGTATAAAAATATTGCTTGAGCATGAAGGGGTGTAATCAGGAAGGCCAAGGCCCAACTGGAGTTGCAGCTAGCATGGGATGTGAAGGGTAACAAGAAGGGTTTCTACAGGTATGTTAGCAACAAGAAGGTGGTCCTGGAAAGTGTGGGACCCTTACTGAATGGGGGAGGCAATCTAGTGACAGATGATGTGGAAAAAGCTGAAGTACTCAATGTTTTTTTTTTTGCCTCAGTCTTCACAGACAAGGTCAGCTCCCAGACTGCTGCTCTGGGCAGCACAGTATGGGGAGGAGGTGAGCAGCCCTCAGTGGTGAAAGAACAGGTTAAGGACTATTTAGAAAAGCTGGACATGCACAAGTCCATGGGGCCGGATGCAATGCATCAGAGGGTGCTGAGGGAGTTGGTTGATATGATTGCAGAGCCATTGGCTGTTATCTTTGAAAATTCAAATTGCAATTGGGGGAGGTCCCGGATGATTGGAAAAAAGCAAATATAGTGCCCATCTTTAAAAAAGGGAAGAAGCAGAATTCGGGGAACTGAAGACCAGTCAGCCTCACCTCAGTCCCCGGAAAAATCATGGAGCAGGTCCTCAAGGAATCCATTTTGAACCACTTGGAGGAGAAAAAGATGATCAGGAACAGTCAACATGGATTCACCAGGGGCAGGTCATGTCTGACCAACCTGATTGCCTTCTATGATGAGATAACTGGCTCTGTGGATATGGGGAAAGTGGTGGACATGATATACCTTGACTTTAGCAAAGCTTTTGATAAGGTCTCCAACAGTATTCTTGCCAGCAAGTTAAAGGAGTATTACGGATTGGATGAATGGACTATATGGTGGATAGAAAGCTGGCTAGATCGTCGGGCTCAGCGAGTAGTGATCAATGGCTCCATGTCTAGTTGGCAGCCGGTATCAAGCAGAGTGCCCCAGGGGTTGGCCCTGGGGCCAGTTTTGTTCAAGAGCTTCATTAATGATCTGGATGATGGGATGGATTCACCCTCAGCAAGTTTGAGGATGACACTAAGTTTGGGGGGAAAGGTAGATACGCTGGAGGGTAGGGATAGGGTCCAGAGTGACCTAGACAAATTGGAAAATTGAGCCAAAAGAAATCTGATGAGGTTCAACAAGGACAAGTGCAGAGTCCTGCACTTAGGACAGAAGAATCCTATGCACTGCTAAAGGCTGGGGACCAACTGGCTAAGCAGCAGTTCCCCAGGTCCTTTTCTGCAGATTACAGTGGACAAGAAGTTGCATATGAGTCAACAGTGTACCCTTGTTGCCAAGAAAGCTTACGGCATATTGGGCTGAATTAGTAGGAGCATTGCCAGAAGATCGAGGGAAGTGATTATTCCCCTCTATTCAGCACTGGTGAGGCCACATCTGAAGTACTGCGTCCAGTTTTGGGCCCCCCACTGAAGAAAGGATGTGGACAAATTAGAGAGAGTCCAGTGGAGGGCAATGAAAATGATTAGGTGTCTTATGACTTATGAGGAGAGGCTGAGGGAACTGGGCTTATTTAGTCTGCAGAAAAGAAGAGTGAGGGGGGATTTGATAGCAGCCTTCAACTATCTGAAGGGGGGTTTCAAAGAGGATGAAGCTAGGCTGTTTGCAGTGGTGGCAGATGACAGAACAAGGAGCAATGGTCTCAAGTTGCAGTGGGAGAGGTCTAGGTTGGATATTAGGAAACATGATTTCACTAGGAGGGTTTTGAAGACTGGAATCGGTTACCTAGGGAGGTGGTGAAATCTCATCCTTGGAGGTTTTTAAGGCCTGGCTTGACAAAGCCCTGGCTGGGATGATTTAGCTGGGGTTGGTCCTGCTTTGAGCAGGGGGTTGGACTAGATGACCTCCTGGGGTCTCTTCCAACCCTAATCTTCTATGATTCTATTATCTTAATTGCACTAAGAAGCAAACTGGAGGCTAGCACATACTTTAGAGAACAGATACAATGTATGATAACTTATAAACAGAGAATTTGCAAATTATGTCCCTTCTGCTATCCTCTCTTTGTCTTTTCTATTTACATTGCTAGTCCCTGCTCCAAAGAGCTTAACTATTACTCTGTACAGTGCCTAGCACAATGCTTAGTCCCTAGTGCTACTATAATACCAACAAACAGTAACAATAGCAGGAGAACCCAGGAATAAACAGAAAGCCACATCCTGCACTAGAGGGAGCTTCCAAGTTACCTTGGAAGAGTAACCTCACATAGAGTACATTGCAGTAACCCAATCTGGAGTTCAACAGTACAGGTAACTGTGTCTCGGTCAGTATCAGAAAAAACAGTCACAGTGACCTAGCTACTGAAAGTTGGAAAAACGCATCTCTATCAACAATACCAGGTGAACGTTACAATGGTGCACCTACAGTGGCTACACCCTGACACTTGCAAATATCATACTGGAGAGACAACAGCATCCTCTGCCAGGCTGCTTGCAAGCTTGTGGACCAAATATATATTATGCTGAATACCACTGTCGTTGTGTAGCAATGCTAAAGGAGATTTAAAAAAAAAACTATTTTTTTTTAACTTTAATTTTATTATTGGGTTGTTGGAGTTTTGTTTTCCTTCCTGTTCTTGGTTTGAAACTACACTTTCTCTCTCTCGAAGACGGAGACAAGACTGGTCTGGAGCAATAACATCCCTCCAGGATTCTCCATGCAACTCAGTAAATTCCCCTGCTTCCCATCCCATGCACTGTCCTATGGAGCCCAAAGAGGACATATCACCTCTCTGTTTTTCCCCAAGAAGTGACAAGTAGGTACTTGCTGGAGCACTGTGGAGAAATAAGTGGATTTAATTAGCAATACAGAGTGTGGAAGGGATCAACTTGCTATTCATCCATTAACTAAAAATCCAGTTTTTGTATTCTCTTTTTCACATTTCAGAAGTGTAGAAGATGTTGCTGAGGCATTATATGAAGAGTTGTAGCAACACCAAGTAAACTACATATATTGAGGAGGTGCACCCGCATCTATGTATTTCTTAATTAGCTATTATTATTTCTGTCCTTTATATTTTTCAGGAAACTTCTCAAGAAACTAAACAAACAAACAAAAAAAGACTACAGGTGCCACTCTACACTACTGCAGTGTCAGAGTAGCCAGCATGTGCTGGCACAGAAGCTGCAATGGTGCAATAAATCCTCCGAGCACAACCCCACAATGCTCTAAACCAGTGATACTCAGACTGAGGCTCTCAAGCCCCAAGTACCTCTTTCATATGTTTCCTGCACCTCTTTGAAGCACATGATTAAACACTGCATGATTGAATACACAGTACTCTAGTAAATGAAACAATTAATTCACACTACTGTGGCTGTTTTGGGTAATGTTGATTGCTAATTTGACTCCTGAACCACTGAGGTTTGAGTATCAGTGCTCTAGAACAGTGGTTAACAAACTGTGTGGGTCGCGACCCAATACTGGGTCTCCTTCTTGTTCAACCAATCGCTAAGACAAACAAGTTTGTTTACATTTATGGGAGATAATGCTGCCACTTCTTACTTACGTCACCTGAAAATGAGAACAGGCATTCCCAGGGCACTTTTGTAGCTAGCATTGCAAAGTGTTTACATATCAGATATGCTAAACATTCGTATGCCCCTTCATGTTTCCACTACTATTTCAGAGGACATGCTTCCATTCTGATGACGCTCGTTAAAAAAAAATAATGTGTTAATTAAATTTGTGACTGAACGCCTTGGGGGAGAATTGTATGTCTCCTACTCCATGGCTTTACCTGCATTCTGCCATATATTTCATGTTATGTAAGTCTCGGATGACAACCCAGCATATTTTGTTCAATTCAAGAACACTTTCATTGCAGATTTGACAAAACACAAAGAGGGTACCAATATGAGATTTCTAAAGATAGCTACAGCACTTAACCAAAGGTTTAAGAGTCTGAAATGCCCTTCAGAATCTGAAAGGGACAAGGTGTGGAGCATGCTGTCAGAAGTCTTAAAAGAGCAACACTCCAATTTGGAAACTACAGAACCCGAACCACCACAAAAGAAAATCAACCTACTGCTGGTCGCATCTGACTCAGACGATAAAAATGAACATGTGTCAGTCCACACTGCTTTGGATCATTATCGAGCAGAACCTGTCATCAGCATGGAAACACGTCCTCTAGAATGGTGGTCGAAGCGTGAAGGGGCAGATAAATGTTTAGCATATCTGGCACATAAATACCTTGCAACACTAGCTACAACAATGCCATGGAAATTTTCAGGTGACACTGTAAATAAGCAGCAGACAGCATTATCTCCTGTAAACGTAAGAAACTTGTTTGTCTTAGTGATGGGCTAAACAAGAAGTAGAACTGAGCGGACTTGTAGGCTCTAAAGTTTTACATTGTTTTGTTTTTCAGTACAGTTATGTAAAAAATAATGCTACATTTTTAAATTGCACTTTCACGATAAAGAGATTGCACTACAGTGCTTGTATAAGGTGAATTGAAAAATACTATTTTCAATACCGTACCATTTACAGTCAAAATATTTGTAAACTAAAATAATATAAAGTGAGCACTGTACACTTTGTATTCTGTGTTGTAAATCAATATATTTGAAAATGTAGAAAACATCAAAAATATTTAAAGAAATGGTATTCTATTATTGTTTAATAGTGCGATTAAAACTGCGATTGTGTTTTTAATCTTTTGACAGCCCTATTTATTATGTACCAATAAATTAAAGGTAGTTTTATTTTCAACTAAAGAAAACATTTTATCATGCTCCCTTTATCTGCTTTTCTGAGGGCTAGTCTACACTGGCAATGCTAAAGTTTAACGTGGCTTGTGTAGTCGCGGCAATGCGCTGGGAGAGGTGCACTGTCTACATTGGCGCTTTAGAGCGCTGAAACTTGCTGCGCTCAGGGGGGTGTTTTTTTACACCCCTGAGCAAGAAAGTTGCAGCGCTGTAAATTGCCAGACAGGCCCTGAGTTTAATTCGCTCAGAAACATAGTGCAGTATGTCTCAATGAATAATTAAGGTTTAGTAAATACATTTTTTCCCCCAAAATGGGAAAATGAAGAACCTGAAAATTATCTAATTTATTGACCAACATGCAGCTTTTCATACCAAAGAGAATTAACTTTTCCTTAGGAAAGAAATAAAACACTGAAACAGCAAAATTAAAACAAGTGACTCCAATTATGTTTTGTTACCAATTTAAATCAGCCCAACTTTTTGGCTCAGTTACCAGGCTGGTGTATACATCTCAGATGCAAATCACTACTTGCAAATAGCACCCACACCAGTAACCTCAACAGAACAGAGCCGTCACTGGAGAAGAGAAGGAACCCATCTACACTGGGGTGAAGGCACATTGGTGGCATGGGCAAGGAGTAAAGATGTTAGCAAAATAAAGAGTCAAAAAAGTTTTAATAAGTACAGTTCTCAAATGATAACGGCAAAAGCAAGAATATAAAGGTAAATAAGAAGATCAAAGGACCAGAAGTTTGTAGGGCACCAGAGAGAAGAATCACATTGAAAATTTGCCAAAGATATTGGTCAGGAATCACTGACAAAACAAATGCTCATGCTTCAAAAAATACGGAGTCGCCTCTGCATTTCACAGGCCTTGTCAGAAGCGGACTGAGAGGAACAGGAGTACCGAGGAGGACCACATCAGTCCAGGAGAAAAGCAACCCCCGTCTAGTGAAGGGCCTCTCCCCCCCCCCGAACGCCCCTTCCCCTCGATGAGGGGTCTCCTGGCTGCCCAGCCTCCCCCCGTGGGCGGGTCAGTGGCTGCCCCGAGCCCCGCTCTCCCCTCCGCAGGGAGCGCCACGGCTGTTACTCACGGCCTGAGAGAGCAGCAGCTGGGCCGGCACCATGGTTGCCGGCTCGGTCAGCGCCCAGGGACGAGGGCAGGGGAGCGCTTCCCGCACGTGAACCGGCCCGTGGTTGGGCGCTTCCAGCCCCGGCCGAGCGAGAGGCGCAGGCCGGGCCGGGCTCCCAGCGGCGTCCCACCGCGTGAAAGGCCCGGCCGGAAACCGGGGCTGGGGCAGGGCTCGCTCAACGCGGCCTTACGCAATGAGCGCCGCGGCCGGGCTGGCGAGGCTCCAGCTCTGGAGCGGGGCTGCCTGGAGTGGGAGAGACACCGGGGGAGACCCCTGCGCGGGCGGCCGGGCGGGCCCTGCTCGGAGACGGGAACGCGGGGCTTGGCGCAGGGGGATGGGCGTGATTCGAACACAAAGCTGGTCGGAGGCATGAAACCGACCAGGGCTGGGAGCAGAGCGAGCCAAGGAATGGGGGGGGGGGGGGGGGGGTGACGGTTAAATAAAACCTCCTCTGCACCTGGGAGCTGTACTGAGCGTGCTCGGGAACAGGGTCGGCTCTAGCTTTTTTGCCGCCCTAGGCAAAAAAGCCACCCGCCGCCCCCCCCCCAGCGCGGCAGGGGAGGGCGACGAGCAATCCCCCACTGGCCAGAGCACCTGGGGGAGGGCAGCGAGCCCGCCGCGGCTCTGCTCTCCCTGGCGGCGAGCCCGGCCGAGGCTCTCCGCTCTCCCCGGTTTGCCAATACGGCCGGGAGGAGGGCGGAGAGCCCAGCCAGGGGTCTCCACTCTCCCCAGCGGCCAGAGCGCTGGGGGGAGGGCGGCGAGCCCGCCGCGGCTCTCCGTTCTCCCCAGCGGCCAGAGCGCCGAGGGGAGGGCGGAGAGCCCCCCGCAGCAGGAGCTCCGCAGGAAGGGCTGCGAGCCCAGTCGCGGCCCTGCTCTCGGGCCGGAGCACCCTGCCGCGCCGCCCCAAGCACATGCTTGGTGGGCTGGTGCCTGGAGCCGGCCCTGCTCCGGAATCCCTTGTCCCTCCCTATGCTGCCTCCTGCCTCTTCCCACTCAGCCTGCAATCAGCAGAGCTGTATCCACCTCCATGCTCCCCCTAAATACACAGCTACGATAGCGCTTTGCTAGTGTTCTAGGACTGTGTGACTTGTGTGAAGTGACTCCTGCAGCTGCAGCCCTTTGGCCTTGGTTCCTAACACAGCTGCAGCCTTCCTGGCCACAGAGGTTGCAGAAGGCTTTGGTAGACACTTGCTCTGCAACACTATCCTGCCAGCCTAGTCTGGAGAAAGTTTACCCTACTGAAGACAGTAAAAAAGAAAACTGAGTGCCAGAAATATGCCAAGGTATTGAGTTAAAAGAAAAGTGCAAAGTAAATAGGGTTCCCTTCCTTCTCACTATAGCACCATATCAGGGACTTGGCCATCTCTCCCCTGCTGAGATGATAAAGCCCTGGGGGAATTCCTAGAGAAAAGGGAGGGGGTGAAATAACCATAGGCGTAGTTTGACTTCTATATTGGGGGGCAGCTACAGTCAAGCCAACATGGCTGCACATGGGGGGAGGGGCAAATTCTGTGCCAGCCCATAGGGACACCATTTCATTGGGTGGGGGGGCAACTTTAACTGTGATTCCAGGGGCTATTTAAGCAACTGAAAACTCAATTTTTTTTTTCAGATAGTAACTTAGAAATTATCTGACAGGAGCACTGTATCTAATTCCTATATCAAGAAAGAAAATTAAATAAATATTAGGCCCACTCAGCTCTAATACTAACATGTTCTGACATCAAGTTGTGGCAAGTCACTTAAGGGACACTGGTTAGGTTTAAAATTGTAATGTATATTCTTTCTTAGAGATACTCTTACTAAAATCAGAAGGGACCATCGTGATTATCTAGTCTGACTTTCTGCACTTTGAAGGCCACAGAACCTCACCTACTCACTCCTGTAATAGACCCCCTAACCTCCAGCTGAGTTACCAAAATCCTCCAATCATGGGTTAAAGACTTCAAGTTACAGAGACTCCACCATTTACACTAGTTTAAACCTGCAAGTGACCCATTCCCCATGTTGCAGATGAAGCAAAAAACCACCAGGGTCTCTGCCAATCTGACTGGAGGAAAATTCCTTCCCCACCACTAATATGGTGATCAGTTAGACTCTAAGCATGTGGGCAAAATCCACCAGGAAGATACCTGGGAAAGAATTCTCTGTGATAACTCAGAGCCCTCCTCATCTAGTGTCCCATCTCCAGCAGTTGGGGATTTTTGATACAGGCAGTTACCAATGGGCCACACACCATGCCAGTCCTGTCATATCATCTCCTCCATAAACTTATCAAGCTGTTTATAAACGAGGTCATCCAGATGTTTTCGTATGATATTGTATCATATTCTGGTCCTCCCGTATATTGGCAATACCTCCGAACTTTGTGTCATCTGCAAATGTTATTAGCAATTCCCAATTTTTGTGCCAAGGTCAGTAATAAAAATGTTAAATAATATTGGTCCTAAGACTGATCCCTGAGGAACTCCACTAGTAATCACCGTCTAGCCCAGTGGTTCCCAAACTGGGGTTCATGAACCCCTAGGGGGTTGTGAAATGTTACAGGGGGTTCTGGGGGGGGGGAATTCCCTAATGGTGGACAGAGCTGTCCCCAGGGACCCCAGACAGCAGGAGGCCAGCAGCCCAGAGCCCCTGGACTTCCAAGAGCTAAGCAGATCAAAGCAAGTTTATCTATGACACTGGGGAGATTTAAACTTCAAGACTTCTTATAAGAAATGGAAAGGGAGGTGGATATTTTTTGCTGTTTTTAAAATTAAATAGGCAGCTAGTATTGTTTTTAAAATTATGAAGAACAAGTTTAAGTTTTTGTTGTGACGTGCGTTGTTTGCCTGGACTGCTCAAGACCTGAATGCTTGTGTAGAAGGAACTCTTTGAGTTGGCTTCCTAAATGCCTTCATGCTGTTTCACATCTGATACTCCTTGATGAAACATAGGAGCCTTGTCTTATAACAGGCTTAATTCAAAGTGATGCAAACTATGAAAGTGAGATCTTGGAAGAGTGTTGCCGTTTTCATAATGTAATAAAAATAGTGTAATTATAATTAATAATTAATCATAAATAGTGTGTAATAAACATATCATAAAAACAAATGTTATATTTCCAAGATCACTGCTTTTATAATTTATACTCAGGTAAAGGAGAAAATCCCTGGAAATATTCATTTTTAGGAGGGGGTTCATGAGACTTGACATTTTAGTGAAAGGGGTTCACAGGTTGTTAAAGTTGGGTCTAGCCTGACAGTTCACCTTTCAGTATGACCCATTGTAGTCTCCCCTTCAACCAGTTCCTTATCCACCGTTCAGTTCTCATATTAATCTGCATCTTCTCCAATTTAATAATTTCTCCTGGGGAACTATATCGAATGCCTTACTGACATCTTGGTAGATTAGATTTACTGCATATCCTTTCTCTAAAAATCAATTATCGTCTCAAAAAAAGATATTAGTAACTTTGTTATTGTCTCTTAAATCCAACAATTGAAACAATTGTAGAAAAATCTACACTTACTTTCTATCATTTAGGCTACTTACTTTTTGCAGTTCACCAACTTGGAACAGATCATTTAACTAAGGGGACATCCTAACAGCCCTTTCTTATCTTAATCACCTGTTAATCACTCTATTTATAAACAAAATTCCAACTCCCTGGGGAGAGGGGAGAGGTTTGGGCACCTTGCTTCATTCATGTCAGAGAGCTATCAGACTAGGACAGAGGCTGTCAAACTTTTAGTTGGTGTGACCACATTTTGAGACAATAGCTCAGTTTCTCTCCCCATTCATATTTGCATAGATCTCCTAATCTAAGGGTATGTCTACACTGGCAGAGTTACATTGCTGGCAGTTCCATCACCGCTCAGGCCTTGGCTACACTTGCAGATGTACAGCGCTGTGAGTTAAACCTGACTTCGTGCAGCTGAGTAGGGAAAGCGCTGCAGTCTGTCCACACTGACAGCTGCCCAGCGCACTGTCGTAGCCAGATTTGCGGCAATTGCAGCGCTATTGGGAGTGGTGCATTATGGGCAGCTATCCCACAGAGGACCTTTTCCCATTCTGGTGCTGTGGGTTATGGGAAGGGGGCGTGGGTGCCGGGGATTCTGGGTCCTGTCGCAATGCCCCGTGATGCATCGCTTTGCATCCCAGAAATCCCTTTGTTTCCGTCCACCTTTGGCGCCATCTTTCAACGGTTTCTGTGCAGCGCGATCTGTCTGCGGGAAATGGAGCCCGAACTGCTGAGGCGTATGCTGACGAGTCTCGCCAGCACGTCAAGTTTGGCTGTCGAATTATTCCTTAAGATCCAAAGTGACAGTGAGAGTGAGGAATCCGACGATGCTATCGAGCCGCGTAATGCGTATGACATGAAATTGCTTGTGGCATTCACGGACATGCCCAGCACCGTGGAATGCCGCTTTTGGGCTTGGGAAACAAGCACCGAGTGGTGGGATCACATCATCGTGGAAATCTGGGATGACGAGCAGTGGCTGCAGAACTTTCGGATGAGAAAAGCCACTTTCGTGGGACTGTGTGAGGAGCTTGCCCCCACCCTGCGGCACAAGGACACGAGATTGAGAGGTGTCCTGCCAGTGGAGAAGTGGGTGGCTATTGCAATCTGGAAGCTGGCAACTCCAGACAGCTACCGGTCAGTCGCAAACCAGTTTGGAGTGGGAAAGTCGACCGTTGGAATCATGTTGATGCAAGTTTGCAAGGCCATTAATCGCATCCAACGCAGAAGAACCATAACTCTGGGTAACGTGCAGGAAATAGTGGATGGCTTTGCACAAATGGGGTTCCCTAACTGTGGAGGGGTGATAGATGGGACACACATTCCTATTCTGGCACCACCCCACCTAAGAGCCGAGTACGTTAATCGGAAGGGGTATTTCTCTATGGTGCTTCAGGCACTTGTGGATCACTGTGGGTGTTTCATTGACATTAACACAGGCTGGCCCGGAAAGGTGCATGACGCACGCATCTTTCAGAACACTTGGCTGTTCAGGAAGATGCAGGCCGGGACTTTTTTCCCAGAGCGGAAGATTACGGTAGGGGAAGTTACAATGCCCATTGTGATCCTTGGAGATCCCGCTTACCCATTAATGCCGTGGCTCATGAAACCCTACACAGGGAGCCTTGACAGCAGCAAGGAACGGTTCAACTACAGGCTGAGCTGGTGCCGAATGACTGTGGAGTGTGCCTTTGGCCGTTTAAAGGCCTGCTGGCGATCTCTGTATGGGCAGCTGGACTTGACCGAAAACAGCATCCCCGCGGTTATATCCGCGTGCTGTGCCCTCCATAATATTTGTGAAGGGAAGGGTGAAAGCTTCACTCGGGCATGGACCTCTGAGGTTCAACACCTGGAGGCTGAATTTGCACAGTCAGAGAGCAGGGCTATTACAGGGGCCCAACGCGGGGCTGCAAGGATTAGGGATGCCTTCAGGGAGCAATTTGTGGCTGAAAACCAGCAGTGATATCTGGTGCCCTGCACGGGAGTGAAGTGCAGTAGTTCCAATCTTTAGGAATCAGTGTTTGCTAAGCAGACAAGCAGACTTGCAGTGCCTGTTTATTTCCTGGGCTAAAGAGTCTTTTACTTTATGCAATAATAAAGAATGTTTTCAAAGCCAAAAAATCCATTTATTGAAAAGAAAAAAAATGTATTTATTGAAAAGAAACAAGGGGGTGGAGTGGGGAACGGTACAATCGCAGATTCGCGTATGTCCTGGCTGGTGTGCTGTGCAGTGAGTGCTGCACTTCAGGACAGCTATACTGCATGGTGATGGGGGTTGAGTGCAGAGAGTAAGGGTCATGGTTTTCAGGGCTGGGTGGTGAAGATACTGGTGTTGGAGGCAGCGGGTGGCGTGAAGAACTCGAAAGTTGGGGAAAGTGGGTTGGAGGTGACAGTGGGACACAACGGAAAGAGTTTTGGGACAAGGGCTGTAGGGGGGGCTGGCGTTTGTGGTACTGCTCCTCTTTCTGCCTGGCTATCAGCTCCTGGATAACGTCTGCTTGGCACTCCAGGATGCTTATGAGCCAATCAGTGCTTTGCTGCCGGCTCGCAATGCTTTGCCACCGGTGCACTGTATTTTCCTGGCGGATCCTGCTTTCTCTCTCCCTCCAGTTCTGTGCTTTCTCATTCTCTTTAACAGATTGCTGCATCATTTCTTGCAGCATGTCTTCTTTTTTGCTTTTTCGCAGTCTCTTCCTGAGTCTTTGCAGTCTCTGAGCAGGCGATAAGAGGGACGACTGAGGTCTCAAGGTTGATGCAGCTGTATAGGCAAAATGCAACATTTAACAGAGGCAGCATTGTTTACACCAGACAGAGTAATGATTCCCCCCCGCACTTAGGGAGTAGAAAACACACAGGGTCTACATAATAGCATAATTTTCCCATCCGAAACAGAGCACACATATCCCACGGGAGCCTCAAAATGGTGAGTAAGGGGGACTGATTGTTTCAGGGCTGCACTGTCCTCTGGGTTTCTGTGCCTTGGGGAGAGCCAACAGCTTCAGGGGGCACCTACACTGAACACTGTCCCAACATTTTCCACAGGAGTTCGTCCTGGACGATATCTCGCTGCTGAGGATGACCTGGGAAGCAAGGGAGGGTCTTCTACTGCAATGCGGCTTCCGCCCTGGCCCATATGCAGCTTGCCTGTGTGCAGCAATGGTCCCCCCGCCCCTCGTGGAACAGTGGCACAGACATGTTAGCCTGGCTGGGATAAGGAGCACGGTGGCTCTCCCGATAAACCTGCGCAAGTTCTGGATGAGACATTCGAGGAGATTACCGTGATGTGATAAACCACATCAATGCACTATTCCGCATCTAGGCATGCATGCCTAACCTTCCTCTCCCAAAGAGTCCACACTGAAAAAATTCCTTCCCGAAAAAAAAAACCGCTTACCGGGAACCTGCTCTTCTGTTTGTCCTCCACCAAGTACCGGCTGCTGCAACTGGCTCGAGAAGAGCTCCTGGCTGCATGGCTCCAGGGATTCTGGGGTGTCTCCATCCGGCCCACCACCATCACTCCCGTTTTCCTCCTCCTCCTCCTCTTCCTCCCCGCCCCCACACTGGCTCTGAAGTGTCCATGGTGGTGCTCGGAGTGGAGGTGGGGTTAACCCCAAGTATCGCATCCAGCTCTTTGTAGAATCAGCAGGTCGCGGTGGGAGCACCTGAGCGGCCGTTTGCATCGCGGGCTTTGCGGTAGGCACTCCGCAGCTCCTTCACTTTAATCCTGCACTGCAGGGCATCCCGGTCATGGCCCCTTTCCATCATGTCCTTTGATACCTTCCCAAAGGTATCGTAATTCCTACAGCTGGAGCGCAGCTGGGACTGGACAGCTTCCTCCCCCAAACACTGATGTGGTCCAGCAACTCGCCATTGCTCCATGCTGGGGCTCGCTTGGCGCGTGGAGGCATGGTCACCTGGAAAGATTTGCTGATAGCACTCACCGCCATGCTGGGCTGAGCAAATAGGAAGGGGATTTTTAAAATTCCCGGGGAATGTAAAGGGTGGGTCACATGGTTGGTTACCTGAGGCCAGGGCAGTAGAGTTTGAACTGATGACCAGAGTGGCTAGAACAGGCATTGTGGGATACTGCCGAATAATTCTGGAGGCCATTCACAGCGCATTGGGCGGCCACACTGGCGTCGTAGCACTGCAGCGGCAGCGCAATACTCACTATTCCTCTCGGAGAGGTGGAGTACATGCAGCGCTGCAACCACGGAGATACAGTGCTGCAAATGCCTTGCCAGTGTGGACGGGGAGTGAGTTACAGCGCTGGGGGAGCCTTTACAGCGCTGTAACTCGCAAGTGTAGCCAAGGCCTCAGCACTGAAGGGAAACCGCTGTTGTGTGTTCACACTGTCAGCTGCCTGCGCAATAGCGTGTTCACACTTGCAGCACTTGCATCAGCATTCAGAGCAGTGCACTCTGGGCAGCTATCCCACAGAGCATCTCTTCCTCTTCTGCCGCTAAGAGTTGTGGGAAGGCGGAAGGGATGGCGGGGCAACCAGGGTCCTGTCCCAATGCCCCGTGATGCATTGCTTCACATCCCAGCAATCCCTGTGCTTCCGTCTGCATTTGGCACCATCTTTCAACAGTTTGTGTACTGCGAGCTCTGCCTCTTTGGTCTGTAGGAATGGATCCCGCACTGTTGACCAATATGCTGCTCACTCTCACTAACACGTCACAAGTGGCAGTGGAGTTATTCCTTAAACTACAAAGGCAAGAGGAGTTCGACATTGATCTCACCATGCATAGTAGCTACGACATGAGATTGGTTGTGGCATTCATGGAGTTGCTGACCACAGTGGAATGCCATTTTTGGGCTTGGCAAACAAGCAGTGAGTGGTGGGATCACATCGTCATGCACGTCTGGGATGACAAGTAGTGGCTGCAGAACTTTTGGATGAGGAAAGCCACATTCATGGGACTGTGTGATGAGCTTGCCCCAGCCCTGCAGCACAAGGACACGAGAATGAGAGTTGCTCTGTCATTGGAGAAGCACGTGGCGATTGCACTGTGGAAGCTGGCTACTCCAGACTGCTACCAATCAGTCACTAATCACTTCGGAGTGGGAAAGTTGACCGTTGGACTCGTGTTGATAGAAGTGTGCAGGGCCATTAATCACATCCTTCTCCAAAAGACTGTGACTCTGAGCAACGTGCATGACATTGTGGATGGCTTTGCACAAATGGGCTTCCTTAACTGCAAGGGGGTGATAGATGGCACACATATTCCAATTCTGGCACCGGACCACCTAGCCACTGAGTACATTAATCGGAAGGGGTATTTCTCTATGGTTCTCCAGGTGCTTGTGGATCACCGCGGGCATTTCACAGACCTTAACTCAGGCTGGTCCGGAAAGGTGCATGACGCACACATCTTTCAGAACACTGGCCTGTTCAGGAAGCTGCAAGCAGGGACTTTCTTCTCGGACCAGAAGATCACTGTAGGGGAAGTTGAAATGCCCATTGTGATCCTGGGAGACCCTGGCTATCCCTTACTGCCGTGGCTTATGAAGCCATACACATGGAACCTTGACAGCAGCAAGGAGCGGTTTAACAACAGACTAAGCAAGTGCAGAATGACTGTTGAGTGTGCTTTTGGCCATTTAAAGGCCCACTGGCGCTGCCTATATGGGAGGCTGGACCTGGCCGATGACAATATTCCTGTGCTTATAGCCGCGTGCTGTACGCTCCATAATATCTGTGAAGGGAAGGGTGAAAGCTTCACTCAGGGCTGGACCGCTGAGGCTCAGCACCTGGAGGCTGAATTTGAACAGCCAGAGACCCGGTCTATCAGAGGGGTGCAGTGTGGGGCCATAAGGATCAGGGATGCCTTGAGGCAGCAATTTGAAGCTGAAAGCCACTAATATTTGGTGCTATGCTCGGGAGTGCAGTGCTTGTAATGTTAGGAGACGATTGTGATTGGTGCAGACGATGCACTGTGAAGGTTTAAGAAAACTGCCTGTTGCTTTGCAGGGTTCTGTTTGCTTTCAATTAATGGAATAAAGATTGCTTTCAAACCAACACAATGCTTTTATTAAAAAACACCAACCGGAGGAGAGAGACGAACAAAAAACCACATCAGCACTATGGGGGATAGGGGAAGGGAGGGTCCCAGGAGGGTCCCAGGAGGAGGTGGGGGTCCCAGGACGGTTAAAGATTTGTGTATGTCCGGATATCATATGCAACCTTGTCCTTTGGAGTACAGTGCAGCAGGTACTGTACTTCAGCAGGGCTAGCCTGCAGAGGGACAGGTGTTGAGTGCAGTGGGTACTGGGAGTCTGCAGGGCTGGACTGTGATGGGGGAGGAGTAGAATGCTGGGGGTACAGACTGGAGCCAGGAGGTTGATAAGAGTGTGCTGGCAGTGTCTGGGGGGCGCATGGGAAAGAGTTTTGTGACAGCGGCTGCAGGGGAGGGCGGGCGCGGAGCTGCTCAGTTTGCAGTGCTAGTATCGCCTGGTGCATGTCCGCTTGGTGCTCCATAATCTTTAAGAGCCACTCTGTGGCTTTGTTCTGGTGCACCGCGTTCTCCTTTCAGTCCCTCTTCTTGCTGTCCCACCACTCCTTCAATTCTTTTTTTTTCGGCCACGGAGTGCATCATGACATCACACAGAAAGTCCTCTTTAGTTCTTTGTGGCCGCTTTCTAATTCTGCGCAGCCATTCAGCTGGTGATAACAAAGAGGGAGGATGGGCTTCCAAGGTCATATATGTGAAATCAAAATGCAACATTTTCCCGAAACAGTATTGTTTGCAACACACAGACCACTGATTCAGTGATTTAAAACACAGCTACTATTCACATACCTGTTACTAACTAGCTGACCCCAGACAAGCACACATGAGCCACAAGACCCCCAAAATGGTGAGTAACCACAGGGGCAGGGGAAAGCAGTGTTCCAGGACTGTGCTGTATACAGCACTGTAGCCCCGGCGCAGAAAGCTGTACGCCTCTCATCGGGGTGGTTTTTTTACAGCACTGAACGGCTTGGCAGTATATACACCTTGGGAGTTACACCACAGAAAGCTGCTTTACTGCGTAGAAACTTGCCAGTGTAGACAAGGCCTGATTCACAATCACATAACAGCCACGAGCGAACTACAGTAATTGCTTACATGAAAAAGTAATATAAGATATGTATATATAAAGTATTTTAGCTGTTTCTCTTTTTTAATGAAATTTTGCAGTTGAAATAAGGAGGAAAGGCCAGCATTAGAACATCATATACAACAATTAGGTGGAATGGAGGCTGTGACTCTATCCCCTGGAAAGGGGGCCATATAATCATAGAATATCAGGGTTGGAAGGGACCTCAGTAGGTCATCTAGTCCAACCCCCTGCTCAAAGTAAGACCAATCCCTAACTAAATCCCCAAACGGCCCCCTCATGGATTGAATTCATAAACCTGGGTTTAACAGGCTAATGCTCAAACCACTGAGCTATCCCTCCCCTCAACCAGCATTATGTGACTACTGCTGAAGTTAAAGCACACCCTATCCTTCCTAGAATCAGGATCAACCTCTGTTGTTGTGCACTCAGGCAGCTCCACAGATCTTTTGGGAGTTTTGCCTCACAGAAGCTTTCTCCTGAAATAGGTCTGCATTTCTAACCAAGATTCTGATTCCTGGAGTTTCCAAGCAAATATATTTTACCACAAATTAGTTTCATTATCAGGAAAAATAGTTCACTCAGCTTTATTTAAAGATACATGATCATAAATTACAGTTGAATGCTACAGTATGTGCCAGGAATAGCATCCAACCTTAGTAGGAACTCTAATGGACTTCCCTCCCTCTCCTAGCTTATGAATTTCATTTTTAAAAAACATGGAATGGATTTTCTCCTACAGATCTGGTTGCTCTGTCACTCATTGTATAATGTAATTCTGAAAAGATAAGCGTGTAATGTTCACATGCCCCAAGGAGAGAGACTATGGGGAAAATTCTACCCTCATTTCTGTGTGTGAAATATTCCATTGAAATCCTATCAAATGTGGCCCATTTCCACTAAAGGGCAGTGACTATCTTTTGTAAAAATGACACTATTCTAATTAATAATTTAAATGTTTCAAAATAAATAATGTATACATACTATGCAGTAATAGCAGTTATCTTCTTTTCGTGATTCAACTCTTAAGGAAACACCAGTCTGTTTTAGTAAGAATGAATCCTGACATGATTCTGGAAACTGGGCCAACACATCACTGATTATGCACTTTGGAGGAAAGTGGGGGAAGGTAGAGAAGATTTACAGTTCTTGAATCTCTCTTTATTGTGCTGTGTCCATAAAAGACTGCATATAAGCAAGGTGAAGTTCTTACGGCAGAGTGAAATTCTGCAGTGAAGATTTCAGCCACTGTTGTTTTTGATGGTGAAGTTCTCTTAGAAATTTATTATAATAAACAGTTCTTCTGAGAATAACATCTAGAAATCTTCATACTAAAAGAGCATGCTTTCTTATAGTCTGATGTTGCTTGTGTAACCCTTCTGCCCATCTAAGTTGGCAGCAACAAGGGCCGGGTTCTGTATCTAGGGGTTCCGTTTCAATAACACAATGCAAAACCGGCTCGAGCCCCCACCCAGTGACCTGGGACAATTACATACCACCCCCTGGGCGCCTCTAAGAGGCAATACTTCCCCTCTCGCAAGCACAGAGTCTGAGTGTAACAGAAAATGTTTAATAACATGAGGTAAACAACATCAGCATTATATTGGAAAAACACCAGAACTAGAGTTCTTAGACCAAACCATGAGCGAAGACCCACCCCAGCAAATTGGGCCGTGTCCTCTCCCATTGGTTCTTGAAACCAGCGACCCAAGAATCACCAAAGTCCCAAAAGTCCACCCATCCCAAAGTCTCTTGGGTCCAGCAACCCAAGAATCACAAAAGTCCCAAAAGTCCGACAACCCCCCAAAGTCTCTGTCCATGATCAGTGCAGCCCCAGAGTTCAAAAGGGGGGGGTGAGCAGGGTGTTAAGGGGCACCTTCCGTGATCCGAGGCCAACCAGCTGCTTCTCCGTGGGGTTCCACCGCAGCCTTCACCACGAACTGCTCCATTCCACCCGCAGTCCCACTCCTGCCGTCCCACGAACTGCTCTGGCAGCTGCTCCGCTCCGCTCACCGACCTGTGAGCCGCTCCGCGCCGCTCCGCTCATCGACCTGTGAGCCGCTCCTACAAGGCTCTGCTCTGCTAGCTGCTCCTCCAGCCGCTCCGCTCACCGACCTGTGAGCCGCTCCGCTCACCCCTGCTAAGCTAAGTTAGCTTAGCAATATAGCTTCAGGCTCCCCCACTAGTTAACACAGCCTCAGTGATCTCAGCTCTTAAATAGCTTTAGCTCTTTTGTGATTTCAGCTCTTAGTGATTTCAGCTAGTAGTAGGGGAGCCCCAGTGCAGGTGCACTATTGGCCCAAAGTGAACTCTGCTCAGCAGTCTGTAACTAGATTCCTAAGGGAATCAAAGTTAGCTCTGACATTCAACAGTGGAGAGAGGAGGAGGTGCAATTGGTGTTTCAGGCCCACAAAAGGGACCCACACCACCAGGTACCAATACCTGTCCCCATCCTCTCTCAATTCACTGGGTTTTGTAACCCATGCCCCTTGACAAGCAAATGCTACCTAGGTAATGGTGAATGACTCACTCAGTCCTTCTGTCATACAACAGTTCCACTGGCCTTGATTCACAGAATCAGGGTAACAAAACTTTATTCTTCCTGCCCCAATAACAGAGAAACTGGGGATCCCACACCAGCCAAAGTAACCACTTTGAGTTGCTGTGGTTTCGTGCCAGGCGAGTGGGTGTGCCTATGCAAACAAGATCAGCCCCTGGAGTTCTTTTCCACACTCGCCATAATTCACCACCAGATGTCAGGGTAGAGCTCATCCTGACTCTGCTTACACTTGAAAATACTCAGGGCTTGATAGCCTTTTACACTAAGGCCCCTATATTCCCTGGAGCATTAAGAAGCCTTAAAAGGGGTAGAAATAGGGAATATCCCCTGCACTGGGAACTTCCCCAACTGGCATAGAGATGCATAATGACTTGATGCTGGCCCTGGTCTCCGCTCCTGGTATATGTAGTTATGGCCAGGGTGCACTGGCTTCTCCAAAATACAGGGAGAACAAAGGTGATTTAAGACCACTTGCATCCTCCCTCAATTCCTGCCCCAAGCCCAGGAATGGTGTAACAGAGTACCACTGTATCCAACAAATCTAATACAGATGTTATTTAAAAACATTCAGGAACTAAATGACTCCTCTTCGTTTAATTTTTCAAATTCTTGAGAAATTCTGCATAGAATTCTCAATTATGTTTGTTAAATAAATACATTCACCAGTTTTTGAAGACTGATCAGGTATAACTATTGCATGGTTATTTTCAGAGAGAATAGAGGGGAATCACTATATCACAGGAATATTTCCACTATCAGTAAAACAGGTTTAATATACATGACACTGTTTGAGTATTGCTAAGAGTTTAGTAGTTGCTTCATTTCTGTACACAGTCAGTTTTCTTCCAATACTGAATGTAATTGCAAAGCCTCTGAGAGTCCTGGGTATGAAAAGAATTAGATAAAAACAAATTCTATTTTATTTGGGCTATGTACTGCCCTCAATCAGTGGCAGAACTCCCACTGGTATCAAGGGATTTGCATGTACATATTAAGAAGGTCAAAGTAGTATATGGCTCTATATATTTAAATAACTTGTTTGTTTCTTTGCCATCTAAAAATAAGACACTTCTATCAGTGCAGATATGCAAAAAAGAAATCTCCTCCTTGCTAAACATTCCTAAAACAATAACCAGTAGAATTTGAAACACACATCCAAATAAGCCAATAAAACGACATTTCGGTAAGTGCAATTCTCCCTTTTTTAGCTGCACTTCTGCAGTAATTTAGGGATAGCCTGTGCATTTAGACACAGCCTTCAGTATGGGACAGAGTAAAATGTTCAAAGCACCTTGCTACTTGGGAGCTTCAGTTCCACTGAAAGTCAATGAAGATAAATGGGTGGCACTGAGGCATGGGAGAACCTTATTCCCCACCATTTCCCTGTACAAACCTGCTGGAATGAGATTATTAATTGTAATTCTAAAATGATTTAGAGATTATCTAAACAGTGGGCAGCTGAAACTCAAATTAATTCTGCCTGTCAGGAAATGCTTTGAAGTCTTCATACAAAGAGGAGTGACCCTTTGGATTAGTTTGGTGTTGCTTTGCTGAAATGCAGATGCAGTCAAATTTGTTTGCCTGTTACACAAATTATAGTTAATAAAAGCTCCTCTTGGTGCTCATTGTTTGTAGTATTTTTAGCCCAGGCATACATTTGCAACAAAAGCATCACAGACAAATCCATGGTTCATGCTTTGCTTTTTTATGCTATTTGGAAGTTGTACTTCCGTCATAAAGTGTGATTATGGGCAGAAAAATTACTTTGTAAAAATAGCATCTGCTCACTCAACAAATCAGCTCCCTATTTTCAGAATCTAATTCACTTGCTTCAGTGACAAAAATAATTTGTATTGCCATTTTACTTCTATTAGCAGTATAGAGTCAATGTACCTACATATGAGAAAATGAGCTGGATTCTATTCTGGCTCAAACATCACTAGCAGAATTGTTACCTAAGTTCCAATTGTGGGGAAGGAGTGTCAAATTTTGCTCTCAGTTACCCCTGTTCAATACCACCAAAGACAAAATCAAACACACCAGAAACCAAACATCCTAAGGGTCAGATTTGCAAAAGTGTGCAGCACCCAGCTGCTCCCATTGTAACACTTGTGGCCAGCTTTTTAGAACTTGTCAGCACCCTATATGCTGAACACTTTAGAAAATCTTATTTTGGTGCCTAAATAACTGCTGATCTCATTGAAAATCTGGCCCCAAGTCTGTGTAACTATGGGCAAAGCTGGATTGCACCAGGATAAGGCAGAATCTTTATTATTAGATGTTAGAACAAAAACCAGAAGGAATACAGTCCACTTTTCAGATTCCAACTTGAGTTTACAGTGTTAGAAGTTAGAAAAAAATTTTACTTCAAAATTGAGCCAATTTGATCTGAAAGTCACTGAGAAGTAAGCTACATGGAACCTACACTGCCATTCTTAGAGAGTCAGTTTACAAAGTAGAATCACACTTTGGGACAGATCCTCATCTAGCATAAATTGGAATAGGTCCATTGACATCAATGCAGATACACTGATCATATAATCATAGAATATTAGGGTTGGAAGAGACATCAGGAGGTCATCTAGTCCAATCCCCTGCTCAAAGCAGGACCAACACCAACTAAATCATCCCAGCCAGGGCTTTGTTAAGCCGGGCCTTAAAAACCTCTAAGGATGGAGATTCCACCACCTCCCTAGGTAGCCCATTCCAGTGCTTCACCACCCTCCTAGTGAAATAGTGTTTCCTAATATCCAACCTAGACCTACTCCACTGCAACTTGAGACCATTGTTTCTTGTTCTGTCATCTGCCACCATGGAGAACAGCCTAGCTCCATCCTCTTTGGAACCCCCCTTCAGGTAGTTGAAGGCTGCTATCAAATACCCCCTCACTCTTCTCTTCTGCAGACTAAATAACTCCAGTTCCCTCAGCCTCTCCTTATAAGTCATGTGCCCCAGCCCCTTAATCATTTGTGTTGCCCTCCGCTGGACTCTCTCCAATTTGTCCACATCCCTTCTGTAGTGGGGGGACCAAAACTGGACACAATACTCCAGGTGTGGCCTCACCAGTGCCGAATAGAGGGGAATAATCACTTCTCTCGATCTACTGGCAATGCTCCTACTAATGCAGCCCAATATGCCGTTGGCCTTCTTGGCAACAAGGGCACACTGTTGACTCTTATCCAGCTTCTCGTCCACTGTAATCCCCATGTCCTTTTCTGCAGAACTGCTGCTTAGTGCTGCATGGGATTCTTCCTTCCTAAGTGCAGGACTCTGCACTTGTCCTTGTTGAACCTCATCTGATTTCTTTTGGCCCAATCTTTCAATTTTTCTATGTCATTCTGGACCATATCCCTACCCTACAGTGTATCTACCTCTCCCCGCAGCTTAGTGTCATCTGTGAACTTGCTGAGGGTGCAATTCATTAATAAAAAGATGTTGAACAAAACCAGCCCCAGAACTGACCCTTGGGGCACTCCGCTTGATACCGGCTGCCAACTAGACATCAAGCTGTTGATCACTACCCGTTGAGCCCGACAATCTAGCCAGCTTTCTATCCACCTTATAGTCCATTCATCCAATCCATACGTCTTTAACTTGCTGGCAAGAATACTGTGGGAGACTGTATCAAAAGCTTTGCTAAAGTCAAGATATATCACATCCACCGCTTTCCCCATATTCACAGAGCCAGTTATCTCATCATAAAAGGCAATCAGGTTGGTCAGGCATAACTTGCCCTTGGTGAATCCAGGTTGACTGTTCCTGATCATCTCCAAGTGGTTCAAAATGGATTCCTTGAGGACCTGTTCCATGATTTTGCCGGGGACTGAAGTAGTTCCCTTCTGTAGTTCCCCAGGTTCTCTTTCTTCCCTTTTTTAAATATTGGCACTATATTTGCCTTTTTCCAATCGTCCGGGATCTCCTCCGATCACCACGAATTTTCGAAGATAATGGCCAAGGGCTCTGCAATCACATCAGCCAACTCCCTCAGCATCCTCTGATGCATTGCATCTGGCCCCAGGGACTTGTGCATGTCCAGCTTTTCTAAATAGTCCTTAACCTGTTCTTTCACCACCGAGGGCTGCTCACCTCCTCCCCATTCTGTGTTGCCCAGTGCTAGGATGACCAGATGTCCCGATTTTATAGAGACAGTCCCGATTTTGGGGTCTTTTTCTTATATAGGCTCCTATTACCCCCCATCCCTTGTCCTGATTTTTCACACTTGCTGTCTGGTCACCCTACCCAGTGCAGCAGTCTGGGAGCTGACCTTGTCTGTGAAGACCGAGGCAAAAACAGCATTGAGAACTTCAGCTTTTTCTGTCACAATGTTGCCTCCCCCATTCAGTAAGGGTCCCACACTTTCCCTGACCTTCTTGTTGCTAACATATGTATAGAAACTGTTCTTGTTACTCTTCCCATCCCTTGCTAGCTGCAACTTCAATTGTGCCTTGGCCTTCCTGATTTACACCATGTGATCTGCCCTTCAAGCACAACTCATGAACTGGATCTTTACCTTGTTGACACAGTGGCAGCCATTGATGCAGTGGTATCCTTGAGTTCCCCTTAAGTTTTGCAGCTTTTGTTGATGTGTTTGCTTTACGTTTTATGTTTTTGACAGTAACACCACTTTTATGGTGGTGTTTAATACAACAATGAGTCAAGTATGTGTGAAGCACTACAGTTGTTTTAATTCACAACAGCTCCACTTTAGCTTCCTCTCAGTTTGAACATTATGATGTTGTGGAAGCTACATTATTTAGTGAGCTTACAGCAGAGTCTGCGGCACTCAAGAGAACAATCCAAGCAAGAATCATAGGCCTAGCATTTCCATGAAGTTTCCAGAGCTCAACTAAAAACATTAAAATAAACTGGGCTGTGAGCCAATGGCAATATTTATACAGTCGATAATGGCAGCATGGCCCCACTGAGACTGTCTGATTCAACTGCAGTTGTAATGGTCCTGTTTGTCATTTAAAAAATAGTTCTCAAAAGCAGTTATGAGAACAGTTTTAAAAAATAAGGTTACTATAATAAATATCTGTAAAAGTAGTTCATGTTTCTGGATGCTATGTATGAGTGATTGCTCTAGGATTTCCTTTTGCTTATTATTTTGAGGACTTTTTATATTTCAGGGATAGATTAACCCTTTATGTCACTGTGAACCATGCCTAAAAATGTTATCACCCAACCTGTTCCCCCTCAAAGCAGGAAGTTAAAAAGCACCACCATCTGATGTCATGTTTCCATAGTATATGAAGAACATCAACATATTCATAACCAAATGAATGTTTCAAATATATTTTATCAGTTTACGTCTACCTAGTCATCATTCAAAATCAAGGACAATCTTTTGGGCCCACAAAACCCACGGTGATGAATTCCCTAATTTGGGTACTCTTTAAATGTCAATTCAAATCTCAGAATTAATCTTTAAAGTGAGTTTATAGCTTTATTTATTGTGGAAATATACTTAATTTCTAAATGAAAATGACTGCTAATATCAGACATTTGTCACAGTTTTTCTCATTCTCCACTACAGCCACCCTGTCATAACTATAAAGGGAAGGGTAACAGCTGTCCTGTGTACAGTACTATAAAATCCCTCCTGGCCAGAGACTCCAAAATCCTTTTCCCTGTAAAGGGTTAAGAAGCTCAGATAACCTGGCTGGCATCTGACCTAAAGGACCAATAAGGGGACAAGATACTTTCAAATCTTGGGGGCGGGGGGAAGGCTTTTGTTTGTGTTCTTTGTTTGGGAGTGTGTTTGTTCTCGGGACTGAGAGGGACCAGACATCAATCCAGGTTCTCCACATCTTTCTAAACAAGTCTCTCCTATTTCAAACTTGTAAGTAAATAGCCAGGCAAGGCGTGTTAGTTTTCCTTTGTTTTCTCAACTTGTAAATGTACCTTTTACTAGAGTGTTTATCTTTGCTGTACTTTGAACCTAAGACTAGAGGGGAGTCCTCTGAGCTCTTTAAGTTTGATTACCCTGTAAGGTTAATTTCCATACTGATTTTACAGAGATGATTTTTACCTTTTTCTTTAATTCTTTTTAAGAACCTGATTGATTTTTCCTTGTTTAAGATCCAAGGGGTTTGGATCTTGATTCACCAGGAGTTGGTGGGAGGAAGGAGGGGAATGGTTAATTTCTCCTTGTTTTAGATCCAAGGGGGTTGGATCTTGATTCACCAGGAGTTGGTGGGAGGAAGGAGGGGAATGGTTAATTTCTCCTTGTTTTAGATCCAAGGGGGTTGGATCTTGATTCACCAGGAGTTGGTGGGAGGAAGGAGGGGAATGGTTAATTTCTCCTTGTTTTAAGATCCAAGGGGTTTGGATCTGTATTCACCAGGGAATTGGTGAAGGTTTTTCAAGGCTTCCCAGGAATGGAATCCATTGAAATGGTGGCAGCGGAACCAGAGCTAAGCTGGTAGTTAAGTTTAGAAGTTTTCATGCAGGCCCCTACATTTGTACCCTAAAGTTCAAAGTGGAGATCCAGCCTTGACATGGTGGCAGAGCGGTGGGATCATTTTAAACCCAAAAGCCAGTGAGATTTTTTTTTCCTTCTAGCTGCTTGGAAAGCCGAGCTGGAGGTAGATAGATGCATATCTTATCTCTCCTTGCCTGAAGGCAGAGGTGTTAAGTTTTTTTAACAGGTCCTTTGTTAAGAGAAGTGTTCAAATGAGCAAACTTGACTGGTAAAAGGAATTTACAAGCTGAATTGTTTTTTTTCTTTTTACATCCTCGGGAGTAGCTAGTTAGAAAGTCTCTGTTAACTCAGCAGCAGCCAGAGCTGAGAGCTTCCCAGTTTCAGTCAACTGCAGAGGGGGTGACCCAGCACAAGAAAACAGGAAAATGACTACAAAAGAAGAAAAAGCCAAAGAGGAGGCCCACAAGAGAGCTATGGAGCTGGAAGAAAAAGAGATAGAGCTGAGAGACAGAGAAGAAAAAGCCAAAGAGGGGGCCCACAAGAGAGAGAGGGAGCTAAAAGAAAGAGAAGAAAAAGCCAAAGAGGAGGCCCACAAGAGAGAGATGGAGCTGAAAGAAAAAGAGATGGAGGAGAGAGAAAAAGAAAGGAAGCATGAACTGGAAGTAGCAAAGGCTAAGCAGGATGCACCAGCCAATGCTAACAACCCCCCTCCAGGTACCACTTCCCATCCCAGAAAATTCCCCACCTACAAGGCAGGCGATGATACTGAGGCCTTCTTAGAAAATTTTGAAAGGGCCTGCCTTGGATACAGCATCGCTGCAGACCAGTACATGGTAGAGCTGAGGCCGCAGCTCAGTGGACCCTTAGCAGAGGTGGCGGCTGAAATGCCTAAGGAACACATGAACAGTTATGAACTTTTTAAAAACAAGGCCAGACTCAGAATGGGGCTAACACCCAAGCATGCCCGTCGGCAGTTCAGAGCCCTAAAGTGGAAACCCGATGTGTCATTTACCCGTCATGCCTACCACATTGACAAAAATTATGATGCCTGGGTATCAGGAGCAAATGTTAAATCTCTGGAAGATCTGCTTTCCCTAGTAAAAATGGAGCAGTTTTTAGAGGGTGTTCCTGAGGAAATAGAAAGGTACATCCTAGATAGGAAGCCCAAAACTGTAACTGAGGCGGGGGAGATTGGAGCCAAATGGGTGGAGGTGGCAGAAAAGAAAAAAACTAGTAGCAGTTGGAGCGAATATCAGAAGGGGCAAGCCAAAACAAAACCTTACCACCGGGGACAACCCAAGGCCCCACCCACATCCCAAGGGAAACCCCAGACGCCTTCTCACCCCACCACACCAGTCTCCACCAACCAACATCGTCCCGGTGATACCTTAGCAGGGCGATGTTTTAAATGTAATGAACTGGGACATATAAAGGCTCACTGCCCCAAGAACCCCAACCGATTACAGTTCATTACACCCCAATCACACCAAAGATCCCCAAACCCAGATGCCTCTCTCATACCCTCGGAGCGAAGGGAAACCTTGAGAGTGGGCGGAAAGAAGGTTACCGCTTGGAGGGACACTGGGGCTCAAGTGTCAACTATCCACCAATCCCTAGTGGACCCCAAACTCATCAACCCGGAGGCTACAGTGACAATTCAACCCTTCGTGTCACAGTCTGTAACCTTGCCTACAGCCACGTTGCATGTCCAGTACAAGGGCTGGTCAGGAATGTGGACTTTTGCAGTCTATGACAATTATCCCATTCCCATGCTGCTGGGGGAAGATTTGGCCAACCATGTGAAGCTAGCCAAGAGGGTGGGAATAGTCACCCGCAGCCAGGCTAAGCAAGCTTTCACCCCCATCCCTGTTCCTGAGCCTTCCACCAGGGCCCCGTCTGTGTTACCAGAGACCCAAACAACGGTGGTGGAACCGGATCCCCTGCCAACGACTGCAACAGCCGTAGTGGATCCAATCCCAGAGACCCAGCCAAAGCCAGTCCCAGAACCAGAACTGGCAACGCAACCAGCACCAGAACCATTGCGAGCCCTGAGTCCAGCGCTTGCAAACCCGTCTACAACTCCAATGCCAGAGGGCACCAGCGAGCCTGACCTGGCGGAAGCAGCAGATAACCCTACCCAAGAGGCTCAGCCAGAGCCTGAGATACCACATAGTGCACCAGCGGACAGCAGTTCACAGTCAATGGAAACAGCCCCAGCACCTGCATCGCTTCCAGAGGGACCAAGCCCCAGTCCACAGTCCAAGGAGGAACTGATGTCTCCAGCATCAAGGGAACAGTTCCAGGCCGAGCAGGAAGCAGATGACAACCTTCAGAAAGCTTGGGCGGCGGCGCGGAGCACCCCACCGCCTCTCAGCTCTTCTAACCGATCCCGGTTTGTTGTAGAACAAGGACTTTTATACAAGGAGACTCTTTCTGGTGGGCACCAGGAAGACTGGCATCCTCAAAGACAGTTGGTAGTTCCCACTAAGTATCAGGTAAAGCTCTTGGGCTTAGCCCATGATCATCCCAGTGGCCATTCTGGGGTGAACAGAACCAAAGACCGGTTGGGGAAGTCCTTCCACTGGGAGGGAATGGGCAAGGACGTTGCTAAATATGTCCGGTCTTGTGAGGTGTGCCAACGAGTGGGAAAGCCCCAAGACCAGGTTAAAGCCCCTCTCCAGCCACTACCCATAATTGAGGTCCCATTTCAGCGCGTAGCTGTGGATATTCTGGGTCCTTTCCCAAAGAAGACACCCAGAGGAAAGCAGTACGTACTGACTTTCATGGATTTTGCTACCCGATGGCCGGAAGCAGTACCCTTAAGCAACACCAGGGCTAAAAGTGTGTGCCAGGCATTAACAGACATTTTTGCCAGGATAGGTTGGCCCTCCGACATCCTTACAGATTCGGGAACTAATTTCCTGGCAGGGACCATGGAAAACCTGTGGGAAGCTCATGGGGTGAATCACTTGGTTGCCACCCCTTATCACCATGAAACCAATGGCCTGGTGGAGAGGTTTAATGGAACTTTGGGGGCCATGATACGTAAATTTGTAAATGAACACTCCAATGATTGGGACCTAGTGTTGCAGCAGTTGCTTTTTGCCTACATGGCTGTACCACATCCCAGTTTAGGGTTTTCACCATTTGAACTTGTGTATGGCCGCGAGGTTAAGGGGCCATTACAGTTGGTGAAGCAGCAATGGGAGGGGTTTACGCCTTCTCCAGGAACTAACATTCTAGACTTTGTAAGCAACCTACAAAGCACCCTCCGACACTCTTTAGCCCTTGTTAAAGAAAACCTAAAGAATGCTCAGGAAGAGCAAAAGGCCTGGTATGATAAACATTCCAGAGAACGGTCCTTCAAAGTAGGAGACCAAGTCATGGTCTTAAAGGCGCTCCAGGCCCATAAAATGGAAGCATCGTGGGAAGGACCATTTACGGTCCAGGAGCGCCTAGGAGCTGTTAACTATCTCATAGCCTCCCCCACCTCCAACATAAAGCCTAAGGTATACCATGTTAATTCCCTTAAGCCCTTTTATTCCAGAGAATTAAACGTTTGCCAGTTTACAGCCCAGGAAACAGGTGACGCGGAGTGGCCTGAAGGTGTCTACTACGAAGGAAAAAAGGATGGTGGCGTGGAAGAGGTGAACCTCTCCACGACCCTTGGACGTCTGCAGCGACAGCAGATCAAGGAGCTGTGCACAAGCTTTGCACCAATTTTCTCAGCCACTCCAGGATGGACCGAACGGGCATACCACTCCATTGACACAGGTAATGCTCACCCTATTAGAACCCCACCCTACCGGGAGTCACCTCATGCCAAAACTGCTATACAAAGGGAGATCCAGGACATGCTACAGATGGGTATAATCCGCCCCGCTAAGAGTGCATGGGCATCTCCAGTGGTTCTAGTTCCCAAACCAGATGTGGAAATACGCTTTTGCGTGGACTACCGTAAGCTAAATGCTGTAACTCGTCCTGACAACTATCCAATGCCATGCACAGATGAGCTATTGGAGAAATTGGGACATGCCCAATTCATCTCTACTTTGGACTTAACCAAGTGGTACTGGCAAGTACCACTGGATGAACCCGCTAAGGAAAGGTCAGCCTTCGTCACCCAGGCAGGGGTGTATGAATTCAATGTACTTCCTTTTGGGTTGCGAAATGCACCCGCCACCTTCCAAAGACTTGTAGATGGTCTCCTAGCAGGATTGGGAGAATCTGCAGTTGCCTACCTCGATGATGTGGCCATTTTTTCTGATTCATGGGCAGAGCACCTGGAGCACCTGGAAAAAGTTTTCGAGCGCATCCAGCAGGCAGGACTAACTGTTAAGGCTAAAAAGTGTCAAATAGGCCAAAACAGAGTGACTTACCTGGGGCACCAGGTGGGTCAAGGAACTATAAATCCCCTACAGGCCAAAGTGGATGCTATCCAAAAGTGGACGGTTCCAAAGTCTAAGAAACAGGTCCAATCCTTTTTAGGCTTGGCCGGATATTATAGGCGATTTGTACCCCACTACAGCCAAATCGCCACCCCGCTGACAGACCTAACCAGAAAGAAACAGCCAAATGCAGTTCAGTGGACTGATGAGTGTCAAAAGGCCTTTAACCAGCTTAAGGCAACACTCATGTCTGACCCTGTGCTAAGGGCCCCAGACTTCGATAAACCGTTCCTAGTAACCACAGATGCGGCCGAGCGAGGCGTGGGAGCAGTTTTAATGCAGGAAGGACCGGATCAAGATTTCCATCCTGTCATGTTTCTCAGTAAGAAACTGTCTGAGAGGGAAAGCCATTGGTCAATCAGCGAAAAGGAATGCTATGCCATTGTGTACGCACTGGAAAAGCTACGCCCATATGTTTGGGGACGGCGTTTCCAACTACAAACAGACCATGCTGCGCTACAGTGGCTTCATACCGCCAAGGGAAATAACAAAAAACTTCTTCGGTGGAGTTTAGCTCTCCAAGATTTTGATTTTGAAATACAACACATTTCGGGAGCTTCTAACAAAGTGGCTGATGCACTCTCCTGGGAAAGTTTCCCAGAGTTAACTGGTTAACAATTGTTCTTGGAATAAACATATTGTTAGTTTTTATATAATCAGTAGTATGTCTAAAGGTACATGTGTCTTATTAACTCTGTTTTCTCCTAGAACTCCAGGAAGAAATCACAGCCAGTGTGGAACCGAACGTCCAACACTATCTGTGATTTGGGGGGCGTGTCATAACTATAAAGGGAAGGGTAACAGCTGTCCTGTGTACAGTACTATAAAATCCCTCCTGGCCAGAGACTCCAAAAACCTTTTCCCTGTAAAGGGTTAAGAAGCTCAGGTAACCTGGCTGGCATCTGACCTAAAGGACCAATAAGGGGACAAGATACTTTCAAATCTTGGGGGGGGGGGGGAGGAGGCTTTTGTTTGTGTTCTTTGTTTGGGAGTGTGTTCGTTCTTGGGACTGAGAGGGACCAGACATCAATCCAGGTTCTCCACATCTTTCTAAACAAGTCTCTCCTATTTCAAACTTGTAAGTAAATAGCCAGGCAAGGCGTGTTAGTTTTCCTTTGTTTTCTCAACTTGTAAATGTACCTTTTACTAGAGTGTTTATCTTTGTTTGCTGTACTTTGAACCTAAGACTAGAGGGGAGTCCTCTGAGCTCTTTAAGTTTGATTACCCTGTAAGGTTAATTTCCATACTGATTTTACAGAGATGATTTTTACCTTTTTCTTTAATTAAAAACCTTCTTTTTAAGAACCTGATTGATTTTTCCTTGTTTAAGATCCAAGGGGTTTGGATCTTGATTCACCAGGAGTTGGTGGGAGGAAGGAGGGGAATGGTTAATTTCTCCTTGTTTTAGATCCAAGGGGGTTGGATCTTGATTCACCAGGAGTTGGTGGGAGGAAGGAGGGGAATGGTTAATTTCTCCTTGTTTTAAGATCCAAGGGGTTTGGATCTGTATTCACCAGGGAATTGGTAAAGGTTTTTCAAGGCTTCCCAGGAATGGAATCCATTGAAATGGTGGCAGCCGAACCAGAGCTAAGCTGGTAGTTAAGCTTAGAAGTTTTCATGCAGGCCCCTACATTTGTACCCTAAAGTTCAAAGTGGGGATCCAGCCTTGACACACCCAATGGCTTTTGGAACCATGAAGTCTGAGGCTAAGGGTTCTCCAATTCTGGATGGTATATGACCAATTCATTGCTATTGGGGGAACTATCCAGGCAGCCATCTGTGGTGCTAGGATTGATGCAAACTCCTTGGCTCACAGCTAAGCTAACTCATTCAATGAGCTGGTACAGCAGCCTCCAGCCATAAGAGGGCAAGTTAGTAGAAAAGCTAATTCAGCTATAAACAGATGGCAAGAGCATGACAGAGGAAAAGAGAATGTGCCTCCACATCTTCAACAGTAGCAACAGACTGCTGTCACCCCGATGGATCTAAAAGAGTTAATATTAGAGGAGAAGGGCAGGGGACTTGGCTTCCCCACCTTCAGTAGTGGCAGCAGCAGTGGCAGTCCCAAAGGTGGGTAAGAAGAGAGATCCATCCAGCCATCTCTTACTTTCAACAGTGGCAACAGCAGAAACTCTCTTGAGACCAGTGTAAGAAGAGGCAACATAGGAGGCAGAAAAAAGGAGACCTGGTATACCCCACCTTTACTAGGTGCAGCAGCTCCCCTTAGAGTATGGGAAAGCAGGGACGCACTAAAGGGAGGAAGAGGATGGGAGAACTCTAATAAAGGAAAAGAAAGATGGGAGGCACTCTGGGAAGAGACCATGAAATGAGGTCCTGTCTGCACTAAGATATTTTGCACTGTTGCATAGACAGTGTAGCACCACCAGTGCTAGCAACCATGGGAGCACAATTGTAGACCAGGTTCAAGTGTTCTTACTATTGTGCCATCTAATCCTTATGATCGCAGACCTACCCAGTCTCCACTCTCACCTTCTGCACTGATTCTGAACCCATCAGGTGCTGTCTGTATACTCCAGAGGACGAAGGAATGGTGTCATGGATGCAGCTGACCCCTCACCTGCCTCCCCTCTGCAGAAGAAGGGACAGACTTCTGCTTATGTCCACGGCAAAACTTGCTGCATGGTTCCTTTGCAACATAATCACCAGTATAGCATGTGAAGGATCACACATTTTCAGTCTGTGAAAAGGTGAAAGAAATTTTGTTTCAATTGACATTTCAGTGTACATGTATTTAATTTTCTGAGATCATTAGCATGATATTCTGTGTATTTTCAATGTTACAACATTCATCTACAGTGCTATAGAAGTGTGTACTAGTATCTAAAAAGGTCTAGTGGTGATTTTATGATGTAGACAGCTGTCTACTGTCTGGGGTTACTAACCCTCCAGGATTGTCCTGGAGTCTCCAGGAATTAAAGATTAATCTTCAATTAAATTAGATTATGTCCTGTGATGAAACCTCGAGGAATACATCCAACCAAAATTGGCAACCCTACTACTGTCCTTGTACTGCTACTGTCTCTGCCATGTTTATTCTGTGGCAGATTATTTCAGTCACTAGAGCTTTCAATCTGGCACCTGGCATTAGTACTAAATTCATTAAAAGATTATAAACACATATACACATACACATTTATATAATGAATTTAGCCTACCAAGAATCTCATTAAAAAGTTATTATGATTGTGCATTAACTGCTTTTTCATAGTTTTATTAAGTTGCACTGAAATTAAGGGACTTCAGAAACTAACACCTCCTGAAAGGAATTAATTACAGTTTAAAATTTGGAGAAGATTTTAAAAGTGAATTATGTTGAAAATCTCCAAACTATTGAAGTTTTTATAAGAAAGTAAGGAATGTATAAACATAGATTAATTTGTAGAGCTGCTGTGGTGAAACTTGTTGATGACAACCACACCAATAAAGAAATCCATTAAAGGGGGATAATTCTGCTTTTCAATTCTGTAGTAGAAGTTAAATAACGGGGGAGGCGGAAATAAAACAAGCTATAAGCACAGCAGCAAAGAAGACGGAGTCAGGTGGGTATTCCAACAATGAAAGCAAGATAGCCACAGTTTACATTCTCTTTAAGTTATATTGTATCCTATCAGATTTGTTTTGTATAAGTGGGTAGCATGTGGGCAGAGCTACAGCACATTTCAATGTTAAAGCACAGTAAAAATACATATATGCATTCCCTTGTTTCTTGATACACAGGTAGTTTTGTGCACAATAGACACAATATGGATACATAATAATTTGTTCATGATGAACATTGACAAGAAGCCAGTGGCGTGTCGTCGTTTTTATATTTATTATTTATTTGTTGGGCACCTAACATTGTATGGAACATGGACAAGACAAGACATGGTCTGTGCACCAAAGATCTTACAATCCAAGCAGCAGTATAGTAAAGAGGGACTAAGGTCACAATCCTGCAATTGCATTTGTTCAAGCAGACTCCTGGCCTGCACAGATACCTACCATGCTCTGTTCAGCAAGAAATTATGGGCTTGATGCAGGAATTAATGGGTGAAATTCTATGACCAGGTCAGCCAAAATAATCATAGTCTTCTGGCTTGTTTCTCTTAAATATAAGAAAATACTACAATATTCTGTAACAGTGGTCATTGTTTAGTTTGCAATAGTGTGCTGGAATGTCTGAGACCATACTGTTAGATTTTAAAAGTATTTTTAATATAAGGCAGACTAAAATTTAAGGGTGGCAGAATCTGGCCATTTTCCACATTTTATTTTAATGGGATTACTAGCAGAGCCAGGTAATACTCAGCATGTGTAAGGGTGGCATTATCTAGTCCAAAGTGACCAACAGTTGATCATTTAGAGGAGAGTGAAGGACAGAGAGATATAAAGAGACTGTTCAGTGCAGTGAAACTAAATGAATAAGTAAAATTCCATTTTCATCTACTTTTAAAGCTACTTGTACAGTACTATGCTGAACCCTCATTTAATAATACTGAATGCCAGCCAGATTAGAATTGATCTTGTGTTCAGACCACTGCACTACTGATTGTCAGATAATGAAAATAATACGGGTTATATTTAAAATTAAATAAAATTTAGTGTTATTTTATGACAAAGATTATTCAGAAATTAAACACTGGATATCATCTATCTTTCTATCCAAAGTACTTTCAAGATGCCTATAACCTTGGTATCTAAGCAGTGAGAGAAGTTCGAGCAGCTTAAAATGGAACAGAACAGTCAGACTTTTCAGACAAACATCAAATTGTATTCTCTGCCATCAATAAAAACGGGAATGTATTGTGCTAGGTCTATAACTGTAAAAATTAAAATTACAGTCTCACAAATTAGTTAATGCAAGTGCATGTAGCAGGTAGAAAATATTTCAAATAGACATCTTGGCTGAAATCCTGCCTCCATCAAAGTCACATTCAACTTTAAACAAAATATTAAAATATTGAAGAAGGATTGATTACCATTCTTGCTACCTCAACATTCTTCTTTGCGGACACCAATATAGAGGCCAAAAGATCATCCCCACCCCCACTCTATCCACATGACAAGAGAGCCATCTGTCTGTGGATCTCCCCCACCCCTGTAGGGAGGGGTTTAGCTGCCTTCACAGCATCATGCTTTTGAACCTGTGGAGATATGGATGGCATCTGGGCAGGTCAAGGCAGAAGTAGGCAGCACTAGGTGGAAGAAGAAAGGATGATGCAGTTAGAGTGCTAGCTTGGGAACTGGAAGACATAGGTTCAATTTCCTATTCTGTTACAGACTTTTCTGCACTTTGTTTCTATAAGTCTCAGTTTCCCATCTGTATAATGGGGACACTTCCTTACCTCACAGCAATGTCATGAGGAAAATACATAGAAGATTGTGAGGTGCTCAGATGTTATAGCCACATACATAACTTACATACCTGTGATGTATGTCTCTCACGCACATTCTGGCCCTGCAAAGCTTGGTAAGAAAAGCAGAAGGTTGTGTTTTATTTTTCATGGACTTCTTGTGGTGGGGATTCTCAATGAAGGGGATTTCCTGGGAGCAGGGAGGGATAGGAAGTATGGAACGCTATGCAGTTTTAGGCAAGCCCCTGGCCTGTTCTCTGGGGGAAGGTGGCAAACCCTGACCCCAGGGAGCAAAGGGCGAATCTCCGAAAGTACATTCTTATAAAGAGTTCCTTCCTCTGAGCCTTCACACAAGAGTTTTTTTCATGGGAAGAGGCATCTATCGCAATGTCATTCGAAGAACAGGAGTCTCCATGGTGATCTCAGAAGTATTCAGCACAAGAGCAACGGCAGAAACTGTCCCATGACTCTTGTAGCTGCCAAATCATGATCCAGAAGCATGCACACAAGACTGGATTAGGGTGATGTCTCAGGAAAGTAATGTGTAGAAAGCAGTCTAAGTCCAAAATTTGACCTATTCAAACATTATTATATTCACAAGAGGGAAAATCCTCTGGCTCCTGAATAGCCATAGTTTAAAAGTGTATGATTCTTTTGCCAGAAAAGGTGACAATTACATTAGAACCATAGCCACTGCTTAGATATGATCTTACATTTTTTTCTGTTCTTCCACTTGGAAGGTGTATAAACAAGTAGAGCCACACAATGGACTTCTCCAGCAGGTGGCTGCCTCTGGGGCCTCCCCTAAAGGAGGATCCTAACAGTGGAAAAATAATGCAGCCTGGGACTGTTTGATATTTCTGGAGTAATCTCTGCAGGGCTTTGTGGTGAGACAAGGCACATCCCTCCCTTTCTCAGCCTGGAGGAAACACTGCTGTGAAAACCTTCCAAACAGATCCAGGCGGATCAGTGAGGCCCAAGGTTTGGCTGAGGGAAAAGGACTGAACTTGTAAGAATGTAAAATCTTTTTTCAAGCTTCTTACAGGGTGCTAAAAGCACTGAAGACTACAATACAATATAATTGAGGAGCTATCAACAGGGCTTATGGCATCCTGGAAGAAGCTTTTAAAAAGACCTTCAGTTGGTTCAGCGCTGGTCCACAGCCCAACTTTCCGAAGTATTTCGATTTTCTTTCAAAGAGTTAATGCTATGTGAATGATGAGGCAGGTCCTGCATTGAGTGTAATCCCATTACTTCAGTGGTTTTACAACAGGGATGACTTTGACTCCCCTTGACTTCAATGTGGACAGCATTTCTCCCATTGTGTTTTAGTCAGGAACTAGTAATACTGTACATCTATTTTTTCTCCTGTTCAACCAGCATGAAATATTCATTTTTGCAGATTGCAAATTTGGTCCCTTATGTCTTTGTATTTTATACAGGGGGGTAATTATTTGCAGAATACTGATGTTAGTTTTAATGACTGGAGAATCTCTCCCAAAATCCTGTTAACTCTGCTACTTAACAAAAATCCTCTAACATTTAAGACACACTTATGCAAAATGGCAAAGAAAAAATAAAATAAATACAAATATAATAAAGGTTATGACAACTCTTCAGGGATCTTAATGCCACGTAGAAAATGCACAAGATCAATGTATAGTGTTCAGAGGAAGGATTTTATCACATATAGTATATGCTTTTAATTATCATCATATTGGCAGTCTGGAAGAGTTCAAACATTTTCCATGAACAAACACATTATAGACCATGGATTGTACTTGTTAGTAATTAAATGGCATTTAGCTATAATGCCACTGCTGGGTTGTTTTGGGGTCTGGAAAAGGGCACACCCTCATACTGACAGATGGGACTAATGCAATCCTGGGGGTCTGTTCAACACCATGAGAGGTGCACTGGCAAGGCTTGTGCTGCATGGAGCAGGGGACCTTAAAAGGAATAACCTGCCACAGGAAGGGGTGATGAACAGGGAGAAGGCTGCCTTACCTCAGACAGCCGCACCAGGCTCCCTGAGAGGGAGACAGCAACAAGTCTCACCACTCCAGGAGCTGTATGACCCAGCCTCAGAGCAGTATCCCCCATGAGGAGGGGCTGGAGGTGGACCCCATGAAAACTAAGCCCAAAGGGCTGACACAGGAAGACTGCCTGAGTTCCAGGTCACCCTTGCTTCTTTTCAATTTCCCATGGACTCCTCTCTCCCATAAGGGAAGAAAGAAGGGAGAGGACTTTTCTTTTTTGTTTGCTCCAAGAATTCCTTGGACATCAGCTGGGGGAGAGAAAGTCAATGCAAGGATTCGGAGTGGGGTCTGGAGGGGACTCAAGGGGGCCTCTATCCCCCGCGACTAATGGACTTTACTGACTAATTCTGGTGGTTACCAGCCTCCTGTTAGTCTACTATAAACTATCTCAGGATTGTTCTCTCACATGCAGTTAACTTTAAAACAATAACAATCGAAACACTAAAAACAATAACAATCGAAATAATACAAACAGTTGTGAGGTTCATTTTTTTCCATATTTTCTCACAGAAACTGGTTTGGTCTTGAATAAGTGGGTTTGTCAGCAATGTTGTGTTCTAATTCGCTCGAGTGTGTGGGAACATTTCCTCTACACCATGTATTTCATTCTGAGTTTCACGTTTACAAAAACTCAAGCAAAACAGAGACAAAAAGCACAGAGCTTCAGTTTCACTGAGAAAATTATATATCATCCGCGTCCACCCAAAACTGGGTTCAGGTTCATAGACTTTAGCGAACCATTGACAAACCTGAACTGCATTTCAAGTTTTACACTTCTTCTTAGAGTATGCGCAACATGTCTCAGGTGGCACGTGACTAGGATTTGATCTACTGGTTGGATCATTAGCTTCCCCAGGCCAGGTACTGACAAGGAGCACGATGGGAACGCTGACCCATGTCCTGACATGAATAGTTACCTAATTGCCATTACACCCTCTGTTTGCAGATCCCTCTGTGCTGCCACATATGAGATAAGGATGCATCTACCCTTACCCCAGCAATGTAACTGTCACTCATATCACTTTTGCCAATGTCTGTTAAAAATACATGTAGAACTTTCTCTCCAAAATCATCATACCATTTCCAATAATAAATTAACTATAGATTTTCTTAAGCAAATCATGCTTTTAATATCTGATTATGCCACACATGGAAAACATAGAAAGAGAAGTAGATTAAACTTTGAAACAAACAATATTGCTCTCCAAAAAGAGTCTTGAAAGTAGTACATTTACTTGCAGCAGAGGTTATATTATTTCTCAGAAAGCCAGATGCCAGTCCCACTGAAGTCAACAGTCATTTTGCCTGACTGAAAGCTGCCTCCTCTCCAACCATGCATATGTGGTCTGTCCCTCTTCCCAGGTCCTAGGTTAACTAAAGCCAAATTCTCTTGAAAGATTTTGAGAATACAAAAAGAGGAAACCTGGCACATTTCTTTAACATGCCTCCTTTCCTGATGCATTTCTTTATATAGGACGTGGTCACTTACTCTGAATTAATATATATTCACACAGGGCCTTTGAACATCAGACTGTCTTCTACTACTGGGTTTGTATATCTACTGTTTTCTGTTTTAAAAAACTTTTCTGTCCCTAGCTTTTGTATGTCTGAATTTTTAACACAAAAACCTACAATAGAATCTAAGTAGGAATACTTTGGCTAGATCTGGTAAAGGTAATAGCATTCCATCGGATCAGGTAATCTTATTTTGGGTGAAATGCAGTATGGCCCCAATCCAGCAACACACTTAAGCACATGCTTAACTTTTACAGTATTGCTAATCCCAGGCATTCAAAATCATGAGTTAGACCCCCGCCCCTCCAAAAAAATCATGAGATTGGTTTAAAATAATGAATTATTAAAAATAATAAATGTTGGATTTGTTTTATTTGCCTTCTGGTTTTTGAGCCTTTACAGTTCACATTTTCAAGCTTTTTTTCTTCTCTGCAATCATGAGGAATAGAAACTACATTTTAAAAAACTAAAACTGAGATAGATCCTCATGCAATCTCGAATATTCTCTGGTGTCTACATTTCTAATGCTAAAAATAAAAATTTAAGAATCATAAGTATGTCAATGAAAACTTTAGTTATAACAGTAACGAAACCAGAACAGAGGTAAATTTTGCATAATTTCAGTTTTTCCTGCAAACATGCTGCACAGCTCTGTTCATCACAGAATGAAATTACAGAAGGTGTTTAGGTTACATTTTCAGTATACATTTCCTGTCATATGCAGATATATTTCTATAATTGATATAGGAGTTAAACTACAGTGTATCCAAGCAAGCAAGCAATAGAAAAGCTACCTGTGTAGACAACAAGGTCGGTCCACGTAGTCAGTGGTGTGCATCACCACGCAAGTTTGACTAGGGCCTGATTCTTCTTTCATTTATTCTTACTGGTGGAACTCCACTGAATACAATGCAATCTGCCCAAACCTTTAGTGAGAGGAAATGCCCTGACTGCTTACAGTCAGTGCCACTCCTGTGGTGTAGCAAAGAAAGATCTCAGCAGCCTAGGTCTTTATGCAATCAGGGGGTAAATAGGAAACTTCCAATTGAAAGTTACAGACATCTTTGTGACTTTCCCTATGATGTTAGATGATCCACTATCAAGTCAGCTCAAGGTTTGTTATCTATCCTGTAAGAAGCACAAGGAATTTTTGGATCTCAGTGATTGCACCACCAGAAAGGGTAACCTTTCACCTTTCAGAACTGGTTGTTTTTAAAAGGACTTTCTTTTGTTTATTGAGGATGAGGTAAAACAGACCCTCAGCTGGTTTGAATTTGGCATTTGCTGCATAATTTGTTAAAAGGTCAGCACTGAGTATGTATACTCAGAATCATCAGAGATTTGCAGAAATCTCTGATCTCAAAATTATTTTGCTGTAAACACAATTGCAACACAGTAGTGATGATAAGCTTGTCATTAGAACCCCCCTGAATTTGTGGGTACCATAGTAATAGCTCATGCAGCAACATATATGTGATTATGACTATTGTCCATCTGCCAGACCATATATTATGGGCCTGATCCATTGAAGTGAAGCAGGTCCTATATGCCAGAGTGTATGCAATGAACACAAAAGGGACTGCCAGTTTTTCCAAAAGCAAAATAAAATAGATGACAATTATAACAGTACACAATTATAGCAGTACACATTTCTGGAGAGAGAAATGTAGTCAGTATGAAACTACAGACAGCTTATTGGAATGTTGCTGTAAATTAGTATTGAAAACATATTGTGCTAGTGTGGATATGTAAATATAGTCAGTAGGCAGAGTTAATCCCTTACAAATGTATTAAATGATTTTTTAAAATAATTAACTTGGCGGTGATTCCTGAACTTTTGTGTTTGCTTTCCTCAAATAGACTAGCAAACAAGTTTACTGTAGGAATGTTCACAGCAACAGACATTTTTAAGCAGCAAGTTAAGAATATTTGTTGAGAGCTGTTTTTAGCTCATAAACATGTATAGCTGCACTAGATGCCTAATATTAAGTTATTCTAATCTAATCAGGGAACAGAAATGATACCATGTGATAAATACATCCAATCAGAACTAGTTAACACATCTTAAATTTCAACTACTATATACTTGCACCAAACTGCTTGATCCATTGAAGAGTGGTTATTCAAACAAGGTGTTCGCCAAGCAATTTCAAACAATAAATATATTCAAGGAAATAACCTGTTTGAGAATACATCCAAAACAGAAGTAGATGCAAGCTGTATAATATATTATTCACTAAGAATTATTTGCTCAGATCTAACAATAAAAATTCAAAGGGAGAAATATCAATTCACACCCTCACTATTAACAAATGTACTATACACTAAAAAAATCTGACTTGCTTAAAATAATGCAAAGTTTATTGATTCTCAGGTCTTGAAGAAAGGGAGTGAAAGTCAAAAAGATTCCCTTCCAGGAAGAGAGGCAAAGACAAAGAGCAGAAAACACTGAGACAAACATGTTCATGTCTCCAAGGAGTAGACTGGCCTCATTCCACCTTTTTGTTTTTGGATGGCTGCTACGCTCTGTCCTGCTTTAGCCAATTCATGCAGCAGAAACAGAGTAGAGGGGAAAACAAGTAACCAATATATGTATCATCCATATTTGTAAGTTAAGGAAGGTGCACAGCAAATGCTAAAGGAAAAGCTAATGATCGGAGTTAGCAGTTAAGCCTTAAGAGGTTTTGCAGAACGTAGATTACTGCAATTCTTCATGTTGCCAGGTTACAGTAGCCACCTACCAGTAGTGACAGTGGAGCAGAACACAAAATGAATACAGTGAGATTCAGATTTAGAAATCACTGCTTATAAAGCTCAGTCAGTTTTAAGGATCATTTTCTAGAAAACCAAACACACTTCACATTATTTTTGCACTGGCATATATAGTTCTGCTTAAAAGAATCAGCTGGGCTTCATTTATAAATATCACAATGAAAACAAACTAGAGCCAGCAGCACAGTCAAGCTCATCTCTGCCCATTCTGCAACATGTCTGCTAATGTGCACTTCCATTGCACAGCAAGGTGAAGATTCTCTGAAGAACTGAAAACAATGCCTAAATCAAGCCAGGGATAGCTGATAAACATTTCACAACTCCTCAGTCTACCCCTACAAACCTCACTGAAAACAAGGAAACAAATTATGAATCATTTGCTGTCTAGTCAGAATCTGAATCACAAGCAAAAACAAAATAGTATGGACCTAGAAGCAGTTCGGGCACTCTGATGTGGGACACAGCAGGCTATAGCTTGTTCTGTTGAGCCAGAAAACCAACAATGATGGCAGTGGTAACGAGTAAGTCAAATATTGCAATGATTGAAGCATGGGTGTGCACCTGAAAATCCACAAACCATATTGTTTTTATACAAATTCATTGAAAGAAAGCAGATATAAAACTTAGCATAAGCAAGTCCTGGAAAATGTCATTTGTCTCTCTTCTTTTACAGGGCTGTGATAAAATAAACATTTATAATATTTATATTTGTGGAGAAACAGATTGTTTTGACATGCAATTTGAAATGGAAGGTATATTTTAAAGATCCTCAGGGTAGAAAAAATTTCACTGAGAATCGTGGTACAGTTCTGTGGCAATATTTCTGTAACTAACAGACATGATTTTCTTACTGAAAAATCTACATTTCAGTGTTTCCATGAGCGTCACAATGTGGCTAGAGTATAGATCCAAAAGAAATGCCTTGATGATTGATGGTTGAGTTAAATGAGTAACTTAAAAAAATGGAACTTGGGGCTTCATCATCAATGGTACAATATTGCCTCTGTAATGGATAGCTTTGCCCGCCACAGCACAAAACTTTCTCTTCTCAGTATAAAAATTGGAGACAGGCTAGTGCAGTGGTTCTCAACCAGAAGTCCGACTCCACATACCCTTGGGAGCACACAGGGGTACGTGGAGGGGATACATCAGCTCATCTAGATATTTGCCTAGCTTTACAACGGGCTACATAAAAAGCACTAGTGAAGCCCATACAAACTAAAATTTCATATAGACAATGATTTGTTTGTACTGCTCTATGTACTATACACTGAAATATAAGTACAAGATTTATATTCCAATTGATTTATTTTATAATTATATGGTAAATATGAGAAAGTAAGCCATTTTTCAGTAGTAGTGTGCTGTGACACTTTTGTATTCCTATGTCTGATATTGTAAGCAAGTAGTTTTTATGTGAGGTGAAACTTGGGGGTACACAAGACAAATCAGATTCCTGAAAGGGCTACGTAGTCTGGAAAGGTTGAGAACCACTGGACTAGTGGATCCATGTAGTAGTGAATCCACTGGGCTCACCCCACCATGAATCCTTTCTGAATGGCAGCCTTGTCTGAGCTGCGCTCCACAGCATACAGGGTGGTGCACCCTGTTCAAACTCCACAACTCTTGCCTCCCTCTGAACAGCACAACTCTGTAAGTTCCACTGCAGGCAGGAAACTCCATGCCCATAAGAAGGGGACAGCATTTGATTGATAACAGCATCAGTACCTTATTACAATGTGCATGGCGGATTAGCCATTGGGCCCATGGGGCCCGTGCCCAGCGTCCCCAGCAGAAGCGGTGGGATGGGGGAAGCCCCCGCAGCACCCCCTGACCCTGTCCCCGGCAGAAGCTGTGGGACAGGGGAAACCCCCTTAGCGCCCCCCGATTCTCCCTCGGACCCTATCCCCGGGAGAAGCAGCATGAATTATTTGTATTAACAAAGAGCCAAAAAGATGACAGCCATCAAACTTAAACAACTCCAGTGATTAGGGAGCATATTTGTAAAATTCTGCCACTTTCAGAATTCTCTGACCATCTCATGATAGTCAAGTATATGGAGACTTGACCTAAAAAGAAGAGAATATGTTTGTAAGCTTTAAGTAGATTCTGTTCCAATCAGACTGCTATCTGAGATCTTCATCTTCAAAAGCAGGCTCTCATTCTCTCTCAACTATGAATAAAGGGTTTAAAAATGCCAGCACCACAAAAAAAAAAAAAATTACCTCACCCACCCCGTCTCTCTAATATCCTGGACTAACATGGCTACAACTACACTGCATAACACCACAAATGTCTAAATCAGAGGTCCCCAAACTATGGGGCATGCTCCCCTAGGAGGGCACAGAGGAACATTCGGCATGTGGGGCATGGCTGTGGCCTGAACCAGCCTCCATGGAGGTAGGGGAGAGAGCATTGCCCCAGCCTCGGCTTCCTGTCCATGTCGGGGGCCTGGCTGCCACCCAGCACTCCACTTCCAGCCCTGCACCCAACCCCATGCCCAGGACCACAGCTGCTGGCCCCATGCCTGGGGCTCTGCTCCCAGCCCCAGCACCTGGCCCCACCCCTGTCCCCAGCTGTGGCCCCAGCTTCGGCCCCCTTACCCCTGTCTGTGTCCCTCCCCTCCCAAAGCCGTGGCCCCACTCCTGGCCTCAGTTCCAGGGAGGGTTGCGGACAGGAGTAAGCTGGGGGAGAGGTAAAAATTTGGGGGACCACTGGTCTAAATGGTTTCTGTAATCAACGTTAAACTGTAATATACTGTTCGGCCACTAGCTAACTTCAGCCATACCTAAAGAGACAAGGTAGGTGAGGTAATATCTATTATTGGACCAACTTCTGATGGTAAGAGAGACAAGCTTTCGAGCCAGACAGATCCTTTTGTAATTGTCCTTGCCATAAGATCCTTTTCCATTTTGGTCAGTCGAAGGCTTGGTTTTCCCATGAGTTTATGTCAATATTGTAACTTCATGTTGGCTTTGAGGGTGTCTTTGAAGTGCTTTTTTCCCCCACCCCTCGTTCATTGGCCATGGCTCAGTTGTGAGAACGTGACCTGCTTTGGGAATCAATATTCAGGCATTCGAAGAACATGACCAGCCCAACGGAGTTGGTAGTAGATGATCATAGCTTAAATGCTGCAGGTTTCGGCTTGGGACAGAACACTGATATTGGTGCATTGGTCATCCCACTTGATTTGGAAGATCTTGTGGAGGCACCATTGATGGTATCATTCGATAACCTTGAAGTGTATACTGTACAAGAGATACAAGAGATACTGTACAAGATTTCACCACCATACAAGAGAGCAGGGATAACAACAGCCTGGTACACAAGAAATTTGGTTTGATTCTTATTGTCACAATCTTCAAGGGCACATTTTCTCAAGCATACGAAAACTGCACTGGTGCATTGAAATGCAATAAAAGACATTACCTTACTCTCCTTACCTCTATAATATCCTGGGACGGGCACAGCTACAGCAACACTGCATTCAGCTATACAGAGCAGTACATTGAAGGCTCTTATGGAAGAGGCATCTCTGGAGCATCTCTCTGAGAAGCAGGCTCTGTAGGACGTCTACATCTGTTACAGGAGCCTGATCTGCTAGTAGCAGCCCTGCAACGACTATGTACAACACAGTTTCTTTTGGCCATATTCTGCACAAAGCTGGGATTTCCATTCTAAGGATCTCACAGTTACAATACCTTATAATCTTTAAAGAGAGCAAAGCAAAAAGTGGCACTGTTATGTTCCTTTTCTTTAGATCTGTAGGTAGATGCACACTTTGTAATTCAAACTGAATTATATATAAAAAACAGCACTCCTGAAGGGTGCTCAACAGAACTTTGTTTCTATTTCTACTAGGTTTGGCATAGCCCACAACAATGGTTTCCCACACAGCCTCATCCAAACGTTGTTATGCAGTACATCTCCACAATATGAATTAAGAAAATATTTCCATGAGGACACTAATACAGTCCATGTTGCACTCATCTGATGCCATCACTTTTTGCCTTCTTCTTTACCTTCTCTTTTCTATCATATTCCAGGGTTGGAAAGATTCTCCCTTCTTTTGTTTTAAAGGCACCGATGTAGTGGGCTGACATCATCCTTGGTATTCTTTAGTTCCATGAACTGAATCTTCAGTAGAGAGTGAAAGCCTTCAAAGGAATTATACCAGGAATAAAATTGACCCAATAATTTTGCGATGACCATTTATCTATGGGCATGTCTATATAACGTGTCAGTGTGCAGTAACCTGGGGCTGATAGTGTGTTTTGCATCAATGCGCACTAGGGAACTTTTAGTGTACAGCAGCAGAGTCCATATGGACAATTAATGCATGGCTCACTGGAACACTGAAGATTTACACCCCAGTTTACTGGGGACTAACTCGTTGTATGAACAAACCCTAAGGTCCAGCCCAACAAGAAGCATCTTTACAGTAAGACACTTAAAGAGCTCAATCTGTTTAGTTTATCAGAAAGAAGATCAAGAAATGACTGTACTTTCGGGGGTGGGGGGAATACCTAATGCTAAAAGGATGTTTAAATTACCAGAGGAAGACATAACAAAATCTAATGGCTGGAAACTAAAGTCAGATAAATTGAAATTAAAAATAAGGCAGAAATTTTAACTATGAGGCTATTTAACCATTGTAACAAACTACCCAAGGAAGTGGTGGATTCACCATGTCTTAAAGTCTTCAAATCAAAACTGGATGCTTTTCCTGAAATATATGCTTTAGTGAAACATAAGTTACAGCAGTAACTGAATTAAATTCTATGCACTGTGTTAACAGGAGATAAGATTAGATAATCTAATGAGTCCCTTCTGACCTTAAAATCTATGACTCTTACATGCCAGAAGTAATCTTGAAACTCAGTTATGTACATAGCCATTCTCCCAACCTTGGTTGCCTAGGCAACCCAGGGCTGTGTGAAACTCTCCACTTTTCTTTCTCAAGCAAAGTTCATTGTTCCTCAGTTTTCTAATCTGGTAAATGGGGATAATGCTATTTACCTCACATGGGTATGATAAGTTTAAATGCATTAATGTTTGCAATCTTCTTTGAGATCTTCAAATTAGATGTACAAAGTAAAGTGCAAAACATAGCCATGAAATATGTCTTTCTAAATGTTTGACTTTGATTAGTTCTGTTTTACTATTCTTGCTATATTTATGTTTAATTTTGAAAATTTAAAAGTCTATGTACAATATTAAATGTATTAATACTTATATTATTGTAAGATCTTTAGAGCAAGGACAATTTCTTTCTACATGTTTGTATAGCTCTTAGCACAAAAGGGAAGTAATTTCAATTGGGGGCTTTAGGTATTATTGTAACACTAATTAATAAATAAATAATAATAATGAATGATGATAGGTCCCAATACTGCTCCCACTGAAATAAGATCCTTTCTTTGTTGTAGTTGTAATGTATCTAGATGCTTTAAACAGTCAGCTTTCACTTTTTCTTCTAAAAATGATCAAATCGGGCAACCAAATAAATTTCTAAATTGAACTTTATTGAATATTGTTTATTTTGAACATTCAGTGATGCACTCTATTTAGCAGACATGTGAGACAGGTAAGAGTGTTCTTTAAAAAATGCAGTGTGGCAAAAGCTTTGCATGGTAGAATATTTTGTTTAGAAATGACAGTTGTAGGCATTCTCTCATACTCAGTAATATTTTCCATGTGTGCCTTTTTGTTTTTCAGTGATACAAACATGTGCAATAAAGGCCAAGGATAGAAATTAATCTAACAGATTTTGTAGCAATGCTTTTGATGGTTTCACTCAATTTCATTTTCCAGTGGATACTGGCTTTTTTACTTCTCCAGTCACTTGTAATATGTAAAGCACAATTCCCAAAGGTTTATGAGGTTGTAAGGATCCAGAAAAAGATGACTGTTTCTCCCCACACATGCACATTCCACCCACACCCACTCACCCACCCACCAGCAAAACATAATGCTGTACTATTTTTGGTAACAAGGAAGGGCCTCCCTATGAAAACAGAAAGCAGTGTATTTTCTCAGTTACATCAACTTGCAATCTAATGCTGTGTTGTGCTCAGTGTTTTTGTGGTGATGCAAGTCTTTTTTTTTTTTTTTCCCCTCCCTACAGCTGGTTGGATTTTCCCCATCTTACAGCACCTCGCAGGTCCCTTCTCTGAGCAGTACGTTGCCTGAGTGAGTAGAAACACAGAGATCAGCTGCAGGTTTCTATCTTCAATAACAGATACAGAGGGAAAGGGAAAAGGGTTGGAAAAGGAGAGACAAACATTGACTTGGCCTTATAGAAAGACATCCAGCGACTGAATAAAGAAGCCCTGTTCATGTTTTGGGATATTCTTTCAACTGGCTGGAACCAGAGTGGATCAAAAGAATGGGAAATGCCAGCAGACCCTTTAGAAGAATTGCTTATTTCCTATGCCTTTTATGTATGCTTTTGCTGACTGAAGGGAAGAAATCAGTGAAGCCAAAATGTCCTGCCTGGTGTACTTGTACCAAAGATAATGCTTTATGTGAAAATGCCAGATCTATTCCAACCAGCGTTCCGCCTGATGTTATCTCACTGTAAGGGCTGTAAGCATTTGGTTATTTAATTTATTATTTAAAATGAACTATTATGTTTGGTGTTTTCAGCGCAGACTGAACGGTGCTTGCAGTAGGGAATAAACCTTCCGCATTCACAATCATCAGATAAAATGTTAAAATGTGTGTTACATCTCCTTCTTCTATACGTGTACCTTTTTCTGCCTTTTTCTGTATTATGTGAAAACTGTAACAGATTTGTTTTTATTTTTAATTAATAGTAGCTATGTAAAGAAATTATATTGTGATTCACAGCTCAGTGTTGTAATGATGAATATTTGAGATCACATTAACACAATTTTTTCCCCCTTCTTTCCAGATCCTTTGTGAGATCTGCTTTTACTAAAATCCCAGAAGGGAGTTTTTTGCTCACACCGTCTCTGCAGCTTCTGTGAGAAATATTTATATCATATGATTATTTGTTATGAAACATATCTATCCATAAACAATATAGTAAGGGTCTGAATACTCATTTTATAAGAAATAGCAAGGGTGGATCAATTACACATCAAAATACACAAACAGTTAGACTTTGAAGTAAAGGTAATTTTGAAAGATGGCATATGTTTAATGGGGTGGGGGTGTTAAACTGTATGTACTTATTTGGTGGTTTGGGGGTTTATTAATTATTAATTATTATTATTTGCTGTCAGTGCTAGTTGGAATAGATTAAATTCTGAAGATTGCTTTCTGTGATGACAGATATGCTATCCTCTTATGTATTGTACTCTAATGGACATTACTGAAGGGGTCTGAGCATTACCACAACTATGTCTGTTTCTTTTCTGCAATCTTAGGGCCGAATCCCCATTGATGAGATGTTCAGGATGTCTCAGGATCAGACCCTTAATTTCAATGGGATGAATCCTGAAGTCCTTACTTCAGGCAAAACTACCATTAATTTCAGTAGAAGTGTAGACACTTCAATAGGAGTTTTGCCTAGGTAGGGACTGGATTTGGACCATCATTTGTTATTTTGCATTCTCTAAAGTAGTGAGAGTGATGAAAACTGTAAATTCTTAAGCAGTCATTACAAAATCACACACTATGACAGTGTGTGCACTGAACAGAACACTGGAATATTGTTAGATGTTTAGATTCATTTGTGTGTAAAATTTTACAGATTCTCCAGAGAAATAGCTTTCTAGAAAACTGGAAGAGTGATTATATAATCACTAGCTGTAAAAAGATATAGAAGACGTAAACCTAAACTGTTTGTACTGGGTTTGCTCTCAGTTTGAGATGTATCCAAATTTGTTTCAGAAACCCGACAAGAGACTTTTTTCAGTCTGTTCAAAAATGAAATAGGATACCTGTGTATGACTGATTTCACATGTGCAGTAGATTTGCTACAAAGTGAATTTTTGATGTATTAGAGCACTAAGGCTGTTACATTAAACTGTTGGTGCTAGGGTAGCTAAAGCCATGACTCAAGCTGTGCTTTTCTACCTCAAGTGGAGCTGATAAGGAGGTGCAGGCACACTGTACAATTTTGGATACAGGGTAAATAGGTAAATGTAGTTACTATGGAAACCTGAATACTGTTCCATTGTGCATTATTCTCTACAAGATTTTCCAAAGTGGTCACAGATTGCAAAAGGGACAAAGCCCACATGACTTCTGAGCTGGGCCTTCCAACAGAGAGAAAATGAAGTAGCTGTATTTGTATTATGTTGCTTGTATGTCAGTAAAGTGAAAAGGACATCATAATCCTCCCTCTTGGCTGTGCTATGCCACCTACGCTTAGCAATCCTACATCTAGCATGGGCCATAGAATAGGTTAAGTGGGGTAGACTGAGAGCTTCTTGGAACAGGGGCTGTCTTTTTGCACTGTGTTTGTACTGCACCTAGAACAAAGGGGTCCAGGTCTATGACTAGGTCCTATGGTAATAAATAAATAAATATATACCTCAGGCTGTATTTGCATGATATACCATTCACTTCACTAACACATGTAATTCATGTTGTTGCTAACAAAATGCTGCAACATAATCTCCAAACTTACAAAAGCAGTTTTTGTTCCATTGTGGGTTTTGACAAGTAGTACGCTAAAACAATACAAACTATCCCCAGATTGCTCACTTAAGAAACCAATTTGTGATTTAGAACAAAAAAATCTCAACCCATTCCACAGTTGGGAGAAGAGGGATGAAAGAAAACTTAACTTCATATACACCCTGCTGCTCTGGTTGGATTCGAGCAACTTCTAAAACATAGAACATAGGCAATGCCAATAGACTAGAGGGCTCATAAACTATTTAAAGGGATACTATCCTATTCCTATATACTACAAAGAGGGTAGATAGTGATCAAATAAAAAGTAACCTGAGACAATTATGTTAATAGTAAATAAATAAATATGAATTGCAGGCAAGCTATGATGCAGATCTACCACATGGGTCTGATGGCAAGATTTGATCTCAAGCTTTTGAAACATACATGTGAGGAAATCTTTCCTGTTAAAACCATTCCTATAAATCTATGTCAAACTCTTTAACTGGAGAAAGTATAACCTATAGTAGCAGAGCTAGAAAATAATTTAACTTGAAATTATTTTTTAATGCAGGATTCAAAAGAAGAAATTAACTCATTAAGTTAAATATATTAATTCATGCTTTGTAACGTTGAATCTTTGAGTGCCTTTGGATATTACACTATAAGTCCATGTTCCCTTGAAGTCCAGCTGATTGTAATTCCATTGAGGAAATGTTCATCTTCGTTGACAATCCCCTGGCATATTAGGGGTGTGGCAATCCAAAACCGATTTAAAATTGCCAAATGCAAACTTGTCTATTAATTATAAATAGGACAGAACACTAATCAATTTTATGAAAGATTAAAAGATTTTTATAGGAAAAATTAAATGTAATGGCAGTATATGATAGACAAAAACAAAAAATATATACATATATAATATAATGTATATACAATGAAACCTGCACTATGAACCACCTCCAGTAGGCAAAATCCATTTTAAAATATGGTTCTACTCTGAACACTAAGTTAAAATGGCTTTAAGGGATCCATGCTTATTATATCTCAAATATGCTCATTTCACAAGTTAAAGATTTTTCCTAACTGCCAGCTCTGCAAACTCATCCTGGAATCTGAATATCAAGCTAAGGTCTTCTCCCACATCACCATCAGAAATAAAGGTTCTGCAGGGCAATTCAGGCCCTTTAAGATACCTGTGCACCTCATTGTCTTCTGGGTATGTCTTTAGTAATACTTGTGCAGTCCCATTAGTTTCATGGAGCTTGCATAGGTAACTGATTGGCCTGATAAGCACGTGCTTAAGTCCTACTGTACTCAATGGAGTTACATCAATTCACCTCAGCTGAGGATCTAGTCCTTAGTCTAGAAAGCAAAGCAGTTTTCTGCTCCCTGGGGTCAGTGTTTCTCAACCTATTTACCATTGTGGGCTGCATATGCAGCTCTCTATGTGTTATGTGGGCCACATCCACACAGTACATATATTATCTGTATGGCCCTAAGGATATCACATGGGCCACAGCTGTGTGTTGATTATGCTGCTAGCAACCCATGGGACACAGGTTGAGAACGATTGCACTATACTATGCCATATATGGGCAGTGCACTTTAGCCATATTATCTTGCAACCCTTACACGGACAAAACCTTCAATGTAGTCACTGAGAGTTTGGTCTGCATGGGGACTTCTAGATCATGCTCTAAAAAGTATAAAAATCTAACCGTTTATTTTGTATTTCCTTATGCAGGTTATTTACATCAAACTCTTTTGATGTTATTAGCGATGATGCTTTCATGGGCCTTCCTCATCTAGAATATTTGTGAGTGGACAAAATGTTTCTAGAAATATGGACTAGGTGGGATTTCCAACTTACAGGCACTGCTTTAACCAAAATGAATTTGTGACCCATTACAGGTTCATCGAGAACAACAGCATTAAGTCAATTTCAAGAAATACTTTTCGAGGACTGAAATCTCTAATTCACCTGTAAGTAAAATGTTTTCATGTATTACTTAGTAGTGTGTATTTAATTTAGTAACTGAACCACTGTGTGGTTTAATTTAGCATTTGATATTATATAATCATTGATGTTTGTTGCTTAAACAATGTCAATATTCATATTATGTAGACCAGAAATGGCAAAAAAAAACCAAAAACTCCTCAGCCAGTCCATGTCTATCCCACCCTGTGCAGGGAGAATAATGCAAAAACTGTCCATTTGGCTGCTTCCCCTTCTCTCCCACACACTAATCAGAGGAGCAAGAACAGGATTATGATCTTGCTGTTCAAGAATAGTTTTAGAAAGACAATCAGCTAAACTAAGAAAAGCTCCAATTTCAAGTTAAATCAAGAAACAAAAATACAGAAGTAGAAACTGAAAGCATGTGAGCCCAGCACAGTATTCTAACACCTGTAACATTTAACTGCAAATTTATGTACAGTATTTACAGGGTCTGATTTATCAAAGCTAAGCTACTGTCATGTTTAGTCAAAAGGTGTGTGGCATTTTCAGCCAGTTTTTACAAACTATATGTATTCGTATCAAATTAATTGTTTATAAAAAATTGAATGAACTTCCTTTCAAAATATAGCAGCTACCTTTACTATATAGAAAAATATACCAAAATATTGTAAGAAAATGAGGCTGTGTTATGGAGATTTTGCTGTCTATAAAGTCTAAATAACATTAATTGTCTAAAATGTGTGGGGTGTGCCTAACATATGTCTGAATACCCTACTCTGATCATTTGCATTCACAGGCATATATCTTGGTGTATTTGTCATATGAGGGGGAGTGTATTCTGACCTTTTGTCCTCAATATAATAGCCTCTAAGAGGTGTACAGGGTCATTTGGCTTTTTGTTTCATATATGGTCAGATGCTGGGGAAAGCACAATTTCACCTACATATGGTGAATGCACAAATGTAATTAATTACATTTCACCCAATTCTGCATCATATAACAAATGCATCATAGGATGCTACAGACCAGATCCTTATCTGGTGTAAACTGAGTTCACTGTGACTATTGTGCAAAGTTATTCGCATGCATAAACATTTTTAGGACTGGAACAATAGAGAGAGAGAAACAGAAGATGTGTGGTATATACATAAAAATATGTCTACAGGTATAATTATGGCATAGTTAAAAAAAGACAGAGGATGGGATAAGGTTGTTGATAACGTGAAGGGCCTGTAAACTGAAAACATTTAGGAACATGAATAGCTTTACATGCACAAATTATTTTATTTCTTAAATTATTAAATTATTTATTTTATTAATTTATTTATTATGTGGCTGCTGCTATCAGTGTGCAAGGTGTTTTTCCAGCACAGAGGAAGATACTGTCCCTATTCTGCAAAGCATACAATTTATAAAATAACATCATATCTTAACTGTTGTGCTGGCTTGTAGGGACCCCTCAGTAGTTTTCTAAGGGAAAGCGTATGTAGGAGATGAGAGTATTCTGAGCAGCTATTGTTGTCTGCATGTGGTTGCACACATAATCTTGAGAAATGGGTTTATATATCATGCAGTTTCTTCACATGCAGAGCTAATCTTCAATACGTGAGTTGTATTAATCTAGATGGAATATATGGGCTAAAGGTGTTAACATAACCCAGTCATTGTCAAACATGAAACAGTGTTAAACAAGATTCAGGGTTTGGTATACAGAGACCTCAGCCTGCTTAAAGCCATGGCAAGCGCATCATTAAAAATCCTTTAAACCTTGTATTAAAGATAAAGAAAAGAAGGACAACCAGGTAAAGCATTTGAAATGTAAATATTAAATACGGTTTCCATTTTGGCATTTTTTGTTCCCTTTACTGGAGAGAGTTTTTAGAAGGAAAACCCCCCTTGTCTGATAGTCTCTTAACTGAGATGGGTGAGAGCTGTTGTTGTTTCTATTGTTAAAATCCGATCCTATTTCATCCCAGGGTGTTTGGGATTCAGCTGAAGCTGGTAGAAGTGGCAATGTCATCAGGGTACTTTTTTTTGGCTCCCTCTGATCAGGGTATCTCTCAGGATTAGGTTGAAGAAGGTCTGGGGACCCAGGAGATGGTAGGGGTGCCAGCCATGATGGTGAAGCCTGCTCCAGAAGCCAATTTTTCTCCAAGAAGTCTCATTCTTTAAGGACCCACAACGGGAATTGTGGGTGGATTAGCCCATCTTCCTTTATGATAGTTAATTCATGTAGAACAGCCTCTGCAGAACTAAAACTACTAGAAACATCTAAAGGGGTTTCACCTGAGAGAAAGGATTCATATTTCCCTGGACTTCTGCAGCAATAAAATAAGTTTTATTACTAACTTTGCTCTTTTGGGGGGTCTTTTTGGAAAACATTTTAACTTACAAGCATTTACTGACCTCAAAAAAAAAAAAAAAAAAACAGGATACAACCATGGTCAAAATCAAAATGCAAAATTAAAAATCACGGATCATGAGAGGAAAAGGAAAAAAATAAAAGTTGAAACACAATTAAAACAAGGCACTTGGATAAAGTGTTTGAAACAAAATCAAAATAAAATCCTGAAACATTAATGAGAGTGAAACAGATGCAGTTTCTCATGCTTTGTGCTCCTAATCTTTTTAATGACCTTTTACTTCCCAAACCCAATTATGAAAACATTCAGTTGCTTGCCAAGCAATCCAATTGCCACATTTGTATAACCCTTTGAGATTTGAGTCACAGCACCAATAAATGTCGTATTGATCTCAAGGGCCAAAAGAGTTAAAAGATGTTATAAACTCTTTCACTGCCCAACACTGAAACAGTGTTACAAGGGTTTGGGGAGTGGGAAGGGGTTTCTACAGAGACCCTGGTTTACTTAGTTTCTCTGGCAAACACCCAAAGGCACTCATTCTAAAGCGGGAAATGTATCGATTAAAACACAAGAAAGAACAAGAAACATTTATACTAAAATTAAATTGAGTAATTATGCAAAACAATCAAAAGCTATTAAAGTTTTTCTTCTTTTGGAGGTAAAATATCAGTCTCTTATACCAGCAACCTTTCTGTGATGAAAAGGAAAGGGTTAATTTTACTCTCAGTCCTGATGTGTGAAAGGTATTTACTTCTGTGGAGAAGAGGCAGGATAGAAAGGGTGGGGGAGATATAGCTTTTGTTGATGTCCTTGGAACCAGTGTTCTGTTATGAATGGATACCTTAGACTTGTGTGTCGTCCACAGCAACTGTTGCTGTGGTCCCAGGCTCACATTCTGGTCAAGGACATCATCTGGGTTGGCGCTTTTTTCCATAGACAGGGCAGGGCTGGATAAACCATCATCTCACTGTGCTGATGCGTGCACTATAGTTGATTTCAGGATCCAACGAATAGGTGAGAGAGAGCTTAAACAAGAGCAACACCTGATGACCTTCCTCTCAGAAAGAAAATCCTTCGGTCAGGTCTGCTCCTTCTGTCTTGGGGTCAGGGAAGATGAGATGAGACACGTTGAGTCAAGTCAAGATGAGATTTTTCTAAGTATTTTAAAGACACTCCTCTCCCCAAAAGGGGGTGGAATGTGGGTGACATAGTTTATCCCCTCATTATTTTGTCCACCAATTGGGGCTAATATTTGACACACCAATTTTGGTTCATTAATTTCCAGACCTGCATTTTCTTGTTTGGACTCATTCAGTCTTTCTGTCTGATTTTCTTGCACCAGTTTATAACACTCTTTATTGAAAATAACTTGACCTACTTTTCATGGATAATTCCCAAATAGGCAAAAAGTTATAGGCCCAATTGTCACAACAGAGTTTTGCAGGCAAAATAACTACAGGAGCAGGCCCATAAACTACTGAATGTGACCACTTTAATCCTTGTTTGTACAATCCTTGTCCTTTCCTAGAATGTGTCTATATACACATACTGAGCATAACAAGTAGATTCTCTGAGGCACACTCCACTTGAGGAAGAGCAGAATACTATTGTCATGCAAAATACATCAAAGAGATTCATGGTAATTATGCATTCTGATGAGTTCTATGAAGTGATGGCAGAATATGACCTTTGTTCTGTATACTCCGCCCATTTCCTTTTCACAAGTGAATTTTTCAATACAGTAAAATTACCCAAATATCTGTATTTTTCATTTATGCAAATAACTAATAATTGGAATGTGTCCTCACTGTAGCGTAGTCGCATCTAGTATACCTATTCAAGACAATTCATTTTGCAGAGTGGAATATTTTTTAAAAGCATCGGAGTGGTATAATTGCATTTTTGACTCATTTAATGCCATAACCCTAAATTGCAGAATATTTTAGTGTAGAAAATTAGTTCCATGAATAAGATGTAATTTTGATGGCATTTTTGAAGTTTTTCAGAAAAGCAAAATGTCATTCTGAGGTTTAAAATATGGGCCTTCAAACATAATTACACACGACTGAACATTTACTTCCTCATTAGCATCCATCCTTTCCAACTAAGTGTTTTCTGCACAGGTACTACTAAGAGCACCATCTAGAGGTTACATAATAAAATCTTATGGCATGTTTTCTAATAATGGAAGATATAAAGTGCCAACCTTTCATCCAAGAATCTGTGCAATGTATAAATCTAGATTTTTTTTTCTGTTAATCTGATTTCCATTAAAATGATGAACTTTTGGTAGCTCTGTATCCATTATGGTGCTGTGCTTGGTATAATCCAGTGATCAAAGATTACATAAGGCTGTGATCCTGCATGTTCATATATGTGCTTAACTTTACACGTGTGAGTAGTTCCATTGACTAATATCAAATTACTCAAACGCATAAAGTTAAGCAAATGCATAAATGTCTGGCAAATTTGAGTTTATAAATTAGTTGCAATAAACCAGTTATGGTCTAAATGTAAATGGTTCCACAGAGGGCATATTACTCACACACAAAAACATTAACCTTTAAGCTTTAACCTTAAACATGTGGTTATGGGCTTTGCTCCATCAGAGCTATTGTATCTAAATGCCTCCTTGCCAGATGTGTACAGTTTACAAGTAAAAATAGTTTTTATTTCTAATGCCCAGTGCCACAAATTCCAACTGGAATCTGAAAATCATGCTAGCTTCTTTCCTTTTCATGCATCCTCACCAGTGACAAAGGTTTTGCTGACCAAATTAAGCAATGACTCACAAAGACACCACCACATTCTCTTCTAGTTATGCCCTCAGTGACACTTGTGAAAACCTTGCATCATCCATGGGCTTACACGGGTGTACCTGATGGAAACAATGAATTAACTATTTTAAAGGTATGTTCACATCTTCTATCCAATTTTACCAGTTGAAACTGTTGGGTACTCTCTTAGTTTAAGATAGTTTTCTTGACAATCAAAGCCATAGTATTGTTATTATTTGCTGGTAAGATAATTTTTTATCCCTTACTAACCCAAGCAAGAAAACTTTTAGGCTTAACTCAATATTGACCTCCAATTTCTGTTTTATAAACTTATTGACTCCCAAAAATGTTAGTTACTGGATATTTTCAGAAACCATGAGCCAATGAGAGCTATTTACAGTATCATGGATTCAGTGTTTAAAATAGATTGTAGTTTCTAGAAAGTGGACATGGAGGCAGGACATTGCAATATTATAACAACACACTGGCTATCCAGAAGGGAAGACATTTGTATGTCCAGTCATGGCTAATCATTTTAAAATAATGGTGTTGGCAAAATACCAGAGATGATCACATTTTCTACCACCCTGAGTGAAGTACTGTAAATGCTAAAGAATGTTGAAAAGCAAGAGAGCAATAGGAAGTGTGAATATATCTTAGCAGAAGAAAAAGTCACAAGGTAAATGAGATATTTTTTAAAGTAATTTTGTATAACTAAGGACTGAAGTACATTATTGTTTTTACCATAAAAAAACAATATTGCATTTGTAGAAATGTATTATCTGATGAGTTGATATATCTTCTTTTACAGGAGCCTTGCAAACAATAATCTCCAAACACTTCCAAAAGACATATTCAAAGGGCTGGATTCTTTAACAAATGTGTAAGAAATCAGCAATTTCTTATTTTCAGACACTATGGTTAGAAAAAACAGGCCATTGCCTATTGGTGATGACTGCAAGATATTGTAAAGTACTTGATTTGGAATTTTGGGTATATTAATTTTCACCTCTCTTTTAACTTCTTTAATGATGTAAAATATACAAGATAGATCTAGTAACAGGACACTCCCATGACCCAGTGGACATTCAGGCCAATAGACAGTGGGAGGATCCTATCACATTGGTGGGTGAAGGTGGTAGATGCGAGGGTGGATTTGATTTATGTTTATTACTGTCAATAATTGTATAATTGTATATTGTATAATATTTCCCAGATAATAGTTTATATATAGATAAAATAAAATAAGAATTTTGTATGGTCATAATCCCAACAATATGATACTTATATATGGCCATTGAAATAAGAAAAAGACACATCCTTCATAATGCAAAGAGGACATGATATGAAAGCAGGGAGAATACTTGATGAGAATGAGAACATTTCAGGTTTCCAATATAATCTAACAGGAGGCTATGTTTAAATGCAATGATCATTTAAAAATCTCAGTACAAGTACTTTACACCTGGCTAACTCAAATTGCAACCAAAACAAAATGTAAACTAGATTTAAATTTTAAATTTGTAAACCAAAGTATCTTAAACATTTATAAAAGTACAAGATATATTTTTGAAATATATGTTTGGACCAGATCTTGCAGTCATTCCACTGGAAGAGTCCCATTAGAGACAATGTGCAAAATTCTGGCTCCCCAAGTACACTCACACAGAAGTTAGACTCAATAGATACCTAATGTTCCCTGCACTAGTAAGTCCTGGAGCTGGCCCAATGGCACTCCACGGCTATAGATAGCCAAGTGATCATGCTGCTTCCCTCACCCCTGCATGCCTTCTAGAATCTGACAACAGGCACCATGGGGTTTTGCACTGCTTCTGTTAGCAGCAGTTCTGCAATACCTCAATATAGTTCTTCATCCACATTCTCCAGTCCTCCCTGAGGCCTTCTTCTGGAGTCTGCCAAGTGTATGTAGAATGCCTTCGAACACCGCCAGTCAGCCACTATAGTTCCCCATATACCCAGTGCTCTTCACAGGGCACCCAGTCCTGCAAGGCATTTGACACCTCCTACATAATGTGAGTTGAGGGTCTCAGCGTCTTGTAAGAGGCACTCAGTATCTTCCAAAGGCCATAGTTTAATGCAAAAAGGAGTTCAGGTTATATCCCTTATGACCTAAATGAGCGTGTTTAAATGAGGAAGAAGAGAAGAAAAAGGGGTAAAGCTGAGGAACTGTCCACTGACCACTAAATTAATCTATCATGTCACAGTATTTGTCACCGTGTCATCTATAATGTTCTTGTTCAGAAATGCTAAACAACGAGAAACAAAAAAACCCAAGATTTGGGCCAAAAAATTGGACAGGAATTTAAGTACCTGTAAATTTATGGTTATCAGTATGGCTGGGTAGCACCAATATGGAAGAGCAGATATTTCCACTGATTCCCAACCTAAGTTTGTCTTGATTTCCTTAGTATAATTGAAACTATTTAAGTTTTTGCAAGTAGTTTTAACAAACTGTTGTGTTGTTTTTGGTTGGTTGGGTTTTTTTAATTGGTTCAGGACAAATTAATTCAGGAAAGTCCAGCATTCTCAGAAGAGAAAGCAAGGAAATAGTCATTTTATAAAAGTCCTTGTTATTTTAGTCCTGTGATGTTGTGGAAAACAACATCTAATTCATCATTTTCAGTGTGTGGTTTATGTTTATACAGGGATCTTAGAGGGAACACATTTAATTGTGACTGCAAACTGAAATGGTTAGTGGAATGGCTGGGTAGCACCAATGCAACAGTTGAAGACATTTTTTGCGAAAGTCCACCAGAATATAAGAAGCGTAAAATCAATAGCCTCTCTCCAAAGGAATTTGATTGTATTATTACAGGTAATGTGTTCCAAATTATTTCACCTGATTACTTTAAAATCAAGGCTATATTTTCTAATTAAGGGTCTAATTCTGCAAGCGGTCTGCCTATGGACCTCTCACTGAGTCAACAGGAATTCCTTGCAGATTCAGGCCTGATAAAGGAACCATTTTGTGCATCTATTACTACAGTTTTTAGTCAGACTTTAATGGGAGATTTGCCTGTGTAATAATTGCAGAATCTGGACTATAACTGTAACAGGTAACCTTCTTTTTCAGTTCAGAAAAAATAAGCAGACTTTAAAATTCTGTCTTATTAGCAGGAAAACTAGACTACTTATTAAATGTATTCTTTAAAAATAAATCAGTATCAATTAACATGACATTATTTTAATATGGTGAAAAAATACATGTGGAAAGAAATGCTACCTTTAATTATCAAATGTTATGTGCGCTTTTGCAGAATTTGCTGTTTATGAATCCCTGCCATATCAGTCTCTGTCAGTAGATACTTTCTCCTACATGAACGATGAGCATGTGGTTATTGCCCAACCTTTTACTGGAAAATGCATCTTTCTTGAATGGGACCATGTAGAAGGGTCTTTCAGGAATTATGACAACATTACAGGTATGAATAACACATGCCAAATAACATTACATAACCTGATCTAAAAGGCAGTGCTAACATTGTCCTTTATCTTTATTTTTGTAGGTACTTCAACTGTTGTGTGTAAGCCCATAATTATTGAGACTCAGCTGTATGTCATTGTTGCCCAGCTCTTTGGAGGCTCCCATATTTATAAAAGAGATATTTTTGCTAATAAGTTTATAAAAATTCAAGATATTGAAATTCTTAAAATCCGAAAACCCAATGACATCGAAACTTTCAGGATTGCAGAAGACTGGTATTTTGTTGTTGCAGACAGTTCAAAAGCTGGCTTTACCACGGTTTACAAATGGAATGGAAATGGATTTTACTCCCATCAGTCTCTGCACGCGTGGTACAGAGATACTGATGTGGAGTATCTTGAAATAGCCGGCAAACCTCATTTAATTCTGTCTAGTAGTTCCCAAAGACCTGTAATATACCAATGGAACAAAGGAACAACTGAATTTGTTAAGCGTCTCGAGATCCAAGATATGGAGGATGTGTATGCAGTGAAACACTTCAGAGTGAAAGAGGATGTGTACATTTGTTTAACAAGATTTATTGGTGATTCCAAAGTAATGAAATGGGGAGGTTCAGCATTTCTGGATTTACAAAGAATGCCATCCCGAGGGTCAATGGTATTCCAGCCTCTTCAGATAAACAATTATCAATATGCCATTCTTGGAAGTGATTATTCTTTTACTCAAGTCTATTATTGGGATACTGAAAAAGCAAAATTTGTGAAGTTTCAAGAATTAAACATACAGGCACCAAGATCTTTCACACATGTTTCCATTGATAAACGCGATTTTCTCTTTGCTTCAAGTTTTAAGGGAACTACATTAATTTATAAACATGTCATAGTTGACTTAAGTGCATGACACTCATAATTCTGAGATTACATCAGACTTTCTACCATAAGTGGACAAAATGAACTAAATGCATGATGACTCTTATCCTACTTCCAGATGAATGCCTTTAAAAGTTGAGATTGCTAGAACCAAGTATTACTAGTATCTTCATCTTTAATTGTCAAGTCTAGTGGTGTTGGAAGTTGCATTTTTTAACAAAAAGAAATTAAATTGTTAACTGTTCTTTGCATCCACAATATGTAAATAAGCGTGCAACTGCATCTGTTGCTAAAAGTATTAAGATGTACTTTTCCATTTATTTATTCACCTGTTTGACAACAACTGCCAAATAAAATGTTTACATTTTCTGTCTTTCACATTCCAAATATGATTATTTACAGGTGATAATTTTTATTTGTGTATATATTATACACATATATAATAAACAACAAGGTGTGTTGTACATGGCAGTGTTTTTCTTAGGTGTTTCTTTTAATATTATAAGCCACAACAATAAAGCACAAGTGGTTTATACATGTAATCACAACCACATGATAAAGATACAGCATTACACTGCAACCCTATAACTGGTCCTATGCAGACAGACCCTTGCATTCATGTGGAGCTCCACTTGCTTAAATGGGACTCACACTGATATAAGTATGGATCTAATTTCAGGATGGGGCTTTATATTGTGTACAGTTGGGAATTCTTGATTTTTGAATAATGTATGGAGTAATCAAAAGAATAAGTCTTGTTGTCAAGGCTTATCTGCTCCTCCTGCTGGAGCAGCACAAAACAGGTCGTGTCAGACGTGACAACATTGTTCTGTACAGTAAAAGAAAGCTAGGAGCACATCTTTTTCAGTTAACATCTTTTCTATAGCTGAAGTTCAACACATTATTTGCATGGATTCCTTTGTAATTTTATCACTGTCAAGTCTTTTTAGTGTGTTTGCAATTATTTAATCTTCAGCAAGTTTCTCCAGTCCTCTGAATATGGTTAACTGAAGACATTTTTCTGATATCCTGCACTAGAGGTCAGGAAAAGATATTGTCTAGAATCGGGGAGTTTTAAATATAACAGGACAAACTCAAAGCATGTGTAAGCAGGTGCAATTCCACCTGAGTTACCAATCTGTTCTTAAATTACACCAGCTCTGAATTTGACCTCAAAATCTATTAAAAGATCAGAGATAATGTAATCTTTTGTGTAAATATATCATGTGTCAAATCTGTTTGACACTAATGTCCAGATCCTATTGTTGAAGAGCATTAGAACAACTCAGGAAAGGAATACAAAAATCGCTTTAAGTCACATTAGTGGTCCCCGAATGTTAGGCCAAACTATACCAGGCCAGTTCCTCTTGGGCCATTCCCACAGCAAAGGAGCCATTCTGGCAACTGGAGATCACTGGAGCATAAAGGTGCACCAATCACACCCCTTTTCCCCCAGCTACACCCATTACAGTGGTCTTATTCCATCTAAGGATCCCACCAAACTGAAGAGATCCTCCAGGAACCATATCTGCAAGTTTTAGGGCGGTTTTGCATTGGAAAAGCTGTACAAAACTGCCCTAACAATTTCTGGGCTCTGGCCTTATATATTCCTACCTTAGATGTAAATACTTAATTTTCATTGGTTTTAATCCCATGAAACCCTATTGATTTTGGGTTTTATGAATGGATAATCAGCTGAACATGAGCTCCCCGTACAATGCTGTGGCCAAAAAAGCTAATGTGATCCTGGGATGCATAAGCTGGGGAATCTTGAGTAGGAGTGGAGAGGCTATTTTACCTCTGTATTTGGCACAGGTACGACCACTGCTGGAATACTGTGCACACTTCTGATGCACACAATTCAAGAAAGATGTTGTTAAATTGGAGAGGGTTCAGGGAAGAGCCACAAGAACGATTAAAGGATTAGAAAACATGTCTTGTAGTGATAGACTTAAGGAGCTCAATCTATTTAGCTTAAAAAAGAGAAGATTAAGGGGTGACTTGATTTCAGTCTATAAGTATCTACATGGGGGACAAATATTTAATAATGGACTCTTCAGGTCTAGCAGAGAAAGGTATAACATGATTCAATGCGGAAGTTGAAACTAGACAAATTCAGACTGGAAATAAGACATACATTTTTATTGGGAAGAGTAACCATTGGAACAATTTACAAAAGGTCATAGTGGATTCTCTATCACTGACCATTCTTAAACTAAGATTGGATGATTTTCTAAAATATATTCCCCAGGAATTATTTTGGGGAATTTCTATGGCCTGTGTTATACAGAAAGTCAGACTAGATGATAACAATGGTCCCTTCTAGCCTTAGAATCTATGAATGTAACTGAGGGCAGAAATTGACCCAGTATATTTAATCCCTTATGTATAAACTTAAATATCAATGCTTTTATATTCTTGTTTTCAGGCTCAGACATGCAAAATTTATTTCCTGATTTCTCAGGTGTTGTTTGATACCTTGCAAGAATATGCCCATCATCAGGAATATCTAACATTTTAAAATGTGCTTTCCTGTAATGCTTTCCATGGAATATTCCTGGCATCAAACTGATTCCTGAAAAATGCCAAAGTATTGATATTTTGTTATGTGGAAAGTTTCTCCAAAGAATGATACTGAAATAATTACTTTAACGTATTAGTTTTTCCCCGTTTCATGGACTGCAAAAGGAACAATCTTAGTACAAGTAGCGCCACTTCCAAAGACCTGGCCAAGATTCACCTTGCACACAACTGAGTGAGGCTATTTTGATTTAGCCTTTATGGAAAAAGTTGAATTCTAAGAATGACATTACTAATACTTGACTAGTGCTGACAGGTCAACAACAGTGTCAATTCTAGAAACATTGAGCCAAATTAATCTCTGTCATGACTCCATTGACTTCAGTGGAATTATACCAGTTGCAGATTTAGCCAGTGTATTTTAAGAAGTGCTATTTTATGGAGTGACTTAAAATGAATATATTTCAGGAAGTATAGGTATTAGTTTATATATCCACAGGGAGTCATGTGGCCTTGTATTTTAATTCCCATATTTAAAATATGGGAGCGTATACATTTATGTACTGAATTTGTAACATTTACAATAGGAAGACTCTGACTGGCAAACATGAGTTTCATGATATGAGTGTCTTATTTAAATCACACAAACTAATCCTGAAAGTTGCTCTGCATGGGTGGTCCATTGTGCACACACAGAGAGCCCAAAGGAGCAAGGGTTCACTCACACAGAGCAGCTTGCAGGATTAAAACCTTAGTCACATTCTCTTTCTTTACACCACTAGGAGGATTGACAAATATAGTTGAAAAGCAGCAAAGAATCCTGTGGCACCTTATAGACTAACAGACGTATTGGAGCATGAGCTTTCGTGGGTAAATACCCACTTCGTCAGATGCATGTAGTGGAAATTTCCAGAGGCAGGGATAAATATGCAAGCAAGAGTGAGTCAGGCTAGAGATAATGAGGTTAGTTCAATCAGGGAGTATGAGACCCTCTTCTAGCAGTTGAGGTGTGAACACCAAGGGAGGAGAAACTGCTTCTGTAGTTGGCTAGCCATTCACAGTCTTTGTTTAATCCTGAGCTGATGGTGTCAAATTGATAGTTGAAAAGCAATCTTTAAGAATGAAGAAATACATTCATTTTGAAGAGTAGGTTCTCTGTTATCTTCTACACTTAAACACCAAGTTTTCTACCTTAAACTAAAATATTGTTTGATTTTAAAAGTCAGAAAAATATTCTATCTAAACAATGTTACTTTAACAAGTTATGATATATTCTACTGAATGTGGTGGTAGCTGAATTCAAGTAGAAATGGACATCTATACATCTGCTACTCAGTTTTATTGGCAAATAATGTAACATTATCCACTCAGACATTCCGCATTTCAGGGAATTAAATGGCAAAGCCAGCCAGCTACATTCTCAGTGCTGTAGTGATGTAACTGTATTCTCAAGTTAGCACTTCCTGGAAAAATATGAAGGGCCTCTGGGAATTTACTATTTCCCCTGTGTTTAGAGGAATTAGAGTTTGCAAGAGTACCAACGACACACCTAAATTGCAATACACAGTAATTAGAAAACTAGAGGTAGCGCCTAAGATGGTGTCGGGTACCAATCTAATATGCTGTGTAGTTGTGTTACTGATCTGATAGTCCCTTTAAAAAAAATGTTACTTTTAATCAGGAACTGGTGATCTGGGAGATTTTAGATGATATCTGAGAGTTTCTAGAAGTTAAGACTCAAGCCTAAATTTGTTCTCTTAGGAAAAGCATTTTCTCTAACTAATCTGTGTTAAACTGGATTTCACAGGCCCTCTATTTGGTTTGCTACTGTACAGAGACAGCATTTCATTGCACCACATACAGAATGGGGTACTTTTAGACCAGAACTCAGGACAGTTGAGCAATCCTTAAAGTGCAGCGGAGTAGAGTTTCAGTAGGCAGCTTTCCATGATGTATATTCCCAACTTCAAGAGACAGGGCACGTTAACTGTCCTTGTGAACCCTTGCATGGAATTCCCATTGTGGTCAGTGGGAGTTTGTGCAAAGAGTATGCAGCTGTGTTTATACTATTTCCCTGAGACTTGCTTAAAAAAAAAAAAAAAGTACTTGCTCCTTCTTCCAACATAAGGTGTTATTTTAGGCTGCCTGGTGTGGTCTGTGGTTTAATTGAGCTCCCTAACAGAAATGGCTGACAGACAGTAGGCAAGTACCAAATGTACTTCAGAAGATAAGGAATACTGAAGGTTATTAATGGATGCACCTAGAGATCAATTTTCTTACATAACTGTTGATTATTGATACCGCTGATGTCATTTTCATGTCTAAGACATACAACAACTACTGATGGAATTTTATTGTATACCTACAATTCTTAGTTATCTTTAAATTTTAAAATGATGTACAGTTATAAAGGAATACACAAATAACCTCCTTTGTGTTGGGAGATGTTACACACACAAAATACTTTCAAAATATCTGATTTACATCATGTAAATATTTATCTTTAGGTAATGTAAACTTGTGAGTTTCATGAATTGCACAGGAAATAAGATACAATGTAGTACCCTCTCATTCTAGTAATTTTCAGCTAGAAGACATTCCACTATGCACCATTCCCACAGAAATTCACTGATGAAAGTCTTCTTCCTCTAAGAAAATTAAATGTAAAAATGGAAACAAGAAAGAGACTGTATTTGCGTGTCACTTCTATCTGTATTCTATGACCTTTTAATAAGAATTTTCTTTATTTCCCTTTTTTCTTATTTCTTGCCTTTTTCTTTGAATGGTTGATAACTACCATAAATCCAAGAATATTTGGGGATGGAAAATAATTATCACAGTTAATGTGTAATATGCTTTGATATGTTCCTATTGGAAGTTAAATGTTTAAGTGTGTATTTATGTCCATTACAATTTATTGTATTAGTATTTAATGGAAAATAAAGACTATTTAAACCACATAAATAACAAAAGTCCTTGGACCGTTTTGGACATTACTGAGAACAGCATCATGAACAATCAGAAATGTCCATTTGTATCTAGAATTCTAAAGCCAACACCTGATAGAAAATTAGTCCATTGCTGAAAGTCAAGAAGACTTTTATTCCTCCATTTCAAGGAAAAGCTTTCTTTAGTAGCAATGAACATTACACTTGTTTAATACATTCCCACACTAATAAAATTTCCCTGAAAACCCAAAATATCACCCAGTATATGAGAAATACAGAGGACACTAAGATACACAATCCTGATCTGCTACATCAACACCCATTCCTTGATGTGTCCCTTGTAGGGCATTATACGGTGTACAGTTGGGAATTCCTGATTTTTTAATCAGAAGACACAGAACATAGGAAGAGTTAGGTTTCTATCAGTACCTGGTAAAACCTAAATCAGGAATCCAACAAGGAGAGATGGTCATGGTCCTGTTCCCCAAATCATGATAAGTTAAACAAATAAGGTCATAGTCTAGTGAAAAATTAAATGACTAAGTAGGCTATAGCTGTCATCGACACAGTCTTAAACCTTTGCCATTTTTCTGCGGCAAGGAGACCTGTACAAACAGCACCAACTATTCCTCACCCTCCTTTTTTGGCCACTTGCAGAAGAAAAAGAGAATAATAATTAACAGAGCAAATCCAAAAGACTTGTTAATTCACTCAGTTGTTAATCAGTCTGATCTACCACTTATCTCCTGTTTCTAGTGAGTATCTATGCACACTGCATAGAATGAAGGGGGATTTGATAGCGGCTTTCAACTACCTGACAGGGGGTTCCAAAGAGAATGGATCTAGACTGTTCTCAGTGGTACCAGATGACAGAACAAGGAGTAATGGTCTCAAGTTGCAGTGGGGGAGGTTTAGGTTGGATATTAGGAAAAAACTTTTTCAGTAGGAGGGTGGTGAAGCACTAGAATGGGTTACCTAGGGAGGTGATGGAATCTCCTTCCTTATAGGTTTTTAAGGTCAGGCCTGACAAAGCCCTGGCTGGGATGATTTAGTTGGGGATTGGTCCTGCTTTGAGCAGGTGGTTGGACTAGATGACCTCCTGAGGTCCCTTCCAACCCTGATATTCTATGAAAGTGACATCTCCAAAGTGTATGAAGGGCAGGCAGGACTTGCCTATTCAGTGCAGCAAAGTATACCAGAAGGGTATGATTTGTAAAGCATTCTAACATGCTGCATGATAACTGCCCTGTGTAGACCCTGCTTGCATCCTCTACCTACTTAACATAAGGACTACATTAATGTGAACAGAAACTAGGTACTTTTAAAATACACGAGTTGAGTCTACATGGGGCATTTAGAGTTCAACATCTTACAGCACTTTACAAATCACTCTCCTCTAGCGTGTTGTGCTAGCACCCCGGAGACAAGCACTCAGTCAAGCCTGAACTTCTTTGTCTGCCCATTGTAGGACTACCAGTATCTCAGAAGGATGGTAAACAGCAGCAACTAAGCTAGACATTCTTAAATAAGTTGGCCTGAATAATTTGCATCCAAGAGTTTTAGAAGAGCTGGCTGAGGAGCTTGTTGGACTGTTAATGCTGATTTTCAATAAGTCCCTAGAGTTCCAGGAAGTTCTAGAAGAACACGAATATTGTGCCAAAACTGAAAAAGGGTAAATGGGATGACCCAGGTAATTTAAGCCTTGTCAGTCTGACATCAATCCCAGGCAAGGTAATGGAGTGGCTGATATGATTAATAAAGAATTAAAGGCAGAAAATATAATTTATGCCAATCAACATGGGTTTATGGACAACAGATCCTGTCAAGCTAACTTCATATCTTTTTCTGATGAGATTACAAGTTTGGTTGATAAAAATAATAGTGTTGCTGTAATACACTTGGACTTCTGTAAGGTATTTGACTTGGTATAGCAAAACATTTTGATTAAAACACTAGAATAATATAAAATTAACATAGCACACATTGAATGGATTAAAAGCTGGCTAGTGATAAGTCTCAAAATATAATTGTAAAGAGAAAATCAACAAGCAGTTGTGTTGCTGGAGTTGCTGGGATCGGTTCTTGGCCCTACACCGTTGAACATTTTTATTAATAACCTGGAAGAAAACAAAATCACTGATAAACTTTGCCAATTACACAAACATTGGGACAGTGGTAAATAATGAAGAGAATAGGTCACTGACACAGAGTGATCTGGATTGTTTGGTAAACTAGGTGTAACCAATATTCATTTTAATATAGCTAAACGTAGACATATACATCTAGGAACAAAGAATGCATGCCTTACTTACAGGATGGGGACTCTATCCTGGGAAGCAATGACTGAAAAAAATTGGGGGTTGTGATAAAAACAGGAAATTTCAAGTAGGAATAGGGAGGTTAATTTTACCTCTGTATTTAGCACTGGCTCAACCACTGCTAAAATACTGTACCCAGTTCTAGTGTCCACATTTCAAGAAGGATGTTGATAAATTAGAGAGGGTTCAGAGAAGAGCCATGAAAATGATTAAAGGATTAGAAAACTTGCCTTATAGTGATTGAACTCCTGGAGTTCAATCTATTTAGCTTAACAAAGAGAACATCAAGGAGTGACTTGATTACAGTATCACTACCTACTTGGGGAACAAATACTTGGTAATGTGTTCTTCAGTCTAGCAGCAAAAGAGCTGACATGATCCAATGGCTGGAAATTGAAGCTAGACAAATTCAGAATGGAAATAAGGAGTACATTTTTAATAAGGGTAATTAACCTTTGGAACAACTTACCATGGATCATGGTGGATTCTCCATCACTGGCAATTTTTAAATCAAGATTGGATGTTTTTCTCAAAGATATACTCTACGAATTTTTGGGGGAACTTTTATGGCCCATGTTATATAGGAGGACAGACTAGATGACCCTAATGATCCCTTCTGGCCTTGAATCTATGAAGCTATCAATCTCGGGTGATCAGGAGACATCACTGTGACGCTGTCTAACAGTCTGACCTGAGATTGGCACTTTCATTGCAAGTCAGACCAGACAGTATATAGAATTGTGATAGTGATTTATGTTACTGTTGATTCTAGACTCACTAAACATGTTTTTCTGATCAAGAATCATTGACCTATAACTGTTGCGCTCTTGGGGAGTCCAGTTTCATAAATATTAGCGAGTGTACAGAACCTGACTCTTTACTAAGGGGAGTTCTCTTCATTACTAATCCCGCTTGATTCAAATCACTGGTATTGTGGGCATGTGAGTGTTTTACTTATATTTCATTTATCCAAATTGTTCACAAGTCAGCCCTTTATAGAGGCTGTGTGAATTTTCCTGAAATGAGCTGTATTAATTAGGATTGATTGTGCTATACAACAATATTTTTATATTTGTCTTTTGAGACAAACTAAACAAAACTGAAGAAATTCATTCCTAGTAGTGTAACACCATTGACTTCTCTCAGTTACACCAGAGATGATTTAACCCAACATGAGCAGTACATGACACTATTTTCTCTCCAAGGACAAAGAAATGAATGTGCCATGAAGGTTAAAAGATGTTGCGGTCTCACACACACACACACCTTTCCAATCTTTTTAATGCTCATAAGCCTCTCTTCAGTTATAGCTCCTGTCAGTGTTATTTAAATGCAGTATATTAGTTTAATTTAGGAATTAAGAGATCCTGACTCTACTCTTGCTTCCCGTTTGTAGGGCTGGTTAGGGAAGACACCATATTAACAAGTTGAGTGCAGAAGACAAGAGCACAGAGCAGAAGCAACAGCTATTGACAGCAGCTCTCCCTCCCACAAGCACCTCCTGCCCACCTGCAGGCCCCACCAATCAGTACCTTCCCTTCCCTCCCCTCTAGGGTGACCCATGTGTCCAGTTTTGGACCAGAACACCCGGTCGAAAAGGTATCCTGGCAGCTCCTTGACTGTCTGGTTTGCGACACCACAGTAGCACCGCGTGGCTCCCCAGTCCGGAAGAAGCCAGCATGTCCGGCAGCCAGCTCCTAGCCTTAGAGGCTGCCAGAGGGGGTCTGCGTGCTGCCCCACCCCCCACAGGCGCAGGGGAAGAACTAGTGTGAGCACCACTTGCGAGTGCTCAGCAGACAGCTGTTGAGGGGCAGCATGGCGTGCATCTCTCCCGCTGCCCGGCCCTCTTCTCCTCGTGCGGCTGCTGGGCTCAAGCTGTGGCGCATGCCCTGTGGCGAACCATAGTCTGTTGTCCCATCGCCGGCACCCTGGAGTTTGAGGTATGTGTATCCCCCTCTCCAAGTGCTAGGAATGAGGTTGCATCCCCATCCCCCTCACTGCATCCCATCCCCTCAGTCATTGCATCCCTCCCCCTCCCACACACATACCCGTCATTGCAAGAGTTCTGAAGAAGCTTAAGAATTCATTAAAAACTGCTTATATGCAAGAGGATTAATAATTCTACCTATATTTTAAAAGGTTCACGAGGTGATCTGGGGAATTACAGACCAGTAAGCTTTACAATTATGGCTGAGATTATAATTAAAAATAAAACATATGGAAAAATGACATGATAGAGTCCAACCAGCATAGTTTCTGCAAAGGTAAATAACATCTCACTAAACTCCTAGAATTCTTTGAATGTGCCAATAAAGTAGCGGCTAGAGGAAAATCAATTGGCAAAATACATTTTGACTTTCAAAAGGTCTTTTACAAGAAGCTACTAAGCAAACTAAGTAGTCAGAAGATGAGAGTCAAATTATTGTCCTGAACCAAAAACTAAGAAACAGGAAACAGTTTGGGAATAAAGGGTCAATTTTCATGATGGTAAAAGTTAAAAGACAGGGTGCATCACAGTTGTGTGTTAGGTCCAGCGTTTAATACATTTATTAATGATCTGGAATGGGGACAGAGTAGTGAGGTGGCAAAGTTTCCAGATGACACCAAAATAATTTAGGTTAGTCAAAATCGAGGCTCTTCAGAGGGAATGCCCATTCATCTAGCTTGGTTCAAACATGATGGGAAATGAAATTCAATATTCATAAATGCAAAGTAATCTACATTGGAAGGAAAAATATTAACTATTTATACATTTTACAGAGTTCTAACTTAGCTCTGCTAACTCAAGAAAGGGCATCACTGGGCATCACTGTGGCTAGTTGGACAATGACCTAAGCATAACATGTAGCTGTAATCAAAAAAGCAAACAATATTAAGATGCATAAGGAATGGCTAGAGAATAATACAGCTAATATTATAATGCCTTTATATAAATCATTGGTGTGGCCCCATCTGCAATCCTATGTGCAGTACTGATCACCCCATCTCAATAGAAATATTTCAGAATTAGAGGGGGTTCAGAGAAGGGTGACTAAACTGATTAGGTATATGGGAAAACTTATGTGAAGAGAGGTTGAAAAAACTGGGACTGTTTGCCTTAGAGGGGAGATTAGCAGGGGGACAAAGAAAATAAAATAATGAATAGTGCAGAGAAGTGAGATCCAGAACTTCTATTCTCCCCATCTCATAACACAAGAACAAGGGAGCATTCAATGAAGTAGAAAATGGCAAATTCAAAACTGATAAAAATATTTTGTCACACAATATGTAATTGAACTGTGGAACTCACTGCCAATGGAAGTTCTTCAGACCAAAAACCTTAACAGGATTCAAAGTGGGATTGGACATTTGTATGAATATCAAGAATATCCAGTGTTACCATAATTAATGCTAACAAATTTTGGAAGAGATTTTAAACCTCATTGTTCAGATCTTAAACTACTAAGGATTAGAAGGCTTCTCGCACCTTCCTTTAAAGCACCTTATATATAGTCCATTGTTGAAAATGAGATACAGACTAGATGGACCAGGGGTCTGGTTTTCACATTCCTACATTCAGTCCTGGAGAGACTATTTTTCCAAACTTGGCTCAAGTTGCTACTGTTACTCTCACTGTAAAATAAAATGTACACATGTACCCTATTTATATCTGTCTTTATAAAATATGCACCCACCACACAAGCCTCCAGGAGTATATTCAACTTGAAAAATATAAATGCTGGAGGAATCTGGAAAATGCTGGGAACATATGTTTCAGAGGTGTCAACAATTAGAACATTTTGGCAAGCTTTTCACAAATGCTTGAAAATATAATTACACAAGAACTTCAGCTGGATCCAGTTACACTAGTCCCATGGGAGCAACTGAATTAGATCTCTTTGTGTACTAGTTGCTAAGAGAGTTATTCTTAGATGCTAGAAAGACATGAATGGCTCATCTGTAAAGCAATTTATTGTCAACATTGTAACACCACCATCCTGTGAAGGAGTCATTTTTGAAACAAGACAGGCTTGATCATTTTGAGAAAACATGGAAAAATTTCTAAGAATTATGAAATTCAAACTCCACCCCCAAACACACCATGAGAAAAAGCATCAGTAAACAACAAGTCAGGCTATGATTTAGTCACGGGTATTTTTAGTAAAGTCATGGACAGGTCATGGGCAATAAACAAAAATTCACTGGCCCCTGACCTGTCCATGACTTGTACTATAAAATACCCCAGACTAAATCTTAGTGCTCTGAGGGCTCCAGGGTGCTGCAGATGCTCAGGCAAGGACAGGGGGGTGCTCCAGCGCACCTCTGCTGCTGCTCTGTGGGTGTGATCCTACAGGACATGCCACTGCTGCTCGGGGGGGGCCCTCTGGGGGCCCACTGCTGCTGCTCTGGGGGCAAGAGGGGGTACAGCCCAAGGACCCACTGCTGCTCTGGAACCACTGCTCCAGGGCAGTGCCCAGGAATGCTGCTTCTTTGGCAGCCCTGGGGCCAGTTGCCTGGGGCTGCTCGAGCAGTGGCCAGTGCAGCTGGCCCCAGGGTCACCCAAGCAGTGGCTGGTGTGGTTGGCCCTGGGGTCGGCCACACAGGCAGCTGCAGAAGTCATGGAGATCCCAGAAAGTCATGGAATCCGTGACTTCCATGAAAGACTCACAGCCTTAATAATATGAAATGGAAGGTATCCTAGGTTGCCATGGTGTGCACAAATAAAAGGAGAAAATAAGACAACGTTAAAACAGTAATATACAACAGTTTAGGGAAGTGGTTCTCAACCTTTCCAAGCTACTGTACCCCATTCAGGAGTCTGATTTGTCTTGTGTTACCACATTTCACCTCCCTTAAAAGCTACTTGCTTATAATATCAGACATAAAAATACAAAAAAGTGTCATAGCACACTATTACTGAAAAATTGCTTACATTTTCTTTACCATACTATAAGGAGTTGGACTCACCCCTGCGGCACCTCCTGCTGGTCGCCCTTGGGAAATTAGCTCATTTTCCGGCCAGGAGCACCCTCTGCAGGCTGGTGATCCGCCTTACCTCACCCTGGCCCCCGTGTCCCTCCCAGGACCACAGTGCCCCTTCACTAGGTTTCTGCCCCCCTTGAAGAACCCCTCAGTCTCAGGGTCTCCCCCCCACCCCAGGGGAACCCCCATCCACTAACCCCACCTCACCTCAGTGTATGGTTACTGCCAGTCACCATCTGGCCCCACTCCTTGGGGCAGACTGCAGTACATGCCACTCATCACAGGCAAGGTTGGGTTGTACCTGCTGCCCCTCTCTATAGCTGGGCTGCCCCACTGCAGCCCCCGTACTGGTCTTAGACCCACAGCTAGGCCTGCAGCCTGGGGGTTTTCCAGGCTGGAGCTCCCCAAGCCTTCCCCCAGACCTGCTCCACTCCCAGTACCCTGCTCAGCTCCCTTGCAGCCAGACCCTTCTCTCTCTACAAGCAGAGAGAGAGAGACGGTCTTCTTGAGTCATTGATAAAATTTTAGTTTGTATTGACTTTGCTAGTGCTTTTTACGTAGCCTGTTGAAAAAGTAGGCAAATACCTAGATGAAGGGATGTATCCCCTGGAAGACCTCTAAGTACCCCTTGTTGAGAACCACAGGTTTAGGGTAACTTATTCTGTTTGTTACACATAGCACATATAAATATATTATATTATTGAGGGGAGCCTTTAAACAATATAAACAATTTGAAGATATTAGCTATAAATCTTGTAAACACCAGTACATAAAATTCAAAAAATATTCCCCTTCTAAACCCCACCCCCATTTCTAAAAGAATACACACACTCAGTGGCTCTAGTTCAATTTTTAACCTCTTCCTGGAGTTTATTTTAAATAAAAGCAAAACTAGGCTGTTTTCCCTCTACAGGACCTCTGTAGATGTCCTTACTTCCTCTGCCCCAGACTATTCTGAGTTGGAACTAATAAATCATATCTAGTAGCTGTAAGGATGAGTCAGCAGAAGAGTTCTGCATGTCGATGCAGGGTCCTAGAACCTGACATGTGTTACCTAGATTTCACTAGAAACCAGCCAGGGTTACACTTATATTGGTTTTATTAAATGCTGCTATTGGATCAAACAGAAAAGGGATGCAGCTTATTCATGCACGCACACATTCAATGCATTCATACCCTCATGCACCTACACACTCATACAGGCAGAGAATTACCGGAGACAGCAGAGGAACCCAAGAAGCTGAAGCATAGTAGATCTGGTGTGTCCGCCTGTGGTCACGGGTCCGGGCCGGTGAGCAGGTCAAGAAGAAGAGAGGCTTGTGAGTGTGCTTTCTTCCTTTTATTGGAACTGGGTGGCTCCCGTCACATACAGTGAGTTTTCCTTCTGTGTCCATCACTGAGAATTCCTAGACCTCATTCTTTTCACGCATACCAGTTTCTTCTTTTCTTTACAGCACCCCGTGATTGATGCAATCTTCCCTGAGAAGGCAGACACACCTGGTTCCTGTCTCCGGGCTCTTTTCTCCTTGCAGTTCCTCTCCACCCAGTCCCCCCCACACACTCCCTTGTTCACACTCTCCCTGATCACGTGATGGAATATTGCAAAGCTTGGAGGTTATACAAGTGTTAACTGAAAAGGTTACAAAGCTTGCAAAAGTTAGCATAGCCTTTTAAATTTTGTAACAATGACTAAAAGTTACAAAAGGTTACAGAACTTAATACTAGCAATGACAGAAAAGTTACAAATCTTACAATTGCATTCTACTGGATTGAGCAGAGGCTTTACACAACAACATGTTGTTATTTGCAGTGTTGTTATAGCCAGGTTGATCCCGGGATATTAGAAATACAAAATGGGCAAGTTATTGGAGTTGATCCAATACAAGATATTACCTCATCCTCCTTGTCTCTCACATAATAAGATAACTATACTGTATTCTTTGACCAAATATGAAGAAAAGGCTTGTTCCACAGTTACAAGTTGATATTGCAGAGTTTTTGTGCTATGATTTTGAGAACAGTGGCACTATTAAAGGAACTAAGAAAAACCAAAAAGCTATATGGTGCTGCTTCATAAAAATAAATAACCATTTCTGTGGTAAGCTAATATAATCAGAAAAACACCACAGGAGACCACAAAGCTACTTTGCAGATTCAGCCATCAACTGTAATTAATACATGTTATGGTGTTGTAACATATAACTATATAAAAGTATATCATAAGAGTATAACAAGAACGGATTTTAAGCCTATAGATGCTGGTATTGCTGAAAACATGCAAAAGTAAACCAGTAAATAAAAAGTTAAGCAAGACCGAAGGTCTGAGAAAACACTTGCATCCTTCCCTGTGACTGTACAGGAACAGGGGAGCATGTAGGGCATAGGAGGCTCAGGACTGGCCTTGTGAGAAATGTTAGTACAGTCACTACATGTGAGCAGGCAATGATAATTTCCATGAAGTGCAACCAAATGTTGTAGGCAAGAGGAAGAATGAGAGGGCCAACACAGCATATTACTGATGGGCAACATTTTCTTTGTCCACAGCTCAAAAACAGCCTGCAAAATCAACATAATTCTATTAGAGAAAGCAGCGACGCATGAAGCTAGTAAGATGGGGGAATAGATAAAAAGACAAAAAGTGATCAAGCCAGGAGCAAAACCAAACCAATGTAAATGTATGTAAAAACATGTAAATCTGCTGTATCCCTAATATCACCGTTTATCAGATAACCAATATTGTCTCATTGTTTCCTTGTATTCCCCTATTTGTTTGTATCCATTTGTAGTCTCTTGGCTGATCTTCGTAAGCTCTTTGGGGCAGAAACTCTTTTTGTTCTGTGTTTGCAGAGCACCTAGCACAATGGGGTTCTAATCCATGACAGGGGCTCCTAGGCTCTACAAGTAGCTATCAGTGCCACTACAAGCAAAAAAACAAAAACAAAACAGGGGAAGGGGGGATGGTACCTATAGTGACAGATTTCCACTTCTGATCCAGCGATGCCTCAAAATCATCTTCACTCCTGGCATCTGCTCCTTGCAGAGTCCAGCCTCCTGGACTCAAATTATCTAGTAACAGACAGACAAACCAAATAAAGTGTTTAGTTCTTAGCTACTGTTCCCCCCCCACCCCACCCTCAGTGCAGTATTTGGTAATGACAGCGGTGGAAGTCATCAGAAAGCAGGGAAGAACATGCTTTACTTTTAATTCTTGACAGGGCTTAATTCTCCATACTACAGTTCCCATGAACAATTCAGATAATCTAATGCAGGGCTGACTCTGTGTGTCCACATATGCATGCATGCAACAAAATGATACAACATCCTGAAAAATTAAATAAAAACACAATCTTCTTGAAAATGCAGAGCACTTGACAGCCTTTGCTGTCAAGGAAGCAGAGCAGTTGTGCTCAATTGAAAGAGAAACTGATGCAAGTAGTTGTCTTACATTTATTCTTCAACACTCTCTCTGCAAAAAAACTTGGATAGCATGATGAGTACAAATCACTCCCTTTTATTGCTGCATAAAACTAGAGCAGGACTTGGATGACAAACAAAGTAGAATTAGAGGTGATGAGCAGAAGGACATGCCTTAAATCATCTATTCTAGACATTTTCTCTTGTGCAGTAGTGTGGTGCACAGATTCAGTGCACTCTTATGGGGTGGGACCTCAAAAATTGTAAGTTGAATGCCCAGAAATTAACAATGAACTCCCTTAATGGTGCTTATTAGAGCCTCTTAGAAAATGGGGAGGGGAGTTCCACTGAGAGTGTCATAGGTTTCACCCCCACTCTGGACTTAAGAGTACAGATATGGGGACCTGCATGTGAACCCCTAAAGCAAATTACCAGTTTAGATCTGGTTTTGCTGCCACCGCTCTCAAGTTCTAACTCCTTTCCCGGGTAGCCTTGAGAGACTTCACCACTTTCCTGGTGAACACCAATCCAAACCCTTGGATCTTAACACAAGGAGAATTTAACCATCCCCCCTCCTTTCCCCCCACCAATTCCTGGTGAGTCCAGATCCAATCCCCTTGGATCTTAACACAAGGGGGAAAAAATCAGGTTCTTAAAAATAAGACTTTTAATTAAAGAAAAGAAAGGTAAAAGAAAACCCTCTGGGAGATAGCATACCAGCTGATCTCACAGACAACAGATTCAAAACACAGAGGATGTTCCCCTGGGCAAAAACTTAGTTACACAAAAAATACCCAATTTGATTATTCGCTAATGCACAAGACAAGTTACAAAGAAAATAAACATAAACCTATTTATTCCCTTCACTAATACTCACTACTTGATAAGAGGCTGATTTCTGGAGCTTTCCCACTCCAGTCAAAACTGAAAATTAAACTCTAAATAAAGGAAACTTCCCTCCTTCCTTTTGAAGGATCTTATCCCCCCCCATTGGTTCCTCTGGTCAGGTGTCAGCTAGGCTAGGTGAACTTCTTAACCCTTTACAGGTAAAAGAGGCATTAACCCTTAACTATCTGTTTATGAGAGTTTTGACTTTTTGTTTTAAAAAAAAAAAAAAAAAAAAAAAAACACGCACACCAAACCAAAAAAAACCCCACACACCACACCACCAACTGAACATTTTCACATGCGAAGTTTTTGGTTTTCAGCCAAAGTTTTTGTTTAATCAAACTCAATACATCAAAACACTTTTAATGGAAAATTTTCAACCAACCCTAGCGTTTATGAATGTGCGTTCATGCATATATACAAGTCACAGGATCATCTGGCATCCTGTTCTTCCCATTTGTTATTAATAAAGTTTATTCAAAAAACTGTGAGCTTCGCTGCAGCTTCTTTGGATGATGGCCTAAAGATGCATCAGTAAACGCACCCTTACTCAAGGCGCTATCCAGGTTTGAGGCGTCAAGAGTTTCATGAGACTTCTGGTGTCCATAACACAGAATGCATTCTGAGTTGTCATTAATGAACCAAGTAGCATTAGAATATTTCACAGAGGGAAAATAATTTTAAAAAGTAATTTAAACCTTATTTGTGTGATTAATGTCCCCCACACCCTTTTGGCACATATTTCTGGGCTTCACTCATCATCTCAGCTTTGCAGTTCACTTTTAAAATGAACAACAGCATAGGGCATGGCTACATGTGCAGATGTGGAGCACTTTGAGTTAAACCAGCCTTCGTAGAGTGCAGTAGGGAAAGCACTGCAGTCTGTCCACACTGACAGCGTCAAGCACACTGGCGTGGCCACATTTGCAGCGGCAATGGGAGTGATGCATTATGGGCAGCTATCCAGCATGCAAGTGACTGCAACATGCTTTTAAAATGGAAGGGGTGGGGTGGAGTGTAGTGTAACAGGGAGTGTGTTGTGTATGTGGGGGGAGAGAGTGGTTTTTTGGGGGGCTGAGAGCGTGTCAGCATGCTGTCTTGTAAGTTCAGACAGCAGCAGACCTCCACCTCCCCTGCCCACCACACACACACACACACACACACACACACACACACAGCATTCCTCAGTAACAGCTTGCATGCCGGCTGTCAGAAACGGAGCTTTGAAAGGGCATTTTCCACATTCCTACAGGAGTTCAAAACAATGACAAGAGCGGCCACTTGACTTAAGGGGATTATGGGACCGTTCTGGAGGCCGATCAGAGCACAGTAACGCAATACCGCGTTGTAGCCAAGGCGCAGCAAACGTTATTCCTCTCGCCGAGGTGGAGTACCAGCAGCACTGTAACCGCGGAGTCAGAGCGCTCTACATGCCTTGCCAGTGTGGACGGGTCGTGAGCTAGTGCGCCCAGGGCTCCTTTATTGTGCTGTAACTTGGAAGTGTAGCAAAGCCCCTAGATTCACAGATTCTAAGGCCAGAAGGGACTATTGTAATCATCTAGTCAGGCCTACTATATAGCACTTCCCCAAAATAATTCCTGGAGCATATCTTTTAGAAAAACATCCACTCTTGGTCTAAAAATTGTCAGTGTTGAAGAATCCATGACCTTTGGTAAATTGTTCCAATGGTTAATTACTCTCACTATTAAGAATTAACATCTTATTTCCAGTCTGAATTTTTCTAGCAAAAGGGATATAAAACAAAGTAATCTGCATACTGACAGTACGTTGGTCTTCTCAGTAAAGGACAGAACGCTTGTATTTAACAATTATAATATTTTCATTTAAATATGGTAGAACACAGTAACCAGGGGCTGCTGCCTACTGCAGTTCCTTGAGCTGTCGCTGCAGTCCAGAATCCTGCCTCCCAAGATGGTGAGTCACCTTTGGTCACTGAGCCGCACCTAACATTCTTACACAACAGCTGTTCCTCATGCAGCAATTATTTCACAGTAATAAACAGTAGGCAAATCCTGTCTTCAGAAATGAATGTATGTGCGGCTCCTGAAAATCCTCTGTGATTTAACTAGTCTTAATTTCCATTTTTTATTTGTTACTTCTGTACCTATTCCTAGTTCCTGAGAGCACACGGTGATAACTTTAAACATCTCAGGTATTCAGGACACAGTTCTCAATATACTAGCCATTCACAAGTTGAGAATTCCCACTTATGGATTCCAGATCAGAATCTGCAACTACATACTTTGCCAGTCACGTGGTAACATTTTGCAGAGTCATAATTATAAAGAAAGTCACATGATTACTGTTAGTAGAAAAGATTCTCACACAAAGTTAAGGTTGTGTTGAGATCTGCAGTTTAAACAGGACTAAAATCCCTATGTTTATGAAAGGATAAATCTTCACTAACTTTCACAAAGGAAATTCTCCCTTTTTGAAATTTTGCCTGAACACCAGCACTGCTAATCCCCAGCTTCAAAAATCATGAGTCAGACCCAAAAAGTCATGACAGGGTTTTTTTTAAATTAAGTTGTCTTTTTTGGTCTGCCTTTTGATTTTTGAACTCCCCCTGCCCATCCTCAGTATGTGTTTATATAGTGATTTTGATCTCCCTTGCAGGAACTTCAACCACCACATTTTCCTCTCCCACTGCCCAGCAATTAATTCTGACCCCACCCAACCCCCACCCCTAAGTTCAGTCTCCCCATTAATTCAACCACCAATCCCCAACAGTTCAACACTCCCACCTCCCCATCAGTTCTGCCCCCTTACCCCACCATCCATTCTACTCCACATCAGTCGAGCCTCTTCAGCCCTCACATCAGTTCTCCCCCTCCCAGCCTCACCTGTGCTCCTCCTGAAGCTCTTCACCCCTCTCCCAGTCTTCAGGAGGCTGCTGGAGGATCCCTGCCCCTTTGAGGCTGGAGAGGGACAAGCTCCAAGGAACTGTGTCTCTTCCTTCCCAGACCTGGTATTACAGAGAGAGAGAGAGAGAGAGAGGGGAGGAGCAGCGGCACCCTTCCATTGCTCACAGGAGAAAAGGAAGGAGCAAAGCCCCCTGAATTGCTTGGTTCATTCTGCTACCTCTTCCCCCTTTCCCTCCTGTGAGAATGGAGTCACTCCTGAGGGGGAAGAGAGCTCTGCTGTTGGCCACTCTTCCCCAGGAGGCAGGGCATTGGGGAAAAACAGCCAATCAGAGGGGTTTTCCCCTAGACAGAGCTGAAATTCACCATAAGACTCGAGTTTCTGGCCTCGTGGCTTCAATCTGGGGGGAAAGTCTTCCAACTCTTGCAATTTTGTTGCAAGTCACAATGTTAACACTGGCATGAGGTTTGGTCTTTCCCCAGCTAAAGAGCCACAAAAATCACAAACTCCAAATCTCTCTCTCACACTCTGATATCTCAGAGAGTGGGCATTTTCCCCATTTTGATATTAAACACAAATTATATGCACCTAATTTATCACAATCTATTTGATTGATTTAGATTTAAAGACTTCATAGAGAGTGCACAGAATTCTGAGCGGTGTTCAGTGTGCAAGCATAATGAGATAGTTGTACTACATTGGCTTTCTCAGGCTTTATTCCTTCCTTCCCATGTACCAGTCCTCTCCCATCAAGCACTTTCTGAAAATAGCATTCTCTATATCCATAGACATTACCCTACACATAATCATATTATACTATAATGCCTCCTTGCGACAGGATCCACTCACCACTAGGGGTACTTCCTCCTGGCTACTCCGGGGAATCAGTTCTTTCCAGATCCAATGTCCCCTTCCTCTGATCACTGCACACCCAGTCATCTCTCTCACTCTTGGAGATTCAGGGTGTTCTGTCTTTGTGACTTGGCCCTCTAGCCAGGTCATTATGGTCCTCCACTTCCTGGATAACATTATTTCCTTACAAACAGTCTCAGGCAGTCTTCTCATTCAATGACCTGATGGTGCCACTTCCCCAGGGGCTGATAGGAGAACTTGAGCTCACCCTCTACTCCAAGTTCCAGATCAGGACACTCTAATCAGCAGCCAAGATCTGCACCTTCCTAAACTTTGCTGCCTTTTCTCTGAGCCTTTCCCACACCTTCTGGCTCTCCCCATCTCTGGGTTTGCCAGCCCAAACTCCTTTCTCCTAGTGAGGGACTGTAGACTAAATTTCATAGCCCCAAATATACCTACTTTCCCCCAAGGAAGTGGCTGCAAACTACTTCCTACAACCTCCTTCTAGTGCCAACTTCCTGGCTTTATACCAACCCTACTTGTTCCTCCTCAGCTGGGCTTTTCTCTCAGCCTAAATATCCCCCAGCTTGCAGCCTAATAGGTTAATTGGCTGCTCTGGCCTACATTGATGCCTTCAGGGCAAGAATGGGGAACACACTCCATCAAAATTGTATTATTGGATAATTATTTATTGTAACAGAGAGCCCTTGACATAAACATAAAAGCACAATATTGAGAAGTTACATAATCAAAGAAAGCAGCAACAACATTTCTCCTTGCCTATGTCCCCAGCATATCCACAAAAGTCTATTTGAGCTCTGCCAAGAAAAAACAGCAGAACTGCTCAGAATCATCTGCTGCTTCTGTTTTCCAGTGCACAAGAGGCAGCTGCCCCTGCAGTGGAGTTCCATACTCCAAGTCTCTGACCGCTTAGGATATGTCTATACTGCAAAAAAAGGTGTGTTCTTAACTCAGTTTTGCTAACCTGTGTTAGCTAACTCAGGTTAAAATAACAGTGAAGAGATAGCACCTTGACTCTTCTTAACTCAGGTTAGCAGCTCAAGTTCAAGCCTTTAGGGCAGGCTAGGGTCAAACTCAAGCTGCTAACCTGAGTTAGAAGCTGAGTTGCCATATCTTCACTGCTATTTTAATCTGAGTTAGCTACAGGTTAGCTAACCCAACTTAACACTTTTTTTTTTTTTTTTTTTTTTTTTTGTAGTCAGACATCCCCTTAGGGTGCAACTCTCTCCCTTTCCTAGTCCTTTTCCATTCTGTCCAAGCCCAAATAACATGGGCACATGGAGGGGCTCTGGAGAGGGAGAGTATTGAAGCACAAGTTGTCAGATAGTCAGAGCTTGGATGTCTGCTACAGAAGCAGCTGCTTCATCTGATGAAATTCCTGTGGTGCAACCATGGGGAGTCACAAAATCCCAGTTCCTCAATAGGCACAATTACTTGCTGAATTACTTTATACATGGTTCTCATTTACAGTAAATGATCTGAAAAGGAAGAGTTTTATCCATGTAAAACTTTGAACATTTTAAATATTCTTGATATAAAATTTTAAGCACTTTATGTTTTCAGTATGGGTACCCCCTTTGTCCCCATTCCCTCCACTGTCCACCTCCTTGATATAACTTCATATTCCCACAGCTCCTTTGTACTTGCTAAAGACTGGAAGAAGGAAACCTGCTTGAATGGGCCTCATAATATCTCAGCTCACATGGCTTTAATCATCATCGCTATCCTGATTACAAGCAAATCGCTCTTTCCCCATTAAATGTCTCTTTCCATCCAATCCAATACTTCAGTCTGTCTCTCTGATGTGTCTTCTTGAATGTCTTGTTATCATCTTAAACTGAACATGGCCAAAATTCAACTCCTTATCTTCACTCCCAAACCTTCCCCCCATCTCTTTCATCTTAAAATCACCATTGTGAAAGTAGAATGAATTATATTGTCAAAATAGAATGGATTAAAGAAATGCTGTATGTACCTTTAAGCAGAAATAAGGCATGCTGAAATACAGGTGTCAGGAAAAGGAACATTAAGACATAAACAATGAGTCTGCTTAAGCTAATGGTGAAACATCAGCTGGAGATCTGTAAAAGTTAGTAAAAAAATTGAATATGTATGTCTAGCCTCTGGTAAACTTGTCAGTTCTGCTTTCTTTGTTCTCTTGTTAAGTTTGCGCCCTTTTTATCTGTATAAAATAAGGTAGTGTGGGTCGTGGAGGGTGCTCACATTATCTGAGTGTTATTAGCAGAGTGCTGTGCTAATAAAAGAGTGGTCTGACAAACTGTGAGTCCTGAGTCTAACTTTGACACCATCTTACCCAGCACTCAGATCTGGAATCTCAGGGTTATTTCTGACTCAGCCTCTCCCTTGCCCCAAATGTCCAGACCATATTCAAATCCTGATCAGCATCTTCTCAAAATCTCCAGAATGTTTCCTTTTCTTTCCACCCTCACAGCCAAATCTTATGTTCAGGCCATCATTATATCCTGTCTTCACTACAACTGCACCCTCCTTTCTGATCTCCTAAATCCACACATTGACCCCCATCTGTCTATACAAAATGCAGCTACTAATGTCATGATCCTTACCTCTTGATTTGTTCATGTAACTCTCCTCTTTGAATCCTTCCACTGGATATCCATCCACTATATCTTCAGATTTAAGCTTCCTGACCCAGATTCACAAAGGCACAGTACTTAGGTGTCTAAACCCCAGATTTAGGAGCCTAAGCCCCAGTTTTAGCCTCCACTGTGATCCACAAAATTTCCACTTGGCTCATGCCAAATCCTGTTGATGTTTTAATGACAGGTTTCAGAGTAGCAGCCGTGTTAGTCTGTATCCTCAAAAAGAACAGGAGTACTTGTGGCACCTTAGAGACTAACAAATTTATTAGAGCATAATAAATGCTTATGCTCTAATAAATTTGTTAGTCTCTAAAGTGCCACAAGTACTTCTGTTCTTTTTGATGTTTTAACTCACTTAGCACCTAATTTTCCATTGTAGAAGTTCCGTGTGTGCCTAAATTTCTGCCTCTGGGTGTGCATACAGCTGCCTCACTCTAGGCACTTGGATACCTATCTCCCACCAAGGCCCCAATGTGATCCACAGGAAGATAGGCAGAGGAGCGCCTGTCTTTTCTGCAGGGCCTCATCCCATTAGTGTGCACTTTTATACACACTGGATGATTTGACCCTGGATGAGTAAATAATCATCAAAGAAAACAGGATTTTATAGTTTTATACACACTGGATGATTTGACCCTGGATGAGTAAATAATCATCAAAGAAAACAGGATTTTATAGTTTTATAGCTAATCTCATGATGTTATTGCACTCCAACCACTAGTACAGAGCAGTCATATCACAGCGTACAGTAAGTGAACAAGAACACTCCAAGGTTGCATGAGTTTGGCAACTGAAATGACCCCAGTACAATTAAACCAGGAGAGAGGACAATTGCTGGGTAACACTAAATCCAGATTGCCAAAGTAGAAAAAATTATATGTTGCTTTCCTGGAAAATCCTTAAATAGAGCAAGAGCTAAGATACATTCAGTCAGATTAAATAATCAACAAACAAACACCACCACCAAACAGTAAAACACCTGCCACATTTCATTTACCAGAAAGGAGAATTATCCACATTCTAAGTGTTGCTGTAGCCTATCTGGTTGCTATGCCGAAGTTAACATTCAAAATGTAGAGACCTAAGTAACTAGAAGTAATAACCTTAACAATGTACACTGAATCAAGTGATCCTAGGAGTTTTATACATTTATGAATTCATTGCATTACATGAACACTGTTACAGGGCCTCATGGAAAGCAGGATTTCTATCTGAGCTGTCATCAGTTACTGCCAGTATACTTCTTTTATCCATTGTAGCCGCTGCAGGTCCAGATGTCACACATATCATTTCATCTTATGATGGCAAAGTCCCATTGTCAGCACTAAATTGCTTTTACTTTGGTGTGGTGAGTACCACTTTAATTTATAAAGTTAGCTTTTTTATGTAAATAGAGGCAAGATTGTCTAATTTCTATACATCCTCCACATCTATTTTCCCCCAAAGATGACTGTCAAAAGATCCAGATGATACAGCAGATTTTTCCACCAGTCACAGCTCCAATTTAGACATTGATTTCCCGTTCTAATTCATATAAAGAATAAGAAATTCCAACCTAGCTAATAAGAGAGGTAAGGTGGGTGAGGTAAATATCTTTTATTGGACAACTTCTGTGGGTGAGAGAGACAAGCTTTCAAGCATACATAGAGCTCTTCTTCAGGTCTGGGAAACATATTCAGGCCTGGTCTACACTAAAAAATTAAGTTGGCTTAATTACATCACTCAGGGATGTGAAAAATTCACACCCCTGAATGGCGCAGTTAAGCCAACCAAACCTAACTCCTGTTGCAGACAATGCTAGGCCTCTCAGGGGGGTGGATTATCTATATTGATGGGCGAACCCCTCCCATCAGTGCAGGTAGTATCTACACTGAAACGCTACAGCAACGCAGCTTCAGCGGTGCAGCTGTGCCGCTGTCGCATTTCAAGCCCTCAGAGTGTTGCAGCTAAATACAAGGTTGAATGGATAGTTTAGAATAAGTAAAAAGCAAGAGAGGGTCCTGTGGCACCTTTGAGACTAACAGAAGTATTGGGAGCATAAGGCTTGCATCTGAAGAAGTGAGGTTCTTACCCACGAAAGCTTATGCTCCCAATACTTCTGTTAGTCTCAAAGGTGCCACAGGACCCTCTCTTGCTTTTTACAGATTCAGACTAACACGGCTACCCCTCTGATACTTAGAATAAGTAGTTAACACATATGTTAAGGGACCATTCAAGGTGAAGTGGTCCATTAATACTCCTTTAGTCACAGGGGAGAAAGAAGGAAGGGAGAAAAAAATGACAGCTTGGGGGGTGGTTGTTAGTGGTTTATTGATTGTTGTAATAAGCCATAAATCCAATGTCTCTATTCAGTCCAGGATTTGTAGTGCCTAACAAAGTTATTAATTTAAGTTCCTAGACTCATCTTGGGCTGTAGTCCACGAAAGCTTATGCTCTAATAAATTTGTTAGTCTCTAAGGTGCCACAAGTACTCCTGTTCTTTTTGCGGATACAGACTAACACGGCTGCTACTCTGAACCCTTTTTAAAGTGTTGTGCAGATTTCCTTTGAGAATAAGGACTAAGAGGCATAGCAGGTGCTTAGCACACACAGGCAGCCAAGCTCCCCTCCTTCCCTCCCTCCCACTCACTCCACTCCACTCCCGCCAGCCAGTGGCTCCTGCGGATCAACTCCTCTCCCTCCCTCCCAGCACCTCCTGCACACTGCAGAACAACTGTTCCGTGGTGGTGTGCAGGAGGTGCTGGGAGGGAGAGGGAGGAGTGGGGATGGGGTGCACTCAGGGGAGGGGGCAGAAAGAGGCATCAGGGCGGGGGTGGAGTGGGGGTGGGAATGGGGCCTTGAGGGAAGGGGTGTAGTGGGGCAAGGCCTGGGGCTGAGCAGGGGTTGAACACCCCTGGGGAAAATTAGAAGCCAGCACCTGTGCTAAGAGGTCAGATACAGAGTGATCATTTTGTGAAAACTGTTCACCCTCAGGTAATGTGTTTTTGTCTTTTATTATTTTTCTGTACGTTCATTTAGTGCATTGGATGAGGTATACCACATGTTGTGATAGGCATGTGTAGGACCAATGGATCTCGAAAGGAATGTTGTGGGGGGGGGCGGGTGTTGATAATCATAGTAGTGGAAATACGTCTACAGGTTTTGCATCTGTTGTTCTGTCAGGGTCTGGTGCTGCTTTGAGTTGGTGTGTCCTGGTGTGTGGGGAGCTTGCTTCTGATGCTGATCAATACTGTCTCATTGTTTTCTTTGTAATCCCCCTCTGTCAGTCTGTACCCATCTGTTGTCTCTTGTCTTCTACTAAGGGCTGTGCCTCTGTAGCACTTCGGTATAGACACTCCCTATGTGGATGGGAGTGATTCTCCCGTCAGCATAGGTAATCCACCTCCCCAAGAGGAGGTATTCTTCTGTTGATCTAGTACTGTCTACACTAGGGGTTAGGTAGTCTTAACTATATCGCACAGGGGTGTGGATTTTTCACACCACTGAGCGATCAATGTAGCTGGATTGACCTAACTTTTTAGTGTAGCCCAGGCTTAGGCCGTGTCTGCACTACCACTTATGTCAGCAAAACTTATGTCGTTCAGGGGTGTGAAAAAACACACTCCTGAGTGACATACATTTTGCTGGCATAAATGGTAGTGTGCACAGCGCTATGTCAGCAAGAAAGCTTCTCCCACCGACATAGCTACTGCCACTTGCTGAAGTGGTTTTATTATGTCGACAGGAGAGTTCTCTCCCATCCGCATAGAGCAGCTAAACGAGCGATCTTACAGCAGCACAGCTGCATCAGTACAGCTGTGCCATTGTAAGCTCGCTAGTGTAGACGTGGCCTAAGATTGTAAATCCTTTGAGGCTCAGGCTGCCTTTTTGTTTTGTATTAAAGGCAGTATATAGGGTAAAAAGTACATTAGACTTTTAAAATTTCTTTCAACTTAAATAATCTCAGGTGTTAATGACAAGAGACAAGAAATGTTAAGAAAAAAATTAATTTTAAAGACCCTTTAACATTGGCTATCAGCCTTAATGAAATGTTTCATAATATACATTATCATAGTGATAGTGAAATCTAACTTTATAAAAACATGTATCATTCACTTATACAATTGTGAAGGCACCTCCCAGTATATCTGTGTCTACAATAGAGAACTGAACTGTTTCCAATTAAGCCTGTTAAAATGTACCAGTTTAAGCACAAATAGTTCATTGCGTCAACATTAGCCATACTGAATAAGTTACAAGTTTAGTAACCCTTGCAGTTTTGCCATGCTTCCACATAAATGCTGTTTTATACCACTTTCAATCCTCTCTGGGCACCTATCCCATAATTCATGTTACAGCTCCCAGAAGCAATGGTATGTAGGGGATTCCAAAAGGCCTGGTGCCCAAGACAACTGTGGGAATAGAGGACAAACTCCCACAATCCCATAGAAAAATTCATTTATTGCCTGTGCCACTTTCTGACCATGAAGGTCAGGAGGAATGCTCAGCAAGAAAGTTTTCTGTTGGATAAGGGTAAAATATATGCTGGAATTTTTGAGAAGCCAGTACAAGGAGTCTGAGGTAGTATTATTAGAGAGCCAGGGACTGAGACCAGGAGCTCACCAAGCAGGTAAGCAAACATAGCTACCAAGAAAGCAGATGACTCTACTGTACTTGTGGAGAAGTTTTACTGGGTGAAGTAGCACTGCTGGGTCTGTATCTAGGTGACAGATTGTTGGTGACATTTTGTCCTCAAGACCGATGATGATAAGCAATGGCTGCAGAAATTCTAGATTTGGAAGTAAATTTTCCTGGAACTCATGTTGAGCCTGACCTAAAACTGCAACTACAAACCAACAGAATGAGAGTCCTGCTTCCCATAGAAAAGATGGTGGTGATAGCCCTGTGAAAGATGGCTACCCCCAGTTGCTAATGGCCATATGGAAAGCAGTTTCCTTAAGGAAATCCGAGGTGGCCACTGTTGTGGTGGAGGTTTGCAGGGCACTGTGCTGCAGGACAGATTATCTGATCTACTAAGACCACTTTGCTCTGGAAATTACACAAGTGGTGGAAGTTAGCGTAGGCCCCTGCTAACTTCTGCCAGGGCTTAGTGACTGGAGGTCAGGGAGCTGAAATCTGTGCCCTCTAGCCATGAGTGACCACTAGTAGAGAGTCAACACCAAGATATTTCAGGGGGGTTGTGATCAATGTGCAGAGGGCAATCAGTTCTTAGAACAATAAGTTTCTCTAGTATAGCAAGGCTTTATATACACTTTAACAGCTGCATATAAAGATGATTTGTAATATATATTTCATGCATCTACATGTCTTTCCTGTCTCGGGCACCCTGCCTGCAAATTATATTTGACTGCTGATTACTTTGGGCAGCTGCACTGCCCTAACATTCTGGAAATGCTCCCCTTCTTCAGAGAGGGCTGTGTTTTACAAATAGACTTTGGAAGCTTTTGACATGAGACAAGTCTGGCAGTTTTACTGGGAACTTGACCAGCAGCAAATAGAATGCTTTCTATATCTTGGCATAAACAAACACTGCCCTGAGATGCTCCTATTTAAAATGAACCCAGGAAGATGGGGCAGAGAGAACATTTCCTTGAATCTCCTCCTACAGTGCAGTATTTGGTACTAACTCTGGCACATCTATAAATTTGTCTCAAATGATGGATCTAGCCGTCATAGACAGAATCCTGTGTGACACTCTGTACCTCAGAGGAACACCCTACACCCCCATGTTATCTTTATAAAATGATTGTGTGGTAGCCAATGCAAAGTTTGTCATGTTGGGTGTCTTCGGAAGGCTCATGATGTACTGAGCATGGTTGTTATAGTGATGTTATAGTAATTGTTGTTATAGTAATGTTATAGGTTATAATTTCATGTATGTAGTTATGAGGCTGAAAATGTATCCTCATGGCTTAAAATAAGCCCAGGCAAAAACTCTCCAAGAGCAAAAAGGCAGTTCACACCTCCTCAGGGCAGGTATGGGATGAACCGAGCCCAGCCTCACAGGAACAAAGGACGCTGGCCTAGGCAGCAACAAAAGAATCTGTTAGACTCTCAAGAGACTCACACCCCCTTCCTTTGGTCAGTTTGGAACTGCGATGAGGTAATGCTCACCTGACTCTGAAGGGGGAGGGAGGGCAAAGCCAAAAGGGAAGAAAGGACATGATAAAAGGGAGAGACATTTGCCATGCTCTCTCTCTCTCTTCCACCTACATCTACAGACACCACACCAAGTGACTGAAGCACTGATCAAAGGGGAGAGCCTGGCTGAAGAGCAACCAGCCAGGCTGTGGTGAGAAGCATCTAAGTTTGTAAGGGCATTGAAAGCGTTGGGGGCAAGGGCAAGATCAGCTTAGAATGAGTTTTGCTTTTATTTCATTTGAGCCTGACCTGTTATGCTTTGACTTATAATCACTTAAAATCTATCTTTATAGTTAATAAATCTGTTTGTTTTTTCTATCTGAAGCAGTGCATTTGGTTTGAAGCGTGTGAGAGACTCCCCTGGGGATAACAAGCCTAGTACATATCAATTTCTTTGTTAAATTGACAAAGTCATATAAGCTTGCAGCATCCAGCGGGCATAACTAGACACGCAAGACGGAGGTTCCTAGGTTGTGTCTGGGACTGGGGATATTGGCTAATGTCATTCGCTTGCAAGTAGCTGGGAGCAGCTTACATGCCATAGGCTGTGCGCAAACAGGCCAGGAGCAGGGGCGGCTCCAGGCACCAGCGCACCAAGCGCATGCCTGGGGCGGCAAGCCGTGGGGGGGCGGCCTGCTGGCCTCCGGCGGACCTCTTCGGCGGCATGCCTGGGGGAGGTCCACCGGTCCCGCAGCTTCGGCGGCAGGTACACCAAAGGCGCGGGACCAGTGGACCTCCCGCAGGCATGCCGCCGAATCTGCGTTACCAGCGGACCTTCCGCAGGCATGCCGCTGAAGACTGCCGTGCTTGGGGCGGCAAAATACATAGAGCCGCCCCTGCCCAGGAGTGGGGGTTCTCACAGCAGAGCAGGGTAAGGCTGGCTCCCAGAGTCAAGGATTGGAATGACCTAGCAGATCACCGGTCCAGATAACACCAGAGGGGAACATCACACCCTGCCGCCGAGACTGTCCCTTTTTTTCTGAATAAAACTTTCTTTTAAAAGGATTTTTTCTCCTTTTCCCCTCATTCTTCTTGTATAATGACTCATGGTTATGTAGAAAGGGGGAAACTCCCTCTTTTCTTAGAGCAGGTCCACATTTACAATGGTGCATCGGCAGCTGCTGCACTGCTTAAGTGAAGATTCTCCTGTCAGCACAGGAGCATATCTCCCATCAGCACTGTTAGCTACTGCCTCTCGGGGAGGTGGTTTGTGTCAGTGGGAGAAGCTCTGCCGTTGACATAGCACTGTTTATGTGTGGGGGAGGCAAGGTTGGTATAACTATGTAGTTCAGGGGTGTGGATTTATCACACCTCTGAACGACATAGTTTTATCGATATAGGTCTGTAATGTAGACTTGGCCTTAGTTTTCTGAGACCAGGGGTTTCTTTTCCATTTCAGTGTCTTTCCATTAACTTTAATGGACCTTCATTTATTTTTTCCTGGATTGTATAATTCTAGGTGCTTGGAGCTAGTCTCATTTGATTGCGGAGGCAGCCCCTCCCTGCCTGGCTCATTTGGCCACCTTCCTGTTGTGAGGTGGAGCTTGACTATTGCAGGACAAATGATAAGCGCCGTTTTATATCTACACAAATACATACATTCAAAACCACTGGGTATATAAAGGTCACAATGACCATCAAGTTCAGAACATTACAAGCATTCATACAAAACCTTACTTTACATATTTTTATCCACAATAACATTGTATACAACCAGTTGATCAATTACTTATTCTTTGGGGGTTCAATAGGTGACCAGACAGCAAGTGTTAAAAATCAGGACAGTGGAGTGTGTGGGGGTAATAGGATCCTTAAGACAAAGCCCTGAATATTGGAACATCTGGTGACTTTAGGGTCCAGACCTCCCTCCCCCTCCACCCCTGTTCTCTCCTTGGATTGTCTGGACCCTCGTTGCTCCATTTGACTTTTGATTCTAATGTATTTCACTTCCTGATTCTCATGCTCTAGCACATTGGTGGCAGTTGAATTCACAACACTGCATGAGAATGGTTAAATACCTTCTCCACCACACTAAAAAGTCTTAACTTTTTTTTAATAAAAAAGCCATGAAAACATTTCTATTCACATTAGCTTTGGTAAATTATGGGGCTTGTAGGTGAGATGAGGCACTCCACAGTATCACACCTGGAAAGATGCACACACCTGAGCTGAAGGAAGTACATTTTTATTTAATGAGCATAGTTTGAAATCAGAACTTAAGTAAAACACTTTAGAACAGATTATGATGAGATTCTGGTGTATCAGTACAGCAGAACTCCAATCTAACTGGGACTGGGGCCAGATCGGATAATCAAAAATTCAGATAACAGACAAAGAGCTTTCTTTACTTATCTTTCAGGATTAAGGAAGTGTGAGGTTGCAGCTCCAGTCTAGAGGTCATAGGAGAGATCACCCACTTCTGGACCTGGAGTCAGGCTCAGCTAAGGTTGCTTTCCCCACTCTTCCCATTGGGAGTCATTTAATCTTGCAATCCTGCTCTTCAGCATTAAAGCCCTTGCTTGTTAAGTAAACACTACCATATTTCCTGAATGGCTGCAGTGTTTCCTTTTTGCAGGAGCAGCACCTCTTGAATGTACATAATTAGAAAGCCAGGGCTTCTCTTCCAATCAGGTCTCTCAGAGTCAGCACCACTGGCTTTGGGTCGTTAATTTCAGGCTAACAGATATGCTAGTTGTTTGGTTAATGGAGAGAGCCGGATAATGGAGGCTCAAATAAATGGGATTCTACTGTATATGATGTGTAGAGATCACCATAGTGAGGAAGTCTAATGATACTGGGGTTGAGAGCAGAATAAAATGAGTCACTAGACATATCGGTCTGATCCAAAGCTTGTTGAAGTTAATGAGTGTCTTAACATGCATTTTAAAAGGCTTTAAATTAGAGGTCTGCTCGAGCCTAATTTTGAAGCCTGGACCTAGATCTAAACTGGACCCAAGCTCATCCAACCAAGTCATTTTCGACCTAACCCTTCACCCTGAACCTGAGTCGGTGCCACCACCATCCCCCTGCCTGTTGGTTTAGCGCAGCAGTGGGTGTGTGCATTAGCTACTGCTGGGAATGCTGGAACAATTTTTATAGGTGGGGGGACTGAGAGCCATTGAACCAAATTGTAAGCCCTGTATTATAATGGAAATCACTTCAAGGCAGGTGATGTGGAAGCATCCCCCACACCTCTAGTTCCAGCACCTATGGCTTCTGAAAGTCCTGTGCCTGCTGGCCATTGCCCTCCGCTGTGCTTTATGTGCTGCAGAGTGAGAGGTGCTGTGACTCACCGACACATTTAATTCTGCAGCACACACAGGCAGAAGTAGGAGAGCCGACTCAAGCCCAAGAGAGTTGGGTGGTTTTCCGACCCAAACCTGACACTTGTAGTTGAGCCCCATTGGGTTTGGATTGGGTTGCAGGTTTCTGCTTTGAATCAGGGCCATATAGCTTGATTTTAAGAGATGTCAACCATCTGCAGCTCTCATTAAAATACACTGGGTGCCCATCTCAAAATCAGGCCTATATTGCCTGGAGTTCTGCCAAAGTGGGAATGGAAGATCCCGCTGCTGTAGGGGTGTCTGATGTTGCACTGGGGTTCCCATACTGGTTGGTGCTGAATATGTCCTTTAACAAATTAGCTTAGAGCTTTTCCCACTTGTGCCTTTTTGTGTCATGCTCCATAGATGACAATGTTTTCCCATTTTCCTTGTCCATCAGTTCCCACAGATTGATTTGTAGTGTTTCAACCTATGATTTCTTCTGGTTTCTTGGGTTATTTAGTAGTTCAGGATGTGGCTTTATGTTCTGCTGCTAGATGGGTTGTTCATAAGCTTCCTTGAACATGAGTTGCTCTTTTCCCTCTATTTGGGAAAGGAGAGGGGGGGGGGAGAGGACAGAGGAAAAAAGGTCTGTCCCAAAGGCCCAGATCCACAAAGGTATTTAGGCTTCTAACTTCCATTGAAATCAATGGAAGTTAGGAGCAAATACCTTTGTAGATCTGCATCAAAGTAATTTTTAAACATGTTGTTATTGGGTAGAAATGTGTGTTCACTCCCAATGTTGCCTAATTGCAAGGGCAGTGTCAGGAGAGGAAACTATCTGATGATGCCGGTGGACACCTTTATGCACAAGAACATGTTCAGCCAGATAAAAGCACTTTTGAACGCTGAAAGATGATCGTCACTGCTGAGATGATTGTTCACTGGTATGATTCAATTAGTTTTTAATGAGACAGTGGAAATAAATGCCTGCCATATAAATTGGTGCAGAAACTGGATTAGTTGATGCCTGATAGATGTTGCACAGTGACGGTGGCAGACTGAGAGAGACCAGAAAGTGACAGCTAAACTATTATCTCAGTTAAACATTTGTGCAGACTCTCAGCTGTCATGTTGCTGCCTGGGCCGCTGCCGGCTGCCCCTCAAAAATAAGCTTTGCCTCATTTTTCATAGTTTTGCTTTATGACTTTGAAATGGATGTGATCACCCTAGCGGCCAGCTAAGGCTTTTGCGCCAGCCAACATCACAGATGGCGCTGACCGCACAGTAGCAGTGCTCCAGGGTGAACGTCAGGGAGAGCGGGGGGAGCGCGGCATCGCCTCCTCAGGCAGCTCCCGCCCTTCTTTGGCGGGGGGGGGGGGGAGAGGGCGCCCCCTCCTATTCAATCCACGTTAACTACCGCTAGAGGAACCGCTGCCGCGCAGCCCTCGCCCCTGGCTTCGGGCGGCCCTGCCTCCTGGGGCCCCGCAGCTGACCCCTCAAGCCGTGACGGGGCTGGGGCAAATACAAACCTCCCGCAGGCTGCAGCAGCCCCCAGCTCAGGGGGCGGTACCAGCGCATGCGCAGGAAGCCGGGTGTGAGCCGGCCGGCAGCAGTGCGTAGAGCTAGCGGGAGCTCCCAGCCGGCCCCATGGTGCGGCAGCTGGGTAGCGGCGGCGCTGCTGCTCCCCCCGTGGGAGGACGGGAGCCGGCGCCGCCGCGGAGCGAGGAGGAGGATGCGGCGGGCGCGGGACAGCACCGCCAGTGCCAGGCGGGCGCCATGGAGGCGGCGGGCGCCCAGGAGCCCGGAGGCGGCGGCTGTAGCTGCTGCTCAGCCTCATCCCGGCCGTGCTGCAGGCTCCCGTGGGCACGGAAGACGCCCGGTGAGGAGGGAAGCCCGGCTGGCGGGGGAGGGGAGTTGTGCCCTGCCCTGCGGGGTGGGCTCCCCGCCCCTCGGGGGGACACTGCCAGGCGGAGGAAGCGGATACCAGGGCACATCCGACACGGTGACTGGGCGCAAACGGTGCTCCTCGGCCGCTCCCCCGAGGGCGCCAGGCAGACGGGTGCCCGATCCCTGGCCCCAGGGCCAGCGCGGCCGCTGTCTGCCTCCGCCTTCGCGCGGGCTAACGGCCAGCGAGCCCTTCGCGCTCCGAGCTCGCTCCCCGGCCTCGACACTCGCCCGCAGGCGCGCTGGGAAGCAGCCCAACGTCGGCTTTCCACCGTGTTGGGCAACCACAACCCCCATGACACGCGGCGGTTGAGAATGGGGACACGTAGCCACCCGCTTTTGGACATTTTGGTCTCAGGTCTCCTGTTCCCTTCATGCTCTCTGGTTTGTCCCATTCCCTCGGGTTAAAACAGTCTTAATTCATTAAAGGTACAAGTATAGAGAAGTGAAGTCAGGTTGCTTGGAGCCACCATCTTAGCTATCCTTAGCACTATATAACAAAGGGCTTTAAATTAGGATCCTCTCCTAAGAAGACCCCTCAGCATTCTGCACAGGTACAGAAATATCACTGTCCATTTTACATACTGGGAAACAAGGACACAAAAAGCTTAAGTGACCTCTCCTGCCCAAGGCCACCCAGCAAGTGAGTGTCCAGAAGACTGAGAAAGTCCTGGAATTTCTGGTTCCTAGCTTAGTGTTCATTTAACAAGACTGAACTTGCCTTACCCTTCTGTCAAAGTCTGCTTTTGTTTTACCAAGCACTGAGATTGGCTTCCATAGAGCTTATCTTGTGGGGAAAACCGGTGTAGAGGGCATTTGTTCTTAGATTGTAAACTTTGTGTGCCAGTTTTGAATGCTGAGTAAATTAAAATGACTTAGAGATCAAGGACAATGAACTTTGGCCATGTGAGCAATATTTTCTGAACCATACTCTGCTTATAATGAAGAAGTATGAGGGAAAATCCACATACTTATGAGGCTTCATTGGTAATACCGATATTTTACTTCACTTTATTTTCTCTGATAGTCTGTGAGGTCATTTTTACATTTTATATTTGGTTATTTTGATTAGAGCCCCATGAAATTCTTTATTTTTCTTTTCTTTTTTGGATTTTTTTGTTTCATTTTATTCATATGGGTGGGTCAGGTCCTGCTTCCTTTGGGGATGGGGGTTGGAGATCCTGCACTCACCCTGCTCTCCAGGTTCACCCAGTTTCTCAAGCTGCCCATGGGATCACAGTGCCACTCACTCAAATTCACCCCCCCCCCATCATGATGACCAAAGGGCAGCCTGGTCAAAGCTGAGTTGTGCTACAATCCCATGCCCAGAACAGGGAGCTAGACCCAGCCCTGTGGGGCAGGAGCCATCAGTGTGGGAGAATTTTTCATTTTATTTAATTTTATACATTTTTTGTTTTTCATTTTATTTTGCAATTGTGAAAAACATGGGGCTCTAGCCATGATCCTGTGAAGACTTATGCAAGTGCTTAACTTTAAGAATATGAGTACTGTAGATGGGTGCTTCACTGACTGAGCGGTATTATAAGCAAGGGTCCATATCCCGAGCTTGTCTCCTGGAATTTGGGAAGTCTACAGACACAAACTTATTCCTGCAGCTTTCCTTAGGTCTGCCAGATAACTCCTCTCTCATGAGCATCCTAAGACATGAAGGTTAGGAGCTCTTCTTCTGACCTTCCCTGCCTTCAGGCCTTGGAGAGCATTCTTGGTCAATGTCCTTTACCTTCTCTTGCCACCTCTCAACTGCCCATTCAGTTTTGTTTTGTAACCTAAGCATTATTTTTATTTGTACATATTTTGCAAGTATAACAATTACACATATGAAACTTAGACATATTAAATGTAAATGCTCATAGTTTACAAGAAAACTGAGTGGGGCAGGGGTCAGGAGGTACCTGTCTAGAGCTTAAAACAAGGGCTGGAGATTGTCTAAGGGACTGGGGAGTGGAGCTGATTAGTGAACAGAACTAGGGAAACTAATTCCCTAGAAGCTGCTGTAACACCTGCTCTGTTTAAATCTTTACACATCTAGTAGAGAAAGCTCAGGTGTCATTTAAAGCTTTCTTTGCCCAGTTCTCGGAGCTTTTCAAGCTGCTAGGCAATGATATTTTTGAACTGAAAGCATGTTTGTTTGAGTGGTTGAGTGTCATGGTGGTAGAGGTTAATATTTGCAGACTGCTATTGAGTTGGATAGGAATGTTGCCTTACCATACTTTCTTTTTGGTATGTACTTTGAAAGAAAATAAACTTGAACAACTTTAATTCTCATGTGGGGAGGGAGGGTCTTATTTAATTTTATTAGTATTAGTGTATTGAGAAGCACTGTCTTATTTCGTAAGTTCTTGCTTTGGTAATCTGAGATACCACCGTTTTCAATTCTAGTGTTTTCTGATACCTTTTTATTTTTCTGACAGTCCAGTGTTAGGTCACGATGGAGGAGTGCATTTTTCAGACATGCATAGTACACTGGATAGATTACTAAAGCTAAGAGTTCCCAGAAAATTTTCTTTGAAGAAAACAGATCGTAAGCTTATACCAGATGTGGGAATTCTTGCTTTAATTTGATGGGCTATTCGCTTCAGGGTTCCCATTATTTTGGTTGACTTCTACTTTTTGTAGTAATCAAACATGCTACCGTGCAGGAAATAAGAATTTGATATTCTGTTTTTGTGCTTCACTCCCTGGACCAGCATGGGTTTAGATTTCCTCTTTCAGCTGTAGGTCACTATGAGTCTCTTTACTTTAATTTAATATCTCAGACAACAATTTTGAAGCAAGTGTGTGTGAGAGACAGAGAGAGACTGACTGACTGACTTGCACAATGGGGATAATTACAAATTTTATACTGGTCTTCAGTTGCTAAAAATCCTGGGCTAGTGCCAGAATAGCATAGAGGGATTCATAGATTCTAGGACTAGAAGGGACCTCTAGAGGTCATCGAGTCCAGTCCCCTGCCCGCATGGCAGGACCAAATACTGTCTAGACCATCCCTGGTAGACATTTATCTAACCTACTCTTAAATATCTCCAGAGATGGAGATTCCACAACCTCCCTAGGCAATTTATTCCAGTGTTTAACCACCCTGATAGTTAGGAACTTTTTCCTAATGTCCAACCTAGACCCCCCTTGCTGCAGTTTAAGCCCATTGCTTCTTGTTCTATCCTTAGAGGCTAAGGTGAACAAGTTTTCTCCCTCCTCCTTATGACACCCTTTTAGATACCTGAAAACTGTGATCATGCCCCCTCTGTCTTTTCTTTTCCAAACTAAACAAACCCAATTCTTTCAGCGTTCCTTCATAGGTCATGTTCTCAAGACCTTTAATCATTCTTGTTGCTCTTCTCTGGACCCTTTCCAGTTTCTCCACATCTTTCTTGAAATGCGGTGCCCAGAACTGGACACAATACTCCAGCTGAGGCCTAACCAGAACAGAGTAGAGCGGAAGAATGACTTCTCGTGTCTTGCTCACAACACACCTCTTAATACATCCCAGAATCATGTTTGCTTTTTTGCAATAACATCACACTGTTGACTCATATTTAGCTTGTGGTCCACTATAACCCCTAGATCCCTTTCTGCCGTACTCCTTCCTAGACAGTCTGTTCCCATTCTGTAGGTGTGAAACTGATTTTTTCTTCTTAAGTGGAGCACTTTGCATTTGTGTTTGTTAAACTTCATCCTGTTTAACTCAGCCCATTTCTCCAATCTGTCCAGATCATTTTGAATTACGACCCTGTCCTCCAAAGCAGTTGCAATCCCTCCCAGTTTGGTATCATCCGCAAACTTAATAAGCGTACTTTCTATGCCAATATCTAAGTCGTTGATGAAGATATTGAACAGAGCCGGTCCCAAAACAGATCCCTGCGGAACCCCACTCGTTATGCCTTTCCAGCAGGATTGGGAACCATTAATAACTCTCTGAGTACGGTTATCCAGCCAGTTATGCACCCACCTTATAGTAGCCCCACCTAAATTGTATTTGCCTAGTTTATCGATAAGAATATCATGCGAGACCGTATCAAATGCCTTACTAAAGTCTAGGTATACCACATCCACAGCTTCTCCCTTATCCACAAGACTCGTTATCCTATTGAAGAAAGCTATCAGATTGGTTTGACATGATTTGTTCTTTACAAATCCATGCTGGCTGTTCCCTATCACCTTACCACTTTCCAATGTTTGCAGATGATTTCCTTAATTACTTGCTCCATTATCTTCCCTGGCACAGAAGTTAAACTAACTGGTCTGTAGTTTCCTGGGTTGTTTTTGTTTCCCTTTTTATAGATAAGCACTATATTTGCCCTTTTCCAGTCTTCTGGAATCTCTCCCATCTCCCATGATTTTCCAAAGATAATAGCTAGAGGCTCAGATACCTCCTCCATTAGCTCCTTGAGTATTCTAGGATGCATTTCATCAGGCCCTGGTGACTTGCAGGCATCTAACTTTTCTAAGTGATTTTTAACTTGTTCTTTTTTTATTTTATCTGCTAAACCTACCCCCTTCCCATTAGCATTCACTATGTTAGGCATTCCTTCAGACTTCTCAGTGAAGACCGAAACAAAGAAGTCATTAAGCATCTCTGCCATTTCCAAGTTTCTTGTTACTGTTTCTCCTCTTCACTAAGCAGTGGGCCTACCCTGTCTTTGGTCTTCCTCTTGCTTCTAATGTATTGATAAAAAGTCGTCTTGTTTCCCTTTATTCCTGTAGCTAGTTTGAGCTCATTTTGTGCCTTTGCCTTTCTAATCTTGCCCCTGCATTCCTGTGTTGTTTGCCTATATTCATCCTTTGTAATCTGTCCTAGTTTCCATTTTTTATATGACTCCTTTTTATTTTTTAGATCATGCAAGATCTCGTAGGGGTGGGTGGTTCCGGGGAGCAGTCAGGGAAAAGGGGGCGGTTGGATGGGGTGGAGGTTCTGCGGGCAGGGGGTGGTCAGGGGATGGGGAACGGGGGAGGTTGGATAGGCATGGGAGTCCCGGGGGGCCTGTCAGGGGGCGGGATGTGTGGATGGGGTCAGGGCAGTCAGGGGACAGAGAGTGGGGGGGAGGGGTTGGATAGGGGACGGGGTCCCGGGAGGGGGTGGTCAGGGGACAAGGAGCAGGGAGGGGGTTGGATGGGTTAGGGGTTCTGAGGGGCCAGTCAGAGGGTGGGAAGTGGTAGGGGGCAGGGGACAGGCTGTCTGGGGAGGCACAGCCTTCCCTACCCAGCCCTCCATACTGTTTCACAACCTCGATGTGGCCCTTGGGCCAAAAAGTTTGCCCACCCTGTTTTAGATAGTATAGAGCAGTTTCTTAACCTTTGCGCCATGATCCCAAGGAGGGTCAAAATGGGTTGTGAACAAACTTTCTTAATTAAATATTACAAATTCCTATTTTGATTCTTTGTTGCTTGTTAGCCAACCTTCTGCTGTGTCCTGCCACATTGTTCCTTCTGCTCCATGAGATCTGTAAGCCTCCCTGCCTCCCCCAATGTCTAGGAGGAGACATCTTTAATCACAACTAACTACTTTAGAGAGTGGCTGTTCCATTTATTATCTTAACACCATAACATATTATGCTTTTTGATATCTACAATCATTTTTTCCCTTCTAATGACATTAGAACTCCTTGCTTATATTGTACCCTTGTGAGTCTAACCTTCCTTCAATTAACAGCTCAGTGAGTAGAGTGTTCATCTTTAGGGGGGAGGGATAGCTCAGTGGTTTGAGCATTGGCCTGCTAAACCCAGGGTTGTGAGTTCAATCCTTGAGGGGGCCACTTAGGGATCTGGGGAAAAATCAGTACTTGGTCCTGCTAGTGAAGGGAGGGGGCTGGACTCAATGACCTTTCAAGGTCCCTTCCAGTTCTAGGAGATAGTAGTGGTTTTTTTATTTTGCAAAGAGATCCTGCTTTCTCTGGAGCCATGTTGCAGGTCACCAGCAGTTCATCTCCACCCCTTTTCCCATTTTGTGAATCACTGGGGGACATGGAAGGAGACAGGAAAAGAGAGAAAAATGTCACTGAAGCGTGCCTGAAGTAGCAGGGAGCCTCAAGACCAGCAAAGAAGCAGAGTTAGGGACCTTCTTAAGGGAGGAAACTGGAAGAGGGAATCAAATGAGTTCAAACTGGGATGAAACTCCTCTGTCTATAGAACTGGCAAAGATGCAAGGACTGTTTAACAAGACCATGACAATTGAACACTTGACCTGTTTTAAAATTACTTTAATTAAAAATCTTTCCATTTTGGTATCTGTTACAAGAAAATATTGGTAAACCCCCAAAACTCCAGAAATCCATAGAATAGATTTAAGGGGGTTGTGTTATGATGAAATGTGCATTGCTTTATACTTGTTAAGGATAATGAATGTTTGTTTATGTAGACAATATAAGTTTCATGTTATACTTAGTCATTTCCTTGATTTTAAGTGCTTAGGTTTTTTAGATGATGTGATAGGTAACTGTTGTCAGTTAGCAACCTTAACTGGCTTTTTAAACAAAGGATTTTATCTTTGGAATTTTAATGAAGTAAGGTGGCATATATGCCTTAAGGTTCAATGTTTCATGACTTGGCAGGAACCAGTACACGTTCACAGCCAGTTATATTTTGTAAGCCTCGAACCTGGAGCAGTTGTCAGAAAGAAACTGATCCATGTAATCCAGTGGTCCCCAAACTTTTCACATCATGCCCTCCCCCCAGACAAGGGTTAAGGGGGCCAGGAGCAGGCCCACGGCTGGGGGCCAAGGTGGGGGGCCGGGCTGGGCTGGGGCCGGGAGTGGAGCCAGGGCTGGGGATTGAGGTGAGGGGTGGGGCTGGGAGCGGAGTAGCGGTTAGGGGCTAGTAGTGCAGCTGGGGGCAGGGCTGGGTGGTACTCCCCCCTTTCTTCCCCCCCATGGGGGCTGGCCTGGGCCTTGCCATGCCCCCTGAATGTTCCTCCATGCCCCCCTAGAAGGGTGTGCCCCACAGTTTGGGGACACTGATGCAGTGAATTTCTCAAATTACAATCAAATATTTTGATATTAGCCAAAAGTGTAAACCACCTGAGCTGACAATAAAATATGATTTGTAAGGAGTGTAATGGCATTATGTATTGAATTTCACCTCCTATACATCATATCTAAGAAAATATTAATAAGGGACTATGTGGTGGACACAAATGACTTGGAATATAATTACAATGAATAAAAGTGGTAGTTTTCTCTGTTTCTTTTGCCTTCCCACCACTTGCTGCTTCCCTCATATAACTACATCATTTGGACAATCATATGGTATTTTCAAATACAACTGAAAAACCTACCATTAGCTAAATTACTATTAGTTACTAACTGGAATTTATTATGTGTTGCAGGAACAAAGAAGAAATTCACCTGCCCAGGACTTGGCCTGTTTTATACCATATTGTCTGCCTTCCTTTTCTCAGTGGCTTCTTTATTTCTTAAAAAAATTGAAGATGTACATTCAGTGGAAATCAGTGCATTTCGATGTGTTTTCCAAATGACATTTGTTCTTCCTGGTTTAATATACTACAAGTAGGTATTGTGTCTAAATACAAAATCTTGTGAGGTACCTAATGTTCTGTAGGTAATATTATATCCACAGCTATCATTAACGAAATTGGAGAGTAAATCTGACTGCAAGTATTATTTTAATTCAGGCTTTAATTGAAGAAGTGAAATGTCTCAAGGAACATTTGTAACTTCTCACTAAATAAATGGCATTGTCATTAAGAAAACATTGAGATTCAGAAAACATCTCTGAGGTTTTTAAGGTCAGGCTTGACAAAGTCCTGGCTGGGGTGATTTAGTTGGGGATTGGTCTTGCTTTGAGCAAGGTGTTGGACTAGATGACCTCCTCAGGTCCCTTCCAACCCTGATATTCTATGATTCTATGAAATATTTTGAGCCTCTGAGCAGTAGGAGAAGGGATTATTCCAAAAATACTTCACTGAAACTCTGAGATATCCTTAAAAATAGAAAGTCATTAGTAGGATTTCTCTTTATATTATTTTCTATGGGGTCATTTTGCAAGCAGTACTACAATGCCTAGCACAATGGGATCTTGATTCTGATGGAGGCCTCTGGGTGTTACAGTAATCCAAAAAAATCTCTGTAGAGAGCCAAATTAAGGTATTCTGACAGTTTCATGATGAAAAGTCCCTCATTTGAGGGTATGAATGTAGTGAAATGTAATTAAATGTTTGATTATGAATCATCAGACAATGAGATCAATGTGATTATATCTTTGTTTTTCTTTCATTTTCAGAACAGGTTTCTTGGGACCAAAAGGTAAACGAGTTTTTCTTTTCTTTCGAGGATTTCTTGGCTCTGGTGCAATGATTCTTCTCTACTATGCTTTCCAAGTAATGCCTCTAGCTGATGCCACTGTTATAACTTTCAGCAGTCCAGTTTTTACATCATTGTTAGCCTGGATATTTCTCAAGGAGAAATACAGCCTTTGGGATCTTCTTTTCACTCTCTTTACAATCACTGGAGTGGTGCTTATTGCAAGACCTCCTTTTCTATTTGGATCCAGTTTTACAGGGATTGAAGGAAGCTATACAAATCATCTTAAAGGAACAATAGCTGCTGTTATAAGTGCAGTATCAACAGCTTCAACTTTTGTTATATTAAGAAAGATGGGAAAATCTGTGAATTATTTTTTGTCTATTTGGTATTATGCAGTAATTGGATTAATTGAATGCATTGTAGCACTGTTTGTAATAGATGAATGGACTTTACCATATTGTGGTACAGATAGATTTCTCCTAATATTAATTGGACTGTTAGGGTTGGGGGGTCAGATATTTCTCACAAAAGCATTACAGATAGAGAAGGCTGGTCCTGTTGCCATAATGAAAACAATGGATGTGGTGTTCGCTTTTATCTTACAGATTCTTTTTCTCAATCATCTGCCAACTTGGTGGACGGTGGGTGGTGCCCTTTGTGTAGTAGCCAGTAGCTCTGGAACTGCCATTCGTAAGTGGCAACAAAATTCAAAAAAGACTAAAGAAAATGAAATCTAGCAAATCAGACACTGTTTTGTTACAGAAATAAAGATAAGCATCATAATCTTGAAAAAACATTTTATAGTAAGATATATTTTATTTAAAATATTTCATTTATTTAACTCTATTACCAAATTCTCCCCAAGAAAAGTAGTCAGCTGACTTTCAAGCAGCATAGCAGATGTTTTAACTAGCTGGTTCTGCATATGCTACTCAGTGTCATACTGAGCAAGGCATTGGTGTATTTTCAGAGATCTTGCTGTCTCTCAGTTTCCTGATTGCTATCTTATACAGGCGGTAACTGTCTACAGAAGCTTATATTTTTCTTTCCCACAAACTAGTGTTGTTCTGTAAAAATTTTGGGCCTTATTCTCCATTTCTTACATCTTGTATGGTCACTCATCTTTAAAGTGGGAGTAAAAGTCTATCATTCTAATGTTGTAGTTTGCATTCACATACTACAAGTATAACTGAATAGAATAGGAGCAAGGCAGTGGAGTCTAATTATTTTTTCTTAACTCTACACAGGTTTTTTATTTTTAATCTTACAAGTGTTTAGTGACAGTTTCATGAATACACTTGCTCCAAGAAGTTAGGGCCCCATTCAGCAAAAAGAAACAACAACAAAATAATCCAGCTTCTGTACAACGGACGTGCGAGGCTAACTTTTAATTTAAAGTGACTTTCCCAATAGACCAAGTCACATTGACTTACTACTACTTTAGTTGCTACAATTTCAGTGATGAAAGAAAATGGTTCTTAGTATAGCCCAGTCAAGGCGCCTTCCCCACTCTGAACTTTAGGGTACAGATGTGGGGACCTGCATGAGAACTTCTAAGCTTAACTACCAGCTTAGATCTGGTCCGCTGCCACCATTCCCAATGTGCTAATTCCCTTCCCTGGGTAGCCTTGAGAGACTCTTCACCAATTCCCTGGTGAATACAGATCCAAACCCCTTGGATCTTAAAACAAGGAGAAATTAACCATCCCCCCCTCCTCTCTCCCACCAACTCCTGGTGGATCAAGATCCAACCCCCTTGGATCTAAAAAACAGGGGGAAATCAATCGGGTTCTTAAAAAGAAGGCTTTTAATTAAAGAAAAAGGTAAAAATCATCTCTGTAAAATCAGGATGGAAAATAACTTTACAGGGTAATCAAACTTAAAGAGCCCAGAGGACCCCCCTCTAGCCTTAGGTTCAAAGTTACAGCAAACAGAGGTAAACACCCTAGTAAAAGGTACATTTACAAGTTGTGAAAACAAAGATAAAAACTACCACGCCTTGCCTGGTTGTACTTACAAGTTTGAAATATGAGAGACTTGTTCAGAAAGATTTGGAGAGCCTGGATTGATGTCTGGTCCCTCTTAGTCCCAAGAGTGAACTCTCCCAAAACAAAGAGCATAAACAAAAGCCTTCCCCCCACCAAGATTTGAAAGTATCTTGTCCCCTTATTGGTCCTTTGGGTCAGGTGTTCGCCAGGTTACCTGAGCTTCTTAACCCTTTACAGGTAAAAGGATTTTGGAGTCTCTGGCCAGGAGGGATTTTATTATAGTATTGTACACAGGAGGGCTGTTACCCTTCCCTTTATAATTATGACAAGCCCTTTGTTAATTGACCATTTCTTATGCTACAAAATGTTATGCTGTAGTTGCACTATCCTTAATTCTATGCAAAAAATATATTTTATTTATATTTTTAGGTATTTAATTTAGATTTCTCAAAATGCCGTTCAATTTTTTTAATACTTTGTATACAAAGTATTTTTGTGAAAAAAAAGGTTGCACTTTTCTTGGCTGCAGTTATGTTGTTTAATGTTTTATTGTAAAACCTCCCATTTCTTGTTTCAGTAGCCAATGAAAGGTATTTAGAGATTCCACAAACAGCTCTGGTTAGCCAGCGTCATAGTGGAGAATATACAAAATGTACCCTGCACTCGTCACATGTCATCTTTAATGTTTGAAGACTTTTTGATAGCAATGACTATGGTAATATTAAAATATAGAGTTCAGTTTCCCAGTTGTATGGGCAGGAAGAGAAGATCACTATAATACATAGTGGTTTCCCAAATGGATTGTGATCTACTGGTGGGTCTCAGTCCAATAGACTTTTAAGATGGATTTAATTTTTACTTTGTTGAGACCCTTTACACTGTGCCCTGTGGAGTTTTTCAGTCATTTACATTGTTTCCTCTTTTGTGAAAGAGGAAAATCTTTTATACTCAGAACCCAAGAATACATCCTGTGTGTGGAAACTGACATAAAATAATGGATATAGTCTTATCTTGATGCACAGATATTTATACATGTTCCATCACTTTCATGAGAGAAATTGTTAAACAACTGTTGCATTCCACTCTGCGGTGGTTTGGGTGAAGTGATTCCTGCATGTATAACACTAGTAAAGTGCTTTAGGATGCTTCTAGAAGAAATAAGCCATATTTGTGTAAGATTGCCTCAGAATATATCCTGTGGACTTGAGGCTGCTTTTGTTGACGTCAAGACCAAACTCTAGGGAAAGGAATTAAGGAAACTTTTTTAAAAAGATGAAAATATAACTGATCCAGTTTCAACAATACAGAATCATAAGTATTATGGGGGATTGTCTCTTGTAGAAATTATGTTGAAAATGTTTGAATCACATATTGCCCCTGAATTATTATAAATTGATGTATATGATTTAGTAGCCTGCATTACTGAAGAGAGGTTTTGTTGTCTTATTGTATATGAAGATTTACTTAAATATAGAAAATATGCAGATCTGAAGACAGTTTATTGGTTTAGTAACTTTGGAACAAATCTTTTTCTCAAGTTTCCTTGTTCAAACCTTCACCTTAAGTGTAATTTACTGTCTATGGTAAATGAGATATAGCTAGTCAGTTTTAAAACTGAAATTTTCATTAATCCTTTGTTAGCATCTGTTAGCAAACTGGCCAAGTAATTTTTCTTTGTCCAAAGCTATGTAATTTCTTTGGGGTTCTCCATGACCATTCACACTCATTATTCCCCAACTTTCTCACAATATTGCATGTATAGAAAGAAGGAAAACAATAAACCTGGTTTTGCTGTCTGAACTACACATTTTTTGTTGTCTCAGATGTTTTAGGGCATGATGGTGCAAGGTGTTGAGTATCTGGGTACCTGCATCTCCCAATGAAATCAGTGGGAGTCTCAGGCATTCACTATCTTGCAAGATAGGGCTTATATTGTGTTCCTTTCTTTAAGAATCAAGCTAAGCAAATTTCTTTTATAACACTTTTTGCTCTTTAAAAAGGGCAATGCCTTCATTTGGATTTTAAAAATCTCTTAGATGGTGGTTGCTAAAACAACATGGAGAGGAAGACCTTGATTATAGTGATATTTAGTAGTGCTGATATATTTATTTGTCCTGTTTATAAAGCATGATTTTAGGCATCTACAACTTGCCTTTCCAGATTCATTTTTAATAGTGTAAATAATTTTAAGTATTGTATGGTTTTTGAAGCACCTCAAAATAGATTTTTTTTAAACCCATTTCAGATGCTTTTTTTCTTTATCAAACTATAGCTAAAAAGTTAAATTTTATGGACAGTTTTGAAGAAAATAGTTATGAAATGGCTAAAATAACTGCCTTAAAATGCAGTAGCTGCTGAAAGTGCTTCTCTTTTAATAAGTTATACTGGGCATTCAAATATCTGTTTTTTTCAGGCGCTTACACTGCAGACTTTAAAACTATATCAGGTTGAAATTTAGTTGTCAGGTAATTTTTCGGGCCCAAGTCGTTGTCTCCTCCCCCCCCCCCCCCCCAAAGAGTATTAATCTGGAAGGACATTTTTGAATTATAGAGCAACAAATTTCTCAGGATTTCAGGTGCTATTTTGCCAACCTCTAAATTAGAAATATGGCATTAATGTTTAACATCTTTTAGTGTCCTTTAAAATGTTTTTATTAAATTGGACAAATGTACTGTATTTCTTAGGAATTTTTTCTTAAGGAATATTATGCAATATTACTGCATCAAATTTTTATCATATAAAGGTCTATTGAAATCAATGGGACACTTGTAACCACTGATTTCAGTAGCTCCTAAATAGAAAAAATTATAAACAACTAAAATGTTGCCCTGCACAAAAATGCAGGGTCAAAAGACTAAATTTTTACTGGTGCATTGACCGGAGCACGTGCTATTTTACTAGGCAAAAATCCAATGAAATCAGCTGCCATGACTTCTGTGGGACTTTACAACCTTGGAGCCTTATTTGCCTGAATTATACTCAAGGCTTGTGGCCCAAAAATCTTCATATGGTGACTGTACAGCAGGCCAACATATCCAGGGTTTATTTGGTTGTGAAAAGCCCTAAAGAAAATCCAACTTCTGCACCAGAGTTTTAAGAACATGCATGAGGGAGAAACGGGATATACATGTAACTGAAGTCCCCGCATACTAAACTACCTGTCCACTGTCTCGTTCTCTTTCCTCCTAGTATCCTGGTGCTGGACAGGCTTTGGGAGTTACTGCACCAATAGTGTTTGAGTAACCCCTTGTATAGCACCACTGTTGAGTGATGTGAGTCCAAGCCAATTATGAGCTTTTTGCTGTCAAATCTTAAGTTGAAATCATGTTTTCCCACTTCCAAATGCTCAAATGTTGTTCTGCAATAGATAGAAGCTTCTTCCTCTAATTGCATGTCGTGATGAGATGGGCTTACCACTCTTGATCACCATTTGGTGGGAAGAAATCTCTTGTTGAGCTTTGTTCAGGAGCTGTCTGCTAGGGAAATGTTAATTTCTAGCTAGTCAGTCTCTTCAAAATTTCTCCCTTTGCTGACTGGCATTTAGTCAGCCAGGAGAATCTGTTTCCCAGTTCCAGTTTAGGGACTCCACTAAACGTGCAAGATACATCTCCAGCATTGGTCCCATAAGCACAATTGGATGCAATCATGGACTCTGGAAGGTGGCAGGGTTGGCAATGCTGGCAGCAAGAATGCAACATTGATTTTTGCCATTACATAGCTGCTATCAAGAGAGTTCAGTCTCTTGACTGTCAGCATGTCCAAAGAGGAGTGTGGTGCCTCTGTGGGCTTGCAGTTGGGGAAGTGATTTTGGGGCTCAATGTACCTCATGTACCACATCAGTATACAGGCCATACTGTATTGTCACTCGTACAGTATGTTGGAGTGGGTAATTTTATATACTACATGAGGTACAGTTTCACAAAAAATGGGGTAAAAATCAGATACCCCTAGCACTAATTGAAGAGTCTCTGTATCTATTATGTAGTTAAATGTCTGTGAAATCGTATGTTTTGTAGAAGTTACTGTTTCTGGTGTCTACTGATATATTTTTAAAAGATGATTTTAATTCCTGTATCTCGAAATGTTAAGAATATTTTCATAAGAGGTTTATATTTCATAATTGCTAATAAAATGAATATGAAGAATAAACAAGTTTGGTTTTCATTTGGTTAATAGAACAACTCTAAACATAACCTTTAACAAAGAACAGCTGATCAACCAGAGTCTATGGACCTAATTTTTAAAGGTGTTGAGCACCTACATCTCCAGTTAAAATCAATGGAAACTGTGGGTGCTCAGTATTTGTGAAAATCAAATCTATTTTTTCTGCTTCTGGTTTTCTTTTTAAACTTTGGGAATCAGGGCCTGATTACACTGAGTCCCTTGTAGTCATAGTCCATGCTTCACCTATTCTCAGAATGTAGTGGACAAATATTAGCTAAGCTTCCCTAATTAATTGTGCCAATATATTCAACAACTTGCATGCAACAACCTGACTCTGTTTCTGTGTCCTAACTGTACATCTATACACAAATACCCATTGCTGAAGTCTGTAGCAGAACTGCTGCAGACTATTTTTTATACTGTGGAACCCACTCCCTGAGCAGTGTATACAAATATTACACACAAACTATGTTAACATTAAGATTTTAAAGTCAAATACTCAAAAGTTAGGAAATGCCAGAATTAAGGTTTCCTGTGAAACCTTTGATCTTGGCATTTCTTAACTTTTGAGTGTTTAATCAGGTCATCTTGTGGTATGTATTATAATACAGTCTGTAATTACATGACCACAACTATTTTTCCCCTCACAGGATCCTACCCTCATCTAGTGTGCAGGACCAGTGGTACTGAATTAATGGATAGCTAGTCAATGTGTGACTTTAGGCCTTATCTATTGCACAATATTCAAATCCTGCTCTGAAGGCAGAATTTTTAATTTCTGCATGGGTTTTTCTATGGTGCTATTCACTGTAGTATCAAAGTACTTCACAAACATGAAGGAATTATCTTCACAATATGAGTTAAGGGGATATTATTGTCCTCATTTACAGATGAGGAGCTGAGGCACAGAGATTTAAAATCAAATGGATCAACTAATTTTGGGTGCCCAGTTTCAGATGACTAGAACCTGATTTTTCAAAGTAATTAGCATTATGTAGCACTGTGTTCAAATTGACTTAAGTTGTAGCTGTGAGTGCAAATTAAACCCCAGACTCTCAAGTCAAGCACCCAGAAAATGAGGAACACACAATTAATGACCACCTGTGAAAAATTTGGTTTAAGTGATGTGCCTAGCATCACATAGGAACCGTGTGACACAGGCAGGGATATCAATGCTCCAGAGCAGCAGTCAAGTATCGTAACCATGAGAGCAACCTTTCTCTTTCAGCAGTCCCTTGCCTCATTCACTTCACACTTTCCAGTTTCTGCAACAAATGAGGCAGTGCTCCTACAGACAATAGCCTCTTCAGGACACAACCCTGACTCATCCCCAGAGTAAGCCTATCGTGTACTGGGAGACAGAAGTGATACACAAAAAATGTGATCGTAACTTACACACAAGGGGCAAAATTAAGGTTAAGATCCAGGCTAAAACATTTTAAGTTATGTTAGCTGGCCATGTTTTTGTGTAGGCTCCCCCCAGGCTAAAACACAGACCGCTAACATGGCTTCAGATATGTCGGCCTTCATTTAAACACAATTTAAAGCCCTGTTAATTTTAACACAATTGAAAAACACCCTTTTTGCCTGTTAGGCACTGATAGCAATATCATTTTAACACAAGCAATGTACTTGGGTTAATTTAACTTCACACCACATCAACCTTCATAATCTATCCATTATGAAGTTCATGCTGTTTTATTAAAAATAGCACTTAATATGGTCAGTAAAGTTTAGAACAGCTTTTAAAGGAAAGGAAGTAACTTGCCATGGAAGAGTAGCTCTGCTGGCAATTGATATAATGGAAACTTTACAGATTTAGGTTGAAGTTATTTCTCATAAGAACACCATTACCTTTAAAATGAATACATTTAAATAACTAGATGTTTATAATTATAGCACCAGTTTTCTCTCAATCAGAATTTTACATCTGACCTAATTTGGGGAAGGGCTGAGCCATTTCAGACAAAACAGAAACACTCCTGATGCTTTATCAGTATCCTGGATCAACCCGGAAACCACTTAATATTTTGTGATCCAAGTGTCGCTTTCCATTTCTTATCTTCATGGAAAATTTGGAAGACAAGCCACAGTGTTCAAATGCCAGCCTTGTCCGATACCACACAAAAGCTACTCTAATTTTATTCAGATAACTCCTGAACATGTTAACTTCAGTATAGCGTTCCTGGATTGTGTTTAAAATTGCAGAATTGCACATTAGGCTTGTCTGCACTAGAGCAGTTTAGTGTTGAAACAGTCATTTACAGCTCTCCAGAATGCCTATAATACGTATCACATGCTTAACACAGTGCACAAAAGTTCACACAATGTTATGCACTTGCTTTGGGCAGGGCTAGGCTGTGTTACATCCACTGCTGCATACACCATTGCAGTGATAGCATTGTAGCAGGTACAATGATGCAATTAGCTCTCCCATAATGCTCCAGTACACCCTTCGCTGGCTGTATGCACGGCTGAGAGCAGCCAATGTGGTACTCAATTGGACTTATCAGTGGCCACCACCTGGTACCTTCAGCTAGGCTGCCAATAAAATAAATAAAACCTCACCTACCTGTCTTTCTAATAAAATCTTTATTTCTTACACTGAAAAAATTGCATCCACTTTTTAATCAAAAATGTCATTTTTGTATGTTTTTTCCATGTATTTGTTTTTGCAACATTTGAGAAAATATTTTATTGTAAAATGTTTATTTTGAATCTATATATTGTTTAACTTAAACTTCTATAACAGCATTCTTTTCTTTTTTCCCATTGTTTCTCCTGCAATGTGTTTTGCTTTTGTATGTTCATTAATGGCTATTAGCCAGGATGGGCAGGGATGGTGTCCCTAGCCGCCTTTTGCCAGAAGCTGAGAATGGGCGACAGGGGATGGATCACTTGATGATTATCTGTTCTGTTCATTCCCTCTGGGGCACCTGGCATTGGCCACTGTCGGAAGACAAGATACTGGGCTAGACGGACCATTGGTCTGACCCACTGTGACCGTTCTTATGTTCTTAAAGAAGGTTACAAAATGACAACTGCCTGAGCCTGTGCTTGATAGAATCTGTGCTTGTAATGTATGTCCCTGCCTGGCTGTGGCCTTACCTGGCAGCTATAGAGAAGCATTTCCTGAACTCTGGAGACCTTAAAGAGAAAACAAAGAGAGAGAAGGTTCATTATATAACAGGAAATTATTAATAGTATCAGTTTTGCTACCCAACACTTGCTCCTTTTCCCCCCTTCCCAAAAAATTAACTTAGCATATAGTGTCTTGTTCCTCCCATTCTCTGAGCATGTAGCATAACCCCTATAGTGACCTCTGTTACAGCTATGGCAGGAGGGAACTAATTCTAGGTTGAGGAGTCCTGTGGAGAATCCTGCTTCCTCTTGAACCTGGCCTTGGGGAGACCTTTTTCTGGATCCTATGGAGAAAATATTATCAGGAAAAAGGGAAGTTATTTACATCTCAAACTCCAATTACAAGGTATGGTCTCTATCTGTATTCCACCGTGGCTATGCATGCTCTCCTTGCACCTGAGACTGGAGAATTCTTGCAAGCAGTGTCTTTTGGTCAGCGCCTGCACCCCTTGCTCTCCTCATACTCCATACCAAGGGTATAATGGGCAGGGTGAATTGACTACAATTCCTTCACTATTGCGAATCTAGTCATGATCCAAAGCAGAGAGGAAGGACTGTGGGTAGAGGAGTACAATTGGAATCACACATCTTGAAGAACTCTAATTACAACGTAAAAAAAGTTCCCTTCTTTGAGTTCTGATACCTACGTGTATTCCACTATGGGTCATTAGCAGTATTCAGAGGGGAGGGAGAAGGGCAGAGGGCTCTGTGTGCTGCCCTTGCCTGCAGGGTCTGCCCCTCCCAGCTCCCATTGGCCGGGAACGGGGAACCGCGGCCAATGGAAGTTTCGGGGGTGGTACCCACAGGTGAGAGCAGCGCATGGTGGAGTCACCTGCCCCACCCCACCCCCAGGAGCCACTGCTGGACATGCTGGCCCCTTTCGGGTGCTGTGCGGGGCCAGGGCAGGCACGGAGCCTGCCTTAGCCCTGCTGCTATCCCGGAGCCGCTGGAGGTAAGCAGCGTCGGGCCGGAGCCCACACCCTGAACCCCTCCTGCACCCCAAATCCCTGCCCTGAGCCCTCAAACCCCCTGCCCTGAGCCCCCTCCTGCACCTCACACCCCCTCCTGCACCCCAACCCCTTGCCTTGAGCCCCTTCCTGCACACCGCAACCCCTCTCAGACGCCGCATTCACGCCCGCACCCCAACCCCCCTGCCCCAGCCCTACTTTCATGGCCCTGCATACAATTTCCCCACCCAGGTGTGGCCCTCAAGCCAAAAAGTTTGCCCACCCCTGGTCTAAGCCTTGTTATTTTGCAGTGTGGATGCAGCTCAGTCTGCAGACTCAGCCAGAGGTCTGTGTCATGCAGTATGTATTCAGTGTAGATGCTCAACTGCAGGCTTGGAAATATAGAGTCCACAGCCCTGGGTTTACAATGCAGTGCGGTGTATGCGTATCCATAGAGTCTATGTCAGCTAGATGGCAACCGGTGTATGTTATGGCAAGGATGGTGGGTGACACTAAACTAATGAGAAAAAGCTTTGTCAGCTGAATCACAGCACTGTATATCAGCAACATATGCATCAATATTGCTCCAAATAGGCAGCTAGCTCTTGGTTAAGCAATGGCTTTGTGCAAAACACTCCCACAGTCAAAGCCACAGTCACCAGTCCTGCCTATTAGGCAGAGGAAAACTTAGACCTGCTTTTAATTTCATAGCCCTGCTAGCGCACAGCAATTTGCCAACTATTTAGAGGGCTGTCCGTGGATCTTGAGAGGAAGAAATAGCCCTAAGAAAACATTATATACATTTTCTTTGTAATAAAGACTATGAAATTCTTTAAACTACAGTCCTTTCTTTATATTACAATGCATATACCTCCTTTCTAACAGTAGATGGTGCTAGATCTAACCCTAATGAATCTAAAAAACTGCTCAAGGGTATGAATTTAAACACAAAATTCAGGTCATTCAAAAGTTAAGATTTGCTCATAGTGACTTAGCACTATTGTACATATTGTATGTTATGATCTAAGTTTCAGTTGGCCTAAATTGGTGTCAAAACACTTGTTTTAAATTACTGTATGCAGTATATGCCATTTTTCAGTTAATATGCTTCCAATCTAGATGCATGGAGCCATGTGCTCCTCTCTACTGTTCAAAGCAAAGGATAGCAAACTGCACCTGGAAGCCAGCAGAGACTCCTCTGCATTCTCCCATACTCCTAACAACATCCCACACCCTGACTTAAATTAAAAACCTGTATCCACAGGGTAGGGGCACATTGGCAGTGCCATCTCTGAAATTTGTCCTTTGTCCTAAACAGTCCTTGGGAATATGCTGTGTGCTACTACTTAGGCAAGGGCTATAAGTGTTTCAGATCCTATTTCCTAAGGCTCTCGCTCTAGACGGGTGTGCCAGATGCCTCCAACTGCCAACCATTTCCCTTGGCCCTTACCCATCCTGTCTCCATGACCCACTCCTCCCCACCTGCTGTAGTACCTTCCCCTCCCAGTGATTTATATTCTTCCAAAGCAAAGAAGCTACAGGTTCACTATTAGCAAATTCATCATACTGCCCTCTATTGGCTTATTACTGCTCAGGGATTCATTGCAATGTGTTATGTTCCTAGGCCCTGATTCAGCACAGAGCTTAATCATGCATTATTTCTCTCTTTGCTGAGCCTGGGGAAAGAGGGCCTTAATGGCTGGGTGCTTATGTTGCTTTGTAATTTCTAAACTACACCTCTACCTCGATATAACGCTGTCCTCGGGAGCCAAAAAATCTTACCGCGTTATAGGTGAAACAGTGTTATATTGAACTTGCTTTGATCCACCGGAGTGCGCAGCCCCGCCCCCCTGGAGCACTGCTTTACCACGTTATATCCGAATTCGTGTTATATTGGGTCGCGTTATATCGAGGTAGAGGTGTATTAAACAAGTTGTTTTTTTATTTCAAACTCATATCAACTTAAATGGGCTTCAATCGCATCAGTTTCAAAATCAGCAGAACTTGAAGGATTCTGAACTAGCAGACTAGAAAGTATCTTCCATGCATTTCTGGTATTGACTGAAGTTTAAATATTATCTTGGAAATCAACATGGATCACTTTAAAAGTAAAGAACAGCCTCTCTAAGGAAGGAGGGTTATATTGAAATGAGAGAACTGCAAGGTGGGAGAGGAATTTTTGATGAATGAGCATGAGGGGCCATGGCAAAGACACAACTGCTTATTGGCACCAGCAGGTGTCACTATAATAGAATTTGTTTTGATAGTTGTCTGGGCAATTTACAAACATGAACAGAGAATAAAAGGGAGTTTAGAATTACTTGTAAATTGTATGATTAAAGCACCTTGCTCTGTTGCAAAATACCTAACTACTTTATATTTTTATTTTCAAAATAAAATTACAAGAGGAAATATACATTCCCATTAAGGTACCATAAAACCTATTCAACCACAATCAGGTGCTGATCAGGAACTGAGAGAAAAAGCCTTTTATTAAAAAAAAAAATCATTGTGAAGGTCTACCTATTTATGGAATTTCTTCATTTATTTTATGCAATTTAATTTTAGATTCAGATTTTTAAAAAAACCCTTTTAGGTTAGCTCACAAATCACACTAACAGTAAAAAAAAGATTTATATATTGCTGTTCCAGCTTCAGTATTTTCAGAATCTTGATTGGATTTAGTTTTATGATATTTGATTGCCTTCTACAACAGGGAAGTCCCTAAAGCAGAATATTTTGCACTGAATCACGCTTCTATAATGTACCTATTCAAACAGTGTATTTCTTTTCATGAAACAATATCTTTACTACATGATAATAGGACAGAAAGCATAGAACATATTATGAAAGGTACATTGGAAATATGAGAAAACTGTTAGACAACAGTCATTACCCCTGCCATATGGCACCATAGTCGTCTTTATTATTAAACAAATAAAGCAATAAAGAGAAATTTTATAATCTGGAATAGCATATACAGGAACTCCAAAGAATAAGGTAGTATTTTTTCACTCATCACCTTTGCTTGCCAGTCACATAGTTTTATTTTCCCAGCACTTCATTATCTCCCATCCTGTCCCAGAAAAAGTAGCTATTTGTGTAAGGGCTGGCCTTAAGCACAAGCAAAACAAGTAGCCATTTGAGGCCATGCTTTATTGGGGAGTGGTGGAATGGGGATCTCCAGTGCAAGTTCTAGAATTTATGAGTGAGCCTTATCCCCTCTCTATCAGTGGGACTGGAGGAGGAGGCTACTTACTGCAAATTTCCTTTTCTCTTCCAGTTTAAGACTCTCCAAACTATAACTTAAGATCAGACCTATTTGTCTCAGTTTTACTGGGAAAAAATACCAATGCCTCTGCTTCTTCATTAGCAAACAAACTTTTGAGCACAACTATCTTTCTGCATGCTGCCTGTGTGCCCAGATACAAATTGGGAGAAGCAGGGCTGGCTCTAGGATTTTTGCCACCCAAAGCAAAAACAATTTTGGCCGCCCCCCCCATTCTTTAATTACCCCACCCCCGGCCAGCCTCAATTTTGCCCCTTCCCCAAATCCCCAGCCCTGCCTCCTCCCCCCAGGCTTTCAAGTCTGGGAGGGAGGGGGAGACCCAGAGCCACCGCGGCGCGCGAAACAGGTGATTCGCACGCCGCTGCTCCCCCTCACTCCTAGGCTTGAGAGCCTGGGGGGGGGGGCGAGTATCGGCGGGCAAATCAGCTGTTTCGTGCGCCGTGGCAGCAGCAGCTAGGGCGGCCGGGGCACATTTTTAGGGGCGGCATTCTGGCGCCGTCCGTGCCGCCCCAAGCACCAGCTTGTTTTGCTGGTGCCTAGAGCCGGCCCTGGGGAGAAGGAAAGGAGCAGTTTGTCCTCTTCCTATGTATTATATAGTAAAATTCTTGATAGTGTGCTGCCTTCTCTCAGATTACATCACCTATCCTAAGAATTGGATAGGATAGGAAAACCAGTGTTAAATCCATAATTTTTTTCTTCAATGTGTTATCCCTTAAATTTTGAAAACCTGCTGGCTATGTAATTAATCTTATTGAATATTAAGTTTTAACATGTTAGAAACTAACATTTCTATCAATGTATCAGGAGCTCCCTTGTGTACTGGTTTCCCCAAGTGAGATACACATGGCAATTTGATCCAGTGCTCTAAGTTTTCTAGAGGTCACTATACTGCCTTTCCAAGTTTCATGGTGTGCTCTGACTAGTCTGTGACATGTTTACTATTTGTATTTTGTCTTCCACCTTCTCATTCCTTCTATGAGATTTAGCCAGCTGAATATCAAACTTAGTAAAGATTGCAGAGGAATGTTCTAACTTCATTTTAGTGATAAAAGAGTAGGTCTTCTTCTCATACCTGATTAATTACTTATAATACATATTTGCAAGATACATATTTGGCAAATCGGTATGTGCTGCCAATTCATTTTTGAAGCAATCTCTGATAAGCAATGGTACTTGATGTAATGGGACTTTCTAGTCAGAGGAAAGGGGAATTAGACTGCAGCCTTTCTGGTTCAGAAATAGTTCTGCTTCCTTTAAAGTCATTGGCAGCTTTTAGGTAAATCATAAGATATGTATATTGTTGTGTAGAAGCATATGGGAATCTATTTGGTACATATGCAAATGCCTGCATGTGCAAATTTTAGAATTTGTCCCTGCAAAACCAATTTGTCCCTGTGGCTTTTGCAGGTGCGCACAAGAATTAGAATTGATCAATTGTATGCACAAGGATTTGCATCTGCAAAGTGCATGTGCATATATATGTATATGTGTGTGTATACAATTTTGTAAGTGCAAAGTGGAAGTCACAGGCTAAACATTTAACTCAGCTATGCTCCCCTGCAATGTAAAACGTAGAGAAGATCCAAAAGAGTAAGGCCTGGTCTACACTAGGCGTTTATGTCGAAGTTAGCGCCGTTACATCGAATTAACCCTGCACCCGTCCACACCGCGAAGGTATTTAGTTCGATATAGAGGTCTCTTTAATTCGACTTCTGTACTCCTCCCCGACGAGGGGAGTAGCGCTAAATTCGACATGGCCATGTCGAATTAGGCTAGGTGTGGATGGAAATCGACGCTAATAGCTCCGGGAGCTATCCCACAGTGCACCACTCTGTTGACGCTCTGGACAGCAGTACGAGCTCGGATGCTCTGAACAGCCACACAGGCAAAGCCCCGGGAAAATTAGAATTTGAATTCCTTTTCCTGTCTGGCCAGTTTGAATCTCATTTCCTGTCTGGACATTGTGGCGAGCTCAGCAGCACTGGCAATGATGCAGAGCTCTCCAGCAGTGATGGCCGTGCAATCTCAGAATAGAAAGAGGGCCCCAGCATGGACTGATCGGGAAGTCTTGGATCTCATCGCTGTGTGGGGTGATGAGTCCGTGCTTTCCGAGCTGCGCTCCAAGAAACGGAATGCAAAGATCTACGAGAAGATCTCTAAAGACATGTCAGAGAGAGGATACAGCCGGGATGCAACGCAGTGCCGCGTGAAAATCAAGGAGCTGAGACAAGGCTACCAGAAGACCAAAGAGGCAAACGGACGCTCCGGATCCCATCCCCAGACATCCCGTTTCTACGAGGCACTGCATTCCATCCTAGGTGCGGCCGCCACCACTACCCCACCAGTGACCGTGGACTCTGAGGATGGGATATTGTCCACGGCCGGATCCTCGGACATGTTAGCGGACGGGGAAGATGAGGAAGGAGAAGAGGTGGACGAGGCAGTCGACAGCACTCACAACGCTGATTTCCCCGACAGCCAGGATCTCTTCATCACCCTTACAGAGATCCCCTACGAAGCGTCCCCAGCCGTTACCCCGGACACAGAATCTGGGGAAGGATCAGCCAGTAAGTGTTGTAAACATCTAAACATTTATTTTTAACAGAACAGGAATATTAACAATTAAAAAAATGGGTTTCTCATGATTAGTTTGCCCTAGGCGCTTAACGGTTCAGTCATGGGCAGTGCAACTATTGAAAAAAAAATCTAGCAATGTCCAGTTTTGCATGATTGTCCTGCCCAAGCCGCTCTACTGTTTAGTCACTGCTACAGCAGCTAGAGTAAAATGCGGTCTATATGTCCGGGGATGGAGCAGAAATCCTCCTGTGACATCTCGAGGAAGCTCTCCTGGAGGTAATTGGAAATCCGTTGCATTAGGTTCCTGGGGAGAGCGGCCTTATTGGGTCCTCCGTAGTACGACACGTTGCCGCGCCACGAGACAAGCAAGTACTCGGGAATCATTGCTCTGCACAGCAGGGCGGCATACGGCCCTGGTCTTTGGAGGCTTTCCCGGAGCATTCTCTCTTTCTCGCTGTCAGAGATCCTCATGAGGGTGATGTTGCTCATGGTGACCTGCTTTGAATGAGGTAGGGGAATGTTAGTGTTGGGACTGCTTTACCGTTCCTTTACAGAACTGTAACCGCTGGTTTGCAGCCACGCGGTGGAGGTGGGAGAGGGGCAGCCGAAAGGGATCGTTCCCGGGGACAGCCGCGAGGGTGTGGGACAGGAGCAGAGTTCCTGCTTGCCGGATTGCTGGCAGCAGGGACCGACATTGATTTCAATGTGAAATGAGGCCATTGCTAATATTAAAGTTTTAAGCTGCCACGAGTCTACGGCTTACCATGTCTGCCTGCAACAGAAATTCCGTTGTCCTGACACGCTTCTCAAATGTGCTGTGCAAGACCCCAGGCACTGAATGCGAAGGCCGAGAATTCGACCTTGTGCTGAGTGCGCATGTGATAGGTGCTGTGCATGGTCTTGTTCACAGAGAAAGACTATGTTCTTTGTTCACAACTACATTTATCTTTCTGAGGAATTCACTCCCTTTTTCCCATTCCCACAGCCCCATCTGCGACTGTCTCACAACCTAGCCTGGCATCACACTCCCAGAGGCTAGCGAGGATTAGGCATAGGAAGAAGAGGACACGGGAGGACATGTTCTCAGAGCTTATGGCCTGCTCCCGAGCCCAGGCAGCACAGCAGACCCAGTGGCGGGAGAACTTGTCCCAAATGCAGCAAGCAAACATGGATCGGGAGGAGAGGTGGCGGCAGGAAGACCAGCAGGCGACTCAAACCCTGCTTGGACTACTGAGGGAGCAAACGGACACGCTCCGGCGCCTTGTGGATGTTCTGCAGGAACGGAGGCAGGAGGACAGAGCCCCACTGCAGTCCATCTCTAACCGTCCTCCCCCGCCACAAAGTCCCATACCCCCCTCACCCAAAGTGCACAGAAGGAGAGGCGGCAGAGTCCACGCAAACTCTCACTCCACCCCTGCAGAGAGCTCTAGTAGCAGAAGGCTCTCATTCCCCAAAATTTGACAAGTTCTTTCCTTCCCGCCTGACACAAGCCCCCGTCCAAGTTTCACCTCCCAGTTCCATGTGTAGTTGATAATAAAAAATATGTTTCTGTTAACTAATGTTTCCATCATGTTCTTTTGGAGGAGGGGGGGAAAGGGGGATGGTAATTGGACAGGACAGTCACCTTTGGCAGGGTACATAGGCGGGGGCAGGTACAGCAGCAGGGCACATACACAGTGCAGTGATGCAGTGACTAGTTACCCTGGTTAGTCTGGGAGGTTGTTTTCATGTTATGTGGTGGGGGGTGGGTTGCTCTGTGACTTTGTGGCGGGGGAGGGCAGTTACAGATCTTAAGCGGCGGTCCTTATGCAGGATCACAGAGCCACACAGCAGGAGATCTGTAACCGTCCTCCCCCTGCCACAAAGTCACATAGCCCCCCCATACACACAGTCCCGATCAGGAGGGGTGACAGGCTCCGTTGAAAGAACCAGCCCACCACAGCGGAGCCTGTCAATCCTTGAGTTTAGAAGCTTTCTTTGCGTCACTACACTACACCCGCTCCGCACCACAATCCGCGTCCCAGTTTTAAAAAATTCCCGCGAAAACAGTAGTAAAGAAAACGGTGTTCATTAACAAAGTAGAACTGATTTTATTTCGAAACGTGTGTTGGAAGGGGGGGAGAAGGGGGTATGTAACTGGAGAGGATAGTCAACATTAACTGGGTAAAGAAACGGGGGCAGGTTCGGCTTCTCTGTACACAAACTTTACAGTCACAGGTTACCCTGCTCACTCAGGAACCTAGCTTTCAAAGCCTCCCGGATGCACAGCGCGTCCCGCTGGTCTCTTCTAATCGCCCGGCTGTCTGGCTGTGCGTAATCAGAAGCCAGGCTATTTTCCTCAACCTCCCACCCCGCCATAAAGGTCTCCCCCTTGCTCTCACAGAGATTGTGGAGCACACAGCAAGCTGCTATAACAATGGGGATATTGGTTTCGCTGAGATCACAGCGAGTCAGCAAGCTTCTCCATCTCCCCTTGAGACGGCCAAAAGCACACTCCACCACCATTCTGCACTTGCTCAGCCGGTAGTTGAAGAGTTCTTTTTCACTGTCCAGGGCGCCAGTATAGGGCTTCATGAGCCAGGGCATTAGCGGGTAGGCTGGGTCCCCGAGGATGACTATAGGCATCTCCACATCCCCAACAGTTATTTTGTGGTCCGGGAAGTAAATACCTTGCTGCAGCCGTCTAAACAGACCAGAGTTCCTGAAAACACGAGCGTCATGAACCTTGCCCGGCCATCCCACGTAGATGTTGGTAAAACGTCCCCTGTGGTCCACCAGTGCTTGCAGCACCATGGAAAAGTAGCCCTTTCTGTTAATGTACTGGCTGGCCTGGTGGTCCGGTGCCAGGATAGGGATGTGAGTTCCATCTATGGCCCCACCGCAGTTTGGGAATCCCATCGCTGCGAAGCCATCTATGATCGCCTCCACGTTTCCCAGGGTCACTACCTTTGGCAGCAGTACATCAACGATTGCCTTGGCTACTTGCATCACAACAACCCCCACAGTAGATTTGCCCACCCCAAACTGGTTCGCGACTGACCGGTAGCTGTCTGGCGTTGCAAGCTTCCAGAGGGCTATGGCCACTCGCTTCTGGACAGTCAGGGCTACTCGCATCCGGGTGTCATTGCGCTTCAGGGCAGGGGACAGCAACTCACAAAGTTCCAGGAAAGTTCCCTTCCGCATGCGAAAGTTTCGCAGCCACTGGGATTCATCCCAGACCTGCAGCACTATGCGGTCCCACCACTCAGTGCTTGTTTCCCGTGCCCAGAATCGCCGTTCCACGGCATCAACATGACCCATTGCGACCGTGATGTCCTCGGCGCTGGGTCCCCTGCTTTCTGAGAGGTCTGTGCTACTCTCAGACTTCAGGCCATCACTGCGGTGACGTAGCCTCCTCGCCTGACTTATCTGCATCTGCCTCAGGGAAAGGTGTATGATAAGCTGCGAGGCGTTGAGAGCGGCCACAACTGCAGCGATGGTCGCAGTGTGCTCCATGCTCGCAGTGCTGTGGCGTCCGCGCTGTCACTGACTAGAAAAGTGCGCGAACTGATTTCCCGCCGGCGCTTTCAGGGAGGGAGGGCGGGAGTGATGGACGGATGACGACAGTTACCCAAAAGCACCCTGGACACATTTTTTTTACCCAGAAGGCATTTGCGGCTCCACCCAGAATTCCAATGGGCAGCGGGGACTCCGGGAACTGTGGGATAGCTGCCCACAGTGCACAGCTTCCAATGTCGACGCTTTCCCCGTTAGTGTGGACTCACAAAGTCGAATTACTGTCCTTAGTGTGGACACACACGTTCGACTTTGCAATATCGATTCCAAAAATTCGATTTAAGTAAAATCGAACTACTCTCGTAGTGTAGACAAGGCCTAAGCAAAAGTAGATAGCCCTCTGAGGTTGCGGAAGAGACAGCAGTACTCTGAGCAAGCTAAAGTTGAAGCACCTCTGTGTCAATTTCACTCAGTCAGGGCCAATACACAGCTGCCCTATGCAGCATGTTTCTCTCTGACCTTGATACATATGTACATGTAAGTTAATATAGCTCCTATACTTGCATCCAGGTATGTCTACACTGCAATCAAAAGTGTGATTGCAGCTTGTGTAGCCATACCCGCATTGGTTTTAATCTAGCTGGCCAGACCAAAAGTATCTCTGAAGCATAGGCTGCAAAGCCCACCTGGTCCATTTAATCATAGGATAGGGGAATATTATGTGGCAAAGGAGCCAATGGCAGTACAATTCACAAAGGATTCATGGAGCCAGGGGCATAGAAGGGCTTAGCAATGCTGGAGATTGGTCAGCACATTACAAAGCTGGAACTTCCAGTCCCTGCATATCCCCAAGGTCTACGGTATTTATTTGGAGGCCATATCTCTTCCTTCTCTGTGCCCCCTCCAAAATCATCCCCATAAGGGGTGCATTCACTGGAAACTGGTTTAAAAAGGGAGTAAAAAGGGGAACAGAACACTTTGGCTAACCAAAGGCAAACACAACCCACAAACAAACAGTCAGAAAAAACAGAACAGAACAGAACAGAATTTGGATCATTTCAAATTGGAACAGAAACCAAGAGAATGTACTGTCAGGAACAATCCTGCATTGTTGAAGAGATGGATTAATGACATATGCCTTTTCTCACCTCTAACAACTTCATTCTATAAAAAATTTGTGTAATTTAAGAAAATCTTTGCATAAAGCTGTAGATCAATATTGTGACATGGAAGCTGGTCAGTTACGTTTTTTGAAAACTTCCACGTATAGTTATGTTAATAAATGTTAAAATGATCAGAAATTATTGAGTGGGTCAGGCTGTTTCCAGTTTGGTTGTTAGATTCCTTACTATCAGCCTGTAATGGGGTTGTTTAGCCTTGGTGAGTGATCCAATTTATAATTAGTATATCAGAGTTATAATGTAATGAGATGTTTGAAAGAAAGCACAATGTACAAATATTTTGAAGAAAGGAAATAAGGACACATTACTTTTTGTAAAGCTGAAAGCTGCTCAGCAGATGTGGAAGGAATTACAGTAAAAGGAACCTCAAATGGCATATAAAATAGGAGCTATAGTTTACTTTATTTTTATTATGAAATAGAAAGAGAACACTTTAGTAAGATTCTGTTCCATTTAAAATTATATGGCTATATAGTAATAATGGAACAAACGAAAATTATCCATAATTAGGTTACATTATCTAAAATTCTTTGTACTAATAGGATATTACGAGTAGAACATGACAAGTATTTACAAATGTATTTAGAATAAAGGTTTTACAGTTTCTGCATTGACATTCATTAGCCTAGCTTGCAAAAGACTTACCTCTGAGGTGAGTGGGAGGGAGTATGGGGGACACGTAGAGCGGCTGACATAGGGGAAGAATGGGGGACTCTAGTATGAGAGGGAATGGTGGCATATAAAACCCCTGGGGCGGGGCGGAGATTGTAAGAACCTGGCATGTGGTGGAGCAGGAAATGGGGGAGGGGAGCACAAAGGGGCCCAGGCATGAGAGGGTGGCAGGAGTTGCAGTAAGTCCCTGAAATAGAGGGTGATGGGAGGGGGCACATAGGGAGCTTGTGGGGGGCTGGGAGGGGAGGAATGCAAGGACCCCCTAGTAGGTTCAATGAGCTTGTCTAACAGAAGCTACAGAATGTGCAATTCCCTATTTGTAAAATAATCTCCCCAGAAATTGGATGGATAGTAAATCGCATGATAAAATGGGTTTCATTTTTTCGTATGTGATGATCAGTTCTTGTAAAACTCCACTCTTTTCCAGTTCACTAGTAAAGTGAAACATAGTCATTGCCCTTTTTTTGTAGACTGATTGCCTGGCTAAGTTCATGGAAAGCCCTGGTCATATAAATTCATTTCTGACTACCCATTATGAGTAATTGTACACACTCCCACATTCTCAAATTCTAAACACCTAATCAGCCAACCTGAACTTGGAAAAACAATAGGTTATTGGAATCTAGAGCAAAGAATGAACCAGAAAAAATATGAACACTATTAAACTGTTAAAAGATCTGTTTCACACACTATTTTCTTTTTGTTGAAATCTTTTGTGGAAAAGCTATTTTGGAATTAAAGGAAAGAGTGAAGTGCTATTCATGACCTCCTCCTTTTTGAATAGCCAGCATGTGATGGATAGAGAGCCCAGCAAGTCTGTGGATATCCGCTTTATATCTGCGGACATCTATATCCGTGGACCATGTTTGAGGATCATGGATGTACGCGGATCCAAATTATATTTCTAGAGCCCTGCAAATCTGTGGCTATCCATTTTATATCCACAGACCATGTTTATGGGTCACGGAAACGGTTAATGTAGAGTCAGAAGGGGGCTAATTAACCCGGCAGGCCGCAGCTTTGAGGGGAATCAGGTGGCTAAATAATCCCCTGACTGAGGGAGCCCAGCTAGGGAGGAACAAGCTGGGCATAGTCTATAAAGACAGGAAATTGGCAGCCACGGGGGCTGTTGGGAAAGTCTGCAGTCACTCTCTGAGAGAGGGAATTGGGAGGCTGGCTAATTTAGGTGGCGAGTGCCAGATGGTAAGGAAAGGGCTCAGGGAAGACGGTAAGGTCTAGAAGGGAACAAACTTTTGCTGTTGACTAGCAGGTCCCTGAGCTGGATCCTGGAGTAGAAGCTTCCCCTGAAAGCCACTAAGAATGTGGCACCACTTGGCAGTGAGTGGGAAGACTGCCTAGGATTGCTGAAGGAAGACTTTGAAATCCTGGAAGGGGAAAAAACATACCGTTATCTGGCTGGAGGGTCAAGTCATGAAGCGGCAGCTCCTGGAGCAAGAGAGGGGCTGCGACTGAGAGAAGGACGGAGAGATCTCATGCAACCACAGAAAGGGGTGTTGACAAAGCTAATCCCCAGGACAGCCAGGAGGAGGCACCATCCTAGTGGTGAGTAGAGCACCCCATAACACAGGGAGATCAATTAATCCACTCTACTCTTCATACTTGATCTCCTGTCCATAAATCCTTTGTTGTATATAGACAGCAATCTTACTCTTTTAAATAATAGACATAAATTGTGGAGCACTGAGTACCAAAACCAAATGGGCCAATAATGGGTTTCTCATACACGTCTCTCAAGTAGCAAAGATGTTGTTGAATTAATGTATGAATCAAGTGCTACCAGGAATGCAACTATATATAGTACTCATGACAAATGGTAGACACATAAGAATGCAACAATCGTAAATGAGAGTCAAATGTATGTCATCATTCTACTCACTTGTAAGTCTCAATCGAAGAAGAGCTTTGCTCTTAAACTTGAAATTACAGAACACATTCTTCCAACCCTGATGGGAAAGCTAGGTCCCTCAACATGTCATTTTATAAAGACTTAAGTTTATTTTGCAGGTTCTTTGAATTGTACTAATGTAGAACAGTAGTAGACATCAAAGCAATGGATAACATGAAATCTTTTGCAGTGCCCCCTCAATTCACATGAGTTAGCTAGTGCCAAACAGTGCTGGCTGCAGCAGATAATATTGGCTATTGTGGGATATGCCAATCATATATTGCCTTAATGAAAACAGACACTATTTTACTATTGCCAAATTTTATATTGCCAAATTGCAATAAACTGTCACTTTTAATACATCTTGGAATCTGCATCTGTTTAATAGTTTTAATGAGAAAACCAGAGAACAGTATTAAATTGTCATAAATAAGGTTCACATAAGCTCAGGCTTTTTTACCACTACGTTGTGTAACCAAAAACACCTCAGCCCTTCTAGGATCTTTATACCCAACAGCATCCACTGGCGTGAGGCTACATCTATTTGGAATGAAGGCTCAAAATCCTAGTATTGACCAGGACTAATTTGTCTTTGAGCTTTGTTTGCAGTGTTGTCATAGCTGTGTTGGTCTGAGGAGGATATTAGAGAGACCAGGTGGGTGAGGTAATACCTTTTATTGGACCAACTTAAATAAAAGCTCAAAAGTTTGTCTCTCTTACCAACAGAGGTTGGGCTAATAAAAGATAATAAGATATACTCCTGGAGGAATTCTGTGCCTAAAAATTCTGCTCACAATATTTCAAAATTCTGCATAGTTTATTTGTCAAAATAACACAATATAATCACACCAGTTTCAATTATGTTGATAACTTACTCGTTGACAGGTATTTTGAAATATATCTGTAATAATTCAGACAACAACAAGGATTCAGGAAATCTTTTTGACAAATAAGATTCCTTACTAGGTATATTAATACAGAACTTTGAGTAATAGTTCATTTAAACTACAATACAGAATTGTATTTCCTGCGCCTCTCAGAAGCAGTGCAAAGTCTTGGGAGAGTCTGGGTAATGGAGGAGCTGAGGGAGAGGGAAGTGATTGCTGGGAAGGAGCATGGGAGTGAGCCTGGAGGGTTGTTGGGTGCAGGTGCGATAAGTACAGAACAAGTTTTTTCGGGGGGAGGGATTGTTAGGGAGTTGGGGAGCCTCCCCCATGCAGACACTGGCTGACGCCCTAGCCTCTCCATTCAGTCAGGCATATTTGTCCCCATGTGTCCCTGCACGTGCACACACACCCCGGATGTCCCTGCACCTCCACTTAGCCATGTGTCCCTGCACCCCAACTCAGCCACCTCTCCTCCCCCTTCCCTGTGGCCCTGCACCCCCACTCAGCCACTCCTCTTCCCCATCCCTATGTGTCCCTGCTGGTCATCCTCCTCCCCCTGTCCACATGTATTCCTGTACCCCAACTCCCATTCAGCTCCTGCCTCAGTCTGTCCCCCCTTATACTCCACTCTGTCCGACTCCCCATATCCTGTGCCTCCTCACCTGGCCCTCAGGCAGAGCGCTGTGAGGAAAGCAGACTCTTCCTCCTTCCTTTGTTCTCAAATAGTCTTAGAAGAATCTGAGACTATTAATATGAGCAAGAACTGCAGGATTGATCCTAATGTATGCAAAAAGTTCTCTAATTCAGTCATTACAGCCCTAATTTTAAAAAAGGAAAATGTGGGTTGTAGAGCCCTAACTTCTCTTTATATTTTGATGCTAAATTACTTTTTTACCATTTAATCAAAGTCTTGTCAAATTTTAATTTGGTTATTTAAAACGTTAGAAACTTATTACAGGAAAGTCTTAGTCTTGACCTCAAACGTCTCATTTACAGGCATGTTCTTCAAGGGCAATTTGAGAAGAAGCGCACAGACAAAAGAAGAAAATTTCATAAATACAGAACTTTGTACGCATAACTCTATAACATGGTCTGATCTGGTTGTGGCTGTTAGATTCTACTGTGATATGTAAATTATGAAATAACTCATAAGGGGCTCATCAATTGCAGAACTGAGCTATAAAAGGACAGAGAGGTCCAATCATGCTTCTATTGGAATTTCTGGCAAAACTCCCATTCACTTCAGAGGTCATAGAATGATCCCCAAAAAGACAGATTTTTTAATTAAAACTGTATCTTTTCCTTTGTGCAAAGGAACATCTTTTTCTCATTTTCACAGAACAGAACTCAGTGGATTTCAACTTTCTTTTTGTTGAAAAGACTGTAAATGATCCAAAATAAAGTACAATATTAAAGAACAACAAAAAAAGATTAATTTCGATCAAAACTATATTATTTACAATGTTATTGCCCATCACATTGGCATCCAGGCTTCTCAGAACAATTCAAACAAAAGCAAAATGTCCTAACATTAAAATATGTATGTATCCATTACATAGCAAATATATTCAAAAATTCATGGAAGATGGGAGAGATTCCAGAGAACTGGGAGAGGGCAAATATAGTGCCAATCTATAAAAAGGGGAATAAGGACATCTGGGGAATTACAGACCAGTCAGCTTAACTTCAGTACCCAGAAAGATAGTGGAGCAAATAATCAAGCAATCAATTTTCAAACCCCTAGAAGATAATAAAGTGATAAATAATAGTCAACATGGATTTGTCTAGAACAAATCGCGTCAAACCAACTTAACAGCTTTCTTTGATGGGGGAACAAGCCTGGTGCATATAGGGGAAGTGGTGGATGTGGTATATCTTGACTTTAGTAAGGCTTTTAATACTGTCACACATGACCTTCTCATTAACAAACCAGGAAAATATAGCCTAAATGGAGTTACTATAAGATGGGTGCATAACTGGTTGGAAAACCATTCACAAAGAGTAATTATTGGTGGTTCAGTGCCAAGCTGGAATGTCATATTGAGTGGGGTCCTGCAGGGGTCAATCCAGGGTCTGCTTCTGTTCAATATCTTCATAAATTATTTAGATAATGGCATAAAGAGTACACTAACAAAGTTAGTGGGCAATACCAAGCTGAGAGGAGTTGCAAGTACTTTGGAGGATAGGCTTAAAATTCAAAATTATTTTGAATCTGGAGAAATGGGCTGAAGAAAATAGGATGAAATTCAATACGGACAAATGTAAAACACTCGAATTAGGAAGGAACAATCAGTTGCACAGACACAAGAAGGGGAAATGACTGCCTAGGAAGGAGCATTGCAGAAAGGGATCTAGGAGTTATAGTGGATCATAAGCTAAATAAGAGTCAAGAGTGTAATACTCTTGCAGAAAAAGAAAACATCATTCTGGGATGTATTAGCAGGAGTGTTGTAAGCAAGACGCGAAGTACAGTAACTCCTCACTTAACGTCCTCCCGCTTAATGTTGTTTCGAAGTTATGTCGCTGCTCCATTAGGGAACATGCTCGTTTAAAGTTGTGCAATGCTCCCTTATAACGTTGTTTGGCTGTGTTTACAAGGGAGCATTGCACAAGTTCCTCTTCTCCGCCTCCTCCCCCGCCCTCCCTCCCAGCGCTTCCCCTGCCGCTAAACAGCTGTTTGGCGGCACTTAGGACTTTCTGGGAGGGAGCGAGCGGGGAAGCTGCCCCCACCCTCACCCCCCGCAGGCAGGGCCACCCAGAACGCAGAGCCTTTAGGGGCTGCAGGGCCCTGGCCTGCAGCTCTAAAGCCCCTTTCAGAATGCGGCCCTGCGAGCACGGGCCGGAGGACTCAGGAGGAGCAGGGGCAGCCCCGCAGCCAGCAGCCGGAGAGAAGTGGCACTTTCCCCTTCAAAGCGCCGCTTCTCTCCGGCCAGCTTTGAAGGGGAAAGCGCCGCTTCTCTCTGGCCGCTGGCTGCGTGGCTGCCCCTGCTCCTCCTGAGAAAGCAGGTTCTAGAAGTATAGGCCCACTAGGATGAATGCCCTTCCACCAGTCAAGGAACAAATGCAAGAATGACCCATCAAATTGTAACAGAGGGAGAGAGAGAATCTCTGTCAGAGGAGTCTAAAACCATGTAGAATTTTTTTAATCCACATAATCAACACCTTGAACTGTGCTTGGAAGAAAATAGGCAGCCAGTGCAGAGCATAGAGCTCTGATATTGAGCTAATTTGTTGGTAGCTTTTCAAGGGAAGCCCTGTGCACTGCAATAATTTTCCTCTAAATTAAAGGCCTATCTACATAGAGGTGAGAAGAACAGTCACTAGGCAAAAGTGTAGGTGAAGAAAGACTCTTCAGAAATATCAATCATAAAGAAACAGATCTAAAAATAAAGTTAAAATACTGTTCAACAGGATTAGTCAGGTGAGTCTGAAGACATAATGAGATTATACAAATATAGACACATCTAATTAGATCAGATCAGTCAGACTTTGTAAGACACTCTTTGAACAATATTCACTGCCTGTTGAATTTCCATGTAATTCAATAAACTGGTAATTTGTAACAATATTTTTAGGTACCAAAAAGGAATTTAATTGCAGGGAATGGGATATTTATATGCCATTTGGGGCAAACTTAAATCTGGCACTCGGTGTGGGGAAAATGTATAGTCATTAGATTGGTCTCTCAAGATCAAAGGCTTTAATATATAGCCTAATCATCTTGATCTACAGTGGTAGCCACTCTTTCTTTTAAGTGATCTTTGTTTATAACTCATGGCACAAATTCCCTTGGGAATTAATATACTAAAAGATTTATCTACCATGCACAGATTAAACAAGCTTCTGATTTTAGAGAGAACTACAGATAATCTCGGAAAATTGATGAAGTTCCTTTTATCATTATTAATAATTGTGTAGTAGTAAAGTAAGATGAATTAAAAGTTCATATGCTTAAAATGTTTGTACTAACCCCCACAGCCTCATATTGTAATTTTTGTAAGAACTATTCCTCCAAGATTTTGAAAATATGTATTTTAAACAGTATTTAACTAGGCAAGGAACTTCCTGGAATAGTGTAGAGAAAACATTTGAACAGAAACACAGATAAGTAATAAGATGACAATAATAATTAAACATATTGGCTCAGATCTTCAAAAATAATTCTGAGGATCTGGACCATAGGGTCTGATACTTCTAATTTAATCCTATTTAAATGAGAGAAACTCCATTGAAATCAAAATTAGTATAAACAAGAAGATGTATTAAAGTAATTAACATATTTACAATAAAATTATTATCCTTCTTAGAAATGTTCAATCTTAGTTAGAGTTGAAAACAAGAGTTCTCTTTACAAACTACTCAGGAAACTTCCTGATTGATTCTAAATATCAGAGATTTTACTGATGACTTGACTATATTAGGCTGCTGAGTGATTGTACAGGAGGCATATGACTGTTATAGCCAATAGAATACATTTCCTTGACCTTAAGAATAGCTTGGTGGAAGCTTGAAAGCTTGTCTATCTCATCAACAGAAGTTGGTCTCCTAAAAGATATTACCTCTCCCGTCTTGTCTCTAATAGACAGTAGATACATTTTGTGGTGGTCTTTTTGTCCAGAGATTAAACATTTTTCTGCATTATGATGTCAAAAGAGTATTATTATGTCTCCAAAGTTATTCACATAAGCCCAACAATATAGCAATCAGGCTGGATGGAATCAGACTCACCCTGGTGAAGTGACGTTATATGGTTGTTAACAAAGAGGTACTTACTGTTCTAACTCAGTTGTCTCCATAGACACATGGAGCATTTGTAAGACAGCAGCTTTGGTTAGGACCTTTTATATGATAGAGTCAAAGTCAGAAAAACTCAGACATACTCCAAAATACCAGAAGAGCTCTTGATAGCTGCACCTTTGGGTTTTCTACTTACTTATTGCTACTATAGGGTATTGATTTAAATCAGTGTTTCTCAACTTTTTTGTCCTGATGACCCCCTTTGGACTTAAAAAAAAAATGTGACTAAGACTTGAAAAGACACCTTACCTTAAATATTATTAAGTAAATTATGACTAATACACAGAGCCAGCATTAGTGGGTGGCAAGCAGGGCAATTGTCTGGGGCCCCACACCACAGGGGACCTTGCAAAGCTAAGTTACATGCTTGAGCCTGGGGTGGCAGCGCTCGGGCTGAAGCATATAACTTAACTTTGAGGGGTCCTCTGTGGCATAGGGCGCCGGGCAGTTGCCCTGCTTGCCACCCCCTAATGCTGGCCCTGCACTTGTGACTCCCTAAACTTGTCCTGTGACACCTCCCAGGGGTCGTGAATCCGAGGTTGAGAAACACTGATTTAAACTTCCTTTTAGCAGCTCAAACTATTAGAAACCATTTGATTTGAAATGAATACTTTCAATAAAGCAACAGCCTTCAAACCTGAGACTGTGGATTTTCCTAGCGAACTCTTATAATGGGCAAGAATGTATCCTCCCTGATACAGAGGACCTGTCAATTGTGTATGGAAAGGGGATTGCTCAGCAGGACTTGGTGAGCTATTCCATGTGTGTAGAATCTGTGCTGCAGTAGGAAAGACGACTGGGCAGGTGGAGTGGATTGGGGGCAATTAAGAGGTGGAGTGGATTGGGGACAATTAACTTTGTACCTTGTGTGGCCTTATATACCTTCCCTAGCAAAGATCATTCATCCCCAAGCTCTATTACCTTTTCCACGTGACCCCACTGTGGATTTTGGAAGTCACTGGAAACAACGGGAGTCTCAGCTAGCATGGCTCCAGTGGAATGGTGCTTCCAAGGAACTAGGTAGGGTATACCTTCTTGAGGATCCCCAGGGCTTTGCTGGACTTGTCAACAGACCCCATTTTTTTTTCTCTTGGGAAGAGGGCAACCCCCACCTCCCTGGTAGGATGATATAGGTAGAACTTCCACAAGAAGATCCTTACTGAAATTTCCTTCCCAAAAGCTCTTTCCTATGGCTCTTAATGTGGAAGGAAGTGATCTGACCCAATATTAGTAAAAAGCAAGACTCTTTGAATAATAAATGTAGGTTTTTAAAATTCTAATATTGTGGTAGTGATACTATAGTTGAATTTGAGAGAACCTTTTCAGTCTAAATGTGTGTTCATGTGTTTCTAACTTATTTTATTTTATTTTTTATTTCCGTGTGTGTGTGTGTGTGTGTGTGTGTGTGTGTGTGTTCTTAGCTCATGGGTGCATTTTGGAGGAAAACTTGAAGAAAATACTGACATTTTAAAATTATATTAATATTAAAAATGTGTAATTAAAAATTAGATAGTTTGAAAATATTGTTATAAAATATAATTAAAGACAAAACTTTCATCTACACTGAATTCTGTAGATTTTAGACCAGAGAGGGATAGTATAGACCAAGGCCAGGTTTACACTACAGACCTATATTAGTATAATTATGTTGCACAGGCCTGGTCTACATTACGAGTTTAGGTCGACTTTAGCAGCGTTAAATCGAATTAAGCCTGGACACGTTCACACGATGAAGCCCTTTCTTTCGAATTAAAGGGCCCTTTAAACCGGTTTCTTTACACCACCTTCGACGAGGGGATTAGCGATAAAATCGGCCTTTGCGGGTCGGAATTGGGGTAGTGTGGACGGATTCGACGTTATTGGCCTCCGGGAGCTATTTCACAGTGCTTCATTGTGACCGCTCTGGACAGCACTCTCAACTCAGATGCACTGACCAGGTAGACAGGAAAAGACCCGCGAATGTTTGAATTTCATTTCCTGTTTGCCCAGTGTGGAGAGCACAGGTAACCATGCAGAGCTCATCAGCACAGGTAACCATGATGGAGTCCCAGGATCGCAAAAGAGCTCCAGCATGGACTGAACGGGAGGTATGGGATCTGCTCGCTATATGGGGAGATGAATCAGTGCTAGCTGAACTCCGTAGCAGTAAAAGAAATGGCAAAGTATTAGAAAAGGTCTCCAAGGCCATGAAGGACAGAGGCCATAACAGGGACACACAGCAGTGCCGCGTGAAAATTAAGGAGCTACGGCAAGCCTACCACAAAGCCAGAGAAACAAACGGAAGGTCCGGGGCACAGCCGCAAACTTGCCGCTTCTACGCGGAGCTGCATGCCATTCTAGGGGTTGCAGCCACCACTACCCCAATCGTGTGCTATGACTCCCTCACAGGAGAAACACACAGGGAAGACAGTTCGGGGAACGAGGAAGATGAGGGTGGAGGTAATGTAGGTAGCTCACAGCAGCAAGGAAGCGGAGAAACTGGTTTCCCCAACAGCCAGGATATGTTTGTTACCCTGGACCTGGAACCAGTAACTCCCGAACTCACCCAAGACCCTGAGGGCACACAGGGGACCTCTGGTGAGTGTACCTTTGTAAATATTACACATGGTTTAAAAGCAAGCGTGTTTAATGATTAATGATTAATTTGCCCTGGCAATCGCGGCCAGTACAGCTACTGGAAAAGTCGTGTATGGGGATGAAGCGGAAATCCTCCAGGGACATCTCCAGAAAGCTCTCCTTCATGTACTCCCAAAGCCTTTGCAAAAGGTTTCTGGGGAGGGCTGCCTTATCCCGTCCACCATGGTAGGACACTTTACCACGCCAGGCCAGTAGCATGTAGTCTGGAATCATTGCATAACAAAGCATTGTAGCGTATGGTCCCGGTGTTTGCTGGCATGCAGACAACATCCATTCCTTATCTCTCTTTGTTATCCTCAGGAGAGTGATATCATTCACGGTCACCTGGTTGAAATGGGGTGATTTTATTAAGGGGACATTCAGAGGTGCCCGTTCCTGCTCTTCTGAACAGAAATGTTCCCCGCTGTTAGCCACGCGGTAGGGGGAAGGGTGAAGTGATCATCCCAGAGAATTGGGGGTGTGTGTGTGTGGGGGGGAGTTTAGTTGGGTTTGTGCTGCATGTTAACCCAGAAACTGCAGCCCCTCCTTTTACATTGAAAACCCATTTTAAATGGCCAACCCAATTCATCCTTGATATGGGAAATGAGGGCGCTGCTGTTTGAAACCATTCCCACATGTTAAGAAAGTTAAAAAAGCCAAAAGACTGTGGCTTACCATGGCTGCCTGCAAGCCGAAATCTGTTGCCTGGCACTGCGTGAGTGATCTCTCATACCAAACCGGCAGGCCCTCACTATAAGAGGAAAAATGCGACCTTGTAACGAAAGAGTGTACCCATTGTTCTCTAAAATGTGTCTTTTTTAACCACCTCTCCCTTCTCCTCCACCAGCTGCAAATGTTTCTCCTTCACAGAGCCTACTGAACATTAGAAAGAGAAAACGGAGGACGCGGGACGATATGTTCACGGAGCTCCAGATGTCCTCTCATGCTGATAGAGCACAGCAGAATGTGTGGAGGCAGTCAATGTCAGACATGAGAAAAGCACAATATGAATGAGAGGAGAGGTGGCGGGCTGAATCGCGGGATGAACAGAGCAAGTTGCGGGCTGAAGATGATAGGTGGCATCAGATTGCAGACAGAAGGCAAGAGTTGATGCTCCGTCTGCTGGAGCATCAAACTGATATGCTCCAGCGTATGGTTGAGCTGCAGGAAAGGCAGCAGGAGCAGAGACCGCCGCTACAGCCCCTGTGTAACCAACAGCCCTCCTCCCCAAGTTCCATAGCCTTCTCACCCAGACGCCCAAGAACATGGTGGGGGGGCCTCCGGCCACCCAGTCACTCCACCCCAGATGATTGCTCAAGCATCAGAAGGCTGGCCTTCAATAAGAGTTAAAGTTTTAAAATGCAGTGTGTCCTTTTCCTTCCCTCCTCCCCCACCCATCCCAGGCTACCTTGGCAATTATCCCCCTAGTTGTGTGAGGAATTAATAAAGAATGCATGAATGTGAAATAACAATGACTTTATTGCCTCTGAAAGCGGTGCTCGAAGTGGGGAGGGAGGGTGGGGTGCTTGGTTTACAGGGAAGTAGAGTGAACCGGGTGGGGGGGAGGAGGGTTCATCAAGGAGAAACAAACAGAAGTTTCACACCGTAGCCTGGCCAGTCACAAAACTTGTTTTCAAAGCTTCTCTGATGCGCACCGCGCCCTGCTGTGCTCCTCTAACCGCCCTGGTGTCTGGCTGTGCGTAATCAGCAGCCAGGCGATTTGCTTCAACCTCCCACCCTGCCATAAATGTCTCCCCCTTACTCTCACAGATATTGTGGAGCGCACAGCAAGCAGCAATAACAATGGGGATATTCTTTTCGCTGAGGTCTGAGCGAGTCAGTAAGCTGCGCCAGCGCGCTTTTAAACGTCCAAATGCACATTCCACCACCATTCGGCACTTGCTCAGCCTGTAGTTGAACAGGTCCTGACACCTGTCCAGGCTGCCTGTGTACGGCTTCATGAGCCATGGCATTAAGGGGTAGGCTGGGTCCCCAAGGATCACGATAGGCATTTCAACATCCCCAACGGTTACTTTCTGGTCCGGGAAGAAAGTCCCTTCCTCCAGCTTTTGAAACAGAGCAGAGTGCCTGAAGACGCGAGCATCATGTACCTTTCCTGGCCATCCCACGTTGATGTTGGTGAAACGTCCCTTGTGATCCACCAGGGCTTGCAGCAGCATTGAAAAGTACCCCTTGTGGTTTATGTACTCGGTGGCTTGGTGCTCCGGTGCCAAGATAGGGATATGGGTTCCGTCTATGGCCCCACCACAGTTTGGGAATCCCATTTCAGCAAAACCATCCACTATTGCCTGCACGTTGCCCAAAGTCACTACTCTTGATATCACCAGGTCTTTCATTGCCCTGGCAACTTGGATCACAGCAGCCCCCACAGTAGATTTGCCCACTCCAAATTGATTCCCGACAGACCGGTAGCTGTCTGGCGTTACAAGCTTCCACAGGGCTATCGCCACTCGCTTTTCAACTGTGAGGGCTGCTGTCATCCTGGTATTCTGGCGCTTCAGGGCAGGGGAAAGCAAGTCACAAAGTTCCATGAAAGTGCCCTTACGCATGCGAAAGTTTCACAGCCACTGGGAATCGTCCCACACCTGCAGCACGTTGCGGTCCCACCAGTCTGTGCTTGTTTCCCGTGCCCAGAATCGGCGTTCCACGGCATGAACCTGCCCCAGTAACACCATGATTTCCACATTGCTGGGGCCTGTACCTTGTGAGAGGTCTATGTCCATGTCAATTTCCTCATCACTCTCTTCGCCGCGCTGCAATCGCCTCCTCGGCTGGTCCGGGTTTCACCTTGACATGTCCTGGCTCTGCATATACTCCAGGACAATGCGCGTGGTGTTCATAGTGCTCATAATTGCCGGGAGTAAAACTTAACCAGTTCACCAGGTTGCTATGAGAATTAATTAGTGTTCATTCATCACTTTGCAGTTCATCTTGTACCTAGAACTCCAATTGGAAGATTGCATATGGTGCAAGCTAAAAGGGAAACTATCAACTTGAAACTGATATTTATCTCTGACAATGTACCCATTAAAGCTACAAATAACACCTAAGGTATTAGCACAAATAAGCTTGGAGTTGATAATGTATTTTCTCTAAAATGCTAGCACTTACATGGTAAATTTGAGTTGATTTTCTCCTCTCTCTCTCTCATCAGGCCCACAGAAGCTATGAGCATTGTGTTGGCATTACTTTCAGCCTTGAATCCTAAAGGATCTCAAAAGGCCAAATAAGCAATAAAGGCCACCCTATCTAGTCCTCACATAAAAGGATGATGAGTGTGATGTGGAGGCTTAGAGAAGAAGAAATGGAAGAATTTTCCATCTTGTGAGGGATTCCATGGACCCACATGACAGAAAAGTCTTTCAAAAGACTGTGATCTATGAGTGCAATCCAGCAGAAGATAGTTTTCATAGCTGCAAAATGCTAGATTAGAAGCTGTCAGTCAGAAAGAACTCAGACATCCCCAAAATTATCCCCTCAAAAGTCAACATTTAGAATGCAACACTGAAAGGGATGGGAGCCCCTGAAGCAGATGTATAATTGTGGAGTATCCCCTTCCCAATAACACACTAGTTTTTGATAATTTTCCCAAAACTTAGTTCAACGAAACCTTTTTTTGTAGCCCCATTGATAAGGGGCTAAATATGGAGCCAGACTTCCCAAATGGCAATTGTTCAGAGGAATTACTCTTGTTATACAATGTAGTAACCTCAGTGGACTATGCAGCCAAAGGTGAACTGTCCTGAAAAACTGAGTAATGCAGTGTGGAGGGCAAAGAGATCATCTGAATGAATTAGCCTCTAATTGGCAGCTTTAGAACTTGCCACCAAAGCCCTGCTGGTTATATTTATGCAGAATGTTTTTCCTGGATAAATCTTCACAAGCTCTTGCAGGCAGATCAGAAGGTCATATATACTTCTGTTCATTTCCTAAGTTACTACAAGTGGCTTAAGTGAACCAGCAAAGTTTGTTTTTCTTGATCTGCCAATGACTTACATGCAGCTTTTTAACCAGGAAAATCATGTGGAAAGCATAATTAACCATGGGGTTACATGAAAACTCATTTTTTAGATATCCCTATATATGCTATTCCTTTATATTCAAATTTTATTTTAGTCTGCAACACTTTTCAGGAATGTGATTTCTGGATTAACAAGCACATAAAAATAGCTTGGAGGAAGGAGTCTTAATGCAATAGTTCTGCAACTCCATGGAAAGAAATCATCAAGATGCTAAAAAATTAGAGGATGTGAACCAATCCAGCAGTTGTACCCATCTAATCAATCTAGTATTTCTAATGTGCCTATCACCATGGTATCAGATATGGATGTTTCACAATGTTTGCCATTTTCTACCTATTTAGGTATTTCTATGGTCATAGTATCTGAGAACCTCCAATATTAATGAATTTATTCTCACAATACCCCTGTGAAAAAGAAGTGTTATCCCACATTTACAGATGAGGAATGGGGTTACAGAGAGATTAGTTCCCCAATTCAGTAAGGTACTTAAGAATGTGCTTACCTTTGAAGGATGTGAGTAGTCCCATTGACTTCTCATGTGCTTAAAGTAAGGCACATGTGTAAGTAGCTTGCTGAATCAAGGATTAGATGATTTTCCCAATTTTTTCATTTTATGAAGGTTACAACCTTTTATTACTCTTCAGTACAATAAACATACTCTTGCCAAGTTAATAAAAATCAAGTGCTAATATATTGTGAAGGAAAATGGCAGATACATTTTCCACTGGAATAATTTGATATATGTTTCCTGTATTTATTGAAACAATTGAAAAAGCAGAGAGGCTCCATGAAAAGTTCATCTTTAAAGAGGCTGCTATTGCTTGTATTTGTACTCCCACTGAATGATTTTTACTAAACAATTTCTAGTCCTCTTCTACTGAAATTTGGTGCTTTACAAATTTAAATCTCACTATTTTATTTATTAAGTTTATATTTATATATACTGTTACAATATTTGTAAATTAAATATACTTGTGTACAAATTAAACATAAACAGTGCTGAAACACAATACAAACATTTTCAATTCAAAATGTGAATTGGCTAAGGTGAAAGAACCAACAAAATTTCACCTATGGCAAAAAAGGGCCATTACTAGTAATACTATATAATATGGGTGAAATCCAAACCACATTGAAGGCCATAAGGATTTCACCCAATATGTGGTACATTTCAGTAGAGAATGATTAATATAAAGTATTTTGAATTAGTGTAACTGTTTTAATTTTAACTAAAACATAATTCAGATTAAACTAGACATAACAGTATAAAGTCAAAATCATATTAGGAAGGCTGAGGTGATCTGTTGTGGCTTGCATATTTTAGCGCTTTTCATTCTTTACTCTAATAACCCTGCAGTTTAAGCTTGTTGAAAGAACCAAGCTTAAAATAAGTAGCTAGTAAAGCCATGTAATGTTAAGTGAATATTACAAATATCTGGCTACAGTAGTAGTAAAAAAAAACCCCTATGCTTTCAGAAAATATGTATCTTCCCTAGGTTTTACTTTACTAGACAGCTATGTTTACTGGTTTTAAGTCTGTTATAACACATCTCACAGTAGACTTATTACACTTTGATTCCCAACTATGCTACACTCAGTATAGGTGCCCACACTATCATAGTGTCAGCATTTTATAAAAAGCGATTAAGAGTCCTGTGGCACCTTATAGACTAACAGACGTATTGGAACATAAGCTTTCGTGGGTGAATACCCACTTTGTCAGATAGACTTGATCTGACGAAGTGGGTATTCACCCACGAAAGCTTATGCTCCAATATGTCTGTTAGTCTATAAGGTGCCACAGGACGGTTTGTCGCTTTTTACAGATCCAGACTAACATGGCTACCCCTCTGATACTTGTCACCATTTTATAATACTTGTCCTCTAAGCATGGTATAAAGAGATACAAAATATTTTCTGAAGTAAAGTAAGTGTTTAATATACAATAGTAAATACCTGACCCTCAAGTGTTAGATACTTTTCCCTTAGAAAACAGTATGAATTCCTTATATTAGAAGGGAATGAAATAAATTACATTTTTTACAATCCAAACACTGGGACATTATCTCCACATACCAGTTATGAGAAAAGTCCCAAAATAAAATTGCATGTTGTCTACAGCCAACTTTTGTTTTTTTCAAAATTAGAATACTACTTTTAAAATTAAGTTCTAAAAAGATTGAGAATCTTTTTCTCCTTGTTTGACGCTGCACACAAAGACCAGAAAGTCTTGCATGCAAAGATGCACAGCTGAATTAATTTAAATTGTATTTTTCCATAAAGTACTTGGAAACTGTACAATATTTCCCCCTTTCACAGACTTTAGTTAAGTCTTTCTTCCCATAGATAATGGTTGGCAGCAGTGCACAGTGCAGAGGTTGTGTGCTGCACTTCTGAACAAAGTCCTGAATTGAGCCATTGTTTTCACTGAGATAGCCTGCATTTTTCGCTGGACAGAGAGCAGGGTGTAAAAAAGGCACCTTGTGTGCAACTGTTGGCAAGGCTTGGAAGTGAATTAAAATCTCCACAAGGTCTGGGCAGTACAGCTCTGCTCGGTATTGAGCTCTTTGGAAGCACAGTTAGCTCAGACATTCCAATGCAGTGAGGCAGCAGGAGGGACACAACTCGACTCTACAGTCGAACGGGGAAAAAAGCCAACTCTTTCACAGAGATTAGTCTCTAGACTGAACTTTCATTCACAACGTGTGAGACACACAATGGCTCTGGACCAGCTTCTGCTCTACAAAGATTTGGAGAAGGCTCCGTTATCCAGTGATCTTGAGTCACTGGGTATTACCACTTAAACAGAATGAGTTGCCTGCCAGAGGTAAGCAAAACTAACAGGAAAGGCTGAAAACAAATCAACTGAAGATGCACTTCAACGGAGGTGGTGTAGGAAATTTTGGGGGAAAGTAACTCTCCCCTTTTGAGTTTGGTCTTTACCCAGGTCCCTTCCTCCTTCTAAGCTCCAGTGTTATTTGAGGTTTACAAACCAAATCAAATGTAGAAATAACAGTTGAATGTATTTGCGTGATTATCTTAGCTGAGCAGTTTGGAATCTCAGGCCCCAAATAGTTTGCTGTCGTGTCCTTGACACCCTAAGATCAATATCTTAATTGATTTCAGCAGCGAAGTTCTGAGCTTGAGCCATAATTCAAGAGCAGGCACCGGGATAGTAGCTATAGAACACTGTCCCATTGCTTAAAAAGCAAATGAGTTACAGCTGGGAGGGAGTGGATGCAGAGGTGTTTCTAACAATGTAAACTCTCGCTCAGGGCACGTAGCACTACATACAATGGCGCAAACTCTTTGGATGGGGGTATGTATTTAATATTGCATGTAATAATTTTAACCTGGATGGAAGGGCAATGTACCTAACGCCTCATAGCGGTACATATAACTGGGGAGATGCTCAGGGGGAAGGGTCTGTGTGGAAGGTTCAACCCCATCTTGCCCTGTTGGTTCTGCGGGCGCCCACCCCCCCCTTGTGCTTTTGGGTCGGTGCAAAAACCTTCTTCCCTGCAGCGTGTGTGATTTGTGGGAGAGGAGGATCAGGAACCCGCTGGTGGCGGCGGCACAAACATCCTGGCCCTGCACTGTGACGGGGGGAGGGAGGCTGCGGACCCTTTGGCATTATGACGCTCTGCCCTGCACGGTGTGTGCCCGTGAGGAGATTCCTCTGGGGCGGTGGTGGCGGTGTAACCCCCTGTGCGCTACAGCAGGCAGCACTAGTTCCCGGGGCAGAGCACCCAGCGCGGGGCTGTTTGCCCTGGTGCTAATGACCCAAGGTGCTTCCCTGCTCTGTGGCCCTACCACGCTCACCTCAGGATGCTTGGGGGGAGGGGGGTGGAGAGGGCTGGGCGCGTTTCCCTCTCAGGGGAACCCGGCCGTAGTCCTCCTCTTCCCCCACCTCCGGTCTGAGCGAGCCCCCCGTTCTCCCCGCTGCGCCTCCTTCCGCCCAGCTGGGCGTTGCGAGCCCGGCAGGCCACCTCCCCCTCGGTCAGCGCGCGCTCCCTGCCGCCTGCCCGCTCCGCGGAGCCGTTGAGTTCGGGGACTGCCCTGACCCGGAGCCTGCCCTGCGCAGTCAGCCGGGGCGAGAGCCCTCGGGGCTGCTGCAGTGACCCGCCGCCCGGCCTCAGCTGCGGCAGCAGGAGGAAGAGGCTGGGGAGACGCTGAAAGTTGCCGCCTCCTACTTATCCCCAGCGGGTGAGGCGCTTCCACAGGCTCCTTGCCTGAGTTCGTGGGACTCAAGTGGGTGGGCGGGCCTCCTGGTTGCCCAGGATCACTTCCATAGGTTGCTTTGGGGGTTCGGGTGGTGAGAAAGGGTCCCCCTCCCCCGGTCACCGAGATACGGGGCCATGGGTCCACACCTGCACTCCGGCAGCCTCATGGACTTCAGAGGGGTTGTATTAGGTCTGACATCCTTGCATTGGCTACACTGGCACCCTAGTTTGTCACCCCCTTTGCTCCCCATATATCAGTTCTCCATTAGGCTTGTGAAGATGATGAGCTACGCTAACATGCAGTTTCTATGCATTCGCATTACAATATTTAGTTGTAAAATATCCTCTTTCTCTGCAGAGGATTTGAGGAAATGCGGGGGGGGGGGGGGGGTTGGGTGTGGATTGTAACAAACTTGTTATAAATTACAACTGGGTATAAAGTCCTCACTATCTTCTCCCTGAACTTCTCACTTTATAGCGTGGTTTATATCAGTAACAAGTTTCATATTTCATTGCTTTAAACTTTCTGGCTAATCACATCTCAATGGATTGTTCTAGATGAGCTGCAGCATCTGATCAGCTACAAAGTTGTAGGTTACTGGGGTGAAGTGGTCTCTCCCCAGCATTTCGGTGGTTTACAATAATAAGCGTTCTCAGATGTTATAAAAGTTCGTTCTAAGATGAAACCTGGCAATCAAAGCAGCAAGGTGTAAACAACCCCCCGTTCTGGCCTCGCCTTTGATATGCTTGAAAAAGTTTAGCTTTGTGAGTAACTTTGCATTCCTTACTAGTCCCATTGAAGTGTTTGCAGGATTGGGACCAAACTGTGCAAGACTTGCTAGTCTCATTCCCCAGAGTGTACGGTATACCTGAGAACCAGCAGGGAAGCCTAGAGAGGAGCTATAGGAGTATCAGCAGGCTGAGCTGCTGCGGTCTAAGGATAGTAGGATGATAAGTGAAATGATACAGAAACTCATGAAAGGGTTGGCTGTGGTTCAAGGAGCAGACAAATGTTCAGACTGGTTATTTTGCCGTGCGGTTTGCCCATCCCTAATTGTAATGCACATTTGCAAGGCAGTAGAATTAAAATTGGTATTTTATGTTTATATCAAGATTTTGTTGAATGAATAAAAACATAATTTTTATAAGTATTTCAGGAGTGGGGATGAGTTTTGCCCCATTATAAAAAAAAAAATTCTCAACATCTGAGAACGATTAAAGAAATTAAATTCCAGAATTTATAATTACCTAATAATCATCTTAAATCAGAAGCCCTCCTTTTTATTTTTGAATTATCCTATGAGAAATAGAACTATCTACAAACAGTATATGTATATTTCTAATTAGATGAAAAAAGTGACAAGATGAGCAACACCTAGACAAACAGGGGAGGAAAAAATAACAAACAAAATCAAACTACAAATAACTTTATCACAGGAAACTGAATATATTGTAGAACACCAATCGAAAGCTGTTGAGAGAGACAAACTGGACTGCGAAAGTCATGAGAAACCATGCCCAGTTTGCATAGAAATGAACAGGAGGGGATTGCTAAATTCTTCCATTCTCCTCTTAGTCATCTGAATAAAAGAAACCTCTCATATTTTGCCATGTTAAGACATTGATTCAATACATTATTATGAGTTCATTTTCACTTTCCCGTGTGTTGAGACAGGTTTCTTTGTAGCTAGATTTGCCCTTAGAACCTTCCCCTTTTTGGGTCCAATTCTACAAAGTGCCAGCTACCCTCAACTCTGTAGACTTTTATGTGGTATGTGTTGGGCAATGTATTTTTGTTACATTAAGCAAAATGGAATACTAAATACAGTTTAACCAATATCTTCTATATTTTTGCATAATTTTGTCATTCTGACAATAAATGATACATGAGAAAAGACAGAAAAAACTCTTTCAGTAAAGTAAGGATAAGAAAAACAAATCATCAGATAAAGTATTTCTAATAGATGTATCCATTGAGAGTCACGGAAAGGGTTCAGAAAAGAGCTACAAGAATGATTTAACGTTTGGAAACACAGACTAGAAATAAGGCACAATTTTTTTAACTGTGTGGGAAACTAACTATTGGAATAGTTTACTAAGGGTTGTGGTGGAGTCTCTATCACCAGTCATTTTAAAATCAAGATTGGATATGTTTCTAAAAGATATGCTCTAGTTCAACCATAGCTATTGGACCTGAAACAGGAATTAATTCAGCGAAGTCCGAGGGCAGGCCTTCACTACAGGGGGAGGGGGGGAAGGGTGTCGATTTAAGATACGCAAATTCAGCTACGCGAATAGCGTAGCTGAATTCGACGTATCGGAGCCGACTAACCCCGCTGTGAGGACAGCAGCAAAATCGACCTCCGCGGCTCCCCGTCGACGGCGCTTACTCCTACCTCCGCTGGTGGAGTAAGCGCGTCGATTCGGGGATTGATTGTCGCGTCCTGACGAGCTGCGATAATTCGATCCCTGAGAGATCGATTTCTACCCGCCGATTCAGGCGGGTAGTGTAGACCTAGCCCGAGTCTAACTTCCTGCATAACACAGGACATAAGTCACAATGGTTCCTTCTGGTCTTAAAATCTATATATCTATGAATAACTGCATTAAAATTCTAATTCTTGCTGAGCATTTTTCATTAATTATTAAAATAAAATATATATTTCAACGATCAATAGAAACTTTTTCTACTGGAAGATTACTATTTCAGTGTTGGTTGGTTTTCAATTTGAAATAATCTTATTAGGAACCAGGCTCTTTAAGCAGGAACCATCTTTTTGTTCTGCTTTTGTACAGAATATAGCACAATGAGGTTCTGGTCAATGAATAGGGATCCTAGGCACTATGCTAATACAACTGATTAATCATAATGTCTGCTATATTTTATATACTTTTAAAAAAATCCATAAGTTAAACATAGTGCTTAATTATGCAACTCCAACATGAATAGAACTTATCCTCATAACTAGTCCCTTGCAGTCATTTGGTATTAGTTGTGTGAATAAGGGATGTGGAATTGGGTCCACAGTCTTTAACTATGAAATATAATTAATTTGTTTGCAAGAGATTGCACTTTTAATTGTTTTTTTTTATTATAAAAACTATTAGTATGCAAAAGTATGAGCCATGTTTGTCAGTGGTCAAATTCTGCCCTCAATTACGTTTTTAATCCCCTTTAAATTAGGCCATAAGTGACTGAATACACAAATAAGAGCAGTATGACTTACATTGAATACTGCTTTGTTTGTCTTGGCAGACCTGTGTGGAGATCTGACTGTGGGTGGGGTTTCCAGAATCATGCTTCTGCCAAACGTGGATCATATTGCACTCTTGATTTCTGAGCAAAACTCCTATTTACTTTGAGAGTTGTATGTTGGAGAAGAGGGTCATTGTGTTAGCACTACCTATATATGGGTCTCTTTTCTTTCTTTAGTGACAGAATTCTGATCTCACTTGAAGTAAGTGGAGTTTCTTCAGACTTACACCAGTGTGAGATCAAACTCTGTCCATTAATGGTCTATTATGTTCCATAGCTCTAGCATTTGGGTGCATGACATAATTGAGTGCAACTAGATAGTAAATCAAACCATCCACAATATTCCTTCCTGAACTACCCTAACCAGTCATAAATAATCCACCATAGTCAAACAAATGCTTAACCTGAAAGGTGTCTTTTACTTGTTTCTGAAAACCTGTAAAGGTGACCTCTAACAGATTGCTCAGGGGGGTGAGTTTCAAAACTAAACTTTCTCCTCCAGAATCATCCAGTTTCCAAGTCCCCAAGACTGCACACCTACCAACTATCAGCAACGGTGTCTCAGGTGATCTCAGCTGTTGTGGTGCTTTGTTGGGTCATAAGTGAGCTAGGCATCAAACCTCAGGGCATATATGAATATACCTAGGAAAATCCGTCTGCATCCAAATCTCCTATTCAGACTAGGGAAGTTTTGGGTGTGCGAGAAATGCAGGATTGAGCCTTACATGAAGATTGACATTCTGCAGGCTAGTGTTTCAGCTGTGACATTTTACCCACAGTAGTCTGCGGCACGCCTTAGTAGACTAAATGGGTTCTGGTCTCTGGAATGTCTCTTGCTGTGTATTGCGATCAACAGAAAAGTAATCTTGAGTAATTTGGTAAGAAAATTGCAGTAGAGATCATTTTTTCAAAAAGGTAAAAATGATCCACTTTATTTTTCAATTGACCTGTAAAGTTTTTTTTAATAAATACTTTAAATACCATTTCAATATCTTTTAAAATATTTGAAGGTATTTCGATGTACACTTACAGTTAACTTCTTTGTGTTTCTTTCTGTTAATTCTTAATAACATATTTAAATACTTCTGGTTAAGCAGAAAGGTGAAAATGTTGTGTACCAAAGTAAAGTTACATGAAAGGTATATGTGAAAGGTATTTTTAAATATTTATTTTGGGATAATATTTTAATTCTGTTAGTATGCACAAGTGCTGTATAACTTGCGTCTAATAATAGTATGTTTTGTTCACCAGATGACTCTCCAGTTGCATGTGACCTTGCCTAGTGTTGTAGGACTTTGCTGTCTGTTTTAGACAATGCTCTGATGTGGGACTTTTCCTCCCACAATATTTTTCTCCATCTGTGCTACAGTGTACAGCAAGAATGCCTCTGAAGTGAACTCTGGTATTTCTGAGGTTTGTGCTACAATACATCTTTATTCTAACATTTTTATAACGCATTCCTTTATTTCAAATACAAAACTCAGTTGTTGATTGAAATCAGCCACTTACTTGGCTGATTTCCCCTCATAGCAGTGCAGGTAGTTTCAAGCAGCATTAACACTTGATTGAATTTCCACTTGGAAATCAGTGGGGTGTGAGGGAATCATGCTGTGTAGAGTAACTGCTCTGTGGATCTACTTCATCTACAGCGCCCCCAAATTCGCATGAAGGAACAAGCTTGTGGAGCTCCAGTTGAGAAACTTCCATGATGTCAGCTCTCACCCTTTAATTTCTCTGGCTTGGTTCTGCTTGTTTTGGATCCTGCCTGCTTATGAAAATGAAGGGAAGAAAATTGTTTCATGTTTTTAATATCCAAACTAAAATACTTTAAGAGCATATTTTTCTTCTTTGCTTTCCTTTGCTAGTTTTCATTTTCTCATTTTTTTCAAAGATATATTTATAACTAGATTAAGATAATGAATTCTTTAATTCATGTGAGTATATTAAGATAAATGTATTCTATAGGATGGTTCATTTAGTGGACAGTGATATTTTAGTATTTGTACTTCTAAAACTGTTTAATATTTATACATTTTACTAATAAGGTTCATGTTCTGGTGAATTTTCAAATAAACTAGACACCTGCTGTATGTCTATATATCTCCCTTCTGCTCAGATTTATGTGGGTGGGAACTAACTAAAACAAACATTCCTTGGCCTTGTAAAAGTTGCAGGTCTATGTAATCTCATCTCTTTTAGTGTATGGAACCAAAAGTGGTGCAGGTTTAAGGTGAGCAATAAAAGCAGGGAATCTGCATGTATCCAAGACTCCAATTCTGCAGATTATTGGCCAGCTGAGCCCCTCTGCATTTCCCTCTGGCTCTTGCCAGTCATGCCTATTACTTGATCAGGCCAGTAGTTCACAGATTGCTCATCCAAGGTTGTTCTGTGACATCTTGGGTGGTAAAGGGCTAAAGAGCAAACAAGATTGTTTGAAGTCCTCCCCCCCCCCCCCGTGGTTCTTCCATAATTCTTGGAGCAAATATATTGTTTAAAGTGGCTCCTTTGGAGTTCTGGGAGAGAATCTACTGTGTAGTGCAGCTCCCATCCAAGTCCGTCCCCCTTCCCCTCCGGCAGTCTGTTGGTTGCACAGTTCTTTTGTAGTGGTTATGCAGAAGAGGGAGTACCCTGCATAGCTACCTTCCCTCTGCATGTGGTCATGTCATAGCAGTGTCTGTAGTCTTGCTTCCCTTCACATGAAGCAGCTGGAAGGGGAGGTGAAAATAAGAGCTTTAGAAACTTGTGTATAATTTGTATTAAAAAGTACATACAATGTGAGAACCCCAGTGAGGCCAACTAATCACATATTAAGGGAAAAGCTTTTAGATACACACAATCCATAACATGAGTGGGAAATCTCTCCAATTTCTTGGTGGTTGTTGCACTCTCAGGCAAGGTTTCAGGCAGATGCTTATACCAGGATTGTTTTAGATTTAATGACCTCTCAAAATGTAGGTATTGTAATGGGTTTTGATTGGAGGTTTGTTTCAGTTCTAGTTTCATGTAATAGTGTACTCTGCAATAATTAGGTGATGTTTAAACAAGAAATTCTACTTAAATCTTGTTGGCCATTCAGCACACATACAGCCTGGATATAGAGAAACTTGATCTCTTTCCGAGATCTATGGTCTCACTTGTATAATAAAACCAGTATCCCAGGGCTATGGCTTTTTAAAGAGATTTTCACTCTAATTAGCATGTATCATTTAAATATACAAGGTAGGCTTATAGGGCCTTTATTGTTGTATACATTTATAAAGCACCTGTCACCTTATTAGTGTCTGTCACTGAACAATATATATTTCAAGTTATACGACTCAGACTTAAGTATCTTGTTCCTTTTTTATTATTGCTATACAGCCTCACACTATACAATCAGTCATATACATCTTGTTTTCTTAATTGTTTTTAAAAGGCAGTTAATCATGTGTCAGTAAGTGAGACTTCATCATACCACACAAGTGTATGTGCTTACAAAATACAATTTCTAATATGTGGAAATAACACTCATAAAATTAATTGTAGTATTGGGGTGCAGCTCTTTTGTCTGGCAGAACATTTGGCAGAGTTCCAAAATTTGTATGCATTTCTGTATGCACTGGGTGGCAAAACATTTTGTCTACTTCTTTCCTTTCACAGTCATCTATTCGCACTATGCAGATCTGGCTGTAGGAGGGATTTGCTAATATACATTGCTCAAAAACAAAGTCACTATACGACCAATAACTAATTCAGTATCTGATTCCTCTCTTGTGTTTTTGCTTTGGACTTTTCCCAGTTTCCCTCTTCTGCCCATAATGTCAAATCCTGTTTGTTACATAGAGGTTAGATTCTAAAAAAAAAAAGAGCAACTGATATTGTAGTATTTTGTGGCACATATTGCCTGTTACAACAGAAAATCAGTTGTGTGATTGTACTTTTAATTTCATAGCCATGTAGGGTGACTGAATTACCTTGAAAACCAGTAATGGCTCTGTTTTCAGGGCCTGTTTCAATGTACCTATCAGTATCACAAAAAGTCTTTTGTTCTAATTTTTGAACCCCTGTAGACCAGAGGCAGCTTCTTCAGGTGGCTCAATCAGCTGAGCTGGTGAAATCAACAGAAGGCTGGCTGAATACATATGCAAACCAAAGACTACTTCTCCACCAGGCACATCACACACTAACACCTTGCCCCTTCCCATCCATAAGGCCTCTTCATGAGCCAATGTCTTGCACAATCCTCAAGCTAGCCCTTCCCCAACATAAAATGAAATCTACAGGGGGTTTGGTCAGGAGAGGGAAGGAATGACTTTGCTGAGGAGATGAAGGAAGAATGAGCAAAAATCTGTTCTGTCTTCCCCAGTTGCCAAAACCCATCCTATGTCCACATCCCTGACCCCCACTACAACAGACCCTGCATCTCCCCACTTTAAACATTAGAGCAATTCACTGCCATGCCGGCTATGTTACAAAAACACCTTCCCACATTTTACTTAAGTAATTTGGATCAGATGTTCAGTTACAGATTGTATTACTAAATAGTTAATGGAAAGATGTATCCATTTTACTCATTGGATGCTTTTAAAAACATTAGTTTCCATAGGTACTATATTAATTCATTCATGCTGAGCGGCTACCTAAATTTTGCAATTTCACAATATTGATCTGAAGTAAATGTATAAACTTGTCTTTTAAATAGCATTAAACACAGGGTGAATTATAGCTGTGAAACTGTCTAAATAGATATTTTCTATATCTGCTGCAAATTGCATTGACATTATCCCAGTAATATAACATTGGGTGGTGGTGATTGTAGTGTAATATTTTTTTCACAGTAGCAGAGACATGGTGTGTGTAAAAACTCAGCTTGCTATCCAGCTGACTGTTGGTTCTACATCAGAACAGATTTCAGAGAGGATTCCATTAAAGGGTTTGGATAACTTGTTCTCTGAGACAGATTTAATTGATTTTTCAGATGATAGAAGTTAAATGAGAATGCCCCTTTTTGTCCAAACCATGCCTCCTTTGGTGCTTTGCCATCAGAATTTGATAGACATGAGGACCTGGAGTTTAAGCACATTTGGGAATATGGATGAATCCCAAGATGTATTATTTAATCATTTCAGCGCATGTGATAAATGAAATGGGGGAGGAGGGGCTAGCTCCCTTTTATGGACACCCAGCCAGCCAGTTAGCTACAAAATCCCTCTTCGTAGCTGTTCTCTACTTGCTTTACCTGTAAAGGGTTAAAAAGTCTGACTGCATGCATAGGTAAAAGGAAGTGAGTGGGCACCTGGTCAAAAGAGCTAATGGGAAGGTTAGAACTTTTTAAAATTGAAACAAGACTCCCCTGTGGTTGTTCTTCCAGAGAGCAGGGACAGGGCTGGAACTATGCTGTAAAAAGCTTTGTCAGTTATGAAAAATCATCAAATCATACCTAGAAACTACTTATTTAAAACCCCAGATATGTAAGTAGATCATGAAATGTCTAGAAAGACCCAATTAGGTTTATCTCTTTTATTTTTGTACGGCATGTGGACTTCTGTGCTAACCTCCAAATGCTTTTTGTTTTGCTTGTAACCATTAAGCTGGACATCAGGAAAACCATTCCTGAGGCCTAATTATTATATTTGCTCTTTTTAAATCTAGCAATAGCCTAAATTCCAGATGTATTTTCTTTCTTTCTGTTTTTAATAAAATTTACCTTTTTTAAGAACAGGATTGGTTTTTTTTGTGTGTGTCCTAAGAGGTTGTGCATATGTTGTTTAATTAGCTGGTGGCAACAATTGAGTTCCTTTGTTTTCTTTCTCAGGTCTTCCATGGGGGGGAGATGAAAGGGCTTGAGGGTACATCACAGGGAAGAATTCCCAAGTGTGCCTTCCTGGGCCCAAAGGGTTGTTGTTTTTTTTTTTTTTTTTTTTTTTTTTGCACTTGGGTGGTGGTAGCATCTACTCATCCCAGGTCAGAGAGAAGTTGTAAGCTTGGGAGTTTAATACAAGCCTGGAGTGGCCAGTATTAATTTTTAGAATCCTTGTGGGCCCCCACCTTTTGCACTCGAAGTGCCAGAGTGGGGAATCAGCTTTGACAGCCCACAACAGGGTTTTTACTTACACCATCTGAGAGTGAAGTATGTACAGATTTCATGGCAGAATGCTATTAACATCTAAAATCCAGTTTTGCCATATAGTGACTGTAGCTTGGGTATTTGTTAGTTAATGAATTTAAAATATTTGGTTACTTAGATTAAATTTGCTGTTGCTTATTTGTGGGTAAGTGTATTTTTTTTTTTTTGGTTTATTTCAGAGAGTGAACATTTTTATGGGTCCTGAAATTATTTGCACTGACCTGACAAAATTTTTCTAGCAGTGGCAGTTCTATTGGACTTTAAAGGTACTTTAAAAATAAAGTTTTTAAAAAAATTAAATCACAAATATATATTGAAAAATTTAAACTATATACATTTAAAAATAGTTCTTTCCCCTATGTTGTGGTTCCCTTTCCTGGCAAAACTGGAAGGCCCTTAGAGACTCAAGCTGCTGCTGTCTTAAGGACTTCCTTTTTCTGTGCTCAAAAGGAACTATAGTAGCCCAAGGAAGTTAGAGGAAAATATTGGATTAGGGAAAAGATAATCTGTTTATGCTACTTCATTAAAACAGCTACTGGTCTCTCAGCTCAGTAGTGCCTTTTTTATCTTTTAAGCCAATTTATTCAGACTGAAAAAAAATTGGTTTTCCAGAGGAAAGACCACAGTCTATGTAGGAATAATGTTTTAACTGATCCCCAGCACACTATTAGAAGGAGGTACTCTAGTGAGTGGTATTAACTGGTATTAGGAGCCAGATTCTCCTTAGGGGAAAAAGGATAAAACCTTCTCTTTTTGAGTCCATTTAAAAAACAAAAACAAACAAACAAACAAAAACTTTGCCTGAACGAGTGTCCCTTGTTTTGTTCATTTGTTCAAGTTCATTTAAAAACCAAGCTGAAGGAAACTAATTGAATGTGATTTTTGATTTTTGAAGTACTGACTGTGCAAAGACTTTCTTTTGACCAGGCTCCAGAAATCCTGAATACACCAGGAAAATGGAAGTCAAAGCCTTCAGTTGTTGGTACAGATTGAAATGTTCCAGTGACCATCTATGGTGAACCTTATAATGAAAATGAAATCTAATAAAATCTTTGCCTCCATCCTTATGCTCTATACATCTGCACAACCCTACTCTTTACCCTCCAGCCCTCATTCATACACACCCTTAAAAAGCTCATTTAGGTTACTTTCATCCCTGACTGACAGTAAGTCCAGTCCTGGAAGGGGTGGGGCTGAGGGGGTCAGAGCCAGCCCACCCTGTAAGGTAAGTGCCTCCTCTTTCCTCCCCTCCCCCACCGGGATAGCAGCAGCAGCCCAGGGCTCCAGGAGCTATTTAAAGGGCCCGGGGCTCCCCTGCTTCTACGGCGGGATCCAGCGGCTATTTAAAGGACCAGGGCGGCAGAGGCAGCTGGAGTCAAGGGCCCTTTAAATAGCCCCTGGAGCCCCCCGCTATCCCAGGGCTCTGGGGGCTCTTTAAAGGGCACGGGGCTCCCCTGCTTGTACCACCTCAGGCCTTTAAATAGCCGCTGGAGCCCTGGAGTAGTGGCGGCAGGGCTCCGGTGGCTATTTAAAGGGCCGGGGCGGTAGAAGCAGTGGGAGCCCTGGACTTTTTAAATAGCAGCCAGAGCCCCACAGCCCTACCCCTACAGGCTCCAGACCCTGCTGGGAGCCCCAGGCCCTTTAAATTGGTCCCTGGGGAAGCCGGGCCACCCTGGTACGGCGCACCAGCTCTTGCCGGTACGCTGTACTGGGGCATACCGGCTTTCACCTCTGCTGTCAGTTGTCCTCATTTTCAAACAAGCACCTTCATGCTTCCCCCTCATGTCTGGGAGAAACTCCCTGTAAATATTCACAGAACTAACTCATTATCACTCTTCAAGTCTCTCCCTAAAACTCTCATTTGCTGTGACACCTACACATACCTAACAATGCTTAGGCTACCAGTGTACTGAGACCACATTCTATTGTGCTGACCAATATGTTCTCAATGTTTCCTTGTACTCCCTCATCTATATATAGCCATAGTCTCTTGTCTTTTACTTAGTCCCTGACACAAAGAGCCAATCTGTCTTTCCCCCCCTGTATTTCTACAGTGCCAAGCACAATGGGAGCCTGATCTACAACTGGGTCTCTTAGGTGCTGCGATACTAATAATAATAATGTGGACTTGCAGCATTTTCTTGGAGGACTCTGGGTTGAAAGACAAAATAATAGATTTTATTGCTCCATTAGCAGTTACATCTGTTTTAAAGTTTTAAATACTCTTTATTTTGACATAACACTCCTCAATTAATGTTTAAATCAGGTATAACTTAATACATTTATAATGTAAACTAAGTTTTTTATCATAATTTGTACTTTTACTGTTCAGTACCATTTGTCTGAGGAACTCAAATTACTTAATGTTGTGAGCCTTAACAAATAGTTAAGTTTTATTCTTCCCAGATTTGGAGAAGAAAATTGAAGTACAGAGAGGTTAAGGTATCTTAAGTTGGGCACTCAAGAACTTAGACACAGAGAATTAGAGGGCACTTCTAAAAGTATTGAGCTAAAATGCCTGCATACTGCACTGGACATCTATGGAATGTTCTTTGAAATTGGGGCCCAGTTGACTTATCTAAGGTCACCAACTAAATCAGCAGCACCATGGAATGGTCTCCTGACTACCAGTCTTGCATTATAACCATTAGATAATGCTCACTTCTTTTAGTTAAACAGACTTTTGGCATTATATGATGTAAGGAGGAAACAACAGAATGGTCAAGTATATTCATCAACTCTGTATTATATGATGAACACTTACTATTAGCTTTACAGTCAATAGTATATGGCAAGTCACATCAGGATCATAAGCGAAGGATGAAGGTTTCTGGCAACGGGAATTTGGGCTGGGATTCCCTGGACTGAGAAGTTACTTCCCTACCCTGTTTCTCAACTGTCATAAATCCTCTTTCATCCTTTTGCTAGTTTCTAAGAGTTAACTTTAAGGTCTTTATACATTTTATTATTAAAAAAAGACTGAGGATAAGTAAGTATTTTAGTTGTTTCAGCATCCTCATTAGTCTGGTTTTCCTTCCTTATTATGTAGTGTTCAATACTTTCCCCCCCTTTAGATTCCACAGCTCCCTGAGCCATGAAATGACAAGGCTGTCTGGCTCCTGGCAGAGAGTGGGCAGGCAAGAAGCCCCAGGCGGATTCCCCTCTGCTTCCAATGGGGAACCGGGGGAGAGGGGAGATGAGAAGCCCTAGGGAGCAGAGGGAGGAGGCAGCCCGTCAGGAGCCTGTGGGGCTGCCAGGTTCTTGGCAGGGAGCTGCCAGTTGAGCTGAGACACCGGGCTCTCAGCTCCCCACACTGCCCCTCTCAGGTCAGTGGAAGTGCTCCTGGTAAGGACGCACACCACCAACCAAAAGAGGTTTCTGTGAACATGCACCACTACAGTAATTTAGGTTTGTAGTGTAGACATACCCTCAGAAAAACATCCAATCTTGATTTTAAAATGGTCAGTGATGGGGAATCCACCATGACGACTGATAAATGGTTTTAGTTTCTCTCATCCTTAGTGAACATGGACAACGACAGATCATTGCCTTCTTTATAAACAAGCTTTTACATTTTTGAAGATTTATCAGGTTCCCCCCTCAATCTTCAAAAGTAAACATGGCCAATTCTTTTTATCTTTCCTCATAGGGGAACAGTCTAGAGTAGTGGTCTCCAAAGTGGGGTGCGTGCAGGAGGAGCGCCGCCGGAAGGGGGGGAAGAAGGGGGCCGGAGGAGCGCCACCCTAAGATTGGCCAGAATGCCGCCCCTTACAGTGCGCCACCCCAGACACATGCTTCCTACTCTGATGCTTGGAGCTGGCCCTGCGAGGTATTCTGAGGGAAGAGTGGGAGCTCCACAACACGGAGGGGTTGATAGTAGCGCCCTCACTCGTTCGTTCGCTTTCAGCGTATTGCGACGTATTACAGTTTACATGTGCCCGGTTAAGTGGATTTACAGATTATATTATCTAGTTTTAACGAAACTAACCCTCACAAAATGGACAAGTGGCTTAAAAAGATTCCTGCAAAGAAACCGCGGATTGAAGATAATACTAATAATGCGAGCACAAGTGAACAACAAGAAAATGCCAGAGCTGACCGTTCTCCTACTCCTAGTACGAGCTCTTCGTCAGCCACATTACGAGGTAAAAACAATGACGATCTAATCAGATCTGACAAGAAGTTGGCCAAAAAAATTCAAAATTATCAAGAAGGCTATTTGAAATATGGATTTACATCCACTATTGTTAACGATGAACCTCGCCCTAAGTATATATTGTGCCTTGAGATATTAGCTAATGATAGTATGAAGCCATCACGATTAGTAAGACATTTAAAAGCTAAGCATCCAGAACATGAAGACAAACCTCTACAATTTTTTTCAGCAATGTTTAAAGTCATGCGATACTCAATCCAGTACTTTACAAAAGTTCACTAAACTTAATGATAAATGTTTAGAAGCCTCTTTTAAGGTTTCTTACTTATTAGCAAAAGACAAAAAGCCACATACCATTGGGGAAAGACTTGTTCTTCTTGTCACAGTAAAAATGGATGAAATAATACATGGAAAACAATATGGCGACAAACTAAAATGCATTCCTTTGTCAGCAAATACTGTTGGAAGACGCATAGAAAACATTGCTGAAGATTTGAAGAAACAAGTATTAGAACAAATTACGCAGTGTGGGAGATTTGCTATACAGTTGGATGACAGTACAGATGTTTCTAACATGTCTCAGCTTATCGTATTTGCTAGATTCTTTTTCAATAATGAAATACACAAACTTTCCTTTAGTGGCTCACAAAAAAGTAGATGTACCAGAGAAGATATATTCTCAACAGTAAATTACTTCTTTAATAAAAACAATGTTTTATGGAAAAACTGTGTAAGTGTAACCACTGATGGAGCGGCTGCTTTGACTGAAATAAAGAAAGGATTCCGAGGTAAGGTTACAGAGAGAGCACTACACGTGAAATTCATTCACTGCATTGTTCGTGGGCAAGCTATTGCAGCAAAGAAGTTGGAGCCAGAAGTGCACAAAGTGCTACAGGATGTCATCAATGTGGTTAATTTTATAAAAACAAGATCTTTAAATAGTAGAATCTTTACAATACAAATGCAACACTTTCCGATTAGTTTGCAAGAACAACTGATTGACATCAGGGAAGATGGAAATTTACTAGCTGAATTTCAACAAAAACCTTTGCATAATTGGTGGATAGGATTGAAAAATGAGTATCATGATTTAGTAAGCGCAGCCAACAATGCACTTCTTCCATTTGGATCTACGTATCTTTGTGAGGCATCTTTTTCAGCTATGACAGCCATTAAAACCAACGTGTGAAATAAACTGAACTTAAAACCAGACCTTTGAATTGGTGTATCACAAAGTGTTAAACCAAGATTTTCAAAAATAATGAAGCATATTCAATCACATTGCTCTCACATTAGTGAGAGCAAAAAGGTTTTTTGTACCGTTAAACAATATTAAAACAAAATTTATTTTATTTCATCTCTCATCCTTTTTAATTTTAATTTTTGTTTTATAATGTACATAATAGTACAGTAGTACATGTATATAATTTATACATAAATATACATATAATGGGGGTGCGTGTTCAAAATTTTTTTACTGATAGGGGTGCGCGATCAAAAAAGTTTGGAGACCACTGGTCTAGAGGACTTCTTCAGAACCCTTCCAGCCCTACTTTTCTATTATTCTACCAACGTCTACTGACCATATACAAACTTCAGTTTTTCAGAGGTCTAATTTTTGTTGCTCTCCTCTGGACTCACTGCAGTTTGTCCATATCTTTCTTAAAATGTGGTGACCCAAACCAGGCATAGTACTCCAGCTGAGGCCTCACCAGTATTGAGTAGTGTGGAATAATTACCTCGTGCCTTAAAAAACTCCTTTTAATACATTCCAGAATGACATTTGGGTTTTTCACAACAATATTGCTTTGTTGACTCATGTTTAATTTATGGATGAGGGGAAAGCAGTGGACATGTTATTCCTTGACTTTAGCAAAGCTTTTGATACAGTCTCCCACAGTATTCTTGCCGGCAAGTTAAAGAAGTATGGGCTGGATGAATGGACTATAAGGTGGATAGAAAGCTGGCTAGATCGTCGGGCGCAACAGATAGTGATCAATGGCTCCATGTCTAGTTGGCAGCCGGTATCAAGCGGAGTGCCCCAAGGGTTGGTCTTGGGGCCGGTTTTGTTCATGCCATCCTCCAGATCATTAATGAAGATATTAGAGGGTAGGGAGACGATACAGAGGGACCTAGACAAATTAGAGGATTGGGCCAAAAGAAATCTGATGAGGTTCAACAAGGACAAGTGCAGAGTCCTGCACTTACGATGGAAGAATCCCATGCATTGCTACAGACGACTGAATGGTTAGGCAGCAGTTCTGCAGAAAAGGACCTAGGGGTTACAGTGGACGAGAAGCTGGATATGAGTCAACAGTGTGCCCTTATTGCCAAGAAAGCTAATGACATTTAGGGCTGTATAAGTAGGAACATTGCCAGCAGATTGAGGGAAGTGGTTCCTGTCTTGTCAAGGTAGCAGCTCTCCGTTTTTATAGTTCTGCATTTTTATTTGTGAAGCAGTTAGCTCAATTGCATTCCCCAGAACTGGGTTGTCTGTCCATTACTGCAGTCAGGGCACACCTAATGAAGGTATTGTGCTACTTTGCCAAGTATAGGGTGGGGTTAATGGATGCAGTCATAACCTATTAACTGGAAACCTGAATGCAGTGAGGAATGCAGTTATTAGATATTCTGTGGGTTTTTTTTTTTTTTTGGTACATAAAATGGGTACCAAGTAAATATTTCATGCTCTTTGTGGTTTAGCTGCTGCTGCAGTACTGAAATGCCTTTGGATGTGATCATTTTTAATAGAGAATGCCACAAGAGCTGCAGGGGCAGAAGAGAAGTGCTCATAAGCATCCAAAGATACTTAACAGCAGTGGTGGGCTGATAAGAGCCCTTGTAGTCCTCACAAAATCTGTGGCTAGCTGTTGATGGTGAATGGTGTATGAAGTTCAACCTATGTAGTGGTCTTCTGACACCATTCTCATTCAGTTCCTGGCTTCTTGTCTTCCTCCTACCAATGCCTATATTGGATTCAGGCAAGAAAACAGTAGAGGAATTCCATATCCACCTGTTAGGTTTTTCCTTTCAGAGCATGGATTAGGCAAAACTCAGCTTTTTTTCTTTTTCCTAGGAACATAATAGAACTGTGAGATCAGTTGAGGTGTCCCCCTCAGGAGTGGGAAGTTGATGGGAGACTGCTATGATGTCAGCTGCCGAAGGGAATGGTTTTCTCCTTGCAACCATAGAAGAAAGAGGGGAAAAAATTGAGGAGGAGCAAACTAAATGTAATTTTAAATAATTTTGGAAGGCCTTTTACATTTTCAGATTGTGTGGGGTTTTTTTGTTTTTAAAAAGTTCAGTATGACCTTCATTTTAAAATGTAAGATCATGGAGTAAAAGCTGTATACCTATGCTTTAAAGAGAAAGGGTATCAAAATCAACAATCTTCTAAAAGAAGTCTAAGTGGGTTATGTTAAGCATATCAAAGTCCTGAGCAGATACACTGACACATGTGAGCTATGTAGTCATATTTAGAAACATCCTGCTCTGTTCTTCAGTAATTGATAGTCTCCTTCAAGTAGGCTAACAAATAAAAACAAAATAAACCCTTAAGCAAAATGGAGAGTTCTGCAAAGGCATCCTTTTTTCTGTTTGAGTTCTGTTCTTTGATTTGAAAGCTGACATTGCACACTAAGAAATCTACTAATAGAGACCCTTGGATTTTGTCAATATTTCTATAGCTCATGGATTCATTCAATCAATTTGAATTACATATGTTTATAATGTGAATTTACTTTACAGTTTACAGTGATTCCTATGACAGTTGTACATGTTAAAACCTTGTTTTTGTTTTCCATTTGATCAATTAAAGAAAATTTGGTTAATCAACTCACGCTAAATTAGAAAACACCTCGCAACACAACTAAAATATGCATTTTCAGTCTTACATAGTTTTGCTCCTTGAGTGTTTTAGTTCTAGCAACAGTAGATCTCTCAGAGATGACTTCACATCCTGAATGACTCAGATGTCAGGGTGGGCTTCCTCTCAGAGACTGATGTAATTGACAAGGTCACCATAAGCAAAAAGTGAGCATGGTTTTTGGCTTGCTGACCAAATATTATTGGGGGTAATTTTAAGTGTTGCTGCTGTTAATACCACAGTTTTTGAAAACAGTGAAATTTCATAACGGAAGTGTTATGTGACTGATTGTTTTAAATATGTTAAGGAATTCTTGAAGTTGCAAACATGCACATGCTCTTCAATATTTGGGTTATTAATTTTCCTCTAGGCAAAAATTAGTTTGACCTCTTGTGCTTTTTTTTTTTTTTTTTTTTAACCTGGAATGATGATAAAATGCAGTTTGGATGGCAGATGTTCATAAAAGGGGTAGAAAACAGGTTTCAGAGAATGAATTGTTCCATTTAATATAATTAAGTCAAGATCAGTTTACAAAAAAGATGTATTCTGAGAATGGTAGTGTAGTGGAGCAGTTGATGTTAGCTTTTTCTATTCAGAAGCATTAATTTTGCATCATGTCTTTCCAAAGTACTAAAAATATGCTGGCATTGATTGAGGAATAGTCTATGGAATGCCTTTTCTCAAAATTGAACAATAAATGTTGTTTGAAACATACTGGCTAAGGGCCCAGTATCAGCAGCCTTACTCATGTTTATTAGTACTTGGCTGCTCAAGTAGTCCTGTTTATTTTAATGGGACTTAACTTTTAGAGCAAGGTACTGCACAATATGAATAATTTTTGCAGATTGGGCCCTGTATTATTTTGAGCTATTATGTTGTGTATTCCTTTTATGCTTTCTGCTATCAGATTATATTTGCTTTAGTAATTAGGGATTTTAGATCTGGGTATAAAGGGCCACTTCCTGTTAACAGAGCCTCATTGTGTCTTTGGGTTTGTGTTATTTTGTGAGGGCCTCCTGCTTATTTTGCTGCCCCTAAGAATTCAACTGTCTTCCAAAGCATGCAGATTTTTCATTTCTGGTGCTGGCTTCCTTTTGTAGTGCTGATTCTTTTGAGAAGCGATGTGTTTTGATGATTAAAAAAAGAAATGGAGGGATGCAGCAGTCATGTCCGTTTTCCAATATTTACTCTTTGAATTTTGACAATTAGGATTTTAATTCACATTTCTTAATAGAAGCACAATATTTTGACGTGATAAGCAATATCCAGCCCCTGAGCTCCCAGCCGGGGAGCCTAGTCCCCAGCCCCTCCCCACTGGGCAGCGTGGGGAGCGCAGCTGGCTCTGGTTGGGTGTCGCGGCTGTGAGCTGCTGCTGCTGGTAAGGTCCAGCGGAGGGTCTGGGGGGGGGGGTAGTCAGGGAGAAGGGGGTAGTTGGATGGGGCAGAGGTTCTGGGGGGGGGCGGTTAGGGGATGGGGAACAGGGAGGGTTGGGAGTGGGAGTCCCGGGGAGCCTGACAAGTGGTGGGGATGTGGATAGGTGTCGGGAGGGCAGTCAGGGGATAGGGAGCGGGGGGGTTGGAAAAGGGGATGGGATCCTGGGGGGCAGTTAGGGGCAGGGATGCCGGGAAGGGGTGGTCTGGGGATGAGGAGGAGAGGGCGGTTGGATAGGGGTGGGAGTCCCGGGGGGGGGGCTGTCAGGGGGCGGGTGTGTGGATAGGGGTCAGAGCAGTCAGGGGGGTTGGATAGGGGGCAGTGAGGGAGGTCTTGGTTGGTGTTGAAGCACTGGAATAGATTACCTAGGGAGATGGTGGAATCTCCATCCTTAGAGGTTTTTAAGGCCCGGCTTGACAAAGCCGTGGCTGGGATGATTTAGTTGGTGTTGGTCCTGCTTTGAGCAGGGGATTGGACTAGATGACCTCCTGAGGTCTCTTCCAACCCTAATCTTCTATGGTTCTACGAATGTCTGTTCTCTTAATTTTAGTACTTCCAATATCTGTTCCCTTAAAGTTCAATTTCTTGGCATCTTTTGCCTGACTTAGTGTGCCTGCCCTACATACTTTGAGCCTAAGTTCACACACTTAAAAAAAAAAAAAAAAAAAAGAAGCCTAGAAGAAAAAAAGCCTATATACATGTTATATAGTACATGCTAATGAGGCCATATTAGGCCTTGATAGCTAATAAGCCACTGTAAATGCTGTGTAGGCAGTTGCAATGTAGAAAGTCTAAGTAATATTAGGCCAGACCAGATGTCTGTCTCTCAGCTATGACTTCACAACTTTGTCATAAATCTTTCTGTTGGCCTTAATTGCAACAGCTCAACACTGATCTGTTACTTAAGGAGAGAAAATGGACACATGAATACACACTTTGTAACTGCTGTCATTAACTCTGGGATGGATTTAATTCGAAAGAGCACACCAAACACTAGAGAACGTTCATCTGAACTTTTATTAACCATAATGTAAAAAAACAAATGGAAGCAAACAGCAGTTGAATTTGAGATAATCTCCTTCTGTAAGAGACCGTAATTGTGTGAACCCATACAGAGACAACACCTTAAACTGGGTAAGACTTTGGGCTACCAGGCATCTTTTTGTCATGTAAGAGATGCCAGCAATAACTGGGGGGAAAACAGCATATCTGTTGGTAAACGTCTTACTTCTGTGTAGTTGCTGCAGAAATGGGAGAGGCTTAATAGGATTCCATACAGTAGGCCAATAAGTGACCTGTTGTAAATGGGTGGAAATAGTCCTCATCAACTGTATTGCTTGGCATGTGTGGTCAGTTAGGTCTTGGAGTTTTCTGGTTGGGAGCAGACAAAATGGATGAGTCAGGAATTCCATCCAGGCGAAGAGGAGATGATTCATCAGGTGATGTAGGGGGAAAATGCGGGAGATGGAGATGATAAACCTGAAAAATAATAATAAATTCAGGCAATCTAAATCCATTCCTCATGCATCTATACAGTAGATGCCACTAAAAAAACAACCAACTCAGCATTCACCCTCCATTTGTATTTGAAGCGACCGGGGATCTTCAGAACTACAGAATCTCTGAATTATCAGTGGAAGCAATGGTACAACTACATGTCTGTCTTCAATGCTGTTGTTGCTTTTCTCTATAAAATATTGAAAAGTGTAGATAGTAACTGTAGGTAGATATGTTCTTTTAGAAGTCTAGAGTATTTTTGGGAATTCATTTTGATCCTCAGAAAATAAGACTTGGGTGAGATAAAGCATAAGCACATCTGCAGTCTGAGTATGGAGATAATGATGCACAGTAAAAAAGTATTAGGATTTATGGTGGCATGTGTAGATCTGGTATCAAAATTCAAATGCTCACTGCAAAGTTTGATGTAGTTGGATTGGAAGAAGGATCCATAAGCCTTCATTGCACAAATTCATCTGTCACTACCCTGACTTTAGTTGCTACATTATGTTGGTGATTCCAGTGAAACAAAGGGAGACCTCTAGATTCTGCAAAATCTTTTAACACTGTTGACGTTCCTGTTAGTCAAGATTGTAGTGGTGATTGGCAGGTTAAGTGTATGGCAATGTAATTAGCATGTCCCATAAATCTTCAGACCAGGGCAGTTTTCCTACCTATGTTGAAATGACAGTATCTGGTGAAAGGGAAGACCATCTACAATATATAATGCAATACAATTTTTTTGTCATGGTTTCATTATGAAAAATCAGAGAAAATGTACAGTATAACCCCTTTGAAGCTCTCTTCCTTTTTGGGTGGAGAGGCATCTGAAAAAAATCAAGTGTTTCACTTAGCTGGACATCTTGATATGAAGTTGGACTGGTTGTCTTCACCAACTTAAATCCAAGGGAATTAACAGTACATCCAATAATCTTTACTCAGTTGTGTTAGAAGTTGGAATTTCACGACTGGATTGATTTACATAAAGTCAACACTGCCAGTTCTTTCACCAACTGGGAAAAGGTGTGCAATAGTGAAAAATGTTTGGTCAGCTGTGAAACTGCTGTTGGCATGTGCATTTTCCTGGATCTGTGATTCACGACAGCCATAGAGAATGAAAGGGAGACTAGTAATCTTGGTGGATTTGACTGAGATGGCGGATGATAGAAGGACCTTGTTTGTTTCATCAAACTAGATCAGGGGTGGGCAAACTTTTTGGCCCAAAGGCGGGGTTGCGCAACTGTATGGAGGGCTGGGTAGGGAAGGCTGTGCCTCCCCAAACAGCCTGGCCCCCGCCCCATCCACTCCCTCCCACTTCCCGCCCCCTGACTGCCCCCCTCAGAACTTCCAACCATCCAACCCCTGCTCTTTGTCCCCTGACCGTCCCCTCCCAGGACCCCTGCCCCCTGTCCAACCCCCCTGTCCCCTGACTGCTCTGACCCCTATCCACACACCCGCCCCCTGATAGCCCCCCCCCCCCCCGGGACTCCCACCCCATCCAACCGCCCTCTGCTCCTCATCCCCAGATCACCCCTTCCCGGCATCCCTGCCCCTAACTGCCCCCCAGGATCCCATCCCCTTTTCCAACCCCCCCGCTCCCTGTCCCCTGACTGCCCTCCCAACACCTATCCACATCCCCACCACCTGTCAGGCTCCCCGGGACTCCCACTCCCAACCCTCCCTGTTCCCCATCCCCTGACCGCCCCCCCCCAGAACCTCTGCCCCATCCAACTACCCCCTTCTCCCTGACTGCCCCCCCCCCGGACCCTCCGCTGGACCTTACCGGCAGCAGGAGCTCACAGCCGCGACACCCGACCAGAGCCAGCTGCGCTCCCCACGCTGCCCAGTGGGAGCGGCGGGCCAGAGCGCGGCCTGCGCGGTGGCATGGCTGCGGGGGAGGGGCTGGGGACTAGGCTCCCCGGCTGGGAGCTCAGGGGCTGGGCAGGAAGGTCCTGCGGGCCATAGTTTGCCCATGTCTGAACTAGATAGACTGTGGCAAAATTCAGTATTACACTACCAATTGCAAATTGTCACGTTTAGCATGAAGTTCAACCTTTGAACAAAAAAGGGTATTTGACTTAAGATGCAGATTTTTAAGGGTGTTTAGACCTTGTTGCACCATTGGGATTTAGCTCTTGAAGGCCTAAATCACTTCTGAAAATGAGATTTAGGCTCCAAAAACAGGCATTGCAGCACTGAGCGCAGCAACACCTAAATACCTTTAGAAGTTGGGCCTAAATGATTGCAACTCAGATCTAGAAAGAAATCGACTTCCAATGACTACTGGGTTTGTGAGATATTCAGTTTCAGGTTCTCCTCTCAGTATTGTACTCTTACTGATGGAAAAGGTATGGATGTGGGGGAGCAAATGGGGACCTGTCTGGCACAGGGGGATTTCAATCCTCACCTCCCCAATATCCGTTATGGTGAGGAGAAGGGCTACAGGGGGCTGCAGCATTTAGCCCATCTAATAGTTGATTTTAAATTTTCATTCTATTCTATTATAGCCATTACAAATAATTGTCTAGCCTAATTTATGAAAAGTTGCATAAACATTTTAATTCTTTGAGATTTTGTTATTGAAACAGTCCGATAATACATCTGCATTACTGTTATATTTTATGCCAAATGTTATTTGTCTTCAACTGTTAAGAGGCATTGTTAGTTTTCATTGATACTTAGGAGGCCCACCATTTCCTTTTCACTGTTAGTGTCCTGTTGGTGGTGACATTGCCAGGTGATGGAACTTGCTTCTTATTTCTGAGGCCTTTTTCATATTGGGCATTAAATCTAGATATTTTACTCCAGGAGCACATTGCCAGGGTCATTCCATAACTTTATTATTAAGAAAAGGTCTGTAGTTTCAGCTTTTTCTTGCTAATCTAGATGTGAAAAGCTCTGTATCTCCCCACAAATCCTGTGAACTGTCCACTCCTCCAGATGCCTTTCTTTAATATTGAAAACAGGTCCAACACTGAAGTCTGTACTGAAGTCTTACCCAAGCAAAACTCCTACTGGCTTCAATGGGAGTTTTGAGTAAACAATTCAGACTGGACCCCATCTCACCTTTTGTGGAATTTTCTTAGAGTATGTCTACACTACGAAATTAGGTTGATTTTATAGAAGTTGATCTTTAGAAATCAATTTTATACAGTCGATTGTGTACATCCCCACTAAGCTCATTAAGTCAGCGGAGTGCATCCTCATTACCGTGGCTAGTATTGACTCACAGAGCGGTGCACTATGTGGTTAGCTATCCCACAGTTCCCGCAGTCTCCGCTGCCCATTGGAATTCTGGGTTAAGCTCCCAATGCCTGATGGGGCAAAAACATTGTCGTGGGTGGTTTTGGGTACATATTGTCCATCTTGCCTCCCTCCGTGAAAGCAACAGCAATTGTTTCGCGCCTTTTTTCCTGGGTTACCCTTGCAGACGCCATAGCACGACAAGCATAGAGCCCGCTCAGCTCACCGCTGCTGTTGTGAGCATTGTAAACACCCCGCGCATTATCCTGCAGTATGTGCAGAACCTGCCTAAGAGATGCCAGCACGAGGACGATTTTGAGAGGAGGACATGGACAGAGATGTTCCTGAAAGCACGGGCTGTGGCAATTGGGACATCATAGCAGCAGTGGGGCTGGGTGATACAGTGGAATGCCGATTCTGGGCCCGGCAAACAAGCACAGACTGGTGGGACCGCATAGTGTTACAGGTATGGGATGATTCACAGTGGCTGCGAAACTTTTGCATGCGTAAAGCCACTTTCCTTGAACTTTGAGTTGCTTTCCCCTTCCCTAAAGCGCAGGAATACCAAGATAAGAGCTATCGTGACAGTTGAGAAGTGAGTGGTGACAGCCCTGTGGAAACTTGTAACGCCCGACTGCTACTGGTCAATCGGGAATCAATTTGGAGTGGGCAAATCTACTGCAGGGACTGCTGTGATCCAAGTAGCCAATGCAGTCAGTGACGTTCTGCTATCAAGGGTAGTGACTCTGGGAAATGTGCAGGTCATACTAGATGGCTTTGCTGCAATGGGGTTCCCTAACGGTGGTGGGGCAATAGACGAAACGCATATCCCTATCTTGGCACCGGACCACCTTGCCAACCAGTACGTAAACCCAGGGCCGGCTCCAGGGTTTTGGCCGCCCCAAGCAGCCCAAAAAAAAAAAAAAAAAAGCCGCGATCGCGATCTGCGGTGGCAATTCGGCGGGAGGTCCTTTGCTCCCAGCAGGAGTGAGGGACCGTCCGCCAAATTGCTGCCGAATACCTGGACGCCCCTCTCCGGAGCGGCCGCCCCAAGCACCTGCTTGCCAGGCTGGTGCCTGGAGCCGGCCCTGCATAAACCTCAAGGGGTACTTCTCAATGGTGCTGCAAGCACTGGTGGATCACAAGGGATGATTCACCGACATCAACGTGGGATGGCTGGGAAAGATGCATGACACTCGCATCGTGTTCTCTTCCTCCTCTTCCTTCTCCACAAAATCCTCCTCCCTGTTGCGTGAGACTCCCCCCCCTTGCAGGTGTCCACGGACAGTGGTAGGGTAGTGGTCGGGTCCCCCCCTAAAATGTCATGCAGCTCATCATAGAAGCAGCCTGTACGGGGCTCTGACCCGGAGTGATCGTTTGCCTCCTTTGTCTTTTGGTAGGCTTGCCTGAGCGCCTTAACTTTCACTGGGCACTGCTGTGTGTCCCTTTTGTAGCTTCTCTCCACCATGCCCTGTGCAATTTTGGCATATATTAGCATTTCTTCTTTTTGATCGGAGTTCGGCCTGCACAGATTCTTCTCCCCATGCAGCAATCAGATCCAGTGTCTCCCTTTCGGTCCATGCTGGAGCTTGTTTGCGATTCTGGGGGGACTGCATGGTCACCTGTGCTGCTGAGCTCACCCCGCTGACCAAACAGGAAATGAAATTCAAAATTTCCCGACTTTTCCTGTGTACCTGGCTAGTGCATCGGAGTTCAAAGTGCTGTCCAGAGCGGTCACATTGGAGCACTCTGAGATAGCTCCCAGAAGCCTGTACCGTCGAATTGCGTCTGCACTACCCCAAATTCGACCCAGCAAGGTCGATTTTTAGCGCTACTCCTCTTGCCAGGGAGGAGTACAGAAGTCGATTTTAAGAGCCTTTTAGGTCGATGGAATGGGGTTGGTTGTGTAGACCCATTCATTTTAAAAACAACCTAACGTGGCTAAATTTAACCTAATCTCATAGTTTAGACCAGGGCTCAGGTTGGTAGGGGTGTAAACGTATTTTTACCTAGCTTCTTTTTATAACCGATTTCTAGATTATTATTATTTTTTTAATTTAAATATGAAGTTACTCAATAATAGTCAGTACTAGCTGGCACTTTAAATCTTAAAATACTGTACAAGTAATTAAACTAAGTGAATATAAATGAAAAATGTCCTTTATTAAATTGGTTTCAGTGTCTTCTGGTTTACAACCTAAAACATTTTGTGAATGTGAGTGCTGAAATGTTGCCATGTTATCTTTTAATTATTCATTTATTTTGTTGGCTGACCTTTGGATCCAGGGTGATTCACTTTTTGGTTGGTAACCATTTAAACATGTTGATTTGCAACTAAATATAAACCTTTACACTAAATTTGGCACTTTTCTATACTGATAGAGGGAACATATTTCATTTGAGGCTTAAATGATGTCAGAAATGTACGAGTGTAGTTATTAGTGGATTTCTTTAGCTATTTAGTGGCTTTAGAAAATCTCAGTGTGAGACTATAACCAAGGTGCAGGCTTTTGTAGGTTGTCCCATGTGCTTTTATATTCACAATTTATTTATAAATCATAATGTTTTGAGTGCTTTTTGGCAAAAGAATATTAATTGGGATAATTTAAACATTGTTTGCATATTTGTGGTGTGTGTATATATTTTAAGTTTTCTATACTCCCAGATTTTGACTGCTCAAGTGCAATTATGCAGAAAGGGGGACTTCCCATGCCCTCCTTATTTGCATATCTCTGCAGAGGTGGTCTAGCATCCTGGTGCTTGTTTTCCATAGGTGGAGGAATGCACGCTATACTTTTAAAAAAGGTTTAGCAGTTGCTGCCTCATTGTGCTCTCCTAGTATCCCTGGAGACATTCTACCCACCTCTGTGTTCCTCAGACATAATGCCCTTGGACAGCTGCAGTCTGTGAAGCACTCTCCCATGTGCCTGTGGCTTCAAAAGCTACATGTAATGCCCATGTTCCTGGGTGTGTCATCAGCAGTGGGGATCAAACCTGGGGCCTATGGATCTTAATGCATGAGTCTCCACTGCTTGAACTAAAAAATCCCAGCTCTTAGCTAGGGTTGTAGCAGACTCATCAATCTCTAGGCCTAGCAACTACCAGAGGGGGACAGAGTACTCAACTAAGTGAACATGGATTAACTACAATATATAACCCTAGCCACAGAAATGTTCACCGTTGAAAATGCTGATAGGCTTCCAGAATGTTTCAAAATATTGTTTTATTTTAGTAGCTTCTTACTCTGGCGCACAGGTACTATGTTAATGTCAACGTTTTTACATTTTGAATGGTGTAAATTACCATTTACTGATCAGTTTTATGGTCTTGAGTGAATGCTGTAAAATTAAGTTGCATACCAATGTTGTAAGGTTTTTCTGCCTTAAATAAATTGGTTGTTTTGAAAGAATCAGTTACTGAAGCAATAAAAACATTATTCTCAGTGACTATTCATAGCATTTTCTTTTTATTTCTGGTTTAGCAGCATTACAGGGAATATATTTACGAATATGGTACAGTAAATTTACTTTTTTTAGGTTTGGCTGGAATTTTCTTGTGCAGACAGGAAAGGTGAATTGGTAGTCTGAGGTGTATTGATGGATGAAAGAAATCCTCCAAAAATAGTACAGAAGGATATTAGTAATTCATGTGTATATTTTGATCTCTACAACATCCCTTCTTATATTAGAAGAGATCTCGTGCAGTATGGCACAGGAGTTGGAAGAATATAAACAAGGTATTGAGAGAAAGCAAAACTAAAAAGATTTTTCCCCCCCTATACTTTGAAATTGATTTTAAAAACAGGGTGTTTAAAATAATAAGCCAATCATGTCCTCCACATTAAAAGCCACAGTAGGCCAAAATGTAAGTAGAAAAGTCTATTGACTTGAATCTGAGGGATTTCAGCTGCACCATCCCTTAAAATGGGGGTTTGGCAGCTCATGAAGGTGGGACTGCGGATCCCCATGCCAGTGGCTCCTTGCCTGTACCTGACCAGAAGCCACAGCAGTGGGAGGGTTAGATTTGAAAGCACAGAGTAGTAATCCATAGAGATCAATGCGGAAAGGTTCAGTGGAAATTCCTGTGGGCATTTTCACTGAGTGTGATGTGGGAAAAGTTGCAAAGAAAAGTTTTCATGTTTGTTTAGGGAGATGGGTCAGGGTAGATAAAAATCAGTGATTTTAAAAAATCAGATTTTATTCTATTTTAAATTGGAATTTTTTAAATTAAATGGAATACAGTTTTTTTTTTTTTTTTTTTTTAAATACATTTGAAAATATAACAACCTATGTTCAGGCCTAAATGTACCACTTATTAACATTTAAATTAATTAAAAATACATGTTTGTTGCCAGGTTTTAAAGAACTTCAGTCACTGAACTGGTAGAAGTCACCGGATAGACACTTTGCACTAGAGTTCTTTAAAGCACCTTTTGATAACAGTAACCTCTGTTGCATGTGGAGAGGAGAATATTTTTTTAAATTTCAGTTTAGTCAATTAGCTGAATCGAATGACTAGTTCATTCAGAATTAAGAAAAAGATTAGAAGTTGAAAAAGGAAAGCTTGTTGTCCTCTTCTAATCTATGAGTAAAGACGAAGTATGAGAGAATGAGACCTACTAATTCTAAAATCTGGAAGGACATGGTGACCAGAAACAGTCAGTTTGATTGACTAACTACAAGTCTTCCTTTGGTTAGTAAATCAGTTAGTTTTAAAAGCAAAACATTTTGATAAACCTTTTGGGTTTTTTCTTATGTATCTAGCACATTTAAGGTTGTTTAATTTAAAAAAGAGATTAAAATGTTCTCTGAGCACAATTCACTATTTTCTAAGATTAAAAAATATAAACATTAAGAATCTGAATAAATATAACATAAGCTATATAATAGCTGAAATAATGTGTATAGCTATAGTGTATCCTCCTAGTTAGCAGAAAGAAGTGCTAAATTTAGTGTAAAGGCTTATATTTAGTTGCAAATCAACATGTTTTAATGGTTACCAACCAGTGAGGTTCAACCTTCCTTTTGGTAAATACGTAAATACCAAGGTAAAACAAGGTTGAAACTGATTTAAATCAGTTTCTCCCTTGCTGAATTAAATCATAATTAAAATGGTGTGGTTTAAATCAATCCACCTTGAGGGCAGAGGTGTGGCATGTAACATTATTGCTGAGGCATCCCCCCCACCCCTGGGCAGAATTTTGGGCATTGACGTGTGATTTTTCTGATCCATTCATTCCCCAACTGGCTAAAATGAGGGAGGTGATCTAAGCGGAAGTAACTAATTTAAAATATTTCATTTGGGGAAGATTCTCTAATGGTAAGAAAATTGGTCAAGTGTGTAAGCAGATTTTCAGAATTAAACGAAAGCTTGATTTTACTAAAATGCTGTAACTGCAGGTGGTAATTTAAAAAAATAATTAGTTTTAATAGAGTTAGGTGACAAGAAACAGCTGTTTATTTTAGAATGCTGCTTTTTTTTTTTTTTAAAGAAGCCAGGGGTTCTAAAAGCAATCTTTTCCTTGCTAAATATTTAGCATATCAGGGCTTCTACTCTGTTGCCTTGGACACTAGATCATAATCCCCTCCCTCCCCTTTTTTTTTTTTTTTTTTTTTTTTGATGCCTTATCCTTTTTGGACTGGCTTCTTTCGGTTCTACTTCTGTCTCTCTGGCCATTCCTTAAATGTCTCTTTTTTGTCTGGTCATCATCCTCTGTCTCGCTTGCCACAGGAATCTTTTATTTTCTTTGTCATTCTTTAGATCAGTGGTGCCCAGCCTTATTACACAGGAGGGATACATAAACCTAAGCACAACCTTGTGTGGGCCAAAAGAGATTTAAAGTCACCTGTATTGATTAATATTTTAAGTTCTGCTTATTTGGTACATATTTAGGTTGTTTCTAGGTACAGTACTGTCTTTTTACACACTTGTGTAAACTAAAATCATGTAAACATGATGACAAAACTCTAATGAATCAGCTGTTAGTATATTGCGTTGAAGCAGGCTGCCGGCCTTAGGAAATGCTCTGGTGGGTCATAGATCATAGGTTGAGTACCCCTGCTTTAGGTGATCTTATCTGCTCCACATGGCTTTAGTTAATATCTCTATGCTGATGACTCTTTAATTTGTTTGCTCCTGAGTTTTTTTTCATCCATTCATTTCCACATCGCAGCCTGTCATTCTGACATCTCCTGCTGGATTGCTGCTCAAATTCAGCATTGTCAAAAGTTAACTCCTTATTTTTCCTCACAAACCCTCCCAGTTATTTGTTATTGTTGACAAAGACCACCAACCTCCCTGGAGCTCAGGCTTGTTGTTAATTATTTGTATTACTATAATACCTAGGAGTCCAACTCATGGTTTTAAAGGTGTTAGTTTTGTGGATGTTTGTGGAGTTCCTTCCAAACATGAGGTCCAGCATGAGAGAAAGAACTAAGGAGCTTGTCTGAAAATATAATAAATTGACATAGTCTGGCTTCATGGGGTGATCACAGGTGAGAGTTGACATTGCAGTGGTGAATGAGAGATGATAGATAAGATGGCAATAAGTTGGGAGGGTTTAAAGTGAAGACCAGTAGCTTATGTTTGATGTGATAGAGAAGGGGGATGCAAAAAGAGTGGCGATGTGGTCAGAGACTGGCCAGGAAAATGATCTTTGCAGCAACATTCTGCATTGATATGAGTGTACAAGTTTGCATTTGTCAAGCCCCAAGAGAAGGATATTACAGTAGTAGATATGGTGAGGTGAGTTTTAGCTTTGTGGATGGATAGGAAAGGCCATATTTTAGAGATGTTTTGTGGAAGCAAAGGGGTATGAGTTGATTCAGAACAAAGAGCATGTGCTTGTCTAGCTAAGCATGGGAGGGTTGTATGTTGTATGATATATGTTGCACCAAGGAGAAACTGTGTAACTTGTGCTAGAGATCCTTATCTGGGTTTACTCCTGGTGTTGCCTCACCATGATAAGTATTTTATTGCTTAATATAAAACTTGTTCCAGGTGTTTAACTCTTTCCCTCCTTCAAGGAGAAAGGGTTGGGACTTGGGCAGAGGCAAGTGGCTGGTGACCTGGGATCCCCTTCCTCAACTCATGGAACTCCCCACCTCACACATTTTCTTTCAGTCCCTATTGCAAAAACTCTCATCCAGGCTCTCATAATTTCCCCTTTTAATTCCTCCTCTTTGGCTCCTTGATACTCACATTAACCCCTCCAATCTGTACATAATGTACATACAGTAACTCCTCACTTAACATTGTAGTTATGTTCCTGAAAAATGTGACTTTAAGTGAAACAATGTTAAGCGACTCCAATGTCCCTATAAGAATTAATGTAAATAGTGGGGGTTATGTTCCAGGGCAGCTTCCCCTACTCTGCAAGCACCAGGGGTGGGGGGCTCAATCCTCAGCCTGCCCACTCCACCCCTTCCCCCAAACCCCCACCCTTGACCCGCCTCTTCTCCTCCCCACCTCCTCACCCCTCCCGCCCCTCCCTTCTAAAGTCCGCAAGTCAGTTGATTGCCGCATTCGGGAGGCAGGGGAGGAGGGGGAGCCTGCGCGCCGAGTCCTCGCTCCTCCCCACCCTCCTGCCTGGGGCAACCAGCTGGCTTGCGGCGTTTTGGAGGCAGGAGGGAGGAGCGAGGACTCAGCACGCAGGCTCCCCCTCCCTCCCCCCCGCCTCTTGCCTAGGGAAATCAGCTGGCTTGCAGCATTCAGGAGGCAGGGGAGGGAGGGGGAGCCTGCGTGCTGAGTCCTCGCTCCTCCCTCCTGCCTCCAAAACGCCGCAAGCCAGCTGGTTGCCGCGTGGAGAGGGAGGGGGAAGGTGCTGATCCACAGTGTCCGCCGGTGGGCGGGAGGCGCTGGGGTGGGAGGGAGGCTGCCAGCTGTGGAGAAAGCAGGCATCCAAACAACGTAAGAGTGGAGCATTGCACAACTTTAAATGAGTATGTTCCCTAATTGATCAGCAACGAAACAACGTTAAGCGGGACGACTTTAAGTGAGGAGTTACTGTACTAAAATGCTTGTTCTGACTGTGATGGGTTGGACTCCCCCCTCCTGTCCGGGATGACACCTGATGTACTGGGGTTTAACTGAGCCTCTCCTGCTCAACCAACCTGGGTTCCCTCTCCCTGCTTTGATGAATTAGACTCTCTGGCGTGTACACCCACACGCCCACCCCACTGCAAACACAGACTGAAGTCAGCTCTGTGTGAGAGGGCCACCCCAGCACTCATGTGCCCATCCCTTTTGGGAGACAAACATAAAATAATACTGTCTTGCACTGTATAGAAATATCTGTACAGTGCAAGCTCATAAAATTCACCCTCTTCCTCAACGCGAACAGAGAGATGCACGACTTCTTGCCCTCCCCCCCATTAGAAATTGCATAAACTGGGTTTAATAATAAACAAAACAAATTTTATGAACTATAAAAGGCAGATTTTAAGTGGTTCAAGTGATAGCGAACAGAATAAAGCAGATTACTAAGCAAATGAAACAAAACACGCAAACTAAACTTGACACACTAGATAGGTAGGATATAAATTAGCAAATTCACACCTTGAGTGATAAACAGGTTGGCAGATTCTTAAGGTTGCCTTGGTTTTTCCAGGTTTTCATACCCAGGCTAAGATCTTTAGTCTGTGTGACTATCACTTCTGATAGTTCAGTCTTTGTTCCTCAGGTGTGTTGTTGTAGGGAGAGTGGGGACCCCACATGTTGTCATTGTCCCTCTTTTATATCTTCCCCCCCCCCCCCCTTGCTGGAAAGCTTTTTTTGCTGTGACCTGGGTCAAACAGTTCCCATTGTGTAGAGCTATCTCTGAGCGGTTTCTATTGCACACTGTTCCTGGGGTAATCCTTATGCTTGTGTTCATTTCTTCAATAAGCCACTAACATTGTTTGGCTTCATCTAATGTAGCACATTTGAAATACAGAGACATGGTCAATATTCCCAGCTTCAGATACAAAAATAATACATGCCTGCAAGTTGGATAAACATATTCAGTAAATCATAACCTTTAATGATACCTTACATGAGTCATCTTGCATAAAGTACATCTCAGTTATGTCATGTCCATATCATAAGCATATTTACATAACGACTATGAAGCGTAATGTCACACTGACCATGTCATGTTCAGTTAGATCTTTTCTTTGGCTTTTCCTCCTTCAGTCCTCTGTCCTTGCCCTCAAGTCCCTGCACAACTGTCTTTTTACTTTTCTCTCTCATCTCCTCTGCTGTACCAGTGGTAGCAGCCTTGACAGAAGACACTTGACTAGAAGAAATGAGTTACTTCGTAGTGGCAAGGTTTAAGGGCAATTAAAGAATAGTCATGTAATCTTTAAAAAAAACCTGTTAAGGCATGACCAATCCATATGTGTTGTAACTTGCCCCCCTACTGTGTGTCTATATCTTTAATTTTGATGAAAAGAATCAATTATTTTTCAAAGGACATCAATAATTAAACTTTTCTGAAAATAGTTTTACCAACTTTAGTGATAAGTAATCCCTAAAATAATTCTGAAAGAGATCATATAAAACCATGTGTTTTTCACTTTGTGAAACTGAACATACATAATATAAACAGTTTCACCCTATATAGTCAAATTTTCCCGTTTGTGTTTTTTTCATACAACAGTGTAGAGAAAAACATTTTTTAAAATAAGAAAATGTGATCGTAAAACTGTAAATATTGATGGAGGGAGTTTAAAGGGATGTCTATTCAGCAGAAAGGCCTGTGGCAGTGAGTCTTCAAGGCCGATCAACTGATTTGGGCTTGCAGGGCCCGTACTACGGGGCTGTAGCCCAGGTTCTGAAACCCAAGCCCAGACATCCACACTATTGTGTTTAGCCCTGTAGCGTGAGCCCTGCAAGCCCAAGTTAGTTGACCCGGGCTCTGAGACTTGCTGCTGCTCATTGTGTAGATGTTCCCGAAGACAGAGATGCTTCCTGAAACTATTTTCAACTTATTTTTTTTTCAGTTCATTAGATCTCAAGTTGATGGTGTCCTCTTAACATTCTATGAACAGCTTTACATACTAAACTATTTCTTGTTGTTATGACTATGCCTTTCATACCATGGAATTTAACACATTGTCTTTTTCTTGCAGGAAACTAATTAAAATTGGATGTTATATGGTGAGATGCATCTTTGTGATGGATTATATGTTCAAATATGCTCTTCTTCTACAAACTGTAGCAACAGAGTACCCTGCGTATGACAGAAATGCTGACAGTGGAAAGACTATGTCAACTGGCAATATCACATTAAAAAACTGCTTTAAGAAAATCTGTAGTTCACATCAGTAATCCACAGCTGGTAAAGCTCTGTAGTTCGTAAAGCATATGCTTTTAAAAGTAATAAAGGATTCAACGTGTTTTTACACAGTGTGTCTGCACTGATAATTTAGCACTGAATTTTCATACACTGAAATCATGGTATGATTATCAGTGAGGAAAAACAGAACATTATCTAAAAACTGTGTCAAAATGACCTCTGAGGAAATGGCAGCTTCTGTACTTGTGTCTGTGGCACAGGGTAAAGTGATATCTGCTCAGTCAGCTGGAGATGGAAATAGTGAAAATGCTTTGGACACCAATGTTATAAAAAGACATATTGCTAATCAAGGAAGGGAGACTACACATACTTTCTCGTACTTACACAGACTTAAAGAAGAACATCTTCAGGGCTCGCTGCCCAAAATTTTCTCTTTGGCAAATGGAGAAGAAATGACTGATAACAGGAGTAATGAAAACTTCTGGGAGAAAAACACATGCATCCCTGGTACAGTGGAGTTTCTTAACATGAATTGCAACATTATAAAGAAAAAATGCAAGAGCAGTGTTCCGCATAACCAGTTATGTAAATCATGTGATTCTTTAGCAAAAGAACACACATGCTTGGAAACTGGAATTTCTACTTCACAGGAAAGGACCATGTTTGCTGAAATTCAGTTGAAGATGGATGGACCTTCAGTAGAGATGAAGTCATTAAGAAACCAGTCAGCGGTAAATAAAAGTGGCACCGATGATGCTGATAATGTAGCAGTGTTTCACTTTCGCTATGCTAGTGAAAGAAATATATCAAAAGCTTTGTGCACACTACACAACAGCTTCATTTTGGGTGACTGTTTACAGCATGTAAATGTTGGTAATGAACACACCAGCGATTCAACAGCCTGCACTTGTAAATTAATGGAATTGACAAATAATTGTGACAATAAATATGGACAACAGTTGTGTGATAACTGTGACACTTTAAGGGACAAGTATTTATGTGTCGAAAGAGCAGCACGAAAGGTTAGAGTGGCATGCTCAAGTCACAGCTTCTATGGTGGTAATTTTACTGGAAAAATGTCCTCAAAGCCCTTTCTGAGCCATTTTGAAGATTGCAGTGATAACTGTGAAGAAGGGATGGAGGAGGAGTTTTATAGAAACAAAAAGGAACGTTCCACTTTACTAATCAGACGTTTTTGTAAAAATGATAAGGAGGTTAAAAAATCAGTTTATACTGGAACCAGGGCAATTGTTAGGACTTTACCTTCGGGTCATATTGGAGATGTTGCTTGGGATTATGTGGAGCAGAAGAGAAACAAGAGTGACTTAAAGCATTGTAGGATTATCGCAAAACATCAAACTATTCAAGCCTTAAGTCAGGAATTAAATTCTGATCTTGTGAAATCCATATGGTGTGAGGTAAGCTTTTAATATTTTTTTTCATGCAAACATGTACTGAACTGATGTTTTGATTTAATAAAATTATTACATGGTTTATTGGTTAAGCACTCGAAGAGGATGTCAAACTACATGATTTAAATAACACAACCTTGTAGATAAGACATAATACAACCACTGTGCAAAAACCAAGTTTTTATTATGAATAACATTTAAGATGCATTTTATGATGTCTATTGGTACCAACTAGCATAGCAATATGTTAAGTCTTCCATTCTCTATGTTGAACACTCCTTTTTTAGAAGGGCTCGTCTCATCCTTAAACTCATTTTGTCTAAAAACTGGCACAGGAGTTTCTAATCAGGGGTGGAATAAAAATAAATCATCCATTTTTTATGGACTTTCTAAAAATGAAGCAGAGACCTTCTTAATGTTTCAAAATTAGAATTTTTTTTTTTACTTTACAATTTTCACACTAATACTACAATGTTCCATGGTATGGATTGATATAGAACGATTGTAGTGAAAAAATACAGGTTGCAGTAATAAGTATTTAAAAAAAAAAATCTAGATATTTCATCTGAATTTTCATGTTTGAACATTACTTCTGCACATATAAATAACTATATCTTTATAATGTATATTATGACTGTTGCATACTGTGTATTGATATATGGTTGTCTTAACTTATGTTCTATTGACTAAATATCATTCTAAGCCTTCATCCACAATTATTATGAACTCATTAAAAAGTTGTATAAATGATACGGCACTTCCCAAACAAATAACATTAATTGTGAAGTACTTTTACATCATGCTGTTCAGAGTTCTGCAGTTCCATCGCTATAGAACTGGAAGCAGAAACTATACTTGGTAATGGAATTTATAAAAAGCTTTTTTTCCACAGTTTTGCTAACAAAATGCCATTTTAGAATGGAAGATTAAAGTGCTTTTCTTTGGCATCCGGTTCAGCCAGCATCTAATGTCAGTGTTGTTGGTTATTTGACTTCTTTGCCAACCATATGCTGCCATGACATTTAAAATAATTTAAAAGTCAGTTGTAATATTTTTATATAAAATTAACTCTGATTTTATTAATCATAGCATTACTTTTTAGTTGTGTTGACATCTGTTATTTTCATGCCACTAATATGTGTAAATGATGTAGTATTTTGTGACTGGGCAATCATCTCAAGGGTATAAATACTGATATCAAATCCATTCTCCATTTTTGAGATGGTTCTTGATTTTACAGTTTGACTAGTCAGCTATCATTTTAACATTCCCTTTGAATACCTGTGATTCGGGCAGAATCTTAGTAAACAGTATGACGTAAGAACAGCAATTGTATCTAAATCTTGGAATGCAGCAACCAGTTACATATGGAGTAGTGGTGGAATTGGTACTCCAAAGGATATTGTTGCTATTGTCAGATCACTATATCAAGTCTGAGAAAAGGTCATGTGACTGCCTGTTTAAAGAAAGTGTTTTAATTTCATTTAAAAAACAAACAAAAAAACCCCAAAACAAAAACCTCTATCTATATCCAGAAAAAGTGAAAAAAGTTTTCAAAGGCAACTAAATGGCATTTGTGACTTTGAAAATCTTCTCCAGTGTGTATGAGTAATTCTCCTGTAGTAGTCCATATTACATTTACATATTATTTATTCTCATTCATTATTCAGTCGTATTTTCCTGGTATAATTTACACTTCCTATATATTTTCATTTTACTTTTTCTAAATTATTTAAAGTATTGAAGAAAAAATAAATTTGAAATACAATTACAGAGACTTCTGATTTTGTTTCACATATTATTTGGGAGAGGGTGAGCACTCTTTCTTTTGGTCCCTGATTTAAGTACTTAAGCATGTGAGTACTCCACAGGATTTAAGTGCTTTGCTGAATTGGGGGTGTGGAGCAAGCTGTTCCAGCTCACTACTGTGTAGAGAAATTTTCCTCAATTTCCTGAAGAAGGTTTTTAAAGGAAAGCCAGAAATAAAAATCAATACCTAGAATTTTTTACCTTGTTTGTCTCTCTGCCTGACTCTTTGTTGGATCTCCAAAGTTACTGATTTGTTTACAGTTGAGTTGAGCAATATTCCTGTGTTATGCTTGTATCTTCTTCTTTAATGAATTCTCCTATTCCTATGTTCATGAAGATCTCTAAAAAGCAAATAAGATAAAGAAATCAAGAAAATGTATAAGTAGAACTTTCTACATAAGCTACTGCTTCTTTTTATGCTTAGCTCAAGTTATGAGCGAGATGAAGAAAATGGTATTTCTCAAAGCTTAATTATTTATCCAGTACCTGAATGCTTTGGTCAGTGAAATTGGAACAATTAAAACAAAACAGCTTCTCATATCAGAGATCTCTTGCAAATGTTTCTGATTGTTTTAGAAAAATATATTTGTTTTGGGTTTTTTATTTTTTGGAAGGAGAAATTTGAGATTAAAAATAAGTCAAAATTAATTCCTGGTATTGGTGAATACAGCTCCACTGAGTTGGAGTAAAATCTGCCTTCACAAGGTCTGAATTTGACCCAAAGTCCAATCTAACTAGGATAGAATACAACAAATCTGGAGTAGTGGGTATGGAACCATGGGAGCACAATTTCTGTGACCTAGTATTCCCCAGACCTTGGAACCTTGCAGAAGCTTCTCTACTGGAATTATATGGTGTTGCTCCTCCCACAGTACTTAGTTAGTTTGGGCCCAACTGCTAACTAAGACATAGTCTCCTGTGCCTGGTGGCACATGAAGTGAACCATATTCGCCACTGCTGTCTGTCTGGATCAAGATGTTTGACTCCATCTTAAGTTGTATTCATGATGATAGAATCCTTTTCAATCATCATATAATAGATCATTCTTTGTCCTTCACGCTGCCTTTTCCCTCCACGTGGAATCCAATCTAAGCCATACCTTGTGGTTCTGTCATAGGGTAGCCTAACTACTTGACAAGATCGCCAGAACTGTGTCTGTATAATTTGAGTCTGCAGTCTGCTGACCCATGCAGCACAATACTTCCACATTGGTTACATGATCTCCCTGGTAAATTCCCAAGATTCTTTTCAATGCTGGTGGAATGCATTGAGCTTTCTGCTGTGTACATCCAGTATCTGCCATGTTTGAGTCATATAGCAGTCCTGGGAGAACAATCTCATTTTACTGTATATATGTATCTTCTTCTTCCAGATGTTTGACAAATGAGAAAATGATCCTCTGGCTTCACTGATTCTTGCCTTTGCTACTTTAGTGAGTTGGCCATGAGCAGATATTGTACATCCAAGGTAGAGGAAGTCATCAACTCTTCCGTATTCTTCTTCATCAATCACATATGTGCCTGTATTGACAGCATTCTCTCCTGCCTCCATAGACTTGGTCTTCTATGTACTGACACACAATCCCACTGTAGTAGTTTCTGCTTTTATGCTCATAAAGAGTCTTTTTTTCATTTTGTCCAAGTTGGTATCTAGTATGACAATATCATCTGCAAAATCTAAGTCTCACAGCTTATATCTTGCCTAAATAATACCATTGTTGTTGGCAGCAGCTGTCACTCTACTCATCACAGTCTGTGACAGTGCAGAAGAGAAGTGGGGATAATTATGCAATAGCAATTTTAAAGCATTCCATGTCTACGCTTTCTGTCCAGATGCAACCTGCAGACTAGTCATACAAGGCTTTCATCGAATTCACATCTTTGTTGGAATTCCAGAGTGCCTCAGGATCTTCCAGCAGGCTTCTGTAGACACTATATTAAACACTTCCATAAAAATCAAGGAACTTTAAAAACCATCTTCTGCTGGTATTCTAGCCTTTTCTCAAGTCTTGTCGAGGTGAAAATCTGGTCTGGATACGATCTACTGGATTGATATCCAGTCTGATCTTCCCTGAGTATTTAATCAACAGCAATTTTCACCATATTCAAAATAATGCAAAATGCTTCACCAGGTACAGATAATGTTATCTCTCCAGTTATCACAAATAAGCCGGTTTTCCCCCCTCCCTCCTCCCGTGGGAATTTTGCAGATAACACCTTTTGTCTTATCTTTAGGACAGGTCTAGGATTTTTAAACCATTCTATACAATCTGCAGGTGCAGTTAATCATCACTTCCTCTCCATCTTTTAATGTTTTGGAATCTATCTTATCTTAGTCTGGTGTTTTACCTCTCTCTTCAGTTGATTTATGACTTTAGTTACTTCCTCAAAGGCAATTACTTTTAGTGATATAAGTTGTCTGCTATTTCTTCACATTTCTCTGTGTTTAGTGCTCTGGCTGATTAAGGGCAGCTGGAAATGTTCCATCTAATGTGCTCTCTACCTTTCCTCTGTGGTTAAAATTATACCATCTCAAGTCTTCACAAGGCCACAACGGTTTGAGAATTAAGTCAGTTTTACAGATACTAGTAAAACCTTTTTAGAATCCCCCTCTCTTGTATGCTACCTCAGCTTCTCTTGCTTTATTTTCCATACATTGTCTCCTCTCTTTTTGCTGATCTTTTAACTTTCTTGTCTTTTGTTCGCATATTTTTGTTGTGAAATAGCTCTTTTACTGCTGTTTCCTTCTTTAATACTGGTCTTCAACAAGCCTCCATATATTTGGTTGGAGCCATTATTTTTTCTTAGATCTTGCATCCACACTTGCTTCTTTGAGAAACTGCCATTGTTTGGTTACATCATCCATCAGTGTCTTTTAACTTTTCAAATCGATTTCTAAGTTGTGGTTTTAAATGTGCCTTCACTTCTGGATATACTAACTTTCTAATATCATAGATGCCATTTGCCTTGCATGGCTTTACCTTATTTAGTTTTATTTTTATTATTCTAATAACAAGATGGTGGTCACTTCCAACATCAGCACTCCTATACACTCCAACAGTGTTCTTCTCCAGCTTCTTCTAATGGTAACACACTCAAGCTGTTTCTGGGAGAAGCCATCATTAGATTTCCATATCAATTTGCTTTTCCTTGCATGGAAATAATGTACCCATAATGCAAAGATTGCATGGACCATAGAATTTAACTAAATGTTCTCCATTGTCAATCTGCCCTGGCATGCTATGTCTGCCCATAATGTGTTCATATTCAGTATTCTCATCACCAGCCTGTGTTATCCTCATCGGGATATTTAAAAGTAATGTCATCTTTATTGGTCTGACTATGGACATACTGCAGTTTTTCATGGAAACAGTTTTTGACCTGTTCATCATTGTCACTTGTTGGCATATAACACTGAACAGATGTGACTTTTGTATGGTTCATCACAAAGCAAGCAGTCAGTATTCTTGAGTTTACAGGTTCCCATTCCTTCAGTGTTTTTAGCTTCCTTGCTGAATAATATATCTAAAGCTTCCCAGTGTTTTTTGTCATCCTGTCTTCCAGAATATAAAACAGTCATGCCTTTTGATGATGATTTGCCTTGTCCAGTCCACCTCATCTCATTCAGTCCAAGTATACTCAGGCAAATATTTTCATTTCTCTGATAACTTGAGACCTACCTGCGCTCCAAAGTGATCTAATATTCCAATATCCAATTCTTGTGTTAACCTTAGCTGTGCAGATACCTTGTTTCACTTTCAGAAATTCCTTGCAGCTTTGATTCAACATCATCATAGTGTTGGCGGGTTGGCCAGTACTATCTTGTCTTATGTCCAGCAGATTGTAGCTCTCCACAGTTGATTTGTATTAGCAAGTTTGTGACAGACGCATCTTGTCTCTGGGCTGATTCCATAATAACAGAAAGCATTTTTGTATGGTCAGGTTGTTAGCCTGACTCTCAACCCCCTACTAGAAAGACTGGTGGACTGCCTTTAGTCTGGCTTCTACCCTTCGACCCAACTAGCTTTGGTAACCCTACTGGGAGTTTTGCTTGAAGCAGCATTTAACATCTGGAAACTTCATACTGTTCAGCTATGGAAGGACTCTGCTATTGGCAGCAGAATTCCTGCCTCTGCTTGGTACCCAAAGCCCCCCTCTCGAGGAGAATATTGAAGGAAAACTCCACAGTAATGATCTCATGGAGTTCCTCTACCTCTACTGTGGGTGTCTTTTTATAGGAGGGTACAATTGGCCCCCAATTTGGTGGTTTATTGTGAAGAGATTTTAAAAAGCGCTATAATTCTGAGAAATCTCATTTCTCCACACCTTAAAACAGTATTTTATTTCACAAATGAATATATGCCTTAAAAGAAAAATAACATTTTTTTTTGTTCTGAAGATTGTATCCATTTGACTTCATAAAAATATCTGAGATTCCTTATAGTTAAGGATAGAGTGATTTTTACCTATTTAGAAATCGGAGATCTTCTCTACTAAAACGTCTCACTTGCTGGATGTTAGTACTTTTCCATTTAAAAATATGTAAAATGACCTCACTGTACCATACAGTGTCGCTCTGTGGTAAGGTTCGCTAAGGTGATGTCCCCAGTCATAAATAGTGAAAGTATGCAGATATCTATACTTGTGTATGACTTGGTAGATGGGCCACATTCCAATGAAGGAATGAGTCTGAACCACATATTTACATAACTTGACATCCACTCACTAGATTTGTGTATCGTTTCACTTAACAAACATTAGCTGAGATCAGATCACATTGTCACTTGCTCAATTAAGGAATGGATGTATTTTAAGTTTCTTGTAGGCATTTCTACCTTCAGTTATTAGAGTCCATCTGCTTTTACATGCACACTGCTTTCCCTTACCTTTCCACCACTGCCACAATCAGTGCATATAGTGCAAGATGTTGAACATTTTGGTTGTGCAGATTTAATTTTAATTTATGGTCCCACATCTACAAATTCAAGAAAAGTATCAGCAGTACATAAAATTGTCATACAAAAGTAGTTTAAATACAAACAAAATAAGAAAAAATAAAATGTTCAGTAAAATTGCCAGAATAATTATTGCAAAGTGAGTAGCTTTTTCGCCTTAGGATTGAAGACCGGACACCACAGTGACCTAAATCTGCAAATTTCACTGTTTCAGAACCTGTCAGCTTCCATATGATGGTTTCTTGTATTTTCTTTACTATCCTATTCTGTGATTGACCTATTGCGCATAGTATTCATCAAGCATTCCTAGTATCTTTTTTATAAAAATGTAGTAAAAAGTTGTTCTATAATATTACTCATGGTTTTTTGATTATAGTATCCTTAATAGATGTTTTCATATGCCTGCAAATGAACTGTGTACTAGCCAAGTGTTTAATACATTTACTGAGTTTAAAAAAATTAAAATCAATCTTAGAGGGAAATGATAGCCAATAAATTAATGTGATTTTTTTCCCCCCATACTTTTTCCCTTTGGTTCACTCTGAGTATGCATGTTTTATTAGAACAACTGAGTGAACATTAGTACGGTCTTTTGAGTAAGAAAATGACTTTCTTACTCAAAAGACCATACTAATGTTCACTTATTCACACCAGAGGGATTGCCTTGTCCCGGCAGAATAGCTGTACCACTCAGCATAGTGCTGTTTTGTGGTCTGTGGAACATGTGGGTACCATTGATAAGTACTGTTTCAGTGTTGGTTTGGAAAAGGCATTGTATTGTTGTCTTGCTAAAAATTTTCCTGTTTGCTTGGACTACTGAAGTGTTAATAAGGGATGTAAGAAGGTGAGTTGAGGCTTCAGATGTATAGATAATACGGAAATTATTAGTGTCCTTGTATAGTGTATGGCTGCTCTTTGTATATATTCCATATACAGGTCTGCTTGTCCAACAGATACCTAAATATAAATAGGGGATATCAATGTTCAGTCACCACATATGTTTAGTTCTCCCTTTTTATTTAGTGTATAATCTCTGTAGTGATGAGTAAAATGGAAAGAGGCTCCATTCAGTTATAGTCTACCTATCACAGCATCTTGGATATGAAATATGAAGTCCTGTTATTCTAGACCAGTGGTTTTCAGACTGCAGGTCGTGACTCAGTACTGGGTCATGGAATGTAAGGCATTGGGTTGCGGCCGCTCTGGTCAGCACCGTCGACCGGGCTGTTAAAAGTCCCATTGGTAGTGCTGCCTGGCTAAGGCAAGCTAGTTCCTACCTGTTCTGACACCACGCCGTGCCTCGGAAGCAGCCAGTAGCAGGTCTGGCTCCAGCTGCAGGTCTGGGGCCCGGCCAATGGGAGCTGCGGGGGCGGTGCCTGCGGGCGAGAGCCGCACAAAGCCGCTTGTGTGCCTCAGCCTAGGAGCCAGACCTGCTGCTGATTGCTTCCAGGTTGCAGCATGGTCCGCAGTGCCAGAAAAGGCAGGAAGCCTGCCTTAGCACTCCCATTGCACCGCTGACCGGGAGCCGCCCGAGGTAAGCCCATGCCCCAATCCCCTCCCGGAGCCCCCTCCTGCAACCCAAACTCCTCCTCCCCAGCCCCACCCCAGAGCTTGCATCCCCAGCCCAGAGCCCTGAACCCTCCCGCACCCCTGCCCCAGCCCAAAGTCCCCTCCCACACTCTGAACCCCTCATTCCCGGCCTCACCCCACAGCCCTTATCCCTGCACCCCAACCCTGAGTCCCTCCCACACCCCAACCCCTCATTCCCAGTTCCATTGGGTCACAGGCATCAACAATTTTCTTCAACTGGGTTGCTGAAAAAAAGGTTTGAAAACCACTGTTCTGACAACACTTTTCATAACTTTTGGATGGTGAAATATTGTCAATGAATTTTGTAAAACAAATAGTGCTCTTCCCACACACATTTTCTATGATGCTTGAGCCTACAAGATGCTTTGCATCCTAGCCCCAAGGCAGCAAAGTACATACAGCATTTACCGAATTTTTAAACGCACAAGTACTCCAACTGACTTTCAAGTTAAGCACGGACTTACATGATTTGCTGGTTTGGGGCCAGAATGCTTCTCTCTTTTGGAGGAGCAATTCTTTAAACAACTAGGCACAATGCATTTCCTGAATGCAAAACCTAGAAGGTCCAAAGAGGAAAAGCTAGTGAAAACAGGATGCAAAAATGGCCATTCTAATACCAGCTTGTATGTAAAGGTCTTGCACCTAACTCTGAAGACAGCTAGAGAGGGACATTGATTCAGTATTGCCAACCCCAAGTGTTCAAAAATCCTGAGTCAGGCCCCAGAAATCTTTAAATTGGTTTAAAGATAATGAGGCTTAAAAATAACCTCATATTTTTTTTATTTTACTTTTACTTTTTTAAAAAACCTTTAAGGTACACTCTGTTCAAGTCTTTAAGCTTTTCTTTACAGCCATGAGGGCCAAAAATTTTTTAAATGAAGGCCGAGATTCTCACATATTACATGACTCCAGGACATGGGGCTTTAAGAAATACATCAAATATTTGTGAGAGTTGGCAACATTGCCTGTGGCTATGCTTGGGAAAGGAGTTCTAAAGTTTTCTTGAATCAAGAAAACACTATCCCTGGCTTGATTCAAGAATAGCACTGTGATGGTGCTTAATTCCCATCACTTGTAAGGCAAGGGAGATGAGCTATGCTCTGCACCTAGGAATGTTTAACTGATTGTCTCCTGGCCAGAGAAGGAGCAGCTAGGTGTTATAAGGAGCAGAGAGAGCTCCCTTGGAAGTGGAAGACCCAGGAAAGAGGAGCTAGGTAGAAGAGTTCCCCTCCAGGGTAGAGGTTTGGAGGAAAGGCCAGTAGTTGTGATTGGTCTCTGAGTTTCAGGCGTTAACCTCTGAACCCCCTTTAACCACTTTCTTCAAAGACAAGGTCTGGCTGCATCCTCATTCAGCTTTTTTGCCCAAAGTGGTGTCGCAATTTCACATCAAACAAGATATCTTTCTACCAGTCTTCTGCCCGAAACCGCATAAGTCAGAAGAGGAACAGCGTCTGCATTCTCTGGATGTAAGAAGGGTCCTAGTCTTTTATATTGCCAGGACAAGACCCTTTTACAAATTGATGCAGTTTTTTGTTGTGATAGAAGATAGGATGAAGGGCCTTCTGCTGTCAGCCCAGAGGATCTCCTCCTGGATCACAGACTGTATCTGAGCCTGCTACAAGCAAGCAGGGATCCCGCCACTGGCCATTGTAAAGGCTCATTCCCCAAGAGCATAGGCACCCTAAGTGGCCTTCCTGGCTCATATTCCTATGCAGGGCCATGACTTGGTCATTGGTGCATACGTTTGCATCGAGCTACACCATCACCCAATAGGCCAGAGATGATGACAGCTTTGGCAGAGCTGTGTTGTAAGCCGCATGTCCGTGAACTTTGAGCCCACTTCCAGGGATGCTGCTTGTGAGTCACCTAATATGGAATTGACATAAGCAAGTACTCAAAGAAGAAAAAACAGTTACCTGCCTTTCATAACTGTCCTTTGAGATATGTTGCTCACGTCCATTCCATTACCCACCCTCCATCCCTGCCTTTGGAGTTGACGGCAAGAAGGAACTGAGAGGGTGCCGGGCCGGCAGCACCTCATATACTGGTGCATGACCGTGGCACTCCAGAGTGCACCGGAGCCGGGCTACGGATCCCACTAGGGCAGTGTTTCCCAAACTGTGTTCCGCGGAACACTGGTGTTCCGCCTGATGTGAATAGGTGTTCCGTGAAAGAATCATAATTTTTAAAAAGGGTTTTTAATTTTTTTTTATTTTAAATTTGGCATATTTGAAGTGTAGTTTACAACTCTTTTTGAATGACTATAATTTAACATAAAACTCTTTTTCTGGTTATTGATAGATCTCGTATTGAATATCATGGCGTAAAGAGAACATGGCATGCAAGCATGTTGCCGTCTACCCATTTCGGGCATGTTTCAGTTAGTGATGTCATACCCCTTCCGCTCGACGCTGCACGAACTGCAGTGGTATGCACACACCATTCTCTTTACACCATGTTGAATATAACATATTCACTCAACATGTTGAAACCTGTGGGTCTTTACCGTGTGTGCGGTAAGCACAACTAAACTAGCTTAGCTCAAAACAATATAAATACTTGTGACAAACAAAATTTGACAAAAATCAGTATTTCTAAATATTGTTACTAAACCTAATTACCATGGATTTGTGGCTAAAAAGGAACTTTGAAACGAATAGCAAGCTGTGCTACTAGTATTTGTCCGATATAGATTTAATAATAATATTATGGAAGAGGACCTGCTCTTATTTGAATCTCTGCAAAGCAACACAACTGGAGAAGAAATATTCAACTGCATCAACAATTTTATCAGAAAGCATGAAATTAGTTGGGGAAAATGTATTGATATATGTACTGATGGTGCTCGGGCAATGATCAGGAAGATGAAGAGAGCTGTAACGCGAATCATAAGTGTGGCACCAGAAAGCACTAAGCCATTGTGTTCTACACAAACAAGCACTTGCAGTTAAAAAAATACCAGCATATCTGAAAATTGTGCTTGACGAACAGTACAAATTATCAATTTTGTCAAATCTCGACCACTTCAATCCAGGTTATTTAAAATTTTGTTTGAGGAAATGGATAGTGAGCACAATGTGCTTCTTTTACATACGGAAGTGAGGTGGCTATCCAGAGGAAAAGTGCTTGTGAGGCTTTTGAGCTTTGTAGTGAACTACTGGTATTCTTCACTTCAGATAATTCAGAACGAAAATTTAATGACTGTCTGACAAATTCCTCATAGCTAATGAGACTTGGGTATCTTGCAGATATTTTTGCAAAATTAAATGAAATTAATCTGTTGCTGCAAGGAAAGAATGTGACCATTTTTACTACAATGGATAAAATTTCGTCATTAAAAAAGAAACTGGAATTCTGGGCATCTTCTGTAGAACAGAATAACTTTGCTTCCCTACAGCACATGAATTTCTGACTGAAATAAATTCTACAATCTATGAAGAAGTTTCCAGCACCATTTTAGAGCACTTACATGACTTGCAGACCTCTTTATTAGAATATTTTCCTACAACTACTGATGATAATGCTTGGGTTCGAAATCCGTTTGTAATTACAGCCAAACCAGTCGGCTTTACTGCACACAATTATGAAAGCCTAATTGACTTAATTTCTGACTCTCTGATTTGAAACAAAAGTTTAAGGATCTTCCGCTGAATAATTTTTGGAGCAGCCTAAGAGAAGAGTACCAATGTGGCTAAACGTGCAATTCGAGTGCTCCTTCCTTTTGCTACAAATTATTTGTGTGAGACGGGATTTTCGTATTCTACTGCAACAAAAACCAAATATAGGAATAGATTTGATGCTGCGCCTGACATGAGGATTCAACTTTCCAGCATTATTCCTAATATTAAGCGAATTTGTAATAGAAAAACGCAGAAACACCAATCACATTAAATCCAAATTTGTATTTCTGTTTATAAAAATAGATTTTCCTAGTAAAAATCTAATTTGTTTGGTGTTTGTGTATATATAAAAACAGGTTTTTTTAAGTAGAACACTGTTTTTAATTTTGACTCTTGCACTTGATTTTTGTACTACTTTATATGTGCTTTCCAGTTAGAAATTGTTAGTTTATTTTAAATTTGTACTTTTTCTTTGTTTTATAAAATAAAATATATTTGAGCATAAATAACACACTTATTATTTTGTAGTCGTTTGGTTTTCAAAAAAAAAATTATAAGTGTTCTGTAATAGGCTAAAAAGTGTTCCGTGGCCAAAAAAATTTGGGAAACGCTGCACTAGGGGAAAAAATCTGGCAGCAGAGCACGCAGCACATGCACACCTAACAAAGAATGGACATTGAGCAACAGTTACGAAAGGTAGGTAACTGTTCTATTTACATCACTGTATAATAAAAATGTAATTAAGTTGTCTATGGAATGGTATGCAGTTAAACTGTACTCTAATACAGAGGTTCCCAAACAGTTTTCCCTGAGGGCCATCTGTACAGCTGCAATAGGCGCTGTGGCCCACTATTAACATGTGTCCATCAGGGAGAGGGGTCCCATGGGGGTATGTGCAGCTCCTTGCCTCAGCAGGAAGCAGGGCCCGTGAGAGGGCAAAGGAGCCAGGCAGGTGCCACAGCCAGCCCTTGCCAACACCCTCTGCCTCAGCAGCCTGCTGAGTGCCTTGAGCTGGTCACCTGGCAGCTTTTACTCAGCACCCTAGCATGCCTCACAGGCACCCCATGCCAGGGAGCTCAGGGCCTGCCAGTGCCGGGCAGAGGCAGGTGCTTAGCTGGGCCTGGCCCTTGCCTTGATGGTCCTGATCACTCACTGCTGATCCCCAATCCCTGGAGGGCTGCAGGGCCAATACTCCAGGGGGCTGAACAGCCATGGATCGTGGGGTGCAGCGTCTCACAACGGGAATGGCTATGAACTTTCCAGCCTCCCTGGGAGCTGTTGTTTCTCAGGGGTGGCCCCTTCTTCTGGCCCCGTGCCTCTGCTTCATGCTCTGCCACCTACCAGGGATGCTGGACTCTGGCCCTGAGCCGGGGCCATTGCCAGCTGCCACTCCGCCAACGTGTATGGTTTGGGAGGGGGGAACCCCCTCCCAACTCCGCTGATGGCGGACCATCCCGGATTGTGTTGCAGCCCATCTTTGGGCCACGACCCACAGTTTTCAGAGTAGCAGCCGTGTTAGTCTGTATCCGCAAAAAGAAGAACAGGAGTACTTGTGGCACCTTAGAGACTAACAAATTTATTAGAGCATAAGCTTTCGTGGATGCATCCAGTGAAGTGGGCTGTAGTCCACGAAAGCTTATGCTCTAATAAATTTGTTAGTCTCTAAGGTGCCACAAGTACTCCTGTTCTTCTTTTTGCAGACCCACAGTTTGTGAAACCCCTGCTCTGAGTACCCACCATATCCTTGATCAGAGTGCACAGCTAGAGTAAATAGGATGTACGCTCAGGGGAAGGGGTGCAGGGAGAGGAACAGCTACATACTAAGTCAGACTATGGAGCAGAAGGTGATATGGATTGCTGCAGTCTCCCTATATAAGCTGTGGGAGAGTGGATCCCTGTTGTGACTAGGGAGTCCCCACACACTGCCGTTCTGCTGATCCACAATTTTATCCTTTTGGCTTCATATTGCACAGAGCATTGGAATGTCCCTGAATGGTCCTGCCTTTTGCTTTTCTTTAAACCCCCAGTTGCCCCACACATGCATTTCCACTGTTTTAGGTCTTTTCTGATTGCAGGTGGAGCTGAAGAATTTGGCCCTAAACGACTAAATTTTATGCTAAAACCTGTTTAGCATGAACCCTGTTATAAATATATTGTTTACAGTTATTCTACTTATAGTTGCAGGTTAGGTTTTTTTTTTTCTGTATTTTCACACTTTGAAATAACAATTTCCTTCCTACAGTCTGGAGGAGGGATTTGCATGACAATGTGGTATAAAGCAAATCTGCAAGTGCTGTTTTCCCCCCGCCCTCCCCTCGGGAAATTAATTTTCTTCCCTTCTTCTCCTCTGACCCTTCTATTACCATATACAAATATCTCATACCTGGGAAGGGGTATTTCTAAATTTTAAAAGCAAGTTCTAAATATAAAAGTTTAAAAATACACTGGTCTACAATTTTTGAAAAGTCGTCTGCTTCAGAGATAAAATGTGCTATTTATTATGTATTTTGATATGGTGAATTCAAATATGACAATTAAAACAACTGATTGGCTACTGTTTCTAAGATATTTAAGTTTTTACATTTTATGTCTATGTATATTGTGTAGATAGTAGAGTTTTAATCATAAATTGTAAACCTAGGTCTTTTCATGTGTTTATGGTTGCTTTACACGATAATATTTCACCTGTCCTGTTTATGTAACACTTTAAAAATCAGCAAAAGGGTTATATAAATCAAATTTATTATGAAACAAAAGGCAAAAAACTATTATGTACATAGTTGAGTCCTATTCAGTGTCTATTCGGCGCTTCTTGGCTTGTCTCTTGTATTCATTAAATGGAGCATCTCTTGTCACTGTCCAGCAATAGTCTGCAAGCATTGATGGGCTCCATTTGCCCTGATAGCGTTTCTCCATTGTTGCAATGTCCTGGTGAAATCGCTCGCCGTGCTTGTCGCTCACTGCTCCGCAGTTTGGTGGAAAAAAATCTAGATGAGAGTGCAAAAAATGTATCTTTAGTGGCATGTTGCAACCAAGGCTTTTGTATGCCTTGAGGAGGTTTTCCACCAACAACCTGTAGTTGTCTGCCTTGTTGTTTCCCAGAAAATTTATTGCCACTAACTGGAAGGCTTTCCATGCCGTCTTTTCCTTGCCACGCAGTGCATGGTCAAATGCATCATCTCGAAGAAGTTCACGAATCTGAGGACCAGCAAAGACACCTTCCTTTATCTTAGCTTCACTTAACTTTGGAAATTTTCCACGGAGGTCCTTGAAAGCTGCTTGTGTTTTGTCAATGGCCTTGACAAAGTTCTTCATCAGACCCAGCTTGACGTGTAAGGGTGGTAACAAAATCTTCCTTGATTCAACAAGTGGTGGATGCTGAACGCTTTTCCTCCCAGGATCCAATGACTGTCGGAGTGGCCAATCTTTCTTGATGTAGTGGGAATCTCTTGCACGACTATCCCATTCGGAGACAAAACAGCAGTACTTTGTGTATCCAGTCTGCAGACCAAGCAAGAGAGCAACAACCTTCAAATTGCCACAAAGCTGCCACTGATATTGGTCCTAGTTTATGCACCTCAAAAGTTGTTTCATGTTGTCATAGGTTTCCTTCATATGGACTGCATGACCAACTGGAATTGATGGCAAAACATTGCCATTATGCAGTAAAACAGTTTTAGGACTCATCTTTGATGAATCAATGAACAGTCTCCACTCATCTGGATCGTGAACGATGTTGAGGGCTGCCATCACACCATCGATGTTGTTGCAGGCTACAAGATCACCTTCCATAAAGAAGAATGGGACAAGATCCTTTTGACGGTCACGGAACGTGGAAACCCTAACATCACCTGCCAGGAGATTCCACTGCTGTAGTCTGGAGCCCAACAGCTCTGCCTTACTCTTGGGTAGTTCCAAATCCCTGACCAGGTCATTCAGTTCACCTTGTGTTATGAGGTGTGGTTCAGAGGAGGAGGATGGGAGAAAATGTGGGTCCTGTGACATTGATGGTTCAGGACCAGAAGTTTCATCCTCTTCCTCTTCCTCTTCCTCTTCCTCGTCTGACTCAAGTGAGTGATTCTGGTGCATCAGGAACCGGCAGTCCTTCTCCATGGGGTACTGGGCGTATAGCTGATGGAATGTTTGGATAATGCACAGTCCACTTTTTCTTCTTTGACACACCTTTCCCAACTGGAGGCACCATGCAGAAGTAACAATTGCTGGTATGATCTGTTGGCTCTCTCCAAATCATTGGCACTGCAAAAGGCATAGATTTCCTTTTCCTGTTCAACCACTGGCGAAGATTTGTTGCACAAGTGTTGCAGCATATGTGTGGGGCCCACCTCTTGTCCTGATCTCCAATTCTGCAGCCAAAATAAAGGTGATAGGCTTTCTTAACCATAGTGGTTATACTGCGCTTTTGTGATGCAAAAGTCACTTCACCACAAACATAGCAGAAGTTATCTGCACTGTTCACACAAGTACGAGGCATCTCTGCTTACTTTGGCTAAACAGAAATGTGTCCCTTTGCAAAATCAAACACTGACAAATAAGAAAGTACGACACTGTATGATTTCTAGAGTTGATGTAGGGCAATTTGTTCAGCAGAGTGATGTAAGCTTCGTTATGCTTGCATCATTCATGACTTCTAGGAATAACATGATGCAATTCATATCGTGTATGATGCAATACCAGCTTCAGATTGCATCATTCATTGTTTTGCCTAAAAAGCAAGTACTGTCCAAACCCAGTCATAGATTTATTCATAGATCCAGTCAAAGATGTATTTTAGTCATTTCTGGTTTAAATTGAGATCCCTTCCCTTTATAACTCACTTATCCTCCGCCATTCCCAAGTCAAGGGTCGTATATACTGACCCAATAGCATATCTTGAAAACTAGAGCCAATCAACAATTTTAAGCATCATTTTCGTTCTCAGTGACCCAGAATTAGTAAAGTTTGACTACATCTATTTCAGAAGCATTTTGGCTGTAGAACAGTGATATTGAAGACTAGATAAATTTTTCCTTTTATATTGTCTGAAACTCGGGATGTTATTAATCTTTTTATAAAATTAAGAATCTGAGATCTTCAAGCACATGTCTTAAAACATAGGTTCATGAGCAAACATAATTAACTGGTGGGGGCAGGGAGGGGAGGGAAGTAAAGCTCCAGCAGCAGCAACAGTGAAGCCAAATAGACACAGAATGAGGTTTCTGCTTCAGCAAATGCTGTAAAAATTAAATTGAACTGGTTTAAATGAAACCCTATACTTCTATTTGCTTTGGTTAGGGTTATTCCATTTTTATGGCTTTGCTTTAGATATAGAAATTGTATACTATTTGCATAAAATAGTCAATTCTACCACTATCATATTTGATAGGTTTATCGATAAATTTGTTTGCACTTATATGTGGTAGTGGCTTATTGGCCTTCTTGCTTCAAAAAGATTTTGGGACAAATTTTTAACAAAGAGTTTTAGCTCTGAGCACATTCATGTATTTAGAGCCAATAGTGTGGGAGTCTTGGCAGGAGTAATAAAATATGCCTTCAGTTTTTCCAGCTTTTCTGTCCTTCCTTCTAGTGGTTATTCCTTAATTATAAAGAAGTACAGAGCTCTGTTTTAGAGACTGTCACCTCTCAATATATTAAAAAGTTCATCTTAGGTCTTCATAAATCAGGTTTTTCTAAATTATTTGTCAAACTTTTTAATTTTAAAAACTTCACCTGCCTGTCAAGAGGACAGGATCTGATAAGCTATCCACTCTGTTTAATATTTGTGGATAAAATCTGCTCAAGAGTCAAGAAAATATTGGATTTTGAAAACTGGAGTCACACATGTGAGTTTAGCAAGATCATAATATTTTGCATTTATCTAACCCACTTAATTCCAAGGCATCTCAGAAGTCTGAAGAAATTATACACCTACAAGCCTACTGAAATATTTGGGGTAGATGGCAGTCAATGGGCACACCGCATACTGTTAGGAAATTTTAGGCAAGGACATGTAGGAAAATTCCTGTTCTTAAAAAATGCCATGCTATCATCAGTGTCATTACAGAAAAGAATGGAGGACACCTTGAAAACTGTCTTTCCTAACATTCCATGGTGCTCCATTTCTTTACCTGTGAAAGGGTGAGTTCATCTTACTAGGATATGAACATGTGGCTCCAGAGAGTCTAGTTACTGCAAATATAGACCATTCTCTTCATTCTGTTTCACATTCATTCATGCACATCCATTCTCTTCAACAAGGTGGTTCTCAGTATCAAGATCTCAGGGTCACAGGCACAGCAGGCTCTCAGTGAGCACCCTCCAAATGGTTGTGCTTGTTGATTGGGCAAGGGAACTAGCAGTCTGCTACTTGAGTCTTGCAGCAGTCATATGGCTGCTCAGTGCATACCATGTCTGTAGCTGTGCTTTCCCTGCTCTCGCTTCCAGTCCTTGCTCCAAGCCCTACGCCTGCTCTAGCTCTAGCACCAGCCTGTACCTGCTCCATTTTGGTTTGACTCCTGGTTCTGACTCTGGCTAAATCCCTGACTACGACTTCAGTTTACCCTTTGCCTTAGACTTGACTTTCTGATTCCTGGTTCTGACCCCCTGGCTACATCTGACTATGATTCCTGCTTAGGCTTTGGCTTCTGACTCCAGTTCTGACCTTTGGCTTAGCTCCTTGATCCTGAATCCGGCTTCAGCCTTGAACTACTGCCTGATCCCTGGATCTTCGCTTGCCATTACCTGAACTGTCACTTCAACCACCAGGCAAGGTCCTGCTCCACCCATTAGGTAGGCCACCCATAACCCAGCAATTTATACGAGCTCCAGGAGGACAGAACTGACATTGGAAAAACAAATAATAACTGAGCATATTCCAGCAGTTAGGAACAATCAGGATTAATCACAGTAGTGGTTATTGTATAAGAGTTTAGGAAAGACTCAGAGTATTAACACAGAGTAAAGCTGAACACATGAATACAGCAGTCAGAGACAATCATGATGACTCAGGATGGCATGGCATCACTGAGCATTCATCAAGAATACCGGCAATAAGACAGGTCTGGAAACATAAAAATTCAGTCTCTGGGACTCATAGTTCATTGTTTTCTTAATCTGTATACACCTAATAACTTCACCAGCAACTTGTCTGATTTTAGAAGTCATTCTCTCTATACAAAAAATGTTGTTACATTTTGCATAAAATATTATGTAAGTAGTCACTTTCATAATATTTAAAAAGCACAACAGGACACAATTTTTAAAATTTAAGTCAAAAGTCAACATCTCTCATCTTTTTTGATCCTCTCCTAATCTTGCAATTTTAGTAGTCACAGTCATTCTAGCATTCGTAGAAGGGTCTGGTTGGCTGGTACCTGATAACTCCTATGTATGGATGATATTCTCATCATCATTCAAATTCACACAAATATTGATAAATCCACTAGATTCTTTTCCTCTATGGCAGATGGAATGCCTAATTGATTCAGAGTGATGATAGGATGTCCAGCCCATAGTCATGTAGGTTATGATAGCTAATAACCAGTTTAAAAAACTTTTCTATATCTGTTAAAGATTTCCTTACTGTTTATGCTTGGTCTCCACATTCACTTGCTCTGGATCTAATTGAGCAAACTGATTTTTTTCACAGCAGTAAGTTTTGAAGACCTTGTTTCAGCTTTATTTTTCAATGAGTGCATTGATTGTTTATTGACAACTGAGGAAAAAACCAGTCTATTGGCCTCTATGCCAGGCCCTGGGGCTAGTCATTCTTGACATCTTTTATTCTGAAGCCTCTTTATGCTTCTTCTCTTTGGTGTAAGGGCGAGGTAGGGGAACCCAGGCCTGCACCCACTCTTCTGGGTTCCAGGCCAGTGATCCTGTATGAAGTGGTCGGCAGCAATCTCTCCCAACCCCTTACTGTTTCCATGGCATGCTTTCCTACCATGCCTCACCTGCAGACCATTCCTCAGAGTCATACCCTGTGGTTGTCTTCTCCAAAAGGTCTGGTTTCCCAGGCTGCTTCTCACTTGTCTGTTGCTTTAGACCTCTGCTTCTGTTGGTTCCACAGCCTCTGTGGCAACTGCTCAACTCTGTTACGAACAGGCCTTCTGAGCTACTTCCATATGACAGGAGCTCTCCCCCCAGCCTTCCTCCTGAAGCTGAGGTTATGGTTCAGATGATTAATAACTTGCTCTTTGAGACAGCAGTCTCCCCAGCTCTCTCAAACGTTCTTTATTCCCAAGATTGTTTCCTCTCTCCCAATTTTTCCTAGGTCCTTGTATATCAGGGCTGCCAAAATTTTAAAGGGTCATGTCACGTGATAGTGGGCTGACCCCTATGCACCACTACCCTTAATGGGACAGATCACCCCAGATGATTAACATATTTAATTAGTAAACCCTTGTTGCATTACCAGTTGTATGTAACAGAATGTTCTTCAGTTGCATATATTCATTATTCCTTATTTTTATTTATTTGTATTACCAGAGCACCTGGAAGCCCTGGTCAAGGACTAGGACCACACTGTATGCACTGTACAAACACAGAACAAAAAGATGATCCCTGCCGCAGAGAGCTTACAATCTGAGTTTATCAGTGAAATAATAATGGTGTCTCACTCCAGCACCTATATTTAACAGCTCTAGGTGATTTTGGAAATATTAAAAAACAAACCCCAAAGTATAAGGATAAAAATCCAAAAATATATAAAGACCTTCCCCCACAAACCAATCGAGACTAAAATAGTATTAGCCCAAATAAGGGTCATAATGTGAACCCCTACAGCACAGTTCTCAACTTCCTGCCATTAATAAAAGCTTGAGAAAATAGATGAGTTTTGCAGCATATCCAAAACATATCAGTTCTATTGGACCAAGCTGGGATCCGCTAGTAGAAAATTTATCACCAGCCTTCTCTATTTTAAGTCAAAAGACTTAGTTTGAGTGCCTCTGTTGGTTACAGTTGTTAGTGTCACAAAACAAAATAGGCAATTGTAATTTTGATCTATTGCACGTAGGTAGTGTGTTCATTATTGTATGTAATACCATTAAAGATACATGTGCTATGTAAGCAATTACAGTTGGTGTTGAAACCATAACTTTGAATTTCCTGGCTTTTATTAGGTATACAGTTTCAATTTTAACGTTTCAGTAAAAGTTTTTTGCATATCACTATTTTTTTTCTTTTTTTAAAAAAAGGAAAAAACAAACCAGTTGCACATTTACATAAACACATTTAGTATATTTGCTTCAATGTACACTTGAATATGGGTATAACTCCACGTTCACTTGAAACTCATATTACATTAAAATAAACCCGGTTGTGTATTTCAGTAATCATGGCTCCAGAAATGAAGTATTTCCATATGCAGAAGTCCCATTTAGTAGGATCAGGCCCTATATGTATGAATCTCTCCAGCACAGTATTTATTTATTTTTTTAAAGTGAAAAGTGATGTACTGTGAATATGCAATATGAGACTTTCAAATCCAGTTTTTAAAAACACAATATGTGAAGTCAGTATTTCTCATTGAGGCCTTGCTACATGCCAAGTTTGAACTGAGTACAAAACTGCTTTTGTTATGTGGTGAGAAGAGGATAATCCAACAATCTAGGGTTACCATATTTAACAAATAAAAAAAGAGGACTTTACACGGGCCATGGCCCCGCCCATGTCCCCACCCCAGCCCCGCCCTAACCCACCCCTTCCCCCACCCTAACTCCGCTCCCTCCCACTCCCAGCCACGCGAAAAGGGCTGCCTGAGCGCTACCGGCTTCATGGTTTGCCGGGCAGCCCCCAGACCCTGCACCCCCGGCCGGCGCTTCCCCAGCGCAGCTGGAGCCCGGGAGGGGAAGTGCCCAGCCGGGGGCGCAGGGTCTGGAGGCTGCCCGGCAAACCGTGAAGCCGGTAGCGCTTGGGCTTCGGGCAGTCCCTATGCCTCTGGACCCTGCGCCCCAGGCCAGGCACTTCCCCTCCCGGGCTCCGGCTGCGCAGGGTCCGGAGGCATGGGAGCTGCCCAAAGCCCGTAGCGCTCGGCTCTTAAACAGAGCCGAAGAGTCAGGGGAGGAGCAGAGCCGCCGCGGGAGGGGAAGTGCCCGGCCGGCATTTTCCCGGACATGTTCGGCTTTTTGGCAGTTTCCCCCGGACAGGGGTTTGATTGCCGAAAAGCCGGACATGTCCGGGAAAACCGGACGTATGGTAACTCTAAACAATCTAACTTTTTTTTTTTAAAGGTGAAGCTATTTTACTTGTTTAATTTGGATAACATAAATTACTGGAAGAAAATCTTTTTAAAAATTCACTTTTAAACATGACTGACTACTACTGTATGGCAACAATGGTACTGTAAAACAGCAAATATTTACTCTTTCATAACTGATTTTTACAGAAGCACTAGAAAAAAAAATTCAAGTACTGCTGGTAGGTAGATGGCATTCTGCAGTAAGCTGTCACAATAATTAACATTTAATGTATTTACTATAAGGGTATCTTACAGTTTCATTCATATAAAAATACTGCATGTGTAAAAGGACACACATAATTTCCATATTTATTTCAAATTAAAAACAGTTACTTTGGTGGTAGGGCTGAAAACTGATCAGTTTCCCTCTCTAACATAGGGAGTATGTGCTGCATTTCTATTGTATAACTATTTAACACTTGAGTGCAAATAGTATCACTCCAGTATTTAACTCAAAATCATTTAGAAAGAAAAACTAAGTTTAATATTGCACAAGATTTTAATACCTAAATATAGCAATATGTGACTTTTCTTGGTCGTTAACAGTCCAGAATTATATCCTGGTTTATCAGCAGATTGGAGACAGAATTTAACAATATGATTGCTTCCCTTAAGCAATAAAGTAAATTAAGCTTTCATGTTTAGCAGGCCACTCTGGAGCCTTTCAGATTTACTTCAGTTTGTCCAGTGTGTTTCTGACTCTGGTTTGGAAAGATTGTAAATCCAGCCATTGTCGGTGATTGCTTTATTTCTGAATTTTGAAAACATTTATTTCTCTCAGCACTTTTGCTGTAACCAGCTGTTTCCTGTTTTTTCTCTCTGAGGCCCAGCTGCAGTGGAGATAAAGGCAACGATGGTATGTTGCAGAATGAATATTGCTCACCTTTATAAAAGGATGGAAAGATGAAAGAACAAAAAAGATGGACTTATTACAAGTTAGCACTGTCTCCTGAATTTCCCCATAAGCTGTCATTTTTGCACCTGTGAGGTCTTGGTACTGTTGTTCTCTTGGCTTTCACCCAGTGTTAGATGACAAGGCTGCTTCTACTAAAATAGGATCTCTTCCCATGAGGTGAAATTCAACACTCATCACAAAACCTCAAGTAATGCATCTTTGGGCAGGTCTTCACTACAGGGGGGTGGGGGTCGATTTATGATACCCAAATTCAGCTACGTGAATAGCATAGCTGAATTCGACCTATCGGAGCCGACTTACCCCGCTGTGAGGACGGCGGCAAAATCGACTTTCGCGGCTCCCCATCAACGGCGCTTACTCCCACCTCCGCTGGTGGAGTAAGAGCGTCGATTCGGGGATCGATTGTCGTGTCCAGACGAGATGCGATAATTCGATCCCCGAGAGATTGATTTCTACCCACCGATTCAGGCGGGTAGTGTAGACCTAGCCTCAGTGTAGAGAATTCCACAGGGTTTGGGGGAACTGAATCCTCCAACCTACAGAGATGTTTCAGGGCTACATCACACCTTGGTGTGCCCAAGATGAGGGTTTTTGGGTTGCCTGATCTGTATAAGATCTTCAATGGGAGTACTCACAATGCATGAAGTTAAGCATGTGCATGAGTTTTTGCAGGATTGGGGTCTAAATTTGTATCCATTACCCTTCTTGATCTGCCACTCAATGGTCCCCTTCACAGTGGCCTATTCAGAGCCCCCTTTGCAGTGCACAAGAAGCACTGTGATTTCCGTCTGCTAGATATTCTGTCTCCATCACAGAAGTGAATTGGTGTGGAAACCTTGCATAGACCCTATTTTGTATGTGAAATTGCTCAATAAAGGCTAAAGCCTTCACTGACCATTCCGTAGAACTCTTGACTCCCTAAAAGAGAGAATTTCAAGAGAGGAAAATGTATACATATACACAAAACCTAAGAGATTATTGTGCATTATTTCTGTGATAAGGGCAGGCTGTGTATTGAGTGCTGCACAACGCACAAAAATAAAGACTCTTCCTACCATAAGTTGCTTAAAGCTTAAAAGTTAGATGCAGAGAAAACAAGACACTGGGAAGTCTAGAATATCCATTTACTATAAACATGTTAGCAAACTTCTTTGGATTTTGTAGATTTTGTTTTGTTTTGTTTTTGGACCACCCGAGCTATATTTGAAGTTTGCAAACTCCAATTAGTTTTCAAGCTTTTTATCCTTCACTTAACGAATTTTTTCTTAAGATGCTTCACTAATTAATATTTTTTAAAAGTCCTTTACTAGCTTAAAGGAAGCCTCTACTTCCTATTAAGTAGTACTTTTAGCAGTCCTTTTCCCCCTTCAACCTCAAATGTGAGGCTACCACAACTGGGAGTCCTACCAATATGTATGATGTATTATACTTTTATTAGAATTTGCTCTCTTCCTTTCCATTCCTTTTAAGCAGAACCTAATATGAACTTGATAAGTGAGTCCAGTAGTGTTAGTAGAATGTGTTTAGGGTTAGTGGAGGCAATGTGGCCTACCGGATAGAGCACTGGACAGGGAGTCAGGAGACCTGAATTCTGCTCATGGCTCTGCCAGTGTCTGCTGGGTGACCTTGGCAAGTCACTTCAACAGCCCGTGCCTCAGTTTCCCCATATATAAATGGGGCTCATGATACTGAACACCTTTGTAATGCTTTTTCAGATCTAATGATGAAAAGTGCTATAAAAGAACTAGATATTACTATTATTAGCAGTGATCAGTTGAAAGGTACACTATTCTCGGTAACACAGTTTTAGACTGTGAAACTATTGTTTTCCAGGAACAAGCAGGTGTTTTGACTGAGGTTGAATATCCTTTTCATCATATTGAATAGCTACTGTATCTTACATTTTGTAGTCCTGTTTTGGTTTTAGCTGTATACATTAGATGAAGGTGCTCTTACGTCTACAATGATTTTATGTTTTCTTCCAGGTCATGGATAAAAATGTTAAATAGCATAGGGCCAAGAACCGATTCTGTGGGACCTCACTAGAAACACATCTGCTGAATGATGGTTGTCTATTTACAATTATATTTTAAAACTATCATCTAGCTGTCTTCTAATCCATTTAATGTGCCATGTTAATTTTATATTCTAGTTTTTAATCAAAATGTTGTATGATACCATGTCAAATGCCTTACAGAAGTCTAAGTATATTACATCAATGCTATAATCCAGGGATCAGCAACCTTTCAGAAGTGGTGTGCCAAGTCTTCATTTATACACTCTAATTTAAGGTTTCGCGTGCCACTAATACATTTTAACATTTTTAGAAGATCTCTTTCTATAAGTCTGTAATATATAACTAAACTATTGTATGTAAAGTAAATAAGGTTTTTAAAATGTTTAAGAAGCTTCATTTTTAAAATTAAATTAAAATGCAGAGCCCCCCGCGGACTGGTGGCCAGGATCCGGGCAGTGTGAGTTCCACTGAAAATCAACTCGCGTGCCACAGGTTGCCTACCCCTGCTATAATCTTTATCAACCAAACTTGTAATCTCATAAAAACGTCATCAGTTTGATGGAATCTATTTCCTGTAAACACATGTTGACTGGAATTAATTTATATTTTCCTCCTTTATTGCTTTATTAATCAAGTCCTGTATCAGCCACTCCATTATCTGGCCCAAGATTGATGTCAGACTGACATCTATAATCACCTGGGTAATTCCATTTCCCTTTTTTTCAATATTGGCACAACATTAATTTTCTTCCAGTCTTCAGGAACTTCACCAGTGTTCCAAGACTTATTAAAAATGAACATCAATGAGCCAGCAAGCTCCTCAGCCTGCTCTTTTAAAACTCCTTGTATGCAAGTTATCTGGACTTGCTCATTTTAAAATGTTTAACTTTAGTAGCTGCTGTTTTAATATCTTCCTGAGATCAGTGGAATGGAAAAAGTGCTATATGATTAAATCATTTGTCCCCTCACACCCCAAATATAGAACAGAAATGTATTTAACACTTCTGCCTTTTCTGCATCATTATTGATCATTCTACCATTTCCATCCAGTAATGGACTAATACTGTTGTTAGGATTCTTTTTGTTCCCAACATATTTAAAAATCTCATTGTCCTTAACTCTTCTGCCCATACATTTCTCCTTTGTCCCTTATATTTTTTTCTACAATTCCTAGCTTCTGATTTATATTCATTATTATCAACTTCTCCTTTCTTCCATTGGTGTTTATAGATAATTCACTTCCTCTATATACCAGGTCATTTAAAAAAAAAAAAAAAAAACACTACAACCACCTTCCTTGATGGTAGGTTTTTGGGCATATAGTGAAGTGTTCTTACACAATTGTCATTCATGCTTTTTTCTGATGAAATTCTTCTTCCCAGCTGATATGGCTCCTAACTGTTTTTTCAGCTTTGTGAAATTGGCCCTTTTAAAGCACCAAGTATATATATCACCAGTTTGGACTTCATTTGCTTTGCATATTATAAATGTGATGGAGTCCTGTTCACTTGAACCTAAGCTACTTTATTTTTTTTTTTTTTAGTTCTATGATCAGTTCCTCTTTTATCTGTCAACATAAGGTCTAATATAGAATTCCCCCATGTTTGATACAACACTTTTCAGTTAAAAATTATTTATAATATTTTGAAATGTCAAGGATCTTTTAGGACAGGTAGCATGAAACCTCCAGCATATGTCACTCAAACGGAAGTCCCCCATAATCACACAGCTTTCCCCCCTGCACATTATAGATAGGTGCATACAGAACTGGTCATCCTGTTCCCCAATATGATTTTGGGGGTCTGTAGCGGATACCAACTGATCCCCATCTTATGCTTTATGTGGTGGGATGTTGATCCATAAGCATTTCAGTTATCAGTGACTAAGAAACAGATGCCATTTTTGACATTGTGCCACTCCCTCCCCCTTTTTTGCCCGCTCAATCCTTCCTAAATAGGTTATTACCATTGATTTTTTTCAACAACAGATACGTGTACCTCCTGGGGGTATGCAGAGGTCTTCCAGGGGGTACATCAACTCATATTTGCCTAGTTTTACAACAGCCTACAGAAAAAGCATTAGCAACATTTTCATACAGATAATGACTTATTTATATTGCTCTATATACTATGTGCTGAAATGTAAGTACACTATATTTCAATTGATTTATTTTATAATTGTATGATAAAAATGAGCAAGTTTTAAGCATTTTTCAGTAATAGTGTGCTGACACTTTTGTAATTTTGTCTGATTTTGTAAGCAAGTAGTTTTTAAGTGAGGTGAAACTTGGGGGTATGCAAGACGAATCAGACTCCTGAAAGGGGTACAGTAGTCTGGAAAGATTGAGAGCCACTGGTGTGAATCATTCCACTAAGTTTTAGTAATACCAACTAGACTAGCTAAAATTTATGTTAATAAATGAGCAATTCAAATTCTTGGTTTGTTACTCAGGGTCCGAGTATTGGTATATTAGGCAATTAAAATGTTTCAGATCACTTCTAGAATCTTCTGCCTTCTGTCTTCCTTTGCTTGTGGGACAGGAAGGATCTCAGGGAAGATTGTTGCACACACTTCTTCTTTATCATGTTTGAGTTTCTTGAAATAATCTATTATCTAGACTGTGAGATATCTTGAAGTGCACTGCCAATATGCATCATTACCAATAGTTCCTTGTCCATCGACTTAAGAAGTCTGTCCAGTCTTAGTGACATCCTGTGTCTTGGCTCTGAGAAGGGAGCACGCCATGCTGTTGTCCTCCTGCCCCTTGCAGAATGTTCTTTCTGTTCTTCTAGTATCCTTAATGAGGATAGTCCATCTTCATTGGATGGTTGGAGAACTCTTATAGGCAAGCTTGATTTTTCTTACAGGTTGGGCTGTGCTGCCATCCACAGGTGTGTCCTCCTGCTCCCTTAGACTAGCTGGATCTTGAGAAGTCCCTTCCAGTTTCCACACTGAGAACATGACATTAATTGGAAACTTCTAGCTATGTAGAATTCCTCCTGGTCCTCTTCTCTGTGGTGGCCACAGTCTGCCCATCTTTGTATGTCTCCAGCCAAGTAGATTGCTACTGTGACCTCTTGCATCTGGTGGTTATGAATTGCCAGGTGTCTTTTCTGACACTCACACTCACACTCTCTCTCTCTCTCATTTGCTTGGTGACCAGCTGCTTTCTTCCTTGAACCTGAGGTACTGATGTTTCCCAGATCTGGTTGTCTAGGAACTCCTCAGCTTCTCTGATTCTTCATAGCATCTCTATTTCAATTCAAGAATCTTTTTTCCTTTAGCACAGCCACCAACTTGCACTTCATGCATAGGAAATCCCTTTTGGCTTCAGGTAGGAAAGAGAACATGGCACATCCAAAGCAAGTCACCACCACTATACACTTGCTGGCGTTCTTGAAATTGTATGTATAGCTGACCCTGGAAAGAGAGCCTCTCTCACTCGCTCTCTCTGCCTTTGTTTGAAGCTCTCAAGTTTGCCTAGCTAGCAAGTGATTTTTATTTTATAATAAGTCTTCCTGCTTCTTGCAGCTCAGCTCTGCCTCTCACCACAAGAGCGCGATTAACCACTCAGACTTCAAACAGTAGGGCTGATCAAAGCTCTAAGGGCCAGAGCCTTGCAGCCCTTAGTAAGCCCTTGGCTTCTTACTCAGGGGCCCACGTCCCAGCTATGCAGCTGCAACACAGAGAACACTCAAACAACCTATAGATGGACCAAATGCACCACTCAGAGTTCTGCTACCTCCAAGCACAAAGTCCACAGCTGTGCCCGCTGAAATTGTTAGATACCTATGTTTGCGGCCATGTTCTGCCCTCCATTAAACTTATGCAATCTCATGGCATAAATAGGTTTCCCTGAAGGCAGAATCTTGCTTATTCTTTTTAATCTGAATCAAAGTAGTTATTTACATATGTATGCTATAATTTGCACTGCTATAGAGCTAAGTTTTTTTTCACAGAAGAGCTCTAAAAAATAACTAAGTAGGATCCATCCCAAAAGTTATTCTTAACATGAAAAATTGAAAAGTTGTTCTGTCGTCTTCTTTCATATGGCTTGGATAGGTATCAACGTTTACCAATTTTTATCTAGATTTGACATTGCTGCAGCAGTGAACTGGTGAATGTCCTTCAGGCCCCTGGGAAAAGAACTAAGGGGATGCTCAGATATGATGTGCTTCATTGTTTGTGCCTGGTGACCTCAGGTGACTATTTAAAGAGGGTTTTTCCACATTTCGCATGAGATGTCTTCATGCGATTCAATCTGCACCAGTCTTTCTGACATAAGTCAAAACCTGGGGGTTCCTTGGCAGGCTCAAGGATGAGCTGTTTATTTTGAGCAGTCGAAATGGTCCATGTGGCTCTCCATTGAGCCTCAGTGTTGAAGTTGAATGTAAAGGTTTTGATGCGGTTCCATAGAGGGATGTGGGATTTTAATCTTCTTTAGCGGGTTCTGCAGATCATTGTGCAACGGGATCCTTGTGTTTGCATTGATATGGTTGAGACAGTGAGATGTCTGGGCAGCTCTTCTAATTTGTGAAGGCTGTATGTGCGATAGACTCCAGTTGACTGTTCCCCAGTCCTATCTTAGAGCATCCCTGACGCTATGTGCATGGCGTTTTTGAGTTGAGTATCAACAACATTAGTGCGATTGCTATGGGGCCACACTGGCACACAGTATTCAGTCACGGAATACCCCAAGGCAATTGTTGTGGTTTGTAGGGTCTGTGGACTGGAGCCCCATGATGTTCTGGCCAGTTTTCTGGTAAGTGTGACATGAGACCTGACCTTGTTCTGTCTCTTAGTACTATAGGTTTTAAAGATTTTTTTTTTTAAGATTTTTTTTTAATTGTTTGGCTTACAGCAGAGAGTCCCTCTGCTTATTTTTCTGAGCTACCCATTTGAAGATTCCATGTCCAATGAGCCCCCTCCTCTGAGGGGTAGAGGTGCCCTATATTCATGGGTGCAGGGGCGAGGGGGAGGGTAGAAGGATGCCAAGTACTCATGAAGGCCAAGGGTGGGGTGGCGAAGAGAGAGGTGCCCAGTACTCATGGGGGATAGGGCTGGTACAAGGGGTACCTCGTATTTGTGGGCAGGGAGGGGTACCTAGTACCTATGCGAGGTGAGAGGTTACTCATAGGGTTGCCAACTTTCTAATAGCACAAAACCAAACACCCTTTCCCTGCCCCTGTTCCGAGGCCCTGACCCCACTCACTCCATCCCCTTTCCTTCTGTCACTCGCTCTCCCCCATCCTCTCCCATTCGCTCATTTTCACCACGCTGGGGGAGAGGGGGTGAACGCCAGCTGGGGGTGCAGGCTTCTGGTGGTGCTGACCTTAGGCGGCTCCTGGAAGTGGTGACATCCCTTGGCTCCTAGGCAGAGGGGCCAGGCGCCTCTGCATGTTGCCTCCACTTGCAGATACTGTCCCCGGAGCTTCGGGTGGGGGCAGTGTGTGGAGTCTCTGCCCCTGCACCTAGGATCTGAGGGACATGTCATCACTTCTGGGATCTGTGCGGAGCTGGGTAGGGAGCCTGCCAGCCCCACACCAACTGGACTTTTAACGGCCCAGTCAGCAGTGCTGACTGGAGTCACCAGGGTCTGTTTTTGACCAGGTGTTCTGGTTGAAAACCAGACACCTGACAACCTTAGTTACTCACCACATTGCAGCTGAGGAAGGCTTCCACTCTGCAGCGGGAGTCTCAGCTGCCAGGACCTGGCTCCCTGCCTGCCTTGTTTTGCCCCTCCCCCCTCATTGAGGCAGCAAACAGAGCTGTGCTGAAGGACTGGGGTCAGAAGGGGCTCTGGCAGGGGAGTCAGTAATCCCAGGTTAGTTCAGCCTTTGGTTCCCCGCATAGAGTCCCTGCTTGCTTTCTCAGCAGAGGAGGGTAACTGATGATTGATGGATGTTGCAGCTGCAGCAGTGGGGGAGCAAGTTGTGCGGGGAGGTTGGTCCTGGTAGCCGTGACTGCCTATGCCACTGAAACCCTTGTTGGGTGTGCCCCACAGATTGAAAACCTCTGGCTCACTTGCTTGAATTTGGCCCACGTTGGTTTTGACCAAAAGTTACTACTGTCTGAGTGGCCTGCGTGAAATTAGTAGGTGCTGTCAGGTCAGTTTCTTTTAGAAAGGTGGATATATTAGAAAATACATCATCACAAAGGACACTTATTTCTCACTCTTGATTTCAGTGATTCAGTAACTATTCAATCCAGTTAATTGCATTGTCAACCTCGACTTGGACATCTAATATTGCAATTCCTAAGCTATATGAAACTACCCTCTCACCCACAGAAAAGTTTCCTTCAGGCCACTGCTGAAGCATTTTGGCCGGTTACAGTATACGATTGAGTTGTGATCAGAAGCTGCATGTTCTGTCTGGGTATCTGTTCTGTTGATAATTAAGACTTTAAAGTCTCCAGGACAGTTTACCACCTGGAAACTAGTTGTTTCTAACAAATTTTCAGAGATATGAAGTCAGGGAAAAGGAACAGTTTCTGACAGTTGAGAGATAGCAGAGAGTGGTGGGTTGGAGCATATGTAGTCAACACCTCCACCAACAGCTGGTGATTTATCTTAGTGCTAAGTTGTTGTCTTTGATATTATGTTGCTGTAGCTGATTTGGGGTGGAGGGACATTGTAGGAAGTTTTAGTCCTGCTTGTGGTTTTGGAGTTGTTACTTGCAGTGTCCCAATAAATCCTTTGATTTCTATAAGTGAGTATTACAATATACATATGTAACACATCTGCCAGGTGGAGTCGGCAGCAATAAGGGCTGGGTTCAATATCTAGGGGGCTCTTTTTTTAACAATACAACACAAAACCGGCTTGAGCCCCCACCCCGTAACCTGGGAAAATCACACACCATCCCCTGTGCACCTGAAAGAGGCGATGTTTCCCCACTTGCAATCACAGAGTCTGTGTGTAGAAAAGAAACTTTTTATTAAAAGGGGAAAAGTAACCTGGCATTAACTTGGGAAAATGCCATAAGCAGGGTTCATAAGCATAAGACCATGAGCAAAAACACCTACACCAGAGTATTTTGGGCAATAAATTTTGCCTCAGGTTCTAAAGTTCAACAACCAAAAGTTCCTTTAAAATGCCCTTCCCTTCACCTCACTCCACTCTGTTGTTGTCTTCGGTCAGTGGAGACCAGAGTTCAGAGGTGCTTTTGCGTGAATTCCCTTCCCATCATGGGGGGTGGGGAGAAAAAGGTTTGCTCGTTCTTCCAGCCACTGAGCCAGTTCCTCAGGATGTCTTGAGTTCCCACTACTTAACACAGCCTTCTGTGATTTCAGGTGTTAGTAAGGGAGCCTCATTGCTAGTGCAGGCTGGGCAGTCTCTCTTATCAGAGAGAGGTCTAATACTTAGACCTGGGTTTCAGTGACTTCAGCTCTGTTGATCTGCAACACAAGACTCTCAATTGAGTCTTAATCATCTTAATCAAAATTTTTTTCTCTTACTTAATTGGCCTCTCAGAGTTGGTAAGACAACTCCCACCAGTTCATGTTCTCTGTATGTGTGTATATATATCCCCTCAATATATGTTCCACTCTATATGCATCCGAAGAAGTGGGCAGTAGCCCACGAAAGCTTATGCTCTACTAAATTTGTTAGTCTCTAAGGTGCCACAAGTACTCCTGTTCTTTTAATCATCTCTGTAATTACACAGTGGAGAGGGCAATGGTCAAATGGTGCTGTAGCCCTACCTAAGACACTAAGTACAAACATCTGTCCCCACCCTCTCTCATCTCTTCTGGGCTTTGGCACCCCAACCCCTGTTTAGCAAGGGAAGTTCTGCTGCCCTTGAATCACACAACAAGGATAACAACCCTTTATTACCTCTACACTCAATAACAAAGTGATTTGCAATTCACCACCTGCCAAAAATGATCATTTGGACAAAGCAGCTCCATCAGGCTGCTCACCTAGGCAGAGTGGGTGTGTCTATGCAAATGAGGTCAGCTCCTGAAGTCGTCTTCCCCAGCTCACCACTAGATGTCAGGGGAGAGAGAGTTCATTCAGACCCTGCTTACATATACAATGGCAGAGGATTTGTGTTCTAATGTTCAGTCCTGTATACTTCTTGTTTCCTCTAGATATTGTTTCTATTTGAAATTCTTCAGCTTTCTCACTTAAGTAATTGCAGGAAAGAAAGTCCAATATGGAAATTGATTCAGACTTGAAGCATTTTCTGATTGGAGATTGAACCCACATTTCCATTTTGTGGTGGAGTATTGCCACAGGACATCTCACAATTTGTGTGTGACAAATAAAATAAAATTAGAAAATTGGAAGATAACCAAATTACGGAAACTAATTTATATTTGCTGTGAAGCACACTAAATCTGTTCCTCTACCTTCTGGCCTGTCAAAACATGGAAGCTTGCTTTAGTAATATGTCCATTAACAGATGTGGTTAGCTGTTGGCCTTCCATACTTATTCATTAGTGACATAATTAAGGATGAGGGGGGAGTATAAAAATAATTTTATTTTATTTTTCCTACCTGGCTCAAGTTAAATCTCTGATCTGGTATGGGCCAGATGGCTCTATAGATTGGTAATGGGCCACAGAACCTTGTAGATCACTGGTTCAAATCCTGGCCAGCTTGCTAATAAATGCAAGTTGCTGCCCTATGAACAGCTGTTGATACCATACCTGAAAATGGTTAGAGGTCTTAGTCTACTTCTTATGGACAGATACCAAAGCTCTGGTTGGCAGCCTCAGTGGAAAGGACAACAGTCAAAGAGGAATGGAACTTCAACAGCTCTCTCCTCAAGAGTTGATCCTTCAAGAACAGGAAGGAGACTGTGAAGAAGCTTGCACTTTGGGTAGTTGCTCATACTGTAACTGTTCTGCAATAAAAGTAGCCTGATCTCAAAGTTGACTAACCATAGCTTCCATTAATGTCTGTGGGAGATCTACATGCCTAGCACTTCTGACAGGCCTCTTATATTCAGGTGCCTAAATACATATTTATGTGCCTAATTTTAGGCTTACAGATTTGAAAACTAGGACTTAACTTCCCTTGAAACGTTTCCCTAAAAAAACATATCATCTATATGAATAGACAAGCTTTTACCAGCTATCCACATTTGTATCCACTCAGGCATCATCTATATGAAGTTTTCTTGACATAGTTATATTGGTTCAGAGTGTGGAAAACACCACATCCCTAACTAATGACAGGTTTCAGAATAGCAGCCGTGTTAGTCTGTATCCGCAAAAAGAACAGGAGTACTTGTGGCACCTTAGAGACTAACAAATTTATTAGAGCATAAGCTTTCGTGGACTACAGCCCATACACATGCATCCGAAGAAGTGGGCTGTAGTCCACGAAAGCTTATGCTCTAATAAATTTGTTAGTCTCTAAGGTGCCACAAGTACTCCTGTTCTTTTTACATCCCTAACTGACAGCTGTGCTGGCAAAAACTCTGATGTAGACGGTTATGTCAGCAAAACTGCCTTTAACCAACGTAACTTATTTCGTTTGGGGAACTGATATAAGGTGTACCTAGCAAAAGAACTGCACCTGCATTTCTACTTGAAGGGTTTGCCAGTAAGGCTGTAGTGGCAACCACTTTTTAATGCAGACAAGGCCTAAACTTCAAGTCAGCTTACAGGTTGTTATGTGGCTTCTAAGAACTTGTCTACACTTAGGAGGGTTTTGTGGGCTTAGTTACACTGGCAAAACTTTCTAGTATGGATGCAGTTATACTCATATGGTTGTTCTGTCAACCAGGATAAGGCCTTGTCTACACTTAAGGGGTTTATCGGTATCTATATCAATAAGCCCCCATAGTGGACCCACAGCTCATCCTAACAAAAGAACTTTTTGCCGATACCAGTTTCATGCTTCTAAGGGTACATCTACACTACAGGGGAGAGTCGATTTAAGATACGCAAATTCAGCTACGTGAATAGCGTAGCTGAATTCGACGTATCACAGCCGACTTACCCCGCTGTGAGGACGGCGGCAAAATCGACTTCTGCGGCTTTCTGTCGGCGGCGCTTACTCCCACCTCCGCTGGTGGAGTAAGAGCGCCGATTTGGGGATCGATTGTCGCGTCCGGAGGGGACGGATAAATCGATCCCTGAGAGGTCGATTTCTACCCGCCGATTCAGGCGGGTAGCGTAGACCTAGCCTAACTGTGACATAGTTATGCCACTTAAGTGTAGACCAAGCCTAAGCTATTTTGGTATAAGCACAGTTATACCAGTATAATTGTGTGTAGACTAGGGCTTTTGCTGGTATAGATAGGTTTGTTTAAAAAAAATTACCACCATAGCTATGCCAGTAAAACTTTCAAGTGTAGATGGTCTAAGTGTGAAAATACATGTATTTATTCTAAATCTTAATCACAGCATGTATCTTCATCTCATGCATTCTGTTAACACAGTATTGTAATAGCTAATCTGTCTGCAAATCTTGTAAATTACAAGAAACAGGCAGAGTATCTGAAATCAGGTAGCCCAAGCTTAAGTATATTTTTATTGAAACTGAGATGCTTGTGCCATCTAGTGGATAAAGTTGTTAATGCAATTTTATTGCAAATTTTGCTGTAATTTAATGAATAATTAATATTCACATTTTGGACAACTTGGGTTTCAATGTATCTGTTTTAGGTAGAACTTTGTTTATATTTTTGTAATCAGATGTGAAAAGCATTCTGGAAACAGAGTTTCCGTGTTTGTTCATAGGCAGAGTGTCAGGCCTCTGCCACCAGCTGTACTGTATATCCTGATGATATAATAACTTTGGAAATGAGTTCATTTTCCAGTTTCTGTTGTGATCTTTGACTTTTCTTACATATACAGACTTAACAATTCTGTTATGCTGTGTAGTTTTGTGATACAAAACAGCAAATTACTATTGGGATTTATGAGAATTGCATGATATGCTTAACATGATACCAGAAGTTTAAATATAGTGATTCATTTCATAAATTCCTTAGCCTAACACTTTTAAAATATCAAGTTAGAAAAAATTAATTCTGTTCTTAACAGGACAGAATCAAACAGTGTAAATGCTTAATCTCAAAGCATAAGGACTAACTACTGAATCACTTACACCTATAAAGTAGAATCTCAGTTATGAACACTTCAGGAATGGAGGTTGATTGTAATTCTGAAATGTTCATAACTCTGAACAAAATGTTATGATTGTTCTTTCAAAAGTTTACAAGTGAATGTTGACTTAATACAGCTTTGAAACTTCACTATGCAGATGAAAAATTTTATTTTATTTTTGTAAATTGTTTACATTTAACACAGCGCTATACTGTATTTGCCTTTTTTTGGGTCTCTGCTGCTGCCTGATTGTATATTTCCAGTTCAAAAAGAAGGTTGTGGTTGACTAGTCAGTTTGTAACTCTGGTGTTCGTAACTCAGAGTGTTCGTACATCACAAAAGTCACTAAGCTATGTGGGTGTAGCTGAGCATAGAATTTGGCCTTACATTTCCTTTTTTCCCATCTTTCAGGAAGGTGCACCATGCTGTTTGTTCTATCATTGCTAAACATGTTCTATTACTGTACACTGTAATATGAGGTTCAGATCGGAACATAGGAACAGTCTTTGAATGGAATGCTGCAACTACAGTCAGACATGAACAGCAGGCTACATTTATCCTTTTTTCCCCCTTTATTTGTGTTTAGGCAATGCATTAGAACAGTGGTTTTTTGACCTGTGGTTCGTGGAAACCTGGAGGTCTGCAGACTGTCTGTCTAAGATTTCCAAAGGGGGATCTGCACCTCCATGTGAAATTTTTTAGGGGTCCACAAATGAAAAAAGGTTGAAGACCACTGTATTAGAAACGGAAAGGATTTATTTTGAAGATATTACTGCTCAGCTCTTCCTTTTTAGAATTATAGGATGCAGACACACAAGCAGTCCAGATATTAGTATATAAAATCAGAAAGCAAAGTGGCTGAATGGCTTTATCTGAGTAGTGAATAATTAACTTCAAAGATACTTATAAAGTGTTTCTAGAAGTAATTTGTCTAAAATTGAATTAAAAAATCAATGTTCCCCACTCTCTCCTAGTCACACCATACAGTCTGTTGCTAGGTTTATCATTTTACTATGTGTGAAGCATTATGGTAATTCTTTGGTCTATGTGAAATGAGTTGATGGTGCCAGTTGAGTTATGGTGGACAGGTATTTACCTCATAACACCCATCACCACAATTGGCACTAGTTGTATTTGTTTGTTTTTGAGTTGTATTAATAAAAAAAACCAACACAGCCCAAAAGTCTGTGTGCCTTTGGCAATCTTTATATACTCAACAATACCGTTACTAAATCTCTCTCAATACGTGAGAGAGGCCAAGAATTGACTGGGCATAGACACTGAACTATCCTATAACCCATATAGTCCCAATTCAAGGAGGCACCGCTATTCAAGACAGTACTTAAGCATAGGCTGAATTGCGGCTACATTTAGATTTATAAGGGGCCTGTCAGATGTGCTAAATGCATCTACATGCGCATTTAGAATTTTAACTCTTTGATACAGGGACTCTATATGTTTGGCTAATTTTACTCATAGTATAGCACTGTATATACTATGTATACAGTGCTATGTAAATAATAAATAGTAACAAAGATGTAAACATTCTGGTAAGTCTATGGGGAAACTTCCACTAGTGCCATCTGTGCTGCATCTGCACTGAGGACTTTAGTCTCCTGAGATGTCAACATGGTCTGATTGATCATAGAAATACATTTGTGTAGATAACTAATATAATCCCGTTTACAAAGGAGAATGTTGAGACACAGGGGGTCAAATTCACCCTGGTAACTAACTTGTTGAACTCAGTGGTGTTACATCGGGGATGAATTTGAGCTAGATTGTGAACCCCTTAATCGGACTGGTGAGCAGTTACTCATACAAGTAATTTAATTGAAATCAGTGGGATAACTCATAGGATAACTCAGTCTCTGTGTGATTTGCCCAGTCAGAGATGATTCAGTGTTACAAAAGGAATAAAAACTTGGGATGCTTTGGCTCCTATCCCCTATGTTTGGTGAACTAGACCACAGTTTGTCTGAAAGAGAAAAATCAATTTTATTTAAAAGTATAAGATCAATAATAATGTAAAAAGTCAAGCAATATAACTGACTGAACACAATTTTGTGCTTCATAAGTATTCACAAAACAGACATAGCACAGGCACCAGCAGTGCACCTACTTCCACTCACTGACCTGCCAATCCACTTTTTGGATTAGTGTGCAGTTTATCCTGATTGTCCTTGGCCTATGTGCTGAGACTGCCAAAACAGATGCCAGATGCAGTGCTGATTTTAATGATATGACAACTTCCCCACTAAAATTACATGGGGACCACTATCTCATTTTATACTGGTCATTAAACAGCAATCAGAGGAAAATTTATTTAGTACTGAGCTAGATGTGTGAAAAGGTGATTGCCAACAAGTCTTTCAGCCATCCAGCCTTCTAAACTTGGGGTCTGTTTTTCTTCTAGTATTGGGAATTCGGATGAAGAAATTCAAGGGGATGAGTATCATATTTATCATTTGACAAAATAATCTTAATTATGTAAAGGTCAGAAATTATCCTATTATGATATAGTACTGTTAACATGTTTTATCAAATTAAATTAGGTTTGTAGCTGTTACTTCAAAAGAAAATAATAGCTCTAATATACTGGTGACAAGCAAGTGTGACATGAACTTATCACCATCTTACCATACTTGAAATTCCATAGGAAATATTATACAATCTGCTTTAGTAATAACTAGTTAGCTTTTAAAAGAATATTTTAAAAGAATTATGTATCTTGTCAGTAATTTTGTCCACTACAACTTGAAAAACAAGACTTACTATATGAGCCTCCAAAGTTGAGGGCCATATTATGCTCGCTGATGCTGATTTATTTCTCAGCTTTCAAAGATAAACAAAAACAGAACAACCAACAAGAACAAGAGTTTTTATGGTTGGAGAAGAATGTAGTTGAAGGATTTTGGATCTCAGTGTAACGGAGGCAAAAAAAATCTTTCATCTTATTTCTGAACTAAGCTGCTTTATGTACTTCATGCTTCAACTATTTCAAGATGGAATAGCATGTACGGGCTTTCTTTAACTATTTTGATGCCCTGTTCAAAAAAGTATCACTCAAGTGGCTCTATGCATGTGATTCATGTGGTCCTTTATCTTTTTAAAATGAACACTGCTGCTTTAAAAGGACTTGGTCCTTTGGTGCACTATGGGACTTATTGAGCCAAAAATAGCTTCCATGATTGTTTACCCTTGGAAGCTCAGAGCTTCAAAGGTCAAAACCACTGAGATGTACTGCCTATTCAGAAAAAGAGCTTCCCCTTCAGTAGTAGTCATTGACTGTTGGTTCAGATATTCTAGTCCTCTTGCTGTCCTCTTCCCAGGCGAGGGTCAATAAGTCATTCAGGGTTGTAATACGGGGAGCAGGATTTTCCCAACATGACTAAATATTGGTCACTGAAAGGAGAAATATAAAAAGAGGTCTAGCATGAAGCAGGATGGGTTCCATAATGAGATCCAGGGAAATGAAATGGGCCACTGTAATTCCCCGACATTAACACACTTGTGGAAAATAGTGTGATCAGGATTAATTAGAAGGCACTCATGTCAATGGACAGATGATAGATGAAGCCCCCTGCCCAACTTCCATTGGCGGATTGGAGTAGAAGTTTCTTCCTACCCTCACTCCCAGTTAAGGAAGTAAGGGGAGGGAGGCTGGTCCTTTTCAACCATAGGGAGCCATGCAGAAGAGTTAGTTCAGCCCTATTTATTTATGTACAGGCTATTTGTGGCCTGTAAGTTAGTTACTTCACATCTAGAGCTGCAGGAAATTCCCCAGACTGTAAAATCCAATGGGTTAAGAAGAGCAGGTCTAGTAGAGGGAGTTTCATAGAGTAGAAGATGCACAGCTAATTTTTATGAGCCCCTTTACCCTTTTGCCTGTCTGTGCTTCTGTACAGAATGATGAAGAGTTACTGGGTTTGGTGTGTGTGGTTTTTGTCTCTGTGTGTGTGTGTGTGCGTGCGTGTGTGTGTGGGGGTGCGTTGTTGATGCCCTTCTTTTACAAACCTGAAAAAACAGTCATTCCCTGGGTTGAGTTTGCCAGTTATTGAGCCAACATCTATGGCTGTCCATTGCTTACTTGGGGGAAGACTTTTTGCTGGATAGAACCCTATGTCATGACTGTTATATTAATCTTAACTGAAAAGAAAGATTTACTGCATTCACATTGTTTTGTCACTTAAAATTTTGCCTGTTTTCATCTATATGAAATATATTGTATGAATATGTTGCTAATGGCTAAACTGCAAAGATATTTTGCATAGTATGGAAAAATCTTAATTAGTAGGATAATAAAAACACTGAGAGCTACATTACATTTGTACAAAGTTTTTTGTTTTTTCACTATGCAATATTATGTATTTCAAGCAAGTTTAATTTTGGATGCAGTAGCCCTTAAAAAGACATAATCAAGTTCTGATGGGACCAATATCTAATATATTTAAAATTTTAAATTCTGAGAGACATTGTTGTCTTATTTTATACCCTATTGTGTTTTTTTTTTTAATACAATGATTCTTCAAGCACTGAGCAATTCCTTCAAACCTAATCATGGCACTTACAGTTCTATATGTGAATAAATCACTGAATATGAGATATAATGGTGAATGGTATGACTTGAAAAACTTAAAGTATATAGTGAGATACTGATAGCTAGAAATTCTGGGGTGATGGATCTACATCTCTATTAGGAGTATCAAATTAATTTCCCCCAAAAATGTAAAAATAGGCAACGACAATCGGACTAAATAAGATCAAATAAAATTTGAGACTGCTACCCTCAGTGTACTTATTGGGATGAAATAAGGATCCTATATTTTGACCTTCAAGCAAATGATACTGTACAATACTTTCAATAAACGTAATTTGGCACCCTTTAGGGTCATTATTAACAGCTTCTCACATTGTTTATTTTTTCTTGTTTACATGGATGATAGTGAGGACAAATGCTTTTTTTTTCTTGTGGTGTTTTCTGTACCATTCTCAGGTCTATAGAAGTCATTTTCCTACCAGCAGATTGAAACAGAATAAAATCTTAAATCTTAAGCACTTACTCTGTATCTGAACTTCTTGGACTTGGGCAAGGGAAACCATCTCAGAGCAGCCCCAAGTTTGCAGTTCTTAAATAGTGGCAGTTTTCTTAATGCCAGTCTGCTTAGAAGAACAGCAGTCAGATATACATAAAGTCAAGATTTCTGTTTAAGAAGGAGACAACTTTGACACTCTGTGCCTTTGTGTTATGATAACAGTGTGCACTTGCCTGGGCTAAATTTGTTTTGTAATTATGTGATCCTCACCATTGTAGGAATATAAAACATCCTCGCAGACAGCTGCCATGTTACAATTAGCTTCATATATTTTTGGAGGATTTACTTGAGTGAAAGAAAATCCTGCAGTCCAGTGGCAAATCCAGATCTGCCCGGTAGGTAGCTGCTTCTTCCCAGGTTTGTTTTTTCTCCACAAAAGGTTAAAACTGAAATAATTACAGCTGCAGTTGTTGACCTACGTGATCCAATAACAAAATCCCAAAAGACCTGGGAAAGGAAAGAACTTCTGTAAACAATATTTTAGAAGATAAACATCATTCTAATTCTTTAAAATTAAATTTACCTTTGGTGATTTTAGGAAGAATACTGGCACTCTAATAGCCCTGCTCTAAGATAGTCATCAGACATTAATAAAATACAAACTGTGAATAACGGTAACTGCGGTTTCCTGGTTGTATTATGATACTATTTTTATATAGTGTAAAACTATGGTTAATGATGATTCTTGTATAAATGTTATATAAAAACAACACTGTCCTGTTTGGAAACAAATCTCTCAGCTATGAGAGACAGAAAATACACATTTGATATAATTTTTTATGAAGTGGTAGCTTCTCTAGAATGTATATTATAGGTGAGATTGATTATTATTATGATTATTAAGGTTGCCTGACTCTTCCTATTAGCATTCCTGACACTTCCATCTGTTTTCAGTTGCTTATAACTTTGCTAGACTTCAGTTGTTTGGGCTGAAATTTTCCATGTTGGGTATCTGCTTCAGGCTGATTTTTTTGGGCGGTGGGGGTGCTCAGCTACAACAGTTTAGCCATTTCTGGGATGAGGTTAGTGGAAAATACACTGTTTGTCCCATGTTAAAAGATTCTCCTCAGTTTTTCTTTCAGTAGCTCTTGTGCTTCCATATTTTGGGCCAGGGACTTGAAACTTAGTAGAGTAGTGGCTTTTGCGTTAAGTACTGTTGCTGTCCCAGTGAAAATCTGCCCAAATTTAGCCAAGTTATTTTTTGTTCAAATTGCAATGCACGAATGTTCAGTAGAAACTTACTAGAACTTGGAATCTTTGGAGAATTTAGAGGCCATCTGCAATAAGCATGCTCCAGCATGGGGCTGAGCAGGACTTTCCCTGTGATTGCAGCTCTGGCTGTGTGGGCCAAGTTGGGGCTAGTTGCCAGACCTTGAGAGCAGGGAGCCTGTAATGGAATACTAAACTGTTAAGCCACTAGATGCCATGGGGTGTAAAATGCCTTCTTGGAGCTCACCTTAGCTGTATCTGGAAGAGCATTAAAGGATCTTACGATGAAGACATCTGGTGTGTATCAGCTAGCTCTGTGACCAGTCCATATCTGATAGAGGGGAAAATGACATGGTGTCGGGTGTAAACTAAGAACAGAAATTAAAGAAACACCAACAAAATTTGCAGGATCTCATCAACATGCCACTCCTAGTGCCCCAGATAACTTCAGCTTTGACAGACTTTCACAATGGACAGACTGGAAATAATATTTTTCAAAATTGCATATTGCTACCAAGCTGCACAAAGAAACTGGAGATGGACAGGTGTGATAAATAAGATGGCGGGGGTAGCTCCCTTTTTATGGACACCTAAGTTCTAACTGTGGAAGACAGGAATTTCTTCCTACAGATGAAGCCCTTGGAGGTGGAAGCTAAGGCGAAGCGCTTGGAAGTGGAGGCGAAGAGTTTGGAGGCGGAAATGGCGCTGAAGCGCTTAGAGCTGGAAAGGGCTACGCTGGGTCAGCCAGGAAGCCCTAACAGTCCTCCTAAAGGTACCACTCCCCATTCCAAGAAATTCCCCACATACAGGGTAGGCGATGATACAGAGGCCTTCTTAAAATTTTTTGAAAGGGCCTGCCTTGGGTACAACGTCCCTAGAGACCAGTGTATGGTGGAGGTGAAACCACAACTCTGTGAACCCTTAGCAGAGGTGGGAGCTGAAATGCCTAAAGAACACATGAATGAGTACGAACAAAAGGCCAGAATTAGGATGGGGCTAACACCCAAGCATGCCCGTCAGCAGTTCAGAGCCCTAAGGTGGAAACAAGACGTGGCATTTTCCCGACATACCTACCACATTGTAAAAAATTGGATGCATGGATATCAGGAGCAAATGTTAAGTCTCTGGAAGATCTGTCTCTCTTAATACAAATGGAGAAGTTCTTAAAGCGTGTTCCTAAGAAAATAGAAAGATACAGCCTAAATGGGAAGCCCAAAACTGTAATCGAGGCAGGGAAAATCGGAGCCAAATGGGTGAAGGTGGCGGAGAAGAAGAAAGCTAGTAGCAGTTGGTGGGAATACCAGTAGGGGCAACCCGAGATGACACCCCACCATTGGGGTCAACCCAAGGCCCCACCTCGCAAGGAGGAGCCTTCCACACAGCCAGGAAGACCCCAGATGCCCTCTTGTCCCACCACCCTACTCTCCAACCACACACCTCGCCCCAGCCCACAGTCAGCTGTGCAATGCTTTAAATGTAATGAGCTGGGGCATGTGATGGCCAACTGCCCCAAGAGCACCAAACTCAGGCTATTGCTAGATTTTAAAAGAGCAACTACAAGGATTAAGCACCAAGAATAGCTTTCTTGAGGTCCATTTTAAAGGTTACAAGCAAAACAAAAGCACCAGGGGTTAGCACAAAGAAGTCCACAAGCCATAAAGAAATAAAGAGATAAACCTAATCACATCTTCCTAGACATTTCCTGATCTACTTACATATCTGGGGTTTTAAATGAGTAGTTCCTAGGTATGATACTGATAATTTTTTCATACCTGGCCCAAGCTTCTCACAGCATAGCTCTGCCCTATCCGCCTCTCCCCTGGAAAACAACAAACAACAGACAAAGGGGAGTCTTTGTTTCAGTTTTAAAAAGTTCTAGCCTTCCCATTGGCTCTTTTGGCCAGGTGCCCACTCACTTCCTTTTACCTGCATAGTAGTGAGACTTTTTAACCTGTTACAGGTAGAGCCATTAGAGAACTGCTACTAAGAGGGATTTTATAGTTACCGGCTGGCTGGGTGTCCATAAAAGGGAGCCACCCCCCTCTTTATTTATCATAACAGGTATCTTCTTCAATGTGTGCCAATCAATGCCTACATGAGTTTGCATCCTGTGTGTGTGTGTGTGTGTGTGTGAGAGAGAGAGAGAGAGAGAGAAAACAGCATGTCCCCCTCCCGGTGGGAGAAGTGAAAGCAGCGCAGACCCCAGAACTGCTTCTGCCCTGTTGGCTCTGGCTGCCTTGGGCTGGCAGCCCCAGCCTCTTGCTGTAAGTTGCTGCCCTGCGTGTGGGGACAGGAACAGGGACAGGAAGCCCAGATGTGCCTATCTTTTAAGATGCAATATAGGCACAGTACAGTATTTGCTTTTTTCCCCACGTCTCTGCTGCTGCCTGATTGGCTACTTCAGGTTTCACATGGTGTCCGGTTGACCGGTCAATCTGTAACTCTGGTGTTCATATCTTTGAGGGTCTACTGTACTTTGTACCTCAGAGAAATGAGGTTTATGGAAGAGCATGGTTTCCCCAGAGAATTCAAGAATGAGGGGAAAATGCTGAATGTTAACACTTGAGTGTTAAGGCATTATCATAAAACCTCTGAGGCAATCAGAGAGCTCCCTGGCTAAGAGGGACAGATTCCAGTCTACATGCACAAGGTGTGGAAAGTCATATCCCAAGAGATGATGCATGTCCAACCAGAGAGACACGGTGTAATAAATGCATGAAATGTGGAGGTTTTGCAGCTGTTTGCCACACCAAAGCACTAAGGGAGTTAACTCGTGCTACAGACAATGAAGAGTATTGTTTCTGGGATATACCCTTGTGATGACATAGAACAGTGGTCCCCAACGCAGTGCCCACGGGTGCCATGGTGCCCGCCAGGGCATCTTTGTACCCGTGTACGCCATGGCATCCGCCGGGGCATCTATGTGCGCCCGCGTACTGGCTGGCAGACGAGAATCCACTGAAATGCTGCCGACAAGCAGTGTCATCTGGAGGCGTCGCCGCCGAAAATCAGTGGCATTTAGGCGGCAATGCCTCTGGATGACGCTGCTTGTTGGTGGCGACGCCTATTGACGTTGCCGCTTCTCGGCGGCATTTTGGCAGATGCTCGTCCGCCGGCCACGGTCCGCGGTGGCTCATCGTCTGGCACCTGCCAGACGAAAAAGGTTGGGGACCACTGACATAGAACCTATCTAGAGAATATTCATGGCAAGACTATTGATTTTGAAATTGACTCAGGAGCTGATATAACAGTCATATCAGAAGGGGCTTACAGTCACCTTCAGCCCCTCCCAGAGCTGAAGTCAACTGACACAGCTCTAACTAGCTCTGGCGGTATTCTGAACTGCATGAGACAGTTCACCACAAACACTAAAGCTATGCATTGAGTGCATGTGATCAAAGATCAACAACTTTCTCAGCTGCAGCATGGCAGCCAGGATTGGCCTAGTGAGAAGGGTGGAAGAACTCAACAGAGGATTTGATGATATTGGACTCTTGAAAGGAGATACAATGCAAATCAACTTGAGACATTGCTCGAACCATACAGTGTACAAACACCTTTAGCAGAGAGACCTTAGAGGAGACTAGCTGCGGATCTGTGCAGAGTCAGAGGACATAATTACCTGGTCATTGTGGATTATTTTTCCAAGTGCTGTATATCAAATAGCATACTTGAAAGATGTAACTTGCTGCAGTGTTATCGAGAAACTGAAGTGCACTTTTGCTCACTTCCATTTTCCAGAACTACTAGAGATGGACAACAGACCACAATTCCAGGTTCCAGAGTGTGTACTAGGCGACATCCTTTTAGGTAGGCAGGCAGGCTTGGTGAAGCCTATGTAAGAGAATTTTTGACAGTTGTGGTGTCTCCCTTGGTTCCCCAAGACAGGCTTGATGAAGATGTGATGAAGTGGGACTGTTCTTAATGTTTCCTCTGAATACTGTAGGGGTGCCTCAGTTTCCCCTATGCATTTCTTAGGTCTCTAGGTGGTGGGATAAAGGCCAGTGTGCATAAATGGCCAACACTCTGTCTCCTGGCAACTAATGGCCGGGGCCCTTCCCCCCTGGAAGGGGATAGCTAAAAGTGTTCGAGAACAAAGAGATCAGGTGACCTCCTGGCCTGGAAAAGAGACAAAGGCCAGAGAGGAGGAGCTGGAGAGTTTCAGTTTGGAGCTGGCTGGGGATGGGGGGGGTGAGTACAGACTGGGTTGTCTGGCTCGCTGCCCCCCCCCCCCAAATGGACCCAGCTGAGGGGTCCTGTTCTCTGTACCTACAAGCTCTGTTTTAGATGACAGGAACATGGTCTAATAAACCTCTGGTTGGCTAAGAGTCACGTCTGACTGCGAAGTGGGGGTGCAGGACCCTGTGACTTCCCCAGGACCCCGCCTGGGCGGACTCGCTGTGGGAAGCGCATGGAGGGGCAGATGATGCTGAATGCTCCAAGATCAGATCCAGGAAGGTGAAGCCATGTGAGCTGCTTGCCCTGGAGACAGTCTGCTCACAGAGAGGAGACTTCACCAGAGTCCTGACTGGCTTTGTGGGGAGCAGTTCCAGAGCATTGCCCGGGGACTCCGTGACAACTGATGGCAGAGGTGGGATGTACTGCACCCCGTGAATGGTGCTTCTTGCATTAAGTGACTGGGGAGCAGTAAAACGAAGGGGGATTGACGAGGACCAGGCGTGCTGAAGGCTCAGAGAGGGGCGGTTTCAGGGGGCGAACGAGCTACGCTTAACCCCTGGGAGTGTGTGACCAGCGAGGAGGACTGTTGGAGTAACGGGGTCCCCCTGAGGACTGCAATGAGCAGTCTCGGGCGGAGGAGCCTGCGGCTTGACCCTGGGAGAGAGAAGGACTTTTGCAGTGACAGGGTTCCCCTGGGGATTGCAGCAAGCGGTCCCAGGGGCGGAGGAGTCTGCAGCTCAACCCTGGCAAAGAGGTGGTGACCTCGAGATGGGCTGGCACACTGGGGGTTCTTCCTGGAAACTGTGGGGGTGCGAAGAGTACACAGGCCGGTGAGTCCAAAGCAGCTTGGGAACAGTGAAGTGATGGCCTATCAGTGCACCATTTCCTCAAGAAGGACATTGTAATCCTGTGCAAAAAGAGAGGGTTAAGCATTGGGAAGTTCACCAAGGCACAATTAATCGTGCAGCTGGAGGACGAGGACCATGGGAAATCAGGGTCACAATGCCACCTCTGGAGCACCGAAAAGGTCTCAGGTATTTATTCTCTGCTCTTTGCAGTGTCAAAGAGGTCAATAGCATTGAGATTCGTGTTAGATTCCATGTGACTGAACTCTTTCATAATATACAGGCATTTCATAATGGAGGCATTTTGGTCAGTCATCTGCAGGGATTGTTTGTCCCTCTCAGGCGCAAGAGAGTACAGATGACCAGGAAACAGTGCAGGTCAGAGAATCTCCAAGTTTCTGCTCAAGAGGATCCCACAGCTGGAGAATCATATCTTTTGTTAATATGGTGGTTCTTTGAGTGCTTGTTCATGTCAATTCCAATCAGGTGCATGCATGCCTGGCAGACGGAAGATTTTCCTCCTAGCAGCATCCGTCGGGTTGGCTTGGGCCCCCCCTGGAGTCGCATCTTCATGGCTCTCAATATAGAGCCCTGCCAACCTGCCACCCCCTCAGTTCCTTCTTACCGCCTGTGATAGCTAGCGGGAATGTCCCATAGCTCTTGCCTTGGCATGCGTCATTAGCAGTGTCCATTGTACACAGTTCTTATAATTAGTTAGTGTTCGTGAGTAGTAATTTTAGTATAGATTGTTAGTGCTAGCGTTTCTTTGAAGGGTCCCCCCCCCCGCCAGTGCTGCCAGAGCCAGGGTATGTCGTGGTCCCCGGGTTTTAAAACTTGCGAAGCCTGTGGCAAGTGAATGCCTAAAAGTGACCCGCACACCTCATGTTTAAGGTGCCTAGGGGAGAGTCACCAGAAAGACTGGTGCAAGATCTGTTGAGGGTTTTCACTGGTGCTACAAAAGAAAAGGAGGCCGGAGAGGGGCTGCTCTCCCCCGGCCAAGACCAAAGAGCCGGTCGCTGTGAGACCCAAGACGGACCACACCACCTGTATGGGTCACGTCGACTGCTGCCCCGGTGGGGGGCGCGGTAGAGTCTGGACCCGCCTCATTCTCTGGCCCTGAGTCAAGAGCTGCACTTCCCGTCTTCCCCAGAGGCTTCTGAGGCGGCGCAGGACTTGCTACGCCTCATGGTGCCGTTCTCCCTGCCTAAACGGGATAAGTCGCCAGCACCGGTCGGTCTCTGGGCACCATCAAGGGGGAAACACAAGGACTTTGTGGCAGACTCCAGCCTCATTGCCTCTGACGGCGAAGCAAAATGAGAGATGCTACTTTGTGCTGTTGAAGGGTTGCGAGTACTTGTATACAACCCCACTTTCAATTCCCTGGGGGTGGATGCAGCTAACCAGCATGAACATCAGGGCTACCAGGGGTCCTCTCCTAACAACCAAGAGGCGAAAAGATTAGACCTTTTCGGGAGAAAGGTCTACTCGACCAGCGGGTTGCAGCTCTGCATCGCAAACCAGCAGGCCATTGTGAGCAGATACTGCTTTAACACCTGTAGTGCAGTGGCCAAGTTTGCGGAGCTGCCGCCGCGGGACTCCTACTCTGAATTCTCTGCCCTGGTGGAGGAGGGCAGACTGATCACCCGAGCCTCCCAGAGGCCACTCTGGATGGGGGGGATGCGGCCATGCAGCCTATGGCTATGGGAGTGGCCATGAGGAGGAGCTCCTGGCTGCAAGTCTCTGGTCTGCCTTACGAGGTCCAGCAGATCATCCAGGACCTCCCCTTAGAGGGTTTGGCTCTTTTCTCCGAAAAGACAGATAAAAGACTTCACAGCCTGAAAGACTCCAGAGCCACCCTCAAATCGTTGGGCCTCCATACTCCTGCCACGCAGTGGAAGTATTTTAGGCCGCAACCTCCTCCATGGTTCTACTAGTCTCAGAACTGACAGGACGGTTCACAGAAGAGAAACAAGAGCAGCAGGAAGAGGCCACACCCATCCTTAAGCCAGAACTCTGGCCAGCCCAAGCCTTCATCCGTCCAGCAGGAGGCCTTTTGAAGGTGCGAACAAGGACGGCACACCAGTACGTGAACTGGATCCAACCTGCCTTACCTTCTCGTCCCAACTATCCCCTTTCTACCCTGCGTGGGCCCGTATCACAACGGACCGATGGGTGCACTGCACGGTAGAAAGGGGATACTCACTCCAATTCTCAGCCCTCCCACCCTTCCACCCCTCCTTCCCTGTTCCTCTTCAGGGACCCTTCTCATGAGCAACTCCTCATACAGGAGGTGGACTCGCTCCTCTTGCTGGGGGCAATACATCATTCCTCTATCCTCCCTTCCCTGGATCCAGGCAGCAGGTACACATGTTTCCATACCTTGACGATTCGCTGATGAAGGGCCACTCCAGGGCTCAAGTGGAGGCACAAGTAGACTTCATAAGAACGGCATTTGATGAACTAGGTCTTCTCCTGAATGTGGGGAAATCTACGCTGTCCCCGGTTCAGCAGATTGAATTTATAGGGGCGGTACTGGACTCGACACCGGCCAGGGCATACCTCCCGCAAGTGAGGTTCTGGACCCTGGCCAATATCATTCGAAGTCTTAGGTAGTTCCCCACTACCACAGCAAGGAATTGCCTGAAACTCCTGGGACACATGGCTGCCTGTATCTACGTGTGCAACACGCCAGGGTCAGACTCTGGCCATTCACACTGAGGCCAACCACGATTGATCGGCCAGCTCTGGACAGTTTGGACAGGGTCATAAGTCTTCCTCACCTGGTCCTTGACTCTCTCCTATGATGGCTCGATCTGCAGGTAGTGTGTGCAGCGGTCCCCTTCACTAGCCCTCAGCCATCCCTCTCGCTAGAGACAGACGCGTCAGCCTTGGGCTGGGGAGTACATGTGGGAGACCGCAGGACACAAGGCCTCCAGTTTCAGGTGGAACTTGCTTTCCATATCATCGTCAGAGAGCTGAGAGTGGTCCACCTAGCATGCCAGACTTTCCAAGCCCACTTGGCAGGCAGATGAATATCCGTTATAACAGACAGCACCACAGTGATGTTTTATATCAACAAACGGGGGTGCATGATCCTCTCCCCTATGCCAGGAAGCCCTCAGACTGTGGGATTTTTGTGTGGAGCATTCAGTATACCTGCAAGCATTGTACCTCCCTGGAGTACAGAACGAGTTGGGGGACCATCTCAGCAGGTAGTTCTGCATGACAAGTGGATGTTGCAAACTCCATCTTCCAATGGTGGGGCTTTCCCCAAATAGACCTGTTTGCCATCGTGGACACGTTCCTCCTCCTGTGGGGAGGCCATCTCCTATATGCATTCCTGCCCATCTCCCTCGTTCACAAGGTCCTCCTCAAGATATGGAGGAAAGAAGCTTCGTGGTATTGATAGCTCCAGCCTGGGCCTGCCAGCACTGGTACACATCTCTCCTGGAAATGTCCATGGAAGCCCCAATCACCTTGCTGCTCTTCTCGGACATGATGACTCAGAATCTGGGCCGTCTCCAGCACCCGAACCTCGAGTCGTTGCACCTCATGGCATGAAAGCTCCATGATTGAACCCGATGAAGCTCTCCTGCTCGGACCCAGTTAGACAAGTCCTTCTTGGCAGTAGGAAACCCTCCACCAAGGTTTCCTACTGCCAAAAAGGACTTGTCTAACTGGGTTGTTAGGACTTGTCCACCAGGGCTAACTACCTGGCCAAATGGAAGAGATTTTCAATCTGTTTAGTGCAACACTGTCCATCTCCGATGCTCATCTCCATATCACTTATATTAGACTACCTTCTCCATCTTAAGTAGCAGGGGCTGTCCATGTCGTCAATGAAGGTTCACTTGACCACCATTTTGTCCTTCCATCCAGGTGCAGAGGGCCAGTCTGTCTTTGTCAACTCTATGGTCAGCTGTTTCCTGAAGGTCTCAACAGACTATACCCACATGTCCGACAACCAGTCCCGGCCTGGGACCTTAATCTGGTCCTTTCCAAACTGGTGGGGCCGCCCTTCGAACCGCTGGCAATTTGCTCCCTGCTCTACCTCTCGTACAAGGTGGCGTTTCTGGTAGTGATAACCTCAGCCAGGAGGGTGTCTGAGCTCAAGGCCCTAAATTTAGAGCCTCCTTACACAGTGTTCTTTAAGGACAAGGTTCAGCTCAGGCCGCACCCAGCTTTCTGCACTCCAAAAGGTTATCTCCCAATTTCACATCAACCAGGACATATTCCTCCCAGTGTTCTATCCTAAGCTGCTCCTTAGTAGCAGGAAGCAGAGGCTTCACTCATTGGACGTCCGCAGAGTGCTAGCCTTTTACATCGAAAGAACAAAACCGTTCCGGAAGTCCAATCAACTGTTTGTGGCCATGGCAGACACGATGAAAGGTCTTCCAGTCTCCTCTCAATGAATTTTGTTGTGGATCACGTCCTGCATCTGAGAGTGCTACAGCCTGGCAGAGATGCCTGCACCTCCACTCACAGCGCACTCCACCAGCTCCTTCAGCAGCATTCCTGGCACAGGTTCCCATCCAGGAAGTATGCAGAGCTGTGATGTGGTCCTCAATACATACTTTTATGTTGCATTATGCTATCACTCAGCAGGCCAGAGACAATGCGGCCTTTGGCAGAGCAGTGCTCCGGTCAATGGACATCTGAACTCTGACCTCGCCTCCAGAGCTTAGGTTGGAATTGACATGAACAAGCACTCGAAGAAGAAAAAATGGTTACTCACCATCTTGTAACTGTTCTTTGAGATGTGTTCATATCCATTCCAATACCCACCCACCTACCCTTCTGTCAGAGTAGCTGGCAAGAAGGAACTGAGAGGGTGGCAGGGCTCTATATTGAGCGCCATGAAGGTGCAACTCTAAGGGACGCCCAGGCCAACCCGACGGATGCTGCTAGGGGACAAATCTTCTGGTTGCCATGCACGCGCGTGCACACACCTGATTGGAATGGACATGAGCAACACATCTCAAAGAATAACTGGTATGAGAAGGGGAGTAACCGTTTTTTCCATTGGTCCAAGCAGCAGGTTAACCCTCTGATGCATCATGCACTGGGGCAGGAGACCCCAAATCACAGAGATGCAAAAGCAATCCTTCACCTTTTTCTGGTTATCAAGGAGTCCTTGGAATGGTGGAAAGAAGTGACCTCTCTTCCAAGAATTGGAATAACTGCAAATGCCAGCCTCAGGAGTTGAGGTGGAAGGAACAACCCTGCATGTCCATTAGAAACCGTTGAGAACGGTCCCTATGCATAAATCTGTTGGAACTTCATGCAGAGGCAGTCACATTTTGGTCTTGAAAGAAGAGCAAGTTCAGTGCAGAGTGGGGTTTGATATGAACTGACAGTATAGCAGTGAAGAAGCAGAGACATATGAGGAGCACAGTGGAACACAATTTGCTGACCTTCAGAGTAGCTCATTTGTTTGGATCTCCCAGCACGCAGGCAGACAGGCTGAGCTACTGGAGGCTCCATTGGGGCAAGCAGTCCCTGATTTCAGTGGTCTTCCAGTAAATCTGCCCAAGCTAGGATATCTATTTGATGGAGTTTAGCAAATTCTGTACCTGGTTAAAATAGGCCGGTGCCTTCACACTAAGTGCTTTTTTCATCACCTGGACCGGTCCACTATTATATTCTTATCTTCCCTTCCCTCTGAGCCATCAAGACCTCCAGAAATCTAAGACAGACCAGGCAGAAATATCCAGTTATTTCTGGAAGAGTCACTGAGCTTGAGTTCAATATGTTTAGATTCAGGGCTCAGTGTACCTCTGTTCTCCAGAAATGTTACAGCTGAAGGTCTGCTGTAGGAGAGGAGATCCCTGAAAAGTCAGAGCTTAACCAGAAAAGTAATTAGCTCTCTCTCTAGGCCTTGGAAACCCTTTATGATTTACTACCATACTAAGTAAAGATTGTATCACTGGTATGCTATGGGGAGGTAAAGTCTTTAGCTGTCTAGAGCCTTTCCAGGAAAAGCTGCAGAAAGAGAGGAAGCCTTCATACCTTGAAAAGATAGGAGTCATATTTACAAGCAATAAGGGACTTCTATTAAATTTCTATCCTGTAATATCAAGACTTGTGAGGGTGGTGAAGAATCTGACAGCATCACCATATTGCTCCTGTGTATAGAGTTAATCTGATTCTTCAGATTGTTTTCCTCCCTTTGAGCCCTCAGACACGGTCTTTCCTTTCTTGTTTTCCGTTAAAGTAGCCTTTTGGATGGTTATTATCTCTGCCAGAAAAGTTGAAGAAATTCGCTGCTTTGCTTTCTTTATGATCCTTTTCTGATTTTGCATAAAGATTAGGTGGCCCTTAAGACATTGCTCCATTTTGTTCCCAAAGTTAATTTGGAATTTCAAAGGGAACAGACATTTGAACTTCCCATCTTTGTGCTCCAATCCTTTCTTACCCAGAGAGGCCCTTTGGCACATTCTGAATTTAGTTAAAATGACAAACAAGTTCACTGAAAGAAGAGTATGTTCATGTCCATAGAGACACAATGATCCCGAATACAACTGATGAGGTCATTCTCAAACCAAACACAAAATTTCACAGGACTATGAACATTGTTTTGTCCTCCTTCTGCCCAAATTGAGTCCCCAAAGAGCAAAGGGAATTTCATTGTTTATATGCCAGAAGAGCAATTTAAATTTTGTTTGAACAAATCTGATAGACTTTTTGTTTTGTTGGGACTGCCAAGAACAGATTGGCTGCCTTGAAATCTTTGATTGCAAGGTGGTTCATACTGCACATTAAAGAAGCTTATAAGAATAAAGCAGTTTCTGTACTAGATGGTATCAGGGTTCATTCTAACAGGACAATGGTATGGTCATAGGCACATAGAATGAAGCTTTTATTACTGATCTCTGCAAGTCTGCACTATGGCGCTCACATCATACCTTCAGTTTAGATGCTTTAGTCTAAATTTTCAAAGAATTCATGTTATTTCAGCTGTTAATATACTGCATTATAGTGATGTAGCATCTTGAAGAATACAGAGTATCTTCCCTAAATTTACTTCACATAAATCTGGGTAAAGTTTGGATTTTCTGAGAATATTCAACTAACTATGATCCTTAGTGTATGAGTTTAAATTAATTAAAAATAGGACCTTTTGAATTTATTGTTTTTCTTTCTCATTTTGTGCAAAGCTATTTTGCTAATAAATGGCTGGTTTGTATTCTTCAAATGTTCTGTGTAGTTAAAACTCATTTAAAACCAATGTCAGATGTATAATTGAAAAAATTGCAAGTAAGCACACTTATTAACTGTTGTATTCTAACTTTCATAGAATCATAGAATATCAGGGTTGGAAGGGACCTCAGGAGGTCATCTAGTCCCACCCCCTGCTCAAAGCAGGACCAATCCCAACTAAATCATCCCAGCCAGGGCTTCATCAAGTCTGACCTTTAAAAACCTCTAAGGAAGGAGATTCCATCACCTCCCTAGGTAACCCATTCTAGTGCTTCACCACCCTCCTAGTGAAAAAGTTTTTCCCAATATCCAACCTAAACCTCCCCCACTGCAACTTGAGACCGTTACTCCTTGTTCTGTCATCTGCTACCACTGAGAACAGTCTAGATCCATCCTCTTTGGAACCCCCTTTCAGGTAGTTGAAAGCAGCTATCAACCCCTCCCCCCCTTCTCTTCTTCAGACTAAACAATCCCAGTTCCCTCAGTCTCTCCTCATAGGTCATGTGCTCCAGCCCCCTAATCATTTTTGTTGCCCTCTGCTGAACTCTTTCCAATTTTTCCACATCCTCCTTGTAGCATGGGGCCCAAAACTGCACACAGTATTCCAGATGAGGTCTCACCAACGCTGAATAGAGGGGAATTATCATGTCCCGCGATCTGCTGGCAATGCCCCTACTTATACAGTCCAAAATGCTGTTAGCCTTCTTGGCAACAAGGGCACACTGTCAACTCATATCCAGCTTCTCGTCCACTGTAACTCCTAGGTCCTTTTCTGCAGAACTGCTGCCTAGCCATTCGGTCCCTAGTCTGTAGCAGTGCATGGGATTCTTCCATTCTAAGTGCAGGACTCTGCACTTGTCCTTGTTGAATCACATCAGATTTCTTTTTGCCCAATCCTCTAATTTGTCTAGGTCCCTCTGTATCCTATCCCTACCCTCCAGCGTATCTACCACTCCTCCCAGTTTAGTGTCATCTTAAAACTTGCTGAGGGTGCAGTCCACGCCATCCTCCAGATCATTAATGAAGATATTGAACAGGACTGACCCTTGGGGCACTCCGCTTGATACCGGCTGCCAACTAGACATGGAGCCATTGATCACTACCCGTTGAGCCTGATGATCTAGCAAGGTTTCCATCCTTCTTATAGTCCATTCATCCAGACCATACTTGTTTAACTTGTCAGCAAGAATACTGTGGGAGACCATATCAAAAGCTTTGCTAAAGTCAAGGAATAACATGTCCACTGCTTTCTCTTCATCCACAGAGCCAGTTATCTCATCATAGAGGCCGTTAGGTTAGTCAGGCATGACTTGCCATTGGTGAATCCATGCTGACTGTTCCTGATCACTTTCCTCTCCTCTAAGTGCTTCAGAATTGATTCCTTGAGGACCTGCTCCGTGATTTTTCCAGGGACTGAGGTGAGGCTGACCAACCATTATGTTCACCAGTTTCTTTATTCAAAATGGCTGCTGTTCCTTAATTTGCAATGGGATGGGAGGGAAGCTCCTCATGCCCTCAATAAAGATGGCCACCATTTCACTAAAGCCATCTGTGTGAAAGTGGGGCTACCCTTAGTAATGATGGCCAATGTTTCCCCATTGTTTTCAATAAAATGTAGGTACAGGCTATCTCCATGGAATATGGCTGCCATCTAAATGCTTGGCATGTGCAAGTGAGGGTGTCCTAGCCATGTCCTATTGTTTCCAATGGGACTGAAGCCACACTGTCAAAGGAGAGAGAGAGAGAGCCACCCTCTGTGATTTGTGGTTACAAAACTGGACAGTCAATTGAGGAGCTAATCAATGCTTCAAACCCCATCGTGGTTAGAGGGAGAGTAGCTCTGAGCTCCCATGCTGGGAGCTCAGAGCTCTTTTGTCCAGCCTCTTTCAAATATCTATGTCTTAACAGATGCTCCTCCACTCTGAAGCAAGGTAGAGTGTTTTCACCACATGTCTGGGTCTCTTGATGAGGAATGCAGGCTCCATTGTACTTGAATTAGACATGGTAGAAACAGGCCAGTCATCCCCTCTCTCAAAAATAAGCTCCGTGACCCTCCCTTCAACCTGCTGTCTGCTCTGTCCCTTTCTTCAGACATCACTATTCCATTGTGATTCCCACACACTACATAAGACATTGTATGTGTGTGTGAGAAAGGGAAGACGTGCTTTCCAACACTTCCATGCCCTTCCAGGGCTCTTGTATACTTGCCATATTAGAAATCTTGGAAGTTCCATAAACAAAATCTTTGTTTAAAGGAATTAAGGTTGGTTAAGCAGGTCATCTCCTTAATACTAAGTCTTTAAACCATGGAAATGCCAAGTTGTGGGGTAGCTCTTAATTATATGTTAACACCAACACAGTACATTTCTACTGACAGTGACAGACTCCACATCCTCATAAGCAACTTTGTTCTCCTCCAACAATTAAGGAAACACATGTACCAATCCAGCTATCCTCCACTCTTTCAGGTTTTTACAATGAATCATTAGCTAGAGGAAAGATTTTATAGAATCATAGAAATCTTTGTTCTAGGTTTTATATTACTGTGAATTCCACATTTAATTGAATTTTTTTGAGACATTGTTTATAATGACTCTTTCACAACAAATATAATGGACATTAGACTAGTTTAAAGCTATAAAAGGAAAGTTTCACTGAACAAAATATTCAGCAACATTTACCAATGCAGCTGGGTTTTTTTTTTTCTGTCCACTTGTTATCAGGGAAGCATCACCCTATAGGCAGGTGGTATGGTGTAGAGCAGGGGTTCTCAAACTGGGGGTCACAAGGTTCTTACATGGGGGGTCACGAACTGTCAGCCTCCACCCCATACCCTGCTTTGCCTCCAGCATTTATAATGGTGTTAAATATATAAAAAGTGTTTTTAATTTATAAGAAGGGGTCGCAGTCAGAGGCTTTCTATGTGAAAGGGGTCACCTGTACAAAAGTTTGAGAACCACTGGTGTAGAGGAAGTAAAATAAAATCAATGATCAGAAAGAGAGAAATTATTTTTCTTAAAGAGCTTTTTTCTTAAAATAGTTATTGTGTAACAGCTATTTTCCATTGCTGTTTGTGAAATCAAGGGCTTTATATCAAAATATGGATCCAAAAATAGCTTGTATAGTAGAACCTCATAATTACAAACACCTCGGGAATGGAGGTTGTTTGTAACTCTGAAATGTTCTGTTTTCCCCCTGAAAGTTTACAACTGAACATTGACTTAATACAGCTTTGAAACTTTACTATGCAGGAAAAAATGGTGCTTTTAACCTCTTAATTTAAATGAAACCAGTACAGAAAAAAAATTCTTACCTCATCCAATCTTTTATTTAAAACTTTCTCTTTATTTTTGTAGTAGTTTGAATTTAACACAGTACTGTACTGTATTTGCCTTTTGGGGTGGGAGGGTGCCCTCTGCTGCTGCCTGATTGCATATTTCCGGTTCCAAATGACATGGGTGGTTGACCAGTCAGTTTGTAACTCTGGTGTGTGTAACTCTGAAGTTCTACCGTACAAAAAAAACATGAACATCATGTTATTTTTGTTTCTATTTTGAAATAGTGAGAGATTTTATAGTAATATCAATTGTAATACAACAGAATCTCTCATCTGCCTACTCTATTTTAAATGGCTGTTAGCAACTGTATCACTGAAGTATCTGATGACACATCCCCACTGCTTGAAGGAGGAAAAAGTGATGTTGAATGAGTTGTAGAAAAGCACTGTTCAAGTTAGTTAAAATATCTGTATATATTCCTTTCTTCAACACACACTTTATTATCTTCATGTCAAATACAAGCCTATAATGGATAAAACAAGGGTATACTGTGCAGGCATTGAAGTATAAAGAGAGGTTTAAGACTTATCTTCATATGGAGAGTGAGGTTGAGAGAGAGAAGAATATTCTAACTATACTAACAAATTTGTTCTAAAGTAATAAAGCACACATACTTTTGTAGAATTTATTCTTTAATTTTTTTCTCTTGTTCATAGGTTGTCTGACATAGTGTCAGGAATAAATATTTTTAATTTGGTTAGTAAATAATGGACTGTTTGCTTTGTTCTAAGTCAGAGTATTCCAAAGAGAAAAATATGACTAATGCTTAACGAGTGAATGCATTTGAACTGTGCTTAAATTGCACAAAAATGCATAGTTCTATTCATCCTGTGCCATTCTTTTGCAAAAGACAAGGTGTACATTTGAGTAGTCTATGTAATAGGTTTCTTTCAACAGCATTTCCTGACTGTAATGGATCAGAATCTCTATAGAGCAGGGCTTCTCAAACTGGGGGTCGCGCCCCCTCAGGGGGGTCGCGTGATTATTGCATGGGGGTGGGGGTTGTGAGCTGTCAGCCTCCACCCTAAACCCTGCTTTTCCTCCAGCATTTATAATGGTGTTAAATATATTAAAAAGTGTTTTTAATATATAAGGGGGGTCGCACTCAGAGGCTTGCTATGTGAAAGGGGTCACCAGTACAAAAGTTTGAGAACCACTGTTATAGAGCATTCACAGAGATTTGTAAGGCCACATTGTTATTGACCTATATGTCTGTCAGTATTGAGAGTAGACTTACAAGTTTTCATGAATGTGACATTTGACGCAAGAGTGCTGCAAGCTGTATTATCTTTGCAGATGAGGTAAAATGAGAATGGGAACTGTATATGTAAACATAAAACGTAATGCCTCCCCCCTCAAAAAAAAGTTCTATTAATGCTCATAAAATCACAATTTTAGGGACTGTGATCCTTGTCTCACTGAAAAATAGAAAACGTTTTCTGTGCTTACCTGAAAATCTCCCTCCTCCAAGTACTTAGGTCCTCAGATACAACACCCTTTTAGTGAGTTTGGAACTCTAAAGGAGCAATTTTTTTAAAAAATAAAAGAGAGGACTCCATTTCCTTAGTTTTGTCGTAGGTATGTATTGTTTATTGTTAATTTAAAAACAATTTTTGGAAGCTGAAACAGCTGAACTCCTTAGCTTGGTTATTACATTTTCGGGATGCTCAGTGGTTTAAGCATTGGCCTGCTAAACCCAGGGTTGTGAGTTCAATCCTTTAGGGGTGCATTTAGGGATCTGGGGCAAAATCCAGCACTTGGTCCTGCTAGTGAAGGCAGTGGGCTGGATTCGATGACCTTTCAGGGTCCCTTTGAGTTCTATGAGATAGGTATATATCCATATAGATAGGTAAGAGGAGCAGCTTAACCTATTGCCAGTAATTGACATCTGTCTGTATATGTAGTCTGCATAAAGGCTGAATATCCAATTTTAGGATCTGTGGGCCTTGTTACCTGAAGAAAATAAATTTCCCTAATCGTAAGCTTTGTGGTACAGTCTAATAACAATTAGAAGAATTCCCCTCTGATTCTCAAATACTTTCAGAATGTTCTCCCTAACAAATCTCTGAGGGGAATCAACATCCTGAGTGGAGAAAGAGAAGACGTATAGAGCTCTTACTTTTTGTTCATCTGTGGAGGGCATACTTGGCTGACCTCAAGTGCCAAGTATTCTCTACCTAGCTACTTAAATATATTTTTTAACCTTTGAACAGGGAAACTGGTTTATTTGTTGAAAAAGATTAAAATCTTAATGCCACCATTGTATGTAAATTAGGTTTAAAGATTCGAGATCCCCCTAAACTGGATGCTTTAGTCTCCTCTATTTAGTGAAAAGCTCCTTAGTTGCAGAAAAAAATAAAATCCTGTAAAGTGAACTTAGTTATGAATTGCTCTAATTGCAAAAGCATATCCATCCTCCTTGCTTTGTGTACCAGTTATTCTGACCTCTTTAAAATAAGTCTCTTATTTCAGTGACAAAACATCCCATTAAAGGTGATGGTTGGGCATTAAGACAGAGACTGAGTTCTATGTTTCTTCCTTTTATATTTAACTTTTAGTATAACTCCTTTATGTGAAAGTGTAAATATTTTGCAAGATATAAACATTTATTTCAACCAAAACAACATATCTAAAGAGTATTATATCAAGTTTTAGTGTTTTAGGTATGACTAAACAGAATTCATTCAAATCAGTATTTTCTACCAGGTGTAAGAAAATGCTGTACTTTACATAAGAAGGATAGTTTCACATCTTCTGAGGGGGCAATCAGTTTTGTATTTTACAGGCGCGTATGTCTCTTTTAGCAAAGCAATGGGTTCACAGAGATAGAGGTTTAATAAATTATTCTAGTTTACTTTTAATGATAATTTTGCACTCTTCCTCTTAGAATTTTGACTCACTTAGGAAAAAATAGCATGGTTTAGGCTTTTGTACTCTTAAACTGAAACAATACCTTATCAGGAAAAGATTTCTCTATTTCCCAACTAACACACAGTTCATCGATCCTGTTCAGCTCCAGTATATTTAACTACTTCTGTTGAGACACTCTACTCACAAAAACTCTGAGTGCGAAATAGAACAGGAAGGAATCATGGCGGAGTGAGGGCTTTAAAATGGTCAACTCTCCACCCACTGACAGATATTGCTGCTCCTGGATTTGGACACTGGGCTGAGGTGGAAAGTGACTGTGTTCTGAAAGCATCATTCAAACCTATCTAGGTAATTTTTTGCTGTAAAGTTTTTATGGTGTCCCTTATGCTATTTCTTAGGGAAAGCTTTCTCTTTTTTTAATAAACTGTCTCCCTTTTTAATTGCTAATATAATGAGCCGTGATTTTTCACCTGAGAAAGATTAAATCCTGGGGTGTAAATGATTTCCATTACTCTGTAGCTATAACTTAATGCAATAAGCTTTTTTGGTGTTTCCCACTCCCTTTACTATGCTTTCAAGATAAGAAAGTATGCGTTATAAATATGACTTTTGACCATGTTGTCTCTGCCTACTATTGAGAGGACAAATCATGAATAAAGCTACGTTTTTTCACGGGTATTTTTAGTAAAAGTCATGGATAAGTCACTGGTAGTAAACAAAAATTTACAGTCCATGACCAGTCCATGACTTGTACTATATATCCCTAAATAGAACTTGGGCTGCAGGTGCTCGGGGTGGGGGGCAGGTTGGCAGGGCTGGCAGGCTTCCTACCTAGCTCCACACATCTCCCCTGAAGCGGCTGTCATGTCCCTGCAGTTCCTAGGGGGAAGGAAGGCCAGGGGGACTCTGTGTGCTGCCTCCACCATAAGCGTTGGCTCCACAGTTCCCATTGGTCAGGAACCACAGCCAATGGGAGCTGCGGAGGTGGTGCCTGCAGGCAGGAGCTGCAGGGACATGCCGGCCACTTCCGGGGAGCCTCCCCCCCGAGATAAGTACCGCCCCCACCCTGAGCCCCTTCCCACACTAAAACTGCTGCTGCTGGCCTAGAGGCTGCCCAAGTGCTTCCAGAGCTAGCCGCACTGGCCGCGGCAGAAGTCATGGAGGTAACGGAAAGTCACAAAATCAATGACCTCCATGCCAGACGCTCAGTCTTAATCATGAACAATGGTGCTTGCATCCATATACCTTTTTTTCTGTACTGTTGTTTGTTATTCTGATAGCAGCCTGGTAGTTTGTGACTAGTTATGACTTATCTATCTTCAGCCTTTCTTCTATTTTTTGAAATATTTTATAATAATAATTAATGATGCCTAGGTTGAGGGACAGCCATGGATAACTGAATACATATTTGAAAAAAAATAGCTTCAAACAATTTGGAACCATTAGAACCATGAGAATTTGAAAGTGGAAGGCAGCTTGGGTGAAAGTGATCATGAAATGAAAAAAAAAACAAGGAGTCCTTGTGGCACCTTAGAGACTAACAAATATATTTGGGCATAAGCTTTCGTGGGCTAAAACCCACTTCATCAGATGCATGGAGTGGAAAATATAGTAGAGAGGTATAAATACACAGCATATGAAAAGATGGGAGTTGCCTTACCAAGTGGGGGGGGGGGTCAGTGCTACCGAGCCAATTCAATTAAGGTGGAAGTGGGCTATTCTCAACAGTTGACAAGAAGGGAGGAAAAATTACTTTTGTAAGTGCTAATGAGTTCAGTGTAATCAAGGTGGCCCATTTCAAACAGTTGACAAGAAGGTGTGAGTATCAGCCGGGGCAAAATTAGTTTCTGTCCAGTTCTGGGTGCCACATTTCAGGAAAAATGTGGACAAATTGGAGAGAGTCCAGAGAAGAGCAACAAAAATGATTAAAGGTCTAGAAAACACGATCTATGATGGAAGACTGAAAAATAAAAGGTTGTTACAAGGAGGAGGGAGAAGAATTGTTCATCTTAACCTCTGAGGGTAGGACGAAGCAATGGGCTTAAATTGCAACAAGGGGGTTTTAGGTTGGACATTAGGGAAAACTTCCTGTCAGGGTGGTTAAGCGCTGGAATAAATTGCCTAGAAAGGTTGTGGAATCTCCATCATTGGAGATTTTTAAGAGCAGGTTAGACAAACATCTGTCAGGAATGTCTAGACTTAGTCCTGCCACGAGAGCACAGGTCTGGACTAGATGACCTCTCGAGGTCCCTTCCAGTCCTATGATTCTATTATTAAGTTTTGTGCACATAGCTAGCTAGCTTATGAATTTTGTCCATCTTTTTAGTCTAACCCTCGTCCTCCATATTTTGCTCTTTCATCCCATTATTTATTATTCTCACTTATTGCATGTTGTTTTAAATTAAATTTTGCTTTACATTTATCTTAATATACTGGTTAAACTTAACATGAACAAGGCAAGGCAGTCTTATTCTGGAATAAGAGTATCCACACATGGAGTTATTCAGAAAAAGCTGTTACTGAATAACTCCATGTGTAGAAAAGCCTTTAGATTATTAACTCTTCAGGGAAGAGATTGTGTGTGTACAGTGCTTAATACAATGGGGCCGTGATATATTGGGCCTCTGAGTGCTACTGCAATACAAAAACTTAATAACAATATTGCCCTAATTGCTCAAAAATAAACCTGCTCAAAATTAAAATTAGAAAGTATGACAATCTGTTATGACCTAAACTAACTGTAATTTATTAAAAATAATTTAAATAATTTTTTAAAAACATATGCTGTATCATTGAACCCTCCTCAAATTTCAATGAGCTAAAAGTTGCTACTTTAAGTATATACAGAAACAGGAGGAAAACAACTTCAACTTTTGAAGTCAACTAAAGCTCTATAAATACATTACAATGTCATGTACTGCATTAAATAAGTATATTATTTTCAGAGTTCACAATAGAATGAATGCATTTTCAGTTTCTCTTGCACAGAAAAGCTTTTGCCTTTATTATTTTTGGTTTCAGTTCAGCTACCAGGTGCAGAGAAAATATTTTCCTCATTCGGACTAGTTCAGTCAAAGTTGACAAACTGATTGGGAGCTGAAAAAGCAGGAAAGTTTCTTTTCCTCTTCCAATCTATAACTAAAAACCAGTTGGGACAGCATGAGATCTACTACAGTTCTAAAAACTTGAAGGACAGAGGGCCAGATTTTTAAAGATATTTGGTCAAATAAAGATGCAGACAGGTGCCTAGTGGGATTTTTCAAAAGCACATTAGCAAGTTAGGCTCCTAACTAACTTCCATGGATTTCAATCATGCTAAAAAAACAACAGGTGATTTAAATTAATCTATTCTGGTGGGGACACAGACACACACTATTCTCCACAGAAACTTTTCCAAATGGGTTGACAAAGTGTCTACAAAGCACGGCCATCCTATATCAGCAGAGATTGCAGTGTTCTCACAGTAACAAAGAGCATATTGGCTACTATTCAAAATAAGGATGTGGTGTTCCATGCATGATGGATGAAAAAACTACCTCCTAGGTCTGAAATAGTCCAAATTTGGTGACCTTCTGGGCGCACTACGCAAACATATGTTTGATAGGGAGTTTGGAGGTATGCTTCCAGTAGTGATGAAGGGGCAGAATTGAGTTTTTGTAGGTGGCTATCAAGGTTGCTGTTGAATTGATCATTTTAATGATGCTGAGATTTAATTGTATTGTTAAATGTTGTGTTAGGGCACATGGAGCCTTGGAGAGGTGTCTTTTTAGTTACTGAAATAAAAATAAATACATAAATAAAAATGAAGACCAGATATATTTTTGCATAGGGTGGGAGCAACTGACTTTTACATTAGTATGGTCAACATGCCAGAATACCATATACTGCTTTTCGGTAGACCCATGTTTGATTAATATAGGTGATTGGTGCCTTCCTAATTTTCCCTGGTTTCCTGATTGTAGTGTTTATGCTGCTGGCTTCAGTGCTAACCTCGGGTGGTTCTGAGCTTGTCATATAGTTGTTATGAAATGAAAATTTGATGCCATGGAGCTCTGGCTGTGTGATATTTTTCATTCCCTCTGAATTTCCTTATGGAGCTACCTTCCATTCATACCACTTTTTGGGGGGTACAGTTTTTCCTGTGTTGCTTATCCTTCCTTGTCCTTTAAATCTGTTTGTTATAATAATAATTAATATTTTTACTATTTATGTACTGCTTTTACATGTTCCAAGTGCTATACAAACATTTATTAATGAATCTTCACTACTCTTATATTGAGTATGTAAAATTGTTATCCTCTGTTTAGAAATGGAGACACTGAGGCAAAGATGGAGTGACTTGCCCAAATCCTCACAGATCAGGGCAGAGCCGGGACTTGAGCTCAAAGATCTTAACTTGCAACTCTGTGCTCTTTTCTTCATATCTTGTGAACATCACTTTCCTGTCCTGCTGTATGGGGAGGTGACCTGTGGTGCATATGTAAATGGCCAGCCAGACTACTGCAAATCAATGGGAAATTAAAGAACACCCTAATTCCCACACATAACTCCTTTCCCAACAGCTTGGGAATGTTTGCTATCATGGCTATAGAGAAATATTCATTCTCATCTTTTTATTATATATTGAGGTTACCAACTGCTTATGCCTACATGCTTATGTCCGTACAGAACTTCTGGGTATACCGTAATTTATAGCATCATAAGAGTGGCTTTGAGTTACATATCCCAGATATGGCCCCTTTGTATCTTTTTATTTATTTATTTATTTTCCTTTCTGGTTCAGGATACCAACAACTTTTTGTTTCCTTCAGACCACACTTTCTTTAAAAAAATAAATAAATCAGGGACACTTTTCCTTTTTATACACTGTGTGCTGTGATCAGCCCATGTAAAAGCAGTTGCACTGATCTGGGAATGGTTCAGAATGCCTGCCTGCCTGTGCTGCTTTTTACTGTAACTGTGCTTAGTCACTTTTGATGTAGACAATTGGCTTTTTGCATACATATCACTACATTTTGTTAGTAAATGCACAACTGAAATAACTGCAGAGCCCAGGTTGCTCCTTTGAAGGTTAGTTGTAATATGATCTTTCCCAGATGGTAAAGATTCTAGAACTGATTTTGCTATGCACTTCTTGGGAGAGACAACGCAGAAGGCAAGGGGAGGGGTGAGGTATACATTACCTTTTCACCCTCCATATTCTGGGCTGCTATAAGGAGGTGGTATGTTCCCATGTGTAAACAGGAGCAATCCCCAGGCCTGCTTTCACTGATGATGGCCTTAACAGTGGTGCCTAAAGACTTTGCCTCAGCCCAGTCCCTTGTAGAAGTAAGCACTACATACTTCTACTTCTCCTCCTCCTCTGCTAAGGGCTGTAGGAGGCTGCTGCAGAGGGCTTTTATGACAGCTCCTGCGCTGGAGGAATTCTGCCTTGACCATTTGAGGGAACTCTAAGAACCCTATATGCCTCTAGAGTTCTGCATAGGGTTGCTCCTTCCGTTTTTAAATGGATAGGATTTTGAGAAGTTGTTTGTGAAATATCCACATTCTCCCTAAACAGTGCCCTCCTTTGGAGATCTGAAATACAATTATGGATGGTCAGTAGAAAAGGAGATCTGTAGCCTTTAGCAGTGCAGCCTACAACATCAAAGTGTGCTGGGAGACTGTGCACTTGCAGTAATAAGCTGAAATCATGCTCTTGTGATATAGTTCTGATGGTAGAATTTGGTCCATAATTTGTACATGTACAATTCTGTAAATTTTCTTCAACAGTATAACTGTATTGTACAGTTTAACTGCCTATCTAGAAGTGATGGTTCCGAATTTTGGAGAAGATCATCTATTTTTAAGTTCAGAGTTACCCGTTTGCATTGTATCAGTGACTTTATATTCTGGACTTGTAAATAATTTCTAATTAAAATAAGCAAAAATAGTTCAAGTGCTAAATCTTTTTAAAAGATTTTATTTTGCAAGAATGCATGTGATACCATAAGACTGAAACGGTGCTTTCAGATAAATTTAACATCACATCGTTTAATTTGCAGAAATGTAAACATTAGCAAACATGCGAGCTCCAGTATGTTTCAGCAAAATGATATATTCCAGATTTTCTTTGTGTGTGTTTTAGTTTTTACAATGAATTAAACTGGAGTATAGGAGAAATAGGTTTCACAGGAACTGAAGAAGTGAGGCAGCACCATGTGAAATTCTGCAAAGGGATTAAGATTTGGCACTGCACTTCGTTTCTCTGCAGGCTCTTAGGCATAGTCTCTGTAGACGAGAACAGACTGTCATCTTGTATAGCCGAATGCTGTTTGCTTGTTTTGGATGTTTGTTTTTTTTCCAGTTTCCATACTATTGTGTTGTTTTTATTACAAGTTAGTATGATATGGATATGGATGCTGTGGAGCACAAGAGAAGAAGGTATGGTTTATGTAGTATTGAATATCAAAAAGTTTTTCTTATTTTATGAATTGCAGGATGACCTTTCTTCTGTAGAATCCAGAATGCAAGGTTGCAGCATATTATATTCTTCTTTTGCATCTTGAATCAGTGCATTTTTCACTTTGATATGCTTCTATTTTTCAGTCACTGTTTACTAATCTTTGCAGATATAAAAAACTAATAATACTCTCATAATGTCTGTATTAATTCCTTTTATTTTAAGTTGTGCACACAGAATTGCCTGCAGGTTTCCTAGCTTGTTGCTGGTTAATTCATTTGAAAGGATCTTGCAGTATTTTAGTATTTTAAAGTGATAAAACTCTAATGAAATTCTAACTGCTTGTATTATGTGGTTAGTAGAGTGTTTCATTCTAAATATATAAACATGGTGTAATTGGTCAACTTGCCTTGCCCTGAGTCTTTTTTTGTTTTGGTAAAGAAAATTCTTGCACTTAGCCACAGTTTATAATGTGAGAATTTAAAAAACCTCAACAGATACTTTACTGATATTTAGAACAGTAATGTTAGTTAATTAAGCAATATTATATATACAAATAGAGTTTGGTAATAGATGCATGGTGTTCACTGGAAAATGTATAAAATCCATAAAGTGAATATGTGGAATGTGCATTTGTCTGTATACAGTAAAAGCACATATAAAAAGTACAGGCACAAATTATGGGCCTGATCCTGCACTCATTGTGGTCAGTAGATGAGACTTTAGTAGGAACAGGATTGGGATCTATGCTGGGTCATTAAGTATTTCTTTATGTATGCTAAAAACAGGTTTATGTTTAGATCTTCCAATATATACATGTAAAATTAAAAACATAGTGGCACTTAACTACCCACTAGTTAATCAAAATGAAAGCATGATTTCCTTTTCACTGCTGTGTGTTGCTGTTAAACTCGTTGAATAAAACTTGAAAATTGTGTTATGTTCAGTGTACTTGGCTAACCTCTTAAAGTAATGTATTTCAGGAATTTAAACTATGAACACTACTTTTGACTTGGCCTGGACAATTTGCTTTGGTTAATGAGGAATCATATTATCTATTGTTTTCAATACTGTGATAAAAATTTTAAAAGTGAAGTAGATGGTGATGGCTGTTTCTCATTTTCATTTGTATAGCAATGGGGTCATCCTGCTCTCCATGCTAGAGGCTTCTATTACCGTTTAACTTTAGAGAGGTAGCTTACTAACTGTGCTAAGATCATGTAGGCTGCAGAGGTGCTGGAACTAGGGGTATGGGGTGCTACTGCACCCCTGGCCTAAAGTGATCTCCATTAAATACAGGATTTACAGTTTGGTTCAATCAATGACTCTCAGCAGCCCCACTATACAAATTGCTCCAGCACCCCGGTAGGCTCGGAATGCTATGATAAAACTTGGTGGCCTTGAGAATAGGTCTCAGATATTGACATGTTCCTTAGTGTAACTATGCAGTAAGAAAACTAAAGAGGCAATTAAATAACGAAACAACTCCACACTGGTATTTACATAAATAATGTAGTATAATATTATTTTCGTAGTGGCCAAAGGCATCAGGATCTGGGCCTCCTTGTGCTGTGGGTTGTATGAATGCACAGGAAGAGACAGTTTCTGCTGGAAAGAGCTAACAGTCTAAAAGTAATAAACACAAATGACTTATCCCATGGGATATATGGATACAATTCAATTATCCTAATGATGATTGCCACATATCTGGTTAGTTACGGTGTGTGTGTGTGTGTGTTTGTTTGTTTGTTTTATTAAGGCCAGAGGTGAAGTGAAGAGGAATGACCTTTGAGCATATGCTTTCGTGGGCTACAGCCTACTTCATCGGATGCATGAAGTGGAAAATACAGTAGGAAGATATATACACACACACACACACAGAACAGGAAAAAATGGGTGTTGCCATACCAATTGTAATGAGAGTAATCAATTAAGGTGGGCTGTTATCAGCAGGAGAAAATATATATATATATATATATATATATATATATATATATATACATACACACACACACTCCTATATATCTATATCTTCCTACTGTATTTATACAGTGTGTATATACACACACACATATATATCTCTTCCTACTGTATTTTCCACTGCATGCATCCGATGAAGTGGGTTTTAGCCCACAAAAGTTTATGCTCAAATAAATTTGTTCGTCTCTAAGGTGCCACAAGTACTCCTGTTCTTATTGAAAGATATAAAGGGAAGACATGAAAGTGAAGATGGCAGGAAAGAGACTGTGGGCTAAATCCAGAAAGGGGATTTAGGCTTAGCATTGCAATGCCTAATTTCAGGTGCCCTGCTCTGTAGTAGAATCTACAGCCACAAATTAGGTGCCCAGGATCCCTATACAATTCATGGGAAGAGATGGGTGCCCAAGAATGAGATCTACAAAAGCCAGCACCCTGAGCAGAGAGCTCCCCAAGCTAGCCAGTAAGAAATGCTGAAGAGACGGGTGTGGTCTAAGGCCTGCCCCTCAAAGAGAATTAAGTGCCTAAATCCGGATGCGAGGAAGGTGTTTGCCTCCACTTAGGATTCACAGCCATGATCTCTGCCCTTTTTTACACACCCACCCATCAACCAGTAATGGTGGTGCCCTTCTATCCAACATCCAGTGGTTAGAGCACTCCCCCAGCATGTGGGAGATGCCAGGTTCTTTCTCTGGCCCAATGATTATTTAAGAATTTTATACAAAGTGGAACAGCTTCAGCAGCAGAGACTGAGCCCCACCACAGAATACCCCAGTAGCTAGGGTACTCACCTGGGAGGTGGAAGGCCTGGATTCAAGTCCCTGCTCCTCTCAGGCAGAGTGGGGATTTGAACTTGGGTTCTCCCACATCCTAGACAAGTGCTCTAACCACTGGGCTGTTGGGTAAGGGGATGGGGGCGGCTATGGCTTAAACTTTGCATCTTACATTTTGAAAAACTACTGTACAACTAATTTTCCATCTTTGGTTTATCCTAATTTGTCCCAGGTTATAGATACCTTATATTTTAGAAGATCGTGTACTTGTCCAGTTTTCAGGTGAAGTTTTAAAAACGTGAACCACAGAGACTTGATTTCATAGCAGGTTGTAATATGGTTTTTCATCAGAGCATTGACCTTTGTTTTTTTTCCATGAAAATTCATGTTCTTAGCCTAGAAGGTTTCTATATGTACATAAACCAGCTTGGTGTTTAATGACACTTGTATAATTGACTGAATATAGCATCTTTGTGTTCAGTGGGAATTGATCGGTATTCTATTTATGTAGCCAAGGACTGAAAAATACATGATTTTTCTGTGCAGTCTGTACAGCAGTAAGAAACACTGGAATCTATGGAACGTCTGTACAGTTAAGAGTAGGGTATTCTAGTTTTTGTGGACGTTAATGAGGTGAACCTATAAAAGGGATTCCACTCTAATTCTGCTCAGGTTCAAATACCTCTCTCATCACAGTGTTATCTGAAAGCATAAGGTTGTTTGAGCGTTCCTGTTAATTCCCAGGGTGATGCTACTGGAGCAGAATTAAGGTTGGTTCTGTGATCGGAACAGTGTATTTTCATACTTCAGAGCATTTAGGGCTTTATAAAATGGAACTTTAACTTTGAATTTCCAGGCAACCATTTTGTGTTTTATTTAAAAAAAAAATGCAATTTTGGCAATGATTTTCTGGCCTTTGGTAGGTGACAATACTTTCAACTCTAATTACAGAGTAAACAATTTTTAGCTTGGTATGTACATGTTTTTTTGAAAATTGTCATATCATCCAGTAGCATTTCTCCTCCCTGTTCTCCTGCAGACCTGGTGAGCTCCACAGAAGACCGTTCCTAAACCGTGTAGGAGGAACGGAGGGGGAACTTTTACTTAAGTGGCATTTGGAAGCTTCACAGGCATGCAGCTCTTAATTCTTTACTTTTTCCTCAGTCTCTCCACAAAAAATTCAACAGGAGATTTATAAACATGCATCGTTTTAATGGTTGCATGAGCCATGCATACTTTATCATGTGCATGTAAACCGCTGTTAATATTTAAATAATTATGTACCCTGCTCTCCCAAAACTAGTCAATGGCATATTCCTCACTAGAATCAAGCTTTTAAAAATGTACCCTAAGGTTGATATGTGAAAGTTCAGATAGATCAGTTTGACTTATGATGATGTCACAATGATGTTTATAATAGGAAGCTAGTTTTAACCTTAGTTTTGGGGAGGTTAGCATTTGTCCATAAAGTCATTCATATATCACTTAATATGATATCTTTGCCATTTATAAAAATGGTTGCATTGGAACAGAAGTGTCCATGAATTTTGGTAAAGAAGTTGTTTGTATATACAAAGTTTCAGTTGAAACTAACACTAGAGCAAAATAAATCTCATGGATGCCTAAACTGTAGTCCTTGCGTCTCTAACAGTTCCCAGAGAATAAGGGAAGTTAATTTAAAGTATTTTTGTTCTTCTGGTCCTAAGCCAGATGTTTTAAATTCAGAAAATGAAGCCTCAAGTGACATTCAACTCCAGTGGAAAAAGACAAAAGAACATATACACTTATCCTTTAATATCAGATTGGCTTTAGTAAAAGTTAAATATCACAATTTAAATATTTTAGGGGGGTTTTGCATGAAAGGCACATCTACTTTAAAAATATCTTTTTAACTGCGATTAAGGGAATTGGAATCTTTGACGATTCACTAAATGTTAGGTTGGTTATCTTGTATAGATTGGGGGCACAGACAATGAAACTAATAAATATTCATTTGTTCTCCTCACTATTCTGGATCTTGGAATTGCTTGCCATAGCTCCAGTTGGCGGTAGAGCATGATGTAACATATGAATTGATCAATTTTCATCAAACCTGACAGTGGTTACCATTGTCTCAGCAGAATTGAACACTGGATCTCCAAGTCTTTGTCACTGCCAAACATTTCTGGAATTATAGCTTTATTTTGCATAGAGGGGTAATCATTATTCTCTTCTATTACTACTGATATAGGTTCCTAACCTCTCTTTGCTTTGATTGTCTTAATAGAAATATGGCCATCTGAACACGGTTTGTAGTCTGCAGTCCAAGTTATATGGGTCATTTTTGTACGCAGTACAAAAACATGATATGTGACAGTTGAATATGCCTCCGTCTGCCATTCCTCCAAATAATAGTTGTTTTCTTAAACCAAATGCAGGGCAAGTATGGCATGTGCTATTGGCTAAAAAGACCACAAATTATTCTTCTTTGAGTAGATGCAAATGTGTATTCCAGGTAGGTAGCAGTACCCACTGTCTATGGCCCCTCCCCTAGCTATAGTTCCTCCTCCCAACCCCCTTCAGTTCCTTATTACCGCCTATTGGCGGGAGTTGGAGCTCAGTGTAGTTGTAGTCTCCCAACCTTGCATTGTTCTTTGAGCGATTGCTCATGTCAATTCCATTTAGGTGTGTGCATGCCATGTGCACGGTAGCCGGAAGGTTTTTCCCCTAGCAGTATCTGTTGGGTCAGTCCAGGTGTCCCCTTGGGTCGTGCTTTCTGAATATAGGGCCCTGCCGACCCACTGCCACTTCAGTTCCTTCTTACCGCCTGTGACGGTTAGCCGGAACGCTGGTAGCTCTTGCTTTGCAAACGCAACTTCTCCAGTAGTTTGAACTTTTGTCCTGTAAATCGTTAGATTTAGTATAATGCTAGGATAAGTTTCAAATGGAGGTAACCCCCCTGGTATCGGGGCATGCCTCAATCCCCAGGGTTTAAGTCCTGTGAAGTGTATGGTAAGTCTATGCCAAGAAGTGACCTCCCACACTTCCTGCTTGAAGTGTTTGGGGGAAAGCCATCAGAAAGAATGCTGCAAGATCTGCAGGGGATTTTGTCCGAGGACTCAAAAAAAGAGGGGTCAGCACCTCAAGATCCTGCTAACGGAGGCTGCTCTACATCCCCACTCGGATCCCGGCTCGGAGCTGACACTGAGCACCTCAGCATTGGTGCGCAACACACCAGCACCGACAAGGCATGAGTCGGCGCAGAAGAAGGACTCTGCCAGAGACCCTCGGTACCAGCAGGGGTCCCCACATAGGGGTTCCACACAGGGCAGTGGGCAGTACTGTTCTCAATCCCTGGTGCCGCACAAGAAGAGGAGACCTGAAAGGGGCCGCTCCCCCACGCCCAGACCTGTGCAGAAGGAGCCCACCACTGTGACACCCGCATCGGGCCATGGGAGTTTGGCTCCACCGACTAGGGTCACATCAACTCCTGCCCCAGCATGGGAAAAGTCGAGTCCGGGCCCCCAGCGCTCCCCTCTCCAGGAGGAACGCGATTTCCAGTTGCCTTCCATGCCGGAGGCATTCGAGGCCGCCAAAGACCTCATCGCCCTTATGGTGCTGCCTTTCCCTCCGAGGCGAGACAGGATACTGGGCTCAGTCTCAGTGGCACCCGTGAGACCCTCTGTGCTGTCCAGAGAAAAACCGGCAATGCTACCATATAGGTTGACATCTCCTCGGCACTGGTCACTGATGCAACCCACCAGCGTACCAATAGGGAAACCGCACCAGTCCCCGAGTTCCAGGCACCGCTCCCCGGCATCGTGGGGCACCGCTGCTCTGTGGTCCTCATATAGCGAGTCCTCAGAGTCGGAAGCGGAATCCTTACAGGTCCAGGAGGAGCAGGCGATCCAGGTCCAACAGACGTGGGCAGCAGCAGACTCACCCAGTGCCATGTCCCGGTCAGTGGCAGGCCCTCGCCCAGTGCCCTTTCTCGACCCCCTGGGTGTTCCACCAGGATCAGAGCCAGAGGTCCTACTCTAGGTTGGCATCGATGGCCTCAGCTTCAAATGTGCTTCCGGAACCTCACCATAGGCAGGACCTAGTGTCTGCCACACCAGCACTGGCACTGCAGCACCCATGGCACTGGCACCGACATCAACCTCACCAGAAGACCAGACACTGCGTGATCCCCTCGGTGCTGAGGACCGGGAACAGGACCCACTCCCAGCTAGGGCCTCATCCTCACCTGATAGGACGGTGGCAGGAACATCAACAGCCCCCATCCTGGGAGGACAATAGGGTGCTCCAGCGGCTGCTGGGGCGGGTGGCGCAGAACCTGGGCATCCAGGTGGAGGAGGTCATCGAGATCACAGACCCTATGGTGGACATTCTCGCTCCCTGTGGTCCCTCCTGTATTGCCTTGTCGCTCATCAGAACAATCCAAGATGCCACCAAGATGCTGTGGCAAACCCCCGCTTCTTTACTACCAACGGTGAAGAGGAATGAGCAGAAATATTTCATTCCCTCTAAGGGGTTCGAGCACCTTTTCACACATCCCCCACCGGACTCCCGAGTCATAGCAACGGCTAATGAATGGGAGCACCAAGGCTATCGGACCCTCCCCAAAAAACCAGGAGGCCAAAAAGCTGGACTTCTTTAGGGGAAAAAAAATCTGTTCTATCTCTGTCCTCATTAGGTACAGCTACAACTCCTGCGGAGCGATGGAAAAATTTAGGAAGTTGTTGCCACAAGACTCCAGGGCAGAGTTCTCTTCCTTGTTAGAGGAGGTCAAGCTCATTGCCTGGGCTTTGCTGCAGGGAGCCCTTGATGTTGCAGACTCAGCCACTCTCACTATGGCCTCGGGTAGCCATGAGAAGGAGCTCCTGAATACAGGTCTACTGTTTGAAGTCCAACAAACCATCCAGGACCTCCCTTTTGAGGGCTTGACCCTCTTTTCAGAAAAATGGACTTGCGGCTTCACAGCCTCAAGAATTCTAGGGCCACCCTCAAGTCCCTTGGCCTGCACACTTTGGCTACTCAACGGAGGCATTTCAAGCCGCAGCCCCCACCTCGTTTTTACCACCCTCAAAACAGGCAGGATTTTTCTCGAAGGTGGAATAGAAATAACAGAGAAAACCTCACCCTTTGTCAGCCCAGGGCTCTGATCAGGTAAAACAATCCTCTGGCCAGAAGCAGAACTTTTGAAGGTGTGCCTGGGAGCGACACATCAGTCTGAACTGCGTATCCATCCCACCTCATCTTTTTGTGCCGACTGTCCAAATTCTACCCTGCATGTGCTCGAATTATATTGGATTGCTGGGTACTCTGCATGGTAGAAATGAGATACTCCCTCTAGTTCTCCCTCCCTCCCCATCCCTCTTCAGGGACCCTTCTCACAAGCAACTCCTCATGCAGGAGGTGTACTTGCTCCTAACGCTGGGGACAGTGGAAGAGGTTTCTCAGGAGCTGAAGGCCAAGGGGTTCTATTCACGGTATTTCCGAATACCAAAAGCCAAAGGCAGCCTCAGGCCCATCCTAGACCTGCGAAATCTCAACAAGTTCATGAAGAAACTGAAGTTTCGCATGGTCTCTTTGGCTTCCATTATCCCTTCGTTGGATCCGGGGTTCTGGTATGCCGCCCTCGGTTTGAAGGGTACGTAGTTTCATATTTTGATAACATCATCCAACAGAAGATTCCTCAGGTTTGTGGTGACCTACAATCATTATCAGTTCACTGTCCTCTCATTCGGCCTGTCAGCGGCTCCTCGAGTGTTTACCAAGTGCATGGCAGTCATGGCTGCATTCCTACACAAGTGCCAGGTGCAGGTGTTTCCATACCTTGACTAAAGTCAACCCTATACCCCATTCAGCGGACGGAGTTTATAGGGGTGGTATTGGACTCTACACAGGCGAGGGTGTACCTCCTGGAGTCGCATTTCCAGTCCCTGTGCAACATTATACAAAGTCTCAGGCTGTTCCCTACTGCAACAGCAAGGAATTCTGGGACACATGGCTGCTTGTACCTATGTAGTACAGCATGCCAGACTGAGACTCCGGCCTCTTCAGGCATGGCTGGCTTTGGTGTATTGGCCGATTCGGGACGGTCTAGACAAGATAGTCATTCTTCCTCATCTGGTCCTCAACTCATTCCTGTGGTAGCTCAACCCGCAGGCGGTGATGCCAGTGTTCCTTTCACCAAACCACAGCCATCCCTCTTGCTGGTGATGGACACATCAGCATTGGGGTGGAGTGTGCACCTGGGAGATCTCAGGACTTCACATCATCAGAGAGCTGAGAGCAGATTGTCTGGCATGCCAGACATTCCAAGTTCATCTGGAAGGGAAATATGTATTGGTCATGACGGACAGTACAATGGTGATGTTTTATATAAATGGGGGAGGGAGTGCATGCTCCTCTTCCCTGTGCTAGGAAGCCCTCAGACTTTGCATAGTTCACTCAATACACTTGGAGGTGTCATACCTCCCCGGAGTACAGAATGAGTTGGTGGACTATCTCAGCAGGTACTTTCATGGCCACGAGCAGTCCCTTTGCCCAGATGTTGTGAGTACCATCTTCCAACAGTGGGGGTTTCCTAGATAGACTTATTCGCCACGCGTTGCAACAGGAAGTGCCTGGAATTCTGCTCTATCCTGAATCACAGCCCGGCCTCCATCGTGGACGCTGTCCTCCTTCCCTGGAAGGGACACCTCTTGTACGCATTTCCTCTGATTCCTCTCGTTCACAAGGTGCTCCTCAAGGTCTGAAGGTATGAGGCCTCAGTGATATTAATCTCTCCAGCACTGGTACACATCCCTCCTGCAAATGTCCGTGGAAACCCTGATCACCTTACCACTGCTTCTGGACATAACCCAAGATCACGGCCACCTCCAGCGGCGGGTTGGAAAGGCCGTATATTCAGCACAATGAAGGTGCGATCGCGCAGAGTGCCCGGACCGACCTGAAGGGTACGGCTAGGGGAAAAACCTTCCAGCTGCTGTGCACGCAGTGTGTGCATACCTAATTGGAATGGACATGAGCAACACATTTTGAAGAACAGCAGTTATGAAAGGTGGGCAACTCTTTTTTCATCCTTTCTTAGCCTAGTTAGATAGTTTAAAATAAAAGTTATAGAATATAGTGTTAGCGATAGTTCTCCCCAGTCATGCTCTCACCGACGTTTAAGCATTGCCCTTTGTGTCCAGTGACAATTCCCAAAAGTGATCCCCCACACACTGTGCTTCCTCTGTCTTGGCAAAGCCCACCTTGAATAGCATTGTTTGATCTGTAGATTACTCAGAAAGAGGATGCAGGTGGCGTGGTACCTTTACTTCAAGCAGCATTTGCTTGAACAGGCCATGCAGTCACACCCAGTATTGAGGCTCTCCTTAGGCTCAGAAAGTGCTGCTGCTACTTGTACTGGGGCAGGTGCAGGAGTAGTTCTCTGTCATCAGCACCAAAGAAGAGGTCTCATAAGACCAATTGCGAGTGTTCAGGTCATGGGGTGACTCTTCTGCCTCCTGTAAGAGGAGTGTGGACCAGCATGGGATTCACTCCAGTGTGTGGGATGGTGTGGGTACCTCTGATCCTTCCTCAGAACCGAGTAGGGAGGTCAGAAACCCTGTACTGTCAACTCTGGATCCGGCCTCCAGGTGTCTGTTGAGTTCTACTGACTGGTGATGCTGGTACTGACTATATCTGTGACCTCAGCATACAAAGCTGCAGCAGACCTACTCTGCCTTTCAGTAGTGGCTACTGGGTTCAAGACTTTTCAAGAGTGGCACCTTCAATAGCCTCCCAAATGGAATGTGCTGCTGAATCCTCTGGCCCCTGGGCACCGCACTCAGTACAGGGAACCCCTCAGTACTGCGACCCTCTTTGGCACTGACGCAATTAACACTACAGATGCTTCCATGGTGGCTGTCACCATCCTCAAAGTCAATGCAGTCAGGTGCTCCAGTACCACTGTTTGTGCTGGACTGACCTTGCCTGCAGCACCAGTATATTTGGTACGGGCAATATTGGCTTCATAGAAAGCGCTGATACCATCCTTTTTCTGGGCAACAGATGGGTGGGATTGCCCTTTGGCTTCCTCCGGAGTTGCTCCACCTATGTCACTGAGGCCCAGGGCTCTCGTGCTTCAGAGTCAGGATCATCATCCTCCCACTCCACATCACCTGAGGAGGTCCAGTGGACCTGTAAGTCTACAAGGGTTGGCATGTACCCTGAGGCTGGGATGGAGGCCCTGGCACCCAGCGTCTACTGACCACCAATGCCTTACCCATATGAGTGGGCCCCGAGACTCAGTGGGAAGCTCTTGACTCTCAGAGCCCTCATTCTTCGTCCCAATCAAAGGTGAGATCACTCATTCGATTGATATTCGTTGCTGTGGATCAGCTACAAGCCCAGGCACCCAAGGTTCCCCTTCCTGCAGAGCCTCCAGAGTTTCCTCATCTGGATACATTATCCCAGAAGTAAGACCTGGCTGTGGCTCAACTAAGGGCCTCATCCCTGGATGATGTGGTGCTGCCTGGTTTGTCCTCCCCTTCCATCCCAGAACACTTTGAGATACCAGGACCTTTTACATTGGGTGGCCACATCCATGGGTATTAAGGCAGTGTTTCTCCAGGAGAATACCCATAATACATAAACTAGTGGACATTCTCCAGCACTCTGTCTCTAGGAGGGTGTCCCTCCCAATTAATGATGCACTTCTTGAACCAACAAGAGCCATTTTGGGTACACCGGCCACAGGACTGCCAGTGGCCAAGCGCCTGGAGAAGCGCTGTTTTGTGCCTGTGCAGGATATGAGGTGTTCTTGACTTTAGTAAAGCTTTTGGTACTGTCTCACATGATCTTCTCATAAACAAACTAAAGAAATGCAACCTAGATGGAGCTACTATAAGGGGGATGCAAAGTGGTTGAAAAACCATTCACAGCATAGTTATCAGCAGTTCACAGTCAAGCTGGAAGGGCATAACAAGTGGGGTCCCATAAGTTCTAGATCTGGTTCTGTTCAATATCTTCATCAGTGATTTAGATAATGACATAGAGAGTACACTTATAAAGTTTGTGGATGATACCAAGCTGGGAAGGGTTGCAAGTACTTTGGTGGATAGGATTCAAATTCAAAATGATCTGGACCTACTGGAGAAATGGTCTGAAGTAAATAGGATGAAATTCAATAAGGACAAAGGCAGAGTATTCCACTTAGGAAGGAACTATCAGTTTCACGCATACAACATGGGAAATGACTGCTTAGGAAAGAGTACTGCGGAAAGAGACCTGGAGGTCATAGTGGACCATCAGCTAAATATGAGTCAACAGTGTAATACTGTTGCCAAAAAAAAAAAAAAAAAAAAGCAGCCATCATTCTGGACTGTATTAGCAGGAGTATTGTAAGCAAGATGCAAGAAGTAATTCTACTGCTTTACTCTGTGCTGATTAGGCCTCAACTGGAGTATTGTGTCCTGTTCTGGGTGCCACATTTCAGGAAAGATTGGAGAAAGTCCAGCGAAGAGCAACAAAAATGATTAAAGGTCTCAAAAATATGACCTATGAGGGAAGATTGAAAAAATTGATTTATTTAGTCTGGAAAAGAGGGTACTCCAAGGGGTCTGTGGTCCCCGCTCATCAACTCCTTCCCTCCCCTCCCTCCCAATGCCTCCTGCATGCTAAAAATCCGGCGGCGCAGCGGGTTAAGGCAGGGCTACCTTCCCTGGCTCAGTGCTGCTCCTGGAAGTGGATGGAATGTCCTTGTGGCCGCTGTGGGGAGTAGTGGTAGCAGGTCTCCACGTGCTGCCCCTGCCCTGACTCTACAGCTCCCATTGTCCAGGAAATGCAGCCAATAGGAGCTGCGGGAGGTGGTGCCTGTGGGCAGGGGCAGTGAGCGGAGACCCCCACCCCCCTCTCCTAGGAGCCACTGCCAGAGGGATGTGCCGGTCGCTTTCGGGAGCTGCCCAAGATAAGTGCCACCTGGCTGGAGCCCACACCCTCTCCTGCACCCCTGGCCCAGCCCAGAGCCCGCACCCAAACTCCTTCCCAGAGCCCACACCTCCTCCTGCACCCCAACCCCCTGCTCCAGCCTGGTGAAGGTGAGTTAGGGTGGGAGAGATTGAGCAATGGAGGGAGGAGTGAGCTGGGGGCGTGGGCTCATAGAAGGGGTAGTGGCCTTGGTGGGGGCAGGGCAAGGGCTGAGTGGAGGAGCTTGTGGGTCCCTGAAAATTTTTAAATCAAAATGGGGGTCCTCGTGTTGCTAAAGTTTGAGAACTATTGGTCTGGATAATACTAATGACAGAGCTCGACAGGACGGACCCACACCCATACCCAAGGACAGAGACTGTAAGCAGCTGGACCTTTTGGGTAGAAAGATCAATGCTTCATTGTCATTACAGGATCATGAATCAGCAAGCTTTGCTGTCCAAATATGACTTTCTCAATTGGTCAGCAATGTCCAAGTTTATGGACCCGTTGCCCAAAGCCTCTTGTGGGAAGTTTCAGGCCTTTGTTGCCGAGGGCTGCTTGGTGGCCAAGATGTCACTGCAGTCCACCATTGACTTTGTGGACACTTTGGCCAGTGTGATGGCCTGCAGTTACTATGAGGAGGGCTTTCTAGCTGCAAAACTCTGGCATTGCATTGGATGTCCAGCAAGCTATTGAGGACTTGCCTTTTGATGGCAGAACCTTGTTCTCAGAAAAGACAGATGACACACTGCATTCCTTTAAGGATTCCAGGGCTACCTTCGAGGTGTACATGCCGCCTATGCAAAGACTCCACTACAGGGTGCAGCAGCAGCATCCCTGTGTGCAGCTCTTTCCCCCGAGACAGCGAGACTCTCCCAGGAAAAGGGATAGATCTCACAAGGGGAAACGCTCGAGCTCAGAGGTTGGCTGATTTGCTAGCCCATCTCTGGTGCTTGTTAAGTGCCCATTTTGACTCCTTGGTCCTGTTCCAGTTCTTGTTCTGCCCTCGTCATCCCCCCCCATTCCTTGGGGGATAGGCTGGCCAGTTGTTACAATGCCTGGGTCTTGATCACCTCCGACAACTGGGTCCTAAACACTGTCAGATCGGGCAATGCCATCCAATTCCTCTCCATGCCCCGTTAACACCTCTCCCTCATCCCTCTGCAGGGACTCCTCTCACAAGACACTGCTCATTGAGCAAGTCAGCTCTCTGCTGACATTGGGAGTGGTGGAGGAACACTGGGGGAATGGTTTCAACCTGTGGCAATTCTGCATCAAAGAGGATATCACGCCAGTAGCTGTCCATTTAGCAAGAGTGCAGAATCATCTTGTGGACCATATCAGCAAGATTTTCTCCCTGAGCCATGAATGGTCCCTAAAGGCATATGTCCTTTGGATTGTCTTTGCAATGTAGGGCATCCCCAGGATTGACCTAGTTGCAATGAGGGAAAACAGGAAGTGTTCCTATTCTGCTTTTGGGGGAGAAGAAGGGGACTTAGTTTGGGCTCCCTCTCCAATGCTTTCCACTGCAGCTGGCAGTCAACTCTCCTGTACACCTTTCCTTCTATTCCAATCATTCCCCAAGACATCACCAAACTCAAGGTAGATCAAACCAAGCTTATCCTGATCACTGCAGCGTGGTTGAGACAATGCTGGCTCTTGGACCTCTTTGCTGTGCCAGTTCAGCCTCCCATGTTGCTTTCTCTGTATCCCAGCCTCCTCGCACAGGACTACAGCCATATCCTGCATCTGGTGACCAGCTCCCTGCACCTTATGGTGTGGCTGCTGCATGGCTGAACAAAGAGGAAGAGCGTTGCTTGGAGGCTGTCCAACAGGTCCTACTTAACAGTAGGAAGTCTTTCACTAGGATGGAGTGCTTAGCAAAGTGGAAGAGATTTTTGGTGTGGTCCTTGACCCGCGGGAGCCATCCAGCAGTGCTTCCATCCAGAACATCTTAGAGCAGAGGTGGGCAAACTATGGCCCACGGGCCACATCCAGCCCACGGGACCATCCTGCCCGGTCCCCGAGCTCTTGGCCCAGGAGGCTAGCCCCCGGTCCCTCCCCTGCTGTCCCCCCTCCCCTGCAGCCTCAGCTCGCTCGCTCGCTCCGCCAACAGCGCAATGCTCTGGGCGGCAGGGCTACGAGCTCCTGGGGCAGCGCAGCTGCAGAGCCTGGCCTGACCCGGTGCTCTGTGCTTTGTGGTGGTGGTGGCGGCAGCATGGCCCGGCTCTAGGCGGGCAGTGCGGCTGTAATACCACCAGCCACTGGTGCTCCAGGCAGCGCAGTAAGGGGGCAGGGAGCAGGGAGGGTTGGATAGAGGGCAGGGGAGTTCAGGGGAGTGGGCAGGGGGTGGGGGTGGATAGGGGTTGGGGTGGGCAGGGGAGGAACAGGGGGTTGAATGGGGGCAGGGGTCCTGGGGGGGGCATCAGGAATGAGAGGAGGGGTTGGATGGGGCGGCAGGAGTCCGGGAGCGGACAGGGGGCGGGTGTGTGTGGATGGGGCAGGAGTCCCAGAGGGGCCATCAGGGAATAGGGGAGGTTGAATGGAGCAGGAGTCCCGGGGGGAGATAGGAGGTGGGGGCCAGGCCATGACCCTCCCCCCAACCGTCCCTCCATACAATTTACTAAACCCGATGCAGCCCTCAGGCCAAAAAGTTTGCCCGCCCCTGTCTTACAGTATCTACCACACCTTCAGAAATTTGGCTTCGCACTCAGTATTCTGAGAGTGCATTTGGCAGCAATGTCAAGGGAAATTAGTTTTTTCCAGTGCCATGGTGACAAGATTTCTGAAAGGCCTTCTCCACTAGCATCTTCTGGTTTGAGAGTCGGTCACCTTGTGTGTCCTAAACATGATTTTAGCGGTTCTAATGGGGGGTCTCCATTTGAATCTCTGGTGTCCTGTCCACTTATCCTCTTGACTCAGGAAAAACTGCTTTCTTGATAACCATTATCTCTGCCAGGAAGGTGGGTGAATTGCAGGCCCCGATGCTAGGGCCTCCTTGCACCCAGTTCTCCAAGGACAAGGTAACACTTCAGCCACACCCAAAGTTCTTATCTAAGGTGGTCTCTGTTTCATTTAAACCAGTTTCATTGTTCTTCCCTAAGCCTCATTCCTCCTCCTCGGAGCAGCGCCTCCATATGTTAAACGTTAGGCAGTGTCTAGCCTTTTATCTGAACAGGACTTAACCATTTCATCCTTTGCCTGGATGTTCGTATCATATGCGGACCACATGAAAGGACAAGTGGTCTCTGCACAAATCATCGCTAGATGGATAACATCTTTTATCAGGACTGCATATGAGATAGTGTTGGCTATGCCTCCTCAGGCTCATTCGACGAGAGCACAGGCAACTTCAGTAGTGTTCCTTAATGACATTTCCATATTAAACATTTGCAGGGCAGTCATGTGGTCGTCCATATATAGGTTTACAGACCATTATGCTATCACAGCATCTTCCAGAGCAGATGGTAATGTCAGAAGAGCAGTCCTGCGATCCCTACTTTGATAGACTACAAGTCCTGCCTCCTACAAGGGGTACTGCTTGTGAGTCACCTACCTGCAATACACATCTGCATCTACCCAAAGAAGAAACAGTTACTTATTGTAACTGTGGTTCTTTGAGCTGTGATGCAGATGTGTATTCCACACCCTACCCTCCGTCCCCTCTACATTGGAGTTTTCCCCAGGATGTTCGATGTGAAGGAACAGAGTGGGGTTGTGGCGGTGCTGTCTCGTATAACTACAGACATGAGGCACGAGTGTCGCCCCTTTACAGGTACTGCTAGACAAAAGTCTCCAGCTTCAGCGCATGCATACATCTACCTGGAATACATGTCTGCATCACATCTTGAAGACGCACAATTACAGTAAGTAACCATTCCTTTCTTTAGGAGGCTAGTGTTTTCACTACCTGCTCCCAGCTGCTATCTTTCCAACTGGAACACTCCAATACTCATACTCCTTTTGGGAGTAGATCACAATCTGACACAAATGTTATTGATGTTACAATATAGAAAAACACTAGGCTTATATTGAAGTTTATGTCCCAAGTACTGTACAAACAAACTATTCGCACAGCATACTCCCCTGTATGAGATGGGGACTATTCAGGGCTGGCTCCAGGCACCACCTCAGCAAGCAGGTGGGTGGGATGGCCAACAGAGAGGGGTGGCACGTCTGGCTCTTCGGCGGCAATTCAGTTGCGGGTCCCTCACTCCCTCGTGGAGCAAAGGACCTGCCGCCAAAGAATGAAGCGGCAGAGCTGCCGCCGAAGTGCCGCAGATCGTGATCACAGCTTTTTTTTTTTTTCGCTGCTTGGGGCAGCAAAAACCCTGGAGCCAGCCCTGGGACTATTACTTGTATTTTTGCAGAAATTAAATAATTACTGGCAAATATTGAATTAATCATATACTTAAAGTAAGCATGATCTTAAGTGGTTGACCAGAGTGCTCAATGCCTTGCTAAATCCATCTCTAAATAAAAAGGGCCCTAATAAGATGAAGACATTTAGGCCCACTTTTCAACTGCTTTGAAGGCTGAATATTACAATTGTAAAGATGCTTATGCCAGATATTTATGCTTTAAAAAAGGGGGAAAAACTAATTTGTTGAGGGCTGAGTAAAAATAAATAAATAAATAAATGTGGTACTTAGTGCAGGTTTCAGTATACATAAAGTTATTTTTACAGTTCAGTTAGTATTTGAAACCTGTATTTAATGCTGAACTTGTTCCTTTTCTTAGTTTTGAAAAGTTGAATGTAAAAATAAAAAATACACCCCAAACTCTTAAATAGCATCACAAGCTCATTTGTCACTATAACATGCAGCTTTAAAGGTACTAAATGTAAAACTGGAACTGAAATACCGTGACGCAGTTCCTTTACATATTGAAATCTGGCAACAGTAAACCATTTTAACTTTAAACATGAATTTCACTCTCATAAATTCAAAGGAAAAATGGGATTTTTTTTTGGAGAGGTAAGATTTTTTAAAATTCTTTCTGGTTATTGATAATCCAAAGTGATAAGTGGTAAACTCATGATAATTTTGTCAAAATACAACAGCACTAAAAATTTATCTGAGGCTGTTGATATTGTAATGTTAGTTTGGGCAAAGAATGGTACTTTTTCTATTTCTAGTTAATTAAAAAACCCGTTAGAATGGAAAATGTCTCTTTATAGAACAAATTTATTTTGTTTCATGAAATCATGTTCTGTAGCCTGACCTAAAAGACTATTAAACAATTCAATCATGAAAACTCTGAGAATTTCCTGGCCCCTAAGTACTATCCAAAATGATCTTATAATTATTCATGTGAACCCTGTGAACCCAACAGCTGAAGTCCAAACAAACACATAGGAACAGATTCAGTGTCTCAAAGTATACTGAGAATACTATCACAAAAAGTAGAAAATGAGAACTAGTTTTCCTGTACTAAGCAGATTAGTCCTGGTTACCCATTTATTAGCTATGCACTACAAAGATGATCTGGAAACATTCACATAAGTCTCTTGCATCAGTATTTACAAATTTATCATAAACCAAAATTTGTACAGCATCAACCAACTGTTGTGTGGCTATAGTTGTATAATGTTTTATGTCTCTGACTTTGTACCATATTGATATACAACAATAGGTTTACAGTAGAACCTCAGAGTTACGAAAACCAGAATTATGAACTGAGCAGTCAACCACACACTGCATTTGGAACCAGAAGTACACAATCAGGCAGCAGCAGAACCTCCCTTCCCCCCCACCCCCCCAAAAAGCAAACACAGTATTATATTTTTAGTAGTTTACTATGCAGAAGAAAAATGCTGCTTTCCCTTTGTTTAATGTAAAGTTTCAAAGCTGTATTAAATCAATGTTCAGTTGCAAACTTTTGAAAGAACAGCCATAACGTTTTGTTCAGAGTTATGAACATTTCAGACTTACGAACAACTTTGACTCCCACAAAGACCATAGACTTTATAGGAGTGACCTAGACTCAACTATAGCAAGAGCCTACCTCCCAATGGAAAGATTCCAAGTAATGAGCAACTTGATAAGACAAATCAACCGCAGTCAAGGTCTACGTTCCCTCTACAGTGCGTGGCTGCACAGGAGGCTACCAAGGGCTACGCACTTAATTAGTAGAGCCGTGCAGGCGGGCACACTGCACTCAGGGGCGAGGCCATAGGTAGGCCTGGAAGATGGCAGTGGGGCGAGATGGGGTGTGGTGATGGGGGGAGCTTGCAGCAACTCCCCCAACCTGAGGCAGCTGTGGAGGGCCAGACACCTTATCCCACCCCCTCTCCAGCCCGGGGCTGCTGCAGTGGGGAGAGAGGACTCTCCCCCCGGCCCTCTCTCCTCGCCGCAGCCCAAGGGTGAGCCTGCATCCCAAACCCTTCATTCCCGGCCCCACCCCAGAGCCCACACCCCCAGCTGGAGCCCTCACTCTCCGCCCCACTCCTCTGCCCCAGCCCTGAGCCCCCTCCCACACTCCGAACCCCTTGGCCCCATCCTCGCCACACATCACCTCCATATTGGTGCACATAACAAAATTCATTCCGCACATGAGTGGGAAAAATTAGAGGGAACATTGGTCAAGATCTGCCTTTCCTTACTAGGCCATATGGCCTCCGTTTGCCAGCCTCCACGTATGTTGCTTAAAGGCTTGGCTTCAGTCTGTTTACTCACCAGAGACAACATGAATACTAGGATCACAATCCCTGCCAAGGTCATGGCATCCCTTGTTTGATGGATGAAAGCAGAACAAGTCTTTTTTCCCTCAGACTTGCTTTCCATATTTCCGACTCTGCCTCTACTCACTATCATTGTAGATACCTCAATGAAAACCTCTGCTCAGTAAGCAGTGGCAGGCAAAAGGTGTTGTGTGCCTAAAGAAGAGGATGGGAATATAATGCTGAAAATGATATAGTCTAAAGAGATGACATACCTCATTTGGAGTACTGTGTTCAGTTATGGTGTTTCCATATTGAAAATTTAGGACTAGAAGTGGTGCAGAATCTGGCAATAAAATGGTAAGCGAAGGAGATTGAAAAGACTGAAACTGGTTAGTTTAGACAGAAAGAGACATAATTGAGTTGTATATGAAATAGATTTCATAGAAAAGATAAATAAGGAGCTCTTATTTATCCTTTTCATAATGCAAGAACAAGGGGCATACAATTAAATTGAAAGGCAATACATCTAAAGTTGGTTAAAAGGATTTTTTTATACAATTCATAATCACACTATGGAACAAGATACCACTGAATCCTGCTAAGCTCTTGGACTCAGAAAAGGATTACACATTTACATGGATAATGAAAATATCAAGTTACATAAGAGAGCATAAAAATATTAGGGATGTAAATGCTTATGCTTTAGGAGATAAGCCAACCAGCGCTGGTTCAATCTTGCACGATACTGAGCACTCTGGTCTCAATTCAGCAAAGCACTTAAGCTATTCGGAGTACTCACATGCTTAAAGTTAAGCTCTTGCTCATGCTTAAGTGGTTTGCTGGATTGGGGCCAGTGTTCCAGTACCTTGCAAGATCACTGGAAGATTTTCCTGCCCTAATTGCTTGGACAGGAAAAAATGTCATATGATTCCAAACTGCGCTTTTCACGCACCCTTTGCCTTTTTCATCTTTGGATTTTTTTCTATTTTATTTCCTAATTTCCCATCCCTATAACAATTTCAATATGACTACTCAGTAGAAGAAAGGATGAGCAAAGTGTTCTATTTATTTAGCTGCTGTAGTTGAGAGTAGTAAAGAGTGCCCTGGAAAGATCAGGTATGCAGTCAACTTTTGAAGATTAATAGATATTTGTATTGTCAAATTTCTTAACGCTTGAGATATAGGGTTATTTATCTGTAGAATGTTGTGGATCTTGGCAAATTTGACTGATAAATTCATTCAACAGCTTTTATACATTTGTGTTGACCTTACAAGTTTTACAATGTATGCTGGAAACAAAATCAACTTAACAGTTTGGGTCTGACTACACTGCCCACGTTACAGTGCGGCCGCGCTGTGACATGGGCAGTGTAGTCACACTTCATCGCCGGGGGGGAGAGCTCTCCTGGAGATGATAAATAACCACCCTGAACAAGCCGTGCTCCTGGCGATAAAGCACTGTCTATACTGGCGCTTTTCAGTGCTAAAACTTTTGTCACTCAGGGGTGTGTTTTTTCACACCCCTGAACGACTAAAGTTTTAGTGCTGAAAGTGGCAGTGTAGAGACAGACTCGCTTATGGCCTGATTTTCCAGCTGTGGCTGAGTACCTGTGGTTCCCATTCAAAGCCCTATTGTTTAGCCACCTCTAAAATCAGGTCATTTTCATCTCAGGCCTTATCTACTCTATAGAGTTTTGTCAATGCAAGTTACCCTGATGGTCAAAAATTGGTATAATTACATCACTTGTGCATAGTCACACAACTCTCCTTCTGTTGGCGGAATGCATCCACACTGGTGCTCTAGCATTGACAGAGAGAGCAGTGCATTTGGGTAGCTATCCGACTGGCTACTTGCCACATTCTGTAGGTAGGAGTTGGGGGAAGGCAGAATGGATCACAGTGCACCATTGGTGCAGGCTCAATGTCCCATGATGCAGTATTTTCTGTCCCATCATTCCATGGGCTTCTGACTGTGTTTTGTGGCATGTTTCAATGGCCCCTGTTTACTGTGCACCCACCATCTCTGTCTGACAGGATGGATCATACACTGCTCTCTACTGTTGTGGTCATTGTTATGAGCACATTGTGGCTGGTCATGCAGTATGTCATGAGCACCCAATCTGAACAAGTCACAAGTGCCTGACCTGCTGTGTGCTAGGGAAAGAAACAACACCAGAGCAGCTGCATAGTGTGGACCGTCACTTTCGAGTTTGGGAAACAAGCCCTGAGTGGTGGGACTGCATCATTATGCAGGTCTGGGATGATGTGCAATGGCTGCTAGGGTGACCAGATGTCCCTATTTTATAGGGACAGTCCCGATATTTGGGGCTTTTTCTTATATAGTCGCCTATTACCCCCCCACCCCCGTCCTGATTTTTTACACTTGCTGTCTGGTCACCCTAGTGGCTGCTGAACTTTCAGATGCAGAAAGCCACCTTTCTGGAACTGTGTGTGGAGCTCGCTCAAGCATTCAGCGCAAGGATACCAAAATGAGAGCAGCCCTCTTGGAGGAGAAGCATGTGGCTATCGCTATGTGGAACTGGCAACTCCAGACTGCTACCGGTCAGTCACGAATCAGTTTGGAGTTGGGGCTGTGTTAACGCAAGAGTTCAGGGCCATTAATCGCATCCTGCTATGAAGGACTTGACTCTTAGCAATGTGTGTGAAATAGTGGATGGCTTTGTGGCAATGGTATTCCCTAACTGCGGTGGGGCGATAGATGGCACACACATCCATAGGCACTGACTTGTTTTTGCCCGTGGGTGCTTTTGAAGAGGTGTATGTGTTGCGGGGGGGGGGGGGGACTTTGCCAGTTTTGGGGGGATGTTATTTCATCATATTTATACACTTCTTTCATATTGAATGTGTCTATTATTGGTATCTTTACTATTTTAATAATGATTACATTGTTATGAACTACATAATTACGTTATCATGAATTACTATATATTAAAATAATTTCAATCACCTTCACTAACATCCCAGTTTAAAGACCGTATGTCTCACTGTAGCTTTCTGGATGAAACTGTCAGCAATCTTATTCACATCTAATTCCCTGGTATTGTCTTGATGCACGTTAAGGACAGCTACATTACTCAGTTGCATCTGTCCCATTGATGACTGGAGATAATTTTGAAGTTGTCTGAAGCTGGAGAATGAGTTCAGGATGATACAGGCACAGTGAGAAGGATTCAATTTGCAGTACTCTGGAAACCTCGTACTTCCAGAGTACTGCAAATGACTCCAAGATCTTTTTTGATGGGCAACAGATAGGCACCATCATTTTGTATGTATGGTTGAGATTATATTCTGCCATGTGCATTACTTTGCATTTAACATTGAACATTTAACATCCAATTTGTTGTCAAGTCTCCCCGTTTTGTGAGATCCCTTTGTAACTCTTAGTTAAGTCCAAAACAGACTGCAATCTTGAGTAATTTTGTACCATTTGCAAACTTTGCCACCTCACTGTTTACTCCTTTTTGCAGATCACTTATGAATATGTTGAACCGAACTGATCCCAGTACAAGCCCCTCGGGGACACCACTATTTTACTTCTCTCCATTCTGAAAATGGACCATTTATTCCTTCCCTTTGTTTCCGATCTTTCAACTGGAATGTCTGGGAATGCTTTCAGGATCATCTAACAATCCTTAATTTAATTTAATGACAAGCTTTTTGTTATCTTAATCAACCTGCCTCTGTCTATAAACAAACTCCCTGCCCCAAGGGCAGAAGTTGTTAGTAGCACAGAACTCATCACATTCCACACTCAAGCTCTGTTTCCTGGGTGCTGAGCACCCACTATTTTTTTTTTCTGTGGGTGCTTGAGCCCTGGAGCACCCACAGAGTCAGCGCCTATGCACATATCCCAATTTTGGCCCCAGACCATCTTGCGATGGAGTACATCAATAGAAAGGGGTACTTCTCTATTGCAGGTGCTTGTGGATCACTATGGCCGTTGCATTGACATAAATGTGGGGTGATCCAGGAAGGTGCAAGATGCACGCATCTCCAGGAACACTTTCCTGTACGAAAAGCTGCAAGCAGGGACTTTCTATCCAGACCAGAAGATTCCAGTGGGCGATGTTGAAATACCCATAGTGTTCCTGGGAGACCCAGCATACCCCTTTCTCCCATGGCTTATGAAGCCTTACACAGGAACCTGGACAGCAGCAAGGAGCGCTTCAACAATAGGCTGAGCTGGCGCAAAATGACTGTAGAATGTCCCTTTGGCAGATTAAAAGCATGCTAGTGCTGTGGTATGGCAGGCTAGAGCTAAATGAGGAAAATATTCCCATGGTCATAGAAGCCTGCTGTGTGCTCCATAATATTTGTGAAGCTAAGGGTGAAAAGTTTCCCCCAAGGTGGAATGTGGAGGTGGATTGCCTGGTGGCTGATTTTGAGCAGCCAGATACCAGGGCTATTAGAGGAGTACAACGGGGGGCTATTTGAATCAGGGAAGTTTTGAGGCACCATTTTGACAGAGACCCATTAATGTAAAAAGAACAGGAGTACTTGTGGCACCTTTGCCATGCTTTGTTAACTCGCTGCCTTGCATTTAAAGTTTGATTTCTGACCATTATTTGTACTCAGAAAATGATCAAATTGCCACGGTTTAATTCCAGCAGAAACCACAGTATGTAGGAGACAAATAAAGATTGATTATCTTTCAAAAGGTATGTTTTTATTAAATACCAACTAACAACATACACAAAAGGTTTGGTGGGAAGGGAATAACAATGAAGGGCAGTGTAGGCTCTTACAGCTATGTATAACTCCAGCTATCATTGTGGAAGCTGTCCAAAGGGGTGAAGTGAGACAGGCCGGGAAGTTGCAAGGAATGTGTGGGAGGAAGGGGGGCTGAGCACACATGAATTCTTCTTGCAGCGTGATTAGGGACTTTAACATCTCCATTTGCTTCTCTGGCACTTTTATCATCTGCTCGTGGCCTATTAAAATTTGCTCCTGGCTCTCTTTCTGTCCAACCTGTCTATTTTATAATTTTTTCTTAAAGTCTATCTCCATACCCTGCATTCTTATTTTTTGGCCTCTAAGGATTGGAGCACCTCTCGAAACATGACCTCCTTGCTACTTCTTGGTTACTTCCTTATCTGGTGGAGACGCTCCGCCGGTGAGTAGGGGGTTTCACTGAAGGCCACATCTGCAGAAGCACAAGAAACAATGAACTGAAGTATGATTGTTAGTACATGCACAGCAAAGGGTTTCTTTTTTTTAACAGGATCACTGCAGGCGACTAGGAACAATATTGTAAATTCTGCTACCATTTTCCACAGGTGGGAGTCATTGAAACTGATATCTCACTCCTTGAGGGTAAGCAAGGGTGCATCTGCTGCATGCATGTGGCTTGAGACCAGGTGCCTATGTTGCTCACTCATGTGCCACTTTGGTGCCCACACAAGTGATTGCCAATTGGCGCAGGAAAGTTTCATACAATGGAGATGGATCAAAGCAGCTCTGCCAAGGAACCTTCGGCAGAGGATTGGCAAGTACCTCCAGGAAAGTTTCCTAGAGATCTCTCTGGAGGATTCCCATGAAATCTCGGTGTGCGTTAACTCTCTGTTTCGATGCACTGCTTAGCTGCACAAGGGAATGTGAAGCACATGCAAACACAACTAGTCTTGTACATTTCTATCCCTTCGCCCACTTCTAGAATATACAAAGCAAAAGGCAGCTCTACCTCATATAACCGAACAACAACAACTTAAAAAGTTCACTTACCAAAGCCCTCCTCTCCTGCATTGCTGACCACAGCAATCAGGATGGGCATTGTGGGATACCTCCTGGAGGCTATTTACAGTGACATGACCAAGCGCAGTGTCTACACTGACACTTTGTCAAAATAACTTTACCCCAAAATCTCTATGCCTCTAATCAAGGTGGTTTTATTTGGTCAGCAAAGCAGGAGAGTTTTGTCGGTGGAAGGAGCATTATAGTGTCTGCACCGCCACTGTTTTGTTGATGAAAGCTGACTTTTGTCGATAAACTCTGTAGTGTAGACAAGGCCTCAGTCACACAGTATGTGAGGTGTTATGGAGCCAATGGAATTAATCTAAAGTTGTTAGTGAAGCAGTTTTTATTATAAGCCTATTTTTGATTTCACATCTAACCTTCTGAAAAAAGGTACCTCTTCTTTCCTGTCATTTTTTCATTCTTTCTTTCAGTCAAACAGAGAAATTTTGGGGAACATTAGATGTTAGAGACAAGCCATTTTGGTATTAAAGGGACATGGTTGGTGAGAATGTGGGGCAAAGTTTGTGGAATCTTAATTAGAAATGTCCTCATTTCCAATTTTAAAATAAGGTTTTTTTGTAATGATTTTTATCAATAAATTTATTTGTTGTCTAAAAACTTAGCAGCATTCTTTTAATTTTTGGTATGAAATGGCAACATTTTTGTAGTTTTACAGTTCGTATAAGGTTTGATTTATTTAGGGGAAAAAAAACAAGGAAAAGGAGGTCGGACATAACTTTACAAAGAATATTGTTAATACAGCAATGCAGCACTACTGCCTCCAGCTGTGCTCTGATGAAAGAACTCTGGGAAAATACATGGTCCTTCAGAAAAAGATGTAGAATTTTGAGCAAATGGTACTCTTTCTTTCGTCATTACTGAACATGTTCTCCAAGAGGTGATGTTGAGCTGCTATTTTTTTGGACAAGACATAAAACTGAGATCTTGATTACATCTGGTCATCAGGGTCTCATGGCACTTCTTGAATGTGTAAGGATTACAACCGTGTGGCTTGGTCAATTTCTCATCTCAATAATTACTTTCTTTGTCTAAATTCCCCCTGAAATTTGTTTCCTGTAGCCTTCGCTTCCTGCCCCAAACTACTACCGGGGCATAGTGTTAGACAAATCATGTTCTATCCCAGAGATGACTGAGTTTAGTGGTGAGAGAGGCAATTCTTGACTCTAAGAACTTGTAAATTGCTTCAAGATGAAATGTAAGATGCTATTGTTATGAACTCATCAAAAAAATTCTGATTGAAATTTTTTTTTTATTTGGAAAATGCTGTTTTGTCGAAAACAAACTTCCAATGGGAATATGTTTTTTTTTTTCATGAAATTTTGTGGGGGGTTTTTGGGGGGGGAAGGGACAAAGCATTTAGATAAAGTCAAATAATTTTGTCTCAACATTTTTGGAATTGAATGTTTTGATTTTTCATTTTGAAATTGCTTTTTGTTTTGACATCTTTTATTTTCTATTATAATTTTTAAATGTCAGAACACAACATTTAGATTTTTTATCAAAAAAAATTTGGAAATTTTGTTGGAGATTTTGAAATTCTTTGTTTTAATTCCTTCTTGGAATTAAACTGCAAAATCATGGAATTTCCTGCAAAATAGAAATTCATGGTTCCCGTGCAGCTCTGTTGTTAACCCTTGACAGAATCGTGTTTTGTGAAGTTTTCATGTTCTCAAAAATTATTTTAAATGATTTTTCAAGACATTTTCTAGGGACAACTACTGTCTGAAGGATCCTGGTTATCTCCCATTCTTGCTTGGTTAAAAAAAAAATTGATCAAGTCTATACATAATAGGAATACCACACTAGTGCTGTGCATAGTATTTTACTATACAGAGATTGCCTGTTATAATTTCATGATAGTGTCATATTATAGCAAGATAATATTGTTACCATTCAACCAACCACGTCTAACTTAAGCTCAGTCTATTATGTACATTTTATCAATACTATGTTGCACTTTGGGATATATGTCAAATAATCTACATTTCTGTAAAATTTCAAAGGAATAAACCTTCATGTTTTGGCCATAGCAGTAAGCAAGAACCATATAGTAGTAAGAAACATATTTATGCATGCTTTCAGTTTTACCCTTACGTTTGGGTATGCTGTATCTTTATGATGATGATCAAGTTATAGAGAAAGTGTCCTATATTAGGATACAGAATTAATATGTGACTTATTCTTGTTTCAAAATGTTCTGGACTTTACACAATAAACAGCTGTTAGATATTTGGCAAAATAATTGCATTCCCTAAGGTCCTAAACTAAATACCTGAGATAAAAAGAAAATATGAAAAGAGAAACAGCTAAACCATTTTAATAACATAGGGAGTCACATAGAAGTTTTTAAAAAAGCAAAACAGATATTCTTGAAAACTTCTGTATCCAATATTTGGAATACAGCAATGCTCAGGAAGTCATGTTTTGTTTTGGAGGAACATCAGTCGTATCCCATAGTGCCAAGAACTGCAACAGTATTTAAGCCGCTGCTTCTCTTAATCTGCAAACCTACAATAACCTATCTGGAACAAGGACGGAATCATCCTTATCTTATAATTGACTAAATAGAAAAACAAAATTTAAGAGAAAAATATGCAGTATTTTCAAATGAATTAAATGAATTTGTAATTCTAGTAATGTCAGTTGTTGCTGTAAATAAGTTTTAATGCCGAACGGTTATCAACATTCTGCCTTGCAAATGCCATTTTAAGTTTTTAGAAGCAAGGCTCAGTGGTTTTTTTTTTTTTTTTTTTTTTTTTTAGTAGTGAAGTAATGATTGATTAGATATTTTATTAAGTCATCTTGTTTCCAGTTATTTCCCAAATACAGATTTATTTGTGAGATTATATAGATGGAATTCCTTGCTGAATTTAATCACATTTCCTAATACTAATTTTCATTTTTGTGTCAGAGACCAGTTGCCCTTTGGGAGTTTTTTGTATAATTTTGTATTAGTTTTTCTATATTCTCTTTATTAACCACAAAAGATTCCACTCAGAGTTTAAAAAAAACAAGACAAGACAAAACAAGAAATTCTTTAAAGCAGTAATACGTATTTAAATTCATGGGCACCGAGGGTACAGTAGCATGCAGAAGACAGATGCCCACTTTCAATCCTTTTCCTTTTGGGTATGTCATGTAAAAAAACCACACAGGATTGAGGTAAAATGCTTTTTTTAAAATTAATCCAGAGAAGTATTAATTATGGCACACACAATTTTATCCATCCATATATATGCTCATGACGGTGTTACAGATAAGAATATCCTGCTCAGTACTCATTGCTGTAATCAAATCTGTGCTGAGTTCTGCACTGATAATACAAGTAATCTGGGATAAATTCAGTGTTCCATAGTATAGCAGCACCCTTTGACCCATATCCTGCTCTCGATACTCATGGAAACTGTTATATAGTGGTATGTGAGAGAGGTGAGTCTCAGGAAATAAAAAGCTTTGAAGACACTGAGTTTGATATTGAGATCATGGGGGAAGCCAAGATAGTTTCTAGAGCACTGGGGTAATGTGCTCTTGTCAAACAGTTATTTAGTGCATAGACTGCAACACTCTATAACTGCTGGAGCCTCTTCTAGCCCATCACATTAATTTCCAATTACAGTAGTCAAGCCAAGATAGAGATCATGAATGGTATTGGTTGGCTAAGTTCACATCTGTCAGAATGGACCATAATTTGATAGCTAGATAGAAGAATGTGGTTTTGGTTGCTGTTATTTGCATGTCCAGTAGTAGTGAAGGGCATCTAGACCAGGAGGGCAAACGTTTTTCCCCGAGGGCCACATCTGGGTATGGAAATTGTGTGGTGGGTCATGAATGCTCATGAAATTGGGGGTTGGGATGTGGGAGGGGATGAGGGCTCTGGCTGGGGGAGTGGGCTCTGGGGTGGGGCCAGAAATGAGGAGTTCAAGATGTGGGAGGGGGCTCTGGGCTGGGGCAGGAGGTTAAGGTTCGGAGGGTGGAAGGGGCATCAGGACTGGGAAAAGGGGTTGGGGCATGGGAGGGGGTCAGGGGTGGTGCTTACCTCAAGCAGCTCCCAGAAGCAGCAGCATGTTCCCCCTCTGGTTCCTACATGGAGGCACTGCCAAGCGGCTCTGCGCGTTGCCCCGTCCGCAAGTGTTGCCCCTGTAGCTCCCGTGGTTCCCAGCCAATGGGAGCTGCGGGGGCGGTGCTTGGGGTGAGGGCAGCGTGTGGAGCCCCCTGGCTGTCTCTATGCGTAGGAGCCGGAGCGGGGACATGCCACTACTTCCGGGAGCCTCGCGGAGCCACAGCACACACAGAGCGGGGCAAGACCCTGACCCCACTCCCCGGCTGGAGCGTTGGAGAGGGACAAGCCCCGGACCCAGCTCCCCGGCGGTAACTCGAGAGCCGGATTAAAATGTCTGAAGGGTCAGATGTGGCCCCTGGGCCATAGTTTGCCCATCCCTGATCGAAACTGTGCAACATCTTGACAATGCAAGCACAGATGCCCTCAGCATGATATTTTGATGTTTAAACTGTTTTCCTTTTCCTGCCAACATCCTTTCAATCTTCCATGGCATTACCTTCAGTCAGCTGTTTTTGTGAGTGATGGTCTTGCTTAGGTACTAGTGTGGCTGCAAAATGGTGCTGTATGCATTCAGCGTGAAGGAGGTATAAAGCTGGGTGTATAAATCTGCATATTTCTGGTATTTAACTCCATCATGTCCCTTCTGTGCTCCTTTCTTTAATGGGCCCCTTTTATTGGAGGCAGTCCTCTGATTAAAATAAAAGGGAGCTGTATCTACACTCAATAACAAAGCAACAGGAACCATATCTATCAGAAACATAGAAATTGATTACATAAATAACATGTATAAACATTTTTATAATGGTTCGATCCTACAAATACACATGTGCATAAACCAATGAGCCTACTCATATGAGTAAAGTTATGTATATTTATGTTTGCATGCAGAGATATAAACTCTCTTCAGTCCTCCAGCAATTGTAGGTATTTACTTGTGCCTTAAGTAACCTGAACCATCTAGTCATTATTGTATTCAGAGCCCATACATTTAAATTAGGTCTTTCTTGATCAAGGTAGTTTTATCACAGTTTGGACTTCTATAGAAGCTATGGAATAAAGGAGGTTTGGGTATCTGTGTATAGTTCACTGTTTGAGGTGGAAAAAAAGTGAAGAACTAGAACACTAGTTTGTATGAGATATCACCTGTAATTCTTGGCACATGTTCAAATGTTACAAAATAAATACATGGTTCTTTGCAGATGGCGTTACCAAGTTCTCAAGTAATACTTTGATGGCCTCTCACTATATTTTTGTGTTTTAAGTGCACATAAACTCATCTGGTAAAGAGAAATTTTGCTACAGTAAATTTAAATTTGTGAGCACTTATAAAACAGGTAAATTAGCCTTTTATAGGTAAAAATGAATTGGATTGCAGTTATTTGCGGTTAACTATAATTATGTACATTGTCAATCTGTATTTTTTCATCTGCACAAAGCAGAAGTTACATATTTAGTGCTTTAGCACATCAAAACAGACAGTGTTAGAAAATGTTCTATGAAACGCAGAGTCTTTGGAGACAGCAAGTGCCCTGAAGTCTACTTTATACAATAGGGATTAGCACCATTATTCTATATATATCTCTTCAACAAAACACTGTCGCCTATTTCTGTCAACAAACGGTTTCTTTGCTTTGGCAGCTGTAGGCAACAGAATATGCCTTTATAAATTGCAGAACCCGATTTTTAAAGTATTTTGGGAAGGTAACTGCAGTTTTTAGAAATTGTAATTATTTTCATTAACTAAATATTTTTCAGAACAAGCTAGAAAAACTAACTATGCCTGCTCCTAAAGTATTCTAGAGACCGTAATTTATCAGTAAATGTGGTATACATAAATAAATTGCTATGCTGTACTGTAGTTACACCTGAAGTACTCCTAAATGTTTGTAAGTAACCAACATGAGACATTGTTCCAGTTTAAGCAGGACCAATATACAACAATTAGTGGGAAATTGACACTTTTTAAAATCTAAAATTTGACAAACTCTGAAGTTTATTAGATCTGATCTGAAAAGTTATAAGCATTCTAAAAGCCCTTTTCCACCTTTCTCAGCTACTACAGATAATATATTTTCAAAGTGTTATTTCCAAGTCAATGGGAGAGTTGTATTGAAATTGTCAGTGGTGGATATGTAAAAAGAGATTGCAAAAAGTCAACAATATTAGGTCTGGAGATCTTTCTTAAGACTCTTCCCTGAAAATACAACATGTTGTATTCCCAGCAATGCAGGAACTTGCCGGGTGTGACGTGTATTCAGCATTAATCATAATATTATAGAAATGTAGGGCTGGAAGGGATTTTCAGAGGTAATCTAATCCAGCCCTCTGTGCTGGGGCAAGCCAGCTATACCTAGACTATCCCTGACAGGTGTTTGTCCAACGTGTTCTTAAAACCTCCAGTGATGAAGATTCTACAACCTCCCTTGGAAGACTATTCCCGTGCTAACTATCCTTATAGTTAGAATTTTTCCCCATGATATCTAATCTAAATCTTCCTTGCTGCAGATTATGTCTATTACTTCTTTCCTACCTTCAGTGGCAAGGAGAACAATCAATCACCATCCTCTTTATAACAGACCTTAACACATTTGGAGATTGTTATGAGGTTCCCCTTCAGTCTTGTTTTCTAAAGACAAAAAATGTCCAGGTTTTTTCATCTCTCGTCATAGGACATGTTTTCTTTTATAATTTTTGTATCTGTCCTCTGGACTTTCTCCAATGTGTCATTGCAGCGTTGCACTCCATATGATTTTATGAAAATATGCTAATGAGTGCAAATATAATGTAACTGGAATATGCTTCATGCAAAAGGTCTCTTGTAAGGTATCATTACAAAGCTTCTAATCTACTGAGTGTGTTCATCCTATTTGTATGAATATATCATTCTTGTATCCAAAACTAGGAATATGAAATGTAACTCTGAGGTCCTATTCTAGTTATGTAAAGTGTGGGCCATAAATGGTGGTTTAGAATCTTTGATGGCTCCCATCAAATAGGACAACTGACTGTAGATGGCTCTGTTTACTTGCAAGCCTTCCTGTGAGTCGGGCGGGGAAGAATGAAGGCTTGGGATCTCACAGGACAGGTGACCATGTCACCTGGTACTGGAATCCATCTTAAACCTGGTGCTTTTTCATTTCTAAGGAAGGGTGGGGACCCAAAGAGACAAAAGATTCCCACCTTGTGCCAAAGCTATATAAGGGGTGGAACACAACAAAGGGGCTGCAGTCATGAGAAATCCCCTACCTACCACCTGAGCTGGAACAAGGACTGTACTGGGGGAAGGATTGGGCCCAGACTAGAAAGGAGTCTAGTCTGTGAAAGAAGCTTATTGGAACATCTGTGAGGGTGAGATTTACCTGCATTTAGTTCCCTACTGTATTAGGCTTAGACTTGCGTGTTTTTGTTTTATTTTGCTTGGTAATTTACTTTCTTCTATCTGTTATTACTTGGAACCACTTAAATCCTACTTTTTATACGTAATAAAATCACTTTTTGCTTATTAATTAACCCAGAGCAAGTAATTAATACCTGGGGGAGCAAACAGCTGTGCGTATCTCTCTATCAGTGTTATAGAGGGAAAACAATTTATGAGTTTACTCTGTATAAGCTTTATACAAAGTAAAATAGATTTATTTGGGGTTTGGATCCCATTGGGAACCGGGTGTCTGGGTGCTAGATACAGGAGTACTTCTTAAGCTGTTTTCAGTTAAGTCTGCAGTTTGTGGGGGATGTGGTTCAGACCTGGGTCTATGTTTGTTGCAGGCTAGTATGTGTTGCTCAACAAGACAGGGTACTGAAATCCCAAACTGCCATGGAAAATGGGCTCAGAGGTAGCAGTCCCAAGGTGTCTCTGTGACCCAACCAATCGCAGTCATGTGTTTCTTAAAGTGTGGCACCCAGAACTGGATATGGTACTCCGACTGAGGCTTCACCAGTGCCAAGCAGAGCTGAACAATTACTTCCTGTGTCTTGCATACAACTCCCCTGTTAATATACCCTGGAATTATATTAGCCTTTTTTGCAGTTTTGCATCACATGTTTGACTTGTATTCAATCTGTGAACCACTATAGCCGCCAGATCCTTTTCAGCATTATTACTGCCTAGCAAAGTTATTCCCAGTTTTGTATTTGTGCATTTTATTTTCCCTTCCTAAGTGAAGTACTTTGCATGTGTCGTAACATCTTGTTAATTTCAGACCAATTCTTCAATTGGTTAAAGTCATTTTTAATTCTAATCTGGACCTACAAAGTGCTTGCAAACCCACCCAACTTTGTGTCATCTATGAATTTTGTAAGCATATTCTCCACTCAGCTATCCAAGTCATTAATGAAAATATTGACCAGTACTGGACACAAGACAGGCCACTGTGTGACCCCACTAGATATGTCCTAGTCTGACAGCAAACCATTAATTACTTTTAAATATGTTCTTTCAATCAGTTATGTACCCACATTATAGTAGTTTCGTCTAGACCACATTACTCTAGTTTGCTTGTGATAATGTGTTGTGGGACTTGCTAAGTAAAAGCCTTACTAAAATCAAGATATATCATGTCTACAGTTTCCCCCCATCCTTTAGGCTAGTAACTATGTCAAAGAAGGAAATTAGGTTAGTTTGGCACAAATCCATGCTGGCTAATATAACCCTATTATCATCTAGGTCAGTGGTTCTCAGTCCACAGGCCACTTGCAGCCCAATCAGCATGCAGCTGCAGCCCATGTGACATCCTCTGACCAATACAGGTAGTATATATATTGTGTGGTGCAGCTATAACATGGTGCGCTGCATATGCATTCCACAATGGTAAATAGGTTGAGAATCACTGCTCTAGGTGCTTAGAAATTGATTGTTTAATAATTTGTTCCAGGTAACTTTCCAGGTATTGAAGTTAGGCTGAATGATATATAATTCACCTTTTAAAGATTGGCACTATGTTTACCTTCTCCAGTCTTCTGGGACCACACCTGTTCTCTGTTCTCTGTGAGTTCTCGAAGATAAATGCTAACAGTTCCAAAATTACTTCAAGCTAGTTTCTCAAGTACCTTAGGGTCAATTTACATTTAACTTATCTGAATATTTTTAACCCGTTCTTCCCCTATTTTGGCATGAGTTCCTTCCCTCTTATTGCTAGTATTAATTGTGTTAGGTATCTTGTCACCATTATCCTTTTTTTAGTGAAGACAGAAGCAAAATAGGCATTAAACACATCAGCTTCTTTACGTCATCTGTTATTAGCTCTCCTTCACCGTTATGTAGTGAACCTGTAGTTTCCTTCCATTTTCTCTTGCTCCTAATTTATTTATAGAACCTCTTGTTACCTTTTATGTCCCTTGCTAAGTGTAACTCATTTCGTGCCTCAGCCTTTCTGATTTTGTCCCTGTCTGAATGTAATTAACTAATCGTAACAAAATCCTAGACCTAGTGTAGGATCTAGAATTTTTACAATTAATTTCTCTTAATTTTAAACGGTATATATGTGTTACATATGAATGGTTCTTGATTTACTGAGAGAAGAACATGTTGTATCTTCAGAGCCAAGTCTTGAGAAACACTGCCTATACTTTGGAGAGGTTTCAGTATCTACTGATATGTTTGCTCTTAGAGTAAAGGTTATATAATTTATAATTAGTAAATGCTAGTAACACTTTTTGCTTAAACTATCAATTAAAATAGATTTTAAATGTGACCCTGTCTAATTTTATCTATCTGTGAACTTACGGTGTATATTCACAAAGTAATTGCCCATGCAACACCTATACCATTGGGAATTGAGCATATTATTATAGGCATTACAGTTAGTGACACCTATAGTTACAGTTGTATGGTGCTCTCCATTGTAAGATCATGGTTTTGATTGCTTATAACTTTGGCATACTTAACACTTGGCCTGAAATTTTCCAGGATGGGTATGAGCCTCAAGTTTCTTGTTGGTTTGTTTTGTTCTTTTAATATTTTAGCTAAAAAAGTTTAGCTATTTCTGAGAACAAAATTAGGGAAAATATATTGTTTTGTCCATGCTGGGGAAAAAGTACATGCGTCTGAGAGAGCACACTCTCCTACAGAACCCTTCATTTTTCCTGAGTCTCAACAGTCCATGGCTGTCTAGAAAATAACTGTGATACCCACTTCCAAAGTGTGACTCTCCATCCTTTTCTAGTGGCAAGTGCACAGAGAAGATGACTTGTCTTCTGCTACCATCTGCTCTTAGCTCAAGTGGTAGAGGACAGTAGCGTAGCTGGGGGGGAGCGGGAGAGCGGCCATTCCCCCACCGAGCACAAGTAGCACCTTTTTAATTTTACTCACCTCCGGGTCTTCCGCGGCACTTCTGCAGCAGGACCTTTACTCGCTTCGGGACCTTCACTCACTTCGGGTGTCTTCGGCGGCACTGAAGCTTCATCGCCGAAATGCTGCCGAAGACCTGCAGAGTGAGTGAAGGTCCCGCCGACGAGGTGCCGCCGAAGACCCGGAGCGCTGCCCAGTCAGTAAAAGTGCCGCAGCGGGTGGTGCCTTTTTTTTTTCCCCGCTCCCCCTCTTTCCTCCACCTGGCTATGCCACTGGAGAGGACTGTGTTGGGGATCTTCAGATATGAGGACTGATGATGACCTGGGGAGGGGGCCAGTTTGGTTCAACATAGTGAATTTTTTCTTTTCAATTGTTAACTTTTTTAAAAACTTGGGAAATAACATTTTTTAAAAAGACTACATTAAAGAAATATCAAGGTTGCAAAGTCAAACACTCAGAATTAGGAAACACCAGAATTAAGGTACCCTGTGCAGTCTTTATTTGGCCTTCTTGTGCGTAAGAATTATGGGCAGTCTTTAATTACATGATTACACTATTTTTTCTACAGGATCCCTGCCTTATTCAGTGCACAGGCTGGACCTGGTTTGTGGATAAATCAGAGTTGGGTAGTGAAGAAGACTTCTCTTTAGGACCCCTGCTTCATTTGTTACAGAAGCTAGAAAGTGTGTGGTGAGTGAGGTAGGAACTGCAGGAAAAGAAAGGGTGGTCTCGTGGTTTAGGCAGTTGAATTTCACCCTGGAAAATTGGATTCTATGCCTGCTTCTGCCACAGGATTTCTTTGTGATTTTGGGCAAAACGCATTGTGACGGGTTCAGTCACAGAGATTCCCCCCACCCCCCCGTCACCTGATGTGATGCTGTTGCAAAAAAAGCAAACATGATTCTGGGATGTATTAACAGGTGTGTTGTGAGCAAGACATGAGAAGTCATTCTTCCGCTCTACTCTGCTCTGGTTAGGCCTCAGCTGGAGTATTGTGTCCAGTTCTGGACACTGCATTTCAAGAAAGATGTGGAGAAATTGGAAAGGGTCCAGAGAAGAGTAACAAGAATGATTAAAGGTCTTGAGAACATGACCTATGAAGGAACGCTGAAAGAATTGGGTTTGTTTAGTTTGGAAAAGAAAAGACTGACATGATAGCAGTTTTCAGGTATCTAAAAGGGTGTCATAAGGAGGAGGGAGAAAACTTGTTCACCTTAGCCCCTAAGGATAGAACAAGAAGCAATGGGCTTAAACTGCAGCAAGGGAGGTCTAGGTTGGACATTAGGAAAAAGTTCCTAAATGTCAGAGTGGTTAAACACTGGAATAAATTGCCTAGGGAGGTTGTGGAATCTCCATCTTTGGAGATATTTAAGAGTAGGTTAGATAAATGTCTATCAGGGATGGTCTAGACAGTATTTGGTCCTGCCAATCCTAGAATCTATGAATCTATGTGCTGAAATTACCTCTGAGACAATTTTCCCTGCCAGCTTGGGGCTCCAGAACCCTGCCTTGTTGAGCCAGGCACACTAGCCTGCTGCAACACAGACCCAGGTCTGGTCCACACCCCCAAAGCTGCAGACTTTAACCAAAAACTGCTCAGCAGGTCATCTATCTCCAACATCCAGACACCCACTTCCCAATGGGATCCAAGCCCCAAATAAATCAATTTTACTCTGTATAAAGCTTATATAGGGTAAACTCATAAATTGTCCGCCCTGTATAACACTGATAGAGAGAAATGCACAGCTGTTTGCTCCCCCACGTATTAATCACTTACTCTGGGTTAATTAATAAACAAAAGTGATTTTATTACATATAAAAATAGGATTTAAGTGGCTTTAAGTAATAACAGACAAAACAAAGTAAGTCACCAAGCAAAATAAAGTAAAAACATGCAAGTCTAAGCCTAATACATTAAGAAATTGATTACAGGTCAAATCTCACCCTCAGAGATATTTCAATAAGCTTCTTTCACAGACTAGACTCCTTCCGAGTCTGGGCCCAATCCTTTCCTCTGGTACAGTCCTTGTTAGTTTCTTAGGTGTTAAGCAGGGGCTTTCTCATGACTGGCCCCCTTTGTTCTCCTTTTATAGCTTTGGCACAAGGCGGGAATCTTTTGTCCCCATCCCTTATTCTAAATGGAAAAGTACCAGATTTAAGATGGATTCCAGTATCATGTAACATGGTCACATGTCCTGTGAGACCTCATTCTTTATTACCCATGGGCTGGCCCACATGTACACAGGAGGGCTTGCAGGTAAATAAACCATCTACAACCAATTATCCTAGTCAGTGGGAGCCATCAAGATTCGAAACCACCATTAATGAGTTATACTTCATATTTCTAACTTCAGATACAAGAATGATACATGCATACAAATAGGATGACCACACTCAGTAGATTTTAAGCTTTGTAATGATACCTTACAAGAGATATTTTGCATAAAGCATATTCCAGTTACATCATATTCATAAACATATTTCCATAAAGCATGTGGAGTGCAATGTCACACACACAAACCAACATTTTCACAGCTGGCCACAGTGTGTTCCTCATTTTCTGTATACCTAACTTTTGAGACACCTAGATTGTGCTTTCCAGAAGCTCTAAGCACTCACAGCGACAACTGAGGATAATAAGAGCTGTGCAATAAGCATATAAAGTGCTATACAATGCTATGTACTCCGAAAACCCATTGTTTCTCAAATTAGGTATTCAAAATTCGTTGCTAGTATTGACAAGTTTAGGTTCAATCTGTGTCTCAGTTACCCAGGTGTAAAATGAGGATAATATGACTACTTAACCTGAAAGGGATTTTTTGAAGATAAATTCATTAATGTTTTTAAAGAGCTAAGATATATGAGATCACTATAGAAAAACCTTGAGGAAAGTAATAGTTCTGTTTTCAGTGCAGGGCTTGGATGATATGCAGTAAATAATGCATGGGGCCAACATCAAATTATGAGGATTGAAATAATTACATATCTACAGTAACCATTCAGTGAGCACACTCCATCCTGCGTGCTAAATGAGGCAGAGGTCCTGTGGAAAAAATAGTATTTGATCATGTAATTAAAGATTGTATCATAATGCATATATATGTATATGTATCATAATGCATATGCATATATATATATATGGGGGCTGGATTGAGGTGGCATGGGCAACATTAATTCTGGCATTTCCTAACTTTTGTGAGCTTGACTTTGCAACCTTAACATTCTTTTCATAAGCTTTTTTAAAAAGTAATATGTATAGGCCTATATGGTATAGTATAGAATACAGTGGGGGAGGAACTCCCTTTTCTCCTGAACAGCATGGAGAGAGAGAGATGTCTCCATGGGCTCAGTGTTCAGCATTTCTTGTTACACCATTTTGAAATGTGTGGCATACAATCACCCCGTTTTCCCTGCAGTTGTTTACTGGCAGAAGTACCTCCTCTGAGAGCACCTTTTCTTCCTTGGTAAAAATTAGGACTGTGTTCTTGCTTAGAGTTCATTCTTGCTTTTCTTGAACTAACTAACTAGTTTCATGCCTATATAGTCCAATCTCCTGCTTTGAGAAGGGGGTGGGACTAGATGACCTCCTGAGGTCTCTTCTAACCCTAATCTTCCATGATTCTATGATTGTGTAGAATTCAGAAAACAGTTGTATTCTAAAAAAATAAAATAAAGTGCCACAATTAAAACCTTAATGCTTTACATAGAATGTTAGAAAAAGTTAAGAAACAAGATGAAAAATAATATTAATTATGGAAAAGTGACACGGTCTCATGCCTTTATTTCAGTATACTATTACATTAATGCCACAATCAAATTCTCACTGGAGTTAAGAAATCTATATTTGTTATCTAGTAATAGGCTAAGTTTGATTCATCCTGTTGACATCAAATGCCTAAAGACCTCATTCATTGTTTTCTAATTTTAGAAAGGAAGAGCCCTTAGAGGTCAGTCAGGTTGCCTCAATATTGGGTTATGAGTCACAGATGCTGTATTTCTAATAAAATTAAGAGCTTCAGAAGTGACTCACCTTGGAAAAGATTAAATCCATGGAGATAATTTGTGGGTTTATATTCTGTATTAACAAGTCGGAGAGTTTTCTGTCCGGCAGTAATTGAATTGCATTACTAAATGTGATATTAAATTATCAATTACATAATTTACTATTATTATATCATAGACTAAATAAAATTGAAATTGTTTCCACAAAGTTGTTGTACTGGTAATAAACAAATACTAGGTTTGCGCCACAAGATTAAAATATTTATTTTAATAAACATTGCATTATATTTAAGTCCCAAATGTTATGGCTCCAAATGAACTCCAATGTATTAATTGGGGGCCAAATTCTGCCGCACTAGCTCAAACAAAACATCGGTTGCTTTCAATGAGTGTTTTGCCTGAATGAAGACTGCAGAATTGGTACAAGGTATCAAAAATATCACCACATTAATTTATCTTTTTATGCATCTGTTCAAATTATGTTTAGAGTTTTAAGCATGTTACAACCATGCCTTTAACTATAGGTCTAGTCTAGTTGTACTGTAGTAAAACTGTGTTCATATTGCCATATGGTAAAATAAATGAAAGTAAACCACTAATGGTTCCTGTTTTATCTCCCATTGATATAATATAGAAATGGCAAAATGGAGTGGGGTTTGCCAATGAAGTAAATTGAAGCCTAATGCACACATTTATAGATAGAATTTTTCCGTAATTTCAAGTTAAATTCTAATTTTAAATATGCGTGAGGAGGCATTGGGAGTAAAACACACTACTGAGGGGCAGGGGAAGGGCACTTGACCAAAAGCAAACCTAGAAAAAAACAGTTAAGCAAGTAGTACTGTTTGTGCTACCATTACATTACTGTGCATGTCTTTCACTTGAAAATTACAAAGTGCTTTACGTATTTATATTTATATATCATTATAATTAATTATATGTATATGAAAGTTAAAAGAACAAGTAGAATTCAGCCCAATATATCTGAGAGAAGCAGCCATTTTGTTAATGATAACAAAGTCAATGAATTTTAAAAAAAACAAACAACCCTAAATAGGAAGTGCTTGTGAATAAAGAAGGCAAAGTGGACAAGCATGAACTGATAGCCTTACACCAAAACTTGCAGATAGTTAGAGGAATTTGGTGAGGAAGATCCAGGGATGAGGTCCTTGAACTGAGAAGACTGCCTCCAGTCTAATCAAAATAAACGCTGGTGTTGGAGAACAAGAACAACTTGACTGAACTAACATTGCTCTCTTTAATTGTGATGGGACTGAATGTAGAGTGTTTTCAGTGAGGGATCCTTGACACTGGAATTTGCTTCTGATAGTGTTCCAGAGTCTGGATTTGTTAACCTTCAGGTTGTGCTGCAAGACTCATCTATTTTATATGTTTTAGGAAGGGTAATGAGTAATTGGTTGGTATAACTTTATAGTCTGAGCTGTGGTGGCTTGGGAGAGTCCTTATTTTGGGACCTTGGACCCTATTTTATATTGCTTTTATAAAGATTGTACATTTGCCCCTGGATGGGAAATTTTGTAGTAAAAAGAAATACATATATATGTTGGACTTTGGCCACAACACCATGGCTAACACTCACAGGTCGAATATAAAAGGGATCTTTAATGGAACAAAGTGTCTTAGTTTTGCATCTTATCCGGAAGATGGTATCTCCAGGGCATTGGTTAAATAAAAGTGCCTGAATCACTAGCACCACTCTCGACCACCTAGGGTTTTTTTGGTAGTCTCGTGTCTAAGCAATGAACCAGCCTTATACTGATTAGCTAGGAAGATCTGATGGAATCACAGTACAAAGTTATTGAAGGGCTGAACTAATGGTCTGGGTCCAGATATCACAGTACCTATGCACCTTTACAAGGTGGTCTGCGCTCAGGACTCTCTCATCTGTTCAATTAGTGCTAAGAGTATTATGGAGATCAAGTCATTTGTAGGAGGAAGATACAATGACAGCTAAGTGCTTACCCCTCCCAGGGACTTTCATTGAAGTTAGGTGCATAACTACCATCTATCAGAGGGGTAGCCATGTTAGTCTGGATCTGTAAAAGCAGCAAAGAGTCCTGTGGCACCTTATAGACTAACAGACGTATTGGAGCATGAGCTTTCATGGCTGAATATCCACTTTGTCGGATGCCTCTGGAAATTTCCACTACATGCATCCGACGAAGTGGGTATTCACCCACGAAAGCTCATACTCCAATATGTCTGTTAGTCTATAAGGTGCCAGAGGACTTTTTGCTGTAACTACCATCTGTAACTTTGAAAATCTCCCTTCAAATGCACTTCCATTCTGATTTCAGAATGCAGCAGAATTTGTCTCAGTGTCGTACATAGTGTATGAGGAAAAATCCATTGCATTTATAAAAAATATTCTAGTAACATTAGTACAACCTTGGATGCCGTATTTATGGGAAAAGGTTTGTGTTTGTACATTTTGTTGATACTTTCCCTCACAGTTCATCCTGAGTAGCCTAGCTTCTGCTGCTCTGTATCTAGATTTCCCCTTTCTTTATAATGTGTTCTCTTTGCTTTCATGTCACCATCTCTGGAAATACTGTAGCAGTGAACTTTGCTGTGAGGGTGAAGAGAAAGGAAACCCAAGAGCTAATAAAATATTTTTAAAAAGCAAAGCAAATGCAGTCAGTCTCTCACCTAGTAAAATTCCTTCCTTAATCTACAGGATTAGTAAGATTAACTTGTCGGTTTTTAAACTATTTAAATGTTAAATTCAGAAGTAATTATTTCAGGTAGAGTAGATTTATTGAGTGAAGTGAGAATAATGATTTAACTCCAAAGGTGTAAATTGCTTGCATTACTGTCTATTTTTGGAACAGGCCTTTGTAAGCTATCTCAGTATCCATACTGGTAACTATTTAGATGACCTTTTGCTACATTAACTTTTGGTTCGCTAATTCACATTATTTAATTTCAAAAAGTAAATCTTTAAAATAGATTATTAATATTAATCGGCAATTTAGCCATATAAGAATGTGAAAAATCAAGTGTTTACTTGTATATTACATGAAAGAGATTTCTGGAAGCTTTTTGCTTTGATCATTAGGCTCTTTTAACGTAAACAAAAATTACTTGGTTGCTAAGCCATAGAATTAACTTAGTGTCTGAGCATGTGTATTGGAAAAAGAGAACTAAACCAATATTAGGCAGAGAATCTAGGCATATGCTGGCAGGGCCGGCTCCAAGGTTTTTGCTGCCCCAAGCAGCCCAAAAAAAAAAAAGCCGCGACCGCGATCTGTGGCACTTCCGCCGCGACTCTCCCGCCGCCGCTTCATTCTTCAGCGGCAATTCGGCGGCAGGTCCTTCCCGCTGAGAGGTACCGAGGGACCAGTAGCCGGCCCTGTATGCTGGATGTAGGTAATGAGCATGACACCAGAACATTTTGGAAGATTGTTCTTATTGATTAAAAAAAATCCCTAAACCAAAAAATAACCTCTTAATGAAACTGCTTTTACTGCCATTGAAATCAATAGGACATCATTCATTACCCCAAAAATGTCTAGTCTTCTAATAGTGTCAATAATCATTAATTTAAATGTTGGCTGAGTTTCTCTTCATGGCATATTTTAGTAATATGATGAACAGTAATGTCTGTTTGGATTGGGACACTCTAAAGTAGTTTTTTAAGCACTCTATTAGGAAACAGCCTTATTTAAATAGCTAGTTTAAGATCCACACTCAAAATCTTTGCAAATCAGGTTTGGATTCGTAGAATTTTCCAGCTTAATACATAAATACAATGTTCTAGCTAGTAGAGTGTTTGCTCTTTGAGCCCACTGAATTTTACCAGAAATCATGCTGATGTTTTTTTTGGGAGGTTCAATTTATTGTCCTCAGCAATTGAACTAATACTTCATGCTTTTATGTTCTTCACAGATCTACAATGCAGTGAAGGAGGAAGAGGCAGCAGAAGATACTTTTGAATATTGTCTCCATCCTCTGAGAGAGCTTCCAACACTAAATGCAGATCGCAGATGCAAAAATGTCTCTTTTGTAAAACCATGTGTAGAAAGTGCTTGCTCTGAATACCGTGCCACTTTACAAAGGACGTCACTCTCTAACTTTATCACTGGTGCTCTGCTAGAAGCAACTACATCACTGGGAGCAAGAAGTGGTCTTCTAAACATCTTTGGAGGGTCAACTGGAAGAACGATGCTGAAAGGTAATAAAGGAAAATTTTGTTGTTTTGAAACTTTACACAACAATATTAAGTACAGAAAATCTTTGTATTATAGAATGCTGCATTGTGTACTGTACACCTCTGCCCCGATATGACATAAATTTGGATATAATTCGGTAAAGCAGTGCTCCGGGGGGGGGGGGTGGCGGGGCTGTGCACTCCAGCAGATCAAAGCAAGTTCGATATATAATGTGGTTTCACATATAACACAGTAAGATTTTTTTTTGGCTCCCGAGGACAGCGTTATATCGGGGTAGAGGTGTACTTTATATTCCCCTATGTGGAACTGGCGGAGATAGGTGAAAGTACTGTACGCTTGCGGAGGCTTTCCTGTTCAATTCAGTCTGTGAAGAAGTGGCTATCTGTGTCAGTTTGGTGAGAAGGCAAAAATGCTTATAAACTGAAATATTCCATATTACAAAAGAAACATCAGTATTTGTTTCTCTTTAGAAATGTTCCAGTCACCATCCCAATAATTAAAGTTTATGCCATAGTTGTCAAGAAGACAAATGTTTCTTCGTACTGTAATGTCAGGTATTTAGATAAGAGCTCCTTTTTTATGAATTGAATGGTCTCATTATTTTAGACAAATAACTAGATCTAATAATTTTTGTTTTTGTTATTATTTTACACAGTATTATGCTAGAAGTGTATATGGCCATTATTGACTGTTTTTCAGTGCCCTCATCTCTGTTGTATCTGAGCACCTCAGATACATTAGTGTACACCTATAAGAAAGGGCAGTGTTTTTCTCAATTGGGGGACTGAAGGAATAGAAATTGTTACTTGCCCAGAGTCCCACAGGGGAGTCAGTGACAGAACTGGGAACAGAATCAAGATCTCTTGAGACCCAATCCAATTTCTTAATCAGAAGATCATCCTTCTTCTCTTTACAGACAAATAATGGTACAATTCCTACTCAGAAGAGTTTACAATTCAAGGCCTCACTTCTGCAATCTGATCGGTTTGATTGGATCCTTGAGCCTGTATGAAGTCCCATTAAAGTTAATGAGACTATGCATAAGTACAATTGTCTGCTCATGCAAATCAGATTATAAATTAAAGCCCTAAAATGGGGGGGGGATTAGGAATAGATGGTAAACAGTGTGTGGAATAGGGCTAGCGGAGTGTCTGCAATAGAACTTGCAGTTTAGGTGACTATGCACAAGTCTTGAGAGTTTCATTTATTATTATTATAATAAAAGAAGAGTGCTTATAAACCTTCCTTGAAGAAGTCTGTTTTGAGGAGGGACTTGTAGGAGAAAAGGGAGAAGTTATAATGGGATAGAGACAGAAAGGAAGCCCCAGATATAAGCAGTCTCATGTAAGAAGGCATGAAGCTGAGTGCAAAAGAAGGAAACTAAAGCATTGATTAGTGAATGGATTGGAATGGGATAAGAGGAAGAGCTGGAGAGTGTAAGTGTAATGATAGTACAACAGTAGCAGTGCCATAAATAGGACTAGAAAAACAAAGAATTATATACATTTATTTGAAAGTTTCTTGAAAAGTAGTTACCAGTGTTGTATACATCTAAATATGGAAACCTAGAATCATTTAGTTACTAGTTTGCAGTAATAAAAAATACATTTAAGTTTAAACATTTTTGTTCTGTAGTAGCTATCTAAATCTTGATAACTGCAGGTATTGATCAAAACAGCATTATATAGGGCAAAGATTGAAGGGAGTAGTTAATTGTTATGGAGCAGTTCATTCATTTGTTTAGCAAAACATTCATTTTGTTTGCTTTATCTAGTTCAACAGGGAGTTAACTTTTGAGTTGTCTTTAGGGATTGTGAAGTGCTTTAGGATATGCTGTATAAAAGGTGGTAGGGAAGGATATATTGTATGGCACTGTATTGATAGTACTGTATGTTGACAAATATTCGTATATAATAGAATAGCAGTTAATGAGATATGAGTTAAAGATCCTTTAAAAATTGTCACAATTTTGGATATATGCTCAAGATAGATTTCCGTCTCTGTCAAATGAACCAGAAACTTGTTTGTTACTGAAAGTTAGCAGGTCTTTTGTCAAAATGTTTATATATAACATGGGAAAAATTCTGTCATCCATGTTTAAAACATGCTGTGGTGATTAAAACTTTTTAGGACCTTAATTTTAAACATGTATATATTAGTACATTTAATTGAAAAATACTTTAGCGATTTTGTGTAGGTACTGTATTGTGACAGGCCAGGGAGAGCCGGGTGGCCTATTGGTTGGAATGGGTGACTTCCGGTCTCTTGCTTCCCTGTTTGAGGTGCCTGAGTCTTTGGGGTAGTGGAACCTGGTCCCCGCCACTCCAGCCGGTCCTAGTCCATGGCCTGTGTGAATCAACCCCTGAATTATGGATCTCCTGTGGGGAGTCTACGTCCACTGTCCTGTGCTCCTTCCTACCGCTGTCCCTTCAGTTTGGGGCATAGCCCCTATAATCCAAGTTGCTGTGATGGCTTGTCTCTTGCAGTGCCCCCTTGTGCACCTTGGGTGGTTTCCTGCTGTGGTCCCGGGTTCATTCTGAATGGGGCAGCCGTAAGTTTGGCAGGGTTGGAACCCAACAAGATCTCTGTGCTACAGTTACCGAGTTATCTCTTAGGCCAGGTGCTCCTAAGTCTCCTCCACAATCTCCTTTAGCCAGGGAGATGGTACTTATTTCCTGGTGACTGCTTTCACTGGCAGGCTAGTGATCCTTCCCCTCTGGTAGAGAGGCAGCTATCTCCTGCCTCTTTGACAGTCAGCCCTGAACTGAGTCAGTTTCTCGTTTTCCTCCCCCTCCAGGCCAGGCATTGGCTGCAGCTATGACGAGTCAGGGGGCTAACTGGATCCAAAGGCTCTCTTTAGCCCCTTCCATGCCAGAGAGCAGTTTCTCCACTTCATCACATATACAAATGCTTTCTTAAGCATAAACTGATACTATTCATTCTTTGATGAGAGAATATGGATTGCCTAGGTAATTCTAAGTTTCTTCTATAATATTCATGAGAGCAGGAGTATTATAGAATCATAGGACTAGATGAGACCTCGAGAGGTCTTCTACTCTAGTCCCCTGCATTCATGGCAGGACTAAGTATTATCTAGACTATCGCTTACAGGTGTTTGTCTAACCTTCTCTTAAAAATCTCCAGTGATGGAGATTCTGCCTTCCTAGGCAATTTATTCCTGTGCTTAACTACCCTGATAATTAGGAAGTTTTTCCTAACCTCCAACATAAACTACCCTTGCTGCAATTTAAGCATGTATCTTATTCTAAAATCACCATTTAAAAGTTGAATGGATCAAAACTGACTTTGATGGAGGGATGCATGTTTGTTTAATTCTCAAAATATTGACCATAAACAAGAAGGTTACTAGTTATAAACAGCGGCGGCTCCAGGCACCAGTGCTCCAAGTGTGTGCCTGGGGCGGCAAGCCGCGGGGGGCACTCTGCCGGTCCCTGTGATGGCGGCAGTTAGGCAGCTTTCAGCAGCATGCCTGCGGGATGTCCGCCGGTCCCGTGGATTCAGCGGCGGATATGCCAAAGCCGTGGGACCGGAGGACCTCCCACAGGCACGCCGCCGAATCCGCAGGACCGGGGACCTGCCGCCAAAGGCAGCCATGCTTGGGGTAGCAAAAAATCTAGAGCCGTCCCTGCTTATAAGGACTTTGTTTATAGATACAGTGGAGACGTAAATGTACTACTGGTAAAATGTCATTATTAAACAAGCAGCTATCATGAGAAAGTTAGCTTTATCTACTGGATTTTGAGTGGTAACGTAGAAGAGACCAGGAAGAGTTCCTGACTGCTGGGAGGGAGAGCATGTTGGAATTCTTGCTCGTAGTCCTGCCCCTTTGTTGCCATGGTTCCTTGTGGTACTCTTCCCTGACCTACATTTTTGGTGACCACCAGGAACATTTCATTTACAGCCATGATATAAATCCTGTTTTACTTCCGTCCTAGTGGTCACAGCAATGGCCACTTTCTTATATGTTAGGTGTTACATTTGACGTGCATTTGCAAGGAATGACTTTACTGTCCAACCGAATATTAACCTTCCCATCTAGCAGTGGTAAGCAGTGAAAAGGATGAAACTTCAAGGAATATAGCAACTCACTCCATCTTACCTGTACCGTGGCAGGGAGAGTTTAACCTCTGACACAACCTGTAGACAAGCCCTTACATTACAAAACTACAGACGTTATTAAACTACCTACTCAAGTGGGATAAATACTTGCAAGCTTCTTTTTAACTATAACATGGGATACATTTACCCCATATGAAACAAATTATTTACCCATGCCAGAGCTCTTTCTTCAAGATGATGAAAAGTTTAATTTTTACAATTTGTACACATATGTTACCTTTTAATCAATTATTAAAACAATTTGTAATTCCTAATAGAGACTGAATCCTAAAATATGATTTCCAGTGAAAAGTGCAATTCATTAACTATAGTGGTACAACTGGTGACTAACAGCCTGCTTGTTATGGACACTTATTTGTTGTTCAGGAAAATACAATTAAGCATACAAATTATGCTTTATCTGTTTTATTTTTTCCTTTTTCTACAGGTGCATATCATTCTGTCAGTAATACAGTGATACTACTTTACTAATATGCTAAGCCAAGCACCTGCTGCAACTCCAGATACATGAGACAGGGAATTTAATTCCTGACTCATTTAATCATTGACTAAATCCATAAAATAACTGAAGAATACAGAAATACTTTTTAATAATTTAAGAATCTGGAAATGTCAAATATTTTGGTTGTTTCAGCTGCTCTGTTTTCCCCACTGTGATTCAGCAAGCCATTAGTCAAAGTTTTACCTTAGGGCTTGCTATCTCTGTACATGTGTATAGTATTTTACAATTTGAAAAATAAATTGAGCCAAATATAAAAAGGATAGCAAGATCCATGACTCAGGTGTCTCTGGTGGGAACATTTTGTGTCAGCTATGATTCCAGTAACTGATATTAACTCTTTATAACTCAAAGGAGTCTGATGTTTTGTCTAAATTAGTGAAAATGGCCATAGGTCTGATATTTTATTCACACACAGACTCAGTGACACAACTCTGGCAGCCTGGAATCTTGTGGAACATTATTGTTAAGGAGAGAGGTTCCCAAAGGGTAAGAAAATTCCCATAGTTGACCAGAAAATACCAGATTAGTAAGTTAACATTGACCCAGTTTAGATTTAACAACCATTCAGATGTAAACAGCAGGAATTTCAGGCTTACAATGCAACCATTTCACAGATTCAGGTTTGACAAGAGTTAAGAAATTAAAACTCTGAGGACTTGTGTGTTAATTATCACAATCAACTTTGCTTAAGTGTGGATAGAAGTATGTTATTTTTCCTGACGTTTTTACCACCTCTTTATGGCTGATTCTCTTACTTGACCAATTTTTTAATAAACCCCAAATAATATTTTAATGTCATTCATAATTAGTCCTTAGTAAATTGATAGATGTAGTATTTGTTCACTACATACTACTTGTTTGTCAGGGTTTTCTTTTTCATGAATGCACGTAATGTGAAAATTTGAGGCTTATTGTAGATTTTATTTTGCTGCCCTGCAATTTTACATTTCCATATGGACAAGATGGTGACACATACTGTTTGTGACTGGGCCAGATATTTAGAGGAATTTAGGTGTCTAAAGATGCAGTTAGGTACTTAATGCGATTTTCAAAGCACCTAAGTGCCTAATATCTATTGAAATCAATATGAGTTAGGTGTGTGGGGCTTTTGTTTCACCCCTATATTTACAGAGAAAGCTGTGTCAGAGTGGGATAATTAACCCCCAGGAAAGGTCAGTGACAGTATCACCTTTGCCACCATTTCACAGGACCTCTGCTGGGAGAAATTACAGCTGGGGTTCTATAGGAGCCTCTCCCAGTGGTGGCTGGTCAGGAGAGATGAATTAGCATGTCTCCTGGGTGCCATTTTTCAGTCTGCACAAGGTGTTGCCAAGGCTCAGGCAGAGCAGGTGCTATATTTTTGTAGCTGAGTCCGCTGCTGCTTCAGGTACGTTTTCTGTTGGTGTGATCCTGTAGCCTTTGTTTCCATCAGCAAAAGGTAGCTTAACCCAGGACATGAATCTGGCCATATTAAGATTTACTGTTGTTAGCTGTGAAATAAAGGATGTGCTGAGTATGAGCGTGTGGACCATGGCTAAGAGATCTATAGTGTGTGCAAATGCTGAAGTTAATTTTAAAATGAAAGTTTGTACATTTTATGAAGTTTAATTAGTCTGAAAAAATGAAATTTTTAGTGCATCTATTTAATCCTTTAGTGTGTGTTTAAATTGTTTATTATTTTAAAAGCCTAAAAACTCATTTGCATGAGCCTTGTAAAAGTAATATCCATGGGAACATTTATAGTGAAGAATGGAACTTGCTTGGTATGTTTATGTTAGCTTGTCAGTCAGAAGCAAAAAAAAAACCCAAGGACCTCAAGACATTGAGTCATCACTAAAGATTCCCTTGAAGCTTTGTTTCCAGCAAACAAATGAGAAAGAAATCAACACTACATTTACAGTAAAATGCAATTTTATTTATCATCAGATAAAATATGTGGGATACTAATATGTGCTTTTGGTTAAATTCTAAGATACCCTATACAGTTTTCTTATTAAAACAAAAGAAATTCTGAATTTTCTTTAGCCTTTCAAACAGAATTTGGTTTCAAAATATATCTAATGTTGTTTTACCAATTGTCCTGTGATCACTCAAAATGTTTTCTATGATGGTCTATTTTATATTTTCTATTGATAGAGAAATAATGAACAAAAATTCATATTTTTGTCAATTTTTCATTAACATAATTTTATCTCTCCTTTATCTCCATGATGAATCTTGCATTATAGTATTTAATATTAATTCCTCAGGGATATAAATTTAATAGCCGGCAATTGTAGCATTGAAACAACACCAGATTTACATGTTTCAGGTCTAAGAAAACAAAACATAGTGTTGTTATTGCCAGGCTTTATTTCCAGTTCCATACCAAAAAAGTCAAGTTTTTTCAAACAAAAAGTGTATGCAGCATATAACCAAATCACGCTTAAGTGTAGTATTTTAGTTCCAGGTCTAACCAAGTAGTTTTCTTGAGCTTCCAGGGGAAATTGAGAGAGGTTTCTCATGGTGGCTTTCCTTCCTTAAGTCTTCTTTACCCTAGCTAACTTTCTATACCTGATTTTCCATTTGTGTAGTTCTGCTGCGTGTAGCAATGGAAAAAGTTGGCGTGTAGACAAAGCTCAGCTTAGGGTAAGATGAAACAGAGATAAAAATGCCATTATAGCTATGACCAATGGACATGACCAGGATGGCGCCGGGCCCAGAGTCAGAAGGGGCCCCAGCCAGCCTGATCCCCCGGCTGGCTGAGTCGGCCAGGAAAGCTGCCCCCACCCCTGCTCTGCCCCGCCTCTTCCCACCCCTGCTCCATCCCAGCCCCACCCCCACTCCGCGCCTTCCACCCCAACCCTCCTCCCCTGAGCTACGCATCCTGGGGGACTGCAGCAGGTGTCGGGCCTGCCCTGCACTCACCGGACTGCAGGAAGTGGAGCGACCGGCCCCAACCCGCTCTGCTCTGCCGGCTCGTACTGGGGGGCAGTTTCCCCCTGCCTCCCAAGCCTGGGAAGGAGATGGAGCGGTGGAGAAGGGGCATGGGATGGGGGAGAGAAGGAGGCAGGGGAAGCGGGGCAGGGGGAAAGAGGCAGTGGGGAAGGAAGGGGATGGGATGGGATGGGGAGATGCAGTGGTGGAGAAGGGGCATGGGATGGGGAAGAGAAGGGGACAGGGGAAGCAGAGGTGGGGGGAAGCTGGAGACCAGTATGTGGCATCCTCTTGGCAAAAGCTGGGGCTCCCCTGTTAAGCAGGCCCATCGAACCCTCACCCTGACAAGCCCCACCTCCCCGGCATCTGTACCACCCCGATGAGCCCCAAACACCTTCACCTGAATCCCCTGCAGAGTCAGGGGATTCAGGTGATGCATTGCTCCTGCACCTGGAACCCCACAATGAGCTCCTGTGCATCCAGACCTCCCACTGAGCCACCCCCACCCAGACTGCCCCACAGAGAACTCTCTTGCCCCCACCTGGATCCCCCCCCCCCCGCTAAATCCTTCTGCACTTGGATCCTGCTGCCGGGCTGAGCCTGCTCACCCACACTTGGTGCGCCTGGCACAGGGGGCAGGGCCCCAGGGTGTTTCTGGGGCAGACCTGGCCCTTGCACTGTGTCATGGTCGGGTGCCGCCTCACTGCCTAGTCCCTGCCCCAGGGTGGGGTGGGGTGGGGGGAGGCTGCAGGGTAATCTCCAACCTCCATGCAACCAGTGGCCTGTGCTCCCCACTGCCGTGTTGGAGCCTCCACATTTATTTATTGACAAATAAAATTTGCAGAATTTTAAAATATTGTGCACAGAATTTTTAGGTGCAGAATCCCCTCAGAAATATGGGGTGCTGTGCAGCTGTGATGGTGGGTCTGTGAGGAAGGTGGTGGGCAGTGGGGAGGTCTGTTGGCGGAGGGGTGCTGGGCGAGCGGTGTGGTATGCAGGGTGCTATGCAGTTGTGGTGGGAGGCCAGCAGGGGAGATCTCTGGGAGGGGTGGGGGCTGGGCATAGAGCTCTGTGGTGGAGGTCTCTGGGCGAGGGGGCTCTGGGCATAAGGATGGGGCACTGGGCAGGGGGCCGGTGTGGTGTAGGCCTGCCCTCAAGGGGAAGGGACATGCTGGCAGTACAGGGCTGGGCAGGCCAGCAGGTTTGTAAACAGTGCCCTCCTGCTGGGCTGCGCAGAGCAGAGCTGCTCCCGTTGCGCTGTACCTCATTGCCCCCAGCCCGCCCTTCACTCTGGAGACTGGCCATCCCACTCCCCTGCACCTTGCCCCATGGGGGGCCCACAAATATGTTTGGCGCCGGGCCCACAAAAGTTAATCCGGCCCCGCCAGTGGAGAGTTATGATATATGTGTAATTTGTTAATTTAGATGCAGTCCAAGAGATGGCTATCTCTTTATAAGCCCCTCAATTAGTGGGTGTGTGTATATTTATTTATTTATTTATTTATTTATTTACAGTGAATCAGGCTTGCTGAAAGATTCAGAAAGGTTTCACCCACACACACACTTTTCCAAGCTATACAAATAACTGCCTTGGATCCTAGCTTTCTCTCTAGCTATTTGTCCCAATATCTAAGTTGATGCCATATCACTTTATTGGTAAAACTGGGATGGGGTACATACTAGGTGTTTCAGGCAGGAAGTCTTGTAATTTAAAAAAAAAACCCTAACCTACAGGTTTTGTAGTGCTTAGAATAAAATTTCCTAAAGCAAAATTAATTTCGTTTATTATTTTTACAGGATGACTGGTCCCTTTTAAGGGAGAATGGGTTCAATCCACTTGTGACTAATCAGCTGCCTGATAGAAGGCATTAAGTGTGAAAACCCAGGCAGGTTAAGAGACAGAGGAAGCAGAGGTGGGAAAGAGAAGCAGGGAGCTGGTGAGAGTTCCCTGGAGTGAGCTGTATGAGAGTTTCACGCACAAACACCCGCAAAAAGCACAAGTTAGGAGCTGCTGTGGGGTGGGGGAAGAGCTGGCACAGAGAACAGAAGAGAGTTGGTGGGACAAGACTGACCAGAGCTGCGGACCGCTACCTAGCAGAAAGCTCTGAGTAAAGGGGAAGATCTTGCTCAGCCAGGAGCAGTCTGAACCCAAGAGATGAGGGTGATTCTGGAGGAATATGAGGGATAGGACTCAGGCAAAGGAGGCATGTGGAATGGAACAATGGGATGCCTCCTCACAGAAGTCTTGAGGGAAGGGGTATAGCAGAAGACTTGTAAGGTGCTTGGAGAATGGCCAGCATGATAGAGGCCTTGGAATAGGGGCACAGGTTGTATGGAACAAGGATTGTTGCCCGTTAGGTAGGTGAGGTGGAGGCGGGGGGAGCCTGGGATAGGGACAACAGAACTAATGAACACCTTTTTAACTAGTTTTACTTTGGGTTTTTTGAACTGTTTCACTTTGAGGGACCTGTGAATGATGCACTTATATTAATCAGGTGATGTTCAGAAACAGGGTTTACATGAGACTCTAAGAGGGACATTATTTCTTTTCTGGGTGGGTGAGATGGCTGCTGCTCTGATATGTGGCAAAAAAAAAAAAAAAAAAAGGGTAACTCCAGTCAACTATGGGGACTGAAGAAGGAGTAGCTGAGACAGGACTTGTGTGTATTGCCGTTTTTTGCTGCTTGAGGGCTCTATGCTGGGGTGGGCCCTGTAACAATTACCTTTTGCCTACTTAAACAGCACTGATAAAAATAAATTTCACTTGTGCACAGTGCTGTGGGTAAACAAACTTATTTCCTATATAAGACACATAAATACAAAAATCTAACATGATTAAAACCGATTTTGTTTATAATTGTGTTATCGAAATCAAAGGCTCATTTGAGTCCCAGTATTTCAACTTTTATCTGAGGAGGTGGGTAACCTGACCTTTCAGCAAGCGAGCCAAATGCGTGTCTTCTTCATGGCTTACACGAAGCATGTCAGTTATGCATTTTGCCACAGTTTGTAGCTTTAAATGGAGCAGCTGCTGCCTGACAGTTAGTGTGGACAAGTGCTGTGTGCTATCTTTTTGTGGTATTGAAGTACCTGTTCTTCTGGCATTTTAGAAAGAAACTAAGATTCAATAAAAGATACTTTAGCTGGTAAGATTTACATTTTTATGGGCTATAAAAGAAGGACTTAATGTCTTTATAAAGCAAGACAAGTTTTGTAGAGATAGAAGTAATGAGTTGCTTTTTAATCTAGTCAACTCATCAATGTCTGCTATTTAATAACACGGCTTTGAGGACACTTACACTGTTGCTAAGTGGAAAATAAAGCAGAGACACAATTTAAACAATGTTAAATGCAAAGTCCTCTCAGACTTGTAAATATGTATTTTGTAGTTTAATTTATGTTTGAAATGAAAAGGAATAGAAATCTTCCTAGGGTCTGTAGGTATAATTTGTGTTGATTTTCTTCTCATTGCAACTAATTTAGGTTGATGGTGAAATATATTTGTGGGACATGCTTTTATTTTCTTACTTTATAATGGTAAGATTACAGAAAACAGCTGAAATATTTATATTTGCTCCAATCAACTTTTGAAGAAAACTAAACAGGTGGTTGTGTCTTATACAGTACAACCTCAGACTTATGAACACCTTAGGAATGGAAGTTGTTCGTAACTCTGAACAAAACATTATGGTTGTTCTTTCAAAAGTTTACAAGTGAACAGTGACTCAATACAGCTTTGAAACTTTACTATGCAGAAGAAAAATACTGCTTTTAAATATCTTAATGTAAATGAAACAAGCAAAGAAAAAGTTTCCTTACCTTGTCAATTCTTTGTTAAAAACTTTCTCTTTATTTTTTAGTAGTTTGTTTAGCACAGTACCGTATTATATATATATATATTGCTGCCTGATTGATTGTGTACTTCTGATTCCAAATGTGTGGTTGACTGGTCAGTTCGTAACTCTGGTATTGGTAGCTCTGAGGTTCTACTGTACTTCATAAATAATACAGATAAGATGTCATGATTTAGCAAAATTTTTGGAGTGTGCAAATTAATTTCTGCTTTGGTTCTTATACGTGGCCAGGTTTCGATCTTTTGAAATTATACATATGATTTGCTGCAAATTTGTTCTTTGTAGCTGCAATAGTGTTGTCAATAATTTTCCCTTTTCCTATGTAAAGTACCTGAGTGCATAATGTTACTAATTTCATATATAATTGTGGAGTAACTCTTCTCCTACATTATTAAAAGTGAAAATACTGGTACTTTTGTAATTTAAACATATTTAATAAGATTCTTTGAAACAGGAATCAGGGGTATATTTTATATGATAATGATTATGCTCCCCAAAATTGACTGTTAGTTAAAGGATATATCAAACATGCACCATTCAAGGAGATGATATGCTATTGCAATAGGAAAATTATAGTTGCTATCAGTAGCTACATTTTCACTTTAACGATTTACAGTGTACAACATAAAAGCCCTGATTTGAGTCATGTCTGCATTAATAGCAACATAATAGGATTTACTAATAAAAATGTAAAGTATTCCTGGGCTTGCGATTAAGCGATTCTGAGAATATGCCATGATTCAATTTTAAATTCCACATTGTTTTTTTTCAGCTTACTTGCTTTCAAGAAGAGAAAGTATGTTGCTTTTATTGCCTACCACTTTAGTTGATTTTTTCTGCACAACTCAGGAGGCACCCATCTTCCATTGCACAGATATAAAGTACATGATACCACTACTTGAATAACAAAAACAATATTCACATTAATTACATGACAGAGCTGTGTTAGATTACAGAAATTGTGCAAGGATCTGAGATGTGCAGTATACAAACAGCAGAATTTGATTCTAGATCTCTAACTCTGACAATATGAAAGTTTCAGTTATTTTAGAAGTATAAATAAAAGTTGAGAAGAATACTTTAAGTTAACAAAAAGAATTTTAAAGTTACAAAGCTCAACTCAGCCCTCGGATACGTAGAAGTATCTTCCATTGACTTCAATAGTCTAATTTGGTATCATTATACTAGCTTTTTTTATAAAATGAAGGGAGGTGTGAACACTTTTTGTTAATCAATTATTTTTATTAATAAAAATTTGCGATTACTTTAACTACAGATTCTCTAATGTTTGTACACTATTTTCTGTGGAAACAGTTGCATGTATAAAAATGCGTTCTAAATTTTAATAATTACAGAATAAATGAGACATCAATGTGTTTTCTCACATCCAAATTGTGAATGTTGTGGTGTTCTATTTGTATAAATATCTAAGCCTAAACATGGATTTTCAGTTCTTTTGTAATTATTTTAAGTGCTTCAGAAGTTTTTTTTTTAATTAATTAGAAGAATATTGCGGGTTGCACAGTTTAAGGCTCAGTTCCAGTCTGAAACTATTGGATTTCTGTATACCTGATTTCATATGAATTGGAATGTAAAGATTTTAATACAGATTCTTTTTCTTTCTTTTCAAATTTAAGAAGTAGATCTGCTTCTGGAAGGGGTTTAGACCTGATGCAGTAGCTCTTTCCCCTTTCTTAATTTATTTTTTCTGTGGGACTACTGAGTGCAAAATAGCTGCTCTCTGACCTTCCACATTCCTCCAAGAAAAAAGAAGGAATTTTTAAAATTGAATTACTTGTTAATTTGTATAGAATATTTGGGAGCGAGGACGCTGGAGGATATTGCAAACATTTGCGCACTAGCCATTTTCAATTAAATTCAGTGAATAATCTGTGTGCATGCTCACAAATTCCAGTTTCAATGTGAAGAATCAAAGAAGTGAAAAATTGCTTTATTTTAGTTTAAATCTGTCTTCTGTATGATCAGTCCTGTTACAGGACTTCTGTACATTCCTTCTTCCCAAAATGTCATTAAGCAGTGGGGGGAAATTGTAATAATAGAAGCAAGGAAAGTTTGGAACTTTTGTGTGTGTATGTGTGTGTTACTATTACTTCTAGAGAAGACATGGTCTAAACTTATTCAGTGGCCTTTTAAACAGGGATTTTACGTAATATTCTTTGTGAAACTTGAGAGGGTACCTAAGTAGGGCTGTCATATGGGCAAATGTTTCAAAGGTTACTTAGATAACTTCTTCACGTAAATAATTTTTCTCCTAGTCATTTTTCAAAAGGAACAGAATTTGGCTTTGTGAGAGTCTGTAATTAATTTTACAACTTTACAACTAATGCACAAGAGTAGCATTGAACTACATGCTTTGTCATGCAAGCTGTTGCCCTGTAGAAGTTTTGTGGGGAGTTTCTGGCGGAGTATGGCTATTGCCGTTCTCTGCAATCTCCTGCCCATTTATGGAGCCGGAATCCAAACAGAGAGACTTCTGCAAGTCAAAGCGAATTATAGAATCGTAGAAATGTAGGCCTGGAAGGGACCTCAAAAAGTCATCAAGTTCAGCTTGCTGCTCTGAGCCAGGACCAAGTAGACCATTCCTGACAGATGTTTGTCCAGTGTGTTCTTAAAAACCTCCAGTGATGGAAATTCCACAGCCTCCCTTGGAAACCTAGTCCAGAACTTAATTATCCATACAGTTAGGAAGTTTTTCCTTAGTATGTAACCTAAATCTCTCTTTCTGCAGTTTAAGCCAATTACTTTGTGTCCAATCTTCAGTGGAATGGAGAGCAATCAATTATTAGCTGAGACCTCACCAGTGCCAAGTAGAGCAGGACAATTACCTCTGATAGCGTACATACAACACTCCTGTTAATAAACCCCAGAATTATATTAGTGTTTTTTGCAGCTGCATTACACTGTTGACTCCTATTCAGTTTTTGATCCACTGTAGCCCTCGGATCATTTCCAGCAGTACTACTGCCTAGCCAGTTATTCTCCATTTTGTAGTTGTGCATTTGATTTGTCCTTCCTAAGTGAAGTACTTTTTGTTGTATTTACTGAATTTCATCTTGCTGAATTCAGACCAATTTTCTAATTTGTCAAGGTCTTTTTGAATTTTAATCCTGTCCTCCAAAGTGCTTGCAACCCCTCCCCACTTGGTGTTATCCAAAAAATGTTAAATATACTTTCCATTCAGTTGTCCAAGTCATTAATGAAAATATTGACTAGTACAAGACTCGGGACTGACTGCTGTAGCACCCCACTAGATAAAACCTCCCAATCTGGCAGGGAACCATTGATAACTGCTCTTTGAGTATGGTCTTTCAAACAATTTGCACCTACTGTGATGTTGCACTCCATATGATTTTATGAAAATATGCTAATGAGTGTGAATATAATGTAACTGGAATATGCTTCATGCAAAAGATCTCTTGTAAGGTATCATTACAAAGCTTATAATCTATTGAGTGGTCATCCAGTTTGTAAAAATGTATCATTCTTGTATCTGAAACTAGAAATATGAAATATAACTCTGAGGTCCTATTGTAATTATGCAAAGTGTGGGCCATTAATGGTGGTTTGGAATCTGGATGGCTCCCATCAACTAGTACAATTGGTTGTAAATAGCTCTGATTACTTGCAACCCTTCCTGTGAGTCAGGCCAGGAAGAATGAAGGCTTGGAGTCTCCCAGGACATGTAACAATGTCACCTGGTACTGGAATCCATCTTAAACCTGGTGCATTTCCATTTATAAGGAGGGGTGGGGACTCAGAGAGACAAAAGATTCCCATCTTGTCCCAAAGCTATGTAAGGGGGTGGAACAGAACAAAGGTGCTGCAGTCATGAGAAATCCCCTACCCATCACCTGAGCTGGAACAAGGACTGTACCAGGGGAAAGGATTGGCCCAGACTAGAAAGGAGTCTAGTCTGTGAAAGAAGCTTATTGGAATCTCTGAGGGTGAGATTTTATCTATAATCAGTTTCTTAATGTATTAGGCTTAGACTTGCGTGTTTTGTTTCATTTGGTAACTTACTTTGTTCTGTCTGTTATTACTTGGAACCACTTAAATCCTTCTTGTTATACTAAATAAAATCACTTGTTTATTAATTAACCCAGAGTAAGTAATTAATACCTGGGGTAGCAAACAGTTGTGCATCTCTCTCTATCAGTGTTATAGAGGGTGGACAACTTATGAGTTTACCCTGTATAAGCTTTATACAGAGTAAAATGGATTTATTTGGGGTTTGGATTCCATTGGGAGCTGGGTGTCTGGGTGCTAGAGACAGGAGCACTTGCTAAGCCGTTTTTAGTTAAGTCTGCAGCTATGGGGACATGGTTCAGACCCTGGGTCTGTGTTGCAGCAGATTAGTGTGTCTGGCTCAACAAGACAGGGTTCTGGCATCCCAAGCTGGCAGGGAAAATGGGCTCAGAGGTAGTCTCCGCATATCAGGTGACAGTCCCAAGGGGGTCTCTGTGATTGAACCCCTCACTCCTACTTTATGGTAATTTCATCTAGACCACATATCCCTAGTTTGCTTCTGAGAATATCATGTTGGACTGTGCCAAAAACCTTACTGAAATCAAGATAACATTTCTATTGTTTTCTTCCTATCTAATAGGCCAGTAACCTTGTCAAAGAAGGAAATTACATTGCTTTGGCATGATTTCTTCTTGACAAATCTATGCTGGCTATTCCGTCTAACCCTAGTATCTTCTAGGTGCTTACAAATTAATTATTTAATAATTTGTTCCAGTACCTTTCCGTGTATCAAAGTTAGGCTGACTGGGTTATAAGTAAGACTAATATTTTGTCACAGATATTTTTAGTAAAAGTCACGGACAGGTCATGGGCAAAAAGAAAAATTAACGGAAGCCATGACCTGTCCGTGACTTTTACTAAAAATATCCATGACAAAATGGGGATCTGTGGGTCCCGACACCACCTGCAGTGGGGCAGCTGCGCAGGGGTTAGGAGCCGCCTGCAGTGGGGCAGCTGTGCAGGGGCTAGGAGCTGCCTGCAGCAGCTAGGGGCTGTGGGATACCCTGCCAACTGCAGCGTCAGGGGTCCACCACTGCCTGTAAGGGCCAGAAGCTCGGGGGTTCCCCTGCCACCCCCAGTGGGCCGGGAGCTCGGGGGTTCCCCCGCCAGGCCAGCAGCTCTGGGGCCCCCACCTCATGGGAGTACAGGGGTTCTCCCATCACCCCCGGTGGCCTGGAGCTCAGGGGATCCCCACCATCGCGTCCCATGACCTCAGGGGTTCTCCTGGCGCCCATGGCAGCCGGCAGGCATGAGGGTTCCCCGGCTTCCCGCAGAAGCCAGGAGCTACAGGGGCCACCAGAGGCAGCGTGGGTACCCCACAGTTCCCTGCCCCCGCAGGCAGTGGGGGACCCTGCAGCTCCAGACCACTGCAGGCTGAAGTCACGGAGGTCACTGGAAATCACGGATTCCGTAACTTCCGCAACCTCTGTGATTTAATCGTAGCCTTGGTTATCAGTAAGGCTAAGTTTTAGTCACAGGTATTTTTAGTAAAAGTCATGGACAGGTTACAGGCCGTAAATAAAAATTCACAGCCCATGACCTGTCCCTGACTTGTACTGTATACCCCGACTAAGTTGGGGGAAGGTGGCTGGGAGCAGATTTCAGGGGGTCCTCCAAGCAGGGCCAGCGTTAGACTCACTGGGGCCCAGGGCAGAAAGCCAAAGCCCCGCCACATGGGGATGAAGCCAAAGCCTGAGCAACTTAGCTTCTCTGGGGCCCAGTCATTTGCCCTGCCTGCTGCCCCCCTAATACCACCCCAGGCTTTTATATGCAGAAAACCAGGTATTGTGCACAGGTGGGCCATGGAGTTTTTATATCCTGGGGGGCTCAGAAAGAAAAAGGTTGAGAATCCCTGTCTTAGATTTTCTTCCCATGGGACCTCACCTACCAATTCTCTGAGTTTGTTAAAGTCTGCTTTTGTGAAGACCATTGTCCTTATTCTGCTGCTCTCACTTCTTCCTTTCCTTGGAATCATGAAATTATCATTTCATGATCACTTTCACCCAAATTGCTTTCCATCTTTAGATTCACTACCAATTCCTCCAGTTTGGTCAGAATCAAGTCTAAAAGGGCTGGAAGAGACCTCAAGAGGTCATCTAGTCCAGTTCCCTGCACTCATGGCAGGACGAAGTATTATCTAGACCATCCCTGACAGGTATTTGTCTAACCTGCTCTTAAAAATCTCCAATGATGGAGATTCCACAACCTCCCTAGGCAGTTTATTCCAGTGCTTAACCACCCTCACAGTTAGGAAGTTTTTCCTAATGTCCAACCTAAACCTCCCTGCAATTTAAGCCCATTGCTTTTCGTTCTGTCCTCAGCAGTTAAAAAGTGCTAACGAGGCCAATGCAATCAAGGTGGCCCATTTCCAACAGTTGACAAGAAGGTGTGAGTATCAGCAGAGGGAAAATTACTTTTCATAGTGACCCATCCATTCCCAGTCTTTATTCAGGCCTAATTTGACGGTGTCCAGTTTGCAAATTAATTCCAGTTCTACAGTTTCTTGTTGGAGTCTGTTTTTGAAGTTTTTTGTTGTAATTCTTATGCCCCAAAAAATTTGTTAGTCTCTAAGGTACCTCATTGTTTTAACTTGTCTAAGTAATTTCTAACTTGTTCTTTCCCTATTTTAGCCTCTGATCCTACTTCATTTTCACTAGCATTCACTATGTTAGACGTCCAACATTAAGCACCTCTGCCATTTCCACCTTTTCTGTTAATGTTCTCCTTCCCCCCCATTGAATAACGGGCCTATCCTGTCCTTGGTCTTACTCTTGCTTTTAATGTATTTTTAGAATGTTTTCTTGTTACCCTTTATGTCTCTAGCTAGTTTGATCTCATTTTGTGCCTTGGCCTTTCTAATTTTGTCCCTACATACTTGTGTTATTTGTTTATATTTATCTTTTATAATTTGACCTAGTTTCCACTTTTTGTAGGACTCTTTTTTTGATTTTTAGATCATTGAAGATCGCCTGGTTAAGCCAGTGTGTTCTCTTGCCATACTTCCTATCTTTCCTACATAGTGGGATAGTTTGCTCTTGTGCCCTTAATAATGTCTCTTTGAAAAACTTCAAACTGTCTTCAATTGTTCTTCCCCTTAGGCTTGCTTCCCATGGGATCTTACCTACCAACTCCCTCAGTTTGCTAAAGTCTGCCTTCTTGAAATCCATTGCCTTTATTTTGCTGTTCTCCCTCCTTAGTATCATGAACTCTACCATTTCACGATCACTTTCACCCAAGCTGTCTTCCACTTTCAAATTCTCAATCAGTTCCTCCCTATTTATCAAAAACAAATTTAGAACAGTGTCTCCCAAGCAGCTTTCTCCACCTTCTGAAATAAAAAATGGTCTCCAATACATTCCAAGAACTTACTGGATAATTTTCCCAACAGATGACTGAGTAGTTGAAGTCCCCCATCACCACAAAGCCCTGTGCTTTGGATGATTTTGTTAATTGCTTAAAAAAAGCCTTATCCACTACTCCTTCCTGGTTAGGTGGTCTGCAGTAGATCCCTCCCATGACATTACCCTTGTTTTTTACCCTTTTTATCCTTACCCAGAGACTTTCAACAAGTCTGTCTCCTATTTCCATCTCAACCTCAGTCCAAGTGTATACATTTTTAATATATACGGCAACACCTCCTCCCTTTTTTCCCTGCCTGTCCTTCCTGAGCAAGCCGTATCCTTCTATACCAACATTACAGTCATGTGTATTATCCCACTAAGTCTCTGTGATGCCAACTATATCATAGTTGTGTTTATTTACTAGCATTTCAAGTTCTTCCTGCTTATTCCCCATAATTCTTGCATTAGTATACAGACATCTAAGATACTGATTTGATTCCCCACTCCCAGTTCTGTCTTGTCTTGGCCTTATCCCTGCTATACCAGCCCATGCTCTCCCCAAATTCCAACCCTTCTCCCAGGCCTCCATATTTTTGACTTACCTGTGGGCTTTGGTCACCTGCCCTCTTCGAACCTAGTTTAAAGCCCTCCTCACTAGGTTAGCTAGGTTTAAAGCTCTCCTCACTGGGTTGTGGAGTCTGTGCATGAAGATGCTTTTCCCCTTCTTGGTTGAGTAGACCTACCTCGTCTCTGGGGGGTAAGATGCCAAGAATCCAGTTTTCTCTCTGTCCATTCCTAACCATCCTGAACCCCTGAGTTTCATGCCTCCAGGGAGGAAATCAGCCTCCATACACTATATGTCTGGAGGGCTCTCACCTTTTACCTTGACAGGACTATAACCTTCAGGACTTCTTCCAGACTATTTGTACCTTTTGCAGAGAGGATGAAGGGGCAGTCCATTTCCATGCAAAGACTGTCAAAGTGGGTCTTATAGAGTGATGGCACACTCCAGTAGGGCTCAGTCCACATCTGTAGACCTCTCGAAGGAAGTTCCCATAGGCCTTCCCTAGTTTCCCACTCTGACCAACTTTGTGTTTTCCCTTGTGGTCCTCCAGCTGTCAGCCCTGTTGGATCACTAAGGTGGCTTAGTCACACAAGTCCATTCCTGCCAAAGTTAACAAAATCTAAAGGAATAAAAATAATCTTCCAGCTCTTTTCTGACCACATATGTCTTTCCATGTTTGATCAAGGTGTGCCCTCAATGGGCTACATAATATCTTTGCTCTGACTCTTGATCTTCTTCTAGCCCTCACCTGGGTTCAGCAATCTGTTACAGAATGCAAGATTGTCACTTAAGATAGATGCATATTCTTTTCAAGAAACCAATGTTCAGTTGTGACAATTGACTTTGAATTTCAACAGACTAATTAGAGGCCAATTTATTTGTGGTATAACAGATAACCAGGTCAAACCAGGGGTATTACAAGAAATTGAGATGCCTTTGCAAAGAACTATGGGTGTTTACAGGGTTAATGAAAACTCTACTTCCCATATGGAAGTGTTAGCAAGTGGTGAACTAACTGAAGTGAATCTCCTAAATAATTCATACTGAGGAAGTGTTATCCCAATTTTAGAGATGAAAAATTGAGGCATAGAAGAACTAAGTGATTTGCCCAAGGTCACAAAGGAAATCTATGGCCAGCAACTGAACCCAGATCTCTAATCCAGGTCCTTAACTGGAAGGCTCTCCTTCCTTTCCAGTAAAGAACTCCATTTCTTATTATGTTCCAGGATGGATCTCTTAATAAATTTGCAAGTCAAGTTTCTACAACATATTGGCTTGTAACTCTGGAACAAAAAGTGAATTTTGAAACTGTTACTGGATCTGAATGCAAGGGCATACAAAACAGTTAGTCACTGGTTCCAATTCTACCAACTTTGGTCACCTATGAGTACATGGGGCCTGCGGTATATCTGAAGCAAGTAACAACTCTGTAAAGTGATTCACGTACCACGTTGGTCCAATTCATTTAATTGTTAATAAGTTAGTCCTTTACTTTTAGCAATTGTAGTGTTTAATTTGTAGTGTACCCTATGGCTTATTTTTAAAGTTGTGTTTTTTACAAAGTGAAATTTACTCCTCTGTGGAGGATTGGCACAAGGCCTATATCCACCACTTAAATTGTACGTAAGCCCTGTTGGGCCTCAAAATAGGGCTTAAGTGGGATCTACGTGTTGCACCCTCTGCAAAGGGGTAAATTTCACCCTTAATCTACAGTTACTTCATTTTGCAGAATTTATGAAAATTTACCAGCCAATGGGAAAAGTATATTTGTTCACTCTTTACTATGAGAGCTAATAAGAGTACTAATGATATTTCTTCTTCGAGTGATTGCTCAGGTGTATTCCACTATAGGTGTGCATCCAGCCCAACAAGAAAAACTAGTTACTGTTTCAGAATAGAACTTTTTCAAGACTGTAGTTAGTGGTGTTATACTGTATATTCAGTATCAGGCAGACATTTAAACTAAATGAAATAATGGCTATTTGCAGAATAGTATCCACAAACACTCAGGTGAAATATCAGAATTTTACAAAATCTCATTTTTGGATGTGGACAGGGGGGAGAGATTATTTTTTCTAGTTTAATATGTTAAGACTTTTTTCTGGAAGAGACTTTTTAAAAAGATATACAACATAGTTTTATTTAATGTACATTCGAAATAATTAATGTGTTACTTTTACGTTTAGAGAAATTGTTTTGACCAGAAACATATTTCCAGAGAAGGATACACTTTTTAACACAGGCCATATTCTGCCCTTATATATTTTTATTTATGGGTATGGTTCCCATCCCAATACAAGAAAAGTATTTGATTCCATGAGTGTGCTGTCTTTCTCTTAGATTGATAGTTTTAAGTAGTTGGTTCTAGATCCCCGTCTATCTCGCCCACCCCTCTAATACCTGTGAGTATTTGTTTGTAGGAACTAAAATTTGGTGAGTGAAATCCTGACCCCACTGAAGTCAATGGTAAAACTTCCCCAGGATTTCACCCATTATGTTTTGTTATTTTGGTTGTTAAAAGGTTAAAAATTTCAGCCTATTCCATCCTCCTGTATCATTTGAGGATTGATTTTATTGCATCTAAACATCCTTAATAGGTGTGGGACTAATCTATCCTAAACTGTCTCACATTCTGATGATTTTTTACATCTTCTCTTTGTTACTTGTTTCATTGCCTCATAGTTATTAAACTTAAAGGGTCAGATTTTCAGGCAATATACTTTGGCATAACTCCATTGAAGGTTATACTATACAGAAACCATGCACTTGACATGTTTTGTGTGTGTGTGTGTGTGTGTGTGTATCTATATACTTCTGAGAGAGAATAACCTTAGCTACCGTCATTGTTCAGTCACACTATTCTTATCGGTATGCAGGTTTTACTGAATTATGTTTGTGTGTCTTTGTATAAATTGAGCCCCTGCATCCTGTAATTGAGCCCCTGGCATCGCTTTGTGATTCCAGCGAGCTTGCTAAGAATAACTGGCCAGTAGCAATACTTTTTAAAAAGAAATATTGGCATGATATAATACTTATATAATATAACAAACATGAGCTACTGTGATAGGAAGTTGTAAAATGATATGTTAATCTTTAAGAAAATAACATACAGCTTTCCTGTAGCTTTCTAGAGCTCCTTTCATCCCAGTCCTATAGGAAAAATCACCTTGAGAAGGAAAGACTGCTATTATTATTATTATTTATTTAGGATGTTGACTGCTAATTGATGTAACTAGATATTGGCATAAAATCCACCTATTAAAATTTACAAGCATGCTTTAAAATATTTTAAAACCAAGGAACTTGGCTGTTCCCTGAGAACAAATCCCCTTTCATTTGCAGTGTCACTATGTACTCGATAAATTTAGCTAGTGGTGTTGTTCAATACCAAAATGTTCTGGCATGCTGAAAACTTGGTTCAGGTTGCAATTCAGGAAGAACCCAGGGTCAGGGGTGACTAGGAGCCTTACTGAGCTGTGTGGGAGAGTGGGCTCTGCCTCCCCTAATACACTGATCAGTGCACAAAAATGAAGATATTCCAGACATGTGGCCTGTTTTTTTTTTTTTTTTTTTTTTGCATTGATTTCTTTGGGTCATGAATGCTATGTGGTATATATGTGAGCTACTCTCCAATTGGCCTAATCCACCCGTATTGGCAAATACTCCTGTCCTGTCACTCACAGCTTTCCAGCTCACTTTGCATGGGTCTTCTGACTACTTGCATGGTGACATTGCAGAATACCTATTTAGGTTTAAGGAAAAAGCAAAGTTAAAACACCCTTCTCTAAATTGTGGGTATTTACTGGCTCATTTTATAACCTTTCCATGACTTGAGAGCAGTCCCAGAGTTTAGTCCATGATTTGTAGAAGAAATAACAAAACCTGCTTCCATCTCCAGAGAAGTGATGTTCACCTCATCTCCATCTCCTTTTTCACTCTTTTCACCAGACCTCTCCTTCCCAGACTGTAACATTCCAAAATCATTGTATCAGTGGTTAGAAAAAGTATTTTGAGTCACAATGTATTTTCACACTGATTCCAAATATAGACATCTGTGAACACACATGACTTAACTAAATGAGACTATTCAGGTGTAACTCTGAATCCCCTTTCTGGTAGCTGTTAAATGTGTCTGCATTGCTACTAGCCTTGAAGATCCTTGGCAATTAGTTCAAGCTACTGAATATGGTTTCTGTGACTAAATATAAAATAAGTGTATAAATTACCTTCATTTCTTTTAATCTAAATCATATAAATTGTATCTGTGATTATCTTGGAATAACGGAGGAAGATTCTAATATTAATATGTCTAAATTTAATTCTGTAGTTTTGTGGAGTCTATATATAACAGAAGCAAGATGATATTGCAAAGGCAGAAGCTGAATCTGAAGTACCATGTTGTGTTCCTAAATGAGGCTGCAGTCATTCCTCTAGTTTTAAGTTATCTGTAAGATGTGTTCATCAAATCTAGATCTGCCACTTGTCTTTTTGATCACTCTCCAATGAATATTCTTTTAGCATGTAATAAAAATATTCATATGCCAATCTCTTTAATAGCAAATAATTTATTAATTAAGGCACCTGTGCCAAAAAGGCTTGTTGTTCCTCAGTTAAAAACCTCTGTTTCTTCACTGTTTTAAAAGCTAACAAATTATTTCTAATTCATCACTTTTCTCTTTTTTTCACCTTCATTTCACTGGCATCTTGTTAAACATGTGTCCTCAATTCATTTATTGAATCTTGTATGTGAGAGTCTTTTCATAATATACTCTATTTGCTGTGAAACATTTCCCCTCGCCATAGTAAAATTGGAATGCCAGAACAGAATTTTGCATTGCATCCTAAGAAATATTTCTTTTCAGCAGCATATAGTTAATTATTCATATGAACCATGTATTCATTTCTAAAATGTTTTATAATCCATTACGGTATATAGCAACACTTTAAAATTCTAAACTGTTGGAGATTGTTCTTACTCTTGTACATTACTGGTATTCAGACTGAGTAATAATTATATCAAACATCTCAGGCATAAATAACATAAAATCACTATCAGAACTGTTTAAAAAAAAATCCTTCTGAGACTCGTTAGCTGACACCTTAGTATACTGAGTTTAACATTCCTGTTGTGCTATTTGAAAGCCATGCAGCTTTAAATGTATATCATCCCTTTAAATATAGATACATTTCTTGCTTTTTATTCTAATCTGAGACACAGAAATTCTTTATGCAACAAAATAAAATGTAGTTGATGCTTCTAGAAATGTCTCTATTTTAACAATTGTCCTCATCACAGAATAAATGGAGTGTCCAGTAAAGTCAGTAACTAAAAGCATACTAAAAGGAAACATGGAGAGGAAAATTAATCCTGTCAGCCATTTATGAACAAATCAGGGGGGCAGCAAGTTGTCTTTATATCAAACAGAGAAGAATGTAGAATACTGAACATAGTTCCTAGGCAGAACACACACTGCAATATAGAGAATGACAACACATCATTCAATTTTATTTTCTCCAGATGGTTGTATCTCAGGTATGTTTTTTTTTATAAATATTTTCTTCAGATGTATTTGTACAGAGGACAGATCCCAAAACAGATAGGTGGTGTCATTTTACACTACCCAGAGCATTGTAGGAAGCAGGATAGAATGATGCAGAGACGTCTGAGTTCATCAAACCTTTTTAAACTGCCCTAAACTCTTTTAGATTACTTCATTTTTGAGTTATAGAGCTCAAATCAGGAACATTTAATCAAGTAGTGTGGTTTTTATCAGATGCAGCTTGGATTGATTCATTCCCTGTTCCAATAATCAGCAAGGGGGAAAATTGAAATATCTCTTGCAGCAATTTTACCTGAGGGAAGTCATACCAGTTCAGAATGAGGTTGCTATTGCCACCTGCAGGCTGGCTACCCCGCACTGCTACAAGTGCATAGCTAACCAGTTTAGTGTTGGCAAGTCAGCTGTTGGTGCTGTGGTAGTAGAATTTTGACTGCTGCTGTACATTGAGCAAATGTTTTCAGAGAACTATCCACAATGACTCCAAGATCTCTTTCTGAGTGATGACAGTAATTTAGACCCCACCTTTTAGTATGTGTAGTTGGAATTATGTTTTCCAGTGTGCATTACTTTGCATTTATCAACATTGAATTTTATCTGCAATTCTGTTGCTCAGTCACCCAGTTTTGTGAGATCACTTTGTAACTCTTCGCAGTCAGTTTTGGACTTAACTATTCTGAGTAATTTTGTATCATCTGTGGATGGTGGACATTTGCAGTATGCTTGAAATAATAGCTGGCTTTGAAAGAATTGGCTTTCCAAACTGTGCTGGGGCCTGCCATAAGGAGCACATGAATGTGTCAACCGCAAAGGATACTACTTGAACATTATACGGGCCTTTGTTGACCACAAAAGCAGAACACCAACGTGGAATTGCCAGCAAGTTACATGATGCCAGATTGCTGATGATACCTTATTTTCTCCTCCAAATACCCCATTGATAACTGTGTTATCTGTGTCCACTGTTACTTTACCCTCTGCTTACCCTCTACTATCCTGGCTCATTATGATACCCTAGCCAAAGAGCACTTGGCAGAAGAAAGTTTAATTACACACGTAGCAGTTTCAAGATAGTTGGAATGTGCATTTGGCAGATTGAAGGCAAGATGGCAAAATCTTTTGGATTCCAGTGTCGCCAAAGTCGTCTGTATTATGAAGGCATAAGAATATAAGAATGGCCATACTGGGTCAGACCATTGGTCCATCTAGCTCAGTATCCTGTCTTCTGACAATGGCCAATGCCAGATGCTTCAAAGGGAACAACTAGAACAGGGCAATTTATCAAGTGATTTATCCCCTGTCATCCAGTCCCATTGTCTGGCAGTCAGAGGCTTAGGGACACCAAGAGCATGCGGTTGCATTCCTGACCATCTTGGCCAATTACCATTGATGAACCTATCCTCCAAGAGTTTATCTTATTCTTGTTTTGAACCCAGATGTTGGCCTTCACAACATCTCCTGGCAATGAATTGCACAGGTTAACTGTGCATTGTGTGAAGAAGTTTTAAACTTGCTGCTTACTAATTTCATTGGGTGACACTTGCGTCTCGTGTTATGTGAAGGGATAAATAACACTTCCATATTCATTTTTTCCAAACCATTCATGATTTTATAGACCTCTATCATATCCCCCTTTTCCTCTTTTCTTTCTCTTTTCCAAGCTGAATGTCCCAGTCTTTTTAATCTCTCATATGGAAGATGTTCCAGACCACTAATCATTTTTGTTGCCCTTCTCTGTATCGTTTCCATTTCTAATATATCTTTTTTGAGATGGAGCAACCAGAACTGCACACAGTATTCAAGGTGTGGGCGTACTGTGGATTTACATAGTGGCACTGTGATATTTATCTATCTGTTTCATAATGTTTCCTAACATTGTTAACGTTTTTGACTGCTGCTGTCCATTGAGCAAATGTTTTCAGAGAACTATCCACAATGACTTCAAGATCTCTTTCTGAGTGGTGACAGCTAATTTAGACCCCACCATTTAGTATGTGTAGTTGGAATTATGATTTCCAGGGTGCATTACTTTGCATTTATCAACTTTGAATTTCATCTGCAATTCTGTTGCTCAGTCACCCAGTTTTGTGAGATTCCTTTGTAACTCTTCGCAGTCAGCTTTGGACTTAACTATCCTGAGTAATTTTGTACCATCTGCAAACTTTGCCACCTCACTATTTACCCCCTTTTCCAGCTCATTTATGAATGTATTGAACAGCACTGGTCCCAGAACAGATACCTGGCAGACACAGCTGTTTACGTCTCTCCATTCTGAAGACTGACCATTTATTCTTACCCTTTGCTTCCTGTCTTTTAACCAGGTACTAATGCATGAGAGGACTTCCGTCTTATCCCGTGACTGCTGTGTTTGTTTAAGAGCCTTTGGTGAGGGACTTTGTCAAAGGATTTCTGAAAGTCCAAGTATACTATATCCACTGGATCACCTTTGCCACATGTTTGTTGAACCTCTGAGAATTCTAATAGCCATCTTGACTTTTCCCCAACAAATCATGTTCATCTGTGTGTCTGATAATTCTTTTCTTTACTATAGTTTCAACCAGTTTGCCTGGTACTGCAGTTAGGTTTATTAGCCTGTAATTGCCAGGATTACCTCTGGAGCCTTTTTTTAAAATTGGCATTACATTAGCTATCCTCCAGTCATCTGGTACAAGAGCTGATTTAAGTGATAGATTACATACCCACAGTTTGTAGTTCTGCAATTTCATATTTGAATTCCTTCAAAACTCTTTGGTGAATACCATCTGGTGCTGGTGAAATCTTACTGTTTAATTTATCTATTTGTTCCCAAATCTCCTCTATTGACATCTCAATCTGGGGTAGTTCCTCAGATTTGTGGCCTAAAAAGAATGGTTCAGATTTGGAAATCTCCCTCACATCCTCTGCAGAGAAGACCGATAGAAAGAATTCATTTAGCTTCTCCGCAATGGCCTTGTCTTCCTTGAGTGTTCCTTTAGCATCTCGATTGTTCAGTGGCCCTTCTAATTGTTTGGCAGACTTCCTGGTTCTGATGTACTTTAAAAAATTAACAGCAATTTATTTTATCTTTGCTAGTTACTCTTCAAATTCTTTTTTTGACTTACCTAACTACAGTTGGCTTGACATATTTATGCTCCTATTTTCCTCAGTAGGATTTGACTTCCAATTTTTAAAGGATGACTTTTTGCCTCCAACCACCTCTTTTGTTTGGCCATGGTGGCATTTTTTGACCCTCTTATTTTATTTTTTTTAATTTGGAGTATATATTTAATTTGAGTCTCTATTATGGTGTTTTAAAAAAGTTTCCAAGCAGGCATTTCACTCTTGTGACTGTTCTTTTTAATTTCCATCTAATTAGCTTCCTCATTGTGGTGGGCTTCTTTGGTATTCTCCCCCCCCCCCATATTATTATGGAGGATATGCCTCTCCACTTGTGGATTTCAGGACTAGCTGCTCCAAGAAACGGTCATTTATGGTGTCTAGAAACTTTATCTCTGCATCCTGTCCTCAGGTGACATACCCAGTCAGTATGAGGATAATTGAAATACCCCATTATTATTGAATTTTCTATTTTATAGCCTCTCTAATCTCCCTGAGCATTTCACAGTCACTGTCACCACCCTGGTTAGGTGGTGGTAATATATTCCTACTGCTATATACTTATTATTAAAGCATGACATTTCTAACCATAGTAATTCTGTGGTACAGTTTGATTAATTTAAGATTTTTACTATATTTAACTCTATGCTTTCTTTCACATCTAGTGCCACTCCCACACCAGCACAACCTACTCTGTCATTCTTATATATTTTGTACCCTGGTATTACTGTGTCCCACTGATTGCCATCATTCCACCAAGTTTCTGTGTTGCTTATTATATCAATATCCTCATTTAATACTACATACTCAAGTTCACACCTCTTAGAATTTAGATTTCTAGTGTGTGTATACAAGCACTTAAAAATTTGGCCCTTTTTAGTTATCTGCCTTCATGGAATATAATTGAATGGGACTCTTTTTTTTCATTTTACTGTTTCTCTTCAGTTTCTATCTTTTCTTTATCAATTTCTATTCTCTCCTCTTTACTAAGATATAGAAAATCCCCATTAATAGCTTCTCCCTGTAAACAAGCAGCAATTAAAGTTAAAAAATGCAAAAAAGTGCAAAACTGTGCCATTAGATAAAGTGCAAGCTGTACAGTCTCACTGGTAGTGGAACTGGATACCCGAAATGTACCTGTTCTCCTTTCCCTGCATGTACAGGTTTTACTCCATTGCACAGGGATAGTATGAACGGGAAACATCTGCCCATTCCAGTTCATGAAGTGTCTCCGAGCCCATCTACCCCTCAAGTGTCAGTGGCTGCAATAGATGCATGACGTGATAGTATGGAGGATAGTTTGTGGGTACTGGTGATGTTACTAAAGCTGGTGCCAGTGCAGAAGCTGAGGGCTGAAGTCTGCTGGCTATCAGGGTGAATAGCCACTCAGACAGCTCCTTTTGCTGCTCTTGGTCCTGCTCCTTCATCCTTCAGTCATGATTTAGGTACTGCCCAACCATTCTCTTTTCCCTCTCCATGTCCTCCTCCTTACCTCTCTGATAGTCCAGGTGCTTGTCTGACTTGCACCCAAAGTCATTTGCATTTCATACAGTGGGTCATTCCTGAGTCTTTTCCTCCCCCCGCCCAAAGAGGCCTAGGCCTCTGCCTTGGTCCAGCAGAGGTGGAATGCCCTTCCAAGGAAACGAAAGGGCGTATTATTTTTTGTCTACGGAAGGAAACAAACAAACAAAAAAATCCTCCCTCTTACGTTTTGTGTCACAGCAAAGCCACAGGTTAATACCGTTATCAACGTGGTATGCCTTTGTTTCATTTATGTACATTGGCCTGTTCAGAAACGGCTGCTAGCCAGGTTGCCAGACCACAGACACACTATGGTAAGAATTTCAGATTTAATTAATTAAAAAAAATACTTTTTTGGGACCTGATTTGGCCAGGGGGTGTTAGGGCAATCCAACTAGGGCTCTGACACCAATATTGGTTTTAATTTTATTTCAGGATGGAGAAACCCTAGAGGATGGAGCTCCATGACTAGGGAGCAACTTTTCCAGGCTTGTGGTGGAATTCCACCTATCATTGCAAAGGAGATTTTTTTCATTGCCTCTTGACTGAACAGCATATCAAGGAATAGAGAGGGCTTGTAAACTAAAGGGGCAGCTTTGGGAAGCTCACCGTCCGGAAAGCTCATCGACCATCTTGAGTTTCTCCTGTATGAAAAATTCTCAAGCATCACCAGTCACGAGTGGAGGAAAATTTGGGTATATATTGTTGCTGAACTAAGATACAAAAACTTGTTAACAACAGAACCGCTTTTCATGCCTTTTACTCCCAATCAGGCAACATGCCACACATAGAGAACATCAGGAAACTAAATATTGCCATCACCAAGGGATTTTTATTACTTAATACAACCACTGGGATTTATAATCCAGGCTGTCTGTCACAATGCTCTAATGTTAGTAATATTATAACTCTATCACAATCTACTGGTGTGAGAGAGTTACAAAGACAGTGGTGTGTGCTGAAATATGCACTCATGCTTGCTAACCCTCTAATCCCAGTTTTGTTTTGTTTTTAAAAATCAGTTTAAATTTAATAAGAATGAATTGCTAATTGTATGTTTAAATTACTTTTTGCTGCTTGGAATCCGTGGTGGAGGAAAGGTGGTCAGAGTAATGGCGTGGTTTCCACCCTGGACTGAAGCTAAAAGCGATCCCATTGTACGTAATGTCCTCCATTGTACGTAATGTCCTTGTATTGGTCATAACCTGGAAAACTTCCCACTTATGCTGCTATTTCCCTCATAACAACAACAAATTTGGTGGCTGCCTGAGGAGCTTGTGGTTCCAGCCCCTGGTCCTGCTTGTGCTCCAGGGCCACTTCCTCTCCAGGCTGTTCCCCCAAGCCCATCCCTAAACAGATCCTTGGAATATGATCCCAGGATGTACCATAGCTTATCCAGCTGCATGACCAGCTCCAGGGCCTGTTTAATCACTGGGCTGTATTCCCGCACCTCCACCCTCTCTGCCACCAGAGTCTGTTCTAGTGTCATCCCCATCCTGGTACTGCCAGCCTCAAAAGATCAAAACTCCTGAGTCAGAACCCCTTGAGATAAAAAATGATTGAGATTGACCCAAAAGTCATGAGACTTGTAAAAAAATGATATTGTGTCTTTTGGTGTGACTATTGATTTTTGAACTCCCCATGCCCATCCCCAGTGTGTGTGTGAGACAATTGGTGTCCTCTCCCCCAAATTTATTGAGTAAAGTGATTTTTGGCCCCTGCTTCAGGAGTGTGACACCCATGTCTGCCCATCCCCTGCCCAGCTATTAATTTTGCCCCAGCCCCCAAATCAATCCTATTCCCCAGTCCCCACATCATTTCTGCCTCTCTCAGTTCAACCCTCCCCTCATCGGTTTAGTGCCAATCTGTTCAGCCCCTTCATCGGTTTAGCTGGTCCCCTCATCAGTTCAGCCCTTCCCCCACATCTATTCACACACACCCACATCCTCCTCTGCTTCTTCTCGGATACTTCATCCCCTTGTCCCAGGCCTGTAGGGAGTGGGGCTGCTACAGCAGGATCCTCTTTCTCTCCCCATTTCTGTCTGTGGCAGCAAGCGCTTTTCATCCCCTCTGTCCCTTTCCATGCTGGGTGTTGCAATGGGAGAGGCGGAGAAGCAAAAGATCCATCCCATTGTTCAGAGGAGGGAGAAGAGCCACCTTGAGCTGCTGGGCTCTTTCTGCTCCCTTCTCCCCTCCTGTGAGAATGTCTTCCGGTTGCGGAAGGGGAAGGAGAGGGAAAGAGCTCTGCCTACAACAAAGTGGTGGTGCTGCTCTAGGAGGAAGGGAAGTGGGGGCAGGCAGCCAATCAGAATGGGTTTCCCCCAGGACTCCGATTTGCTACAGAGCTAGAGTTTCAGTCCCAGCCAAAATTCCGTCACTTGCAAAACATCACAAGAGTTGGCAATACTGATATCCTCTCTGCTTCCTGTCTAAAAAACATACCATCTCTGTCACGCAGGACTGTGGGCTCCTTGCCTGGGTCGTGGTGAGTACCTTGGGTGGTTGAATTCCTTGTAGAAGGAGCAGCTAGGTGGGGTGTTGCTGGACTTCTTTATCTTGCAGTAGACACACTTTAATTTTTTCATGTGCTCCCCACATTGGATGGCCATCTGCTTGATCCCCACCTCTGCCAGCCTCTTTGACATGTTTTCATACCAATGCAGACTTTGGATGCTTCTCCCAAAATCATGCTCCTTACTGTACACTTGCACTAGAGGTTAACCAGCACCATGGTATTCTCCTCTGGCCAGCTAGTAGCACGCTGGGACATCATCTTCTACAGCTGTTTGGCTGAGGTCAGCTGAGTACTGCAGAATTAGAGCAGGCTTCATGGAGTGAACTATTAAATGACAACCGGGTGTATATAAAGTGACGGATACATCTGGTGTATAGGAGGCAAATGGTAAGTGAGTTGGTAAAAGGATGGGAACATATAGGCCTCAGAAGTTGTGGGATGGCACTGGAGGATTATCAAAACTTGAGCTCCACTACCTGGGGTTTAGTTGCATCCTCACTGCAAAGTATGTGGGTCAGAGCCTGCTTTAAACTCAGGCTCTGTCTAACCCATATTCCCAGCCATGCAATCAAGCCTGGGTTCAAAGCATATATAATCTTGTGCATAAGGGTTTTGTTTGGGGATGGTCGGGGGATTGGGCTAAAACCTGGATAGGAGCTCTAGGTAAGCCTGGAGTGTAGACATACCCAAAGTGATTTAGGAGCACAAATGCCATTGAATTCAGATTACAGAGTCTGATGGAGGTGTTTGGCTTGGTTGAAGCATTTCAGCTTTCTTCACTTATGGAAGGTGGTGTTGCAAAGGCTATTTGTGTTTGAGTGTGTGGTCTCACAGTATGTTAATGAGACCTTGGACCTGTGTTTTTATAATAGATGAGCATTTTAAATATGAAGCTTATTAGTAGAAAAAAATCTTTATGTAAAATCTGAAATTATACTAACAATTAGGAAACAAAGTACAAAACAGCTATGTAACAATTTAAGACTATAAAATGGAAAGTGTACAGAACTAGCAGCATGTAAATAAAAAATCTGATTTAAATTAAACTGATACAAATTAAAAAAAGATCATTTAAATTTTTAAAACTGATTTCTTTTCTTTTAAATCATGACTTTTACCACCCTACCTACAATTGGGGTTTAAAGTATATTGTATAAAATAAAGCTTTTTTATAACTATCAAACTTTTTATAAAATTTGTTGAAAAGCATATGAACCGCTAGGATGAGACTGAAAATGCCAAATGTCAATCTGGAATTCTGATTTTTGAATCATCAAACTGGCAAGGGACATTAAAAAATTTCCCCTGTGGTATAGTATTGCACAATTGGTCCAATACAGACATGTTATGCCCTCTTCTGATTATTTTTGGAGAAAGCTTACCAAAGTGCATAGACCATTGTTCATTTGCATTATAGCCATTGCTATAGCACCACTGAAAAATGTATTGATAGCCTCATAACTATGGTTATTAGGGGGCAGAATAATACTTTCCTTTGGTATTAATACAGAAATAGAGTCTTCATCTTTGTTTACTTCTAACACTGCTTGTAAATGTAAGGGAATGGATATTTTTCAGCTTGTGCATAGGTTCTCTCTCATGAGAGTATTCATGCACACCTTTTATGGTCAAAACAGAATGCTTTCCCATGCCCATATGTGTTTTCTTTGTAAATCTGATGCACTTTGACCTATCCAAATCCTGATATCTGGGTCATTTTTGCAGTCAGTTTTAAGTCAGAAGCAGTATAGGCAGGTTGTCTTACAAGTAATAAAGTTACTTTATTCTTATATATCAAACCCTTTTTATGGACATTGGTCAAAAATATTACAATAACTGATGTAAGGAAGAGAGCAGTGTTCAAAGACTCTGATATTTAAAATTAAGCCATTGCCTATCCTTAAAATACACACTGATTTTTAAAATGTATAATTTTTTGTGACTTGCTGTCATGGTTACTAGCATTCCATATTTTGCTTTCTGCTGACATCGAATATGCTGGTCAAAGCATAAGCCAATATTGTTTGGCCCACAACGAGAACCTAATTCAATAAAATATCAATTTGGTGGCTGCCCTTTGCAAGCTCCTCAAATCAGATTCTGTTTGAGAGCAAAGCATCATAAATGTACATCAGTATACATCTGCAGTGGTTTTGCTTGTGATGTGAGGTTCAGTAGATTAACATCATAAATACTGATTGCTTTACTTGTTCACTCTTCACTTGTTTTGTTTTGCTTTGTAATTGTATTTAAACAAACTATTGATCTGAAGGACAGTGTAAATTTGCAAATTTGATCTAACTGTGAAGTATTGCAAATACACAATGCGTCAGATCAAAATTGAAGAACAATTTGAAGTGTTGAGAACAATGGCTGATCTAAGTGACATGAGATTTTTGTGTATCTAAATGTAAGATACTAAAGCACAGATAACAGCCAGCAACAATATTAAGAAGACTGCCGCTGTGGAAGCAATAGTTGTAATGGTACATAAATTGAATGAAGTTGCATTATATTGCCACTTATGAAAAAGTTACTGCCATTCTTGAGTGTGTTACGTATAGATGTTGTGACAGACCCAGACCAGTGGGGTACAGGAGTCTGGTAGAGGGCAAATATACTGGTCACTGGATGAGTAGTTTTCTGTTCCCTGAGTGACCAGAGCAGGGGCTGCACTAGAGTAATCGGGAACCTGCTAGAACCAGTTAAGGCAGGCAGGCTAATTAGGACACCTGGAGCCAATTAAGAAGAAGCTGCTAGAATCAATTAAGGCAGGCTAATCAGGGCACCTGGGTTTTAAAAGGAGCTCACTTCAGTTTGTGGTGCGAGTGTGAGGAGCTGAGAGTGTGTGCTGCTGGAGGACTGAGGAGCACAAGCGTTATCAGACACCAGGAGGAAGGTCCTGTGGTGAGAATAAGGTGTTTGGAGGAGGCCATGGGGAAGTAGCCCAGGGAGTTGTAGCTGTCCTGCAGCTGTTACAGGAGGTACTATAGATAGCTGCAGTCCACAGGGCCCTGGGCTGGAACCTGGAGTAGAAGGCAGGCCCAGGTTCCCCACAAACCTCCCAATTGACCTGGACTGTGGGTTCTTCCAGAGGGGAAGGTCTCTGGGCTGTTCCCCAACCCACACGGTGAATCTCTGAGGCAAGAAAATCTGCCAATAAGCGCAGGACCCACCAAGATAGAGGAGGAACTTTGTCACAACGTGCAGTGTTTCCTGTGAAACTGTGGAGAGGATTACTAGAACCTCAGCTCTATTGATTATCTGCACTTGATTTAAAGTTCAGGATCCATTGATTAAATTACCATATATACTTGTTCATAAGCCTATTTTTTTTTAGTAAATAAGGGAAGCACCACAGAAGGGTGTCGGCTTATGAACGGGTATAGAGAGGGAGAGGTGGGACATAGCCCTTCCCCCCAACAGAGAGAGCAAGGAGAGGCAGCAGAGACAGAAGGGGAGAGGCGGGGCCAGAGTCTCTCCGCTTCTGGCCACACTGCTTTCCCCCCAGCCTCCGAAGCAGCTGCAGCTCCAGGGCTGGCAGGCTGCAGCTGTGCTGCTCGGCCCCACCCCCTAGAGCAGACTGTGGCTGCGCCGCCCGGGCGCCTGAGCATGCTGCAGTCACTAGTTTTAGAAAAAGAAACCGGTGTGTCCCAAGGAGAGAGAATATTCTAAGCCTCTGAATCTTTGATTATTTTAGTAAAATGTAGTTTTGGAAAGAAGGTGGTATCTATCCGTTTCAGTTGTGTATGCAATGGAGTTTAGTCTGAACCTGCTGGTGGTGAAGTCTGTGGCAAACTTCCCATTGACTTCAGTGAGGGCAGGATTAGGCCCTTTGATATTTTTATCTACAACAAGTTTTTTATATACAAAATTGATTAACAGTGGATTCAAGTTCATTTTAAAAAAGTGCAAAATGTTTTAAATTATATGTAAAATGAACAGGAAAGTAACATACGCTTATTGATTTGATTACTATGGTACTTGATGATTTAACACCCTAGAGACCGCAAAAACCACTTTCCTGGTTATGCCATTCTTTATTTGAAGTCCATGTTTGTTTAGCAATTACAAGTTACGTATAAAACTTACTTTTCTGAATGCTTTCTGTATTTTTAGTATTTGCCATGAATAGTCTGGACAACATTCTTATAATATTCCTGTTAATGTACATTGTTAGGAAGCTGCTTTTCCCTGGCTCTTAACAAAACTAAGTATGGAGAAAATATTTCTCCCAGAAACAAAAACAACCTTGCAATAAAAAAAGACCCAGAGTGTAATCTAGCCCTGTTTGAAGTCAATGGCAAAACTTCCATTGACTGCACTGAGGCCAGGATTTCACCACAGTTTGCTGATACCATTTCATTGTAACATAATGTTTGTTTTTCATGTTTCAGAGTAACAGCCGTGTTAGTCTGTATCCGCAAAAAGAAGAACAGGAGTACTTGTGGCACCTTAGAGACTAACAAATTTATTAGAGCATAAGCTTTCGTGGACTACAGCCCACTTCTTCGGATGCATCCGAAGAAGTGGGCTGTAGTCCACGAAAGCTTATGCTCTAATAAATTTGTTAGTCTCTAAGGTGCCACAAGTACTCCTGTTCTTTTTGTTTTTCATGGATCTCTGGGCTGAAATTTAAAGCACATACAAATCTGGGTGAAATGTTTGGGTGTAGCTTGTTAAAATTTTTTTTGTTATTGCATTCTTTTTACCATGACTATTGTGTGATGCTGGAGTAGATGGGGCATTAGTGTGAGATGTTGAGGATAGGTGTTTAGTCATTTTATCTGCTGTATGTGTTACCTTTTGATAACAGTTGAGAAACAGAGCTTTATGGATTTTATATCATATCATTCAGAATAGCCCAATTTAGTGGAAGCAAAGTCTGTTATTAAAAAAGACAACTCTGCTTGAGGATTTCAAGACGAGATGCTATACTAAATGAAATAACTACTTTCATTACCAAATCTATTTGCAATCTACATGTTTTGTTTTAGAACACACAATTTGTCACAATCCAAAAATCTTTCACAAGCAGGCTTCTGGAGAGTGCACACTTTTTTTTTAGTTATTGTACATTTAGTATTGTTTTTTCTTCCTTTGCATTACTGTTTTTTAGTATATCTGAGGTACTATTTTGCTTAAAATAGATGTTGATATCAAAAACAACTAGACAATAAAGGCAAGACATTAACTGCACGTTCTCATTTATAAACTCATCAAACCCTGTTGAAAGGCAATTTTCATCTTGGCATGAGGTTCACTGTTTCTAAGTTGTACTTCTTTTATTAGTACAGTTGCTTTACTGTGAGCATCCTGCTTCATTATGATTCTGCATTTCATTTTTTTGATGTATCAAATTTGAGTTCTTGAATTTGAGTTTGGACAATAAGGGCTCCATACTGCAGTCCTTACTTGGTTAAATTTTACGTTGGAAGCAGTGTGATTTTTGTCTGAGTAAGAACAGCAAGGTTGAATACTAAAATGGTAACCAGGATTAATGCTGTTGACATCTGTGTGCCCAAAGTTTGGGCTATTTATTTTCTTTATATCTTTCTACAAATTCTATATATTTAAAAAAAAATATTTTTCAAAGTCAATCCTGAAACTTTATTCACAAAAAAAGTTGATGCCAGCAGTCCTGAAGTTATATAACCAACCAAAGAATAACAAGTTTCTGTCTGTCTGAATTATAAAAGCAATTCTATAACTAAACAGATGTTAATTTCAAGTTTAGAAAAATATCATATAATAAACAGTGAGATAATTGATCTTATGTTTGGTAGACAGTAATCAAAGAGGTTCTATAGATACTGTCATTAGTACAATATGCAGGGATAGAATAGTGATACAAATGGTAACAGATTGTTAACACAGGCATTCATTTGACTTCTTTTCCACATTTTTTTTTTAAATTTTTGAAAAATACCTTGGCAGTGTCCTTATAAGTAAATTCCCTAGTTTTCATATTTAGAAAATCCCAAATAAATTGCATGCAAGTACTTCAACCACAAAAATGATAGAGCCCAACAAGAGAAACAAGGTCAACTAAAACAGAGGCTTTCAACACTTCATTGTGCTCTTTATATGGTGTTCTTTCCCTCCCTCCATCTCTCATGGTGTATTCCTTCTGCGGAATTTCTCTCATATACTGCATATGTACAAAATGTGTTGAAATTTAAAATAAGGTAATTAAGATTGCCTGCTTGTTGAGTTTCTGTGAAAATAGTCTGTTAGAAATACACTAGCTCTTTTATAGATCAGTGCAGGCCAGCTTGCAGCATGGTTCAGAAAAGTCAGAGATGCACTGTTTCTAGGGTGAATTTTCTTTTTCAGTTAAGAACACTTTTCTGTGTTTGAGTCTCCAAGGGCAGACTTAACTATATTTCTCACATTCTTAACTAGATAATTCCTTTAATAGGAAAGAAAAATAGTAGAAAGGTTTGTTCTTCTTCAGGTATATGTCTCTGTGGGTGCTCCACCATAGGATGTGAATCTGCCAGTGTGCTCTCGATCGGAGAATGAAAGTAGCCTCAGTGGGCCCACGCCAGCACATAGCAGAGCCTTGTGCATCCAAATGAGGGCATATAGGGAGGCATGGTCCCGCCCACTACTCAGTTCCTTCTCAATCACCTGCAGCTCGAGATGGAGCAACTACATGTACTGTTCTCAGCTTCCCACCGTTCCTTACATAGCAATTTTTTCTGAGTCTTTTTCTTATACTTTGTTGTTAGTTATTTTATTTCTTCTTTAGTTCTAGTTTTGTTTGGAAGGGGGATTACCCTCAGGGGTGAAAGTAACTTAAAGGACTTACCGGTACTCCGGAGTCCTTAGGAGGGGCGGGGTCTCAACCAGAAGAGGCATGGCCTCTACCGGAAGAGGCGGGGCCTTTAAATCCCCGGGCCCTTTAAATCACCATTGGAGGGAGCCCTGGCCTCTGGCGGAGCTTTAAAGGGCCCGGGGATCCGCTGCAGTAGTGGCAGCTGGGAGCCCCGGCCCTTTAAATCACTGCCAGAGCCCCACCGCCGCTACCCCAGGGCTCCAGCAGCAGGGCTCGGGTGGCAATTTAAAGGGCTCTGGAGGGTACCGGCAGTGGGAGTCCCGAGCCCTTTAAATTGCCACTTGAGCCACGCTGCCAGAGTCCCGGGGTAGCAGCGGCAGCCGGGGACTCGGGCGGTGATTTAAAGGGCATGGGGCTCCAGTCGCTGCTTGGGGCTCCAGGCCCTTTAAATTGCTGCCAGGGGAAGCCAGTCCGCCCCGGGACGGTGCACCGGCTCTTGCCGGTACACCGTACCAGGGCGTACCGGCTTACTTTCACCTCTGATTACCCTCCTCCCCTTGTTAGGACCCCTGGTTTTGGTCCTTTAGTACTCTGTTATGCCGAAGACCCTGGGGTTTAAGCCCTGCCAGACCTGACACAGGTCCTTTCCCCATAATGACAGGCATTCTAGCTGTCTCTGTTGCCTCGGAGTGCCCACCTCTAAGTGTAAGGTCTGTATGGGATTTGAAGGCAGGTCTCAGAAAGGCAGAGAGGCTAGACTGAAGCTCCTTCTAATTGAGCATTCAGTAGCCCCAGCAATGGCTGCTCTTCCATCCCCTCATACATCGGCCTTACCATCCCGAGCTTCCCTAGTGACAGCAGTGTAGGAGCTGGATTTTATAATGTACTATGAGAATTAATATATGATTTGATTTCATCCTGTCAGCCACCCTTTTTGAATAGCAGAAAGGAATGACAAACCAGAACAATCCTCATGACTAATTATGGTCATCCTTTTGTTTTAGAATAAGTTATAAAGCTACTATGGTTTCCTATATGTATTACAAATTAGGAAGTAAGAGACAGGATTCTCTATTGTGTCTATGTTAAGTAGCTTAGAGGAACATAGAAGGCCTGGGTCTCAATGTAAATTGGCTTGGTTATTGATTGTAAAACTTAGCAAGGTTTAAGTTGCAATGCCCTTTTGCTCAATATAAAATACTACTGTTTGTATTCTCAATCTGTTTGTGTGAATGAGGAATGTATGCATTAGAAAAAGATAAGGTATGAAGGCCATTGTTATAGCCAGAGTCAAGGAAGAAGGAGTGAAGAAACTTAAAGGACATCAAAGAATCATCAACACACATCCATAAGGAAGGGCAGATTGACAACCCTGAGGTAAAGGCTGGCACCCCTAAAGACAATTGATTAAATCGGAACAAAGAACAGGATGACCCTCTCGGAGGTGTATTGGAATGTTTACACCAATTAAGAAGTAACCGGTCACAAAGTGACACAGCAGAATCCATAGGCTTCAACAGAGAAGAAATCCTATAAGAACAGGGTGCTTTGCCATAGGACTTTGGGTTCATCTTGCCACACTCCAGGAGCATCGGATCGCGACCGATAGAACCCCGCTCCCCTCTGCGACCAATCTGGCTGGCCACTAGATTGATCCAGACTCTGGACTGGTAACTATAAACATCACTGCAGGACTGTGTGTGTGTGTGTATGTCTAAAAAGCATATGCTAACTGTGGTATTCTCAATAAACACTGCGTATTTACCTTCCTCTATAAAGATCCCATGTGCTTTGTATGAGCATAACAGCAGCCCCTTTGGAAGCTAGGACTTCTAAAAAGAAGATGCCTCTTTCTCCTTCCAGTTAACCTAAGAAGAGGGGTAGGTCACCCCATAAATGCCACTCTAAGGAGGCCACATGTCCTTCAAGGGGTACAGCTGAATCTCCATCTGATCCCAGAACTGAGCCACTGGTACCACACAAGAAGCAGTGTGTGAACAAATTGTCTAGCAGGCATCAGCCTGCCTTGGTACCAACTGACAGGCACCAAGAGATGCATGGGCCTCCTTCACATGCCCCAGTACAGTTATCTCCATTTCACCAGGCCTTTAAGGTTAGAGAAGCAGACACTGCACTCACCATCTCAGCACTGCCAACCCTACTCAATCTTTTCATTACCATAGCCCTCCAGCACCCTCCATATTTCTTTCCTTGGAGATCCTGGACTCTCCCCTGCTTCACTCCTCTACCAGGGCCCCTTCTCTGGTACCGCCTAGATGGATTGAACCTTGGTCGTACCTCCAGCCTTCAGTATGGGTACTTATCTTTGAAGCTCCCCCCCTTCAGCCCAAGGAACGATTCTTCTTCAGGTCTTGGTATATTGCTCTTTTTCTGTGCCTTACCACTGTACCCTGCTGAGCCAGTACTCTGAAGGAGCTCTTTTGGACCCCACCAGATGTCCTAGAGCTGGGGGCTATAACTATCCATGGGGACCCTTTCCCTAACTGCCTCCTCAGTGGGCTTACTGGAATCCCTGGGGTCATCTTGATGAACAATTTTATAGGGTTCCATCCAGAAAGATACCCCAGTACCCACTCATATTGTATCATTCACAGGCACTGACTGACCAATCTTTGGTACCATAGGATCTCCATCCAGTACTGTATGATCTCCCTCTGGTACCTTATGCCTCCTCTGCATCAGGAGACACCCCGGTATAGCAGGACCGACAGATGGAGGGAAACTCACCCTATCAGCTAAATTATTCTCATCCCCAAATGAGGTGGTAATGCCTCCATCACTTTCTTCAGGCCTTTTAAGACTGCATGAAATGCCCGGTGGAATCCCTCCAGATCCTGTTAGAGGAGGTCCAGGAGTCTCAACACTCCTTGGTAGGCATTTTAAATATTTCCCCCCACTCCCCCAGGGAAAGATTGCCCTCCCAATAAATGAGGCTCTGTTATCGCCCGCCTGTACAGTCTGACAGACACTTGCCACTATCCAGCCCACTTATAAGTGGGCAAATAAAAAATATTATATTCCAACCAAAGGAATGGAACATTTCTTTCCTCACACTGCTCCCAATTCCTTGGTGGTGGGCGCAGCTAATGAAAGGAATAGACGGGCCCATTCTAGACCTTCTTATGATAAGTAGACAAACTTTTAGACCTCTTGGATGGGAAAAGCTATTCCTTGACAACTCTCCAAGTTTGCCTGGCAATCTGCCAACCCCTGTTGGCAAAATATGACTTTAATACATATTTCAGGTTCACTTTTTTTATTGAACATCTGCCACAGGACCAGAGGGAACAATTTTGGCCCCTCATTTTGGAGGGTTAAAACCTCCCTCCAAGCTCCCCTAGATACTGCGGACATGGCTACTAGAGGCCTACCCATGGATGTGGTTATGTGAAAAGCATCCTGGCTCCAGTCTTCCAGCCTCCTGAAAAAGATGCAGAATACAGTTGAAGACCTTCCTTTTGAAGGACCCAGGCTCTTTAGCTCTGATACGTACTCCTTCCTCCATCCTCTGAAGGACTTGAGAGTTATCTTATGATCACTGGGAATTTATGTTCCTGCAACAAAAAGATATTTTAATAGGTGTCAAACATCACAGCGAACTAGGCCTTTTCAGTATGACCTGCAACAAGGGTTTCCCAGACCTTCAGCCTTTCAGAGGAGATCTAGACCTCAGAAAAGGGGATTGCCCCCTTCTACAGCAACACCTCCCTCTAAGGGTATGTATACACAGAAAAGAAAAACCCATGGGTGGCCCATGCCAGCTGACTCAGGCTTGCAGCGCTAGGGCAGTGGGGCTGTTTCATTGCTTTGTAGACTTCCAGGCTCAGGCTGGAGCCTGGGCTCTGGGACACAGCAATGAAACAGCTGCACAGACTGAGTCGGCTGGCATGGGCCAGCTGCGGGCTTTTCTTTGCTGAGTAGACATACCCTAAGAAACAGTTCTGACATCTTGGTCGAAGACCTCAAGCAATCTACTTTCCTGGATCCTGTGCTGAACAATTCCATCCATCCCCCCTTTGGAGATCGGCAATCTCATTTCCTCACAGACTATTTTGGACAGATGGATTTTGGAGGTGATTGATGTGGGATACTCCATATGCTTCCACAGTATTTTCCACCCTGAGGAAACCTTCCTTTGAACTGATAGCTTTCCTGTTCTCTCCTCCACCTCTATCTCAAGACTTGGTTCCTTATACATCGCTTCAGCTAGACGAATGGGAGCGCTCACCTGCCAAATACCACCTTTTATAAAAACAGAGTTACACCTTGTCCCATCCTCGCTTCCTCCCAAAGGTCTCTTCAGAATCTCTCATTAATCAAGTGATTTGGCTGCCAGTGTTCTACCCAAAACCTCATGCCTCCAGAGAGGAGACCAGCCTACATATGCCAGATGTCAGAAGGGCCCTCTCCTTCTGCCATGACAGAACTAAGATCTTCTGGGCCTCTCCAAGGCTCTTTGTATCATTTGCTGAGAGAATGAAGAGTCAACTTATTTCCACTCAAGACTGTCAAGGTGGGTTTAGGGTTTCATCTGAACTTGCTATGAATCCAGTGGGATGCAGCTGCCTCAGAGTTACAGCACAATCCACAAGAGCTCAGTCCATATTTATGGCTCCACTGAAGGACATTCTCATAAGACATTTGTAGGACTGCAAAATGATCTTTGATCCATACCTTTTCCAGGCATTATGCCATCTTAACTGCTTCCAGAGATACTACATTTGGTGTCTCAGTCCTCCAAACTGGACTTGCAAACTCTGCACCCACCTTTTTGCTGAGTTACTGCTTGGGACTTTCCTATGGTGGAGCACCCATAGGGCCATATACTTGAAGAGATATTACTTACCTTCAGTGTCTTGAGTTCTTTGAGATGTTTTATCCCTATGGGTTCTATACCCACCTTCCTTCCTCTTGGCTGTGAGGGCTCTGCTTCATTTTTGAGAAGGAACTGAGTGGTGGCAGGACTGCACGTCCCTATATGCCCTCATTTGGAGACAAGAATTGCTTTTGGTGCAGGCACAGGCCTGTAGACACTGCTTTTCATTCTCCAACTGAGAGTGCACAGGCATACAAGCATACTATGTTGGAACACTCCTAGGGACAAAACATCTCAAAGAACTCAAGTTCAGTGTAAAGTACGTAACCTCTCCTCATGTCTATCAGCATAAGATTAGGATGACCAATGAGTCCTCTAAAGCTAGGAAGAAGTTATGAAGCAGTCACCAACAGTTAAAAAGATTCTCATATACAATTAGTACCTTCACTCTTCAGAGGAATATTTTGGGTTAAATATTGAGACCTGTCTTCAACCAGTCAGTATCATGAGCTTACAACTCCATGTAAGAGGTACACCTGCATTTCCTGTATCTGTACCCACAACTCATTCTCAGCTCCCTTTTTTTTTACTTCAAATTAGTCTTTTCTACCAACATAACCAGCCCTTTTCTTCACACCCTGATCTCTGCCCACTTGAAAAAGGAAGATAATTAGCTCCTTTTTTCTTCTCTGTATAATATTGGTAACAATAATAATTAATAAATGACTGCACTTTCCATGTTCAAAGTACTATATAAACATTAACTAATCAATCCTTGCAACGTCCCTCTGATGTAAAACTAACATATATTTAATTTTAGCATGTTTATATCCTAAAAAGGCCGACTGCAATTAGTCTGGATAAGCATTTGAAAGCTTACTCTAACTGAATCTCAGAACCTTTCATAATTGTTCAGCACAATGGATAGATGATCCTGATGCAAAGAGTGAACGGGATATGTTGTCCAGGCTTGCTGGAAGAAAGGTAGCAGTGCTTTATGGGTTGGGGGTGGAGGGGATAAGAGGAAGTCAGAAGCTGCATCAAAAAGAGGTGAGGGTCAGCATGGTTACACTGGCTCATGCCCTGGGAATGTAAATGGGAAGGGTTAAAATGGGCATGCCAGGATGTTAGAAGGCCATTTTTCCACTCAGCACGCAAAGCAGCACCCAGCCTCCCTCCCCTGAAGGTTGTGAATACCAGGTTTGGTTAGGACCTGCTGTGGGCATTTTGCTAGTCGCTCCTTTTTAGGGGGTCTGGGAAGGAATTTTTCCCTCACCACCATTTTGACCTAGGTCAGAGGTGGGCAAACTACGGCCCACGGGGCCCTCCTGCCCGGCCCCTGAACTCCCAGCCAGGGAGGCTAGCCCCCAGCTCCTTCCCCACTGTCCCCCCTACCCTGCAGACATGCCACCATGTGGGCAGCATTCTGAATGGAGGAGCTGCACGCTCCTGCAGAGCAGCGCGGCAGCGTGTCTGGCTCTGGCTGGGTGGCGCGGCTGCCAGACCTGCTGCTCTGAGTGGCATGATAAGGGGGCCGGGGCCAGGGGGTTGGATAAGGGGCGGAGGTTCGGGGGGGCGGTCAGGGAATGGGGAATGGGGGGGTTGGATAGGCGTGGGGTCCTGGGGGGCCTGTCAGGGGGTGGGGTGTGGTCAGGGAGCGGGGGGGGGGGTTGGATAAGCGTGGGAGTCGGGGTGGGGGTGTGGATAGGGGTTGAGGGGCAGTCAGGGGACTGGGAGCAGGGGGGTTGGATAGGGGGTGGGGTCCTGGGGGGGCGGTTAGGGGACAAGGAGCAGGGAGGATTGGATGGGTCGGGTGTTCTGAGGGTGGCAGTCAGGGGGCAGGAAGTGGGAGGGGGTGGATGGGGGCGGGGGCGAGGCTGTTTGGGGAGGCACAGCCTTCGCTACCTGGTCTTCCATACAGTTTTGCAACCCCAATGTGGCCCTCAGGCCAAAAAGTTTGCCCACCCCTGGCCTAGGTGGAGGGCTTTTTTCGTCTTCACCACAATGGTTTCAGGGAGGGCTTATAATGGTGAGGAGGAAAGAAGGTTGGGCTATATGCCATAACTTATTTGGTAAGTGTGGGGCGGATGTCCAGTGCAGATATTCCGTAGGAAAAGCATTCAGTGATCAGATAAATGGCTCAGTAAAGGACTTTAAAAGGAGGTTTGGTTAAAGGAATGGAGCATGGGGTGGGGGAAGTGGGGGAACGACGTTCAGGGCTCCTATGATTGGTATGGCAGGGAGCTGAGCCCCCTTTCTTATAGTCCACCTTAACCTTCCTCTGGCAGGGGTGGGGGGTTGGTAAGATCCAAGCCAGGGGTTGGATGGAAAATGAAGGGGGGCTGGCAGAAGCCCCCAGGTAGTTACTGAATGAACATGGAGTTGCCTGCACTGTACACTTTTATCTGCTGTTGTCCCAGACTTCTAATAATAAAGTTGCAGCGTGATTAAATCCATATCAAGTGTCTCCTGTCTTCCTTGCGGTATAGCCAGACAACCAAGTATGGGATGAGAAGGGGATGCTTTCTCAAAACTTAATGGTAACTAAAACCAGAAGTTCTGTAGTTTAAGACTTCCATAATTGTATACTTTGACATTTAATGACTTTTTGGCTACCTAGATGTTGATGATGACCTTTGCTTAGATGAGTGCATATCGTTCATAATAAGGGAATGAATTGGGATCAGTCATTAACTTGATTGATTAGACCGCACAAGCAATACTTTCCATTTGTGTAAAATCAGAATTTGTTCCTATGAAAAGATGTTTTAAGTAAAAAATATGTCCAGAAACACCACTGTTTGTAAATTATAAATCTATTGTGAAGCTCCTTTATGTGAAAAGAACTTATGCTCTAATAAATTTGTTAGTCTCTAAGGTGCCACAAGTACTCCTATTCTTTTTGCGGATACAGACTAACACGACTGCTACTCTGAAACCTGTCTTTATAGTGACAGATACAATACATACCCTTCCAAATATATGCATGTTTTCTTCGGAGGAAAGAAAGCTGTATTTTATCTTTGGACATTTTCTTGTATGAAAAAGTACAATGAATGCAAATGAATAATAACGTCTAAGCAGTGTTAGTAGTAAGAGGAAAAAGGGAGAAAAAAATATCACATAGGTATTGATTTATTGCTATACATTATTCATATTGCAATGTTGCCCAGAGGCCCCAATCAATGACCAGGGCCCCTTTGTGCTCGGTGCTGTACAGACAAGCAAAATAAAGGCAGTCCCTGCTCTACAGAACACCTTATTTATGATCATGACAAGATTTAACATGTGAATGAAACAGACAGAGGAGAAGGGTTGTGGAACACAGTAACAATAAAAGCAGGCAAATTTTGCCTAAATCAATAGTCTCAGTGATCCCCAAAGTCTCCACCCGCCTAATTAACTCTAGAAGGTAGTGTTTTGTAAATATATATGAGAAGAGTCACCACTAGAACAACTTATTAGGTTATTTAAATATAAAATGTGAAATCCTGTGGTGTTGTTTAAGTAAATAAACAATGTAAGAGAACTAAAAAATTCAGTCTTAGTATGTTTTTGCACAATCAAGTGTAATAGATGAAGGAAAGATGCAACATAATAATTTTTTTGTTTTATTTTAGAACGTCAACCGTGCACATCTATGGCTGGTTCAAATGTGCTCCCCTCCAGTGTAGCTGGTATCAGTAAAGAGCTAGTAGAACTTCAGCACCTCATTCAATTCCCAGAGGAGGTTGCTAGTATTCTGACTGAACAGGAACAGAATCTCTACCGAAAGATCTTGCCCATTGACTACCTCTGCTTCTTAACCAGGGATTTGAGTAATGCTGAATGTCAGAGCAAACTTCCATGCATTAAAGCTTCCATATCTGCGACTATTCTTTCCTCCCAAAATGGTGAACACAATGTTATTGAAGATCTCGTGACAAGATTTAATGAGGTAAGCCAAGATATTTTAATTACTTCATAAGTGGTTTGATACAATTTATGGGCCAGTTTTTCCCTTTTATCTAATGGATACCCTAACAATAATTTTTAAAAATGAATGATGAAATTTTTAAAGCTGATCAGGGAGCCACACAACTTCTATTGATATTAAGGGGAGTTATGTGACTAACTTACTTAGTCAGCTTTGAAAATCTCAACCCAGGCTTTTCTCCCAAATTGGAAATGTAAACAAGAAAAAAAACGTTAAATCAAGACTTGTTCTCCTGTAATGTATTTATTTTGGCATGTATTCTCAATCACATTATTACTCTGCTCAGAAGCTGGAGGGTATTTTTTTGTGGACAAAGAATGGTCTTCTTAGTAGTCAGGATGGAAGGATTATGAACTAGGAGTTTTTGGACTCCACTAACTACTTACATAATGATGTAACTGTAATCTGGAGAAAGTTAATCCCTTTGTGTGTCTTTGATATTATTATACAAGAAGTGTGACTTAGCTGGGTACTTTTCCATGAACCATATCTTGAGGTCCTTAGTATGTTTTTTTTTTTTTTTTCCCTCAGTTTTTAGTCTGGTAAACTCCCATTGACTTTAATGGAAATTTGACTAAGGGAAAACTTAGTAAAAACCTCAGGATTCACCTAAATTTATGAAAGCCAAAAATACAGTTTTACCTCAAGCCTACCCTTTGCTCAGTCTGTTCTGCCTAACCATAGGATGTATTTTGTATTCTTAAATGAGATCCTAAAATTCAGTGAGAGCACAGAAATGTGTGTGTAGATCAGGCCATGTATTTAACCCCTAATGAACTGTCTGGGTCCCAGGTAAATAAGAACTGAGAACTAACTGTTCTCTTCCAAAATATTTTTATTCCTAGCAGGTCACAAGATACAGGTACTTAAAATCCTGTAATTCTTTTGGTTTTCCCTAATTCAGTTCTAAGATAAGAACATCTAGTGATAGAAAACTGGTAAATACTGTCTTGAGAATGCTACAGAAAGCTGTAGAATACAGCTTTTAAATTATGTAAATGACCTCTAGTTACAGCAGTTTCTGAAATATTAGTCCCAGTTCTCCAGTATGTTGGGGCTGCTTTGTGTTTCTCGGTAGTGAGAAGAAGCCTTAAAGCCATCAGCTCCGACCTGTGGAGGATTCTCCCTGCCTAGGATACCTATTTTATGGCCACCTGCATGAGGAATGTAGTTGGGAAGAAAGGGGAGTGACCAGAGCTCTCTTGTGTCCTGGCAATCTGCAGCTGCCCAAGTGGCCCCCTGGGGCATTTTGTAGTTAACTGGTGCAAACTAGGAAAGCCTTCATGTTGTTGTAACTTGCAGTTTGGGACAGGGGTTGGGTGAAATATTTTGGCCAAAACATTTTTTTGTTGAAAAAAATATAGAACGCCAAAATGGTTTGCAAACTTGTCTATTTCCCTGAATTGTTCAGTTTGGGGGGAGTAAGGAAGACCTGAAAAAGTCAAAACATTTCATTTTGACATTTTCAAAATGAAACATTTTGATTTTTCATTTTGAAACATCTTTTTGTTTGCTTTAAATTTTCTTTAGTTTTTTTTATCCAACTTGAAACTAAATTTTTACATTTTTTCCCCCCCCCCCCAATTCATGGAATAGTCTGTAAAACTTCAATTCTGGGTTGACGCAAAACTAATATTTCCCCCCCAATTTTTTTGAAAATTGCCAGACAACTGAAAAAAAAATCTGTTATTCGCACTGCTCTATGTGAGACCACAACAGCCCCAGGATTGGGGAGGACACCACTGATTTAAAAGCAATGATCATTTGAATTCTGATCTTGTGATTTGTCGAGGATAGCTAGGAGTATTTTATGTCCAGTGTGAAGCTGAAAATTAAAGCTATCATTGGCAAAAGTACATTACTATATTTTCTAACCCTAGTGGGTTGTGATCTATCAGACTTTGCAACTGTCACTATTCCTTCAACCTAACTGTACTTTTTTTTGGCACTACTCCAAGATTAATTCCTCAGAGCAGCAGTTCTCAAACTGTGGGTTCTAACTCCATTTTAATGGGGTCACCAGGGCTGGCGTTAGACTTGCTAGGGCCAAAGCTCTACCACCCAGGGCCAATGCCAAAGCCCTGGCGGGGCTCAAGTTACAGGCCTCCCATCTGGGGCTGAATCCCTTGAGCTTTGGCTCCCCACCCAGGAAGGAGACTCGGGCAGGCTCAGGCTTCAGTCCCCCCTCCTGGGGCAGTGTAGTAATTTTTGTTGCCAGAAGGGGGTCATGGTGCAATGAAGTTTGAGAACCCCTGCCTCAGAGCATTGTAATTTTAACTTAATCGTTAATACAATGTATTACTTCTAAGTGGTGTTTGCAATAGATTTTTTTAACTGAAAAAACGTTGTGTTTAGAGTTGCTGTGTAATATTCACTGCCCCAATAAATCAGTATCTTAGCATCTGCTTTATTTTATAGCACAGTTGAATATATATCAGTGTCATATCCTACCAACAAGAGTGGACTTTCTAAATGGCTTTGTTTTCAAATGTGCAAGAAAATTCCTGCACAGAGAGTCATACTTTTGTTGGCAGAAGACAATGAGTGCTTGCTGATTTTCTGGCATTGCCCACAAGAATACTGGAGTGTATTTATACTCTGGGAGCCAAAATGAATTTCAAAATGACAGGCTTTTGCTACATAATGGGAGAAGATTATTTCATATTTTCCTTCTTTTCAACAGAAATTATTGCATGCGAATTATCTTTCATCTAGTGATGTGCTTTGTGGGTTTTTTTTATAAACGTAACTGTAAAGTTATCCTATTTAGTAGTTGTTGTTTCATGATAAAAAGGAAATTCAGCCAAATCTTAACACACTTAAAGGAGTTTTCACCGAATAAGGACTGCAGGATTGGTATTAAGTAACTTCTGCAAAAAATGTGCCTGTTAGGCTTAATCAAATAGGGACAAATCCTGCTCCCATTGAAATAAATGTTATTACTATTATTTAATATTTATATTACAACAACACCCAGATGCCTCATTCATGATCCAGGCCCCAAATTTCCATTGACTTCATGGTGCAGGATCAAGATCAAGCCGTAGAGAGTAGAAACATTGTGTTTCCTTTGTATATGAATTACATTAAGTGCAGTTGCTATTATGAAACTTCTGCTTACTGTATATTTAAATGACATCACTAGAGGATATAGACAACACAATATGGTAATATTCTGATAGCTTTTATTTGCTTTAATTTTTTTAAATCACTCCAGTTACCACTGGTTCACGCTTCAGACTTGAATTGCAATATTTGGGCTTAGAAGGGAGGAAAAGCATGTTAATAGCTCATAAGAGGCAATATAAGGGATATGAAAAGGGGAAAGAATCCATGATGTATGGTCAACACCTTATGGAATGGGAATGATTTATGAAGGGTGATCCAGAGGAAGGGCTGTCTTATGCACCATGTATAATTTCTGTTTAATTTATAGCACTTAAATGTATTGGATCTGCTTGTGTGGTAGTATACATTTATTTTGCATTTGCTTTTGTTATGAGATGATAGCATGGAATGCCTGTCATATAGGCTTTTGAAAATGCAAGAAAAGGTTTAAAAAAAAAAAGCTAAATTAAATGTAGTGAATAGTCAGCCTCCCTCTTAACATAACACATAAGGAGAAATGTGTTAGTTTTGCTCCTAGTCAGAAGAGATTTGAGGTAGAATGTATTTAATTCAATTGGAAGTGTCTGAGGCCTTTTCATAAAGAAAAGGTGATCAGCATCAAAATGTGAGTGGTTAGGAGAGATCCTTGCGAGCAACAATATCATTCACAAGACGTGAACCACTTCTGATTGGAGTAGAGCAGCATGTGGATTCCTGACTTCTGAGGGCAATTGTAGGGATAAATTAAATTACTCAGATTTTTTTCAGCAATGTCTACAAAAGTGAGAACACTTGGATATCTGTTTTCCCAGGGATCATGAAATGGTGCGTTTTAACTCTGAACAGCATAGGGATTATGCATGAGGGGGAACCTGATGCTATTTCAATGCAGTTAGATCATGCACAGATATAATAAAAGATCTTGTGATGGTCAAATCTTAAAAAACAACTTATGAATATAATTGCTATAGTGTCAGCATTTCTTTGTTGCTTCAGTAGGCTCACTTATATTCATGACTAGAACAAATACCTCTACTGCAGTTAGAAGACACCTTTGTCTGTCAAAGATGGTTATTTAAGATTATTGTGGGTTTTTTCCCCAGAGATTTAGGGAAAGCTTTTTGAGAAAACAGTAGCATTAAGATTAGAGAGAAACTAACTCTATCTATAACATTTTAATAAAAAGAAAAATAGAATAATAAAAGTGCCTTCAATACAGACTTCAGTTCTAGCATAGAGGTGCTAGAGCAAGATAGCATAGATTGAAATTACTGGCCAGAACTTCACAGATAATAGAATGAATACATGACTAGCAAATTATTTTCTTGATGAGCTGAGCCTGGATAAGGGAAGCCTACATCTGTTTAAAGGAAGCATGACCATTTGGGTATTGGAGGTATGTGATTCAGGGAGTATATATCATTACACTGGAGAGACTTCCTTGCCGGAGATTTGTAACCCACTGGTCAGTGTGCCTTACATGTCTTGCTCTGTGCCTGATCCACAGATGAGTCTGTTTACAGGCCACAACTATAAAGAGCCTGCTTCCTTAGCTCAAGTCGCTTTTATATCTAGAAGTCCCCAGTTCAGTCCCTGGTGTCAGCCATGATGGCAGCTGTCCTAGGTTCATCCAATCACCTTTTTCAAAAATGTATGTGGGGAAAAAAGGCTAATAGTGAATAATCTGTGACTATAAAGAGTAACAGAACCATTCTCAGAAATGGCCAGGTACCCGGATCTGTATTCCATCTTTTTCACTGTACTTTAGAACATTGGGTAGTATGTACAGTTCTAGATCTAAAGGGCCTAACCAAATCCACAAGGAAATACAGGTTTCAAATATAATATACGTATCATCTCGTAAACCTGCTGTTTCTCTCAGGAATTTATTATCTCTGATGGACCTTCCAGGTGAATATGTAAGTAATAGTATGGCCCAATCTCATAAGATCTCTAGTGTTTGTGTAGCCTCTGCAACATTTTTTTCAGCTTTCTGATAAGATCAAATTCACTGGAGTTAATATAGAAAGGAAAAGCAGTGGTGAACATTACTACTAGAGTACAGATTACTAATAATGCTAATATAGAAAGACAGGATATCACATTGAAGAAATAGTTGATAAAACTGACATTAAAATGGAAAAAAGAATGGAGAAAAAAAACCAGACTTGTCAATATGGGGGCTAGATATGTACTGGACTTTAAAAAGAAAAATTCAAAATGTTGGAGAATGAGGGAAGGCAAAACATTTGAGATTAATTTCCAGTGAGTGAAGACAATATGGATCTGTTCAGATTCATAGGAAAGCTATCTGATCTTCTAGATCTCTAAGATTAAAATGATCCATTGTATACTCAGTGATGCCATAAAACTTCTGTGATGAGATATTGTAGTGCAGAGGAAAACAGAAGATTACAGTATGATAGTTATCCTGGCTGATAAAAGAGAAACAGAAGTGAGAGAGAATGGTGGCTTTAAGACATGGAGGTATTAAAATCCTAATTTTTCCAGAATTGACACAGCAGATGAAAAGGAAAGTCGCAGATCAAGCAGTCCTTGTGAAGGAGTAAAATCTGTTGTCCTTGTAACCAGTGAGGTTACAGGTCACACATGGAGAACAGACCCATCTGTTCTCGGACACCCTATCATCAGCTGCTTTGTTGCTGTAAATCTGATAAGAAGAGCAGATTGAAAACAAAGCAAGAAATTCCATCAAAGTCAGGAAAAAAAAAAGACAAAACCATAAAGCCATGATAAATGACATAAATGTCTACCTGGGGATTTTAAAGCGGATCAAACTAAGTTTAACTGGTTTGAAAATGGTCACATACAATGGCGCAATCACTGTGTGCTGACTGCACATTTGCTCTAAACTCTAGAGTCCTTTGGCCAAGTAAACTAGGTTTGCTGCAGATTGAACTAGTACCGTCTATTATTCTTGTGAACGTAGTTGCTGTGCACCACTTGTGACATGCTTCCATCAGCTGTCCCATCGTGCTTTGCAGATTAACCATTATTGACTTGTTCGTTCACCTGTATGCCCTTCCATGCTCTGGTATCAAGTTCCCAGGAGGTCTCCTTCTTTCTTTAAAAGATGGTGGGGAGCCAGAATGTGCCCATTTGCTGCTGGAGCCAAGTGTTTCAGCATTCTTGCAATACAACTGTATCTAGAGTGATAGCACTCTAGAAGCCCCATAACATGTCTTGCGCAGCTGCTTGGAGCTGTGCTGAGACCATGGATCTCATTACCATCTGGGAACAAGCATCAGGATAGAAAGCTCTTGTGGCCAACCACTGGAACGAAGACTTTTTTGTGGATATTGCCCAGCAGATACCTGAAAGGAGCCATGACTGGGATACTGACCAGTGACATATAAAGAGCAAGTAGCTCAGAAGTACATTGAAATGAGCAACAAAAGAATGCAATCGAGCAGAGAACATGTGACCTGTCCATTTGATGATGAACTGGACAGGATTCTACACCATATGGAGCTTGCTGGCTGCACGTTTCCCTCCCTTTCCTTCCACTGAGGACAACTGACAAGGCCCACAGGAGGATGCTGGGGATAAGCTGTCCCCTGAGAGGTAGGATCTTTTTGGGACTTAGGACCCTGACTTTGGCCAGCTGGAAAACCAGTTGCAGTCATGTCCTGCTGCAATATGCCCTGAATCTTGCCCTGCATCAGCGTAGCCAAAATCAAGAGTCAGACAATCTAAAGGGGCTGTAGAGGCTATTACTATCTGGCTGGGCCTTTGACATAACCTCATAGTCCCCCTCCCCAATCACTTTGACATCATACAAGCACCACAAACGAAACTGTATAATTTAAAGCAGCAACATAATTTTAACCCACCCGCTCTCCCAACCTATTAAGGTACAGCAGCAAATACCATAAACAGCAGAGAGAAATCCCAGGACACCAGTGTCTCCTCACACACAAAAATGCTATCATGGCCTGGCTGGAATATGAATAAGCACCTGTTTTTTTTTTTTTCCATGTTCCCACACTACACCCCTACAACATTCAGTTTGTCAAGGACAGGGCCTCTGGCTACTGATTGGAGGCTGGCCAACGTGAGATGGTGAAAAAGGAAGACATGGGACAAGACATTTGTAGAACTCAGAAGACCGCACTGGCTGAATGGTAGAGGCAGTACATGATGACCCAGAGGGAGAAATAAATGCAGTGGTCAAGGAAAGCATCATCAAGGCTAAAGAGGCAAAAAAGGCCGGGAGATGCAGAGGCCACTCGTGTATGCTGTTCTCAGATAGAATGCTCTCCTACAAAACACGCTTCTGCAAGATCAGCAAGCCTTGCAGTCCCATAAACTGGGACCAAGCCATGTCTTTCAGCCCCTGGACATTACTGGTTACTCAGACCAGCAGTAACTCCTCCCCACCATATCCACAAAGCACTTGTTCCAGAGGCCATTCCCCTCTCAGGTCCATTATCTGCCCACCTAGAACACTGGCTCCTTGGCACCTGATACTTTTGAACTCTGCAATGCACCTGAAAATTTTGAGCCATAGCACTCAACCCCTGAACCACACGTAAAAGAAGAGACAGAGGGAAGAGAGATGTGCTTGTAACTTTAAGGATGCCCCCAACCCCTCCAACTCTTATTTTTGCACTGTTTGCATTGTTGTACTTTCAGTCTGGTTTTCACTGTTTTATTTAAAGGTTCACTGTTCGTTGGTTACTCAGACTATTTTGATAAATGTATTTTCAAATAAAAAGGTAGTTATTTATCTAGTGTTCACTTAGAATTTTATTTTGGCTTTGTTACTGTTTAAAAAAACTGTATAAAATAAATCTCATGACTCATCCATACGTCACACACAATCTTTTAAATAAAGCTAAAATAATACATACGGTTTTATGAAAGTATATCGGCAACCTCCCACTGCCACTACCAATAAACGATACTGTACTGCTAACAATCTATCCCAACCTCCCCTCCCCCATGGATTACAGCTGGATTTACGGTTACACATGTTCAGGTATGAGACTCAAAAATATGAATAGGCATTCCCTGGGTGTTAGTGTTCTCTGTGGGACATAATGCTGGCTGCTCGAACCATCAAGCAAGTCTCTTCACCTCATCCTTCTACCCATCATTGAGGCTTTCCCCCTTGTTCTCACCAGTGTTATGCATAACACAGCATGCTACTATAATGGTCAGGAATTTTTTTCTGCTGCTTCCAGACGGTTCCATAAGCAATGCCTGCTGCTTTTCAAATGTCAAAATGCACACTTGACCACCATTCTGTAACTACTCAAGTGATAGTTAAAAAGTTCCTTCCTTCTGACCAAGCAACCTGTGAATGGCTTCATTAATCAGGGCATCAGAGGATAAAACAAGGTCTCCTAGAATAGCTGGACCAACCTTAACACCATTAGTGTCCAAAGTGGTTATTGGAGCAAAGAGCACAATGGAGAAATACCCCTTTCTATTTATAAACTGTACTCTGGCACGGAGGGGGGCAGAAATGCTAGGGATATGGATTCCATCAACTGCCTAATACAGTTTGGGAAGCCCATGAGTGCAAAGTCATCAATCATCTCCTGATTCACCACCACGCTGAACTGATTGGCTATAGACCAGTAACATTCTGGGGTGGCCAGCTTCCAGACGACAAAGATTATCCACGTCTCTACAATGATAGGGCACTGTATGTTTTTATGCTGTCACTGAAGGTCCAGAGTCAGTTCCTTGCATATTTTTTTTTATTTAAAGGAGCCCTTCCCATTCTGAAATTCTCTCACCTCTGCTGGTCATTCCCAGGTCTGCAGAATTATCCTCTCTCATCAATCCATGCTGGTTTGCTAGGCCCAGAAACTGTGCTGTGTAGCTGATCCAGGAATTAAGTCCTCTAGTTCCAACAGGTTGGCTTCCTTGTCCTGGTGCAACAGCTCTGCAGTGTTCTGCTGCTGCTGCCTGTGATGGAGTATGTAAACCTTACTGCGGGACAGAAGGGATTTAGGAGCAATTCTGGGCCCAGGTGACTTTGCACCACCACACTTGCAGAGCCTGCCCCAGCTGAAGGAGGAGCTGAAAAGAAGGGGAGGGGACAGACAGCAGATGAGGAGAGACATGTATCTTGGGAGCTCCTGCATAACGGTACAGGAGGAGTCCTGGCTGCAAGATGCAGGTACTGCAGGCTCTAGAGGGGGGATTAGCCTTTCCCTAGGAGTAGGGAACCCTTTACTTTAACTGCTGGTGGATCATTGATAAGGCTTTTGACCACTCCTTAGACTGGGAAAGTAATTGGTAGGAAGTGGTCCAGGGAAGCAACTCAAGCACTCTGGAGTGTTTGTGATCACTGCCTCTGATAGGCACCTGGGTCAGAGCCTGATGGAGAGGGAGGGACCAGGCTCCCCTACCAACCACCCTTTCATGAAGGGGGCACAACCTGCCACCTCACCCCCTGTGGAGATAAGGGCAGGGAGACAGAGACATTGTAAGCTCTGAGTCAAGGATGCTCCCCACACAGGTGCCCAGAGGTGGGCTGAAGACTCTTTGTTTTGTGGGGACATTGGACTATATACATTTTGTTGGACTCTGAGACCCCATAAAGGGGCAAACTCAATTGGTGACCTGGCCAGAGGGCCAAGTCGCTACCCACTGGAAGACAGACTACCACCAGAGTGTCTGAGTGATTGCTAGCAAAGGATGCCAGAGATGGGGGATGAGCTGAGACACAGTGACCTACCTGCTAGTCAGCACCACTGAACAGCCTAGCCTGGTCACACTGCCATTGAATGTTCTCATGCACCTCACCATCTGCTTTGTGGGTGCAGCAGGCGAAGTCCAACACAGAATGCTATAATACAGCCCAAGCATTCATGCTTGCCACCATTGTGGCATGGTGCATTTCTGGTTCCATGGTGATAGGAATTTGAAAATTGCACTAACATGCTCAGAAAGGAAGCATGATGCTGAGATAGCGGAAACATGGGATTGAGAGGGGGGGGGGAAACAGCTAGCACACTAAAAATAGCAGTGCACACATGTCCACATGGGCTTCAGAGCAGGCTGGCAATGCGCATATGTACTGAGAAATCAGTGGGTTGTACAGCCTCTCCACTGTGATAACAAAAGACCAGAATCTGTTGTCAGTAACGCTGATACAAATCCAGAGTATTTCTGGTATAACAGACTAATTTGATGACTCCAAGATATATTGACTAGGGATTTATTGATTGTTAAATCTATTAAGACTTCAATTATGATCACAGTAAAAAAAATAATTAAAGGAATGTATTGACGAGATCACCTCTTTCATTACAAATTAAGTACTGTACAGCTGTATGTATAACACATAATATCAAATATACAGTAGTTAAGCAGTCCTTCAGATTTTCATAGTTCTCCAGTAGATGTGTCAGTGTTCCCTTTCATCTGGGTTACATTATAGGTACCTTTGCCTTCAGTTGAATTAAATAAGTGTGACACTTATATAACTTAAAAACTTCATGAAAATGTATTAGCTGCTAGGTTAAATCTTTAGTTACGTGTCTCACCTACCATTCGATAGTCCTCCGTGCCAAAGAGCTAAGCATATTCATTCTATGTAAGGAGATCATATTTTAGATTAAAAATAAGGAGAGGTGTGTGTGTGTGTCTTACAGGCTGCAGCAACTCTGAGAATAATAAAATGGCAGCTGTCTCAACTCAGACTGAGGACCAGATTCTCAGCTGCTGTAAATGGGCATAGCTCCTTGACTTAATGGAACTACGCTGATTAACACCTGCTGAGTGTCTGCCTAGAATTAGTAAAAATGTAAGAGTGTAGGACCCAGAGAACAAAAGTATGATACAGTGGTATGTTCTATAGTTGTAATGGATTCCAGGTTCCTATAATCACCCAGATTTCACCCATTCCTCAATTTCTCCAAAAATAAAACATTCCTGAAATTTCACATTGTCTCATTCCAGGTTTGAATTTTTCTAGGAAACTTTGGGGAAAAATCATAAGGAGTTTTAAAGTTAGGCTGCCAAATTCTGTGTTATACTGTGACCCATTTTAGCCACCCTGGAAATGCAAAAAGGGCCATAAAGCCAGTGGATCCAGGTACTCTGACACATACACTGGGGACTGCAAGCAGATGGTGTATAGTGGAGGGAAGGCAGCATGGCCAAAGTGCCACTGAATTCTAGCCATTCTCAGCAGCCAAAACCATTTCTTGGAGCCATAGGTAACTTGAAACTTCCCTATTCTGGACCTAGCCCCTGACAAAATTTAAGGGAGGCACAAAGATAAATTTGTGTATACCACACTGCCTCTAGGTATCTGCATCTAAGAACAAAAGTGAGGGAGTTGTGTACTGGATTTGGGAATTGGCTTCCATCTCTGGCCGAAGACTGATAAGGTTCTCACACTTATGCCTTTTTTCCTTCAGTTAACTATCTCCTAAACCTTACATTCTCCCCCCATATTATTTTTCTAATATACATGTGACAAGTTAAAAAAAAATCCAATATTTTGATGACGCTGCTGAATTCTTACCTAGTTTGCTATGATAGTCAATAATTTAGCATCACCATCTTAATAGCACATACTGAAACATGAATTTGGGTTATTCAGCTGAATATCCACCTCCAACAATAATCTACCAGTTTCTGGTCCTTTGGGGGGGGATGACTTCTTCCTTCTGTCTGGAGTGAGGGGCAAGCAGAGACAGTGAAATTTTTTTTGCTTCCTTTCTGTGAAGGCTAGGGGAAGGGATCAGATTAGGAAATGGAGAGATCTTTAGTAGTGAGGAAAGGTTGAAAAAAAAAAAAAACACAAACAGGAAGCCATTGGGCAGGGATCTTCACTTTCTCTTTATGAACATGAGAGGGAACAGAGAAGATCCATTAAGGGCAGATTGTGCAGGGGAAGTCAGCAAGGTGTACGTATGGGAATCTTCACACCCCACCCCTATGTTACAAAGAAAGGAGCTGGAGAGGGTCATGGTGGGGGGGGAGGGAGAAGAAAGAAAGAGTGCACAAGGACTGAGGGATCTTCAGTACTTTTCTTCCCAGGAAGATTTCTTCAGGGACATGCTTCTCTCCTTCGCACTCAGGCAAAGTAGGAGCAATGAGCTCTCTGTCCTCTTCTCTTGGTCAGGAGAGAGAGAGAGAGGTGAAAATCTCCTTATTCCTTGATGCACCCCATTCTTGTTCTCACTTGTGTATGTATACCTCTGTGTGTGTGCAGGGGGTGAGGATGGTGATTTGGAATTCTTCACCCACTGCATACTTAAGTCAATAAAGAAAGTGATTTAATGCATGGTAATCTATTTTCAGTTATTTATAATTTATTTCTCAACCTAAACTTGTAATGTATTCCACATTGTGGTGCAAGTAAAGTGTGACATCTTAAAACAAAACTCAATTCAGGTAACCCAGAAACATTTACACTGAATGTAACTAAAGTTATGGGAGGAGAGCAAGGATGAAAAGTTTCAATATAAAAAAGGTGACTTTTTGAAAAATTAAAAATGCCTGAAAACAAGTGAGGAATGAGAGTACCTCCTGAACTATATCTCTTGTATGGCACTGCTACTTTGATACTATAATCATGCATTAGGTTTGTCACTAATATTCTGATTTCTAACAAAAGAATAATTATTTGTCAAATTTAAATAACTGATCATTTTAATGACATAATGTTTCAGGTTTCTCATTATCATTCAAAACAAAATTTAAAAATCATCAAGAGATACATGACCTGAAACTATCTAACAGGGGTTGCACTCACCTCTTGCAAGCACCCCCTGGCCGAGCGTGTGTGCATGCACTCTCTACCTGTTTGTGATGGGTCTTCACGGACTCAGCCCTTTGGCCAAGTCACATACAGTCGGTCTGTGATAAAAGCAAAGCAAACCCTTTCGGGATAGAAGTCCAACAGGGGCCTCGACCAGTGCCCTCTGTAATATCTCTCGGTTTGTCCCTGCTTTGGACTAGAGCAGTGCCCCAGGGCTCCTTCCCTGAAGGCAATGTCTTCACCCTCTCAGGGCCTTTCTGGCCCCAGCTCTTCAGCTGGGCCACTAAGTTCATTCCCCTTCTAGGGAACCTCAAAGTCCAGGCCCACCCTCTACTACAGGTCCCAGCCTAGGGACCCTATAGATAGCAGCCATCCCTTTAAATAAACTGTGTTGCTGCTATATTCCCTGGGTCAGTTCCCCATGGCTGCCGCACAGTCTTCACCCTTAACTCAGGGCCTTGTCCTGGTGGAGTCCCAGTAGCCAACCCAGAGCCCCATCCACTCTCCACCAGCTCTAACAAGAAACTGAACTCACTCTGCCCCTGCAGCTCTTCTTATACTAGCCTGCTGGGCCCTGATTGGCTGTTTGGGAAGCAGCCTCTCTAGGCAACTCAGAGGACCTCTCTACTGCCCTTTTCTGGGGCAGGGTGTGGCCAGGCCACAAGGTCTCCATCAGGGGACCTCAGGGCCTAGTCCACCCCATCACACTGTGTAAATAAACATTGCTCCATCTTCGGTCAGCATTTTTTCACAATGCCTAAATGGGTTTGCATAATACTTTTTAAAAGTATATGTTGTACAAATATCAAACTGTTTTCAGTCCCTGTCATAGTGTTTAATCAGGGAAGGGAGTTTGTTCGTAATTCTGAAACATTCATAACCTTAAACAAAAACATTATGGTTGTTCTTTCAAAAGTTTACAACTGAACATTGACTTAATACAGCTTGGAAACTTCACTATGCAGAAGAAAAATGCTGCTTTTAACCATCTTAATTTAAACAAAACAAGCACAGAAACAGTTTTCTTAACTTGTCAAATCTTTTTAACCCCCCCCCCTTTTTTTTAAGTAGTTTACATTTAACATAGTACTGAACTGTAATTACTTCCCCTCCCCACCCTCTCTGATGCCTGATTGCATACTTCCAGTTCCAAATGAACTGGTTGGCCAGTCAGTTTGTAACTCTGGTATTTGTAACTCTGAGGTTCAACTGTATATGTCACTGGAGTTGTATGAAACAGCCTAAGCATATTGGTGAATCTGGTCCATCAAATTTCTCTCAGCAGTATTTTGACTTCAGAGAGAAGTGATAAAATTGCAGTTGCTGGATATGAAGAATGACTTTGTTTGATTTCATTCTGTGTACTATAAATCCTGCTTTTCAAATAGTGGAATGAAATTTTTCTCTCTTGTCACTATATAGTGCATGATATCTTGATGAAGATTCTTATTTTACATGCCTATGGTTTTAATGTGTAGCTCAGTTTTATATTAATAATTAAACAATTTTGTTGCATACAGGATTATAGATCGTGACATTTATCCTTTGCAAAATTCACCTCTAGTCTTGGTTGGAGAGATTTAAAATATACTTAATTACTCTGTCAGTATAAAAATGTGTGTTTTCTACTCCAGTAAAATTACTATTAATTCAGCTGCATTTTATTACAGAAGCATATGCACCATTTATTTTTCTATACTAGGTTGTAGAAGAGGCATGTGCTATAATTTTATCCTGTGATAAACCTGTAAATTTGTTCATCCTTTCATTTACTAGCAGTATATACTATACTTCAGTGATACACACAACAGCACATATACTAATTTAACTTTTAAAAATATATTATTGCTCCATGTGGTGTAAAAAGGTTAAAAATTCTTCAATTAAAGAAAAGAGAGCAGGGTAATGTCTTCTGCAGCACATCACTCTTTGAAACATGCCCCACAAAGACACTGAACTGCTGAAGAAGTCTTGCAAACATTTTAGGTGGGACAGAATGTGGTTCAGTGGACAGGGAGTCAGAAGAACAAGGTTCTATTCCCAATTCTGTCAGTATGGCCTTAAGCAAGCCACTTCATCTCTCTGTGCCTTCATCCATTTACAATGCAAGCTCTTTGGGGCATGTACACTTAGGCCTTGTCTACACTACGAGAGTAGTTCGAATTTACTTGCATCGAATTTTTGGAATCGATATTGCAAAGTCGAACGTGTGTGTCCACACTAAGGACAGTAATTCGACTTTGTGAGTCCACACTAACGGTGAAAGCGTCGACATTCGAAGCGGTGCACTGTGGTCAGCTATCCCACAGTTCCCGCAGTCCCCTCTGCCCATTGGAATTCTGGGTGTAGCCGGCAATGCCTTCTGGGTAACAAAATGTGTCGAGGGTGCTTTTGGGTAACTGTCGTCATCCGTCCATCACTCCTGCCCTCCCTCCCTGAAAGCGCCGGCGGGAAATCAGTTCGCGCACTTTTCCAGTCATTGACAGCGCGGATGCCACAGCACTGCGAGCATGGAGCACGCTGCGACCATCGCTGCAGTTGTGGCCGCTCTCAACGCCTCGCAGCTTATCATACAGGTTTCCCTGAGGCAGATGCAGAAAAGTCAGGCGAGGAGGCTATGGCACCGCGGTGATGTCCTGAAGTCTGAGAGTAGCACAGACCTCTCAGAAAGCAGGGGACCCAGCGCCGAGGACATCACGATGGCAATGGGTCATGTTGATGCCGTGGAACGGCGATTCTGGGCACGGGAAACAAGCACTGAGTGGTGGGACCGCATAGTGCTGCAGGTCTGGGATGAATCCCAGTGGCTGCGAAACTTTTGCATGTGGAAGGGAACTTTCCTGGAACTTTGTGAGTTGCTGTCCCCTGCCCTGAAGCGCAATGACACCCGGTTGCGAGCTGCACTGAGTGTACAGAAGCGAGTGGCCATAGCCCTCTGGAAGCTTGCAACGCCAGACAGCTACCGGTCAGTCGTGAACCAGTTTGGGGTGGGCAAATCTACCGTGGGGGTTGTTGTGATGCAAGTAGCGAAGGCAATCGTTGATGTACTGCTGCCAAAGGTAGTGACCCTGGGAAACGTGGAGGCGATCATAGATGGCTTCGCAGCGATGGGATTCCCAAACTGCGGTGGGGCCATAGATGGAACTCACATCCCTATTCTGGCACCGGACCACCAGGCCACCCAGTACATTAACTGAAAGGGCTATTTTTCCATGGTGCTGCAAGCACTGGTGGACCACAGGGGACGTTTTACCAACATCTACGTGGGATGGCCGGGCAAGGTTCATGACGCTCGTGTTTTCAGGAACTCTGGTCTGTTTAGACGGCTGCAACAAGGTATTTACTTCCCGGACCGCAAAATAACTGTTGGGGATGTGGAGATGCCTATAGTCATCCTCGGGGACCCAGCCTACCCGCTAATGCCCTGGCTCATGAAGCCCTATACTGGCGCCCTGGACACTGAAAAAGAACTCTTCAACTACCGGCTGAGCAAGTGCAGAATGGTGGTGGAGTGTGCTTTTGGCCGTCTCAAGGGGAGATGGAGAAGCTTACTGACTCGCTGTGATCTCAGCGAAACCAATATCCCCAGCGAAACCAATATCCCCATTGTTATAGCAGCTTGCTGTGTGCTCCACAATCTCTGTGAGAGCAAGGGGGAGACCTTTATGGCGGGGTGGGAGGTTGAGGAAAATAGCCTGGCTGCTGATTATGCACAGCCAGACAGCCGGGCGATTAGAAGAGACCAGCGGGAAGCGCTGTGCATCCGGGAGGCTTTGAAAGCAAAGTTCCTGAGTGAGCAGGGTAACCTGTGACTTTAAAGTTTGTGTACAGAGAAGCTGAACCTGCCCCCGTTTCTTTACCCAGTTAATGTTGACTATCCTATCCAGTTACATACCCCCTTCACCCCCCTTCCAACACACGTTTCGAAATAAAAATAGTTCTACTTTGTTAATGCACACCGTTTTCTTTAATACTGTTTTCGCGGGAATTTTTTAAAACTGGGATGCAGACTGGGGTGCGGAGCGGGTGTAGTGTAGTGACGCGAATGAAGCTTCTAAACTCAAGGATTGACGGGCTCCGCTGCGGTGGGATGGTTGTTTCAACGGAGCCTGTCACCCCTCCTGATCGGGACTGTGTGTATGGGGGGGCTATGTGACTTTGTGGCAGGGGGAGGACGGTTACAGATCCCCTGCTGCGTGGCTCTGTGATCCTGCATAAGGACCGCCGCTTAAGATCTGTAACTGCCCTCCCCCGCCACAAAGTCACAGAGCAACCCACCCCCCACCACATAACATGAAAACAACCTCCCAGACTAACCAGGGTAACTAGTCACTGCATCACTGCACTGTGTATGTGCCCTGCTGCTGTACCTGCCCCCGCCTATGTACCCTGCCAAAGGTGACTGTCCTGTCCAATTACCAACCCCCTTTCCCCTCCTCCTCCAAAAGAACATGATTGAAACAGTAGTTAACAGAAACGTATTTTTTATTATCAACTACACATGGAACTGGGAGGTGAAACTTGGACGGGGGCTTGTGTCAGGCGGGAAGGAAAGAACTTTTCAAATTTTGGGGAATGAGAGCCTTCTGCTACTAGAGCTCTCTGCAGGGGTGGAGTGAGAGTTAGCAGGGACTCTGCCGCCTCTCCTTCTTTGGACTTTGGGTGAGGGGGGTCTGGGAGTTTGTGGCGTGGGAGGGCGGTTAGAGATAGACTGCAGCGGGGCTCTGTCCTCCTGCTTCCGGTCCTGCAGAACATCCACAGGGTGCCGGAGCGTGTCCGTTTGCTCCCTCATTAGTCCAAGCAGCGTTTGAGTCGCCTGCTGGTCTTCCTGCCGCCACCTCTCCTCCCGATCCATGTTTGCTTGGTGCATTTGGGTCAATTTCTCCCACCACTGGGTCTGCTGTGCTGCCTGGGCTTGGGAACAGGCCATAAGTTCAGAGAACATGTCCTCCCGTGTCCTCTTCTTCCTACGCCTAATCCGCGCTAGCCTCTGGGAGTGTGATGCCAGGCTAGCTTCTGAGACAGTCGCAGATGGGGCTGTGGAAATGGGAAAAAGGGAGTGAATTCCTCAGAAAGATAAATGTAGTTGTGAACAAAGAACATAGTCTTTCTCTGTGAACAAGACCATGCACAGCACCTATCACATGCGCACTCAGCACAAGGTCGAATTCTCGGCCTTCGCATTCAGTGCCTGGGGTCTTGCACAGCACATTTGAGAAGCGGGGCAGCACAACGGAATTTCTGTTGCAGGCAGACATGGTAAGCCGTAGACTTGTGGCAGTTTAAAACTTTTATATTACCACTGGCCTCATTTCACATTTAAAGCAATGTCAGTCCCTGCTGCCAGCAATCCGGCAAGCGGGAACTCTGCCCCTGTCCCACCCCCTCGTGGCTGTCCCCAGGAACGATCCCTTTCGGCTGCCCCTCTCCCGCCTCCACCGCGTGGCTGCAAACCAGCGGTTACAGTTCTGTAAAGGAACGAGCAAGCAGTCCCAACACTAACATTCCCCTACCTAATTCAAAGCAGGTCACCATGGGCGACATCACCCTGATGAGGATCTCTGAGAGCGAGAGAGAGAGAATGCTCCAGGAAAGCCTCCAAAGACCAGGGCCGTATGCCGCCCTGCTGTGCAGAGCAATGATTCCCGAGTACTTGATAGTCTCGTGGCGCGGCAACGTGTCATACTTCGGAGGACCCAATAAGGCCGCTCTCCCCAGGAACCTCATGCAACGGCTTTCCAATTACCTCCAGGAGAGCTTCATCGAGATGTCCCAGGAGGATTACTGCTCTATCCCCGCACATATAGACCGTATTTTACTGTAGCTGCAGTAGCAGGGAATAAACAGTAGAGCGGCTTGTGCTGGACAATCACGGAAAACGGGACATTGCTAGATTTTTTTTCAAAACTTGCACTGCCCATGACTAAACCGTTAAGCGCCTAGGGCACAGTAATCATGAACAACCCATTCTTTTAATTGTTAATATTCCTGTTCTGTTAAAAATAAATGTTTAGATGTTTACAACACTTACTGGCTGATCCTTCCCCAGATTCTGTGTCCAGGTTAACGGCTGGGGACGCTTCGTAGGGGATCTCTGTAAGGGTGATGAAGAGATCCTGGCTGTCGGGGAAATCAGCGTTGTGAGCGCTGCCGACTGCCTCGCCCTCCTCATCTCCTTCATCATCTTCCCCGTCCCCTAACATGTCCGAGGAACCGGCCGTGGAGAGTATCCCATCCTCAGAGTCCACGGTCAGTGGTGGGGTAGTGGTGGCGGCCGCACCGAGGATGGAATGCAGTGCCTCGTAGAAACGGGATGTCTGGGGATATGATCCGGAGCGTCCGTTTGCCTCTTTGGTCTTCTGGTAGTCTTGTCTCAGCTCCTTGATTTTCACGCGGCACTGTGTTGCATCCCGGCTGTATCCTCTCTCTGACATGTCTTTTGAGATCTTCTCATAGATCTTTGCATTCCGTTTCTTGGAGCGCAGCTCAGAAAGCACGGACTCATCGCCCCACACAGCGATGAGATCCAAGACTTCCCGATCAGTCCATGCTGGGGCCCTCTTTCTATTCACCGACTGCACGGCCATCACTGCTGGAGAGCTCTGCATCGTTGCCAGTGCTGCTGTGATCGCCACGATGTCCAGACAGGAAATGAGATTCAAACTGGCCAGACAGGAAAAGGAATTCAAATTCAAATTTTCCCGGGGCTTTTCCTGTGTGGCTGGTCAGAGCATCCGAGCTCGTACTGCTGTCCAGAGCGTCAACAGAGTGGTGCACTGTGGGATAGCTCCCGGAGCTATTAGCGTCGATTTCCATCCACACCTAGCCTAATTCGACATGGCCATGTCGAATTTAGCGCTACTCCCCTCGTCGGGGAGGAGTACAGAAGTCGAATTAAAGAGACCTCTATGTCGAACTAAATAGCATCGCAGTGTGGACGGGTGCAGGGTTAATTCGATGTAATGGCGCTAACTTCGACATAAACGCCTAGTGTAGACCAGGCCTTACACTATATACCTTGCTTTGTACAGTGCAATTCCTTGAGCCTCTAGATTTTACTCTAATACAAATAATATATAATAACTTCTTCAGGTGCCAAATGTACCCATATGTGGCAGTATCACAGGGCAACAACTCACCCCTGCAGCACCTCCTGTCATCATCCTGGGGAATTAGCTCTTTGACCCAGGAGCACCCTGTGCAGGCCAGTGTCCCGCTTCGTCCCAAGTCTCTCCTGGACCCCAGTGCCCCTTTCAGGCCAGGGTGCTGCCCCTGGCAGTACCCCACTGGCTCTCCACACCCTAGGGACCCCTCCACCCCCCTATCCCCACCTCACCTCAGTCTTTGGCTATTGCCAGTCACCATCTAGCCCCCATTCACTGGGGCAGACTGCAGTATAATTGCCACTCATCAGCAAGGAGGATTTGGACCTGCTGCCTCTGCCTACCCTTGGGCTGCCTTCTGCAACCCCAGTACCCTTCTTGGCCTTTAACAAGGCCTGCAGCCTGGGGGTTTCCAGGCTGGAGCTCCCCAGCTCCTCTGGCTTTCCCCCAGCCCTGTCCCACTCTAGGTTCCTTTGTCAGCTCCCAGGCAGCCAGGCCCTTCTCCCTCAAGAGCTAGAGGAAGAGTGTCTCTGAGCCCCTCTGGCTCACAGCCCCTTTATAAGGGCTAACTGAGGTCTGTTTGGGCCGTGGCCGCAGCTGTGCCTGCTTGCCCCCAGCCAAAGCCCTTTCCTGGGCTGTTTTAAACCCCTTGGGGCAGTAGCTGGTGACCACCCCGCTACAGGCAGGCAGCTGCATGTACTCTGCATTTCGGTTTTCTCACCAATGAATGGCTCTGACTCCATGAACTGTTGTCATAATTTTCATTGCTATTCAAACAAATCAGAGATGAAGTGTATTATTAGGAGATAGGTATTTATGATATTCTTTTTAAATGTATGTTCACTCTGGCTAAGAAATTGAATGAATTTATTCAAATCAGGCTGGCATGAAATTTGAAAAATTGTAGTAGGTGTATAACTATATCATGCTTGTAATAGTTCAACATGATTAATATGTACATTTTTGGAGGATTCTTCTGATTTCATGGTCCTGTGAAATATTTCTTCTCTTCAGGTGCCAGTACATTCACTTTCAGGCAAAAACGAACATGTCTTTTACTGATGTCTCTGTGTTAGGTTAATATGTATCTACTTTTTAATTCTTCATATAGCAAAAATCTTGTCATATGTCAGATGAGAGAAAAATAATTTGATCCAATAACTTCTTAATATTGGAGACAAATTTGATATCCATCTTGGAGGCGAGGGGGACATAGCCATTCATCTATATCAGGTACTTATGATGCTCCCAGAATCAAAATGTCTGAGTGCCTCAAAGTCTTTTATGTATGTATCCTTACAACACCTGTGTGAGATAGGGAAATGTGAGTATTGATATCTGCTGTAGGTCAGTGAGCAGAATTACAAGAGGGGGGGGAATGAATTAATGCTCTCCCCAGTGGCAGTTTCAATTCCTTTTGTCTTTTATTGATTCACTCAGGATTCCAAACAAAAAGCAAGGTAATCAAAATAGTAGGTCCTAATTGCCAGAGTCCTTTCCAGGTAAGCTAGAGGGGAAAGAACATGCATGCCCTTCTCATTCAATAGTTACCCCCACAGACACTTTCCCTCTACCCAGTTACCCATATGTCGGGCAGATCTGGGTTAACTTTCATATAAAGGCAGTTGTGAAGCACCTTTTTATAATCCCACTTTATAGAGAGGGAACTAAAAGATGAAATGATCAACTAGAGGTCACACAGTCTGTGATAGAGCAGGGAATTGAACACAGGTCTCCCAACTCCTGTATTAGTGCCCTAAACACTGGACATTTCCCCAGTGATTACTCATGCACGTGCTCACTAGCTGACACTCTATTTCTCATACAGGCACTTATTTTTTCAATCATGAAACTTATTCATCCCTAGTTTCCATGAGCATCTGCTTATGCGTTGGGTTTTTAACATTTTTTTTTTTACACATTTGTAATTTGATGTACAAATGATCAGATAAAAAGTTAAGGAAACGTGACGTTGCTCCACAAATGTGTCAAATGATACTCACTGTGAACGAAGATACTGTACTGAACCATGTGAAGGGTATACCATGCTATTAGTCCTTTACTAGTTTATAGAGCTAGATACGTTATCAAGTATAAATAAATAAAACAACCTGTAGACAGATTTCATGGAAACTGACTCCATAAATATTTCAATAAGTATTACAAACCTTTGCTGGCTTCATATATTTCCTTAAAGTTATAACTTATATTTTTGTAACATGTATTGTGTTGAAAATGTATAATTTATATTGGTCAGAGCAGGATACCACTCAACTTGACCATGAACCACTTTCTGGCTATGGTCAGATGCATTATTATTTTGAAGTCTGAATTTTAAAGACCTACACAGGAATTCATACAAAATTGCAGAACACGTACACTGGTGCAATATTACACTGGGCCAGATTGTGAGCAGGTGTTGTGCCTGTGCGCATTTACACCTGCTGTGTATCAGATCTATATATTTTGAAGGCATCTTAATATTGTGGTTATTTATTAAAAATATACATTTGTTTTCAGTCATTATTTTGTTTCCAACCTTTGGCAAATATTTTCACTGTAGGTGCATAGGTGTGCCTTAGGAATCTCTTGCTCTAAAACTTAACTTTACATTTAGTCCAGCATATTGCAATTCTGCGAGTGGAAACAGTCTGGCAGTCACCCTTTATTACGCATAGGATAATAAATAATGATAAATAAATTGCTAGTTTATAAACAACCATAAGGGTTCTGGTACTATTTATTTAATGGGCATTGGGCTTCTGTGGTGATAGAATGTAGGTTGAAACACTGATTCCTAATGTACATTTGGAAGTCAAATTTATGAAAGTGACATTGCTCAATTTTCCTAGGTTCTCCCAGCCAAAACTATGGGCTACAAAAAATTACACTGAAAGAAAATTAAATCTCAAAAGCTAGAGAATGTGAAAAATCAGGTTGCCTTGATTTGACCTCTTGTGTATATACATTTAGATAGTTTAGTGTCACATAGGAAGTCTATGGCAGAACCAGAAATAGCACCCAGCTCTTCTGGGTCCTAATGTGCCTTAAACACAAGAGAACGTTCTATTTATTCTGGAACATTCTGCCTCATTCACACTGCATTCTATGCCACTGCCTAAGGCAGAGGTCCTGTGGAACAAACAGTATGTAATTAAAGACTGTATCAATCCATGTAATGCGACATAACCTGAGAGCCCCTGAGAGAGTCCTTTTCCTGTGTTTGCTCAATCCTTTGTATTATATCAGTGAAGGCAGTTGGTTATCAGCTGTGCACCACTTGTTGATAGAAAATTGGGGGCCCTTTCCAGTGCAGGGTCCACATCATACGGATATATAGATCTGCCCTTAGATCATCCATCCAAAAATGCCTTTACGCAGTAGGTGGCGGTTGTCAGGAATGTAGGAGTTGTATTATTATACATACTTATCTCATAGAACTGGAAGGGACCCCGAAAGGTCATCGAGTCCAGCCCTCTGCCTTCACTAGCAGGTCCAAGTACTATTGTTAGTAGAACCATAAATGAAAAATTGCCAATTATATAGAGTTGTGGGTTTTGGCAGGAGGGAGGGGAGTGGTGGTGGCAGGGGGAGGGGATTGTCTTGTTTTCTAAGTAATAGAACACCATAATTTTTTCAGAAAGGTAACAAAGTCTCAATCATAGCTCTGTTTAAAGTGGGGGGGTTTTGTGAATCTAGTTATAGGAGTTTTTCAAGCTATTTATTTACATATCTTTTAAAAAATAAAAATACAAAGGGAATTATGAAAATTGGAGTAGAAAGCACCAGGGCAGCCCTGCAATTTTAAGTCTTGAAAATGGGCAGCTTTGTTCATTCAGAATGGAGAGGGGTAACAAGTGGCGTCCCCCAAGGGTCAGTCCTAGGACCAATCCTATTCAACTTATTCATAAATGATCTGGAGAAAGGGGTAAAAAGTGAGGTGGCAAAGTTTGCAGATGATACTATACTGCCCAAGATAGTTAAGACCAAAGCAGACTGTGAAGAACTTCAAAAAGATCTCACAAAACCAAATGATTGGGCAACAAAATGGCAAATGAAATTTAATGTGGATAAATGTAAAGTAATGCACATTGGAAGAAATAACCCCAACTATACATACAATATGATGGGGGCTAATTTAGCTACAGCGAATCAGGAAAAAGATCTTGGAGTCATCGTGGATAGTTCTCTGAAGACGTCCACGCAATGTGCAGCGGTGGTCAAAAAAGCAAACAAGATGTTAGGAATCATTAAAAAGGGGATAGAAAATAAGACAGAGAGTATCTTATTGCCCTTATATAAATCCATGGTATGCTCAAATCTTAAATACTGCGTACAGATGTAGTCTCCTCATCTCAAAAAAGATATACTGGCATTAGAAAAGGTTCAGAGAAGGGCAACCAAAATGATTAGGGGTTTGGAATGGGTCCCATATGAGGAGAGATTAAAGAGGCTAGGACTTTTCAGCTTGGAAAAGAGGAGACTAAGGGGGGATATGATAGAGGTATATAAAATCATGAGTGATGTAGAGAAAGTAAATAAGGAAAAGTTATTTACTTGTTCCCATAATACAAGAACTAGGGGCCACCAAATGAAATTAATGGGCAGCAGGTTTAAAACAAAAGGAAGTTCTTCTTCACACAGCGCACAGTCAACTTGTGGACTCCTTGCCTGAGGAGGTTGTGAAGGCTAGGACTATAACAGCGTTTAAAAGAGGACTGGATAAATTCATGGAGGTTAAGTCCATAAATGGATATTAGCCAGGATGGGTAAGGAAGGGTGTCCCTAGCCTCTGTTTGTCAGAGGGTGGAGATGGATGGCAGGAGAGAGATCACTTGATCATTGCCTGTTGGGTTCACTCCCTCTGAGGCACCTGGCATTGGCCACTGTCGGTAGACAGGATACTGGGCTAGATGGACCTTTGGTCTGACCCAGTACGGCCATTCTTATGTTCTTATTGTAAATAAGGGTCTTTGGTTACCAAAGCATGTTCCATGATAGATTTATTTCTGGCTTCACCTACATTTGTCTATACAACTGTTGCAGAAACTTTGGCTTAAAAAAGGTGAAACACTGAATGATTCTCATTGACTTCAAATATTCACAGTATATTTGTGGTCAAATGCTGACATAATTTTACCTTTCTAAATAATATTAAACTTTAAAACTATTTGAAAAATAGCCATTTGTATAAGGAAAGCTACATCAGCAAAATAAGATAAGCATAACAACCTAATAAAAAGTATTTGAAAAAACAAGGAGATTTTAGTGTAATTTAAAATCATCCAATAAAAATATATATATTGGTCAAAATAAATGCAGAAAATACTAAAACAAGAGATAATCTTACGGTTACCACACAAATCTTTATTCCGCTTACAGCACAAACAATTAAAGTTTCAAAGAACCCCAAACCATATAGCTCTTTGTGTACTGCTGTTCTTTAGTTCATTGCTAAGCTGCTATTTAAATTGCCAGGACAATGGACAAAGATCCTGTTGTGCTCAGAATCAAATTTAAAGAGGGCTCTTGTAACTCTGTGAAAAATTCCAGCTGAGGCTTTGTATTGTTTCCGGTATGGCTGAAATTTGGCACAAAGCTGTAATGCAAAGCCACGTGAACATATTATGTATATCTTAACTAATTATCTATTTGGTTTCATTTTGTATAATTATAACCTAATATTAAATTTATGTGGAGAGATATTGAGTGGCCCATTAATTTCTACCCACCTGAATGAAAGGTCAGTGCTAATAATCAACTTGAGTGGCTTGTGTTTCAATTTATGACTTACGTGTATCTAGCTGTTATTATTATAGTGATCCAACAAACGTATGTTTTCTCATCCTTTTTCAACTAATCAGTACAGTGACAATCTAATTATAGAGTTGGTTTGGTGATTCCTGTTGTGGATTGAAGGGGTATTATAATGAGGGTTATGTAAACAGAACTACGTGTGAGCGGAAATAAAATTGATATCATACGTAAGACGTGCATATGGAGGGCCATGTGCCCTGAACGTAAAGCCGTGACTCACACAGGAACTTGGAGGAAGAAGTCTCAGTGTTAGTTAGCTCTGAGTACCCTTGTTGAACCCTTAGAGCTTGATTCTGATCTTAAGCATGTGTATCATCAACAGTGGAATAACCTGTGCATGTTTGAGGGCTATCACAAGTGCCACAGATTCTGCAGCCTCCAAAGAGACATTAGGCCAGTTATATGCGGTTAACATACCTATGCTTTAAGATCTCCTAAATGGGGTGTATGATTTGACCCAAATTAGGAGGGGCTAGCTCTATACACTTAGTTCACATATTTCTATCTAAAATACACATTTCAGGAGGGCATTTCAGGAGCCTTACTGATTCCATACACATTTTAATTAATAATATATCTAAACTGCCTCTGAAGTGCAGTTAATGAATGGCTAGCTGTCAGTCTACATGTGATTTTATACAAATTTCAGCTAATTCAGAGATCAAAAATTCAGCATGATGCATTCCCCGAAAAACCTAGGGCCAGATTTTTAAAGTTATTTAGGTGCTTAACTCACATTGCTTTCACACCAGAGACTGCAGTAAAGTGCCTTGGGGCCTAGCTCCCTTCCTCTGCTGCCATCTCTATTACAGGGCCCCTCCCTCTCAGGGATCGCTTTGCTATACATAGCCCAGGCTGAGGCTTCCATGGGAAAGATAGACCTACTTGCCCCATATGGATCCCAGGCAGTAGTGAGGGGTAGAACATCTGGGGAGCCCATCCTTGAGCCAGTATCTTCCTTGAGAGACCTAGAAGGGATCCATGTAGAGAAGGGGAGACTCATAAACCCAGCTTCAATGAGGACAGGAGGATCACTAGCCACTTCAATCTTTCCAGAGCAATCTGTGAGCTCAAGTTCACTTGTGTGTCTGAAGCAGGATTATGGGGACAAACTCCCAAAAGGGAAATAAATAAATAGTAAAATCAGTGCTGTTTCCCCAGCTCACATTCATGGAGTGCAACAGGACAGATAATCCTTGATACTCAGTTCCCCATATCACCTTCACAGGGTGCAGCATGGGAAATAATCCTCATCACTTGGTTCGCCTCCTCAACTTCATGGAATGCAGCAGGATATATTAATGCAGAAAAGACCCGGGCATAGACATATGCTGATTCCTTCAGGTGTGCATACACACACCTTACAAAAACAATTACAAGGATAATTCTTCCTCCTTTGGGGAGGAAGCCTGACAGTCCAAATTAGAGTTGGAGAATCAAATAGTAAAATATATGTTTTTTAAAAAAGTAGGATTCAAATCTGTTGCATGCTTATATATGGGGCTTTGGTTCTTAGGAACAGATGCTTGGACAAATCAGTTCCCAAGCTCTCTTAGTGGTACAATAGGAAGCTTTATGGGGAACTGAGGTTATTCACAGTAATCAGAAAAGTCAATTTATAATTCTGGCTCCGGCCAGACACTACTGGAAGGAATACAGATGTATTGAAGTAGTCCCTAAAGTATAACAGGAGAAAATACCTCTTTGCAAGTAGTAGCTAGAACAAGTGCGGAGTCAGTAACTACCCTGTATTGTCTCAGAGCTATCTGCAGGTCTGGAATTAGAGCCCTGACTTGTTCCAGGCTCTTTCAATTTCAGAGCAAAAGAGCTTTGATCAGATGAGGTCACTGGACATTGTCCAGTGGAGATAACTTAAGGAACTGTGCAAGAAACAGGGAAATAGCTTTGTCTCATTCCCAGTTTCAGCAACCAATGGAGAGGCTACAGCATGAATGAAATCATCCATCATATTTTTCAGACTGGAGTGTTATAATGCCCCCCCTCCCCCAATCAGCTTTCTAGCCTCAGAGAATTAGGAAAAACAGAGCAGAGCCCAGTCTAAAACATCTAAATAAGTTCCTAAAGGAGGCTTATCTTCAAAGCATTCCCATTTTACCATCCTCAGACAATTTTTATGTTTTGCAGATGGATGGCAGCCTTTTTCTTTTCCTAACTTTGATCATAACCATTTGATCTTTCATGTGCTCCCAAGGTCTCTCTCACCAGCATCATGGTAGCAATAACATCGACTTTAGGGAAGACAGAGATTCACTTATCTCTTCTAAGATGATTTTTCTGATTAGGGTTCTGTTCAGAGAGAAAGCTGAAGCAAATGTACAGAGTGATATGGTTCCTGGAGTATCAGGACAAATACATGGTGCCAGGGAAATGCATCATATGCTTTGGCTGTGGATGAATACTATCAGGTACGAGGTCTTCTCCCAGAAGACTGTTACTAGAAGATGAAGATGACCATAATGGAAAATAAGTGCTGTCACAGAAACAAAAATCCAATTTTTACTGGAACCCATTGGGAATTCTGATCTTATACACAGGTATGATTCAGTGACCCAGAATTCATATGATACCTATCTAATAATTCCAGGTATTCCCATCATCATATCTCATCCTTTGGCAATGATCTGTCTCTAATTTTATATTATCTGCTCCCACAAATGGTGAATGCAGAAAATCAGATTTGGTTTTGTTTTGTTTTTTTATTTTAAGGGATTTTCCCAATTCAGTTCAGGGATTGTGTACCAGAAAGAAAGACCACAACATCCATGAGCTGGAACACAATGATTCATTGAGGTCTTGGAGCACTTTTCCTTCCATAGATAAGACTTGTTCTAGTCATGGCAGTTAGTGTCTAATAGGGTTTTCATAATAACTGGGAAGAACATAACCAGCCCCACCCTAGAGAGAGTGAGTCTCGGAGCAGAGTTACCTTTCTCTATATGTACTGCCTGACAAGATGGAGAAGAACACCAAGATATACATGGTAGAAGTCAGATTAGCAGTGTGGCTCCTTCACCTAGAAATATATCCCTCATCATAAATCAATTTGAGGATTGGTGATTGACTTCTTTGAATATGGAAACATAAATAAGGTGCCCTGTGGTTTCTCTACATGTCAGGACTGAGAATGTGAAGCAGTGAATGACCTTTCTCAAACCTGGGCAAGGTCCCTGCTATATGTCCTGCTCTGCAGGACAATACAAAAGATAAGAACACAAGAACAACAGTTACCCACCCAGGTTATGCTATGCAGGATGAAGAGACTATGGTTTTCAGGCCTGATTGGATCTTCAGATGTCTGTATCTCACAGAGGATGTATGATATAAAATAAAATAAAAAATACTCCACCTGGGACCAGAAAAATTTAAAATTAATACTTTGATGAAGTGATTCTTGTTCACATGGGTCCCAAAGGAGAAGTCAACAAATAGAAATTATTCTATGGGATGGTGCAAAATAACTTAATTACCATGTTAAATCAATGAAACATAGCCTTGAGTTCCTCCAGGAGGGCTTTATTGTGCATGTATAAGAGTGTCCAAGAAAAAAGGCCAGGTCTGTGTAATATAATATTCCCAGCCTGTCCAAGAAAAGAAACTTTTGTATACATCCCAACATTTATATGCTCCTTAGGGCATAAACTTTATTTCAGTCTCACAAGGTTAAGTATGACTTGGAACCTGATTTTGCTCCTTACAATACTACCCCAGACTGAATGCCTGTAGGAGGTACCATTATACTTGCTGTGCATTGGGTATGCCTCCTGATGGCTATTATCGCCAGTCAGATGAATTTTTATTTTAAGGAGTTTCCTCTAATGAGACCCAATATCATACCTTTAATTCAGACAGGTAGTTCTCTCAACTGTCATAGCATTCATTTCCTAAGTAAATTCAAGATATATTCCTTCTTCAGTTAAACATCAAAGTCCAGTCTTTAGGAGCGCTGATAATCCTGTATTGAGATCTTTTGGACAGCCAAATGGGCATCAGTACATAGGTTCACCAGATTCTGCACATTGGTCACCTACCTTGGTCATTGTCATATCCTGTCTTTTGGCAGAAGTTTTCTCTGTGCCTTACGGTCCAGGAGAAGATGGAGGAGTCAACATTTAAAAGATGATCCTGCTTCTACCTTAGTCACACTGCTATGAAAATCACATTGTAACAGATTTGTGGTCCTTCGTACAAAGAATAGGAAAATTTGTCCATGCTTACCTGAAAATTTCCTTTTTTTCAAGTAATAAGGTCACAGATCCAGGCCACCTTGGAAACAAATGGATCATTCAGAATAGAAATGGATGGACATTGATATTAAAGGATTTAGATTTTTTGTCATTAGATAGAATTTATTATGCTCTGTAGTTGGAGAAATTGCTGTGCTTTTTCCCAAAGTATATTTAACATAATCTGTAATTTAGGAAAGTAAATGTGAATTATCCTAGTCATGTGGAAGTTATCTCAGATGCAGGGAACTTCAGGAGGTGAGGCATTCCCCTGCTGCCAGTGACTAACAAGTTCTGGTCCTGCCCCCAAGATGTAAACAAACTGAAATATCCATTCTGACAGATCTGTGTGCCTTATTACTCAAAGGAAGGAAATTTTCAGATGATCAGAGACAGATTTTCCTATTCTTATTTGTTTGTTACATTGTGGTTTTAAACAGTTATTGAAAGAAGAGAATGTAATGGATATTGCTTTTAAATAATCTGAACAAAGATTGTGGCATATTATGGAAAGGACAATGTGGCACGTATCTCAGTGAAATGAAAGACATGTTGCACTTCAATTTAGCAACTGAGGCGATCCAGATGCCATCTCACAGCCAAAATTCTAACTGGTCATATGCTTTACACTATATTAAATTACTTATTACAGGATGCACCATGAAATGTTGTAACTCTAATTACATAATTTTGCAATACATATTAGGTACTATACAAAATTTGTAATTGCAACAGGATATGAAATTGGAGCATTAATTTTGTACATTCTGCTTTTTGGTCAAACAAATGTTAGCTATACTGTTTGCAGTATTGCTCAAGCATTGTAATGTTTTCATTGCTGTTTCGATCTGTTTTGTCTGGTTAAAGAATAACTAGAATATCCATTTCCGACTGAACCACTAGAAAGAGGCACATGTTAGACCAAAAAATGGGCCTAATCCACAGCCCACTGAAGTCAATAGAAGTTTTTCCATTGACTTCAGTGAGCTTTGGATCAGGCCCCATGTGCATAAATAAGTCTAATATGTAAAGTCCCTAAAGGTCTGGATTATGGCCCTAGATACCTACAAGATCTGCAGTACAGAAATATACTAGACAATAGTGATAATCAGTAGCAAACATCAGTATATATCAGCAGTTGTGCTGTTCATGTAGTACATAGAAATGCACATACTTTTATTAATTCAAATTTTCCTTTTCTTTTTTTCCCTGAAGAGGAAAACTGAGGCCTTAATCTTGTAGCATTTTTATAAATACATGCAGTAGGTGAGAATCTCGCCCCTGATTACTCTGGGAAAAAGGACACCAGTGGTGTAATTGGGTGCTAACAGTTTCAGATCCATCTGAGAGAGAATTCCTCATGCACAGGAATTGTGGAAGAAACCTGATGTTGGAGGCAAGCTGGGGATGGGGTTTGTGGCAGGAAGTGTTCCAAGAGCAGAGCAGCAGCACCTAGCACTGCAGAGATTCTGGGCAGTGCTGCTGCCCTTAGGCAGGCATGAAAAGGCTGTTGTAAATTAGACAGCCTTCAAGGGCTGTCTAAATTATGCCGCTCCTGGAGCAGCCCAGAATCAAGTGTGGCTTAAAACCATCTCAGCCCTCTCTCCATCTGTGAGTTCTATGCTGCACCTCTTAGAGGCACAGCATAGCATTTCACCCTCTGTATACAGCCCTTTTTGAAAATATACTTACTTGAGTGTGTATTTATTTGAAATATAGAACTGTTTCTGCCTCTTGAGTAAATTAGGGCTTCTCTACAACATGCATTAGCCTGCATCAGAGGGGTGTAGATTCTTGTGCACACTTGTGTGTCATGCACTAACTTACCCATGTGGGACCCTGCTGGCACACACTAAAAGTTCCCTAGTGCACGTTAATATAGTTTGAAATGGGACTACGTAAACATGCACCAGGGAAACTCTTAGTGTGTGCCAGCAGGGGTCCACATGGACTAGTTAGCGTGCAACATGCTACTATGCATTGGAGTTTATACATCTCTGTTGTGGACTAATGCACTGCATAGACAAGCCCTTAGATGCCGTTATAAAACACTGGCAATATATAGGATAATTTTTTGCACCCCATTGTCTTACTTTCCCCTTATTAATTTATTTAAAGAAAGAAACTTAAATGTAAAAATACATTTGAATAATGCTGAAAATGTGACACAAGCCAATAACAAAGCTAGTTTTCTTTCTTTCTTTCTTTCTTTCTTTCTTTCTCAGTTGAATTTAGGGCAAAGCCATAACTTTGCATTTCCTGAATTTTGCTGGTTTCTGTTAACCCTAATATTACTTAAACACAGTCTTTCATTAATAGTATAGTATGTTAATACATTTCAACATTAAGAAAACAGTGGAACTTGACTTTGTTGCGCTTGATTAAATTGGGCATCAGAAAGATTGAAAAGCAAGAGAATAATCTTATTCTTGTTCTTGCTTTTACTGTATTTGCTGTTCTCATGACCCAGAATGAGGAATAGAGAATACTGTGTCTGTATAGGCTCAGGAAAATATAGTGATGTATATAACCCCTATGTGTTTTCATAAATTGTTTTCAATTCAACCAATTTTCAGTTAATTTCACATGTTTCACATGGTTTGTGTCTTTAAGTATATCAGTAGGACATTAAATACAAATTTCTTTCTTTGGGGGAAGCTATGGTCTCAAATGTTATGTGAAGCTCTCATCACTCTGGTAATGGCTATAAACACATAAATCATTCAAGACCAAAAGAAGAATGGAACTCAATGTCAGTGAACAGATCACATTTATTATTTTATGATTAAAAGTATTTCTACAGTGATAAAAATCAACCCCTAGGGAATCAGATTGAAAAAGGAACAGTTGGTTTAAATTAGGTTTCCATGTGAAATATATCTATTTTTTGTGGATGTTGTGGGAAAGTAAACTGAAAATTTTCAGAGTGGTAAATATCTATGCCTGATCAGATTTTAAGTATGAACAGAATCATATAGTTAGTTGATTTCTGATGCTGACATAAATTACCAAACAGAACTTGACAATAAGATCAGATTTGGAAAGTGATATTTTCTGCTTCATTTCTTATATAACAAATAGCTATAGTAGTTAATTATTAAATGTTTAGAATATATTGCAGTGAACAAATTTGCACATCAAGAAAACATATATACAAATGCCAGCACAGTCAACTCAAGCAAAAAATATTCTCTAATGTATAAACTGCTGCTTCTGACCTGTTGCCCAAGTTGAATAAAATGGGTTATCTTATCTAAGGCTAAAATTTTCAAAGCCAAGTAGGAGATTTGGGTGCCAGTTCCCATTGATTTTAATGGGAATTGGCCTTGCAAATCCTTTAGGCAGCTTTGAAAATCTTAGCCCTAGTCTATGACACAATGTCTGTTATTGTTCAGCATTTTTGGTTTAAAATAAATAACTGTAAAAAGCATTTTGAGATTCAAATACTTTGCATATATGTGTGTATGATATGTATATACATACAGTATTTATAATATATGTGGTGAATGTTTTTGTGTGATTTTATTGTGTGTGGGTATATATATAATTTAGTGAAATCTCTTATTTTCTCCCCGATAGAGACAATTTATGATTAATATGTATTCATTCTATTGCATTAAATGTGTCTGAATGTTCCAAATAACATAGCCATGGCTGATTTCTTGTACTGTACATTTTGTTTTATTAGGTGAGCTCTTGGGTTACATGGTTGATCCTTACTGCCGGTTCTATGGAGGAGAAACGAGAAGTCTTCTCATATTTAGTACATGTGGCAAAATGCTGCTGGAACATGGGAAACTACAATGCTGTAATGGAATTCTTGGCAGGGCTTAGGTACTGGCAACTCATTTTTACATAAGGAAGTTTCAGAGATAGAGATTAAACTACAGCTTCTATTAAGCACAACTCCTCTCTGAAGGACAATGTGTGGCACTGAATCAATCACTCTGTTGAACAGTATTCTGTTGCTAAATCACATCATTTCATCTTTTGAATTTCTCATAATTATTCTGGAAAAATTAAACATGGTGAAAGACAGACATTTTCTCAGAATGCTCTGGAGACATCGTCATCTATCCTGGTACATGCTAAATATGTTAAATTGAAAACATGGAGATACATTTTTCAAATAGATGATTTGAATGAGAAAAGAAGAGTGTAAAAGCAGTTCTAGTTTAACTATCTGTAACTCACTACAACTACTATAGTTTTAGGGTTGGAGTTTCAATAACAAAGGTAGTGAAACTATAAATGTTAAAGTAATATGATTATAAGGCAAAAAAGAAATGTCAAATAAAGCTCCTCCTTGGGTCACTCCATTTTACCTACGCTAACTGCTGCTGGGTTCTCAGAACAGTAGGGGATCTTACATACAGTATATAATGAATTATTTTGTAGTAGGAAGAGATAAGTCTGAAGTTCCAGCCTCTTAACTCTAACTTTCCTTGTATTTTGTGTTTGCATAGCAAACCTTTAATGTGTTTTTACTGCAGCTTTTTGTGGTTTAATAAGCACACTCATTGTGCTGTTAGTTTACATTTTTAATATATGAAACACATTCAAAGCACTCACAAACATAAGAGGCCTTGTCCTGCAAAACACATCCACGGCCTCCCAGGCCATGTAAGCCTGAGAAGGCTGTGAATGGTTGTTCTACGACAAGCCAGCCTATTCAGAGAGAAGTCAAAACTGTAATAAGAGTTTAATTCTGCCTCTTGTGAGTGCACTGCATGAGGGAAGGGGAGGAAAGGAAGGGTACTGCCAGAGCTTTATGCAGTGGACAAGGAGATAGTGGGGAGTGGGATATCTTGTATTAGCTTCCCTGTAGCGCTGCTGGTGTGCAAGGTGCGGAGGGGTGGAATTGCCAGGGCTCTGCCCAAACATGCTCCGCTTGTGCAGTCCTAAAACCATTTTTTGTTTGGATATAAACATTCCTTTATACTATATCCTATGTAATAATACAGCAGAGGAAATGTTATCTCTGATTTTCTCCCACTACTCTTTATTTTTAAGACAGTGTAACAAGATAAGTGTAAAAGATTCCTCTTTACCTTCCCAAGCTGTTGTGCCTAACTCTCTTAGGCTCTGTTGAAAATCCCAGCTGTAGCTCCAGCAATATCTAGATCTCATTACTCAGCTTTGCATGTTCATTTTGGTGTTCAATTATTCAAAAGGAAAAAATTGCTCTGTTAGCCTGAGTTTTTCTAGGAATACCCAATTGAATTTGTCTCATTCATTTACAGGGGTCGGCAACGTGTCCGTACATGGACACAAGTGTCTGTGGTAAAAATTTTGAGGTCCATGGGAGCGCTCACTTCAGGTGGCTCTCTGCAAGCGGTTCCCTGTCCTGGCTGTTGCTGCCAGAGATGTGGCCAGACACCTGGCGGCTCTGCAGGCACACTGCCTCTGTTCCCCCTATCCAAGCGCTAATAGCCTATTAGCCAGAAACCACAGTCAATGGGAGCTGCGGGGGGCGGCGTCTGCAGACTGAGGCAGCGTGCCTGCAGAGCTGCCTGGCCGCACGCGCCTCTGCCAGCAACAGCAGGGATGGGGAGCTGCTTGCTGGGGGTGGGGGTGGGGGTGAGCCACCCGAGGTGAGCCTCCCTGCAAGTGACTCCCTGTCCCTGCTGTTGCTGCGGAGGCGCGGCCAGGCGGCTCTGCACGCTGCCTCTGGCCCCCCCAGCGCTGCCTCTGAGGCTTCCAGCCCATTGGTCGGGAACCATGGCCATTAGGAACTGCGGGGGCAGCACCTTCAGACAGAGCAGCGTGCAGAGCCACCTGGCTGCGCCTCTGTGTAGGAGCCGGAAGGGGGACATACCCCTGCTTCTGGGAGCTGCTTGAGGTAAGCGCTGCACGGAGCCTGTATACACACATGCCCATGCCCCACCCCCCTGACCCAGCCCTGATTCCCCCTCCTGCCCTTCAAACACCTTGGTCCCTGCCTGGAGCACCCTCCTACACCCCAAACTCCTCACCCCCAGTGCAACCCCAGAGCCTGCACCCCCAACCGGAGCCCTCACACCATCCCCTATATCCAACCCCCTGCTCCAGCCCAGAGCCCCCTTCGGCATCCTGAACCCCTTATTTCTGGCCCCACCCTGGAACCCGCACCCCCAACCCAAAGCCCGTACCACTTCCCACACTCCAACCCCCTTCCTCAGCTTGGAGCCTCCTCTTGCCCCCCGCCAATGTCTGTCACTAAGTCCAATAATTTTGTCAAGTGTCCGTCGCGCAACATGGTGGTGCTGACCCCTGTTTCGGAATAATTCTAATGAAAGTAAGACTAATTTTTTTTAATATAAGAGATCGACTTCTGGGGTTGAACTTTAATGTAAACTATGTTTTTTTTTAATTTTCTTACAAATGTTTTGTTGTCTATTTGCAATAGGTCTAGAAAAGTTTTAAAAATGTGGCAGTTCATGGATCAATCTGATATTGAAACCATGCGAAGTCTGAAGGATGCTATGGCACAACATGAATCATCCTCTGAATATCGGAAAGTGGTAAATCGTGCTCTGAATATTCCAGGCTGTAAAGTAGTTCCTTTCTGTGGTGTATTTTTAAAGGAGCTTTGTGAAGTTCTAGATGGAGCAGCAAGCCTCATCAGACTTTGCCCACAGTATAATTCCCAGGATGAAACATTGGAGGTAAATTATTATGAGATAGCATTGATGTTCTAAATGTTTACATGCCCATATCCTGTATACAGTGAAAATGGCTCCCTACCAAATTGTAGATGATAGTGAAATTATTATTTGACAGTTATTGAAGATGACAGTTGATTGAACCCCCTCTGTTCAATGCAGTTGATGAAACTTTTTGTGGCTTTCTCTAAACCAAAGTGTAATGCATGGTATCAAATGGAAGGATCTCAATCCAGTTATACAATAACAACTCGTATTCATTTTTTAAAAATTAACTTAAAGTGGATTGTTTACATATTGGAATGACAAATATTTTGCAACTACAGTTGCAATGAACAATGAATGTTTATGCCCAAGAACCTCATTCTGGAAGATGCTAAGCACTTCCTTTGAAGGATAGTGCTCTTAACTTCCACTTAATTCAATAGGAATAGCAGTAAATAAGAGTTCAGAACCTCAGTGTTTCAGACCCTTAATATATGAAAAGAAGCAATTCTTCGAGTATGTGTCAATGTGGATCCTGAGGTAGGTGCTCAGGCATGCGAGTCTGGAATCTTTTGAATAGCAACATCCGGCAGGGCCATGGATGCAGCTCTGTGCTACTTCGTGCTCTCGTGTAAAGACATAAAGGGTGGAGAGGCCCTGACCTTCTCTCAATTCTTTCTTAATGTCTGTGGCAGTGAGACAGACCTGGAATTTGTCTGACCTGCTTCTGGTTTCAGAACCCTTTTCCAGTGAAGAAACCCTTCTGCACTTCTCCTTTTAATTAGATCCTTCATCTTAGACTTTTTTGTTGGGTATTCATAAAAAAAAGAAAGAGAGCAAGCAATTAGGACAGACATGGGGGAGACCCCTCTACCCCCATACAGCAGAGTGAGGTGCTTCATGCTAATCTCTAGCTATGGCAGGCTCAAAACCCACTATGTTTAATGTGTGTCCTTCCTGTTATGGTTTCATGCCTCTCATAGATGGACATAGCAGATTCATAGTTCCAAGGCCAGAAGGGACCATTGTGATCATCTAGTTTGACCTCCTGTATAACACAGGCTATAGAACTTTATCAAAATAATTCCATTTGAAATAGAACAGATCTTTTTTTAAAAATCTAAATATAATTTAAAAATTGCCAGTGATAGAGACTCTATCCAAACCTTTGATAAATTGTTCCAGTGGTTAATTACCCTCACTGTTAAAAAATTATATGCCTCATTTCCAGCCTAAATTTGTCTAGCCTCAACTTCCAGTCTGTTCTGCCTTGGTGAAGGTTACATCACCAACAAGTGTTCCATCTGCCACTCCTTTTCAACCCACACCTGGAAATCCCAAGACATGAGGCTCAAACTGCCCCTCTTGGACCTATACATGAAGATAGCTTCAGATTCAGGAGCACCAGATCCAAGGAGATTGTGTTCACTGATCACCCTGTCTATATCAGGCACCACATCTCTGGCTCCAGTAGGGAAAAGAAGGCAAAAAAGGTGCCAATACCATTGTCACTAGTGGCAACATCACCAGCAGCAACTTTACCACTGACTGCATTGACATCGTCTTCAGGACAGAGAGACCTGGCACTGCCTTCTGAGATGGAGAGACACTCCACCACCAAGTGCAAACACAGCAATCAGCTGGTATCAAAGTCAGTTTCTGCAGAGAGAAACAAGGACTAGAGAGAAGCCCTTGAAATCCTCAGCATCGGTAAGGCATAGTATCATGGCACCAGTGAGACCAAGAGACCAGATGGTTGCACTTGTACCGACATTGATACAGCAAACTGCTCCAGTACTGATCCTGGAACCAGAACCCTTCTTGGTATCAAGACATTCCTTCAAAAAGCCCCACTCACGACTCCTCTTGGTGCCAAAACAAGCCTAGACACCAATACTGATCTTGGCACCAGCTCCACAAACATCAGTGCCAGAAACCATGTGTATTGGCACTGTAATTTCCAGAGAGCTATTTCTTCTCATCATCACCAGGCCATTCCTTCTCCCCCACCTCAGCCAGGAACCGCTGCCCAAGAGGAAAGGACAGTACCTGCAAGGGTACTCCGAAGGTATGTGGTACAGAGCCCCTGTGCAGGACTGGGAATGGTTGGGACACCCACAGTTTAGCCAGGACCAGTACAACTTGCTGTACTGGCTTTATTGAGGCCCTGCCTTCCCACAGGTCCCGTAGCAGGGCCTCTTCCCAGGGCTCAGGAAAGAGGAGATGGTCTCAGTCACCATCAGCAATGCTTGCTTCAGCGCCCTCGCCAGTACTGCATGGACCTTCCAAAGACATGGTGGAGTTAATATGAGAGACACTCCAGCTGCCCTTCCTACCTAAAGAATTCTCCTCATCCCTGGCTGAATCAGCCATCATAGCCCCAACACTGGCGGTCAATGACTTCCAGGCTTTCCTTTCCAGGGATGGCTGACACATTGGACATGGAAATGATGGTGCTCCAGGAAGACAATCATAAATTATTTGACAACCTCAGCACGTCCATGCCCACAAGAATTGCCCTCCCAATCAATGAGGGCATTTTAGACCCAGTAAAGGGTTTGGGGCACATCCCTGCCTCACTCCCTTCTGTCTTGGAAACGGCTGGAAAAACAGTACCAACTCCCACCCAGAAGTTTTGATTACTTTAATGCTCACCTGACACTGGGGTTGTTCATCGTCTCTGCAGTTCAGGAGAGGAGTAGATCCACCAACAGGACTTCAGAGACAAGGACCCCAAAAAGCTGGACATTTGTGGAAGGAAAGCATCTCTCCAATTCTGCATTACAACCAATATAGTGCTGTTTGCAAAATACAACTTTCTGATATGGGAGAGGGTGGCTTCCTTCCTATCTCAACTCCCACAGGGAAGAACTGAGACATGATCAATGAGGGGCAGATGATAGCCAAGACAGCAGTACAAGTGGCAGTGGATGAATCCAATACAGCTGCTTAATCTATCTCCACAGCAGTCATAAGGCACCAAGTCTCCTGGGTTCAGTTATCCAGGAATATCAAGGGAAGTCCAGGCTACAACTGAGGACTTACCCTTTGAAGATATGCATTTAAATAGCCCATGAATGGAAGAGGCGCTGCACTGTCTCAAGGATTCCAAACCAACACTCAGCTCTTTGGACATTTATACCCCAGTACCATACTGCAAACCCTTTCAGTACCAGCCTTTCAGAAACCGAGAATGTCATCTTTCTCTCATAGCTGCCAGCCTGAGTATTCATCCAAAAAGTGACTCCACTATTCATGGAGGCACCCCTCCTCCCCCTTCTCTGTTGCAAATCAATCTCTCTCTCTCTCTCTCTCTCTCTCTCTCTTCCCCCCTCCCCATCCCCCCAAGGCAGCAGGTTTGATGAGATGATCGAGAACCATTCCAAAACCACTCCAGAGCTGATTTTCAGATATCACTTCTCCACCTTTACTGGACACTTTCCTCCAACAGTGGTACTGGGGCCCTTTTTTACATCTTCCCACCAGTCCTAGCAATCGCCAGGGTGATTGCCAAAGTTAGACAAAATTGGACATGATTCATCTTGGTAGTTAGCTCCCGACTGGCCAAAATAGTTCTTGTTGGCAGTCTTTCTGCAACACCAACCTGACTTCCAGACCACCCACATCTATTGTACAAGATATATGTCAAGTACTCCATCTGAACCCAAAGTTGCTGATGCTGAAGGCTTGGATATTGGCTGGCTGAACATCATGGAAAAGCACTGCTCCTTGCATAATCAGGAGATCCTGGCATCAGGCAGGAAACTATCCATAAGGAAAACTTACTCTTCTAAATGGAAAAGGTTCTTGATGTGAGCAACCCAACGTGGCCTGGACCCAATGTAGGTCCCAATACTGAAGATTCTGGTCTACTTGCTGCAATGAAAACATTCTTGGATTTTAGTTCAATTAAGATCCATGTGGTGACAATTTCAGCATATCCTCCACCAATTCAGTCTCTTTCAATCTTCTCTCATATGTCAGTATCCAGATTCCTTAAGTGCCTTATGCATGCTCACTCATTGGTTAGAGACCCTGAATGGGACTTCAGTGTTGTCCTTCACAGGCTTATAGAGTTCCCCTTTGAGTCCCTTTCCAACATCTATCCAACATGCTCTCGAAAACAGTATTCCTGGTTGTCATCACTTCAACCAGAAGAGTCAGTGAGATCCATCAGCCCATAGCAGAACCTCTGTCTACCTGGTTTCATAGTGACAAAGTGGTCCTGAGACCTTATGCAAAACTCCTTCCCAAGGTGGTTTTAGAAATGCATTTGAATCAATCAGTGAACTAACGTGTTCTTCCCATAGCCATGTTCCAGGCAAGAGGAGAAGAAACTCCATACCTTGGTTTATCCAGGGTTCTTTGAAACTATATTGACAGGATCAAATCTTTCAGACTGTCCCCACGATTATATGAGGCTATAGCTGGCCACTCTAAAGGGCAAACCATTTCATCCCTAAAATTTCAAAATGTATTACACTGTGCTACCAGATGGCTGATGTTCCTCTCCCACTGACAGTTTAGGGACCATTCTACCAGAACTCAAGTGGCATCCTCAGCATGGTTCTGCAATGTGTCAGTATCTGAAATCTGCCAGGCTGCTATGTAGAACAACATGCTCACGTTTGTCAAGCATTATGCACTGGACTTATTGCAACTTTTGTGGTGGGGTGTACTCCCATTTGTCTTCAACAGTTGCAGCTGATTCTCCTCATGTCCACCATCCTGAAGAGGCTACTACTTGACAGTCATCTACAGTGGTGGCTTACACATACCTGAAGAAGGAAAAAGTTACCCTACAGTAAAAGTGATTCCTCGAGATGATGTTAGCAGTGTAGATCCCATGACCTGCCCTTTGCTCCATCCACAATTTGAGTCTTCAGCTAACACAAGCTTCAAATTGCAAGGGACCTGAGGGAGGGTCAGTTCTTGGATCCTTTGTCCTCTTCCATGGGAGCACAAGAAGGCACAGGGCACATACATGGCCGTAATAGACATTGCTATTTTAAAAAAAATCCAATCTCTCGCACATGTGGTACAGCCATATCTACAGTGGAATCCACGCTGACTACAACATCTTGAAAAATTAGTCATTGTAAGGTAAATAACTGTTCGTTCCATTTTTTTTCCTTTCAAATAATCCCTCAAGTGTAGAGATTAAAGCTGAGATTTTCAAAGAGTCTAAAGAAATTAATATTATTTGTTTGTTTATATTATTGTAATGCCTAGAAGTCCTAGTAATAGACCAGAATTAGGTGTCCAACTCCCACTGAAAGTCAATGGTTGATCTGTGCCTCACACGCTAAGGCCCCTTTGAAAATCGCAAGTTAAACTCTATTTCTGTCAGTTTACTTAGATATGCACTATTCAAACTGTTCATTGTATTAACTATTTGGGCTTTTTTAGTTTGTTTCAGATTATAATGGGCAAGATAATTTCTTGCAACGAGTAGGCCAAGATGGTTTAAATAATACGGAAAAAGAATCAACAGCAAACAGTATCTTTCAAACTATTCGGAGTTGTAACCGCAGTTTGGAATCTGAAGAAGTTGAAGACAATTTTAGTGAAGGAGGCAATTCAAGAAAAAACTCTTTGAAGGATAGAAACCGATACCAGTAGGTTTTACATTGTATAGGTTACTGTGCTATTTTTCTATGCGTTTCAAGATTTTTCATGTTTAATTTACTGTTGTCTGAGTCTCAGTTATGGTAACAACATGAAACTTTAAGCATCCTTGAATTTTGCCCCTTCCAATTTCAGCTGTTTTCCCAGAGTTATGCTTGATATCAGGATGCTCATATGCTTGGAATCTCTCAATAGTTTTATCTTCTTTTGTGATGTAATTACTTCCAGGCAAATCCCTTTCATCTTGTCTAGAGAGCTTTAGAAACCCACAGTTACATTATGATTTTGATCAGTTGTGCCAGGAATAGCACCATAGCATCTCTGTTATCAAAGCTCAGAACATTATATCCTGTGGGTTAGAACAGCATTCTGCCCTTAATATAAAGATTATTTATTATTGTTTGTAAGCCTGCTACTTTTTAAGGATATGTTCATTTGAGGGTCATAATTATCTCAGGAAGAATCTTTGAAAGCTATAAACACTTTGAATTTTCACACTGGATCAGTCCAGTTACTTAGCATAGGTGTTTCTTTAATTATGACACATGAAAAAGCTTGGCGTTCAGCAACCTCAGATTCCCAATTCCCACTTGTACAGCGAGAGGTCCAGTAGTAGATCAGTATCATACCAGTATACAGTACAGTATTGGTCACATGGGAATAATGGTAAATCCAAAGCCTACTAAATCATTTGATCTTCCAAAGTGTTGCTTTGTTTTTCTAGTTGTCTTTCTTATTGAATTTAAAGAGGAAAAAATTCTAAGGGGAATGAAATTGGTTTTATATATCTAGCTTCTAATTTGAGATCAGTCTCCCACAGTGCATTTCTAACTAACCACAGCTATACAGCATAGAAACAGGAGAAAAATGCAGTTGGGTGAGATGATGGTTCTATGTCCATCACAGTCTTTCCCAAGGACAAGTATAGTTCTGTTATAAAGAGAGGAACTTTTGTTTTTACAAAGAGCTTTAGTCGAATCTAATAAATTTAAAATATCACAGTAGCAGATAGTTAACAGGAAGCATGCTCCCTACCTCTGTAGGGGTATTAGATAAAGTAGTCTGAGCCGCATGACAGATAGGAAAATACCCACATGTTTAGAGGTATCCAAACTGGTTGAGGCACCTATATATAAAATCCAGTAAGTGAGCATCTGAGAAGGAACTACGAGCTTCCTGTGTTTATTTCATTTACATGCAATTGTAAATTTCATTTTAAAGAAATAATCTTTGTTTCCTGAAATAATGTTTTCTAATAGAATTATTAACATCTGGCCTTAGTTCCTTCTGAGCAGCGAAGCAGCAGCTGATGCCAAGAAAGGCTGTCCTACTTCACTGTCCATTTACGTCATCCCTTGATTGCAGAAGAGTGCTGTAGAAAGCCCATAGTCTTTAGAATTTCTTACAACTTACATGCTTCCTTCCAGAAATTATTTTTCTTAAGTAACATCTAACATTTTAAAACTAACAGAGAGTCCTGGGCACCTTTAAGACTAACAGATGTATTGGAGCATAAGCTTTCGTGGGTGAATACCGCATGCGTCTGACGAAGTGGGCATTCACCCACGAAAGCTTATGCTCCAATACATCTGTTAGTTTTAAAGGTGCCACAGAAGTCTCTGCTGCTTTTTACAGATCCAGACTAACATGGCTACCCCTCTGATATTAAAACTAGTATTTAATTCACAGCTCAGATTTAAAAGAAACTTGGGAAACCAACATTTCACTTATTGAAGCAAAGCAAAATGCTTGTAGTAATGGTAAAACAATATATGGGAAGGTAACGTCTCCTGTAAATGTTTAATCATTGCTTTTGAGCATATGTTTTATATCTATATACATAAATGAAATTAAATGAATTCATCCTTCTTTGAGCAGTACCAGTCTGTCCTGTCTGCATCCCTAAAGACTTCATCCCTCTGTAGCCAGGCCCTCCCGGCTGACAGTAGTCAGAGCTTGAAGTCTCCTTTCCCTTCCCACTGTCCTGTTTTCTCCTTCTTGTGCACATTGAGAACTCTGGGAGGGACAGGAGCTTGCTGCAGAGGAGGATGAGGCAATACCATGTTGCTCTTTTTGTGTGTAGAGGCTGGAAAAGCAGGTTTGTTTTAAAATATTGTGCACCGCTGACAGCTTTTCCAGTGAGATGGGAGTAGTATTTTGCATGTAGTATGTGAGCAGAGGTGAAAGTAAGCCGGTACGGCTGGAGCCCCAGGCTCTTTAAATTGCCGCCAGAGCCCCACTGCTGGAGCCCTGGGTTAGCGGCAGCAGGGGCTCTGGGGGTTATTTAAAGGGCCGAGGCTCCCGCTGCCTCTACTGCCCTGGGCCCTTTAAATAGCCGCCGGAGCCCCACCACCGCTCTGGGGGCTATTTAAAGGGCCCAGGACTCCCCTGCTTCTACTGCCCAGACCCTTTAAATAGCCCCCGGAGCCCCACCGCCACTCCAGCAGGCTCTGGGGGCTATTTAAAGGGCCCAGGGCGGTAGAGGCAGGGGAGCCCCAGGCCCTTTAAATAGCCCCCCGAGCCCTGCTGCCGGAGCCCTGGGGTAGCAGCAGCAGCTGGGGGCTCCGGCAGTGGTTTAAAGGGCCCAGGATGGTAGCAGCAGCTGAGCCCTGGGCGCTTTAAACTGCTGCCGAAGCCCTCGGCAGCCGCTGCTACCCCAGCGGGAGAGGGGGAGGGCACTTACCAGTACAGGGCGGGCCAGGGCTGGCTCTGACCCCCCTCCCCACCCCTTCCGCCCGAGGCCCCGCCCCTTCCGGGGCCCAGAGCCCCCGCCCTTTCCAGGGTCCAGAGCTGGCCCCAACCCAGCCCCATACTGGTAAGTCTCTGTTTCTACTTTCACCCCTGTATGTGAGGTCATTAACTTATGCTCTTCTGTATATGTTAATATTTGGTTACTTAGTAAAGTTTAAAAGCATTTTAATTATAGTTATTTATTTAAACTAAAGACCGTTTAGTAGTAGAAATCTTGATTTTTGTAAGGGTGATATATGAAACTTTAATATTTTGGAGTCCTTGTGGCACCTTAGAGATTAACAAATTTATTTGGGCATAAGCTTTCGTGGGCTAAAACCCACTTCATCAGATGCATGGAGTGAAAAATACAGTAAGCAGAATATATACGATAGCACATGAAATGATGGGAGTTGCCTTACCAAGTGGGATCAGTGCTAATGAGCCAATTTGATTAAGATGGAAGTGGCCTTTTCTCAACAGTTGACAGCAACGGGTGAATACCAAGGGAGGGAAAATTACTTTTGTAGTGCTCACGAGGCCAATGCAATCAAGGTGGACGTCGCCCGTTTCCAACAGATGACAAGAAGGTGTGAGTATCATCAGAGGGAAAATTACTTTTTGTAGTGGGTAATTTTCCCTCTACTGATACTCACATCTTCTTGTCAATTGTTGAGAATAGGCCACTTCCTATTCTCTGGGGTCATTAGCACTGACCCCCCCACTTGGTAAGGCAACTCCCATCGTTTCATGTACTATCATATATATTCTGCTTACTGTATTTTTCACTCCATGCATCTAATGAAGTGGGTTTCAGCCCACGAAAGCTTATGCCCAAATAAATTTGTTAGTCTCTAAGGTGCCACAAGGACTCCTCATTGTTTTTTCTGATACAGACTAACACAGCTACCACTCTGAAACCTCTAATATTTTTATGTTTGGGGGAAATATCACATAATTTGCTTCAGTGTTATCATTCAATGAAAGTGAAGATCTTCCATTAATTGATTTTTCCTGAATTAAATATAGAACTGAGGCCATGAGTCCACAAAAATAGATAACTTAGCTTGATCTGAAGAATATAAGGGGCATCTAACAAAGTCAGGGAATATGTTTATCAATTTTCCTACTCTTACTAGTTGATAGGATGTTTAGCAGTGACTTGGCTATTCACCTGGAATTTCCTGACATGCCAAGTATATGTCAACGATTCATTTTTATCAGGGCTTCCTCTTTTCAGGGATAAAGCAATTTGGGTAGGAAGACAGAAAATTGCCAAAGCAAGTACATTTACTTGTCATCTCCCATTCCTATGACAAAGAGGATAGGGTTATTTTTCTAATTTAAAATGCTTATATATTTCAAATTATTTCAAACTTGTGACATTTAAATATTCTCAAAATCAAGGTATACCAGAGTAAATTGAGATAGAAGCTCCCCCTAATTTTCCTGTGGTTTAATGTTTTCATACACAACAGCATATAAGAGTGGGAATCTATAAAAGATGGGTGTCATTGGAGAAGGGAAAATTACATAATCTACTTGTAATTTGATGTCCTTGAAAGTGATATGGCTGTGAGAGTCACATTCACCTATCCACTCCAAAGAAAGAACTGGAATTTTATTTTGATTCGTTAGAAATCGTAGAAATTCGTTAGAAATGTTGATTGTGGGTGGAAAAGAACTGACCCACAGAAGCTTGCCTATAGTATGTGTACTTTTTCAAGGTTTGTTCATCAACTTTACGCAGAAGTTCTAAATTTTGCCACATAACCCTTTTAATGATTGATCCCACTTTGGAGACACAAGCCATATTGTATATATATGAATCAACACTTTTAAAGCACAGTAATTTCTCTTTAGAATAAGCATGAAAATCCACAGGATTTGTTTATATATTGCATCCCTTGCTATTTCCTTCCTAAAACTACATTCTGTTCTAACATTTCCTTTTATCTGTTTCCTTCATTCCTAATGCATCTCAGTACAACACATGCAAAGAAAGCCTCTGAGTCAAACCGAGTTCTGTAAGTTTGTTCTCAGCACTTCCTAAGCTATATTGCTTGTGCTATCCTGCCAGAAATTAGTTGTGCATTTTTTGTGTGGCTGCTTCATATAAATCTGAATTCTTTCTGTGCTGTAAGATGTTGCTTAGGGCACGAGCAAGGCTCTGCCATCCCTGTCTATCCTGGGCCGCTCTTTGCAAGTCCTCTCTGTTGTTAAATGCTGTAAATATTTATGTGTAGGGTTGGCTGCTTTTTTCAATTTGAAAAAGTTATTCTTGTGTGGTCATGACAAATACTTTAATGTTTAGATATGGGGTGAGATGCATTGAAGTCAACAGCAATGTATACTGAGCTGAGGATTGGGTGTATGATTGTTCTTTTTACATCAGTACAGCAGTACATGTATGTTTTAATTTGGTAGAAGAAGCTCCTGTAGGGAGGAGATTTTGGATAAGTGAATTCTGTTCTCATAAACCATATTCGTTAATTTAAATTTTTCTGCTTCAAAGCAGCTGTTTCTAAGAACAGTAAAGGTATTCACTATATTTTGATTGGTAGCTATAAACATTGTGATTGATATGTTACTTATGTAACGTTTTACATGTTCAAAATAGAAATATTCACTAATTAATTCTCACAACACTCTTCTGAGCAAGGTATGTGTTGTTGTTGTCACTATTTTATAGATGATAACATTAAGGGTATGTCTATGCTATGAGCAAGGGGTGTGATTCCCACCTCACGCATGCATACTCATGCTAGCTTTCATTGAGTCAGCACACTAAAAATAATGATGTAGCCAGGGTGGTGCATGTAGCGGCAAGTAGTGTCATGGACTAGCCGTGCTGAGTACAAACCCTCCTGAACCCTGTGGTACTTGGAATGGCTTGCCCCAAACCTGTGCTACCCCAGCTACACTACCATTTTCAGTTTGCTAGCTTGATGGGAGCTAGTGTAAGTATGTCTGAGTGAGCTGGGAATCACACCTGTAGCCCCTAAATGTAGATGTAGCCTAATACAGAGAGAGTAAGTAACTTGCTCAAGGCCACAGAGTGAATCTCTGAAGAGCAGAAATATAATGCAGGAATTAGCCCTCAATCCACTAGGTTGGGCTGCCAATGTCCGCAAATGAGATTTGGACATATTGTAGCCAAAGCTATTGTATGGTTTGCATTTAGAACCTGGAATCACTTTGGTTTTAGATCCCCTGTGGAAGTTGTTCACTATTAATAACTTTTTATATGTGCATTTATATTTTTGTACATGTGATGTTTGGGGCGGAAACCTGAAAAAATTGTCATCATACATTTTTTCTCTGTCTCTAATACAGTGATATCAATCCTAACAATATCTGTTAATTAATTAGTTTGTTCAAAATTACAATAGTATATAGGTACATTCTATATGATGCAATACTGTCAAAGTCTTTAAGCATAGATGTCCTCGTACCTCTAAACAGTATGATGTTAATCTTCTGCTGAATTTAAACTATAATGGTACAGGTTTTAAAAATAGTATTGTAGCTAAACATGCATAGAGTAAATGAAAACATGTATATCAGATGGTCCACTATGTATTCAGTATATATCCAAATACTGGATAACGTAAGTGTTGTATCCTACTTCACATACAGGTTTATAATTGGAGATCTCTCAGATTCAGAAAGTGACATATCTGAGCAGTCAAAAGAGTGGGACACAAATACAACTGAAGAGCAGCAAAAGGCATACAGTCATGGAATAGAACTCATTCCCTGGTATGTGTTATCAATCAGAGCTGATGTCCATCAGTTCATGCTACAAGGGGCAACTGTCATACATTATGACCAGGAGATGCATCTCTCAGCACGCTGTTTTCTTCAGCTTCAACCTGACAATAGTACTTTGACATGGATAAAACCCACCACAGTTTGCCCTGCAAATACTAAAGTAAAACTGGGTGTGCTAGGTAGCACTGCTGAGCTTGGTAAATTTCAGTTTCTTGGCAGTACTGGATTGAATGGACTGGTGGACGGTTTCTTGGATTTGTTTTCAGCAAAGGCTGTGTACATGGGGCACCCTGGCATTGATATGCACACTGTGTGTGTTCAAAATAAACTTTGTAGTATGTCCCTTGAAGAGAATGGAGTAACACTACTATATGGACTTCAAACTACTGATAATAAGTTGCTGCACTTTGTGGCTCCAAAATATACTGCCAAAATGCTGTATGATGGATTGCTGGAATTAACAAAAGCTGTAAGAAAAATGAGGAAATTTCCTGATCAGAGATTGCAGTGGCTACGGAAACAGTATGTCTGCCTTTATCAGGTAAGGTACATTGTAATCATCTAGTATATGAATAAGTGAAAGTTTCTAAGATACCAACAATATACATATTCATATTTGTTTTAGGCAGGTTAAGGTTAAAAATACAAGACCTGATTCTCCACCATTACATTAATTTTACATCAGCATAACTCCACTGAAGTCAGCAGATTGACACGAGCGTAAAACTAGTGAATCTGGCCTTTAATATTGCATTTAATCAAAGGCTATTTGATACACTAAAATCAAGTATTAAACAGATCTTTTGTAATTAGGCAGATCTTAATATATCAAAAAATAAAAAGTGAAACTGGTATGCTAATTGGGCCTTTGAAGTTAGCATTTGATTAAACAGGAAGCAATGCCCATAACTACACAGGAGCTCAAATCTTGAGCAGTGGAAGGTGGGATAAAAAAACAAAACAAAAAGCAAAACATTTTGCCAATAATAACAACAAAACAAACAGCAGTACTTTAACTATAAGTAAAACTGGCCTTGCTTTTGATGTTCAGTCTTTCACTGATTTATAATGGGTATCTTCACTACTATTTCAGAAAATGTTTGAGTCTTTCTGCAGTACTGTACCTAGTCCTTTTTTTGTAATGCTGAGAATTTTTGTAGGAGGATGGCAGGTTTGAAGGCCCAACTTTGGCTCAGGCTGTTGAACTGTTTGGAGGCAGACGCTGGAGTGCAAGGAACACAAGCACAGGGGCCCTGACCAGAAGCACTGAGAAACCCAGTGTGCAGAGAAACAACACTCTGGGAATAAGCACAGCCAAGAAAAAGAAGAAAGTACTCATGAGGGTAGAATATTTTGTTATTAATGTACAAATCTTGTGATCTAGCCAATTTAAGCTATTTATAATACAGTTTTTGTATAGCTAACCATGTTTTTTGAACCAGAGAAAAGATCAGTATATAATAATACAATTGTTATAACTTTGAAACTATGTTCATTGAAATGGCAGTTCCCTGGCATATTATTTATTTAGAAGTGGCTTATTTTTTCTCACACCCAGGGAGGCCCAGGATTTTGGGGGACAGCATGTAGAACAATGGGGTGCAGACTGATTGAGACCTTTATATGGTACCTCCCCTCTGAGCTGTTCCAGTAATCGATCAGCTGAGCACAGGAGTTGCCCAGGCCACATGTTCTTTTTCCTGGACATACATCCTTTTCACAAGTGGCCAAGAGAGGGGTCATGTAGGAACTGGTATGGCGGCTCTACGCTACCCAAAGATTCCTTTAGTCAGGGGGATTCCTCAAGGGGCCAGATGCACCTGCTCTAGGACTGTTTTATGTGAGTGGAATAGCACAAAGACAACCGGAACACTCCAGAAAATCAAGGCTATTGTCTCGTTCTGTGTGATGTCACACTGAGGTGACAGCCAAAGTTTCCACACTCCTTTGTGTAACTTTCATGAGATTTAAATTACCTCTTTTCTATCTAGAGTGATGGTGGCAACTATTAGCATTTACAGCAGTCTTCTTTAGTGTTTAATGTAGAATAGCTGGTTCGTGTCCAGTTTTTGTCATTCATAAAAATAATATAGGATAAAATAAATAACAATTTAAAGATGATTATGACAATGTTCACTGTTTCCAGGGTGAAAGTGGAGATGCTACTGATGATGAGATGGCAACTCGTAAGACAAAAAGTTATAAAGAATATCGTAATAGAAGTGGTTCTGATCCTCAAGACATTGATGAACAAGAAGAATCAGGTAGATATAATAGGTCCAGGAGTTAGATCCCTTTTAATGTTTTGTTTTGAATAATTTTGACATAGCTAATGATGGGTGAAATGTTACAGTGGGCAAAAGTTTCAATAGGCTTTATTCTATACAAAAATAATAATAGTTATTTGTTTGTTAATAGGAAGTTACTGCTCTGACACACACATTTGTGGTGTGATAGTGTTGTCAGGATGGTATTTTCTGCAAATGCTGTACACTTTTTACAATAATTGGTACTGTTCTTTTTTGAATACTTGCTCATGTCAATTCCATTCTAGGTGTGTGTGCGCACCCACACGTGCAGTCATCGGAGATTTTTGCCTTAGCGGTATTCGTAGGGGGTCGGCTGTGGCACCACGCTCATGCATCGGTATACTAGGTGCCACAGCCCTATGCCCTCTCAGTTCCTTCTTACCGGGGCTGTAGTGGCTAGTCAGAGCGCCTTTCCCTTGCCTAGCAAGGGTTAGTGGTTCTTTCTCCTTGGACTTCAAGCCTTAGAACCTTGTAAATAGTTTGTTTACAGTAGTTAGTAAGTAGTTAAGTAGTATAGTTAGAGAGAGAGTGTCCCAGTGGGGACTTTGCCCCAGGCGGGGCATGCCCCAATCTCTTAAGCCCTGCTCTGTCTGCAACAGGCGTATGCCTGTTAGTGACCCCCATAGCAGCTGCCCGAAGTGCTTGAGGAAATCACATGTGAAGGACAAGTGTCGCATCTGTAAGAACTTTCGTCCCAGAACTCAGAAAGAGCAAGACATCCATTTGAGGGCCCTCCTCATGGAGGCTGCTCTCCGCCTGGCTTCTGAGCCTTCCTGGCTGGACTCTACTCCTAGCACTCTGACCTTGGTGTGCCGTACACACCTGGCACCGGGCTTTGCCTGGCACCACTCCCCATTGCTGGTGCCTAAGAAGAAGTCGAAGAAATGCAGCTCCTCAGCATCAAGCAAGAAGGGCCAAGGGGCATCGGGCAAAGGACCCAGTTCCGGCCGCCAGCCCAGACCAGAGCCACGTGGGGATGCCTCCCTGATGGGGCACCCTAGCCCCCCCCCAAGGGATCCACCACTGACTCCCAGGAATGGTAGGGGACTCAAACTCATGGCAGGGCTGACGCCTTCCCAGGCTCTCCCGGCGCCTAGAGAGCAAAGGCCTCTACCAGAGCTACAGGCACTGTGTGCATCACAGGACACAGCAAGGGCTCCCTACATGGGCAAGTCAGCCATAAAGGCCCCACAAAGGGCAAGCGAATGTTGCCAGTCTCCGGAGCTGAGACAACACTTTCTGTCTCCTCGCACCAGGTCTCTGTCTTCTGCAGGATGCCCTAGATCGCTGGCACTGCGATCGCGGTTTCCGCCCTCTCAACACGGGTTACCCAGAGGCATCAATCATCCTCCCACCAGCTGTCTCCTCTGCGCAGATCCTGTCTCCTAGACCATGGAAAAATCTGTGATGCGGTACTGATCCCCTTGCCCCCGGCACCGATCCACCTACTCAAGACACCGGTCTCCTGCGGCAACAGTTAGCTATCAGATGCAAGCTTTGACAGTCCCTCCATGGTCACTGGAATGTGATTCCCCCGGCACAGAAAGGGAATTCAGTCTTTCACCAAGGCAACACCGGCATGACTGAGCACCTGAGGCTGCGTCAATCTCTGCAATGCCATCTTGGCAGCAAGGCCAGTGGCCAGCACAGTGACCCTAGTAGAGCATGTGGGGCATGCCTGTGATGCTAGTGCCTCCTTCGCTCCATTTTTCAGCCGCTGCCTCAGAGCAGCAACCAACAGCACCAGCGGCACCAAGCTCAGTGTGCAAGGTGCACTCAGAGGCTGGGGTAGAGGAGCAAGTGCTCACCCCGAAACCCTCTCCTTCCATGGGGGGATAATGCCCCAGGGCCTCCCCCAGTGACCCAGTTGTTCTCGTCCCCAGATGAGGTGATGATGGGGCCCTCTCATGCCAACCCACCAGACGATTTTAAAGAACACCAGGCCCTGCTTCGTAGGTGGCCACAAACTTGGGTTTGGAAGTGGAGGAGGTGGTCAAACAGGTGGACACTCTGTTTAATGTACTCTCAGCATTTACCCCCACCAATATCGCACTGCCGGTACACAATAAGGTCTTAAAAATAGCCAAAGCCCTCTGGCAATCTCCATCTTCCAGCTCTACCTCCTTCAAGAAAGCAGAGAAAAAATATTTCGTCCCAGCCATGGGTTTTGAATATTTGTATACCCACCCACCTCCAGGCTCATTGGTCATCTCTACAACCAACGAGGAGGACAGATGGGGCAAACCAGTTCGACCCCCAGAAATAAGGAGGCCAAGAAGCTGGACCTTTTTGGAAGGAAGGTATATTCAACAGCCAGTCTTCAGTTCCAGGGGGCTAACCACCAGGCTCTCTTGGGGAGGTACAACTTTAACTTATGGAACTCCCTCTGTAAGTTCAAGGAATCCCTGCCTCAGAACTCAGCCCAGGAATTTGTGGCCCTGGTGGAGGAGGGTACGGCAGCGGCCATGCCCCAGTCAACTCTCCAGATCCACCTTATTATTTCCTCAACCGTCTTCATCCCTACCATTTGGTGTGGTCGTGAGTCACCTCGGACCGTTGGGTGCTAGAGATTGTAAGGGCTACACCCTGCAATTTTCACCCCCCCCCCAATCCTTCCCCATCCCTCTTCAGGGAACCTTCTCACAAGCACCTTCTCGTTCAAGAGGTCGAAAACCTCATGCAGCTGGGGGCGGTGGAAGAGGTCTCTCGGGACATGAGATGAAAAGGGTTCTACTCCCGTTATTTCCTAATCCCAAAAGCAAAAAGGGGGCTGGGACCCATTCTGGACCTGCGGAGTCTCAACAAGTCTCTCAAGAAGTTGAAGTTTTGCATGGTCTCCCTGGCTTCCATCTGCCCCTCCCTGGATCTGGGAGACTGGTACGCCACTCTCAATCTGAAGGACGCTTATTTCCATATCTCCATCTTCCAAGGTCATCGACGATTCCTCCATTTTATAGTGAGTGGATGCCATTTCCAGTTCATGGCGCTGCCCTTTGGTCTCTTGTCTGCCCCAAGGGTATTCACAAAATATATGACACCAGTGGCCGCTTACCTGAGGGGGTTGAGGGGTTCTGGTCTACCTGTATCTCAACGATTGGCCATCAAAGACAGATCTCAGGAGCAGGTGCAGATGAGTCTCAATCTGGTACGTTCCACCTGCCGCGAACTGGGCCTGTTGATAAACGAAAAGAAATCGGCCTCAAGGCCGGTGCAATGGATAGAGTTCATTGGGGCGGTTCTCGACTCCACACGAGCCAGAACCTTCCTTTCGGAGGTGCGTTTTCAGGCCATGTTGGACCTGATCTCCCATGTGAAAAACTACCCACTACCACTGCTCACACCTGTCTGCGATTCTTAGGCCACATGGTTGCATGTATGTACGTGGTCTGGCATGCCTGGCTCCATTTCCGCCCACTGCAAGCATGGTTGGCGTTGGTCTACATCCCCAACAGGAACGATCTAGACCGGGTAGTCAGGGTGCCAGTTCACATCCAGTCATCCCTGAATTGGTGGTTGAGCCCTGAGTTGGTGTTGGAGGGAGTTCCCTTTGTGGCCCCGGCCCCATCACTGACCCTGGTTTCCAGTGCCTCGGACCTGGGCTGGGGAGCCCACCTGGGTGAGCTCAGCCCGCAAGGCTGCTGGTTGTGAGACAATCTGGCCCTCCACAGAAATATCAGGGAGCTCAAAGCTGTTCCCCTGGCCTGCCAAGCTTTCCTGCCCCACCTGAAAGGCAAGGTGGTGCAGGTCCTGATGGACAGTACCGCTGCAATGTATTACATCAACAGGCAAGGTGTAGTCAGGTCGTTGGCCCTTTGCCAAGAAACTCTCTGCCTGTGGGACTTCTTTGTGCAGCATGCCATCCATCTGGGTAGTCGCATGTTTGCCCGAGGCGAGGAACATGTTAGCAGATTGCCTCAGCAGGATCTTCTCATCTCACTACAAGTGATCACTCCATCCAGAGGTGGTATAATCTTCCAGAGGCGGAGGAATCCCCACGTGGACTTGTTCGTGTCCCATCAGAACGGGAAACGCTGTGTGTTCTGCTCAAGCTGGGGAATGGACAGGGGCTCCCTGTCAGACACCTTTTTGCTCCCGTGGTTGGGGGTTCTGATGTATGCCTTCCCACCAGTGCTGTTAATCCACAGAGTCCTCATGAAGATCAAACAGGACAGGGTAAAGGTGATCCTGATAGCCCCTGTGTGGCCTCGACAGCACTGGTTCGGCACGCTGCTGGACCTTTCAGTGGCAGCCCCGCTGTAGCTGCCTCTCTGGCAAGACCTGCTGTCCCAGAACCATGGCAGTCTTTTGCACCCAAACCCGGCAGCGCTGCACCTGACAGCATGGCTACTGCATGGTTAAATGCGGAAGAACGGGAAATCTTGGCCAATGTCCAACAGGTCTTGTTGGGTAGCAGAAAGTCCTCCACCAGAAGAACCTACCTGGCCAAGTGGAAAAGGTTCATGTGCTGGACCTTGGACCACAGTATCCAGGCCGAGCAGGCCTCACTGCAGGCAATCCTGGGCTATCTTCTGCACCTCAAGCTCCAAGGGTTGTCCCTTATCATCAAAGTCCACTTGGCAGCTATTTTGGCCTTCTACCCTCCGCTCCAGGGCAGGTCAGTCTTTGCTCATGGCATGATGGTCTGGTTTTTGAAAGGTCTGGAGCATCCTTACCTGCACATCCTCCCTGGGACCTGAATCTTGTGCTGTCACAGCTCATGGGTCCCCCTTCAAGCCTCTGGATTCCTGCTCTACTTCTCTCCTTGAAGTTTCATTCCTGGTTGCGATAACGTCTTCCCGCAGGGTCTCTGAGATCAGGGTGCTTACTTTGGAACTGCTGCATATGGTGTTCGACAAGGACAAGGTCCAGCTGCGGCTGCATCCAGCATTCCTGCCCAAGGCAGTTTCACAGTTTCATACCGGCCAGTACATATACTTACCTGTCTTCTTTCCGAAGCCTCATAAATCAGAAGAGGAGCGTAAATTGCACACCCTGGACGTCAGGAGGGTGCTTGCCTTCTACATTGTCAGGACTAAGCCGGTCGCAAGTCAATGCAGTTGTTCGTTGTGGTGGCAGATAGATGAAAGGTCGCCCAGTGTCTGCTCAGAGGATTTCATACTGGATCACAGCCTGCATACATTACTGCTGTAAGGTGGCGAAAGTGCCTTCACTGCCGACTGTGACTGCCCACTCAACTAGGGTGCAGGCTTCATTGGCGGCCTTCCTAGCCCAGGTGCCTATTCAAGATATCTGTAGGGCCGCTACCTGATCGTCTATCCACATGTTTACAATTCATTATGCATTTACCCAGCAAGCCCGAGACGATGCTGGCTTCGGTAGAGCAGTGTTGCAAGATGCACAACCGTGAACTCCGAGCCCACCTCCATGGATACTGCTTGTGAGTCATCTAGAATGGAATTGACATGAGCAAGCACTTGAAGAAGAAAAAATGGTTACCTACCTTTCATAACTGTTGTTCTTCAAAATGTGCTATTCATGTCCATTCCATTACCCACCCTCCTACCCCTCTGTTGGAGTAACCAGCAAAAAGGAATTGAGAGGGTGAAGGGCAGACGGTGCCTAACATACCGACGCATGAGTGCGGCACTTGAAAGGGCGCCAGAGACGAATCTACAGATACCACTAAGGCAAAAATCTCTGATGACCGCACCCCTGGGTGCGCACACACCTAGAATGGAATCGACATGAGCAACACATCTCGAAGAACAACAGTTACAAAAAGCAGGTAACGGGTTTTTTTCTGTGATTGCTTTTTCAATGAATTTTAAATAATAAATACTATAATTATTAATTGTTTAGTGCTAACAAGACCTAATATTCATAAAATACTGTTCATTATATGTTTTTGAATGGTACAAAACAAATTTAGAAACTCTTTGGGGTTTTACTCAGTTTTATTCAGTGATAGTATATGAGTGTTGTGTAGAAATGATGCTAGTGATGCAAAATTTTGTTTTCTTTCATAGATCAGAATATTGTGATTAACGCCTCTGCCTTTAACACTCTGCCATCTAGAAGAGCTCATTCTCTGACTGCATCTGGATCTCCTAGCTTAGCACCTGGGGCATCTGCACCAATCAGACCAGTCTCCTCTCCTGTAATGTCATCTTCAAGCAAGAGTCAGGCTAGGTAGGGACAAAATCAGTACTTTTAAAAAATCTAATTATTAACATTATAAGTTATGACTGAAGTGCTGTCTTAGATATACATAAGTATGGAGCTTACCTTTTCCAGTTCTTGGATAGTCCAGAGATCATCTGCACAGATTTTGGTCACAGATGCTCCATGTGTGTAACTGTCATTAACTGAAGTATTTCAGCTGTGTAAACTGAGTTGCATAGGTGCTTTGCACAAGTTAGTTCAACCTCAAGGAGCATAAACCTGCACTAGAATTTCTGGTGGAAGTTGCCCTGTTTTGCCAGGAAATAATAGGGATATTTTTGGGAACCTTCCCTTTCCCACACACTTCCCTCCTCTTTTTACCTGCAGTACTTTTCAGTTCTATATTCAGTGCAGAAGGTCATGTTTTTGACTGTGCAGTGCCATGGTGTGCTACCATGCGTTAATTCATTATTATTATTTATGATTTATTTTATTATACCATAGGTGTGCATGGCACTTTACAGACATACAAGATGACAAAGTCCCTGCCATGGGGACCTTCCAGTCTAAATGAGACAGATAACACAATGAATAGTGCGAGTAGGGACGATAAGGAAGGAGGGAAAGACAACAGTAAACAGCATGAAAAGATCATTGCTGATATCTGTAGTGCAAAACTGGCTGCTTTTGCCTTGAAAGTCACTTTCTAAGACTTTTTTGTTTTCTTTACATACCGTGTGTGTGCAGTTCTGCACTCCATCATGTAGGACCAATGGGTGTATACATCACAATAAGATTTATCTCTACTATATGGCTTTCATGTTATATTTTTCAAAAAGACTATAACAAATTGAGTTCACAGTACATTGAAAAAGCATCACAAATTGATGCCACAGCAGTTGCTTCCCAATTTTGAAAATCTACATTATGTTTAATTTCATTTGCCAAAATAGTTGATGTTTCCAATATGTAGAGCACCTAGAACTTTGTAATATTTCAGTGTGCCATTAATTTGCCACAGGCAAGAAAAATCTGTTGACTGTATTGTAGCATTCCACAATTCCATACTCATTTTGGGTTAAATCCTGAGGACCCATAACTCCCGCTGACTTTAGTGAGAGGTATGGGTACTCAAGTATGTGTTCATACTTCTCAAGATTTTGGATGACTGTGCTGTGCCTCTAAAGCTATGTCTACACAGCTGTGTAAGTCAATGATTAGCGAGACTCAAGTCAGCTGACCCATGTCAGGGAACCCTGGGCTTGAGCATCTACATTGCATTTTAACCCTAGGTTAAGAATTTCCTGACCCATGATCGAATCTAGGGTTCTGGCATCCACACTGCAGTGCACAGACCCAAGTCAAAGTAAACATATCCCAAAGTGCTTACTGCCCCTGCCCCTACCCTCCCACTGATACTCTAGCGCTAAGAACATGATGCACTGTGGGAAAACTCTACTGCCCACCCTGTTTCCTAACTGGCAGTACTATTGATGGGACTCAGATGCCCATAATGTGCGCACGAGTACATAAATTGCATAACTAGCTCCTGTGGTGGCTGTCTCAGGAGAATGACTGCAGTTTGAGAAGGGTTTACACTGAACTACCATCTAATCTGAGAGTTGGCTCTCCGCCTCTAGACCGAGTCACATTGATGGGAAAATGCCCATGTGCACCTGTTCTCAGGATAATTAAGACATCAGTGTCCAGGGCTGTCAAACTATTAAAATGAAACTTTGTAATTTAAAGTTTTTTAAATGGGATGTTCCATGATGATGTTTTTGTCTGGGGTTTTTTATTTATTTATTTATTTGTTTTTGTCTGTTTGTTTTGAAGTTTGACATAAAAATGTAGGTTTCAGAGGAAAAATATACACACACCCCAGCTGCTGGCTGCAGAGCAGTGAAGTGCATCCTCAGGGCTTGGGTGCAGTGTGCTCCACCACCCCATGCGGATCCCTTACCTTTGTTCAGGGTCAAATGCTGGCGTCCTGGTTTCAGTCCTTGCCCAGATACAAGTCTTATAGCCTTCAATAAAAATATTCACATGAATAAGGCAAGCAGGATTTGATCCTGTGTATTATCTCTGTGGGGTTGAGAACCATCTCCAATAGCTCACTCTCCTTGGCTAAAGAGAACCTTGCATTTCTCTGAGTAGTATTCTTACTTTACTTTTTGCTGTCCAGTATTCTTAGTACTTGGCCAGAGCGCTTGGGGGGGAGGGTTGGTTGGGTTGGAGGGTTGATTCAAAAGTATTAAACAGAAAATTAGCTTGGATATAAAAGCTGGGTTGTTTTTTATTTCAAATAAAGTATCAAAGCCACAGTGACCCAAGTGGATATGGAAAAGTCATGTAACTGAGTCACTCAGCCCGATTTCCTAGTCCCCCTCCTATCTGCTTCATGAGTGCCAAAATCCTGGCTCTGTGTGGACCATGGCAAGTATATTTTAAACCTTAAAATTAATCCATCTCAGAGCAGGATTAGCTGCCACTGAAACATCAGATGTTACTACCCAGCTGGCAAAATGCCATCAACATCCTTTTAATTTCTTTTTCTCATTTAAACTGGATTCCTTTTTTGCTTCAGTCAAAGATAGTATGTCTTGAGGATCCTTTATCCCTGCCCCTGCCACACTGAGGGAGGCAGGGATAAAGGATCCCTAGGAGATTGCAGAAAACTTTTGGGGCTGGCTCCCACTCGCTGTCCTCACAATGCACGCTTCCCATGTGCCCCTGCACACACAGCCCCAGGGTGGGCAGGAGGGCCCTAGAAGCAAGGGTCAGAAACTAGAGCAGGCACCAAGTGGCTGCCTTGCACGGAGGTGGAGCAGCAGACCCCTTACATCCTGATGGCTGGAAGTCGCCTGCTGCCTGTCAGCTTTGCTCCCTGCTTTGGGCAAGCTCCACACAGCAGCGAGGAGGAGCTGGAGCCACCGCTGCAGGAGGCTGTGGGGAAGTCTTGGGGCTGGCTCCCACTCACCACCCTGACAGCACATGCAGCCGAGGTGCCCCTGCACACACAGAACCAGGGGAGTGAGGCCAGAGAGCAGAGCAGGGACCAAACGGCTGCCCTGCAGGGAGGGGAGAAAGCTGGGGTGTCTGGGGTCATCCCTCCTTTGGCCATGCTGAGCAGGAATCTCTGCTGCTTCCCCTCCCTGCAGGGCAGCTGCTTGGCCCCCACTCCTGGGCCCCCCTGGGGCTGCATGTGCAGGGTCGCCCTGTGTGCACTGTAGGCAGCAAGTGGGAGCCAGCCCCAAAACTTTGCCGCAGTGAAGAGGAGCTGGAGCTGCCACCATGTGAGGGCTGCGGGGAAGTTTTGGGGCTGGCTCCCACTTACCGCCCTGACAGCGCACACAACCCAGGTGCCCCTGCACATGTAGCCCAAGGGAGGGTGGGGGATGCCCAGAAGCAAGGGCCAGAGAGCAGAGCAAAGACCAAGTGGTTGCCCTGCTGGGATGGGGAGTGGTAGAGCTCCAAGCTCAGCCCGGCTGCAGAAGGGATGATCCCCACCATCCTGGTGGCTGGGAGCCGCTTCCTGCCTGTCACCTTTGTGCCCTGTTCTGGGCAAGCTCCGCACAGGAATAGGGAGTGCGCTCAATCAGGCAGTAATGGAACTTCCAGACGCTGTGCTGGCTGCTTGCAGCGCTTCTTCTCTGAGAGCAGGAACTCTTGGGATACATCTGGAGGACTTCCAGGACCGTTTGCTTACAGAAAAGCAGTAGGGCTCAGATCCTAGGTCCCAGCTTAACATGGGCTCAGACCCTGCAGCGTCCTGGGGTCCTCGGTCTGAGACCTAAGTTAGCATATTTGCTGTGTGGATGCATGGGGAGTTTTGCTTGACTCTGGACTCAGACCCAGGCTTAACTTGCTGGCAGACATACTCTGAGGCTCAGCACAAAACTCACAGCTCAAAAGGGGGTTGTTATGGTGGCTTTAGGTCCTCCTGATCCTGGTCTGCTGCAGGAGCTATAGAGACCTCCATTGTAGCTTAGACAGCCCTGGGGTCCTGTCTAAGTTATGGCAGCTTTTCCCTTGGCTGCTCTGTGGGTTGCAAAGCAATCTAGACTCTCCACAGTGCTGTTTGCTAGAGCTCTGCCCTGACACACAGACACCTCCCCTGCCATGCCCGTCCCCAGCATGCTATTTATTCCCGAGGTTATGAGGGGGTCCTTGGGAGGGAGCCTTCTGTCTATTTTATGCAGTATCCGCATTAGGGATATCTCCCCACAGGCCGAACAAGGGCTTTTAGGACTCCTTTACTCTGTTCTGGCTCTTTTGCCTACCATAAAAGGACCAGAGCAGGAGTGAGGATCTTACTTTTGTCCTTTAGCACCCTTACTAGTTCTGAAATGTTTTCCAGCTTCCATATACATGGATGCATTTCACATGCTAAGGGAAATAGACATATGCAGTATACATCATTATACAATATGACTAGAAATGACAAAATCACAATAAGATGTAGCCAAGAAGATTGTATCCAGCTTCATTTGGGGTTTTTCTTCTGAAGTACAGTAAATATGTTATGCTCACAGTTACTATGAGCCTAAAAATTTTGCTGCCAGCACCACACATGATGTGGAAACTAGGACAGATTAAAAAGGATGAATATAGGCAAACAACACAGGAATGCAGGGGCAAGATTAGAAAGGCAAAGGCACAAAATGAGCTCAAACTAGCTACAGGAATAAAGGGAAACAAGAAGACTTTTTATCAATACATTAGAAGCAAGAGGAAGACCAAAGACAGAGTAGGCCCACTGCTTAGTGAAGAGGGAGAAACAGTAACAGGAAACTTGGAAATGGCAGAGATGCTTAATGACTTCTTTGTTTCGGTCTTCACCAAGAAGTCTGAAGGAATGCCTAACATAGTGAATGCTAATGGGAAGGGGGTAGGTTTAGCAGATAAAATAAAAAAAGAACAAGTTAAAAATCACTTAGAATGCCTGCAAGTCACCAGGGCCTGATGAAATGCATCCTAGAATACTCAAGGAGCTAATGGAGGAGGTATCTGAGCCTCTAGCTATTATCTTTGGAAAAATCATGGGAGACGGGAGAGATTCCAGAAGACTGGAAAAGGGTAAATATAGTGCCCATCTATAAAAAGGGAAATAAAAACAACCCAGGAAACTACAGACCAGTTAGTTTAACTTCTGTGCCAGGGAAGATAATGGAGCAAGTAATTAAGGAAGTCATCTGCAAACACTTGGAAGGTGGTAAGGTGATAGGGAACAGCCAGCATGGATTTGTAAAGAACAAATCATGTCAAACCAATTTGATAGCTTTCTTTGATAGGATAACGAGCCTTGTGGATAAGGGAGAAGCTGTGGATGTGGTATACCTAGACTTTAGTAAGGCATTTGATATGGTCTCGCATGATATTCTTATCGATAAACTAGGCAAATACAATTTAGATGGGGCTACTATAAGGTGGGTGCATAACTGGCTGGATAACCGTACTCAGAGAGTTGTTATTAATGGTTCCCAATCCTGCTGGAAAGGCGTAACGAGTGGGGTTCCGCAGGGGTCTGTTTTGGGACCGGCTCTCTTCAATATCTACATCAACAACTTAGATATTGGCATAGAAAGTACGCTTATTAAGTTTGTGGATGATACCAAACTGGGAGGGATTGCAACTGCTTTGGAGGACAGGGTCGTAATTCAAAATGATCTGGACAAATTGGAGAAATGGTCTGAGTTAAACAGGATGAAGTTTAACAAATGCAAAGTGCTCCACTTAGGAAGAAAAAATCAGTTTCACACATACAAAATGGGAAGAGACTGTCTAGGAAGGAGTACGGCAGAAAGGGATCTAGGGTTTATAGTGGACCACAAGCTAAATATGAGTCAACAGTGTGATGCTGTTGCAAAAAAAGCAAACATGATTCTGGGATGTATTAACAGGTGTGTTGTGAGTAGGGTGACCAGACGTCCCGATTTTATCGGGACTGTCCCGATATTTCCTTGTCTGTCCTGTCGGCAGCCCAGCCCCCTTCGTTCCCCTGCGGGACCCGAGCGGGACGGGGGGGGCTGGGGCCTGCTGCCCCCACTCCGGGGCCGCCGCAGGATAGCACCAGCTGGGCAGCAGCCCAGACGCGACTGGCCAGGGGCTGGGTGCAGCGTGCACGCTGCTGGGTCCCCGCAGCAGGCCCCGGCTCGGGAGGTTCGGGGGCGCCAGAGCCGCAGCCGCCAAGCGCCATGGCCGCTTCCTCCCCCGCGGCAGTGGGAGCTGCAGGAGCGGCTGCTCCCAAGTCCCACTGCCCGGGGGGGAGAACAGCCGCCGCCTGGCCCCGCGGGCCGCCCCCCTCCTCTCCCTACCACCCAATTGAGTCCTGCCTGCTCGGGACCAGGCCGGACTCTTACTTACCCCGGCCCCGCGCTTCCCCTGAGTCTCCTGGGCCTCCCTCCAGCACTTGCCGAGGAAGGGTTTTTGTTTTTTTTTTGGCCCCGCCACGCGCCCCCCCCCCCCCCCCCCGTGTTACCCTTCCACCCTTCCCCCCGCGTCCCGATACTTGACTTGGGTGATCTGGTCACCCTAGTTGTGAGCAAGACATGAGAAGTCATTCTTCCACTTTACTCTGCTCTGGTTAGGCCTCAGCTAGAGTATTGTGTCCAGTTCTGGGCACCGCATTTCAAGAAAGATGTGGAGAAATTGGAAAGGGTCCAGAGAAGAGCAACAAGAATGATTAAAGGTCTTGAGAACATGACCTATGAAGGAACACTGAAAGAATTGGGTTTGTTTAGTTTGGAAAAGAGAAGACTGAGAGAGGACATGATAGCAGTTTTCAGGTATCTAAAAGGGTGTCATAAGGAGGAGGGAGAAAACTTGTTCACCTTAGCCTCTAAGGATTGAACAAGAAGCAATGGGCTTAAACTGCAGCAAGGGAGGTCTAGGTTGGACATTAGGAAAAAGTTCCTAACTGTCAGGGTGGTTAAACACTGGAATAAATTGCCTAGGGAGGTTGTGGAATCTCCGTCTCTGGAGATATTTAAGAGTAGGTTAGATAAATGTCTATCAGCGATGGTCTAGACAGTATTTGGTCCTGCCATGCGGGCAGGGGACTGGACTTGATGACCTCTCGAGGTCCCTTCCAGTCCTTGAATCTATGAATCTATGAAGATATCCAAATTTATAAGATGGAGGATACAGACCTCTAATTTTACATTTATTTCTGTTCAGTATTTAACATTAGCATCACAAATAACAGTACCTAATCAATTGGTTATTTTGATGTCTTCGTTCAGGCTTAAAGTTCAAAATAGTTTAGTTTAAAATAGTTTTGTTTAAAACAAAAGGAAATAGTGTAAGGAGGACCTGCTATTAAGTATTATTGTTCTACAGTTTCTCCATCATAGGTACTTTCCAAGAAAGTATTATGAGAGAAATGGCTATTTAGGGCCCCAGTCCCTTGGAGTGCTGAGCAGCCTTAATTCCCATTGATGTTCCATTCTAGATTACATATTTCATTCTACGTTCTGGAGCCTGGAGACTTTTTCTATGTTATTCTTAGTTATTTTCATTGTCTCGCAAAAATGTAATGAGAGATCTTAATCAACACATTACATGCCATGATGTACTTGGCATAGTAATGCCAAACAAAATGAAAATTACTAACCAAAGCAGGTGGGTAGGTTTTTTGGAGGCATATTAGGCCAAATTCTGCTTTCACTTGCACCTGTGCAACGCCCCTTAACTCAGCTTGGGTAAATTAAGGGGAATCTGAGCAAATATATTTTATACCCTCATAGCAAAAGTCTTTTAGGGCTTGATTCTGCAAGGTCCTGAGTGCCCTCAGTTCCTATGGACATCTGCAATTCTGTGATGGGCTAGATAGTTTCAAAGCTATAAACTGGGAAATTTTGGAGTGTTGAGTCAGATACAAATAGCCATGAAATGGGCCAAATTAAGATTGTGTGTTGGTAGGTACAACATCATTGATTTCATTGGAGTTGCACCTGCTTGGACCATGGCTGACTGTTCTCTCTTGTCCCTAGGGCATATATTGTGAGCCAGAAACTTAGAACATAGAGAAATAAAATAAAAATAATCCAGTATAAGTTATTAGTTCTTCTTCATCTTCCGCTTATCCCATCAGCTGGGCTCAGGTCATCATGCCAGCATCAGTCACCTTCATCTGTCTGAGATGGCACTACAGTTCACCTGCTTACCATGTTTGGTGCAATCCATCTACGCTTCCTCAGTTTTCCTCAGGGTCTGTTTCCTACCACCTTCTTCTGCCATGCTATTTTCACCAGGTCCCCTTCATTCATCCTCTGCATGTGTCCAAACCAGTGAAGTTGTGCTTCCTGGATTTTGTCAGCCACATCATGAACATTGACTTCCATCCTAACACTTTCATTTCAGAATCTCTCTATTCATGTAATTCATCTTATGGCATGAAGATATCTCATCTCAAACACTTGTAGGCATTTTGAACCTGCCATTTCTTTGTAGCACATGCTTCTCACCAAGCAGCATTGTGGGGTACACCATTGTTCTGTTTAGTTGTGCTTTCAGTCTCAGTGGCATATGCTTATCATACACTGCCCCTGAGGTGTTATTCCACATTCTTCCAGAACTCCCCAGTCTCGACTGTATATCATGTTCAAGCTTGCCATCTTCCATGACTCAGCCACCAAAGTACTTGAACTGGTCAGTCTGGTTTAGTTTCACTCCATTAATCTCTGTGTTCAGTTTCCCTGTGGCACTCAGATGACCACAATCTTAGTCATGCTCATTTTCATCCTATGCCAGTTTAGTTGGTCAGACTACTGGCTTACTATTTCCTGTAGATCTTCTTTTGAGGATGCCCTTATTACTGTGTCGTCTACATATAGCAACTTCTCACCTTTTCCAATTGGGATCTTCCTGCTGACATAGTCCAGCAATATGATAAACAACAGCAGACATAGGGATGACCCCTGGTGCAGTACGATTTGCACTTCAGAAGGACTTGTCATTCCAAAACATATTTACATCACTGCTTTAGATGATCTATATAGGGCATTCACCATAGTTATTAAATCCTCAGACACTCCATGTTTCTTCAGCCCTGGTGAGAACATCCTTTTATCCACTTTATTGTATGCTTTTTCTAGGTTTATAAAAGCCCAGAAGTTCTCTAGTACAAGTTAATATTATTATTTATACTACAACACAAACTACAAACTTGTAATCTCATCAAAAAGAAATATCTAGTTAGTTTGACAACCTATATTTTCCATAGCACATGTTAATTGGCATTAATTATATTATCCTCTTAATTTTTATTCATCAAGACCAATATCAACCATTCCATAATTTTGCCCAGGATTGATGTCAAGGTGACAGGCCTATATTTATCCAGGTAACCCTGTTTACTTTTAAAATATTGGAACAACATTAATTTTCTGCCAATCCTCTGGAACTTCCCCAGTGTTCCAAGACTTATTGAAAATCATCAGTAACTGTTCAGAGAACTTCTTGAACAGCTCTTTAAAAACTCGTGGATTTAAGTTATGTGGACCAGCTGAGTTAAAAATATCTAACTTTAGTAGTTGCTGTTCAACATCCTCTTGAGTTGAAATGGAAAGTATTTCATCATCATCATATGATATCAATACATCATGTAAATTTTTCACAAATACAGAACAGAAATATTTATTGAACACCTCTGCCTTTTTTAACACTTTTGACCACAGATTTCTCCTTATGTCCTTTTACTTCCTTAATACAAATTAGAAGTTAGGAGTTGAAGAAAACTGATAAAGTGCTAACAGCGTCTCCTTTTTTCCATTTGTTATATATTGGGGTGTTTTATTATTATTATTATTTTTATTATTATTATTGTATAGCTGTTTTCAAATCCCCTCTGAGCCAGGTTGTTTTTAACCAATGTAGCCGCCTTTCTCAATTGTTAGACTCTGGGTTTTAGGCATCTAGTAACATGTTCTTAAACAGTTCTCAATTGTCTTTCACATTTTTCTGTTTAAATTCTTTCTCACAGCCTATTTGGTTCATAATTGTTTTCAGCTTGTGAAATTGGCCTTTTTAAAGCACCAGGTATATATATTGTTGGTTTTGTTTCTGTTTGGACTTAATAAAAAGTAATCAAGTCACGATCACTTACACCTAAGCAACCACTTATTTTTAGTACTGTGAACATTCCTCAAATCACACTAAGGAGGTTCTACTCTGCTTTCCCTTCCCTTAATCCATGTGGGTGAAGGAGGAAAGCCTGTGATACCTTGTTCTGTTGCGGTACCAAGGCCCAGACGTTTCACGAGCTTGATGCACCTTAAAGCAGGACATGATAAAGTTAGCTGGCTATTGTAAGATTTGGCGCCTGCAGCCAAGCGTCATAAAAACAGTCTCCAATTTGTTCCATCTTCATCACGCCAGTGCAACCCAAGAACTGAATGTTTGTTTGAATGGTCAGAAGGTGAAGCATGAAGTAGAACCGGTCTATCTAGGTGTGACCTTAGACCACACACTGCGTTACCATGCCCACCTGAAGAAGACAGCAGCTAAAGTTAAGACGCGCAACAATCTTCTTAGCAAACTGGCAGGTTCCTGGGGTGCTCGTGCTCCAACTTTGCAGACGTCAGCTCTTGCTACCTCATATTCGGTGGCGGAGTACTGAGCACCTGTTTGGAGTTGATCATCACACACTAAACTGGTGGATACACAGTTATATATGGAAAAGTGGGGCCACCATGGCTTAGTTTCTCTCTGTGCCACTGCTGATATTCCTGGCTGTTTCTTCGGAAGCCCAGGTTGCTTCTGGGGACTGGCTCCATCCCTGTTCCCTCCATTCCATGTAACCGGGGAAATACGGGGAGGGAGGCTAAAGTCTGTGTCACCTGCTGGAATCGGCAGGCAGGGAGCCCCCCTACTGGGCATCTCTCTGCCTCACCGATGTGCCCAGCTGTTTGAGATGTCCAAATGTGACACTTATTTCCTGCATATAATCCAGAAAGAATAATTTATTTATTATGCTAGCATTATACCTTAAGGAATTCTGTAAGTTTCCAGCATGCTTCCCATTTTAATTGTCTTGCTGGTAAAATACTAAAAGCAAACTTCTTGTGATCCTCCTAAACAGCAGGACATATTTCTTTTAGGCTTCACGCTATAGCAATAGTAGGATTATTTTGTTAAGTGAAAAAAAATAAAACTCGGTTTGTGCCTATTTAAATTAGATTCTTCTATGCACAGAAAGTTTTCAATAGAATTTCTTTATTTGCTTTGGCAAAGTTTGCAGTGGTCTTTAGGGGAACGAGTGGCCAGTATGAAATACAGAATCAAAGTACAAACTCTGATTGCATCCACTAAGAAGTATTGTTTTGTTTCCTTCTTTCAAATATTAATAATAAATATATTAAAGAAAACTTAGAATAGACCTTTAGTGCAATGCTGCCTAATATTTCACAATCTGTGGAAGTTAAATATAAGAAAATAATAATAATCTCATTTTGTTTTAGTACTTGGAGCAGCAGTAGCTGGCATGGCCGAGTCAAAGGAGGATTGAAGGGGTTTCAGACCTTTATGGTTTCCGATAGTAATATGAGTTTTGTTGAGTTTGTAGAGCTCTTCAAGTCTTTCAGGTAAAATCTATTTGACTAATCACATTCATCACATCAAAGTTAGTAAAATAAAAATCTATTTTAAGAAAAAAAGCACAAAGTGAATATACTTCCTGTATCCTAGTGTTCGAAGCCGCAAGGATCTTAAAGACCTCTTTGATGTCTATGCTGTACCCTGCAATCGATCAGGTTCTGATTCTACTCCACTTTATACTAATCTGAAAATTGATGAGAACACCAGTGGACTCCAACCTGATTTAGGTTTGTTAAATTTAATTTCAGCAAGAAAATAACACTTTAGAGAACTGAACTATTTTAATTATTGGCATTGTAAAAAAATCATGTTGAAGTGGGGGGCAGAATCAGGCTTACAATTGACAGTGAGTTAGAACCTTAACTAAAAGGTCACTACCACAGCTCCATAATAACAGTTCATCACATTCCATCCATACACAACTGGCTTAACTAATTTTAAGAGGTTTAAGAAGTTTAACACATTCAGAAAGTTTTATTTCACATAAGATTTATCAAAAGTGCATTTTTTATATATATATATATATATATATATATATATATACACACACACACACACACGCGCACACACACGCGCACACACACACACCTCTCTACCCTGATATAACGCTGTCCTTGCAAGCCAAAAAATCTTACCGCATTATAGGTGAAACCACGTTATATTGAACTTGCTCTGATCCGTCGGCGTGCACAGCCCTGCCCCCCTGGAGCGCTGCTTTACCACATTACATCCGAATTTATGTTATATTGGGTAGAGGTGTGTGTGTGTGTGTATGTGTATATATATATATATATATATATATATATATATATATATATATATATAATGTGTGTGTGTGTGTGTATGGAATACATGTCTCAGAATGAAAACTTCATGTATGGTCAAGTCAGTAATATAGAGCCAAATCCTGAAGAACTCACTCAACTCTCAATAAAGAAAGAGTCCCACTGATGTAAATAGGAATCTTGCCTGACTAAGTCTTGGCTAAGAATTTCAGGATTTGATCTATAGTTATTGAAAATTGATTTTTTTCAGTGAATACAACTTTAATTCCTTTGAATAATTCAGTGTGGTATGAATAATAGAATAGTACTCGCCTAATTTATCTCCAGGTGATAAAATGAAACTCCTCAAATATTTATGTTCATATTTATCTTTTAGATTTATTGACCAGGAATGTATCAGATCTGGGTTTGTTCATTAATAGTAGACAGCAACTATCAGAAAACCAGAGACAGATATCTGATGCCATTGCTGCTGCTAGCATTGTAACTAATGGTACTGGAGTAGAAAGCACATCACTGGGAATATTTGGAGTGGGCATCCAGCAACTCAATGACTTCTTAGTGAATTGCCAAGGTGAACACAGCACCTACGATGAAATCCTCAGTATTATCCAGGTCTGTAATATAAACATTTTGCAATGCATCTATTCATTCTATAGGGGTTTTTGTTTCCTCCATTTTTTTTTCCTGCATGTGTTCTTTCTCTGGCCAGTCTCCAGAACTGTATCACCTATATGGAGATTGGATTTCCTCCTGTGGATCCACTGCCAATTCTGTTCCCTCAGTTTGCATGAAACTTCTCTAAACACAGTGTACCCAATAGTCCTATTCCATGAGATCAATGTTTCATTTCTATAATGTGTCGTACCTCCATTGAATATGGACAGAATGATCCAAGTTGAGTTTTGTATCCATTGTGTTATAAAAATTGAATGTCTAGCTACCATAATGTAAATTTTGAGTCCTTTTTATTTTTGTCTAATGTAATCCAAAATTAAGTCCGTACTCTACAGGGTTTAACAAAACTGTCAAAACATTTTGAACAGTTCAGATGTTAGGCAAGTATGTGCAATATACGGTACATTTACAGCAAGGTTAAAAAATCAGGATGTCTAGTGAACTTCAGAATGACACTTCATTATTCTATATGTTTTTTATACAAGTTGATGTGTTGTTGAACACTGGTAAATAAATACAAATAGTTATTTCCTTTTAGATGATGGCACTGAGTATTATATATAAGAATAAGAACATGCATGATTTTAAATAATAATCTAGATCAACATTCTACATTTGTAAGCTCTGCAATATTATTAATTTTATATATTTAGTGACTTTGCTAATTCCTATAACTATTATTAATATAGTGAAGACATTTCTGAATGATATTCAGATTGCATACAGTTTTCAAATACCAGCTCATTAGTTTGATGTACAAATTACACTGTAAAAAATGAATTAAAGCCTTTTACCTAAAGCATGTGATACATATTTCTTTTGATCAAAATGATGTTATTCTCTTACTGTTTCTTACAGAAATTTGAACCCAGCGTCCACATGTGCCAGCAGGGGCTACTGTCATTTGAAGGATTTGCAAGGTAATTAGCCACTATGACATTAACATACACGTGATGTTATTTGTGCGCATTTTGCTAAATATTCATCACAAACTATTATTTCTGCACCTTTAGGTTTTTGATGGACAAAGACAATTTTGCCTCAAAAAATGACGAGTCACAAGAGAATATTGAAGAGTTACAACTACCACTGTCATATTATTACATTGAGTCTTCACACAATACATACCTCACAGGTCATCAGCTTAAAGGAGAATCATCAGTAGAGCTTTACAGCCAGGTATACAGAATTATATCATTGCATAGTTTTCAGCATGAACTTGTTTGTTTAACTAAGAAGTCACAGAAACATGGCCTTTTTGCTTTGAAAACCCAAATGTTCTGAGCCCCTGCTTGTAAAATGTAGGAAAACATGATGTGTGGGAAAGCTGCCTTTGTGCACAGTTGTGTTCAAAAGCTTTTACTAAGGCAAAAAATGGGTTTAGTTTGAGATTCATAGCATTTAGACACTAGTCATTCTGACCTAACTTACTAAAATTAGACTTTCCCACAGGAAAGACTGATCTAATATGTTAGTTCGTTTAAATGTCAAAGACACCATTCAGATATTGTACATTGTACTGAAAAGACAAATTTCTAATGAAAACATCACTCCTGACAATATACTTCTAGGAATATTATACTATTTATCTGACCCTGTGTCTAACTGGTGATGAACCTGGAAAGACTGATTTCTCTCTATGGGTTTTGGGTCTATATTTTTGATATGTGTATTCAACAAATGTTACAGAAAACATCAAATTTCCTGTGATTGGGATTTTTATTATTCACCATGCTAAAGAGAAATCCATTCAAGTGTGACAGGCTCACACAAGGTCCTCTTTGCTACTTCAGCCCTTTGTTTATGTGTTTGGAAGTGGGGAGGTGGACTGTGTGTGAGAAAGCCATGAGTAAAGTGGCTGCATAGTGGTGCTGTAGAGTAGGTTTCTGTGACAGCCTCACACAGGATGGCAGTGTTGGGGGAGGTGGGGTAGGGATCCATTGTCTGTAACACCCGAAGTGATGTGAAAGAGCTGCAGGCACTCTTTCAGCAGCGTGTAGGCTAAAATAATGGTCCATAAGGTGAGATGGGAACACTATTGCAGCCCTGTTCTCCTGGGTGGGGTGAGGGTTCCCTCTCCACTGACATAATGCACTTCCATTGTCTAAGGCTCTGAGCAGGACAAGTGAATTTCACCCTAATCATATATGTACTTTACCTGAAGTTCTACTGATTCCAGAAAGCTTTACTTCCAATAAAAAGTTGTAGCCCAGAAGGCTCTCTTGCAGTGGCCCTCCTCCATCCTGGAGAAAATATCTGTTTAAATACCCACTTGTTTCTGCAGGCAGGAAGATGTAAATATTTCTCTCCCAGTGTAAGCTCCTGGCCCTTGAACGGACACTTTTTGCAACTGTGATAGGGTGTCTTGCCTTTATGGGCTGGAGAGTTTGGGGCTATCCAATCCTGATAAGAGACAAACCTGGGTTGGATCAGGTGATTCCTTATAAAGGGCAGCAGATGGCTACAGTGAAGGGGAAGCTCAGGGAACTGCAGGAAGAAATGAAGGCAGTCAGGCTTCTGCAGTGACGACCTTGATACCAGGGGGTTTGGAAGCCAGAGACACATAATTCCAGCAAAGTAGGGCCTGGGGGTGGCCTGCTAAAGCAGGAAAAGCTCTAGGCAAGAAGGCCTGGTAATAGGGTGAATTGGAGACTGCTGTGAGTGAGCAGGCTCCAGCAGAAAGACCTGGGACATGGTGTTTCCCTACTGAGGGTATGTCTACCCAGCAGAAAAAGAACCACAGCAATAAGTCTTGGAGCCCCAATCAACTGAAACGCAGTGAGGGGAAGGGTCTCAGACCCTAGGCTCCAGCCTGAGCGCAAATGTCTACATTGCTATTTTTAGCCCCATAACACAAGGCTGACTCAGTTAACCTGGGCTCTGAAACTTGCTGCTGTGGTTTTTTGTTTTGTTTTGTGTGTAGTTGTAGCCCTAGACTACAGGCAGGAAAAGCCCGGGAGTGACCTAACGAGGGTAAAACTGATGCACTGTGTTTTCAGACTGAGTTTTATTTTGGAGATTTATTTATGTGAATAAACTCAAACCCCCTTAGAAAGGTGATGAATGGACAAGAAAGCCCTAAGTAGAGTTCGTTTAAGAAGACTTTTGAGGGAGAAATTGTTAGCAGAGCATCACAGAGGTACCCTGGGGCTAGGGTTGCCAACTTTCTAATTTCAGAAAACCGAACACCCTTGCCCCGCCCCTTCCCTGAGACCCCACCCCCGGTCACTTCATCCCCCCTCCTCCAACGCTCACTCGCTCATTTTCACCAGGCTGGGGCAAGGGATTGGGGTGCAGGAGGGGGTGAGGGCTCCGGCTGGGGGTGTGGGCTCTAGGGTGGGGCTGGGGGTGAGGGGTTTGGAATGCAGGAGGGGGCTCCAGACTGGGGCCAAGGGATTCAGAGTGTGCTCTGAGCTGTGGCAGGGGGTTGGGGCGCGGGAGGAGGTTCGGGGTGTGGGCTCCGGGAAACTCTGCCTGGTGGGTTTGCAGGGGCTCCGGCAGGTGCTTTTGTTAGGCGGCCCCTTAAATAACAGACGCACCAGTGCTGCCCTGGCTTTTCCTGGATCTCAGAGGCTGTTCTATTTGCCATGAATCCTGGACACACAGCTCGGCCAGCACACCGAGGACAAAAGTTTTTCCTGTTCTCTGGAATGCGGGGCGGGGGAATGCTGCCCCTGGCTCGTTGCACCCCCAGCATAGCCCAAATCACAGCAGCTCTAGAAAGAGTGCTGCTGCAGGCCCCTTCCGTCTCCCCCTGCCATTTGCAGTGACCCCCTCCCCCCCCAGCCTGGCCGTTGGCTGGGGCCTCCATGCCCAACTGCTGCCCGACTCTGCTGGGACCCGTTCCCGGGGAGAGCAGCCCAACTTTAGCCCCATGCTTCTGCACAGCCCATTCACCCTGGGAGGAGACTGACCAGCCGGGTGCAGCTGGTTGCATGGTCCCAAGACAAGCCCAGTGCAGCAGCCCCCGTGGAGCGGGCTACTGGGCCTGGGGCAGGCGGTGGCAGCTTGCCCTGGCCCCCTTCCCTGCCACCGGCTGCAGGCCCTGGGGAGCTGGGCCTACTCCGCTCCCACCAACCGGGGAGCAAGCCGGGCAGGGAGAGGGCTGAAGGTACTTCCTAAAGGCCACAATGCCCGCTCTGCAGGGAGCCCCTGGCCATCAGGGTGGCTGCTGCCCAGGGTTAACCCTGCTGGCCTCAGCCTGCAGCCAGGTGCCTTTCCCAGGCCTTCCTCTGGGATCTGCCCTCTGCCCACTAGGGCTCGCACCGCCCATGAGCTCCACAGAAAGAGCTACTGCAGGCCCCCTCCTCACCTGCTGCCGCTGTTTGGACTTTTAATGGCCCGGTCAGCAGAGCTGATTGAAGCCGCCAGGGTCCCTTTTCGACTGGGCATTCCTTTTCGACTGGGCATTCCTATCCGGGGCATGAGGGGCTGCATGGGAGGCAGCTGATCCCACTCAGCAACCAAATTCCCATTCTCTCTGCCTCCAGCAGCAATTCTGGTAGCTCCTGAAATTTCTTTCTATTTCTAATAGGAACCTTTCTTTTTAATTCTTGCTTTCTAATATTCTTCATTTTCCTGCTCTCTCTCTCTCTCTCTCTCTCTCTCTCTGTGTGGGATCCAATTGTTTGGGATAGTAGCTTTCATGGTTTCCTTTCACACCACAATAAAGTAGCTTTCATGGGCAGCAACTTCCCCCAGCGGCCATTTAGCATTGCAACCCCTTTTCTCTCTTTGTTTTTGTACAGTTGCTGTTCACATGGGATCTGTTATTCATTTGTGTTACAGGTTCTCTTGCAAGGCTGTAGGAGTGTGGAATTAGACTGCTGGGATGGTGATGATGGGATGCCTATCATTTATCATGGACATACTCTCACTACTAAGATCCCTTTTAAGGTATATTGACAATTTCTTGCAGAAAATATAAATTAATCAAGAAAGAAGTTTAATAACTTGTTCACTTGTATGAAGATACCAGTTTATGAAGCAACAGTTATCCTTCTAGAAGAAAACAAGTCACCAAGGGTTTGTGTACACTGCAATTAGACACCCATGGCTGGCTTGTGCCAGCTGATGTGGGCTTGTGGGGCTCATGCTAAAGGGGCTGTTTAACTGCGGTGTAGACATTCAGGTTTGGGTTACAGCCTGAGCTCTGGGACCCTCCCACTCGCAGGGTCCTAGGGCTTAGGCCTCAGCGTGTGGATATGTCTACATTGCACATGGGAGCGTTCTTCCCAACTCGGGTAGACAGGCACATGCTAGCAATGTTCAAGCTAGCACACTACAAATAGAAGAGTAGCTAGGGGTAGCACAGGCAGCAGCTTGAGCTAGCCACCTGAGTACAAACATGCCTGGACCCTCAGGTACGTACTCGGATGACTAGGCCAAGCTGCAGCCCATGCAACCTTAGCTACACTGCTATTTTTACTGTGTGTTAGCTCAAGCAGAACTAGCGTGTGTCTGTCTGCCCGTGCTGGAAAGCACAGTCTCAGATGCAGTGCAGACAACCCTAAATGGAATAGCAACAGACAATATAAAGTCATATTTTGAATCATGGAATCAAAACTCGGAAATAATCAACTATAAATATTTTATGCTTTTCAAATTAGAGAATTCTAATTCTTGTAACAGTTACATTTTCGTTCTTATAGGATGTAGTTGAAGCTATTGATCGCAGTGCCTTTATCACCTCTGATATGCCAATCATCATATCTATAGAGAACCACTGTTCATTGCCTCAGCAACGCAAGATGGCTGAAATTTTTAAGGTTAGTCATAGTATATTATATTATTCTAAGTGCATGGCTGGGGATTTTGTTTTTCATGATAATGAAAATCTCACATATTCTCAATATTTCAGAATGTATTTGGAGATAAGCTGGTAACTAAGTTTTTATTTGAGAGTGACTTCTCTGATGATCCAATGCTCCCTTCACCGGACCAACTGAGAAGAAAAGTGCTGCTGAAAAACAAAAAACTCAAAGCCCATCAAACTCCAGTGGATATTTTAAAACAAAAGGTAAATTATTTCCCTAACAAACATTCTGAGATTTAAGTTGTGGTTTGGAAACAAACAATAGTAGTTAAAGTTTTGCCAATGTAACATGGACAACAGAACCAGTCTAATGCACACTGGGAAACCCATTGTGGATTATATATCAATGTAATATAAATATATATAATTACAAAAATACTTGGTTTATTTTCATGTTTTTTAGTTTTAATTATGATACGTAGTAAGCATAATGTAGTATATTTGGTAAAAGTAGTGTAGTCTTACCAAACACTTAGCTAATAAATGGTTGCTCAGAAATGGGGAGAGACCACCTCAAGGTTTTTGTGTGTGTGCATTTTGTTTTGTAATATTTTGTTGTCTTTTTGGATTTAGCAAAGTTCTGCTGTATTTTTACCATATTCAAGCCAAGTGCTTTAAACAAATATTTTTTTTCTCTTGTTACCAATTGATTTTATTTCATGGCAGAATTTTACCATTTTTATTATACTGTATTTCCATATGATAGGTAGAAAATTTTCCTGAAATATGTAGTCGTTCTTAATACTTATATATATATATATCCTTTGGTGACATCTCCTCCATCTTTTAATTTTTGCAATGACTCTAATGCTCTTACAGAAGTTGGAGTTTTCTCTTTACAAGGAAATCGAGTGCCATGTGGGCAACAACAATGCAAGCTTCCTTTACATTACAATCCCTTTTATTTTAATCTATACAGCTCAGCCCGTCTTCATTTTTCCCACAGGGACTGAACAATAACTGTGTTCCAGTTACCAACGGCTTGGAATTAATGGCAAACATCCCATGTAGTGAAATGGATTATTTAGTAGGAACTGGACTTTTTCAAAAGTGTGATCTTATCTATAGATCCACAATGACTCCCTTTTCACTTTGGGTAAATGTAAGCCCAGTAAATAATCCAAAAAGCTGGACAATTATATCTGATTCACAGTCAGATCTTCCTTGAAATTCTAGTTTATTAACAACTCCTGTAATGCAGGTATCAATGTTACATGGATTTTCAGAGATTACAGTAGGAGATTTAAACCCATTCATGGAATCATAGTTAACAGTAAATAAACTATTTTGGGAGATGGGAGGAATTTTGGGGTTTCTGTACACAGGAAAGTTTCACCAGTCAACCACTATAGTTAAACCATTAACTCCCTGTATGTTTTTGGATTTTTTTGTTTTGTCTAAACAGATTCCAAAGTGCCATAAACTAAACCATAAACTCTTATATTGGACTAACAATGGGCACTTGGGGATTTATACCTGTGTAACTACAGATGTTTAAATTCACTCTTCACTTTTTACTGGTATAACTTTCCCATGTAGACAAGCCTTTAGAATAGCTATTTTTCCTCCTATAAAAACAGGACTCTGAACAGATACATATGAATAAGAATATTATAAATAGAACTTTTTTGCTGTTTCAATATTTGAGAACTTTAAAAATTATTTTAATGCTGTAGGCTCACCAGCTGGCATACATGCAAGCCCAGGCCAGTAATGGTGGCAATGCTGGTAACCCCACCACTAATAATGAAGAGGAGGAGGATGAAGAGGATGAATATGACTATGACTATGAATCTCTCTCTGATGGTAAAGAAATATATATTTCAATGCTATATTTAGAGAATTCTTGGTTTATAAAGTTTCTCCATACTTATGACTGACTTTAACTGTTTAAATTTGCTTCAGTTAGAATAGATCAAACAAGATGTAGTGAGACATTTGCATGAGAAAATTAGGTTGTTCCACATTTTATGTATTTGTTACTATCTAATCTAGTATCCCTTATAATGAGTGATAACATATTCATTCTAAATTACATCAAAATAAGTGTATATAAATGAATTACAAAGAATTGTATTTTACATAAACCCTGTTTTCTTTGTGGGTTTTAACACCTCAGAGATCATGCATTCTTCATATTAATTCCTTTTCCCTAAGGGCTGAAGAGTGGCCTGGCTTGTGCAGTGGTATAAGGAGGTAAGGGGGCATAAGGCATTCCCTTACCGTCTTGCCGTACGCTTCATAGATAGCAGCACAGGAGGGGAAGCAGGCTTTGCAGAGCCACTACAACCCGTGGCCTACACAAACGGGCAGGGAGTGGGCAGGTCCATGGCTCCATCTCCCAAGAGCTTCTGATAGCATAGATGTACCTGGGTGTCTGGTGGCCTGCGTTGCACTGGGTATAGGCCTGGCAAAGTTTGCTCCCTTACTAGAGCAGTGGGGAAATTGTGAAGGAGATTTTGACTCTGTTCTTCCTGGACTGCTCATGGGGCAGGGCCAAATCACAGAGGCACTTGTTTAGGTCAGATCTTATAGTTACAATGTAGCCCTAAGTGTCCATATATGTTTGCAAGCATGCCATTGCTGTCGTTAATAAGTTAAACTAATGATTTTTGTGCTAAGAATTAAATCATGTTGCCAACATTCAAACAATTTTTCAGGGACAGTATTCAGAACAGGTGCAGAACATCCTTCTACTGAGCGCAGCATATACACTTGCAGTCTGGGGCCTGGACATGTTCCTGAAGTCATCAGTGAAGTTACACTAGGAATGAATTGGCCCAAGACATTCAAAAGTGATGTTAGTTTCATAACTGATAACTGTCAGAAAATGTGTCATGTCAAGATGCATCACAACTGGTAGCCAAATTCATACCACCCAGAGACATGGCAAAAGAATAAAATATTTCATTTATTAAAACCTAAGGCCAGATAGTGCCTGACCTTTACACAGGTGACCAAGTTTATGAAAGGCACAAAGCTCAGCACTTCCTGTAGTGCCAGACTTGTGTTTAAGTGGCACAGCGAAACCTTTCACAAATGAAATTTATTTTGTTTCTCTGTTGGTGATGATGAAATTAACAAAATAAAATTTAATAAGGAGACTTAATGACTGCTTTGGATTTTCCTAAGATAAATATGAAAGTGGGTCAGATTTTGGTGCCTGCTCCATCGGCTTTGTGCTGTTCCAGCAGCACAAGATAGCTGGAAAGACTGCTTAATTATCTACCTGAAGATTCTCCCTCTGTAGAAGAATCTTCAGGTGGCATAGATGAAAATATGCTCTTCAAGTGCAGATGTTTCTTACATATTGGCCAGGAAGAAATTGCAAGTTGCCCACTGTAAGTTGTACTTGAAACATATTCCATTAGGAGAAGGCTGGAAAAATCTGAAATCAACAAACAATTGTGCACAGTGCAGTACAAAAAGTAACCTGTGGCATGCTTTACTGCTTTAATAAAATGGTTACAGTGTTTGTTTTAACTATTATAATATTTGGCAGAACTAATCTAAATAATAATCATCTGAAAACTTTAGATTTCAGTTTTATTTTCCTTTAGCAATGCTGTAGTTTTGCATAATGCTCATAGTTTTAAAATTGACACTTAATTTTCATTTTTTCTGGCTGTATTTCTTAATTTCCTTTACTCTTATCCCCTTTCTGACTCTGTTTTCCTGTAGCTGATGTCCTTAATGCTTCTCCTGCTCCTAACAGCCAGGAAGGTAAAAGCCATTTGGTTGAGCATTTTAACTGCATGAATTTCAGCACTGTGTCTCCAACTTGTTAAAAGTATATAGTGTAAATATATGGTACACCTCTACCCAGATATAATGCGACCCGATATAACACAAATTCGGATATAACGCGGTAAAGCAGTGCTCCAGGGGTGCCAGACTGCGCACTCCGGTGGATCAAAGCAAGTTCTATGTAACGCAGTTTCACCTATAATACGGTAAGGTTTTTTGGCTCCCAAGGACAGCGTTATATCGAGGTAGAGGTGTACCTCCTTTGTATTAATTGAAAATGCATTCAAATGGTGTCATTATGCCTTATTTACTGGTCAGGTATCATTGGAAAGCTGCATATGAAACACTGTTTATTCATAAAGATACTGTGGTCCAAAAATTATATTTAATAAGCTACTGAGACCCTTAGAAGGTTTATTTATTTACACACACACACACACACACACACACACACACACACACACACACACACACAGTATAGAGAGCCAGAGTAAACAAAAAATGTTTCCCGTTGTGGCAGTTCTTCCATTCTTAAAAATCACTCTGATTTGGGGAGCCAATCAGGGTAAGTCTCTAGCACGTACATGAGGCATTCTTTTTAATGGAGGAGAATGCCTCAAGCATATAGGAAGTGTGTGTATGTGAGTGGGGGCAGCATGAATCGAAGTCTGAAATGTGAAGATACCTTTTAAAATTACTGATTACTGACTAAACTGTATTAACTAATAAACTTCTGCAATTCTTGAATATTCAAGAATAACACCTCTTAAATACTTTCGGTGGCAAGCCTTTGTTTCTTGATTTGCCAGAGAGGATGTGGAAATATTTTAACTCATATTTATTAAATGATTTTCTGGTTTTAATATCTACTGAACAAAAAAGACAGTGTAGAAGGTTTCATAGAAGAACCACATGCTAACAAGAATCAATCCTTATTCTTAAAAAAGAATATTACCAATGAAGGAGAAATGCTTTAACCAGTAAATAAGTTATTTTTGCCAGTTGGTTATTCAGACATGTAACTAGGTCCTTTATCCAAAACAACTTGTAGTTGAAATAAAATTTGCAGTTAATTCTTGGCCTGCATATTGTTTATCTAAAATCAATTAATTTCTAGATAACATTCTGGAAGACCGACCTGAGACTAAATCATCCAGTGATAAACTGCAATTTGAATATAATGAAGAAACTGCCAAGAGAATAAAGAAAACTGATTGCATTACTTATAACAATAAAGGAAAGGTAGTACTTTTTTTTTCTCTCCCCCAAACCTTTTGACATGGATCCAGCTTCAAAAGGATTTGATTTGCTCAGGTGACTGAACCAACACATGGCAAACGCACTTTAATGTAGACAAATAACTGGAAGCAGGGAACCATCCTAGGGAAGATAAGGTATATGCAACAAGCATCCAGGTCAATAAAAGGATTCAGAGGTTATTGTGGACACAACATTGAACTCATTAAACCAATATGCAACAGCAATAAAAATAAGCAAAGAAGTTTGTAGGCTGTGAGCCAGTGCCTACTGAAGTCAATGGGAGTCTTTCCACTGGCTTTAATGGACATCAGATCAAGTCCCTAACATTACTAGCAGAGAAAAATAGTATAAAACAAAAGAGTTGACTTTAATGGAAGGTTGTTGTTAAATTCCATCTGGATAATCTACACAGTCTTGGTTGGTTGTACTGTAGGTGGGAATATATTATTTATCAACTCATTAGCATGTGGTGGCAAAGTGACCTAATAAAGAACTCTAAAATATTAAAAAGATTGCTAAAGTTGATAAAAGGTAAGGGTTTCAAAAACATAATCTAAACAGCAGTGGCCGAGTTCTGTTCTCAGTGAGGCTGTCCCCTGTTACATCCCTGCCCACTGCAGGAGACAGCCATGCTGCACCAGAGGAAGAGTGGAGTCACGAAGCATACTGTGACTCAGTCACAGTGGTTCCTTGGTCAGCTCCTGGCCAACACTGCTATTATGAATTGAGAGTAAATTCTTAGTCAGGCTCATATCTAGCAATGAAGTACAGTGTCCATTCACAATTATAGTAATTCACTCTTGTTTCAAATTCTGTTGATGCAGTTTAAGCTTCCCTGCCCTTGCTCTTTATAAAAGACTATCCATCTCACTATCAGAATTATACAAGTCTTGATTTTCTGTGATTATGCTCCATATGTATAGTGCTATAACTGATGTTTATGAAAGTAAGTTGAGTTTTTATATGAAAAGCAATTGTTGTTGATAAATACCATATGGTTTTGCAGAGTACTTAACTGCAGCTTATAAAGCTTATGCTTTATCTTCATGACTTTCGTAATTCCATGGAACACACACTGTTTCTCAGATTTGAAGATTACTTTTTTTCCCAACCCAAGCAATTTACCAGATATTATTGTACTTCACTGTGAACTCATTTTTGACACACACTCCTCATGATATATGCAAAATGCTGGGCTCATCAGAAAATTTTTCCAGGCTTGGGTGCACTGTATACTGACTCCATCTTTACTGTTTCCATTTAGTTCAATGGGAGCTCTGTGCACAGAACAAAGACAAAATATGGCCCACTGTCCACAATGCATTTAAGAAAACCAATACCTTTATCACTATAGTTATTTAAAATGATAGTTTTCGTAGTAGAGTTTAAAAGAAAAATCTCTTTTAGACTTTTTCCTGAAAGGTATATCTTATACTGTTTTAAATCAAGATAATATACATTTATTTAGAACAGATCTGTGCAATCTTTTTTATTAAAGATCCAGGTTTATGAGAGTTTTGTGTTGTTAATCAGTAATAATTAGATCATAATGTATTTTATACATATATTAATACTATGAGATACATAGAGAAATCCACACTTAGTATATTCCTGCAAGGTATTGAATATCATGAATTTCTATGTGCATCTTTCTCTTTCAATCTAAAGTGAAAACAACACCAATTAATAACTTTTTTCAAAAATTGATTTTAAAAAATAAACACTGGGAAACAAACCTGACAAAATTACAAAATTTCAAGTCCATTTAAAAAAAAAGTGCACCAGTATATTGGCTGCATATAAACTGGCTCAACATAAGAAATGTCAATTTCTGCATTAATTTGTCACATTAACAATCCAACTTCTACCATTTTGCTTGCTTATGTGACAATACTCTTTGTAAAACAATGCCTCAGATAGGTGATTAAAACTGACTCCCTTTACCTCAAAGCAACCCCATGGGTGCTTACTAGAAGAAAAATGGTGCTGATGCATGTATATGTGCCTTGTCTTTTTTTACAAGCAAAAATGAATTTTATTCATAAGATTGCATGTATTTTTTCTCACTATTTCAGCTGGTTCATCCCATTTGTAACAGCCCCTTTGACCCATTTTCTTTTTGGGCGATTTTGCTAAAATCTCCAGACATCTATCCTTGCATATTCACTGTCCCTGGCAGCTGTATTCTATCCCGCAGTTTCCCACCCTTCTTGTTTTCCATCAAGAGCATGTGAAAAAATATCTGCACTAGTATTTCAAATAAACAAACAAACAAAACAAAACAAAAATATATGAATTTGAAATAATTTTTCACTCATTTAAAGATGACCTTCTATGGAATTTTCTTCCAGCTGTTGTACTGTCTTTCTCTCTCAGGTTTTTTCCAGTTGTGACAAAGTCTCACAGCTGTTGGTTGATGAGATTCAGATTGTAACAGATAATGTAGGTCTCTCCTTAATGATTATCATACATTCAGCCATTGTTAATGTGAGCTATTCCCATGCACACAGGGAGTCTCATCTACCAGATTATTGCTGGAAGTTCAACTTGAACATCAACCTTCCCCTCCTCTCAACTATGCACATATTATCTGGTACAACTTTTTCAGTTAACTGGCAGAATTGCATTTTGCTTTTAGTAAAATTTACAAAAAGTAAAATGAGAAACTGGTTTTTAAAGTCATTTTGTCTTTATGAACAGAAAGTATCACACACCTCTGCTTTACACTGAGTGAAGCTCCCTATCTATGGATTAACATGTATAAAAAGGGGTTAAAAATAAAGTGTAGGATGGAAAGCCTCCCTTCAGGGTCTTGACTGGTGATTCCTTAATATATAAAGGAATACTGTTATTCTTTGTCGTGTTGAGCAGGGATTGCAAGGCTGCTGCACTCCCAGGACCGGCTCCAGGTTTTCCGCCGCCCCAAGCATCAAAAAAAAAAAAAAAAAGTCACGGCAGCACGATCATGCCGCTCCACTCTTCAGCGGCAATTCAGTGGCAAGTCCTTTGTTCTGAGAAGGAGTGAGGAACCCGCCGCAGAATTGCCGCCAAAGACCCAGACATGCCGCCCCAATAGCAGCCGGAGTGCCGCCCCTTGGTATTGGCCGCCCCAAGCACCTGCTTCTTTAGCTGGTGCCTGGAGCCGACCCTGTGCACTCCACAAGTGTAATCAGAGGCTACGTGGGGGCACAAGTAAGTAAAGTACTAGTGGCCATATTTTCACGAGCTGAACTCCCATTTATTTGGTCACTTAAATAAATTACCAGACCAGGTGTTGCATTCTTTGGGATATCTGGTCTAGGTATGAACCCTCATACTGACCGGTAATAAGTCTCAACCCCTCCATATGCTTGGTTTCCTGCTTTCAAGAGTGCAGGATAAAAAAAATAGTGTAGAGAATGACATGGAGGGTGTGGGTGGAGACTGAGTGTATTTGAGGAGACATGGGCTTAAGACATAGTCGTCAGAATCCTAGAAATGTAGTGCTGGAAGGGATCTTGAGAAATTATCAAATCCAGCCCCCAGTGCTAAGGTAGTTTCTCTAACCTTTTCTTAAAGACCTCCAATGATGGAGACTCTACAACCTCCACTGGAAGCCTATTCCAGAGCTTAACTACCCTTATAGTTAGAAAGTTTTTCCTAATATCTAACCTAAATCTCCCTTGCTACATAGCCTACCTTCATTGGACTTGAAGAACAATTGATCACAGTGCTCTTTATAACAGCCCTTAACATATTTGAAGACTGTTATCAGGTCCCCCTGGAGTTTTCTTTTCTCAAGAGTATATATGCCCATTTTTTTAACCTTTCCTCATAGGTCAGGTTTTCTAAACCCTTTGTCATTTTTGTTGCTCTTCTCTGAACTCTCTCCAATTTGTCCACATCTTTCCTGAAGTCTGGCACCCAGAATTGAACACAATATTCCAGCTTAGGCTTCACTAGTGCCGAGTAGAGTGGGATAATCACCTCCCATGTCTTACATAGGACGCTGCAGTTAATACAACCCAGAATGTTAGCCTTTTTCTCAAGTACATCACAGTGACTCCTATTCGGTTTTTGATCCAGTATAACCACCACGTCCTTTTCAGCAGCACCAGAAGCTAGCCATTTATCCCCCATTTTGTAGTTGTGTATTTGTTATTTCCTTCCTAAGTGTAGTACTTTGCACTTGTCTTCACTGAATATCATCTTGTTGAATGCAAGTGAGTTGCTGAGATCTCACTCCTGCTATTAGTCGGAAGTAACTTAGGGCTGGATTTTTAAAGTTATCTAGGTGTATTTTGAGTACTACTGCAATACAAATGATACTAATATATGGTAATGAATGGGAAAAATAGATGCATGCATAAATCCATTTTGTGAGGATACAGAATCATGTGTGCTGAATGTGATAAAGCCATATCGAGGGTATATATGAGGTATGCTAGAATACCTTCATTTTCAAACCCTTTGTATATACATCACTTGAATTGTCACTTAGGTTTATGACATGGAACTGGGTGAAGAATTTTATCTTCCACAAAATAAGAAGGAAAGTAGACAGATAGCACCAGAGCTCTCAGATCTTGTCATCTATTGCCAAGCTGTGAAATTCCCTGGTAAGTATGCTTATTGCTTTACATTTTCTAAATATTTGGAACATAACAGTGATCTAATTGTAACTGCAGAATTCAAACTGTAATATGTGGGGAACATGCCTTTTTGTGGTTATGGATTCTGTATGTTGGCTGATGATTCTATGTGCTGCGTTTGTCATGGAGGAAAAAAGCACTCCAATCTTTAAACTGTAGTAAAGTGGCTAATTCCTATCTGAATGATAACTAAGAACAAGCTATTTCATAAGGATTTTCATTGGAATTTTACCTAAGGAGCTGCTGTGCCAGGTCTGAAGAAGAATTTCCAGCCTCTGGGAGGCAGAGTAGGTCAGGACTCTTTAAGAATAAGTTCCAACTTAGCTTGTCTCACCACTGCCAGAAGCCTTCCCTCTCACCTGCACCCCTGACATTATTATTTACATCCCCGGTGACCCAGTAATTGAGCTAGACATCAGCTGAGGAATGGAGAGAGAGAGAGAGAGGTCATATTGGGGATGAGGCTAAAAGGGAAACTGGCATCGAGCCAGGTGTAGAGAACATCTGGAGAGCAGGCCAGCAGCCCAGGTAAGGTGGATGGGTGGCAGGAAGAAAATGGCCCATTATAGGCATGTAGCAACGATCCGCAGGAGGATAGAGATGTAGGAAGGGCTTCATTCTGTAGTGGTGGAGAGATAAGGATTGGAAAACAGTAGGAGGTGGAGGAACTGAAATTGAGATTACTTGTTTTTATTTGCTCAGAACAGAACACTGAGGATGAGCATATTTTGGCTAATATACTGTACATTCTGTATACTAACTCATGGTTTAAATTGCTAATTTACTTTTCATTATTGATAGTTTGTTGAAATGAGAATTCACTTCTTTAGTAGAACAGTTCTCTACAGAAATATTGGCAACTATTGCACATTAGGATTTAATACAAAAAGAAATATAATCTGAAATTAATTTACACAAAGTCAAGGGAAACAAATTGAAAAATCAGAGAAAAACATTTCTCTAATCTCTTAGTTTTATGAATGTTAGGTGTAACTTGTAACAACGGCAAGTTAAAAAATAAGATTGGTGATTTTTAATTTAGCTGTCCCCTTAATATAATCTGCAGTGAAGTAATTCCAGTTGTCTTTCAAGTCAAACATTATTCTCTTCTGAGCAAAGAGTAGTATTTTCCATCTTTCATACAGTTTCAATTACTCAAAACATTTTAATACACAAATTTCTGACTTTCTAAAATGTTCCTAAAATTCAATTAGAAAATAAATACTCGCTTGCCATAATTAAATTTCTCCTTTGTTTTAATTCAAAACATAATTAGAACAAATAAGAAAATCAGTTTCTTTCACAGGGAGGACACTTTTATAGGCATAGCTAGACCCCATAAAGACTATTTTCCCAAGTTAACGTTTATATGCCCCCTCCTTTGGGAAAAATCCTGCCCTTCTCTTAGTGGGCATAGAGTCCCTGACCATTGTGCAACTGATGTGATTCCACTGTGCAGCAAGGGGGCAGAAAGCTGGAAACACTTCACAGGTCTTAGGGGATGTTGGGGTTGGAGCAGGGGACAAGGCTGGTGGATCCATAATTATGTGGATCTACTGACTAGTTTCTTCCGGAGAGGGGAATGGACGCAAAAGTTGGGAAGGGGTGGGGGTAATGTAGTCCTGAAGTAGCAGGAGTGGCTGCAAGGTGGCTCTGCTGTTGCTATATAGTCTAAAGAGAAGATTTCTTTCCTCTGGCCCCTTTTACTTGTTTTGTGTTTTGCACTTATGATTTGGCTCTTTCTGAGGAAGCCAATCTTAGATCATAAGGCCAGAAGGTTCCACTGTGATCATCTCTCATCTGACCTCCTGTATAACACAGGCCAGATGATTTCCTTGAATTATTTCTTGTTTAAACTAGAGTTTATCTTTTAGAAAAAAGTCCAATTTTGATTATAACATTTTCAGCGAAGGAGAATCCACAACAACCCTTAGGAAATTGTTCCAACCCCGTAGGTAATTTTGGTTAATTACACTCTCTGTTAAAAAATTGCAACTTATTTCTAGTCCGAATTTGTCCAGCATCAACTTCCAGCCATGTTGTTTCTTTGTCTGATAGGCTGAAGAGCCCTTTATTATCAAGTTTCTGTTCTGTAGGTATTTCTAAATTGTGATCAAGTCATCCCTTAACCTTCTGTTCATTAAACTACATAGATTGAGCTCCTTGAGTCTTTCACTATAAGGCATGTTTTAATTCTTTAATCATTTTTGTAGCTCTTCCCTGACTCATCTCCAATTTATCAACTTCCTTCTTGAATTGTGGACACCAGACCTGGTGACCATATGACCAAGTGAAAGCTAGGGAAATTACTCCAAATGTGAATGTGAAGACCTAGGCTAACACTTGAACACTGCCTGATGCAGTGCCCCAGTCAACAACCTGTACTCCCAAGGAACAGATAGTAACTATAGTTTTGGAGCAATCAGCTCTGATGACCAGAACTGGACACAGTATTCCAGTATTGGTTGCATCAAAGCCAAATAGAGCAGTAATATAACCTCCCTACTTTTACTTGATAGTCCACTGTTTACACATCCTAAAACAAACATGTTTTCTTCCTTCTCATTGATAAAAATGTTAAACAGGATAGGGCCAAGAATTGATTCCTGTGGGACCCCATGTTAACCATGTAACAAGTCACCCCAGTTTTACAGATACTTTGTGCTGCTAGAGCAGTGCAAATGAGCTATATCAAGATCCAGGATCTGGCCAAATACATTTTGAAAGGCCAGAAGTCTGCTATGAGTTATCAGTTGCTCCATCTTCTTCCTAAATAATCTGAAGTTTTATTTTGCAACTGATTCTTATTCTAATATAGGTAGCTATGTTTAACACAGATAATTCTCCCAGTGATACTAGCCAATACACAGGATATTAGAGTTGAAGTACTTGTTGTTATAGCACTTTCCTATTACAAAAATATTATCTTTATTTCCTTCATTGAGTCCCTTTGTTAATAGTGGGTAGAACTGGCCAAAACTAGAGATTTCCAGTTTGTGGGAAATTTTTGATATTTTGAAATCTGCTGCAAACTGGACATCTTTAAAAAAAAAATAATAATAATTTTAAAACACCAAAACATGGTGTTTCCTAAACAAGGAATGATCCCTGGGACTGCTGCAGCTGCTGAGTGAAACTGACATTCTTGTCAGTTTCATTGCTGCCAGTGAACAGCCCTTGGAGTCCCATGGTCTGTGGTTCCTGGGCAGCCCCAACCTGAACTGTCCCAGGCCAGGGGACCCAGGACTTCTAGCCTTTGGGGCCAGGTGGCTCCCCATGCAGCCCAATTCCGAAGCAGGCAGCACAGGGAGCCAGCTAGCCTGGAAATCTGAAAACACTGGGCACTTCCAGGATTTCCTGGGTCAAGCTGAGGTTCTCATGTTTCCCAGTCTCCCTGCTGGGGAGCTGGGAGCCAAACAGTGGAACTCAGGCTCCCAGCTCTGTCAGGAAGCCTGGAAGCCCTGGTCTGGAGGGGCTGCCCGAGAGCTGTGGACCTTGGAAGCCATGAGTGGCTCCACTGAAATCATGTGCTTAACTTCATTCCGTATGTGCAAAAGTGTTTGAAGGATTGAGACCTCACTGCTAATCTGCAATAGGTTGAGTTCAGTGGGGCAGAATCCAACTTCTACTAAGCTTCAAATTAGTAGTTAAAATGTTAATTTGCAATGTAAATTCAGTATTTTCTTCTATTGTAACTTAAGTTTTCAATTTACATTTTTTTGCACAATATTTTTTCAATTTTTAATGAAAAATTAAGAAAAATGTAAGTTACAAATATGTCGTGGCGTTCCAATAGCATTCTTCACATAGCTTTCGTGTGTTGAGCGGATGTCAAAAGAACTCCTTGATGTATTTTTACTTTGTATTTCAGTTAGATCTGATCAAAATCCACTGAAATCAATGGAAAGGAATTTAAATCAGTGGAAATGGAATCCACTGATTTCAGTGAACTTTAGATCATGTCCTCAATGATTGTTTTGTTTTGAATATATGTATATGGAATAATAATATTTATTATAGTGCTTTTCATCTGAGTATCTCAAAACAGTCAATCATTAAGTGATTAAAAGATTTTCCACTTACAAATATTTTCCATGGTTGAAATATGAATTATAAATACTAGTTTTAATATAATATAAGATGGACTGGAAAAGACTTATGGATCAACTAGTATATTACCCTACGATTCTTTGGGATTGTCCTTATAGCAAATGTAGTCATTTTTGCCAGGTTCATTTGAACACATAGTGTCATTGCCTACAGTGTGTCAGTACCATGATATGCTATACTTGTATGTTTTGATTTACCTGAAAAACTAGTTGGATATGTGATGGGTAGCATTAGTTTTTAGCTCTGAGTTTATTGTGACTGTTCGGTGTAGAATTTGTTTTGAGAGTCATTGGGACTATTCTGTAACTTAAATCACTTCCTGCCCTCCAGCCAAAAATAAATCTCAGGCAACAGTTATGTCACAAAGATTTTTTTTCCTGTGTTGATGATTGTAAATATAGTTAGACTCAGTTACTGGGAATAATATGCTAGTTGTCCTGTGTGCTACTTTAGTATTAGTGCCTCAAAGAATAACGTGGAAAATGATGGAAAATGTCATGCCCTTTTGGTCATGTTTTTTGGCTTATTTATTTTACTTTTATGGGAACAGGCCTGTCAACGCTAAACCCATCTGGCTCTAGCAGAGGAAAGGAAAGAAAAAGCAGGAAGTCCATTTTTGGCAACAATCCGGGCAGACTAAGCCCTGGGGAGCCAGCAACACTTGCCAAAGCATCTGGAAAAGGTAAAGTCAGGATCTTCTTTCACCAATCACGTGGAATGACTCTGTAGTCCAACACATACACAAGTTCAAGTTGTTAAAGATCAAACAATTTACTGTGTGCATGCTGCTCTTGAATTTTGGAATCACTTTTCATTAACAGTGCAGCTATTACAATAACTTCTTTATAAAGAATCAACTGTAAAGTATGGAATGTTAGTATAGGATTAATATGCTGGAGGCATAAAGTCAGTCAGTTAAAAATTACTGATGAGAATGATTGATTCACAACTAAAATATTTGCATCTTATAGCTTGAACATGAATCTTAGGATTAAGTTTATATCTTAAAAGATATGGGAGGAGATTTTCACAGGTGAAAATGACAGTTAAACAGCTAACTGCCATTTTATGTCTTGACAAGCTTCACCATAGTCTTTGGGCAAAATCCTGCACTTAGTCTTTGTGCAAACTTCAGTGGGGCTGCAAGGGATATAAATCAGCAGAGAATTTGGCTGTCTATCTTTTACTGCAGGCTGTATAGTTAAGTTTGAAAGTTACATAGTAGTCTTAAAGAAATTTTATATGCTTTCCATTTAAACAATCTCTGTATTCCAAGCAGCGTACTAGCAATATTATAAAGGTTTCCAGCAATGAATTAAGAGTCAGGACTCATTTCAAATTGATAAGATATGCTCACATATTAAATATATACTCATTTAATTCAAGGGAATGATATTCAAATATTTATTTATAGAAATATCTATTAATACATGTCTAGTTATAGTATCAATTAGTATTTAACCATTATGTAGTCAGTCTCTCACTAATTGCTCTTACTGCATATGAAGAAAGAAACGTGATACCTATATGAACAGTGTGGTTTCTAGAGATCATTTGTTTTTACCCAATCCAAAATACATAAATATACTTCACTGGAAAAAACTGATGCTTGAGGTCTGAGGATCTGCAGCTATAATTTGAGATTAATGTTTATTTTACAGGTCCTTTTGAGGGTGCCCGGCAAACCTGGGAAGAATTTTGTTCTCCTCCTTTCAACCCTACAACTTCTCTCAGTGCTATCATAAGGACACCTAAATGTTATCATATCTCTTCACTGAATGAGAATGCTGCCAAACGTCTGTGCAGACGGTATTCTCAGAAACTGATTGAGCATACCACCTGTCAGCTATTGAGAACATATCCTGCTGCCACACGCATTGACTCTTCAAACCCCCATCCCCTTATATTCTGGCTCCATGGAATACAGCTTGTGGCAGTTAACTATCAAACTGATGGTATGGGTAGAATAATTCCTCTAGTAATATATATTTATGTACATTTAAAATATTATAAAAGAAGTGATTCATTAATTATGAAACTGTATTTACCATAATATTTCTTTACCTTACCATCATCTGTATTTGTGGATTTATTAAACAGATGTTGGGTTATTTGGCAAAGATACTGTACTTGAAAAAGATTTCAACCAACTACAAAAAGAAAAAGATATACAGTAAACTACATTGTGGCAGATGTGAAGTTTTAAGTGAATATATACCTGGGTGGTAACTCATAAAGAATAGGGACCAGATTGTTTCCATTAGTACAGCCTGCATAAGAAGTGTTGCATAAGGGCACCACTCCAGAAATAGCCTTGGGAGAAATTGTGACTCTAACAGGCACAATTCATCCAGTGCTCCCCTCTCGTTCCCAGGGAGGTAATTTATGTCAGGTCTTGAAAGGGTGCATCTTCCTTCCCAACACATGCCCAACCAACCAACCTTCCTCACCCACTTGCTTGCTGCAGAGAACATCACACCTTGCACTGTACCCAGAAGGGAGACAAATGATTTGGGTAAAATTCCATGTGGCCATTTGAGATGTGTCGGAGGGCTTTTCCTGGCTTTATTCCCTTGTGCAACTATATTAAGGCTAAAAGCAATCTAGCCCTACGTGAATTAGTGCTTCCAGAATACTGGAATTCTGTGCCTAATTTGGTAGGTCTTTTGCATCACTGATGACATGGAAGTGCCTAGAGCACTTCACCCACATATACCATAATTGGCTGGAATCCAGCACTTTTACACTGCCAGACCCATAATATCATTTATGATAACTTTTTAAGAATACAAAGGCACTGAATTCCCTTATCCTAGAAGTGACTCTGCTGGAACAAAGTCTGGGTACTGATGCAGTGTTGGTTACGATCTTTGGGCTATATTCTATCCCTATTTATGCTCCCTTACCTTTTGGGTTTTCATAAAAAGTTGCTCCATTCAGTTGTCTTCAAATTACACAATCCGTTTTTTTCATCCTAGATTTTGGGGCAAATCTCAGGAAACTTGCTAGATATTGTTCGTGGGTGTGGCCAAGTCATAAATAGAACAAAAACTAGAAAATGGGTAAAACTAGAAAATCCTTATTTTTTAAAGTATAAACTATTTGGGCAAATAGGCTATGTAAGTTAAAGCTGTCCCCAGAAATTTAATATTAGTTTTATACTGTCAATTCAATTTTAACAGTAATTTTTTAAAAACCCACATTTTGCTGTCTTTCTATTGAATCTTCACTATTTTTCAGTTGTGATTGCTTTACTTTTGCAGATCTCCCTCTGCATCTTAATGCAGCGATGTTTGAGGCGAATGGTGGCTGTGGGTGTGTTTTGAAACCCCCTGTTCTGTGGGACAAGAACTGTCCAATGTACCAGCAATTTTCTCCATTAGACCGAGATCTGTATAATATAGAGCCAGCTATATATTCTTTAACAGTAAGTACATTTGAAGGGTATGCTAAATATTAAAAATATTATTTAATTTTTAAAAGCTAAATATTCAAACTGGATGTCGTGTAACTTCAGTCCTAAAAGGATCCCATCAACTTTACAGTCACACTTTTATATTATGTGATGACTCACCGGTGCAGCACATCCTGCTGGTCGTCCTGGGAATTAGCTCTTCCAGCCCGGAGTGCCCTCTGCAGGCCAGTGTCTCGCCTGCCGCTGGCCCCCGCATCCCTCCCGGTGCCCCTTTACATCAGGGTTTTGCCCACCACAGTACCCCCTCACTCTGGGTCTGCCCTCCCAGGGAAACACCCAACCCCCTAAGCCCACCTTGCCTCAGTGGCTACTGCCAGTCTCCATTTAGCCCCCGCTCACTGGGGCAGACGGCAGTCTGTAAACCACTCATCATCCGCAAGGGGGGTTGGACCAGCTGCCTCTGCCTATTCCTGGGCTGCCCCTCTGCCGCCCTAGTACCCTTTTGTGGGCCCTTAACTCAGCCTGCAGCCTGAGGCTTTGCTAGGCTGGAGCTCCCCAGCTCCCTCTGCCCTTCCCCGGCACAGCTCCACCCTAGGTACCCTCCTTAGTTTCCCAGACAGCCAGGTCCTTCTCTCTCTGACAGCTAGAGAGACTGTCTCAGTCCTTCTGGCCCACCGCCCTCTTAAAAGGGCCAGCAGGGCCCTGATTGCACTGGCTACAGCTGTGGCTGGTTTTCCAATCAGCCTAGCTTTTCTCCAGCCACAGCCCTCTCCAGGGCTGCTTTAACCCTTCAGGGCCAGAGCGGGGTGACCACCTCGCTACATATTATTATATTCTATAATAGTAACATAAGAATGGCCATATTGGGTCAGACCAAAGGTCCATCTAGCCCAGTATCCTGTCTTCTGACAGTGGCCAATGCCAGGTGCCCCAGAGGGAATGAACAGAACAGGTAATCATCAAGTGATCCATCCCCTGTCGCTCATTCCTGGCTTCTGGCAAACAGGACATCATCCTTGCCCACCCTAGCTAATAGCCATTGATGGACCTATCCTCCATGAACTTACCTAGTTCTTTTTTGAACTCTGTTATAGTCTTGGCCTTCACAACATGCTCTGGCAAAGAGTTCCACAGACTTACTGTACGTTCTGTGAAAAAATACTTCCTTTTGTTTGTTTTAAACCTTCAGCCTAATAATTTCATTTGGTGACCCCAGTTCTTGTGTTATGAGAAGGAGTAAATAACACTTCCTTATTTACTTTCTTCACACCAGTCATGATTTTATAGATGTCAATCATATCCCCCCTTAGTCGTCTCTTTTCCAAGGTGAAAAGTCCAGTTTTCTTATCTGTCCACATACAGCAGCCGTTCCATACCCCTAATCATTTTTGTTGCCCTTTTCTGAACCTTTTCCAATTCCAATATATCTTTTTTGAGATGGGGCGACCACATCTGCACGTATGGATTATATAGAGGCAATATGATATTTTCTATCTTATTATCAATCCCTTTCTTAATGATTCCCAACATTCTGTTTTCTTTTTTGACTGCCGCTGCACATTGAGTGGATGTTTTCAGAGAACTCTCCACAATGACGCCAAGATCTCTTTCTTGAGTGGTAACAGCTAATTTAGACCCCATCATTTTATATGTATAGTTGGGATTATGTTTTCCAATGTGCATTTCTTTGCATTTATCAACCTTGAATTTCATCTGCCATTTTGTTTCCCAGTCACCCAGTTTTGTGAGATGCTTTTGTAGGTCTTCGCAGTCTGCCTGGGACTTAACTATCCTGAGTAGTTTTGTATCATCTGCAAATTTTGCCACCTCACTGTTTACCCCTTTTTCCAGATCATTTATGAATACGTTGAATAGGACTGGTCCCAGTACAGACCCTTAGGGGACACCACTATTTACCTCTCCCCATTCTGAAAACTGATCATTTATTCCTTCTCTTTGTTTCCTATCCTTTAACTAGTTACCGATCCATGAGAGGACCTTCCCCCTTATCCCATGACAGCTTATCTGGGGACCTTGTCAAAGGCTTTCTGAAAATCTAAGTACACTATATCCACTGGATTCCCCCTGGTCCACATGCTTGTTGACCCCCTCAAAGAATTCTAGTAGATTGCTGAGGCATGATTTCCCTTTACAAAAAACATGTTGACCCTTCCCCAACAAATTATGTTCATCTATGTGTCTGATAAGTTTGTTCTTTACTATAGTTTCAAAGAGTTTGCCCGGTACTGAAGTCAGGCTTACCAGCCTGTAATTGCTGGGATCACCTCTGGAGCCCTTTTTAAAAATTGTCATCACATTAGCTAGCCTCCAGTCATTTGGTACAGAATAATGACTTGTAATAACTAAGATCAGTATAATTAAAAGAAGTTACTCGGGGAGGGGGGAAATTCTCTAGTTTGTTTGTGCATTGACAGCACTGTGTTTATAGAGGCTTTCATTGTTTCCCCTTGTTGACGTGAGTGCTTACCCCTAGGGTGCCTCTCCATACCGAGACATGGCGATGCATGGGACTGCACCTTTCACACCCCTCTGGTGGCCACCTTCTCGGCTCTGATGACCAGTGTAATCTCTGGACTCTCTCACTGGGTCTTCTGTGGCTCAGCCCTTCACCCAAGTCACACAACAGTTCAGCTCCCCTTCTGGGATTCAGTCCTGTTCCAGCCTTCAGCTGAAAAGCAGTTTTTTCACACCACCTGGGCTTAACTCTAAACAAAAAGGTCCTTCGCCCTCCTGTGCTCCTCCCTCCATCAGGATAGTGTTGGGAGTCCAAATACGACTTAAAGTAGCCTTCTGCCCTTCTGCTTGTATCTCATTTCCTGGTATTCACAGACCCTAGATGGGGGTTCCTCTCCACTCTAGGGCCCCACCGTAGGAAGTAGCCCTGCTCCTGTAGCTATGCTTTCCGGTCAGAGACAATCCCAAATACTGGACCTTCTTTGAGGCCCTTCAGAGGGACAGGGAACTCTCCCTAGCTTCTCTCTCCTGGGTCCCTCTCCATCAACTGAACTCCCTCAGCTCCTTATACAGCCTAGCTCTGCCTCCCAGGGGTCTCTGGTAATCGTGCTTCTTGCAGCTTCCCAGTCCCAGCCAGCTCCATTTTCAACCAGTCCTTACTCAACCTGCTCTGTTACTCTTTGGGAACAGCAACCCCAGGACAATTATGGAATCATAGAAATGTAGGGCTGAAAAGGGCATCGAAGTCAACAAGTCCAGTCCCTAGTGCTGAGGCAGGACCAAGTAAACCTGGATCATCCCTGAAAGGTGTTTGTCCAACCTGTTCTTAAAAACCTCCAATGATGAGGATTCCATAGCCTCCCTTGGAAGCTTATTTCAGAACTTAACTACTCTTAAAGTTAGTAAGTTTTTCCTAATATCTAACCTAAATCTCCCTTGTTGCCGATGAAGCCTGTTGTTTCTTGTCCTACCTCCAGTGGACATGGAGAACAATTGATCACAGTCCTCTTTATAACAGCCCTTAACACATTTGAAGACTGATCAGGTCACCCCCTCAGTCTTCTTTCTCCAAGATTAAACATGCCCAGGTTTTTAACTTTCTGCATAGGTCAAGTTTTCTAAATCTTTTATCATTTTTGTTGCTCTTCTCTGGACTATTTCCAATTTTTCCACATCTTTCTTCAAGTGTGACACCCATACCTGGATACAGTACTACAGCTGAGGCCTCACCAGTGCCCAGGAGAGTGGATAATCACCTCCTATGTCTTATACTCCTGTTAACACACCCCACATTAGTGACTGCTATTCAGTTTGAGATCCACTAAAACACCCAGATCCTTCTCAGCAGTGCTACCTCCTAGCCAGTTATTCCCCATGTTGGTGCTGTGCCTTTGATTTTTCCTTCCTAAGTGAGATACTTTGTACTTGTCTTTACTGAATGTCATCTTGTTGAATTCAGACCAGCTCTCCAATTTGTCACTGTCTTTTTGAATTATAATCGTGGCCTCCAAAGTGCTTCCAACCCCTGCCTGTTTGGTGTCATCTGCAAATTTTATACGCATCCTCTTCACTCCATTAACTAAGTCATTAATGAAAATATTGAATAGTACCAGACCCAGGACTGACCCCTGGAGGACCCCACTAGATACACCCTCTCCGTTTGACAGTGAACCATTGATAACTACTCTGAATACACTCTTTCAACCAGCTGTGCGCCCATCTTATAATCATTTCATCTAGACCACATTTCCCTAGTTTGCTTATGAGACTGTCATGTGGGACTTTGTCAAAAGCCTTACTACAATCAAGATATATCCACTAGGCCAATATTCCTGTCAAAGAAGGAAATTAGGTTGTTTTGGCATGCTTTCTTCTTGACAAATCCATGCTGGTTATTCCATATAACCCTATTATCCTCTAGATAATGCTTACAAATTGATTGTTTAATAATTTGTTACAGTATCAATACAGTATGTATTGAAGTTAGGCTGACTGCACCATAAGTCCCTGGGTCCTCTTTCTTCCCCTTTTCAAAGATAAATACTGTGTTTGCCCTTTTCCAGTCCTCTGGGATCTCACTCATCTTCCATGAGTTTCTCAAAGATAATCACTAACGGTTCCAGGATTGCTGCAGCTACTTCCTCAAGTACCCTAGGATGAATTTCTTCAGGCCTTGCCACCTTGAATACATCTAACTTATCTAAATATTCTTTAACGTGTTCTTTCCCTATTTTGGCTTGCGTTTCTTCCCCCTTGTTGTTAATATTAATTGTGTTTAGTATCTGATCACCACCGTTTTAGTGAAGACTGAACAAAACAGGCGTTTAACTCTTCAGCCTTCTTGATGTCATCTATTATTAGCTCTCCTTCCTTGCTAAGTAGAGGACATACACTTTCCTTAATCTTTCTCTTGCTTCTAATATATTGAAATAACCAGTATTTATTGCCTTTTATATCCCTTGCTAAATGTATCTTATTTTGTGCCTTAGCCTTTCTGATTTTATCCCTGCATGCTTGTGCTATTCTTTTGTACTCATCCTTAGCAATTTATACATTTTTCCACTTTTTGTAGAATTCATTTTTGATTTTCAGGTCATTGAAGAGCTCCTGAGGGAGCCATATTGTCCTCTTACTATTCTTCCTATCCTTTCTTTCACATACGGGTAGTTTGCAGTTGTGCTTTTAATACTGTCTCCTTGAGAAATTGCCAGCTCTTCTGAACTCCTATATCCCTTAGATCAGTGGTTCTCAACTAGGGGTCCGAGGCCCCCTAGAGGGCCACAAGCAAGTTTCAGGGGGTCCTCCAGTGTTAGACTCGCTAGGGCCCAAGGCAGAAAGCCAAAGCCCCACCATGCAGGACTGCAGCCCAGGGCCCTGAGCCCCACCATCTGGGGCTGAAGCCGAAGCCTGAGGAACTTAGCTTCACAGCGCCCCCTGTGGTGTGAAGCCCTGGGCACTTGCCCTGCTTGCTACCCCTTAACACTGGCCCTGGGTTTTATATGCAGAAAAACAGTTGTTGTGGCACAGCTGGACTGTGCAGTTTTTATAGCATGTTGGGGGGGCCTTAGAAAGAAAAATTTTGAGTACTGCTGCCTTAGATGAGTTCCCAGGGGACATGGGACCTACCAGATTTCTGAGTTTTAGTCTGCTTTTTTGAAGTCTATTGTCCTTGTTCTGCTGCTTTCACTACTTCCTTTCATTAGAATCACAAAATTTATCATTTCATGATCCCTCTCACCCAAGTTGCCTTCAACCTTCAGATTCTCAACCAGTTCCTCCCCTATTGGTCAGAATCAAGTCCAAAATGGCTGTCCTCCTGGTTACTGCCTCCATTTTCTGAAACAAAAAGTTGTCCTAATACAGTCCAAAAACTTAATTGTTATTGGAAATTTTGTGTTTTGACATATTACTTTTCCAACAAATGTCTGGGTAGTTAGCCCCACATTACTACTTGGTCTCGTGTTTTGGATATATCTGTTTATTCCAGAAATGCCTCGTTTACCTCTGTGACGGGGTTCCCTCTCCACTCTTGGCACCTCCTGCTGGTCGCTCTGGGGATTCGCTCCGTCTCATGCTGTGCCCTCCTCAGCAGTCTCTCCACCCGTCATCTTCTCTGTATGCAGTCTCTCTCACTCTCAGTGCTGCAACTTCTGGTCCGTGGCTTGGCCCTCCGACCAGGTCACTGAGTCCCTCCCTTTCCGGGGAAATCACAGTTTTTCTGGACCAGCTGTCCGGCGGACATCTCTGACACCCTGAACTGTAGCTGGTAAGGGAACCCAGGCCTACTCTCTACACTGGGTTCCAACTCAGAGACCCTATAACATGCAGCCTGGGCCTGTACTGCCTTTGACCTTGCTGCTGTTTCCCTGGGCTTTTTCCTACCTAACTGGCTCCCCTTAACCTGGATTTGTCAACTTCTCTACTCCCTCCTCTCAGGGAGTTGGTGCAGCCTGCCTTCCTCCAGCCTCAAATACTCTTGTCCCCCTTTCCAGGGAGTGACTGCCCTTGCCTAGCCGCAGCCCTCCTCTCTAGCCAGCTACCTGCCTTTCTACAGGTCCCGTCCTGTTCCTGCCCAGATGAGCCCATTCCTCCTCCATTAGCTCCCTGCCTTGCAGCCTAATTAGTAGCTTGGGCCCATCTGGCCCCACCCAGCTCTTGCCAGGCCAATGTGGTTGCACGCCCAATCACAACCTCCTGTTCCTGATCTGGTGGTCTACAATGGACACTACCATGACATCTCCCCTATTTTTCCCCTTTTATCTTTACCCATAGATTTTCAAGTGGTTTATCTCTCACCTCCTTCTGGACCTCAGAACAAATGGATATGTTTTTTTTATGTATATTGCAACACCGCCTCCCTTTTTATCCTGACTGCCAAGCGAACAAGCGATATCCCTCTATACCAATACTGAAGTCATGAGACTTATCCCACCAGGTCAATTAAATCAGAATTTAGCTTATATACTAATACTTCTAGTTCTTCCCGTTTGTTCCCCATACTCCTTGCATTTGTGTATAGAGATGTAGGATGTTGAGCAGATTCCCCTACTGATTTCTCTCATGTTGCTCCTATGACCTTACTGTAATTTTCCATCTCTCCCCCTCCCTGCCCCCCCCCCCACATCTAGCCCTCTGCTGATCTGCCTGGACACCTGGCCCCTGGCTCCAGGGTCCCAATACTCCTCCATGGTTCCTATACCCAGGCACAGGCAACTGGGCAACAAAATAGCAGATTAAATTCAGTGTTGATAAATGCAAAATAATATACATTAGAAAACATAATCCCAACTATGCATACAAAATGATGGGGTCTAAACTGTCTGATACCATTCAAGACACAGATCTTTGGGTCATCGTGGATAGTTGTCTGACATCTGCTCAACGTGCAGTGGCAGTCAAAAAAGCTAACAGAATGTTAGAAACCATTAGGAAAGGGATAGATAATAAGACAAAATATATCATAATTCCACTATGTATGCCCACATCTTGAATGCTGCATGCAGTTCTGGTGGCCCCATCTCAAAAAAGATACATTAAAATTACAGCTGCCAAGCAATTAAAAAAATTAATCGTGCGATTAATCACAGTGTTCAATAATAATAGAATACCGTTTATTTAATTATTTTGGGATGTTTTCTACATTTTCAAATATATTGATTTCAATTACAACACAGAATACAAAGTGTACAGTATTCACTTTATATTTACTTTTTGATTACAAGTATTTGCACTGTAAAAAACAAAAGAGCTTGTATTTTTCAGTTCACCTAATACAAGTACTGTAGTGCAATCTCTTTATCATGAAAGTTGAACTTGAATTAGGTACAAAAAAACTGCATTCAAAAATAAAACAATATAAAATTTTAGAGCCTGCAAGTCCACTCAGTCCTACTTCTTGTTCAGCCAGTCGCTCAGACAAACAAGTTTGTTTACATTTGGAGGAGATAATGCTGCCCACTTCTTGTTCACAATGTCACCTGAAAGTGAGAACAGGCGTTCTCCTGGCACTGTTGTAGCCAGTGTCGCAAGATATTTACGTGCCAGATGCTCTAAAGATTCACATGTCCCTTCATGCTTCAACCACCATTCCAGGGGACATGCGTCCATGCTGATGATGGGTTCTGCTCGATAACAATCCAAAGCAGTGCAGACTAATGCATGCTCATTTTCATTAGCTGAATCAGATGCCATCAGCAGAAGGTTGCTTTTCTTTTTTGGTGGTTCGGGTTCTATAGTTTCCACATCGGAGTGTTGCTCTTTTAAGACTTCTGAAAACATGCTCCACATCTCAGATTTTGGAAGACATTTCAGATTCTTAAACCTTGGGTCGAGTGCTGTAGCTATCTTTAGAAATCTCACATTGATACCTTCTTTGTGTTTTGTGAAATCTGCAGTGAAAGTGTTCTTAAAATGAACAACACGTGCTAGGTCATCACTATAACTGCTATAACATGAAATATATGGCAGAATGCAGGTGAAATAGAGCAGGGGACATACAATTCTCCCCCCAAGAAGTTCAGTCACAAATTTAATTAACACATTTTTTTTTAACGAGTATCATCAGCATGAAAACATGTCCTGGAATGGTGGCCGAAGCATGAAGAAACAAATGTTTCTCATATCTGGCACATAAATACCTTGCAGTGCCAGCTACAAAAGTGCCATGCAAATATCTGTTCTCACTTTCTGGTGACATTGCAAATAAGAAGAGGGCAGCATTATCTCCTATAAATGTTAACAAACTTGTTTGTCTTAGCGATTGGCTGAACAAGAAGTAGAACTGAGTGGACTTGTAGGCTCTGAAGTTTTGTTTGTGAGTGCAGTTCTGTAACAAACAAAACATCTACATTTGTAAGTTTCACTTTCATGATAAAGAGATTGAACTATAGTACTTGTATGAGGTGAATTGAAAAATACTATTTCTTTTGTTTATCATTTTTATAGTGCAAATATTTGTAATAAAAAATAATATACACTTTGATTTCAATTACAACACAGAATATAATATTTATGAAAATGTAGAAAAACATCCAAAATATTTAATAAATTTCAATTGGTGTTCTATTGTTTAACAGTGTGATTAAAACTGCAATTAATCATGATTAATTTTTTTGAGTTAATCGCGTGAGTTAACTGCCTAATTAAAATTAAAATTAGAAAAAGTAGAGAAAGGCAACAAAAATTATTAGGGATATGGAACAGCTTCCATACGAGGAGAGATTAAAAAGAGTGAGACAGTTAAGCTGACAAATGAAATGACTAAGAGAGGATATGATAGAGGCTTATGGTTGTTAGTCAAAATAGTCAGGGATGCAACCCCATGTTCTGAGTGTCCCTAAACATCTGACTGCCAGAAGCTGGATGACCTCAGGGGATGGATCACTCAAGAATTGCTCTGTTCTGTTCATTCCCTCTGAAATATGGTGAGACCAGCCACAGTCAGAAGACAGGATACTGGGTAAGATGGACCATTGGTCTGACCCACTATCGCCATTCATATGTTCTTAAGTTCCAATAACTCCCCCATTTTCCTGTCCCGTCACAGGCCTTTATAGCCCCATGTGTAGCCTGCCTCCTTTTAATCGGTTCAGTTCAGCCTACCTGCTCTGACACTGGGGAGCTGTGCCTGGTTTACTCACAGGGCCCACCTACTCTGTGACACCACTGTAGTGTCAGTTAGTGAGGCCCTGATCCTGAAAACATTACACTGGGGCTACTCACTTGAATAATGTTACACATATGCTTAGGTATTTTCAGGGCTTCATTTCTCCCTTACTGATGTTTATAAAAGTCTTTTCAGTAGTAAATCTTTTTTAAAATAATATAATATAATGAGGACACATTATTTAAAGGATGTTCTGTCAGAAATGTGGATGTTTTAAATTAGTCCCTTTGTGGAGATATTTGAGAAAATGTATATGAGATTAACAGGAATCAAATGTATCCTAATTCTGAGCATTTAGGGTCAAATTATCTCATTTATCAGAGTAGCTCCATTGAAGTCAGTGGAGTTACTCTGATAACAGAGAGAAAAAATTGACCCTTATTATCTAGATTCCAAGTACAAGTACATTTTTTTTGGATTAACCTTCAAATACTTTGAATTGTTACATTCATGATCTATGTTCTATTTTTCAAATGAAAGATACACTAGCAATTGTATTTGTTTTAAGCTGCTCTGTTTCTGAAATTACTATCTTGGCAATTCAGAATACTGAATCAGGGTTGTAATTAGATCAGCATGTTAACAAATTGTTCTTTGGAGTATGATAAATTTTATTTAACTTGAAAATGCAACATAAAAAAACCCAACCCACTAATTGGTTACTTTGTGTTCTCCTCTGCTTCAGATTGTGTCTGGACAAAATGTTTGTCCTAGCAACAGCACAGGAAGTCCATGCATTGAAGTTGATGTACTTGGCATGTCTTTGGATAGCTGCCATTTCCGCACAAAACCCATTCATCGCAATACTCTCAACCCCATGTGGAATGAACAGTTTCTCTACCGGGTTCACTTTGAGGATCTGGTCTTTCTTAGATTTGCAGTTGTTGAAAACAACAGCTCAGCTATAACTGCTCAAAGAATCATTCCACTAAAGGCTCTAAAAAGAGGTAAAATACAATTTGCACTAACTTTATACATAGTGCCTAGATCCTGAATTATGACTGAGAGTGCTCAGCATCACTTAGTGTGATGTATTTAGTTCTGGGGCCATCTGTCTCAGATGTCAATTAGAGCATTTTCAGTGCTCGAGTTATGCTGTGCTGGCTACCCTTTGCCCCCAGAGGCCATTCCAGGAACTTGTGATAGCTAGGGCAGAAAGATGTCCCACCCATGCCCCCTTTTCCATGGCTATGCTCGTTGCACCAATGGCTGGAAAAGGTGGGGAACAAAGTGTAGGGGTGCTACAGTAACTGTCACCTAGGATTTCCTCTACACCAGGAAATCCTCAAGAGAGGTGGTCAAGTTGGTCTCAGGGCTATCTTATGCCACTGTGGTAATACAGAGTAGTCTTAACATACTGGATGGTCTGGTCCATTACATTCATTGCCCAGGATAAAAATAAATATTTTTATGCTGTTTAATACTTCTAATTTATTTTTTTGCTTTCATGAATGAATGTATTTTGTTCACAAAAGGAAGAATGACTTTGGTGGGAGTTAAGGGTATTCAGTCTCCTGAGGTACGCAACACTTCATAGGATCATGCCCTTCCTGTTGCGCAAAAAGGAATTTAAATTCAAATCATTACAGTGCTTTAATAGTTCAGGCACAGCAAAATCTTAGATGCTCAAGTTTTCAACTTTATAAATCATGTATTCCACTTTAACATAATATGCTTGACAAGTTTTCTCTGCCCCAATGACATATTGTTTTAGGGTATAGACATCTCCAGCTACGAAACCAACACAATGAAGCCTTAGAAATCTCAAGCTTATTCATAAACAGTCGGAGGATGGAAGAAAATCCCTCTGGGAATGTTGTGCCTACTTCTTTGGTAATTTGCTTTATGTGAATATCAAATATATTTGTTCATGTGTTTCAAATGACTAATAAACTGTTACAATACATCGGAGAGAAAAGCTGGGTGAGATAATATCTTTTATTGAACCACCTTCTGTTGATGGAGACAAGCTTTCGAGCTACACAACTTGTATCTGTCTCTTCCATCAACAGAAGGTGGTCCAATAAAAGATATTATCTCACTCACCTTATCTCTCTCAGATCTTGGGACCAACCAGCTACAACACTGCATATTACAATACATAGACACTTAGGACCACTTTTTTAAACACTCGGGGCTTGTCTACACAAATATTTAGTTCTCGGCAAGCTGGAGTGTGAATCTACCCCGCACTAGCCTGCTGTGGACTAACTGTCTCTGTGGATCCTGCGGACATGCTTTAACCGTTAGTTAATGAGCTTTGATCTAGATCACATTAATAAACTGGTCATGTGTGTCAGCAGGGTAGATTCACACTCCAGACTGCCATGAACTAAATGTTCATGTAGACAAGCCTTGAGTGTTGCAGTGTTTAACTTCTAGGCACCCCACCACACAGTGAAATCCTCAGAACCAAGTTAAGTGCCATATACAATCCATAGGGAGAGTTAGCTGCCTACCAATGGGATTCACAGAAGCCGGCAAGCTGAGTGGGGAGCCACCTAAGCCAGTCATTACGAAATGCTGAGAAAAGGATGTGGCTTGAGCCCAGCCCCTCATAGGTAGTTAGGTGCCAAACTCCAGGCTGGAGGGAGGTGCCTGTCTGCTCTCAGGATTCACAGCCACGAACCCTCTCCTGGACTTAGGGCTGACCTGGCTGAAGCACCTTTCTCACAAAAAACAAAAGGGGAGAGAGAGACATTCCAGCCCATGATAGGCAATGGGGGGGGGGGGCTCTTTACAAAAACCCTGCTCTGTCTGACTTGGAGCAGGGACTTGAACTTGTCTCCCATATCCCAGGTAACCACTAGGCTATAGAGTCAATTTCTGCCTCTCTATCCCAGTGAATATTAATTGTTTATACAGAATGGAGTAGCTTCAACAGGAAAAATGGAGAGTGACACACACACCCGCCCCCCGGTGGTTTGGGCACTCACTTGGGATGTCAGAGACCTGGGCTCAGGTCCCTGCTCTAAATCAAACAGAGTGGGGATTTGAAAACACATCTTCCACAGCCATGGTCAGTGCCATAGCTATTGGGTATTCTGGAGGGGAAACACATTCCAGCCAGCCCCAAAAACTCCTAAACTGGTTATCCCAAACTGTTTTTGTGTGTGGTCCAGTCTGGTAGGCATACTCCAAGACAGCCTGCTGGATCAGAGCCCATTGGGGAGACAGTAAATAGTAAATTTGCACACACACAAAAAAAGGCAGTTTTGGGCCACTGACACTATTCACAAATTCAGGTAGAATTCAGCAAATAATTTTGGCCCAAAAATTGATTTTCTTTTAAACAGTCAAAATGATTTGGTTTTATCCTTTTGAAACACTGTTTTATGTAGAAATTTAGCTATATTTATTAAAACAATTAGATATCAATTACTCATTCAGCTCTAGTCAGGATTTAGGTTTTGTGCTTGTTCTAGGAAACTTCACCAGCAGAAACTCAGGCACCTGCAGGGTTAAGTGGCAGTTGAACAGGGCGTTTGGAGATCTCCTGGCACCCAAATGTTGGACTTTGCCACCTAAAGTGGCAGTTAGCTGTGCCAAGGTGATTCTGAAAAACACAGTAGGTGTCTATCTGCATCTTTAGGTGCCTAAATACCTTTGAAAATCTGGCCTTCGGGGCATATCCATAGATTTCTCCTTATGTTATATCTTTAAGTATCAATAATTTTAAGGCTATATACAGTTAAATGCCAAAAAGTTTAATCAGCTATATCAGTGATACTCAGACTTCAGTGGTTCAGGAGCCAAATTAGCGAGCAACATTACCCAAAAGAGCCACAGTAGTGTGAATTCATGGTCTCATTTACATTATTTACATTTATTCATAGTTAAACGGGAAATATTTAGTTTTATAATATATATAATGCTCAGAGCAAATAAGGTAATAACTTTAATCGGTTAATAACATAGTAAAAGCATCCTGCTTGGTTAATACCTTAGATTGGTTAATCATTAAATCACACCGTGTTTTAATATCATGTGCTGAAAAGAGCTGCAGGAGACGCATTAAAGAGCCACTTGTGACTCAGGGGTCTCAGTCTGAATATCACTGAGCTAGATCCTGGAGTCTGGTTGAGTCATATTCAGTGTTGGTCATAGGGGTGGGAGCAAAGTTGTCTGTCCAGTGTCTGTTTCCTTATACATGTATCATTAGCAGTTCAGTTGAGACCAAAAGTGATGTAAGTCAGAGACAATTGCTTCTGTCTCTGACACAATGAGATGGCTCTTTGCAGTGTTATAGCTGTGTTGGTCCCAGAATATTAGAGAGACAAGGTGCATGAAAAAAATGGGAAGCTGATAGACCTCTGTAATAGGAAAAGGGGCCTCAACAGGGGTATAATCTATATAAAGCAGCTCAGAGTGCTGGACTTCTTATTTTTTTATTTATTTGAAAATGTATTATTAATCCCATTGCTGATGCCTAATTATAATATGTCAAACAAAACGTATCTCCTGGCTATCCCATGTGGAACAGGCATCAGCAGAACAAAGGCTAATTAATAACCCACCAAGAGGATGTATATTATATATACATACTCATGGATTTTAAGGCTAGAAGGGGCCATTGTAATCAACTTGTCTGACCTTATTCATAAACCATAAAACTACACCCAGTAATTACTGCATTGAGCCTAATAACTTGTGGTTAACAGACATCCAGTAATGGAGAATCTAGCAGATCAAGGTGTTCCAATAGTTAATTACTCTGACTGTTAAACATTTGTGCCTGATTTCCAGTTTGAATTTTCCTAACTTCAACTTCCAGCCATCAGATCTTGTTATACCTCTGTCTGCTAGCTTGAAGAGGGTGTAGGTACTTATAGATTGTCTATGCATTTTCTGTGAGACCTATAAATAATATGCCTATATATCTGAAAAAATATTAACTGTCTTTTGAACAGTTGTTTAGCACAGAAGAGAAGAGAACTTCAACATTGTACAGGGTCACAATACATGGAATTCCAGGCCCTGAACCCTTTACTGTTTTTACTATAAGTGAAGGGACTACAGCAGCACAGCTTCTTCATCAAGTAAGTATGTTCACTTGCCCTATATAGAAGGTCACAAGAATCCATAGTAACCAGCTATGTGCTGGGCAGTATCTGACATTCCTACTTTTATTTGGAATCATTACATTTAATAAAATGGATGCATTAACAAATATATTTTTACCACTTTAAAGAGGAAGAGATTATTTTGTAAATCTTTTTGCTAAGGAATTAATTGAACAGCTAAGATATCAGTGAAGTTTTCCAAATCTTGATTTAGGTAATAATTCTTAATATATGAAATGCAATTCAGTAACAAAAATATATATAAAATTTAGTTTTCTTTTTGCAGTCCTGCTGTTTGAATTAATCAATATGACAAAAAATAATTAGCTAAAATTACAGGAGTCTACATTTTGTTACAAGAAGGAGCTGTATATGGTTAATTATTTAATGATAAATCAAAGTCCACATGACATACAGTTCTCATAACAAATCATTACTTTAATATTTTATCATATCCTAAGTTTCTTTTTGGTTTTATATATATTCAATGTCGCAGCTCCTCTAGTGGTTTTAATGACCATTGCGAAGTTCATTAGAAGAATTCCTCATTGCCATACTACGTTGGGCTGTGAATTAAACAAAGGGAGAGTTGGATTTGGTCAGTACTTAGAAGGAAAACAGGGTTCTTTGGTGACTGGTGATTCTGTAGTTGGTACTCTTCTTGAATCAGTGCTGAACCAAACCTGCAGCCTGGTGTAGAGTGTAGTTTGCTGTTGGAGATGCTGTCTTTCAGATAAAATGCAAAACCGAGGTCAGGATCACCTGTAGTTATTAAATAACATGATGCTTTACCTACTATTAGAGGTGTTCTTGCTATATTACTATTTGGTACCTACTTAAATTTAGTTGAATTTGGCTTTATAGAAGACATATATGTAATTTGGGGTCTTTGAAAATTAATATTTTATTAATAAAAACATTTAAAATAACCAGAATTTTAGGAATTTAATATAAACTTTTCCAAATCACCTTGAACTGATCTTAGCATGCAGTTTTAAAAGACCCTTGTTACTCTGGTTTGTTGTTGCACAAAGCTGCCTAAAGCTGATTACTGTAGAGGAATCTTATATGAAAATGAAGCCCACATCAAGGGTGATGACATTGCAGTGTTAGGACATGGCAGAATGACTCAAATCCCAGTCTAAGGGAAGAAAGTGCAGTGTCCTGAAACTGCCACAATACCTGTGCAATTATACCTACCTATCTCATAGAACTGGAAGGGACCTTGAAAGGTCATCAAGTCCAGCCCCCTGCCTTCACTAGCAGGACCAAGTACTGATTTTTGCCCCAGATCCCTAAGTGGCCCCCTCAAGGATTGAACTCACAACCCTGGGTTTAGCAGGCCAATGCTCAAACCACTGAGCAATTATGAACCAACTGAATGCTGTTGTCAACATAAGACCAATTTTTCTGCAACTCTCTGATGATCATTATAATTAGGAATCAGCTAAAATGAGGAATAATCTGAATCTTTGTGCTAAATTCAGACTGAGCCATGGTTTGAAAAGTTTTGGTTACCATACTTCCAGGATCCACCAGGAGCAGACAGGCCGAATACCACAAGACAGATGGTTCTTGAGGTATTTCTGATCTAGCCAGAAAAAATTTAATGAGAATGTCCAATCTACCCTTCAAATCCCTTCCTCACAGCATTTTCTGTCAGGGGTACTGTAGGCTATTAACTGTGATCGGGCCAGTTTGAGATAATACTGTATACTGTGAATCACTTCTGAGCAACAGCTGAACATGAAGTTAAAGCTGGATAATGACAACGTTTTTTCTCTCGTGCTGAAGATCTGTTTGGACACCATATTACCTATCACTATTTTAATGTCTGGGCACACAAAGATGAGAAAGCTTTTTGAACAGTGGGTTAGGCTGGTTGCCCTTGCATGTACACTTTTCTGTTTAATTCTTTGAATATTCTAGAAATACAGAGTAAATGTTAAAGGATTTAGTTCATGAGTAGAAAAACCTAAAACTGATTAACTCAACAGGGGTTGTTATTTCAGCAGTGGGAAAATACTGTACTGTCCTGAGTTTATGAATAAATTGACCAACCAAACTGGACAGACATAAATTCAAATAGTATTGCCTTGTCTGGAATAGTTGAACTGTTTGGGTAATCTAAAGATTAGTTATGAGTAGCAGATCAGAAATACTTGTCTACGCCACCAGAATTAAATAATTGATCATAGCTTTTCGTATACACATTCATTCATAGCTACTAAACAAGCACTGTTTATGTCTAGCATTCTAATAGTTGTATATATGTTGTGGTTCTTTCTCAGATTTTGGCTACCACAAAAAGCACCGAATCACGTGCTCCAGATTATATTCTGATGGAGGAAAAATGTTTTATATCTAAAGAAAAGACTGAGTGCAGGAAACCACCATTCCAGAGAGTGATTGGCCCTGAGGAAGGGCTAGTACAGCTTTTGAACAGCTGGTTCCCAGAAGAAGGATATGTTGGAAGGATTATCTTTAAAACCCAAGAGGAAGTAAGTTTGTTCTGGAAAAACTGTCATTTACATACATAGCTAAAAATAATGATCACAAGAGGGACAATACGAGCATCACATTTGGTTTGCTAACTGGAAGTTAAATCTTATTGACACACACAGCATTAACAGAGGACAGCTGAGCATTGTCAAGTTTTATGCACTTATCATTTAGTATACCTGTGCAAAGACAGATACACTTTCACACAGCCCTGTTGATCGCTGAAATGCATCATCGTTATTTAGTATTTGTATAAATCAGAATCAGGCCATTATTGTACTAGGCACTGTACAAAAAAAATACAGTCCCTGCTCCCAAGGAGTTTAGATTTTTAATAGTGATTAGATATGAAAGCATGTCAAATGTAAGGTTATAGCTGTTGGAACACTAGATAGTAATTATTAGCAAGAGTATACTACGGAGACAGCAAGGCTTTTTCTTATTTAAATTGATAATTACCTTTAGATAAAGAACCTCAGCAACTGAGAGGATGGGGAAGGTGTTGTCAGTGACAAAATGGGGGAAGAGGCAGGGTTCTAGAAGGAAGTCGGTTTTAGCTGCTGTCAGTCAGGACATCCATGAGATGTCCTCAAATCCAGGGATTCGGGTGCAGGGAGAAGAGTCAGAAGTAGAAAGGTACCTAATGAAATGACCTGGTTTTCAGGAGTGCTGGCACTTAAAACTCTGTTCAGCACTCAGTGACAATTATTTAGTTTGAACATATGTGTGTGTGTGTACATATCCATTTGTATATTTAGAGAAACACGTATACACAACATTTATGAAAGTTTATTTAACTCTTGGGATGTTTGAGAATGAAAAGTTCTGTCAGTGCAAATTTTATTTGATAAATTTGCAGAGAAATATTTTTTATCCCTTTATTATTCCTACAGTTCTTCTGTTGCAGCTTGAGTTTTGTAAAATCTTTATTGCACATCTTTTTTCCTAGCCTCCAATCCAGTCTTATTTTGGTGCATTTACTTCATCGTCCACAAAGCAAAAGGTTACCAGGTCTGCATTTGCTTGGGGGAAACAAGTGTATGCTTATTCAGTTGAAAGTATTATTTTGAGTTTTGTGTAAGGAGCTAGGTACACTGAATTAATGCGCGAGCCCTTTGCTTCGGAAAACACAGGTCAAAATTCATCTTAAATCAAAACTAAAAACTAGTGTGAAGGTTTAGTTTTAGTCTTCATGGGACACTAGTCACCATCAAAACCCCTTTACAATTTGGCACAAATCCAGAGGTGGCAGTCTGTTCTAGGCAGTGGAAGTGCATTAACATTCCCATTAGGTGACATAAGACCCTTTTAAAAATCCAACCTTTAGGTCACTTTTCTCACCTAAATACATTTTTTGTTTTCTCTTTACATTTTTCCACAGAATTTGAATGGGAGAAACATTTTTCAAGAAGAGAAAGAAGATGCAAACATTAGCTCTGAAGATGATAGTTTCTTTGTTCAAGTGCATGATGTTTCCCCAGAGCAGCCTCGCACTGTCATCAAAGCTCCCCGCTTTAGCACAGCACAGGATGTAATACAACAGGTAGAAAGCCTTTCTTTCAGTGTTTTCCTGTTTCCACTCAGTAAGTTCCCTATTCATTTGTTAGAGGTGGGCTCATACAAGAAATGTTAACTGAGTTTTGTTCTCAGTTAATGGGACAGCAAAGAAGCTCTTTGCTTCTGCCAATTTGGACTAAGCATCTACTCAGTAAACATAGAGGGGTATTATGTCTTTACTTTGCCCCTTATTTTTTTTTTTTAAACAGACTCTTTGCAAAGCCAAGTATTCCTACAGCATTCTGAGTAATCCCAACCCAAATGACTATGTGCTCTTGGAGGAGGTGACGAAAGAGCTAGCGAACAAAAAGTCAACATCTAAGCCATCACAGAGAATTCTCTCTGACCAAGAGTGTGTGTTTCAGGCTCAGAGCAAGTGGAAGGGAGCAGGGAAGTTTATCCTTAAACTTAAAGAACAGGTTCACGTAAGTGATTGAAAACGCTTTTGTTGGTTTTAAAAATGTTTGATCAAATATTTGGCATGGCAAATGAAAACATATTCCTTGACAAGAACATATATAAGAATGGCTATACTGGGTCAGACCAAAGGTCCATTTAGCTCAGTATCCTGTCTTCTGACAGTGGCCACTGCCAGGTGCCCCAGAGGGAATGAAAAGAACAGGTAATCATCAAGTGATTTGTTGCTCATTCCCAGCTTCTGGCAAACAGAGGGTAGGGACTCTACCCTTGCCCATCCTGGCTAATAGCCATTGATAGACATATCCTTCATGAATTTATCTAGTTCTTTTTTAAACTCTGTTATAGTCTTGGCCTTCACAACATCCTCTGGCAAGGAGTTACACAGGTTGACTGTGTGTTGTGTTAAAAAATACTTCCTTTTGTTTGTTTTAACCTGTTGCCTATTAAGTTCATTTGGTGGCCCCTAGTTCTTCTTTTATGAGGAGTAAATAACACTTCCTTATTTAGTTTCTCCACACCAGTCATGATTTTATAGACGTCAATCATATCCCCCCCCCCCAGTCGTCTCTTTTCCAAAATGAAAAGTCCTAGTCTTCTTATCTCTCCACATATGGCAGCCATTCCATACCCCTAATCATTTTTGTTGCCCTTTTCCGAACCTTTTCCAAGTCTAATATATCTTTTTGAGATGGGGCGACCACATCTGCAAGCAGTATTCAAGATGTGGGCATACCATGGATTTATACAGAGGCAATATGATATTTTCTGTCTTATTATCCATCCCTTTCTTAATGATTCCCAACATTCTGTTTTCTTTTTTGACTGCCGCTGCACATTGAGTGGATGTTTTCAGAGAACTGTCCACAATGACTCCAAGATCTCTTTCTTGAGTGGTAACAGCTAATTTAGACCCCATCATTTTATATGTATAGTTGGGATTATGTTTTCCAATGTGCATTTCTTTGCATTTCTCAACCTTGAATTTCATCTGCCATTTGTTGCCAAGTCACCCATTTTTGTGAGATCCTTGTGTAGCTCTTCGCAGTCTGCCTGGGACTTAACTATCTTGAGTAGTTTTGTATCATCTGCAGATTTTACCCCCTTTTCCAGATCATTTATGAATATGTTGAATAGGACCCCTGGGGGACACCACTATTTACTGCTCTCCATTCTGAAAACTGACCATTTATTCCTATCCTTTAACCAGTTACCAATCTATGAGAGAACCTTCCCTCTGATCCCATGACTGCTTATTTTGCTTAAAAGCCTTTTGTGAGGGATCTTGTCAAAGGCTTTCTGAAAATCTAAATCCACTGGATCCCCCTTGTCCACATGCTTGTTGACCCCCTCAAAGAATTCTAGTAGATTGGTGAGGCATGATTTCCCTTTACAAAAATCAGGTTGACTATTCCCCAACAAATTATGTTCATCTATGTGTCTGACAATTTTGTTCTTTACTATAGTTTCAATCAGTTTGCCTGGTAGTGGTCAGGCTTACTGGCCTGTAATTGCAGGGGTCATCTGTGGAACTCTTTTTAAAAATTGGCATCACATTAGCTATCCTCCAGTCATTTGGTACAGAAGCTAATTTAAACAATAGGTTACAGATGACAGTTAGTAGTCCTGCAATTTCACATTTGAATTCCTTCAGAATGCCATCTGGTCCCGGTGACTTATTACTATTTAGTTTATCAATTTGTTCCAAAACCTCCTCTAATGAAACCTCAATCTGGGACAATTCCTCAAATTTGTCACCTAAAAAGAATGGCTCAGGTTTGGGAATCTCCTTCACATCCTCAACCATGAAGACCAATGGAAAGAATTAATTTCATTTTTCTGCAATGGCCTTATCCTCCTTGATTGCTCTTTTAGCATCTAGATCGTCCAGTGGCCCACTGGTTGTTTAGCAGGCTTCCGGCATCTGATGTACTTAAAAAAAAATTTATTACTTTTTGAGTCTTTGGCTAGCTGTTCTTCAAATTCTTTTTTGGCCTTCCTAATTATATTTTTACACTTCATTTGCCAGAGTTTATGCTCCTTTCTATTTTCTCCATTAGCATTTAACTTCTACTTTTTAAAGGATGCCTTTTTGCCTCTCACTGCTTCTTTTGGTGGCTCTTTTTTTTTTATTCTGTTTTTTAATTTGGGGTATACATTTAAATTGAGCCTCTATTATGGTGTCTTTAACGTTTCCATGCAGCTTGCAAGGATTTTACTTTTGGTGCTGTATCTTTTAATTTCTGTTTAACTAACCTCCTTTTTGTGTAGTTCCCCTTTCTGAACTTAAATGCTTTCCCCACCACTGGGATGTTAAATTTAATTATATTATGGTCACTATTACCACGCGGTCCAGCTATATTCACCTCTCGGACCTGATCCTGTGTTCCACTTAGGACTAAATCACAAATTGCTTCTCTGACAAGGGGCTAGAGAGTGTTTTTTTTTTTAATTTTAAAATGAAAGTGCTAAGTTGATTCCACTTCATTTTTGTACCAAGTATGGTCAAATAAGAAGAACCCACCACACACACAAACTCCAAAATGCCAGATCTCTGACAATTCTCAACTAGAGACAAGGTGGGTGAGAATGGATGCACTGCAAGAGTCAGAGGAACATTTATTTATTTCATCTAATAGATACCTGTTGTGGATTCCAGGTGCAGTCCACACCAGTGAGGGTTGTCACTACTTGTCTTGCAACTCTGGGCATCTTACAATACTTTGCTCCTGTAGCTCCCAGCCTGGGATACTCACAACCAGCCTACAAGCATGCAGGTCACACCCTGAAGTCTGTGTGTGCTAGACAGCCCTGGTACAGCAGCTCTGATCCCACCAGCCTGTCTACAACCCCATGCTCGTTTCCATCTGCCTCGGTTACAAACAGCAAGGTGACCCCTGAATTTCTCCAAAACCATGCGCTCTGCAATGTCCAGTCCATTCCTGGACAGTTCAGAGAAGTAATATGGTTTCTTTGTTCAAGACACACAAGCATACCACATTATTAACTTGCGTAAATACACCCCTCTAAACAGCGCAGTAAGTTGGTTTACAGTAAAAAATAAAAACCTCTGTTCTGTTAATAAATTTAAGTGATGCCAAGTAAAAGGAATAAAGTTAGAGTTGCAAGCAAATAAAAGTGAAAACATCTATCTAAAACTTAATCTAGCAAGGTACAGGCTTTGTTCAAGATGGTTCCTCTTACCAATCTTCCTTCTTCTCAGCCATGGCTGACTTACCCTCAATCAGGACCTTCCAGAGAAGCACAAGGGACTGGCTTTCCTTATCTTCCTGGATTGAAAGATCTTTGCCTAAGCAGGTTTCTTACCTATATTCAGTTTCCGGAGACTTCATCCACAGTTTGGCTGAAAAACCCATCTTTCTCAGCTTGCTAGAGCTCTGTTCCCTTGTGTCTGTCTAGTGAAGGATGCCAAAAATGGCTTCTTTCTTTGCTTATATCTTCCAAAGCTCAGTAACTTAGTTTCAGAAGGCAGGATGACCTCATGCTATTCTTCCCTTCTCATGGGCTTCCCATCCTGCTGCATGTAAATGAACCTTCCATTCTTTTGATTCCACATACAATCATAATTCACATAGAAGACAGGTAAGTAACTGCCTTTTCTCCTGTCTCGGAGGGAATCTGTTTCTCCTCGTTGGCCACAGATTTTAAAATGTAGTAATATTACGTAAGTATCCATATTTCCTCAGATAGTATTAATACATACATTTCACAATAATATTGTCACATTAGTTTTCTGCACACTTTTAGAATACAGTAATATTGTATACAATCAGTTGATTCATTTGCTTATCACTTGAGGTTCAGTCCCTGCCCTTCTGCTCCCCCTCCACCATCCCCACCTTTATAGACCAGTAAACCATTGCAATGTATTCTTCTGAAGGTTACCCCACAAAGTAGTTTATTCTAGCTGTAAGGAAGGCAACATGAAGTCTGGTGGTGAAGTACACTACATTCTGTTTCTCCCCTCATTTGTTAGCTTAATAGCTTTGTTTACCTAATATGTAAAAATGGATCTGCATTGTCTTCATCTGAAGATTGGGCTGGACAGAGACTATAACAACACCTAAAGCAGACCTATTTAACCAACGCCGCCTGACATGCTGGGTTTAAGCACACTTTAGTCATAATTCTAGCATACATTCATAACTCTTAATACCCACTGTGTATATACAACACAAGAATATTAATGATGAGTTATTAGTTTTCAGATGATACCTCAAAGGCATATTTTGTGCAAAGATTATTACAGTAGTGTGTAGGGCGTGAATACAGGGGTGCTTAGTATTTTTGGTTTTTCAACTGAAAAATTCCCAGGTTTTACAAAAGCTACTTAATCAGTTTTTAAGCTATTTTCACCCAAAGTCTGAACTGCTTAAGTACATGAAAATACTGATTATATGAAGAAAATTCACTACATTACATCAGGTAAATGTTTATTGTTAATAAATTAGTCTAAGTAATGCAACATAGTGGAAGTTACACACACATGGTCGCACATGTACACTGGTGCTCAGCTCCTAAAACAAAGCACTGGAACTCCGCAGACCCTGAACCAGGGGAGATGGTGGCTTGGTAACCCAGGTTAGTGCTGACCACTCCCCAAGGGGGGGGAGAGGGACAGGTTACTAAATTGCTTTCTCGCCTTCCAGAGTGGGAAGCTAATTCAGAAGTAATCTTACTTTTCTCTATACGCTGCCTTTTTTCCCCCCGTCCTCCTATCCCCCTGTATTACCCAGAAAACTGTGAAGTAAATTTTTTGCACCAATTTTCGTAATAAACACCTAGAAAATTTTAAACAAAGTTAAAACCCATCAGTTACATTAAGAAAAACCTTTCGGCAGGCAGCCTTGGCCCTACTTCACATCATACAACTCCTGCTACAATACCTAGAAATCTTAACCTTTCCGGACTATCTGTCTTAGTTCTCCAATTCTAATTCTTGTAACTCTGCATCCCCATCTCCCTGCTGTATTACCATGGGCTAAGTACAATTTCAAATAATAGGTGTACAGATCTCTGTGAACTGCTGTCATTTTGTTGCCTTTATTCCCAGCCAGCGGAAAAGTAGCTGTGCTGCTGTGGCTGGAGTTCTTTACGCTTGTGAAGTAGCAGGGAGAAACTGCATATTAAATGCAGAATTGAACCACTTAATACTTCTACCAATTGGCGTTATATCTATGGCAGGGGAGAATATAGTTCCTTTTCCCCAAAAGAGAAGTTGCTTCTTTAGCATTGCATTTATAGGAAGTACATTGTGAATACAATTTATCTACTTATTCATGACAGACACACTATAGATATCTAGGCAGCAGACTTGCTAAGGCTTAAAGCCATATTTAGTAACTTTCTAGTTCTGCAGTTTTAAAATAATTTTTGATGTGAGATAGTCAGGACACTTCTTTTATGAACCTGACACAGGGAAGATTTGAAAAATGCTGCTACTTGCTCTCACATGAAAGCCAAACCATATTTCAAACCTCAATGTATCAGTGAGCTGACACGTTCTTGTAATTTAACTGTTTCTGATGTCTGTGGGGGGTTTTTTGTTTGTTTTACAGGCAGCACGAGATGATAAAAGAAAAGGCATTTCATTTGCCAGTGAACTTAAGAAATTAACCAAGTCAAGTAAACAGTATCGTGGCTTCACATCATCACCTTTGCAGAGCTCACCAGACAATACCCAGACTAAAGAGGAAAAATCTGCAGGCAGTTTGACATTTAGTGACAATATGGAATAACATCCATAAATGCCAGCAGTATGTTCTATGCAGGTATGACATGTGTGCTCCTTGTTTCTAAACCAGACATACTCTGTTGATTTTTCAAGGTACAATTTATCATTTTTTTTTTCAAAAGTGTGCTTGGTAAACCATAGTGAAGTACAACAAGCAGCCAGAATAGTTCATGAAAACGCTCTACACTTTTAGGTTATAACTCTGTACTGGCACAAACCTGTACACAGGCAGTCCAATGAAAGCCTAAAGATAAATGCAAATCTAAATGCTGTGAAAATTGCTAGGAACATAGGAGTTTTACTTTTCCTACTATGCCTGCATCGTCCTAGGGTCCATCACAGCAGGTAACCTGACAATGGCCAGTCCTTTTAAAAGACTCTTAGAATGTAACTTGGCTTCAACATACACTGTGACAGTGAGTTCCACCAGTAATGCAGTGTGCTAACTAGTACTTCCACACAGGCTCTTAATTAAGAGATGCCATTATTTTGTGTTATGGGACAGCTGAACTTTACTAAACATTAATTTATATGCATTTAATAATATTCAGTTTAAAAAATATGATCTCTTACTCCTCTCTGCATACATAAACTCTTTTTAAATCTCTGTATAGAAATACTTGTGGCAGAGTGTCTAAGAATTTTATTTTGTCCCTTTCTCAATCTTTTAAATTTCTTCTAGCTTGCTTGAGCTAAAGTGACAAAACCAAATGCAGAATCCAAGGTGACAGTGTACCATTTATGTATATGACAGATGATAGGTCCAGACACATTACTATTAGCACTGGGCCTACACTAACTCCAAAAGATGGTTTCTGAAAGGTCCCAGCTACTTAACATGGAAGAAAATCTTGCCCAAACAATTCTTAATAATCCCATATCACATGGAGCAGTGATACATTTCTGTATTTCCTTTCCACTCATTCTCAATGATCAAGATACTATTTATATCTACTGTGTCACTTCATCAGAATTCAAGTAATAAGGCTGCCAATAATATTTTGTTACAGAATTCCTTAAAAATGTATTTCATGGTATGCAGGCACCCATTTATACTCTTGTATTTGAATTTAAATGCTATCATCATCTCCTCCCCTTTCCAGGTGACTTTAAAGGCCTTAAAATGGCAAAGGCAAAAAGCTCTTCTGAGGCTGACAAAAACACAGGGAGATAGAGGAAATATGACAATCTTTCTCCACATAGCCTTGCATTTACTTGGTAACTGGAACCAACATCACGGATTCCTGATTTAAGATATCTTTCTGCATTCTCCATGAAGGAAACTGCTGAGGCCTAAACTATTCAGCACTAGCTTGGCCTATTCCAGACTGTGCTTCTTGGTGACAGATACAGATCTAGTAATGCTGAGTGGGATGTTACAGTTTCTAATGTTTGGAAAGACGCTTGCCAGCATTTGAAAGAGAGATTCCTTTCTTCCCAAATATCTTCACATCTGCAAAATCTGGAGAGGAAGATTAAGCAGACTTCTTAAATTGTACTTTGTAAACAGAAACATGTCTTTTTTAATAAACAAAAGATATAACTAATTGCTTTAAGGGAAGAGAATTAGAACTAGACTGTTCTGTGTATTGTATGAAAATAATGCACCTTTAATGGTTCCTGTTAAACACTGTTAGGTGATTGTAAAAAGATTTACATAGACTTTAACTTTCTTGGCACCACAGTTTTAATTTTGGTGATAAACCATAAATAACTATGGTAAACGTTTTGAGTATATCTACTTTCACAAAATAATCATGTACAAACAGCTAAATACACCTAATTGATAGTGATATTTTTGACAAGGAACAACATTTTCTTCGTTCAAATTCTAGTTTTCCAGGCTTGTGTTTCAGGTAAGAATGATTATTTATTTTCATGTTCCAAGGTATGTGTCACTGTGTAATATATTTATCATACCGTACTTTTTAAAAACTGCAGCTTCATCTTTTTTGGTTTTGGGGAAAAAATAATAATTATTTTCTGTTGAAAAGAAACATTCAGAAAATCACTATTTGAAGCATACAATTGCTTAAAGTTTCAATTGTGAAATCTCAACATTAGTGTGTGTTAGAGAATGGAAAATATTATAGGCATCTAAATATTTTTTATAAATGAGAAAATAATTTCTGCTTATATCCAGAGTGTGTAAAGAACCCAGGCTACTCCATTTATTTTCCAATATAAACCTTGACTTGTTTATGTAGAAGCACTGCTGTAAAGTTTTGTGTATGTCTGAAATCATGATTTTTTTAAGAAGTTAGTTATAACTGTATCATATTCTTCAGTGTTAGTAAAAAGCAGTTCATACTGACTTATACAAAGTAAGAGCACAACTGAAACTGCTGAGGTCAATCATTCTTCTAATGTCCATACATAAGAACCTTGTCTAAACTGTTCAGCACAAGCTTTGGCTACACTTCAGACCATATGACTGATGCAGGGATTGCTGTAAATGAATAAATCAAGAAATGGCAAATCGGTTAACTAAGTTCATAGGACAGTAAGAGAAGCAAGGCTCCATTAAACAATCTGAAGTTGAATGAACTGTAGGGAGACGATTCAAGCAGTCTGATTTGCTAATATAAAGGGTATTAATTCTCTGTGCTGGAGGGTCTATATCCCCGGAAATGCCCTCCTAGCCCAAAAAGCTGCTGTTTCTAAAGAGGAGAATACAGAAAGAAGTTAGAAAGCAACTATCACCTTGTTGTGTGCAGGAAGTGCCCTCTTCAGGCTGATTCCAACATCAGAAAAAAAATTAAATTACACATTCAAAAAACTCCCTTACTGAGGCATACCTAGTACTCATTACTGAACCCATGAACTTATTTTGAAATTCACCTATTTTAAAAATAGTAACCATATCAGCTGTCCATTCTGAAGTCTGAGAAATTAGCAATATTTTCAAGCAGGGCCATGTCACTTGTCTAAACATGGTTTTTAGAGTTACATTGGAGAAGATTACACACAATATTTTGAAAAGTGAGTACAGGACCCTAAGCTGCTTAGGCTCTTATGAAAATCCCACTAGTCACCTATCTGCATCTTTTTTGAAAATGGGCCTTAGGCCTCTCAATTACTTCAGCTTTCAGGGTAAAATTTTCAGGACTGTTTATGGTGAACAAAAATAGCTGCTCGAAAGTCCCTATGCTGCTCTTTGATCTAGTCCTTCCATATCTAATTCTAAAGTAACCAGTCCCACTGTGAGAGATACAGGAAATTCAGTCTCCATGGCACATAATGCAGAACTGATAGTACATGGTGTTTTATATGCACATTTCAAGCAATATTTGCATTGATAGTGTATAACTACTGTATATCTTTCATATGTCCTTTGGCTAAAGCTTAGATGAAGATCTGATCCCTTTTTTGTTTAGTTCTTTTTAAATATATCCCCTGCATTGATTGTTAAATCCACTTAGATGCATGAAAATATTTTTTTAATAAAAAATTTACCCTTCATTTGATAAATGGATTCTCCCTATTTCCAGTAGCACTGAAAGTAAGATGGTTGGTTCCTGCCAAATTTGGGCACCAGTATCAGCACAGATGTGGGAGAAGCTTTTGTAAATCTACTACAGATCCAGCAGAAGGAGAACTCTTGTGTAGGAATGCCACAAACACTGTAATTTCTCATTGCTACTAGACTTGAAAGAAAATTTAGATAAGGTCATCCTCGATTATAACATATAAATCTGGCAGCCATTTAAAAAGCAACAGATTAGCACTGTGTAACTGCAGGATGTAGTTTATCCATAAGGACATTTTCTCTTTGATAGTTATTTTAGCCTTGCCCCATTGTCATGAATACTTACCAGCTGCAGGACAATATCTACTTAAAAGCATAGTGGTAATGAGAAAACCTAGCATTTTGCATGTTCAGTTTAAAAAAAAAAAATCATTTTACAGAGGTGGGCATGGTAGAATTTTCCAAAATGATTATATTGAATTAGGGTGGGTTTTTTCCATTAATGTACATCGATTTATTTAAGTTTTAAAAAATAGGGAAGATTAATCAACTAATGCAAAAAGTAACGTGTTGTTAATTGCATTCATGTTGTTTTGGTCACAGACAAAAGTAGAGGAAGCGCATAAGCTTTCCATTTTCATTAGCCTAAAAATCCCCCAAAATGAAATTATATAGAGCTATTACTCTTATGTTAAACAGCTTTAACACACCATAAACAGATTTAACATCAAGATGTTTGGTTAATAAGAAAATGTGTCCTGTTTACCCACAGGTTTCCTTTCTTCAAGAATACAAGTCCACAGATCTATATTAATGGGAGATGGACAGCTGTGGGTCTGCCTCCCTGGCAGTTCAGGCTGAAGGCCATCATACAGATCTGATCTGTGGACCTGGATTTGATAGAGAAACATTTTTATTACAAACTATTCATAGGAAATAATTTACCACAGCACAGTATGTAATATAAACCTTCCCGAAACCTACAAATGATAGCAGGACTCACCCTGGGCAGTCCACTTCCTATTACTTGTTTTGTAAAGAAAACATTTTATTCTACACTTAACCATTTTTTTTTAACCCTTCCTACCTATGTCTGTATTTGTTTCTATGTATAGTGGAAGCTGGTAACAATGCTTGTATGGGATTGATGTTGGAAGCCATAGGTCTTGGCTGTGTTGCAACACTACTCAGTTTTCAGGAACTGGATTGTTGTAGTGGCTGGTGTTCTGTCAAGTTTTAAGAAGATTAAAAAAAACAAAACCTTAAAAGATATAGAAGTATTAAGTCACATTTTAAAAACATACATCACATTTGTTTTTAGTTTTATTATTACTAATATTACTTGGTGGAATGTCTCAATAACCATCTCCTGAAAATAACAATTAGCCTCTAGAGACCACTATCAAGTTACCAAGAATAAGATTTTAACAGAGAAGTATCTCAACATTAAGATCACATTCTCTTTAAACTCAGTTTGACTTTATAAAAGAGAACCTGTCAGTGGCTTTTTACTTCAAAATTGAGTCTTCAGCTTCTAGCTCTCAGAATGCAATTTAGTTTCAGCAGATGATTAATAATCACTTTGTTGTTGCTAGCCTATTAGCTGTAATGATGGTGGAGTATTTTCTATTTGTGATCAACATTTCATAACTGCTGCAGTGCTACACAGCTGACAGAAGTAACAAACACAAAAGCAGTAAATATTTCTCTCTCACACATATATTGGCTATTTCAAACTGATGTATTAGTTGTGCAATTGTCTTCATTTTGCTGCTTTAAAGTGTGTCAAAATGTTTTGTCGGTGTTCTATCGGTATGTGCCAGTTTTTATAAATTTTACATAATTTAAAAACTATGTATTTTAAAACTGACTTTCCACCTGGACTACTTTTTCTCTGACTTGAAAAGTAAACTTATATTTGTATATGTTGGACAAATAAATGGTTTGCGAAGTGGACCTTTAATTCTTCTTTCCTGAACTGCCAAAACTGTTGGCAATGGGGACACTTTCTAAAGTTTTCAAAACTTAAATCACATCTCTTACCCCCACCCCTGAGTCATTTAAGAACAGAAGTATTCAAATACTATGGAGATGGGGGATCATATAAATTACTATGAGACCTAGAAGACTACGTGGGATACTATTTGTACAAAGCCACAAGCATTCTATAGGTCCTTTTTACAGTTCAGGTAGTAAATATACTAATTTATAGGGACTCACCAGTACCTACTTCGAAAGTGAGATTTTTGTGCATTTATGTCTTACTTCTTAGGACTATTTAACCTATTTTGATTGAAAATTGATAGCATGGTGGTATTATTAAATTAGATATTTAAAACAGATTTCACAGTAATTACGGTAGCACCTAAAGGTCTGATCTGTTCTATAACAAAGGAAACATTTTCTAAGTGTTGAAGGTTACCAGCCATGTGAAAAAAGCCCCTGAGGGCAGGGATCATCTTTTTTTGTTGTTGTGTGTGTGTGCAGTGCCTAGCACAATGGGGTCCTGGTCCATTCCTAGGACTCCCGGGTGCTACGATAATACAAACAACCACCACCTTGCACAACTGAAGCCTCCGTTGCATTGCATAGCATACCACACATCAAATCAGTTCTACACAAAGTCATATGTAAAATGAATGTCAGAACTCTCCCTTTTAAATAATTTCATGCAATTTATCTGCAAAGCTGACATGAAAACGGCATTAAAAACACAACTTAAGCTAACCAACCAAAGGCCGGGGACGAGTACTCATAGGACACACACACAAAAAAGTGTACATCTTTACCCTGAATCTCTTTAACAGTGCTGGTTCACTGAAGATATTGCAGAATGTCTCATTCTGTGACATCCAAAATACCATGAGCAGCACTGGAATTTAGTATATTATGATGCCCAATTCTGAAATACCTTCAATGGACCAGTAAGTACCAAGAGGATTTCACTGAAAAAGTCATTTAAAAGAGAGAGATTAATGGATAGGGCAAGTTAGACAAGAGAAACAGTTCAAGTTATTGCTCTTGGGATGCAGAATTCCCAGATGTCTTAAAATAAGCATCAGAGAACGCAAACCTATGTGAATACTTCCTAAAATATCCATTCAGTTAGTTGTAAACAAACATAAACCCAATGAATCTCTTGCAAAATATATATTTATGTAAACAAAAAATATTGCAATAATATACATCTCAAGCAATATTGAAGTCACCTGCCTTCAGACTTTTATACTTCCAGAAGTTACTTTTGTTACAGTTCAGTATGGTTCCTGTGAGAATGCAGCCTACTTAGTTAACCAATAGGTTCTGGTTAACTGCAAAACACTGCTATTACTTTGTGTGCATAAGCGATGGATCATACATTTTTATCTTTCCATAGCAGGACTTTATCTGAATTCCTGTAAAGATGACGGGCAACAATTTCTTTCTGCTATTCCCACACACACACCCCAATTAAGAAGTCAATTATACTGGGTTGTAATACTTATGATAGGGATGATTCCTTTAAGTGTTTAGCAAAATCCAAGGGTCGGTGAACAGCAGCATCATTGAGATGTGTCTGAATCAATTCCTTTAAATCTTCATTTAGAAATGAATCCCCTTGTAAAAATTTATCCTGGAAAGAATCAAAATGTTATATATTTTACATCATTTATACAACTATCTAAATATGGTCAACATATGGGTTTCCATTAGTGTCTCAAAGTAGTAGTGATAATTTTACTACTTTATTTTTCCTTCCCTAGACCACCTTCTGAAGGTGAGGACAGCAAATGTTCACTGATCCCTATTCACCTAGCAGGGAGAGCTTGTCAGTCTGAGCAGGGGAGATCAGAGAAAGCACTTACTTTCTAGACATGCTTTCTTCTTCTTTGTAACTAAGCTAAGGGTAGCTTGCCACATCAAACTATTTTCCTCTACATTTTTAATAACTCTCTTAAGAATACTACAGTGTGAAACACTGACTACCTCTCAAAAAAACTGTCCTCTAGCCTCTAAGGAGAGGCACAGAAGGCAAAAGGAGCCTACATATCCACTCATGGTTTCTGTCAAAGGGCCTGGACAGAAGTGCTCTGTCCCACTGAAGTATGTTGCAAAGGCCTACGGCAGGCAGACTCCAGAGGAGAAGCAAGTGGGCCAGGGTATGGCAAAACTGAGATACTGTCAGAGTTTGTTAGAGAAGCAATAAACAAGACCCCAAATTAAATTTAAGAGACCTAAGTCACTTTAACATAAAACAACGTAGCGTTACTGATTTTTTTTGTTAGCTATATTCAAAGGTATTACATGCTAGGTATTCTCACTCAAGTACTAGACATTTCTACTTCCATCTGCCAATCCCAGTGCTGCTCTGCCAGACATGCAGCTAATGTGATAATCCAGGGGAACAGGCAAGTTTACAAGCTATTTTCATAGGAGTCAGTTACTTATTTAATAAGGAAATTCTGTGCTGTCAGGACTTTGCTGACATTAGTAGATTATCAGTAGGAGACTCCATTGCAATTCATAGGTTACCACACTTTCAAAAGAGAAAGTGGGGATAAAGTCTCACTTTATAAAGGGAAGAGCACGCGTGTGACATGCAATAGGAGCTGTCAGTTGGAGAATGTTTCATAGTAAAGCTCTGTGACATGTTAACCTTTTTTTTCTCCCATAAAAGCTCTATGTTCCCCTCTTATATTTACACTTTTCAGTTACACACTGGCACTGATTATGCTGAATCAGGCCTCTGGGAACTTGGCCATCCTGCTGATTCCAGACTCTGAGACAAGAAAGGGCTTTTATACAAAGGCAATAGAAGCAAACTTGCACTGAGCACAAGACAGCGTGACAGCTCAGAAAAATAACAGACATTACATTCATATTATTACACATGCTCGTACTATGGGAGATGGAACTATTCATACAATTTCTCTTCTTTCACAGTCAACAGTCAACAATATCTCACACCAGTAAAGAGAACTTAGCTGGGAAAGCACTCTGGTCATAGAGTCAAAAACCCTTGGTGCTGAGCAGTGAGTTAGGAGTTCTAGTATCTATTTGGGTGTTTAAGAAAGGATGTTGAAAGAGACAGTACCTTTTTTCTAGGCGTAACAGATGCTACAGGAGGATTAAAAGTCATTCCTTTCATATTATATGTCTCAAAAAGTTCTGTGCCAGACCTAGAATACAAGATCAGTTTTACACAATTAAAAGAAACAGTATAAAGTATATGTCCATAAAACAAGTCTCACTTCAGTACTCTATGAACTCAAAGTAACCTGCTCCTCAAATCACTACTTCAGTCATGCAAGGGAAGAATAACCGGTAATACAGAATATCAACTGGAAAAATTATATGAATCAGAAATGTTGAGGTAGGACAAACAGACAAATTAAAAGCATGTAAAGAGGCTTTAAATTATTATATTGAGATTAACTACATAGCTGCGGCATGAACAAAGATGGAAATGAGGGAGATTAGAGTCCAGCTCACAGAGACAATTGCGGTGCATGCCTGACAAAGTTCCACACAGTCGTCTATCCTTACACTAATTTCCATCAGTACATACTCCAGAACCGTGCACCGCAATTGGTTTTCATTGAACTGTGACAGCCCAGCAACGCTACTCCTTATTAAGGTCCCTAGGCTGCTACTGAGCAACACAAAGTGCTTTTGCTCCTCTGAGGGCAGAGAATGCTGCATTTGCAGGACTTTTATCCTCTGCATGGCCAGGAAACAAGCCCTTAGAAAAAGCAGCCAGCTTCTGGTACTTATAAAAGAACCATCATACTTTCGTTCTTCAAAAAGTAATTTTCTTGCAGCATATGGAAAATTACTCACTGGGGAAACTTACAATACAGAACAAACAGCTTCTACTTTGCCAATGAACTATTTTTCAAAACATATGCATCGTATATCCCACCTTCGGCTCAGATCCGGTCTGAGAGCTTCTGAACCTTCAGCTGGAGCTCCAGCAATAAGGTGATCTGCAAATTTCTGCACTGTTGGATGATAGTGTCTCTGAAAGGAAGGAAGGGGATTGGTGAGGGATAGGATAGCATGTACTTATGTACTTCACCAATAATAATAATACTGTATTTATACACTGAATAGAAAACTTTCAGCAAACTTCTCTTCTGTTTCAGGATGAGACTAAGGATTAGCCAGTGTTCTGAGGGTTACACACGCTATGTTTACAACTCATAAAACCACTCAAATAGTTTGGATGCAGTGTCCATGACAGTTTCATTATAGTTAATCTTAACTCTTTTTCTTCCAGTAGATCGTTCTAGCCAGGGTTATAGACAAACATCTTCCATTATCTATTTGCAAAGATAGGCCTTAAATAATTTCTGGAATGAGAAGGCTGTATTAAAAGCATACTGATAAAACACAAGGGCTATAAAGGTTTCCATTAGGCTAATAGCTCCACTGAAACAATTTATCAAACAAACAGGTTAATGTTAAGATTTCCCTTCCTGCCATCTTTGTCCCTGCCTCAGATGGGTAGTTAATCTCACTATAATAATTTAAAGCCACTTCACTTGTTTTTAATTTGTCTAGTTGGTGGAGTTTTTAATTTGTCTAGTTGGTCTAACACTCAACTCCATATCATTTCTCTGTTTATCTGCAACACAATAACTTTGCAATGCCACATTCCAATCAATTTCAAAATTAACAGAAATGTTCTGGGCACTGGTGGGTACAAACCTATTGATTCTGATGCAAATTAGAAGACAGGAAAAGATTGAATCACAGGAAAATCAATACCACCAGACTGCCTGGTGCTGCAGGCAGAGGAATCTCTCTGCCACACCCCCTGCTGCTGCTTATACATATCAAAGGCAGCACATTAACCTGCTGTGCGAGGAGCTTGGATCCTACCAGAAAGAAGAAAGCCTTTCAGGGAGGATTTTGAGAGGAGTGCGGAGGAGAGAATCCAGGACTGCAAGGATGAGGTAGTGGGGGAGCAGAGACCCAGAGAGAACTGAGGGGTGGCAGGTGAAAAGTGGTGGAGATGAGGGAAGCAGGGATGAGAGGAAGGGGAGATATTGGGTGGATTGGCAGGGAAGCAGGGATCCATAGAGGGGGGAGCATAGAAGACAGGGAAAGGAAAGTGGCACTGGAGGAAGGGGAGAGGAAGGGACCATGTCATGGTGAATAAGTGGGGAATGAGGGTGTGCACAGAGCCCCTGCCGTGGTACAAGGGGAGTGGGATATGGAACACACACAGAGCCCATGGCCTGTGAAAGAGGTGTGGATGGGGGCACACAGAGCTCTTGTCATGAGGGAAAGGTTGGCGGGGAGTTGCAGGGAGGCCCTGAAACAGGGTGCCACACAGGGAGATTGTAGGGAAGAATGACGAAATGCAAGTAGACCTGGTGGGTGCAACGTGCTTGGCCTACACTAGCCACAAAGCATGAGACTCCCTAGCATAAATACACAGGGTGTACAGAGAACACAAGATTTCATCAGTCACCATCACAACAACCTACCTGGAAATACTGTTGTAACAAACTGAAAGTATTGTGCTAGCAGAAGTTAGACAAGGGTATGTCATTCATCTAGAGTCCACAGTCTAGAAATTACAGCATTGATCTGAGCTCTGTATTTAGTTAAGCATATAAACGTTTAGCAAGCTCCCCACAATTACCCAAATAGGAACTCACCCGTAGCGCATGTAATTCCCACAGAGCTGTGTTCTGAGCATTGCAACACTCTGGCTCATCCAGTTCTGGGAGATAAAGTCCACTACCTTGAGCCTCATTGTCTAGCAGGAGGTCTGTTTTTGGGAATGTCTATCACACCATCACACAGAAAAATTGATTATCTCACATAAAGAAGTTTAATGCATATAACATGGTAATACAAGTTCAAGAGTGTAATCAAATATTCAGCACTATTCAGACTCAGCAGTACTTAAGGAAATCCTGCTTTCATGTTTAAAATATGTCAAAATATTCTGTAGTAAAATAAAAAAATTTAAATACTACATAACAATTCATGGACTAGTAAATTCTGCAGCCCAGCGTCTCCCCCAATTCTGGGGGAGACACTGCTAGCAGAAAGGAGATAATCAAGTAAGAAATTTTCCATTCCAGCAAGTGACTAAGAACTTACTTGCATCAATATTCTGTTGGTTGCCAAGATCCCAACACTGGAATTTGGAAGGACATGGAGAGCAAGCGTGGAAAGTCGCTTTATGAAAGCCAGGGCTCGTTGCTGGGAAACCTGTTTCCTACGTTTGGTAAGCATTACATCCAGGCACTGAAGCACTATCACCATGTCATCATTCGTAGCACCTCAAAAAACAGAATATGTAAAAACTCATTTAAAGGCAACAAGAGACCTTCCACACGAGAAAGAAAATACTCTGTGAAGGATGTTGTTTAGAAATTAGAGCCCTAGATCTATTTATTCATTCTACTATTGATGTACTAAAGCATAAATAATAGTTCAACAAACAGTGGTTATTAACATGGTAGACAAAAACACGCATCTACTTTTATAAAACTATTCCTGCTCTGAGCAGACTCAATATATCTGTGCTTCTTTTAACAATACATTTATTCAAACAAGGATGTTTAAATTCACAAAGATTCTTTTGGTCCTAATTACACTGATCAGTCTATCAATTATTTATATTTATAAAAGTGTGCTCATCCAATATTTTGGATGCATATACAATAAAAACAATGTATAACATATAGTTAATTCATGAGCTCCTCCTATACAAGTTAATGAAACCCATTTTAACGAAATGAATCCTTATTTTAATAAGCATCTTTTCATAAAGTGTTAAAGCACATATTAAGAGCAATTAATGTTGAAAATATAAAACTTGCAAAAGATCAATAGAGATTTCAATTGCCTTTGCAAAGAATCAAGTAATATGGAGTCAAAAGACTTCTATGAGGACAGGCTAGATCGGGGATGGGCCACTGGAAGCCCAGGGGCAGCATCCGGACCGCCAGATCATTTTATTTGGCCCACCACAGCCCAGCTCAGGGCAAGCAATCCAGCAATGCCAGGGGCAGGAAAGGGTGGGAGGGCCCCGCCTGCATACATTCACATCATATGATGCTATAGCAAGAGCCAATAGACAGAAGCAGGAAGTCATGCCTAGCCCAAGCTCCACAGGACAGTAGCTGTTGCTATGGGATGAGTGCGAGGCAGATGTGCTCTCCAACCCCTCCCCATGGCGGTAGGGCGTGACATTCCCCCGGTCACACCCATTGGCCCACCAGAGGGTTTTAGTGGATTTTGTGGCCCTGTGCTACCTTAAAGTTACAAGTGCCTGGGTTAGATACTGATCCAAAGTCACTCACTAGACCCTAATGAAATCTGACACTATTTGAAATTGGTACTAAGTAATGCCATAATAGATATACTAACTTGAGAGAAGAACCAAGCAGTTAAAAGAAATTTGTTATCTGTTTCTGTAAAAGGATGGCAAAGGCATCTTAAAATTAGAATTTTTAAGAGTATCATACAAATAAAATCAACAGTCTATGCATTCAGATGTTAAAATAAGACACTGAAGTTACCTGCATGTAGCCTAAATAGTGTCCTGTAAAGGTGACTGTAGAACTTCGAAGGGTCAATGTTAAGAACATCACCTATTTAAAAAATAATCCCAAATAGGTTAGTGAAGCAAACCTACTTATCAGCTAAAATCAAATTATGAAGTTTATATTTTAGAGAACTTACCTTGGCCAGACAGAATATGAAAAGCAGTGAGAACGCAATGAAGGCTCTCCCGATAGCTTAGATCCTGGGAATACAAAAGAATAGCTGATACACAATAGATAAAGCTTTATTTTTAAAAAACATCTCAAGAAATTACCTCATTAGGAAAAAGCTCAACTTACCCCAGATGCAATGAGAGAATGTAGAACAACCAACAGGTCATCAAAAAATTCTACATTTATGAGATGAGCAAACCTAGAATCAAGGAGATTTTTATTTTTCTGTAACTACAGACAATTTTCTCTGCAAGCTCATTCAAAGCATTCTGTGACCTGCCAAAGACTACATTCTCTACTTCCATCAAATGCCCTCTTAAATCTACTCTATATTCGCACAGCTTGATAATGCAATCCCTAGAGGCATATCTCAACTTTTCATTAACGCTACTGCACAGAGCAAAGAATGACTTTCAATTTCTTTATTAACACACCAGAATAAATAATGCAGTCACCTAATGATTTAAAGGATATTTGTCATGTAAACCCCATACTGACAATTAGATACTACAATGAAAGACGTTAGAAATGCTCAAATATACAAACAGATGCATTTTGGTGTGCTTTATTTATCTATCCCTCATGCAGTTGAACTGCTCATACAAAAGATTCTTAAAATGTCTTTTTACTGACTCATATTTTTTCTAAAATACATAGAAAAAAATATTGACTCATAGCTCTTACTTTGCAAGACCTTCCAGTACCGCAGGCAAAAGAGGGGATTTCTGTACTTTCTTCAGTATTCTGAAGTAAGTTAAAAATACAATATTCAGAGTCTCTGTGTGCTGTGGCAAAAAGTACATAAAATCATATCAGTATGCAAAGAAAACAGGTATTGCTGATTCATTTAAACTGAACTCAAAGCTTTCTTTTTCCTCTTACTTTTTTGAATTTTGAACTCACTAGCTCCCAAAATCCTAATATTTACAAATATAGCTGTCCAAAAATTCCTATCACAGAGGATACAGACACACTATTGAGTCAGCAGGTGGATTTTAGATTCTGTAGTAAACTAAAATTAATGGCAATATTTCTAAATTTGACCAAGATAAATCATGCTTTATTTGACACAACATCTCATTCCAAGAAAGAATGGAGAAGACCTGCTTAAATATAAATAAAAGGAAATAAATGCCAACAAACTGATACTGAACAGATGCACATATTTAAATGGAAGCTATTTTAAACAGGCAGTGTCAGGCTACCAGTGTGCCTGTCATCCTGGGGTAAGGACTACTACACAATTGAAACTGAAAACTGACATCATAATAAACATTGATAGGGCTTCTAGCAGCAGAATTTTTCTGACACACATAAAGGAACCCTATTACAGATTCAAGTAATTCCAGTCTGCTGTAGACTGTAACCTAGTCAGTCAGTTACAAATTACAGGTATCCTTTTCCTTTCTTTGTGCTCCACCTGTGTTTTTATAATTTCAGTGTCCTCAACATAGCTAGGTCTGTTAGTTGCAAAAAAATGAACCCTCCCCAGCTCCTACCTCATGACATACAATACCCTTTCTGCCAGAGAAGAGGTCTTCCATGGCCCGTATCACTACCCTCTTAGTGCACGATCATTACCTACTGAGCTAATCTGACAAAGAAAAGACAACAAACTGGACCACAAAATAGACTTCAGACAACTAGTTTTAATTGCTTGCAAGAACACATGCAAAAGCAGAAAAAGAATTTCTCCAATTCCCTACCAGTTTCAGTTTTTTTTCTTTACTCTCTGAGGCTTCTGCTTCCAGGAGTTCTCGTTCCAGCTTCTCTTCTGCTTTCTTCCACTGAAAATATATTCATTTTAAAGACATTAAATATTCTGGCAAATTAAAAAATTCCACATCTCACTAAGCCTGGAGCCCCAGGGTCCACAGGTATCTGGAATAACCATGTTCAATGCTCTGCTGATCCTTTGTGAGTTCCGTGGTGGAATGAAGTTGTCTTAATGATGGCAGAAGGGCAACTAGAGGGAAACTCGTTTTCTAAACATCCCCTTCCCACCAACTAATAAACAGAACTGAGTCATTATTAGAAGTTTTGCTAATAATTATAATAAATACAGGGAAAAGGACAGAATTAGGAATTAATTAGGAATCAAAAATTCCTTGATGTGCCACAAAATGCTCTATACATAGTGCTAATGTAGCACATTTACCAGCGCCAAAGGATAACGAAGGTAACAGAGGAATCAATTTCAACTATACCTTTCTTTGCATCCTTGAAAGATTTTTCCTTTTCTCCTTACAGGACATGAACTTTTTCTTTGCAGTAATGTCTTCTGTGTCTTTTTTTACTTCTACTTCTTTAATTCGTAGATGAAGGAATATCTTTAGCACCTAAAATTGAGAAAGAAACCATAACATATTTAGTGCCTGAAGTTTAACAAAGTCATGTGCAGCAAATTTACAACAGCAGATTATCAACATCAGGAACTTCAAGATTGGGTGTGTCTGACTGAGCTTTTGCCATGTAATACTGGAGAATCTTCATACAGTTTTATATAGTTAATTAGAAAACATACACAATGCGTTTTCATAAAATATTAATTTACAGCAGTTTTCCTTTAAGTGACTGTGATTATAAACTCTGGCTCCTGCAACATATTTAGTCACCTTAACCTATTTTCTTGGTTTAAATCCAGTGACTAGAACCCATAACCTGAGCATGCCTTAATTTGTTAGTCAATCAGACTACACCCCTTGTAGGCACAACTGTAAACTATCCCCATGCAATGGAAAGATAGGAAGTAGAGTAAGAGTCCAATATGGCTTCATCAGAAGCTATTTAATTACCTGAAAATAAAAAAAGAAGCCTACAAAAAGAGGAAACATGAATAACCAAGGAGTACAAAAGAGCAGCACAAGCAGGAAGAGACCAAATCAGAAAAGCTCAGGCACAAAATTAGTTGCACCTAGCAAAAAGCAACAAGAGGAAGTTCTTTAAATGCATCAGGTTTGTCAATCAAACAGACTACACCCCTTGTATCCTTTTTAAGGGAAGTCAAGAAGCCCTAAACTTGTTCTATGCTCAGGAAAAGTGAAGAAATACTGGATGGCTTTGCTAAGTATAGTCTTTCGCTGTTTTTGCCATTGTCAAAAGAAAATTCAAAAAGTACAACAAAAAGAAACTTACCTCAGGTCTAACATCATAATTTCTGCTCTTTACAAGGCCAGAAATCACCTTAACGACACCCAGAGAAACAGAGCCCAGTTTGTCTTGTTTAAAGAGCTTCTTTACAGCTTCACAACACATTTCAGAAATCTGTAAAGTTAATTGAAATGTTTATTCTCAGAAAATGATATAAAATAGAGACAAGTTCATGTTAATAGTTACTCAACCAAGTTTCTATGTCAAAATTTACAATGGTGTGAATATCCACTTTCAATAAAAAAGTCATCAAGTACAGAGAGAAAGCCTGTAAAACAAAGTGTTGAAAAGAGAGGCATGCTACGGTTGCTTTGTAATTAACTTTCAAAAATCAGAAATATTTTTCATATAAGAGAACGCCTCTTAAAATCAAACAATTAGAAAGATACCCACCAATTTTGATGTGTCATTCATGAGAGGTACAATCAGGACAATGATGTTATTGTGGAAATTGAAGTGAGGCAGCACCACAAGAAGCTCACACAGACACTTGACTGCAATCTCTGCCAGACCTTTATATGCTTTTAACGAGATCACGTTACTTTTCTTCAGCTTCCTCTGCTTCCAGTCTGAATAAAATATTATTTTTGTTATTACTATGTAAAACTTAGCTACTGCATTATTTTTGAGTATTTTTCTGGCGGCTTTCCTGATGTTTTAGTAAAATAAATCTTAAGTACAGCTTTCTATGAAATAACAATCAGAAAATGTTAGGTGCAGAAAGCAATATTAATTCCAAGGATAAACACTTATCCTGCAAACACTTATACAGGCAAGTAACTTTGTGCACATAACTAGGCCCTTTCAGTTCAACGGGACTATGCATGTGTAATTGATGGCAGAATCAGGACCTTGTATCTAGGAATGTACTTAACTAAGAAATGAGGGAAATCCACACTATACCTTTAACTGTTTGTTCTAGATTTTCCAGGTAAAACTTGTACTGGCTCACAAGGCCTTCTTCAAACTCCCTTAGTTTCTGAGTTTCTTTTCTAACCTGTAAATATAATACAGATGAGTTATTTTTAAAGACCTAAGTATTTCAGTTAACTAATACTGCCAATATAAGATTTGGTGTTTTGTTTTGTTTTTTCTTGTTTTGGGGATTGGTTTTGTATTTTTTTTTTAATCCAATGAAGTTTAGTTTTTACCAAAGCTTTCCCAGGTATATATTAAAATTAACTTTTCTGTACAAGTCTTGGCGCTTTGAGATTTTTTTCTGCCCACTAGATCTATTTCACTAACAGGTATTTAAGTGGGATTTGGGAATAGGACTGCCTTTATGTAAAACAAGTTTAAAGCCAGAATCCTGAGTTGTGCCACCTCAATTGGTAAACACCTTCTAAACCAACATTTTACAAAAAATCCAGGAGAATAAGGTATTCTGCCTTTATTTAGCAGAGAATGAAACATACATGCAGAGATCTGATCCAATGTAAGGGCATCTACACAGGGACATCCAGGAAAATTAATCTGAATTAAGTAAAGTTGAATTTGAAGTGGATCAGTAAAACTGCATTAAACCCCATGTGAACACTCTTATTCAACATTAAAGTGGCTTAATTCGGTTTAGCTTAAATCACTTTCAAAATAAGTTAAAATAAATCAAATTAAGGCCATTTTAATCCTAAATCAAAAGCATCCACACAGGGATTTTAATGCAGTTTAACTAATTCATTTCAAATTCACACCTTTAGTTAATTCAGATTAACTTTCCTGTATGTCCCCATATATACAAGCCCTAAAACACAAATAATAGTATTCTTTATGATAGCATTTAATGGCTTTTCTTTTGGTTCAATTCCCTTGCCTGACACTAAGTACTGTTTCGTTTCTAGGTTACTGCTACTGAAAATTACCTATATATTACATACTCCTTAACGCAAAACCTTTTTGGTGACTCTGAATTTACAAGTGTTTAAAACTAAGTATAAAAAAAATAAATCTATCAAACATTTTACAAATGATACTTCGATTTTCTCTCATTTATTTTATTTCTTTCAATTTATCACCAACACTTTAAACTAAAGCTGTAAATGCTTATTGCTAATTAAATAAAACCGCCGTCTAGGAGGGAAGCCCCTACCAGCCCTGTCAACATTCCCTCCAGCCACCTCCCCCAGTGCCCCCGGATCACCCCCCCAGAGCACCCAGGGCCCTCCGTCCAAGTTTTAGTTAGGGGTATATAGTAAAAGTCATGGACACGTCACGGGCCATGAATTTCATGACTTTTACTAAAAATACCCGTGACTAAAACATAGACATACGTTAACACATAGGTCCCCAAACAAGGAGGGTGCAGGGCCGGGCCAGCCCCCATGAGAGGCGGGGGGTGGGGGGGGCCACCCACTCCTGCTCTGCCCTCCGCTCCGCTCCAGCTCTGGCTCCCGGCTGCGGCTCCTCTCCCTGGCTCCAGCCCCAGCCTCGGCCCCCAGTCATGGTTTCTGCTCCTGTCCCCAGCCCTGCCCCCAGCTGCAGCTCCGCTCCAAGCCCCAGATCCACCCCCAGATGCAGCTCCAACCTCAACCCTCTTACCCCTGTCTCCACCCCCCCCACCCGCCCCCTGGAGCTGGGGCCCTGCTCCCAGCCAGAGTGCAGACAGGGATAAGGGGGAGGCACAACCCTGAAAAGTTTGGGGACCACTGCATTAACAGGCGAAGAGCCTCTATGGGTATGTCTACGCTGTAATGTAAACCCAGGATTAGCAAGACTTGACTCAGCTAACCAGCGTTACGGAACCCTGGGCTTGAGCAGCTACATTGTATTTTAACCCAATGTTAAGACTTTCCTAGCCCATGCTCAAAGTAACCATATCTCAGAGTCCCTAGTGCCCTCCCCCTGATCTCCAAATGTGGCTGCTCTAGCCTAGGACCACTGTGCAAAAACTTTACTGCCTGCCCTGCACATTACAGGAAGTTTGAAGCAGCCTGCTTGGCAAAAGGCTTGATCAGTTTGTTCTCCATTGCAAACCCAAGAGGTTCTCAGATACTGCATTTGCTGATTGGTGATAGAAGAGAACAGGTTAACGATGACCTGAGTTGCTGCCACTCACAAAAGGGGCCTCCATTTTCAATAAAGTGGATTGCAGATTGTTGGGACAGAGAGGAATACAGAAGTTGTCCCATGGAATTGTGAGATGACTCCCTGGAAATCAGTCAAGCGGCGCTCTGTCCACAGTGTAAAGCAGGGGTAGGTAACCTTTCAGAAGTGGTGTGCCGAGTCTTCATTTATTCACTTTAATTTAAGGTTTCACGTGCCAGTAATACATGTTAACGTTTTTTAGAAGGTCTCTCTCTATAAGTCTGGGGTGTGTGTGGAGGTGCAGGGCAGAAGGCTGGGTGTTGGGGGAAGTGCAGGGCAGAAGGCTGGGTGTTGGGGGGACTCGAGGTCAGGGCAGAGGGGAATTTGGAGGTGCAGGGCAGAAGGCTGGGTGTTGGGAGGAGGTCAGGGCAGAGGGCTGGAGTGTGTGTGGAGATGCAGGGCAGCAGGCTGTGTGTTGGGGGCGACTCGAGGTCAGGGCAGAGGGCTGGGGGTGTGGAGGTGCAGGCCAGAAGGCTGGGTGTTGGGGGCGACTCGAGGTCAGGGCAGAGGGCTGGGGGTGTGGAGGGTGCAGGGCAGAAGGCTGGGTGTTGAGGGGAGGTCAGGGCAGAGGGCTGGGGTGCATGTGGGGGTGCAAGGCAGAAGGCTGGGTGTTGGGGGGAGGTCAGGGCAGAAGGCTGGGTGTTGGGGGCGACTCAAGGTCAGGGCAGAGGGCTAGGGGATGTGTGGGGTTCAGGGCAGAGAGATGGGTGTGTGTTGGGGTGGGGGGGGTGCAGGGCAGAAGGCTGGGGTGCTCGGATCGTGGGGGTGCTCCCAGCCCCCTGCACTGAGCGGCTCAGGGTAGGAGGCTGGGAGGGATATGCCCTGTTCCACCCCCTTCCCCCAGGCTCTGTCCCTACCTCTTTCTGCCTGCTCTACACTGCTCGGCTCTGCTCCGCTCCCCGTCCCCCTCGCAAGGGCCATCCAGGGAGAAGGACGGACTGGAATGCACCACACTGGGGGAAGAATGCACCACACGGGGGAGGCGGGAAGCTTGGCTGCCGCAGGACCAAGCCTCTGCCTCCTGCCCCCGCAGGGGAGAGCGGTGGGCGGGGAGGGCTGTGCGGGGCGGGGGGCTGGGACCTTCCCCCCCACCACTCTCCCCTGTGGACGCAGGAGGCAGAAGCTTGGTCCTGCGGCAGCCAAGCTTCCTCCCCCCCACCGCTTCTTCCCCCAGCGTGGCGCTTTCCGGCCACTCCGCCCCTCCTTCTCCTCCTCTCAGTGGGCAGGCAGCATGCCGCTCAAAATCGGCTCGCGTGCCGTAGGTTGCCGACCCCTGCTGTAAAGCAATAACACAAACTCGGACCCTCCAGCCCTGCAGGGTCCTAGGACCCTGGGTCCAAGCCCTGTGTTAGTTCAATTGAAGTATAGACACAAGGGGGTTAGGCTTGAGCTACAGCTCAAGCATGGGCTTATGCTGAAGTGTAAACATATCCCATAAGTACTTCATGTTAAAATAGGATTTGTTAAATTTGTTCAAAAACTAGATTTCTGTTAAACACCTGTTTTAGATCAGGAACAGCCTATTAAAAACAACAAACTCTATTTTATTGAAACCTGCAGTTTCACCTTGGTATGTTTTTCTGCTTCAGTCAGAGGCCGAATTTTGTAAGAAGGAGTAATATCTTTGAATAGTTCCATCAGAGAAACCATCACCAGCTTCCGAACAATCACAGCCACATTGGGGTCTTGTTCCATTAGCATGGCACGCAACTCTTTCAGCTTCTTTATCTGTTCAAGAAAACATGGTGCAGGATAAATAAAGGTTATATACAAAATAACACCAATTCATGGAGAGTCCAACTACTGGTGGGTATGGGTAATATCAAACACAGTCATGCAGATTTCCTTTGTCTGCAGAACAACTGCCAACAACCATGGCCCCCCTTTGCTGTCCTGTCTCTGCTGATTTTGGCTTTTCCATGGATGCATAACATGTTGCATACTTTGCCATTCCTTGATTACTTCAGATTTTTGTAATTAATTGATTTACTGTACCACACACACAAAAATTAACACTACTCACGCTGTTTTCTGGGTCAGACAGAATGGCAGCTGCTAAGGCTGCAATGTGTATCTTCTTCTCCTGCAGCTTCCTTCTCCTTTGAATTAGCAGTTCATCTGTAGTGAGCACCGGCTGGGGTTCTTCACTAGATTCTAATATAATAAAGTTTATTAGTTAACTCCAATTCTATTCATTTTATTTCAAATTGTTACTTAGCAGATACAATATCATAATGTTAAGTTCAGCAGTATAGGACTCAAAAGCAGCCCAAGAGGTTTTTCAGGGCCATGTGATAACTTATGCAGATTACAGGACCCACTTCACCTCTTCCAACCCAAAATAAACAAACCAAGGAATGATGTCAAACTTGGTAGGTTAGGTCTGGGGTTGAGATACAATTTTTCTGTTAAATTTCCAGTGAATTGGACAAGGGCATTTTGAGTACCTTAAGCAATTGAAGTGTTCGCAAGATTAAATAAATAAAAAAGGACGGTGATAAAACATAGCTGTACAGACTCTCATCAACCTGAGCTCTCAAGCACTGAACCAAAGACTAATTAATAAAATCAATTTTAAAAGTGATTATGATTTTAATTAACAACAACCAAATGGCTTGTTGGCGCCAATGAACTTAAAAAGGATGACAACAACTGGAGATCTGAACTTTCATTTAATTTTTTTTTTTTTTAAATTACCTCGAAGTGTAAACCCATCACTATGGTGGCTTCTCAATAGAAAAAGGAAACAGTTTCCACCAAAACTGAAGACAGGTTGTTTCTAAATTAAAGTTTTTAATAACAAAAAAGGTGTTCTCAACCGTAAAACTTCTAATGCTTTTTTTTGGGCTGAATTTTGTAACCTGAAAACCAAGAGTAGGAGACATTAAAAATTAAGATTATTCGAGCCAGCTATTTTAATAGGGGCAAAAGGGGTGGTGCCTCCCTGCTCCCCCTCACCCTAGCCCCACAAGCATACACCAGTGGACTTTTTAAGGTGCTCACTTCCAATGGATCCAAGGGCTTGCAAGGTGTGTGCGTGTGGGTGTGTATATGGAGGGGAGATATGTAGGCTGAGGAGAGTATAGAGCTTGTGGGACTGAGAGAAAGGGGTCATAAAGGGTATCAGCAGAGCAAGCTGGGTGATCTGATGGCAGAGAAGAAAGGAACAGAAGAGTGAACGAAAGTGGAGAAGGGGAACAGCAGAACAGGGTACATTCCACACATCCTTGTAAACATTAAGAGTCTCAGCATTACCCCCTCTCCCACTCAGCTCTGGCAAGGCTAAACAGGCCCAATCAGTATCTGTAGAACTTAAAATGTTGTTGCCCTCTGAACTCTTGCAACTTTAGTAGGCTCATTGGGAGCCCATCCTAATTTCCACAAGGCTTACCAGGGTAGCCAGGGTCCCTCACAACCACCCACTAGGAGATCCAATTAGACTCAGCAGCATAAAGCATAAATAGTGTCACCAACCTCCCAACTCCATTTAGGTTTTTAGGCAGCCAATGAGTCAATTTTAGGTAGTCAGGTAGCACCTAAGGCTTGCTGGGGGAACTGGGGGTGGTTTGGCCTGGCCCAGTCTTGCAGTATGGTGGGGGTTTGGGCCTCCTTCACCTGGGGCCCCCCCACACAAGCCTCCTATCACTTGAGTGGAGGTGTTGGAAGGCAACTTCAAAATGAATTTTCTAATGTTCATCAGGAGGCTGCTGCACTTAGGATTTCTATTACTGTGCATCTCCAAACACTGTGGGCCCCAGGAAATCCACAGGAAGAGAAGGAGGAATGCTTCCTGGTGTGCTGCCCCCTACAATCCTCCTACTCTACCTACTTCTCCCTAGGAAGGGATACCCTTAGAAGGTGTACAGGAAAGGGTATGTCTGCGCATCAAGTGGGGTATAATTCTCAGTTGAAGAAGGCATATTTGTGTTAGTTACTGAGCTGGCATGTTAAAAATAGAGTGCAGTTGTGGCAGCACGAGTGGCAGGAGGGGCTCAGTACCCGAGTACATGCCTGTCCAAGACACGATGTAAGTACTTGGAATGGCTAGCCTCTCCCACCGCCCTGGCTACACTCTATTTTTAGCATGCCAGCTCGATCCAAGCTAACATGGGTATGTCTCCTCAAGCCAGAAGTTATACTCCCAGGCTGATAGGCAGACACACTCTAAACTACAGGCAATGCAGAATTTTCAAAATGCCTTTAAAAACGTAAGATACCTCCAAAATGTATACATACAGTTTAGCAGTTGGTAAGACACAATACTCCCGCAGCTGAGTTTCTAACTCTTGTAAAAAGGAGCAGAGTGTATGTCTGCTTTGAATTGAAAGTGGTTTTCTCCATGTATACCGTAACATACAAACCCAATGCATAAACCAAATATTGGCAGTTTGACTGGAGAGAGAATTTGCAACAGAGTACTTTGATGTAAATTTATCACAACCTAATTCATACTACACCTCTATCTCGATATAACGCTGTCCTCGGGAGCCAAAAAAATCTTACCGCGTTATAGGTGAAACCGCGTTATCTCGAACTTGCTTTGATCCACCGGAGTTCGCAGCTCCGTCCCCTCTCCTCCTCCCGCCCCCAGAGCACTGCTTTATCGCATTATATCCAAATTCGTGTTATATCGGTCGTGTTATATCAGGGTAGAGGTGTATATCATTACAACCACTTTACTTGCATTTCCTGATGACTGTTTAATTTACTCAAATGTGTGTTTTGGCTTTTGCTGCCCTGACTAAAACTGGCCAAAAAACTCAGGATTTCTGGTTCGCAGGAAATTTTGCTATTTCGAAATCTGGTTTTGTTCTGATGTCAACAAATTGCCATTTTCCCAATCAGCTCTAGACACGACTAAGACAGAGTTAGGGCTGTGCTTATCATTTGAGTGAGACTCTATGGCTTACTGTGGAAGTGCAAACTGAATTCCAAGTTTTCTGGGTTTCTCACATTTGATTGTTCAAGCTAAAAAAAAATCTTGAAAGGTAATATATACTCAAAACACTGATACATGCTTCATTTTAAGATTTTTTTGTTTTGGAATAACCACCATGAATCAGGCAAGCCAGAGATTCCTGAACTAAGAATGAGGCTTCTTCCCTCACTGGTGAAAAAGGCATAACAGTTCCAAATGGCTTAGCCTAAGCATCAATTCTGGAGACATCAACATATCAAAATGATATTAAATGAAGTAATTCTGAAATCAGCAACAGAATTTTTTTCCTGCAAGTCCTGGAATTCTAGCAGGTGAGCATGAAGCAAGACAGGACTCATTGCCAAATTCTGAAAGTAAAATGACGCTTGACCGAATTGAGCTGTCTGTTCCAAAACCACGTAAGCAGAACACATTCTGTGGTAAATGACTTTATTAAACAGAAAAATCACTTTCAGTTGTCTAAGTGTAACAGGCTGTTTTATTACCTTCTACCACCTCCATTTCTTCTGTATCTTCCTCCTCTTCATTCTGTGCAACATTGATGACTGCAAGAACAGAATGTATATTACAAACCTAATACTAGACACTCAGGTTTAAAAAAATTAATAAAATACAATCTTGCTGGCTGCTGTTATGTTGAATCCAGCACCTGTTTCTTACCTGGCTTTTCCATTGTTTGTGGAATAATGCCACTTTTATCTTTGATAGGAAGCAGGTGAATAAGTTCTTTTTCTGGCTCAGTCTGCATGCACCTTGGCATTTTCTCATATCTGTCAATCACGCTTTCCTGTTTTCGTTTCTTAGCATGAACAGGTTCACTGTATAGTGCAAGACAGACTATTCAATTCATCAACAAATTAGATATTAACTGTAAATTCAAAGTATACTGTCAAAATTAACTTCCTACACCTAAAAAAAATTAAATAAAATAAAGTCATGCAGTACATCATGAACCAGAACATCTGAGTGAGTTTCAGTGTCAGTTTCAGTTGCCTCTCCAGTTATACACTGTTCTATGAATAAAAATGAACAAAAAATCCACCCTCCCATTCATCTCCAAAGTTTAGTAAACTTAGATATGAAATCATGGTGGCTTAGGCCTTGTCTTCACTTACCGGAGGGTCCGGCGGCACGCAATCGATGTTCTGGGATCGATTTATCGCGTCTGGTTAAGACGCGATAAATCGATCCCGGAAGTGCTCACAGTCGGCGCCGGTACTCCAGCTCGCCGAGAGGAGTACGCGGCATCGACTGGGGGAGACTTCCTGCCGCGTCTGGACCGCGGTAAGTTCGGACTAAGGTACTTCGAATTCAGCTACGTTATTAACGTAGCTGAATTTGCGTACCTTAGTCCGAAGTGGGGACTTAGTGGGGACCAGGCCTCAGTTAACCTAGTAAAAGAATGCACTATAAAACTCATAACCAAACACTTTACTTGAAAGTTACAAGTAAAAGTTAGTCATGTTATTTTGTGAATGTCAGCATTATTACACTAGCCCCTAAGCTGGTCTCTAAGGGTTGGTAATCGAAATCCATTTAAAAAAAACAAACAAAAACATTTAATTAAGTGGTGCAACCCCTTAGCATTGACAAGTTTTTATCTGTTTAGCTGCTGACAATCTAAACCAAAACAAACATTCTTAAGCCAATATAAATGGGTTCATACTGGGGGGGTTCCACATACAACTGCAAAAACTTATGTGTAAGTAAGTCTTAATAGAGGAATGAAATTCCCATTAGATGAACTGTGAAAACCTAATTAGTGTGGCTACTATCAGTCAAGATGCCTTGGGCCAAACGTAGTAGGCTGTGCAAAAGAGAGCAGTAGAAAGAGGCCTCACTGTCATAAGATCTGCCATAGCAAACAGACCAGTGTCCTAGTTTTAGTCTGATGTGCCATCTCCTTTTACAGGCTGTCATAACTTAGTTTGTTTTCATTAAGTTCAGACTCTTAACCTGTATATGTTTATATGTAACTACACAAATCTTTGTTTTGTAAATAATAGGTAACGATTATATGGTCCGGCAGGTGGACTAGGCATTGCAATGCCTAATTTTTAGGCACTGAGAAAATCAATGGAACAGCAGCAGGATCCACAAAGCCTGAGATGGTGGCCTAGGGAATGCATGGGAAGAAATAGGTGCCTGAGAATTCAAACCACAAAAGCCAGCAAGCTAGGCGGGGAGTTGCCTAAACTAACCAATGGGAGATGCCAGCGAGAGGGGTATGTCCTCAGCCCTGCCCCTCTCACAGTTAGGCACCTAAGTCAGGACTGCAGGGAGATGCCTATATGTGTTTGCAATGCACAGCGAGGAACCCCTCTTCTGAAGTCAGGCAGCTTAGGCACCTAAGCTGTTTCTTGTGGGAAGTGCCTAACTCCATGCCTAACAATCAGAGGAGGTGACGCCACTGTTACCTACCTTATAACTTTAGCCTAGTGGTTAGAGCACTCTCCTGGGATGTGGGACACCTGGATTCAACTACCTCCTCTGCTTGATGATAAGGAAGAATTTGAAAAGGAGTCTCCCACCTCTTTGGAGAGTGTTCTATCTCTCTATGGGATATTCTGATGTGGGGCTCCCTCACTCTCTCCTGTTGAAGCTGTTCCACTTTCAATAAATAATTTCATGAGAGCAGGGGGACTGGACCTTGCAACTCCCATCTCCCAGACTCTCTCACTCTTTTTCTCTGGCCCAAGTCCTTTAATTAATCATTGGGCTAAAAACTTATAAGGGAGGCACAACCACCTCCAGCTCTGTCCAGATTTTGAATGGGGCCTGATCCAGTAGATATGCTCAGAGCACTGAACTAAGCGCTGTAGTTAAAACAGGCACCATTCCCCCAGTTTATGGATCACACTGGTGCTTAGGCAAGAGATGGACACCGTAGCACCAAGAGTGGGGCGGCAAAAGACACGCCCAGAAGCAGAAATTAAAGCTCCTAGAGAACTTTTACAGCAAAACTTTAGGCACTGATGTAGGTGCCTACAGGGTTACATGGCAGCTGAGTGAGGATTTTGTGGGTTGTAGTGGAGTTTACAACTGGAACTTAGGTGCCTAAAGTCCCTCTGTGGATCTTGGCCATAGTGGCTACAATGCAGATGTTTCTGTGAACTTTTCACAATTGATAAGAATAAAAGGCAGAAGAATAGGGGATTTTTTTAAAATTGGAAAATGCTACATTGTGTGCTTTAGAAGACAATATGAAAGTAACAAAAATTTGCCACAGTAGCTAATTTTCAAATGTTTATCTCAACAATTTAAAAATGTCTTTTTAAAATGAAAAGAAACTAGGTCAAACTAAAAGATCTATAGTTTGCACAATTTCATTCAATAAATACACATGTTTAGAGTTTTCTATTTTAGCTGTTCTGTAACAAAGCTGGAAACCAAGCTGTGTTTTAAAAATAAAATTGTATCTTAGCTAACGACTTGTAGACCAGCTACAGCATTTTACATAGCATGACATAATGCAGGAGAGCTGTAACTCTGTACGTCAAAAATTATTGTTTAGTACGTTTCAGACACTGGTCTACATTACTGATTAATAGTTTATAAAACTTAACAAAATCATTTGAATTAGGGTTAGCATAAATAAGTGTTGGAAGCAGAAAGTTACTTCCTCCTTTTAAAAAGCCAAAATTAATTCCAAATCACTATTTTTTTAAAAAAAAGAAAGTCCTCTGAGCTGATACTTTCTATGTCAAGTGAAGCAATTTTTTTTTATAACCCATTAAACAGAAAAGTTTAGTTTATACTGGAAATTAGAACAAACTATTAACTTCACAGCTCCCATGGTCATGGCATTTCCTACCTGTTGCCAAAGGATATTGTTAAGAAATAAAGAAAAGACACTATAATTCTGCTCCTCTGTACGACTGAGAATCCTGCAGCGACTATATTTCAGGAAATGGAAAATTAGGCTATAATTCTATTTCTCTGGTGATATCACCTTCCAAAACTTTCACTCACCCATCTGCTCTCCCCCACACAGATGTTGCAGATACTTTTTTTCCCTCCCTTCATATCTGCATATGAAGTTTATTATCATTGCATTTAAGGCACGATATTTTTCAAACTATTCTGATAATTGGCTTAACACTGCAGGGAAAGTCTTTGTATCCAGTTCAATTGGGAACCAACCTGAATGTTCATAGGACAGTGGCTGCAAGTCCAGGGAAACATGTGACTAGTTTGGTTCCTTCTCCCTAGCTGCTACCACTGAGTGTAGGAACCAAAAAACATCTTGAGCTTTGGGGATTCCATCTACCTCACATTAGGGAGCTGAGACAGGAGTGAAAATTGTGCAGACAAGGTATCTTAGGAGAAAGTAATTTCCCAGCATTAGAGGGTTGCTACAGTAGTGTTGATGATTGTGTTAATAGAAAAATGTGTGACTAGAACAAGTAAAGTCTAAAATTGGAAGCATTATTAACCTCACTACAGTTTATGGACTGTAAGGGTACATGAGAATACTTACCTAGAAGAAAGGTCTCTTGTTACAAATGATGCTTTTTGAGCTAAATCTTCCATTAATTTCATGTCATCTTCATCCATCATATCCAGTGGAAGAGCTTCCTCTTCCTCCTCTTCCTCCTTTCTTTCAGCTGTATCAGAGGACAATGGACAGACTTGTGAGCCACTGCACTTGAAAATACTTGAAACTTGAAAATACACCTTTCCTGTATTTGTCAATCTTCTCAGCTCCACACTCCAACCCCAATCCTACAAACACACATGCTGAACTTTATTCCTGTGACTAGACCCATTCACAATAGGACTATTCCTACGAGTAAAGTCACTCACATTCATAAGTATTTGCAAAATCAGGGCCTTAAGTCTTCCTGGCTCCACAACCATTATCTAGATAATAAAAAAGGACCTCATCAATGTCAGTAGGCCAAATAAACTTGACTTTGAAGAATAGTCCCATCTAAAAGGATTTAGTTTGGGGCAGTCATGCCCAAATAATTCTTTCCTTCATATTTCTAGTGTTGGAAAGGTGTTTTTGTTCTCCTTTTAAAGAAAAAGAAGATAAAAACTAGTACATGTGCATTCTGCATCATACCACGTGCAAGCTCCATCATCAAGGAATCTATATGAACATTTTTGACATGCTTAATTGATATGTGGGCTTGTTCTAAAAAGACAGAATAGTTAGGAATTCAGGTTCAAAATAGCTTTTGAGTCTGAGTCTATAGGAATGTACAAACTTGACAGTTGGAAAAACAACAGGCTCAGGATCTAGTTTGGAACAGGAGACAAGAAAGTGAGCAGTGCAGTTACCAAATATAATACTGAACATAAATTGGTCCAGAGAATAATCTATGCAGGCACTCTTGAGGATAAAAGAAAATTCAGAGACGTCAGGAATAAAAAGAAGTGATTGTGTGAATACTAAGCGTAAGTTTGTCTTTACAATGGGAAACTCTGATGTCATACTTTTCCTGTAGTTCATTTTGTAAAGCACTGTATACTGTTTACTCTTGCATAAAAAATAATGTAAGCATTATTACAATTTTCTCACTACACTCCATGCATGTAACCCTTTGATGCAGTAGCAAAGAACTGACTGATAATAATCTACAAAAAGGAAAATCAAGACTCAAGCATCTGTACATATTCTCTAATGGCAGTATCAGAATAAAGAACAAATTTGTAACTACTGGGTTCAGTTCTGGTTTTACTAGATGTAAATTACAACGTCATGCTTACCTCTCATCCCTCGTCTATGCAAAATAGATCAGAACCGTTGCTAAATTCACTACCTGACACAAGCAAACACTCACCTGCATGTTTTTTCTTGAATTCCTCCAATGGAACAGATGTTCTGGATGTAACATCTTTGACAGCTTGCCTAAGTTTTCTTTGCTCTTTTCGATATTTCTTAGCAATGCTCTGCTGCTTAAACTGTTTATTCTTTAACTTGTTGTCAAGTTTTACTTTACTAGTTTTCAGCAACTTGCGAAAGCTTGGAACTCGTTTTTTATTTTTTCTCTGGAAACCAACAGAAAACTTCAGTTAACTGAAGATTCATGTTTATTTTTGTAAAAAAAGCACTAAATTTAAGTGAAAGATTTAAACCAGACATGCTAACACTCACTAACACCCATGCTGGATAACAAATTTCTTGTGAACAGATTTCTGTGTTTAGGTTTAAAGTATACCCAATTCCTAATTAGTGAAATTAATTGTATTAAGCAGAATAACCTGGAAACAAATGGGCCAAAGATTTTACAGAAACATTTCTGAACAATCCTAGTTCTATAAATATCCAGCACAGAAAGCAATGCAATTTAAATACAGTCCTATAGCACATATTTAGTCTCCCCTTGTTTAGGAAGCATTATTAGGAAAGTGGTGATGGGACAGCTCCAGCAACACTTGACAGTCAGACTACCTCTGCCCCCATTATTCTGGTTCCCAACATGGATACAGAAAAGTGATCATAATGAGATTTCTTTGATCTGTTCCTAGGATAAGCTGTACAGCAGGGGTCGGCAACCTTCAGCACGCTGCTCGCCAGGGTAAGCCCCCTGGGGGGACCAGGCCGGTTTGTTTACCTGCCATGTCCGCAGGTTCAGCCGATCGTGGCTCCTACTGGCCGCGGTTTGCCGCGCCAGGCCAATGGGGGCAGGAGGAAGAGGCGGCCAGCACATCCCTCGGCCTACGGTGCTTCTCGCAGCCTCCACTGGCCTGGGACGGCGAACCACAGCCAGTGGGAGCCGCGATTGGCTGAACCTGCGGACACAGCAGGTAAACAAACCGGCCCCGCCCTGGCGAGCCACGAGCCAAAGGTTGCCGATCCCTGCCGTACAGCATGTAGCACTAACGATGGAGACCTAGTTCATGACTAGGGCTCCCAAGTGCCATGGGAGTACAAATAATGTCCCTGTTAATTTTATTATCAGCTATCTTTGAAGCCAATTTCCATAAGATATCGCGGATCTGCTTCTGAGATATCTGTAGCAGTGATGAAGTGAACATTTCAAAAGGTGCCGGCCTTGCTCCCAAGGAGGTATAAGAAGGCAAAGGAGTAACTGGACAGCGCTGCCTCTTCACAAGGGCTTTCCACAGAATTCACAGTCCTCGTCTATCGCCTCACCCTTCCTCTCAGCACCGGGCCTGCGGTGCTGTGTGCGCGCCCCGGTGCTGCTGATGGGGACAAGGCGGCGCGGGGACAGGGAGCTTTGGCTGGCATCAGTCTCTCTGCGCTCCACTCCCGGGCCCGCCTTGGAGAGGCTGCGCGGGCCTCGGCGGCCCGGCCCCCCCCTTCACAGCGCCTTGTGCCCCCCGGCTCCGAGCTCCCCACAGCCACAGCCCCTCCGCCGGCTCTCCCCCACAGGGCCCCGCTTCCCCCACGACGCCGAGCCCTTACCCTAGCCCCACACCCCCTCACAGGACTCTCCCACCGCCAGCCGCCCTCCCCTGGCCCGACTCTCCACCCCAGGGCCCCGTGGCCCGGCCCGGCCCTGCCCCTCACAGCGCCGTGCCCCCCCATAGCACTTCTCACTGCCCCAGCCCCCCACTGCCCCGCAGACAGAGCCCGACCCAGGGCCCCTCACCGGCTTCATTGCGGCGGCTCTAGGGGTCCCGGACACACGTGGCCGCAGACCGCTGCGCAGGCCCGGAAGCGCGGGGCGGGGCTGAGCTGCCTCACAGCGGCCTCTGGCGGCTGAAAGCGAGCACGGAGCCCGGACGGCGACCGCTCAGGGTGGGTTTGGCCGCGCGCCACCTAGCCCTGGGCTGTGTGTGCCCCCGCCCCAGCTCGGCCTCGCCCCAGCCCTAGAGTCGCCCTGCTCCATTCCACCCCCGGTGGGGCTGCAGCAGCCTGCGTTAAAGGGCCCGGGGCCCCGCCTGCACCCCGACACGTGAAGCAACAGCTGCAGGAGTAGCCCTTGAAATACTAGTCCAGACACTGCGTGAGGTGCTGTTTTGCTGAACATGTGAAAACCACTCTCAGGCTTGTCTCTCCATGGACTTATTCCTGGTTAGCTGCATATGTGGAGACTACCTGGACGCAAGAGAGTTAATCAAGAACAACTCCATATAAAGACAAGTCATTGCTGGGTTCCAGGTGTCCGGTTTTTGACCAACCAGAAAAATATTTACTGGTGCTAGAGAACCTGCCACTCTCACCCAGGGATGCTGAAACAATTTGTATAGTGGGGGGTGCTAAAGCCATTGAACCAAAGTGTAAACCCTGTGTATAATAGAAACCATATCACACCAGCACCTATGCCCTCACCCTACTAAGTCATGCCCTAAACCAAAATGACAAGGTGAAACAGAAATCAACATCCCTAACCAGTAACTCTCTGACAAGATTTAAAAGCACCCACTTCTGTATAGTAGCTAGATCACCTACTTACACTCCTGTTAACACAGCATGAAACAAACTTCTTTTGAAAGCTGTTTCACATGAATTTGAAACAAGTCATAGTGGCCCAGTTGGGCAACTTTCAAAACTGGCTGAAGTTAGAATGATCTGTCCCCAACATAAAGCATCAATGAAACAGTTTAGCTAAGACTATTTCATTTGTTTTCCTACATGGGTTGTTTGGATGTCCCTGAAAAGGTTTGTTACATTTCTGTGAAATTGTGTTGTTCTAGTTTGTTTTGCACCAGCAACACTAGTTTTATGGAGTACCATTCTTTAGCCTCCATTAAGTCTGACTCTTCTACCCTCCACAATCCATATGCTTATTACCACAGCAACTAGGCTTCCTGTGAGGAAGGCCGAACCCTTTAGCTTCCCCAGACTGGTACAATATCATTCCCCATTACTGATGGCCTAGCTAATATAGGTTGGCACTTGGTACCATGTACATTGTTCCTCTAATTAAGAAGAGCTGAGAGAAAGCCAACAGGACTTGGCTCTTCCAAACAGTTGGATGAATGCCTTTGCTGTTCCTAAGACAGAAGTGAACTGACAACTAATACCCTAAAGTCCTAAGGTAAAGCAGCAAATACTGAAATCATTTATTATTCTATACACACGCCACCACACCACATCATGGGATTATTTGCATAACTGTCACAGGTATACTCACTGATATTTGGCAAATTAAGGACCAAGGTCTGGCAGAAGCAGAGATAGTTTCCAGCTCATATCCTTTTTGAAAATTAAGCTACAAATTGAGGGAACTAACAAATTGTAATGTAATACTTTACATGTTGATCACAAGAAGTCTGGACAGAATTTCAAGAGCTTATCGTCTGAATGCATGTTTAGGGACATGAGGTTTTGACATCAGTGAAGCAAGAGAAACAGTAGAGCATTTTGTCTATCAGCAACTTACAATTGGAGGCTGAGCACAGACTAACTCCCCACCCTCCTGTCTTCTGAAACACCAAAAAAATGTGTTATATGAAGCACTCTCATATCCTCATTCTATAGTAAATACTTATATGGCTCCCATCAGCACCATGTCGGAGCACCTAACAGTCTTTAATGTATTTGTCCTCACTACAGGTCCCCAAGTCCTAGGCAGCTACCCTAACCACTGGACCATCCTACTTCCCCCCCACACACCCTTTTTTAATTTAAATAATGCACAAGCATTGGTGCGAGTTGTAACGCAGAACCATTTTTTTGTTTTGGATTTTCATTGAGCATAGTTATTTAGTAGGTGCTTCATGAAAGCATCTCTAAGGATAGGACAAGAAGCAATGAGCTTAAATTGCAGCAAAGGAGGTTTAGGTTGGACATTAGGAAAACCTTCCTCTCAGAGTGGTAAAGCACCGGAATAAATTGCCTAGGGAGGTTGTGGAATCTCAAACATTGGAGATTTTTTAAGAGCGGGTTAGACAAATACCTGTCAGGAATGGTCTAGAATAGATAATACTTAGTCCTGCCATGAGTGCAGGGAACTGGACTAGATGACCTCTCAAGGTCCCTTTCAGTCCTATGATTCTATGAAAGCAATAGTAACCATTTCCAACGTGTGCTGGTTCTGGACCAATCCTTTCATTATATCCTTGATGATTAGACTGATCCTTTATTAGCATCTAACTTCAGCAGAAGAAAACCTAAAACTAGGGTGACCAGATAGCAAGTGTGAAAAATCAGGACACCTTTTTACAAGGGGGTGAGGGGACCATATAGTTGTGTATATAAGACAGACTAATATCAGGACATCTGGTCACCCTACCTGAAGCACATATGATATTACTGCTCACAATTCAGGTGTCTCCTATACCCAAATTACTATCCAATTAATGTTAACCACTTTATTGCCTGAATTGTAATACTGTCCTCTTCTGATCTATTGCCAGAGGAAAGGTCACCATCATACCTCTTCTGTCCAAATTTTCACTATTTCCCTGACGTAGAACAAGGTTTGGTGATGATAGACTGATTTCCACCTCCTCCTCACACTATCAGAAAAGCAACCCCTTGTCAGAACAAATTCAACATGTGCCTTCGGATCAACAATGAAATAAGGAGTGACTCACTGAATACAAGTCAGTTTTTCCATCCCCTTGACTGTCCCTGGCAACACAGCTAACATGCCCATCTATTATCAAGATGGCAAAATTCCCACCTTGACTCTTGCTCCATCAGTAACCCAAGGACAAGGACCCACATGGGGACATTCCCCACATCCCCAGCCTAGCTCACCAGCAAACCAGCACACTCAGATCAATATCAACTCATTTGTATTACAGTAGTACCCAAAAGGCCCCACTATGCTGGGCACTGTACATACGTTAAATGGGATAGATCAGCAATTTTGTGAATCTATCAGCAACGCAGTACATCAAGCTCATCAATAAATACATTATTTCAATTTTGCTTACTACAAGAAAATCCTTTAGGTACAACTCTATCAGACTGAAAAGTTTTGCAAGAAGTTTTTTAGGCAAGAGTTTTCTCCTGTATTAAAGAAGATGCCCCAAAAGGGAAAAGAGACTCAAGTACTTGTTCTGCTTATGAGTTTTATTTACACAGGATTGTTACTAGTGGTCTTAAATGAAGGCTAGATCCCTTCTATTTACAATTTTATATACATGTTTGTACTTGAAAAGTAAGAAAACTGTACAACAGAACTCCAAAACAAAATACAAATAAATTGGATCCAATTAAAGTAGTGAATACACATAAGAAAAAATCTCAGACATTTTAACTTTAAATTGTATGTTATGAGTAGTATATTTAAATGTAGTTTTAAACCAGATAGCGACATAAAAAGTTTCACCACACTAATTCAAATTTTTAACCAGAACAAGTTATGCAGACTCTGCTTTTAACACTGGACAACTGAAAAAACCTCCCAAATTTAAAAATATGTAATGATAAATCTGACTTCATTTCTACACAGAGGGACCAATTACAAAAATCACAGGAAAGCAATTTATTTACATTAAATACTATCAAAAATGGACTCAGAAAGAGCAAGTGTTAGCTACTTGCAGTATTATGCGTTTTCAATTTCTAATCCCTAAGATCGAACATTGTGTTTTACATATTTTAGAAACTAGGAAATATCTGCTTGTGTGACATGTACCATATGATCTTACTTCTCATACAATTAAAATAAAAAGAAAAGTATTGCCAAACAATATGCTTTTTGGATTTTTTAGTATTGCACACCATAAAAGTAAGTTTCAAAAACTATTCCATCTGCATTTTTTTTCAGCATTTGCTTGTGGACTGAAATTTTTAGTATCAATGCTCCTGAAAACATGCAGAGACTGTCGTCAGAAGATTGTTTTTAGTGTTTACCATCAAGCATAAAAATGAACCAATTTCTTTTATTAGTAATGGTTAAGCAAGATAAACTGTTGGTGGCAAATAACTGTTAAAGGAAAATTAAGTGGATATTCCATGAAGTAGGCCGCACACCCAACACTTCAAAAAACAAATGATTGAAGCCATCTGTTACCCATGCTAACTAGATTAAGAATTGTAGCAGCGGTATACCTACCCATGCTACCATTATACTTTAATTTGCAGTGTACAAACACCTTTATAATACACTACAGATAATGGGCCTGATATTACCAGCATTTAAGTCAACTGGACTTTTGCTACTGATTTCATTTGTAGCAGGACTGGGCACAATATTTCCACGGTTCCTGAGTTAAATTTGCCTAAGCTGAAGAATGAAGCTACAATTTAAGCGAACTAAATAAGACATACCCCAATGCTTTATATTATCTGGTACAAACATACCTAAACAAACTCATTTGGTCCACAATATTTCTTACTAGTTAATTGTGGAGGTAATATTTGTACCAGAGTGTTTGGTTCAGATAGCAGTTCTTGGGCCTTATTTAATATTTAACATTTTTATCACTCCCCCAAAAAAGTGCCTTTGTGGTATTTGTAAAAAAATGTATGCCTAAATTTTTGTAAGTACCAACAAAAGTTATTACAAATGTTTATTGCATTAAGCAGATTCTTTTTAAATATTAAATATGTATTACCCACTTCTCAGTTTCACAAGTTTTAGTATTTTGCTCTCTGTGAAAACAATTCTTCCCACAAAAAGCTACTTAATACTGGCAATCAGGTGAAGATTTCATGAATTTCTGCCACTGTATTCAGTCAAATACTGTCTCTCTTCGTGTTTCTTAAGCTTTTCTCTATAGTGGTTTTCATGTAAAATGATGTAATAATTCCTTTTTAATCAAGTGGTTTTCTACAATGTCAATAGACCTTTACATTATGGAGATTAGCTTTTCAGTGCTGGGCTATGGTTCTTGTCACCTTCTTTGTTGTCCTTCATTAGTGAGGCAAACACCTATAAATTAGTGTTAAAAAGGCAGATTAAAATGACATGCAGGTTTAAAAAAATAATATTTAATTAACATTTATCGTAACATAGGCTACCCTTATAAAGAGACCATAATACAGATGTTTTTCTCAACAAGGATTATTTACATTTATCATAAACCTGAGGTTCCCTACATTTCCCCTAATGTCTAATCTTTAGGCCGAGTGTTATAACTGCCAACCCCACAAGAAGAGACTGACTGAAAGGGACTAGAAGCCAGATACACTAATCCTTACTGGCAACAATCAAGGCACTTCCCCTTTCCCTCCATCCTAGGGAGTACTCCCACAGCTCCAGCTTCCTCCAGAAGCAAACAGAGCTGAGCTCAGACATTTGACATGGCAAAGCACTACCAAAGTAGCCCAGCCCACATGATGGCTTCACTTAATAAAGTACCGTATATACTTGTTCATAAGCCGAATTTTTTTTAGTAAAAAAGGGAAGCACCAGAGAAGGGTGTCGGCTTATGAACAGGTAGAGAGAGGGAGAGGTGGGACACAGCCCCCATCAGAGGGAGCAAGGAGAGGCAGCACAGCCAGCAGAGCCAAAAGGGAAGAGGCGGGGCCAGAGTCTCTCCGCTTCTGGCCACACTGCTCTCCCCCCAGCCTCCGAAGCAGCTGCAGCCCTGGGGCTGGCAGGCTGCAGCCGTGCCGCTCGGCCCCACCCCCCAGAGCAGGCTGTGGCCACGCTGCAGCCACATCACCCAGCCCAGCCCACTGGAACATGCTGCGGCCGCGCTGCCTGGTCTGGCCTGCCGGAGCGGGCTGCAGCTGCGCTGCCCAGCGTGCTGGAGAAGCTCCAGCCAGGCCAGAGACATCCTCCCCTGGCCCTCCACAGATAAGGTGGGAAGGGATGGGAATGGGAGAGTGTGGGGGTCCCAGGCTAGGGGTGGGGTCATGTTAGGGGGTAGTCACAGGGGTTACTCCCCTGACCCCAAGCTTCTCCCCGCAAAAAACATTTCCCCACCAGTTGCTGTCCCAGCCTGTCAGGGTAAGCAGCTGGCGCACTGGGACACTTTGTTTACTTAGGTTTACCTCCGTGTCTGCAGACGCTCGAGGTAAACAAACCATCTCGACCCACCACCAGAATATTATCCTGATAGCCCGGGAGCCAAAGTTTGCTGACTCCTGAATTATAGGGTCGGCTTATGAATGGGTCATAAAAATTTTCCATTTTTACTTATCCATCTTGGGGGGGGGGAGGGAGTCGGCTTATAAACGAACCAGCTTATGATTGAGTATATACACAGTACCTGTTCTTCATTGCTCAGTGTGCAAAAGGGCCTGATACAGCAAAAAATGTGTTTGGCATCTCTTTCATCCCAACCATGGGTTTTGTACTCTTGTAGTCTGATATAGACTTCAGCAGCAATAGTGCAAATATTTGCTGAATATTGGATTTTAAATATTTTTCCTAAAACTTCTAAAGAAAAAAATTTGGGCACATATAGAAAAATGTGACCAGCTCCTGAGGTGCTAAAGCCCAGGAGAGATTCAAATGCCACAACAATTCAAAGCTGTACTAAATAGAAGCAAGCTATTTTGCTGAAAAAATGCCCTATAAAATTTACTTTAAATCCTATATCTTAGTCAATTTTTCAGTTAGGACATATTTCATATAATAAGATTTAATGTTTATCAATAAATATTTGTTTTCTGGACTCATAACTCAACTATGGCATTTTCCCCTACTGTTTCTGCACTGGACTGAAAGTTGGTCTTATACAGAGTCCTAAGGATGCCTGAATCTATTCATTTTAGGGCAACCATTTTATTATGGTTCTCTTCAAAGCTCAATGACCATGGAGCAGGCAAAAAAAAAACAACTTCTCATAACTCTTGTTCTTCAAGATGGGTTGTTCACGTCCATTCCAATTAAGTATGCGCACGCTGCATGCACGGCAGCCGGAAAGTTTTTCCCTTAGCAGTATCCATCACATCAGCTCAGGCGCACCCTGGGATTGCACCTTTATGGCACTGGATATAGGACCCTGCCGACCCGCCACCCCCCCCCAGTTCCTTCTTGCCGGCTGCTCTCACAGAGGGGTAGGAGGGTGGGAATTGGAATAGACATGAACACCACATCTCGAAGAACAACAACAGTTATGAGAAGGTAGGTAACCGTTTTTTCTTCGAGTGCTTATTCATGTCAGTTCCAATTAGGCGATTACCAAGGCTAAGTTTGGAGGCGGGGTCGGAGCTCAGAGGTTTGCTGACTGTAGCACTGCTCTACCGAAGACTGCATCATCTCTGGCCTGCTGGATGATAGCGTAATGTGAGGTAAAAGTGTGTATTGATGACCAAATTGCCACTCTGCATATTTCCTGGATTGGAACATGCTCCAGGAATGCAGCTGACGAAGCCTGTGCCCTCATGGAGCACGCTGTAAGCGGAGGGGCAGGTACCTTTGTAAGGTTGTAGCATGCCCCGATGCAGGACGTGATCCATGACGAAATCCTTTTCATTCTGTACACTATTATGACAAACAGCTAAATGGACTTCCGGAACAGTTTTGTTTGCTCAGTGTAAAAGGCCCAGAGAACGTCCGAGTGACATTTTTGTTCCCTGCTGCTGGAGTGCAGATTAGGGTGAAAAACTGGTAGAAAGATGTCCTGGTTGACGTGAAACTGGGAGCCAACCGTAGGAAGGAAAGCTGGATGCAGCCTGAACTGAACTTTGTCCTTATAGAACACAGTGTAAGAGGGCTCTGATATTAAGGCCTGGAGCTCAGATACCTCCTGGCTGACGTGATTGCCACCAGAAACACCACCTTGTATGAGACGTACAAGCAGAGTACATGTTGCCAGCGGTTCGAAAGATGGCCCTATTAGTCTGGAAAGGACCAGGTTGAAGTCCCATGCCGGGAACGGCTGTCGGATGTGCAGGTATAGCTGTCCAAGCCTTTCCGGAAATGACTGACCATTGGGTTGGCAAAGACCAACCAACCACCTGCACCTGGATGGAAGGCAGAAATGGCAGCCAAGTGAACCTTTATTCATGACATGGACAACCTCTGCTGCTTGAGATGGAGAAGGTAGTCCAGTATGAGGGGTATGGACAGCGTTGTGCTGACCAGATTGAAAAATCTCCTCCACTTGGCCAGGTAGGTAGCCCTTGTGGAAGGTTTCCTACTGCCAAGGAGGACTTGTCTGACCGGGTCCAAACAAGTGAGGTCCATTGGGTTCAGCCATGGAGCTTCCACACTGTGAGGTGCAGCGATTCAAGGTTCAGGTGCTGGAGATGGCCGTGATCCCGAGTTATCAAGTCCAGGAAGAGTGGCAAGGTGATTGGGGCTTCCATTGACATTTCCAGAAGAGACGTGTACCAGTGCTGACGGGGCCAAGCTGGAGCTACCAATGTCATTGAGGCCTCATCACTCTGAACTTTGAGGAGCACCTTGTGAACAAGAGAAATGGGAGGGAACTCATAAGAGGTGTCCCTTCCAGGGAAAGAGAAACGCATCTGTGATAGAGCCCTGGCTGTGATTCAGGAAGGAGCAAAAGTGTTGGTACTTCCTGTTCCATCGTGTGGCAAACCCCCACTGTTGGAAGACAGAAACCGCAAAATTCAGGCACAAGGATCACTTGTGGCCATGGAACGACATGCTGAGATAATCCGACAATCTGTTCTGTACTCCAGGGAGGTACAATGCTTCCAGGTGTACCGAGTGAGCTATGCAGAAGTCACACAGTTTGAGGGCTTCTTGGCACAGGGGAGAGGAGTGTGCACCCCGTCTGTTTATATAAAACATTGCCGTCGTGTTGTCTGTCATAACCAATACACATTTCCCCTCCAGATGAACTTGAAAGGTCTGGCATGCTAGGCTGACTACTCTCAACTCTCTGACGTTGATATGGAGGGAGAGCTCCGCCTGTGACCAGAGATCTTGGGTCCTGAGGTCTCCCAGGTGCGCCCCACCTCCCACCCCAATGCAGATGCTTCCATCACCAGCAAAAGGGATGGTTAAGGTCTGGCGAAAGGGACCCCCACGTTCACCATCTGTGGGTCGAGCCACCACAGGAGGGAGTCGAGGACCAGATGAGGTAAAGTGACTCTCTCATCCAGACCATCCCAAGCCGGGCAATACACCGAAGCTAGCCACGCCTGAAGAGGCCGGAGTCTGAGTCTGGCATGCTGTACTACATAGGTGCAAGCGGCCACGTGTCCTAGAAGCTTCAGGCAATTCCTTGCTGTGGTGGTAGGAAACTGAGGTTTCGAATGATGTTGCCCATGGACTGGAACTGCCATTCCAGGAGGTATGCCCTGGCCTGTGTGGAGTCTAGTACCGCCCCTATATACTCTATCCTCTGAACTGGGGACAGAGTTGACTTTTGCACATTGAGAAGCCCAGTTCATCAAAAGTTGCTCTTATGAAGCCAATTTGTGCCTCCACTTGCATTCTGGAGCGGCCCTTAATTAGCCAGTTGTTGAGGTATGGAAAAACCTGTACTTGTCGCCTGCGCAGGAATGCAACTATGACTGCCATGCACTTGGTAAACATTCGAGGAGCCACTGACAGGACGAACAGGAGGACCGAGAACCAGTAGTGATTGTGGTTCACTACGAACCTGAGATACCGCCTGTGGGACGATGTGATCGCAATGTGAAAGTAAGTGTCCTTCAAATCGAGGGCAGCATACCAGTCCCCTGGATCCAAGAAAGGGATAATGGAGGCCAAAGACCATGCAGCTCCTGAGAAACCTCTTCCACCAAGAGCTTCCTGAAGTGAGGCTCAGGCAACCAGCTTTCCTTCCTCCACTTGGGAGGAGAATTCTGCCCTGGAGTCCTCCAGCAACAACTCCATGAATTTGGCAGTTGTAATTGCCAGGTGATTAGAGATCCAGAGTTGTAGCCCCCCGGTGGCATATATTTTTCTCCCGATTTTTTGGGAAGGGCCCTGGTAGCCTTGGTGCTCCCACTCATTTGCCACTAGGGAGTCTGGCGGCAGGTGGGTATAGTGGTGCTTAAACTCTTTCCTCTTGGTAGTAAAGAGGCTGGAGTCTGCCACAATGTCTTAGTGGTCTCTTGTCTGGTCCCCATCAGAGGCAGGGTAAAATGGGAGGGACCAGAAAGGGCAAGGATGTCCACCATCAGGTCAGAGGACTCAACCACCTCCTCAACCTGGTTGCGCAGGTTTTGCACTACCCTGCGCATGAGTTGCTGGAGCACCCTACTGTCCTCTAGGGCTGGGGCGGTTGATGTGCCCGCCACGGCCTCGTCAGGCGAGGAAGAGGACGACGAGACCCTAGGCAGAAGTGGGTTGTGCTCGCTACCCTTGACATCGAGGGGATCTCACTATCTGGCCGGTGCCAGCGCTATCAGTGCCACAGCGAGCACGGCCGACGTCCATGTCGGTACTGGAGGTATCAGTGCCGGCAGTACAGCGACCGTCTGGGAGGCCGAGGGCACATATGACATCGACTCCACAGAAGCCGACCTAGAATAGGACAGGTGGCTCTCGCCCTGGCGGAAAGCCCAGGGGGTCCAAAAGAGCCACGGGGCTGCCACTGACCCAGCCATGGTCCCAGCTAGAGATGGTGTCTTGTCTGCAGGACCTTAAACTCCTGCTCCTTCTGGATCTGATGCGGTAGGACTCCGCTTCCAACTCAGAGGACTCTGTATAAGAGGACATGGAGGAGTGGATCCCATTAGTGCCAGAGAGCAGCGTCTAGGGCTATGGGACCAATGCAGCTCTCATACCCATGTGCTCAGCGACAGCACCGGTCACCGGTGCCGAGGGGATGGCGACCAGGGCAGCGTCAGCACCAGTTTGCCCCTGGACGGCACTGGGGGCCTCACGGGTGCTGCTGAGACTGACACGGGAATCCTGTCCCATCTTGGGGAAGAGGGGGGCGGGAGGGGAGAAAGAGGGGAGGCGATGCCATGAGGGCAATCAGGTCTTCAGCCAGTTCAAATGCCTCCAGTGTGGAGGGCATCTGCAAGTCAAGGCTCTCCCGGATTGGGGAGTGGAGGGGGTCTGGACTCAACTGGTCCCAGGGAGGCGGGGCAGGAATGAACACGACCCTCTATGCAGAGGCCAAGCTCGCGTGGCCTGACACAGGTCTCACAGTGGGCTCCTATAGCGCTGCTCTGGGCATGGGGGAGCATCCCCTCTCTGGTCTTCTCTTCTTGTGGGGGACCGGAGAAAGAGAGGTGCCGCCCACTGCCCTGCGTGGAGCTCCTATGGGGCAACACCTGCCGGTGCCAAGAGTCTCTACTAGAGTCCTTTCTCAGCGCCGACTCGTGTCCTGACTGTGCCGGGGCGCCACGCACTGGTGCCGAGGCGCTTGGCATCGGCCCCACCGAGTCAGGGTCCAAATGGAGACACAAAGCAGCCTCTATCAGAAGTACTTGAGGCACTGCTCCCTCTCTTTTTGGGTGCTCGGCCGAAAACCCCTGCAGATCTTGCAGCACTCCTTGAGGTGGCCTTCACCCAGACACTTCAGGCAAGAATTGAGAGGGTCACTTTTTGACATATGCTTGCCACAGTCTATGCAGGGTTTAAACCCCAGGGACTGAGGCATGCCATGGTACTGGAGAAAAAAAAAAAGGGGGGGGGAAAGGGTGCACCCCCAACTAAATCCTATCTAAATCTAAACTAATACAACTATACAGAATAGACAAACTATTTACACGAAGAAGTCAAGAAACTAGGGGAGTTGCACTTACAGAGCAAGAGCCACGAGCATTCCAGCCAACCGTCACTGGTGATAAGAAGGAACTGAGGGGGTGGCAGGTTGGCAGGGTCCTATATCCAGCGTCATAAAGGTGTGACCCCAAGGGGCACCTGAGCGGACCCAATGGATACTGCTAGGGGAAAAACTTTCCGGCTGCCATGCACACGGTGTGCGCAGACCTAATTGGACTGGACGTGAACCAGCACTCTAAGAAGAACTTTCATTCCTGCATTTATTTTCCAATGAAGGAAGTAGTAAGCCATCACCTCCATGAATGACACTGGATCTGCTCTTTATAAGTAGGATGCACTTCACATGAAGAAAGCAATCCAAACATATGCTTTTGATCCAGTATTTCTTCTTTAAAAAACAAAACAAAACAAAAAACACAACACCAGATTTCCAGCAGAAAATAGGATCTATAATGGGGGAATTACCCTACATGTTTTGAAATTATACAGGCCACTGTCTATTTTGAGAAATGTATATTAACAACTTTTAGTCACATTATTATTTTCACTCACCTGGGCCCATTTTTTGTTACTATTCTGCATCTGAATAGCTGCAATGCAACTAAAAAGCTTTTCTGATGTGATGTCTTCGGGCAGTTTTGTTAGAAACTGTGCTATATGAATGAAGTCCATCTGTAGGAGGATATCTTCATATAATCGAAGGATTCCTAATCCTGTTCTAAACAAAAACTCTTCTCCATCTCTACAAAAGACATCCCAGACTCGACAGGCCAGATCAAGTGGTAGTGACTTGCTGTAGAGAGTGAAGATCCTATTATGTATAAAAAGGTAACCGGTTAGTGCTACTGTTTTACTTCAGAAACATGATTGGATCCCATACCCCTCCCTAGGTTACTGAAAGCTATCAAATGACAAATTAGCACTGACATGTTCAAGAGCTAAATGTTTTCTAGTTTTATCCTTTGCCAAATAGTTGCAATTTTAAAAGCTAGCAGAGTTTTAGATAGTCCCCTAGAATGTAAATTCCCAATCTGAGATTCTCTGCTATTTCCTTCCCATGCTACAGGGAATACTTCATTTGAGAGCCTTCTTTTTTCCCTCCTCCACAGAGCAATTCAGATATTTCCCACCCACCGCAATTCAAAGGTCTCCAAAGAGACAATGTGGAGTAGGGATATACAACACTCTGAACAGGGCTTTTTCCTTGAATTTTGTTTTGGTTTAGGCTTCAGTAGCATTTTTGTCGAATTGACTGGAAAAGGCTTGAGGCATCATATGGACATGGTCACAAAACAAATGTTAGTTGTTCTGAAAGGCAAATATGACATTCAAACTTTAGGTTGGTTAGCAGTTTCTGAACAATTTCATTTTTTAGGGACAGACCAACGTTTTGGTATTTTGGGGAAATGATGGCATGACATTTACTCGAATGACAAGACATTAGACATTGGCAACATATACAATTCATGACATACATTCAGGATCACTTCATTTCTAAATCCAGTCATTTCTGGGATGAAGCACACCACCTCACAAAACACTTTAGAGTCGTAAAAGGAGAATATTGGAATCAATTAAGAACTTGGGGAAACTTGATTAGGGAAATTTTTTTTTTTTTTTTTTTTTTTTTAACATTTGTGTTTATATTGGTGGCAATCCAAAACTACTTTGAAGATGTGTAGATGTAGCAAATTTTAATTATTTTTTTTCCAATAAAGTTTAATATAATTGATACAATAGCACTACCAATTAATATGTCTTGTAGTTACCGATCATGGATCAACTCAATTAAAAAAGTGTTTTTAAAATGTTAATCTGTTAAATGTATATATAAATATGTATTGTGGTACTTTGCCCATGTTTTTAAAGAGTACTAACTATTTTCCATTCTTCCTTTATCTTTCTCTCTCCTCATTTTTAGTGTATTCCTCCAATTTGAACATTAAGAACTTTTACATGTTTGTTACTTCTAAGTCTATACTTTCACTTCAATTCTTATTCTTTTATTCTGCCTCTACCTTAGTTTTCCCTTCAGGCTCTCCTCTTATTCTTTTACTCAGTATCCCTTTACTGCTCCCTCTACCACTACGACTGGACCAAAATGTCACTCCCTTGAGCCTCCTCTTTCTGCCAAGGTTACAACTAAGCATCTCAACTATGTGGTAATGGAGCAAGGTCAAAAGGCCTACTAAATTCTTTTAATCTTGTTTTCTATATGAACGTATGTGTTATTTCTACATCCAGTTCAAAAATATATACTGATGTTGGAACTATGTGCTCCTGTCAGGGCTGCCATGGGATATGCAGCTGTGCAAAGTAATTCTCCAGGAGTTCGTGAGACCCAGAAAGTTTGGAGGTAGTTTTAGTCCCACAAAAACTCCTGACCTATACTGTACTTCTGCTGGGGAAAAAAAGTGACGCAAAAATGGAGGGGGGGGGGGGGGAAATCACAGGCAGTTGCTAAATCAGATTTGCTGTGGCCATTAACTTACCAATCTATCAAGTATATGTCTGGAGTAAGACTATATGATTTGAAGTGAAGAAATAGTTTTGGGAGATTTTCTTCAAAGAATACTTCAAATGCTGCAAAATATTTCAGCATCTGTAGGGAGAAGAATCACAAAAATTGAAGATCTTCAAACCTTAAAACTCATCCATAGTACAACAAATTCTGTTTTTTATTTCTCTAGAAATGTATGTCTTTAGGTAATTAATCACACTCACTTGATTGTCTAATTCTAACCATCATTAGAAACTGTTTGCTATCCAAACGAATGAAGGATTAAAATGTTACTAATAGTAAGAATACGTTCTGAATCAAAGAACAAAATCAAGGTCTAATACTTTACAATCGGTTAGCATACCATGCTGTGATCCACACGAAAAAAGGCCAGCTGGCATGGCTTGTTTAGGAGGTTTGCAAAGGCAATGAAAGCATCTGCCTCTTCCAGATTGAGAATGAGTACTGCGGCAATGAAGGACATCCCTTGAACCTTCAATGGGGAAGTGCAATTAGCACACAAAGAATAAATAGCACAGTATCTTATATGTTTGTAAATGCAAATATTTATAATCTGCAATGTGTCATTAACCAGTTATACAAAATTTTGAGATGTATACAAGATAATATGGTTAAGTAAAGGCAAAATATTAAATCAGTAATTTACAAAATTCTTTACAACATGTAGCTAAAAACAGCGATAACATGGCTCCAAGAAAATCATATTTATTATGCAGAAGAAAGTTGGGGATGTTTGTCACTGAGGTTCCAGGAAGGTCTTGGGTGATCAAAGGTGCTCTGGGATTTGGAATGCCCCCTCTCTTTAAGGAAGACAACAGGCTGGATGCAGAGCTCATTAGCTCAGCAAAGACAGAGTTTGTCCCCAAATTCATTGTTCAGATGTGGAAAAACTGCTACAGGGAAAAGAATCACATGGAAAAGGGTTCAGGCACAGCCAACTACATTGGAACAGAGACAACATTCCAGTTACACAGTAGAGTCAACTGGAACATTTCCGTTAGCCAATGCCATTTGTTCTCATGCCCCCAGCTCACACTCCTTAAGTGCATATATAAATAGTTAGCTACATTTAAATTTTTACACCTCTGCTGCCTGGAAATCTAGGAGCAGAGAAGTCAAAGTGCCTATCCATTTCTCCCACTGTTTCTACCTGCTGACATGTTTCACCTCCATCTCATCTAGATGACAATAATGTTTGGAGACTTTTAAAAAGAGCATTTTAACAGCAACAATCTACTTTCTTTACAGAACTTCCCTACCTGTAATAGCTGACCATAACATCAAGTAGGTTTTCAGAGACATATGCATCATATGTTCATTAAGATGGGAATTACTTTTAAAACTGCTGGTAGCACAGCACAATAAAAGTTCAGAGAACTAGAAGCTTTGATATACTGCAACTTAAATATCTGCATTATTAAAAATATATCAGTGCATAGAGCAAATACTTACATATCCCACATCAGGTCTGTAACACGTATATGCTCCTAAGACACTATGCAAGAGATCATGATATGGACCTCCCTTGGGGAGAGAAAAAAAAAAAGTGAATACTTTTGTAAAGCTTTCCTCAACCTAGGTAACTAAACCAATTAAATCAATTATTATTTTAAGACTCAAAGGTGAGCCCCTAAATTACTATGCTATTAGTAACCACTGAATCCCCAACTTCACCATACACATTAATTTTGCGTCAGGATCTACAATTATAAAAAGCAATTCTTAATACAGTGTTACTGCCAAGAATACCACCACTGCTACATTAAAAAAAAAAAAAAAAAAATGGTGTCTTGAGTTCAAGGGCTATAAAATCTCATCTTAACTTTTCAGTTATTTTGAATGGACAAACACACAATCAAATATACTTCATTCAAATGACACCACAAGCTCTTCAACTCTTGACATACAGTACAAAATGTGAATTCACAACGCTATGGCCTCTTCATGAAACAGATTCTAAACCTCTCACCTTCTGAAAAATATAGAAGGACGGAAATGTGCGTGATATATCCAGCTTAATTAGTTCCAGGCTGGCCTCACGGTCAGCAACAGACACACCTGCATCTGCAAGTAAACAAAAAAAGTCATTTACGAAAATGGATAAAATATGCAGCTACTTCTATAGACATTTCTTTATTAGTCAATATGAAGTCACATGCATACACAGAAAGAACTTCAGGAAATTGTCTGTCTAAAACAGGAGAAAAAAAGAATTAATTCTTGTTCTCTGAATGTACTTCCTCCACAAAGCCATACTGTAAGAATTGCATACCTAGGAACATACTCAGAGAACTTTTTTGAAAGAGAGGCTATTTAGCTTACAATAATTGGAGTTCTTTTAGATGCCTTTGTCCACCTGGATCTCGCTGTAAGTGTATGTGCACCCTATGCATGCAAACCTAGAATATTTTAGCCTGCAATGTCTGTTGGAGGCTGCGCATGCCTCCTTGCACACCTTAACTTCCCCCCACCTCCAAGACAGGAACCTCTCTAAGGCATGCTACAGACGTTGCTTGAGCCCTTGTAAAGTGCACCCTAACTGTAGAGGGATGGAAATGCTCATTCATAGTATAAAAGATCTTATCAGTTCCATTAAAATCAGGCCCATGGAATACCCAATTGGTGCTGCAGGCAGAGGAAGCTCTTTGGCACCCTAACCCTTCCATGCCACCGGTCTCGGAGATCACTGCCTCACCTCTGTGTCCACAAACTATATAAGTATAAGATCAGTGAAAAAAAGAAAAAAAAGAAAAAAAAAATCAGGCTTTTCTTGTTTCTCCAATTTCTCACCAAAAAAATCAGAAGGTTTCTGCCCACTGATACCTGGAACATGTCCTGATTTTTTTAATTGATCAGGACAACACAAGATAAAAGATTCATTACAGTAAGTTCTTGCTGCCTTGATCCCCTCCTGCTCCTGGACCTCCCCACCACCCAATTTGCAGCGTCCATATTGTATTATGCCTCTTAACTGCCAACTCCTGTTGAAAATCAGTTCTAGGGTCACATGGTTAGAGTCACACAACTCCTATAGTGAGGGTCTGAAGGCAATGTCATGAAGGAGAACCAGAGTTAACAGCCACTTTACTAATCCAGAATTGTCACTCTAGTAATTCAAGAATTGCCAACTAACTTTTTCAACTGGTTAGCAGCAAACACTAAGAACTGTTTAGCATCAAGATACCACACGGCAATCTGCTTAAAAACAGGTTTAAGGAACTGCACTGCTGTGAAAACAGGAGTTTCAATCAATCAAGTAGAATGGAAAATATTAATTTCTGTAACTCATTCCAAGTTGGCTCTTAACAGTTTTTTGTTTTTTTTAATCTTACTGGACTACAAAAAAGTCACGTCATGAAATCTCATTTTCTCTTATTAAATGTGTATAAAATTCAGAGTAAGTAAAAACTTCAGTTTCCATTAATAAATGCTCGTCAGTAAAATAAATACTATAACAGCCAGTAGGCGGTAGCTGTACCTGCCAACATTGAAAAGCTAGAAAGTTATTTGAGGAGAAAAAGAGAGAAAACTTGAAAATACATGAGATTAGAAAAGCTTTTGGAAAGATGTGAAAAAAGAAGAATATTTTGCTAAAAGAATTAAGGCCAATCTAAATACATAAAGTAAAATCTCTGGTATTTTCTGGACTTCTCTACATAATCATCAACTAACGGATCTTCCTGCTCTTGAAAATATTGGGGGGGGGGGAGGAGAAACATACTTCAAGTCTATTTGGTTTGGACTTCCCTTGGACATTTATAAGAAAAGCAACATAAATGCAACATGAATACGTTAAGCCGGAGCTAGAGCCCCATTTTTCCTTTTTAAGGGTGTCAAAATAAGCAAGTGATCATTCTGCTTGAAAGGTGATACTATAATAATAATAAAAATTAAAATCAAACTGGTGGTGGTAATACAGTACAAAAGCAAAAAGGATATTAAAGTAATTTAAACATGTATGCCAAAGATAATCAAGCTTAGTGTCATGCTCATATACACAAAGATTTTTAAAAACAGTTTGCCTCAGATTAGTCACAGATGTGGACTGAGGAAACCCTGAGTAATTTACTGGCAAAGAAACTTTTTGTCCACATTTCTGCTTAGACCATCCAAATATTTTTCACTTTCACATGACTGCTGTATTTTTGAGCTGCTGTGTTTTGAAAAAACAAAGTGATTGTTATGGCCGTAAATATTTTATTAGCCTCTACAAAAATAGTACCCCCACTTAGAGTACAACAACAAAACAAAAATAATTAAATGAAATGACATTTTAGAGGAAAAATCTCAGTAGTAGCAGCACAATAAATTAATACTTATGACAAGGATTTTTTCAACAATAAAAGTAAGCCATCCCCGCAATATGCAACTGAAGAAATGGGACAAAACTGGAAAATGCAGAGGATTTAAAATTACACAGATGTATGTATATAAACAAATGTTAATATCCCCATTTTACAGATCTGAGAGGGGCAAGAGGGTCTTGCAGTTAGAAACCAGACTGGGATGAAGACCTCAGGCAAATCACAATCTCTTCATATCTGTTTCCCATCTGTAAAATGGTTGCTAATACTTTCCCGTCTCAGGGCTGTTGTATGGACACATTCATTTATGTTTGTGAGGCATTTAGATAATGTTTTCACCTCTCTTAGCCAGAAGGCAGAGAAGCGATAATGAGATAACGAGAACCATACAAGCAAGGCTAGGAAATGGCAGAGATTGTACTAGAATTTAGGATCTTCCAGCTCTTTTTGTGCTTGATCTCCTAGATTTCTGGAAAGACACGATGTCACTGGTCCTGGATTTTCAAAGACTCAAAGGAAAAACATTCACTTAAAAATTAATTCTGACATTAAGAAACTGCTCCCACCAACATGTCTTTTTGCAGGTACCTCTCTTGGCATGGGGAGCGCTAGAGGGCATTCACTCTGTGACCTGCTACAAGAAAAAAGCATCAAGGACAAACCACCTGAACACACTGAAGGTTTTAATTCTCATCTGAATTGAACCTCTGAGCCTTCAGACATTTGCCCATCTGTATGTCAAACCATACAAAAAGCCCTGCAAATCATGTTTGGTATTATCATTGTAAGAACACACCTTCTATATCATTCTCTGAATTTGTCTCACTGAAGCTTTTCCATCGTTCCTTGGCTCTGGATAAGAAGATTTCATAGAGCTCTGCAAAACAACAGAGCAAAACCATAGCCAACACACACAACCATAATGAAATGTATTCAAAACAGAGCTCTTCAGCTCTGGTCTCAACTGTCCCCCGCCCCCACCCCCAAAAAATCTATGGTCTAGGATCTTAAAATGAGAAAATCCATTAGATGAGGTTACTAAAATTTCACTGCATTATACTTTTACACATATAGAGTTCCAGAAATATCTACTATATTATGCTTTGTTCAGTGATGAATATTCAAATCACAAAAGAGGGTGTAGAAACAAATCCTTGTTTTCATTACACGTTTATTGAAACAAGCCCACTTGTAAAAGCAGACGAGTACTGTGTCCAGTTCTGGGAAAGATGTGGACAAACTGTAGAGAGTCCAGAGGATAGCAACAAAAATGATAAAAGGTTTAGTAAACCTGGTCTCTGAGGAAAGGTTTAAAAACTGGGCATGTTTAGTCTTGAGAAAAGACAACTGTGGGAGGGGGTCAATAAGTCTTCAAATATGTTAAAAGCGGTTATAACGAGGATGGTGATCAATTGTTCTCTGTTCCATGTCTTGTATTATCCTACTCCCTTAGTCTCATCAAATTTACATGTCTTATCTAAGGCTCAAGAATTACTATCACTTACGATTTTTAGAATGAAAAGCTAGTAAATTTACTTTGAAGTTTCCATTAAAAATTGGTATTTATTATAAAGAACTTGTGAAGGTGCAACCAACCAATGTTTGGCTGTACATTGCTTTTTACCCCCGCAGACGTGTTTTGACCTACCCAAACTGCTCCTTTTACAGTGTTTGGAATTGGGAGATTTATTTTTTATTTGCAATTTAAAAATCAAACAAAAACATTGAGCCATCTTTCCTAAGCATTGGCTTTGGCATGGTATACCAGAGCTTTTCCTCTATGTAGTGGTTTCAACAGAATTTAGAAGAGGTCTTCTACCTGTCTTTTAGCTATATAAAAAGAGTTTATTTGCTGGGTTTTATTTGCTATTCACCAACAGTTCATGGCACTTGACCCATGAGAGCATTTTATTAAAAAAACCACCACAGGCAGAATACTCGTTAATAGTATGTACAATATATAAGGAATAGAATAGCACTTAGTTGGTCATTATGCTCTTGCAAACACTCAGGTATTTCAGTTTGATAGCCTGGGTTAAATGCCTGATGCACTGAAATAGTTTTGAAGCAGGTCAATATTTAAAACTTGTGCAATGCATAAAAATGTATAAAAATTGCATGAATGAAGTTAGCACCAAGTTTTAAACACGTAACTCAGCCTTTTTATTCTTTTCTAAATGAGCGGGAGGTCACTAGAGCATATTATAACCACACTCATTTAAGTATATATATTATTCAAGCATTCTTCCTGCATCTGCCCCAAAAAAAAAAAAAAAAAAAAAAAAAAAAAAAAAAAAAATCGAATACCTAAATTCAGTTCTCAACTTAGAATTTTAATTACTCTAATCCACAAGTGAAAAAAACTTTCCTTTATGTATCTTTGGGGGGAAATGTGTCTTTATACTCAAAAGATGTGCTCCAGAATAAAAAATTGTGCACTTTTTATATATTAGTTTCATAGCAATGAAGAGGTGTTTAGAATGGAAACAAAAAGTCCTCATAGCTCACAAAGGACTGTGCTTATAAAGCTGTGAAATATTATTTCTATAACAAGTGAACACATCCTAAAGATGTCAGTAGTTTTCTTCGAACCTGACTTTTTTCTTCATTTTAAAAACTATTAAAAACTCACTCTATTCATACCTTTTTAAAAGAAAAAGCCTCATATAAGCTGACAACCATTCAATGGCAAAGTGCAAGATTTCTGATTTACCTGATCTGTAAAAGGGATCATCCCCCCATATCAGAGACAGCAAACAGAGGAAAGCAAGGGGGGGGAGAATCGGTACTAGTTTGGATAAACAAAGTAAAGAATTTTGCATAAAAGGGTACGTATACATGACCCGCACCATGAGTAATATTTAATTCATTTCCTATAGCTAGACTCCAGACCTTCCCACGAACACTTGGGGGTAACCCCTGCCACCACAATTCTCGAACTCTTCGGGTAGTACGCCTAGGGGGGAAAAGAAAAAGGAAATTTAGCAATTCCTGTTTCCTGACCTCACTGAGAAGTTTAGCAATAACATGACAAGCTACTACCCATGTCAAAATTCAAAGCTCTCTGCTTATGCTCTTGGACTGAAAAGGGTTAAGATCACAATGCCTAGCAACCTACTGTAAGGAACATCTCATGTTGCTATAATAATTCCTCATTACATCTGAAGCACTATTGATGGGATATAAACCTTCTTTGGCTAGTAGGATCAGTTCAGCATATGGTCAGGAATATGGAGGAAGAACATGAAGTGGGTAGTTCCTCTGTGTTCGAAGAGGGGGGAAAAATAAACCACATTTGTATTAGATTTACACTAGAAAAACCGTGTTTACTCACATGCCTTCCCAGTTAGGTAATATTTCATTGATCCAAATCACCATAGCACTAGCAATATTCTCCTCTTGCTTGAATCGTTCTTTCATTATTCTTTTCCTTTTATGTGCTTCTTTAATTTCTGTTAAATAGACAACAACTTTTTAATGCATGATACTATAGGAGCACTGAGCTGGATAGTTAAATATTCTGATAGTTTTGACCTTTTCCAGAGACTCAGAGTTAGACATATGAAAAATACATTTGCATATGAACTGCTTTAGAGATTGAAAGCAGGGATTATCAAATTAGTTCTTTAAATAAACTCATTTCCCTAGAAGACAAGTCATGTACAAATACATAGGTCTTCTTACATGCCTCATTGTTAGCTTAAAATGTAGTCCTGCTTTAAAAAGTGACTATAAAAATAACAATGCAGTGTTCTATGTTTACTGTAGCTAAATGATTTCCATGTCAAATGTACTCAGTTTATCATAAATATTTTTCTCCAAAACCAACCATACAAATCAATCTTGGGGCCTGAGAGTCAAGCTGGCTTCTATCCTTTTCATACATCACTCCCAAAAGGGTCAAATTGGGAAGCAGGGAGAGGGTTTATATGCTCTTGTGACACAAAGCAATCCAGTCTTTCCATCATCTAATGCCATGTTTCTTCCTCCATTATAGTCTGTTTCCATGACAGCAGCATCTTTCTCAATGGTTTTCTTATGTCATCTATTGCCTTCCTCTTTTCTGTCTTCCCTCAGGTGGTATCCAACCCAGGGCTTGTCTAGGAATACAGTTTTTTGATATCTGTACAATAGGTCTAAAACTACTACAACCTTCTTTCTCAAATCATTGTTTCTACAATCTGCTGGCCAGTCCCTTGTGCCATACATCAGTGTTGGTTACTTTATCCCACCAGCAGACACCAAGTATTCTTCACAAGCATTTCTGATGGAATGGATTAAGTTTCCTGTTGTAAGTTTCTGGCATTTGCTAAGTTTCAGAAGCAGATAATGTGAGTGTCACAATGGCACCACAGAACTTTATCTTGGCTCTTGGGTGAATCTCGTTGCTTTTCCGGACAGCTGCTAGCATCGAAAAAGGCTCCACTGTGCTTCCAAGATATACTGCTAACTCCTCCTTCAATGATCATGACTTTCATTTTCTTCCAGATAATTCTTAATTCTACTTTGGTGGCCTCACACTTGTCATTGGTACTGATCTTTTTCATAGCATCATCAATCATCATCATCATGTGTCCAATAGAAATCATCATCTGCAAAGGTGAGATCCTGAAGTTTTCCTCTATTTCATATAATTGTTTCTTCCTTTCATGATGCTTTTCACATCACGTAATCTATCACAACGCAGGAGAGGAAAAGTGATAAAATGCACCCCTGTTGCGCTCCAGTGACTATATCAAATCAGACAGTCTCTCTATTGTGTCCTTACACAGCACTTTGAACATTCATACAGCATCCTGGCCCATGTCACGATCTTTCTAAAAAGCCCATATTGTCGCAAGACCTTCCATAGCAACTCTCTATAAGTGCAGTCCAAAGTTTTGGTGAAATCTATAAAGTTCAAGATTAATCTTCTCCTGTAAGCAAGGCCTCTCTCAATCAATCATCTCAGGGTGAAGATGTAGTCTGTACACAATCTTTCTGGTCTAAAGCCTACTTGCTCAGGATGCAGGTTTTCATTTATGAACAGTTTTCCTCTCCCAATAATACACTACAGAACACTTTTCTGGTATGGAAATTAGCATTATTCCTCGCCAGATGTTGCTTATCAGTGGTTTTCCTTTTTGGGGGGGGGGGGGAGGGAAGGAAATTTACAGATCACACCTTTCTTTCCTCCTCTGGGTAGAATTCTCGCCCTTAAACTGTATCACAAAGTTTATGTTTTTCCATGAACTACCACCTGCTCCCCAGCTTTACACATTTCAGCAGTGATCTTATCTTGACCTGGCACTTTGCCATTTTTAGCTGCTTAATTGCTTCCTCTCTTTCTGCTTCTGAAATTTCTAGCATTGAGCTATTAAAATTCTTCACCTTCTTCACATCCATCAATTAGAATTGTTGGCCCTGACTGGTTGAGTACTTCATTAAAATATTCTATTGTTCCTTTTGTTCTACTTTCATTAAAAATCTTCCATCTTTTGCTTTTATGATACCACCACTGATGCTTCTTTGATTTTATTTTTTGTCAAGCTATTCTCTCATCTTTCCAATACAACTTCTTTATCTTTCTCGACATACCCCTGTTGCAGCATGCATTGTTGTTCCTGCTATTATATCACTCGTGCTTGTCTCTTTTAAAAGAGGAACAGACAGAAACAGAAAGCTGAGAATCTGCAGCAAACGATGGCAGCTTCGAAGAGGTAGAAGTAAAACATTCTACCATGTACCAGCCTAGTCTAAAAGTTTTGGAGGAAAAAAAATATTCCTTCACCTGCATGTGCATCCCACAATCTTTAATTTTGTAAATAACCGTATTTGTTTCATTATTCTCCACTGGAACCTAGAAAACAACTCTGTTGATAAGATTATTTTGACTCTGCTGAGCTAATGAGAGGAAGAGCACAGTAATAGCTCATTTTTGTCACTAAGTTAGTAGACGTTCCTCAATAGGCACAAGGACAGATCTGTCCAGTAAGAAGGTACTATTTGTAGTCACTTTTCAAAGCAGACACTCCCTTCCAGCATGTGTATTGTGTGGGATTCCATATAAACAAATCAAATGGCTGCTCTTTAACACATTAATATTTTGCTTTCATTCTTGAATATGGAAGAGGTTCCTTGGTACAAGTTAGCATATTAAAAAAAAAAAAAAAAAAAAAAAAAAGGTATTTTGTTTTAAGGTAATAGAATATAGTCTCTCTTTACAGGATATGATTAAGGAGCAGAGGTAGAAACATTGCTACTGCCTGTTTAGCCATCATGCACATTGCCAATCAGCAATTCACAATCCCAAGAGAACTTTGTCCAACTGTCTTCAGGAAGCAACTGGCTGTTAGTCCAGTGGCGGCATAAATACTCCTGAAAGAATAGTGCCCAACATCTACTGCTGGTTTTCAAAATTTAAGAACTTTCGAGGTATGGAATTTCTCCGCAAGTCATACGAGTGGCAATCTATTTTTAGATTACTGCACAGTACTGTATAATTTGATAAAGTGTTTGCATTAAAATAATCTCAGAAGAAAACTCCTGAAAATGGTCTACTGAACACACACACACACACACACAAGCTCTCTTCTTACAGCAAAGTCTCTGACAAACCAGGAAATTATCTGTTTTAGAAGATGTTAAGCTTATCAGAATTGTAATTAATCTTCAGAGAAACCCCACAAGGTTAAAAGTCATCTACTCAAAGATTATAGGTTACCACCAAATTTCCAAGTTAATTAAATAGAGCCAGTGGTTTGGACCAACAGAAATCTAATTAGAATTAATACAAACTAGAAGCACTCCTTTAGCACGGCTGTATACAAAATGTCTAGTAAAGTGAGTCCTAAACCATGTTCTACCAATAGCGTGTTTTTTACCTCTACTGTAGCTGTATGTCCTGAGTAGGGTGACCAGATGTCCCTTTTTAAAGGGACAGTCCCATTTTTTGGGACTTTTTCTTATATAGGTGCCTATTACCCCCCACTCCGTCCCGTTTTTTCATAGGTGCTATCTGGTAACCCTAGTCCTGAACATCTGACTTTACAGTACTTCTTACACACTGGAGAATTCCATCAATCCCAGTGTAACTACAGTAAATTATACAAGAGCATTAACAACAATAGTGAAGTTTAAAATACAAACATCTGCATTCTAAACCCATTTTCAGTTATTCAGTTTTCTGAAACTTTCACCTATCGGGATTCAGGTTAACAGGCTGTCTGCCTGCCAGGAAGAGGACTTCGGTTTTGCTTAAACATTTTTTCAATTCAATTATTTTTTGATTGTACAAAGATCAAAATTATTTTCCTATGATAAAAAAGATCCACTATTCTCCTCTGTTTAAAAAAAAAAAGCGAGAGAAAGTTCTAGCACTGAAATGGCTAATGGTAAAATACTGAAGTTTGGCCTTGCACTGAGATGCATTGTAGCATTGAAGGAAATAGTATTCTGTTGAAAACTGATCTGGATTTTCAACTGTGTTAAAGCCATTGATAATCTGGCATATTCAGTTGAAGTGTCACGGTTTGTTTTAACCACTTTTTACTGAAGCTGAAGGTAAGCTATGCAGCACACCTTACCTAGCATACACTAGGCCACATGCACTAAAACGGTATGCAAGAAACATTGCATTTTATAAAGCGTGCATCAGGCCATGCACAGTTAATAAAAACAAGGTCTGCAGGAGTCCTCATCTCATGTAGTGCATCTTTTGCAAGAGGTATAGTGAATGGGGCAGAGTTCTGCAGTCCCTTGCCTTAATCACTGTGCATCTTTTGGATACGCAAGCTATAGAGACCTACCCTCTGTCTCCATACATCTTGTAGGGTAACACTTTGCAGGTCTTAATGAACATGAGAGGGGGGCTCCTTACTATAGGATAGGACAGGGCATCCTAATAGTGTCTAGCGCCTTTTTTTTAAATTAATTAATTTATTATTATTAAAGAAAAGTTCTAGGAAATTAAAAGCTACATTAAAAACTTACATGGTTAAGCACTGACAAGTCAGAACTGCCAAAGTTAAGTACACACAAGTTTAACTCGACCCTTTGCGTACACATTGTGAACACGAATATTTTATTTTGTACAGCCTTTTAAAGTACATTTTGTTTGGTACACAGGCTCTTACGTTAGTCAATGTGCATTTTCTATACAAATTACTCTCATCAATTGACACTCAATAGTACAAGATGCTACACTTGTATTTGTTTGTAGGAAAAATATATAACCATATTTCACCACCTGGGAAATAGTAAGCCATCATAAACTTAGGGCTTGATTCTGCAAACACTGCATTCACATAGAACTAGAAAGGAATTACTGGGACAGGAGGTTCCACGTAATTCTTACTGAGAGTTTTCAGTGCTACTGCAAAGGAAGTTATACGTAGTAATAATTTTGGTTTATTGTGACCAGGCCTGCCGACCGGGGGTTGGGGGAGAGGGAGGGCAAAGGGGGCAATTGCCCAGACAGGCCACAGGGCGGTACTGGTGGTGGCGAAGGCAGCCAGGTGGGCACGTGGAAGCCCTGGCCATGCCAGAAGAGCACGCCCAGCAGCAGCTTGCTGGGCATCAGCCATCGCAAGCGCAGCACCACACGTGCACACACAAAATTCAGTGAATGCCATTGTCCCTTCACATATTTGTATCTTAAAAAAATATCTAGCAATATTCAGGATGGCATCTTTGGCTATGACATTTTCAGGCAGTTCAGTACATCACAATCAATAAGACTGGTCTCTGTCCAAAGATACAAAGCCCCACATTCAGCACATGCATATAAATGACTTTTCCTGTCAAAATTGGATAAAGTCCAATATTTTTCCTAGCAATGAAAATGTGTGTTGTATGCTTTTGTCAACTTCCTTTTCCATAGTAATTGTACTGTATGTGATCCTTCATATCCCATAAAGAATTAAATTTCAGGTAGTTGAAGGCTGCTATCAAATCTCCCCTCATTCTTCTCTTCTGCAGATTAAATAAGCCCAATTTCCTCAGCATCTCCTCATAAGTCACATGCCCCAGCCCCCTAATCATTTTTGTTGCCCTCCAATTTCATTCCATAATGTATTTAATTTAAATACACAATTCAAAATAACAAATTCTACATCTTACATTTAGACTCAAAATTTGTTTAATATTGGTACTGTAACTGGGAAAAAAAGTTAACTATATCAAGCAACACCACAACTTACATTTAGTGGGTTCTAATGTGTTATCAATAGGATAAAAAGTAGTGTTGTAAACCTCAGCCATCACTTTCCAGGAGGCCCACTGACTGTTCTGCCCTGGGGCCCGGAATTGCTGTCAACAGGCCTGATGGTGACAATTTCCATACCTACCTATATGACTAATTTAAAGGCAGCTCAAAGGCTTTTAGATCCTATCTTGTGGTTTACATATTTAGAATAATAAAGTTTTGTTTAAATGATCCATTGTGAACAATAACATCAAAAATAAAAGGGGGGTGCAAAAGTGAAGTCTTTGATATGCACATGGACAAGCTGGGGGTTTGTATGCACAAGATCTTTGAAGTTCCTTGGCGTCCACAGGAGTTCATGTGCCCTTTTGAAGATCTGGCCCTAAGTAATAGCAATTGGTGACACCAGGGTAGCTGGAAAGATTTAAGCACCTTGTAAGTTTCCAGCTGATCATACTGCACAAAAAGTTAAATCAAGTTTCCATGCAAGCATTGGAGACTATATTCAATGTAAGAATCCATTTATTCACAACAGTGATGAAATTAAGAAGGCTACAAGTTGAGACTGGTGGTCTGGTTTAAACTGTGAGTGTGCCTGTGAGTTTTGGAGCACAACATGTATAGTATTAGCCCAGAAATGTAGTCTAATGTAAATACTGGCCTAAAAGCTAAAAATGTCCTTATTCTCTCATTTTTGCTATAGAAGATAGCTAACTATAACCATTGTAATACAGTTCTAACATACCTCGTTTTTTTGCCTCTGCCACCATTTCATCATATTCTTGTCTGTGACGTAAAGCCTCCTCTATGGATTTGGCAGGAAGATTTCTGAAAACAAGTCATTTCTGAATTCAATATATGGATGACATTCTGGACCATTTCAAGACAGACTGACTAGTTTCTCTCTCCTTTTTAAGGTGAATTTAGTGATTATATTATGTATCTGAATATCAATAATGGAAAATGAAGTCCACTATGGTGAAACATTTGTATATAAATCTACCAGACAAGTATTTTTGCATATATTGGCTCTTATCATGCTCCTCACTGTTAGTAAAGAGAGTCTAAGTGACTCGCTTAAGATGAAACAGACTGTGGAAGAGCCAGGAACAGAATCCAGATCTCTCAAGTGCCAATCCAATTCCATAATCATAAAATCAGCCTTCTTCTCAACCCAGCTGCTGAAGAACAACCTCCAAGGTAGAGAAGCTCTATGTTCTCTGCTAAAATCGGTAATAAGTTTGCCAAACACTACCACTTGCAATGGCATTTTGTGTGATGTACACAAAAATATACACTAAGAACAAGATTATTATTACAATGCAATAATCCAGAACTTCCATTAAGACATAATGTTGTATATTACTGTAAAACTTGATACTTCACTATGAACTACAGGCCCTACATAAGTCAACATATTTTAAGTCTTGCCAATAAGCTGTTTTTATCATCACATGTACAAGCAATACCTGTTAAAGCATAGAGTGGAAAAGATGTTTTCATAGCCTGCCAGAATGGCTTTCATGAATCTGCAGAACTAATTTCACTGAGGCATGCTTGAAAGTCAGGGATTCTTTTACTAGAAAAAAACACTTTTGCTCAACTAGAACAAAGTTATTTTAACTTAGTGAAATCTCACAGTTCTCATGGAACCTTTACGGTCATACAAGAAGCCTTGTATGATGTTAAAATATTCATTCTACACTTCCTGTTTCATGGTTCAGTTTCATTAAGATGTATGAACCTTGAGGATTTTTATTCACAGATTGAGAGAAAATATTAGAAGTTTACTGTCCTACACCACTGATTGAGCTTGCATACCTCTGGGAAAACTAAAATATTCTAATAAATGGTGGTAAAAATTTCCCAAAGAGATTTAATATGAAAATGCATAAATGCATGTTAGAATTTTTTTCACTGATACTGAAAGTTAAATCAGCCAAGTGATGGATTAATGGAGTCTTGATGAGACATAAGAAAATTCCCGCAACTAGAAGAATTCAGAACAAAAAAAAAAAAAATCAGACGACTATATATTGCTCCCTTAACTATCTTCTCAAATGTCTACTTCTCATTGTATTCACTATTTCAAAGTTAGTGCTCGCTCAGTGGCTTGTATAATGTGGTGTCACATGGTAACAGCACAGTAGTTTAGAAACAACCTCTGGTTTCCTAGTCTTTTGAAAACATTTTAGGAATGATCTCAGCCTCCATAGAGGGAGGCAGAGGGTTCATCATATTTTAGCACACCCAAATGACTGAAAAACAATATTATAGTCTGAAGACAGCCTTAAGATAAATGCTGAGCACGAGTAAATGTATTGGGTAAGACACTAGATATAAAGGTTAACGTGGTATCTTGCATTCCCTGCTTCAGGAAGGTGATAGTGGCCTTTTGCTGGGCAAGAAGCAGCATGGGTTTGATTATCTCTCGATTCCTTTATTGTCAGTGATAATCAAAAACTCAGACTTCAAAGCTCTGAGTGGAGGATGGGATAGGGAATTCAGTAACCAAACTGTTAATAGCTCAACCTCAATTTCATTTTGGCTATCCTTTATCAACAGAATAAATATAACTTTTAATGTGACTTTTTAATAGGATTTGCTATAATGAATAGAAAGATTAAACTTATACATGCTCCAAAAATACAATCAACTCATGTATCTACAAATAAGCATTTATATGTGGGTATATATTAACAAGTAAAGATTGTTGACTGGGGATAAAATTCACTTACATGAAACATTAGTATTGCTTTTATACATTGAATCACCAACTTTTACACTTCATGCAACTGTATAAGAATTTAATATATTGTAACAGGTGAAGGAGGGATATCTTATAGAAATTCTCTTAGTCTGTAAAGGTGGTGGAAAAGAAAATAAATTGCATGAGGTGTTTTACCAGAAGCAAGTTCCCAAGGCGCTTGCAGGCTAGAAAGTAGGTAGGAGCAAGTTCACCCTGCCACAGTCAGAACCCAACATATTTAGGTGGTGAGCAATTATCTTGTATTTCCTGGCAACAGCATCTTTTTACCATATGCCAGAGTTACATTTTTTTATACCCAAAATTAGGCTTCCATGGTGACTGGTCTCAGATTATGCTCAACAGACAACCACTGGTGCTAACACCCTCTTGGTGGTCTAGCAAATTAAATATTTTAGGAAGCAAGCAGTGGAGAAATGGGGTTTTAGGAGAGGTCCTTAAGAGAATCTCTTATAAAGGAATCTGCAGAATGAAGAGTTCTGAGAATCAGTGTCATAGGCAACTACGTGACAGCACTACAGGAGGAGTATATAGGGTAAAATTCTAGCTCCATTGAAGTCAATGGAGCAAAACTCTCATTGACTTTAATGAGGTCAGTATTTCACCATATTATTTAGTTAAGGTCTCAGATTGAGTAATTTATAAGGAAATTGTTCCAGTTTGACCAGTATAGTACTTTGAGAAAGAAAATTGTAAACAGGACATCCAAGTTATTTAACCTTTGCTAGGTTGGGAGGTATGTGAGCATGTATACTACTATACTTACGATGGTCGATCCTCCAAAATAAGAGCAGTAGTTGAAAGTGGTTCAAATTCAAAAGTTTTACGTCTTGTTGCCTGGGGTGCAGGTTTACATGTTCTTCCTGTTCGTGCTTCATATTCCTAAGTAATGTTATTAAAAGAAAGCATTAAAAACCCCAAAATTTCAAGCTTCCTTATAACTACAGGACATGTTTACAAAATGAATCAATGAGGAACTAACACATTCCAGCTTTAAATGATTTACATCAACCAGGAGATGCTGCTATTTCATGACCATTAGGGAATGAAAACTAATGAGAAGGTTACATTTCACAAATCAATATATCTGGTTACAGTGGATCAATGATTACATTCTAAATATAAATTCGTATTTGTGTGCAATTGACAAACTATAAAAACAAGTTTAAATGTGCTTTACAATGTTAATTGCAGTATAAAAATTCTATTGGAGCAGTCATATGTAGAATTACAAAAAGTATTAATTAAGAGGAGTCTTCTAGTCCCCTTCCTCATTTTTATTTTTCAAAATTTTCCTTTTTCCCCTTAATGGCTGCTGCTGTCTGTATTATGTTGCTCTTATTTCTGATTTCCACCTTTCCCCAACATCTTTCTGAATACCAATGGAGGATGTGTTCTTGTTCAGATTTAACTATACAACACATAGTAGTACTGTAAGCAAGGTCTTATTTTTATCATTCCATCTGTTATAGATGTATATGTTTTAACTTGTATCCTTATGAGTGAGAATGAAGTGATTTCCTAATTAGCCAATGTATATTTAAGGGCGGGAGGGGAGACATTTAAGATACCCCACTGCAACCTCAGATACCCACCCTTAATTGACTTCCAAGTTACCCCATGACTCATTCTTACATACAGATTACAATTCAAGATTTTTCCTATGTGAAATAATTCAGCTAAAACCCAAATGACATTTTTATTTTAAACATTCTCTTTATGCAAAAAACTAAATGCTGGCTTCTCCTCTTTAATTCAATTTCTTTCACATGCTGCAGTTTAACAAAAACAGAATATATAAGGGCGAGTGTTTGTTTTTAAAGAGGAGAGTAGAACGTTAAGTACATTGGAACCAACTGTTAAAATAGGCCTGTTCTTAAGATGAGCCAAGAATCTTGTCCAAACTCTCATGAATAAGTTTAAAAAATTAAGTTTATCCCTGTACATATTTCAGCACTGTCCACTTTCAGAAGTAAAAAGAAGAAATGTTTTACACTGAATTTCCTGAAACAAAAAGAATCTGTTTCCTACAAAAATATATTACCCATCATAAATATTTTATTTAGAAATAAATAGCAAAATGGTAAGTGATAAGCTGCTGATTAGGTAGCTGTATCTGCCTGATCAAGTACAGCAGTCTGTTCCAGAAATTGTTTCCACTTGAATTTCACACACTATGTGTAAGATTTTTGTTTACACCTTTTCACTACTAAGTATTTATATGCAGGAATAAAGGAGGTTATTGACTTGTCCTATATATTCCATTCATACAGGACATTTATTCTAAAAGGTTATGAAAAGTGAAAACAACTTTAAAAGTTATCTGTATAACAACTTAAGTCTTACAAAAAGTGACCATGCAACCTCAAAACTGTAAGGAGCTACCTGAAACCTTTGGATAATTGTTTGAGATAGAGCAAAAATATTGTTCACCATGGAGTTGCGTAACTCCCACTCGTGGTTGACAGTAAAGTGTCTGCTAAGGGAGTCTGCTGGTATGTTCTGGCTCCCTGGAAGATAAACTGTCAACAAGGTGATTTGATTGGTCATGCATCAATTCCATAGACTGACCACTTCTCCGCACAGGGGGATGGTAAAAGATGACATAATTTGTGACATTATGAAGGTATGGTGATCTTCAATGAACAGAAGAAAGGTCTTGCAAGCCTTTAGGACTGCCCACAATTCCAAAATATTGATGCACATTTTGGACTCTCAAAATATCTAAGTGCCCTGTGCTGTGTGGCTGTTGCCCATGTGAGCTCCCCAACCTAAGGGAGACACATCTGTGATAATTTTTTTCCAGTGAGGGAGAAAGAAAAGGAACGTCCAAGCATACCTGGTGGGGGTTCTTCCATCATAGCAAAGATTACATAACTATGGCAGGAACAGTTACTATGGCATTCTTACAGTGTTGATTTCAAGAGTACACTGTTTGAAGCCACACCTGCAGGCTATGAAAATGTAGTCTGGCAAATGGCTTTACATAACTGCACAAAGCCATATGATGCAGGAGAGAAAAAACTCTGTGCTTGAAGATGGTCTATGGAGGTCGTTCATTGCCTGGAATCTGTCCATCAGCAGATGAGCCCCTGCGTGACAGAATTTAGGAACACTCTGATGAAGTCTAAGTCTACATTGGAGTGAGAACAGATTTTTCCTCGAGTTCACACTGACCGCCCCTTCCCCTCTCTGAGGAAGGAAGATGTTGAAACACTGACAAAATTGACTTTTAGGCTTCTTGACATGTCTTGGCAACAAGAAGCCAGTCGTTGAGATGGGAAGACACTGTGCCTGATACAGGCAGAAAATACCTTGGTCGAATGGGAGCGCTCTGTACTAAAAGTGGGTTGGAGCCCATCATGAATCTCAGAAAATGTCTGAGTAGGGTTTGAACATCTACATGAAAGTATGCATCTACATAGAGAGCTTTTCTAAGCTCATTTTCTAAGGATGGGATTATAGATGCCAGTGTAACCATGCAAAACTTGAGTTTGTGAATAAAACGGTTGAGATGGCAGAGATTGAGAATAGGTCTCCAGGTGCCCTTCTTCAGTACTAGGAAGTTGAGTAAAACCCCTTTCCCTTGTACTTAAGAGGTACCTGCTCTATTGTGCCTCAATGCAAGAGGAATTCTACTTCTTGTTTGATAATTTCTTCATGAGAATGGCCCTTAAAATTTCTGCGTGCGTGGTCTTATTGGTTTCTGGGCTACTACTATACATGTGCTCCAAAACTCACAGGCACACTCACAGTTTAAACCAGACCAGTCAACTTTTAGCCTTCTTAATTTCATCACTGTTGTGAATAAATGGATTCTTACATTGAATATAGTCATCCATTCTCATGAGGAAATGATGTTTCATACCCTCTTGTCTTGTACTCTTTTCCACATCTAGAGTGCAACAACAACAGATGACCCCCAAAAGATGTTTGGGAATGAGCAGGTGGTGGTCTTATTGGTTTGCAGCTTTTGTATTCCGCTCAAAATGACACTTAGGTAGGGGTTGGGGCTGGGATGATGCTGCTGCTGCAGAAGGTGCAGGGAAAAGAGACTTCTGAACTCTTTGCCTCTTATGGAATGGCTCATGAGGTCTCTGGTGGCCTAGGCTTGTATGACTGCCTACTGAATTTCCTCCTTGGGACAGGTATATTTACTCCCAGAGTTCAGGATGGTCCTGAAGTCCTTCAGGGTATGTAAAGACTCATCTGTCTTTTGGTTAAAAAGATGAGTTTCTTCAAAGGGCAGAAGAGTGGTCCTACCAACCATCTTGCCTTTTTTCGATGAGAGCCTGAAACTGAGCTCTGTCCTGAAGGGGAAGCATGTCTACGAAGTCTGAAAATTTGGAATAGTTCAGGTAATCATACTTAGCCATCAGTGCTTGGTAGTTGGCTATCCTGAACTGAAGACTGGTAAAAGAGAAAAATCTTCCTTCCTAATAAAGTTGCTTGCCTTCTTTGTCAACTGGAGTAGATATAAGGTGTTGCTATCTTGAACTCTCTGTGGCAGCCTGAACCACCTAAGAATTAGGAGAAGGATGAGAAAAGAAAAATTCTACCCTGTGACTGGGACAAAACATTCTTCTGCCCTCTTATGGATGGGGGGGAGTGGCAGTGGCTGGGGTATGCCAGACTGTTATTTTTGGCTCCCTGACGGCTTTGTTAATAGGAAGCGCTCTTCTTCTGGAACCAGAAGACTGAAAGAGGTCCAATAGCTTACGTTGAGTATCCTGAACTTCCTCAAGTGAAATCTGTAACTCTTCTGCAATTTGGCATAACAGATCCTGGAACTTCTTATTGTCATTGGGGGATATGTAGACATTAGAGCCACAGCTTAATTTAGAGAAGACGACTACAATCTTGTCAATATCAGAGGAACCGCTGGATCTGGCACATAATCTTTATCTTCAATGGGTTCAGGAGGAAGCTCTGGTTGACCTCTCGTTAGGGAGGGGAGGTTGTTTAGACTCCTTAGAAGATTGAACCAAGCTTATGGGATGGTACAGGTACCAAGGTCTCCAGTCTGGCCAGTAAGATGGGTCAAATGGAAGTTGCAGCGTCCCCATAACATGGGATAACAAAACACTGCAAGATGGATGTTGAGGTACAAGAGGTCCTAAATTGGTCCAGGTCCCTTGTCCAGAAAGATATGCCTCAGAGAACGAAACATCAGTTCATCAGATGATTACGGGTCTCCTGAGGAAGAAAAAGCTGATGATAGATCCAATGATAATACCAACAGTCCTGCTAGAGAAAAAAATCACAAGCAGAGAATGGAATGGGACTCCTCCCATCAGTTGCAATCTCCTGCTGGAGTCAGGACCTCCTTCATGAGGGAAGGACCTGATTGAGGAGACTGAGAATTTGTGAAAGCAAAAAATGTCCTCATGTGAATAAGACTCAGCTCTCCCCACAGCGTAAGGGATCCTGTCTGCTCAAACTGATGGAGCCACAGTAGTTAGTGTGTGCCATAGTCGTGCAAGATGAAGTTGGTACAGTTTGTGGCTGAGGCTCTCAATGGTTGCTGCTAATTGATACAATCAGATCCAGAGTTTGGCTGGATGGTACTGGAGGCACTGTTGTCAACAGATCGCAATCCAATACCAACAGAGCCCTGGATTTGTAGGCTCTCTTGTCATGCCCCTGAGATGTTCTAAGTTCTCTTGGACTGAGCCTGAAGACTTTCAATTTAGGCAGGGTTGTATCTGACTTCTTCTAAGTGGATTTGGAAGAGGATTTATTCTCATGTTTATGAGAATGCTCCCAGCCTTCCCAACAAGACACCAGTGAGGGATCTGTAGGGGTAGACTCCCTCACTCCTGAGTCAGACCTCATGGTAGGAGAGGTACTCTTTGCTGAGTCATGCCTTGTATTGGAGCAGATCCCATCAGGTGCTCAAGGAGAAGTTTTTACCTTTCATGGGTACAACTGGGGAACAAGCAGCAGATAGATACTGCACCTTGCCATAACACAGGCTTCCCCAAGGCAGTGCAGGCAGCGTTGATGGTCATTGCTGACTGAGAAGAAGTGCAGGTAAGAAACTCAAAATCTTGAAGCCTGGAGTCCTGAGCATAGTCTAGGACCTGCAGTGGGGTAGCTGACTATAAAAGTAAAACTAGAATTTTAGAGTTTTATCTGGTAAAAACTTTTCACAAATATGTATTTACAGATAAACATAAGATAACAAAGTTCTGGGCACTGGAGGTTCCAACCTGAGTCATACAGTAGTGAGAAGGAACTAGAGAGGCAGTTTGTCTGCCCCACCCTTTTTCTTCTCAGTTGGAGGCACAAGGAGAGCAAGGGGTGCAGACCAACAGACACGGTTTTCAAAATTCTCCAGCTATGGGCACATGAAGTGCATGCCCCACAGTAGAATGCACATAGAGACCAGTACTCTTAGATTAAATATAATAGGCTTGATTCTTTAATTCCTTTATCTAGAAATTCAGACACCTTAAAGAATGCTCTACCCACACTTTACAGAATGATATTTTAAAATAGCCCAGTTAGATGGGTTTAAAAAAAAAAAAAAGTTTGAGATAAAGTTCTATGTTCACAGTCTTGGCTACAAATTCCTGGATGCAGCTCTCTCTTATTATATTGTCTTTAAACTTATAGAAATAATAGATTAAAAGTCTGGACTTCTGGCAGTTGACAACTTAATGTATAAAACTAACCCAAAACATCAATGGAAAAGGAGTAATAAGTACTCTACTCTGTTTGAAACAAATGGTCTGAGGTCTCAAAGACCCATATCCTAGAGGAAGGATGCAATTTTGTCCCTGGAGAAGGAAGCAAATAAATGGCTACATGAAAAAAGAAGCCCAGTGGGACTCCAATAGCTTAGATACTGTAGCAGGCATGTTGGGTGGCCAAATGGCCTTTTTCCAGTCCCTGAAGCATTCTAAATTACTCACTTTCAGTTAGCAGTTCAAGAAGTTTTTAAATGACACACTGGGAATCCAGGGGAAAGCCATTTTTCATGGATTCACTCAAAGGGGATCCATAGTTGGTCTGAGTTGCATGATAAAAATAGTAGTGTACTCAACAAAAAGAAAAATAGATTAAATCATCCTGCATCTCAGACAACAATTAAGTTCTTAGCTTTGATTTGCGTGATTAAAAGACAGAGGTACCAATTAAATTATATGAAACGTTTTGGTTCCAAGGACCCTGTGTCTCTAGTTTTACCAAAACAATGTTGCCATACTCTTAAATACAGGAAAGATATAATGATTGAAAAAAACATTGATAGTTTCCCTACTCCTAATGTGGTCAACTAAAGCCAAAAATATTATAACCAATATTAACAATTGTTATAGTTAAAAGTCCCAAGCACACAATTTTCTTGAATCCCCCCCTCCCACCTTTAGAGTCTGATAACTTTAAATTTAGGTCATACTTGTGGGGCACACCAGGCCTCGTTTATGTTCATTATCAAAGAAGCCACCACCTTCAGGCTTCAGAATGTAAGCTAAGAGCTTTTTTGGGGGGGTTGGGTAGGTGGGTGGGGTATCTGAAATATCCTTGGTCAAGGAAGCTAAATTGCCCATAAAATTGCCCATACGGTGGCACCATCTTATGTCCTAGTTCAAAAGGCCTCAGCTAAAGCATTAGTGCAGGGGTCCCCAACACTGTGCCCACGGGCGCCATGGCACCCACCGGGGCATCTAAGTGGGCCCGCGTACTGGCCAGCAGATGAGCATCTGCCGAAATGCTGTCGAGAAACAGCGTCATCCAGAGGTGTTGCCACCGAAATGCTGCCGATATTCGTCGGTGACACCTCTGGATGCTGCGCTTGTTGGCAGCATTTCGGCGGCGATGCCTATTGACATTGCTGCTTGTCGGCGGCATTTCGGCAGATGCTCAGCCGCTGCCACAGTCCTCCGTGGCTTGTCGTTTGGGGACCACTGCATTAGTGAAACAGTCTGGTAGAAAGGACAGTTGTAAGGCCCCATCTGACCACAATACTAGACATGATTGAAAAAGAAAAGGAGCATCAGAACTGCTTGCATACCTTTATGTTTAGGGTCCTGATAGAAGTCATACACCAGCTTCACTGACAGTTCAGACCTGAGAAGAGTTGAGCCCTGAAGAGGGTGTACAGTTTTGGTATTTTCTGATTCATTCTTGGTACACTCTCACATTAAAAACAGAAGTGTGCAACAATAATCAGTTGAGCAAAGCTAATTAAGAAGTGCAGCAAATCAAAAATCAGGAGGGATGGACTACAGACCTTTCATCCCAAATTTTCAGGCATAATTCAACTGTTGCCACTCCCTATCACAAGAAACAAGCCTACAAAGCCATGCAGAGAAATGTAAGAAAAAAGATTCTTCAAAAGGACTTTTCACGGACAGAAGCAATGGCTGAAGTTGGTTATCAGACCACTAATCTTGTGGAAATAAGCACGTTTCTAAGAATAGTTGTCAGCAGGAAATTTTAATTGTACAAACTCAGTAGGATACCACAGAGCATTAATAGAGAGATTCAAAACTGAGACCAGAATAGTTTCCAAACTAAGATACTCTATTATAGTTGGAGCCGACTTCAGCCTTGAAAAAAGTTTTAACATAGTAGTTTTCTGTACCAGAACCTTCCTATGGAAAAAGATTCCTGCATAAGAACTTTCATGTTTCTGGAAAAATAAGATATTTTTTCATGAGATCCAAGAAATTGTATTGAGTATTCATGAAACCCACTAGTTAATAACATTCTAGAAAAATATGGATATTAGTAACCATTTTCACCATATACACTGTGCACTACTACAATTGTCAAAGATTCCCAATATTCTTAAATCTGTACCTAACATGCGATCTTTCACAAATTCACAGCTGTGCATTAAGAAACTTACTACTTAATATTAAGTGAAATGTGCAGTTATAAAATACTAGTTTGTGATTGGGTACATTTATGTATTATTTTTTATTTTGACAAAAAGGAAAAAAAAGTTACTGGGAATGGCAAATGTTTGAATAAATGTCAACCAAAACTTCAGATCCAAAATTGTACTGAACTGCTTGATTTTTAGTGTGAACAGCTGTTAGATATTAACTTGTTGCTAGAACTAAGTTCTGGAACTCATTCACCAGGACTTCAAAAGTTGATGCCTCTGTGCTTAAGCAACTAAACTGCAAGTAAATCTATTGCAAGCTTTAATCCAGAATTATACAAGTCCAGGTGGGATCAACATCTTATATCCAACAATGGTAACAGTTTAAAAGTTTGTCTGCAAAATCCTTTATTATTCAAAACACCAACAGATACTTGGCAGGACAGTAAAAAGTAAGTTATAGTTACTTACACAGTAGTGACTGTATATCTTCAAGATGGGTGGTCCACACTGATTTCACTGTTGGCGCAAACATACACATCATCGGATTCTTTTGAAAAGCTGTGTCCACTGGGGCCACAACTGCACCTTGCTCACCCTCTTGCTTCAGTTAGCGGGGGAGTGGGGGAGGGGGAATAAAAAGAACAGGGCAGCTCCCACCTAAGCTCAATTCCTTCACTCAGTACAAGGACTCCTATCAGCAGGGCCGGAGGAAAGGATGTGGAATCTGTGTGGACACCACATCTTTAAGAACTACAGTTACTTACCATACAGTAAGTTATTTGTTCTTCAAGTGACCATCCACACAGATTCTACTCTTGGTGATTAGCAAGCAGTCATCCTAATCCCAGGAGGAAGGGGAATGGAGGCCTACTTGAAGAATGATTGCAGAATGGCCCTACAGATGTTTGTGTAAGACAGGGGTGGGCAAACTACGGCCCATGGGCCGAATCTGGCCCCTCAGGGCTTTGGCTCCAGCCTGTAGGATTGCCGCTTCAGGAAACAGCCAGCACCATGTCCCTGCGGCCCCGGAGACAGGCATGGACAGCTGTACCATCAGTTTGAACTCTAGGGCAGGGGGTTGCAACCTTTTTCTTTCTGAGGCCCCCCTCAACATGCTATAAAGACTCCAAGGCCCAGCAGGGGAGGGGGAAAGACTCGGGGATCCAGGCTGGAGGTGGGCCCTCGGGCATAAGCATACTTTGACTTCTATTTTGGGGGGGCAAGGGCCAGTAAGGCTTGGGCCAGTTCCGCATGGCAGGGTCCAGGGAGGCAGTGCCACCTCCACCCCAACTCACCTCAGCAGACCACCCAGCCTGACTGGGTTGTGTGTGGGGGAGGAGGGAAGAAGGGGAGGTAACTCAGGGTGTAGGCTGGAGAGTAGCTAGGGACTGTGTGCAGGCAGGGGGTAGCTCAGGATGCAGGCGGGGGGGATAGCTCAGGGTGCAGGCAGGAGGTAGTTAGGGGCTGTGCGCCAGGAGGGCTCACCTATGGTAACTGCTCTCCCTGCCTCAGCAGCTCTTACCAGTTGCTTGAGCTGAGGAGTAACCACAACCCCAGGCACCAGCAGCAGGAAATGGAACGACGCGACTACCTGCTCCATGGCTTCCCGCCTCTGACCTGGCCAAGGAGCGGGGGCAGGGAGAGGAGGAAGTGAGGGTGTTTGGAGCTGCCCTCAGGACTGCTCTGCCACTGCAGGAATGGGGGCAACCAGCACTTGGGCCTTCATCCCCACGGCTCGGGGGCGGGGGGCGCACCGAGGCTCAGGCTCTGGGTTCCAGCCGCAGGGTCCCACAGCCCCCATGAAAGGGCTTGAGGCCCCCCAGGGGGATGCAGACCCCCGGTTGAGAACCACTGCTTTAGGGGAAGGGAATACAAATGTCTGACCAGAAGGAACTGTAACTATGCTACTTAGAAATATTGACTTCTCCAAATTCCAACCATAACTAAGGTAACCCCAAGCTGCTTAGCTTGGGTTAGCCTTAAAGGGCCTAGAACGCTTGCAAATTACAGTAGCTTCTATTACTGTCTTAAGTTTCAAAAGGAAACACATTTGTGAGAGTATGTTTATGGACTTTAACCGCATAAAGAACTTTTTTAGTTAATAAATTTCTCGTTAGTTTATTACAGGATTGGCTACAAGCATTGTCTTTGGTGAGAGATCTAAGGTACAATTGACCTGGAGTAAGTGACTGGTTCTTTAGGACTGGAAGTAACCTGAATAATTGTGATTTTTGGTTTAAGGGACCATCTATCACAAAAAGGCAGGCTTGCCTGCATGGCAAGACTATCCCCTTTGGCACTGTGGTCTCCTGTGACTCCATGTTAAGGTTGTTATAGGTTGAGGAACTCACACTTGAAACTTGATCGGTGAAATATAATTCTAGACACAACCAATTTGGTGGTTTTGCCCTGTTCCTTAACAGTCTTCACTAAGGTTGGCACTCACAGTTCAGAGCCATTCTCGACACCTTTACAACCGTGTCACTTAAAAGATTGAGGAAAAAGCTCAGCCAGCACAGTCGTCTACTGGCTGAATTTGCACTATACCTGTGATTGTCTCGCAGAACTCAAGTCTTTCTCATCCTAGGTCAAAGGAATCGAGTGTCATAGCACGAATTGATAGAATGGCAAACTCTGAGGGCTCTTAACAAAAAGACAGATTTTTTCTCCCGCAGTATATTAGTCCTCATGAAAAGGCACTTCACTGGAACTCAGTTTCTGTTCCTATTGTCGCAGACTTCTTGTGCAACCAGCGCGCACTATTTAATTTCTCCTTGCTTTCTGTTCCTCATCTACTTCCCCCCTACAAAGTAGTATTTCAGGGACAAGTTTATTAATGCTTGAGGTGTTTAGATACAACAGTGATTTGTGCCTTCGAAAACCCTACAAATAAAAATTAAATATGTCCAGTTTCTTCCCGCCAAGTGCAGACTGGGTTAAAACTCATTTAACAGCAACTACATGGAGAACTGCAGCAAAGCTAACACGTGGAAATTTTGAAGTGCAGCACAGTAGCCTTTCTAGTGGACAGCAAAGTTTCCCTTGAGTAGATGTTGGTGGTCATGGGGTGCTGGACAACAGGCTTTACTGTTAACTATTAAAAGTTAACATTTGTGCAAACCTTTGAATAGGTAAAATACTATTACGAGTGATAGAATTTTTATTAAATACTTGATGTACTAAGCCACTTTGAAGGACAAAAAGGACGTTATTTTCTTTCCTCTACTGAGTCTGTTGCAGAATCAAAAGTTCATTGTTTTAAAAAAATTACACTTTTATCTTTTAATAGCTGTGCCTGCTACACTTCGATGGGGCTGCCTGTACCAAGCCTGAATTAAGTGGGGAAGGTTGAGTGCAAATCTACCCTTCTAGCCTCCTAAAAATACCCTCACTGGTTACAGAAATTGAACCAGGCTACCATTCCAGTACAAATGGCTGCTCAGTAGAAAGCACTGCCAACTCCTCATGCTGCATGAAAGTTCCTGGTGAAAGCCAGTTTCTAGAAGCCAGAACCCTAAAAAGTTTGATGCTGGCAGTAAGAAAACACTTTAAAAATGGAAGAGCAGTTTAGTGAAGTTTGGCCAGTGGAAACATGGAATCATTGTCAAAACCAGTGTCAAAATACCCCAAAAGGGTGATCTTACTAACAACTAGAGAGGAGTTACACTACTTTCTCTTGTAGGGAAAAGCCTTCTGATGTGTGATGCTAAACAAGATGAAAGGAGCAGAGGAGGCAAAGCTTAGAGAAGAACAGACTGGATTCAGGCACAAGAGATTGTGCAGATCAGATATTCACACTAAGTACCATTATAAAAGAATGTATAGAATAGCAACCTTTCCTCATTATCAATTTCATTAATTTTCAAAAGGCATTTTGACAACCTGCTCTGACATAATATTGAGGAATAGTCTTCAGCCCTACGGAATCCCAGCTAAACATCATCAAGGCCATGTACAGAGATGTGAGATGCTTTGTAGAAGTGAACCACCAGACAACATAATGGTTCAATGCGGACACTGGCATGAAACAGGGCTACAGTTTATCTCCACTGTTGTTTGACATTGCCACAGACTGGATAATGAAGTGCATAAACTACACAAATACTGGTATAGGATGGACAGATGGAAAACGCCTAGAAGACCTAGACTTTGCAGATGATATTGTGCTACTGAACGATACCCCAAAAAATTTACAAAGACTACCTGGCCACAAAAAAACAAACAAACAAAAAAAAAAAAAAACACACCCAACCACATGCCAAGCAGGGCTCAAAATTAGTTATGCTAAAACAAACATGCTTGAAACCCACACATCATCAAGCAGTAACATCACATTAGAAGGCAAAAATCAAGAAATTAGAGCCATTCACCCACCTGGGCAGCACCATATTGGCCAACTGAAGACAAGAAGGAAGTGACACCAAGAAAAGGAAAGGCATCCAGAATATTTACTAATCAGAATATGGAAACCAAAGATGTATGACACGAGAATAAAAGTGAGAATTTTCAATTCAAATGTAATTTCAGTGTTACCATATGGCTGCGAGAGCTGGAGAGCTACCAAATCATTAGGAAAAAAGGAAGCCTTAGAAAATAAGCGCCTGCGAAAGATTCTGAGCATTGGTTGGAAAAACTTCATTATCAAAGAAGAGATTCAAGAAAATCACTAACCAGCAGCTTGTTTCCATCAGAATCTGAAGGAAGCAATGTACATATTTAGGGCATATACTCCAGATGCCAATACAGAGACTCCCACATGAAGCAATCAAGTGAACACCAAATAGTGTCAGAAAATGAAGGTGCCCAAAAGAAGCCTTAAGAATCAGCCTTCACAGCGAGGGTAGAACAGTCTATCAACACCATAGAGCAGCAGGAAATGGCAGAGGAATGAAAGATATATTTTTGCCCTATGCGCCAACAGTGGCGAGGGATGGATGTAAGAATTTTTACTAATATTTGGGGAAGGAACAAAGGGCAATTATCTTCAGGGAGACTGTCAGAATTCTGAGAAATCCATAATAAAACTCCAAATTATTTCATCTCCAAAAATTCCACATCAACTCACGTGTCCACCTAAATAAAAATGAAATATGATAAAATATAAGTAGGCAGGTGAACACCAGCAGACAGAGTCTGAACTAGATGCTATTTCCCCCTTTATTCCACAAGATGTAAATTTACCTGACCCAGTGTTGCTAGCCCATTCACGGTTAGCAGCAGAAATACAGGAGAGTAGTTGTAAGAAAGAACGCCTCTGAAGTGATAGGGACCCTGCCAAAGTCCCACCCCTCCCCCTTTCTCCATGAATAAGAACAGGTAGACTTAATAGCACAGTTTAAGAGAAATTTTAAAAAATAAACAAGTGTTTGGTCTTCAGTAGTGCCAGAGAGTTTAGAGAACCTATAAATGTCTGCAAAAAGAACAGGAGTACTTGTGGCACCTTAGAGACTAACAAATTTATAAATCTAATAAATTTGTTAGTCTCTAAGGTGCCACAAGTACTCCTGTTCTTTTTGCGGATACAGACTAACTACTCTGAAACCTACAAATGTCTGCAAGTTCTTGGAAGGCATTTATGAAACTGTGTAAGATCTCATTATCAGAATTTAAAGATTATTAATTCAATATAAAAATCCAAACTTAGGTCCATAATATTGGAAACTGACAGTCATTATGCTGCTAAAACAGCTGTCTAATTCACCAATTTTCATTGAAAACAGTGACATGCATCTTGTTGCCATAAAGTTTGTTCCATCTTGAGTCCAAGAAAAGCTGGCAGTAGTTTTACCGTAATATTAAGTTAACCACTAAAATACTATTTTGTATTAAATGATCTGAGTGACAGTGGATTAGAACTACAGTAACTCCTCACTTAAAGTGATCCCAGTTAACATTGTTTTGTTAGGTTGCTGATCTATTAGAGAACATACTCATTTAAAGTCATGCAACGTTACGTTATAAGGTTATTTGGCTCGCCCCGCTCCACCCGCCTGGCACTCCTGCCGGGGAGCGGGGTCAGCTCGCAGGGGCTTATCCCACTCTGCCCGCCCGGCATTCCAGCCAGGGAGTGGGCAAGCCCTCGACCCCCAGCAGGAGCGCCGGCCGGGCAGAGTGGGGCAAGCCCCCGCACCCCAACCCCACTATGCCCTGCCTCAACCAAGCTTCACAATCATTGGTGAGTACAGTATTAATTTGTTTAAAATTATTTTAAAAACTCATACTGTGTATGTATAATGACTTTTTCTAGCAAAAAACATTTCCCTGGAACCTAACTCCCCCACCCCCCATTTACATTAATTCTTATGCATAGATTGGAGTTGCTTAACATTGTTTTGCTTAAAGTAGCATTTTTCAGGAACATAACTACAACGTTAAGAGAGGAGTTACTGTATGTGGTCTAGCACTCCCACAGGTATGACATCAAAATTTAAACTGTTACAATATAAACTTTTACATTAAGGTTTATTTATTTATTTTACCAAAAGTCAGATCCATTTTATAATCACTATAATATGGTATCCCTGTGCTTAAACTTCAGGGGAAGGGTAGTTCCTAACTGTGTGGGGAAGTCAACTCTGAAACCAGAGCGCGATTCCATCTGACAGATTGCATCTTTAGATGTAGCCATAAGGCTGGGTCAGAAGTGGTCATGACCTTTACCCTAGGACAGTGGTTCCCAAACTTTAACAGCCCGTGAACCCCTTTCACTAAATTGTGAAATCTCGTGAACCACCTCCTAAAAATGAATATTTTCAGGGATTTAACTTTAAATTTCCTCAGTGTGATGGATGCCCCGCTCTTCCTGGGGCTCGGGCTGCCAGCCCTGCGTGGGGAGCACTGGGGTTCGGACTGCCGGCTCCCCTGCTGACGGGGGCAGGGCTCGGGCTGCCAGCCCCAACTGCCTGGCCCCACTCTTCCCGGGGCTTGAGCTGCCAGCTCTGTGTGAGGAGCGCTGGGGTTCGGACTGCTGGCTCCCCCGCTGATGGGGGCAGGGCTCAGGCTGCCAGCCCCAACGGCCCAGCCCCGCTCTCCCTGGGGCTCGGGGTGTCTGCCCTGCAACCAGGCCCCACCTGCTGTCTCTAATGCCCGGGGTCCTCTGTCCGCCATTAGTGAAATTTTTCTGATGAACCCCCTGTAATGTTCTGCGAACCCCCAGGGGTATATATATATATATATATACACACACACACACACACACACACACACACACACACTATATAACCAAGTTGAACAATGCTAACCAAGCAAATTAAGCCATTTAGAATGATATTAGGCTGCTGTGCGGCCACGCAGCTTAGGGGAACTTAGGACCACTGTCACCTTCAAGTCTGACCTCTTGCATAAGAGGCCAGAGAGCGACCCCAAATTATTCCTAGAGTATATATCTTTTATCATCGAATCTTGATTTAAAAAAATGGTCAATGATGGAGAATCCACCACAACCCTTGGTAAGCTGTTCCAATGATTAATTACCTTCATGGTTAAAAATTTACACTTTATTTCCAATCTGAATTTGTCTAGCTTCAACTTCCAGCCATTGGATCAGCTTTTTCTGCTAGACTGAAGAGCCCATTATTAAATATTTGTTTCCCATGCTGATACTTATAGATGTAATCAAGTCACTCCTTAATCTTCTCTTCATTAAGCTAAATAGATTGAAAGCCCTGAGTCTATCACAATAAGCCATGTTTTTTAATCCTTTAATCATTCTCATGGCTTTTCTCTGAAGCATCTCCCATTTATCAATATCCTTCTTGAACTATGGGCACCAGAACTGGACACAGCATTCCAGCAGCGGTTACACCAGTGCCAAATACAGAGGTAAAATAATCTCTCAGCTGCTACTCAGGATTCCCCTATTTATACATCCAAGGATTGCATTAGCCCTTTTGGCCACAGCATTGCACAGAGAGCTCATGTTCAAATGATTATCCATCACTACTCCCTAATCTTTTTCAGAGTCACTGCTTCTCCGGACAGAGTCCCGCTTCCTGTAACTATGGCCTATATTCTTTCTTCCTAGATGTGTTTCCCTGAACCAGAAGATGTGTTGCGAAACACTGGCTCCCAGGTCAGAAGAACCAAGCATACGGCCAAAAGCTTGAGTACATTAAAGCTCAACTTCTACTTTTCTAGGGTCCAAAAGCCTTGAACTGCATGAACTCTAGGTAGGCTCCTCCCCAGCCCAGGAGACATGTATCTAAAGTGTAAGGACATGAGGAGAAAGAAGAGGTAGACACTATAAAATGGGGGGGTGGAGTTCCCATCAGGCCAGGGGAACAAATGGGCTCTTCCCAAGAGAAGAGCAATTTCCATCTGACCACATGAAAGGAAAGGACTGAAAGGGACATGCATGTTCTACTCCTGAGGGAATTCTGCACCAAAAAATTAAAAACTCTGCGCACATTTTAAAATCCTGCAAACTTCTGCATATTTTATTTATCAAAATAACACACTATAATCACACCATTTTCAATTATTTTGGTAATTTAGTTAAGAAAACTTGTCAGCAAATAATTGAAAATGGTGTGATTATAGTGTTATTATGATAAATAAAATATGCAGAAGTTTGCAGGATTTAAAATTTTTTAATTTGGGGGGTAGAAATTCTTCCAGAGTACCAGGGTTCTTTCTGTGTGGCATAATCTGGGTACAGGCATCTCAGTAGAGGGTGCGGGGGGGAGGGCAGCGCATTGGGAGGTTCTGGGTGCAGGGGGAATGGGACTCTGCAGGGGAGTCCAAGTGAAGGTGGTTAGGGCTCAGCGGGGAGGGCTGGGATGGGGGGGGGGCTCAGCTGGGGGTATGGGATCAGGGTGCAGCTGGCTGGGACTCAGTGGGGTGAGGGTCCGAATGCGGGGGTCTGGGTACTGGGGGAGGGGGCTCCTGATGCATGGGGCGAGGCTCAGTGGGGTGGGTTCTGGGTGTTGGAGGTTACAGGCAGTGGTGATGCTTGGGTGGGTAGGTCCAGATGCATGGGGGTTGGATAGACAGGGGGAGCAGCTCCCCCTTCAGTGACCCCTTTTCCCCATGGCTGAGGAGCGACAGGGCCAGGAAGTGGGGGAGAGGTCACTGTAGGGGAAGCTGCTCCCTGTGCACCCAACCCCGTGCATCTGGACCCACGCACCCAACCTCCCTCCTCCCTGCATCCAGAACCCCCACCTCACCGAGCCTCACCTCCTGCACCCAGACACCCCCCCGCCATGGTACAGAGCTTCCTGCAGTCAGGGAAGGTTTTGGGGGTTGATCTGACCCAGCCCCAGCTGATCCATGCAGGAGAGGGGGAAGGGAGAACTCAGTCTCCCTCAACCTCCTTCCCCCCAGGGCTAACATCCCTGGGCAGCCAGAGCGGCCCCAGACCTACACCCCCACCCCCTATCCAGTGGCTTACCTCTTCCCTGGCTGCCGGAAAAGACACACCTGCGCTGCCGGGGAGGGGTGAGTGAGCACTGATGCAGCTTCTCTTTGCTTCCCCACAGAAACCATTTTTCTGCAGGAAGCAAAGAGAATCTTCAAGGGGACGTGTTTCTGCATGCATGCAGTGCTGCAGAATTTCCTCAGTAGTAATGTACCATTGCCCATAGGAGCAAGTTCACATAGGCCACAAAACCTCCCAAGATAGGCAAAGTCATGCTGACTGGCTGAAATACGTGGAAACACCTTAAACCGGGGACGATTAAAGTGTGAGAAGTGTGTCATGAGAAAGGAAAGCTTTGGCAATCCATGCACAAGTGATGTCATTCCTGGGAGGAAGACAGGTCAGAGAGACCTTCCCTTGGTTGATTAAGTACCTATTGTGGGCTTTGTAAATCAGAACCCTGTCATAGAGAAGCCAGTTTGGTGCAGATGAAGAGGTTTTTCAGATGGGATACACTTGTAATCACTATCTCAGCACAAGCTTGTAAACAGAACTGACAAGATGAAGTCACTATGGACTAACTAGGCTCCAAAAGAGTAGGTACTATATTGCAAAGAAAAATCCCCAAGGGCAAATGAGGCTAATGCAAGCGGACCAACAGCCATGAAAACATGGAGGAATTCCCTTACGTCCACTGAACAGCATGAATAGTAGATCTGGGACTCTCTTGACAAAAAGTTTGTTTGTGGGACCATCTGAGACAGCTAAGATATAGGAAGGGGTTAAAGTCCCCATGGTGCATAGGTCAACCAGAAGATGAGTGTAGAAAACATTGAGATAATTCTTCTGGGAAAGATTACATCATGGCTCTCTTGCAGAGGACTTCTGGACACTGTGACCGAAGAATGAGGTAATCTGAGATCAAAAAGGACAAGTGGCAGCTGGGAAACTGAAGAATAAGTAAAAAAAAAACACAACAACAAAACTGTTTATCACCAACTCCCTTACGTAGGTATGCAAGGTGGCTCAACTGATATCCAATCAGTCCACCCAAAAAGGCAGTAAAACCCAGAAGCATAAAGTGTGTCGGGAGGGGGAGGGGGTAGAAAAAGATGGCAAGGCCTCCAGATCTGCGGCAATAATGGCAGCATCAGAGGTTGCTTTACACAAGTGGATGATGAGCCAGGAAGAACCCATAAAAGATTGTGCCTTGTGACGATGTTTGAGGAGAAGGAACTTAAGGAAGATACTACATTCAGTTGTAGAGCAAAAGATACAAAGGCCCCAGTGCGTGGTATCCCAAAGGTGAATGCCCTACCTTCCTCTCAGTGGAATCCAGTGGAGAAACCATCAAGTCAGGGGGACAAAGTGGATTTTGACAGAGGCAAGTTAACATTGTCATTCATCCTAGGGACAGAGAATATTCTTGTGCTTTAATTATTGTGAGGGTCTCTTGAAGAAAGTCTCCTCAGGCTGAGCCTTTCGAACTTTCACCACCAACATGGCAAGACTGGAGAATGGACTCTTGCTCCATGTGAGTGGCAGTCTGTGTCCTGATTCATCTTCAAGCTGGTGTACTTTAGATCCTCATCAACCAAAACTGTGATCACAAGAGAGGAGATTAGTTTGGAGAAACCCCACTAAAGCCAGGAAAATTCATGCAAAAATCAGAGCAGAACCTAGAGCACTCATTTCTGTAAAATTGGTTTGAGAGAAGTCAGGGTGGGAAGGAAGATTCCCCCAGGAAGAATTTCTGCCCTTGCATGATTTGAGGGCTCCAAAAATCAAGGATTAAATCCTGGCAAAGCTGCTTAGGAGTTCAGATACCACTGGGTGTGACAGGTGCCATTGCATCACGAACAGCTGGACAAAAGATGCTTGCAGCAAGCACACAAACAAAAAATTATGCAATAAGAGACAGCAGCCAGAGACTTTTATAGAAAGACCATAACTCTATTTTGCACCTTGCTTCCTGGTAGGTGAAACCAAACACATAGCAAAAAACTGTAGTGTTGAAACTCTTCATTTGACTAACCTACTATATATCTTCTGCTATTTAAATCCAATTTAACTGGTACCTTAGTAAGGAAGCAGTGGTAATTTTATATCAATTCTTAAATTACATTAGTGAGGTCAATGAGTGTGACATTTACTTGTTGCTAATGGTATCTAATGACTGGATGATTTAGTGCCATAACTACTCATGCTACCATGAAAATGTGATGTTCATTCTACTTTAATGATTGCTAAACAATCCCATGCATGGCATAGAATGTGACTAGAAAAAATATATTAAATTCCATACCCCTGTGTTTAACAGATTGAGAGTAGATACTGATGTAACACTGCCAGAACTGTCATCCTAATGAGAAAAACAGAGGTAAAGCCTTAGTAAAAAGTTGTAAAGTCAATCAAATATTGCAATATGCATGTTAAAACTCATTTTTGCACAACTTTCTGTATTCCTAAAGTACTTTTTACTTTGAGGCAAGGATGCTATCTGTCCTACCATGGGCTTGCCTTACCTTTCACAAATATACCAGGGTGTAGCACATGTGAGGTCTCACCTATACAAAATGTGAGTCTTTAACGTGTTGCAATGAGGGTCATAGAGCTTTCATTCTGAGACAGGTCTTCCTTCTCCTTTCATACTCCTCCTTCACTCCAGCCCAGTTTACACATTTCTTCTTTTCTGGGACCAAAACCTCAAGCACTTCATAGCGTAAACTCTGTGGCCAAGGGTGCAGATTGTCTGATCCACAATTATAAACACTCCCTCCATTACTGGAAGCTGGGGATATACACATCTGCTAAACTATTAGCCTCTCATGAAGCAGAAACACACATGTACAATGTCACACCAATTTTGTGCCTCATTGTAAAAGACAACATGGAGACAAAAGATTAAGACGAGATTGACAAAAAATGATGATCTCGGCTCTTTGAGCTGTGGCGCAAACCTAATATCTGTTCTTATCAGTATTAAAGAGCTGAGCTAATTGATGCCACTCTAAAGAGGTTTCTCTACTAGAAATGTTAGTAATTAACTGCAGGTAACAATCAAGCTAACTTAAGTTTGAAATGACATATTAAAGCTTCCCTTATCATATTTCCCCCCCTTTTTGATACTATGGCATTAGGCTGCCCATACATCTACAAAATCTACCTCTTTGGAATTAGCATCAGTAAAATCCATCATGTTCAAGAAAAGTACCTTTCACAAAGAACAAGCATGTCACCTGAATGACAGACTTAGGCTCTGACAGCCTATGATGAGGCTATGAATGAATTCAAATCTAGATTGCTGGCAATGGGGAGGGGGTGGGAAGTCAAACTCAGTTGTTACTTACACTGAGTAATACAAGTTTCAGTTACAAGTCTATCAAAATAAACCGATATTAAGCAAAAAAATCCAACCACAAATCTCTAAAAAGCTGACACTAAACAAATAGCAAAATAAGGGTAATTTCTATCCCAAAATATACCCATCTTCACAACATTTTTCACATAAAACATTTTACAGATACATTGCCAAATCCAACAACTTAACTCTTCAGCCCTTGAACCTAAAAGTTAACTTCAGAATAAGTGCTCAATGATCAAGTTGATTGTTAACATACTGTAAACTCAGGGGTTTGCATTACTGTTTCTACTGTCCCCTCAAGAGATCTTTTAATAGAGATTTATAGGAACGCAGGAATTGCCATAGTAGGTCAGATCCAGGGTCCATCTACTCCAGTACCTGATAATTCGGAGAAAAGAGCAAAAACCCTACAATAGTCAGAGATTGACTAACAGCCCTGAAGCATGAGGTTTAATACACTCCTTCCAAAAATTTTTGCCATAAATTGTAACTGGATATTCTTTATATCCTTGTGTGTCCATATAAATATCCAGTCCCTTTTCAAATCTTAAATTCTTGACCTCAGTGACTTCCTGTGGCAGTATTAATTACACAGATTAATTACATGTGTGAAAATATTTCCTTCCATTACTTTTTAATTTCCCACCTTTTAATTTCACTAAATTACACATTTGTTCTCATATGATGAGACAGGGAGAAAAGTACTGACCTACCTTTTGAATAAAAGTTGTACAATGTCCCCTCTTATTTGCTTAAGATAAACAACTTCAGCATTTTCAATCTCTTTATATGAGAGGTTTTCTATGCCCCTGATAAAGTACCCTATTTACCAATCAGTTTGTATAAAAAATTGCTCAATTTAATTTGTAACTGTATATACACACTCACTGTTACATGCTACTTAACAGAACTCTTCCTTTAAAACTATTTCTCCCCACAATATCTATAATTACCAATGTTTCAAAATGAGTCATCTGCATGTGGCAAATCATCATCGCTCTAGACTGAGATAGACAGAATGAACTGTGAGGCAGCTTCAGTAGATATGAAGGTACTTAGAATTACTGGTCATCCATCCAAAGGTCACAAAACCATAGAAGAGGGTAGAATGAACTCAGAACAGAAGACCAAGGCCATCCATGTTGAAATCTTTGAACTAGCAGAACAAACAGCCATTAAAACCTCCTGCAAATGTTTTGGAGGATCCTTCTTTGATGGATCTGCTCTCTTTTGGAACCAACGCATACTGTTGAAACTCTAGGATCTTTAAAGATTTCCAGACATGGAAGCTACTCTCAGTAGAAAATAAGAAAGGCTCTGTTTCAAAATAAATAAATAAATAAAAAATCTATTTCCTCCTGCCCTGCCCTTAAAAAAATGGCCTGCAATGGCACAGACAAAGCACTCAGTCAGAAAACTGGATCCATAAAACCAGTTGGACTCCCCTAGATCTGATGAAATCTTAACTTTCTTGTGTTACCTACCTTTAGAGAAGCTGGATTGGGCAAACAACTACATTAAAAAGGTGATCAAGAATGAGCACAGAGACTCAACCTTTCCCTTATAGTATTATTTCTTTAGAGCCTCAGAGATGGAGAAGTTTTCCTGTATATCACATTCTCAACAGTTGAAATCTACATATTTTATAGCAGTCAGCAAGAGGTATTATCCCCCATCAACTTCAATACCTTTCTGGTAACGCTGATATGTCCAGTCAGATGTGAGGTATTAAGCCAAGGAGATGAGATCCATGTCATTAATTACTCAGACCCAGTGACTGACAGCACCTTTAGAATCAGCACAGTTTGTGTGACCCTTAGAGGGCTCTACTAGAGAAACGCACAAGGCACACTTCTCAGGCAAACATCCAAACATTTGTCATGGGTGTCAGACACAATAATCTTACTATGACAGGAATTAGACAAAGTTTTCTAACTTTAGGCTCCTAAATTAATATGTAGGAATCTAAAGAAGTGATTTTGAAAAAAGTGTTGTGGGATGCTTATTCAGCCTATAAAAGCCTAGGCACCAAGGGCTAAGTCGGGAGGACCGGACGATCTACATCCGAGAATATTGAAGGAATTGGCGCGGGAAATAGCAGGCCCGTTAGCAATAATATTTAATGAATCTGTAAACTCGGGGGTGGTCCCGTTAGACTGGAGAATAGCTAATGTGGTTCCTATTTTCAAGAAAGGGAAAAAAAGTGATCCGGGTAACTACAGGCCTGTTAGTCTAACATCTGTAGTGTGCAAGGTGTTAGAGAAAATTCTGAAAGAGAAACTAGTGGAGGACCTGGAGGGTAGTGGCAATTGCGATAAATTACAACATGGTTTTACGAAGGGCAGATCGTGCCAAACGAATCTGATCTCCTTCTTTGAGAAAGTAACGGACTTATTAGATAAGGGAAATGCGGTGGACCTAATATACCTGGATTTCAGTAAAGCGTTTGATACTGTACCCCATGAGGAATTATTGGTTAAACTGAAAAACATGGGGATCGATATGAAAATCCAGAAGTGGATAAGGAATTGGTTACTGGGGAGAATGCAGCGGGTTGTATTAAAGGGTGAACTGTCAGGTTGGAGGGAGGTTACTAGTGGAGTGCCTCAAGGTTCGGTTTTGGGACCCATTTTATTTAATCTATTTATAACTGACCTCGGAACCGATTGCAGGAGTGGGCTGATAAAATTTGCGGATGATACGAAGGTGGGAGGCGTTGTAAATTCGGAGGAGGACAGGGATATCCTGCAGGGAGACTTGAATGAGCTTGTGAATTGGAGTATCAGAAATAAGATGAAATTTAATAGTGAAAAGTGTAAGGTGATGCATTTGGGGATGACTAATAACAATTTTAGTTACAAGATGGGGACGCATTGGTTAGAAGTTACGGAAGAGGAGAAGGACCTAGGGGTTCTTGTAGACCGCAGGATGACTATGAGTCGACAATGTGACGTGGCGGTGAAAAAAGCCAATGCTGTCTTGGGATGCATTAGGCGAGGTATATCTAGTAGGGATAAGGAGGTCCTGCTTCCGTTGTACAAGGCGCTGGTGAGACCTCATTTGGAGTACTGTGTGCAGTTCTGGTCTCCCATGTTTAAAAAAGATGAACTCAAACTGGAACGGGTGCAGAGAAGGGCCACTAGGATGATCAGAGGAATGGAAAAGCTGTCGTACGAAAGGAGACTAGAGGAGCTTGGGTTGTTTAGTCTGACAAAGCGAAGGCTGAGAGGGGATATGATTGCTATCTTTAAATATATTAGAGGGATTAATACAAGGGAGGGAGAAGAATTATTCCAGCTTAGTACTAACGTGGATACCAGAACGAATGGATATAAACTGGCCGTGGGGAAGTTCAGACTTGAAATTAGACGAAGGTTTCTGACCGTCAGAGGGGTGAAATATTGGAACGGCCTTCCGAGGGAAACGGTGGGGGCGACGGACCTGTCTGGTTTTAAGATAAAGTTAGATAAGTTTATGGAGGGAATGGTTTAATGGTAAAACATAGTAGTCAAGGAAAGCCAAGCAATGGTGGGTAAATAGTATAATGGCTAACGGGGTCGGGCTGGAGACTCTTGCCTATATGCTCGGGGTCTTACTGATCGCCACATTTGGGGTCGGGAAGGAATTTTCCTCCAGGGCAGATTGGCTGAGCCTCTGGAGGTTTTTCACCTTCCTCCGCAGCATGGGGCAGGGATCTCTAGCAGGAGGGTCTCTGCCGATTGAAGTCACTAAAAACAGGATTGGGGACTTCAACAGCAGAGTCCAGGGAAGGGGTAGGGACGTTTTTATGGCCTGCAGCATGCAGGGGGTCAGACCAGATGATCATAATGGTCCCTTCTGACCTTAAAGTCTATGAGTCTATGATTTGAAAATGATGGCTGTACTTAAAAAACAAAACAAACCCCTTCCCCTCCCCCCCCCCACTAAATATTTGTTTGTCTGCCATAACAATGGGGGGAGGGGGAGGTGACAGCAGGGAAAGGGGAGAAGAGACCCTCAAAAGAAAAATTATTTTACAGGCAAAATGAATGACGACACAAAAAATTAAAGATACCACAAGATCTATAAACCCCCTGAAAAATTACTAGCAAAGTATTAAAGAATCCTAGTTTCACCCCATGCAAAGTGAGAGTTGAGGTTGCACAGTTGATACTAACTGGCAGAAAGTGGGGAACTGGGTGAGAAGGGGCACCAATGTCTTGGGCTTTAATTCTGATTTACCTTCTAAAGAGACAAGGTGGGTGAGGTCACTAATATCCTGGGACTGACACAGCTACCGCTACACTACATAGTTGGTGTGACAGGTTCAGTCACCGAGACCCCCTTGGGACTGTCACCTGATGTGCTGAAGTTCCCTCTGAGCCAGTCTTCCCTGCTAGCTTTGGACTCCAGAACCCTGCCTTGTTGAACCAGACATACTAGCCTGCTGCAACACAGACCCAGGTCTGGTCCACGCCTCCAAAACTGCAGGCTTAACTGAAAACAGCTTAGCAGGTTACCTGCCTCCAGCACCCAGACACCCAACTCCCAATGGGATCCAAACACCAAATAAATCTGTTTTACTCTGTATAAAGCTTGTATAGGGTAAACTCAAATTGTTTCCCTCTATAACACAGAGAGAGGGATGCACAGCTGTTTGCTCCCCCCAGGTATTAATCACTTACTCTGGGTTCATTAATAAACAAAAGTGATTTTAAGTATAAAAAGTAGGATTTAAGTGGTTTCAAGTAATAACAGACAGAACAAAGTAAGTCACCAAGCAAAATATGCAAGTCTAAGCCTAATACATTAAGAAACTGATTACATGTAAAATCTCACCCTCAGAAATGTTCCAATAAACTTCTTTCCCAGACTAAACTCCTTCCTAGTCTGGGCCCAATCCTCTCCTCAGTACAGTCCTTGTTAGTTCCAGCAGACATCTTAGGTAGCAAGCAGGCATGGTCTCATGACCGGCAGCCCTTTTGTCCTGTTCCACCCCCTGTTATAGCTTTGGCATAAGGCAGGAATCTTTTGTCTCTGAGTCCCCACCCCTCCTTCTAAATGGAAAAGTACCAGATTTAAGATGGATTCCAGTATCATGTGACATGGTCACATGTCACTGTAAGACCTCATGCTTCACAACTCATGGGCTGGCCCACACATACACAGGAAGGCTTGCAGGTAAATAAACCTTTTATAACCAATTGTCCTAGTCAATGGGAGCCATCAAGATTCTAAACCACCATTAATGGCTCACACTTTGCATAATCACACTAGGACCTCAGAGTTATACTTCATATTTCTATTTTCAGGTACAAGAATTAAACATCCATACAAATAGGATGAAAAAATTCAGTAAGTTATAACCTTTGTAATGATACCTTACAAGAGACCCCCCTGCATAAGGCATATTCCAGTTACATCATACTCACATTCACAAGCATATTTCTGCAAAAAGAACAGGAGTACTTGTGGCACCTTAGAGACTAACAAATTTATTTGAGCATAAGCTTTCGTGGGCTACAGCCCATTTCTTCGGATGCACAGAATGGAACATATATTGAGGAGATATATATACACATACAGAGAGCATGAAAAGGTGGGAGTTGTCTTACCAACTCTGAGAGACCAATTAAGTAAGAGGGGAAAAAAAACTTTTGAAGTGATAATCAAGATAGCCCAGTACAGACAGTTTGATAAGAAGTGTGAGAATACTTACATGGGGAGATAGATTCAATGTTTGTAATGGCTCAGCCATTCCCAGTCTCTATTCAAGACTAAGTTGATAGTATCTAGTTTGCATATCAATTCAAGCTCAGCAGTTTCTCGTTGGAGTCTGTTTTTGAAGCTTTTCTGTTGCAAAATTGCCACCCGCAGGTCTGTCATTGAATGACCAGACAGGTTAAAGTGTTCTCCTACTGGTTTTTGAATGTTATGATTCCTGATGTCAGATTTGTGTCCATTAATTCTTTTGCGTAGAGACTGTCCGGTTTGGCCAATGTACATGGCAGAGGGGCATTGCTTCTTATCAAACTGTCTGTACTGGGCTATCACTTCAAAAGTTTTTTTTCCCCCCTCTTACTTAATTGGCCTCTCAGAGTTGGTAAGACAACTCCCACCTTTTCATGGTGTGTGTGTGTGTGTGTGTGTGTGTGTGTGTGTGTGTGTGAGAGAGCGCGCGCGCGCAATAAAAACTAGCAGGATCTTATTAAAGGGGACAAGATAAAGATGCCACATTTATTATGATAATAATTTGATTTATGACCAATAACTAAGAATTTTTTCACTTGACCAGAGCTCGGACCACACATTATACCCAATACCTACACACACACACCCATCAGATGTTCTGCAGCTGCTGCATAGTTACCAGTCTTGCTTGAGTCTGTGGCTTGAGTTTGCAGCTTGGGTTCGTAGCTTGTGGCGGCTAACTGGCCAGGAAAGCTGGGCACAAGGACGAGCTGGGTCTCTGTTGGGCATGCACCGATGTCCTTCCATGTTGGCAGCAGAATGTTACCCTCCTCCATAGTTTTCCATCACACCCATCCTTTTTGTAGGCTTTACTTTGAATCCAGAGTCTATAGGTCTTGCTGTGTCACGCTGCCTTCAGGTTTGGTGATTGATCACCCGTCAATTGCAGACAGGACTTTCAGCCTCGGAGGGGCTTTGATCCTTCTTCTATTGTATCTTTTCTTTTTAGGGTGGATTCTTCTTACTTTGTTAGGGCTCTTGTCTGCATCTTCAGCCGTTGGTGTTTGAACTCTATTTAATCAGGACAGGCTGAGGCTGGAGGTTGATTCCATCATCCATACATACCTCATTCACACATTTAAACTAAACTAATAAGATTACAGCCCGGTTTGCAAAAATGAAGGTTGCAGCAAGCCCTTACAAAATGGAGTAAGCGTTTTAAACTGGGGTTTGAATTACAATATGGCAAACAGTGAACAGAAGTTACAATATAGACAAGTATAATGGATGGCAAACAGTGAACAGAAGTTACACTGTAGGCAAGTGTAATAAATGGTGAACAGAAATTACAATACTGAAACAGTGCAAGTCTCAGTGATTTAAGCAGGAATTGGATTGATAGTGAAACTTACAAAGGCAGCTGACTGAACAGCTATGGCTCTTAACAAGCATCTTAACTGTTAATTAGCCAGTTATTGGGGTAACCAGTTTTATGAATGAATATTGTTTCATTCATAAAACTTTACTTACGAAGTTACATTAATAAAGTAAACAATTAAAAACAATTTCATTCATGAGTCCTGTGCGTGTGTGTGCATGTGCGCACTCCTGTTCTTTTTGCGGCTACAAACTAACACGGCTGCTACTCTGAAGCATATTTCCATAATACATAGGGAGTGCAACATCACAGTTAGTTTCTAGGCTGTCTGGGAACAAATGATACAGTTTTAAAATTTTAGTTGAGGTGCACAACTCCACAAAGAGGGAATCTGAAGCAGTACCCAAGGATTTTGTTGAATGGTTACATGTGTTTGTTACCTTATGATTCCACTGGAACAACAATGAAGCTTCACTGTAGAAGTGGGAGTTACTGAAATCAACAACTAAATCTTAAACTGAAGGAGTTTCTCCCATCAGTTTCTCACTAGGAACATGTAACATTTTAGTATCAGTTATCTAAACTGTATTCTTAAATTTATTCACCTAAATTTGGGTTATTGCTGATTATGCACCATATGTATCTTATGACTTTATCCACTAATACAAAATTCGTTTTTAATCTTAGCACTGTACCCAGATGTACAGACTCTTTTCTTAACCGGTCTACTATATAATTTTTTAACATTAGCTTTAATAAAAATTTTAAATCAGTTGTGTGTCCTTTTTGCAGGGAGTACATAATACCCATGCTCTATGGTCTGCCCTATGGTCCATCAAGAAACTGACTCATGTTTAAGATGTTAAGTACTTCTGTTAGTCTCAAAGGTGCCACAGGACCCTCTGTTGCTGTTTAAGACGTTGGTTTTCATCTATATAAATTCCTAAATAGCTAGGAGTCCTGCCTACCTTAGATAGTGATTGCTTCTCTTCCTGTGGGCTGTATGAGATGCTGAGGTCCTTAGCTAACAGCCCCCTTCTCTTATTTATTTAAACAGGAATGGTCTTACAGCAGAGTGTTTCTGGTGAGTAGTTGCAACACTAGAACTTACTCCCACTTCCCTTGGACCTATCTGTAAAAGCCCGGATTCATTGATTTTCAGGGCACACTGCAAAACTATTTTCCTCTGGAAGGGGGGAGGAGGGAAGAGGCGAAGGGTGTCAGGGGGCCTGAACTGAAGCCATGTATGGATTTAGAGGGGTGAGTTATTGTGGTGGGTTGAGAGGCTCAATGTACATGGATACTGATCCAGCCTATTTTGTGTCTTTTATTACACACACACACACACACACACACACACACCGCAACCAAACCTGGCCCTACTAAAGTTTTTGTGAGCCTATCTTAGAGGGTTCTACTAGAGAAACACACAAGGTATTCTTCTCAGGCAAACATCCAAACATTTGTTATGGGTGTGAGACACAGGAATCTTACTATCGACTTCAATGGAGTTAGGACTTCATTAGAGTTCAGGTAGGCACTTCAGCATAGACAACTTTTGCCAATTGAAACCCTCTCACATTATGCTTTTGATTATGACCTCTAGGGTTCAATATCCATTTTCAGAGACCTAATGACAATCCTAACTTTTTTCAGATATCAGTTGTAGGACAATGACAAAAATAGTCTACAAGTGCTATTTGGTGTTTGTCAGATTGGTTGCTTAATGCTAGCACCCTTGGTCATGTAGATGTGAGTGTAAATAATGGTTGCTTCTCTTTTCTGCACTGTTTTAGAACTGATTTCCTATTCTGCTTTTTAGAGTGTCTGAGACTTAGAATTTAAAAAAGAAATCTGCTTTTTTATTCTAAGGCTCCTAAAAAGGCTTTACCTGGCTAAAGGAGGAGATAATGCAAGCTACATTAGAATATGAAGATGTACATCTGTGAGAGACAGAAAGACATGAGAAAAATGAAAAAGATACCATCTCTGTCTTGTAGCCCAAGTAGGGCTCAGGAATCACTTTAAGCTTTACTTTTATGGTAAAATGATTGTATTGGTCTTCAAAGAAACATTTTCATTAATAAAAAAACAAGAACTGAATTTAGATGCTTCAATCAGTATTTCACTTGACTATGTCACTTACACCACAAAAACAGATTTAAATATCTCACGTCTAATGAATAAGGTATTTTCAAAAAAATGGAAGCAAATTAGTTTTACTTAAACAGATCTGCCACTTTAATCAGTACCAATTGAAATACATTGTATGCATCATGTGCTGCAAATAAATTTCAGCTTCAACCTTATTTCATGTAAAAACAATCACATTTTATTTCAAAGTGTAAAACAATGATTTTTAAAGTGAGAAGGAAAGCATAGTTTACTAGTCAGGATTTCTGTTAATCCATATATTCCCCTATTTAAGTTGGCAATTACACTTCCTGTCACAGTTCATCAGAATAAAAACCTTCAGTACACCAAATACATTTTTGGCACTTTTAATCCTAAAAGGTTGCTATTTTTCCCTTTATTAAACGGGGGAGGAAGGAAGCACAGCTGGTGGGAGACGTCCAGCAAAATAAAATAAATAAACAAACAAATAAAAAACTAAAAAAAAACCTACCACATCTGGCTTGTGCAGTTTTAAATCCAATGAGAACTGAGACAGCCAACAGCTGCAAGCTGAGAGAATTAGCCTGCCAAGAACTTTCAACCTTTGATCCATTTACAGCTGCAAAATCTAACCAGAAGAATGTGGGTATCTATAACTGAATGAGCGGTAATCTTTTGGAAAAGATAATATACAATTTGCTGCACAAAAGTATAAATAAAATAAAATCAATAGACTTACTCTTGAAACTATTTCCTTGCAGTACTTTCTGCATGTGTATACGGTAATTTTTCAAATCTCAGTAGTTCTCTGAAGACAATACCCATTATAGAGTCACATTTCTGGGACCTGTGGCTTCAGGGAGTTCTCAAACCAAGTTTCCAGATTTTCTGGAGGACCTTTTTTTGAGACAGCCTGCTAGTATTACTACCTATTCCATTTTTTGTGCAAGAACAGTTTGCACTAAAATCTAGTAGTTAGACCAGATGACTAGGAGTCCAACTCTTGAATGGAAATCCTATCATTGACTTGCTTTGTGACCTCGAGCACATCCTTTAGGGTTGCCACCTTTGATGGACCAAAGATGATCCTGCGCCTGTAACACAGGAAGGCTGACAGTGTAGACTAATCACCCTTACAAATTTCCTGAGACAACTACCTCAAAAAAAAAAAAAAAAAAAAGGGGGGGGGGGCAGAGGGAAGGGGCACAGAGGGTGATCTTGGGAAAACCTGGGTAGGTGGGCAACCCTATTTAATTGAGATCACTTTCTCCATATGTAGAAACAGGAATACCTACCTACTGTACAAGCATAGTGTGAAGATAAATCTTCAGGTTCTGAACCCTTGCAGTGCTATGGTTATTTAAAGAGGCCACAGTGTTGACTTAGTACAGCTGAACACAAAAAACCCCAAACACACATTTGTTTTAGGCCCAAATTATAGTTGAAATATCGAAATGTCACGGAATAAGGAACTCCTTACAAATCAGAATTTTTTTTGTATCGACAAATCTCATTTCAACATTTTCAAAGTATTTGACATTCCCTGAAACAACGTTAATGTTTTAACATACTTGAAACAGAAACTGCATCTGCCTACAGTGCCATGGTCCCTCATGGAAGCTGTAGTTTGGGTGCATCATTCCCTTATTCTTTCCTATGGGTTGACCTCCCTGGCAGGACTATACATCACTTGATATACTGTAGTCCTATTATTCCCATGATGTGGCTCAGTCAGAAGTGAGACAACAGTGCAAGGTATAGTGCAGCCAAGAAGCCAAGACCACAGGAGAGAATGGGGACATGAAGCACTTGAACTACCATTCATTCCCATGAGATACTATGGTATAGAGACAGATGCAGTATGATGTTGAGCTAACTCAAAATTAAGTGCTTGGGGTCAGTCAACATGCCACACACAAAAAGTAATTCCGATTTGGGTCCAACCGACCAAAAGCAAAATATTTCATTTGAATTTTTCCCCACAGAAAGTTTTGATTTTGTAGAAGCTACGTTAAAAGTCATTTAGACTGAAGATCCCCAACCAATTCCACTGAGTTGAATGGTTACCTCAATAACAAAGACAGCAAACAAATGGCATATTCTAAATTACACAGCAATATTGGAAGGATAAATTTAGATATATTTTACATGCCTTTAAAAGAAAAAAATCAAATGACCCTTTTGAGAACACAAACTCTTTAATTATTTATTTTTGCTTAACTTTCTCAATAATTACGATACCAGTTATTTGTTTTATATCTGGTATTGCAATTAAGTTCCACTTGGGGGATCACCACTTCACTAACCTCATTTGTGTTATTGGTCACTGGGATTTTTTCTATTCAATGCAGTTTTGTACTCTTAAATCTTCTCTCTTTAGTGAGAGAAAGTTAGTTATAATCCAGAGATTATCAAAAGTCCTTTTTCAGATCTGTAGTCTCCTTTAGCTAAATAGGCAGAGCTTTTCTCTAGGTTTCAAGCCCTCTGACCTCTAGAATATAGAAATATGAAAGGAGAATCTCAGCTTTCATTTATGAATTAGTATATTTAATCTCTCTTGGCAAAAGTGGTTTTGGGGTATGTAAACAGATAAACCAATTACTAGGATTGCGATTGGATTTTTCCTAAAGACCATACAGTTCATTCATGTCTTACAAACCCCGCATCACCCCACTGTTTCTTTGGAATCCTTGAAAGCCACATGAACCTCAATTTTAGAGATGACCTTAGATTAGCACCCAGCTATGGGAGGCCATGGTTTTAAGGGCAGGTCTACACTTAAAATTCTGCAACAATGCAGCTGCATCGCTGTAGCACTTAAGTGAAGATGCTCCCACACCAATATGAGAGCTTCTCCTGTCAGTGTAGTTACTCCACCTCCCCAAGAGGTGGTAGCTATGTTGACAGAAGTTCTCCTGTCGACATGGCACTGTTACATTGGGGGTTAGACTAGTATAACTACATCGCTAAAGGATGTGGATTTTTTTAAACCCCTAAGTGGCATAGTTATACCGATATAGATCAGTAGTGGTGACCTGGCCTTGGATTGATAAGACTTCCTACCAATGACACAAAGACTGATGTAAGCATGCTCCCTCTGGTGGCCTGCCTCAGCCAAGACAATGCCACTGTTGAACACCCAGCCTGACCTGTAGGCACTTTAGGAAGGCATATTTCATAAACTCTCATTGAACTTTTCAAACAAGTAGTACTACATGGCCACAAGCATTTTGTGTAAGTGGTCCATAGGTGTTCCCACAGGCATTGGCTTCCAACTTTTACCAGGGGTGCCCAATCCCCTCTCAGCTCCAGGCCCCACACCCACTCCACCTCTTCTCCCAAGGCCCCACCCCCACCTCTTCCTGCTCAGTTCCGCCCTCTCACCCCAGCACGTCCCGTCCCCATTTCTCCCCTTCCCTCCCAGCACCTCCTGCATGCCACGGAACAGCTGATCTATGGCAGGGGGAGGTGCTGGCAGGGATCTTACCTTTATAGGTGTCTAAAGCCCTTAGAACAGGTTTGGAACTACTAATACATGTAACCAAACTAAGAACAGCAGCAATGAAAGAAGGGCTTTAGCACACAAACCTCAACTCAGAGTCTACACACTTCCATATGTTCCCCCCAGTTCTCTACTTCCTGTTATCATCAAGTTTGACAAAGTATTATTGTGGGCAACACAATTTAGACCAGGTACTAAAGGCAAAATTTTAATTTATCTTTAGTAAAACGCACCTTCATCCATTAGAATCTTTGCTGGATTAACAAAGTGAACCAAAATTTTCCAAGAGACAGGACTGAGTTTTCACAGAAGCTGCTTGCTTAGAGGGAGTGGTACCACTTCTGGAAAAAGGATCCACTATCCATGTGGATTTTCAAGGCACAGAGTTAGGAAATGTCTCAAGTGTGGAATCTCAGGTCAGGTTCTGACTCCCATAATTCACATCAGCCAAATGTGTTCTCATCTTGTATAGTCTCATGCTGTGGCTGGAATGCTGACAGTGCACTCTGAAGCCATTAAAACACTGAAGATAGATGGTTGTGTTGTCTTATCTAAGATATTACCTAAATACTATACAATATCGAGATGAACAGAAAAGAGGATGCATTCATCAATTTAAAGTTACTTATAGAAGTCTCATTTTGAATGGAACAAAAATTAAGCAGATATTCACTATTGGGGGGGAGGAGGAGGAGGGGAGAGGAGAAAAAGGAAGTAAATTTGCTGATCTGATGAACTATGATTTGTCCCACGAGCAAGTTCCTTCACTTCAAGAAAAGAGGAACTGATGACTGAAAACAGTCTAGTCCACCACCTCTATTCCGAAGAAGATAGACCAGAAACCTCTGGATTCTTAGCATATAGTATTTAATGGAGACAAAGAGACAAGAATGTTAATCAGCAGCTACTTTTAGAGAACACTTCTTTTCACAATTAAGGAAGCCACCATTAACATTCAAATTAAGAGGAAAAACTACATTTGAAGATGCACACCTTTTAACATACAACTTTTATTGCTTAATCTAAGGAAGTGACATCTTAAAAATAGAGTTTGTTTTGTCATTTATCCCAGCAAGTCTTGTTTAAATACTGTTGCGATTTCAGAACAAGTGACTTTTTTTTGCAGCCTTGCTTGCTCCTTCCCCACCCATATTTTTCAGCCCATAGCAAAACACTACAGGATTCTGTGACTGATATTTCCCATCCCACTAGGAGTTCTTCAAGCTCCAGAAAAACCTTCCCATTTTTCACTTCACTGCTTCACAAAGGGCTCCTATTGCAGAAAAATCTTTTTTTTTTTTTTAAAGGAAAAAAAAAGAGGATGACAGAACATAGCTCCCTCCAGAGCTTGTCAAGCCTGTCAATTGCAACTGTTAGCAGAGGAGCATGGAGAAAGAGAGAAGCCAGAGAGAAGAGAAGTCACAGAAAGAGGGGGTGGGAAATCTTTCCCCTCAGGTCACTCGGGTCTGGTCTACACCTAGAAATTAGCTATATCATTATATATAGCTAGGTTGCTAGATCATTCAGGGCTGTGAAAAATTTCACACCATATGCAATGCAGTTAGGTCAACCAATCCCCCACTGTAGAAGCAGCTAGGTCAATAGAAGAATTCTTCCACTGACCTAGCTACTGCCTCTCAGAGAGGTGGATTACCTGCATTAATGAGAAGACCCCATCCGTGAATGTGGGAAGTATCTACACTACAGCAGCATAGCTGCAGAGCCTTAGCTGTGCGCTTGTAGCAAAAACAAGGCTTCCGGTTACTGCCTCCACCAGCACAAGAGAAAGGAACTCAAATTCACTAGGTCGGCACACCATACTGCCTTGGAACTGCAAGGACACACTCATGTGTTTAGTATTTTCGAACATTAATATTGTATTACTACCGATTATTCACTTTAATAAAACAGTGGCATTATTATGTACTAGCAGAAGAATAGTACACTAAAAACATACAGGGATGAACATAAGACAATAAGGCATTATAACTGATAGAAGCAGCACGATTGATCCCCTTTGAATGAATTTTTTGGCCATCTCTCCCTAGAACTCAAATGCCTTCAGAAAACACAAGCTTCTGGACTTAGACCAAAAAGAGATATAGGATGGATTTTATTTCTACCAAGGTATCCACTGAGGAGGTCAAACTAAAAGTTTGCCTGTAGGAAAGCCACAAAATTTCTTTGTAGAGACTCTTACAATTTTTGATAAATGAGTGAATTAAATGAGGAATCTGTAGTTGCCTTTTTTTAATATGGAAGTCTTGTATACAAAGAAAAATTATTTATCTTCCATAATCCTAGAGTTGAATAAAACTGGTTTTCTTCAATTAACTGGAGCATCAAAGAATCAAAAACATTTAATAAAAATCCCATTAACTCTCCACCCAGTCTGAAGTAAGAATTCCAGGGAATATATAAAAGTTCTAATGTGATTATTCATCCATGTAAAACAAATGGCATAGTTTAACTGAAGGCCGTGTCTGTTTGGTAACTAAACTTTTTCAAGGAGACTAAAATGAAGTTATATTCAGGACTAGAAGGGAAAATGCAAACAAAAAATATTTTATAATCACAGTGTCTGACTGGGTCACCAAAAAACAGCAACTAAAATGACAAATTCAATTTGGCAGGCAGAGGTGTGGCTATGACAAAGAAAAAATATGTTAAAGAAGGATGGGACATAAAACTTTTTTTAAAAAAGGTTATTTCTGGTTTTACTACAAAAAACTACCTTTACATGTATAAAAATCTAGGCTACCAGTCATTTATAATTAAAATGAAACAGATTCCATATTTCCATGTATTTATTCTATGCAGAATGGTCTATTTTATAAACTGTGCTTGAGTGAGTTATACACCTTTATAAAAGGTAATAGGCAGGGGCCTACTTCAGAAAAATTAAAGGTGGGGCGGGTAAAGTTGTGTTGGCATATAAAACATTATATGTAATTTTGCGAGGGGCAAGAAGTGGAAAACATCATTGAGCACATAGAGTTTAAGAAGTCTGGGAAGTGGCAAATTCCCCTAGCCCCCTTGCTCGTTAGCAAGCTAGGCTCCTGGTAATAGGTATCAGCTCGAAAGAAATGGAGTACGATATTGAACATCCTCTATTTACCATGGACCAAGAGATCATTTTCTAAACTTTATTAGCCCAAATGCTGAGAAATAATGAGAAACTGGTCTTTATTGATACTGACATCTAAGGAACTTGCAAGTACAGTCTGGGAGTTTGGGGGGGGGGAGGGGGCAAACTCATCACGCTAGAGGTGAGAGGGTAGAAGAGAAAGACACTGCCAAAAGAAACACTCTTAGGCTACGTCTTCACTACCCGCCTGAATCGGGGTAGAAATCGATCTCTCAGGGATCGAATTATCACGTCTCGTCGGGACGTGACAATCGATCCCCGAATCGACGCTTGTACTCCACCAGCGCAGGTAGGAGTAAGCGCTGTCGACGGGGGAGCCGCGGCTGTCGATTTGCCGCCGTCCTCACAGCGGGGTAAGTCAGTTCGGATACGTCGAATTCAGCTACGCTATTTGCGTAGCTGTATTTGCGTATCTTAAATCTATTTCCCCCCCTTCCCAGTGAAGACGTACCCTTACAGAATGCTCTCTCAATATTTGATTCAGACAAGAACATACAAATACATTGACTGGGAGATTAATTTTTCTCAGCTTGATTCTTCCAAGCTGGTACACTAGCTGCCAGCTGCACATCATAAGCCAACAGACTCCACATCCCAGAGAGATATTTTTACCCCTCAAGGAGAACAGTTTTTTCATTGCCTCCGTTAGTGGGATTTCCACTGAGGATCAGCAGCTTTAAAATCTCAATTGGGGCTTCAAAGAAACAGTGCATCACCTGGCCAGCCTGGTCACATCCCTTCCCCCAAACAAACAAAACGAAACAAAACCACAAGGCAACACTAGCGCTGTACTAGCCAGTTCTGCTTTGCCAGTGTCTCGTCTCTTGCCACAGAAGTTCCAGATGCTTTGACCACTACAGACTCCCCTCTGGGCAGACTTTTCACATTGAGTATCTTGAGCCCCACAAGAAGCCAACTTCATCTAGGACTGAATCTAACCGATCTGTGCATTGTCTGTAGACAATGACTGTGTATCCACACTAGAGAAAAAAACTAACGTTTGTTTTTAATCATGTGTTCGCTAACAGATAAGATTCTAGTCACAAGGCAGTGTGTGGGTTCTCACAGGTGTTAACGGGTTGAGGTAAACCACTAGGGTATTTGTAAAACCACAAACGCTCTTTTCCACATTAGGATTTTACCATATATTAGCTAACACGATAAAATAAAACCCACACCTTTTCTCCTCATGAAGACCAGGCCTGAGTGGACATTTCTAACCTGATTTGGAGTGGTATACCATGTTTTGTCTTAATATATCCAGTCACCAAGCTCTCTCTCCCACAATCTTGTAAGCAAACTAATGTTGTATTTTAAGTCATTTAGAATGTGGGGAAAGTTTGTAAATACTGAAAGACCATTAGTTCTTTAAATCAGAATATATTTTAGTACTGTTAAAACAACTGGATGCATATGAATTGTTTTCATACTTTTTTTTCCCTACTGCTCTCCGAAATATGGAAGACAACTTTGTTTATTGAATTAAGTTCCACTGAGTGAGCTGAGGTATCCATTCTCTGCTTGGAAAGTTACTTGAGAAACAAGGAAAAATGTAACTATTTTTCTTTCAATAAAAGGCAAAACTCAAAAAGATTCTTCTGACTGTCAAGCTGGGTGCCATGATGGGGACATCAACTAAAAATTCAACTCATTCTTAAAAGAACCAAAGAAGAAATTACTGAAGTTTCATACCTATGTGAGATGGTTACTCACCTGCTGAATTATTTTGGAATCTTTTTGGAAGTTTTCTCTAGGAGGGACTTTTCCAAATAACTTCCAGCCAGGAGCACTGTGGAGACCAGGTTTGAGTTCCTTTGTCCTTTTGGTGAAAAAGTTTCTGGAGGGGGAGAAGAAAAAAAAAAAAAAAAAAAAAAAAAAAAGAGAACATACTTTTAAATTACAGTATTAAAGTTTGTCTCAATTTTAGATTTGTTTTAGCCCAATACATCTTTGTAGAGACTTAATGTTCAGCAGAGCAAATACTTGTTTGTATTCTACCTTTATTTTCTCTTGTTCTTTACAAAAATGTGAATAATGTATAAAATAAGAATTGTCACGCGCTATTGAAATAAATGTCCAATTGTTTTCAATAATTACTGTTGAGATGATACACTCTGGATAGTTTTCTTTTTAATATTAGTGTTTTACAGTTGTAACTCAACAGGAATAAATGACTATAGCATTAAATATCAAAGCATCTGCAGAATATTGGAGGACTCACCTCCTATTTTTTAAGCGTTCAGAATATTGTGTACCTAGCTTATGACTTTGCAGTGATAGTATGTTTAAAAAATAATATTTAATCATTGAGCCAAGGATGGTGAATTTAAATCTTTGTGGTAAATAAATCAGCTGGAAAGTGATTTAAAAAAAAGTTTTCCTAGTCCAAAATACTAGAGACATTGGTACTATAATATACATCATTCCACTGATTAAACATAAACCCAGGACAACATTTCTAAAAAAATATGTTGTGATATAGATCACCAAAAGTTTTAATTTCAGAATATTTGTGGTGGAACTTGTCTCCAAGTATTAGGGTGACCAGATGTCCCAATTTTATAGGGACTGTCCCGATTTTTGGGGCTCTCTTTTATATAGGCACCTATTACCCCACCACCCCGGTCCCGATTTTTTACACTTGCTATCTGGTCACCCTACCAAGTATTAAATTTCAGCCTGTAACAACTCAGCACTCATGTATAGGGGATATAACTTGTTCAGGAAGGACAGGCAGGGTAAAAAGTAGGGTTACCATATTTCAACAATCAAAAAAGAGGACGGGAGGAGCCCTGCCCTAGCCCCGCCCCCATCCTGCCCTAGCCCCGCCCCTTCCACTTCCCACTCCCTCAGAACCCCCAACCCTCCCCCCCACTCCTTGTCCCCGTGATTGCTCCCTCCTGGGACCCCTGCCCCCAACTGCCCCCCAGGACTCCACCCCCTACCTAAGCCTTCCTGCTCCTTGTCCCCTGACTACCCCCTCCTGAATCCTTCCCCACATCCTAACTGGCCCCCTAGGATCCTACCCCCTACCTGTCCCCTGACTGCCCCAACCTTTATCCACACCCCCACCCCCTGACAGCCCCCCCCAGAACTCCTGACCCATCTAAACCCCTCTGCTCCCTGTCCCCTGACTGCCCCCTCCTGGGACCCCTGCTCCTAACTGCCCTCCAGAACCCCACCCCTACCTAAGCCTCCCTGTTCCTTGTCCCCTAACTGCCCCCTCCTGAGACCCCCCCACCTGTACCCTGACTGCCCAAAACCTTACACCCCCAACCCCCAGACAGCCCCCCCCCCGAACTCCTGACCCATCCAACCCTCCCCCTGCTCCTTGTCTCTTGACTACCTCCCCTCAGAACCTCCCTGCCGCTTCTCTGACCCCCGGCCCCCTTACCGTGCTGCAGAGCAGCACGCTCAGCAGCAGGGGGAGGGGAGCAGGGTCGGAGCTCCAGACTGCCGGAGGCCCGAGGTGAACGGCCGGCCGGCGATCTGCGAATGCGGGGGGGGGGGGGGGGGGGCCAGGAGGGAGAGAGAGGAGGGGAGTGGTGTCAAGTTGCAGGGGAAAGGAGGGGGGGGAAGTGGAGGAAGGGCTCAGGCTGCCGGAGCCCCGTGCGAGTGGCACGATCCGGCCAGCTGCCCTGTAAGCCGCGCGCACTCTGCATGGGAGGGAAATCCGGACATTGACAAATTCCCCCCGGACGCTATTTTTAACTCAAAAAAGCAGGACATGTCTGGGGGAATCCGGACGAATGGTAACCCTATAAAAAGGGAAGAGGTCCTGCATTATACATCAAAAATACACACTTGTTCTGAGGTCCACAAGGAGATGATTGGCAGACCAGTTGAAAGTCTATGGGTAAAGATAAAGAGTCGGGGGGGGGGGGGGGGCGGAAAACAGGAGTGATGCCATGGTAAGGTCTACTATACCCCACCATATCAAGAAGAAGGAGGAGGAGGAGGTGGCATTTCTAGAACAAATAAAAGATACATTCAAAACACTAGACCTAGTAATAATGTGGGACTAACTACCCAGACGTCTGCTGGAAATCTAATATGGAAAATCACAATATTTCTAATAAGTTTTTGGAATGTATAAGGGACAACTTTTTATTTCAGAAAGTGGAGACAGTCATTTTCAACTAGTTTCTACCTAAGAGGGAGAAATTGGTAAGGAAACTGAAGGTTGAAGGCAACTTGGGTGATCATAAAATGGAAGGAGTGTAAGCAACAAAATCAAGACAATGGATTTCAAAAAAAGCAGACAAACTCAGAACTGATAGGGATAAGGTCCCATGGAAGGGCAATCTAAGGGAAAAAGGAGTTCAGGAGAGCTGGCAGTTTCTTAAGGAGGCAATATTTAAAGGCACAATAACTGCAGGCAATCCCAATGTGAAGGAAAGATGAGAAGAATAGTAAGAGCCCAACTATGGCTCCATCAGGAGCTCTTTAATGACCTGAATATCAAAAAGGAAGCCTACAAGAAAGTGGAAACAGACAAATTGCTAAGGAGGAGTACAAAAGACAAAAATAAAAAAAATAAAAAGTAGCCTCATATTACTAAATAAGATACAAAAATATAGATGCCTAGTGATATCCAATATAATTAATGTTACAAAGCAGTTCTGATTTCAGCACCCATTTTCACATTCCGATTTTCTGAAACATACACAATTGTTAAGCTAGGAATGTGAATCTGTCCATAGATAAGTGTCTTTTGGAAAATCTCTGCAGTTATAGAGTATATGTGAGATGGGGAAACTTGTACATTCTTCTCCCATTGTGATATATTCCAACTTTTGTATCAATCATCCATAAATAAATAAAATAAATCAGGGCTACAAACAGCTCAGCTTGGGAAATTAAAAATAAAGCTGTGACTGGAAAAAACCTCACTCACTTAGCATATGCCCAATAAGCACATCCTAGGTACTACTGTAATACAAATGAATAATGTTTAAAATTTTTCAGCAGAGCCCAGTGAAACCAATTCACTGATGTCTCTACACACTTGTCTTGCCTGATCAAAGGATTGTGAAGTGACAAGCACTCCCACTAGAATTTGCACAAACTGAAACAGTAGAGGTTTCATTGAAACATAGCACATATTAAAACCACCAAAATCTGCATAGGCTTAGCATCAGAAACAGAAGAGAAATTCATGTTTGAAAAGAATAGCCAAGCCAATCCTGTAATTTTAGAAGGTCGCCGTGTTTGTGACAGTCTTCATTAAGTTATAAAAATTAGAAAAAATAGTTTCCAGAATTTCCATTGTGAAGTTAATGACAGCATAATGCAGACTGCCAAAAAAAGAGTCTTTAAGCAAAAGTGTCATCAGCAATACTCCCTGATTCACTCAAAATTACCTCACTATGGTATGAGCTGCCCAGTGTAGTAGAGACTCACACATTTAACACAGTTTAATTGCACTGTTAAACAACAGAATACCATTTATTTAAGTATTTTTGGATGTTTTCTCCATTTTCAACTATACTGATTTAAATTACAACACAGAATACAAAGTGTACAATGCTCACTTTATATTTATTTGTATTACAAATATTTGCACAGTAAAAAAAAAAAATAGGATTTTGCAATTCACCTAATACAATTACTGTAGTGCAGTCTCTATCATGAAAGTTGAACTTACAAATGTAGAATTATATACAGAAAATAACTGCATTCAAAAATAAAACAATGCAAAACTTTAGAGCCTACAAGTTCACTTAATCCTATTTCTTGTTCAGTCAATCGCTCAAACAAAATTGTCTACATTTGCAGGACATAATGCTGCCCGCTTCTTGTTCACTATGTCACCTGAAAATGAGAACAGGTGTTCTCATGGCACTGTTGTAACCGGTGTCACAAGATATTTGTGTGTCAGATGCGCTAAAGATTCATTCGTCCCTTCATGCTTCAACCACCATTCCAGAAAACATGCGTCCATGCCGATAATGGGTTCTACTCAATAACAATCCAAAGCACAGCTGACAGATGCATATTCATTTTCATCATCTGAGTCAGATGCCACCACCAAAAGGTTGATTTTCTTTTTTGGCGGTTCGGGTTCTGTAATTTCTGCAACGAGGTGTTGTTCTTTTAAGACTCCTGAAAGCATGCTCCACACCTCATCCTGATCAGATTTTGGAAGGCACTTCAGATTCTTAAACCTTGGGTTGAGTGCTGTAGTTATCTTTAGAAATCTCACACTAGTACCTTTTGTGTTTTGTAAAATTTGCAGCGAAAGTGTTCTTAAAATGAACATATGCTGAGTTATCATCTGAGACTATTATAAAATGAAATATATGGCAACGTGTGGGTAAAATAGAGCCGAAGACATTCAATTCCTTAGGGGAGAATTGTATCACAAATTTAATTAACACATTTTTTTTTAAACGAGCATCATCAGAATGGAAGCATGTCCTCTGGAATGGTGGCCAAAGAATGAAGGGGCATACAAATGTTTAGCATAACTGGCACATAAATACCTTGCAATGCTGGCTACAAAAGTCCTATGTGAACGCCTATTCTCACTTTCTGGTGACATTGTAAAGAAGACGTGGACAGCATTATCTCTCGTAAATGTAAACAAGCTTGTTTGTCTTAACGATTGGCTGAAAAAAAGAAGTAGGACTGAGTGGATTTGTAGGCTCTACAGTTTTGCACTGTTTGTTTTTGAGTGCAGTTATGTAACATACAAATGTAGATTTTTCCCCCTAAGTTGCACTTTCATGATAAAGAGATTTCACTACAGTACTTGTATGAGATGAATTGAAAATACTATTTCTATCATTATTACAGTGCAAATATTTGTAATCAAAACTATAAAGTAAACACTGTACACTTTGTATTTTGTGCTGTAATTGAAATCAATATAGTAGAAAATGTAGAAAACATCCACAAATATTTAATAAATTTCAGTTGATATTCTATTGTTTAACAGTGAGATAAAAATAATTGCGATTTAAAAAAATTAATCACGATTAATCATAGTTTTAGAGTTAATCATGTGAGTTAACTGTGATTAAATCGACAGCCCTAATTTTAATCTAAAGCATCAAGTAAGTTTTAGAAAGCTTCAACTTGGTTTACATCAATGATTTAAAGAAAGTGATTTGAATCATGATCATTTAGGTTGCTCCACTCTGCTAAATTCTAAAGTGTGTACCTTGGATCTTAAATGAGGAAGTTCTCATGGTTGATTTTAAAAATAAGCTTGTAAAGTTTCTAACTGACTAAGCAATGTTCAGAGGCGTTTTAAAATTAAGATAAAACTTTGAAATGGATCACTGCTTTGCAGTGCTAGTTGAGCTATAACTTATTTTTAATGCATCTACGTGTTGAACACAACAAGAATCACTACAAGAGCAGTCAGTTTTCCTTATCTGAACAACTATGGACCACTAATTTTGCATGTTTACACAAAAAGTGAATACATTATATGTGGCAGAAATTCAACTGAAGTTAAGATTAGAGAAATCCTCATCTTGTAAGTACACCTCTACCCCGATGTAACACGACCCGATATAACACAAATTCGGATATAATGCAGTAAAGCAGCGCTCCGGGGGGCGGGAGGGACTGCACGCTCCAGCGGATCAAAGCAAGTTCAATATAATGCAGTTTCACCTATAACGCGGTAAGATTTTTTGGCTCCCGAGGACAACGTTATATCGGGGTAGAGGTGTACCATAACTCAAACAGATGAAGATACTATCTAATTATTCCATTTTGTATTTTTATATCCATTAAATTTTGTAACCCCTAATGTCGACATGCATTAACTGTATATTTTTACTAGCAAAAACTGTCTCTCAAATGTACAGATAAAAATACAACTTGAGTCAGATAAGGAACCATTTATCAAGACTAAAGCATGCCCTGTTTTATGCAGATTTATGTTCTTGCCTAGCTTGCAGTAGTCAGTCATTCACAAACTCAGTCGCCAATATTTCCAGGACTATGGCTTATTAGGGGATAGGAGTTTCCCCTAATGTTATACTACTTCCAGGCAAAGTAAGTTCCAAGTTTTGAATCATTTTGGTCCTTAAGTTACATTTTCAAAATGAAGTAGAGTACACTTCAACTATGTCTTCCATGTAAACACCCACCCACACCCTTCCACCCCCAACCACCCAACAAGACAACTTCAGATCATGCAGGCCTGCAATTTATTTTCCTTCACAACCTCACAAGACTTTTAGAGCCCAATACAAAAAGAGTTAATTTATTATTGGGAGCAACACAGCAGCTTAAAATGAAGAGAGAAAAATACAGCATGTTGAGAACAAATTCTATTACATCCTTGTTGTCTCACACACAAAGTATTATGATAATGGAATATAGGAAAAAATAGAGTAAAAGTAAAAGCAACAAAATATTTGCATGTGGCCGAAGTTAACAACACATTTTTAAGAGGTGAGTCTCACTGTTGAACAATTTATAAGCATACCAAATGTAACTCAACACAATCTATAAATAATGAATCACTAAAGAAATAAGATCTTCCAGATAAGCATCTACTAGCCTTCCAGGTTGACAAAGGATTCAAGGTCTTTAAATTTAAAAAAAAAAAATGTTTTAAAGTTATGAATCAATTTTGTAAGCTTTCACACAGAGGCAGAGGGTGTGTCCTTGGATTGTATTTTGTGCAGAAATCAAGCTTTGGATCAGGGATTGGAATGTCATTGCCTGTCAAGTATTGCAGATTTGCATTATGTGGCATAATCCAAGAGTTATTTTGTTGCTTATACAACCCCATATACTTTCTCAAATTACTAATTATGTGCAGGATCAGAGAGAGTGCATGAGGGGATATCATAATATGTCCAGTTCTGGGCACCATACCTTAAGAAATATCTGGCTAAATTGGAGGGAGTCCAGAGAAGAGCAACAAAAATGATTTCAAAAAAATTTAGAAAACCTGACCTATGAGGAACGGTTAAAAAACTGGGCATGTTTAGTCTTGAGAAAAGATGAGTAAGTGGTGAGGGGTAGATCATATTCTCCAGGTCCATTGAAGGTAGGACAAGAAGTACTAGGCTTAGTCTGCAGCAAGGGAGATTTAGTTTAGAGGTTAGAAAAAGGTTTCTAATTATACGGGCAGTTAAGCTCTGGAATAGGCTTCCAAGAAAATGCTGTGGAATCCCCATCATTGCAGGTTTTTCAGAACAGGCTGAAGAAACACCTGTCAGGCATGATCCAGGTTTACTTTGTCCTGCCTCAGAACAGGGGGCAGGATCAAATGACTTCTCGAGGTCCCTTCCAGCCCTACTTTTCTAGGATTCTATAACAGTGCACTCAAGTCTCATACACAAAGGGATAAGTATTAGGAATTCCATAATTGCGTATTTTAATACCCTAAATATACTTTAAATCTAGGAATAAGTAACTGACTTCAATCTTTATAATAATAGCCATTAAAAAAGTTATACAGTCAACATTGACCTCCATGTAACATACTAAGATAAGACACTTGAAAAATCAGTGTGCTTTAAGACCAACTCAGAACACGATGTCCAATCCATGTTTATTTTCACTGGACTCAATGTAATCAGAAAACATTACAAAGGTAAGTTTCTGGTTCATGATTTAGTTATTAGCTTTAATTTTAAAAATGGAGAAAACAGAATAAGGAAATTCTTATTCTTTGTGTTGCCAAACTAGTAGAGCTATGGTTCATAACGAGATGTTGAACACAGAAGGGATGAAAAAAAAAAAAACTAAGCACAATAATGATTTCCAAGTTTTAACATATTTTAAGTAGAAAAGTTATGAAGATATACAAACTGGAAGAATGACTAATCTAGATGTATACAGCATATTCCAAATATTTTTGCTACTCAGTTTGCAAAGTGAGACTTCATCTCTGTGTACTCAGACATTTCCCATCACTATACAGAAACAAAAACAACAAGGAGTCTTTAAGGTGCCACCAGACTCCTTGTTTTTTTGTAGATACAGACTAACACGGCTACCCCCTGATACTATACAGAAACAAGATTTGAAATTTAGACCAATCAGAACAAAGGTATTCCAGCCTTGCCAATATTAATACAATTCAACAGTTATTTCCCAAACCACCACATTCTCCATCAAAGGAATCCAGTGTACTATAAAATTGCTCAGAAAAAGGAGGTACTACTTGAAATGGGCATGTAGAAAGAAAACTGGGAATTGCTATCTTTCCAGTTGTTTCTTAAAAGGCTGTCAAATCTTATAGTTTCAGAGATTAAGGATAATCAGAAGAGAAAGCTATAACAAAATACATTCCATACAGGCAGCTAAATTTACATTACAGATGCAAGAGTCAGGAAATGAAAGGTAACGTTTAATCATATATTTCCAGAGAATCCCTGCCTCGGTCAATCAACAGGCTGGTGCAGTCAATGAGGCAGCCACAATTTATTTCTTATTGTCAATATACAATGAATGGACCTGTGCCTTATCCATTATACACTGAAGGCCAAAATTTGGCAATTCTGAGTAAATCTATTGTCTTCCTTACATTAATCCAGGGTAGGCAACCTTTCAGAAGTGGTATGCCGAATCTTCATTTATTCACTCTAATTTAAGGTTTCACGTGCCAGTAATACATTTTAATGTTTTTAGGTGGTGTCATTCTATAAGTCTATAATATATAACTAAACTATTGTTGTGTGTAAAGTAAAGTAAATAAGGTTTTTAAAATGTTTAAGAAGCTTCATTTAAAATTAAATTAAAATGCAGAGCCCCCCGGACTGGTGGCCAGTGTGAATGCCATTGAAAATCAGCTCGCATGCCATAGGTTGCCTACTCCTCCACTAATCTAACTAATCAATCATGTTATTTACATATGACCCCCTCCATAATGAAGTACAGAGATGGAATGGTGTGCAGTGCATTAAGAAAAGGTACATAGTGAGACCTATCTTGCATGTGTGTTCCTCATTCTGGACAACAGTAGATTATTTTGGGCTTGCTTGGGTTTTTAAACTATCACAGTAAATTTATTACATTTCATTACATGCCTTTGGTTTGCTTGCTGTACTTCATTCAACCAGTGCAGTTAGCTATTTCATTATTATAATGTATATAGCCAAGAAGAATTACAAGGTGTATGTGAAAACAATCTTGGCTTTTCCCACATTTGAAGTGTTTCACTTTGCTACCTTAAAGACAGACTGTAAAAAAGTATTTCTTTTAAAGGAGTGTGTGCCCTTTTTTCTTTTTCTTTATGATATATAAAGATGACCTGACTATCCTGCTGCTCTTTTCTTCCTCTCCACAATTTTTCTTGATGTTCCTAATATTTCTCAGGTCAGAAACATGCATGTCTGGTCTTCCCAGTTTTGCTGGATAACTTTATGGGAAGGAGGGGGGTGAGTCTCAGATTTTTATTATGAATCCACACCTTAATTAACAGATGATGGATGATGAATCTTCAACTCAAGTCCTCCTCTTTGGAAAATTCTCACTGAACATCAGCATTAGAAACAGATGTTAATGTATACCAAAAGCTAAAATTTATTTTCCCTTTCAACTGGTCAGCTCTCATTTCTTGAAACATCAGTTTCACTTGTTCTCTTGCTTATCCACCGTCTTTTAGGATGTACAAGACCTGTATTTCTAATGTTAAACAGAAATTGCAAAATTCTTAAATACTGAAGTTTTCTTTATACATCACAAAACAAGAAACGAAACAATTTTTCCCCTCCCTTTGCAGGTCAAGTTTAAGTTACAGAAGATTTTGTATAACATTCCTTAAGTTGGTCGGTGTTTTTTGTTGTTCCTCCCCCACCACCAAGAAATCAATAAAACAAAAATTCCATCAACAGAACAGCATGTCTTGCATATGATGCACACTTAATGCTTGGATCTTACTGAATGAAGCAATTTTTAGTAAGACAACCAGTTAAGCAAAGCCTCAGCTGCTGTCAGACTTGCCTGGAACCTAGATGAACTGGTAGGGGAAGAGTTGACAGGTGGTAGAATGAGTCTGAGATGTCACTGAAGGATGCAGTGTCAGGCCCTGCCTCCTGATAGTCAGACCTAATAGATGGAATGGAGGGCAAAGCCTGACGTAGGGTCGGGACTGAGCAGAGGATAGCACTGGAACCTAGAACCAGGGACAGGCCGGGGATCGGAACCAAAATCAGAGTTTGTAGACAAGCCAAAACAGTACTGTAGCTGGAATCCAGGTGCAGGCCAGAGGTCAAAGCCAGGTGGTTAGAGTCCAAGGGGGTCAGGAAGCAGAGGCAAGGCTGGAGTAAAGCAAGGACAAGACTAGAACAGGGCTCAGGCAAGGCTGGGGCAGGAACAAGATCAGGAGCAGGCTGGGAGTATAGTCTCTGATCTGCTGCATTGCAGCGTGAAGGTTCCTGGCTGGTAGTGCTGTTGTGTTGGGGAAATACCTGAGCCTAGGGGTCATCTGACCCAGACTCCACTGAGAGTTAGACAGCGGTCACATGCCTGAAGGCTGATACCATTCACAAAGAGCCTGCAGTGTAAGGTAGTTCAGCTGGGTTGTTGCAGAATGCCTGAGTGACAAGTTTCAGAGTAACAAATGCCTGAGTGGTGACTCACAACAGGTCTGTTGGAGGGGCACCTCTTGAGTTTCTGCACCTAACAGCCCCTGTTGGCAGGGCAGCTGAGCGAGCAGCCCTGGTTTGGCTGCGCGTTTGGCTCAAAGACAGAAGCATTGTGATATTGCACTTGGATGACTAATTGAACCAAAATGGCTGTAGCTCTCAAGTTGCTAGTCTACATCAGACTGAAGTCATGAAAACTGAACCAGTTATGACCTGCTCAGGGCTTGTCAACACAGTGCATTAGTGTACACCAGCTGGGGTGTAATTTCTAGTGTATACCAGCATGTCGCACTTCAACTGCCCGTATGGGCTCTGCTGGCATGCATTAACAGTTCCTTTTTGTGCTTTTATGGAATTTTTAGTGCATGCTAGTAGGGTCCACATGGGCAGTGAGCAACACATGTAAAGCACACTGGAATTTATACCACAGCTAATGCACACTAACACTGTGTAGATAAGCCCTCAAGGTTACTCTGTTGTAACAACACATAGAACTAATGAAAAAAAGTATTACAAGCACCTATGGGTAGATAGTGTTTTATCAGTTTGAACCAATCTCTTAGTGGCAAGTACAACAGATTCCAATACTCTATCAACAAACTAGTAACCTTAAACTCAACCATACCAAGGAACATTAGGGTTAAAAACGTTAAGAATTTAATAAAGTACAGAAAAGAAAAATAAAGGGAAGGAAAATAAATCAAATATCCTCACCATTCACACATGTGTACAACAGAGTTCTGGCTGTAGACTTAAACATGGAGATACTATACAGCAACTGCATAACTAAGTTAACATTTAATGATTTGACAGAAACACCTGGTGATCAGATGGGAAGAAAACATATTTGAAATGGGCACTATTAAACTCAAAATACTGACAGAGAACACATCACCAAAAGCAAAGGCAAAAAAAGCCTAAAAATAAAAATAAAGAAACAGATTTTTTAAAAAGTAGTTTTTCAATTTATTACAGGTTGTTTTTTCTTCTTTGAGCTACAAAGTGGCTGCAGTAAATGTATTAAATGCAATTCTAGTAACTTGTTCACATAAGTTGTTAGAACTAGATAGACAGTCTCAGAAGGGCCAAGAAATAATGGCAGAATAAGTTGATGTTCTGCGTTTACTGTACATGACGTACCAAAAAAGCCTTCAAATTATTTTTGATTGCAACTTTAAAATATGCACGCTTTTTTCATCTTCTTAGCACACTTTTAGCCCAGCTACACTCTAGGGGGAAAACATTATTTGACGTTAACTACAATGATCACTGCCACAAAATTTGAGTCCAGCAGCTTTTTACCTTGATTCTCCAGGCAATTTGAATTCAGGCCAAATATTTGTAATGTAAGTGGACAGGTGGGTATGAGAATGGCTTTGTTGTTCATAAATCAATATCCGATATGCAGAGAAACGTATGAGCAACTGTTACATTAAAAATTTCTAACCAGACAGCTGAAGCTGCAAAGGAACTAGAATGAGCAGAAGCTAAAAAATAAGCATAATTTAAAAACTAGCAGTAGTATTTAGATCAGCTACATATAGAAGAAAATTTTTCTGACAACTGACCTCTTTGCAGTTCCCCATCTGCTTATTAAGATCAACAGTAAGAGCAAGATGTGATGATAATCAGCTTTTGAGGTACAGCCTGCTGCTTGAGCCAGTGGAACATGTTTACAATGGAGTAAAGGACATGTGGGCTTAGGTGACTTTTCCACTAGTGATCCCCTTCTCTGCCCTGTGTCCCCACCCAAACTAGCCTGGCACCATCTGCTACCCCACTCTAGGAAACATTACTTCAAAGTGTTTTCTTTGAAGGTACAACAATGATTCCACAGCACTGTTTTATTCCAGTAATAATTGCAGAAGGTTCTTTGAGGGGGCGGTGGGGAAATGGAAGGGGGAAGTGTTCTTCTTTGGTTTGAGAGAAATTGGAGGGGAGGAAGAAGAGAAAATTGCCACTACCTCTGGTGACCCATCTGCCAACTACTGGTGAAGTTCACAAGACTGCTTATGAACCAGTCACAAAAGATACATAAAAATAGAACAAGACACACTGTAAGTAACTGCCATAGTAACTGTTTATTAAAAACCAAACTGTTCAGTTTACACCAGCAAGGACAACTCTTCACTAAGGTGAATTTTGGGAACAAGAAACTGAACCATGTTCCATTAGACTTATTTTATTTCTGCAAAATTAACATTAAACATGCTATTCAAAATAGCAACAATGTAAAGAGGGGGGAAATGAAAAGATGCAGGACAAAAAACATTTCACAGTTCTTAAGCTATAAACTTGAGAATAAAATGGCAATCAAGTATCTTAACAATTGTCAGGTGGCTATAAAGTGAGGTCATAAAATTGTTCTTGGGAAAGGAATAATAGCTATGTGCATAACAAATACATGTTCTTGCATATATATTATATAGTTGTAAAACTTAAAAACTTCTATACCCTAGAAAAGCCATCACAAAACAATGGTTCCCAACCTTCTTGCTGGAGCCCTGGTACAGTTACTGCTGCCTGATCTCCATCTGTTTCCTTCTCTTGCCCTTTTACAGTTCATTCTTTGACTTTCTGTTTGTTTGTTTGTTTGGGGGAGTGGGAGGAAGAGAGACTGAGAAAAGGGGAAAGCAGAAGCATTATTTGTTTTCATTCCACTTCAGTTTTCCCTACTCACTGGGAAGCTTCATGCTGCTAGAGCAGGGGGTTCCACTAGCATTGCTCAAAAATGATCTGAACAATGAGACAAGAGACACACTTGGGCTAGTAGGCTGCTGTCTCAGGCCACATCTACAGTATGGGAACTCTACCAGCATAGCTACAGTGCCATAGCTATGCTGGCATAACCTAACAGCGTAGACACAGCCTACGCTAACGGAAGGAGTTTTTCTATTGCTGTAGGAACACCACTTCCCCAAGCAACAGTAACTAGGTTGACAAACATTCTTCTATCAATCTAGCTACAACTTGGGGGTCTCTACACTGAGGGTCAGAAAACTATAGTCTCTCAGTGTTGCAGATTCTTCACACACCCAACCGACACAGCTATGTCAACCTAAATTTAAAGCATAGACCAGGCCTCAGACTACAATTATGTACCACAAGAGCTACTGCCAGATTTACGTACATTAAGGCTCAGTCTACAATTAAATTTAAGTCGACATAACTGTGTCACCAAGGGGTAGGAAAAATCCACACCAAGCACTGCAGTTATGCCAACTCAACTCCCAGTGCAGATGCAACTAGGTCAACGTAAGAGTATTTCCATCGACCTAACTACCATTGCTTGGGGAGCTGGTGTTCCTACAGCAACGGAAATACCCCTTCTGTCGCTGTACGCTGCATCTACACTACAGTATTATACAGATGTAACTATATAGCAGGACAGTGCCTGTTAAGTAGACAAGGTCTAAGAGAAGGCAGGTAGCTTTCAAGAAGCTTTGGCCATAGCATCAGACACACACATTCAAGGTGGAGGTAGGTGGATCAGGGGACATGCAATTTTCCCTGCCCCACTGATCATCAGTCCTAACAAACCCCTCAATTACTATGTTTGTCCTACAGGAGGCCCACACCGCTGGCTGGGGAAAAATGGAAATAAAGATAGAACAAGAAAGATGGTGAAAACTTATTTTCAAGAAAAAATTAGCACTATAGCAAATAGATTTGACAGTACTTGGCAGAGATTGGGACTTTGGTTTCAAGACTAACAATGATCAGATGATCAAATTTCTCCCTCATATGGGCATTGGGTTTGATATTTAAGGTTTCAGTTTAAGTTAATATTGTCACAGTCTAAGTCAGGGGTAGGCAATCTATGGCACGGGTACCGAAGGAGGCACGCGAGCTGATTTTCAGTGGTACTCACACTGCCTGGGTCCTGGCCACTGGTCCGGGGGCTCTGCATTTTATTTAATTTTAAATGAAGCTTCTTAAACATTTTAAAAACCTTATTTATTTTACATACAACAATAGTTTAGTTATATATTATAGAAAGAGATCTTCTAAGAACGTTAAAATGTATTACTGGCACGCGAAACCTTAAATTAGAGTGAATGACCGAAGACTCGGCACACCACTTCTGAAAGGTTGCCGACCCCTGGTCTACGTTCTGACTATTGAAATTAAGGAAGTGATTCTGTGATTAAACACAGAGTTGTGTTCAGCTTACAAACAGAAAGTAGTCACACTTACAAGGCAGTCTGAGTTCTAGCATGCCTTCCTTATTGAATGTTTACCAAAAAGCCTGAAGGAAACACTTATTTCTGGCCTATTACTCTAGTCAGCTGCCTCTTTTGCATTTAAATGCCTTCTACCAAAAACAAAACAAAAGGCAGCTATGTTTTAGACTCATATTAAATAAAACAGAGGATGGCATAATCAGGGTAAAGTAGGAAAATGAAAAAGTCCAAGTTTTAATACAAATCTACAGTGGAAGAACAGAGAAGTGATTCTCCCTTCTATAAAAAGCACCTTCAGTGGAAATCAAGGCATGCATAATTGGGATTGTTTGCAAGTACAGCAACTTAAAGGTTTGGTACCAGCATCATTTATGACTTTGTGCTAATTGTAATACAATGATCTATTCAGAAGATTCACAAGAGATTCCATTGTCACTACTGAGGATTCACTCATAGGGCAACTTTAACAGTCCCAGCTGCAATATTTAAACGCTTAAAAAATGTGGGGGGGGGGAGATTTGGGGAGGGAAGGGTTTCTAGCCTCTAAAGTTGCAAAGATAACCTACAACACACAAAAGGAGCATACGGGCTTGTCTTACACAGAGCAGCAAGGGGTCTGCTTTCTAAAACACATTAACTGGTCTGGGCAAACCCTGCTTGTTCAAGCTAAAAGTTCCCTAATGTGCTTTAACATAGTGGTGTTGAGCACTACGTTAAAGCACACTAGGAAACTTGATGCTATGTGGTAAGGTCCGCCCAGACCAGTTAGTACACTTTAGAAATCATACCCCCATAGTGCAAATTGCTGCTTCATGTAGGCAAATTGTAAAATTATTGTTGTGTTGTCCTCTCAGAAAATCTGCAGGCAGACCACTCCAATGTCTTTAGTAGGGCTTCTCCAAACTGCAGCAAAATGGAAACGTAGGTCTATACTAGAAAAGGTTTGCCAGTATAGCTATAACATCTACTCTAGGAGAGTTTGCTGGATCAGGAAAAGAATGTTTTTGCCAGTATAGTACACAGGTTCCTCAAGTAAAATAAGCTGTAATGGCAAAAAACACTTAAGCCAGTACATAACCGCATCTGCCTCAGGATGGTTTGCCAGAAAAGAAGTATTGGAAGGAATAAAAGTCATCTTCCCCACACCCAACATTAGTATACTGGCGAAAGTTTGTAGCACAGACCTGGATTTAGCCTTGTCAGTCTTCACTGTTTCCCAGCAGACTACTCAGTGTTACTCGGCTACTACTTTGGAAAGCAATAAACAACAAGAACTGGAGTTATTAATTTGGAGTACTCAAAAAAATGAGGCAGGGCAGCATAGAGTACTGGAGACAAAAAAATGACACAAAAGCAAAGAAGGGACAGAGCAGAGCACCACACACTCCTATCGCAGTAGACAGGAAACTGGTAGACACCTCCCTCAATCCATCCATGAAGCAGTCAGGAGGCTCTTTAGAAATGATGACAAACTCCAAATTTATCAGGCAGATACTAGCTTGAAGATAACTCCAAAGCAGAATCCAGAGATAGCATCCAGTAGGAATCCAAGCACCTTCCCCTTTCCCAGCAGCTGCAGCAAGGGAAAGTCTGCTTCTCACTTGGGCCATTGTCTCTGCAGAGTGAAACTCATCTTTCATATCAATCTTCGGCTAGTGGGTTTACTCTATCTGATTTCTTGTAAGTTTTCCAAACCTTGTGCGTGAGAAGACTGTATTAGTTAACTGGATGTGAGAGATTGTATATACTTATACCTGAGACTGATTTTGGAGAAAAGAAAGATATAAAGGGGGCGGGGAAAGGGCGGAAGAAAATGAAGACAATATAGGGAAAGAGAACAATATAGAGAAGAGTGAGAGTGTAGGTAAATAACCATGATCTATCACAGGATAGGCTGTGTCCATTGAGGCACATTAACCCTGCATTATACAGGAGAGACCCCAGAATTAAACAGCTCTGCCTTTCAAAGTTCTTTCCTTCAAATTTACTCCAAACAGGCTTAGCATTCAAGCTAATTGGTGGCTTGTACAATTTTCATGCTCTGCTTATGAATGAAAAGCTGCCGTTTCTTTATCACATGTTCAATTAAGTCCCATAGCTCTTTGATTGAAAGTTACTGAGGAGCAGAAAACTATGATAACAGTCATAGTATTTTGACAGCAATTTTCAAAACCAGAAAAGTTTATTTTATTCCAAAATATTCTCCAGAGACCTGTGGCTATTAAGTTAACATGTATCACGCTGCTGCTGTAACTACCTTCACATCTGCTGCAGTCTTCAGTTTTGAAGTCAACACACTCATAGTCTGGAGTTCCAAAACTGTCTTAAAGGGCATATCTATACTTACAGCATTGCAACAGCTGCTGTAGTGCTTAGTGAAGACACTACCTATGTTAAAGAGAGCTTCTCCAGTCCGTGTTGGTACCCCACCCGGTAGCTATGTCCACCAAGTCAGTGTAACTATGTTGCCCAGGGGTCTGGATTTTCCACATCCCACAGCAAGGTACTTTTAACTGAAATATGTCTGTAGTGTACAGGAGGACTCAGTGTTCTTAGATTCCCTCCCAAGTGCACAGCCAGCCTCTCTCTGGCTGGCAGGGATAGTGGATACTCAAGTTCTGCACACAATCCTATGGAAGTTAATGCTAACGTTAAGTATCAGAGGGGGAGCCGTGTTAGTCTGCATCTGTAAAAAGCAACAGAGGGTCCTGTGGCACCTTTAAGACTAACAGATGTATTGGAGCATAAGCTTTCGTGGGTGAATGCCCACTTCGTCAGATGCATGCTAACGTTATCAGTGTTACTGAACATTACTCTTGGCATTTAAATGGTCTTTATGCTTAAAAGCTGAGTGGGGCACTTGGGGGTGGGGGAGTCAGGTCACAGTTCCCAGTGCTAGTTTCAGGAAGCCTTAGGCTACGTCCTCAGTACCGGGGGTGGGGGGGTGGGGTGGGGTTAAGATTTAAGATACGCAAATTCGACGCATCAGAGCCGACTTACCCCGCTGTGAGGACGGCGGCAAATCAACCTCCGCGGCTCCCCATCGACGGCCCTTCCTCCTACCTCCACTGGTGGAGTACAAGCGTCGATTCAGGGATCGATTGTCGCGTCCCGACAAGACGCGATAATTTGATCCCCGAGAGATCGATACCCCCCCCCCCCCCCCCCGATTCAGGCAGGTAGTATAGACCTGCCCTTAGTGAAATAGGTAGGACAGCACAGCATCAAGTCACCTTGGGAGGATCTCTGCACAGACTAACGCTATTTTTGAAGTTTATTTCACCCAACATCAGCTCACTGCTGTCCCTGTTCTCCCAGGCACGGGGGCAGTGTCCTTTCCTTCCCCCTCCCCAGCTAGGAAGGTCAGTATCGCTCCCGACCCAGTAACACGATCTCACCTTGTAATGAAGTCGGCGATGCCGCTGCTGCTGCCAGGGATAGCGATTCTCTTGGTTTTGTCCGTCGGCTCCTGGGGAGGGGCCGGGGCGGTGGCCGGTGTCCCCCCATGCGGCAGATGCTCCGGGGCGCTTCGGCGCCGGTTCACTTCGTAGGTGTTGCGGGAATTCAGGTTAATGTCTATGAAGCCCAGAGGCGCCGGGCAAAGGGTTCCCGCCGCAGCAGCCCCGTCGCTGCAGTCCCGGGGAGTCCGAACGCCGGCGGCGGCTTCTGACGGGCTTTCAGTCCCAGCTCCGCTGCGGGGCGGCGGGGGGCTACCGACCGCCGCGCCACCCTCCGGATCGGGCCCCAAGCAACAACTTCTCAGAGGCTCTTCGAGGGCGGCCCCCGCCGGCGGGCTGGCCCGGCCCGCGCCGTCCCCCGGCTCCGGCTGGGGATCGGGGAGGAAGTGAGGGAAGCCCCCATTGGGCAGTCTCATTTCCTCCTCCTGGGGCCCCGGGTCAGTCCGCACGGCCCAAGCAGGCGGCTCCTCCGGCTGCAGCAGGAAGCCGGCGTCCCCATTGGTCATTCTCCCGTGGGGGCCCAGGACACAGGCGGCCCCGTTGGGGGGTCTCTCCGGGCAGCACTTGCAGCCCAGCCCCGCAGGCGCGGTGGGGCCGACCTTCCCGGCCAGGTACCGCTGCAGCAACAGCTCCTCCTGCCCCGAGCCCCCGCTCAGGCTCCGGCTTCCATCCCGCTCCCCGTCCTCCTCCTCCGCCTCCTCCTCCGCCGCCGCCGCCTCATCTTGCCGGCCCGCGGGAAACAAGGCTGCGCTGCCCTGAGCTCCGGCATCGTCCGGCCCAACCATTTGCCGCCCCGTAGCCCCCGGGATGCCAGTGGCGCAGCTGGGGGCGGAGGGGGCGCACGAGCCCCCCCGGCGCAGCGGACCAAGGGGGGCGGGCGCGCGCTACTCTTCACACCGCGAGCCGCGGCTACCGCTAGCTCCGCTCACCGCATCGGACGGCGGCCTGGGGCAGCCCGGCTCACGCAAGCGCACAACAGCGGCAGCCCCCAGCCAAAGGCGGTTCCACCATAGAGAAGCAGCGTAGACCTACCCGCTCAACCCTGGAATATCCGGTATCATAGAGATGCCACCTAGATAGGATCCTCCCCATAGGAGGGGAATCTCGGATTTCCTTTACCATACAAGACCTCCTTACGCTCAGTTCCCCTTACCGTATTCTATCTAACACTCTCTCATTCACATGAGAAAAGACTGTTTCCATGACGATATTCATCAAAACCCAGACACTACCAGGTACCATATTCCATCTGAAACCACCGCCTCTAAAATCAGATCCCAGTAGCCACAGGTGTAATTACTAATGGGTAACAGCAGCATCACCCAAAGGCATGAGCTAGACTACAGACTTCACTGGTGTCGGACTGAACCATTTAGTTCCACTATGCTGATACCCCTTCATTTCATACTATACAAGTAGAAAGGTGGATAAGTAGAAGCTGGTGAGAAGGGGGTATGGTGTAGTTAATATCTAGTGCAGCCTAGGACTGAGGGTTGCTCAGTTAAAGCTAATGATAACATTACCTCCTGCATAAGACAGGCCTTGGGGGCAGCTTCATACTTGTGAAGTGGTGCAATAAATTCAGAAATTCCATCTAAACACACACAGCTCAGGAGCCTAATCTTGGTTCCCAGACAGCAACCACATTAGATGTGACCACTTCTTTTTGACGCCTTCTAAACCAATGGTGCCCAACCTTTTCAGCCCCTTTATTGCAAAGAGGGGAAGAGACAACAATATTTAGGGGAAGGTTCTTCTCCCTTTGCACCATATGGATGGCACAGAGGGATCAGAAACCACAGTAAATCCCATGCTGAGGATTTCCCTAATGTGGGGAGAGACATCAATGGTCTTTGGTGTCAGCACAGCCAGCTGCTATGCCCCCTCTCTGAACAGTCACCACACAGTGCAGTGCTACTACAGGTCTGTCGCATCTTACACGCATTTAACATGTGCAATTTCAACTTTACGCGGTAGGGGGGGTGGGGAAGAGAAAAACAACAATTTTAATACTATACCTGTAGTGCGGGCAATTTCGCCTGCCATTGAACTCAATGGGGTTTTGGCTATATGCAGTTTTCGCTTTACGCGCTAACCGCAGAACGGAACCCCCACATAAGATGAGACAGACCTGTATTCCCCAATGCTTTCTGGTCCCTTGTGGGATCACAGCCAATCAATGCAAGTTAGAGCAGCCCTCTGCCTGCCAAATCCCACACTGGGGCAGAGAATTAGGTAGGTATAACTGATTGTTGGTTCTCACCTTATCTTTTCCCCACCCCCTTCCTGGGTGGATCAGGTTGATGGAGGGGAGGGGGACAGAGAAGAGAGGGGAAACCATTCTTTGCTAGGTGCTTCCTCGTAGGCTCAAGCAGAGCCAGTGGAACATGTATCCAGTCCTCCTTGGAGAGAGCCAGATTAAGACAAATTGAGGCCTCTGAGATACTACAAGATGAGCCCTCCCCCCAAATATCTGTGCCCCCATGCTGTTTCCTCACCACCACCAGATGTGGCAGAATGCCCAACATGCTGCAGGAACAGCAGCAGCAGTACCGGATCCCTTTCTCCCTCTCCTATGAATAGCTGCTAAGGGGACAGAGCCACTGAAGCAGTGGGGGTGCTCCCCACTTCTTACTCCAGAATCTGAGGTGTTTTTGCCTGTAGGGGTAGGCCAACCCTTCTGTGCACTTCTGTGACAGAGTCCTCTGTTGGAATGGTGTTGGCAGGGCTCCCCAGAGCAGTTGGGGTCTTATTAAGAAGAGATTGAAATGAATGGGGTACACTTCTCAAGGCTGTCTACAGACTGAGTTTACATCTCTACACCAATCATGCATGGTTCACATTTCCAAGTTTTTCTTCCCGGCCATGAGGGCTGGAAACTTACCAATTTTCTTTCCCTTTATCTTCTGTTTTTAAATGAAAGTGGAGAGTCTGATATAATTACATGATTCCAAGAACCTATGATCAGGTTTACATAGTGCATACACCTTAAGGCAGCCCTATCCCTCAGCTTTCTGTAGTCTGGCAGGGAAGCAGTGGATTCGCTATCACTAACAATTTTTAAAATCACAGGGCACAGCTCAGAGAACACATTTTCAATTTAGTATCCATTACACAGTTTCTTAACTGTTGCCCTTGAGGGCTATTTTTTAGAGTCTCAAAGCCCCAGGCTGGACACCACTTTTCAATCCAACTGACTGCTTTCAGTTGCTTATAGGAGACTCCTATATGCCTTTTTTCATAATACAAGAGAGCTAAGGGACATTCAGTGATAATGAAAAGGCAGCATATTTAAAAGTTATGAGGGCTATTTTTTTTTTAGAACATTGCATAACTAACTTATGAGATCGAGCATCAGAGGGGTAGCCGTGTTAGTCTGTATCCACAAAAACAATGAGGAGTCTGGTGGCACCTTAAAGATTAACAGATTTATTTGGGAATAAGCTTTCACCCAGGGTTTTTTACCCACAAAAGCTTATGCCCACATAAATCTGTTAGTCTTTAAAGTGCCACCAGACTCCTCGTAACTTAGGAGACTCATTTTGCTAGCTCAGTAGGTATACAGGAGCAGGATCCTAATGGGGAACATAAGCCAAGGTCATGTTCAGATTTTCCTATATAATTTAATGGAGGTTCCTTAACATGCCAAACTGGGTGGGAAGGAAGGAGTTAACATTATAGATAAAATGTTCAAAAACAACTACAGATTTTGGGTGTCCAACATGAGCCTGATTTTCAGAGCATTGCAGTTTCCACTGACTTCAGCTGAAGCCTTAACTCCTATCACACACACACACACACAGATTCCAATGATGCAATTTCCACATAAAATTTAATATTAACCTTAGATCAACTACATAGATCACATTACAGAAAAATATTTTAAAACCATATTTGCAATATGACACCATATCCGCCACACACCAATAGAAAACCAAACATAGAATGTGTAATGTACTTTATTAGAGACACACCAACTTTATATCAGTCATCAAAAACACATGAAGCCATAACCAATAAACATGGACAAAGGTGGACAAGGATGCCTGTTAGCAGTTGAGTTTGAGGGTAAAGATATGTGGGCTGAGGTTGGTAGAAAGGAGATAGTTGAGGGTAAGAAGGGAAACTGCTGAACATAGTGCAGGGGTATTGAATGATTTAGTTACTAACTTTTTATGTTTCACTTTGGGTCTAGCGACCTTAACTTGCAGGTGAAGAGTTTTGTGTGGGGAAATCTACAATAAGCAAATGTTAAGTTCTGATATTAAGTAGAGACTAAAATAGGGTAAAAAGGGAGGAGGAAAAAGCATAATAGTAAAAAATGGTGAGAAGTAAAAAAGGTGGATTTTGAGGAAAAGTTGAAGAAGGAAGTAAGGATGCTTGGCATACAAAAAAGAGAGATATCATTCTAGGTGAAAGGAGAAGCTTGGAAAGTGTCATGAAGATGGGTGACATGAGCAGACAAAGGGTGAGAATGTGAGAAGAGCAAGCAAGAACATGGGGAGCTACAGAAAATGAAGCATGGACAGGAGCAGAGCTGTGCAGGAACTACAATGTTGTACAGACAGAGAGGTTTAGTGAAGGGGCATGACATGGAGGTGACAGAGTTGTCAACAGAAGCGGAGAAAGAAAGCAGGGAGAAAGTTGTGGAGGACAGATATGTTCAATTTCTGACCTGTTTTTCTTTAAGGAAGCAGCAGGACACCCATATCAGAAAGACATAGAAAAGACGTGAACATAGTCAAGGGTGGAAAAGAAGAATTACATCTCATTATAGCATAAAGCTTATAATAGACTCAGCCAAGAGTTAGTGTAAAGAAGAAAAAAGTAAAAGAATGAAAACCCAACCCCTGGGAACATCAGCAAAAAGGGACAGGGAAGAAGAAAAGGATTTTTCAAAAATAGTGTTAAAGGAGTCATCAGCAACACAGAAAATGAAGAAAGAAAGGACACAGCTACAGATGTCCAAAAAAGAGAGGCTCTCATGAAGTTCGTAAGCACTAGAGCAGTGGTTCCCAAACCTTAACAACCTGTGAACCCCTTTCACTAAAATGTCAAGTCTCGTGAACCCCCTATTAAAAATGAATATTTCCAGGGATTTTCTCCTTTACCTGAGAATAAAGCAGTGATCTTGGAAATATAAAATTTGTTTTTATGACATGCTTATTACACACTATTTATTATTATTATTTATCATTACAGTATTTTTATTACATTAAGAATGTAAGCAGTCAGAATGAGCGCTACCCTGACATCTGGTGGTGAGCTGTGGAAAAGGACATCAGCGTCTGATCTCATTTGCATGGGCACACCCACCCTGCCTAACATGTTGGACTGCCTGCCCAAATGGTCACTTTGGCTGCTGTGGGATCCCCAGTCTCTGTTATTGGGGCAGGAGTAATAAAGCATTGTTATCCTGGTTATCAAGGACAGTAGAACTGTACTTGGCATTTTATGATGGAGGGATTCGCCTTCTACGTAGCAGCACTCACGAGGCAAGGGACATGGGTTCCAAAGCCCAGTGAACTGAGAGAGGTGGGGGATAGGTATGTGTACCTGGTAGCGTAGGCCCCTAAACACCACTTTTATATTTCTTCTCTCCAGTGTGTAATAACAGAGCCAATTTTGACTCCATTAGGAGTCTTGTTATATGCTATAGAGCTGAAATCACTGATACCTAGATCTAAGCATTAGACTTACTTTGGGCTAGTGGTGCACCAGCACCGAGGCTCCCCTACCAGCTAAATTCACTGAGAGCTGAAGTCACTAAAGAGCCGAAGTTACTAAGTGCTGTGTTAAGTGGGGGGAGAGCCTGAAGACAAGTTGGTGGAGCGGATAGCAGGACGGCGAGTGGAGCAGAGCGGAGCAGATAGCCGGGTGGCTGGCGGAGAGCAGAGCGGAGTGGCCAGCAGGACAACTGGTGGAGAGGCGCAGCTGGTGGTGAAGATTGCAGCAGAACCCCATGGAGAGGCATGGCACTCTGCTGTCAACCCAAGCAGCGGAGCATGTAAGATGCCCTCCATACCTCCCCCCCACTTCCACCCAGGCTGGGAGGTAAACTCTGCAGATGAACTTCGGAACTCTGGGGGTGGTACTGACCAAGGTCAGAAACTGTGGGTGGGTTGACTGTTGGGTTGCTGGACCCTAAGGGGGAAAAGGACACTGCCAAATTAACTTGGGGGTGGGTCTTTTGCTCATGGTTTGTGTTATGAATTCAGTTTGTGGTGTTTCCCCAAGATAATGCCGCATTGTTTTTTCCTCCTTTATTAAAAGGCTTTTGCTACACTCGGACTCAGTGCTTGCGAGAGGGGAAGTATTGCCTCTTAGAGGCACCCAGGGGGTTGGTATGTAATTGTCCCAGGTCACTGGGTGGGGGCTCGAGCTGGTTTTGCATTGTGTTATTAAAACAAAACCCCTAGACACTGAACCCGGCCCTTGTTGCTGCCAACTCTGACGGGCAGAAGGGTTACATGAAAATGGCAACACTCTTCCTAGATCTCACTTTCGTAGCTTGTATCACTTTGAATACACCTGTTAGGAGCCTTGTCTTATATGTTTCACAAAGGAGTATCAGCTGTGAAACAGCACAAAGATAAATAAATATATGGAGATATACCTCTCTTGTAGAACTAGAAGGGACCTTGAAAGGTCATCAAGTCCAGCCCCCTGCCTTCACTAGCAGGACCAAGTACCGATTTTTGCCTCAGATCCCTAAGTGGTCCTCCTCAAGAACTGAACTCACAACACTGGGTTTAGCAGGCCAATGCTCAAACCACTGAGCTATCCCTCTGCTCAAAGAGTTCCTTCTACACAAGCATTCAGGTCTTGAGCAGTCCAGGCAAAACACACATTACAACAAAGCTTAAATTTGTTCATAATGATTATAAAAACAATACTAGCAGCCTATTTAATTTTAAAAACAGCAAAAAATATCCACCTCCCTTTCCATTTCTTATAAGGAGTCTTGAAGTTTAAATCTTCTCAGTGTGATAGATATGCTTGCTTTGATCTGCTTAGCTCTTGGAAGCTGCTGGCCCCATGCTGCCCAGAGTCCCTAGGGACAGCTCTGTCTGCCATTAGGGAATTCCTCCCCGATAACCCCCTGTAACATTTCACAAACCCTAGTTTGGGAACCACTGCACTAGAGAGATGAAGGAGAATGAGCATAGAGAACAGATCATAGATATGGAAAGAAAGATTACTTTTGTGATCTTCTGAGTGGGCAGTTTCACAGGAAAGGAGAGGGAGGAAGCTCAAGTGAAGACAGAGCAAAAGGACTAACCACATGAGTAACGTCTACAGGGTCAAGCAAAGGCTTTGAGTGGAAGCAATATTCCCATGACAATGTCTATGGGCACTAATTAAATAAAGCAGCAAATTAAAGAAATAAGGAAAGCTGTATGTGTGGGGAGCAGCAGGGTCTAAAAGATGGATCATATTTGGTGGTTAGTACTTACAGGCAATATCATTTGCTTTTAAGAGAAAGTTATTTTTCTTTCCCCCTCTAATGCTGAAACAGGACTGCTTAGCAAGTCTTGTCCAGCAATAACTTTCTTGCTGCTTCCTCTCTTGGGACTTTAAGCCACACTATTTTTCATTGGAGAATTTTGTAAGTTACTATCCTCCCTTTCTAGAATAAGTGTCAGAGGTTACCCTTAAATGTAACAGAGTCTTGTAATAGAAGAAACTGTTAGAAGAGTGAAATAATGTTGCTAAACTTACCTTTCAAAAGGGGAAATATCTAATTCTCTTGGAAACTCCTGGCTAAAGGAGTCCTCCATTTAATGACTCCCTCCTCAAAGTTTCCTTTAATCTGTGGTGTGGCAGAACAACCTGGCTTTATAAGCAGTCAGCTGGAGCATGCCCAGTACAAGGGAGAAAGCCTCAACTGCACAAAAGCGTTTCCCCTTCATTTTAATCCTTTCTTCTATTAATGGAAATTTTGAAGAGAAATAGTTTTATCTGGGAATACTTACAGGGATCTCTGTCTCTTTCTCTTTTTAAATAGAATGTTGTGTTCTCTTATTGTTTACTTTCTTGAGCTACAAATCATTGCTAGAGCTTCAGGGTGAGAAAATCTGCTGGGGCTAGTTTTAATACTAAATAATAACTCTTATTATCTTGGTTTTATTTTTCTCCATCCTCATTTTACAGATACAGTGCTTCATGTATGATTTCAGAAGTGTATTTTTTACCATCTCTCTTGAATATAGATCTTAGCATCTGGGTAAGACCAGGAATTTGGAGCTTTTGGATTTTCCTGCTAGACAAGCCACTCTCTGGCCCCAATTCTAGGGCTTCCCACAGCCCTGGCCTGTAAGCCAGCATACAGGTACTAGAAAGCTAACAGATCTCCCCATGGAGGAACAACCCAGGTGTAAGAGGGATATCTATGGTGGCACAGAGCAGAATGCTGTAACCCTTGCACTCCCTTTCAGTGAAGGGGCATGGGCGGGAGGAGGGTCTATCATGGTTTATGAGTTAATTGGATTGTTAGATTTGTGTCCCACAAGCTGTGCCATAAATAGTTATTTTTAACAGTCTGAGCCTTAGCTTTATCAATAACTTCTTATGATGACCTTTGTACTTTATTAACCTAAGCATGCAAGAAATTCAAAGTGAAACCAATTTGTTTTCTTAATCCTTTTCTTAGCGATAAAGAACTAATGATGTTACAATCAAAGAATTCCCAGCTTGCATTAATTTCCCCAACCAAAGACATATACCGTGTCACAATTGGCTGACATTTGTACTGTGATGTCATCTTATTATAGTGCCATCCCAGAAGTTTTCAGATTTCTGGTGTCTAGAAGGGGCTGGCTTCATGGAGAAGCGGTGCTCTTAAAGAGATGTTATACAGCAAGAGCAAGCTCCTAGCATCTATGTGACCATCCCAGCAGAATTAGCTAAACTGGTATTGCACCTTAACATTATGTGGTAACATGAGTTTGCAAACACAATTACATCAACACCCCCAGGTTGAATTTAGGGTTAAACAAAATTTGTACCTATGCATTTTGAGCGGGGGAGATCTTTGCAATTTTCATCCATTTGACTCAAACTGTTCCACCAAATGTATTTGCTGGAGACATTCAATATCTAATATTTTTAAAATAAACAAACAACCCTACACTAGACCTGATCTTTCACTGAGTTCCCAAAGGGGGAGTCAGCTCTGTGGGAATATCAGATCATTAGGTTCTGCATTTTAGCAATGGGAGCTTGCTCCCAAAGCCCAAGATAAGAAATTACATTTTTTCTCCAAATGTCTCCTCTGTGAAATACGGGGCAATGGTGAGGTATGTGCACACCCTTCAGCAAAGAGTCACTGAAGTGGAGAAAGTTTATAAAGTAACTTTTAGACCTCATGCCATGCTATTCTTATCCTGGCATAGTTTCTCTGAAAGCACTCTCAAGTGATTCTGCTCTCTGAATCAACAAGATGCAGGAGATGAGTAGCACCTTGGACAAGACAATTTTGCCTTATAACTTAATTTTTCCTTTTAACAGGGCATTATCACCTCCCCCAAGTGTGTTTATTTGGCATGGCTGACAGCTTCTTCAGGAAATAGATGACTCTTTAATCTAGCAGTGAAAGACATAACGAGATTTAAATGGTTAGAAGCAGAAGATAGACGAATTGACTAGAAATAAAGTGGAATAGTGAGGGTGGAATAGTTTACCACTGGAATAGTTTACCTAGGAACATGGTAGATTCTCCATCTCTTGAATTCTTTAACTCAAGATTGATCATCTGTTTGAGTTATAGCATATATTTTAGGAAGACATTCTGAGCTTGATGCGGAAGTTACCAAGTGAGGCTCTATGCCTTGCGTTATGCAGGTGATCAGATTATATTATAATGGTCCCTTCTCACCTTGAAATCTGTCAATCTATATGAAACCATGCAGCAGCCTTCTTCAGGACTGCTAGCAATCTTTTTTCATCCAGACTCATCAGCTGCTAGAGGCAGTGTCAGAGTACATATGATTTCTTCCCCTCCGATCATTTTCAAGGTCAAGATTTTAGACATATGACATGACCTGAACCACATTTATAATACACCTCTTGATTGTATAATGTTTTAAGGTCTTAAATTCCTGAAGGGATTTCAGGACAATTTCAAAATTCATTCATTCCTTGTATTAGTGGGATGAAATCCAACTAATCACAGCTTGGATCCTTGAAGGATGTTTCCTTTCTGGGACTTCTAGAGGTACAATGTTCTACATTAATGAGTAGTCCTTGTGAGGGAGTCCTATTCTCATAGTTTTGAAAAAGTGTTGGCAAATCATCGGTTGAAGAAGTCTTACTTAATTTGACTGCAATCATAATTACAGGTATAAAAGGGTGTTTCAACTGCTGATGATGATCAAAGTCCTAGGGAAAATGGCACAAGTGCTGGCTTTCATACTCTTAGTACCTGCAAGCACTTCAGACTGTATGAGTGTAACATGCACTATTATGAATCGGCAGGACTACTTGCAGTAGTAAGCACTACATCTGATCATAAGTCCTTGCAAGATTGGATCCTTTATCTATACTTACTGCTTCTTTGAGAGCTATGATCTGGGTTATGTCACTGCTACCTACATATAACTCTTTAGACTCAGGCAAATATATTACTACTGTAATATAAGCTTTTCAGAACATTCCACTAAATACAGCTTTGTCTAATAAATGTAAGTGTTTCATTTCTGAATACCTCTGAAACTTTGAATATCTTTACATGATTTATTTAGTCTCACATACAATAAGGATTGCTGGAGAGCTGCTTTCATAAACCATTCAAATGTGGTCCTCAATAAATATGTTGAGCTTTTGGTTTATTAAAATAGCAATCCTTTCCCAAGGACAGAAACAAATATGATATTTTGTATATGATGCCAAATGTCCTTGTAACTTGGTTATCTACATTAACCATGATTAAATAGGTTTATTCAAAATTATAACCATTTTAAAACAAAAAGCAAGAAAATTATCTTGATTGTTCAAGATGAAAAATATTTAGGGGAGATATAACAACTGATAATCATATCCAAAGTTTAAGCTTTCACTTCACAAGAAACAAGTAGTCGTATTTCAAGCCACTTAACAATATTCAAAAGATTAAGATTTTCTATATAAATACTCAGCTGTTTCATAATATAACACATAATAACCATATAATAGATTCCTGCTTTTAAAAAAAAACCTGTTTCTCTTTTTTATTTGTAACACAAACACTCAATGAAAAAAACAGTAATTTGCACATATATAACACGTTTCATAGAGGATGGTAAAATACTTTAGAAAAATAATAAGTAATATGATCCCTATTTTATAGGTGTGAAACTGAGGCACTGAAGTTTAAACGAGTTGCCTAAGGTCACAAAGTTCAACACTGACAGATAAAAATGGAATCCAGGTTTCCTGACTTTAGTTCTATATCAGGGGCGGGCAAACTTTTTGGCCTGAGGGCCACATTGGGTTTCAGAAATTGTAAGGCTGTGCCTCCCCAAACAACCAGGCATGGCCTGGCCCCCACCCCTTATCTGACCCCCCCCTGCTTCTCTCCCCCTGACGCCCCCCCCCCCTCCAGGATCCGCATCCACCTCTCCTGCTCTCTGTCCCTGACCACCCCCGGACCCTCCACCCCTAACTACCCCCCACCGCCCCATCCAACCAGCCCCTCTCCTTCCTGACTGCCCCCCCCGTGACCCCTGCCCCATCTAACCACCTCTTTTCCCTGTCCCCTGACCGCCCTTGGAACCCCCACCCCTGACTGCCCCCATCCAATCCTTCCTCTCATTCCTGACGGTCCCCCCAGGACCCCTGCTCCATCCACCCACCCTGCTCCCTGACTGCCCCCCGCCACCCCATCCAACCCCTCCTCTCCTTCCTGACTACCACCTCACCCCCAGAACCCTGCCCCATCCAACCACCCCTTCTCCCTGACCACCCCCAAAACCCCCGCCCCCATTCAGCTCCCCACCCTCTGACCACCCCGACCCCTATCCACATCCCCGGCCACTGACCACCTCCCAAACTCCCCTGCCCTCGATCCAATCCCCACTGCTCCCTGCCCCCTTACCACACTGCCTGGAGCACCGGTGGCTGGCGGTGCTACAGCCGCGCCACCCGGCTGGAGCCAGCCACACACCGCTCAGCACAGAGCTACCCCAGGAGCTTGCAGCCCCGCTGCCCAGAGCATTGCGCCCGCAGCAAGCTCCCATAGATAAAACTCAATGCAACTGAAATGAACGTAGGAGTGTCTCTTGTACAAGAGTCTTTTTGCAGTTTTTTTGATCCTCTGCACAATTTTCAGCTACAGAGCATATCCCACTGCACAGACTGAAACAAGTTTATCCTGTCACACAAGATTGTTTAAGCCAATCTCAATGTCACCCTTTTTTGTTTACAGTTTATCTAGGAACACTTTATCCTATACTGGATCTTACTATGTTATTCAGGATCTGCCTGGCTTTATAATATGAAACTGAATTATAAACCTGTGATAACTGAAACATAAAAGTTAAATCCAGAGTGAAACTTGGTACAGAAAACATCAGGCAGGAAATGGACATTTTGTAAAAAAAATTATACAAAATCTATTTCCGTGTGTTTTTTTTTTTAATATGGAGATATACCTATCTCATAGAGCTGGAAGGGACCTTGAAAGGTCATCGAGTCCAGTCTCCTGCCTTCACTAGCAGGACCAAATACTGTCCCTGATAGACTCCCCCTGCTGCGATCCCTAAAAGGCCCCCTCAAGGATTGAACTCACAACCTTGGGTTTAGCAGGCCAATGCTCAAACCACTATCTCTCCTCCCTGATAACTCTTAGTTTAAATTTAAAAATTTCCAACAATAAACCAAGTGTACTTTTGTGTGATCCACTCCTGATGCAATACTAATGCACTTCTTCAGAGTTCCAGTGACTCCCCCACTAAATTCACCCTGTCCCTAAGCTCCAAACAGAGGCCATATCTTAAAGCTGCAGCCATGTTTCTAAAAGAAATGACAAAATAGCATTTCAGAAAGGATACCCGGGTTCTAAAAGAAGCTGATGTGAAATTACTAGAATGCCCATTCTATCCATTTGTCACAGTACAGGTCTGTCGCATCTTACGCGCATTTAACATGCGCGATTTCAGCTTTACGCGGTCGTAAAAACGAAACAAAAACAAAAAAAAAGAGAACAACAACAATTTTAATACTGTACTTGTAGTGTGGGTGATTCCGCCCGCCATTCAACTCAATGCAATTTTGACTATACGCGGTTTTCGCTTTACGCGCTAACCGCGGAACGGATCCCCCACATAAGATGAGACTTGCCTGTACCTGAAGTTCTCATTTCACGAGAGGTAAAACAATACTGATTTTTAATTGCTGTGTTCTATTTAAAAAAAATCTAATTTCCCCTTTCTCTCTATTCCATTCCACCTATCAGAAGGCTGCTTGAGACTCCATTGGTGCCACCCACATTTGAGGCAAAGTCACGGGTGCAAAGAACAGAAGCAGGGGTTGCATGTATGAGCTATTACCATAGCAAACCACGTTAGAAACAGAGGGAGGAAGGAAAGCCCATCATTTTACCTGTAGCACCAGAAGCAAACTTATAGAAAAAGGAAGGGTGGATCTGGGGAAGCTTTCCCCATGTCAAATTGCAGCTCTCCTCTACCCCTCCCCACACCCCAGTCTGCTGCTCCCAGATGGGGAGGTGGGGTTCATCCAATGTTGAGACATGCTGATTTAACCCTTAGAATCTTAATGCTTACGTCCCAGATAGTGTATCTATCTCCAGTTTCCTTCCCCAACTCAGCTGCTCAAAGACACCCTTCCAAGCCTTTTCTCTGCACTCCCTGAAGCTCCAAAACCACCCTCTTATTTTACATTCTTCATGAGCTGGCCTCAGAGTATAGCTGTGGACCCTCTTCCTTTTCTTCCCCAATTCCGGCCCCTGCCATATCTTGGCAGAGCTGCATAGCGCAAGATTCATCAGCAGGGCAAGGCTCCCAGGCAGGCAGAGAAGTTCCTGGCCTTGGAAAGGTGGGATTGGCTCTCCTTAGTAGTCCTGGTCTGGCCTCTCCTCTACCTGCTTGCAAATTACCGCACTCCCTGAAAACTCACCCAAAATACCTGGAAACTAGCCAGTTCTGATGTTTTAAAATAAAGACATAGATTTTAATGCACAATGTTTGTTGTCCTTGTATAATGTTACCCTGGAAGGTGTTAATGACTGCTGTCAATCACCTGGTTAAAGTTAATTGGTATAGTAAGCATGTTTCTATCAGACTAAATGAAAGAGCAATTAAATGCCTCTTGTGTAGCGATAGATGAAACAATAGATGCTACTTCCCAAAGCACTGGCTTGCATGGAAAGGCCTGAGCAGAAGCTAAACCATGTGTGCAGAGGACTGATTGAAAATTCAGGAGGGTTTGGGTATTGATTGGGTGTAATTGTGTGTGTAAAGCAGAAAGCAACAAGAAAGCCAGGAGAAAGCAAGAGAAGTAGCAGAAAGCTTGCCCCAAGAGAGAGCAGAGACAGAGCTTCTTGGGGCACAGGACACGCTCGAGAGACAGACTTTGAAATTATGATCAAAGAAACTGCCTGTTTGTTCTTACTGTGTTCAGGGAACACACCTTTCTGTACATTCTTTGTAAATAAACAGGATTGCACCAGAGAAATACCTGACTCTCATGATCAATTTCTTCTCCTAATGGAAACAACCCAGCAAGGGCTGGAATACTACCTAACTGCTCAGGCCAAAAAGTAACAATAATTGAAATACATATTTATTAGCTACGCAGTTTTGCAAGGTTTCAATTCCAAGTACAGTTCCCTCACTTGTGTGATTAGAATAAGGGATACTTTGTGTCTTATTCCCCAAATCAATATGTATGAATAGCAGTAGCTGAGCAGTCACAAAACCTCATATATTCCGTTTTATATGGAATGATCCTGTGTATTTGGCACTTTACCTGAGAGGCTTTGATTCCCCTGACATTCTATTTTTATAAGAACATCTTCATAAACCAACCATAATGATTTGTACTTATGCTTTCCAACCAAGGATCTCATCACAGTCAACAACCAACAATTAAAAAAAGCATCACCACTTGAAGTTTTGCCCATTTGTGCTTAGAACATTCCCCACAGTGTTTTAGTCCCAGAATTAAATGTAGGTGCTGGGACTAAACATACTACATACCTGTACTAAGATAATTTAGCCTCTGATTCCTTATCAGTACATCCTAATGCCTCCTAAAAAGCATCACTGACTACTTAAGTTTTACTGCTTTTGAACTAAAAATCATGTGCCCAACTAAGGATCATACAAGGTTATCCAGTCAGAGAGGGTATAACAAAGAAGCATTATGCCTACAGAAGCTAGGAGCAGGTATAACCTCAAGGAGTGCTGAGGGAGCATGCTTATTACTGGCTGCTGGACGACTCCTGCCCACTGAATAGTTTCAGTGTTTACTTTCTGGTACACCGCAGGGGCAGGGCTATATTCTTGAGCAACAATATGCCCTCAGGGACTGGCATACTTCTACCAGCTCCAGCCAACCTCCCCTCTTGGGCTCTCTTAGTGCAAGCAGCCCAAATCTGGATGCCTCCTGTGCATTATTTTCTCCCCCTGTGTCAGAGCAGGCATAATTGGACCTATTGTGTAATTAAAAAAATAAAATTACTCAATGCAAACTGTATCCAAACAATCTTGAGTCTGAAAAAAAAATGAATACAAGCAAAACAATTTCAGAGGCTTTATTCCTCTCCAAATTGTAAGCATCAGAATGCCTTCCTAATGACTTCAAGTATCAGGGGGTAGCCGTGTTAGTCTGTATCTACAAAAACAACAAGGAGTCTGGTGGCACCTTAAAGACTAACAAATTTATTTGGGCATAAGCTTTCATGGGTAAAAACCTCACTTCTTCAGATGCAGAAGTGAGGTTTTTACCCATGAAAGCTTAAGCCCAAATAAATCTGTTAGTCTTTAAGGTGCCACCAGACTCCTTGTTGTTCCTAATGACTTGATTGACTGCTGTTATTTCAAATGTTGCTCATGAATGTATTTGCTTTATTTTTGTCAGCCCTTAACTCTTTAAAAATGCAGTTTATGTTGAGTGAATTAACACAGACTGCATAATACTAAAGCTCTGTATATGATTGCACTGTATTTAATGTAGCTTGTGCATTACTTTCAAGCTCTGCAAATCAAAGGTTCAAATAATAGGACTGATCATTTCTTTAGTACAAGCCACAATCCTTCTAATATTTTATGTTTTGCAAATGTATTTTATCATACTCAGAATAACAAGCCTTGCATGCTTCTAATAGATATTCATCAGACACTAGTTTAAATGATCTAACACAGAAAGAATGTGTATGTTTTGTAGAAAGTTGAAGTGATGTAGATGGCTCAGTGAATATCACCTAATAATCAGTTATTTTGTCCATAAGTCTCAGACCAATTCAGAAAGAAAATAAAGCTTCACTATCCCCATTTTACAAATAGTGAAATGTAGGCACAGAGATTAAATTAATTTACCAAGGTTACACAGAAGATCAGAAGCAAAACTGTGACTATAACCCCAAATTCCTGATTTTCAGCCTCATTATTTAGCTATAGGTTCATGCGGCATCTTCACTATCAGTTAATAGTAAAGTTACTATTGTAGCTAATAACTCCAGTACCCCTGGCTATCCTACAAGAGGCACAAGAGAGAAACTCTTTGCTCTGCCTCCAAACTTGAAATTGGAGCTGCACAGATAGATCCATGTGGCCGTGGAGATCAGCTTGAGGGACTGGGGCCTGTATGATCTCTCTCTCCCTTCCCTCTTGGGAAATCCTCTTGTTTTTTCCTTCCTGTATTTTTATGTGCATGCAGTACTGCTTTGGTAGCTAAGGAGTATGCCTAATAGGCCAGCTTGAGTCTCTTGAGTCCCAGTTTACTGTTTTAACAACTTTTCACATACAATGCAGATTTTCTTGATTTCATCTAAATTTTTCAAGTTCCTGTAGAACTTGTAGAATCTGTTACATGACTGAAAGACTAGACAATGAGAATGTTACCAGAATCCCTTGTCTGTTCTAGGCCAAAATTCTGCTCTTACCTATGCATGTTTAAGTCAGTGGGAGTTATATATCTCATCTACTTTCTCTGGAAAATGTAGTTAATACTAGTTTGTATGTACTCCATCCATTGCTTTTTAATCTGCAGATCTCACAGTGCTTTGCAAAAGCAGACAAACACTATTATCCCTGCTTTCAGTTGGCCTAATTAAGGTCCAGATCCCACAATGAGTTTTATTTGGGCAGACCCCTGCATCCACATGGAACTCCACTGAAGTTAATGGGGCTGTATGCAGGCCTGGACACCCTGATCTTGCAATGAGCTAAGTCAGGGATTGGCAACCTTTGGCACGCGGCCCATCAGGGAAATCTGCTGGTGGGCCGAGACATTTGTTTACCTGCAGTGTCCGCAGGTTCGGCCAATTGCAGCTCCCACTGACCGCGGTTCGCCATTCCAGGCCATTGGGGGTTGCGGGAAGCACCACAGGCCGCAGGATCTTGGAGTCATTGTGGATAGTTCTCTGAAAACTTCCACTCAATGTACACTAACAGTCAAAAAAGGGAACAGAATGTTGGGAATCATTAAGAAAGGGATAGATAAGACAGAAAATATCATGTTGCCTCTATATAAATTCCATGTTACGCCCACATCTTGAATACTGCATGCAGATGTGGTCACCCCATCTCATAACACAAGAACTAGGGGTCACCAAATGAAATTATAGTAAAAGCTTTTTTTATCCAGCATGTTGGGGGAATGGGGGGTGCTGGTAAATGAAAAATACCAGTTAGCTAAGGAGAGAGTTTGGGTGCGAGAGGGAGTGTGGGGCTGGGAGTTGGGGCACGGCAGGGGGGAAGGATGCGGGGCGTAGGCTCTGGGAGGGAGTTTGGGTATGGCAGGGGCTCAGGGCAGGGGGTTGGGGCATAGGAGGGGCTTTGGGGTGCTGGATCTGGGGGGCGCCCACCTCGGGCAGCTCCCTGCAAGTGGCGACCTGTCCCTGCTGCTCCTAGGCAGAGGTGAGGCAGACGGCTCTGCGCGCTGCCCCCGCCCTGCTCTGAGTGCTGGCTCCGCACTCCCTCTGCACTCCTTATGGTCTTTCCTCCATTTAGGAGCAGCAGGGACATGTTGCTCCTTCCGGGGAGCCACATGGAGCCAAGTAGGGAGCCTGCCGGCCCCACACCAACCGGACTATAAACCAGACTTTCTATGAAGATTAGAAATGCCGGTTTATAGAGCTTTTCGGTTGGCACAAGGCCGGATAACACAGCTTTTAGGCAGCAGGTTTAAAACAAACAAAAGGAAGTATTTTTCCACACGATACACATTCAGTCTGTGGAACTCTTTGCTAGAGGATGTTGTGAAGGCCAAGACTATAACAGCGTTCAAAAAAGAAGTAGGTAAATTCATGGAGGATAGGTCCATCAATGGCTATTGGCCAGGATGGACAGGGATGGTGTCCCTAGTCTCTGTTTGCCAGAAGCTAGGAATGGGCGACAGGGCATGGATCACTTGATGAATACCTGTTCTGTTCATTCCCTCCTGCGCACCTGGCATTGGCCACTGTCGGAAGACAGGATACTGGGCTAGATGGATCTTTGGTCTGACCCAGTGTGGTTGTTCTTATGAGAGAGAAACTTTAAGGCAAAATTCACCCTCAGTCAAGATGCTGGAATAAATGACAAAAAGGTCTTTTATAGCACCATTTACGGGTCTATAAATAGCAGTAAATCTCCAGTCCTTTAGTTTTGTATTGAATTTGTTCAGTTACAATAAGCCACTCATTTGTTCTGTTGATATGAACTTTTAAGAGAAAAAAAAAATTATCTAAAATTTTTTCCAAGTGCTTTTTGTTCATTCATTGTTAATAAAATGCCTGAGTATAAATCTGGAATAAGACTAGTTTCAGATTTATTGTGCAATTACCAAAATATGACTTTACAAAGCAAATCCTTTGGAATAAAATTTTCTGTTTGTTCGGATACTAATCAAGTTAAAATTCTAATTCAAATTACTGCTGACAGTAGGGATGTAAAATGTTAAACGGTTAACCGATTAACCGATAAGTATCGGTCTTATCGGTAAGGTATTCCAGTTAACATTTAAACTCTGGCTGTGGGACTTCACTGCCATTTCTCCCCTCCCCTCCATATCCTGGCTGCCATCCCCTGTCTGCGAGCCATCCCTGGGGTCCTGGCTACCAGCCCCCACCCCCCGGTCCCAGCTGCCCCTGCACCAACAGAGCCCCGGGCGTGCGGGCTGGCAGCTGGGACCTGTGTGTGGGGGAACGGGGGCAGCTGGGACCCCGGATGTGCTTCCGCTGGGGGTTAAACATTTAACCAGTAAAATTTTAATAGTTTAAATGTTTTCTTTTTTAAAACGTTATTTACATCCCTAGCTGACAGTAACCTTAGCTTGCTTTAGCTCCCCCTCCCCCTTTTTTTAAATGCTTTAGAGGTAAGTCTTTCCAAAAGAGAACTGATTTGTTAAAAAAGCCAAATTATCCTTTTAAATATATTGATTATAATACTATTTATAGAACCTTAACACCAATCAATTAATCTTTTTGTCCTGAGAAAAGGAGATTTCAATGAAATGAAGTGGCTAGTCAAAAAAACACTAAAGTAAAAAAATATAATCCTTACATTTGGAATTGGTGTTACTTAAGAAAACAATGACAGTATCTCAGATGCCATTTGTACCTTTGAAAAACAGGGAAGCAGTAAGACAAGAAGTAAACCAGTATGTTAAAGGGCAATGTTCAAGAGATTGTTCAAACCATACAAAGATCCTCATCCTCCAGAATTTTTAAATCTAATCCTAGTGAAGCCAGTTAGGATCATGAACTGCAGCAGGCAAACTGAAAGAATGAAACTAAAAGGGCTAATATGGAAGAGCAAATAGGTAAAGAGATAAAAACAAATAGAGATTATTTAACTATGTCAGAAGCAGGAAGCCTATGAAAGAATCTGTGGGTCCATTGGATCGCCAGGGGTGTTAAAAGGATCAATCAAGGAAGATATGGACATCACTAAGAAGCTAAATGACTTCTCTGTATCAGTATTCCCTATAAAGGATGTTGGGGAGATATCTACCTAGAACTACTCTTACCTGGTAATAACCATGAGGTACTATCAGAGACTGAGGTGTCAAGTGGAGGAACAGGAACACATTGATAATTTACGTCACCATACCCAGATGGTACATCTAAGGTCTGGTCTACACTACAGGGTTAGGTTGAATTTAGCCACGTTAGGTTGATTTAAAAACGAATGCATCCACACAACCAACCCCATTCCATCCATCTAAAGGGCTCTTAAAATCAACTTTTGTACTCCTCCCCGGCGAGGGGAGTAGCGCTAAAATCGACTTTGTTGGGACGAATTTGGGGTAGTACGGACGCAAATCGACGGTATTGGCCTCCGGGAGCTATTCCAGAGTGCTCCATTGTGACTGCTCTGGACAGGACTTTGAACTCCAATGCACTAGCCAGGTACACAGGAAAAGCCCCGGGAACTTTTGAATTTCATTTCCCGTTTTGTCAGCGTAGCGAACTCAGCAGCACATGTGACCATACAGTCCCCCCAGAATCATGGAGCATAGAATGTTTCTACACTCCCCCTATCATCTCCGTCCCTGAGGTTATCGCAGATTAGAAGGCGAAAAAACCGCACCCGCGATGACATGTTTTCCGAGCTCATGCAGTCCTCCTGCACTGATAGGGCACAGCTTAATGCATGGAGGCATTCAGTGGCAGAGACCAGGAAAGAATTAAGTGAGCACAAAGAGCAGGACACGATGCTGAGGCTAATGGAGGAGCAAACGGACATGCTGAAGCATCTGTGGGTGGAGCAAACGGACATGATGAAGCGTCTGTTGGAGCTGCAGGAAAGCCAACAAGAGCACAGACTCTTGCTGCATCCACTGTATAGCCGCCTACCCTCCTCCCTATGTTCCATAGCCTCCTCACCCAGACACCCAAGAACATGGGAAGGGGGAGGCTCTGGGCACCCAGCCACTCCACTCCAGAGGATGGCCCAAGCAACAGAAGGCTGTCATTCAAACAGTTTGATTTTTAGAGTGGCTACAATAAGCCATGTGGCCTTGTCCTTCCCTCCTCCCCTACCCCACGCGGGCTACCTTGTCCGTTCTCGCATTTTTTTTTTAATTAAGAAAGAAAGAATGCATGGTTTCAAAACAATAGTTACTTTATTTCGAAGGGGGGAGGGTGTTTGGCTTACAGGGAATTAAAAATCAACAAAGGGTGCGGGTTTGCATCAAGGAGAAACACGCACAACTGTCACATCAAAGCCTGGCCATCATGAAACTCATTTTCAAAGCCTCTCTTATACGTGTCTTGCTTTGCTCTTCTAATTGCCCTGGTGTTTGGCTGTTCAAAATCGGACGCCAGGCAATTTGCCTCAACCTCCCACCCCGCCATAAACATCTCCCCCTTACTCTCACAGAGATTATGGAGCACACAGCAAGCAGCAATAACAATGGGAATGTTGGCTCCACTGAGGTCTGACCAACAGCACCAGCACGCTTTTAAACATCCAAAGGCACATTCTATGACCATTCTACCACCATTGCTCAGCCTATAGTTTAACTGCTCCTTACTACTGTCCAGGCTTCATGAACAGATTCCCCGAGCTCGTCGCTGGGGAGCAGGAGAGCAGAGTTGAAGGGGAAGTGATGGAGCCATTCACCATGCCCTGGAGGTTGCTAGGAGCTGGGCAGGGAAGACGTTCCCAGAACCCCCGGCCAAGCTACATGTCCGATGAGGACGGTTACCAGTTCTACTGCACCGTCTGCTGCCAGCAGCACCCAGGAGGACCAATACGGATCCCCCAAGCTCGTCGCTGGGGAGCAGGGGAGCACAGTTGCAGCAGAAGTGGTGGATGACGATGGTTAGCAGTCCTATTGCACTGTCTGCTGCGAAGGGAAGGAGCTGCTGCTGTGTAGCAATGCCAGCTGCTGCAGGTACTTCTGTGTCGAATGCTTGGAGGTCCGGGTAGGGCAAGGTACGTCGGCCAAGGCAAAGGAGCAAGAGCCCTGGGGGAGGGATAGCTCAGTGGTTTGAGCATTGGCCTGATAAACCCAGGGTTGTGAGTTCAAACCTTGAGGGGGCCACTTAGGGATCTGGGGCAAAATCAGTACTTGGTCCTGCTAGTGAAGGCAGGGGGCTGGACTCGATGACCTTTCAGGGTCCCTTCCAGTTCTATGAGATAGATATATCTCAAAAAAAAAAAAAAAAAAAAAAAGCTGTTACGTATGGCAAACCACAGAAGTGCTATGGGGTGTTACAGTGCCGACCAGACTGGAATGTATGGCTGCAAGACTTCTTCACCAGCGACAAAGGACAGGAATATGATGCATCTAAAAAGGCCCTAACATTTCCCAGAGTCACTACCCTTAGATAACAGAATGTCAATGGTTGCACTGGCTACTTGTATCACAGCAGTCCCCACAGTAGACTTGCCCACAACAGCATCGATGATGGTGAGCTGAGTGGGCTCCATGCTTGCTGTGTATGACATCTGCACAAGTAATCCAGGAAAAAAGGCGCAAAATGATTGTGTGTCATTGCTTTCATGGAGGGAGGGGCAACTGACAACATATATCCGAAACTATGTTTTTGCCCCATCAGGCATTGGGAGCTTAACCCAGAATTCCAATGGGTGGCGGAGACTGCTGGAACTGTGGGATAGCTAGGGCCGGCTCTAACTTTTTTGCTGCCCCAAGCAGCAAAAAAAGCGCCGCCCCGCCGGAACCCCCACCCCCCCAGAGCGCCACCCCCCCCACCGAGCGCCGCGCCGCCAGAGCCCCCCCACCCCGCGGAATGCCACGCTGCCCCCCACCAGGTGCCGCCCCAAGCAAGTGCTTGGTTGCCTGGTGCCTGGAGCCGGCCCTGGGGATAGCTACCCACAGTGCACCACTACATAAGTCGATGCTAGCCACGGTAGTGAGGACGTACTCTGCCGACTTAATGCGCTTAGTGTGGACATATGCAATCAACTGTATAAAATCAATTTCTAAAAATCGACTTCTATAAAATCAACCTAATTTCGTAGTGTAGACATACCCTTAGAGTTCTGAAGGGGCTTAAGAATGAAGTGGCTAAGCTAACCATAACACGCAATCTCCCACTAAAAACAGCTTCTTGAGGATAGCAAATGTTGTACCTATATTTAACTGCAACACAAGGGGCTCACTGACAGAGGATAACGAATGAAGGACTTCTGGTTCTAAAAGGATGACCATCTATCTATGCCTGTGCTAAAAGTCTCAGCTCTGTTAACTTGAGGCCAATAATAGATTCATAAATCTCTGTGATCCATTGTGTAAGCACGGGTTACATAAAAAAGGCTCTAGGAGTGATCCAAAGAAATTAGACAAGTCAGTCTTCTACCTGCCCCAGTGAGCTTCCAGGCAGTGAGGATCCAGTGCCTCAGAAGAATCCAGCCCATAGTGAGAATAAATTACAGACAACTTGATGTACAATAGTTCCGTATATCAGCTGTATGTATACACATGTATCCAAGAGGGGCCTGTTGTAGCAATTGAGGCCAAACAACCCTACTTTACTAGTTAGCCTAACTGGTGAAAAGTGGATAAAGTTTCATAAATGGTTAAAATATAAAACTATTTAAGAAAATATGTGAGAAGGAGACAGACAGACTGAATTAATGTCAACAGAAAGGATCTACCAATACCATTCAAGGACTGGGTTAAGATTATGACTGGTAAACAAAATTGGTTTGGCAGAAATTAGGCCTAATTAGTTTGTCCACCAATGAAAGGATCGATTGGGACCCTTAAACAGAAACTTTAGGGGAGAAAAGTTTTTGTTTTTGCTTTTTAACCATTACTGCCAGAACACCAGACCTCGATGCTCCACTGGGGATGCTTGACCATCATTGCTGCACCAGTGAGGTCCCAAGCCTGATGCAGGTGAGATCCTGCTCTGCCTTCCCCTCCCTGATGTACTCGTCTCTCCCCCCATTATCTTCCTCCTGTCCTATCACTCTCTGCTGGCTTTTCACCTGATCCTGAAATCAACTGTACTGCATGCCACCAATATAGGGACATTATATGGCCAATCCCACTATGCATAGGCTGAGAAGTACCAGTGAAGGAGAGGGACCTCAGCAGATCAACTAGACTCAGGAGGAGAGCGAGGGTCCAAAGCAACTGCTATCATGGCTGATCTGCCAGCTCAAAGCATCTGTGACATAGCAGCCACCCTGTATCCTGAGAACATCAACAAAAATCATATCTTCCCCTATCTTTACTATCCTCTCTCTCTTCTCTCCCTTCTTTGTCTCTGTTTTGTCTAAAGCAGGAAAGTGATTATCATTCCTGACTCAGAAATGAACAATGGAACTAACCCTTTCTTCCCCACCAAGGAGGGCTGTTCAACTAAATAAGAGACTTTAACCAATATTCAATGTCTCCAAAAAGGGACTTGAATAGGCTTTAAGTAAGTTTGTTTGCATAATCACTCGATTACAGTTTCAATGTGTTTTGCCTTGTTTTAATATTTTTTTCTTTTCTGTTTCAATTAATTTCATAATATGTTTGCCAAGATGCTACGGTCTCTATATACCAAACCCTGAACCTTGTTTGATGCTGGAAAAAGGTAGGGGCTTGTTCACGTTGAAAAGTTACATCACCATAGCTATGTCTCTCAGGGGTGTGGATTTTTCACATCCCTGAGAGACCTAGTGAAGCCAACCTAACCCCTGCTATGGATGTTAGTATTCTCCTAAGAATTCTTCTGCCAACCAAACTACTGCATCTCAAGGAGGTGGATTACCTACAGTGATGGGAAAACCCATCAACAATAAGTAACAAACCATCATGGCTATTCTTATTTATTTGCCAGAGTCAGAACAAATCTACTGTTCACTACTCAACTGAAAACAAAATAGTAATGAATGGTATTTGATAAACTGAGCACAAATCTGGATTTACTACCTTAATGAGATCATGCAGTGTTAGTGAGATTTGGAGCTAGCCTGCATGCAGTATGGAACCATAGCATGGAATTCGTCATTAATCTACACTAGTTTTATCCCTGCCCATATGATAGGAAATGACAGCCCAAGCACTGCAGCACCTTTCCTGCTGAGATGGAGAGGGCAGGACAGGATAACCAAACAACCTGAGACCCTAGGTCAGCCAGGTTGGGAGAGGTGGGGCAGCAGAGGAGCAGAATTAAGTCATCATGACCCCTCAGGTGTCAGGCCTTGTGCCTGTGGCTCTCCTGGGGTGAAATTCTGCAATCCTCCTAGTCTCAAATTGGGCCCTGGGCCTCAGTGCCCTGTGAATCAACCATGCTTACCCAGATGGCTGATTGAGTCTGGGCGCTTGCAGTTCTTCTCTTCAGGAGTCTGGCCAGTAGTGAATACACTGACCACACAACCTTCTTAACCCACAGTATTGTTTATTTAGTAGTAGGAAAAAATATTTTAGAAAAAAAGGGATTTTATAACAAGAAACAGCCTACACGTCAGTCACCTAAAAGGCTATCATCCCCCAGTGGCAACCTATGCAAGCCTAACGTCTAACACCCCAGCAATGTCCTGTGTGCCCCGCTGGTTCCCCCAAACAACTAGTGTCTCTCTTGAGAAAGGCCCTTTTCAATCTTGCCACAGTTCTTTTGTTCTTTTTCCATGTTCATGGGCCTTTTCTTGTCCTGGTTCAAACCAGTTTTGTAGGTTGGCTGGGGACAGAGGCAAAATCAAAGTTAGCTATAGTTCTGGCATTTTCTCTGAACAACTTTTAAGTGTTTACTGAGAAGTGGCTGTCTTGAGCTATACTTTTCCTTCCTGCCTGTTTTCCCAGACAGACTCATATTGAGCTAAACCAATATAGTCATAAAGAAAACAAACTGACAACCAGGTCAACATATATGATTCATAAATCATGACAGAGCAGACTGAAAATGCAGGTGTTCTTGGTATGTGTGCACTCTGGTTATTTAAAGGGAACAGTTACTGAGCTTACATTTATTATTCCATAGAAGCTGACTTCGATTTAGGTCAGCACCAATGCCATTTCAAAAGCTAAGGTAATTCTTTCTTTCTTGAATTGATACTTCCAGTCTGAAGGTTTATTTTAGACTTTCCGTTAGAGAGTCTACACTGAAGACAATGCCATCATGCAAAAGGAAAAAAACTCCTCTCTACAACTTCTGTGAACACAATGGGCCGGATTCCCTTCTCACATGGTGTAAACCAGGAGTAAATTCACTGTAGTCAATAGAAGTGCTTCAGTGTAAAATTGGTATAAGTGAGGTAGAAACAGGCCCAAAGTGCTTCATGCAGTTATTAACAACATAGCTAAATTGGATGAGAATAGCTATGTCACAGCCTAGTAACAACCAACGAACACTAGGATCAGCTACACTACACACAGGTTTGTTTTTAACAACTGTTGACAAGACAGTATGAAATAATTGTCATACATATTAGAATCAAGGGCTAAGAGGTAATAGTACTTTGACCTTTCTACTTAGATTCTGATTTGATCTTTTGGTTTAGAATCAGTTTGAATTGGAAACCAAAAACCAATTCTAATGCTCTAGTTCTTAAAGTTTCCTAAGAAACAAAAAGAGGCAAAAACATCACATGACATGCAAAGAATTACTAGTCCTACAAAATATTATCAAGAAATGAATGGATAAACTACCAAAGAGAAGGATGATGAATAGTAAAGAACACATCAATGATACATTCACATAAGGCTAAAGAGAGAGCCTGAAACAATGAATTATTGTTCTAGTACAAATTTGTTAACAGGGGGAGGCAGATTTTCAATTGACTTGAATATCTGGAGTAGCAAAATGATATTTAGACTCATTTTGTCTTGTTGATAATCTGGATTATATTAGAAATTATGTCTCTGCTTGTTTGTGTTAGAGCTGGCCAACTATACCATAACCCTGATTTAATTGATAGTACTAATTAGTTTCCATAATTTTCATTCTGGTAAGCATACTCAACTTGTAGATGTCCTTCAGATTCATGAATTCTAGTACCAACTGAGCAGTGATTTCTCTTTAGTGTGCTGCCAGGCTAAAATTCTGGATGGGTTAGAAAAGAGAACTACTGTATTATCATAACCCAGAAAGTACCTTACCTGCAGTAGCACTCCCACCTTTCCATGACTTTTGATCTTTCACTCACATTGAGATTTACAGGACAAAGGAAATCCTTTGCTCAGGTAAGCGGCCCTTCAAAAAGATGATTTGTAAATATGCCACTCTCCTACAGCACCTGCCTCTCCCAGTGCATTGCTGCATTTATTACATGTGATGAGGATGTCCGGGAGGCCTTTTGCTTGTGCCCTTTCACATGAGGATTTATATCATACTACTTTTCTCTGTGACTTTCTGCATTCCCTTTGCTACCCACACTAATTTTGAATCCACTTGAGATTTTTCTATTTTATCATCTATTTTTCTTGCATGATCTTTGAAGAGGAGTCCTAAACCAGGACTGTGACATGTTGTATTGCTAAATTGATTATGATATCACAGACTGATCATATCCTCTGCATCACAGAATCAAGAAAGAGGCTGTAAAGAAGAAATTCTGTTTAAAAAAAAAATTAGACAAGTAGCAAAAGCCAAAGAAAAGTTAGAGTCCTTTCACAGGTAGATTGATTTGTGGTTATATGTGTGAACATCTTCCCCAGTGTGAAATTCCCTTTTGAAACATTTGAAAAAAGTTAATATTTATTTTAATAATTCAAAATCCATTAATCATTTCCATTTTTACATAGAATAGGTGCCTGATAATGTCTTTCTTGGCACTTCAATAGCCATTGACATTTCCTAACAGGGCAATGTGGCTGCTCAGATCATTCTTTGGGCCTGATTTTACAGTCCCTTGCACACACAAAATTCCTATTGAAATCAATGGGAATTTTGCATAGGATCTGAAGAATTAAGGTCCTGCATAGGTGATGTAGCCTTCAGGGGAAAAGAACTAGGCACTCAGCTCTTCATTTCAAGAAGCTGCATCCATAACACTTGGCAGTTCTACTCTTCCCCACAGACAATACACTGTATTTTGTGGACATCAGCTTATTTCACATGTATTTTCTTATAAAAACATTTCCAGCAGCTAAAGGATTCTTCAGTATATTGGGCCAGATCCTTAGCTTCACTAAGGTCAGTTTGTGCCACGATATACAAACATTTTTTCAGAGTGCAAAGCATCATAGAGTCACATCACAATGGACAGTAAACACAACACACAAGAGTCATTGTCCAGCAATCTTCCTCCACATTCGGCAGTCTTCACCCTGCTTTGAGAAGCATGCCATACTGCATCCTGTCCAGAAAACCACATTGTCAAACCAAACTCGCCAAAGGTACCCCCTTCTCTGGCACCTGACACCACTCCCTGCAAAACTTGCTTCAGCAACCTTCCTCTGTTCATCTGATCCACATGTTCTGAAAACTCAAGTTTTCTTTGTCTGATCATCTTGATATTAGGTATCACTCCGGTTACTCTGTAAATTTAGGCAATTACCTCCTCATTAGTCATGTAAAGAATAACTAACGTGCAGCAATCACTGTAGCGTTTCAGTTTGAAGGCAGTAAGCCTCTTAATATCCTGTTTCCTTAACGTCCATGTCTCACATGCATATTGCAAGATGCTAGAGACAAGAGACTGCAGCAATTTCATTTTATACTTCATGGTAATACCTTTATTTCTCCAAACATGGCTAAGGGTATGTCTACACTACGGGATTAATCCGAATTTAGATAATTCGGATTTGAGAAACAGGTTGTATAAAGTCGAAATGAGTGCGGCCACACTAGCACAGTAATTCGGTGGTGTGCGTCCAAGTACCGGGGCTAGCGTCGATTTCTGCACCGTTGCACTGTGGGTAGCAATTCCATAGCTATCCCATAGTTCCCGCAGTCTCCCGCGCCCATTGGGATTGTGGGTTAAGATCCCAGTGCCTGATGGGACAAAAACATCGTCGCAGGTGGTTCTGGGTACAGCCTCACTTCCTCCCTCCCTCCCTCCCTGCATGAAAGCAACGGACGGCAGACAACCATTTTCGCGCCTTTTTTCCTGGGTGGGTGAACACTGCAGACTCCATACCACGGCAAGCATGGAGCCCGCTGAGGTCAAGACAGCACTCATGAATATTGCAAACACCTCGCGCGTTCTCGTGGAGTTTATGCTCAGCCAGGACCAGAAAAACGAGGCGAGGAGGCAGCGGCGGCGGCAGCGCAGCGACAAGCATGATGAGGACATGGACACGGACACAGAATTCAGTGAAACCACAGGCCCCGGTGCTTTGGAGATCATGTTGTTAATGGGGCAGATTCTATCCATGGAACGCCGATTCTGGGCAAGGGAAACAAGCACAGACTGGTGGGACCGCATAGTGTTGCAGGTCTGGGACGATTCCTAGTGGCTGCGGAACTTTCGCATGCGTAAGGGCACTTTCATGGAACTTTGTGACTTGCTGTCTCCTGCCCTGAAACGCCAGAATACCAAGATGAGAGCAGCCCTCACAGTTGAGAAGCGCGTGGCGATAGCCCTGTGGAAGCTTGCAACGCCAGACAGCTACCGGTCAGTCGGGAATCAATTTGGAGTGGGCAAATCTACTGTGGGGGCTGCTGTGATGCAAGTAGCCAAAGCAATCACTCAGGTGCTGCTACGAAAGTTAGTGACTCTGGGAAATGTGCAGGCTATAGTGGATGGTTTTGCTGCAATGGGATTCCCTAACTGTGGTGGGGCAATAGACGGAACCCATATCCCTATCTTGGCACCGGAGCACCAAGCCACCGAGTACATAAACCGCAAGGGGTACTTTTCAATGGTGCTGCAAGCACTTGTGGATCACAAGGGACGTTTCACCAACATCAATGCGGGCTGGGCGGGAAGGGTTCATGACGCTCGCGTCTTCAGGAACACTACTCTGTTTAAAGGGCTGCAGCAAGGGACTTACTTTCCGGACCAGAAAATAACCGTTGGGGATGTTGAAATGCCCATAGTTATTCTTGGGGACCCAGCCTACCCCTTAATGCCATGGCTTATGAAGCCGTACACAGGCAGCCTGGACAGGAGTCAGGAGCTGTTTAACTACAGGCTAAGCAAGTGCAGAATGGTGGTAGAATGTGCATTTGGCCATTTAAAAGGTCGCTGGCGTTCATTATTGACTCGCTCTGACCTCAGCCAAAGAAATCTCCCCATTGTTATTTCTGCTTGCTGTGTGCTCCACAATCTCTGTGAAAGTAAGGGGGAGACCTTTATGGCGGGGTGGGAGGCTAAGGCAAATCGCCTGGCTGCTGATTACGCGCAGCCAGACACCAGGGCGATTAGAAGATCACACCATGAAGCGCTGTGCATCAGAGAAGCTTTGAAAACCAGTTTCATGGCTGGCCAGGCTACCGTGTGAAATATCTGTTTGTTTCTCCTTCATGAAAACCCTCCCCCTTTACTGACTGATTTTCTGTAAGGAACCCACCCTGCCCCTTCCCCCATCTTTCTTTCAAACCATATAAAGTCACTATCATTTAAAAATCATTTATTCTTTATTAATAGATTAGAAAAAGAGGGAGGGAACCCGGGTGGTATTTGGGAGGAGGATTGCTGGGAAGGAAAAAGCCACAAAGAAAAGGTTAAAAAAATGACAGCCTTTTGCTTGGGCTGTCTACTGGGGTGGAATGGGAAGGTGTACGGAGCCTCCCCCCCCCGCGTTCTTACACGTCTGGGTGAGGAGGATACGGAACATGGGGAGGGGGGAGGGTGGAACAGGGGCTGAAGCGGCAGTCTGTTTTCCAGCAGCCGTTCCTGAACCTCCACCAGACGCCGGAGCAGCCCCAGCGTTGCATCCTTCATCCTCTGGTCTTCCTGCCGCCATCTCTCATCTCGATCGTCTCTCCTCTCCTCACGTTGGTCCCTCCTCTCCTCATGTTGGTCCCTCCTCTCCTCACGTTCACTGACTTCTTTCCTATACTTTGAAACTGTTTCCTTCCACTCATTCAGATGAGCTCTGTCACTCCTGCTGGATTGCATAATTTCAGAAAACATGTCCTCCCGCGTCTTCTTCTTACGACGCCTTATCTGTGATAACCTTCGGGATGGAGGAGGGAGGCTTGAGGAATTTGCAGCTGCTGTAGGGAGGGGAAAAAAAGAGAGAATTGTTTTAAAAGCTACATTTTGCAGAACAATGCTTATACTCTTTCACGGTGACCAACACTGTTCACATTACATAGCACATGTGATTTCTGTGCAAGGTCGCATTTTGCCTCTTAATGCTGAGTGCCTGTGGCTTTGCTGCTAGAGATCACAGGTCTGGGCAACAGAATTCGGCTTGCATGCGGCCATGGTAAGCCATTGTTTTACAGCTTCTGCACCCTCCTTTCCCACATACCAAGCATAGCCTGTAGAGTGCTGCAGAAGCCTGGCCAATCTCAGCCAGTTGGGGGGGGGGCAGTGTGGGGGGGCTTGTCTGGGCCCCTTCAGGCAAGTAGAGTGCTGCGGTTTTTCTGTTAACATTCAGCAGCACCAGAAAACAAACTAACCTCCCCCCCCCGCCATGAATTCTCTGGGATGATCACGGTACCCCTCCCCCCACCGCGTGGCTGGTATCAGGGAAGATCCCTGCAGGCACCAAACTACCCCCCCCCGCCGCCGACCCCCCCCCCCCCCCTCGCCATGAATTCTCTGGGATGATCACGGTACCCTCCCCCCACCGCGTGGCTGGTAACAGGGAAGATCCCTGCTAGCCAAACGCGAAAAACTCAGGGCCAATTTCCCATCTGCGCTTGGCTAACTGCAGGGAAGGATTTATTTTCCGCCACAGGCAAACAGCCCAGTAGGAACGGCCACCTCTGTCCCCTTAATTAAGTTCCCGTATTTCAACCAGGTTACCAGGAGTGATATCACTCTCCTGAGGATTACACAACAAGATAAAGAACGGATGTTGCTTGAATGCCAGCAAACACCGGGACCATACGCTGCCAGGCTTTGTCAGGCAATGATACCAGATTACTTGCTGCAAGCATGGCGTGGTCAAGTGTCCTACCATGGAGGAGGGAATAAGGATGCACTGCCCAGAAACCTTCTGGCAAGGCTTTCGGAGTACCTCCAGGAGAGCTTCATGGAGATGTCCCTGGAGGATTTCCGCTCCATCCCCATACACGTTAACAGACTTTTCCAGTAGCTACAGACTTTTCCAGTAGCTGAACTGACCGCGAATGCAAAGTCAGGCAAAGTAATCATTAAAAACCGTTTGCTTTTAAAACAAGTTTTATATTTTAAAAGGTAAACTCACCTGAGGTCCCTTCCATGGGGTCAGAGTCTTGGGTACTGGCTTGGGAGGCTTGGGAGGGTACTTCAGTCAGGGTGATAAAAAGATCCTGGCTGTTGGGGAGAATGGAGTGCTGTGTGCTCTCTGCAAGCTCCTCCTCCTCCTCCTCTACCCCATCGGCAGAATCCTCAGGCGTCGAGACTATCCCCGACCCAGAATCCACGAACAAAGGTGGGGTAGTGGTGGCAGCCCCCCCTAGAATTGCATGCAGCTCGGCGTAGTAGCGGCATGTCCGCGGCTCTGACCCGGAGCGACCGTTTGCCTCCTTTGTTTTTTGATAGGCTTGTCTGAGCTCCTTGACCTTCACGCGGCACTGCTCAGAATCCCTATTGTGGCCTCTCTCCATCATGCCCTTGGAAATTTTTTCAAAAGTTTTTGCATTTCGTCTTTTAGAACCAAGTTCTGCAAGCACTGAATCCTCTCCCCATACAGCGATCAGATCCAGTACCTCCCTCACGGTCCATGCTGGTGCTCTTTTTCGATTATCAGCCTGCATGGTTACCTGTGCTGATGAGGTATCTGTGGTCACCTGTGCTCTCCACGCTGGGCAAACAGGAAATGAAGTTCAAATGTTCGCGGGGCTTTTCCTGTCTACCTGGCCAGTGCATCCGAGTTCGGATTGCTGTCCAGAGCGGTCACAATGATGCACTGTGGGATAGCTCCCGGAGGCCAATACCATCGAATTGCGGCCACACTAACCCTAATTCGAATTGCTAAAATCGATTTTGGCGCTACTCCGCTCGTTGGGGTGGAGTACAGAAATCGATTTAAAGGGCCCTTTACATCGAATTAAATGGCGTCGTTGTGTGGACGGTTACAGGGTTAATTCGAATTAAAGCTGATAAATCCGAATTAAAGTCGTAGTGTAGACCAGGCCTAAGAGTCACTGAAGCAGCAGGTGAATCCAATTCTATGTGGGCTCTCTAAGTGGTGTTTAGCATCCATTGTAGTCATGGAACCCAGGTATTTGAAGTGCTCAATGCACTCAAGCTCTCTCAGTTTCCATCTGCTAAAATGAGAGAATCAGTGTCGACATTTAAAGTATCTTCACTAATTTCTATCTTCACTATCTTCACTAGCTTTAGAGTTAAAACCCCAATGAGATAAATAGAAAATGGGGCAGAGGAGTTCACACCCTTTCAGCCATTGTTTCAGATGGTCAGCAGATTCTGGAAGACGATAATCTGCTGATTTTTGTTCAGTCTACACTAGAAGGATTTCTTTGTAACAATGAGGGTTTTTTTTTTTTTTTTTTTTTTTTTTTTGAGTTAAAATTCTGCAGAAGCTGAATGTGTCAGGAAGGCCACATAAATACATCAAGTGGGCCAGATCTGGTCTGGGCATTTGACAATGCTGGTTTAGTGCTATGGTCTAGTCTTTAATCTATCTGCATCTCAGTCTTCACACCTGTAAGATCGGGACCATTTTCACAGGGGTAATGAGGATGAATTACTTAGCATTTCCATAGAACTTTTAAGCTGCAAAACAGTTACACAAGTATAATGTAAACAACAAAATGGTTCAGTTTTTTTTTTTTTTTTAAATCGAGGAAACAAATTGAGTGTTTTCTGTTTTGTACTGTGTTTAAGAAGTGAAGTGAAGAAACTTCTACTTAAAACAGACCAATGCTTTCCTGTCTAATTTCTTTTATACATAGTTCAGTTGGGGGAATCTCTGGGCTCCCTTTGTAAATAATCTCTTGGCCCACGTATCTGGAAAAAATAAGAATACTTGATGTATAACAGATGACAGTTTGGAAAACAATAAAACAGAAACCAGATGGGACAATAATATTTTGTCCATGGATTCTTTGTTAGTGCTTCTCGCCTCCCCAGCACTGCCAGTGTGAAGTGTTCCAAATACAGTAGGAACATGCTGAAAGTTGTTGGAATCTGTTCCTCTGAATACACTGGGTAGAGAATACTGGGACACATTGAAGGCAAGGTTATATTGCATAGCTGTGGGGATTGAAGAGACTTTACTTGCATGGAGGATATTTATAAAATTAAACAATCTGAATCTTTTCTTTTTTTCAAAATGTATTTTCACTATAGTGTAGTTTGTCCCATTTGAAGGATATTTGAGGGAGTGGCCATTTGTTTCTTCCCAGCCGGGCCCCCGATCCTGCATTCCTTGTGCACTGGCACTCCTACTGTAGTCACTTGGAATTTTGGGTGTGCAAGAAATGCATTTTGAGGCCTTAGAAGGAGCAAACAAGGATGACAGAGGCATGACTAGTTCCCTATTACTATATTTTACATTGCAGTGGCACCCAACAAGTGAAAGGTATTGTTTTAGCACAGAGGAGATGCAGCCCCAAGCTCAGTGGCTTGAGCATTGGCCTGCTAAACCCAGGGTTGCAAGTTCAATCCTTGAGGGGGCCACTTAGGGATCTGGGGCAAAAATGTCTGGGGATTGGTCCTGCTTTGAGCAGGGGGTTGGACTAGATGACCTCCTGAGGTCCCTTCCAACCCTGATATTCTATGATGACAATCTAAAAAAAGAAAGACAGATGAAAGAGAAAGAAAGGGGAACAACTTACAGAGTATTTACAGGTCACTAATTTTTGGACAGGTGCTCTATGGTTCCCTACACTTACAGCAAATAAAGAATCACTGTTAAAGTAATTGCTTGCAAAAGTGAGGTTTAGCTAAACACTTGCTAACTAGGTCCACATTTGGGTCATACTGGAAACTACCCTTTTGCAAACTGAATGGACAGGGAAGCTCTTATTTTATTCATTGAACGATACAAGACAAACCGAAGTTTGAAACTCCACTTTTTGATTCCTGTTTCCCAGTTAGATTGTAGTGAAAAAAACATCAAAGAAACACACACTATCTTTTCTATATGGTGCTTATGCATATTGCAGCTGTACATATTGAAAAGTAATGTGTTTTCTCAGATTTTGTACAAAAAAGGAAGTCAATCAAACTCCCTCCAGAACTCTGGGGAATTTGCAAATTATGGATGCTCTTGCACTAAACAATCATCCTAGATTGTGAGCTTCTGGGGCAGGACTGTCTTTGCTTGTACATTGGCTAATACAAAAGGCCACTAATCCTGTTTGGAATCCTGTGTTGCAGCCACAATACAAACAATAAATGAAATACAACATTCTATGCAGCCAACACAGTCATCTTCCTTTGGGGAAAACATACAGGTTTTATTGTGCTATACATGCATCTTTCACAATTGTAGTTTAGAATTTTTTTTTTGTCCTTTACTCTCGGTAGTGTACATCCCAGGAGATAGGTGTCGGTCTACATGATAAAAAAAAAACAACAACCTTAGAGCAGTCATCTTGTTAGCAGTCTCAGCAGATAAGCTAGGACAAAATAGTCTGGATGATTGTACCTTCTCATCTGAAGAAACGATCTCTCTCCTGGTAAGGGTCGAGGTACATCACTGGGATAATATATAGGAGGCTTGTAGCACTGTTGTTCATGATGTCCCGGTTCTGTGTATAAATAGATGATTTCACCATGATGAGTAACTATGACATCATTCTTAAAACATTTGATGAACATTTCATTCCAAAAAGGAGATATAATTCTCATATGTGCATGCTTTTACCAAAGGGTACAAAGGCCCAGAGTAAGCATGTTAATTTTTATATGAAAAAACAAAGTATGGTGACATTAGGAAGAAGAATACATAAGACTTTCTAATAGATGAGATTTTTGAAAAGGAATCTTCAGGAAAAAAGTACAAACTTAGAAAAGTTACTGAGTTTAGTGTGGAGCAGGAAATACAAGGGACATGGCAATATGAGTTTGTGAACATGCCACCCAGAAAGCAATAGTGGAATTATAGTGCAAGAAAAAAGGAAAAGGAAGCACTATTAAAATAATCTCTTAAAAGCACAATTTCCTGAGCACAGTGTAGCATGGGAGATGGAGGAGTCTGCTCAGCCAATGACAAGATGTTCAGGAAACGTTAGAAAAAAGGAACATGTCCGTCAAAGCAAATAAATCAGGGAGATTCCTATTTCCTGGGACCTCTGTCCAAAGACAACATTCATTAACAATCTGGGCTGTTAAACTCAATATTAGCATACTGCTAAATTTAAACAGATTCATGTGCAGAGGTGACTGATTTGTAAAGACTTTTAAGGAGGGGAGTCCGAGAGCAGCCCAGGAAAGTCATTTAACCCATCTGAGCTGTGCTGAGCATTTTCTTTAGCTGCTATTTGATGTACTTTCTATTCCTTAGCAAGGAAGCATATGTTCATCTACAAATAATCCCTGGTGTTATAAAACTATTTCTAACTGTCATCTGTCTTTGCCAACAGTTGCTGAAAGGAGGCCAGAAGGAGAATAGTGCTTCATAAAAGCTGCTTCCCAGTGCTATAGCAGGGCTAAACAACTCTTTTGTTTACATTCAGAAGATCATTTGCTCTGGCAGAACAAGACACAAAACTTTTAAAGACTTCAAAATAAAAATGTGGGTATTACAAGGGAGCTTTGGGGCCTGATCTTGCTAGGTGCCAGGCACCCTCAGTGCCCGCTGACATCAATGGGAGTTGAGGGTGCTGGGGACTTTGCAGGATGAAGCCATAGAGGCCCACTTCTGGCCTTTCCTCTGAGAGGGTTGTAGCTCCTTCTGCAGTGCAAGAGTGTGTTTTTACTCTGCAGGAGGGGCAGGCTGGGAAATCTTTAGACTCCTGCCTCTGTACTGTGCACAGCTGCTGAGCACCCAGCCTGGCTTGCCCCATAATGCACAAAATAGCTAATCAGATAAGTCTGTAACAGGGGGCTTGGAAGGCCAGGCAGTGTAGGGATTGGCGTGCCTGATGTCCAGCCCCTTGTTTCCCTGATCAACATGCCTCAGTCTTTCAGAAAGCAGAGGTAGGGGGACCTATGCCCTCCGACTCCACAGGGCCCTGTGTGAGCTGACCCCTGAACAGGGGGAACTCCAAGCAGGGAGTCCAAAAGCCACTCCTGGGCTACTTCCTACCAGAGTCCCTTCAGTTTTGGGGGGTGGCCCATAGTGTCCAGTTTGCTGGGTCACCTTGTCTCCCGTGGCACCCTCCAATGGATCTGGACAGTGCCCTGCTGCAGTCCCAGGCAAATTTGGGCAGGGCAACCATGAGTTTGGTGACGCCAAACTGCACGTCTCTGGGCTGCAGTCACCCAGTTACCTCAATCGCTGGAGGTTCTGAGGTCTCCTCCACAGTCTCCCTTGGCTAGGAGACAGAACGAGCTCCCTGGTGGCTGCCTTGGCTAGCGATCCTTCTTTCAAGTAGCACCGTAGCTAGCTCCTGCCTCTTCATCAGTTAGCCTTGAACTGGACCTGGCTCTCTCCTTTTCTCCCCACTCCAGGCCTGGCATTGGCTGCAAGTATGATGGGCAGGGCTAGCTGGGGCCAAAGGCTCTCCTTAACCCCCTCCATGCTGGCAGACAGTTTCTCTGCTTCATCACAGTCAGTGTATTTCCATGAAAGACAAGCATTTATTTAAGTATGACCCCGTTCTCTTATAAAAGGAGTATGTTTTTTGGGGGATGGGGAGGGAGATAAGAATGTGCTAATTTAAGAAATGGTCAGGTCATTATGAAGCGATGCATGATGCTTAAAATGTTGTGTATATATTACATATTTAAAAACAATTACCTAGGCTTCTGAATCATCTGAGTTCTTAACACTGCCTGCTTGTCTGCATGATTAGGACTGGAAATTGCAGCTATCTTACATTTTAAAGCATGGCTGCACTTGCAGTCATTAACAGTAATTCTCAAGGACTAAAATAATGGGAACTAGATGTTATTCCCAGTGATTTCAGGAGAAAAAATTCATAAAAATAAGAAGATTTGCCCAACTAGGTCTCCAAGGTAAACATTTTTATGTGTGTCCGCGGTCAAAACATAAACCCAAGTTTGTTACATGTTACAATTGTGCAATATCCACCACGTGGATGAAATTGCCTATAAACTGAAGATACTCCATGGGCCAGGAAGCTAAGAACTAGCTAGAATAATACTCATTACAAATATAAAGCCTATATTGTGTTAGTATCAGAAAAGATTGCGCTAGAGCTCTGATCTGAGTTTTTCTAAAGTAGAAAAGTTGCACAAATAGGGAAGGCAACTTTATGTAGTTGTTAAAGTCGGAGCTTGGGAGACCTGATTTCTGTTCTCGCTCTGCAAATGATTGTCACCTTACACAAGTCACAACTTCTTTGGATTCAGTTTCTCCATATGTAAGAAAGGGATAATATTTACCCACCATTGCAAGTACTTTCAGATCTTTGGATAAAAGGCTATCTATGGTTATTATAAAGCAGTGTTATTAATATAACTGTAATTAAACCTGTTTTAAGTAGTCAATAAGGGGACCAGCAAAAATTGTCTATTCAATGTGGGCTTTAACTAAAGGCAAAGCACAGTGATATTGAAAAAACTTTGTGGATACTTCAAAGTGCTCTCAAGATAAGAGATTGTCCATCAGTGATGGCTGTTGGTGCAGGTTTCACAGTGTGAAATAAATGTCCGGGCGCTTGCCTCAAAAAAGTAAATTCTTGCTCTGTGTGTATGCACCATAATTGAGAGCTCATGAATTTTAGATGCATTTTTCTGAAATAATGTTTAGAGCTTGTAGAAGAAAGGCAAGTATATTCCATGAAAAATGTAGGAAGAACCACTTTTCTTTTGTTTTTCTCAAAATGTTTAGTGAAATTCACAAGTCAACAACTGAGATGCTATTCACATTAGGTTGAACAAAAGCAGAAAATATCACATATGCTCTACAGCAGGGGTGGGCAAACTTTTTGGCCTGAGGGACACATCTGAGTGGGAAAATTGCATTCAGGGCCATGAATGTAGGGCTGGAGCAAGGGGTTGGGGTGCGGGAGGGAGTGCGGGGTGTGGGAGGGGGTGCAGTGTGCAGGAAGGGGCTCAGGGCAAGGGGTTGGGGCAGAGGAGGGTGCGGGGTATACGAGGAGGCTCAGGGCAGGGGATTGAGGTACAGGAGGGGGTGCACAGTGTGGGAGGGGGCTCAGGGCAGGGGGTTGGTGTGCACGAGGGGTGCGAGGTACAGCAGGGGGCTCAAGGCAGGGGGTTGGGGTGCAGGAGGGGTGTGGCAGGGGGCTATGGGCAGGGGGTTGGGGTGTGGGTGCACAATGGGTTCAGGGTACGGGCTCCAGCCCAGCACCACTTACCTGGAGTGGCTCCAGGGTGGGAGTGGTGCGCACCAGGGCTGCACCGCTCCGGGAAGCGGCCAGTACCACTTCCCTGCAGTCCCTGGGGGGGTGGGGGTGGACAGAGAGCTCCGTGCGCTGCCCTTGCCTGTGGGTACCTCCCCCAAAGCTCCCTTTGGCTGCAGTTTCCCGTTCCCGGCCAATGGGAGCTTCAGGGGAGGTACCCACAGGCAAGGCCAGCATGCTCAGCAGTTCCCCTTCCCCAGGGCCGCAGGGACGTGATGCTGGCCACTTCCCAGAGCGGCGCAGGGCAGCAGCGCCACGGGGGTGGCAAACCCGCGGGACGGATCCAAAGTCCAGAGGGGCCGGATCCAGCCCGCAGGCCATAGTTTGCCCACCCCGCTCTACAAGCAAGCCTCTTCAGCAAGGTTCAGATATATTTTTAGACATATTGGTACAGGCACAATAGAACATATGCGTAAGACCCCAGCTCCCAGTGTCATATGATGAAGTCAGAATCAAACTTTCCTTAAAAATAACTAACTATGGACTTGTCTACACAGCTATACTCAGGAAAATTAATTCAAATGAAATCCATTAATGAAATCTGTGAATTTAAAATGGATATTGAAACCACATTAAACCCTGCATGGAAGCTTTTATTCAGAATTGAAGTCGCCTTAATTCAGTTTAGGTCAATTCAAGAAGTTACCTCATTTTGTAAATTAAGCTAAACCAAATTTAAGTCACTTTAATTCTGAATGAGCATGTCCACATAAGGGTTACAGTGATTTAACTATCTACTATAAAAGTTAAGTCAGATTAATTTTCCTGAGTAGCCTCATGTATACAAGCCCAATTATATTTTTAGCGGTTATGGTTGCAAAGGAAAGCTTGGAAATGTGACCCAAATGAAAGTGATGCTGTGATGTCTTCCTGAATCTGCAGACAGAAAAAAGAACAGCAGCCATTAAATCCCAGGAGAAACCATCTGGTCTTGCACCCACCACCAGGATAGGCCTGGCTCCTATTGCTCTGGGAGGCAGCAGGACTGGGTTATTAGGAAGCATGGATGCCCCACTGGACTCTGTGGGATGGCTCTGACTTGATGAGGCTCAGATGCACCGCAGGACTCTGCTCCTCTCCTTGGCTCCACAGGCCAGACTGGGTTGGGGAGACAAAGTGGTGATCCTTTCCCAAACACCAGCTACCAAAATGAGTTGCCACTCAGTGGATTGAGAAGGTCCATGATCGCCTTTATCCTTTCTTATATGCTTTGTTAGTAGTGAAATAGTCAGCAACGTAGACGTGCCAAAGATTAACAACTAGCATTTGAGTTAACAACCCATTGAAATGAATGGGGCAGTTCACTCCTCTTGGTGCTTGTTTCTGGCTCTCTGCAGATGCAGGCAAGCACCACTTCCTGTGTTTAGATTGGGTCACGTCAAGAATTTCCCCCTTACTATAAAGTCTCTTTTTAGAAAAAAAGAAAGCTTAGATTCTGGAGAACAAGATGGCAGCTCAAAGATATACCACATTACAAAGTCACCCCTATTTGAGTCTTGCTTTAACTGCAGGCACAGTGAACAAATTCAGAGTTTTAGGCCATGTCTGCACTACAGGCATTACAGAAGCATAGCTACTGCACTGAATGGGCTTAATTATCATGGTCTTAAAGAAAGGGATGTGTGGTAATAAAATCTGATGATGATACCAGTCAAAGGAAGAGAGTTAATATGAGACTAGGAGAACACAATCCAGCAGGACTTGGATAGAAAAATATTCTTGATAGCCATGGAGTCCCAAAATGTTTTGTTGTATGCACAAGCACCAGTTATTTCAACTCAGATTCATCTCTCCTGCATGCCTGTACAATTTACTTTCAGGTACTAAACTTGTGCCTGGTGTTTTTAGTGCCTGACACTAGATGTCTCTCTTGTGCTGAGAAATGGTGCTCTTTCAGAAGCAACTGGTGAGCAGCCAGCATTTCCAAAGACAGAAAATTGGCCTTGTTGTGCCACACCATGTTCTGAACTGTAGGGTTTTGGAACAATACTGCACACTATAATATACTGGCCAAAAACATTACAGTTTAGAATACTGTTACTATGGTGTTTTGGATCACTACTGTAGAGTACATCTGTATTTTTAAAATGAGGTACAACTTGTTATTACTTAGTATTAGGGTAATTGCTCAAGACCCTAAGACCAGGGCCCAAGTGTGCTACGCACAGTACAGATATAGTTAAGAGAAAGTCTCTGCTCTGAGGGAGCTTTTGGGCTGCAAACATGTTACAACCAATATATTTGTTCATTTTTGAGGTGGGGTTTTGTAGGGAGGAGGTTTGTCTCTCTCTTTAGCTGAGGAAAGGAGAGAGGGACATTGAAGGGAGGGGGAAAGGAAAAGAGGATGGAAGATGGGGGCTATAGAGGGCAGGTTGAGGGAGGCTGAAATAAAGCAACGATTAGGAAGGGGGTGGGAAGGAGTTAGTGCAAACAGTCAAGCAGCAGAGCGGAAAGAACGTCCAGAGTAAAAACCAAACAACACAGCCCTCAGGCACTGATGACCTTATCAGCATCCAAAGGACCTCCCCCTCTGCTGTAGCTGCATGTCTCTGCTCCTGCCATCTTAGTTTCTGGGGGACTCTTCCCATCAATTTCTTTCTTCCATGAGCTCGCAGGACTACGGGGAGGAGTGCATGGGCCACCCTGCACAGTTATAGGTCCAGGGTTGCTAACTAGGAACAAGCAGCTGTGTAGTTTTGCAACTGTAGTGAGGGGGCACAGTCTCCCTCCCTGACAGATGGGGAAGAGAACTGCAACTACCCCCAGGTGGGCAGAACCAGGATACCCGTGGCTGCCCTGTTGAAGCAGAAGTGGGACAGGCACTGGAACTATAAAAGGCAGGCTCTCCAACTCAGTGGGAGGAGAGCTGCTAGAGGAGCAGGATGTCTCCACCGGCTGCTGGAGCTTGGAGCCGACGGAGGCCACTACAGCGCCAGAGACCCAGAGGAAAAGACAGTTACCTTTTCCGTAACTGGTGTTCTTCGAGATGTGTTGCTCATGTCTATTCCATCATAGATGTGCATGCTCGCCACGTGCACTGGTGCCGGAAATTCTTCCTCTAGCAGTACCTGTAGGGGAGCGCGCCACCCCCCCCCACGACCCCTGGAGTGACGCCTCCATGGCGCGGTATAAGAGGCGCTGCACGCTCCCCCCACCCTCAGTTCCTTCTTGCCAGACAACTCTGAGGGGAAGGAGGGTGGGATGTGAAATAGACATGAGCAACACATCTCGAAGAACATCAGTTACAGAAAAGGTAACTGTCTTTTCTTCTTCGAGTGATTGCTCATGTGTATTCCACAATAAGTGATTCCAAGCTAGATCTGTCGGAGATGGGTAGGAGTTCACAAGGATGGAGAACAGCCCTGCAAACCCAGCGTCATCCCTGGTCTGGGGGATGATCGTATAGTGTGAGGTGAACACGTGGTGGACCTACAAATATCCTGGATGGGGACATGGGCCACGAAGGCAGACGAAGAGGCCTGCGCTCGAGTCGAGTGTGCCCTCACAATGGGCGGCGGCAGGAACACCTGCCAGTTCGTAACAGGAACAGATGCACAAAGTGATCCAATTGGACAGCCTCTGAGTGGAAATCGGCTGGCCCTTCGAGCGATCAGCCGAGGCGACGAACAGTTGTGAGGACTTTCTGAACGGCTTATTCCGCTCGAGGTAGAAAGCCAGAGCCCACTGCACATCGAGCATGCGCTCTTCACTGGACAGAGGACCAGTAGAAAAATGTCCTGACCCATGTGATAGGTGGAGACCACCTTCGGGAGGAATGCGGGATGTCGGCAGAGCTGGACTTTGTCTTTATGAAAGATGGCTCAGAGGTCAGGGCCCTGAGCTCCAAGACTTGCCTGGCCGATGTGATTGCAACCAGGAAGGCCACCTTCCACGAGAGGCGAGACCAGCAGGACGTGGACAGTGGTTCAAAGAAGGGCACCATGAGATGAGCCAATGCCAGGTTTAGGTTCCACTGTGGGACTGGGGGTCTAGACTACAGAAAAGGACGGTCCAAACCCTTAAGAAACAGGCCAGTCATAACATGGGAAAATACCATGTGCCCTTGCACCAGCGGATGGAAGACCGAAATGGCTGCCAGGTGCACCCTGACCGACGAGGGCGCCAGGTCCTGGGTCCTCAGGTGGAGGAGGTAATCTAGGATAAACTGGATCGGGGCGGTCACTGGGGAGATACCCTGGTCCACCGTCCACCTAGAAAATCGGGACCACTTCGCCAAATAAGTGCGGTGACTGGAGGGCCGTCTATTTTCGAGGAGGACGCGCTGAATCTGGTCCGAGCACATCCGTTCCTCTCCACCTAACCAATGAGCAGCTATGCCGAGCAGCCACGCCGTGAGGTGAAGAGCCGCTGGGTTGGGGTGGAGGAGGCGGCCCTGGTCCTGAGAGAGCAGGTCCGGGCAAAGCGGCAACGTCCATGACGGAGCTACCGCCAGGTCTGTGAAGGTCCCGTACCAATGCTGCCTGGGCCATGCCAGGGCAATGAGGAGGACCCGGGCCTTGTCTAACTTTATCTTCTCCAGGACCCTGCTTATTAGGGGGAATGGGGGAAAGGCGTAGAGAAGCCGGCCTGACCAGGACAGGAGAAAGGCATTGGAGATAGCACCTCTCCCCAGCCCCTCCCTGGAGCAGAACCGGAGGCATCGCCGGTTCTGCTGAGTCACGAATAGGTCCACCTGGGGAGTTCCCCACCTTCGGAAGAGCCGGTGGGCCACTTCCGGGTGGAGGAACCACTCGTGTTGCGAGGAAAAGTCCCTGTTCAAGCGTTCCAGGCGCCCGGTAGGTGGAAGGCCTTCAGGTGGATGTCATGGGCTATACATAAGTCCCACAGCCTGAGGGCAGAGGATCGGGTCCCACCTTGCCTGTTGATATAGAACATCGAGGCCATGTTGTCCGTGAGGACACTGACTACCTTGCCCTCTAGGTGCGAGCGGAAGGCTATACACGCCAGCCGCACCGTCCTGAGCTCCTTGACGTTTATATGTAGGGTCAGGTCTTGAGCCGATCACAGTCCTTGGGTCTGAAAGTTCCCCACATGGGCCCTCCAACCCAGGTCCGACGCATCGGATACCAGCTCCAATGACGGGGCCCTGTCCCTGAATGGGACCCTTGGAGCATGTTGTTTGGGGCGGACCACCACTGTAGTGAGGCGATCACGGAGTCCGGCACAGTGACGACCTTGTCCATCCTGTCCGTGGCCTCGGAAAACTTTGAGACCAGCCAGAGCTGGAGGGGCCTCATCCTGAGTCTGGCGTGATGGACCACATATGTGCACACCAACATGTTACCCCAAGAGTTGCAGGCAAACCCTGGCTGTTGTCACCAGGAACCTTGTGACTGAGTCTATGAGACCTTTCAGGGTCTCGCCCTGTCTGGCGGGAGAGAGGCCCTGGCCGATTCTGCGTCAGGAGAGCCCCAGTAAACTCTATGCGTTGGACCGGGACTAACGTGGACTTGGTGTTTACCAACAGGCCCAAGGCGGTGCCCCTGGACAGGAAGAGTGCCACGTGATCCCTCACCCGTGACCAGGAGGTGTTTACAAAATGCATGTCGGTGGTAGCGGCCTACTTCAGCTGGCGGTGAGTCCAGATATTCCCCTATCTGGACGACTGGCTTGTCAAGGGCACCCGTGACCAGGAGGTGCCCTTGACAAGCCAATCGTCCAGATAGGGGAATATCTGGACTCACCGCCAGCTGAAGTAGGCCGCTACCACCGACATGCATTTTGTAAACACCCTGGGGGCAGTGGACAGACCAAATGGAAGAACCGTGAATTGGTAATGATTCTGTCCCACCACGAAATGGAGGAAGCGTCTGTGCCCCTAGAATATGTGGATGTGGAAGTACACGTCCTGTAGATCGAGGGCAGTGTACCAGTCCCCGGGATCCAAGGAGGGGATGACAGAGGCCAGGGAGACCATGCAGAACTTGAGCTTCACCATGTACTGGTTCAGGCCTCGCAGGTCCAGGATGGGCCTGAGCCCCCCTTTGGCCTTTGGGGTAAGGAAATAACGGGAGTAGTACCCCTTGCCCATGAACTCCTCGGGCACCGCCTCTATCGCCCCTAGGCCAAGGGGCCACCCCACCTCCTGCTTGAGCAGAGCTTCGTGTGAGGAATCCCCCTAGAAGAACATGGGCAAGGGGTGGTTGGGCGAGGAGGAAGTAAACTGGAGGGTGTAACCCCGGGAAATGGTGTTGGGGACCCATCGGTCCGAGGTTAGCCATGACCATTCCGGGAGGAAAGCACACAACCGGTTGGAAAAGGGAAGCTTTAATTGGGGGTGGATCCCCGATGAGGACTGGCGGGGTGCCCCTGAGCGTCCCATCAAAAATGCCTTTTCCCTGCCTGCTTGCCCTTGGAGGACCCAGGCTGGGGGGCAGGCTGAGACTGCCTCTGAGGGCGTCTCTTATAGTCCCGCTGCTTCTTATGAGTGGCCTTGTACTTCGTGAGGGAGGCCTGGGCGGGAGTCTGCCGTGGCTTGAATTTAGGTTTTGCCGGAGCTGGAACATAGAGGCCCAGAATCTGGAGGGTCGTGGAGTCCTTCAAGCCATGCAGCCTTGTATCTGTTTCCTCCACAAACAGAGCTTTCCCATCAGACGGGAGATCCTGCATGGAAGACTGCGCTTCGCTGGACAGCCCAGAGAGTAGGAGCCACAACGCCTGTCTCATGGACACCGCGGAGGCCACTGATGGTGCAGCCGTGTCCGCGGAATCCAAAGCTGCCTGCAGTGACGCCCTAGCAGCCGCTGTCCCTTCCTCCACTAGTGCCTTAAACTCCTTCCTATCGCGCTCCTGGAGGGAGTCCTCAAACTTAGGCAGGGAGCCCCACAGATTGAATTCGTACCGGCCCAGGAGAGCCTGATGGTTGGCCGCCCGTAACTGGAAGCTCAAAGATGAATAAATTTTCCTTCCGAAAGAGTCCAGTCTCTGAGAGTCTTTGTTCTTTGGGGTCAGGGCTGGCTGACCCTGCCGTTCCCTATGGTTGAACAACTCAACCACCAAGGAGTTGGGCGCCGGGTGGGTATACAAGTATTCATGCCCTTTAGAAGGTACAAAGTACTTACGTTCTGCCTTTTTAGAGATGGGAGCCAATAAGGCCAGTGTTTGCCACAGGGCATTTGAAATCTTAGTCATCCCTTTGTGGAGAGGCAAGATCACCCTACCCAGTGCCGATGGGGAAAACACGTTAAACAGAGAGTCCGAGGGCTCCTCCACCTCCTCTGCCTGGAGGTGTAGGTTCGCTGCCATCCTCTTTAAGAGTTTTTGGTGGGCCCTAGAGTCCTCCTGCAGGACATAGGGGGCCGGGGCCGCAATCGCCTCCTCTGGGCGGGGCGAAGAGGCCGGTGTGGTGCTCTGGGTGTCAGCCAGCACTGGAGAGTCCACCACTTGGTCGGACTCTGGGCATGATGCTGAGGATGTACATCCCACTGACTCCTTCCTCGGGGGTCTGGAGAGGGAGGCCAACGGTGCTTCCGAAGCTCCAGCCACCGAGCAAGCCCCACCAGGGGCTGCACTGGAGGCCACGGTGCCCACTGGTACTATTCGGCCGGCCACGACGCTCAGTGGCACTGCACCTGCTGTGGCACCGGCGGGACTGACTGTTCGGGTTGGCTGGCCTGGCCCATTGAGGGACAGCTACAGATGGAGACCGGGCTGGCATAAGATCCACTGCTGTCCCTAGACTGGGAGGAGTGGCAGTGCCGGGATCTATGACAGCCACGGGACCGCGATCTTGATGTGGAGGACTGGTACCGACAGTAATAGCTGCTCTGTGAACGGCCTCGACGGGCAGACCTGCGATGGCGAGACGCTGGCAATCAATGCCTGGGGCTGCGATGTCTTGTTGGAGACTCGGAGCGGGAGGCCAAGCAAGAACTGCGTTGACGATCGTGTCGTGACCGACTGTGGTACCCTCTCCGAGATGGGGACCGACGGCAACACCCGCCGTGGTCCTGTCAAAAATCGCTCCTTGAGGACAAGCGGTGCCGCGAGTCCCGACGGACAGAACCCAGTCAGACAGTCTGGTCAGCATCCAGAGCGATCCACCTGGACTCTGCCCCAAGCGGTCTCTGGGCGGTGATCGGCATTGGGAACGTTCCCTCGACGGAGACCAGTACCAGGCCAGAGGCGGCTGCGGGGATCACAGCGGCGGCTTGCCTCTGGAGCACGGGGCCGACATCGGCGGCGCTCCAGGCACTGGCATAACATCCCGGGCCGCCTGCAGAGCTTCAGGTGTAGAAAGCATCCGGAGAGACCTGTTCCGAAGGTGCCGGGCTACTCCGCTCAGCTTGAGTCGGAGGCCTGGGGCCCAGTGAGGATCGAGGACTGCCCGACATGGGCCTAGCCTCTGTCCCAGATTTCCCTCAGTGCCACTGCAAGGAGGGAGTCTTCTTGGCCCTCTTGGTGTGCCCTGTGGGTGGGGAGTGGTGCCAACTGGTCGATGGTACCAGTGGGTCGCCGCGTACCGGTGCCGGGTACCGGTTCGGAGTGGTGTGCTGGGATTGGGATCAGCGCCAACTCCATCAGGATGGGCCGGAGCCTAATGTTCCTTTCTCTTTTGGTCCGAGGCTTAAACGACTTGCAAATCTTGCACCTTTGGTTGATATGGGTTTCTCCCAAGCAGCGCAAACAGTCTGCGTGCGGGTTGCTCCTTGGCATAGAATGCCTGCAAGAGCCACACGATTTAAACCCCGGGGCATGCCCTGGCCCTGGCTCACTGACTAACAACAGGTACTAACGTTGAACCAACACTTCTGGGGACAAGCTACAGCAAAGCTGGAGCAGAGCAGTTCCGACACACCTTCACTGGCAGCAAGAAGGAACTGAGGGTGGGGGGAGCATGCAGCTCCCCTTATACCGTGCCAGGCAGGCACCACTCCAGGGGTCGCGGGGGCGCTCCCCCCTACAGGGGGGAAAAATTTCCGGCACTAGTGCACGTGGCGAACATGCACATCTATTGTACACATGAGCAATCACTCGAAGAACTACCGGAGCTGCCAGACACCAAGAACACAGAGGTGCTGTAGGGGCTGCCTCTAGCCGTTTACCCCAGCGAGATGGACGACAACCCGGAACCCAAGTACCCCCAGATTGGGAGTGTAGGAAGGAGCACAGGGAAGCCGAATAGGCTTCAGCTGTGTTACTGACTAGAAAATGGCCAGTGTGTTGTGGCCAGATTTCCCTGCTGACCACTCCACTACTGTTAGGGCCCTGGGCTGGGATGCAGTGGAGGAGGTGGGCCTGCATCCCCCTGCCACCTCACTGTCAGGAGTGGCAGCTTGTCGGCTAATTCTTCCCTGAAGGGAGTCACTTTAGGAGCACTGACGGCCAGGGAAAGAACTGCAACCGCCTTACAGCAACTATTTTAAAAAGTATGAAACTACAGGTACTTGGTGGTTAGCTGCCTGTGGTTTTAGTAAAATGTCTGCAGCCATGCAGCTTCAAGCTGCAAACTAAGAAGCACTGGAACAGGTCAGAACGGAGATTGGAGATCTCCAGGTGCTGTAGGAAATGGCCTAAATGCAGGTTGTATTTTTCCCAATGAGCTAGAACTGGGATAATCCAACAACAAATATTTGTGCATACCAGTTATTTGAATCAGCAGGTGGTTTAACCCTGTTTATTTGCAAACATTTGGATGAATGTTCCCAAGCACAGTCCTCAGGTACTGTTCCCAATTATGTCAATGAAAACAAAATCATCATGAATGCTAGTACAAATTTCTTACAAGTATCAACCCAAAAAAGCAGTTATGGTACTTGGAAAAGAACTGTTTTATTACAAAAATAAGATTAATTGAAGAGTTACAAATAGAAAACAAACACATAAAAGCCACAACCAGAATCTGACTAGAATGGCACTACACTTGCTCTCCATGTAACTCATATCACTAAACTCATTTCCTATTTTCCCTCACACTCATTGGCATTCATGTGGTGTGGCACATAACTGCTAAGTCCCCTCATTAGAGATTAATTTTAAGGCATCTCAGTCCTGCAGTGAAAGATTTTACTGTATATTTTAGTGATTTTTGCAATTCTATTTTATTTTTGTAGTAATATATTAGCACAAAGGGCTCAATGGCATATAGTAAGTTACTGTATATACTCGTTCATTAGCCCATTCGTTTATAAGCCGACCCCCCAAGATGGTTAGGTAAAAATAGCAAAAACTGTGTGATCCTTTCATAAGCCGACCCAATATTTCAGGGGTTGGCAAACTTTGGCTCTCGGCTGTCAGGGTAAGCCACTGGTGGGTTGGGACGTTTTGTTTACTTGGAGCGTCTGCAGGCACAGAGCCCCTCAGCTCCCTGTGGCTGCGGTTCGCCGTTCCCAGCCAATGGGAGCTGCAGGAAGTGGCGCGCATGCCTGCAGACAATCCAGGTAAACAAAACAACAATGTATTAGATATTCTATTCAATGATTCCATAGAGTTTAAAATCATCAGATTTTGGTGTAGACCTGTTCATAAGCTGACCCCTACTCTTTGATGCGTCACTTTTTTACCAAAAATATTCGGTATATGAACGAGTATATACCGTAAATTCAAATGGTCATCGCTTGGGAGTGTTATAAAAAGGCAAAAACAAGCTGAGCAAGCATCTTCACTCTATGTGGGTCTTAACAAAAATTTCATGAAGAATTTATGGCTGTTGCGTAACTCAGCCACTCATCATCTGAGCTGGATGAGCAGAAGGCATAGGATACTGTCTCTGCACAAATTGCACTGGTTCTCTACTTACTACTAGATCCAAGTCAAGTTTCAGGTACTCATCTACTAAGCACTCAATGGAATAGAGCCCAGATATCTCAAAGATTGCCTCTCTAATACTGATGATTGTTTAGTGGACTCTGACTAACAGAAACCAGGTTTGAACTCAAGGGAGTTTGCAGATGAGCCTTCTCAACAGCCGGCCTAAAGCCAAGGAGAACTCTCCCAAAAGATATCAATGAGAGTTCTATACCACTGGCATCTTCAAAAAATGCTGTGCTATTCTATTTTATGCACTTGTTGTGCATAAAAATAATGTGCTTCACAGAAAAAACAGGATAAAGTCCCAGCTCTTCTAAACATTCACTAACCAACTGTAGAAGAAAATGTGGTAGCACACCCCAAAACAGAAGACAATGCTTAACCAAAGAGCAAAATGCAAAATTGCCTGTCACTTCTAACCTAATCATACTGATTTTCTGTAACTCATGTACAGCACCTTGATATCATGACAACAAGCTCTTTGGAAATGCTTATAGATCTAATACATTTTTGTACAGAATTTATAATATAGATGAGAATGTGAGACTCCTTTAATTCATACTATAGCTATTTGTAAATCAGGCAAAAACATTGGTTCAGACCATACCTCACTTGCATATCTGGAATTCCCAGGGCACCCAACAGGACTTCCAGCTGAAGTTAACCAGAGTTTTGAATATACAAAAAAATACAGGAACAGAACCATAAGTTATATTTTCAGTCATGGCAGCTATTGATAACTGTTCTAGAAATATTAGTATGAATACAGAAGACAATACTAGCTGGAAGAACAGGTATTAGATTATTATTTATGTAAGTACTTTGGGAAAGGAGCTGTCTTTTTGTTCTGTTTGTACAGTTCTAGCACCATGGGGGACAGGTCCATTACTGGGGCTCCTAGGTGCTACCACAATTCACACACACACACACACACACACACACACACACACACACACACACAAAATGAGCCTGCAGTCAGCCTTTCCCTCCAACCCTAGAAACCCTGATGGGGAAAACCCCTTTTGGTGATTATACAGCACACTCACTGTACCTTTACCAAGTATCTTTACTATTATTATTTCTTACCTTAAGTTCCAGGTACAATGCAGCATGGTTACAGGGACCCTTTCTTGCTCCCTGGTTCAGTCTTTTATACAGCTTGTTTTTTTTTCTGTAACCTATCCAGCCAGTGAACTAATTAGCTCATTATACTCCCTACAGGTGCAAGTGATCCCCTCTAAGGGTACATCTACACAGGGATAAAAGACCTGCAGCCCCAGCTGGGCTAGGTCAGCTGACTCAGACTCATGGGTCTTGGGCTGAATGGCTAAAAATTACAGTGTAGCTGTTTGGGTTCAGGCAGGATCCCGAGCTCTAGGACCCTCCATCTTTACAGAGTCCCAGAGCTCAGGGTCCTGCCTGAACCCAAATGTCTACACAGCAATTTTTCAACCCTGAGTTTTTCAACCCATGAGCTGACCTGGGCTAATCAGTTTTGTTGTTTTTATCCCTATGTAGATGCACTCTGACCATCCAAACTCAATCACGCTACTTAATGCCTTCCTACTCTAACTGCACCCAGTGTCCTGTGTGTTCTAAGTGACCAGGGTGCTGGTCCCAAAAGGGGCTCTATTTATAACTGCTCACAGCACCCTGTCACAGTCCAAAATTAAAGAAGTAATCGCAAAAGCACATATAGGAAAAACATTCTGAGATATCTTGTTACAGCCTATTTTATTCTGAGAAAATTTACATTTCATCAGTCAAATGTATAAGTTTCAAAAAGTATCTAAAGTCTTGAGAATAGAGAAATTGTTGTTGATGTATATTCTAGTAGCCCTTCCGCTCGCTCAGGCATACATGGAGGATTGAGAGGAATGGGGTTGCTCTTGCTTCTAGAAAGGGTGTAATATTTTTTTTTCTTCAAATGTGATTGTCTGGTTGGAGATTGATTTGTTATATAGATCCAGGCTGGCTTAGACCGGCATTGTCATTATAGTTGTTTTGCACAGGATACGTATTTTACATTCTATCCCAGTGCTTAAATCTTGAGAGGCAGACAGTTTCAGTCAAATTAAATAAATGAGTGTTTATAAAAGATATGAGTTTAATTAAAATGGGCAAGATTCACCCTGATGTAGATAGAGCGCAATAATAGTTGTACCAGAATAACTCCCTATGTGGACACTCTTATTCTGGAATAGAAGTGCCTTCTTCAGATTTAGCTTAATCCACTTTCAAAGTCCACTTTCAGTCACCAAATTCTTATTCTAAAATAGGAGTGTCCACATGAGAAATGATTCCAGAGTAATTATTCTGAAATAGCTATATCAGTAAATTTCCAAGTGTAAACAAGCCCTAAGAATAATTTCTTTAACATTATTTTGCAGTTGCCTCAAAGCAAAAAAAACAAGTCAATAACCCACTACCATACCAAACAAGTGAGTAACATTTTATTAATTAAACACATTGCCTTATAAACCATGCAGCATATAGGTTTATCATTGAGTGGAATAGTGTAAACATTATGTCAAAGAAGTTCTGTTTTAAGGATTCCCTCTCTCTCTCTCTCTCTTTGGGTGGGTGTATGTGTGTGTTTGCATGCACCAGGCTGGGGAGGGGCATAGCCTGGGGTAGCCACTCCTGTGCTATTGATAATACATTCATGCTCCATACACCCTTCTAACAGAGACTAATCCTACATGCAGACTCACACACTTTTCTAGTAGACTACTCCACCTCACACAGTGTACGGTAAGTTTAACCAAAGAAGGAAAACAGGATCTGATTTTGTGAGGAATCGTTTTGTTTTGAGATGGGTTTGTTAGTGAATTCTGGCCACATCTTATCTTTGATGCTAGAATTAAAAAGAGATTTTTTCTCCAGTCATGTTGCCAGTGGTTTTGTATCCATATTTACAAACATCTTTCTGTTTGTTAAGACTTTGACACTTAACGAATTTAGAGAATTTTTGAACTGGGGAATACAGCAAAGAGACGTTCAGAATGCAGTGAAGAGGTTGTTAATTTGCTTTAGCCATGTAAGGAAAAAAAGAGAGATCATAAAACTGGAAAACGATATTGTAGAGAAAAATCTTTGTCTACCATTGATGGTGTTCTAAGAACCAATCTGCATAGCATAATATGTCAAAGCAAAAACAAAGCAGAGTTTGGTTATCGCAAATGATGGCATTATCTATCTTCAGTATATCGATTTCAAGTTTGTGTAATAAAACCACAAGTGAATACCTCAGGAACAGAAACTGTTTATAGTAAAACCATCCATCTGTGGAGAGTGCAGAGATGTGGTGCCTTCTGTAATTAACCGTGCTGATTTCTGAATGACCCTTTCTGACAAAGACTAGGAGCAGTACATCGCTTGGTCTTATATTTGATTAGGATTTAGGGAGCACTAATGAATTAATGTTTGCAGAGAGATTTGAAGTAAACAGCTATATGCATGACAAGTATTAATGTCTATTATTACGGAAGGCGCTGTCTCAGCAACCTTTCAGATACGCTTAATAAAGGCGTTATAAATGCTTCATAAATAATAACAATGACCAAACAAATAGTTATGAATGACTGATCTAGTGGGGCATGCCCAACGCTGATGCGCGTGTGCTTGAGGAGAGATGCATATTAATAATAATTAGCCATGCCTGTGGCTGTGTCGCTGTGCTGCATGTCCCCTGCTAAGTGTGCGCCCTGTCTGTCTCTCTAGGGCTCGGGGGATGCCGAGGGCCCCTCGCTCCTTCGCCGGGACTCTCCATCCCTGCTGCACTTGCATGACAAAAGGCAGCCGCAGCGCAGCAGCTCCACTGACCTAATGAGATGAGGGTCTCCCGAGCCCTTCCACTGAGCCTCCTGCTCCTGGGCTGCCTGGGGGGCGCCGCCAGCGGGCAGGCCCGAGGGGCCGGGGAGAAAGCGGAGCGCCCCGCGCCCTGGGCGCAAGCCGGGCACTTCTCTACCCGGGAGCAGTATGCGTGCAGCTGGGAGCTGGTCCGAGGGGAGGAGGCCACCGAGCTGCAGCTGAGTTGCCAGGCGCCTGGAGAGGGCGGCAGCGAGGGGCTCCGGTGCGTGTACCGGGGCCAGCCGGAGCGCTGCGCCGCCTACAGCGGCAAGAGCCGCCAGTACTGGAAGCAGATCCTGGGCAAGCTGCGCCGAAAGCGCCACCCCTGCCAGGACAGCAGCCCGCTCAAAGCCCGGCTCTGCAGCAGCAAGAAGGGGCCGCCCGAGGCGCAGCTGCGCCTGGCACCCCCCAGCTCCAGCTCTGCAGCGCCTGGGGCCGCCGGGGGCCCCGCCCGAGGCAAAGCCAAGGGCCGGGGCAGCGTCCACGAGGCGCCTGCGCTGCAGCAGCCCGGGGTCCCCGGCGCCAAGGCGGTGAGCAGCGGGGCACACTCTAGTGCCCTGGAGAAGCGCGGCAAGGCGGGCAAGAGGAAAGGGGGTCCCGGCTCCCCGCTGCCCCCCGAGCAGCGGCCGCCCACGGCTGGGGGGAACCCGGAGCCGCCCACGGAGCTGAGCGAGGACCTGGCCGAGACCTACTGTGCGGAGCAGTGGCACTCGCTCTGCAGCTTCTTCGTGAACTTCTGGAACGGCTGAGGCGGCGGGGGGCGAGGAGGGAGGGAGATGGGCGGGGTGGGGGGAAGGGTCGGGCCCAGGCGGGCAGTCGGGTGGGTGGGGCGGAGCTGGGGGTAGGAGCGTGCAGCTGTGGGACACCCGGGTGGGGGGAGGGGTATAACTTACTCATTGGTACTAACCCTGCAGCCGCTGCTAACCCCGGGGCAGGGCGGGAACTGGGGCCAGGCCTTTGCACAGGGGTGTTATTGGCTAACATGACTGACCAGTCCCTCCTTCCAAGCACCATGCCGTGTGTAGTCTGCGCTGCTATTTCAGAGCTATCTGCTCTGGAGGTGACCGCGCCCCGCCGCCTACGCTCCGGTAGTTAAACCCCTAGATTTTCTGTACTGTGACTTGCGTTTACTCGCTGGGAAAGGGCGTCCCCTTGTTCACCAGGAGCAAACGTGTGCCAGTGAGTTGTAGTGCAGATGATGATGGGTGCAACATTAATAAAGATGCAACTCTTTTACAGCAGCGTGTGTGTGATCTCTGACTTGCCCCAGCCTGCTTGTGGCTGTGATGCCACAACTGAGCCCCGCAGGACCAACTGAGGAGTTGAGGCAGCAGTACCCTACATTAACTGACTGTTAACATGATTCCCTGAAGGTGGATGAGGGCCTCGAGATCCTTAAAGACTTTCCCAGGTGGCAGAATGCCTACACAGCACTGGGGCAACAGTGAAATTATACCTCTGAGTATATTGTACAAACCTTTCATCCTACTAAAGCTAGCCATTCATACAAGACTTAGTTTATTTTCTAGTCTATTGTGAAAAGCTCCAGAGAAACAGTCAATATTTATGTGGCTATAGAGGCTGTCACCATAAGCTATTGCTTTCTCTGTTCCTTGTGTCCTGCATTGTAAAGTGCTGAGAAACACTTACTGAAGGGAACCTACTTTCTCTAGGTGCCCTGGGAATATGCTCTCTTTTCCTCCACCCATGCAAATGAAACATATTTTAATTAATATGCATTCAAATACACTCCTCTGAGTCACACAATTTAGGTACTTTTTCCTTAGCTTATTTAACATTCTTTGGCTGGTATTCTTTCAAAGGGGACACTCTCCCTTCTCCCCGCCCCCCTTCATGCTCACCTTTTCATAGCACTGCTGCAGCACCATTTACATCAGTTTTCAGAAAATAAATTGAAAGAGTGGTCTCCGTTGACCCAGCTCACACCTGTTTTTCCCTCAGGAAAGTGTCAGTTATTACACTTCACTTACTTACAGCTTCACCTCACTTATATTTAGTCTCATATTCATGTTATTTCCTACTGTGTGTGATTATGTGGCTGCCATGGGGCCCAGTCATGGAAATCCTCAACCATCTAACTAGCCTTTCCTCTGTACCTTAATGGGACTGCTAGCAAGAAAAAAGAGAGAGGGGTTGCCGAATAAGATCCATATATTGATTATGCTGATTTTTCAGAATATAAATCTAGGGCCCAAGCCTGCAGCTGCTTATGCACATGAATAGTTCCACTGAATTGAACGCGGTGGGACTTGCATGTGTAAAGTTACTCATCTACATAAGTGTTTACAGAGGTGGTTTTAATTAATATTATCTGCTCTCTTCTCATTTTAAAAGGTGTGGCAATTTTGTTTTTTTTTAATCAAAGACCTGTACTTGTAATGGCAAAGTGTGATGTTCTGGCTTGAACAGGATCATCAAAAAGAAGAGCAATGTAAACAAAATATTGATCTTATTATAGAAATCATCAAAGGAGAATCAGAATTGCTACATACTGAATGGAGAAGTTCAATGAAAGTCAACAGGAATTTCACATACAATTGCTGCAAGAATATGGCTCTCAGTTTTTAAAAGTTATGACATTATTATGCTGCTGAAAAAAAAATCCAACCTTTTTCATATAGTGTACTATGTAAATTAAGAGACAAAAACCAGCTGGCGGAGGTTCTTATTTATATATTTTAACTGATGGATGTTTTCAGTGCAGATATAAAGACTAGAAGACAGCTGATATCTTCCCCAAATAACTAGTTTCTACATTCCCTAAAGATGAAAATCAAATTGGAAATGACCCACCTTAAAATAGACCCTGACAGTTTCAAAAATTGTATAAAAAATACTAAAAAAATACACTAAACAATAAGCCCGTGAAGGGTTTGCTCCTTTCTTGCCTAAACCTCTTTGTGATGGCAGTAGGAACAAGAATGAAGAGTGGGGTCCTATTTTGGGGATAGGGGAAGATGTATGGGCCCAATCATGTTTCGATTAAGTCAGTGGCAAGATTGTGATTGACTGCAAACAGTTACTGTTGTTTCTAACAGATGAGAAAAGGATTCCTAAAAGTGAACTCCGTTTGGAGATTTGAGTCTCAGTTTTTAAATCAATGGGAGTTTTGTAGTTAACACAAAGGAACATTTAAATGGAGAGGGAAATGCCTTTCTCACATCGATAATGCATTATCCAGTCTTTACAACTGGAACTATTTAAATAGTTTATTAATTTTATTGGCTGGGCTTGATATTTTAAAGATAAACAAGTCAGTCATTTAGGTCCTGGTCCTCCAATCACATTGACGTGGGCAAATTCACTAGCCTCACTGATGTCTTGTGGCTCCATATGGGGGTCCACTCAGCATGAAGCAGTTTCAGGATCATAGTCCTAAAACCTGCTTTGACTCGCTCTCTGCACTTATAAGCAGTTCAGTACATGCCCAATGCCACAAGCTTCTTTGAGACTTTTTCATAGACTTGATCATTTCTGGCACTCTTTCTGATTTGCTCACCTCACAGCAGAGATTTACCAGAGTTCAGCTGTGTTCCTCTGGCCTGGTAGCAGCATGGTTGGTGTAGGGCTCCTGTCTACTATGGGCCATAGCCAACACGAGAGACTACTAGCTATATTTCCACGTATGCAGTCTGCATGGAAAGGAGAGATAAACACCAAGCAGCTGCATTTGAACCAACCGGGGTTACTTCTGTTTCCTGGGATTCAAGTGGGAAGTTTTGGGGTCAAAGGACTGAAACACAGGGCCAGGCAATTTTGGGATTACATTGGTGGAATCTCCAGACCTGAGTCTGGGTACTCAGGCTTGAGCTGCATCCACACTGCAAAATGACAGGGTTTGGAGCCAAATCTCACTAAGACTCGAACTCAGATGCCACCTCCCTGAGGTGGGTCCTAGGACTCAGGTCTGAGGGTTTGCTGAGCCAGGTCAGAAAGGAGTGTACATAGATAACAGGGAAGTTTGGTCTCAAAACTGAGTCTGCAGTCAGGTTTACAATGCAGTATAGACAAACACGTAGGGAAAGAGACAAGAGTGTCTTTGTGGACAGCGTAATGAAAGCCTCTGCTCATTGTGCAGCAGTGGTCATTAAGAATACAGAATGGGATAGAAATTATTGAAAATATTATAATGCTATTACATAAATGAATAATACTGTATGTTCTTATCTGGAATACTGCATTCAATGCGGAGCGTGTTATCTGAAAAGAGACATAGCACAAATAGAAAGGATTCCAAGATGGGATACAAGAATAGTTAGATGCATAGAGAGAGACAGTTATGAAGTCAAATTGTAAAAATGGAATTGGTCAGTTTAGAGGAGGAACTATTAAGAGGCAAATGATAGAATGATATAAAATAATAAATAGAACAGAGAAGGTAAAGTTATGAGAGGGTAAAAAGGAGCACCTAATACAAGAATAAGGGGATGGCAGATGAAATTGAAAAGCAAACAGTTTAAAACTGATGAAAGGAAATACTTGAAATAAATAGCATGTGGAACTCATTGCCATAAAATATTTAAGGCCGAGAGTTTAGCAAGATTAAAAAAGAATTGGGCGTTATTTGGAGAATGAGAACATTCAGTTACTGTATATAGGGTAATTTATTGTGTCTTGATATAAATCCTCATACTTTCAGGCCATAATCAATGACAAGTGGACAGGGCTCAGTAAGAAACTTTCCTTAATGGGCAGGTTAATCCATAATTGTCCCCTATGGAGTTTCTTGAACTTTCCTCCAAAGCATCTGATACTGGCTACTGTCAGTCAGCATACTGGACTATATGGACCATTGGTTTGATCTGGTATGGAGATTCTTATGTTGAAAGCAGTGGGGAAAAAATCCTTGTGTGTTCTTGAAACAGTACCCCAGAGTGCAGTAATTAGACCATCCCACAATATAGAAGATAAATTAGAATACAACATTAAATATAGCTGAGCAACACAACAGTAAACTATTTGTCATGCAATGCTGTAAGTTGTAAACATCTCAATATTTTCACTGGTGATCTAAACCAGAATTTGAACACTGATTTCCACCTGCTAAGCCTAGTGAAATATAGTTGCTCTGAAGCCTCCATTAAAATCAGGATGGGGGGAGGGAGAAATATGAAGGGAGCATACTACATGGAATATTCATTCCTTAAGGGGTCTCCACAGGAGCTAACTGTGGATCCAGATAAAAGATGGTTCAACAGAATGGCTGAATCTCCATTGAATAAGTTTCAAAGATGAAACATTTTGGCTCCTTAATATTCTGTTGAATACAGTCCTCAATTTGTGCACTTCCTTCCCAAGTCAGACCACACAGAAATTAAAGAATTTACTTACTGAAAACATGAACCAAAATGTGTAGATTTCTTCTTTTTACATGTCTACTTAAATAACATTTTCTAACAGGCCTATATTTTTCTCTGCCAAACAGACAGTTCAGTTTTTGCAGGCCAAAAAAGAAGGCAGAGGCAGCTTTAAAGTGGAGGTATTTTTGGTTCCAAGGAGTGATTTACATCTGCACACAATGAACTTTGAAAATTTTCCAGAAATGAAAGTGTGTAAATCACTCTAGATAAGGACATGAGGAGGGATTGCAGGATTTCCTTAACATTCCTTTTGTCGCAGGATAAAAAAAGATTTGAAATAGAAACAGAACAGATTCTAAAAGATTCAAATGCTTCTGAAAAGTAGAAGTTACTTACCTTGAATAGCAATGGTTCTTTGAGATGTGTCCCCCTGTGGCTGCTCCCTGTCAGTGTGTGCACACCTGTGCACTCCGGATCAGAGATTTTTCATCAGCAGTGACTGTGGGTCTGCAACTGTGCCCTAGGCACCCTCAAGCTCTGCTACAAGGGCATACAGGGCGGGGCGGACCCACCACCAACACTCCAGTTCCTTTTCAACTATGGAAGTCCAATAAGAGACTCCAAGGCAGAGGGGAAGGAGGTTAGGTTGTGGATCACCTACAGGGAAACACAGCTCGAAGAACTCCAGTTACCGTACAAGGTGAGTAACTGCTCCTCCTTCTTTGAGTAGTGTTGCTAGGGTGCTCCCCAACAGGAGACTCCTGAGCAGTACCTCCATGATGGAGGAGGGTGCTGATGAGGTGAATTCAGTACAAATTATAGAACAGCCTCATCAGCTCTGGAAGCAGTCACAAGAGTATAGTGCTGGAAGAATGAGTGTAATGAAGACCTGGTGGCTACTCTGCAGATGTCTGGGAGAGGTATGTTTCTCAGCAGGGCAACAGAGGTAGCTTGACCCCTGGTGGAGTAAGCAATAACTCTCAGAGAGGGAAAATCCCGGAGGCTTTGTAACAGGTTAAGATGCATCTGGCAACCCATTTGGACAATCTTTGAATGGAAATTGCCTGTCCTTTAATTCATTCTGCAATTGAGATAAAAAGTCTGGGTGAAGCCCTAAAGGACCTAGTCCTGTCTAGGTAAAAGGCAAGAGTTCTTCTTACATCCAGTGTATGAAGGCTCATTTCTTCTCTTGAAGAACCCGCTAACCCTACAAAAATGAACTGCAGAAATTAAATTATTTATTTAATTGTGGGCAGGCAGTGGGTTATTTTTGCTACACAATTTAAGAAGCCACAGTTACCATCATTTTATCAGATACAGAATTTTATTACATTGTTGTGAGCATACAAATATTTTAAATAATTTACTAGCTAAATTTATGAGTAATTCTCTGGACACTGGCACCCTGAATGTTCTCGGGCGCTACAAAGTTTATTGCAGTGTAACATACAAAAGAAACTCACATTCCTAAGGCCACTATATGTTAACAATAACTTGGCAAAATTTGTTTCATTGGACTTTCCCCATCTCCCATTTGAGAAACTTGCCCAAAGCTTCATATCTAACATTGTCTTTTGCTTAAACTAGGCTCACTTCATTCCAATACATTTCAAGATATATATCTGGATGGCAACAAAGCATTGAAAGGGAATCATGTTTTGATATTTTAATAGGGAAGGACAAAAGATGATGCTTTAAGAAATTAGAACTGAGTCAGTTCAAGATTATATTGCTAGGGACAAGATTCTGTGGAAGTCAACTGGGAAAAAAACAACAACTTGATATGGCTAAACTACAGAAAGTTTCCACAAGAAACTTCAGTGGCCATGAAATGTAAAACAATGTAAATGACTGCTGGAAGCTGTTGCTAGGCAACTAGTGCTCCACACATAAATGGTGAAGCAGTTCCAGACCAGCTTGTAGTTTGACAGTTGGAAATAGAGCTGGTTGGTCACATGACAAAGTTTGGGCTGCAGACCCCAAATCTTTGATCAGTAGGTTCTTTTGTTTTTGTGCACAATGACCACAATGGGAATTATTCTTTCCTAGATCCTGCGCTGGGTACTTAGGCATTTAAATTGCCTAACATCAGAAAAAGGGGGAGGGTAGTGTTGGGGAGGGACGCCTGGGCAAGATGCCACTCTTTATTTGTTGAACAATCTAAAAATGTAGTTCCTATTCAGTGTTTCAGAAACTAAATGTTTACTGTAATTGCCATGATGCTTCCTGTGTGTCTTCTTCATTCTGTTCACTGTCAAGTCTGCCTGAGAGATTTGTTTAAGGTTGCCAGAAGAGACCAAATTCTGACTTCATCTACCACATTGTTCATATTCACTGGCACTAAAATGTTGTGGATCCATTCGTGGGGCAAAGAAATGGTGTAATGAAGTCTAGTGAGCAATCCCTAGTCTGCTTGGAAATGCTCTGCCTGAGAGGGTCACCGAAGCATTAAGCCTGAATACTCCCTTCAACCTACATTGAAGAGTTTGAGTGAGAAACTCACATTAAAATAATGTCACTGAGTCGTTAATTGTCAATTGCATAGCTCTACTATTCTGTTAGATGTATTATTATGAAAGAGCAAAAGCCATAGATCAGCCAAATCTCCTCCATTTGAAATTGCAGCAATTTCAATCAATACATCTTATACAGTATGTGCTCACTGTTACGTGTAGATTGCTTCAATACATTACGGGTCCTGCCCAATATGTGAACTACTCATGACTTTTATATAAAATAGAAAATACTGGTATCTATACAAACAAGCTCTTTCCAGGACCCTTTTCTGCAACTCCCACTGAAACATTTCAACTGTTCACTCTATCTGTTTGTGCACAGGGTTAACCTGTACTTAACATCCAGAGTTGTGCTCAGTTTCTGACCTCTGCCTTTAGGTCTCAGTTCCATCATTGTGAAAATCCTTATGTATAACCTTAAAGTTCTAGCATTTGGGCTCCCATTCAGCAAAACACTTAAGCATGTGTTTAAGTCCCATTGGCTTAAAGTTAAAAGTAAGTATGCATTTAAATACTTGGTTGAACTGCGGCCTTAATGGGGACAGCAAAGTTCTTTAATTTTCACAGATCTCTGTGTGAGAAACTAGTTTGAGGAAAGGGAAATCAGATCCATATTTCTCATTAACAGATCTATGTTCAGCTTGTATTGGCTTGAATAAGTCCCCCCCCCCCCCCCCGCAATATGACTCCATTTGTCCTGATGGAATCCTTAGTAATTTCCTCATCAGACCTAACATAGCTCAGTGCATAAACTTCTTACCAGTACTTACCTAGGGAGAAGATTCTACAGTAATATGGTTCAACTGGTGGTCAGTGTCTTCTTGTTATGCACATCCAAGCTGAACATCATTCTACAGCTTGGAAAGTGTGTCTGCATGTGGGATACTGAGAGACTAAGGAAAGCTGTGGAGAACAGAGGTTAGTTGTCAGGATTTTGAAAACAGATATAAACTGTGGTTTAAATTGTTTTCCAGCAGCACGGGGGGAGATGAGAGCTTGTTTTGAATTTCAGTCTCATCATTACCTTTACAAATCCATTTGTACACTTACTCCTTGGGACAAGTGAGCAGCCAGAGTCTTGTCAAATGATCCCTATTCAGATAGATCCCTATTGGCTATATCCCTATACAATACTACATACGTACATTATTTCACATCTGATTAGTTGTAATTAATGTTTTCTGCATGGGTCCAAGATCCAACTGTTTGAGTGGGTATCCTCAAAAATTAACCTTTTTTCATATATCTGCATTGTGGAGCAGAGTGCCAGAATCAAGCCCTTAACAAACAGAACAATAAGACAGGGAAACAGGACAGCAACAATTTAAATGAAAGCAAGTTGGATAACTGAACCTTAAGTCTTTAGTGACTTCTCATTAATTAACCCTAATATAATAGTGCCCTACCTTGCACCGTGATCCTTTTACTGAAACTCTCAGAAAATCAAACAATACAACAGACATTTCAGCAGCAGACTTTCCAATTTTCACTACCACCTTGAACAAGTTACTCCACTAATAATTTGGATTTAAGGATTTCATGCTCAATCTATAAACATAATTACATTCAGGAAGCTTTTAAACAGAAGGTATTATAGAGTTTAGATTAATTCTCCCAGTCACCACAGTGTTTCATTAAGGGAGGGGATCTATCAAGTACAATCATGTAGAAAATATTATACAGCTTTAGAAATAATTCAGGCTTGTAGGGCTTAACATGGTTTGGTATGTGCCTTGCTTTGTTAGATTTGTACAGTCTCTGTTACCCTCAGTGTAAGGAAAATATTTTGTTCTATTTATTTCAAGCATTCAGAAGGTTAATGATGCATGTGCCTTGGAGGGGGGAAAAGGGCGTGAGAGGGAAGGCTGCACCATCCTTAACTCAGCCCACATTCCAGCTTTCTGAATAGAAGAAATGGCCTGATCGCTATGGTGTGATTTTTACTCATCAAAATGCAGCCTTCCCACAGAACAAGTCCCTCCCTCCTCCTCCTGGAACACCACTGCCTCGCAGTCACATTACATTCCACTTGACTCAAACACAGTCTTGAATGATTATAAAAAGAGAAACACTGAAAATTCTCATGGTCTTAGAAAATTAAGAAAATGCACAAATACAGCAAAAATAACTTCAGCTTCATAACAAGGAAAAGGTTACACCTTGTAATCTGGAAGTGTTCTTTATTAACCCTTATAATCTGAAATTGTATATAGTTTATGCTTGATATTAGTGTGTACCTCATGAAGGGGACTTTGCCTGATGCTGGCTTGCTGTACTTGTCTTGCTGTTAGAAAGACAGTATTGGCTTCACTTTAGCAGAAGTATATTTCAATTGGCTGTAGTGAAAAACATATGCAACACAGTAAGGATATTGCATTCATACAATGTGCCTTTTTGAGGGGCATAATTCATGTACATAATATTTTTATTATACACAAACCATAATGAACATTTAAATGTTACTTTTAGAATTTTGTTAGATCACCGATATATGTTCTATGATTAAATGTCATATGAAATCGAGAACCTTTTAAAATAAAATAAACCTTTTAAACCTGATCTTAATTTCAGATTTCTATTTTGATTTGATATTTAAATATTTTCTATTTAAGATTTCTCAAATCAGAAGACACTTAATTAAATAATTTTTATGAACATATAATTAAATAACTTTTTGTAATATATAAATATAAACACACATACACACACAGAGATTATACTGAATTTATCAAAGGAAACAAGTAAAAGAAGATTTGGGTCTATAAAAAAAGATCCAAATCTTAAAGTGCAACGTTTTACTTAAGATGTATGCAGAATAGTTGTTAATTTACTAGAAAACTCTTAAAGGGTTTGATCCTGCAAATCATACTCAAATAAATATTCCTTATTCATACGAGTAGTCACAGTTAACTCAATAGGTTTACTTACATGAGTAAGGATTGGGCCACCAAAGTGTCTGTAGAATATGAGGTCTGAGTTAAAGAGATCATATAATCTTGCACAGTTATGCTTTTCTAGTAGCATTTACTGTGTATGACATTCAGCTTTGGAACTACAATTATATTAAATGCATCAAAATCAAACCTCAGCTAATCTAGAGAAACTTTGGAAAGGGAGATCCAATGCAGGACTTTTTCAAAGCTTTTTTTTTTTTTTTTTTTTTAAAGAATTATAAAACTATAATACACTTCTCGAAAGACCCACCTTGAACAGCATAATGATTTGCAATGAAGCAGGCAAGATCTAAAAGAAATGTACATAGTCTGCAATCAGTGTGCATATTTTATATGTTTCTTTTCAGAGCAAAACCTTTCAAAATTATACATTTATCATTACTATTCTGTTGACAGGAAAGGATTAAAAAGAAGGCAACACAGTGGAATATCATTTCATGTTAGTAGAGACAAGATGTTAAGGATATAGAAGTAATCTTTTGTCTCTACCCAAGGACAAACAGTATTAAATTTATATGCATGCTTCTGTCCTGACAGCAAAGGACTTCCACACAACTCTTACTGAGGGTTAATAGCTCTTTGAGATTCTACTCTCTAATGTACCTTGGCATGAAATGGTCTCTCGCGATTCATCTCCCCTTTTAATAGTAGCTCCAAGACTACAAGCACTTTTTTTTTTTAAAGTTCTTTTATCCCCAGCTGAAGCAATCTGCATTTTCATTGGATCTGAGACCACATAGCGTGAACATTTTTTTCCTTTTCGGTTCTATTCTCCAGCAGCCCTCAGCAGATAGTTAGGCAATCTGAAGAACCTATTGAATATAGGGCACGATGTCATACCACCCATAGAGGGGCCAATGAGGAGTCTCCTTTGGACCATCACAAGGAGAAATGTACATATTGACTGTATTTTAACAGCTTCTAGGAGCATTGTAAACCTCTGTGAGTTCACTGTAAATAGTAAGGGAACCTTAAGGGCTTTATTTCATTGGTTTTTTGTTATTTTTTAAATTTATCTTTGCTAAGTCTTCATGGTGCAGGAGTCACAGTAACATTAAATATCGTGCAAAGAGATATGTTTGCACTTCAGAAGTTTGTTTGGTTCCTATCAATATAAGATGAAAGCCCAAATCCTTGTGTCTGTCTTTGGAGTGGACAGTGCAACTCAGGAGGGCCTGGTTGTGAAGGGAGCTCTCAGGCCTAGGCCAGCTCTATATGCCACACTGGTCTGTAAGAGCAGTCCAAGGCTGATCGCACTTGCGCTGGCTGCCAACACTCTACAGGTATGTCTACACTGCAGTTAAACACCCATGGCTGGCCTGAACCCACTGCAATTTTACACCCCAGCCCTATAAGCCTGAGTCAGGTGACACAGGCCAGCCGTGGGTTTAACTGCAGTGTAGACATACTTTTAGGGCAGAGGTCCCCAAAGTGTGGGGCGTGCTCCCCCAGGGGGGTGCAGAGAAACATTCAGGGGGTGACTGGGGCCCAGGTAAGCCCATATGGGGGGCGGGGAGGGAGTGCCACCCAGCTCCGCTCTAGCCTTGGCCCCAGCTATTGGCTCTGGCTGCCGGCCCCATACCCATATCCAGCTGGCCCCAGCCTTGGCCCCCCCTATGCCTGTCCGCGTCCCTGCACTTGGTGGGCGTGAGGTAAAAAGGGGGGCATGAGGTAGAAAGTTTGGGGACCACTGCTTTAGAGGTTAAGACAGCCAAAAATCACTAGGGCACAGAGAAACCCATGCCTCTATGCCAACCTTGAGCTGGGCTTAGGGAGCTAAAGAGGTTTTTTTTTTTTTTTTTTTTTTTTTTTAAAAGAGTGTTACATCAGCTCTTCACCACCAGGGGATCCCCCCATCCCTGCTTTGCGCCACCGGTTCAATACAAAGCAGCCCTAAAGCAGGGGAGGATCTGGGCTAAAGATTGTTCTAGCTGCTTCTTCTTGAAGAATATTGGCATAACACCTAAAATACTAACACATGAGAGTTATGGCTATAAAATATATCCATTACATAAAAGCAGTCAGGTGGTCATCCTCCTCATAAATATTGATTTGGAATTTGTTTGCAGGTTCAAGCACTGCTAGGGTTGCCAACCCTTCCAGATTGGCCAGGAGTCCACCAGAATCGGATTCAATCTCCCAGTGACTATTAAAAACAATCCGGTCGGCGACGCAGCAGGGCTAAGGCAGGCTCCCTACCTGCCCTGGCTCCATGCGGCTCCTGGAAGTGGCTGGCATATCCGGCTCCTAGGCAGAGGGGCGGCCAGGGGGTCTCTGTGCACTGCCCCCGCTCCCCCCCCCCCAAGTGTTGGCTCCGCAACTCCCATTGGCCGGGAACCACGGCCAATGGGAGCTGCGGGGGGTGGTGCCTGCAGACATGGGCAGCGCACGGAGCCGCCTGGCTGCCCCAGGCCGAGGGGCCTCTCCATATAACGAGCCAAACAACTATTAGAAATCCTAACACCTCTGAACTCTGAAGATGTTCAAAATCTCTTCTACTTCAGACATTTCTAACACACCCCTCACCACAACATCTAATTTCTGAAATTGTGGCCCAAACCCAGACATTAGTTTTTCAATTAAGGCATCTCAGTAGAATGAAAACCCCAACTCCTCTGTGTAATGAAAACCTCAAATCGAAAAGCCCGAAACACTGACACGGTTATTTTAAAAACAGTTACAAATAGTAACTTGTGTGTATAGATTGCTATTCTTTCTAGTGGATTAATGCGTGCTTCCTTTCCAATATTCCCCATTGATTTCCCCCCAATAACTCCATAAATTGAAAGCCTGAAACCTTGGCAAGCCCCTTTCTCTGCTTCAGCCACACACTCTTCATGATACATCTTTCTCCCTATGAGCTTGTAATTGTGCATTAAGTGATTTGAGTGAGATGTGTCACAATAAGTGTCATGGGACCACCACTCACTTTGCGCTGCCTGGATCACCTGCTTATTTGGAATGCAGCCTCCTCTTGGCTATGATGAGGCTATGAACAGGTAGGCCTTTGGGGAGACTAGTCATGCAAAGCTTAACTCATTTGATAAGGAACTTGTGTTTTTTGTTTTGTTTTTTTGGAAAACTGCTTCTACCCTATCAGATGGATACAACTTATGTATTTTTAAAACACTATTGTAGCAAACACCCTTTGAGAAGTAACCACGCCTAAACAACTTATTACGGATCTCTTACCTGCAGTAAAGTTTCTTCTAGCTACGATATCAAGCATTCATTGGGAACATGGAGAGATAACCTTGTTGCTGCAGCCATAGACCTCGGACTTCTGTTGAGGAGGTTTCCTTTGCTTTTATATTGGAACTGAAAAGAGATTGGCTGAAAAGAGAGGGAAGGCTCCACCTAAGTTCCACTCCTAATGGAGGTGAGGCTACAAAAATGGCCAGAAGGGACTGGAAGGAGAGTGTGGGCAAACTTGCCATGTATGGATTACTAGGGGAGAATATCTAATCAATGTTTTTCAGTTCTAAGGTACTTAACTCTAAGGGTATGTCTACACTACGAAATTAGGTCGAATTTATAGAAGCCAAGTTTATAGATATCGGTTTTATACAGTCGATTGTGTGTGTCCCCACATAAAATGCTCTAAGTGCATTAAGTCGGTGGACCGCGTCCACAGTACCAAGGCTAGCGTCGACTTCCAGAGCGTTGCACTGTGGGTAGCTATCCCACAGTTCCCGCAGTCTCCGCCGCCCATTGGAATTCTGGGTTGAGATCCCAATGCCTGAATGATGCAAAAACAGTGTCGTGGGGGGTTCTGGGTATGTCGTCAGGCCCCTCCGCCTCCGTCAGAGCAATGGCAGACAATCGATTCGCACCTTTTTACCTGGGTTACCTCATGCAGACAACATAGCACGGCAAACATGGAGCCCGTTCAGCTCAGCTCACCGTCACCATATGTCATCTGGGTGCCGGCAGACGTGGTACTGCATTGCTACACAGCAGCAGCTCCTTGCCTTTTGGCAGTGGATGTTGTATTACAACTGGTATCCGTTGTCATCGTACTCCTCAGTGACTTCGGTCAGAGGCACCTGGGCAGACATGCTTTGTCTCCTGGAGACTCAGTCCTGTCAGCAGTCCTATTGAACCGTCTTGACGATGATGGCTAGCAGTCGTAATACAGCATTTTCTGCCAAGCACCCAGAAGATGCCGATGGCTATCAGTCACGCTGCTCCGTCTGCTGCCAGCTTAAGATGTAAAAAATAGATGGACCAGATTTGTTCTGTATTCATTTGCTTCCCCCTCCTTCCGTGAAATCAACGGCCTGCTAAACCCAGGGTTTTGAGTTCAATCTTTGGGGGGGCCATTCTGTGTGACAGTTGTTTGTGTTTCTCCCTGATGCACAGCCACCTTTGTTGATTTTAATTCTCTGTAAGCCATGTCGTCACTTGCCCCTCCCTCCCTGCATCAGACAATAGTTTCGCGCCTTTTTTCAGCCCAGACGCCATAGCACTGGGATCAGGGAGCCCGCTCAGATCACCGCGGCAATTATGAGCACTATGAACACCACGTGCATTGTCCTGGAGTATATGCAGAGCCAGAACATGCCAAAGCAAAACCAGGCGAGGAGGTGATTGCAGTGACTGCAGCGCGGCGATGAGATTGATGAGGAAATTGACATGGACATAGACCTCTCACAAAGTACAGGCCCCAGCAATGTGCAAATCATGGTGTTACTAGAGCAGGTTCATGCCGTGGAACGCCGATTCTGGGCCCGGGAAACAAGCACAGACTGGTGGGACCGCATCGTGTTGCAGGTGTGGGATGATTCCTAGTGGCTGCGAAACTTTCGCATGCGTAAGGGCACTTTCATGGAACTTTGTGACCTGCTTTCCCCTGCCCTGAAGTGCCAGAATACCAGGATGAGAGCAGGCCTCACAGTTGAGAAGCAAGTGGCAATAGCCCTGTGGAAGCTTGCAACGCCAGACAGCTACCGGTCAGTCGGGAATCAATTTGGAGTGGGCAAATCTACTGTGGGGGCTGCTGTGATCCAAGTAGCCAACGCAATCAAAGACCTGCTGATATCAAGGGTAGTGACTCTGGGAAACGTGCAGGTCATAGTGGATGGCTTTGCTGCAATGGGATTCCCAAACTGTGATGGGGCGATAGATGGAACCCATATCCCTATCTTGTCACCGGAGCACCAAGTCGCCGAGTACATAAACCGCATGGGGTACTTTTCAATGTTGCTGCAAGCCCTGGTGGATCACAAGGGATGTTTCACTAACATCAACGTGGGATGGCCAGGAAAGGTACATGATGCTCGCGTCTTCAGGAACTCTGGTCTGTTTCAAAAGCTGGAGGAAGGGACTTTTTTCCCGGACCAGAAAATAACCGTTGGGGATGTTGAAATGCCTATCATTATCCTTGGGGACCCAGCCTACCCCTTAATGCCATGGCTCATGAAGCCATACACAGGCAGCCTGGACAGTAGTCAGGACCTGTTCAACTACAGGCTGAGCAAGTGCCGAATGGTGGTGGAATGTGCATTTGTCGTTTAAAAGTGCGCTGGCGCAGTTTACTGACTTGGATAGACCTCAGCGAAGCCAATATTCCAATTGTTATTGCTGCTTGCTGTGCGCGCCACAATATCTGTGAGAGTAAGGGTGAGACATTTATGGCGGGGTGGGAGGTTGAGGCAAATCGCCTAGTTGCTGATTATGCGCAGCCAGACACTAGGGCGGTTAGAAGAGTACAGCAGGGTGCGGTGCGCATCAGAGAAGCTTTGAAAACCAGTTTTGTGACTGGCCAGGCTACGGTGTGAAACTTCTGTTTGTTTCTCCTTGATGAACCCTCTGCTCCCCCCACCCCCCCGTTCACTCTACTTCCCTGTAAACTAACCACCCTTCCCCCCGCCGGTTTGGTGTGAGAGATCACTCACGCAGTGCCAGGCAACAGAATTCGGCTTGCAGGCAGCCATGGTAAGCCACAATCTTTTGGCTTTTTTAACCTTCTTAACATGTGGGAATGGTTTCAAACAGTAGCACCCTCATTTCCCATACCAAGCACCTGTTGGGTTGGCCATTTAAAGTGGGTTTGCAATGTAAAAGGAGGGGCTGCGGTTTCCGGGTTAACATGCAGCAGAAACCCAACTACCCCCCGTCCCCACACAATTCTCTGGGATGATCACTTAGCCATGCGGTGGGGGGGGAGGGGTGAACAGTGGGGAACATTTCTGTTCAGCCGAGCAGGAACGGGCACCTCTGAATATCCCCTTAATAAAATCACCCCATTTCAACTAGGTGACTGTGAATGATATCACTCTCCTGAGGATAACAAAGAGAGATAAGGAATGGATGTTGTCTGCATGCCAGCAAACACCAGGACCATACGCTGCCATGCTTTGTTATGCTTGGATTCCAGACTACGTGCTACTGGCCTGGCGTGGTAAATTGTCCTACCATGGCGGACGTGATAAGGCAGCCCTCCCCAGAAACCTTTTGCAAAGGCTTTGGGAGTACATGAAGGAGAGCTTTCTGGAGATGTCCCTGGAGGATTTCCGCTCCATCCCCATACACGTTAACAGCTTTTCCAGTAGCTGTACTGGCCGCGATTGCCAGGGCAAATTAATCATTAAACACGCTTGCTCTTAAACCATGTGTAATATTTACAAAGGTACACTCACCAGAGGTCCCTTGTGTGTCCTCAGGGTCTGGGAGCATGCCTTGGGTGAGTTCGGGGGTTACTGGTTCCAGGTCCAGGGTGATAAACATATCCTGGCTGTTGGGGAAACCGGTTTTTCTGCTTCCTTGCTGTGAGCTATCTTCCTCATACCCCGAACCCTCTTCCCTGTTGCGTGATTCTCCATTGATGGAGTCAAAGCACACGGTTGGGGTAGTGGTGGCTGCACCCCCTAGCATGGCATGCAGCTCTGCGTAGAAGCGGCATGTTTGCATCTCTGCCCCGAACCTTCCGTTTGCCTCTCTGGCTTTGTGGTAGGCTTGCCTTAGCTCCTTAATTTTCACGCGGCACTGCTGTGTGTCCCTGTTAGGCCTCCGTCCTTCATGGCCTTTGAGACTTTTTCTAATATTTTGCCATTTCGTTTACTGCTACAGAGTTCAGCTAGCACTGATTCGTCTCCCCATATGGCGAGCAGATCCTGTAACTCCCGTTCGGTCCATGCTGGAGCTCTTTTGTGATCCTGGGACTCCATCATGGTTACCTGTGCTGATGAGCTTTGCGTGTTCACCTGTGCTCTCCACGCTGGGCAAACAGGAAATGAAATTCAAAAGTTTGCAGGGCTTTTCCTGTCTACCTGGTCAGTGCATCTGAGTTGAGAGTGCTGTCCAGAGTGGTCACAATGAAGCACTGTGGGATAGCTCCCGGAGGCCAATAACGTCAAATTCCGTCCACACTACCCCAAATCCGACCCGCAAAGGCCGATTTTAGTGCTAATCCCCTCGTCAGAGGTGAAGTAAAGAAACCGGTTTAAAGGGCTCTTTAAGTCGAAAAAAAGGGCTTCATCGTGTGGACGTGTCCAGGCTTAATTCGATTCAACGCTACTAAATTTGTCCTAAACCCCGTAGTGTAGACCAGGCCTAAGAAAATGTTGTATATATCTTTATCGGTAGGTTTTAAAGTTTGTTGTTTAACACTTTCCTTTTCACTCGTGGTGGAACATCACTATTACTACAGGCTGGTTCTGTTCTATATTTAGGTATTGCAAAATCATTAGACTATCAACATTAAAGTACATCACAGGGTATGTCTGCACTGCAAGCACAAGGTGTGACTATAGCTTGTGCAGTCATACCCAAGCTAGCTTTTGGGGAAGTGCTGTGTACTTTTTGAGAGTGGGGAGCATTTTTCTTTAGACTTCTTTAAGTGGTTAAATTAAACTTTTTGAAAACTGGTAATTACTTGAAATATCATGTTTATGTGATGTAGAAAGATACTTTGCATTTAATCTGCCCCCCATTCTTGGGGGAAAAAGTTAATTCAAACTGTCAGCAGCTGTCCCTTCCCAACTCTAGTAAGCATGGTTAATGCAGTTTTAGATTGAACCTTTCTGGAGCATGCAGCTATTGAAGAGCATCCATCCCTGCATAAGGATAGAGTTTACTAAATATAACTAGTGCTCTCTATTTACATTAATATTTTAATTAGAAAATGTCAGGCTAAAAATCAATATTTCTACTTGGAATACTGGGGAGCTGGGATCTCTAAGAATGCAAGGAGTAACTGAAAACGATCAGATGTATAGGGAGGGGGGGGGGGGAGATACAGAAATCATGTATTAAAATGAGCCATGAAAACACAATACTTATGTGATAAGTCAGGGCAATATGCAAATAACTGCATGTCCCAGAAACTCTAATCCTATCAAGAATGCCTAGGATGTTAATTTGACCATCTTTCACAGCTCATAAATCTATCCACTGCAAAGCCAAGCTGCCAGATGCCATCAAGTAGCACTTCTTTCAGGCTAGCGGTTTCAGCATAGATGCCTGGATCATGCCTCAGTAAAGACTAATAAAGAGCTTTGTACGTGTGGACTTGAGAGCAGCTTCTCACATTTTGCTACAATAGAGCAAAACAGTGGGAAATGTGAATGACTGATTGTCAGAACTGGTGGTCTCTCTTGTGCTGTCTTCGTCATACTGAGCTATAGATTTCAAACTGTTAATATGTAGATGGATTTATCTTGCATCCTAACAATTAATAGTATAAACTACTGGAGAATTAGTTTATTTAATCCTCAACTATAAATACAAATTTAGCATAGTTCTTTTTATGTTAAGCAGACAATCCTTTTATATTTAAAACTCAAATATATACCAAACTGTTTCTGTTATGGTGTGACTAAATTATTTTATTTCATTCAGTGTTTAGACTGGAAATTATCCTGTTTTAAAGCAGAGTAATTTACATTTTCCTCTGAAACATGAATCACTTCTACCATTCACAGTGTCATTTTAAACTTTATGTCTAGCAGTCTAAGCTTTTGAGTTTGAACCAAAAAACCTCCATTCTTGAGATCTGCGCCTTTAAAGCATGCTTTTACAGAGTGGCTTTTAAAGAACCCAATTAAAGAGGGTGAAGTGACACAAAGATTGTTCACACCAGGCTTTCACCTTTGCATAACGGGGTTCAAATCTGACTTTGATCTACAGTGAAAGGAGTTTTTCAACAGTTCCCATTGGACATTTATTCACACCACAAAACCACCACACAGAACTACCACCAAAGTAAGAAGAAGAAGGAAGAAACCAAGGGAAGAAACCAAGCCAAAGGGCAGTGTTTGATATTGAAATAGACCTGTCCCTAGAAGAATCAGAGGAAAAAATGGTTACTCACCTTTCATAATTGTTGTTCTTCGAGATGTGTTGCTCACGTCCATTCCATTGTAGGTGTGTGCTCTTGCCACATGCACTGGTGCTGGCTCTGGCACCCTCTGGAGAGGTGCGCATATGCACCGGTGTAAGGGGTGCCGCCAACCCCCTCCCTCCCTCAGTTTCTGCTTGCCGGAACTCCTTCTGAGGGGAAAGGTGGGTCATGGACTGGACATGAGCAACACATCTTGAAGAAAAACAGTTACAAAAGGTGAGTAATCGTTTTTTCTTCTTCGAGTGCTTGCTCATGTCCATTCCATTGTAGGTGACTCCCAAGCAGTACCTCTGGAGGCGGGTCGGAGTTCATGGACGTGTCAATTGCAACACAGCTCTGCCAAATCCAGCATCATCCCTGGTTTGCTGGGTATGGCTTAATGTGTTGTGAAGGTGTGGATCGATGACCACGTCGTGGCTCTGCAGATGTCCTGGATGGGGACATGAGCCAGGAAAGCGGCCGACGCCGCCTGAGCTCTTGTGGAGTGAGCAGTTACTATTGGTGGAGGCGTCACCTGCACCAATTTGTAGCAAGTACTGATGCAGGTAGTGATCCAGGACGAGATCCTTTGGGATGATACTGGGAGGCCCTTCATTCTGTCAGCCACCACAATGAAAAGTTGAGTCGATCTGTGGAAAGGCTTAGTATGCTTCAGGTAGAAAGCAAGGGCATGCCTGACGTCTAGGGTGTGCAGATGTCTATCTTCGTTAGACACGTGCGGCTTTAGACAGAACACTGGGAGGAAGATGTCCTGGTTGACATGGAACTGCAACGCCTCCTTAGGCAGGATGGGGATGCAGCTGGACCTTATCCTTGTATAACACCCTGTATGGGGGCTCCGATGTAAGAGCTTTAATCTTGGAGACGCACCTCGCCAAGCTGAGCAGAAGCAGCACTTCCACTTTGTGAGGTAGGTAGCTCTAGTGGAGGAATTTCTACTTTCCAGAAGAACCTGCTGGACCTCAGTGGAGCAGGCCTGCTCCTCGGGGCTCAGCCACGCAGCATCCACCCCGTGAGGTGGAGAGAGAGGCAAGGTTCAGGTTTAGAAACCATCCATGATCCTGAGACAGCAAGTCCAGATGGCTGGGAAGAGTCCATGGGGCTGCCACCGCCAAGTCCATGAGAGTGCCAAACCAATGCTGGTGAGGCCAGGCTGGGGCAATCATAATGACTCGTGCCTTGTCCTTCTTGGTCTTGAAAAGGATCCTGCTGATCAGCAGGATTGGCCGAAAGATATACATGAGATCCTCTGACCATGACAAAAGGTATCTGACAGTGAGCTGCTGTCGAGGTCTTGTAGCGAGCAGAATTGATGGCATTTTCTGTTCTGTCTGCTGGCGAACTGGTCCACTTGGGGAGCTCCCCACCTTTCGAAGAACATCCAGGCAACCTCCAAATGGAGGGACCACTTGTGGTGATAGGAGGACCACCTGCTGAGGCAATCCACCAGCACATTCCGAACCCTTGGGAGGTGGAAGACTTCTAGGTGGATAGTATACTGGATGCAGAAGTCCCAGATGAAAAGAGCTTCCTGACACGGGACTGACAACCGGGTTCCCCCTTGTCTGTTGACATAGAACATGGAGGCCATGTTGTCTGTCAGTACATGCACCACTCAACCAGATAGATGGGGAAGGAACACCTTGCATGCCAGGCAGATGGCCCTGAGCTCTCTGACGTTTATGTGATGCGACAGCTCCTCCTGCGACCATAGTCCTTGAGGGCACTAAAAGTGCGCTCCCCAGCTGAGGTTGGACGCATCTGATATCAGGGACACTGTGGGCCATGGAACTGCGAACGGAACCCTTTCCATCACTGGATTTGGATTGTACTACCATTGGAGGGAGAGGAGTACCCGGAGTGGGACCGTGAGGAGCCTGTCCAATGCGTTCCTTTCTGGGGAATAGACCGATAACCATATTTGAAGGGGCCTCAGCCGCAGCCTTGTGTGCTGGACTACATAGGTGCATGCAGCTATGTGCCCTAGGAGTCAGACAGACCCGAGCTAGGCGAGTGGATATGTGGTGACTTGGGCAATCAGATCTGACATTGCTCTGAATCTGGCTTGTGGTAAGAATGCTCTGGCTTGGGTAGAGTCGAGAACTGCTCCGATGAACTCTGTCCTCTGAACAGTGACCAATGTTCATTTATCAACAGGCCCAAGGCATGACACCTTGATACTGCGCTGCACCTGCCCTTTGGAGCCCTTGATGAGCCAGTCATCCAGATAGGGAGAGATCTGGACCCCCCTCCCCCGACGCCTGAGGTAAGCTGCGACTACTGCCATGCACTTTGTAAATACTCTTGGCGCTGTCGCTAGGCCGAATGGAAGCACTGCAAACTAATAATGTGTCTGACTGACCAAAAACCATACAAATCTCTTGTGGCCGAGAAATATTAAGATGCGAAAGTAAGCGTCTTTTAGGTTGAGGGCTGCATACCAGTCTCCAGGAAGGGGATGATGGAGGCCAGGGAGACCATATGGAACTTCAACTTCTGGAGATCTTTGTTGAGATCTCGCATGTCCAGGATGGGGCATAGGTTCCCTTTGGAATAAGAAAGTACTGTGAGTAAAAATCTTTCCCTCTTGGTTCTACAGGAACTTCCTCCACGGCCCCCAGCTGCAGGAGGGCTTGTACCTCCTGGCGAGCAATTGCTCGTGAGAAGGGTTCCTGAAGAGGGACGGGGAAGAGGGGTGGGAAGGAGGGGATAGAACAAAATTGTAGGGTATACCCTGCTGCCATCGTATTGAGGACCCAGCAGTCCATAGTTATGGTGGTCCAAGTGGGAAGGTAAGGTAACAAATAGTGGGAAAATAAGAGGTGAGACAGATCCTGGTTGCAGGTTGCCCTCAAGCGTCCCTTCAAAATGACTGTCTTTTTAGGAGGGGCGCAGCTCTAGCCCGAATAATCCCCTGCTGCTGACGGCTGATCTTGACAGTGCCTATAACCCCTGTTCGTTTTGCGGTATGGTTCTGCTCTGGCCTGGCTCATGAACCTCTGAGTGTGTTGAGGCTTAAATTGCTTCCTAGCGTGGGCCAAGGTGTACAGGTTCAGCGAGCAAAGAGTGGCCCTAGAGTCTTTCAGGCTGTGTAATCTGCTGTCCATTTGTTCAGCAAACAGGGCCGAGCCGTCGAATGGGAGGTCCTGGATGAATTGTTGGTCTTCTGCCGAGAGGCCAGATGACTGCAGCCACGACACCCATCTCATTGACACCACCGATGCCATGGCTCTGGCTGTGGAAACTGCCACGTCTGAGGCAGCCTGGAGGGAGACCCTTGCAATCGCCTTACCCTCATCCAGCATGGCACTGAACTGCTTAACGTCCTGGGGGAGCAAGTCAGCAAACTTGGCTGTGGATTGTCATACGTTAAAATGACAACTGCCGAGCAAGGCCTGGTGGTTTGCTATGCAAAGCTATAGGCTGGCTGTAGAATAAATGTTCCTGCTGTACAGATTGAGTTGCTTGACGTCTTTATTCTTGGGGGTCGAGCTGGGTTGACCGTGCCTGTCATGCTTATTGGCTGCTGTGACTACTACCGACCTGAAGGAGGAGTGCATATACAGGTACTCAAACCCTTTTGCAGGGACGTAGTACTTACGCGCTGCCCTTTGGGACATAGTTGGCAAGGATAACGGGGTCTACCACAGGGCCTTTACGATTCTGACCACCTCATCGTGGACTGGTAGGGCCACCTTTGCTGGCACTGCTGCAGCCAGCACGTCAAACAGGAAGTCCTCTGGTTTGGACATTTCCTCGGCCTTTAATCCCAGGTTTGCTGCGACCCAACTATGCAGCTCCTGGGCTTTGACATCATCCTGGGGCACCGCTTGCGAGGGGCCTGCTACTGCCTCATCAGGCGATGAGGAGGAGGCGGCCAGCCCAGGGGGAAGGGTGGGTTGTGTGTCCCCCCTGCTTGGGTAGCCACATGTCCTGGAGGGGGTGGTTCCTGGGCACGTTGGCCCGACCCAACCTTCGAGCTCAGGGTAGGGCAAGACACTAATGCTGAAGGTCCTTTCTACACCCCCAAGACTAATCTTAGAGTCTGAGGTCCTCCAGCTTGGGAACGTGCCCATGGGTTATACCCTTACCAGGTCCATGGCCATTGACCTTGTGGCCACCCACTTGCAGACTGGCCTGCTGGCTGCGCAGGTGGTGGTAGGTCTGTGGGGGCCGGCAACTCCTCGCTCTCGGAGGAATAATCTTCCTCTGGTGACCATATCAGAGCCACCACAGGGTAGGCTTCCCCACTGTATCTGGCGGCCTCGCACCTGCCATTCGGGGAGCGGTACTGGGAACCCACTGAACCATGCTGCGTATCCGGCGATCAGTGGTGATGTGCATAGACCTGCTAATAATCTGGGGAGTAATGCGACCTGCTTTGAGCATAGTGTGCCAGTTCCGATGACTGGGAGCGTGGGGACCATCCATCATGCTGTGGTGACTGGCGACGGGGCTCCGATGACGAGGTTCCGGTGACTAGTGTCACAGGTCCGGCGAGGCTCCAAGGTGCGGTACCAGGACTCCTGAGCACCAAGGGGGCTCTGGTGAGCAGCACTTGGGCACTAAGGAGTGATCTCCGGGGCTCAGAGGACCGATGGTGTGCTTCTGTGGCTCAGTACTGTGGGTCTGGTGACTGGTGACGGGATTCCCAAGGATAGGTGCCTGGACTTCAGCAATCCGTGTTGGGAACTTGCCGCATGCTTGCGGGCGTATGCTCCAGGATGTGGCTCCAGAGTTGTTGGCATGGCTCTGGGGAGTGGGATGGGGCCAGGGTATGTTGCCTCAGGGATTACGTGTGCAGGGGTACCATTGAAGGCTTTCCTCTTGAAACGGGTGGGAGGGAGGGGTCCATGGGCCGCTCTTCCGGAGTAGGTGACACCAGGAGGGAGAAAATATCTCTTGCCACTTGCAAGGCTTCCGGGATGGATAGCACCATGAGGTACCGCGTGCCTCTAGCACTCTCAGGAGTGGGAGACAGCTTGTGCGGTGGAGTAGGTCCCATCAGTGAGGCTGTCACCTGGCTAGGTTCCAGGGACGGCGAGATAGCCTGAGTTGGTCTGGACTCCACCTGAGCCTTGTCCTTATGGGTGTCGGGGGAGTGCCCCCTTCTCACGTGTTTTTATGTCTTTTGGCTGGTATCTAAGATGAAAGGACAGCCCGTGGGAGAAAATATAGAGCTTCTTCCATTGCACTTCATACTTCAGCTGTATCCAACTGCTTTGCACAGGCAGCCCTAACTTGGGCCTAAACCATGTTTGAAAATCTTACTAACAAGGTTTTTAAATCTACCATGTGAAAAATTTCTTCTTTGTCTCTACGGCATCATCCAGCTATGCTAGAGGAAAATTAAGAATTACTTAAACTGTGACTGAGGTTAAGGAAAATTAGTCCTTCCTTTTCTTGAGCCACCAAGTGAGGGACTTCAGACAATCTTAAAAGAGCAAGCATTTCACCTTTTCCTCTACAAACTGATTTTGAAGAAGAGAAGGGGCGATGGAATCAAGCCAAGAATACAAGATAAATGAATGATTCCAAGATAATCCAAAGGTAGGTCTCCTCATGGTGAATAGGAGAAGAATGATACAATTTTCTTTGTGATAGATAGTCTCTTCCTCTGCCCAAAAGGTAATGGAAGTGATTTTGTCAGGCTATGGTATCAAATTCTAGAGAAGCTCTCATCCTAGATATTTTTCCAACACAATTTCTTCCAATTCTTTTAAACAAGTTATTTCCTACTTACTAGCAATTAGAACCATAGAATGTATACCTAAAGTGGAGCAATGGTAAATCTATTTTACATTCTTCCCAATCTCCAAATGCTCAACTGGAAATTCTGGATCTAAAATATTGGAACAAATCTGGCAAGAGAATAAAATTCCCAGTAGAGATTCTGCCATCTATGTTAGCAGTAATTTCCAAGAGGGTCTTATTATCTACAGATGTCAGGGAAGCCTGTCTCCAGCTGTGTCACGGAAATTCTTCTTAGAGTGCTTGCTCATGTCTATTCCATTCTAGCTGTGTGTGCTCATCATATGCAATGATGCCAGAAGTTTTTCTTCAGTGGTTTCCGTAGGGGACTAGCTCTGGCGACCTCTAGAATGGCCCACATATGCGCTGGTATAAGGGGCGCTGCCAGCCTCCTTTCTCCCTCCCTCAGTTCCTTCTTACTGCCAGTAACTGTGCTGGAACTCTCCCCTTGTTCTAGCAAGCAGTTCCCATTCAGTGGTTCTTTGAACTTTTTCTTTGTAAACAGTTGGATACAGCTGAAGTATGAAGTGCAGTGGAAGAAGCTCTACTTTCTCCCACAGGCTGTCCTTTCATCTTGGTTCACTCAGGAAAAGTGCCATCCCCAAGGTAAGATGGCTGTGCCTAAGGTGGATGCAGTATTGCTGCTTCCTTGAGCCATTATTCAGGGAGGCAAATTGGCAGAATCTGCTTTAGTGCTAGGAATTGTGTAAAACTTCTGCACCTGACTAGAAAGGCTTCCATATTTATTAGGCTATTTCCACTCTTATTTGAGGAGATATTTTTGGTAGTTTCACTTTCTTTCACATCATGACTATCCTGCACTGGTGAAACCTCATCAGATTTGATATCAAGAGAAATCAATCATTCTGAGTAGCATTACCAATTCAAAGCTATCTGCTTAGATACTTGTTTCTTCCATGGTCTCAATTCAGGATCCAAGAGCTCTTCATCCTCAGAAGAGAAAGATTAAATCCATATTAGATTTTCAGAAATCACCTCTGGTAAGGGAGGCAAACAGGTATTTTTAAGTAACTATTTTCTTGCTTTTGTAGTTTTGATCTGCTGTCTTTGGTCTTTCCTTCTTACGAAGGAGAGATCTAGACGCCAAAGGGTGTGAAGAAAGTGGGCGCTCTCCCACTTCCTCTTCTGTTTGGTCCTGGACAAAGCAGTGGAGAACCTAGAACCTTTGCCCAGGACACTCAATTCTGGGGATCCTTTCTGAGAGGATTAACAATCCTTTGGAGGGACTCACATGTCATGGTAGGAGGGATGGACTGAGTTCAAGGAGGGCGTTACTCTTTTGAAGGGAATAATTCCAGAGAGATGGGGAGTGAAGTTCATCTCCTCCTGGAATAGAGTTCAATCTCTTTCTCAGCAGGGAGTAGAAGGGGAGGATGCAGCACTGTAAGGATAAGAATGTCTCCTACGGCTAACGTACTCAAGGGATGGGATCTCAGAAGGTACCATTTTGTTAGAATGAATAGGAAAGCAAAAAGACCAAGGAACTGGTCCAAACACTGGTGGTTATAACAGGCTCTCTGAGGTCACTAATTGTGGTGGAAGGGCCAAAGAGAGAAAGATGAGGGAGATGTCTGCCCCTGAAGTGGATCCAGGCACTACTACTACTGTAGGATCACTGCTGTTTAACTCAGTCAGGTTCCCTGGAGATAGCTACAACAATGGTGGAGAAACTGCTGTCTGGGGCCAACACAGTTCTTGAGGGGGAAGAGAGCAACCAGAGGTGAGAGGAACAGGATCAGCTGCCCTATTGGAGCACTCTCCTAAATTAGTCACCACCACCTCCTTCAGGAGGAACAAAAAACAAAACACACACTCGGGCAAGAAACTACCGGTGAAAGGCATTTAGTGTACTACTTCATTTTAAAGTGTCATCTTGACCCTGAGTGAGGGACAGCTGACAGCTGCAGACCAAACCTGTTAGGTAACACTGAAACTAAACACTCCACTTACATCAAGCAAACATCAAGGGTGGGGAAGAAAAACAACAAAACAGGTTTACAAACTAGAGCATATGATCTGTGAATTTGCCTGAGGCAGGGCCTTTCCTCGACTAACAGGTCTGGTCCTGTCTCATAGCTAGAGCCCTACCAAATTCATGGTCCATTTCGGTCAATTTCACAGTCATATGATTTTAAATAGTAAATTTCATGATTTCAGCTATTTACATGTGAAATTTCAGTGTTGTAATTGTAGGGATCCTGACCTAAAAAGGAGTTTGGGGGTGGAGGGGTTGTGGCACTGCTACTCTTACTGCAGCAGGGAGCAGTGCTGCCTTCAGAGCCGGGCAGCTGGAGAGCAGTGCCTGCTGGCCAGGAGCCCAGCGCTGAAGTCAGATGCACTGCTAGCAGCAGCGCAGAAGGAAGGATGGCATAGTATAGTATTGCCACCCTAACTTCTGTGCTGCTGCTGGTGGGGCACTGCCTTCAGACCTGGGCACCTGGCCAATAGTCGCCGCTCTCTGGCTACCCAGCTCTGAAGGCAATGCCGAAGTACAGGTGGCAGTAGTGCGACTCCCCTGCAACTCCCTTTTGGGTCAGGACCCGCAATTTGAGAAACTCTGGTCTCCTAATGAAATCTGTGTAGTATAGTAATACACAAGATCAGATTTCACAGAGGGAGACCAGATTTCACAGTCCATGACACGTTTTTCATGGCGGTGAATTTGGGAGGGCCCTACTCATAGCTGATAAAAGTAGAGACAACGCATTGTCTGAAGAGATGAACCTGCAGCTGTTGGAGAACAGTATTTCAGCATTAGTAGTTGGGAGTTTTCCCCATAGAATGAGACAGTGCACTTGGTTGAGAATCTACTGGACTGTTCCAATTAACTGCTTAAAAATACCCTAATTTTACAATACTAGAACACTTAAATGAAGGATTCCAATTCCCCTTTTTAATTTAGTTTTCTGTATATAGCAACATCAAGAGCCAAACAAGCTTGGGTTAAAAAATACAGGACCACCATGCTAAAGCTGATGAGCAAGTGAGCGCCAGGCATCCCACTGCCTTGACCAAAACTCAGTAAGCTGGAAGTGCTGAACTTCACAAAACTCTCACCATGAAATGAGACTAGTGAGTTAGACATATTGAGCCACGGACTCTGCAATCAATACTCTTGTCTTGACAGTCATACAAGCAAGCTAGAGCCACTGCGTTAATAGTGTCAAGGAAGAGGACTGACATCAGCCCCAGCAGCTACTGGAACTATAAACGTAACCTCACAAGGGCCTATGTCTGACATTGGCTCAACATCTCTAGCTTGCAGAGGGACAGTGAGAATATCCAGGCAAGTTAGAGCTAGTGACCTCACAGAGGACTTATCCTTGATATCAAACCAGCAAGCAACTGCTGTTGTGTCAGTAATCTTCAGAAACCTGTGCCTTGACATCAGCCCCAGCTCAAGATTCTGAACGAGAGACTTCAAAGAAACTTGTGCCTTGAAATCAGCCCAACAGAGACGCTGAGCCAGTAACCAGTGGGTCTTGAAACCTTGACATTTGCTCAGCAAGCTTTAGGTGCTGAGCCAGGAACTTCAAAGAGGTCCATGTCTTGGCATTATCACAGAAAGGTACTTAGCTAGTAACCTCATGAAGGGTGTTTCCATCAGGCAGCAATATAAAGTTGTTGAGTTAGTAACTACAGAGGCCCGTGACTTGACATCAGCACAACAATCTGGAGCTCCTGAGCAAGGAATCAAACTAAGAACTCTATGGAAGCTCCCCTCCTGTTACAGAGATCATTCCTTGCTCTTTCTGCCTCTTCATGATCTACAGAAATGAAAATTCTGGAGAATTTGACGCGAGAGCAGCAGGATGGGCTGGTGCTTGTCCCCAAGCTTCCCTGACAGAAATGGTGAGGGTCCTCTTCCTACTTTGATTTACTTTAAACCACTGTTTTTTCATTTTTCTGGGCAGGCAACACTAACCCTATCTGAAATTAGCTCTAATGTACCTAATATTAATGTTCTAATATTAATGATGGTTTGTATGGTTAATCTAAGTCAGGGCTATATACCGCAAAGAACATTTTCCTGAATTGTTCTAATTTAAACTAAGAATTAAACTTGAAATTATTTGTAAAGCTTTCAGAAAAATTTGCTATATTATTTCATTAACTGCAGGTAGGTTGTTGTACAACTACAGTAACTCCTCGCTTAACATTGTAGTTATGTTCCTGAAAAATGCAACTTTAAGCAAAACGATGTTAAGCGAATCCAATTTCCCCATAAGAATTAATGTAAAGGGGTGTGGGGGGGTTAGGTTCCGGGGAAATTTTTTTTCACCAGACAAAAAACTATATATTATATAGACGTACAGACAGTATACGTTTTAAACAAACAATTTAATACTGTTCACAGCTATGATGATTGTGAAGCTTGGTTGAGGTGGTGAAGTTAGAGGGTGGAAGAGGGAGGGATATTTCCCAGGGAATGCCTTGCTGCTAAATGATGAACTAGCACTCGGCTGAGCCCTCAAAGGTTAACACATTGTTGTTAATATAGCCTCTCATCAAGGCAGCACGAACAGAAGGGAGGGGAAACAGCATAGCCGACAGAGACAGACACACACCGTGTGTGTGTGTGTGTGTGTGTGTGTGTGTGTGTGTGTGTGTGTGAGAGATGCACACTGCCCCTTTCAGTAAGCTGACCTACTCTTAAGTGCATTGTCTTTTTAAGTGGATCAGGAAGTTGAGACAGCAGCTGCTGCCCCAAGCTCTCTGTCTCTCTCCGTCTATGTCCCCTCCCTGCTCTATATGGAGGAATAAGTGGGGTGCAGGAGCAGGGGGGACACCCTGACATTAGCACCCCCCCCTTCCACAGCAAGCAGGAGTCTCTGGGAGCAGCTCCAAGGCAGAGGGCAGGAAGAGCACATGGCAGTGGGGGGAGGGACAGCAGAACTGCCGATTGCTAGCCTGCTGGGCGGTTGCAGCACAGGGAACTTAGGGGCATGGGGAGCTGATAGGGGGCTGCCGGTCCACCCTGGTTACAAGCCCCCACCAGTTAACTGTAACAGGCTGCTCTTCCTGCAAGCAGTGGACAAAGCAGGCGGCTGCCAAACGACGTTAGAAGGGAGCATTGCACAACTTTAAATGAGCATGTTCCCTAATGGATCAGCAACGTAACAACATTAACCGGGACCACTAAATGAGGAGTTATAAAACTAGAGTTGTTTTTATATATTTATTAAAAACCTAGACGTGATAGGTGCTTTTGAAAATCCCACCTAAGTTTTTCAAGAGCACAAGTCCCAATGAAAGTCAATGGAACTCGTGTCTAAGTCACTTTTGAAAATTCCACATTACAGTCTTAGTAAAGATTTACATTCCTGCCCTCTAGTGGCCATAACTGCTCACCACCACCTGATAAGAATAGGCCTTCTAGGTGCTTTCCAAACACCAATCACATTCGTGTCTGCTACTGGAATAAAAATATATTTTCAGTGTTACACTAACTGATCCAAGCAATGCTCCGTCTTTATTCATTTAGATAAAATGTGCTCTGAAACACCTGTACAGTAAAGGATAGGCAATTGTTTTGAATTTCTGGATTTGAAGTTTATTATAGGTTTTACAAAACTGCCTCAAACTATCAGGCAGATTATTCCTTTTCAACCTGGACCATTTTTCTGACCAGCTGATAGTGTTTAAGTGCAGAATTCTAAAAAGAAAATCTTAGTTTAATTCTTCTCTCGTACCAAAGGATATTGATTAGATTTTTTTCTTCAATACCACGCTGCAAATTACTCCAATACTCCACTCTTTTCATCTCTGTTAAGAACTTTTCCATATTCAGAACTAAATTATGTTCTACTGTAATCAGTTTATTGTAATGATAATATGCATTCTTGTACTCAGAAAGGTTGATCAATTTACTTACATTATGCCTGTAATTACTACGATGCTACCAGAAAACCAGTGAATTTAAATTTATTTAGTGTTAAATGGGTATGGAATGTGGTACAGTACATGTAAGACACTTCAAGATGAGTAAAGCAGACCTAATTGCACAAAAGATAAAAGTTTCACCTCAAAAGTCAAGACTATCAATTATAATTTCCACCTTCAGAATGCAAGGTATATCATGCAAAAACTAAAACCGACAAAAACATTGTGGTGCCACTTAAATGCTATCTTACCACAGTATTTTACAAGACATTAAGTAATCATTCATTTTCTCAATGAAACTAAAATATCAATGTTTTAATCATATTTACCAGATTTTGCCTGACCACCAGTTCCAGCATTACAGTAAACCAAGGAGTGGGCAACATCCTGGGAAAAAATACCTTAAATTAAAGCACCTTTTATTCACTGTCAATATTGCTTTCTGCTAGAGTTAGATTTTATGATATTATTTCTCAGACTCCTCATATAATTTTGTACTTTTCAGTGCACTTACTCATGTACAGAATAATTACATTATCACCATATCAGCAAAACAATTTAGTAGTCTTGACTAATTATTACATGTAAAACCATGTTATGGTCATACGACCTGCAAACAAATTAACTTATGGGACAGAGTCTAGATGTAGAAATATAACCAATTAAAATATGCTCTTATTCAGTTTAAAATTAAACCCATGGTATCAACTATAATATGTCTGCATTTTATCTCCATTTTTAAATATGTAGGTAAAAATTGCAGATGGATTAAAAACAGAATGCAGATGAACTACGATGGGATGAACAAAAGGGCAGTGCATTCATTTATCTAATGTGCCTTGATCAGGTGGTTTATCTCCTTTGCTCTCTTCTCCCCCAAGAAATAGTCATGAGACAACTGTAGCCAATAGCTGCCTAGCTCTTTCTGCTCATGCACAAGTGTTTTATCTATCAAGCTGAATGCAACAGACTACGATCCTACAAGCCTATCAATTTCATTCAGCACAAAGCACTGCAGCAGCAAACTTCTATTACTGCTGAAGCTACCAGCCTGAGCATAAACAAGGAGGAAGCATAAACAGAAAGACAGAAATGGCCTAAAGATGTCCACCCCATAATGTTTATATTCTGTGTGCACCCACAACTTATATGGACTAACCATGATGTGCCAGAAAATAAATCAATTTATTCACTCTCACTAGACATTATGTATTCAACTTCCTTAGGTTAAAGTGTTAGGGACCTGTCTAGAAAGACCTCCTTGAAGTAAAGTTTCCACCTACATTCAAGGAAAATCATTTATTAGCCATAATTCACAGGATCTAATAGCCCTGAAATAAGACTACTGATTAACTACAGATCTAGTCCAATACAAATTCTAGAAGACAATTGAATGATCATGAAATGTGAAATTCTGGTAAACAAGTGGCAAAATACTTCAATAATCAAACGGAGTGTCCTACTACTTTCATAGGTCATGAATCTCTGGAATGCATATTTTGTAAATAAAACCACAGGAGTATCTTTTGAATAATTGTTCAAGCATTGTATAATTCTAAACTGGTTAATTAAAATCAAATGTATTCTCCCCCTTCCCAAAAGACAAACCCTGGAATCAAAGTCTTCTCCTATTTATCGTGTATGATGAAACATAGATGAACAATGTAATGTTTGGAAAAAAAATACTTTGTACAAGGTTGCACTTCTAAAACACATATATTACAAAGCAATGTAAATAAATACCAGGCTAGTACAAAAGCTCTTATTTACAGTTTTACAAATGAAATTGTATTCAGTGTAAATGCAGTGTTTTAAAGAACACAGTATAAGTAAAATGAATTCCTGTGTGGAATATTATAGTTTCTGCTGGATTTCAATGTAGTATTATATAAAAAGCATAGTTCAAGTTAATTTATGCTTATAATTTAGTACAGACAAACCCAGTTTACCTGGAATGGTATCTGTTAAAGTGCTGAAAAAGAGGAAGTTTTTGAACTTTTAGAAAACACACTGTACATTATTAAAGCTTTATCAAGTCAAAATGTTAGATTTTTTTCACATTTTCTACCACAATGCCTGTGGATAAAAATTTTTCATCAATTCAGTGTAATTTAGAAGATGTTAGGTATTGGTCTCTTCATGTTCAGATCTGTTGATTTCCAAAAGCAATTTGCCTCAAGCTTCCATGGTGGCTTCAGGTTTCATAATCTGGTAAGTAATCAAATATTCTGGATAAGCCTGAAAGGCAAATGATTCAGTAAGGTTAATTTTCTTAGCAAATTCAGAACACACATTTTACAGGATTTCTTGCCATCTGAGCAAAAGGTGTAACATCTATGTCATGGAGAAGGGAGAGCAAAATATCTGCCAGAAGTTTTCAGTAAATAAGGACCTGTGATTCTCAACTTTAAAAGCGTAGGTTTTATTTATATGCACTGAAAGATAAACCCCAATAAATCTAGAAAAGAGGCTCAGTGTCAATGGCATACCAGTGAAAAATGGCATTTGGGCTTCTTAAAATTAAGTATATCTTGACAAGAAAACAAAAAAAACACCCATTACCTGTTCTCCTCTGTAAATGACGTACTCTGCTAAAGCCAGTCCATTTACACTAGGTCGACCAGTAACTGAATGATGTCCTGGAGGAGAATGAGCCATTTTCATTGCACTGAACTGCAGGAAAGACTTGCCCAATGTTACACGGCAAAACAGCAACTGCCTATAGTAAAGAAAAACTTTTACAACCAAAAATGTTTGGAAAGTAGGAAAAACATTTCTTGGTCATTCAAAAGCTCTATTCAGAGAGAGAGAACAGTAACTTTAAACCTCTTTAGTCATTTTTCATATTCCACAAATTCTGAAGTTTTATCCATAACGTTATTTTCCCCTTTTTCAGTCCTGGTTCCTTTCCCCAACCTCCAGAGATTTTTCTGACTACACACAATGCATGTTATATTAATCGTTTGTGGAAATAGAATGTTTAATAGTGAACTCAAAGACTGTAACCTCAGTTCTTTATTTTTTGGGAAAGTATATGTCACTCAGACAAACAGATGAAGTCTACATAAAAGTATGTAGTAGTTCCTAACACTAAAATTTGTGTATCTGTCTCAGAGAAGGACGCAATATTCAAACTATTACCAGGGCCAACTACAAACAGGTCTACTACAAACCCTAGCTCAAATTAAACCCACCACGTATCGGAATCTGTCAGTATATTAGATGTGGTTGCTTTTTTTGTTTTATAAAAAGGGATACAAAGACACATTTCCTTATGTATCTCCAATTGTTATCTAAATACTTGGATAAGAAATGTAATTATGTTTCACACATCACTGAAGTTCATATGCTTGATTTCAACTTCCTTGGTCATTTGCTTTCCGTGGCACAACCAGCAACAGTACAGACTATAAAAGAGGAACCACCAGTGTTCCCACTCTTGGAAGGGATGGTCAGGAGACCTACAGCTAACTTGGGAAGAGGGTGGGGGCAACAGAGAGGACCAAAGAATAGGAAGACTGAATTTCCTGTTTCCTCCCCAAAGGAAGGTGGCTCCTATGGCAGCACAGCTCTTAATACACTGTAAACAAAAATGCATTTGCTGACCAGATGACAAATGGGCCGGTCAAGGTGGTAGCTCATATAGCTCGAATGACATTTCTCTTTGTTCTGTCCAGGAAGCAGCAACTGCCTAAGTGGAGTAAGTCCAGGAAAGGAGTCTCAGCAGCTTTGTAGGTCAACTAAATACTGGAGCCCATTTGTTGGGCTGTGCTCATTCAAGACACTTCTTGCCCCTTTTCAAACCTTTCACATAGAGCAAGAAGTGAGTCCCTCTTGTCTGATCCGTTGAAGGGAATCCTGAGTCCTCCTCAAATCTCGAGTGTCATATCTTTCTCTTCCTCGGCTGAGGCTATCAAAGAAGTTTGGAGAGTTTTACCTTGCTTCAAATGAAAAGGGGCACAAGTCTTAGGAAGGAAACTAAAGCAAGTCCCAACTACCACTTTGGAAGCCAGTGGGACAATGGTAGGACAAGGCTGCAATTTCATCACCGTTTCTGGTTGAAGTGACTGCCAACGGGAACACTGAACAGTGAGAAAGCTTAAATCTTTGAAACCTCTCAGCTCACAAGGAGGTGCTAAGTTTCTAAAGCATGACATTTAGGTTCCAAGGGGAAACCAGAGAGACACAAGAAGAATGCTTTTAGAAACCCAGAAACTCGTGGGAAGGGACGTTCTACAAATCTACCTTGTGCTTCCTCAGAGCACTAAGGATCAAGATCTGAACCTACAACGTGGGGTCAACATCTTGAAAGAAATACAGGATGATCATAATCTCGACTCATCTAGTGGACACCTCCCCCGCCGTGAACCACATAATATGCAAGTACTGTGCTCTTCTAGAAGTCTCCTTGTTTATGCACTGACTGGCAGAAAAATAATTATTGATAAATTTTTACTGTATCTTTCATACTTTTAAAAATCTCTAGCAAATCCTCTCTCTTCATTTCCAGGCTACACAATTCTGGGTTTTGGGATCTGAAAGGAGGTAAGTCTTACAATGTCTTTAACTATCTCCATTTCCCCTGCCCCTCTTTTAAGTTTGCACTACAGCTTTAAAAGGTGGCAACCAAAACTCATATAGCAGTACTATCTGTTTTAACTGTTAGTGCATAGGCAGACATCTCTACTGAGCTATAGTCTTTCTTCAAAGATTCTGCTGGGGACTTGACTGCCTCTAACACAGGCTGCACTTGAAAAATCAGATTTCTTGGTATGAATGATTCAGGTATAAAGTATTGTAACTTACCTGTGACAAACATAACAAGATCGATCTTTGTGAACTGGACATCCAGTGCCACCTCCAATTCCATATACATACTGATTGCTTTTGGAAGAGTTTTCAGCAAAATATATCCCAGCTCCAAACATTCCACCTATGTATGCATGTCTCTCATCAAAACCTTTATGAATGATTGCATTCACAAACGGGGAACCTAGAAGTAAATTAGTAAGGAAAGTATCAGAGGGGTAGCCGTGTTAGTCTGAATCTGTAAAAAGCAACAGAGGGTCCTGTGGCACCTTTGAGACTAACAGAAGTATTGGGAGCATAAGCTTTCGTGGGTAAGAACCTCACTTCTTCAGATGCAGTCTTGCATCTGAAGAAGTGAGGTTCTTACCCACGAAAGCTTATGCTCCCAATACTTCTGTTAGTCTCAAAGGTGCCACAGGACCCTCTGTTGCTTTTTAGTAAGGAAAAACATTTAAATTAATCACCTACAGTTTTTACGTAATCATTAATTATTAAATCATTTCAAGAGCCTATTGAGCGTTATATCCTCCCCTGCCAAAAAACCCTAAGATTTACCAGCAAAGTTACCTTTTGTTGAAATCGATACATTTTTAACAAGTCAGAGCAACTATGTGATGCAGTATCAGTCTGCCACAGCAAACACTTAATATCCACTGTATTACAGCAGTGTACATTGTTACATTCACAAAATATTGGATATCTAGGGACAATTCCTGACCTGTCTTTACAGGGAAAGCTGCATAGACACTGGACACCCTTTCGGTAGAGCTTAGGCCTACAAGTGTCCCTGGATAGTTTGGTCTATGCGGATTTTGGTTGGACATATTCCTGGAGACTTCATCACATGACAATCTTTAAACATTAATCTTAAATTCCTGGAGACTCCAGGACAATCCTGGAGGATTGGCAACCCAAGTGTGCAGCACTTTGGTGCACACTGCTATTCACACTAGCAGTGTGCACCGAAGTGCTGCACCATAATGCTACCGTATGGATACTGTGGGCACAAACTAAAAGGATCCTAGTTCACATTAATGTAACTACTCGGGGGACTTACAGTGCAGCACTTCGGTGTGCACTGCTATTCACACCCCTGTAGTCCAGCCTCCATGGCAACGTAGAGAAGCTCACAGATTCTGTTTCTTTCCAACACTGTGGATGCACTAGAGCTGCAGAGCTTCCTTCAACCCTAAGGCTGTAGTATCTGCACAGCAGCTCTGATCGCATTCAACAACTGAGGGTAAGGAGAAGGATTCTTAAAAGTATAGAAATGTAGGGCTGGAAGGGACCTTGAGAAGTCATCCAGTCTAGCCCCTTGTGCTGAGGCAGGAACAAATTAACCTTGACCGTCCCTGATAGGTGTTTGTCCAACTTGTTCTTAAAAAACACCAATAATAGGGATTCCTCAACCTCTCTTGGAAGCTTATTCCAGAACTTATCTGCCCTTATAGTTAGAAACCTTTTCCTAACCTCTAAACTAAATCTCCCTTGCTGCAGATTAAGCCCAATACCTCGTCCTACCTTTAGTGGACATGGAGAACTGATCACGATACTCTTTGTAACAGCCCTTAACCTATTTGAAGACATCTCAGGTCCCTTCTCAGACTTCTTTTCTCAAGACTAAACATACCAAAGTTTTTTAACCTTTCCTCACAGGTCAGGTTTTCTAAACCTTTTATCATTTCTGTTATCCTCTGGACTTATTTGGCCACAACTTTCCTAAAGTGTGGCACCCAGTACTCCATTTGAGGCCTCACTAGTGTCAAGTAGAGTGGGACAATTACGTTTCATGCCTTACATATAACACACCTTTTAATACATCCCAGACTGATATTAGCCCTTTTTGCGACTGTATCATATCGTTGATTCTTATTTCATTTTGTGATTCATTATAACCTCCTGATGCTTTTCAGCACCACCACCACCTAGCCAGTCATTCCCATTTGACTTTTCCTTGATAAGTGAAGTATTTTCCACTTGTCTTTATTTAATTTCATTTGCTGATTTCAGACTAATTCTCTAATTTGTCAAGGTAGTTTTGAATTCTAATCCTATCCTCCAAAGTGCTTGCAACCCCTCCTCACTTGGTATAATCCTCAAATTTTACAAGCATACCCTCCACTCTGTTATCCAAGTCATTATTGAAAATACTGAACAGTACTGGACACAGGACTGACCCTTGTGGAACGCCACTAGATACGGCTTCCCAGTTTGGCAACGAACCATCGATAACTACTCTGAGTACTGTCTTTCAGCCAGTTGTGCACCCACCTACTTGTAATTTCATCTAGCCCATATTTCCTTAGTTTGCTTATGAGAATGTCACGTGGAACTGTGTCAAAAGCCTTACTAAAAATCAAGATACATCATGTTTACTGCTTCTCTCCTATCCTAACTCTGTCAAGAAAAGAAATTAGACTGGTTTGGCATGCTTTTTTCTTGACAAGTTCATGCTCGTTATTCCTTACCAACCTATTATCCTCTAGTGCTTACAAACTGACTGTTTAATAATTTGTTCTAGTACCTTCCCAAATATTGAGGTTAGGCTGATTACTTTGATTCCCCAAGTCCTCTTTGCCCACTTTTTTAAAGATAGGTACTAGTACATATGCCCTTCTCCAGTCCTCTGGAGTTCTCCATGAATTCTCAAAGATAATTGCTAATCATTCCAAGACTGCTTCAGCTAGTTCCTTAAGTACCCTAGGATGAATTTTATCAGGCCCTGCTGACTTGAATACATCTAATTCAGAGGTTCAGGAACAATTTGAACTAAACTGTAAACCCTGTATATGATGGAAACCACTTCAAGTCAGGGACTGCGGCAGTGTTCCAGTACCTATGATCTGATTTATGTAAATATTTTTTAACCACTTCTGCCTCTGCAAAGCAATGTTTAATTATTTAAGTTGAGTATTGATCATGAAATTTAATCTTAAGTTACCTATTCAAATTGGAAGGTGCTCTGCATTGCAGCACTTATCTCTAGAGACACCCGACGTATTCAGTTTCACAAAGATGCACCTTTTTACTAAAAAGGTTTTTAAAATTACATGTAAATATAAAGGTAGTTCTAGGATTATTAGGACTGTTTTGTTCAGAGAGGAGATGAACAAGAGAGGACATGACAGAATTGAGACTTATGTAAAATAAGAAATGTTATACTGAAAGTAAATCAAAAACTCTTATTTACCTGCTGTGTAATACAAGAACAAGGAGACGTGAAATAGAAATAGAAAATGAAAAATAATAGCTTTTTTTTAAATATACAAACTCATTATTAACTTGTGGAACCATCACAAGATATCACTGACGTTAAGAAGTTAGCAGGATTAAAAAAGGGGAACATATATGTAAACATCCATTATCACGTTAAATAGATACAGAATTGTAAGGGATATAAGTGCTCACGCTGCAAGACATAATCCAACCACTATGTGACCAGGTTAGGAAGAACTTCCCTTACAGATGGGTTATACCATTAAAGGGTTGCTTGCACCTTCCTCTGGGCTGATACAGGCCATTTTCAGAGACAGAATACCAAATCACTGGTCTGATCTAGTATGATAATTTCTATGTTATTATTATGCCCATCCAAAGCCTGTATGAAAGAAACACTAAAGTTACACTGTTACGCACTCAGCTGGGAAATGACAAAGTTGCATCATCAGCAGCTGACCCCTTTGTATGTGAACAAGACCATGATCTTTAATTACAAGATCACATACTATTTGTGAGCTATGTCACATTTTTCTACAGCTTTAGATATACACTGTTGGTGTCTTATATAGGTTTCACCCCCACTCTGGACTTTAGAGTACAGATATGGGGACCTGCATGTGAACCCCTAAGCTGAATTACCATCTTAGATCTGGTTTTGCTGCCTCCACTCCCAAGTACTAACTCCCTTCCCTGGGTAGCCTTGAGAGACTTCTTACCAATTTCCTGGTGAACACCAATCCAAACCCTTGGATCTTAACACAAGGATAATTTAACCATCCCCCCCTCCTTTCCCCCACCAATTCCTGGTGAGTCCAGATCCTATCCCCTTGGATCTTAACACAAGGAAAAATTAATCAGGTTCTTAAAAATAAGACTTTTAATTAAAGAAAAGAAAGGTAAAAGAAAACCCTCTGGGAGATAGCATACCAGCTGATCTCACAGACAATAGATTTAAAACACAGAGGATGTTCCCCTGGGAAAAAACTTAGTTACACAAAAAATACCCAATTTGATTATTCCCTAATGCCCAAGACAAGTTACAAAGAAAATAAACAAACCTATTTATTCCCTTCACTAATACTCACTACTTGATAAGAGGCTGATTTCTGGGGCTTTCCCACGGTCAAAACTGAAACTGACTCTAAACAAAGGAAACTTCCCTCCTTCCTTTTGAGGCATCTTATCCCCACATTGGTTCCTCTGGTCAGGTGTTAGCTAGGCTAGGTGAACTTCTTAACCCTTTACAGGTAAAAGAGGCATTAACCCGTAACTATCTGTTTATGACAGCCAGAATTCATTAAAAGATTTTATATGACAAACACACAAACTGTTCTTACACAACACACTACAGATGAAGTATAACAGGAGTGATAGCAAAGGTTTGTTGGCATATATAAATCATAAGTCTGTCACCAAGGTAGTGTTGTAGTTTCTTTCTGATCCTAAGTTATAGCTAAGGCAGACTGTGCTACTAGTTGGGAAAAAATTGCAAACTGCATGGCTACACACTTATCTTCTCTGAGGAATTTATGTAAAAAAAAATCTGTCAAAAATATGGAAGACCATTATGAAATAGTGTAAGTTTACAAGAATTAAAATATCTAAGATACCATACAAACATGTATATCTGTGGTTATAGAAGAAAATGTTAAATTGTATTAGAGAAAGTTTGCAATCATGTAACTATCGTAATGCATATCCACAAGGGGCAGAATTAAGGTTGGACATACAATCTTAATTCACATTCTGAATTTTGATTAGTCTGAACTATTTTTTTTTTTATTTTTTAAATAAAAAAATCCAAGATGCTTACAACTGACACCACTGGACCACCTTATCCCACCAAATTATAAGCTCTGCAGTAGGGAGTTGTGCAGATTTTACTTCAGTGAATGTGCAGCTGAGTTTCTTACTATGCAGCTAACTTAGCCATTTAGTGAGTCACTGTGCATATGCAGGGAACAATTTTCAATAGGTTATAACTGTCAAATCAAAACTTAACTTCACTGGAGCTCAAGAAGACACTTTTGAACAAGAGCTAACATGCCAAATGTAAAATCCATCTTGGTCAGAGTTGGTAAAACAAATTGTAAGAAAGTTTCCTCACTCCTACCCCCTTCAAACTGAATCTGCTGACTTGTTTTTCTATTTTTGATCAAACTAAACTAAAACCCCAAAAAATCCATACTTTTCTTTGGGCAAAGACAAGGCAGGAAAATTTAAAGCAAAAAAAGCAAAGGGTTCAAAATTATAAGGCAACTGAAAATGGGAATTAGAATAGATATAGCTATATTTGTCACCTCTGTGATAACATGCAATACTGGTAACAGGCTTTATCAAAATTATGAAAAACTTCACTCTGATCTACATTTTTATTTCCAGTTGCTCATTATAGAGCATATTTGTCTAAATTTTTGGCACCAACAAAAATATTCCCACCAAGATTAACAGCATGGAAGAAAATTTAAATTTCAAAGTTCTTACCATGAAACAGCATCCTTTCATTAGCATGGTTATGGTTTTCTTCAGAAACTTCTTTCCTCCTGTGAGTGTATCTTTCCCAGAGTTTTTTGTTACAAACTTTTTGAATCTGAAATAATTAAATCAGAATTCAAATTCTATTTTGAAGACAAGACCTTTCAAGTTTTTTGCTTTATCATTTGACAGACATTTTGATGCACAATGGGTATATCACAACAGATCCACTCCAAAACTGGGAACATGTAGTCAAATTTTTAAAGAAAAGAGATTCTCTCTCAGATTCTAAGGAATTCAATTCAATTCTTCTCCTAGCATGATATAGTGAGTAAAATCATCACCATAAACCTAAGTTAACCAAGCCATTCTGTTCTAAACCATTGTTCAGTGATCTCTCTAAAGTTTTTAGACTGACATTTATCAGGCTTAGTCACAACTTAAGAATTTTTTGGAAAGTTTAAACGAACTAGATCAAAGGGATTTTTTAGATTGCAACCCCCAATCTATCCAAACTTTGATAAAATAATTCTCTCCCTCCATTCAAAGTACTGCTAACCCCCTTTAGATTTCTTTACTAGCTTCCTCACTTTCCCTATTAATTCAAGCTGTTTATCACCACCTTTAAGACCCTGCACCACCACTCCATCTCTGTTCTCAGTCTCATTCTAAATCCTGTCCCTCCAGTCCTTGTGGACAAAAACTGATGATTTTTTCCAAAACAAATTTGATTTTTTTAAAAATTTAATTTAAATATATTTATTTTTTTAAAAATAAACAGATTTAAAATTAAATTTTAAATAATTACAACCTATATTAAGGCCCTACCTTGCTATAAACAATTACAACTATTTAAATAAATAAAGTAATATGATGTATCAGTGAGCCTTCCTCAAATCTTAATGAGTTAACGGATGATGCTTTTTAAATTATATATAGAATCAGGGGGAAAACATCTTTAATTTTTGAGTTCAACTGAAGTTTTCTAAATATATCACAATGCCCATGTTCTGCATTACATAGCTATATTATTTTCAGTCATTACAAGGGCTGAATTGCCCCCAGAAACTGCAGACAGGAAATGACTATCCCATATATGAGAGATGCTAGACTGCAGAAAGCATGTTTTCCTCTTCCAATCTATGCATAAAAAGCAAGCGGGAGAGGAGAAGATCTACTAATTCTAAAATCCTGCAGGACAAGAGATCAGATTTTAAACACCTAAAAATGCAGATAGGCACCTAATACCCACGGATTTCCACTCCAATGATTTCAATAGGAGTCAGGCACCTAACCTTCATAGTCACTTCTAAAAATTCCATAAGGTGCCTATTTGCATCTTTTAACTGCCAAAATCCTTTTGAAAATCTGATGCATGGTGACCAGAAATAATCTGTCAATTCACTAACTACAGTTAATACTTCCTTTGGTTAAAAACTTTATTTTTAGAAGCAAAACATGTTTTAATAAGCTTACTTTTTTCTCTTATGTATCCAGCACATTGAAAGGCAGCTTTATTTAACTAATAAATAAATGGCGTTTTTATGCATTTTAATATATTTCCAATTTCCATCCAAATGCAGCTTGACAGATGTCTCAAATATAAAATTATCTTCTAGTAAATAAATGATCATTTTCTAACATAATAAAATATGAAAATTAAGAATCAAAACAAACGTACATTGAGCTATATCATTGCTTAAATAAACGTGTAGACATAGTGTATCCTCCTGGTTAGCAAAAAGAAGCATCAAAATTAATGTAAAGTCTATATTTAGCAGCAAATCTACATATTTTAATAGTCATACCAACCAATGAAAATGAACCAAAGGGTTGAGCGCATAGCTATCATTTAAGAACTATAAAAATGTGAATGGTACCTTCAGAAAATTGTATTTGTTGAACACTCCACCAGCATGCCCACCATCTCTGTGCTCTCGGACTGTACTTTGCATCTGAAGAATAAGAGTTTTAAGGCTGTATATTTTGGACAAACATTCCAATATTCTTTGTAATAATCAAAAGAGTTGATTCTATTCTTAAAAACAAGACACCTATTAGCTAAAAATTAGCACAGATTTTTCTACAAAACTTCAGAGATTCTGAATACTTTGTGGAACATGCGGTGATAGTTATTAATTTACACTCTTTAACTGATCACATCTACTTAGAATCACATGCTGTGCAATTATTAAAATACTGGGCAGAAAGAGAGAATTGATTAGAAACTGGGTCTGGTATGTAGGGAAATGACTGTAGTGAAGATTTCCATGCTGCAGAAATAATTTCACTTCAGATGGAGACCTCTCAAGTATGTTACTAGAAGGAGTGACATTAAGAGAAACAAAGGGTCTCATCACTTAACACTTTGGGCTGGAGTAGTAATTTCTAGCTCAAGAAGACACAAATGTGGTAGCTCTGAGTGAATGCACTAAAAACAGACATGCAACCACAGCAATAAGAGCAACGGAAGGGGCTAGCTGCCTGAGTACGTACCTAGTGCCTTGGATTGATACACAACCAGCTGCAGCGGCTACACTTACATTTTTAATATACCAGTTCAATTAGAGATAGTGCTGGTATGCCTCCTAAAGCTGGAAATTATACCTCCAGTTTGCAGTGTAGACACACAGTACAACCTCAAAGATATGAGCACCAGAGTTACGGACTGACCAGTCAACCGAACACCATGTGAAACCGGAAGTAACCAATCAGGCAGCAGCAGAGACCAAAAAGATTAAAAATAAAAGCAAATACTGTAGTGTGCCTGTATTGCATCTTAAAGGTAGACACACTTGGGCTGCCTGTCCCCACTCCTAACTTCACCCCCACACGCAGGGGGAACCTGGCCTGGAGTGTGAACTGCTGGAGTCGGAACTGCATTTTGTTCACAGTTATGAACATTTCAGAGTTACGGACAATCTCCATTCCCGGTGTCCATAACTGAGGTTCTATTGTATGCTAAACTGTGGACATGTCAAGCATGGATTATAACAGTGGGACAGCACTGACAAAGGAAAATGGAATAAGTGTCTTGATGCAAGCTTTAATCCATTATGTTTAGCGGTATTTGAGTCTTATATTAATAGTCTACTGGAACTCATGCGTCTACCCATAAGTGACAATGCCAAAAAGAATTTGAGATGCTAGGCAGCAAAACATACCTCCTCTTCCACTGACTGAAATTCCTTATCATCGGGAGAGAGATCTATAAGAATTGTTCCACTACCAGAAGTATTCAAAGTCAGGTATGGGTTAAGACCTATAAATACAATGAACGCACATATTTCAGACGCAGAGAACAAAGATTAAAAACACAGGCATAGCTCAAAGAAAAAAGAAGAACAGGAGTACTTGTGGCACCTTAGAGACTAACAAATTTATTAGAGCAAAAATGCTAATTTGTTAGTCTCTAAGGTGCCACAAGTACTCCTGTTCTTCTTTTTGCGGATACAGACTAACACGGGTGCTACTCTGAAACCAGGTATAGCTCAATTTCCCAGGAATGAAAAGATAGAAGATGCCATACAGAGACAAAGGTCAAGAAAAGGGGAACATTTGTGATTTTAAAGTTAAATTAACTTTCAGTTTAAGCCTCACTTCTGCCATGATTTTGGGATCTTAAGTAGTTTAAAGTTTTAGTTTTTTAAAACATATTTTAATTTGCCTTTGTAATTCTGCTCCTCTGAAGATATCATGCAGGATACTCATTTCTTGGCCTCAGCTTCCTAGCTAAACGCAGACAGAATCTAAAGGTCCTTAATGGTAGCAGTGGTGGCCACGGCCATAAGGCAACTTCCCTCATCCCCACAAGTGATTGTGCACCACCTGAAACCTCTGCCAACCCTGAAACATTCCAGTCAGTCAGTTATAGCTGAGTACCGAGTAAAGGATCCCTAAAGTAATAGGTCTGTCACCTAACATTTTACAGAAAAATCATGCTTCAGAAGCAGAAAGACTTAAAGTACAGGTATCTGTGACCTAAACAGAAGCCCATCTAAACTCTAAGGGGAGAAGGGGGCGGGGGCCGCAAGTATGCGTGACTTCTGCAAGACTTCTTTTCCCATCTACCAATAAGATTTCTCACATTGAGCATTAGAGCACCTGCTCAAATACATCAGGCAAGTATCACTCCTCTCTCTCAGAAGTCATACCATAACAGAGAGGGTCCTTAAAATGGGATAGAATGAGGTGTACCTTTGTCAGGGCCCTTATTACTATAAGAATTAGTATCTAGACATATCAGAGCACCTCTGAAGTAGATAAGACATCCTTGCTAATGTGGCCTATTCTGGCTGTCACAAGCAGTTCCTTCTTCCTCAGACCTCCCATTTCTCCTTTGAGAAGGGGACCTGATCCATCATTCTCTAGGAAGAAAGTATGCAGAAAGGTTTAGAACATACTGACCCAATGGTCTCTTCTGAATTGCATGTGCCCAATTCATATGCTTTGGAAACTACAAATACAGATGTGGGCATGAGACCATCTTCTGGGTCTAGCATATCCTTGTGGCCCACAAACATCCTGAGCCATAAGGCTGATGTATTTCTGGTGGAGCTGCCACAGAATCCAGTTATCTATGGGGTCAGGGTGAGACAAAGTAGTTCAGCATGAAATCTAAGGACTGAAACAATGGTTGCAACCAGACTATGTGCAGAAGGCACCAAAAACTGCTGGTGATGAGATCAGGGCTTCACACACAGAAGAGAGCCGACTCTTGAAGCATAAGCTCTCACCTCTACACAAGAACTCTTTGACTGTGCTGAGTTCTACTTCGGGTTTTTTTTACAGTATTTACTACCTTCGTCTGCAAGTGTTTCTAGCTCAGATCATGCTGCAGAGCAGTAAGAGAACTTTAAGGCAGTCTCCAAACCCAGGAAGCCAAAGTCTGATGCTGGCTATTCTCAGGACCCTCTCTGTTGAAAGCTCCAAATACACCAACAAACAACTGCAGCGTGATATGGAGGCCAACACCAATTCTGATAATGCCAAGAATTCTGAATGAGATGGCAAATAACTGGCAATCAGTTATTGGCTTTAAGAACCCAGAGAGGTGCTCTACATCAGAAGTCCTTATGCAATGGCCTGCCCAGGATACATGAGCAGGTTGCTGCAGCGAGATACTGGGTTCCCCATCACTGCTCTGGGCAGTTAGCTGCATGTGCATCAACAACTGACTGCAGCTCAACACTGGGCATCCCAGCAATGCTTTCTGCCAGGAGCCCATGATGTTTGAACAGTCAGCAAACACTTGACTGGGGTTTCCCTCTGGAACTCTCTGCTGGGAGCCTATGCTCATTGGTCTGTGGCTGGAACTTAGCAAATTATATAAAAGTGTCTGGAGGCAAGACACTTTGACTTAACAAGAAAAGCATCAAAATGAAGCTCCAAAAGAAAGTTCTAGTTAATCCTGAAACAATGGGTACACTGTATCCAGGGAAGGGTGCTAAAACACTGATGCAAATGTGCTAAAGCACCAGAACACTGAGGCAAAGCACAGAGACCTGAGGAAAGCTTCACAGCTTGAGTATTAAGTCAAATGAGGCTTCGAGGTAAAGCTCTGAAATATTCAGGTAAGGAGTTGAACATCTAGAGATGACAATGCTAAGGCCTTTTAAGGCAAAAATGCTGAAAATCTCTAAAGAACCGGCGCACACTGCAAGACCAGGACTCCAGGGACCACTTGATGTTCTTTGGCTAGAGTGTTTGACTGCAAATTCAAAGATAATAGATGAGACCCAATTGGAAAGCAAGGACACTGTATAAAATGATACTTACAGCAGTGTAAAACTACACTGGAAACAGGAACAGATTGGCAGCTGAAGAGATAGCTCCCACCCAGAACACCTTCACTGACGGCAATTAAGAAGCAACTGATTGTTCAAGGGACAGCTACTGAAGCTCCAGGGAGATACCTGAACATGATGAAGTGGTTGTCTTGTGGCCCTGATTACTACTGCTGCCCTTTAGGGCCAAAAAAACCTTTAGAGTATGGGGAGTTCTGCCTGTTTTATACTAGAGTCCAGATTTGGGAGTGAGAATCCACAGATGGTGTCTAGAGAAAAAAAATCCAACCAATTCTAACTAATAATATTCCATTTCTATGAAATGTAGTGAGACAATAGTAACCAATGTTTCAATATGACAGAATCAATACAGTGTGCTCTTTATTTTTTTCTCCAGCTGTAGTCCAACAAAACATGTTATTCCTATGATTGTGCTGTCATCAACAATGCTGCAAAATAAAGAAGTTTTATCATAAAACTCAACGCAAGTTGAAGCTCCACTGGAAAGATACCAACTATTTTTTTAAAGAAAATATTTAAACACTTCAATTATCCTTTTGGGAAAAAGGACACAGCCCGTGTCACTCAGTAAATAATAATTCACTTTTCAATCTGTATTGTGGTAGCACATAAGAACCCCAGTCACTGACCAGAACCCCATTGTGTAGGTACAAACAGAACAAAGAAATAGTCCCTGTCCCAAAACACTTACAATCAAAGTTCTCTAAATCTACAATCCAACTAATGAAAGTAAACGTGGACAATGACCATGATGAAGCAGTCAAATATTAAAGGCAACTGAATACTGGTGTTCACGATAATTTATACCACTAGTGAAAGCTTCTCACACGAGCTTCAAGTTGAAAGACCGTGTATATTGCCAGTAAGCACAATTTTACATGTTGTTGTATAAAGAACTGCATTATCAGCTCTTTCTAAGAAGAGATGATTTGGAACAAAACTGGTAAAGTTTATAAAAATGAACTCTATATTAAAGCAGTGCCACTTCAGTAATTCAATAAAAATATACCTTGCTGTCCAGAGATCAGTCTCTCAACTCCTTTAATGATTTTATGCCTATGTCCATAAGCATTGATCCCAATTTCCTTTAACTCTTTGTGGCCCATTTCAACCAATACATCCAGTGTTATCTAGAGCAAAGCACAATATAATTTGTTTAGATTGCTGTATACATTGTAATAAAAATGTCATGACAAATATTTCATTGGAAAGGATCAATAACCTCAGAAATAAAATTTATGACAATTTAGTTAGGTTATAAAACAGAGTGGTGTACAGCTATGCAACCCCTGGAGACCTGTATATTGTGCAGCAGAAGAAAAATTAGGGAAGTTTTAAAGCAAGCCATAGTTATAAAGCAAGCCATAAAACAAGTGAAGATATTTTATAAGTATATTAAATTAAAATTAGATTAATGGTAACAAGAGTCACATTCTGAATGTTTTAATGTAACAGTTCATCCTTGGCTTTGTGTCTACTGTCTTCCCTACCATGAAATTTTGCTTTTGAATAACATAAAACATGCTACAAGTCATAGTAGAATTGCTGTCACCTTCCCCATTTTTTTGTTCATCACTTTGCATGACCCTACCTAAAAAATAGGCCAGTGGTACTGCAAGAGTCACTTCCCTGACTGGGGAATTTCACTTTCAGGATATATTACCAAGCTAACAGAATAGACTACACCTTCATAATTACTACACATAATTTCATGATATTCACTTCCTACTGACTTCATCACCTGTGCTAAGATAACAGAAACAGGAACTTAACCTGTTGGTCTTAAATTACAAGTACTATTCCTCCTCCCACTTGAAAAAGAAACCCACTGGTAGAGTTTTCTAACCCAATATTTGTACACAGCTACTCACTTGCTCTCTCTCAAATACGTCAATCAGATGTTCAAGTCCAAGATTCCTCACAAACTGATTTATGCTAAAATCTACACCTGAAACTGAATATAAAAAATATATAAGATACTTTCACACTCATATTATCTAAAACACAGTATATTCCATACTTACACTTCTGCAATAAGGGGAAATACAAGAATTTTTAAGAGATTGGTAACATTAAGAAAAATATTTAAGTTTCTAAGAAGACACAATTACATATTACTGTTTCTGGTGGCACCTAGAACACACTAGGTCAGGGGTCGGCAACCTAAGGCACGCGTTCCAAACACGGCACGCAAGCCGATTTTGATTGGCACGCTGCTGCCTACCTTGGTCCCAGCCCCACTCAGCCCCCCGCCCACTGCTTTCCCTTGCGGGGGCAGGAGGCAGAAGCTTGGTCCTGCAGCAGCCAAGCTTCCCCCCTCCCCCGCTTCTTCCCCCAGCATGGTGCTTTCCTGCCCCTCCTCCCCCCCTCCCTCTCCCTGCGCCGATCAGCTGATGGCCCTTGAGAGGGGGAAGGGGAGGAGGAGCGGAGCAGAGCCGAGCAGCGGCATGCTTGCTGCTCCGTAGAGGAGGCAGAGAAGAGGTAGGGATGGGACCTTGGGGAAGGGGATGGAACAAGGCATATCCCTTCCAGCCCCCTGCCATGAGCCAGTCAGGGCAGGGGGCTGGGAGCACCCCCACAAGCCAAGCACCCCAGCCCTCTGCCCTGATCCCCCCTCCCCACACAGCCTTCTGCCCTGCAGCTCCACACACATCCCAGCCCTCTGCCCTGACCCATGAACTCCCCCCCCCAGCCTTCTGCCCTGTACCCCCACACCCTCCTGATCCCTCCCCATCCCCAGCCCTCTGCCCTGCACCCCCACACCCCCAGCCCTCTGCCCTCACCCCTGAAACCCCCCCCCACACCAGCCTTCTGCCCTGCATCCTCCCCCCACACACACACACACACACACCCAGCTCTCTACTGTGACCCCTGAGCCCCGCCCAGGTCTGGGGTCCCGGCTGCCGGCCCCTTGCCAGCTGGCGTCCCGGCCGCAGGCCCCGCTCAGCCCACTGCCGGCCTAGGTGAACAGAACCCCAGGCTGGCAGCGGGCTGAGCAGGCTGGCGGCATAAGATCAGCATTTTAATTTAATTTTAAATGAAACTTCTTAAACATTTTGAAAACCTTGTTTACTTTACATACAACAATAGTTTAGTTATATAATATAGACTTATAGAGAGACACCTTCTAAAAAACGTTAAAATGTATTACCGGCATGTGAAACCTTAAATTAAAGTGAATAAATGAAGACTCGGCACACCACTTCTGAAAGGTTGCCTATCCCTGCACTAGGTTCTTTATAAAAATAGAAATACATGGTCCTGGCCTCCAAAAAAAGTAAGTGTTGAGCTACTACTACTGCATATTTAAGCAATGAACAGAAGTTATTAAAGCAACCTTGTTCATAAATCATCAGTCTTGCAAATCTTTTAGAACCTATGATACATTTCATTGTGTATAAGACCATTCCAATAAGTATTTATTTGATTTCTATTTAAAACCTGATTTATCAGTAAGAGTCTATTTGGAAAAAATGCTTGAAGACCCCTGCCCAAGAGTTAAAATTTTTGTTCTTTTGGTTATCTGCTCCTTATCAAGCCACAGTTGGAAACAGAGATAATAACAGAAGGTGAAGGTGCTTAATGCATAAATTGAAAATTCTATTAAGAGCTGAAGAGTACCCACAAAACTCACTAAATTAGATAAAAATACTGAAAAAGAAAATTATTTTTCAACAAAATCATGATTTAACTTTATTTATATAAACTGCTCAAGAGTCATTAATTCACATCTACAATTAGAACAAAAGAAAGCCTCACCTTCCTTTTTCTCTAAAACAGTTGCTCCCTCTGCACCATTTGTACCAACAACTGAAGGGAGTTCAGAAAAGCTACCAGATAAGTTGTCAAGGCTACTGGCAGCAGACAGACTGGATGGGCTGGATGGAACGGAAGACAGGGAATCAGCCGTAGGTCCGGTGGTTTGAGATACATTTATAACCTGAGGTTTATAACAAGATGGCAACGCAGCAGGAGGCATAGCAGCTGTCAACAGCGCGTTAACATCATCTGCCTAAATATCAAAAGACAGTTTATTAAAATGGAGGAAGCCTTCCATGCAAAGTTATTTTCTGGAATTAAATACTTGAGAAAATTAAGCCCAAAGCCATAGTGAACAAATGTGTAAGTATAATGCAAACATTTCAACCAATTAAAAAGCAATCTTTCATTTAAACAAGATTTAAACAAAACATAACTTAAATAACATTTAAAAAAAACCATGTTCTAAATTAAAAGTGCAATACATGAATGTTTTGATATTTGTAACTTTTTTCCAGATAAACACAAGGTCAAACAAAACTCATTACTAATTTACTTTAGAAACAAGAAATCCCAATTTGAAGCAAGATGATCCATTCAGTATTACTCTGAAAATATGAAGCTTTTGATTGTATTATAATACTCTAAAACAAAACCTTAAATAGCCTGATTAAGTTTTATAAAATGAGAAGGTTTTAATAAAGTTAGACTAAATTTCACCTCTAACGCAGTTTTTTGAGGTCAAATACATTAGCCAGTAAAATAGGTAGATCAAGTACCCAAAATAAAATTAAAAATAGATAAATGTCAATTCTGGAACAAATCAATGTTTGTTTTCTTTCTCCATCAGGCAGTCAGAAGTACTTTGCAGTAATGTTGTGCAAGAGAACAGAGAAAAGATGTATTCGGGTGTACCGGCTTGCATAACCAAAAATGCTTAGACAACCAAGAAACCAGAGTTCATAAATTATGCACTAACTCCAAATTTGTACTTTGAATAAAAGTGTCTAAAAGCATCTTAAATAAACCAGGCGAGCAACCACTAGCTGCAGCTAAGCACAAATTTCTCAAAAGATCCCATCACTTACGGTGACCAGGTCTAATGGTGTTTGTCCTTCCTGGTTTTTCAGAGTAGGATCAGCTCCATGTGCCAATAACAAGGCACAAAGCTGTGTCCTTCCTTTCTGGGCTGCTTCATGCAAAGGTGTGAAAGCCCATTTGTCCGTAGCATTCACACACGCATTATACTTTATAAGTAAAGCTGCTACATCTACGTGCTGGAAAATAAAATATCCTGTTACATTCCGAGATGGTAGTTTAATATACCAAAACTCTCAGAATTATTAATCAACCCTTTTTGTAACTTCATTCTGGATTTTCCTAGAATTGATCTAAATTACAATAAGATCAAAAATAAACACTAACATATCAGAAGAGACTATTCTGAACTATAATGTACCTGTGTATAATTAAGTTATTTTCTTCCGTAAAACAGAAATAGACCAAACCAGAATCCCAAATACAAAACTCCTTTGAATTTAAGGAGCGCTTGAATTCACATCCCTGAATCCGAAAGCAGCCCAGACTGCATCCAAACGCAGAAGGGCCTTATTTCCTGCTCTGGGTTCACAGATGTCTGAAATCTCACAAGATCACCCACAGAACTGTAAGTGAAACCTTTACTATTGAAATTCTACTAGTATGCACATGTGAAAAGCAGTTTTACAGGACATCTTTTAGGCTGCTTGTTTTTACGATAGTTTTTGAATGACCTCTCTCAACATAATTTCCAACAGTAATTTTACAAATTTAAAAACTTCACTTCTGCAATAGTCAGTTGAATTTGATCTGCAGTTATAATTTTTAAGTAATTCCAAATGAGGTGATATTATAACACAATGACAAAAGCTTTTTAGAGATTGTCAGGCTACACAATTAATGCCAATAAATAATAAATAAATAAATAAATAAATAAAAGCATCATAGCACAACTTTTTACAGAAGTTTCAATTTGTTCCAAAAGATAGTAAGTTAGAGATTCTTACCCCATAAGATGCAGCATTATGTAGAGGAATCAACCCTCCTTTATCCTGTGCATTCACATCCGCTCCATACTGTAACAGGTACTCTGCAACCTCCAAATTGTTGTAACCAGCTAACAGGCAGTTAAGGAAGGAAGGAAGAGAAAAACTGTCACCAGAATAATTATTATGATTAAATACAATTTTTTTTATTTTTAAATCACCTCTGAGGGGAAAAAGTCTGAAAATAAATAGCCAAATTGTGCTACTGTGTGAAACCATTTACTACAGCTATTGAACAAATTAATCCCGTGTATTCAATTCCACAATAAATGTCACTTAATCAATTTGCAAAGAGTACTCCAGTGCTATATGTTTTTTTAATATTTCAAATGTTTAAGCAAGCACATACTCCAATTCAACATCTTTACTTGAAAATAAAGGTGTTAACTGTCTGCACCTAGACATTTGGCGTTGAGTATTTAGATTTAAAAAAAAAAAAAAAAAAGGATTTCAAATCAGCACTGATGTTGGAAAATCTAAATTCTCCATTTACCAAGAGTTATATTTCTAATGGAGTGAGCAATTAAATAGAAAACTTCAGGTAAGCATCTTCATTCTGATGGAATTCTGCTTCCATTCCTCTGACAAAAACAGCCCACTTTCATCCCACCCATCTCTGTCTCTGTTCTCCAGCATGTTTTCTTCCACCTTCCTTCACCTTTTCTACTGAATCCCACCGAGCTGTCAACCCCTTGCAATCTGCCAGCTCTGCTGGCCCCACATTAGCAAAGTCACTGTCCTGGCGGGGTATCAGCTACATGTTGTCTCCCCTTGCCGGTGCCTGGTTTTAAGGAGAAATTGGGGCGGCAAGGCAAGCAGGAAGGGTACTTGTCAATAAGGACATAGAAATTCCTCATTACAGGTGAGAATCCTGATTTGGTGTCTCACTAAAAACTCACTAGATTTCACAAGATCAGATTAACAGTTCAGGTTACTACAGATAACATACCTGACACCAAACCAAAAAAGCAAGATAAAGAAAAGTTAAGCCACCAACAGAATATACCCTCTATTCCTTTACCACCAGACGGTTAAGCAGCATACTTTTTTACACCTTGCTTTTGTGTTGCATATAGCAAACATCTAATAAAATTTGTGCATTAACTTCCTAGTTTTTTAAAAATGGGAATGTTTAAGCATTAGCTGTAACATCCCCATGCAAATCCACACAAGCCCTGCTTTTCTCTTCACCCCTTAGCCCCTTGGAATGGCAGCCTGTAACAGTCTTGGGCCAATGAACTTGTCATAGGAGACCCTCCTGAGGTAAGCCATGAGAAGTTTATAGAATGCAGAGGCTGGCCCAGTAAGAAAGCTTGGAGGAGTTTGCCTGCCAGTTCTGCCTCATCCTGTAGAGTTTAGGGGCTGCAACACTGAGAAGAGGACAAATGGAGATTGCGGTGTCGGGGTTTAAGGAAGGGTGACAGAAACAATACTGTCAAATACAAGCATTCAAAAATAATGAGACTGGCTTAAATATAATACAATTTAGAAACAAATTGCATTTTTGTTTGCCTACTGATTTTTGAGCCTTTATGCAAGTCACCCACCCCTAAATTGGGTATGAACATTTCGGATTCAAAGGTCAATTTTAAAGGGACCAAAGTGCCAACCTCTCCTTTGCCTGCTTGGAGAAGACACCACTTATCCAGCTGCCACTCTGTCCTTCTCCCCATCACTATCCTGCTTCTCCCTCCTGGTCTTCCCTGTCCCACTCATATTCTTCCCCCATGCTACCTACATCTCATGTCTTCCATCTGCTCCCTTAATATTTGCTCTCCCTATCTCCTCAGTTTACTGTTCCTCACATTCTCCTTCTTGCCTCTATTTCCTTATACTTCTCCCATCTCACCCTTCTTGTCTTCTCTGTCTTCCCTCCCATAGTCACCTGCTCCTCACAGTGCTCTCCTCTGCTTCTTTGGCAGAACAGAGTGCCACCATCTTCACTGAGGGCAGCTAGTTTTCACTATCTTTGCAAAGAGCAGCGTAAATTTCCTCATGATTAGGCTGTATAGAAATGGTGATTATCTTAACTGATGGCAACCTATAGGCTCAATTCCACTGAAAATAATGCAAAACACCTACCCAGCCAGTGTTAATTCCAGTCCCACCCTAGGGCAGAAATGTGGAAAAGGTTTCAAGGCATGTTGCTGCCATGAGTAGAGGAGGAATTATGAGGAAAGAGATAAATAGGGATGAGTGGCAGGGAGGAGAGAGGGGCTGGGGGACTCAGGTGAAGGGTTGGGAGTTACATGAGATGGGAGGGGACGGACACTGGGAAGGGGGACATGGAGATGAGTGGTAAGGAGACTGGTGAAGAGGAGCAAGGGTACCTGCCAGCCCCACATTCTCGCTTCCCAATGTGTGCACCATAATCTGGAAGAGCTATTTCTCCTTGGAGGTCTGGGTCTCTCTCCTTGCCTGCGCATGTGTGCCAGAAATGGGGAGGCCACTGCCCATACGTGGGGGTCTGGCCTCCCCTCATGTGAGCTGGGATAAGGGGGTGGGGCTTATCTTTCTGGGAGTGTGAGTCCCTTTGCCTACCACCCTTCATGTGATCTGGGGGCACCAGCCCCCCTTGGGTGTCAGAATTTCTCTTTACCTGCCTCATGTAAGCTGGGATCTGAGGGACCTCGTCGGGATGGGGAGTACGGGGGAGCGGGAGGTGTCAAAGACTTCTCCCTGCAAGCATCTGGGTGAGAAGCGGAGAACAGGCATGCCAGGAGCATGCATCAAGAACACACTGCATATCAAAGACTCTCCAACACTGGGGGTCAGGGAAGGGGGAAACGGGAACATCCAAGGACATTAATGGGGCAGTTCATACATCTCAAAGCTATTGGTACACTTTATTCATCTCCATAAGGTGTTCTCATTCAGTCGAGATCACCACATTGAGATGAATAGGCCTCTTCACACCTCTCAGAGTCTCCTACGCTTTCAGGATTATCCTGCCACAGAAGTACATTTCCACTCTAATGAATCTAACCAAGGGCTTGTCTACACTACCAAGTTTTGTTGACAAAACTTTTGTCTACTTTTGGGTGTAGACATAACAAAAAATCGCCAAAGAGTGTTCACGCTTGCTCCCTTTGTCGACAGATCATATCCACATTGGGGACACCATCATCAACAGGGTGAGCAATGCACCGTGGGTATACATCCCACAGTGCAGTGTTGTGGGAAGGAAGAGCTGATCGCTGCATATCTTGGGATTCTCTCTGAATTCTCCCACAGCCCCCTTAGCTGCCGAGAGCAGCATCATGAGTAGCTCTGTGAGCTCTCCATGTTGAGAAATGGCAAAGCAGCACAGCAGTCTGTCCCCCTTGCCCTGCATCAGCAGAACAGGAGCATTCCAGTTACTTGCTCTGTTTGTTCACCAAATGGAGCAGCACACAGATACTTCCCGGAGCTTTGAAAAGGGAGGGACGCATGCCTGCAGGGCAGCAAGAGATCAAAACACTGAGCAGAGCAATCAGGGCAGGCATTGTGGGATACTGGCGGAAGCCAGTTCTGTGAACAAAACAGCCAGCAACATCTACACTGGCTCTTTGTCAACAATAAAGGGAGGGGAAAAGACAGTCTCTCATGTGGATGGAAGTTTCTTGTTGCCAAAACTGGGCGTTTTTCACAACAAAAATCCCATTGTAGTGTTGGTGGTAAAACAGCAAGAGCGTACAAAGTCAGTTTTTGGTGACAAAACTTGGTAGTGTAGTCAACTAAGGGCATGTATACACTAAAAACTTAAGTCAACCTATGTTAGGTCAATTTATGGCCACCACATTAATTATGGTGGCTCAGGTCCACACTACACCTCACCAATAACGCTTCCACCAATGGAAGAGGGGCAGTGTGGGGGGCTGAGAGTCTGGGAGCCCAGCTGCTTCCCACCCCAAGGCTCTCAGCTCCCTGCTGTGAGCCTGGCTGCCCCCAAACCCCACTGGGAGCAAGGCAGTTACCTCGGGCTCCTAGCTGGGGAGCTCTGCACCCAGAGCTCGGGAGGCTGCTGTGCTCGGTGCAGCCAGGCTCCCAGCAGGAAGCCAGGACCCTGAGGTCAGCTGGGCTCTAGCTGGAGCCCCCTCCCACCCGCCCCAGAGTGACAGCCCGAGCTGTGAGCAGCTTTCCTGTTAATTTCATGGCTCCAGCATGGAGCCATGGAATTGCCCACAGCGATGTAAGTAACCCACACTGTCTACATGGACACTGCATCACCCTAACTACACCGACATAAGCCCATCACCTCTCATGGAGGTGGAGTTATTATGTCGGTGTAGTGGGACACTTACATCGGTGGCAGCAATGTTGTAGTACGTACACTGACATAATTAGGCTGACCTAAGCTGCCATATGTCGACTTAAGTATGGACTAGGGCTAATTGTTTAGTATTTAACAGCACTAACCTGCTAAATGTAGTGGTGTTGAATGTCTTCCTTGTGTGTCACGACAATTTACATTGTCCGGTGAACAAAGCTTCTTTACTCGGGCCAAACAACCCTTCTTGGCAGCATCTAGCAAAGCTGCATCTCCTCTAAGTAGGTCTTGAATATCAGTATCACCATCTTTAACAAGATCCAAAGCAGTATTTCCATCTCTGTTCTTCTTTGTGGAGTCAGCACCATGCTGTAGCATATAAAAAGCCCAGAAGAAATTAAGTACTCATCTCACTTTAGCAATTGTCAAAAATTGAAATAATCAGAGTAAGTATTTCTAGCTCTTAGATAGCTTATATACCCCATTGGTAATTTATTTCCATTCACATTCAACTTGTGTAGAGAAAAGCTATCATGTATTCAAAAGAATAAAAGTCCACACATTGTGAGAGGAAGGACAGTGTACCCTTAAAACATATTTCTTAATTTAAAAATTCAGATGTTTAATAACCATTGATTGGAAACCCGACCTGAATAAAATCTAATTTCTTACAGAAGCCCTGCCCCACACTTCGGATTAAACAAACATACTTATTTCCATCAATTAACCTCCTATCAATCTGTAGAGTACCTGTAATAGAAGTTTGCAGATCTCATATTTTCCTTTCGCTGCAGCTTCATGTAAGGGAGTGAACTTCCACAAATCAGCAACATTTACAACTGCACCATGTTTAACAAGCAGTTCTGCTACTTCATAGTGACCATAGGAACAAGCATTGTGCAAAGGGACAAGACCTCTGAAAACAAGATTAAGCAAACTTCTCTTAATATATGCTACATTTTAGGTTTACATCATTCTGTCAAAAACAGCTCTAATTTTATTACACCATGAATATGCTACAACTTTTCTGAAAACAATCAGATTTTTTGAACCTTTGAAGAGAAATCAAGCCATTAAAATATGAAAAATAGGTAGTTACCTATATATTTAGAGACGCTATAAGACTAATATTTAATTTCGCCATTGTGTACAGGTATCCCTTGTGAATGCATGTTTGCCTTTCAATGGCTTTAAGTCTTTAAAAATCCAATGCTAAAAAATGCTCATTACTTCTTTTGACAACTAAAGTGGCCTTAATTTTATCAGTGAGGATAACTGTGAACATATGAACCTAAGAAAGGCCATACTATGTCAGACCAATGGTCCATCTAGCTCAGCATCCAGTCTTCCGACAGTGGCCAATGCCAGGTGCTTCAGAGGGAATGAACAGAACAGATAATCATCAAGTGATCCATCCCCTGTTGCCCATTCCCAGCTTCTGGCAAATAGAGGCTAGGGACACTTCAGAGCATGATTTTGCATCCCTGCCCACCCTGGCTAATAGCCATTGATGTATCTATCCTCCATGAACTTCTCTAGTTCTTTTTTGAACCTTGTTATAGTCTTGGCCTTCACAACATCCTCTGGCAAAGAGTTCCACAGGTTGAATTGTGCGTTGTGTAGAGAAATACTTCCTTTTGTTTGTTTTAAACCTGCTGCCTATTAATTTCATTTGCTGACCCCTAGTTCTTTTGTTACAAGAAGAGTAAATAACACTTTCTTATTTACTTTCTCCATACCCGTCATGATTTTATAGGCCTCTAGCATATCACCCCGCAGTCGTCTCTTTTCCAAGCTGAAAAGTCCCCATCTTATTATTCTGTCTCATATGGAAGCTGTTCAATACCCCTAATGATTTTTGTTGCCCTTTACTGCACCTTTTCTGATTCCAATTTTTTTTTTTTTTTTTTTTTTTTTTTTAAAGATAGAGCGACCAGATCAGCACGCAGTATCCAAGATGTGGGCGTACCATGGATTTCTATAGAGGAAATATTATATTTTCTGTCTTATTATCTAACAATGTTGGGAATCATTAGGAAAGGGATAGCTTTTTTGACTGCCGTAGCACATTGAGTGAATGTTTTCAGACAACTATCCACAATGACTCCAAGATCTCTTTCTTGAGTGGTAACAACTAATTTAGACCTCATCATTTTATATGTATAGTTGGGATGATGTTTTCCTTTGCATCAACAATGAATTTCATCTGCCATTTTGTTGCCCAGTCACCCAATATTGTGAGTTCATTTGTAAGTCTTTGCAGACTACCTGGGACTTAACTATCTTGAGTAGTTTTGTATCATCTACAAATTTTGCCACCTCACTGTTTACATCTTTTTCCAGATCATTTATGAATAGGTTGAACAGTACTGGTCCCAGTACTGATCCTTAGGGGACAGCACTATTTACCTCTCTCCATTCTGAAAACTGACCATTTAATCCTACCCTTTGTTTCCTACCTTTTAACCAGTTACTGACCCAGGAGAGGACCTTCTCTTTTATCCCATAACAGTTTACTTTGCTTAAGAGCCTTAGGTGAGGGCCTTGTCAAAGGCTTTCTGAAAATTTAAGTCACTGGCTCACCCTTGTCCACATGCTTGTTGACCGCCCTCAAAGAATTCTAGTAGATTGGTGAGGCATGATTTCCCTTTACAAAAACCATGTTGAGTCTTCCCCAACAAATCATGTTCATCTACATGTCTGATAATTCTGTTCTTTACTATAGCTTTACTATAGTGTGATATTTATGCTGATGTTTAAAATGCATATTCTGTACTATATATACACATCACTATTTCTCACTTGTGTGTTTTGACTGGCCTAAAGTACATGATTCAGGTCTTGTAGACTATATAGTGGGTATATTTTAAAGTCCTATAGCACTAGCGTGAGTGAGAATTTCTTATAGCATTATATAGGAAGGATTTTCCAAAGAAATACAAAGTATCTGAAGTAAGACAGAACACGAATCAGTTAGCAAAATTCAAGGACTCATAACTACCACAAAACACAGACAACAGCTTTCAAGTACTTGTATAATAAGTACTGGGAAGAGTACTCACCCTTTATCTTTTGCATGAACATCAGCTCCATGCTGAAGAAGATACTCAACCACAGACACTCTGTTATATCCTGCTGCAAAGTGAAGTGGTGTGGACTGACGCCCTTCAATATCTCTGCAGTTCACACTCTGAATTGTACATAACTTCTGTGAAACAGACGAAAACATACATTACTATACATATAACAAAAAACAAGCATGTAGACACTGGTCATAAAATACTGTTCTGCATATCTGATTTGAAAAATTACTTGTGTTTACCAAAACCAGAAGATTTAATAATATTCATTATAATCTGTACATGACATTTAATTTGCCAATGAGTTTTTACATAAAGGCTTTACTTTTCAGAGATCCTGTATCTCCGACAGAGCAAAGAGAATCACCTGTTTCCCTCTCTTTAAACCTGTAACTATTGTCAGTACTATTTCGTTTCAATGAAGAACTGAATGAGACTCCAGAAAAATGGCCAATATTACTCTTTAAATCTGACCAGGGGATTTTTGTGCAGTACGAAAGGAATCAGGACCAGGATCATAAGTCTACAGCATTCAGACTGAGAAAGGCTCTCCCTCTTTTTAAGCAACATAAATGTAGTTTGACAAAATATGCATGATAGTAAATATTAAAACTGCATATTCTTACTTTTACAGTATCCACATCTCCTGCCTTTGCAGCTTCCAGCAACTGTCGATCTGCATCTGAATTACCTAATGGGATGCCTTCTACAAAAGAAAATAGGGCTATAAAGAAAGTAATTGTTTGTATTTTTAGAGTTTATTTAACTAAAGGAACATTTAAGATCAGACTACTATATAGTATTTCAAGGGCTGCTCTTAAGTAAATCAGGAAATTCTAGTCAATGTATGGCTTTTCATATAATCCCCAAAATTTAACTTGTGGTTATACCCTCTAATTCATAGGTTTCCAAAATTGTGTTAATTTGGCCCTTGCATTGTACTTTGGAATATTGCAGAACCAGTCAAACTTCCTTATTCAGTCTTTGAATTTCAATTATTCCTAAAAAGCTTATATGTTTCGCTTATAAATTTATTATTCATGTTTTTTTTCCACCTAAAAAATCTCCAAGCTATGTATATATCTATCTATCTCTGGTCACAAAAGCAAAACAAAAATAGTTAAAATTGATCCTCACTTTTAGCCTAAGAGATTTCTTTTCAGTGTTTCTCCAAACTGATTGGAAGTGGCAGGTCTACTAAATATACCGAGAAGCAGTTAGCAGATGACACAAGCATATAAAATATTGCTATTTCTTAATGGCTGATGATGTAGCAAATCAAACAAAACATGACACCATTTTTTAAATGGACTTATTTCCTAAAACAAACATAGTACCTTGTAGTAATTGTTGCACACTTTCAGTCCCCATTTGTAAAGCTGTGAAACCCTGCAGTGACACAATTGAGGGATCACATCCAGAGCTCAACAACAATCTGCATGTCTGCAGATGGCCACAATGTGCAGCTCTATGCAGAGAAGTCTGACCAAGACAGTCCAATGCATTAACCTAAAGAGAACATAGAATCTTAAGAATGTAGTTTTACAGGATTTAAAAACATCAAGGACCTTATTTTCACAAATGACCAGGTAGAAATTCACAATGAGCACTTATGTCAACAGAACTGACTTCTGGACCCGTGAAGGAGAATCTTGATTTTCACTTAATAAAAAAAAAAGTTTGTAACTCATTTCCATGCAAAGGTACAGGGCTTGCCTTACCATGTGGCGAACTGAGGTGACCGCCTCAGGTGCCAGATTGTGGGGAGGGGGGCCACTAGGACCCAGAGTGTAGAAAATTGTGTCTGCTGCTGGTGCATATGTATTCTTTCTGCTCTAGATGCACAGAGATGGTGGAGTGCTGTGCTGGAGGAAGGAGGGCACAAGAGACATAACAGGCAGGCAGGAGAAAAGGTGAGAGGGAATAACAGAAAGCAGCAGGAGTTGCAGGGAGAGAGAGAGAGAGGAGGAACCTCTTATGTATCTCTCTAGCACCCTCAGGAGCCTGAACTGATTAACACCAGCTTCTCAGGGAGCTTCCTCTTTCCTGCTGTTTCCCTGAACCCACTTGAGGAGAACAAGCAGTCAACTGAAGTAGTAGGAGCCAGTGAGGCCCTTAAGACACTGATAGCTTCCCTCACTCAGGCCCTACCACCAGCCTGCTTATTTGTCCCCTTCAATTGAGTGTTGAGAGCCACTATAGCTGGCACAGAACAACAGTCATGAGTGAAAGAAGAAAACACTCCTCTGGAAAAAGAAAGAAAGCAAAGGAAGCTTTTCTATCTAAGCAGGAAGGAGCTCTCCTGAGATACATAGACACAGTTCATAGTGAGCCTTCCGGCCCCAGTGAGGATGTGAGTGTGAGGAGATGCCTGATCTTCCAGTTAGTCAGAGTGCAGGTGACCTTGCAGCTACTGCAGCATCCATATCTCCATCTCCAATGGATGTAACCATGCACACGCCTGAAGAAAAGTGTAGATCAGCGAAGCGTGTGGTGGAAGTGCAAGAAACAGCTGCTGCTGAGTTTAGTTCCTTAAATCTAGATGATCCAGGACCGTGGACCCACTTGAGCAGTAGCCTGAGGGACTTCCTTGTACTGCATGGGCCACAGCAAGTGAAAAAAAGACGGTTACTCACCGTTGTAACTGTTGTTCTTCGAGATGTGTTGCTCATATCCATTCCATTAGGTGTGTGCGCGCCGCGTGCACGATCGTCGGAAGATTTTCTACCCTAGCAACACCGGCGGGTCGGCTGTGGAGCCCCCTAGAGTGGCGCCTTCATGGCGCTGAATATATACCCCAGCCGACCCGGCGCCCCCTCAGTTCCTTCTTGCCGGCTACTCCGACAGTGGGGACGGGGGGCGGGTTTGGAATGGATATGAGCAACACATCTCGAAGAACAACAGTTACAACGGTGAGTAACCGTCTTTTCTTCTTCGAGTGCTTGCTCATATCCATTCCATTAGGTGACTCCCAAGCCCAACTTAGGTGGTGGGGTCGGAGTGAGACATTGCTGTGTGCAAAACCGCTGATCCGAAAGCAGCATCGTCTCTGGACTGCTGCACTAGTGCATAGTGAGCTGTAAATGTGTGGACTGATGACCAAACCGCTGCTCTACAAATGTCCTGGATCGGAACTTGTGCCAGGAAAGCCGTCGAGGAAGCCTGGGCCCTCGTGGAGTGAGCGGTGAGGTGCGGTGCTGAGACACCTGCCAGGTCATAGCAAGTCCGGATGCAAGACGTAATCCAGGAGGATAGGCGTTGTGAGGAGACCGGTGAGCCTTTCATTCGGTCGGCCACTGCAACGAAGAGTTGCGTCGTCTTTCTAAAGTGCTTTGTGCGGTCAATATAGAAGGCCAGGGCCCTTCGTACGTCCAGGGAATGCAAACGTTGATCCTGGCGAGTGGCATGTGGTTTGGGATGAAAGACCGGGAGAAAGATGTCCTGGTTGATATGAAAAGGAGAAACCACCTTAGGGAGAAAGGCAGGATGTGGACGAAGCTGCACTTTATCCTTATGGAAAACTGTATAAGGGGGCTCGGATGTAAGCGCCCTGAGTTCAGAAACGCGCCTTGCTGAGGTGATGGCTACAAGGAAGGCTGTCTTCCAGGATAGGTACAAAAGTGAACAGGTGGCCAGTGGCTCGAATGGAGGACCTGTGAGCTTGGAGAGAACCAGGTTGAGGTCCCACGTCTGAACGGGCTGACGTTGTTGTGGGTACATCCGGTCTAAGCCCTTGAGGAATCTAACGACCATCGGGTTAGAGAATACCGAGGACGCGAGTTCCCCTGGGTGAAAGGCCGATATAGCGGCCAGGTGAACTCTAATTGAAGATATCGCCAACCCCTGCTGTTTTAGGGAGAGGAGATATTCCAATATGAGAGGAATAGGTGCCTGCAACGGGAGCGTGGCTCGTTGTTCGCACCAACAGGAGAACCGCTTCCACTTGGCCAGGTACGTGGTGCGTGTTGAGGGCTTCCTACTGCTCAGCAGAATCTGTTGGACAGAGTGTGAGCATTGCTGCTCTGCCTGGGTGAACCATGGAGCAGCCACGCCGTGAGGTGGAGTGATTGCAGGTCGGGGTGACGCAGCCGGCCGTGGTCCTGAGAGATGAGATCCGGACACAACGGAAGCGGGATCGGTGTCTGAACCGAGAGTTCCAACAGTGTGGTGTACCAATGTTGTCTCGGCCACGCTGGAGCGACCAGAATTACCTGTGCCTGGTCTCTGCGCAATTTTAACAGTACCTTGTGGACCAGAGGAAACGGAAGGAAGGCATAAAACAGGTGGTCTTTCCAGGGAAGGAGAAACGCATCCGAGAGGGAGCCCGGAGCTCGACCTTGTAGGGAGCAGAACACGTGGCACTTCCTGTTGTCTCGAGATGCAAACAGGTCTATCTGGGGAAACCCCCACCTCCGGAAGATGGAATGTATGATGTCCGGACGGATAGACCACTCGTGCGTCTGGAAGGACCTGCTGAGTCGGTCCGCTAGAGTGTTCTGGACTCCAGGGAGGAACGATGCCGTGAGATGGATTGAGTGGGCGATGCAGAAGTCCCACAGGCGAATGGCCTCTTGGCATAGAACTGACGAACGTGCTCCTCCTTGCTTGTTGATGTAAAACATGGTCGTGGTGTTGTCGATGAGAACTAACACACAACGGCCACGTAGTTGATTGAGAAATGCCTGGCACGCCAGGCGCACCGCCATCAGCTCCCGAACATTGATGTGCAGGGCTAACTGGGGTGCAGTCCACAGGCCCTGGGTATGGTGTTCGTTGAGATGGGCGCCCCAACCCAGAGATGAAGCGTCTGTGACCAGGTGCAGAGAGGGTTGTGGGGCGTGAAATGGCATCCCCTCGCAGACCACATTGTGATCTAGCCACCAGGTGAGGGAGGTCAGGACCGAGATCGGGACCGTGACCACCATGTTCAGGCTGTCCCGATTTGGTCGATATATTGACGACACCCAGGTCTGGAGTGGGCGAAGCCGAAGTCTGGCATGCCTGGTTACGTACGTGCAGGAGGCCATGTGACCCAGCAGGGTAAGGCAAGACCTCACCGTGGTAGTTGGGAACGCCTGGAGCCCTTGAATGAGGCTCGTGATGGTGCCAAATCGGTTGTCTGGCAGGATGGCTTGTGCACGTCTGGAGTCTAGAACTGCGCCTATGAATTCTATTCTCTGGGTAGGTTCTAGAGTGGATTTGTCCTTGTTGAGTAGGATGCCCAACTCGTTGAATGTGTGCACTATTATGTGGACGTGAGCTTGAACTTGCTCCTTGGTGCGACCGCGTACCAGCCAGTCGTCTAGGTACGGGAACACCTGTATCCCTTGCTGACGAAGGTACGCTGCCACGACAGCCATACATTTCGTGAACACTCTTGGGGCCGAGGATAGGCCGAAGGGAAGGACTGCAAATTGGTAATGCACCATGTTTACCACGAATCGCAGGAAGCGTCTGTGAGGTGGGTAAATTGAAATGTGAAAGTATGCGTCTTTCATGTCGAGGGCGGCGAACCAGTCTCCAGGATCGAGGGAGGGGATAATGGCCCCCAAAGAGACCATGCGGAACTTCAACTTTACTACGAATTTGTTGAGTCCGCGCAAGTCCAAGATGGGCCGCAGACCTCCTTTGGACTTGGGGATCAGGAAGTAACGGGAATAAAATCCCCTGCCCCTTAACTCTACTGGAACCTCCTCTATGGCCCCCATAGCAAGGAGCGTGGAAACCTCCTGTATAAGAAGTTGCTCGTGAGAAGGGTCCCTGAAGAGGGACGGGGAAGGGGGGTGGGAGGGGGGGATAGAAGAAAACTGGATAGTGTATCCCCTCTCCACTGTGCGGAGGACCCAACGGTCCGAAGTTATAAGGGACCAAGCACGGTGGAAGTGGGAGAGACGATCCCGAAAGGAGGGGGCTGGATCCTGGGGGATGACTGGGGCGCCGTCCTCGACCGCACCTTCAAAAGTTCTGCCTGGGGCCTGAAGGTGGTCTAGGTGGCCCTTGGTTCTGGCCGGGTTGAGGGCCGGCCCACCTTCTTCTACCACCTCGCCCTCGCCTCCGGGTCGAGTCCTGTCTCTGACGAGGCGGGGGGGGGGGGGGTAGAAGCGCTGAGGCTGCGGCCTAAATGGTCTGCGCTGAGGGCCCACAACATGCATCCCCAGGGAGCGCATGATTGTTCTCGAGTCCTTGAGGCTCTGCAGGCGAGAGTCCGTCTTGTCCGAGAACAATCCATGTCCCTCAAAGGGCAGATCCTGTAGGGTTTGCTGTAGCTCCGGAGGCAAACCCGAAACTTGAAGCCAGGAGATCCTCCGCATAGCGATACCCGAAGCCAGGGTCCTCGCAGCTGAGTCTGCTATGTCCAAGGAGGCCTGCAAGGAGGTCCGAGCCACCTTCTTACCCTCCTCTACCATGGCTCCAAACTCTTCCCTGGACTCTTGGGGAATCAACTCCTTGAACTTCCCCATAGAGTTCCAGGAGTTAAAATTGTAACGGCTCAATAGCGCTTGTTGGTTCGCCGCTCTAAGTTGCAGCCCTCCGGCTGAGTAAACCTTACGGCCAAACAAATCGAGCCGCTTAGCCTCTTTTGATTTAGGCGCTGCAGCCTGCTGGCCGTGGCGCTCTCGTGCGTTCACTGATTCCACCACCAGTGAACACGGTTGGGCGTGGGTATACAAGTACCCGTAGTCCTTAGACGGGACAAAGTACTTCCTTTCCACCCCTCTCGCTGTGGGTGGGATAGAGGCAGGAGTTTGCCATATCGTATCCGCATGGGTTTGTATCGTGCGGATCAGGGGTAGCGCCACCCTCGATGGGGCATCCGCTCCGAGGATGTTCACGATAGGGTCCTGTACTTCCACTATCTCCTCCGCCTGCAGGTCCATATTACGGGCCATCCTACGCAGGAGATCCTGGTGAGCCCGAAGATCTATCGGAGGGGGACCCGTACATGAAGTGCCCGCCACTGCCTCATCCGGAGAGGAGGAGGAAGACGCCTCCGGTGGTACTGGATCCAAGGGGGGGTCCTGATCCCCCTGCTCTTGGGCCGGAGCATCACCTGTACTCGGGTCTATGGTGTCAGGTGGCGTGGACACGGAAGCCTCCATGCCCCCTGGCGGAGGCCGAGAGATGGTGGATTCTGGGGCCCTTCTAACCGAGTGACCCGAGCGAGAGGTCGATGGTATTGGAGCCCTTTGCTCCTGGTGGTACGCCCACGGGGTCCAAAATGACCAGTGAGATGGTCCATGAGAGTGGTCCTCTGCCATCTCCTGCCAATGGCCCAAGTTCCGTTCCTCGGCTTGCCCTTGAGGGGGGTATGCCGATCTCGACAGGTCCTCCGAGGAGCGAGACACCGATCTTGACGGCCATGGCGGTGCCGAGAGAGATGAAACGACCCCCGTGGGCTGCGGTGCCGCACGGTACCGGTCCGGAGATGATCTATCTCTGCGCGGTGCGGGCGAACGGTGCCGGGACCGCGATCGGTGCCGATGACCTCGTCGGTGCCGGGAGCCGGATCTGGACCTCGACGAGGACCTGGAGTATGTCCGGTGCCGGGAGCGGCCTCTCGACGTCGAGCGTCGACCGGAGCGGTGCCGAGAACTACGTCTCGACGTTGATCGGTGCCGACGATCATAGCGGTGCCGAGACGTAGAGCGGTGCCGCGAAGAAGATCTTGGCCGCGAGTACGACCGGTGCCGAGGTGATATTCGGTGCCGGGACTGCGAGCGGCGTGGGGACCTGCTTCTGGACCTGGACCGGTGCCGAGGTTCCAGCCCTTGTGATGGAGGGCGCATCAAGGCAGGTTTCCCCCTTGACTGGACCGGGCGGGTCAACGGTGCCGTCGGTGCCAGTGGTTGAGGCGGTGCCGGCTCCGTGAGAGCTATCAAGTCTCTCGCCGCCACGAAGGTCTCCGGAGTCGACGGGAGTTGTATTACTGCCGGTCTCGGTGGAGACGCTATCTGCACCGGACTCAACGGCCTCGGTGCCAGAGTCGACAGTGCTGGAGGCACCTGTTTCCGGTGCTCCACCGGCGCACTCGGCTCTACCCCCGGCACTGGGGGAGCCGGCGTCTTCGGTACAGAGGTCCCCGTCTTATGGGCTTTTTTATGCCCCGGGGATAATGACCGGCGCCGAGGTGCCTGCTGCGGTGCCGACGAGGTCCGGTGCCGGGGAGGTTTGTCCGACACCGCCCGCGTTGTCGGCATTGCCGGTGCTGCTGGGGCACTGCGCACCGAGGCGCTAGGTGCCTGGGCCTGGCTCGTAGAAGGAGTGTCCGGGCTAAGTGCCGCCTCCATCAGGAGTTGCCGGAGCCGAAAGTCCCGCTCTTTCTTGGTCCTTGGTCTGAAGGCCTTACAGATCTTGCACTTATCTGTTTGGTGGGACTCTCCCAGGCACTTCAGACAGGAGTCGTGCGGGTCGCTCGTGGGCATAGGTTTAGCGCAGGAGGCGCACTGCTTGAAGCCGGGAGCTCTGGGCATGAGCCCGGGCCCGCGGCCGGGGGAGAAAGGGGGCGACGACCCCCTTAGTCCCCTGGACTATTATAACAAATCTAACAACTTTAAAAACTATTTAACTATTAAACTACAAACACTAGAACTATAACTATAACTACAACTGCGAATAACTAACTAAGCTAGGGAGAGTGGAGAACAGCTATGCCGCGCTCCACAGTTCCAACGACCGTCAGGGGCGGTAAGAAGGAACTGAGGGGGCGCCGGGTCGGCTGGGGTATATATTCAGCGCCATGAAGGCGCCACTCTAGGGGGCTCCACAGCCGACCCGCCGGTGTTGCTAGGGTAGAAAATCTTCCGACGATCGTGCACGCGGTGCGCACACACCTAATGGAATGGATATGAGCAAGCACTCGAAGAAGAACTTCATGTTCCCCAAAGACAATCCAACACATTACTGGCGTGAAATCCCCAAAGGTGACAAAGCGGAGAGGCCGTGGCTTATATACTCAAAAACCCAGAATGCTGCATACTGTTTTTGTTGCAAACTCTTCCAGTCTAATGTTCCAGCCACAATGGGTTCTACAGGAACAAAGGACTGGAAAAATCTGGCATGCCATGAGAAGGCAGCAAATCACCAGAGAGCATTCCATAGGTGGAAAGAGCTTGAGATGAGACTAAGGTTAAAGGCAACCAGAGTTGATCAGCATCAAGAGAAGATTGCATCAGAGTCTCTTTACTGACAAAATGTTCTGACAAGGCTCGTTGCCATTGTGAGAATGCTTGCTGCCCAAAACCTAGCACTGCGTGGCACTTCAGATCAGCTGTATGTGCCAAACAATGGAAACTTCCTTAAAATTGTGAAGCTGATGGCTGAGTTTGATGCTGTACTTCAGGAGCATCCAAGAAGAGTCACCACCCAAGAAACGTACACACCCCACTACAATTGAAAAAAACAATTCAAAATGAGATCATACAGTTACTGGCAACAAAAGACAATTTGTGGCAGATCTGAAGTCAGCAAGATATTACTGTGTTATTCTGGACTGCACACCTGACATCAGCCATACGGAACAAATGACTTTAATGGTTGTTGTTACAAAACGCACAACAGAACCTAGTGAAAATATCCCTGCAAGGGTGACTGTCAGAGAGCATTTTCTAGAATGTATTGACATTCATACTATAGGAGCTGGTATGACAAATGTGCTTCTTAAAAAGCTGGAAGATACAAGAATTGCGATAGCGATAATGGTGCAAACAAGAGAGGAAAGAGCAGAGGAACGCAGACATGGATGTGAGTTAAACCCTTGAGCTTTTTTTGTCCCATGCAGTTCTCATTCATTGAGCTTGGTGGTCAGTGATGCAGCATCAGTTTCTAGTGAGGCTGTTGAATTTTTAATGTAATTCAAAGCATCTATGTATTTTTCTCTGCATCAACTCATTGATGGCAAATTTTGAAGCAACATCTGGGAACATCCTCTCTGACACTGAAACCACTGAGTGCCACATGATGAGAAAGTTGAGTGGAGGCGATAAAGCCTATCAAACACCAAACTGGGAAGATAGATGATGCCATAGTTGCCATTATGGAGGATGCTGCTATGACAGGAACTCTTCATGGGAGAACAGTGGCAGAGGGAAATGGAATCACCAGAAACATACATCACTTCAAAATTTCTGTGTGGCTTAGTGTGGTGACATGACATACTGTTTGAAATAAATGTTGTAAGCAAGAGACTCCAAGGTTTTGACCTTGATATATCTGGAGCAATGGAGCAACTGGACAAAGCAAAGTCATAACTACAGTCTTACTGGTCAGATGAGGGATTTCAAAATGTTCTGAAGAGTGCACAGAAGTTGGCAGAGGAATTTCACACAAACTATTTTCCCACCCATTCAAGAATACAAGAGTCACCGAATAAGACATTTTGATTACGAGGTATGGGATAATCCCATGAGATCCTAAACAACAATTCAAAGTTGAATCCTTTAACCAGGTGCTAGATTGTGCAATACAGTCACTTAAAGAATGTTTCATGCAGCTCCAGGAACACAGCAGTATATTTGGGATGTTGCATGATATTCCAAAACTCCTCACTATACCTGAAGAAGACCTACACCAGCAATGCAGGACACTAGAAACAGTGTTGACACATCATGACCTGCGCGATATTGATGTGAGTGATTTAGGTGATGAACTGAAAGCCCTTTCAAGATACATTTCAGCAGGATCAATTCCAAAGGCTGTTCTGGAATATATGTGCACAAATAAGATGACCACCCTCTTTCCAAATGCTTTTGTTGCTCTGCGCATACTTCTAACACTTCCTGTAACAGCTGCCAATGGAGAACGCAGCTTCTTCAAGCTGAAGTTAATAAAAACACATTTACACTCCACAATGACACAGGAGAGTCTGGTCGGCCTTGCAACCATCTCAATAGAGCATGAGCTGGCCCAGACTGTGGACCTTCAGGAAGCAGTTCAAATCTTTGCAACCAAGACGACACGGAAAGCACCACTTTGATTATTCAAACAGACAAAACTGCCAGTGTTTACTATGCAGACAAGAAAAGTTACATTTGCTGTTCAGGCATTTGAAAGTTAAGTTTTAATTAAAATTTTTGAACAAGGCATTTTAAAGTTGTTAGTTCTCCTTTATTGGGGTAGGTAGCAGAGCAGTACCATCAGAGGAGAAGAACAGGAAGAAGGCAGAATTGAGACCTTTCAAAGTTTTGGCCCAAGCAAGGAGGCATGAGGGCGTTGTTTGAGCTCCCCGCCTCAGGTGCCAAAGTGTTGTGGGCCAGCCCTGCAAAGGTAACCTAGCAAATATGAAAAATGTAAGCCAGTCGGGAATGTTGAATACAACAAGCAGCTGGGCTTTTATTTTACAGCAAAAGGGTAGCAGAGACCTAAGGATCCCGCAACCCTTAACTTCCAGTACATTTATTTAAAATGAATCAGTAAAGTTGGGGTTTTACCCAGAAAATTATTTCACTAACCCTCTCCAAAATCCTTAGGCAATGCCTGTGCAAAGCAGTCAGAGAATGATGGACAGGAATAATTGGTAGCTAGAGGTGTTGGCGCAAGCTATTTTGCTGACCCTTCCTTCACCAAATCTTAAGGGCAGCTATGCTTAACAATTTTAGCCCTCACTTAAGTTGGTACTGAGCCTGCTGCTAACCCAGACAGCTGCTCTGCAAAGGGTGTGCCTGCCATTGCCACAGAAGCTGCTGTAAGAGGAACTCCACTACTGCATCTTACACTAGCACTAGAGGAGAACACACTACTCAGTCTCCATATGTTTCCCCCCCATCAGCCACTCCAACCTGCCAGTCCTCTCAGGGTATGTCTACATAGCAATGTAAACCCAGGCTTGAGCCTGGGCTCAAGCTTAACTACGCTGGTGTCCACACACCAATTGTGCTAATCTAGGATTCAGATCTAGGGTCCCAGGACCTTGCAGGGATGGAGGGTCTGAGCCCTATTGCTTTCCTGTGTGCATGCCACCCTCGCTTAACTCTGGTCCTAGAAGTCCTCCAGATGTATCCCAGAGTTCCCAGTAGCAGAAGAGCCATTACTGCCTGGCCAACTGCACTCCCACTTCCTGCTCCAGTTCCTCCTTGCTGCTGCGTGGAACATGCTCGGAGCAGGAAGCAAAGCTGACAGGTGGGAGGCAGCTCCTGGCTGTTGAGGGTCATCCCTCCCCTGGCCTGTGGCCATGCTAAACCAGATCTGCCGATCTGCCTCCCTGTAGGGCAGTTCCTGCTCCACTCTCTGGCCCTTGCTCCTGGCCCCCCACAGCCATCCTGGGCAGGGGTGCCTGGGAAATGTGCGCTGTGAGGGCAGAGAGTGGAAGCCAGCCTCAAAACTCTTCCACATCTACCCAGGGATCCTTTATCCCTGCCCCCCAGGGTGCAGCAGGGGCAGGGATAAGGGATCTCAGGAGGGTGCTGGAGTACACTGCAACCCAAGCCCTGGGGAATGCACTTCACTGCTCTGCAGTTGGCAGCAGCCAGGCTGGGATGTGTGCACAATTTTCCTCTGAAACCTACTTTTTACGTCAAATATCAAAACAGACAAAAATAAATAAAAAACCAACCAAACAAAAACACCCTCGCTAAACATCCCATTTTAAAAATGAAGAATTTCAAAGTTTAATTTTGATAGTTTGAAAGTCGTGGGCACTGATATCCTAATTATCCTGAGAACAGGTGCAAATGGGCATTTTCCTGACAATGTGACTCAGCCTAGAGGTAGAGAGCCCAATTCTCAGATTAGATGGTAGTTCAGTATAAAGCCTCCTCAAACTGCAGTCATTCTCCTGAGACAGCCACCAAAGGAGCTAGTTATGAAGTTTATGTACTCGTGGACTCCTTATGGGCACCTGAGTCCCATCAATGGCACCACTACAGTTAGGAAACAAGGTGGGCAGTAGTGTTTTCCCACAGTGCAACACATTCGTAGGGCTAGAGTGTTGACAATGGGGAGCGGGTTGTCTACCCACTCTGGGATAGGGTAACTTTGACTGAGATCTGTGCACTGCAGTGTGGATGCCAGAGCCCTAGGTTCGAGCACAGGTCAGAAAATTCTAAGCCTAGGGTTAAAATACAGTGTTAACATTCAAGCCAGGGTTCTCTGACATGGGTCAACTGACTCTAGTCCCACTAACCCTAGGCTTACGTTGCTGTGTAGACATACCTTTAGCTTCAACATGGAGTTTAAAGAGCCAATACCAGGGAGGAGTCTGGAGCTCTGCTTCAACCAACATCATGCAAGGGAAGCCTGTTTTCCTTCCCTTTCATATCAGCCAAAGTAGACCAGAAAGCCTCAAGATACAAAAGGGGCACATTCCCTGAATGACTACCCTGTCCACCATAAAGGGGGACCCACTCTTCACCCGTTTGCCCTATAGCTGGAAGCCTCAATATGACACACCTCTGCCGGGTAGGGGAGCCACCCAGAGAGTGCTCTGTGAAGTGCTAGGGAGGAATAAACATGGTGGGTTGAGAGTTATTAGGGAAGATGGCTTAGAGTAGCAATTCTCACTCCACATGGCAAATAGTTCATTTAATTGACAATGGTAATGCTAAGACTTAAAAAAGGAACACAAAATATTTAGTCTGCTCTTGAACACAGCATCTAGGCTAAAAGAGGATGCATTTTTCTTTGAAGTTCAGCATTTAACAACAGCTCTTGGCAAGTACCACAGCTTCAAAAGGAAAATCTTACTGCTTTATTAATACAAGTTCAGTAAGGCTGAAGGTATGTTAGACCACTAAAATGTGGCCTAGAATGCATTAGAAATGACTTGAAAAAGGAAATTGTAAAAATTCTCAACTGCAGTAATACATTCCTACTACGCTGCAGATAAGCAAATATTCAGTATGTTACTGAAGTTTAAGGAATTTAAACGGCATATTGGGCTGCATTAGTAGGAGCACTGCCAGCAGATCGAGGGAAGTGATTATTCCCCTCTATTCGGCACTGGGGAGGCCATATTTTGGCCCCCCCACTACAGAAAGGATGTGGATAAATTGGAGAGAGAGTCCACCGGAGGGCAACGAAAATTATTAGGGGGCTGGAGCACATGACTTATGAGGAGACGCTGAGGGAAGAGGAGGTTACTCACCCTGTGCAGTAACTGACGTTCTTCGAGATGAGTGTCCCTGTGGGTGCTCCACTACAGGTGTTGGTGCGTCCCTGCGCCTTCGCCCGGAGATTTTTGCAGCAGTACTCATAGCGGCCACGCATGCTCAGAATCTGCCCCCCCGCTGTGACTCTAGGGTAATAGAACGCATGCGTGGCCGGTCTCCTCAGTTCCTTCTCTACCACGGAGGCCCCCCAACTCCGAAGTAGAGGGGAGGAGGGTGGGTAGTGGAGCACCCACAGGGACACTCATCTCGAAGAACGTCAGTTACTGCACAGGGTGAGTAACCTCCTCTTCTTCTTCGAGAGATGTCCCTGTGGGTGCTCCACTACAGGTGACTTAAAAGCAGTGTATCTTAAGGAGGTAGGGACTTCGGATCTGGTAGGAACGCCGTCGAGAGTACCGCCCTGCCCAAGCGTATGTCAGATAAAGGGCCTTGAATAAGGGCATAGTGTTTAACAAAAGTATGGTCAGATGACCAGGTGGCTGCTTTACAAATGTCAGCCAAGGGGACTTTGCGTAAGAACGCGATGGAGGCAGCCAGAGATCTAGTGGAGTGTGTTCTAATGCCATCTGGAGGTGCAACCCCTTTCATCTGATAGCACAGTCGGATACACTGGGAGATCCAGTTCGAGAGTCTCTGGGTAGAAATAGGCATGCCCTTGGAGCGCTCTGCAACAGAGACAAAAAGTCTAGAGGAGGTTCTAAAGGGTTTGGTTCTATCCAAATAGAATGACAAGGCTCTGCGAACATCTAGTGTATGCATTGAGGCTTCAAAGGAGTTTGCATGTGGTTTCGGGAAAAAAGTCGGGAGGTGTATGGGTTCATTAATATGGAATGATGAGTGAGCCTTTGGAAGAAATTTGGGATGCAATCTGAGGGTAACCTTGTCTTTAAAAAATATCGTATATGGTGGATGAGCTATGAGAGCTGCTATTTCTCCTGCCCGTCTGGCAGAAGTAATTGCCACTAGAAACGCCGTTTTCATGGAGAGGTGTAAAAGGGATCACGTGGCTAGGGGTTCGAAGGGTTGCTGAGTTAGGGCAGACAGTACCAGATGAAGGTCCCAGGGGGTGGCCGGTTGTTTAATGTCTGGATATAAGGTTTGTAGGCCCTTGAGGAAACGCTTCGTAGTAGCGTGAGCAAAGACAGACGTATCATCAATTTTGTCGTGGAAAGTCGTAATAGCAGCTAAATGGACCCTGATGGAGCTGAAAGAAGGGCCTTAAGCGATCCGGCCTAAGAGATAGTCCAATATAAACGGAAGAGGTACCGAGGTAGGAGAAAGATGTTTGGCAGAACACCAATGTGTGAATCGTTTCCACTTTTGAAGATAGGTCTTGCGAGTAGCTTGCGTTCTGCTATGTAGGAGCACCTCCTGAACTTGTTCGGAGCAATCTAATTCGCGTTGGGAGAACCACGTAGGAACCAGGCCTTGAGGTGAAGCATGGACAGGTTGGGGTGGAGAAAACGACCGTGCTGCTGAGATAGAAGGTTCGGAATAAGCGGCAGGGAGATTGGTGGTTGGATTGACATTCTGGTGAGGAAGGGAAACCATGGTTGTCTGGGCCACGATGGGGCAATGAGGATCACCTTGGCTCGATCCGTTCGTATTTTTATCAGAACCCTGTTGAGAACTGGTATCGGGGGAAACGCATAGAATAGGTTTCGGTGCCATGAGATCATGAATGCGTCCCCCAGGGAATGTTTGCCCAGTCCTGCTCTGGAGCAGAAATTGAGACATTTCTTGTTCTTTGCAGTTGCAAAGAGGTCTATTGTTGGGTAACCCCATATGCTGAATACGTTGTGAATGGTTTTCTCGTCTATCTCCCACTCGTGGTCCCATGGGAAGCGTCTGCTCAGTTCGTCCGCTGTGGTGTTCATGATTCCGGGAAGATAAGCAGCTGATACCCGGATGTTGTTCACAATGCACCAATTCCAGAGCTTCATAGCCTCTGTGCACAGCGAATGGGAACGAGCTCCGCCCTGCCTGTTTACGTAAAACATGCAAGCAATGTTGTCCGTCATTATGCGTACGTGATGATGTTTGATTAGTGGCAGGAAGTGACGGCACGCGTTGCGAATGGCTCGAAGTTCTAGTACATTTATGTGCAGGGAGGTCTCGGTTGGTGACCATAGTCCCTGTACTGTGTGATGAGACATATGTGCACCCCACCCTGTCATAGATGCATCGGTGGTCAGAATGCGTGATGGAGCCTGTTGAAGAAACGGGACTCCAGAACAAAGGTTGGAGTGGACAGTCCACCAACGTAGCGAGTCTTTGACTGGAGTAGGCAGGGAGAGAGTCTTGTTTAAAGAATGCATATTCGGTTTGTAAACCGTTGCCAGCCACGCTTGGAAGCACCTCATGTGTAGGCGTGCATTCTGGACGACAAAAGTGCACGAGGCCATGTGACCTAGTAGTTGCAGGCAGTCTCGGGCAGTTACCTGAGGGCTGTTGCGAATAGTTGTGGTCAGTTGTTTTATGGAATTGTAGCGATCGGGTGGGAGCGATGCTAGCCCGGTCTGAGAGTCGAGGTCTGCGCCTATGAACTGAAGGTGCTGGGTGGGGCGTAATGTGGATTTGTCTTTGTTTATTTGTAGGCCGAGAGAAAAAAAGCACTCGACTGTGAGTCGTGTGAACCGGAGCGCCTCGTCGAATGTTGAAGCTTTGAGGAGGCAATCGTCGAGGTACGGAAATATTATTACCCCTTGTCTCCTGAGGTGAGCAGTGACTACAGCTAGAAGTTTGGAAAAAGCACGGGGGGCTGTAGATAGTCCGAAGGGGAGTACCCTGTATTGGAAATGTGTGGAACCAAGGGTAAATCGGAGGAAACGTCTGTGGGCCGGATGTATAGTGACGTGGAAATAGGCATCTTGTAGGTCGAGGGCAGAAAACCAGTCGCCCTGCTCCAGCGCTGGGATTATGGTATTGAGGGTCACCATCTTGAACTTTTGCTTTTTGATGAATCTGTTGAGCCGCCTGAGATCGAGGATTGGTCGCCATCCCCCATTTTTCTTCTCCGTTAAGAAATAATGGGAGTAAAAACCCTTCCCTCTGTGTCGCTCTGGCACGATTTCTACTGCTCCCAGATGAAGGAGATGTTGCACCTCTTGGAGGAGTAGCTGCTCGTGAGAAGGGTCCCTGAAGAGGGACGGGGAGGGTGGGTGGGTGGGAGGTAAGGAGAGGAAGGGGATGACGTATCCAATTGTAACTACCTCTAAGACCCACTTGTCGGAGGTAATCTTCCTCCATTGTTGGAAAAAAGGTCGTAGGCGGTGTCCAAAGATTGGTGTGCCGGCTGAAGTGAGGGCATTGCTTTCTAAACCCTCGACCAAGTTTTCAAATCTGCCTATTAGCTGGTGGGGGTTGAGGCGCCCCTGTAGAGTTTGGGCGACGTCGCTGGAATCTTGGTCGTGGACGTTGCGGCTGTTGCTGTTCCTGCGGTCTATGGGAAGGTTGTGTAAATGCGGGATAACGTGGCCGGTGGTATGGTTGGTATCGATATTGTAGTCTTCTTGCCGTAGGTGTCTGGAGACCTAAAGACCGGAGGGTTGTTCTGGAGTCTTTCATTGAATGAAGCACTTCATTCGTGTTAGCAGCAAAGAGTTTGTCACCGTCAAAGGGAAGATCTTCAATTGTGTTCTGAACTTCGCGAGGAAAAAAGGAAGAGGAGAGCCATGAGCCCCGTCGCATGACTATCGCTGTAGCGGTAGATCTTGCCGCTGTGTTGGCTACATCGAGGGCTGCTTGGAGAGCGGTGCGTGAAATGGCTTGGCCCTCAGAAACTATAGCTCTGAACTGTTGTTTTCTTTGTTCTGGAATGTCATCAATAAAGTCCATTAACTTATTATAGTTTTTATGGTCGTATTTTGCCAGGACTGCAGTATAATTAGCTATGCGAAATTGGAGGGTGGAGGATGCATAGACCTTGCGACCAAACAGGTCCAGTCGTTTGCTATCCTTGTTAGGTGGGGCAGAACGAGAATACTGTTGTCTGGCCCTCTGGTTCGCAGCGTCCACTACCAATGAGTTTGGTGCTGGGTGGGTAAAAAGGAATTCAGAGTCCTTTGGAGAAATAAAATACTTCTTGTCCGCTTGCTTGCAGGTAGGTAGGCTTGTCGCTGGAGTCTGCCAGATGGACTTAGCGGGTTCTAAAAGGGCTGCGTTAATTGGAAGTGCCACTCTGGAGGAAGAAGGGGGCTGTAGGATGTTCGTTAGCTCATGCTGTTGTTCGGGAACCACTTCCAAGTTAATGTTCAGGTCACTAGCAACTCTCTTAAAGAGGTCCTGGAATTTTGTATATTCATCAGAGGGAGTGGGAGGAAGGGGAAGTAATGCTTCCTCCGGTGCTAACTCCGGATCTGTTGGACCAGGAGAAGGGCTAGGTTTATCCTGGGAACGTGGCTGTGTTGCCAGGCGTCTCGTGTCACTAGCATATGCATTAGGAGACGGCACTGGATCAGTGTTGCGCCTGGTCGAATGGCCACGGGGCATGTGTTCCCGAGGGTATGATGTCCATGGTGTCCAGTATTGCCATGGTTGCGGGTAGGGCATAGGTGGTGCCATCCAGGGGTTCATCCCCCAAGGGGCAGGGTCCTGAGAGTGGGATGAGGTAATATTTCCATAGCCCTTATTGCTCTGGGTCCGGGGCTGGGAGTCATGATATGGGGAAAAAACTCCCTGTGGATCTGCTTCCTCCTCACTGGAGGAAAACTGCTCAGATCCTGACTCAGGCATCGAAACAGAATATGCATTCATGAGCGGAGACTGCAAGGTAGGTGATACTAGCAGATCAGCTGTCTGGGTAAAATGAGTGAAAGCAGCTCCTGCGGGAGATGAAAGCTGAGCCGACAGAGGCTGCTGCACAAGAGCATTCCTGCGATCGGGGCTTCTGGCTGTGATCTGTGTGTCAGAATGCCCCGCAGGCGTCGGTGCCGCGGTCGGTGCCGGGCGAGAAATGTCGGGCTGCCTCAGGTGAGGCGTGCTGTAGAATGTCGGCACCGTCTCATTCGCGGTGCCGAACGGTGCCGAACGGTGCCGTCCCTGAGGCAGGCAACTGGAAGCCTGATGCCTCGGCACCGGAGCTTCTCGGCGGCGCTGAAGCCTCAGGCGGCTTTTGCGCTGTGCCAGAGGAGCCTGGATCGTGAAAATTGCTGAGGCGAGGAATCACAGGCAGAGAGATCGTTGATCTGCCTGGAGAAACTTTATGCCTCATAGTCTTGCTCGGTGAGGAAAGGTGCCCCTTTTTCGTAGACTTCTTGAGCTTTTTTGAGGGGGGGGGGGGGCTGTGTCGGGTAGCGGAGCCGGCTTCAATGCCTGGGTCTGAAACTGACCCGATAGATTTTTGAAGCAGGAGCAGTTTGAGTTTAAGCTCCCTGTCTTTCCGTGCCCTGGAGCTGAGTTTACAGCAGTGGGCACATTTTTGGGGAATGTGAGCTTCCCCCAAATATTTTATACACTTTGAGTGCCCGTCCGATGACGGGATAGCTTCCTTACAAATAGCACAGCGCTTGAAACCGGTGGAGCCCGGCATAGCCGCGGCTGACAGGAAATTTTTTTTTTTTTTTTTTTTTTTTTTTTTTTTTAAGATAAACTGGGTAAGTAACTATTTTAACAGAGAAAACTGACAGAAAAAAGTGGTTTCTAAAGGATAATTAAGGCAATAGTGAAGGATTCTCTAATGAGTCTGCTAAGCTCCGTCTCAGGCCGGGGACGGTTGAGAAGGAACTGAGGAGACCGGCCACGCATGCGTTCTATTACCCTAGAGTCACAGCGGGGGGGCAGATTCTGAGCATGCGTGGCCGCTATGAGTACTGCTGCAAAAATCTCCGGGCGAAGGCGCAGGGATGCACCAACACCTGTAGTGGAGCACCCACAGGGACATCTCTCGAAGAAGAACTGGACTTATTTAGTCTGCAGAAGAGAAGGGGGGGGGGGGAATTTAATAGCAGCCTTCAACTACCTGAAGGGGGATTCCAAAGAGGATGGACCTAGGCTGTTCTCAGTGGTGGGAGATAATGGAACAAGGAGCAATGGTCTCAAGTTGCAGTGGGGGAGATCTAGGTTGGATATTAGGAAAAACTATTTCACTAGGAGGGTGGTGAAGCACTGGAATGGCTTACCAAGGGAGGTGGTGGAATCTCCATCCTTAAGAGATTTTTAAGGCCTAGCTTGACAAAACCCTAGGTGAGATGATTTAGTTGGGTTGGTCCTGCTTTGAGCAGGGGGTTGGACTGGATGACCTCCTGAGATCTCTTCCAACTCTAATCTTCTACGATTCTGTCACTGTTTAACTACTAAATAAGATGTACAGAACAACTTTGTCTACATCAGCTAATATTGGCTATTCTGATTTGAGAATCTCTGAATTTTTCTAATAACTAATTAAGAAATTCAGTAACTCAATCCTATAACAAGTAGCTTTCTATTCTTCTCTGCTTCTCTCAATAGCCATGTCAGAAGTCCTACAGCAGTCAGCCTGTAATCAAGTTCCAAAAATCAGAATCCTAAGTCTTTATTTTAGCTGTCTTGTTCAATGTGATTACAGTAAGTGGCACACCCTATTTCCATACTTTCTATGTGAAAACTTGACCAAAATGCAGTGCAGCTGTGCAACATCTTGACATGATCTTAATTTTATTGCCAGTGACACCATTTAAATTTTTCTCCATTTTATCTTTCTGAATTTAAGCCCCAGATCTCTTACATACTATTCTTCTAACTAGTTTATTTGCCACCTCCTCTCTTTGTGTTTTTGTAAAACACCTTCACAATTCTATTGCTTATAATTAAGCACCAAATACATCTTTTTTCCATACTTAGTGAAAGTAGTAGTAATTAGTCAAACTACAGGGTTTTGTGTCTTAAAACTTTACAAATGTATGAAGTCTATATACATAATTCTATACAAGTGTGTGTATCATCTCTGTCTTGCATATGTAAACATGTATACTTACAAAAACTAATTCTATGCACAATACTGAATTTACAACTGCAGTCTGTCAACTTTGTGCTACAATGTTACATCTTATAGATAATTCTAGCCAAAGAAATACAGGAAGTAAGTCATACCTTAGCTTCATGCTTCACAACAACTTCAACGACATCATTATGCGCTTTTTCTGATGCCACATGGAGAGGTGTCAAGAAGCTTTATTAAAAAATAAATATTACAATTAAGTTGTATGCTATAAAATTATCCTGAACAATCAATAGCATCCATCAGTAGCACTCACTCTTTTGTCTTTTCATTGATGTTGGCTCCTTTTCTCAGAAGTAATTCACAGACTTGCTTTCTCTTGGGATAAGGAGATGCAGCAGCACAGTGCTAAATATTTCAAAATTGCAGCATTAATAATGCTCTTGTTATATACAGCATTTTATTAGTTGCTAATGAACAGCAAACTAAAGCAAGATCCTGTGTCAGGAACTGCTAGAACAGACCCATGCAGAGTACTATTAATTTCAATGCGACCTACATGTGGGTTTGTACCATGATTTTCCAACACAGCATTTAACTAAATTTCTAACACTAAGTTGTAGATTCTAAGGCCAGAAGGGGCTATCTATTCTGACTTCCAGTATAATATAATAATGTTGGGGAAATTAATGAACACAGAACCAGTAAATTAAAAAACAGGTAGATAACATGTTCTATATTCCTCTGTTAGCTTAATACAACTGCAGTTAGACAAACTGGTAACAAGAAGATACATTTGAGAGGAGAAAATGTCTTAAGGGTAGAGTCCTCTCTCACCAGTGGAAAACATGTGATACTGCAAATCTACTGTTGTTGATACATGAGTTCGGGAGAAACACTTTTAAAGTGGAAGACATTATCCTGTAACAATATCCTATTACAATGAAATGAGTTCTGTCCAACTAAATAGCTGAAGAAGACTGTCACTGTCCATTGGGGATGTTGCTGCAATAATAGAACAATTATTATTATACGATTGTCCTTTTATGCTTAGATTAGCTTGGAAAACAGTCCTACTGATTACTTCAACCAGAGAGCAGACTTCAGTACTTTTAAGCTTACATAGTATCCTACTCCTGAGGGATTTAATAATTAATATATTAATAACTAGAGGCATAGCTTCTAGAAATGGCACATAAATACATGAAAGGTATATGAGCACTTAAATGAAACTGATCTCGAAGTGCTTTAAAACAAGGAATCTGGCCCAGATTTTTAAAGGTATTCAGGTGTTGCTGTGCTCAGAGTTGCCACACCTAACTGATCTAGGAGCCTAGGTCTCATCTTCAAAAGAGATTTAGGAGCCAAAAACCCATTGACGGCCAAAGAGATTTTAGCTCCTAAGTGACTAAATCCCTTTTGAACATGAGACTTAGGTGCTGCAATGCTGAGTGCAGCAATGTCTAAATATCTGGGCCTTAGTCTCAATATTCATGGTAAAACAAATATCTCCATTTTACAGATGAGGAAATAGGCAGACAGTGATTAAGTGACTTGCTTAATGTCACATGGGCATCTGGACCAGAGGGAATACAAAAAAGATTTCTGGACTTCTCACCTTACATCTTACCTTTAGACCCCCTGTACTTCTACACCCCAACAATTAACCACAAGCTGGTCTGTCTCCATCTTAACAGTTCCAGAATAGAAAATTACAACTACCAACCAGGGTTGAGGTATGGGGTCTATAACTATCGAAGAGCTATGTTTCTATGTTTGATTGATAACCCATAAAAAGGATACCAAGGTTGATACCAAGCCAAAGAAAAACAAACTAAAAACTCTAATATTAGTGTATGAGAGAAGATTCTTAGTATAGCCCACTTAACTGAGGCGGACAAAATTTGGTATAACAGTACCTAGGACTTTGAGAATCTTGAAGTCTATGTTAATTACAGAGATGGATCAATAATTTGTACATATTGGATGAAATCCTGGCCCCAGTGAAGTCAATGAGAGTTTTGCCATTGACTTCAATCGAGCCAGGATTTTACCCATTTTATTTCTTTGACTTGAGAATCAGTATAGTAACAGCAGTTTTAGGTTTGGAGGTTGAACTTATAAAATCACTCAAATAGCTAGCAACAAAATTTATTTAATTATTATTTATATAAATATATTAGAAAATCTAGTTTCAGGCTCTTAATATTCGAATGGTTTTACTAGACTAAATTCATCCCTTGAACAAGAAAAAGGCAAGGGAGTTACATTGATTGCATCTGGACCATGTAATCCAGTATTTCTGGCAAAAACGCTTTTCAGGAACTGTAACTAGGTCATGCTTGGGGCCCTACTAAATTTCAAATTTCATGGTCATATGATTTTAAAAATCGTGAATTTCTTGATTTCAGATATTTATATCTGAAATTTCATGATGTTGTACTTGTAAGGGTCCTGGCCCAAAAAGGAGTTGTGAGGTGGGTCACAAGGTTATTGTAGGGGGTTTGAGTTACTGCTACCCTTACTTCTGCTGGCAGCAGTGCTGCCTTCAGAGCTGGGTGGCCAGAGAGCGATGACTGCTGGCCGGGAGCCATTGCCAGCAGCAGTGCAGAAGTAAGGATGGCATGGTACCATATTGCAACCCTTACGTCTAAGCTGCTGCCTGCAGAGCTAGGCCCTCGGTCAGCAGCCACACTCTCTGGCTGCCCATCTCTGAAAGCAGCAGTGCAGAAGTAAGGTGGCATCGTATGGTATTGCCAGCCTTACTTCTGCGCTGCTGCTGGCGGGGCGCTACCTTCAGAGCTGGGTGCCAAGCCAACAGCCGCCGCCCTCTGGCCACCCAGCTCTAAAGGCAGTGCAGAAGTAAGGGTGGCAATACCACGACCTCCCCAAAATAACCTTGTGACACGCCCCCCACAACCCCTTTTTAGGTCAGGACCCCTTTGAGAAACGTTCGTCTTCCCCGTGAAATCTGTATAGTATAGGGTAAAAGCACACAAAAGGCTAGATTTCATGGTCCATGATGCATTTTTCATGGCCGTGAATTTTTTACCATGGGCCACATAAAGGATATTACACAATAGCATTTTCTGTTCTCTTTCCTCATCTCTCTTTCCTTTTACTTTGTTTGCCATTTCCCCTCTCTCTTCCTCAACATATAATAACTATCAGAATAAAGTAATCAAAAGCAAGAGAGTGGGAATCAAGCATGAGTTTGTAATGATCAAGCCACACAAGTCTGACTTATTTTAACAATTACTAAAATTTCTAGATGAAGGCGCCAAACACTTTTCATATGGATTGAAAACTGGCTGGATTCTAAGCCAAAAAAAAAAAAAAAAAAAATTAGGATAAATGGCTGTGTCAGGAATAGAGGCAGAGAGAAAGCTGCCTACTGCAGTGCTGCAGCAGTTGGCATTAGACTGAGCTTATCTTTATTCTTTCAATTCACTGATGAAACATGCATATGAAATTACATTGAAAAGTGAAAAACCACCTACAAGGATAGAACGACAAAAGCCATTAGAAGAGATTAGAAATAGGAGCAGACAGTAAGTGTGGTTCAACCTGAAAAAAATGTAAGCTAATATATGTAGAAGAAAACTTAGAAACTCAAGTATTCAGTGGATTGAGAAAGATGACAAACAGTGGTAGACACGACCTAGAGAAAATAGACAAATTGGGTACAACCTTTCGCTGATATGGTAGCAGCGAACTATCCTGCAAGACTTGACAGGAATGTGAAAAGTTTAAATTACAAAGGATACTCTAGATGTGTTAACTTAATAATTTCTTATACACTAGAGTTGACTTGCCAGTCTTTATCAAAGTCAGGCTCTCAGAAATTGGAATTTGTTTTAAAGCATTGCCGAACATATTTAGTTTAGCCACCACACATCTTAAATCACTAATACATCTGAAATATTACCAATGCTGTTTCATGAGTTTGAGGATGCTTGAAATTCACTGTTTCCAAAGAAAGATATTTTTTGAGGCGAGCTACATCTGATTCTCGTGCCGCCTGTAGCAGGGAGTGACCTTTGAATTCATCTGGAAAAGAAAGATTATATTCTTTATAGGTCTGGAAAGTATTAAAGGGATTGTTTGCTTCTAGTAGGGAAATGCTCCTTTCAGTGCATGGGAGAGACCTTAGAAAGCCATTTCTAGTAATTTACTGTAAACGGGCTCATTATATGGATGTAACCCAGCACTCTATATACTCCAGAAAATTACTACTTTGTCCATGAATAGGCTGAGCATGAGGATTCCTTAGCTATGCCAGACAGAACTCATGTCTCAATTCTCCACTTTAGAAGTTGAGAGAAAGCGGTAGCATTTCATCTTCAGAACAAACGTATTCAGAGTTCTAAGTAATTATGCTGTTTTGTTGTTGTTGTTGTTTTTGTTCAAATGATCTTTGCTGAAGAGAAAAATGGTGTTACTGTGAATAAGTTTTTGGAAAGATCATAGGGAGAAGTGGGGAAGCAGCAGGAAGAAAACAGGATTCCAGGAAAGAAAAATCTACACAAGCCATTACAGCCACAAGACTGTTGAAGAGTAACTAAAATCTGTTTTTAAATCTAGGTTCAAAAGGGCCTGTTAGTTGTATATATTTGAAACTATTTTCATGTTTTAGGATAATATTTTCAGGTAGGCATTACACAATTGTTTGCAAAATGTAAACACTTTCTCCCAAACTTGATATCAGTGTGATACTGTTTATGAAACTTAAGGCACATATTACAAAGAAAAACAACTGATCAACTGGAGATGAGCTATGAAATGCCAACTATCCTATTCAGTTTCACATTCACTTTATACTCACATGCCAATCGTTCTTTTAATTGAGGTGTTGGGGCTAAATCAATGGTGCTTTTATTGTGACAGTTCAACAGCGTTGGATCAGCACCATAACTTAACAAGAGAGAACACACTTCCACCCTGTTCTTAGAAGCTGCTTCATGCAGAGGAGTGAACTGCCACAGATCCATAGCATTCACACATGCTCCATGCTGGGAAAGTTACAAAAACAAAGCAGACTATTAGAGAAAAATTGCAATTATTAATTGCAACAAAGCAAACAGCAAGATAAATATATAAGTATATATATGCATGCAGTTTCCAAGATATTTTTCCAGAAATATCGATTGTAAATCCTTATACAGCCCCCATTACCATACCATCAGAGTGCCTCATAATCTGTAATGAATTTATCCTTACAACACACCTGTGAGGTAGGGCACTATTACAATCCCCATTTTATAGATAGGGAAGTGAGATACAAAGAAACTAAAGGCCTAGTCTACTCTAGAAAATTAAGTCAGCACAATGACATCACTCAGAGGTGTGAAAAATCCAAACCTGAGTGGCACAGTTAGGATGACCTAAGTCCCAGTCGACTGAAGAATTTCAACTCTTGGGGAGGTGAATTACCTATGACAACAGAACCTCTCCAGTTAGCATCTATACCAGGTGTCGGCAAACTTCGGCACGCGCCCCATTAGAATAATTCGCTGGCGGGCTGCGAGATGTGTTTAGGTTGACTGACAGCAGGCATGGCCCCCTGCAGCTCCCAGTGGCTGGGAATGGCAAACCGTGGCCACTAGGAGCTGTGGGGGCCGTGCCTGCAGATGGTCAACCTAAACACATTTCGTGGCCTGCCAGTAGATTACCCTGATGGGCCGCATGCCGAAGGCTGCTGACCCCTGGTCTACACTGAAGTGCTGCAGCGGCGCAACTGTGCTGCTGTAGCATTTTAAGTGTAGACAAGCCCTAAGTGATGTGCCCAAGGTCACAAAGAAAGCCAGTGTCGGAGCAGGGAATTGCGCCTAAGTCTCCCAAACTCTAGGCTAGCTCTCTAACCACTGGATCATCCTTCCTCTCACTATTATCACAACTATATTATCATCCTTCCATCATTAGTCTCTACATAACTGAATGGTTCTTTAGCCTAAGTAAGAGCTACCATTTCCCAAGAGGAAGTTGACAGTTTTTGACAAAATGATAAATCAGTCTGTGAACACAAAAAAATGTTTATAAACTCAGTTGCTTCAAGGCAACTTCTATTTACTCTAAGAGTCACATTTTTTAAAAATTAACATTTTTTGTTACATAACAAAATACTAACAAAAAGTTTATTGCAACACTAATCCTCATCCTGTCACTTGCCTTCAAATGCTGAGAAGCACTTTTTGTCACAAATTGTCAACCAACATAAATCTGCTAACGCAGCAAGAAAATTCTTATTTAATAGTTTAAACTTTTAACTAGTTTTAAAATACATATATTTCAAAATGAGTTGCAGATTCTTTCCCCTACAAATCATCAAAATGTAGTAGTTTGGGATTAGAAACACAGTTGTGTCTGTATGCCCAGGACAAAATAGTCTGTATTTTGTATCTACTTGAGTTACATATTTTTCTTCTAAAAATTTAAAGTAATTCTGTACATACTTTTATACTTACCTGCAATTTTAAACTATAAAAAACATCTCCAGTTAAAAATCTAAGCTAAATTAAGGTTTTAAATAGTTATCAGTTATTTAAGGGGAAAAATATTTAAAATATTGTATTAAAAAATCCTGTAATGCCAAGTTAAGGTTAAACCTAAGTTAAGGTTAAACCTAAAAATCTTAAACATGCAAATGCATTTTTAGTCATCCACTAAGCCTTAAGTCTGATGCCAGACCTGTGCCTTCCACAGAACCAGGGCCGGCTTTAGGCCGATTCAGCCGATTTGGCTGAATTGGGCCCTGCGCCAAGAGGGCCCCGCGCTGCAGCTGTTCACCCCGCCCACTTCCCCCTCCTCCCCTGCCCTGCATGACCCGCCCCCTCCCCTGCTTCCCGCGAATCAGAGATTCGCGGGAAGTCTGAGACTAAGCAGCAGGGGCGGGCCGGCCGGCAGCACAAGGTAAGCTGGGGTGGGGGCGGAAGAAGGGCTCCGGGGAGGCGCGGCCCGTTCCCGCAGGCCCCAGCACGGCCCCCGTGGCCCGGCTCCGGCCCGGTCCCCGCGGCTCGGGGCCCCCCCGGCGGCGCGGCTCGGGGCCCCCCCGGCGGCTCCCCCCCGGCCCCCCTGCGGCGCGGCTCGGCTCCTGGGGGCAGGGCTTGCAGCAAGCCCCGCCCCCAGGAATCGGGCCCCGCTCTTGCTAAAGCCGGCCCTGCACAGAACCATAACATCTGTGTCTAAGATAGAGACATTTCAATGTAATTTTTCATAAAAAACACTTCAAAAATCCTCTTTATATTGCTTGCCTGTGAAGTCAAGGAATTTTTGAAATTTCTGGTTTTTTACATGTACATACAGTAGAACCTCAGTTACGAACGCCTTGAGAATGGAGGTTGTTTGTAACTCTGAAATGTTTGTAACTTTGAATAAAACGTTATGGTTGTTCTTTCAAAAGTTTACAATTGAACATTGACTTCATACAGCTTTGAAACTTTACTCTGAAGAAAAATGCTGCTTTCCCTTTATTATTTTTAGTTTACATTTAACACAGTACTGCAGCAAAAAGTATTTGCTTTTTTTTTTAGTCTCTGCTGCTGCCTGACTGCGTAGTTTCAGTTCCAAATGAGGTATGTGGTTGACTGGTCAGTTCATAACTCTGGTGCTTGTAACTTTGAGGTTCTATTGTATTATGTAAGCATTATTACCACCATCTGGTATGACCCTAAGTATTGGTTTGGTTCTTAAAAGGTTTGTACACCCAGATATGAGCATCCATGTTAAGTCTCACAATACAACACCACATTTGATATACAAAATGGTGTATTCCGGAAAAGGTGTGGAAACCTATCTTTTCCTAGTGGTCTAGTTACGTTCTTAAAGAAGGCAAGAACGGTTTTCTATAATGTAAACACAGTGCACACCTGCTTAAGTGTATTTTAAACTACTGAATGCAGTTTCAATGTTTCAGTTTACAATTTAGCAGCAGACAATAAGCCTAACAACAAGAGTAAGATAATTCAGTTAAACCACTTCAAGTTTTGGCAACGCTGACTATTTCCTATGGTGTAGGACAGGGCACTGGTAAATACTATCTTAAACTGAGAAAAATACTTGCATCAGTGTCCAGCAAGTTTCAGCAAGCACAGAACAAATCTTTTCAAACTTTGGATACATCCATTCAAAATTGAGGAATAGGCTCCATCTATCCACTACATCAAAGTTGGTCTTCTGATACACAATGCAGCATGGTCAAATGGACCTGGATTGGTAGTCTGCAATTCTGCATGTTTCTGATTGCTTAATGCTTCAAGCCTACAACTCTGCATTACTGTCGTTTCATATAATCAAATGTTTTTAATGTTTATATAACACTGAAAACTGAAATATGAATCATGACATGTATAGCTTCCTTGAGAAAATACCAAACTAAAATGCAGGCATTCCGATGTTCAGTATTATAATTACATTACACCTACTGCAATTTTACTTTTCATTTGTACAACCCTACCTTATTAACCACAACTTGAATATATAGCTAAATCTAAGTGCAATTATGAAGCAGTTTTTAAAACAGAAAATGCCTTAAATTGGAATTAATTAGTTTTTCCTAGGCTGGATACAACCACAATTTTACTGGTAAAAAACACCTCTGGTAACTACCATGCCACCCCTGATATTTTGAGTCACTGATGCAATGAAAGTAAATACATTTATCTCCTAGTTTGAGGGAGGTGGGGGGGAGTGGTTTGTGTGCAATGACACAGGGTCAGAGTGAAGGTGCTACTGTTCATTTCCACATGAGACTGATGACTTTTTCAGGGATTCAACATTAATTAAATATTTGCAATTTCAACTACAACTTGAATTTTTTCATGGACCCTTCATGCTCTGCTTTCTCCTGGAAGAGAGAGGGTTTGTGTATGCACGTGCAGAAGTGTCTTGCCAGCACTTCTAGGACATTCTTCTCTCATTTTACTGAAGAAACTGGAAGTGCCAACAAACATTCAATATGGGGTACAAAAGAGGACGGCAGGGAGGGAAAGAGTGTTTGTAAGAATAAAATTTCCATGCAAGCAGATAATACACAAGGGGTAGTAAGGATTCTGTAGTTAGGCCCCAACTCTGCACCACTGAAATGGAGACCAAAAGGATGTTTTTAATAACCCTGCAAACTAATCAGTGGCTGAAGTTAGGAAAAAAGTTCAAAATGTCAGAACTGTTGCAGATATAGAGCCATCTCTCAACATTTCAGTTCACTAAATTTTTATATTCTCTAGATACAATAAAATTTGTAAAGATTGCTAATTGTTTAAACGTTATGTCTGGAGTATATACAGAATATATATACACAAGTAGTTACGGTTAATCTTTTTTCCTACGCAATTTTTCTTTTTTCTTCCCTTTATGTCTGTCTGATTGATAGTTACTTTAACAAATCTAGTTTTAGGCTCCGAGGGAATATTTTCAAGACTCAGAGACTATTATAAAAAATAAATATTTACATTAAGTTAAATATTTTTGCAAGTGAACTGACAGTGTCATTTAATTTATTAGTAATACTTGTGTCTGAGACGGATGAACTTCACTCTTTTCAAGACCCAATTCTGCAAATTTTTGTATGCACACTGTGTCAATGCAGAGCCCCAGCGGCTTTAATGGGACTCCACAGATATGCACTGTTGTGCCTGCATGCAAACAGTTGCAGGATTGGTGCCTTAATTTGTACAGGGCTGGAACAAGGCTTACAAATCATCTCTTTAGATGACAATTTTTTAAAAAGCTTTGCTAAATCTCTGTTTACATCTAGAGTGCTAGAACTACTGGGTTGGTATTTCTACAATATTTTAAAACCCTAATAATCCTAGCCCTACACTAATCTTACAAACCATCATGACACCTCCGTAACTTGAAAGTGAAAGGTATTTACCTAGCTAATTGCTGACTTCCACTGCAACTTCATCTTGACACGAACAGTTCGTTTTAAAGTGACAGTGCATTTTTATAAGCTGCTTTACAGGTCATGCTTCTAACTTATTCTGGGCGGGAGAGTGAAGTTAGTGTACATATATCAAATTGACATATCAAACCTTACTGTCTTTTTTTTAAAAACGATTTTAAATACAAAAAGATAAGTGACACTCAAAAACCAGGAAAAATTCACAATAGAAGAATCTCACCCAGTTTGAAAGAGGAATGAAATTAAATACCAACCTTTACTAGAAGTTCTGTTACTTCATAATGACCATAGGAACAGGCATTGTGAAGTGGCACCAAATCTCTAAGCAGGTGGGGGGGGGGGGGAAGAACATGATTATATATGCTTGGATTAGAAGTATATAAACTCAGTAAATTACAAATAAAAATATGTAGCATTCAAACAATTCTAAAAATTAAAAAAAAACAGCTATCCCACTGAAAAGAGATGGGGAAAACAGATATGAGAAAATAACCTCCAAAGTTATTGAAATCAATGTCTACTTAACATAATCACAATAAATTGCACAATGAATTCCATAATCACATGGAAATTGCATTGTATTTGTTGTAAGTGACTTGGTTCCAGAGATTTTATTAAATTAAACAGTACTTACACTAAGTGGAAAGCACTGTATTGGGAGAAGTTATTTCAAAGAAGACAGTAATCTTTCCTTTATCCCTAAAAAGTTTTGTTGCACAATCTCTTTAGCATTCTAAAGAAGTCTGATTGGTTTAGTGTTAATATCACTGAGCAAGATCCTGTACTATACACCTAAGAACACAGCACAGACCTCACCTCCACAGGGAGGGAAAACTAAGGTGTTTAAACCACCTCTGCTCCCTCCTGATCCTGAGCTGTTCTGGTGGCTGGCTAGTGTAATTTAGACAGCCAGGGAGACTCAATCTCATTGCAAGGGTAGCAAGGGAGGACTGACAAAGGTTTCAAGTTTACAAGGGCCTTGCAACCCTTTGATCAGGCAGCTGTTCTATGCACCCTGAAGTGATATGTTGGGAATAAAGACTTAAGATTCTATTTTCTATAATTTCAGCCTATTTAGTCACAATTTTAAAAAAAGGTTTCTAGAGATTAAATATTTTCTGTAAATTTGTATGAACTTACCATGTTTCAATTAGCAATTCTATACTTAGCAAAAGTCCCTTATATGCTAAGTGAATGCTTAGAAATACATTACTCCCGTGGGAATTTTGTGCCACTGCGTGTGAGCAGAATTCATGGTCCCCGCAGATTTCTTTGCTTCCCTGCAGAAAAATGACTTTCTGACAGAGAAGCAAGGGGAAGCTGCAAGAGCAGTCACGCACCACTCCCTAGCAGCACAGGTACAACGTTTCAGGCACCCGGAGCACCTGGCAGCAAGGTAAATCACTGCAGGGCTGAGGTTCAGCTGCTAGTCCTGGCTGGGCTGGAGGCAGGAGAGGACAGGACTTCCTCTTGCCCTGCAAGGAGTGGCTGGGTCTGTATCAGACCCACCCCCAGAAACCTCCCCCAGCTGCAGGAAGCTGTGCAGGGAAGGGTCACTATACAGGGAGCTGCTCCCCCATCCACCCAACTCCTATGCATCCGGACCTCCCATACCCAGATACCCCTGCCACGCCTTACCTGGTACATCCATGAACTCCCCTAGCCCTCCATATCTGAACCCCAACCCCACTGAACCTCAACCCCTGCATCTGGAGCCCCCTGCAGCCAGACCCCCTGCCTCCAGACCCCCATTCCTGCACCCAGACTACCCCCCACTGAGCTCTCTGCACTCAAATTCCCACCCTGATGTCCCAACCTCTGTACTATGCTAAGCCCCCACATCCAGACCCCCCCACGCTACTGACCAACATCTAGCTGCACCCAGACCCCCACCCCACCAAGCCCCACTCTACCAGCACCCAGATCCCCGTTGCTGAGATTCCCACATCCAGACCCCTCCACTGAACCCCAACAACCTTCACCTGGAAGCCCCTGCAGAGTCCCATTTCCCTTGCACCTGGAACCCACCGCTCCTCCCTGTGTATCCAGATCCCCCACCACCACCACCTAGACCAGGGGTCTCAAACACGTGGCCCGCGGGGCTATTTTCTGCGGCCCGCAAGCCCCTCGCAGCCTCCCCACCTTCCCCCAGTGTTTACCTAGAGCGGCTCCGGCCGGACCTGCACCGGGGGGCAGGGCAGGCTCCCTGCCTGCCTGCCCTGCCCCCACGCCGCTCCGGGAAGCTGCTGGAACGTGGGGAGCAGAGGGGCTGTGTGTTGCTTCAGGCACCGCCCCCAGCAGCTCCCATTGGCCGGGAACGGGGAACCGCAGCCAATGGGAGCTGCTGGGGGCGGTGCCTGAAGCACCACACAGCCCCTCTGCCCCCCTTCCCCACGTTCCAGCCTCTTCCTGGAGCGGCGTGGGGGCAGGGCAGACCAGGCAGGCAGGCAGACAGGGAGGGAACCTGCCCGGCCCCCGGTATGCTCCGGGCCAGATCCTGCCCCCCGAACCCCTCCTGCAGCCGAACCCCCTGCCCTGAGCCCCATGCCGCACCCCTCCTGCACCCCGACCCCCTGCCTCACCCTGCACCGACCCCCTGCCCTGAGCCCCCAGCCGCACCCTGTACCCCGACCCCCTGCCGAGCCCCCAGCCTCACCCCACACGCCTCCTGCACCCCAACCCACTGCCGAGCCCCATGCCGCACCCGTCCTGCACCCCGACCCCCTTGCCGTACTCTGCACCCCTCCTGCATCCTGACCCCCTGCTGTACCCCTCACTCCTCCTGCACCCCACATCCCAACTTCCTGCCCTGGGCCCCCGCCACAGCCCACACCCCTCCTGCACCCCCTGGGGGCAGGGAGGGGGCAGAGTTGGGGTGGGGATTTCGGGGAAGGGGTTGGAATGGGGGCGGGGCCGAGGGCAGCGGGGGGGGGGAGTCAGTAATGTGGCCCTCATGGTTATTTGCGTTTGAGACCCTTGACCTAGACCCTCCCACACTGCTTGCACCCAGATTGTCCCACACAGAATCCTCTGACCCCACACCTGGATTCCCCGACATTTGAATCCTCCCTGGTTGAGCCGACCTGCCGCACACCTGGTGCGCCTGGCGCAGAGGGGCATGGCCCTAGGGTATTTCTGGGGCAGGCCCAGGCCTTGTGCTTTGTCAGGATTGGGTGCAGCCTCACAGTGGCCTGTGCTTCCCACTGCCATGCTGAAGCCTCTGCATTTATTTATTGACAAATAAAACTTGCAGAATTTTAAAATATTGTGTGTAGAAATTTTTATTTTTTGGTGCACAATGCCCTCAGGAGTAATACATTATCCAAATTCAGTATCTGGGAAACAAAAATGATGTTTATTCTTTTGAGTATAGCCTTTTAAAAATGAGAAATCATGGGAATCCAATCAGAAAACTATTTTTAAAGTGAAAGGGGGTCTTCAAAGGAAAATGAAAGCTGAACCAACCACAGATGTGTACTGAATTTTGATAGGTATAGTATGAAAGCATTTTTTTAAAATGTAAGCCTTTTAAAGTCTTTTGGAGATATACAAGTTGGCAGTTCACCTCTTAGAATGAATATGTTTTATGGATGATTTGGTATTAGTTTTATTGCTTTGCAGGTTTCTCATAAGGTTGTGACCAAAAATTAGAAGGTCACAGTTATAAAGTTAGAGATGGTACATCTGCTTCAACTTTGAGTTTTCTGGCATTTGATCCAGGTCAAGTTTTTTTTTAACATTAGAATTCTTTATTACATGTAAAAGTGCATTATTGATACATTCTAAACACAAGTGAAAAAAAACTCACCCTTTATCCTTGGCATGTACATCAGCTCCATGCTGTAGTAACAGCTGCACAATCTTAACCCGGTTATACCCAGCTGCTAAGTGTAATGGAGTTGACTGGAAAGATAGAATGAATTTAGAATGCACCAAAATTATAAGTTCAATTATTAACTAATCAAGCATTGTGAAATGTGAAAGGAATACAACTAATAAAGTTATCTAAGTCCTCAAAATATTTGTATCAGTAGAGAGAGAATGTTTTAAGAGTTATTTAATAAGTATTTGTGCAAAGGACATTTTTTCCTTACCTGCTCACTTTTTTTTTTCTGTCATCTAGTTACCATCAATACACATTGCAAGGTTTTACTTACCACTAATACATTCAAGCAAACGACAACCACTGTGACAGATTTTTGGGCTCTGCAGCCAGCTCCCACTTCCTCCCAGTTTAGTCCTTCCATAGATATGCCAAAGCCCTCCCCCTGAGGCTCCAACTGTGACTTGGCTGTTACCAGTATATTGCCAGATTATGAACAGTTCTCTTTACCAAGTAAGAAGTTAAGTTTAGAAATAAGCCACAGTGACGACTAACTGCTGGAGAGAAGAGTGTGATTACATGCAGAACAAACAGAAAAACTTCACCTTATCCTCCACCTGAACTCCCAAGGCAGACGACTGCTCTATGAGCTGTCCAGTCAATAGGCATGAGAGTTTTTAGAGAGGAGTACCCAGCAAAAGGCCTGAAGCAACAGGATTTGCACAGAGATCTTTATCTTCTTCATTCAGGAAGTGGATAGGTTCATCAACTTGAGGGGTTTGCACAGTTGGACCAGATTTATACTCCACAAGGAGGGAGAAGTAGTAGCACTGATGCTCAGACACTTAAAAGTTTTGGAGAGCTTCAGATATCCAACTGCAGGATGTAACATGTAAGACACTGGCTTGGGGAAAACCTAGAAACTTAAGGGAATGAGCCCATGCAAATATCTAATAAGACAGGGCCATAGATAGTGACTTGAACCTTCAGGAAAGCTATGGGCTCAAACTGAAGAAATTTCAAAAAATTTTGGATGGGAATTTTGGCACTTTTAGCCAAGATACCCTTACCCTGCCAGAAATAAGTCCAGGCCCTGTAAATGTAGCGTTAACTCTACTGTAAGAAGAGGTAATGTCAGAGCCAGTGCCAAGTTTTGGTGGTGCAAAAGAAGAGCGTGGATACAACTCTTCAACTCACTTGGCAATTATTAGGATCAAAGAAGGAAGGCCTTTGTTGTAAGTATGACATCAGCACAGCTGCAAAAAAGGTCAGACAACATAAGAAAGTTGTTCTGCCATTACTCTTTGATGCAGATGATAAATGCAAAAAGTAGTGGATATATTTCTTTTTAAGCAACGAAGAAAACATATCTGACAGTTGCCACATAGGTACATTCTGTCTTCACATACAATTTTTTAAGTACAAGTTGAATATGACATACCAAAAATCTGATTCAAATGGCAGTTTTAAATATAAATGTTAACATTTCAAAACAAAATGTCTAGGCTTTGAGCTAAAATACCTTTCTGCCATCACTTGCATGACAGTTGACATTTAATGGTGTAAGAAGAGCCATCATCTTTTCTTCATTACCACCCCTAGGAAAAAAAGATGGTTTAAACACATTTTGGCCAACTGATACTGCATATAAAAACAACTTTAGTTGCTTTCAGTATTTACAGTGCTGCACAAATAACAGAAACAACAAAACAGCTATTTGGAATGTTTCAAATCTACTAAAAACAACTTCTACAAAGGATTTCAAATGATACAATATGAACATTGACATATTACAAGCCAGTAGTTACTGTGCATCACATCTTGTCTAACATTAATTGGCTGTTTTCATCAACACTGCCTAACAAAGAACCCTATGGATCTTCACTTTAAGCAGAACCTATGAGGGGGTATACCAGACCCTCTGAGGCCCCCTGCTGGAGGCTCCTCCAAGCTACCTAGAGTGGCTGTGTGGGACACAGCCAATCAGGGCCCAGCAGCCTAACTATGAAAACAGCTCTAGGGGCAGAGGGCGTTTAGTTCCTTTCCGGAGCTGTAGGAGTGTGGTGGTTGATGGAGTGACAGAACCCTGGACAGGGCAGTGCTGTCAGAAGCTGGGGAGAGTGAGAAGGAGCCCTGAGCTAGCTGCTGGGACTCCATTAGGACAAGGCCCTGAGGTAAGGGTGCCATAATTGTTTTATTAATTTCACCCAAAAATGACTGTCCAAGGCCTAGTACGTACTCAGAAAGCAATCTTAAAGTTAATTTGTATGTGTTATTAAAAAGTGGGTTATTTTGAAAATATTACCATGTGCAAATTGTTTTCTACATTTAATACATACCTGGCACTTTCTAAGAGTTCATCCTTCTTGTAATCACCTGAAAGTGAAAAGAAAATTATTTCCTTACCTATCAAAAACATACAATCCATGGATAAAAGTTTTTATAATCTAAAGTTTTCTGCTTATTCTCTTCTTTCAGTATTTAAAGAACACTGAGTCTCCAGCTATTTCCCCTCTTTAAAATAATTAGCACTTTGTGCTCTTGAAATTCTGATAGGTTCTGTCATTTATACTTGGGGTCTGGCCACAAACAGAAATTAAACTAATATTTAAGAAAAATCCAGAACAGCATATTACTTTTGGAATAGGAGCAATGGTACCCATAATCTATCAGTTACAGATTAAAAAAACACCACTTACCAGTCAGCACTGCTTTTGCAGATGGGTCTGCTAAATCCAAAGCTGTCCGTCCATCTGTATTACGGATGGCTGGTTCAGCACCATGCTGCAGCAGTACTATAAAGTAGCAAAATCTTTTATGTGAAACAACACTGATAGAAACTAGGCTTTTGAAATATGGCTTGTCATCCCACCAAGACCCATCAACACAATGGCCCAGTTGGGGACTCTCTTGACTCCCTTGCCCAAACTTTACATATGTTGAGGCCACCTATGTCATAACTAATATCCCTGACGTGTCAGACATGCTCTTATGCCAAGGTAAACTTATCAAAACCGCCTCTGGCAAATTGGACAAGACAACTGGAAGATAAGGGCTCAGACACATATTTCACTACTTGACCACTTTACTAACTGTTTAATACTCTTCATAGCTCTCATAACTGCCTAGTTAAAACACAAATTCAATTTAATCTGTTGGTTTGGGTGAAGACTGATTGATGCCTCTGACTAATTTAGAGGGGGTACAGGGCACAAAAGACCAGAACTAAGTCATTATGTTAAAGAAGTTTCTGTTGCTTCCACGTGTTATGAGGCGCAGCAGCAGGGCAGGATAGACAGAATGTGGGAAGAGAGAAAGACCACTTAGTGGTCAAAATACTACTTATAAAATAAATCGAATTCACATAACTACTTTTCCCCTCCCCCACCATGTAGTTCTCTCCACCTAAGAGAGAACCATATAAGGTAGCAGGGGGATTTTTGCATTTCTGTAACTTATAGGTATGTGTCAACAGATTTTTATATGTCAAGTTTCAGCTCACAGTAAATTTTTCATTTTTGTGAGTGTGCACCTGACAAACTAGAATTTAGTGATGGGCAGAGCTTGATTAAAAAAAAAAATGAAGAATTGGGCTTCGCATGGTTTTAATTCACACAGAAGTCAGTTGAGGGGGAAATCTGAAAGTTACCTATGCAGACATCAATCTTGCCCTTAATGGCAGCTTCATGAAGAGGAGTATAGTTCCAATTATCCCGAGCATTAGGATCTGCACCATGGCGCAAAAGAAGATTGACAACTTCAGCGTGACCGAAAGAGCAGGCATTATGAAGAGGAATGAGGCCACCATCATCTCGTGCATGGACATTGGCACCACTCTGAAGCAAATATTCAACTACTTCCTTCCGACCAAAACCTAAAACAAAAAGATGACTCTGTATAAACCACTAGGCATTAAAAGAATCAGGCCAAGATTAAAATTAGAAAAACAAGACAATTAAAGAGGGAAACTACTATAGAAGAAACTACAACTGAGTTCTCTGCTACAGCAATACTTTTATTGAAACCAATGTATTAAAAACCCTACATGTAATGCTAAAGAGTATACTGATACTATACCTAAGTATATAGTGTAACTACAGCTGTCTTGGTTAGAAATGCTAGGATAAACCGTTGTAACCTGAAAATATCAGGTAACATTAGTGCAGTACATTGACAAGCTTAGGGAGGAAAGATGGTTGCGTGCCTAAGGTGCCCATGGCACTCAGGAAAACTAGGTTCAATTCTCTGCTCTGCTACAGACTTCCTCTGCAAGCTTGGGCAAGTCACTAAGAGCTTGTCTACACACACAACTACAACTATATCATTACAAGCCCCATAGTGTGGACTCTCACACTCCAGTCCCTGCTTCCCCCACCCCCAAAAACCCTCTCGAAGGCTCTCATTTTTGATAGAGCCCAGGCTAAAGACCATGATCTCCATGCAGCAAGTTAGTTAAGCTGCTACCTCTGAGAGGTGCAAGCAGCATCAGGAGGCAGCAAAATGATTTCCTCTGCGTGCAGCACCAGACAGTCTGGGTGCCCTGATTTTCCAGTGATTCATGCTTTTCTGGTATTTCAATTTACACACACGTTATGGAGCTGCATATTAGACCTTGCTTCACTTGGCCAATGAAAAATAAGAACATTCATAGTCCCCAGAGATAATCAGAAATATATAAAGAATATATACTTCATTAGGGCTGGGCCTTTGACTGGTCAAGAAGCAACTAGTCAATTGACCAGCCAAACACTACCAAATGATGTAAAAAAAATGGTCATATATTTGAAAGCACTAATTTAATGGAACAGTAACAACAGTAAGAAAAAAGAATAAAAATGTATGATCTCCAGTAAGCATAGACTTAGATCAGTGGTATCAGATCTTTTTATGCACAAGATCACTTTCTGAATTTAAGTGCAACCTAGGATCTGCCCTGCCCTGCTCACTCCATTCCCCCCTCCTGCTGTTGCTCGCTCTCCCCCACCCTCACTCACTTTCACCAGGCTGGGGCAGGGGGTTAGGGTGCAGGAGGGGGTTTGGGGTGCTAGGTGCAGGCTCCTGCTGGGCAGCACTTACCTTGGACAGCGGGGCTAAGGCAGATTCCCTGCCACGCCACTCCTGGAAGCGGCCAGCATGCCCTTGCAGCCCCCGGGGAGAGGCGAGGCACGTGGCGCGCATGCTGCCCCCCTCTGCAAGCACCGCCTCCGCAGCTCCCATTGGCCGCATTCTCCGCTCCCGGCCAATGGGCGCTGCGGAGGCGGTGCTTAGGCAGGAGCAGCGCACCGAGACCTCTGCCCCTCCTCCCCCAAGACGTCAGCGGCGTGCTGTCCACTTCCAGGAGCGGCACAGGGCCAGAGCAGGCAGGGAGCCTTTTTTAGACCTGATGCACCACCAGACTTAGTTTCCAGAGATTGCGATCGACTGGTAGAGGCTCCAGGATTGACCAGTCGATCACTATCTCTGGGTTGATGACCACCTTAGATGCATACTTATGCCTAATTACAAAAAAAGTTACTTTACTGAGTTATTTTAACTCAGAAAAAATGCAAAAACACAATCAAATGAAGTTCAAAAAAAATCAGATTGCTTTCATCATCTGCTTCAGCTATATGTCAAACACAGCAGTATTGCCTTCTTTGTCTGATAAATACTAAGTGAACTCTTCATCTGCTATTTTCTTCTCTAATCTTAAACTGTGATACATGCTCACTAGCTTCCCAGTGGAGGCCTTGAGTCTATTTCTGGTTTTTAAAAGGATTACTTCTTAAACCTATCAATTTTATTCCACACATGTTGTAGTACACAAGTACTAAAAGAATTTCTGCCACTGTAGCTAGAGTGCAAGAAGGACACAACCCTTTCCACTATGATGATAAGCTATTTGATTCAACTGCTGCGATTGTATTCCACATTGTTTTAGGACTAAACTGGATACTTCTTGCTTTATAATTTGGTACCTCCAGCCAAACTGTTTATATATCCTTTGAAATTTGCAACCACCACGATGAGGTCACGAGATGAATCAAATTAATCATCAGAAAAGTCTTGGCCCAGGAAGTATGCCTCAAAAAGGTAGGCAGCATTATAGGTGGGAATGATCACTTGATTTTGTGTGTGTGTGATTTTGTATATTTGAGCTTTTATAAGTGGACTGTATTCAGTATTCTCACAGCTGGCGCACTATCTACACTGGCACTTCACAGCGCTGAAACTTGCTGAGCTCAAGGGGACTGTGCCTTTTTGCTCCTTGTGTTGGGGGAGGAGGTTTAATAACTGAACAATCCTATTCCTCCTCCACTCCTTTGAGTTAACTTCTGTATGTTTGTCTAGTAAATTTAGATTGTAAGACATTTGGGGCAGGGACCATGTCTTTTGTCTTGTTTAATGTGCTTTGCAAACCACCATGTACTCCACTGCCTTAGTATACAAATAAAGATCTTCATACAATGTTTTTCTTCAAGATTCCAGATAATCAAGATGCTCATCTTTCCATTAGTTCACCTCATTCCCCAACAATTAGCATGTAATAAAATGAACGATCAAGATATTTAAGTAGGCTTGCTAACAGATGGCACTATGATGCAATCAAAAAGATAGGCCCAGGCTGCTGCCTACATTAGAGCATTCCTGCTGAAATATCTGACCATGTTTGACTGTGGTCAAATAACAGGTGGTCAGCTGACTGGCTTGCCAATCCTTAAGAGCATAAGCCAACCATTAAAGCAGGCTCTACACATAGCTTTTATAGTGGTATAACCTATTTTGGTTAGGGGTATTTTTTTAACTGAATAGTTATGATCAGGTAAACTCCCAGCCTGGATGCAGTTATTCCAGTATAACAGCATCTTATAACAGTAGTTTATTTCTCTTCCTGTACAGGGGGGCAGCATGTTGGACCACTTTTCACTATACCAGTGTAGTTAATAAAATACAACTTGTGTTTAGTCAAGACTTAACTGCCTGGAATTAGGAAGAAATATGATACCAGAGTACATGGACTATTGCTCTGATTTGGTATGAAAATTCTTATGAGCTTCCAAGTTACTGCAATGCCTCTGAGCATGTCATCAGTAGCAGGATTTAAACCTGGGATCTCTGAATCTAAAACCATGAGCCCCTCTATTTCCTGAGTTAAAAGATCCAGCTAGCTTAAAGGCTGTGAAGCAAAAATGTCCTTTTAGTCCAGCCACTAGTGTGTGTGTGGGGGGTGAAACAGATGGCCACACTGCAATATGGGATACGCAACTATGTTAAAAATAGTGATAACGGAAGGATGAATTTTCTATATGGAAACTTAAGACCTCAAAAATATGTATGTTGGATAGAGGCTAGATTTTTATAGTAGAGTACCTATATTTAAGTTTCATAGGAAAAAATGTTGAAAACTAAATTGTGTATAAACATTAAACAAATAGAAAAATTAGTTATGAATATGCTGGCGCTTAGCCTATTTTTAACATATACTTGTACTTACACTTCCTTGGTTTGGAAGCAAACTGGGTTCTGTATTCTAATTCACTGATCAAATTTTGCTGCAGCAAAAACTTGGGTTTTGGGTTGGTTTTTGTTTTTAAAGATATAGAAAATAGGTCTCTTGAAGAGCCAATGTCTCATTTCTCTAGTCAGTCCTTTTTAAGAGCAGGGAAAAAGAACCAACCACAAGCTTTTATATCTTACCATCTTGGGGGGGGGGGGAGGGGAGAGAAAGGGGGAGGAGAACGACAGACGACACATTCAAGTCTCAGAGTAGCAGCCTGTAAAGGTCAACATTACATAAGGAAGATCCTGATTGAAGGCAAGTAGATTTCTTACCAATTTAAAGTTTTCACTGTCTCCCCATTCATTGGCTCAAAACAATCTGAATGTCCCCCACTTATAAGTGTAGTTTAATTCTGAAATTGTACACTGGGGGCTAATAGCCTATAAAGTAATTTATCATAGTGACTTCACACAGCTACAATTTGAGGAAGTTCACCACTTCTATATTCAGTGACCCCTAATACAATTATATATATCTGATCAAAAGTGAAGTGTGAACAGATTTTTAAATAAACACTTGGGTAAGGTTTTACATTCCAATTAGTTACTGGAAAGCAAAAAAGGTAGCCAATTTTAACAAAGCACTGCAAAATTCTACTTGCCTTCTCATGTAGAGCAAGTAATATTTTAAAGTAAAATATCAATATTTGTCCACCATAGAGTGGACAAGCAAATTATGCATAGGCTGGCAAGTGACAATTATGCAAGCCTGGTTTAATGTCATATTGCACTAACACAAGCCTAAATTTATATAAAGCAGTTTTGTAATGTTGTTAGTCCAATGCTGGCTACATCTTAAGTATTTCTCTAATTGAAAATGCACCAGCACTGCAAATCTTGACCATTTATATTAAGTTTTGACAGCTCTCTCTTTTCAAGAAGCTAGGATGATTTAGGGCACTTGCTCATGCATATCCTACTCTTAGAACTAAACCTTACAGGATGTGATTGATGCCTATAAAGGTCCTTGGGGCACTTCAGAACCACCTTTATCTCTAAAGAAAAGGTGCAAGTTTTTGTTTCTCCAGAAGCAAAAAACCCTAATGAGCAGAGTAGATTGATTTTTAAATGAGGATTTAAATCAAGTGGAAAACCTCAAATTAAATCAACTTTCCCATTTGTACTTCCTTTATTTTCTAAAGAGAGGTGCATTCTCATTGGTTGATATAACCATTAAAGTAGGGGTTCTCAAACTGGGGGTCAGGACCCCTGAAGGGGTCACAAAGTAATTACATGGGGATGGGGGTTGCGAGCTGTCAGCCTCTACCCCAAATCCCACTTTACCGCCAGCATTTATAATGGTGTTAAATATATTTTAAAGTGTTTAATTTATAAGGGGTGGGGGTTGCACTCAGGGGCTTGCTATGCGAAAGGGGACAACAGTATAAAGTTTTGAGAACCACTGCATTAAAGCATGCTGATTTACAACTAAATAGAGCCTTTATACCAGATTAAGTACATCTTTCTGCTGCCTAGGAGGGGTACACAGCTATATATTTATTCAAGCAATTGTACAGCTACTGAAAAGCTGAGGATCTTCCTCTGTCTACTTCTGTGATAGGTCTTATTTAGACTTTTAAATGACTGACTTCCTGGACTTTCCTCGGGATTTGAAACTGATTTATATCCCTATTCTCTTGCCTCTCATCAATTCTAACAGTAATTATGTATAATCACTAGGAGAGGCTCCTGTGTCCTCTCTTGGCAATGGGTTAATTTCCCTGGTAGGCAATAAAGTAATACAAATAACTAGGAGCTGTAGTCACAGACCAGGACCCCACTGTACTAGCTGCTGTAAAAACACAGAGACACAATCCCTGCTCCAAAGAGTTTACAAACTAAATACATCTGTTCCTCATGTCTTCTGTTTAAAAAAACAAAAACAAAACTTGAATGTTTTGAAGGGCATTCTGGCTACTACAAATCCCTTGAATCAGTGGCATTTTCTGGTTGTCATGCTCCATCTCTGGAGATATTTAAGAGTAGGTTAGATAAATGTCTATCAGGGATGGTCTAGACAGTATTTGGTCCTGCCATGTGGGCAGGGGACTGGACTCAATGACCTCTCGAGGTCCCTTCCAGTCCTAGAATCTATGAATCTATGACAAAAAGGGCTGCCTGCCTGTATAGATCGTCCTAGGCCCGGTCTACACCTCGAACTTAGGTTGACGTTGGAACATCGCTCAGGGGAGAGAAAAATTCACACCCCTGAGACACACCACCTCCTCTTAGACAAGTGGATTAACTACAGTGACAGAAAAATCCTTTCATCAACTTAATGAGTCTCTACACTACAGCCTTAACTGTGCTTCTATAGCACAGACATAGCCTTACACATGCCCCTAACTTTTGCTAATTGGACTTGATTACATGCCTACTTTGTTGTGCAGACAGTGACACTCTTGACTTAAGCTTCAATACAACTTAACTGCCGTAGGTTCATCTCATGTGCAATGGAGTTAAGAAACATCAAGATTAATCTTCACCAAGATCCCCAGATTCATTGTTTCCAAAGAGCAGCACATGCATGAGAACAGCCTGTTCTCTCAACCCTTTTCAGTTAGTAAAGTCAACTCTAAAGTAAGTCTTTTAGACCAGGAGGAAGAATGGAAATTCTTTATTTAAGGAATGGAAGAGAAGACGACCTTGTCTAACAGGCTGCATTTTTTAAAGTCTAAGTCAGAGTGACAATACAAAGAAAAAAGGAACACAAGTTCCCTGGAATTGTGGCATCTCTGTTGCGAAGCAAAAACCTACAGAATAAGTACACTTCTCCAGAACTGAACTAAACCAAACAAAAAAGGTTGCTTAGCACATGCATTAATACAAAGGTGTGCACACCCAGCCTCATTAACAGAGGTTCTACTGCGTGAAACTACAGCAGAGCCTTTGTTACCACTTCCTGGTAGGTTACGTCTATCTTCAGTAATTTGGTAATCCTCCAGAGACAGAAGACAGAGAGAGCATCCCTTATTATTCACACCCTGAATAATGGTACAAAAAAACCCCAAAACATGACTTTGCTACCAATCACATCACTCTTTTTCATTTACTACAGTTAGGTTCACAGTGGAAAAGTTCCATCCAATGGAAGGCTATAAGTATATCTTCTCAAGAGAGACTAACAGGTAGTCTCTCTACCAGAGAGATCCTGCGGTCTTGGGAGGGAAGACATCAGTAACTGCCTTGTAATCCTCTTTTCAGGAACCAAAGGGAGGAATATGGAACCATCCCGATATCTCTGCTACCTAGTGGCATATACCACCTATCTGTTTCTATTGCGAATTTAATAAGGATGTGATTTATTTTTTTAAGGTTATTCAGAGTCTTGAAAGTTCCACTGGACAAAACTAAGCAGGGTTATTCTTATCTAGGCACTTAATTTTTTTTATACGATCTTAAGAGAAACCTGTGTGTGTGTGTGTATATATATATAGATATTTATATGGACTATTTGGTGAGTGTCCCTTCAGTAATCAAAAATATATTATATTCTATCTCCCAAGTCTGTAGTAGAAATAGCTTGACTGGCTAACAAAGGAATTTGAGTTTATGAATCAACTGTAGGTGTGCTGTGTATAAAGATCTTATTGAAAGAAATGAGTTTGGTACTTAGGTTTTGAAAGCATTAGGAGTTCCGTAGTCTATTAAAATTGTCTCATGTGTTTAATGGTTTACCTTTAATGGTAAACTATTTCAGTTTCAGTGGAACACAGCTATCCCGCAAGAGGCTTTCAGGTAAACAGGGCCAAACCCATGAAGGCCTTTTAATATGAGAAGACACACACTCAGCAGGACTCTATTCAATGAGGAACCTGAGCAGAGTGGAGCAGCAAGGCTACATGTTCATAATGACCTATGTTTGGCAAATAATGGGCTGCTGATTTTGTATCATTTACCCCTAGAAAAGAGTTGCAATAGGCAAGCCTAAAGCATTCACATAAGTGTTTGGACAGCTACAGCCAGGTCTGTGCCTGAAGCAATAGAACACAATCTCCTGACCAGTTGCAGTGCCTACTGTGCAATGTCATGTTATTTAGGCATCCAAAAGAACTGAATCCAAGCGATGTTCATTTACAAGTGACAACAAACAAAAAAAGTGCATAAAGTTTGGGACTTACAAAAGGGACCAGTCAGACAATGTAAGAAATTCTACTAATATAGGGCAGTTTTAAAATCAACAGGAGATAAGCTAATTCTTCTCTTAACTGTCAGTCTAGATACAGACTAACACGGCTGCTATTTTAGTATCCACAAATTTCCCCATGTTAAGTATCCTCACACTTTCTTGTCAAACTGTCTGGAATGGGCCATCTTGATTATTACTACAAAAGTTTTTTTTCCTCCTGCTGATAATAGCTCATATTAATTAATTAGCCTCTTAGAGTTGGTATGGCAACTTCCACCTTTTCATGTTCTCTGTGTGTGTATATATATATATATATATATATATATATCTTCTTACTATATGTTCCATTCTATGCATCTGAGCTTATGCTCAAATAAATTTGTTAGTCTCTAAGGTGCCACAAGTACTCCTGTATTTTTTAGTACATTAAGTATCTCCTAACATTTCTGTAGAGCAGAAAGCATTAGTACTCCAGTTTTACATGAGGGGAACCAACACAGATTCAAAGGACTTGTCAAACAGGAAGTTTGGGAAACGCAGCCAAGACCTGAACTCAGATCGCATGAGTCCTAATCCAGCACCTTAGCGAGGAGACCATACCACCCAGTCAGCGGCCACCGTCTTCCGTTCAACTGGGCAGGTCCCAACCTCTATGGGACTAACTCTCACCGTCACCAATTGGGTGTTTGGCGCCCAGCAAGCTGGGCGGATCGCCAAGTTGGCGTATGTACAATTGAACGGGGGAGGGCAAAACCCCCACGCCCGTCACTGAAGCACAGACACAGCCCCTCTTGTGGAGATACGCTGTGCAGAGCCAGGCGCCCCAACGCTGGCAGCTAGTGGAGCCCCGCCACAAGTAGCAATCACGGGGGTCCGACAGGGCCAGGCTCCGGGGTGCGCGCTTTGGGCAGTCCCCAGGCACCCAGGCGCAAGCCGGACTCGGGCCAGGTGCGTGGCACAGCCGGGAGCGGGCTCGCTCCCACACAGGCCCGGGCGGGAGGCGCCGGCCCCGCCAGAGCAGACGTGCGCCCGGTACCTGCGGCGAAGTGCAGGGGGCTGGACTTCCTGCCCGCCGTGTCCCTGCCGTTCACGTTCTCGGACCGCACCAGCCGCTTAACCCGCTCCACGTCCCCGTTCCTGCAGGCCTCGAACAGCTCCCGGGCCGGCTCCGCCGCGGGCCCGCAGCCCGGCGCCTCCGCCAAGGGGGCCGCTCCGCCCGCGCCCCGCCGCCCGGCCATGGCGCTCCCCTTCCCAGCAGCAGCAGCGGCGGTTCGGGTGTCTGTCACCGGCCGCCCCCCGCCATAGCCCCGACTCCCGACACGCCTCGCTACAGGAGGAAGCGAGCACGGGGCAGCCCTGGCCAGACTCCCTCCCCCCACAGCTCCAGCGCCCGGAGCCAGACACGCTGCGCGTGCGTCCGCCTTGGGGGAGGGGCTGGGTGTGCGTCACATAGAGCGTGCGCAGAAAGGACAGCCGCCACGAGACTGAACACAGTGCATGAGTACTGCTGTTTGCGCGCGCGCACTGCGTAGAGACTCGGAGTCGGCCGTGAGATAGGCAGGGGGCGGGGCCGATTCAGTGTGAGAGCCCAGTGGTGAGGCGAGGGACCCGTCCCGGCGCACTAGTGCAGCGGCGTCTCCGGGCAGGTGGTGGGGGCCTTTGCTTCCGACGATATAGCGATGGCCCCTGTGGGGCCCGCAGCACCAGCCCGGCCGGGTTGTCGTGACGTGTAGACCCGCCACCGGTGTCGTGGCTAAGGCCAAGGGCCGGCAGTCTGCCCGTGGTGCCATGCGGCCGGGTACCTGCTGCTCCAAGGCAGACTGGAGCTTCCCCCAGCCCAGGGTGGGGATCAGGGGTTGCATGCCCTAAGGCAGCCTGGAGCGCGCCTGTTGGCATAATAAAGCCATCTCCAGGAGAGGAGGGTAGCTATGTTTCCGGGCAAAGCTCTCCCCCACCGTCCACACTATACTTAGGTCACTGTAACTTACCTCACTTGGGGGGGTGGCTTATTCACACCCCTGAGTGACAGAAGTGGTTGTGTAGAAGCCCTGAGATGAGTAAAGTGGGGGTCAGGATTCTAGTTACAGTTTACTACCTAAAATCACTACATCATCTTTCCTTTTAAATCTCACAGGGCCCTTAGTGATTCTGTACACAGAGCACCAAGGCAGATGTTAGATGAGGTCAAGGGCAGCCCACATATATATATATAATTTTTTTTTAAGTGGATGCTGCCCATAGTTTTCTGGTAGGTCCAAAGAGACCATATGCATAAAAGTAATCACAATACAAACTGATTTTTAAATCACTTGGCAAAATGGCCCTTTAATCAGAGAGAGCTGGGTGTGTGTGTGAAGTTAGGTAAGAAGTGAAGTCAAACTCAGAGGCTTGTATACTACCATCTCTCTCTCTCTCTAAGGTGGTGATTCTCAAACTTTTGTACTGGTGTCCGCTTTCACATAGCAAGCCTCTGAGTATGACCCCGCCCCCCTTCTAAATTAAAAACATTTTTTAATCTATTTAACACCATTATAAATGCTGCAGGCAAAGCAGGGTTTGAGGTTGAGGCTGACAGCTTGCGACCCCCCACCTAACCTCATGATCCCCTCAGGGGTCCCAACCCCCAGTTTGAGAACCCCTGCTCTAAGGGCATGGCTACACTTGCAGATGTAGAGCGCTGGGAGTTAAACCAGCCCTTTATAGACCGCAGCAGGGAAAGCGCTGCCCTGTGTTCACACTGTCAGCTGCAAGTGCAGTGGTGTGGCCACAGAGAGCAGTGCATTGTGGTAGCTATCCCAGTGTGCAAGTGGCTGCAGCATGCTTTTCAAATGGGGAGAGGGAGGAAGTGGAGTGTGAAAGAGAGGGTGTTGTGTGTATGTGGGGGGAGAGAGTGTATTTTGGGGGGCAGAGTGTCAGCATGCTGTCTTGTAAGTTCAGACAGCAGCAGGGGGAAGCCTTGCTCCCCCCGCCACACACACACACACACACACACACGCCTCTGTAGCAGGAGCATTCCCCAGTAATGGTTTGCTTTGTCTCGGAGCAGATAAGAATGGTGGCTGTCAGAAACTGGGCTTTGAAAGGGGATATCCACGTGCCTGCAGCCAAGTTCAAAACAATGACCAGAGTGGCCACTTGACTTCAGGGGATTATGGGACATTTCCAGAGGCCAATCATAGCACAGTAATGCGACACGTCATCCACACTGACACCCCGGCATTTCAGCCAGGGCACAGCAAGATCTTTGCTTCTCCTGGAGGTGGATTACCAGGAGTGCTCCAGCTATAGAGTCCAGGCACTCTAAGTGCCTTGCCAGTGTGGACACCTCAGGAGTTAGGGCGGCTGGGGCTGATTTAATGCGCTCTAACTTGCAAGTGTAGCCAAGGCCTAAGGCAGCAACTGAGTCTAGACTTGTCTTCACTGCTTGCTTGGAGTTTATAGCTTGGTAAAACTAAAGTGCCTTCATGGTTTACCCTTGAATAGCTCATGTGCATTAGTGACAAGCCCTCTGTGGGCAGGTCAGTCCACCAGTCTATCACTCACTGAGCTCTTTCTAAACAACTGCGAGCTGCTCATATTCCCACCTTCAGAATGAGGCTTTGCTTTCCTGAAGAATAAGCTTTATTAAACCAAGCTCTGACCTTTGTTGAAATTTTAACAGGAGCTTCAGGCCAGATTTTCACATGCACAGTCTGCAGTCCCCAGTCTCCTGGAATTTGTGGGCAAAAAAGCATCAGAAGAGTAATTTTAAAAATCAGGTCTGTTTTTTGAGGACCTATCTTTTGTCAAATTACCCTGATTTTACATCATATATTATATGCCAGTTTCCATGGCAATCTTCACAGGCATGTGGATTTCACAGCGTTTTATGAAGGTGGCTCTTAAATAGAAAGTTTGTTGCAGTCTTACTTATGAGGTAGGCAGTCTCACAAAAAATTTTTGTTAGTTAGATGGTGGGTCACTAACTCTTGCAGGTTACCACTCTGACAGGCTTTCCTAAAGCACTTAACTTTAGGAAAAACAAATGAATATGCACATATACATGTCCAAATCATTGTAATTTATTTATATAGGGTTTTTTTGCGCAGACTCACTAGTAAAAATAATGTACAATTGTCTATTCTTTACTGGACCTAAACAGAATAAAAAAAAAAAAACCCTTATGTTTCTAAAGACTTGCTAGCTAGTAAGTCTGCTACTACCCTGTTTCCCCGAAAATAAGACATCCTCCGAAAATAAGGCCTACTTACAGTTTTGCCTCTCGTTGTAATATAAGGCATCCCCCCGATAATAAGACCTCCCCAATAATAAGGCATCCACCGATAATAAGGCATTTTTCATTTCTGAAAAATAAGACATCCCCTGAAAATAAGACCTAGCGCATCTTTGGGAGCAAAAATTAATATAAGACACTGTCTTATTTTCGGGGAAACAGGGTATGAAAAGTGATATTTGTTAATATCACTTTTCACAGCAGACTCACTCATCCCCAGCAAGCTGGGGAACAAACCCTGGATGTGGAGGTTGGTATGGCAGCGGGAGGGCCAGGGGCAATGGGTGACTGGATGGGGGGGTGGAGGAGGCAGCGCGGGTCAGGGCGATGCAGGTGGGGTGAGTCTAGGGCTGTAGCCTGGAGTCCTGCTGCACGGCTGGGGGAGGCAGCAGGGGCCAGGGACAATGTGGGATGGGGGGGTGAGCCCAGAGCCCGAAGCCCAGCGGCTGGGAGACGGAGCCTGCCGCCTCATGGCTAGAGCCTGCTGCCCACCACCCCAGGGCAGAAGCCCATAGCCCAAGCCCAGGGGTGCTGGAACAATTTGTATAGTGAGGGTACTGAGAGCCATTGAACCAAACTTTAAACCCTGGATATAATGGAAACCACTTCAAGCCAAGGGGTGCGACAGCACCGCTAGTTCCAGCACCAGGAAGGTGGGGAACTCACACTGGTCACCTGCTCCTACAGTGTTTGTGGCTCCAGAAGGGGGCAGGGACCAACCCCTGCTGGTGATCCCAGGGGAGGGGCCACTGTTTCCCCCCCCCCTCCAATCACCACCCAGGAGGCTGTGGCCACAAGAAAAGCCCCTGGTGGCTGCATTTGAGAAACGCTGAATAGGGCAGCTAAGAGCCCCCTTTAATTTAGGCACCCACGTGGCCTGATTTTTAAAAGTGCGAAGCACCCAGCAGCTCCCACTGAAGGAGAGAGAGAGAGAGAGAGAGAGACTTCAGTGGGATATTTATCTCCTCCACAAAGCCATAAGATGACATTTAAAACCAGAGACACATTTCTTAGAAGCATACAGTTTATACTGCACTTTATTTCTTTTCCTGACCAAAGGGATTCTGAAACATTAATGAAATAAATTAGAAATCTGGTATGGCTTTAAAATTCATTATGCCTTTGAGGATCTAAAATAAAAAACACATCATTATACTAAACAAAAACCACTTTGTCAGGCTCCATGTTCCAGGAGGGCTCTGTGGCAGCTAGAGCATGGAACTGACCTATGGCTCACAGGACTCTGGACTTGCAGGGCCTGAACTGGAGGGGGGGGAGGGAGAAGGTTAACATTCTTTTATGCTAAGAGGTTGATTCTTCAAAGTGCTAAGCATTCTGGCAAGGTGCTGAACATCCTCAGCTCCCTCGGAGGTCAGTGAGAGTTGAAAGTGGATCACTCCCTTAATCTTGCTGTTGGGGGCATTATACCACATCAGAATACCTCCAGTTTATTTATTAGTACATTTTATGTGAAGGTCACCGTTAAAGTTCAGTAGTTTTCCCCAGTATATTGTACGCCAGCTGAAATTCAGAAAAAAAATAGAGCCACATTTCTGGTCACCATTTACACTGCTCTACAGCCAAAATGATTCTGAAATAAATGTAGTCAAACTTTACTAATTCTGGGTCACTGAGAACGAAAATGATGCTTAAAATTGTTGATTGGCTCTAGTTTTCAAGATATGCTATTGGGTCAGTATATATGACCGTTGACTTGGGAATAGCAGAGGATAAGTGAGTTATACAGGGAAGATCTCTCAATTTAAACCAGAAATGACTAAAACACATCTTTGACTGGATCTGTGAATAAATCTATGACTGGGTTTGGACAGCACTTGCTTTTTAGGCAAAACAATGAATGATGCAATCTGAAGCTGGTATTGCATCATACAGGATATGAATTGCATCATGTTATTCCTAGAAGTCATGGATGATGCAAGCATAACGAAGCTTACATCACTCTGCTGAACAAATTGCCCTACATCAGCTCTAGAAATCATACAGTGTCGTACTTTCTTATTTGTCAGTGTTTGATTTTGCAAAGGGACACATTTCTGTTTAGCCAAAGTGAGCAGAGATGCCTCGTACTTGTGTGAACAGTGCAGATCACCACAAACATAGCAGAAGTTAAGTGACTTTTGCATCACAAAAGCGCAGTATAACCACTATGGTTGAGAAAGCCTATCACCTTTATTTTGGTTGCAAAATTGGAGATCAGGACAAGAGGTGGGCCCCACACATATGCTGCGACACTTGTGCAACAAATCTTCGCCAGTGGTTGAGCAGGAAAAGGAAATCTATGCCTTTTGCAGTGCCAATGATTTGGAGAGAGCCAACAGATCATACCAGCAATTGTTACTTCTGCATGGTGCCTCCAGTTGGGAAAGGTGTCTCAAAGAAGAAAAAAGTGGACTGTGCATTATCCAAACATTCCATCAGCTATAAGCCGGTACCCCACAGAGAAGGGCTGCCAGTTCCTGATGCACCAGAATCATTCTCACTTGAGTCAGACGAGGAAGAGGAAGAGGATGAAACTTCTGGTCCTGAACCATCAATGTCACAGGACCCACATTTTCTCCCAGTCTCCTCCTCTGAACCACACCTCATAACACAAGGTGAACTGAATGACCTTGTCAGGGATTTGGAACTATCCAAGAGTAAGGCAGAGCTGTTGGGCTCCAGACTACAGCAGTGGAATCTCCTGGCAGGTGATGTTAGGGTTTCCATGTTCCGTGACCATCAAAAGGATCTTGTCCCATTCTTCTTCATGGAAGGTGATCTTGTAGCCTGCAACATTGATGGTGTGATGGCAGCCCTCAACATCGTTCACGATCCAGATGAGTGGAGATTGTTCATTGATTCATCGAAGACGAGTCTCAAAGCTGTTTTACTGCCTTATGGCAATGTTTTGCCATCAATTCCAGTTGGTCATGCAGTCCATATGAAGGAAACCTATGACAACATGAAACAACTTTTGAGGTGCATAAACTAGGACCAACATCAGTGGCAGCTTTGTGGCGATTTGTTGCTCTCTTGCTTGGTCTGCAGACTGGATACACAAAGTACTGCTGTTTTCTCTCCGAATGGGATAGTCGTGCAAGAGATTCCCACTAGATTGGCCACTCCGACAGTCATTGGAGCCTGGGAGGAAAAGTGTTCAGCATCCACCACTTGTTGAATCAAGGAAGATTTTGTTACCACCCTTACACATCAAGCTGGGTCTGATGAAGACCTTTGTCAAGGCCATTGACAAAACACAAGCAGCTTTCAAGGACCTCCGTGGAACATTTCCAAGGTTAAGTGAAGCTAAGATAAAGGAAGGTGTCTTTGTTGGTCCTCAGATTTGTGAACTTCTTCGAGATGATGCATTTGACCATGCACTGCGTGGCAAGGAAAAGACAGCATGGAAAGCCTTCCAGTTAGTGGCAATACATTTTCTCGGAAACAACAAGGCAGACAACTACAGGTTGTTGGTGGAAAACCTGCTCAAGGTATACAAAAGCCTTCGTTGCAACATGTCACTAAAGATACATTTTTTGCACTCATCTAGATTTTTTTCCACTGAACTGCAGAGCAGTGAGCGACGAGCACGGCGAGCGATTTCACCAGGACATTGCAACAATGGAGAAACGCTATCAGGGCAAATGGAGCCCATCAATGCTTGCAGACTGTTGCTGGACAGTGACAATACAAGAGACAAGCCAAGAAGCGCCGAGTAGACAGTGAATAGGACTAAACTATGTACATAATAGGTTTTTGCCTTTTATTTCATAATAAATTTTATTTATATAACCCTTTTGCTGATTTTTAAAGTGTTACATAAACAGGACAGGTGAAATATTATCATGTAAAGCAACCATAAACACATGAAAAGACCTAGGTTTACAATTTATGATTAAAACTCTACTATCTACACAATATCCATAGACATAAAATGTAAAAACTTAAATATCTTAGAAACAGTAGCCAATCAATTGTTTTAATTGTCATATTTGAATTCAGCACATCAAAATACATAATAAATAGAACATTTTATCTCTGAAGCAGACGACTTCTCAAAAATTGTAGACCAGTGTTATTAGTTACATCACAAATTATAAAATAGCAACTAATACACACTGTAGCATATTAGTAAGTAAAGTTATTGGCTTGAGATGGCCTCAGAAAATACAGTGACATCTTTAAAGTGTCTATGGATTTTTTCTAAAAATATTTTTGGTTTGTCACTAGAGGGCAGAAAAATACAAGTTGAAAACTGCATGTGCAAGCCTGATTTATAAAAGGGAAAACAATGCATTTCTTATTTCCTTGTGAAAATAAAGGTTGTGCATGTGGGAATTCATGTGCAGGGACATCTTCAATTCCAATCTGCATGGTAGTCAATTAGCTTTAGGGTTTTCAACTATTATCCTTTTTAATTCCCAATGAATTTCCTGAATCTTTCCAATTGGTCCCCATAATGACTTGTAGTGCTGGTAGAAGCAGTGACTAATGTTGCCATTAAAAGTCTCGAAGTGTCAACCAGTATTTTTCATTTCAAAAGAATAATTACTAAAATGCACTTGCTTTAGGTTTTCCCATGGTAAGACTCAGAAGAACAACTCTATTAATTGGCAAAAAGAATGAGGAGTACTTGTCGCACCTTAGAGACTAAGAAATTTATTTGAGCTAAAAGCAACACCCATTTTTCCATGTCCTCTGTGTATATCTATATATCTCTCTCTTCCTACTGAATTTTCCACTGCATGCATCCGATGAAGTGGGTTTTAGCCCATGAAAGCTTATGCTCAAATAAATGTGTTAGGCTCTAAGGTGCCACAAGTACTCCTCATTTTTTTTTGCTGATACAGACTAATACAGCTACCACTCTGAAATCTATTAGTTGGTACTCAAGATCTGGACATTGTGAAATGTGCTTTCCAGTCAAAAATTCAAAGTTAACAGTTCTGACTACTGTGCTGGAGCAGAGCATGGAGAATCTAGCCCATAAAATAAACAAAAATACTTATAAGGAAAACTAAGGTGGTAGATTTTTAGTTAACTATTTATTATAAAACAGAATCATTGACTGTTGGAGTTATTTTTTCCCAGAAGTTGTAAGAGAGGTTATCTATAAGAGATAAGGGCAGTACAGATTGTGTGTTACTGTGAGTGTACAAAAATAGATATTTTTAAAGCTTCAGGGTTTTTTTAATCAGATCATTTGATCCATCAAAGACGACATCTGATAATCAGACAGCTAGTTATTCCATTTTTTTTTTTAATTCCTACCAACCCACTTTTATCTAGTTGGTATTTATTCTTTATTTGCTATCTTTGTGTGACCAGCAGATGGGGGTATAGTGGAACAACATTAGAACAAGAAGTTGTGGAGTAATGAAGAAATGATAGAATCTTTAGAGCTCAGAGACCTGACAAACAGAGTTAAGCACTAAGAGTAAGCACAAGAGCTAGGGTTACCATTCGTCCGGATTTACCCGGACATGTCCTCCTTTTGTGTGCTAAAAATAGCGTCCGGGGGGAATTTGTAAAGCACTCACAATGTCCGGGATTAGCAGAGCGAGCGGCTGGGAGGGCTGCAGGGAAGTCCCGGGCTGGACTCAGGAGCAGCTGTAGAGGAGCCGGATCCGCCCTGCATTCTGAGCCGACAGCTCCCTTGCAGCCCAGTCCAGCAGCACTGTGCAGGGCCAGACCGGGTTTTGTTGTGCAGGGCCAGACCGGGTTTTGTTGTGCTGGGGAGCTCAGCCACGTGTCCGGCTCGGCTGCACAGAGCCCAACACCCTGTTCTGAGCAGCAGGGTAAGGGGGGGCAGGAGAAGGGGCAGGGAGGTTCTGTAGGGGGCAGTCAAGAAACGGGGGGGGCTTTTTGGGGGGAGTGGAGAAAGTTTTGGGCAGTCAGGGTACAGGTAGGGGGTAGGGTCCTGGTGGGCAGTTGGGGGGGGGTCTTAGGAGGGGGCAGTTAGGGGACAAGGAACAGGGAGTCTTAGGTAGGGGGTGGGGTTCTGGAGGGCAGTTAGGAGCAGGGGTCCCAGGAGGGGGCAGTCAGGGGACAAGGAGCAGGGGGGTAGGGGGCTGGGAGTTCTGGGGGGGAGCTGTCAGGGGGCAGGAGTGGGGAGAGGGATCGGAGCAGTCAGGGGACAGGGAGCAGAGGGGTTTAGATGGGTTGGGAGTTCTGGGGGGGGCTGTCAGGGGGTGGGGAGTGGTTGGATGGGGCGTGGGAGTCCCAGGGGTCTGTCTGGGGGTGGGGGTGTGGATAAGGGTTGGGGCAGTCAGGGGACAAGAGGCAGGGAGGCTTAGATAGGGAGTGGAGTCCTGGGGGGCAGTTAGGGGCAGGGGTCCCAGGAGGGGGCAGTCAGGGGACAAGGAACGGGGGGAGGGTTGGGGGTTCTGGGGGGGCGGGAAGTGGGAGGGGCTAGGGCGGGGCTCCTCCCGTCCTCTTTTTTTCTTGCTGAAATATGGTAACCCTACAAGAGCGTTTGGACCAGTTGTATATGAAGGTGGTCATTCCAGAAGGGATATAGTTGTGAGATGTAGAGAAGCTGTGGTGACAGGAAATTCAGTCATTAGAATCTTGATAGCTATGTATGTGGTGACCATGAAAACCATTAAGTGACTTAACTCTCAGGTATACAGGTATCACATGATACATCTAGACAAACTTCTAGTCAGAGGTGGGAGGAGCCTGTGGCCACGATACTAATGATATAGAAAGGCAAAAGACTGATCATAAGCATGCGCAGACTCACCCAGTACTGCCTGCTGCTGGTTGTCCTCGGGAATTGGCATCCAGCCTCCGGAACCTCCTCTTCAGGCCGGTGTCTCGCAGCTACTGCTGGCCCCCCCATGTCCCTCCCAGGACCCCGGTGCCCCTTCAACTGGGTGCTGCCCCCTGGCAGTACCCCCACAGTTCTAGGTCTCCCCCACCCAGGGGAACCCCCACCCACTATCCCCACTTCACCTCAGTCTTGGCTACTGCCCAGTCTCCATCTAGCCCCTGTTCACTGAGGCAGACTGCAGCATAAGCCACTCATCACAGGCAAAGGGGTTTGGACCTGCTGCCTTTGCCTACCCATGGGCTGCCCTGTTGCAACCCTGCACCTATTCGGCCTGTAGTCAGGCCTGCAGCCTGGGGCTTTCCAGGCCGGAGCTCCCAGTTCCCCTGGCCCTTCCCCAGCCCTGCTCCCAATCTAGGTGTCTTGCTTAGCTCCCTGCAGCCAGGCCCTTCTCCCACTACAAGCAGAGGGAGACTACAAACAGACTTATTAGGCCCTGGCTCCCAGCCTTTTATTAGGGTTACCATACGTCCGGATTTTCCCGGACATGTCCGGCTTTTTGGGCTCCAAATCCCCGTCCGGGGGGAAATCCCAAAAAGCCGGACATGTCCGGGAAAATAGGACATGCGGTCGGCGGCGCGGGTGCCGGGCCGGGGGCTCGGGAGCTCGGCCGGCAGTGCTCGGGGGGGGCCCGGTCCCGGGCCGGGGGCTCGGGGGGCCTGGCCGGCAGTGCCGTACCGGGGGCTCGGCCAGCGGTGCTCGGGGGGGCCCGGGGCGGGGGCTCGGGGGGCCTGGCCGGCAGTGCCGGGCCGGGGGCTCGGCCGGCGGTGCTCGGGGGGGCCCGGGGCCGGGCCGGGCCGCTCGGCCGGCGGCTCGGGAGCCGGGCCGGGTGCTGGGCCGGGGGCTCGGCCGGCGGTGCTCGGGGGGGCCGGGTGCCGGGCCGGGGGCTCGGGTGCCGAGCCGGGCCGGGGGCTCGGCCGGCGGTGCTCGGGGGGGCCCGGTGCGGGGCCGGGGGCTCGGGGGGCCTGGCTGGCAGTGCTGGGCTGGGGGCTCGGCCGGCGGTGCTCGGGGGGGCCCGGGGCCGGGCCGGGGGCTCGGGGGGCCTGGCCGGCAGTGCCGGGCCGGGCCGGGGGCTCGGCCGGCGGTGCTCGGGGGGACCCGGGGCCGGGCCGGGGGGCTCGGCCGGCGGCTCGGGTGCCGGGCCGGGTGCTGGGCCGGGGGCTCGGCCGGCGGTGCTCGGGGGGGGCCGGGTGCCGGGCCGGACCGGGGGGCTCGGCCGGCGGGTCGGGTGCCGGGTCGGGTGCCGGCGGTGCTCGGGGTGGCCGGGTGCCGGGCCGGGTGCCGGGCCGGGTGCTGGGCCGGGTGCTCGGCCGGCGGTGCTCGGGGGGGCCCGGTGCCGGGCCCGGCCGGGGACTGGGTGCCGGGTCGGGGGCTCGGCCGGCGGTGCCGGGCCGGGCCGGGGGCTCGGGGGACGGGCTGGGGACCTGCGGTGCCGGGGGTGGGCCGCGCCTCCTCCCCCCCCCCCCACAACCCCCCTTACCTGCTTCAGGCTTCCGGCGACTCAAATGTTCGCGGGAAGCAGGGGAGGGGGCGGAGACTTTGGGGAGGGGGCGGGGTTGGGGCGGGCGCGGGGGCGGGGCTGGGGGCGGGGCTGGGGCCCCTTTAAAGTGTTCTCCTTTCGGAGGCACTAAATATGGTAACCCTACTTTTATAGGGGCCAGCTGGGCCTGATTGGGGCATGTCCACAATTGAGCCTACTTTCCCCAATCAGTCCAGGCTTCTTGCCGCAGCCACAGCCCTCTCCTCGGCTGTTTCAAGCCCCACAGGGCAGGAGCAGGTAACCACCCTGCTACACTGGTCATGAAAGCTAAATTGAGGTAACTAAAAAAAGCTTTAGGTCCAGGGCCTCTGTGATAGCTTTCTCTGAAGTTCCACATACAAGGCCAAATAGAAGCTTCAGGGATTCAAAGCATGGGGGGTAAAGAGAAAGATATTTTTTAGGCACTGCAGAACTTTCTGGAGAAGGGATAGCTTTTATCAAAGGGGTGACCTCCACTTTAGCCACACAGGAAACACAGACTACTGGTACAGAAAATTGGCAAGAGTTTGGAGAATTCTCCAAACTATTCACTGGCAGAAAGCCAAGAGTTGCTGAGGATTGCTTAAAGTCAAGCAAAGAAATCTGCTCGAAATGTAGTGATGTAACAAAATTCTGTACCCAGTACTGAATACGATGGGAGGAGGGACAGATTGAGATCAAAGATCTACATTCCTGAAGAGTAAAAGGGTGCCGGTGCCACAGTTAAAGAAAAGGAGTTAAATAAAAGTAAGCGCAAGCCAAAAATAAAGGGCCAGAATCTTGGCTCAGAACTGCTTGGCACAGAGGTCATTTACAGCTCCTGGATTCTTTGGCCCATGCCACAGGACAGTTTAGAACAGCCTGTGCGACTGAGAATAGCTAGAGCACAGCAGTGCTCTGTCCCTGCCCCTTTGTGTCCTTGCATTTCCCCTAAACTGGAGCCAGGACAGGGAAGAAAGGTGGCATTGAAGCTATGCCCGCTTTAGGCCAGCGATGCAGCCTCTACGCTGAGTACCTGCAAAACTCTCAGTAGGTCAGATTTCATCACTTTTGTGCCTTCAGCAGCACAAAGGGATCAGAATGAAAAAAAGAGAACCTGGCCGCAAAATTGTCGATGTTGATAAACCGGTGCAAGAAGACTGAAAGCAAAACCAGGCAAACTAGAAAGCAGTGGAAGAGAAACGTGACATAAGAAGCATTTCTGAAACACGTAGGAATGGGGGGAAAAAATCAGTTGGGTACCTGGCTTATAAATTATACAGACCAGATCACAGAGATGTGAGAGTAGTGCTATGCTTAAAGGATTCCATGGAATCTAGTGAGATAAAAAGTCTGCGGAGAGATGGCTATAGAGATAATCAGAATGGATTCATATCAAGTTATATGAGTACAAATATTTTAGAAGAATTTTACTATTAACCTCCTGATCGGGAAAGGGACACTGAGTACCCAATGTCAAGGAAGATCAGAGAAGCAACTATTGTCTAATAAAAAGAGTAGTAATATGTAACTTCATTTACGCATGCATAATCTGGCAAAGTGTCAATTTGAGACAAAGTTTAGAAAGGCAGTTTCTCAATAATTTAGATGATGGCTTCTTGGAACAGCTGGTTCTACATCACACAAAGAGGGAGACGGTTCTTGATTTAGTGCTAAGTAAAACACAAGAGTCGGCTAAAGAAGTAACTATAGTGTTGGTACCAAGTAATAGTGACTCAGTATAATGAAGTTCAACATCCTTGGGAGAAGGACCAGAACCAAAATAAGCACTGGACACTAAAATTTAGAAAGGCTGATCTTGATAAAAAGGGAAAAAGGAAGAATAAAGGATGCTAGTCAAAAAAGCCCTAAAATCAAAAGCAAAAACATGCTAAAATCCTTACACTTAACATGTTGGAGGCTATATTTAAGCACACATAAGTAGAGCTGTGCAAATAAATGATTTTTCAGTTTGCTGGCAGTTCTGAAATATAAAAAAAAAAAGGTTTGAGTTGAACAAAATGTTTTGTTTGACCTGAAACTAAATGTTTTCATTTTGGGCATTTTTAACCATTAGTAACAAAAGCAAAGGAAATGAAGGGCTAGATTAATAAATTGAAGGAGGAAGTTGTGGCTCCTTACAACCAGTAGCCCAGTGGTTAGGATGCTTATCTGGCATGTGTAAAACACACGTGTGAATACTTGCTGTGGAGCAGATACTTGAATCTAGGTCTTTCCCAGCCCCCAGGCGAGTGCCCTATGCACCAGACTATTGGCTATTCTGGGGCAATGTCTCTCAGCATCAGGGCTGGCTCCAGGGATTTGGCCGCCCCAAGCAGCCACAAAAAAAAAAAAAAAAAAGCCGCGATCACGATCTGCGGCGGCAATTCGGCGGAAGGTCCTTCGCTCCTAGTGGGAGTGAGGGACCGTCCGCTGAATTGCCGCTGAATAGCTGGACCTGCCGCCCCTGTCCGGAGTGGCTGCCCCAAGCACCAGCTTGCCAAGCTGGTACCTGGAGCCGGCCCTGCTCAGCATACGTCTACATTGCAACTGGGAGTGTGCTTCCCAGACACATGCTAAAAGTAGCTCTGTGGCCATGGTGGCTCAAGCTACTCATCTGAGTACAAACCCATTTGACCTTGGGAGGCCAGGGCCAAACTGCTATTTTTAGCATGTTAGCTTGAGCAGAGCTATCATGTCTCTGGCCTTGTCTACACTAGCAAGTTTTGTCGCCAAAAACTGACTTTTGGTGACAAAACAGCAAGAGCGTACACTCTATAATGGGATTTTTGTCGTGAAAAACAATCAGTTTTGGCGACAAAAAACTTCCATCCCTACAAGAGATTTTTGTTTTTTCCCCTCCCATTATTGCTGACAAAGAGCCAGTGTAGACACTGCTGATTGTTTTGTCCACAGAACTGGCTTCCACCAGTATCCCACAATGCCTGCCCTCATTGCTCTGCTCAGTGTTTTCATCACTGCTGCCCTGCAGGCATGCGCTCCTCCCTTTTCAAAGATTCAGGAAGTGTCTGTGTGCTTCTCCATGTGGGGAACAAACAAAGAGCAAATCATTGGAATGTTCCTGTTCTGCCCCGCACTAGGAACACAACAGCAAGCAGACTGCTGCTGCAGGTGGAGGACAGACTGCTGTGCTGCTTTGCTATTCCTCAGCATGGAGAGCTCACAGACAGGGCCAGCTCCAGCGTTTTTGCCGCCCCAAGCAGCAGGGGAAAAAAAAAAAAAGCCGCGATTGGCACTTCTACCGTCGCCGCTTCATTCTTCGGCAGCAATTCGGCAGCAGGTCCTTCCCTCTGAGAGGGACTGAGGGACCCACTGCCGAATTGCCGCCAAAGAGCCGGACGTGCCGCCCCTTTCCGTTGGCCGCTCCAAGCACCTGCTTGCTGTGCTGGTGCCTGGAGCCGGCCCTGCTCACAGAGCTACTCATGATGCTGCTCTCGGAAGCTGATGGGGCTGTGGGAGAATTCGGAGAGAATCCCAAGATGTGCAGCAATCAGCTCTTTCTTCCCACAACTCTACACTGTGAGATACATACTCACGGTGCATTGCTCACCCTGTCGATGATGGTGTCCCCAATGTGGACATGATCTGTCGACAGAGGGAACAAGTGTGAACACCCTTTGGCGATTTTTGTTTTGTCGACTTTTGGGTGTTGACATAAGTTTTGTCAACAAAACTTGGTAGTGTAGACAAGCCCTCTCTCTCTACTCCTGCTGGGAAACATGTTCCCAGCTGCCATCTAGATATACCTTTGATCTCTCCTGTTGAAGCTGTTTCATTTTGCATAAATAAATAAATATTCATTGGACCAGGGACTGGAACCTGGGTGTCCCTCTTCCAGATGAGTGCCCCAAACCCTGGGCTATTTAGTACCGTAATTCTCACTCTTCCTTTCTGGTCCAATGTCTATTCAAGAGAGAAAGAATTTATCACACAGTTCCACAGTTTTTTGTTTTTCTTTTTTTGTTTCAACTGAAACAATTCACTAAAATCAACATGAATTTGCAAAACATTTCAGTCAACCTGAATCTCATTTTTCCAGTGAAAAAGTTTCAAAAATTTCATTCTGAACTCTAATCATAACTGAGTGACAAAAGGTATTGTGACAGGATCTGGCCAGATGGCTACAGGAGAGTGATCCTATTGGGATCCAGGAAGTGGGCGGGCGGAAGCCTGCCCACTGCTAAAGGACCTCCCCCCAGCCTAAGGGGAGGATCCACAGGACCTGGAAACCATAGAAGGTAGATATATTAGCCCCAGAATAAGCAGGTCCCTTTTCCCTGAGTAAGATAATGGGCTGTTCCAGAACAATCAGGAAGTTGCTTTAACCAGTTATGGCAGGCAGGCTAATTAGGACACCTGGAGCCAATTAAGAAGCTGCTAGAATCAATTAGGACAGGCAGGTTAATCAGGGCACCTGGTTTTAAAAGGACCTCACTTCAGTTAGTGAGGTGTGTGTGAGGAGCTGGGAGCAAGAAGCTGAGTGTGAGAAGGTGTACTGCTGGAGGACTGAGAAGTACAAGTGTTATCAGACATCAGGAGGAAGGTCCTGTGGTGAGGATAAAGAAGGAGTTTGGAGCAAGCCATGGGGAAGTAGCCCAGGGAATTGTAATGCAGCTGTTACAGGAGACACTGTAGACAGCTGCAATCCACAGGGTCCTGGCCTGGAACCTGGAGTAGAGGGCGGGCCTGGATTCCCCTCATCCCCCCCTAACACCATATTGGATACAAGAGGAGTTGACCTGGACTGTGGGTCCCACCAGAGGCGAAGGTTTCTGGCCTGTCCCCCCACCCATGAGGTGGGTCAGCAGAGACTGCAGGGACAGTTCTCCTCCTTTTCCCCATGCTGGACAGTGATGTGGTTAACTGAGTGAACGGCAGGTTTGAACCACTGGCAAAAGTGGCCAAACTGAGGGCTGTTGTGAATCTCTGAGGTGAGCAGATCTGCCAGAAAGCGCAGAACCCACCAAGACAGAGGAGGAACTTTGTCACAGTATGCATACCCCAAAACAAAAAGGAAGCAAGGTTCAAGAGATTACTGGAATCGAACATGGACATCCAGCCTCTCTGAAGCCAATAGAAATCAATTAAGATATATTGATTAAGATAGAAAACAGTCAGAATAAATGGTCGTCAAGTATCAGAGGGGTAGCCGTGTTAGTCTGCTTTTTACAGAATAAATGGTCAATTTTCAACATGGAAAAAGGTTACCAATGGGGTTAATATGCAAGTGTTAGTATTGTTTAATATATTTATGAGTTATTTAGAAAAGGGGATGAGCAGGTGTCCAATTTGAAGATGACTCAAAATTATTTAGGTTGTTCAAATAGGCTAGAAAATACTACTGAAAATATTATAGTGCATTGCATAAACAAAGGATGCATCCTCATATGGAATACAGTTCTGCTCTCATATAGCAGAAATAAGAGTCCAGAGACAGATGACCAAAAATGATTAGACTCCCCATAAAAACTTTCAGAGATTGAAAAGATCATGTCTGTTTAGAGAGGAGATTAGGTCTGTTTATGAGTGTTCCTGGATTCCTCACTGACACCTAGCTTTCACATAGCAGTGTCTGTGATGAAAGCTTTCTACAGCTCCCAGTGGCTTCCCCAGGAATTGAAATGGGGGGGGGGGTGTTCGAATTTACAGGGGGGGTGTCAGGGCCGATGAGGGGTGAGACTGTGAGGGTGAAGGTGTGCTATATGGCACATAGTAAAAACTGAAAAATGTTTCATGACCATTTTATTAGATTTAACTCATGTTTTAAAATCCTCACACAAATTAAAGTTGGCTACTCAAGCCTTCTATGAAGCACTACGTCTACATCCCTCTTGGTTTCTTGTTATAATTTTGCACAACCCTGTTAATGAACTTCTTGAATGCAATGCGTTCATCTTTGGTGGCTTCTCGTGTGTCCAGTACTTCCATTCTTTCAGTTGATATGCTCATTAGTTCATGAGTTCATTCACATGATCAGGCAGAAAGCGACTTCTTTCAGAAGACAAAATTCTATTCAATGATGAAAAAGAACGCTCAACTGTAGCTGTTGTGACTGGGAGTAGCAAGAGATTAATTCTTACTTCTTTCATCCCAGGAAACATAACACAAAGATCGGGTCGAGCCACTAGTGATGACAAAAAAGAAGTTGAAGTCAAATCTTCATTCATTCGTTGTATGATATTCCACTCTGTGTTCAAATTCTCTATTCTGTCCTAATCACATCACAGCCCTATTGCTGGTAGTGCCTCACTCCACTCAACTGTTGGTGTTTTATAGGACAGAGATCTGTAAAGCCTACGTAGAGGGTGAGAAGAATCTAGAAGTCGCTGTTATAGATTTTAAAGAATCAAGTCTGTGTACTTTTTCAGTTGTCTTAAACACTTCTTGTCTTCTTCACTTAAGAATTCAATATAAATGCCTTCATTAGTCAACTTCTGGACTGAAGTCTTTGCTTCTTCCAGTACTTTTTCAATGGATAGATCTCTGATTGATCCAAATGTAGCTTCTATTGCGGGACAAAGATCTACTACTGTTGTAGCAGATGCCTGGATGGCATTGTTTAATAACCCAAGTGGTTTCAACAGTAGACTTATGAGAGAGAGAATGGCAATAGTCTTCTCTGAACATAGTAGCAAAAGTAATCCACCAGCCTCACTACTTAGATCCATCCCATCTTGGTAGATACTTTCCAAAGCCAATAATAACAGCTGGAGTAATTTTAAGACAACAGCAAAGGATTGCTCATGAGAAAGCCAGTGGGTTTTCCCAGGTTGGACTAATTTGAACTTCAGTCCCAGTGTATCTTCTATATTTTCCAAGATATTCAGTCTTTTTGGACTCTTGCTGAAAAAAGAATATAATGAAGCCATTAAATTTATAGCTTTTTTTTTAATGTCTTTTGAAGATTCTGCAGCTCATACTACTCCTAGTTGGAGTAGATGGCCTCTGCAGTGTGTATAGGAGAGATTAGGGTTACACTGTTCTCTGAGCAAAGCTTATACTCCACCATGTCTTCCAGAGAAGTTTACAGCTCCATCAAATGCACAAGCAGCCATCTGTTTGGGGGCCAACTGACAAGCATTTAACTCTTCTAAGATGTGGGTTGTCACAGATGCAGCCGATGTGTCTTCTATAACTTGAACATCTAGAAATGCATCTACTGGCCTACCCCTGACATCAAGATAACATAAACAATGACTTAATACTTGATGCCCATTTGCATCGGTGCATTCATCAGCCATGTATGCAAATGTTTTGAACGTGGTGAGAGAGTTCTTCACTTTTTCAATTGTTGAGTCTTTCACTGTTGCACTGCATGCTTCTAGTCAGTCAGTTGAATTTCTTGCAGAAAGATAGTGAGCATTTGCTGGTCTTGTTCGGAACCAGTGTTCAACTTCAGGATGAACAAGTGACAATGCACTTAACATTGGCCTCCAGTTTGTAGTGTGTGGTATCTCTTGCTTAAATAGAAAGTAGGATGCCACAGTCATGTTTGTTCGCATGAACTGTGTTGTGTCTCCAGCATTCTTAACAGCCTCATTAAGTACTTTTAAAATTGGCTTTCAAAGTGGGCTTAAGGCTTTCTACATGTTGATACACTTCAGAAGCCTGGTGTTTTGCAGCCTTTTCACATAGTTCGTCAGCATTGGCTTTGCTGATCAGTTTGACAAACCAAGCTCCTCCACTTTTACCAATTATAGCATTGGGAAGCTTTCCTTCTTCGTAAGCTTTTTTGCAAGAGATGCACCAGTAGCCATCTTTTGTAACTTCAATAAATGGGAACACTTTGACCGACAAATATCGGGAACTGCCTTTAGGTTTTGGAGACACTGTTTCTTCAGTAGGTAGCTGTATTTGTGCTTCAGGCTGGTTGGATGTAGATATACCACTTGAACCTTCAAATGACATGTTGATATATTCTTGGTTCTTGATGTGTTCTTCACCTTGGTTAGTTTTTGAGGCCTTGGAGTGGAAAAATTTGTGTATTGTTTTTTGTCTTTTTTCATTTTCACTTTGACCTGCAACATATAAAAGAGATATGAATAAAGTAAATGTTTTGTTAGGATAATGCAAATTTAACATAAGGATAATGTAAGTTACACCAAAACACATAACAGGTCTAGATTTCTAAAAAAATATATATATTTTTTAAAAATGTATTTAATTTAAATTGACTTTTGAAAAGTATGCCCTCATGGGATCAGAGGGAAGTCCTCTCATGGATCAGTAACTGGTTAAAAGATGGGAAATAAAGGGTATGAATAAATTATCAGTTTTCAGAATGGAGAGAGATAAATAGTGGTATCCCTGAGGGGTCAGTACTGGGACTATTACTGTTCAACATATTCATAAATGATCTGGAAAAATGGGTAAACAGTGAGGTGGCAAAATTTAGAGATGATACAAAACTATTCAAGATAATTAAGTCCCAGGCAAACTGCGAAGAGTTACAAAGGGATCTCACAAAACTGGGTGACAACAAAATGGCAGGTGAAATTCAATGTTGATAAATGCAAAGTAATGCACATTGGAAAACATCTCAACTATACATACAAAATGATGGAGTCTGAATTAGCTGTTAGCACTCAAGAAAGAGATCTTGGAGTCCTTGTGGATAGTTCTCTGAAAACATCCACTCAAGGTGCAGCAGCAGTCAAAAAAGCAAACAGAATGTTGGGAATCATTAAGAAAGGGATAGATAATAAGACAGAAAATATCATATTGCCTCTAGGTAAATCCATGGTACGTGCACACTTTGAATACTGTGTGCAGATCTGGTCACTCCATCCCAAAAAAGATACATTGGAAAAGGTACAGAGATGGGCAACTAAAATGATTAGGGGTATGAAACAGGAGGAGAGATTAAAATGACTGGGAATTTTCATCTTAAACAAGAGACGACAAAGGGGGGATATGACTGAGGTCTATAAAATCTTGACTGGTGTGAAGAAAGTGAATAAGGAAATGTTATTTAATCCTTCACATAACACAAGAACTAGCAGTCATCCAATGAAATTAATAGGCAGCAGGTTTTTAAAAAACAAAAGGAAGTACTTCTTCACACAACATAAGTCAACCTGTGGAACTCTTTGCCAGGGGATGCTGTAAAGACCAAAACTATAACAGGATTTAAAAAAGAACTAGACAAATTCCTGGAGAATGGGTCCATCAGTGACTATTAGCCAGGATTGGGAGGGATGCAACACCATGCTCTGAGTGTCCCTAGCCTGTTTGCCAGAAGCTGGGAATGGGCAACAGGGGATGGATCACTTGATGATTCCCTGTTCTGTTCATTCCCTCTGAAGCATCTGACCTTGACCACTGTTAGAAGACAGGATACTGGGCTATCTGGACCATTGGTCTGACCCAGTATGACCATTCTTATGTAAAAATTATAATAACAAAAATGTTTAGTACAGAAACTCCCCAACATAATGACCTCTCAAGATAGCAACGATGTGAGATAACAACCTTGGCAAATAATGCATTTTAAAAATCTTGGCCTACTAGGAAACATATTTATATAAGTTTCCATTCCCAGTCACAAATCTAGCATTCTGGAGCAAAGTCACTAAAATATAGTCCAACAAACAAATGTTTATTTAACGTGCCCCTCACTTTTCCCTCCACTGCACCCCACTCACCGGTGTTGTCCTTGGTCAGTGGAGACTCAGAGTTCAGAGGTGCTTTCACGTGAGTACACCTCCCTGGTGGGGGGCAAAAAGGCACCTTGCTCGTTCCTCCAGCTGCTTACTGTTCGCTCTGGCCACTGCTGTTTGTTGTGCTACCGTTTGCTCCACCACTCTGTTACCAATGGCCCTGCGCAGTCATTTTCTGCTGCCACCTGCCACTGTGACCTCTGTGAGTTGGTCTCTTGAGGTTCCACCAGCTCTCAGTGATTTCAGCTGAGCTCTCGGGGGGGGGGGGGGGACCTCACAGCTAGTGCAAGTATCGGGGTCTGTGCTGTCTCTTCCACAGAAACACTGTCCCCACAGCAGGACTAACCACTTAGACCTGATTATCAGTGATTTCAGCTGCAGTGGTTACTTAACAGAACAAAAGTCTCTCTATGGAGCCTAATCAGCTCTGTCTTTAAACAGTGGAGAGGGACAGGTCCCCACCCTCTCTCTTGATGCCCTCAATCGGCACAGGCTAAGTACAGTTCAACTGCCCTTTACTCATACAATAAGAACAACAACATTTCACACACACACACACACACACACACACCCCGCACATTCAAGTGATTTGTAACCCAACCCCAACCAAAATCTATCACTTGGGCAACACAGCTCTGTCTGTGGATACCTAGGTAGATTAGGTGTGAATGTAAATACAATCTGATCCTGAAGCCTATCCCTCCAGTCCCAGCTCATCACTAGCTGTCAGGGAGAGTTCATTTAGACTTCGCTTACAAATCATCATTTGAAATTATTAGGTTGGCCAACATCACCGAAAGGAAGGAAGCTAGTCTATGTTCATACTTTTCAAATCTATTTTATTTTTTCAGATACATGTATTTTATCATACACTGTATATGCTTTTAAAGTGTGTATTAATGTTTCAATTTCAATTCAAATTTCCAAACAGTCACTAAATCGGCATGTAACTAGTTCACAAAACTTGGGGGGGGGGTTGGAAAATTCAGGGGGGTGTAGGGAAATCACTGGATGGTGCAAATTGCAGCTCTCTGCACCTGTGAGAGCAATGACATTAACTCCAGGTCAGGGCAAGTGGCAATATCCAAGCTCCCAGCAGGGGAGAGCTGCTTTATTTTATGGCACAGTCTATCTGGGAGATGTGCTGAATCAGTGAATTTCCAGCTAGCCTAGCCCTCACCAGCAAAGCACTTCAGCACATGAGTGGTCACAGTGAAGACAATGGAGCTACTTATGTGCTTAAAGAAAGGCAGGTGCTTAAGTGGTCTGCTGGATCAGGCCCTTAGCTGGCTGTGGCAGCCAGCTGTGGGTCCCTAAGGACCTGGGGTTACATTTGGCTTGACTGCTGTGCTCCTTTTCAGGCAGATTTGCTGCTATCAAAAATAGTTTTGCCTTGGCAGAAATCATGGAGTAAAGAAACAAATGTCATTACAGATTCTCTTTAACTAATAATCACTCAGTACTATTTTATTTATTTATATTTCAGTCTAAAATGTACTTTAATGCTAACACATCAAAGGCATATTTAAACTTCTGAATAGAGGAACTGCTTATTCCTCTATGGAAGCAAGATTTTACACTTCAAAACAGTAAGAAAAGAAACATAAAAGTGGACCCCACCAGCTCATTCAAAATATTGGTGCTATTCATAGAGCTGACAACAGCAATAGGAAAGTATGTCATTAAGGCTATGTAGTCACACTGCAAGGTTGACTTGTTTTTTTTCTACATGCTAGTTATCGCCTTTTGAGTTAGCCTAGCTCAAGGGAAAGCAGCCACACTGATAAGTAACACTTGAGCTCCAGCTGTATTTACTAGCTTGAGCATCAGCAGTGCTTGAGCTTTAACCCATAATCCCTGACAGGCCAGCTATTTCAAGTTTAAAGCACCACCTCACTCAAGGTAGAGATTTTTGTGTGTGAACAGGAGCTAGGTTAGGGGTAACACTTGAGTTATACCATGAGCTAACACAGCAGTTAAGACAAGCCCTAAGACCCACATGGATATTTTACTTCCTGAATAAGAGTTTTATTTAGTGTAGAAATAGCTTTTAGAGAAACCAGCAATGAATCCCAATATGTGTTTATTATTTGAAATTGCCTGATTCCTTTTAGTTAGCTTGCCAACATACTTTGTTTAGATACTTTCAAGATTGCTTCAAAGACAGTTTTATTACTGGTTATTTTTCCTTAGGCAAGATGCCACAGTGGTTCAAATTCTGCCCTAATATAAATTTATGCTTCTGGAACTAACTGACCTCAGTACTAGCATAAATGCTTAGGCAACTTCATATTTCCCAGACAGAATGTCCATGCTTCCATTCTGTAGTAGCCTGATAGTAACTTGTACACAGCTATATAGGAGGGGATTTATGTAAAGAATCCAGGAACGTGGTTACTTGTGAGTATTGGCAAACTGTGGGTTTTTTTTTTCCCCCACTGGTGCCAGGAAATCTGTTCATATCTTAAAACACAATCCATGCCAGTTGGAAACCCAGCCTTCTACCCACAAGTCAGTGAGAGAGAAACTGATGTTGACTAATGAGAAGATAGCACACACACATTGTACACATTGTGTCAACATGTGCTACTATTTCCAACAGCTTAAAACAGCAAGAGACCTTGATGCTCAGAGAACATGATGTCTAAATTTTGATAACAGCTGACATTAGACATGCAGCCAAGAAACTACCTCGTATTACTACATGCAGATTCTATTTTGTGCAGTGATTTTTTTTTTTTTTTTTGCAAGGGACTTGAACAAATACTTAATATTAGTACTTGAACTCTTAGCAACTCTAAATAAAAAAGCTATGAGTGTCTGACAGCTTTCATGGAGTTGCAATGATAAAGGGAATATTTTGTTGGATGTATGGCTGCTAGCAACACTAGGCCTGCTTCTTAGAGAGAATTGTGTTGCTATACTCATGGGAAAGAACGTGCTTTCAAAAAATGCCAAATGAAAGATACCCTGGAAAATGTGAGTAATGGTGTGAATGACTAGGCTGGGTCAAGGGATCTCATCACTTCCACAGTATCTTGAATTATACTTGCTTTAAATCTTGCTTCTTTTGAGCGGTCCCTGAAAATTCATGGCCTCTGGACCTACAGCTCTACAGTTAGCTAATGCTGGCTATGTATGGAAATATACTTGACTGAGGTAATTTGTACATTTTGCTATTTGCCCTACTGTTATAAATGCATTAATCAAATGAACCATCCTCCCTTACATTCAGCCATATCTATGGGATTTAGTCCAAGAAATCTGTCTACTGCCAGGAAAAAAGATATATCCTTGCACATCTGTGTGCCTGATGGACACTTTTGTGCCTGCTAATGCTGATCCTTCTTTAAGAACACACCACATACAGACCTAATTTCTTGACTTAGGCAGAGTTTGGAGTGGGATTTATCAGAACTGAATCTTTTCAGGTCAAGAAAAAGACTGAAATGTTGATAGTTTTCAGGTGCCAAACTTAGTAAGGCTTGTATTACTAGATTTCTGTTCTGTGAAACTGCAGTAAAGTTACGACGCAAGTGTGGTACATTTTAATGAGGAATATATAGTGATGTTTGCTGAGGCAAGGTCCAGCATCTTGTGGGGAGTTTTAGAGAAACAAGGAAAAATCAGTTAGCAATAAAACACAGCTGCGGGAAGTGGTCTAGGTTTATAGGATAGGTCATGGCTGGATTGTGTCTGGAGACCCACGACTCAACTGGAGCCTTGGAAAGAGTAGCAAAGTTGTGGGGGCAAATTCAGAGATGATTCTAAGTAACGATATGGGGCGTGTAGAGAGAGTAAAATTTGGTGTAACGTATACTGTTACTAGCACACACTAGGGCAGTGGTGGGCAACCAGCAGCCCATGGGCCGCATGCAGCTCATCAGGGTAATTCCTGGCGGGCTGCGAGACAGTTTGTTTACAATGACCGTCCACAGGCACCGCTGCCTGCAGCGCCCAGTGGCAGTGGTTCACCGTTCCCAGTGCACCTTTATACAGAACAGGAATTGCTTTGCCTTCAATATTTAAAATATGACTGTAATAATAAAAAATACTAGGGCTCAAGCACAGTTCTGTCATGTGATTTTAAAACCTCTGAAGTGTGACAAGTTACTTGTTTTAAAACCCTCTTAACTTTAAAAGACCTTCACAGAGTTTAAAAATGGTAGAAAACAGGGCTATTGTCACATTACCTACAGTTTGTTTGATAACAAAAAGAATGTCTACAACAAGCTGTCTAGGTAGGCCAGAGGAGAAAGTGTGTGTGTGTGTGTGTGTGTGTGTGTGTGTAATACACACACACACACACGGCCGGCTCCAGGCACCAGCCTAGCAAGCTGGTGCTTGGGGCGGCACATGGAAAGGGGCCGCACGTCCGGCTCTTCAGCGGCAATTCGGCGGCGGGTCCCTCAGTTCCTCTCGGCGGGAAGGACTTGCCGCCAAAGAAGTGGTAGTGGTAGAGTTGCGGCGGAAGTGCCACAGATCGCAATCGTGGCTTTTTATTTATTTATTTTTTTTGGCTGCTTGGGGCAGCAAAAACCCTGGAGCCGCCCCCCCTTCCCCCCTCCCCCCCCCCACACACATTCACCATTATATACCATTGAGTCTAGTAAGACCAAACTAGCTTGTTTCAGTTTAAAACAACATCAACCATGGAAGTAGGGTTGCCAACTTTCTAATTGCACAAAACCGAACACCCTTGCCCCGCTCCTTTCCTTCTCCAAGGCCGCAGCCCTACCCTGCCCCTTCTCCAAGGGCCTCAGGGACCTGGCAGCTGCTTCTGGGAGCCGCGCAGAGCCGGGCAAGTAGGGAGCCTGCCTTAGCCCTGAGGCCCCACTGTGCCACTGGCTGTTCTGCCAGGGTCCCTTTTTCACTGAGCATTCCAGTCGAAAATCGGACACCTGGTAACCCTACATGGAAGGCATAAGCATAGCTTTCTGCAAAACCTATTCTATTAAAAGGAGATTTAGTTGCCTATCAAGGAAGTGTTTAGATCCATGAAGCTTTGAGAAAACTTGTGAATCAGCGAGCTTATTTTTCGGCTCAACAAATAGTGAATCATCACGTCTCTCCCTGCTTCTGTTCCTAGGATGTTTTATGTAAAAGGACCTCTGATTCTCTGGTATTATCCCGGCTAGGTGTTGGCATTCGGACCGCAGAGCCAAAAGGTCCCTAAAATAAGATCATTTCTATGAAAGAGGCCAGCACCCCAGCATGGTTTAGAGATTACTGCGTTATTAGTGATATTTTTAAGATATGATCTGAACTGCAATCCCTTCTTCCTGGAGGTTGTTCCTGAGGAAGGTAGGTCTTGAGGAATGAAAAGGTGATTGATAGCAGAGAGTGAAGGAATGCCCACTGTCCTGTATTCCTTTGATCACATATGGCCCAAGCACTTTAGCTTCAGCTTTTTCTAAATGATTTAGTAATGCATGTTTAACACACAATTCAGTCTTGCACTGTAGCGTGGAACAAACCATGTTTTAAATGTTTCCAAATCATGCTAATTCCTTGATCTTCCCAGGGCTATAGTCTGACTCAGGATCATGTTTAAAAATGTGGTTCAGTCTCATCCTCACTGCAAGATAGAACAGACCTGAAGTGGGTTTCTGATTAGGCTAGATTTTATAGTGCCAGTGGGACCTTACAGATGGATTCAGTTAAACACTCATGTATAATAGCTGTACTGCAGAAAAAAACGCAAAGCTGAAAATCTTGCTGTGTGGAAACCAGGTACACTTTGGGCCAGATTCTCAGCTGGTATAAATCAGCCCGGTTCTACTGAGGTCACCGGAGCTATGCCAGATGAGGAACAAGGTCTTATATTTTATTACGTAGTTATTTAGCACTATATGCCTGGTGCTCTACAGGTGAATAAAATGACATGGCCTGTGCCCCAAGGAGATTACAAACTAATTACTAACACTGAGAACACAAGAAAGTAAAAATAGGCCACTATCAGAAGTGTGGGCCAGGCAAAAGACAGCAAATAATAAAAAGGGAAGCGAGCAGTTGGAGACATGGAAGTTTTGCATACAAATTGTTTTGGAGCACAGTGCCTTAAGACTTGCTTGCTCCTGGATGGCAGGGGATCGGGGACTACTGCAGAGGCTTTCTAGTGAAATGAACAGAGTATATAGGCTTTGAAGGGGACGTCTTATCCAACCTTCTTGTACTGGAATAATGGGTGAACAGGTAGGGTGACCAGATGTCCTGATTTTATAGGGACAGTCCTGATATTTGGGGCTTTTTCTTATATATGCTTCTATTATCCCCCACCCCCGTCCCGATTTTTCACACTTGCTGTCTGGTCACTCTACGAACAGGTGACTGAAGCTCAGAGGATACCTATTTCCCCTTACCTCTTGGAGGATTCCCCAGGTCTCTAAGCTGTGTAGTTCTGTCAGTTTTCTCCTGCTAAGTTATAGTTGGCATGACCCTAAAGAGAAGCACTGCAGTCTTGTAGCTGTTCCAGTCAGGCTCACATAGAATGAGACAAAAAGTTCAACCCCAGGTTGAAGAATTTTTTTAGCATCATAATTTCCTCCTTGATTCCTTTGCCCTTAATGAGACAGCAGACATTTAGATTCTGGTGCATTCTAATGCAACTTTAGCAGAAGCATGTGGGATATTCAGAGGATGATTATGAATTAATTATGAATATTAGTATAATGGAGAGAAACCAAATGAATCTTTGTGCAGCACATAATGGAAACATTGTTTATATAGTGCTGACTGCTAATACATCTAGAATTCATTCCTTTTCCTATGCAGTATCACTATGACTAGTCTGAGATAAGCTGTTCTTTTTCTTACTTGGAAATAAGAATGGAAGTCCCTTTCATTTCCAGCATACTCAGTACCATCCTCTTCATCTAACTCACACTCTAACTCAAAACACGTAACGCCAGTCTCATGCTTTCTCTGCAAACAAACACTCATCATACACTTAAGCAGGGCACATAGGTTTACTGTAAATATCAATCAGTGTTACCAAGATCAAAATGAGGGTTTTGTGTCAGGGTGAGAGTGAGATTAATTGGGTGAATGTACTGTGTTTCTTTATACGTTGGAGGTGCTCAGTCTGTCAGATTGGTTACTGTGATATGTGGATAATAAGGAGTGGTAAAGATGGTTCTCTTAGGGTACGTCTACACTGGAAACTTCAAAGCGCTGCCCCGGAAACACTCCCGCAGCAGCTCTTTGAGGTGTGAGTGTGGTCGTGCTCCTCGTAATCCACCTCCACGAGGACTGGGAGTGCGGCTCCCAGCACTTGGAGCCTGTCTACACTAGCACTTTAAAGCGCTCAGACTTGCTGAGCTCGGGGGGGGGTGTGTGTGTGTGATTTTTCACACCTCTGAGCCAGCAAGTTAGAGCGCTGTAAAACATAAGTGTAGACATCTCTTTGCTTTTAAGGGTCTATGTGGGTGAGTTTGACACTTACACAATGGAAACTAGTTTGAATAAAGTTTTTGCTGGTGTGGTATTAAGGCAGCATGGCTAAAGGGCAGCTGCCATTTTCTCTTTCAAACTCCATTTTTAATGGATTTTAAATTGAGTTCTTCTAATAGTGTGAAGGTGAAATGGCCAGTTTGAATGCACACTTCTCCCTAATAAAGTGATTTGGATGTAGAGCAGTAATAAAAAGCCTTGGTGGTTTTAGCTGAGGTTAATAAAGTAATGGGCTTTGTGAGTAAATTGAGGCTTAAGGATGGCCTTAGAAGAGAAGGTGAAGGCACGGTGGACCAGCTCAGGGAAGAGCATCCAGTCACAGGACTTCATGGAAGAAGGCACAGAGATGAGAAATGAAGGGGATGAGCAGTCATGTAGCTTGAGCAAACCAAAGGTGACAGTAGATAGAGATGAAAGCAGTGAAGTAGGCAGGAGCTAGGATGTGCAGAAGACACAAGGCCTTCCAGAAAAGAACAGGGCTCTTAACATGTAGTGTGGAAGGCAAAGGGAGGCTACATATCACAGGAGTAGCAGGCAAAATAAGTTATTTGTGCAGCAGCATTTTGGAGGATTGAAAGGGAGTCGGTGAGGGAGGAAAGGCAGAAAAGGGGGCAGATACTAAGGCAAAACTCTAGAAGGTCAGGCAGAGGACGTTTGCATTAGTCAGTACCTTAGTGTTGCTTTTATTAAATATGAGGGGCAAACTCTGTCTGACAATAATCTCTCTACATTTTGGGAAGTGACACCCAAGGATAACTGAGAAGCCAAACCATTACAAATGTGTTACTCAGGCAATAGCCCTAGGAGCAACAACTTTTTTATGCTCAGAGGCCCTCCCTAGCTCTCTCTCTCTGCCACTTGGTAAAACAAGAATGCTGCTGTTATAGGACTAGGACTTAAGAGAAGCGTCATTCTTACTAGCAAATCTGAAAGCTATGCTACATAGCAATCATGACCCTAGAGAATCTAGAGGGGGTAGGGGGACACATATGCAAGAAACTAAAGTGTAACCATATTAAGGTCTAGTAAACCCCTATTTTAAGCTTCAAGCTATTAGAAACTAGACTAAATCTGGAGGAAAAGGGGTTCATTCATCTTAGATCTATTCCATAGGGGAGCTTTCTTCGCAATGTAGCAAATCCAGGAAAAAAAACTTGGACAGAGAATTCCACTCTACCTACTTCCGAGCTCAGATCCTTCCTCTATGATTCACAAAACAAAAAGAACCTTGTAAGAGAACCTAAAATATAGAAATGGACTGTGTGTGTTCGGTGATGGAATAAGAAAAGGAGCATTATTCAGACTTTAAGAAGGCCTCTTAAAACTCTGCCTGGGTGAGCAGTCACATTGCATGGAATACTGAGATCAGTGCAGACTTGAATGACTTGGGCTGTGATCAGATATAGAAATATTCACCCAAATGCTCAGTAAACATAGCTCTCAGCAGTACTCAAGCAGGAGCCTTGTGCGAATGCTATATCATCTTGACAAAACTGAACCATTCCTGCAAGGCTGTCAGGAACTGTTCCCATATAAATAAAGACATCACCCTTTTGGCAGACAGATGGCAAAGAATTAGAACCCTTTGGTGGGAGTGTCCGCTAAGCCAACATTACTTTGCTGGCAAATAATCATTTGTATACATACTTAGTCTTATCAAAACTACACAAAAGGAGAACCATGACTGTTTCTCTGAGGGCAAGCTGTCGTCAGATTTTTTCCTCCCTATTGTTACTGGTGTAGAGTGAGAAACTAGGTGATAGAAATGGATTGTGCAAATATGGTAATACAATCATATTTGATTGTATGAATTGTTTGCCTCAGGGACAACTATGTGGGCTACATAGCCTCATGGTTCAACTTTTCTGAACATTGGGGGGGGGAGACGAATCCAACCCCTCCTCCCCCCTAAAACCAAACCCCTCCAGCATCCAAAGAAATTGAAACACTACAGTCCTTCCAATGCCTCTGAGGAGCATATCTGCTTCTCAGCAAACTGACCAATATACACAAGTCCATGCATGTCTTGTCTTCTGTGCTTTTGTGAACCATTCCTTTATAGCCCAGGCTAATGTAACAGTAAATACATACATTCTTGTTCTTTCTTGTCTTACTCTATTTTCCTTTCCCCTCCATCATCCAAGTAGCAACTATGTATAAGCTACATTGATGGTTTATTTTTGTAACTGTATTTTTCTTTTTGCCCCAGCCAGTGATTGTACTACATAGAACCAGACTAGTGACGCAACATTTTTAAAAAAGGAATGTCTTGCATAAAAGTTGTTTACGAGACTCTTGCTCAAAATACTCTGGATTTAATATACGGTAATCACATTGCAGAAACTTTGAGTGCATAGCACATACTTTCCAATTTTTTCATATGACCTTTATTTTTTCTTCTCTGTCACAGACTTTTAATAAAAAAAAAATGTTAAAAAATAAGCACTAAAACCTGAGCACTTATCTTGCACTTTATGTTTCCAAAACATTGTACAAACATTGGCTGATCTACCACACACCAGTTTGATTAAATATTCTTTAATCAATTTCTTGCTTACACAATTTAAATTACATTCTATGTAGTGTTAGGGCCCTTATCTTGTGCGACTTGCAGTCAATGCAACTTTTGCCACTGACTTTAATGGAAGCAGGACTGGACCCCTAGTTTGTCACTACTTAGGCCGTGGCTACACTCAAAACTCCAAAGCGCTGCCGTGGGAGTGCTTTGAAGTGCGAGTGTGGTCACGCGCCAGCACTGGGAGAGAGCTCTCCCACTGCTGCAGGTACACTACCTCCACGAGGGGATTAGCTTACAGCACTGGGGCACTGTTTACACTGGCTGCGCTCAGGGGGGTGTTTTTTCACATCCCTGAGCGAGAAAATTGCAGTGCTGTAAAGCGCCAGTGTAGCCATAGCCTTAGAGTCTAGCATTCTATATCTCAGGTGGTTCAGGCGTACTGTTCTCACATGGGTTATTACAGGACAAGAACTATTTTGGGGGAGTTCTATGGCCTGTGTTATACAGGAGGTAGACTGGATAATCATAATGGCCCTTTCTGGCCTTAGAATCTATGAATAGGAAGCATTATATTCACAGTTCTGGAATCAAGTAGTCCACTGATGTCGTAATTGGGAATCAGTGGGAATCACTGCATGCTTGGCTTGGCATTTCCACAATCTCTTAAGGAATGAGAGTATTCAGTTGTTGCAGTCTGATTGGGTTGGTTCCCACACAGAAGTTAGAGTGGAACAGGAAATTGTTTTTGAGATTTTGAATTTTTTCCCCATCCTAAAGAGAGACAAATGTTGGGATTTCAATTATTTCTGAAAACCAATAATCTGAAAAAAAAATTCAGATCCAGTAAAAGTGTTTTTGAAATGTTTGATTTTGACCTTTTAATTTTTTTAATACTAAATATGAATTAAACCAAAATTTCAAAACAAAAAGTAAAAAAAAAATCCCAAAAACTAAAACCCCCAAAACTATGTTTAAAAAGTGTTGAAATGAGATGCTTTGACAATTTTGAAACTTTTTTTTTTTTTTAAAAGTCCAAATCAGGAGATTCATCAAACTAAACCTTTTCCATAGACAGTTTAGAAAAATGAGCATTTTACATTGAAAATATTTCAGCAGAAAACTCCTGACTAGCTCTAACAAAAATGCTTTCAGATTCTACAGTAACTAGGCCCTATGTTATGAGCAGTAGTTCTGGGACTACTGCTGTAGAACGTTATAGCATATTTTGTAAGATTTCTGTAACCCTTCTGCCCATCTGAGTTGGCAGCAACAAGGGCTGGGTTCAATATCTAGGGGTTCCGTTTCAATGACGCAATGCAAAACCGGCTTGAGCACCACCCAGTGACTTGGGGAAATTACATACCACCCCCCGGGCGCCTCTAAGAGGCAATACTTCCCCTCTCGCAAGCACAGAGTCTGAGTGTAGCAAAATTCTTTTAATAAAGGAGGGAAACAATGCAGCATTATGTTGGGGAAACACCACAAACAGGATTCATAACACAAACCATGAGCAAAAGACCCCCCTTCCCCCAAGTAAGTTTGGCAGTATGCTTTTCCCCTCAGGGTCTTAAGTCCAGCAACCCAAAAATATCACCCACAGTCCCAAAAGTCCAACACCCCAAAAGTCTCTGTCCCTGGTCAGTGCAGCCCCAGAGTTCAAAAGTTTATCTGCAGAGTTTTACCTCCCAGCCCGGGGGGGGGGGGGGGAAGGGCGCAGAGGGAAGGGGGCAGCAGCGGTGTTAAGGGGCAAGTGTTAAGGGTTAAGGGGTGGTCCAAGGCCAACTGCCCCACTTCTCCATGGGGTTCTACTGCAGCCTCCACCGTGAGTCTCTCCAGCCGTACCACGAACTGCTCCACTCCGCCAGCCGCTCTGCTCCACCAGCTGTTCTACACGCCGCTCCAGTCGTCCCACAAACTGCTCTGCCAGCTGTCCCACGAGCTGCTCCACAAGCTACTCCAGTCATCCCGCAAACTGCTCTGCTCCACCAGCTACTCAGCATCATATCTTCAGGCCCCCAACACAGCACTCAGTGATTTCAGCTCTCAGTAATTTTAACTCTTTAGTGATTTCAGTTTGTAGGAGGGGAGCCTCAGTGCTAGTGCACCATTGGCCCAAAGTGAATTCATCTCAGCAGCCTGTAACTAGACTCCTAATGGAATTAAAATTAGCTCTGATATTCCACAGAGGTGGTGCAGCAATTGATAGTTAAGCCCCATGTCCACAAGTACCTGTTCCCCACCTCTCTCAATTCACTGGGTTTTGGAACCCATGTCCCTTGTCTAACGAGTACTACTTAGTTGATGGCGAGTCCCTCTGTCATAAAACAGTTTAATTGTCCTTGATTCACATAATCAGAGTAACAACACTTTATTCTTCCTGCCCCAATAACAGAGAAACTGGGGATCCCACAGTAGCCAAAATGACCATTTTGGGCTGCTGTGGGCTCATGCTAGGCGGGGTGGGTGTGCCTATGCAAACAAGATCAGCCCCTGAAGTTCTTTTCCACAACCTGCCATAAATCACCACCAGATGTCAGGGTAGAGCTCATCCTGACTCTGCTTACACTTCCATAAGAACAAATTGACCGTTCACTGAGTATGTGGTCATAATTCATTGACAAGTCCCTTTGGTTATCTCTGGCAGAAAAGATCCTCTTGCTCCAAAAGGGTCTAGAGGAAGCTAGGCCTGGTTTTGGGATGTGGGGTAGTGGAGTGTGCTTTGGGAAGTTTGGAAAGATGATAAACGGAATGTAGGTATCATCTTATGTGGGGCTGTAGCAGTGGCAAAGAAATCCCGCAAAGCCACAATTAAAAACCTAACATAACCATCAGAGATTTTATATGTTCACTTGTGTGCTATGGTTGCCACCCATCCAGATTTCACCTAACCAGTCTGGTTTTTTACTTCTCTGTCTGGGTGTTAGGGTTGCCAGGTGCCTGGTTTTCGACCAGAAAAACCAGTTGAAAAGGGGACCTGGCAACCATACATGTCACCAGAACCAAAAGTCCAGTTGTCATGGGGCATGGGGAGGCACCAGGCCATTAATCTGTGCCAGCCCCTGCTCAGCCAGGACCGCCTCCTAACTGCAGGCTGGCTCCTTGAGATGATCTAGCAAACGATGGGGGGAGGAGAGAGCAACGGGGGCAGGGCCTTGAGGGAAGAGGCGGAGCAGGGACAGCACATTGGGGGAAGAAGCAGAGCGGGGGGGAGGCACTTGAGGTGGGGGGGTTCCGGTTACTAGCAATTAGAAAGGTGGCAACCCTATAATGTGTGCACTGAGAGGACAGTGAAGAGAGTGCACTTTCAGTTGGGACTAAAGACTTTTAGTGAATGTACGGGTTCAGCCATAACTCACTAAGGTTAAACTTCTAAAGGACTAGAGGCTCAGTTAGGAGCCCTAGAAGCTAGAGGTTTATCTGAATTATTAATTGTAATGCAGTAGCACCTGGAGGTCCCAGTCATCCAAATGTTTTGATCTAGGTACATTCCAAAGGATTAAAAATAACTGAAATTAGGAGCCCAATCCAACTGTCAGTAAAGTAAAAAATAGTTTTCCTATGATTGCCAGGGACGTTGGATTGGGCCCTAAGAAACCACCAACCACCTGTGATAGAAGAGAATGGATACGATACAGCAGAACCACAGCTCTCCGCAGCCTTGGGGGTTTAAGCCCTAATTTGCCATGCTACATCTGTCATATTAACATACTAGTGGTTCATTTACATATACTAAGTGATGCTGCATGCCTCAATGGTATGATTGGCAAAAGACAAGTGGATAGAGTTACCTGGGTGACTCCAATGGTTTTCCTTTTGAGAAATAATTCTTTTCCGTTTTGGACCTACATTTGGACTTTTCCTGTTAATTAATAGCTGTTACTCCAACATGCACTATATTAATCTCCCATTGTACAAACAGCAGCAGTGCTTTCAGTGGATGGGAAGCAAGTTGGGGATTTACAATTTTTCTCAAACCCTCCCCCCCCAACTAAAAGGTGGTTGTGGCTTGAATTTGTTCTGAGAAAATGCAGGCCTTATCTTTGCTCAAATGGCTCTGATTAGCTGTCAGAGGCCTCTCACCACATCTCCGTTCCCTTGTTCTAGAGCTATAGGGACAGAGAAGCATGCCCTATAGCAACAATCTAAAAGCAATAAAGCCAAATAATGAACCCTGAAAGCTTGTCAATTACTTTAGTCTAGGGACACAGGTTAAAGAAAGCAGCTCTTTCATTCTACCCCTGCAGCAAAATTACTGGAGACAGAAACAAACAAACAAACCATTAAGCGTCTGTTAGCTGACGTGAAAAATGCAAACATTTATAATTTGCTTCAAATGCTGCTGTTTAAAAAAAGAGTTGGTTAGTTTTGAAAGGCTGGAGACAGCAAGAGCTCTGGTGTTACCTGCCTATAAAAGGATTCTTTGTGGAGTTAGAAGGTTATAATTTTGTCTTTGTCCAGAGGAGTCCAAAGTTGATTTGGAGACTTGTGACACAGTATGCTTTGTAAACTCACTGAAAAGTTAACCCATGTGCTGCATGCTTATGGAGAATCTAGGCTGGAAACTGTAAGAAAATCTATCATGTACTGCAGGTCAACTGTAACTATAATCACAACCTCAGCATAATATATATTTGTGTGTGTGTGTGTTTTAAGGGGCAGAGAAAGTGAAATCTGGTCAGTTTTTTTGAAAAGGTGATAATTAGTTTCAGGTACAACACCTGACAATTTGGGGGCAGGAAGGTAGGGGTTTCCAGTCACATTTGTCTGTTTCTATAGAACTGTTTTTCTCTCCCATCTTCTTGTGTGGAAGACCCACACAACCAAATGGAAAACTAACTGACTATGTACAAAGTACTGTCATATACAAAAATTTAAAACAAAAAAAATTCTTGCTAGTCTTTCAGTTACAGTGATCTTAGATAAAAAAGTTCAAACAGAAATTTTTAAGTTGATGATGTCTCTTTAAAGTGAAAGATGCCAAATGGAAATCACTGGAAACTAGAGTTCTCTATTTATAAAACAGAACATGAACACTGGCAGTGCTATCTGCCTGGCTACTTTACACCACCTATTAGTTTGCCTTACTGCAACCTGAAGGGCCTTCTTGTAGGGGTGAAAGAAGAACTCAGATTCCATACAGATTCATTTTACTGAGACTGCCAATGGGCAGCAACAGACATTTGTCCACGAGGTACTGATCTGAGATACGAATTTATTTCCAGTGTAAATGCATGACAGTTGTTAAGTGCCAACATAATTCCTGATCATGTTTAACCTCATTCAGAGAATCCTGTGGATTGGTTAATGCTATCATGCAAGAGGTTAGAGCTGAAGGATCTTCAGGCTCTTACTCAAAAGAATGAGAGATACTTTGCAACCAAAAGTTCCCAACTTCATGTGAATTCTGTGTTGTTCTCCAGTACTTTCAATGGCAATTTGGAGAAGTATCATCTGTACTTGAGCAGGAGCTGGGCAGCGGCCTCAGTCATAAGGAAGAGTGAAAGAGAAAGAGAGCAAAAAAGGGAAGGGGGTTGGAAAGTAATAGACTTCGGAGAAGGTCTCCTTGAATACCTATGGCTCTAGTGAAAAACAGACTCCATTCCAAAAAGCCTCATTTGTATCATAGATTAGTGCTTCAGAATATCCTTGCCTGTATGACAGGTACCTTCAAGTACTGGCATAAACAAGCATGTCAGTCACCAAGGACCTTAGCTCAGAAATCCAAATCTTATTGCCACATGAATTTTCTAATGTACAAAAACACAGTATTGATCATTGTTTGCAACATCTCAACAGAAAGTCAAGTAGATCCAGAGGTGAAAGTAAGCCAGTACGGCGTACTGGCAAGAGCCGGTGCGCCATACCAGGGTGGCACGGCTTCCCCAGGTGGCAATTTAAAGGGCCTGGGGCTCCCAGCAGCGGCTGGAGCCCCAGGCCCTTAAAATTGCCGCCAGAGCCCCACTGCAGGAGCCCTGGCTATTTAAAGGGCTGGGGCCGTAGAGGCAGTGGGAGCCCTGGGCCCTTTAAATAGCCCCAGAACTCCGCCACTACTCCAGGGCTCCGGGGCTATTTAAAGGGCCAGGCGATAGAAGCAGGGGAGTCCTGGGCCCTTTAAATAACCCCCAGAGCCCTGGAATAGCCCTCTATGGCCCTGGTACTTTAAAAAGCCGCTGGAGCCCTGCCACCGCTCCGGCAGGCTCCGGGGGCTATTTAAAGGGCCCGGGGTGGTAGAGGCGGGGGAGCCCCAGGCCCTTTAAATAGCCCCCGGAGCCGTGCTGCCGGAGCCCTGGGGGCTATTTAAAGGCAGCAGTTTAAAGGGCCCGGGGCGGTAGCGGTGGCTGAGCCCTGGGCCCTTTAAACTGCTGCCGGAGCCCCCGGCTGCCACTGCTACCCCCATGGGGGAGGGGGAGGGCACTTACCGGTACAGGGTAGCCAGGGCTGGCTCTGACCCCCCTATCCCCGCCCCTTCCGCCCGAGACCCCGCCCATTCCAGGGGCCAGAGCTGGCCCCATACCAGTAAGTCCCTATTTCTACTTTCACCCCTGAGTAGTTCAGAATAATTCCAAAACCAGCAGGGCTTTCTCCCGCCCCCCCTTTAATTTAGCTTCTCTCTACTTTTAGATGGCTTGTGTCCAAAACAGAGAATCCATTCTTACACCTCCCCTCCACATACTGTCATACTCTTATGCATTACAATTTAACAAGCTCTTATATACACTCCCTGTTAATGCCTTTCATTCTGCTAGATCACAAACAAAAAACAATCAACTAATGCGGTTGCACCAAAAGGCCTGTAAAATATACTGATTCATCATTTTAGGCCCACTTGGTTTTACCTATCTATGGATAAATCTATGCAAGACTAAAACATACATCCCAACTACCCCCCCAGGGTTGCCAACCCTCCAGGATTGACCTGGAGTTTCCAGGAATTAAAGATTAATCTTTAATTAAATATTATATCATGTGATTAAACCTACAGGAATACATCCAACCAAAATTGGCAACCCTAACTACCACCATTTAGAGCTCACAGACTTCAAGTCACATCTTCTGGTGCGGTGATAATCAACATCTTGTGGAGAGACCAAGACTGAGCCAGCATGAACATGGCTAGTGAAATCAATGGACAGCTGGAACGCCTACACTGACCTGTGAAAACCACAGCCTAGCCCACAAGAAGCTAGCTCCCATATGAATTGCCTTTGGGAAATCTGCACTCTGCAGATGGCAGCATGCTGCAACCAGTTACGGCTTCCTGGCTATTTTGTACACTAGCTGTAGACCCTTGCATGGCACTTGATGATTACCTGTTCTGTTCATTCCCTATGGGGCATTTGGCATTGGCCACTGTTGGAAGACAGGATACTGGGCTAGATGGACCTTTAGTCTGACCCAGGCTGGCCATTCTATGTAATCCTGCTGATCTTGGCCTAAATCAGTGGTGCTCGCAAGAAGAGCACGTATTAGTGGTGTGACCCCCTTCCCCTCAATGGGTACATAATGGAGAATTTTTTTGCTCCATTTTCCCCCTTTTCCTAGCATAAAGAAAGGAAACTTCTGACTCCTATGTAATAAATGTAACTCAAGCAACTGTATAGGTCCTATAGCACAGAGACAGAACATAGAACTGTGTGTGAAAATAAAAACTAATTAAATTAAATGTGCAGAAGTACTTTTTCTAACTGGCAAAGAGATGTAGAGAGTCTTACATTGTGTATAGAATCATAGAATATCAGGGTTGGAAGAGACCTCAAGAGGTCATCTAGTCCAACCCCCTGCTCAAAGGGGATATATATGTTCAGCTACAAATAGATTTGTCCCCTGCAACAAATCATGAGCGAGAGCTAGTGCAAAAGTTTATTTTTTACAGTTTAGGCTGGGTATTATTTTTGTTCTAAGTATGTAAGATCATTCCAACAGTGACTGAAAAAAAAATAGCCATGATTAAACAATATCTATTTCATTTTGAAAACCCATATTACAAATGCAGCATGCTTCCCTTCCCTACTGCTTGGAAACACAGGCCATTTGAAAAATCCATTTTAACCCCATGACTTGAAAGCCTTTCAGTTTGAAAATCCATTCCACTGAGGCTGTAACCCTGCTGCTGTCTCCTTTCTTTGCTCCCCGAATTACAATGAGATGCTAAACCACAGTTTAGACTTAGAATGTTGGCAAACAGGCTTCTCCAAGTTTGTTAGCTCCCAGCTATTCACAATAAGGCTCCCCTTAAGCAGAGAAACTGCAGGTGTCTGACTGTCACTAATCAAGGAGTGCTCTGCTCAGCTTCTGCACTGAAGCAATCAGTTGAACCTTTCTTCTCACAGCTAAAGAAAAAGATTTAAGTGTGAACTGAAAGTGGAGTGGGAGAAGGGGCAAAGAACTTTAATAAGTTATTTCAACTATAACAGTTCAGGAAACAGAGATTTAATGAAGTTCTTCATTCAGCAAGGGGCACGAAGGGAAAAAGAAAAAGAAGAGAGGTACATTTTAAGTCCTATAATTATGTGGCCACTTCAGTAATGATTCAGGTTTATATTTTAATGTAGCCTCAATGAACAAACATCAAAATGGGAATCTCTCAGCACTGTGCCAAAACAAGAGACAAGGGGTATTTGTAACCAAAAATATCATTAAGTGCTTCTTATGTGAAAAAATTGTCAATTTGTCGCTATATTTTATAATTAAATCCCCCCCCCCAATCCTATTCTATTAGCATGGAATGAATGAATAGACTTGATATTTGCCTGGTTTGTTGCTTGGAGAGCAGCTGTTTTCTCCTCTCTGTAAGTTAAATATATTTTAGAAACCAAAGAAAAGTAAACCTAATTGAGAAGCTGGTTTTTACATGTTGGGAGAAAACAGCTGTTGGGATAAAAGAGATAAATACAGTGACCTAGATTTTCTGACACACCTTCTCCCTCTAGTGATACAAAGGCCCCAATCCTGCACTCATGTCGGAGGTCAATGAGACCGCTCATGCAAATATAATTATTTGTGTCCAATTCTGCAAGGCATTCATGTGGGTAGAACCCTCCACTGATTTTAATGGGGCTCTGTGCATGTCTGCCTATTCAGATGTCATTGCAGGACTAGGGCTTTGCTTACCTGATCCTCCATCTTTTCCCCCCCCCCCCCCAGGCAAAGTTAGAATACTTGTTGAAGTCTTGTAAAGTCAGCAATAGTTATAAATTATTCTATTATACTCTGGACTATACTGTTTTATATAACTGATCAAAATATCTTGTTTCCAAATGGTTGACTTTAGTCATTTTTTTCCTGCCAAGATGAAACTAAATTTAAAATATATTTTTCTCATTAAAATTATTAGAATGGAAAGTTACTTTCTTTCTGCAGTTTCCAGCGCTAGTGCTGATTTGAAGGTGCCAGATCATGGACGCAGAAACATCACCTTATCATGACTGATACCTTAAACATATATTAGTCTCTATCACTAAAACCAGCTGATCCTGAACTCATAGTTTCGTGCTTTATTTCTCCTGCGTTAGAAGGCAGTCTCCAGCCAACACGTCTATCGAGTTTACAAATGCAGTAACATGAGCATGTAACTGCCCTGATTGCTTGGCAGGAGCTAGCTGCTAAGGGATTGGCTACTCAAAGGCTTTCACGTGAAAAGAGCTGTGTGTAGGAGCAGGCAGCAGACTACGTTCTCTGGTAGTCTGCAAAGAGCAGCTACTGCAGAGGGGGTTGCTAAGAAAGGGAGGAGATTGTGCAAAGGTTTAATCAAGCTAGAAGCACTTAATTAACCTTCACCGCTTCTTCTCCATGCTCGTCTCTTCTGGCTTAGTTTGCTCTATTTAATGAATTGTACCAGGTAAGCCTTCTGTAAGAGTTAACATTGCTGATAGGGACTCATACTCGTGCTAAAACGTGCATTGCAGGAGTTTCTGTGGAGCATGGCACGCCCCTCTTACAAACGCAGAAGCATTATATGGGTGTTTGCTAGTGTACTAATGCAGATTAACATAGTATTTAAATTTACTTTTGAGTCTATGAACTACCTAAACTAGTGCACGCATCTGTGTGTGACATCAGCCATTTTCTAAGAATTTAGAATTTTGCTTTTTGGGAGGGACCTGAGATACTAAGATTTATATCATGATCCTTGTCAAGTTTTGCATTATTTAAAATGTTAACATGCATCTGTTATGCTAACATTTAATGTCTCCAGAATGGTCTTAACTTCTGACTTTCTGGGGATTTTGTCAGTTTCCTAGTTCTCATGCCTGTTTGTTAATGCCCTATGTATGTGCTCAAAAATTCAAAGAAGCACAAGTTTCTCTCAAAATAGCCATAAGTGAAAGTTGTTTTTGAAACTTCAATATGTGTGTGTGTGTTGTTTTTGGTTCTGTTTATATAGTTGAATTTATGTTGCTTTGGCTTCAGGGGCTAATAGGGCCCTTTCTTTTAATTTCCCCTCCCCTCCCTCCGCACTTGCCTTAACAGGCAGAATTAAGAGACTCAGAGTCTGCAGAAAAGGTCCCTCCCACCTATATTTTGGTACTGTTCTGCAATACCAGTGAGAGCACTTAGAAGTAGAAAGCTTTCTTAAAGTGAGAAAGCAATTATTTGCTTCCTATGACTCAACAGAATTTTATCTTCTTTCAAACTACATCAGTCTTCAAAGATGTATTACATTTGAAACCCTAATCCACAAATATATAATATACACAAATGTTTGAACTAGACATGTCTCTTTATACTTTAATTATGAATCTTTCATCAGTAGAAAGGTGATTTATTTAAAAAAAAATTTGGAATAGAAGCTATGTAGCTTTTATGCAGACCTGTAGTAGACTTACAAATGGATTTAGAGATGCTTTTAGGAAAGTATACCTTTTATTAAGGGCTAGTATACTAGATTACTACAATGAAATGAGATGGGGTGAAGCATGCTCTTGTTGCATAAATTAAACAGCCAAAATCATGATATGGTATGCCTCTAACACCTGCAGCTGGGTGAATTACTCTTGGAGAACAATTTTATTTAGTATTTTGACCATTCTTGTCTGAATTATCCACAAACTGGCTTTACAAATTATTCATTTTAAGTGTTGAACAAACACTGTGAACATACCAATTTGTCAATTTTTACCTATTTGGCACTATGTGAAGATGAGTCCATACAGTGTTATCTCTGCTCCCTGATTGAGGGAACTTGCAGGAATTTATGGGGCTTGGCTTGGAGCCTGTATGAATGAAATAAGATGCATGCAGTGTAGTTGTAGCTGTGTCAGTTCCAGGATATTAGAAACATAGATGGGTGAGGTAATACCTTTTATTGAACCAATTTCTGTTGGTGAGAGAGAGACGCTTTCAAGTCTGGAAAATCTGCTCTACTTTTGCATTTTTGCTGTGACATTAGGAGTTCCCTTTTCAGACCTGGAACTCAGTGTGGTTCAAAAGCTTCATTCTCACCAACAGAAGCTGGCCCAATAAAAGAGAGTACCTCGCCCACCTTGTCTCTGAAATGAGATGAGCACTTCCACTAGGGATAGCTAATACATATGCTAGTTTTTGAAAATCTTCACCCATATTCCCACGTGAACATTTGCAAGATGAGACCTTTCCTGAATGAACATTTTGTGTGAATAAGAACCTCTTTGCACAGATTTTGTTCATGGAAAAGTAAATAGCTGGGTGAGAATGTGGCTAAATCAAAACAATTCAGAATTTACAAATATGGTTGAATGAATAACTTTTCATGCTATTCCTCAGCTTCTGTAATTGGAAGTCATAATTGTAATTTAGGTTGCATTATTTGAGAGTATGCAAAGAGCAAGCCATGAATAATTAAGATGGTGAATGAAATAAAGTGTGCACAGCTTTTCAAAAGACTCTCTTCCAGAATATATTTGATGGAGCAGACAACCTTATAACTTACCATCTTCCCAATCACATTTCAGAATGATACAGATCTTGGACCCAAGACCTTTGCCCAGCTCCATGATGCCCGTTGATGTGGCCATGAGAATTTGCTTAGCCCATTCGCCACCTCTGAAGAGAATTCTCAGCCCTCTCGATGACTATCAAAGAAGAAACTTTGTTAACAGATTCAAGCCTCTCAGACCATGTCTCAATGTGAAACGTGAATCTGACTGTCGAAACAATGACTGGAACCGCTCCCCAAGCCGAGCCAAGAAGCGAGTCGTGTTTGCAGATTCAAAGGGGCTATCTCTGACTGCAATCCATGTCTTCTCTGAAATCCAGGAGCATCCGGTGTGGGATCTTCAGTATGACTTGTTAGACCTTGAAGACATAACTGCTGGTTTAAAACTACATGAAGAGAAAAATTTGATTCTGGGTTTCCCTCAGCCTTCAGCTGATTACTTAGATTTTCGGAATCACTTGCAGAAGAACTTTGTCTGTCTCGAGAATTGCACCCTCCAAGAAAGGGCTGTGGCAGGGACTGTGAAAGTGAAAAACGTGAGCTATGAGAAGAAGGTTCAGGTTCGAATTACCTTTGATACGTGGAAAACCTACACTGATGTTGACTGTGTGTATATGAACAATGTGTATGGTGACTCTGACAGCGACACCTTCTCATTTGCTATTGAGCTGCCTCCAGCCATTCCCACTCAAGAGAAGATTGAGTTCTGCATTTCTTACCAAAGTGGTGAGCACATCTTCTGGGACAATAACGAGGGTCAGAACTATAAGATTGTCCATGCAGAATGGAAACCTGATGGCGTTCAAGCACCAGCATCTACTAAGAGAGACTGCACAGTTCCTAAGATTCCAAGGAAGACACATGAAACAGAGTGTGAGCAGCTTGGCAGTCCGAGGCTGTCAAATGGCTTCTTTCCTGAGTGGCAAAGCTGGGATAGGATTGAAAACTCATCCCCATATTGGTGAATGAACTACTAGCCCATGAGCATTCCTGCTTTCAGTAACTAAACAGTGTTAGTCTTCAGCCTCTGCTTCATGTACAGTACACCAAAACCTGCTAGAAAGTTTTGCTGACTCTTCTTACAAATCCAAATTCACTAGCATTTTGGGACTTGTTGAGTTAAGCAATTGACCATCTGAGAACTTCTAAACTTAACCACATCTTACCCTTAGAGAAAAAGGGGTCTATTTCAAAATGGAAAAACAAGCCCCTCAGTCAGTTACCTACTGTAGAAATAGCATGTCTGTGTTAAGTATATGTGACTTTCTTTGCTATTCACTAGCCTTAATCATGGGGTAAGAAACACTTGTGAGGAAGTACAATGTGTGGTGGAGTTTTGGGAAGCTGTAATAATTGTGTGGGGGGATGTTATGTGAACAGAGCCACAATTCATTTTTTTTGCATGGCAGAGTATGTAGTAGAGATGAAATATTGCTGCCAAGACAGAGGTTTGTCTTAACCCTCTACATCCTCATGGAAACAAAATGCAAGGTTATGATTCTGTGGTATGAATAAGGAGTATCTTTTTGGGTGGATAACAGAAAAGTCAGAGAAGGGGAAGAGGTAAGATGCACTGTATATTTTAGGAAAGCGCAAAAACTTTTGGAAGCTGGTCTTCCAAAAATCACATGGGGCAATTTTTAAGGGGTAAAAATGAATTAAGCAATAAAGAAAGTGCAATTAGCTTAAACTGCAGCCTTTTTGTTCTAACTATTTCATATATGAAAATAAGTGACTGAGTAATGGTAGATGGTAGGAGTGAACTCTGTAAATATGCTTATGTATATTTAATCTTGTGGGTGGTGCCTATCTTGTACCATACGCTCAAAGTTCTGCCTTCACTTAGACCCATGCAACCCCACTGACTTCACAGGCAGAATTTGGCTCTATGTACATTTAAGAATTCATGTGCCTTTTAAAAATCCCCTAGATGCCAAAAATCATATCTGGAAAAAATCATTTACAAGACAGACCATGTAACTTATAAAATGTCCTAATTTATAGACGAGTTAAATGTGTTTGGTTCATCTGCTGATCTGATCTTTCTTATGAATGTTTGTCTTGTCTCTTATGGTATTTTGTTCCCTATTGCAGTCAGTAACACTTGAGTCAGAAATAGTTTTCCAAAGCAGTAAAGTAAACTTAGGCAACTGAGGTCCTTCATATTGAAGATGGTGAGGTAACTGCACTTTTTGAAAGCTAATCTGTTGAAAAGAGCAGGCTTGCCATTCGTTTTCTCTAGAAAGAATACTATTCATAGTTAAATATCTTGCACATAAATAGGAGCAGTTTTCTATGCTGCTTCTCATACCTCAGTCATTTTCTGTGAAGTCAAAATGTTTGTGGTGTGGTGTGGTTTGTTTTTACATATTTCAGCAAACCCAGTGTATTTTTGCACTTTGTGCTTCACATTCTGAGCTATCAAAGTGTAAAGATAATCTTTTTCCTGTGAGAATGAAGTGGGAGATATTAAGAATGTATGGGATGCAGCAACTCTAAATATGTACAATACACACACCTGTGTTCACTTGTCTGCTATACTGAGCTGATGACATGAAAATGCAAGTCACATTACTCACTCAGATACTGAGGATTAGAGCATTTTTGTAAGGTGAAATTAGCCTCTTCCGCTACCACCCAAATATTTTTCTACTGTAACTATCACTGTACTATGTAAACTGGTCCATTTTAAGAATAAATCATATTTTTTTTGTTTTTGATTTCCCCCCCCTTAATCCCTCAGGAAAACAAGCACTTTCCTTCACCATCCATTGTCCTGACAATTAACTCTCAATTGCCCTCAATCACAAAGCAGAAGACCTGGATCAGTGTTATGGTCTGGAAGGGAGCACCGCTAGAGTTGGTCAAAAATTAACATTTATCCTATTGAAAACTTCAATTTTCAACCTGAATTTAAATGAAAAAGATAATTCTGAATTAAAGGTCTGGAAGAATTTCAGTAATATGTTGTTTGGACACAATTAGACATTACCAAATTGAAACATACGACTGGCGTGTTTTGAACCAACTCGGAACATGAGTTTGACAGACTGTGTGCCTGAGCTGTTGGCATGTTTCTAAGAGTGGTAGTTCAAGTACCTCCATTCTTTCGTGGGCCGGGCTTCTACAAGGGACTACATTTCCCATGATGCACTGTATTAGTGGCACTGATGCAGTTCAGGCAAAGGGGGAAGACAATGATCCATCTAGTCTAGCCAGGGTGTCTGATCTGTAGGGGAGAATAGGGACATGAGCCATCTGAACTCTCTCGCCCATACAGCAGATCAGGTGGGCCTAGATCAATGTCAAATCGAACCAAAAGGGAACATTTGGACTTCGTTTGTCAAAACAATGTTTTTATTGGGATGAGCTGAAATTAAAATTGATTTTGCTAATTACTTCCTGTTGGAAGATCAAGCTTTCCCAGGGAAAAATTTCAATTTTGCAGAAGCCCCTCCTTCCCTCAAGCTATCTTCCTGGAAAGGTCCTGACAGCTCTAAGCACAGCAAAAGCAACTCTAACACTGCAGAATAGCAAGGTTGCTTCACTAGCATTTCTTGGCAGGGGCCAGTAGTGGGAATTGAACCAAGTCCATCTGCAGCTGGAAGGATAAGCCTCTATAGTAGGGGTCTCAAACTCCTCACCTGCAGGCCATCTGTGGCCCGAGCACCTCCCCAATGTGGCCCGCAGGGCTCCTGCAATTTTGGGGCTGGGTCTCTCCCTTGGCCCTGCATGCCGTTGCTGAGCGGTTTCCTATGCACTTGCTCTATGTGACTGCCGGCCCTGGCGTGGGGTGGGGCTGTGGCTCTGTGCACTACCCCCCACCCCGAGCACCTCTGTGGCCAATGGGAAGCTGTGGGGGTGGTGCCTGGGGGCAACAGCATGCAGAGGCCCCCTGGCCTGCCCCAGGTAAGTGCTGCACCCCCTGACCTCCTCCCACAGCCTGCCTCCCCCTCCCCCACATACTCCCTCCTGTCCCCAAGCTCCCTCCCAGAGCCTACACCCAGCACCCAAACTCCCTCCCAGAGCCTGGACCCTAGGCCCCCTCCCAGAGCCCAACCTCTCACCCCTTCTGCACCCAAACTCCCTCCCAGAGCCTGCACCCCAATCCCATCCCCCAGACCTCCTGCACCCAAACTCCTGCCCAGAGCCTTAGGCCTGTGGGGGGTGGGTTCTGGGCAGCATGACTGACATTGGCCTGTTGGGAGGATTTGAGTTTGACCCCTGCTCTATAGCCTGACTTAGTGACACAATACTTTAGCAGGCTCCCCTCCCCTAGCTGGGGCCTGATGAATAGCAGAGGAAAACAAAGCACCATAGAATGGGTTACACTGCATAGGAGAACTCTCTCACTCCTCAAAACAATTTGGCACTAATTTCCCTCCAAGTGGTGTAAGAAACTGGGGTTATGAGACAGTTACAGCGAGGTGATTTGAGAGCCTTTCCCCCCCCCTTCCATGGCCTAAGTTGTGCATCAACTCTTTACTTCTCTCCAGCAAGATACACAGAGTAGGGGCTAGAGTAGAAGTGCTGCTTTGCGTCTGAGGCAGGGAGACATTCCTTTCTCTAGATCTAGATCCTTTGGCGAGGATTTCTAAAGGGATAGCTGGCACATCCTCACCCTGGCAGGGGGAGAGAGGGTTTGCTTGCATTCCTACTGCAGAGCCGGAAGTTGCTTTAAAAAAAAAACAGGAGCGATCATTTTTTAAACAATGTAAACCTACTCTCTGCACCACCAGGCTTTAAGTCGGCTCCCCTGGAAGGCTATCTTGCAAGGTTTGAACCTCCACCATGCAAGACAACAAATGAAGTGGGTTCTTGTAGGGGCCGTCATGCCATTCTCAAACTCCATAGGCCCCTACCATAAAGACCAGCAACGTGTGTGTGTGTGTGTTTGTTTGTTCTCTCTCTCTCTTTTCTTCTTCTCTGAACTCCATGGGCTCTATTTCAAATCAATCCCCTTTACACAGCAAAAAAGTATCGGTCTGGTCCACCTTTCTCCCTTTCCCTGCTCTATGCCAGAGCTGAGGCTGGATGCTGCATTTGTTTTTGATTTTGGCCTAAGAGCTCACTGGGATGTACCTATGACAAAATATGCAGCACAGTGGATTAAGACCATAGACAAGGCAGCCTGCCAAACAGAATCCACAGCGGGATGGGCTCCTTGGCCTGCTGAAGCCAGCCTAGCCCACAGTTTCATTTAAAGCAGCCTTCCAAGGTGGTCCTGAAAGTTGATCAGCCCATTCCCCCAAACCATGATAATTAAACAAAATGTTATTCATCAAAAAATGCTGCGCATGTGTGGCACTTCACACCTTCCAGCTGAGTGCCCTACGTGCTGGACTAGAGTTATTCCCATTGTCTCTCTCCTGCCCAATCATTCCATTTATTTATCCACAGTGCAACATCTTCAATAGGAGAGACTGAGGGAGCCCCACATCAGAATATCACAGAGACCAGTGACTAAAGCACTCTCCTGAGATGTGGGAGAGCCCAGTTCCAATTCTTTCTCCCCTTTGCCAGGCACCGGGGAATTGGCTAGGACTCCCCACATCTTAGGTGAGTACTCTAACTACAGGGCCAAGAGTTATAAGGTGGATACTCAGGATTGGTCCTCTTGGGCAAGTTAGTCCGCCACATAGCTGTGTTCCCCTAGTTTGTGAATCACTCTTGGGTTTAGGTGGGAACTGTTTACTTTGAAAAACATAGGCAGTGAGGGAGTTTAGGTACCTACTACGTTCAGCAGGAATCTTGTGGATTGTGAATGTGGTTGCAAGCACCTCACCATACATCTACACTGCAAAAATTCCCCACACCAGCAAGCCTCAGAGCCTAGGTCAACTGCCTTGGGCTTGAGCTACAGGGCTAGAAATAGCAATGTAGATGTTCCCACTTGGGCTGGAACCTGGGCTCTGAGACCCACCCACCCATGGAAAAAAGTTGGTGGGTGCTCAGTACCCACCAGCAGCTCCCCGTGGTCCCACCCCCCTGCTCCAGATCGCCTCCACCTCCTCCACGATCGTGCTGCTGCATCCTGCTTCTCCCCCCTTCCTCCCAGCGCTTGCGCCACGAAACAGATGATTCATGGGGCAGTGAGGGAGGGGAGGAGGGGGAACGTGGTATGCTGGGGGAAGAGGCAGGGCTGGGGTGGGGATTTGTGGAAGGGATCCAATAGGGGCAGAGAGGGGGCGGAGCTAGGGTGGGGACTTTGGGGATGGGTTTGGAATGGGGGCAGGGATGGGGTGGAGTCGGGGTGGGGGCAGAGGGGCACCGGAGAAAGTTGGTGCCTATGCACCCACCTCACTCAGGCTCTGGCTCAAGCAGGAATGTCTGTACTGTTATTTTTAGGCCTGTAGTGTGAGCCCACGAGCTCAAGTCAGTTGACCTAGGCTCTGAGACTCACTGCTGGGTTGTTTCGGTGTTCATTTTTTTTTTTTTTTGGTAGGGTAGACATACCCTAAGTAGATTTGTGGATTCCACTCCATGTGTCTGTCAACTGAGCATGCGATATATCTCAGGTGAAAGACATGCCCCCAGGTGATTGGTTTTCATAGCGAAAATAGTCTCTCATTCTGTCCCCCAATTTCAAAAGTAAAAATATAGCTCAACACTTTTGCTCTTTTGCTGTGTTCAGACTTGAGACTATTGGTCATCTTATTTCAAAGTAACTGTCATAAAACTAGCACAAAAAGTATTGAGACCACTTATACCATAACAGAGATCCCACAATGTTCCTTAGTACATCAGTCTCTTAACTGTTTGTCAGTCATTGGCGCTCATGACTGATGAATATGTTTATTTGAGCTACCTCATTGCCTGAGTTTATCCGGGGGTTGTCATTTTATTCTAAAGGAGACCCTTTGCTGATTAGTTTTAACCTCAGCTACAGAGTGCAATTACATTTTTATAAATTCTATTCTATGATGTAGGGCTAAACACCATATGCGGAAAAGAGTGGCTGATTTGGATCAGGAACGTTGTGTTACAAACAGAGGTCTCTTTGACCTTCCTCCTAGCAACAAAGCTGTTCCTTTGCCCATGTTTTTATTTATTTAAAATTTCCATTGAAAACCCCAGCAACATCACATTGCAAAACAGTATATGCCATAATTATACAACACAAAGGCATACTCATAGGCGCCAACTCCATGGGTTTTCTGGGGCTGGAGCACCCATGGGGAAAAATGCTCTGCACCCACTGGCAACCAAGCTCTCCTTGTCCCCACCCCCTCCTCACCACCTCCTCCTCCCTCAGGTGCGCTGCGTCCCCGTTCCTCTGCCTACCTCCCAGCACTTCGGACTTTCCAGGAGGGAGGGGGGAGGAGCAGGAACGTGGCGCGCTCAGGGAAGGAGGTGGAGCAGGGGCAAGGACTTGGGGAAAGGGGGTGGAATGGGGGCGGGGGTGGGGTCGAGCACCCATCAGAAACAGTGGAAGTTGAAGCCTATGGTCATAGTCAGCACAGCGTGAAAAAAAATAGCTAAGAGCACATGCTGGTGCAGTTTAAGAATCTGAGACCTAGAGCTGGAGAATAGACTGATGCTCAGATTAAGGAATCATATTGTTCAGATGATATTCAGACCCCCAAATAGAATCATAGAATCAGAGGACTGGAAGAGACCTTGAGAAGTCATCTAGTCCAGTCCCCTGCACTCATGGCAGGACTAAGTATTATCTAGACCGTCCCTGACAGGTGTTTGTATAACTTGCTCTTAAAAATCTCCAATGATGGATATTCCACAACCTCCCTAGGCAATTTATTCCAGTGCTTAACCACCCTGACAGGTAAGCAGTTTTTCATAATGTTCAACTTATACTTGCTGCAATTTAAGCTCATTGCTTCTTGTCCTATCCTCTGAGGGTAAGGAGAACAATTTTTCTCCCTCTTCCTTGTAACTACCTTTTATGTACTTGAAAACCATTATCATGTCTCCTCTCAGTCTTCTCTTCTCCAGACTAAACAAACCCAATGTTTTCAATCTTCCCTCATAGATTTTCTATGTTTTCCAGACCTTTAATATTTTTGTTGCTCTGCTCTGGACTTGCACCGATTTGTCCACATCTTTCCTGAAATGTGGCACCCAGAACTGGACACGATACTCCAGTTGAGACCTAATCAGCGTGGAGTAAAGCAGAAGAATTACTTCTCTTGTCTTGCTTACAACACTCCTGCTAATACAGCCCAGAATGATGTTTGCTTTTTTTGCAAGTGTTACACTGTTGACTCATTTTTAGCTTGTGATCCATTATGATCCCCGGATCCCATTCTGCAGTGCTCCTTCCTAGACAGTCATTTCCCATTTTGTATGTGTGCAACTGATTGTTCCTTCCTAAATGTAGTACTTTGCATTTGTATATCCCCACTTGATATGCCCTTCCAGCGTGACTGTGAACTATTCATAACTTACTCTCTGGCAACAGTTTTCCAAACAGTTAATGCACCCATCTTATAGTAGCTCTATCTGGACATATTACTACAAAGATTAATATCCTCTGAATACAGTCATCCTTCTTCTGATCTCCAAGTAGGCAGGGGCTAATGGGGAAGAAGATCTCCTAGGTTAGCAGCCCTCCTCTGAACTGTTTGTGAAAAAAGGTGATCCTCTGGCACCAAGCAGTCCTTCCCCTAGTTTCCTCCCAGCAGTGGAGAGGGAAAGAAGGGGATCCCACTCCACTCTTTGCTCAAGGATCCCCTGTGGGAAAACAAGTGTCTATCTATATAGAGTGCACCAGTTACCCCAGTACATGCCAAACAAAGACCCCTGGCTCTTATCCATTGCTCCAGGTAGGGAGGGGATGAAGATGGTAGTGTGCCCCCTACATTTCCCCATGCCTAGGCTTTCTCCCTTCTATCAGGCTCCTCCTTCTCTTACCTGGAATAGTCTTCTAAACAGGATGGGAGAATATGTTGCTGGGCCTCATCACGTTCAGCTCCCCCAGTCTTCTGTCTTCAGGAAAGCTGGCAATGCAACAACGAAACCCAGTACAGAGGAATGATCTCCTAGGAGAGAGGAGGCAGAGATGGGATGGGAAGGAGGAGTTGCTGGCCAAGAGAAGACAAGCTTACATGGGAAGAGGGAGTGTGATGAGGACACTCACGGACGATTAAGAGAAAAACTTGGTGAGGGGACAGTGAGGATTCCAGGCACAGGGTTTACTCACTGGAGTAACAGCTGCTGGAGGCCCCATGCCAGCTTCAAGCAGGAGGCTAGAGCTTGAGTCTTTCTTCTATACTGACTGCCAGCAGCCCAGTAAGGAGGGAGCTTCAAATATAGTTTGAATGGAAGGGATGTTTTCTATTGGCTGAACTGCTGACTGACAGCCACTCTATCCAGTACAATGCTTGTCTCATTTATAAAAAGGGGATCTTACAAGCCATTTCCCCCCAGCAGCCAGGATGTGATTGACACCCCAGTCACCTTGGGCCAGTCTGCCCTTTTTTATACATTGGCTCAAACAAAGGAGTAATTCCTAGGCACCATGGAAGAACTCAGCACAGGAGTAAGAGTCTGATAGCTTTGCATTCTGTGCCTCCAGAGAGTACCCAGGAGCACCTGCTGCTGTGACTGATGGAAGATGGGCTTGGGGTGGGCCTGAGACCAGCTTTACTGAGGGTGGATAGGAGCTTAAACTTTCTGTGGGGGAAGCTCATCAAATCATGGTCTTGCCTGGCTTCTTGCCATCACCTCCTCCTGTGTCAACCAATGGGACTGGAGTGCAATTGTTTGCAGGTGCTAAGTGCCGGCAAGCTGATCAAAGGAGCAGTCCAATGGCACACCAGGCAGCTCTTCTCAACCACAGTATCTTCTGTCAAACCTCCTGGACATCTAGCAAAGTGCCAAAGAACTTGACTGCATCTCTGAACACATAATTACATACAACAGATGCTATAATCTCTTTGGACCCCCTCCTGCCTCAGCAGCAGCAGTAGTTCATTAAAGTCATGGTCCTAAGCATGGAAGGGAAGAGAAGAATAGGGACTGGCTGGCATTTGTCAAATGATTGTTCTACACAACATATGGTGACTAGGTTTCTAGGATGACTGCACAGCCATTTGGCCCATTAAAGAACAGTCAGCATACCCCTTACTTTCTACTAATGAGCTTGGAGCAGGTCAGGAGCATGAAGGGATTACTTAGGGTATTTCACAGGCCAATCCTGAATGCAGAATAGACTGTTCCATGGAATAATCCCTTTTTACTGGAAATACTGCAGCTGCTGGTTGTTCCTAAAGACCCACAGTACTTATCCCTGCTAAGAGACAGTAAAGTGGGCCACTACAGTCTGTGTTCTAGGATGAAGTCCCTGCTGCATGAATTCATTTATTTGTCTGGTCTACAGTTGGTTGATGACTGAAGGAACTGACTGAGGCTGAAGTTGGTTTTAGCTAAAAAGTCTAGAAAAAATAACATTTTGGTAATCACAGCGGAATATAATATCAGTGGTTGCCTTTATCTAGGCTAAGCATTCTTCTTCTTTTAGAAAAACCATTGTAGCCTCAAGTAGCTGTTTATATAAATCCTCAAGTAGCTGTTTATATAAATAACATACTTCTCTCTCCATTTTATTCTCAAAAAAGCCCTTGCCAATACTCTCGCCCTAAGTAAAGGGCTACTCCTTAAACCTAAAACCTCATGCAAAAAACACAACCACAAAAACCAAACTCTCTCACACACACTCTGGAAAGGCACAAACCCAAATCCTTTCTGTTTAGAGCAAAAGTGTCAACTCGACCAACAAAATGCAGCAGTGAAAATAGACTGACTCACTGTGCACTGGCAAAGATGGAAGTGCTCTTTTTTTGTAAAGAGGAAACATTCAGAGGAGTAGCCAGAGGCAATGTCTGCACTATCTATAAGTCACCATATCTGGTTGCAGATCATTATAGATGAGGCTTCTGTTTTTGTAATTAGCTCCCTTTGGCAGCCCATCAGAAGTCAAATCTATTAACTTTCAGGGCATGATTCCAGACATGTTCATTCTATTGATTGTTTTCCTGTTGTTGTTTCTGTTTTTAGTTTTTATTCTGCAAATGGCATGTCTGATTTGTAATTCTGTACCCAGCTATCATGGTACTAGGTTAGAAAAAAGTAAATAAACAGAGAAAAACAGAGCAGAGTCAAGTATGCCACCGGAAACATCTCTGTGCTAGGTCTAACCCTTCTCTTCTTCCAGAGATGGGGAGCCAGCCTTTCTCCCTGTGTTCTTCAATAGATTCCCTCCTCCAATTCACAGAGGACTGCTCCCACCAATCAATTTCTGGGGACAACTTGAAATAAAAGAAGACCTGATATTCTCATGGCATTTCCACCATTCCACTCCTGTTCCCAGGCAGGAATAACATGACAATAGCCTCTCTCTCATGGTATTTCTGCACTTGTGACTCTGGTATGGCTGGATGCAGGAAGTAACCAAAAATTCTCAGAATATTTCAGATAATCAAACACAGGCTTGAAGTAAGTTCAGGTCTGGCAATGATCCAACGACTGAGTTGGGATATATGGGCTAGTCTTATTCTATCTGCTTCTAGGAACGACTGGTCTGAGTAAAAAAAAAAAAAAAATCCTTCCAACAGCATCAGACTCACATCCCATCCAGCTAAATTGGTTAAAATGCTGTGAAAGTTGTTTTGGGTTTCCCCTTGCACTAAAGTCACAATTTGCAGGAGAGAGTCCACTCCAATTCAATGCTTACATCCTAGTCAATCCCAGGAGGCTGGCGTAAGGTGTAAGTTGGCACTGAATTTGTTTTCTAACTTCACAGTTGTGAAATGCATCTCTCTGATGGACTCATAATGGCAAGCTTTGACTTTTTCAGCTAGCTGGCAGTAGTGACTTTGCCACATGTTATATTAACGCAAGAAAAGTAATTTCTGTTGGCTAGAATCACATTTCTTCATTACACTAATTGCAACTGGAAAATGTTCTCTGCCTATGCAGGTGTGTGTGTGTGTGTGTGTGTGTGTGTGCGCGTGTGTGTGGTGGGGGGAGGGGCTCCTATCTTTGCCTAAATTCTCTAATTACCACCAGGGCCGGCTCCAGGCACCAGCCGACCAAGCACGTGCTTGGGGTGGCACCTTGGGCCGGGGCGGCATTAAGGTTTTTATTAAATTTATTTATTGGGCGGGGGCTGGCGTGGTGCGGCGCTTGGGGGCAGGGGCTGGCGCTCAGAGGAGGGGCGGGGGTTGGCGCGGCGCAGCGCTGGGGGGGGCTGGCGCTCGGAGGAGGGGCGGGGGCTGGCGCGGTGCTAGGGGGGCTGGCGCTCGAAGGAGGGGCGAGGGTTGGCGTGGCGCTGGGGGGGCTGGCGCTCAGAGGAGGGACGGGGGTTGGCGCGGCGTGGCGTTGGGGGGGCGGGGGCTGACGCTCGAAGGAGGGGCAGGGGTTGGCGGGCGCTGGGGGGGCTGGCGCTCGAAGGAGGGGCAGGGGTTGGCGTGGCGCGGCGTTGGGGGGGCGGGGGCTGGCGCTCGGAGTAGGGGCGGGGGCTGGTGCGGCATGGCGTTGGGGGGGCGGGGGCTGGCACTCGGAGGAGGGGCGGGGGTTGGCGCAGCGCGGCGCTGGGGGGACGGGGGCTGGTGCTCAGAGGAGGGGCGGGGGCTGGCGCGGTGCTGGGGGGACGGGGGGGACGGGGGCTGGCGCTCAGAGGAGGGGCGGGGGCTGGCGCGGTGCTGGGGGGGCTGGTGCTCGAAGGAGGGGATGGGGTTGGCGCGGCGCGGCGCTGGGGGGGCTGGCGCTCGGAGGAGGGGTGGGGGCTGGCGTGGCGCTGGGGGGTGGGGGCTGGTGCGGCACAGCGTTGGGGGGGCGGGGGCTGGCGCTCAGAGGAGGGGCGGGGGCTGGTGCGGCATGGCGTTTGGGGGGCGGGGGTTGGCGCTCGGAGGAGGGGCGGGGGTTGGCGCAGCGCTGGGGGGGCTGGTGCTCGGAGGAGGGGCGGGGGTTGGCGCGGCACTGAGGGGGTGGGGGCTGGCGCTCGGAGGAGGGGCGGGGGTTGGCACTTGGAGGAGGGGCGGAGGTTGGCACGGCGCGGCGCTGGGGGGGCGGGGGCTGGCGCTCGGAGAAGGGGCGGGGGTTGGCGCGGCACTGGGGGGACGGGGGCTGGGGCTCGGAGGAGGGGTGGGGGCTGGTGCGGCACTGGGGGGGGCGGGGGCTGGCGCTCGGAGGAGGGGCGGGGGTTGGCACTCGGAGGAGGGGCGGGGGTTGGCGCAGCGCGGCGCTGGGGGGCGGGGGCTGGCGCTCGGAGGAGGGGCGGGGGTTGGCGCGGCACTGGGGGGGGCAGGGGCTGGCGCTCAGAGTAGGGGCGGGGGTTGGCGCGCGCTGGGGGGGCGGGGGCTGGCGCGGCGCTGGGGGGGCGGGGGCTGGCGCGGCGCTGGGGGGACGGGGGCTGGGGCTCGGAGGAGGGGTGGGGGCTGGTGCGGCGCGGTGCTGGGGGCGGGGGCTGGCGCTCGGAGGGGGGCAGGCGTTGGCGTGGTGCTCAGAGGGGGCGTGGCTTCGAGCGGCGTGGCGTTCTGGGGAGCGGGGATTCAGGCAGCGTGGTGCTGGGGGGGGCGGGGATTTCGGCAGCACGGGGGGGTACGGCGGTGCGGGGGAGGGGGGCGGCACTCTTCCTTTTTGCGTGGGGTGGCAAAAAAGTTAGAGCCGGCCCTGATTACCACCTACTTTTCTTGGGCTGAAGGATCTTTTGGGGTGGTAGAAATTTACCCTAGAACAACTACAATTCACAGACCATATCCCAATATCTTTGTTAGCCTCTTGCAGAAGGGATGGAATGCTAGTGTCACTAAAAGGAACAACCAAGGAAAGTCACATATAGGTTAACTAACCAAAGTTATATAACGAGAGTATATCACAAGAAATACTAAATTCTTAATAAACAAAAGAACCTTAATTCTCCCATAAACAGTCCAAATTGCCTTGCATTAGCCCTCCTGCTCCAGCAGTGACTTGCTAGCTCTCTCTCTGTCCCTCTTTGAGTATTTTCAAAGCTCTGAATGTATCTCCTGCTCTCCCAATGTATACATCTGCTTTGATGATCACAGGTGTTTACATTTAGGATTATAGAAAGGAAAGTATATTTGTTACCTTCTTTTTTGAGTGATGTTCCCTATATGTATTCCATATGTAGTTACACATGTGTACCATGGACCCAAGTCCAGAAATTCTTCAAAGCAATGTCCACTGACCTGCACATGCGCAGTAGCTCTCCTCATGCTCCCAACCGAAGGTATAAGAGCCAGTGTAAGTCAACCCTTCTCTAGTTTCTTCCTACTGTGACATGGCCTGAGTCAGAATTGTGTCCTCCTTCTCTTTGGTGTACAACCTATAAATAAAACATTTGTAAACAGATATATTCTTAGATTAGTAGTTTAAAAGTTTATAATACAATATAGTTTTTCTTTCTGCCCAGTTGGGAACCCCTCCCCAGCTCTGGGGTTATGCCCAGAGTCCCAGGATTCAAGAACCTCATCTCCTGCCCTCGATCCTTCTCCATCTGTGATGAACATCAATGTTGCCTGTACTGTCTGGATGAGGCACTGTGATGGGTCACCTGCCCCACATGGGGCTCTAAGGGGTTAATAGACCCCTAGGGAGGCTGCACAGGAGGCAGCCAATCAGAGAAGGGCTGAAGGGAGCAGCCAAGCAGGACCAAGCAGACCCATATAAAAAGGGAGTTGCGGGGCAGAGCAGGGCAGTTCTCTGCTGGGAACCCAGGGAGGAAGGACTGTGTCTCTGGAGGACTGAGAGAACTGCCAGCAGCTGGACAGACCAGTGCTGTTAGCAGGGAGCAGGGGAGTGTGAGACAGCTCCTGGCTGGCTGCTGGGGTTTGCAGGCTGAGACCTGAGGCAAGGGCAAAGAGGATGCTGGGGTCACGAGGAAGTGGCCAGACAATTCGCTGCAGTAGCCACTAAGGGTAGTGGCTGAACAGTGGACTGCAGGTCCCCCGGAACGGGGGAGCAGAACATGTGGCATGGCCTAAGGGCTGTCTTGCTGAAGAGGATACCACAGTCCTTGGAGAGATGTGGGTCCTACAGCAGGAGTGACAGCGGCGAGGCACCACCCGAAGAGGGCACACTACCATGCAAAGCTACTTTCCATGACAGCTGGTAGGAGGTGCCAGAGTGGTGAGTGAACCCTGTTACAGGCACATATCTCTGCAAAGTGCAGTATCTTTTGCTCCTTGCCACCCAGAACTCGAGAAGCCTGGGAGCTTCTCCTACAGAAGTCCCTGATGGAAAAGGCTATAAGGCCCATCTCCGATATGGGCCAGGGAGACCGCCCCATATGTTGGCCTAACTGCCTAGCAGTGCCCCTTCAAGCATGTGCCTTGGAGTGAAGCACTCAACATTTAGGCCCAAGGATTCTTCTTCCAGTGCTCCCCATGAGCACAAGGACATATCCCCATTGAGGACAGTCCATAAGAAACGCACTTCCTCCCTGAGCCAGTCCAGGTTGGGTAAGATGTCGCAAGCAGAACCTGAGGAAGCAACTCTGATGAATTTCCCCAATTGGAGGGCAAGATGCATAAAAAGAAGGAACTGCCAGTTCTGTCGGTCACCTCATACCAAAATAAGGATAGATGCTCCGCACTTCTGTCTATGAGTGCTGGTCTGGACCGATTGTTGGTACCTCCTCATCCATCTAAAGACAGTTCTGTCACTGCAGATGCACTAGATCCATCAAACGTAACTGCAGGAACCACTCAGACAGACAACAGGGTATACCGAGATTTACATAACACTGGAGGATATATTCTTCCCTTATCCGCATTCTCCGCTTCTTTCTGGCCTGGTCCTCCTGAGGGAGCTCCTTTCTCAGAGGAGCTGGCCACAGTGGTAATTCTGCAGAGGCAGCTGAGCCTTGATAAACAGTCAAGGGGTTAGGCTTGCCATTCCACTGGGTACGACACCCCCAGGGACTGCTGGTACTGATTTCCTTGGGGTCCCCCACCACCAATTGATTGTCCTTTCTGGTCTTATTGTGGTCCTTGGGATCCTTATGGCAGGTGTCAAGGCCCTTCTCAAGAGTCACACTCCTCTCCCTCTCGCCAGCTGGTTCTGTTGATGTACAAGGCGGAAGAGGTGGAATTAGATCTGCAGGTACTGACAGTTCAGACGGATGCCTCTTCATCATCCCCAGATGAAGCAGGCACTCCTCCTTCGCGTTCTACTATGGACGATCATTGCCAGTACCAGGAGCTGTTACAAAGAGTGGCCAGTGTCCTATAGATCTCATCAGAGGTCCAGGATCCTCAACACTGGCTCCTAGACATCTTGCAGCTGCAAGGACCGAGTAAGGTGGCTCTACCCATCAATGAGGCCATACTAGAACCAGCCAGAGTGGTATGGCGTACTCCAGCATCCTTTGACCCTACACCCAAAAAAAAAAAAAAGAGAGATGGTATTTTATTCCTGCTAATGGGGCTGACTTCATATTCTCCCATCCTGTCCCCAACTCAGTCATGGTACAAGCAGTTGCTGAATAGGCTAGGTTATGCTATCAAAGGGCCACCCTGGCAGATAAAGGCTGTAAGAGACTGGATGGAGAGGAAGGTCTTCTCCTCTGCAGGCCTGCAATTTTGTGTCCCGAACTACCAAGCGTTGTTAGTGAAAAATGATTTTAATGCCTATGCGAGGCTTGTAGACTTCACAGACAAGCTTCCCAGGGCCCAATGTCAGTCTCTTTTAGATGAGGGGAAGCTAGTGGCAAAGGTAGCCCTCCAGGATGCAGCAGAAATAGCTTCCAGAAGTTTGGCCACTGGTCTGGTTGTGAAGAGGAATGCCTGGCTACAATTGTCAGGATTTCCTGGGGAGGGCCAAAACAGCATCCAGGACCTCCTTTTTGACAAGTCAAATCTGCTTAATGAAAAAAAACAGATGAGTCCCTGCACTCACTTGAGACTGACTCTGCATTCCCTGGGGATTTATATCCTGTCCTCTAGGAGGGGACACCAGAAGCAACCCTACAGACTGATGCTACCCCCTCCTCATGCACCTTATTACCAGTGCATAGCTGAGCAGACCCGCAAACGCCAGAAGATTCAGAGACCTCAATTCTAGGCCTGCTATTGCCACAGGCTCTATTCACTCTCAGCCACCAAAAGAACTACTTTTGACATATTGGTCGAGACCCGTGTACCACCACTGATGCCAACCATCTTGTCTTCTGTTATCTGTGGGGGTTGTCTTACACTCTTCACCTACAACTGGAACAAGATCACTATGGACAGTTGGGTTCTGGAGATTGTCCACCAGGAATATTCTGTAGTGTTTCTTGCCTTCCCACTTCACAAACCCCCTTCCAAGTCCCACTTCGGGGACCACTCTCACAAGGTAATTCTTCAACAGGAAGCAGAATCCCTCGTACACTGCAGGGCAATAGAGAACCTCCCATCTCATTACCGTGGGAGAGGGTTCTACTCCCCATATTTCCTAATTCCCAAAAAAGATGAAGGGTGGAGACCCATCCTGGACCTTCGGTAAGTTACATCTTTATTCGAAAGCTAAAGTTCTGGATGATTATGCTGGTATCTACAATCACCTCTTCTACAGCTCTCAATGTGAAGGACACGTATTTTCATGTGGATATTCATCCATCACACAGGAAGTTTCTGCATTTTATGATAGGCCAGGAACATTTCTGGTATTGAGTCCTCCCCTTTGGGGTGACTACATAATTAAGCAACAGAGGGTCCTGTGGCACCTTTGAGACTAACAGAAGTATTGGAGCATAAGCTTTCATGGGTAAGAACCTCACTTCTTCAGATGCAAGATACAGAATTAAGAGTATTTAGAATTACAAATTTACAAATAAGGGTTTTCTCCGTGGTAGCAGGCCAGATGAGATGTCAGGATGATTGGCTCCTGGTAGGCTGATCTCGTCAGGTCGTCAGGTCAGTGACAAGGTTTCTCATACAACTTTTAACAGCCCTAAGTATTTGCATAAACGAAGAGAAGTCTGTTTTTGTTACCCTCAAGGTCAATAAACTTTATAGGGGCAAGTTTGGACTCAATTTCTGCAAGTGTTCTTCCCCTCAGAAAGGTTTCATGCATTGAGCACCCTGATTTCACATATCACTCACAGACCACAAACCACAGCGCACAAGTGCCTCTCACTGTTAGCCCACATGGCCGTGTGCACCTACATGACTCCTTTTGACAGACTCCACTTGTAGTGCCTGCAGGTTTGGCTCCACTTGACCTATCGGCCAAGCATGGGCCACATCAACTCCAGGGTGGTCATTCCTGCCAGAGTTGTCCCTCCTCTAACTTGGTGGTCAAACCCAGAAAAGGTCATGGTGGGAGTTCCATTCAGCCCTCCCACCACCCAGGGCCAGCCTTCTGGGATGGGGTGTTCACCTGGACAACCATACTGCTCAGGGTACCTGGACCCCACGAAAGGCCAGATTACATATAAACTTTTACTGGAACTGAGGGCAGTCCACCTTGCATGGAAGGCCTTCCTTCCTCCTTTACACTCACTCCATATTCAGATAATGTCAGACAGTATCGACGCTGTGGTCTGTATAAACAAACAAGGAGGAGAGAGATCTCTTCTCCTCTCCCAGGGGCCAGCAGACTTTGGAACTGGTGCATCAGGAACTGTATCATGATACAGGCTGTATTCCTTTCCAGTATTCACAACTCCCTGGAAAATTAAACAGAAGCTTCTTTATAGACCATGAGCAGGAGATTCACGACACATTATCAAAAGACCTCTTCTGCGGGCATTTCTCAGACAGCCTGTCCTGCAAGCCCAAGACCAGACTACACTCCCAATACTTTCCTTTTATTTTTGGCTAGGTTTTTGGTAAACAGAGCAGTGGAATACATCGGCATGTGCCTTGTGGGTTAGGAGTTACTGGGACATTTGCCACAGAATTAAAATAATCTTAACAGGTTTTTCATCCAGCCTGGACATAATCATGAATCTCTTGGATTAATTTAGATTTCTGTCAGACTATTTTCTTGCATTGGGTCACAACTTTTTCTGTAGCAGCTTCATAGCATATTAGTGTACTTTATGTAGTCTTCATTTGCATTCCTTTACTATTCCTTACTTCCCTTTTTTATTTTTGTAACTTGATTTTTGATTCTTGCCTCCTGCTATTAAACCTTGGTGTTGCTGTGGGCAGCTGTTTTTGTGTCACAGTCTCACTCTCTCTACACACACACACAACTTGTTTGACATTGCTACCAGTAAAACATGGGGTTTTTTTCATCACTGGGGGAATTTCTTTTAAATCAGTGACATTTGCCCAGGTGTCATTTGGCCCATTATATTCAAGTCGCCTTCTCTGAGCTTTTGTTCAACAGAGAGCACTTGCTTTCAAAACTGCAAGCCCAAATTATCTCCCCCCACCCACACACCACAATGGCTTAAATTAAGCATCTCCTATAATAAATTGGGGATGTGTGTGACTGCCTCCTGTACTGGCAAGCAGCATGAAAGTGAAGAATGAGAGTGTGGACAAGGGTCCCTGGAGGCTGTCCACAGTCCTTTATTTAACACTCGCATCCAGCTTCTCTCTTCCCACTCTGATTGCTAAGCACAGTCTGTCCCACATCAGACATAGGAGAATGGGGGAAAGGTTTGTCAGTCAGTCAGTAAGGGAAAGGGAGAGAGAGCTGAGGGAGCTGTGAGGGCTGTGCCTTAACTCAGTTCTAGTAAAGTAAAACATCCCTCTGATACAAGAGGCCTGAGCTACTGAAATAGCAATAGCTTTCCATTGAAACTGACAGGATCTGCTTCCTCCAGAATGTCTTTACTTTACTCTTAGCTCTGTTTAGAGCTGTTCTAGGAGACAATGGAAGGCACAGAATTTAGGGCCAATGGCCAATTTCGCTGATTTGGAAATGTCTGAGAAGCAACGTTACCTGTTCTCAGTACTTCCAAGGCAGTTTTGCTCCCTGCATTCAGCAAGGACCAGCAGTGTAAGTCAGGTATGGATTTAGTCGAACAAGAACAGAAGGTGTGAAGGGAAGGGAACGTGGTATGGCTAACCTTCATCCCCCAACAAGCTCTTGCAGGTTTACAGAAATATTTTAGACTGAGAATGTTATACAATCTACACGCAGTGCAGAATTTATTTCTGGAGTATCAGGAGCTCTTTTTGATTCTATAATGTGGAGTTCCCTCCCACTTCAAACAATGTTGATACCAGATTATAGTCCAAAGAGAGATTTGGTTTTATAGGTAGCTCAAATAACAAAGCAGATTTAGCCTAAGCTTCCCCCTACCCCAAGCTATTCTGGGGGCTTTGTTACAGCACCTCCTCTAACACAGCCCTTGGTTTCCAGTATCCCACAGGGGCACTCCACACCTTATATCCTATCTGAGGCTAACAAGTTCCACCTGCTAGTACAGAGGTGGGCAAACTACGGCCCGCGGGCCACATCCGGCCTGCGGGACCCTCCTGCCCAGCCTCTGAGTTACTTCCCCAGGAGGCTAGCCCCTGACCCCTCCCCCACTATTCCCCCTTCCCCACAGCCTCAGCTCACCCCACCACTGGGGCAATGCTCTGGGCGGCGGGGCTCTTGCAGTGCCGCAGTCTGTCCTGGTGCTTTGGGCTGCGCGGCTGTAGCGCCGTCAGCCACCGGTGCTCCAGGCAGTGTGGTAAGGGGGCAGGGAGCAGGGGGGGTTGGATAGAGGGCAGGGGAGTTTGGGGGGGTGGTTGGGGGCGGGGGTGTGGATGGAGGCAGGGTGGTCAGAGGGCGGGGAACGGGGGGGTTGAATGGGGGCAGGGGTCCCGGGGGAGTAGTCAGGAAGGGTGGGGTTAGATGGGGCGGCAGGGGGCAGTCGGGCAGGAGTTCCAGGGGCAATCAGGGGACAGGGAGAAGGGGTGGTTGGATGGGGCAGGGATCCCAGGGGGGCAGTCAGGAATGAGAGGAGGGGTTGGATTGGGCGGCAGGGGGGCGGGAAGGGGTTCCGGGGGCGGTCAGGGGACAGGGAGGGGTTGATGGGCCAGGGGTCCTGGGAGGGCCGTCAGGGGGCGAGAAGTGGGGGGGGGTCAGATAGGGGGTGGGGGCTGGACCACACCTGGCTGTTTGGGGAGGCACAGCTTCCCCTAACCGGCCCTCTATACAATTTCAGAAACCTGATGTGGCCCTCAGGCCAAAAAGTTTGCCCGCCCCTGTGCTAGCATGAATCAACATTAATTACACAACATCTTTACAGAGGGTTTAGCACCTGAGTTTATGATGACTCAGTAGTGGCTCCCTGTATTTCAATGTAGGGTCCTGTTACGTAACCTGTCACCTTGTTACTGTTATATACTGCAAATAACAATATTCTGGAAGGCTTGAGATCACTCCTTAGTGGTGTGGATAACCTTCACATAGTTTTATATTTACCAGATATTTCCCTTTGAGTTTCAAGTTTGCATTAGTATGATTAGAAATAGTAAAAGAGCATTAGGAAGTGGTTCATTCTAATAAATCAGTAGCCATACTAGTAGCAATCAAACTCTCTTTTCTACTTTCCATATCTCCATCGCTGACAGCTATCACGTGTTCTGCTATTACTTATCTCAGTGGATTTGGTTTTACACTTATTTGAACTGGATGAGATTGGGGCTGATGTCCCATCAGGTACCATCTGTAGATTTCAAAGCACTTTACAAAGATGGTCAGCGTCATTATCCCCTTTTTACAGATTGGGAAACTGAGGCACAAAGAAATGAATTATAAGCTAGGTGCGATGCAATCTTTCCTTCACAACTCTGCCAAAACATTTCAGTCCTGACTTCAACTGCCCTCCCCATCTCCAGCTATCCTTCACCAGCAATGATGCAGTATCCTGTACATGGACAAAGAGCAAGAAGGACCTAGGGTGAGACCAAGAAACTCATTTCACTTATGGCCTGAACTGCATTTCTTAACCAGCGGTGATAGGTTAGAACTTTAATTCACAGGACTATTTAACATTTTACAGCAAAGACATATTGTCATTAGCCGCACTTTGTAAGTTAAAACAATGGTCAGATGGATAATCTTTTATTATCTTTTAATATACTTATTAGTGTTAGACAGAATGAACACTTTTTATGCACATTCTATTTAATGTGCATAAATACATATGAGGATCTGTGTCAAGATGACTATTATACAGTAGTCTCTCTGTAGGCAGAGAAAGTTATATACAATATGGCAAAGATAGTTAAAGATGGGAGCCAAAAGTTAGGCTCCTAAATCCATATTTGTACTCTGATCCTGCAAAGATTTACATGGGTGCTTACCAGGGCCTGCTCCAGGGTTTTTGCCACCCCAAGTGGGAAAAAAAAAAAAAAGCCGCGATCGCGATCTGGGCGGCAATTCGGTGGGAGATCCTTCGCTCCAAGTAGGAGTGAGGGACCGTCCGCCGAATTGCCGCCGAATAGCTGGACGTGCTGCCCCTCTCCGGAGTGGCCGCCCCAAGCACCTGCTTGGCAAGGTGGTGCCTGGAACCAGCCCTGGTGCTTACTTTTACTACCGTGAGTAATTTCATTGAGTTCAGAGGGATTGCTCACAGCAGTAGAGTTAAGCATGGTATAAGTGTTTGCAGCATTTGGAAATTGAATAAGTGACCTGATTTTTAGAAGGGCCAAGCACCCACCAGCTCCCCTTGACTTCAGTTTGAGACTGTTGGCAAGTATATGGACCTGTCTACCATTTGACCTCCCTTTCCTTCAACGGCAGAAGGGATAGCAAGGCTACCAGATGCCCCAGAAAACACCAAAGAATAACAGCCTTCCAGCATCTCCTCAAGACGACAACAGATAGATGGGACTCAATGCTTAATGTGGAGAGGTGCATGTGCTCAGAAAATAATTGGTTTTATTTATCCTTAATACAATGGTAAAAAACCCATAATAAAATGTACACTGTATTTGTGTATTAGAAAAGACAGCTAATTTCCATATACTTAATTTCAATAATATTATCATAATATAATTTGTATTTCATTTGTACAAGAAGGTAAGGACCATTTGTTGACAGAGACATACCTTTACCTGGCTCCCTCTGTAACAGATCACAGAACTCTTCAACGTTCCCCCAAAGTATGCCACATTGCACATAGCAGAATGTGATCCTGCAATGAGAGACCGTATTATACATACATACCAGGGAGCACAACTAATGTTGCTGTGGGAGTTTTATTTCTGAATTTCCTATGCGTCTTTCATGTCGAGGACAGCGAACCAGTCTCCCGGATCCAGAGAAGGGATAATTGTGCTGAGAGAGACCATGCGGAACTTCAACTTCACCATGAACTTGTTGAGTCCTCGCAGATCTAGAATGGGTCTGAGACCCCCCCTGAGCTTTGGGGATTAGGAAACAGTGGGAATAAAATCCCCCGCCCCTGAGGAACCTCCTCCACCACTCCCATGGCGAGGAGTGATTGCACCTCCAGGATAAGGAGTTGCTCATAAGTAGGGTCCCTGAAGAGGGACGGGGAATGGGGATGGGAAGGAGGGTAGGAGCAGAATTGGAGAGAATATCCCACTTCTACCGTGTCTGATGTTATTTGGGACCACGCACAGTAGAAGTGGGATAGATGGTTCAAAAAATACAGGGAAGGATACGGCGTTGAGACAGGTGCTCCGTCCTCGGGCGCACCTTCAAAATGTCTGTTTTGAGCCTGATGAAAGCTTAGTCGGGCCCTGGCCCTGTTCGGACCGGGGATGGGAGGGCTTGCGCTTGCCATTCCTACCCCTGCCTCGGCCAAGGAGGATATGACCACTGTTGCGGCAATTGGGGCTTATAGGGCTTTCGTTGGGTTACCGGGGTGTGCATACCCCCAAAGATTTCATTGTTGCTTTGGAGTCTTTGAGGCTATGTAGCCTGGAGTCCGTCTGTTTGGCAAACAGACCCACCTCATCAAAGGGTAGGTCCTGCCAGGGCCGGCTCCAGGCACCAGCAAAACAAGCAGGTGCTTGGGGCAGCACATTTCTAGGGGTGGCATTCTGGCGCCGGCCATCATAGGCGCCAACTCCGGGGCATGGGGGAAAAGTGTCCCCGCCGCCCCAGCTCGCCTCCGCCTGCTCCCGTGAGCGCGCTGCCGCTGCTCCGCTTCTCCCCCTCCCTCCCAGGCTTGCCATGCAGGAAACAGCTGTTTCAGCAGCAAGGCTGGGAGGGAGGAGAAGCCGAGCGGTGGGCACTCGGGGGAGGCGGTGGTGGTGGAGCGGACGTGAGCTGGAGGGGGGAGCGGTTCCTCTACCCCCATTACTTCCTGCGCCCCCCAACCCTAGCTCACCTCCGCTCCGCCTGCTCCCCTGAATGCACCGCTGCTTCGCTTACCCCCGGCCCCCCCAGGCTTGCCGCGCGCAAAACAGCTGTTTCGCGCAGCAAGGCTGGGAAGGAGGGAGGGAGGAGAAGCCGAGCGGGGGTGGGGGGGGCTTGGGGGAGGCGGCGGGGTGAGCAGTTCCTCTACTCCCCCTTTACTTCCTGCACCTCCCACTCTAGCTCACCTCCGCTCTGAACGTGCTGCTGCTCCGCTGAGAGGGAGGGGGGAGAAGCGCAGTGGCGGCGCGCCCAGGGGAGCAGGTGGAGCGGAGGTGAGCTAGGGCGGGAGGTTGCAGGGGGCCCGCAGGAAGCAATGGCGGGGGGAATGCGGCATGCCCGGGGGAGGAGATGGGGCTGGGGATTTGGGGAAGGGGTGGAGTTGGGGCGGGGCCGGGGGCAGGAGGGTCATGAAAAAAAGCGGGGGGGCGGCCAAATTTTTTTTTGCTTGGGGCGGCAAAAATCCTAGAGCCGGCCGTGGGTCCTGCATAGTTTGTTGAACCTCGGGCGAGAGTCCCCAGGCCTGCAGCCATGAGCTATGCCTCATAGCTATCCCTGAGGACAAGATGCACGCTGCTGAGTCTGCAGCATCCAGTGAGGCCTGTAAAGAGGTCCGTGCCACTGCCTTGCCCTCCTCAACAATTGCCCCAAACTCCTCCCTGGACTCTGCTGGAACCAGCTCCCTAAACTTCAGCATTGAGTTCCAGGAGTTAAAACTGTATCTGCTCAGGATTGCATGCTGGTTGGCAATCCTGAGTTGCAAGCCCCCCATGGAGTATAGTTTGCATCTGAATAAATCCAGGCACTTGGTGTCCTTGGACTTAGATGCTGGGGCTTGCTGTCCTTGCCTTTCCTTTTCATTCACGGCAGCCACTACTAATGAGCAAGGCTGTGGGTGTATGAACAGGTACTCATACCCTTTGGAGGATTCAAAGTACTCCCTCTCCACACCCTTAGTGGTGGGAAGATTGGAGGCCGGGGTCCGGCAAATGGTCCTTGCACTGGCTTGTATAGTTTTGATGAGGGGTAGAGTGACCCTGGTTGGTCCTTCTGGTGCCAGGATGTCCACCATAGGGTCCTTCGACTCTACCACCTCCTCGCCCTGCAGGTTCATATTCCGTGCCACCCTGCATTGGAGGTCCTGGTGGGCCTGGCTATCTATAGGGGATGGGCCCCAAGGCAGAGGTGCCGAGCAGTGCCGCGACTCTGAGTGCTGTCTTGCTTCTGTGGGCTGAGTCGAGGAGCATATCATCACCGGCTTTCCTCGGGACAGTGCCGCCCATTGCGGTATCAGAGGCTTAGCGTGAAGGGCCGGGGACCTCGGTGCCATCATCGCAATGAGTTCTCTCGCAGCCTCAAAGGTGTCCGGGATAGAAGGCAGTTCTACCTCCTCCACCACCTGACACGGGGAGTCCAACTGCACTGGACTCGACAGTCCCCCTCGTGGGGCCGAAGTTGATGGTGCAGGCTCCAAAGTTTTCATTGCTGGGAGCTCCTTCCTGGGATGCGCCCCATTAACCGGCTCCGAGGGGGTGGGTCCCAAAGCCAGGGAACCACTCCTCCCCTGCTTCTGGTGCCACTTCTGTGCTGGTGAATGGGATCTGTGCTGGGCTGTTCCCACCAGCTTCGGTGCCGGGAAGCAGCGGTGCTGCAGGTCTTGACCAGAGTCCTTCCACAGTGCCGCTTCTGCATCTGCCGCTGGGGCACTGCGCACCGATGAACTTGGTGCTGGGTCCTGTTGCACCGATGTGGGATGCAGTCTAAGTGCCGCCTCCATAAGGACCTGCTTCAGTCTAAAATCCTGCTCCTTCTTGGTTCGGGGGCACAAGCCCTTACAAATCCTGCACTTTTCAAACTGATGCATTTCCCCCAGACACTTTAAGCAAGTGTCATGGGGGTCATCCGTTGGCATGGTCTTATTGCAGGACTTGAACCCCTGGGACTAAGGCATGTAAGTCCCCAAGGGAGAAAGCAGTCAGGGTGGAGGGTAACCCCCCCACAACCCATCAGCTAACTAACTAACTGGAACTACATTAGCTATGAACTAACTATAAACTAATCAACTATGGAACACGAACAGTACGAAGCTAGGGAACATGTGGAGAGCTTGAGAAGCAAGACACTACAGTTCCAACGACTGTCATGGGGGGTAAGAAGGAACTGTGGAGGTGCCAGGTCAGCAGGGTCATATATTGAGTGCCATGAAGGCGCCACTTTCCAGGGCTCCACAGCCAACCCGTCGGGTGCTGCTAGGGGAAAAACTTTCTGATGACTGTGCACACACACCTAATTGGAATCGATATGAGCAATCACTCAAAGAAGAGCATACCTTTTTTGCACTGTAGACTAGACACACCCAAAGACAGAAAAGCTGATTTAGGGGCATAATATGCTCTGACAGTAGTTTCACTGGCAATAGCAGTTTAATAGCAGTTGCTGAGGCTTTGCAGTAAAAAAGCCAGACACTCATGCCAGTATACATTTCTGGTATTGTGTGGCTTGAAATGATCAGGCAGCTTTGGTTTAAAGCACCAAACTTTAAGACTTGTAGCATGCACTCATTAGTATTCTTGTCTGTTAGTCCTAAGCCTGGGAGTATTCATGTTAAAGTTTAAAAGCCCATTAAGCTTTTGTCAGAAGTAAAATAAATGCATTGTTATGACTGAACTCAAACTACCACAAATATATTTCCCTAATATGGAATAAGTACCAGTCATGGGGCTATTCTGATCTCACTAATGCTTTTATAGCTATGTAATTATAATTCATTTGACTAGGTATAGCCCCTGGGACATAATTATCATGTTTCCAAGGGGATCCTGCAAAAAGAAAGTCTGTCAACAACATGAGCACTTTATAAAACACTGCTCCATTTCAATCTCATTTAATATCATCATTGTCTTTTAAATGCCTAGAAGTTTGATGTAATTTTAAATCTTTTTAGTGGTGCAGTGGAGAAGAACTGTGACATAGGGCAGAGGCCCTGGTTTTGAGCTGCACTATCTTGGCAGGCGGGGATCAAATGTGACTTTAAGTTGGCTTTGCACCTCTGAACTCTGGGTCTGGCCCCTGGTATAAATTAGAGCAGAGGAGAGCCTGCTCCAGCTTAGGGCAGTTTCCCCCTGTGGACTGCTGTGCAGGTACAGACTAGTCAGAGTGCAGACATACCTCCTTTTACAAACACATCTGGTCTCTAAGCATTACTCCAGACATACCCCTGCTCCAGCAAGAGGGAGAGCATAAAGTCATTGTGCCAGCCCTATGGCGCTGGGGGAATTTAGTTGCTTTCAGGTCTCTTTACAGCATAAGAGAGAGAGACAGAGGGGCTTGCAAATAGCTCAGAATTGGGACCTAAATGTTAAACAGATGGGACCAGGCTCTGGGTGTAAAATAGCAGGGCAATGGCACAAGGAGCTCTCCTGTGCACATCTGCACGAGAGGGAGCTACAATCCTAGCATTTGCACACTCAGAGCACAAGTGAGCAGGACTCATGGATCTGCTTCTGGTGCTAGCCCCTCTAAAAGGGGGTGGGCTCTAGGCCCTTCTCCCTTCTTTACAAGTGACTGAACAAGGGTCAATGGAAGGTGGAGCACACAGTGCACCCTTAGGTAAGGTGCAGTAGGGGATGCCTTGGCAGTGTGCCCAGATACATTCTGGCTATGTCTGTACTAAGGCACCCTGTATGCCTCTGGGAACTGTCCCTGTGGGTCCCAGAGTCTCCTACAGCTGCTAAAGCAGGTGGCGGTAATGGGAGCAGTTAAAGAGCCTGTAAGGAATGAATAGAAGTCCTGGAGTTTGGTCCATGTGCTTGGATTGGGCTATGAAAGTATTTGGAGTGTACATGTCAGTCTTTGAACTTTTACCACCCTGTGGTGATAATGCTCAGTGAGAGTGTTTTCCTTGCCATAGCTGCTCATTAAGAAAAAACAAAAACAAACCAAAACATTCTGTGCTCTACTTGTTCTAATGCTGAGGAGGATTCAACTATTTAGAGATGCTGTCGATGTCCACCTACGAATTCCTATTCCTAGAGTGAAAAGATACAAAATACTTTTTTTGTGCTGAATTTAAGACCTTGATTTTTCTCTACAAAGGCATCAGTAAGTCAGCTACCATAGGGACCACCTCATTTCTATCCACATGACTCCTAGACACCTACACTCTTTGGGACAGAGACACTAAGAAGGCCTAGCGTGAAGGTCCTGACACATTGGTGAGCACCAACTCACATACGTAGTCCTTTGTGCTCACCAATATGCACTAGGATTACACAGTCTAGATCTAAACATTTTCAATTAAGGGCACGTGACTTTGGAACAAGCTACTGGAGGAGATAAGGTTAAGCCAAAACCTGGCTGTCTTCACAACATACCAGAAAAGTGTGCCAAAGCCTTCCTGTCCTGACAGAAGAGGTGCCAACACACACATAATGTTAGAAAAGATTCCTGGAGCCTTGGAAAGCTGAAGAGCAGAATTCACTGGGAAATCCATTTTAGATAATGCTTTGTGGAACTAAATGGCCTTTTCAGAATTAGACATCACAGTGACAAGTGCTGTAGGAAAGCCTGCCAGAGATATAAGTAAATAGTTGAGGAGATGAACTAAAATATTCCTTACAATTATGTATTAATACTGGATAATGAGACAAAACTCTTGTTGGAATAGGGTTACCATCCGTCCGGGTTTCCCCAGACATGTCCGGCTTTTTCAGCGTTAAATGGCCGTCCGGGGGGAGATTTCTAATCAAGTAGAAATGTCCGGGATTTCCCCCTTCCCCTCATGCGGAGTGCGGCGTGGCTGATTGGACGCCTGGCCTGATTGAAAGCCGCTCGCAGCCACTAGGGCCTCTAGCAGCCAGAGTCCCTCCCCCTCTCCCTCCTCCCCCACAGAGCAGCGCGGCAGTGTTTGATTCCACGTGGAGCCTGCATTTCTCCCTCTGCCGGGTGAGCGGGGTGGGGGAGCAGGGCAGGCGGGGTATGTGTGTGTGTAGAGGCTGCAGGGGCAGGGCAGGCAGGGGGTGCAGAGGCTGCAGGGCGACGAGGAGCAGGGCAGGCAGGGGGCACAGAGGCTGCAGGGTGAGTGGGGAGCAGGGGGCACAGAGGCTGCAGGGGCGCAGAGGCTGCAGGGGCAGGGCAGGCAGGGGGTGCAGAGGCTGCAGGGCGAGTGGGGAGTAGGGGGCACAGAGGCTGCAGGGGCGGGGGCGGTGCAGAGGCTGCAGGGTGAGGAGGAGCAGGGCAGGCAAGGGCATAGAGGCTGCAGGGTCTGCGGGGAGAGTGGGGAGCAGGGAAGCACTTAGCAACCCCCAACCAAGATCAGAGCGGGAGGGAGGAGGGGGAATGTGGGGTGCTTAGAGGAGGGGGCAGAGTTGGGGCAGGGACTTTGGGGAAGGGGTTGGAATGGGGACGGAGAAGGGGTGGGGTTGGGGCGGGGGTGGGGGTGGGACCAGGGCCCCGTGGAGTGTCCTCTTTTTTAAATGTTTGAATATGATAACCCTATGTTGGAATGAGTAGAAATTATTACATTGAAACCTCACGATTTGGCCCTTTAGTTTTATAGCATAGTAGATGGACACTTTACCTATCTGTTTACATGGATTTACCTTTATCCACCTTCATTAATTCATGTTCAACCAACACTGCAATGAAACCTATAAATGAAATTTCACCCAAGTCATACTAATCAGACAGGAAGTCTGATGATCATAGTGGTCCCTTCTGGCCTCAAAAATTGATGAAACAATAATATTTTGGATTTTTGCAAATTAAGGGAGAAGCATCATAATGTAGATCTAACTGAAATCATGTCCATATTTTCTACTCTAGCACTTGAACCACTCTCAGGACACTTGCCACAGGACAGAAGGCAAAGTGTATGTAAAAAGGAAAGGAAGAATTTAAAAGGATGGATTGATCTCAAGGTCCAATTGTGGGCTATACTGCATCATCATCTACCTAGAGAAACCCAAGGTATGGCCAGAGAGGTCGGAAAACTCAGTGAGGTTCATTTTGTAGCATTTCCTTCCTGCTAACCTAAACATCTCCTTGCGAAACTTCCCTCTGGCAGTTACCGAAAGAATTCACCATTTTACCCACTGACTCAGATGAACCCAGGCAAATAATTCATTCTCTTAGGAAATATATGTAAGAAAACAATTACAGAGAAAAATCAGCTTTTGTCTTCATTGTTCTAGCCACAGAGTAAAAACAAATAGTGCAGCAACAAAACTGATAGTAAAATAAAGGCCTAGTAAATGGGCAAAAACAAACAAACAAGCAAACAGCATTTCAATAAAAATACAGACAAAAAAATAATAATCACCAAACAGCAATGCATTCTTGGGCTGCATGTGTGTGCAGGCGTGTGTGTGTGGGGGGGGCAGGGTGCGGGGCATTAAATAAAAAGACTCAGGGCTAGTCTACACTGGCAATGCTAAAGCTCTGCTTTGGCAGCGCTTTAACGTAGCTTGTGTGGTTGCAGTGCAGCGCTGGGAGAGAGTTCTCCCAGAGCTCTAAAACACCCACCTCCACAAGGGGCGTAGCTACCAGCGCTGGGAATGTGGCTCCCAGCACTGGTGCACTGTCTACACTGGTGCTTTACAGCGCTGAAACTGGCTGTGCTCAGGAGGGTGTTTTTTCACACCCCTGAGTGAAAAAGTTGCAGCGCTATAAATTGCCAGTGTAGACAAGCCCTCATTTAGTTTAATGACTCCTCAAATATTAAAAGCAGATCACCAGCCGATGTAGATCAGCATAACTCCAGTGAAGAAAACACAGAGCATTGCATATGCCTGTGTGACTTATCTGATCATATTGTACCTCAGTCAGAGATTATTTGTCCCATCATGCAAATTTATAAAGCATTCCAGAATATCTGCCCTTTCCCACACTCTCAGTCACAAGTGCTAAATACAGCAACAGTATTTGGGCAACCAGAGCTTTCAGCAGCAACTGTTTATATTTAGCCTTGGCATTTTATATAAATGACTTTCATTTCAGTAAATTGGACTTGGGCTTGAAAAAAAATGAGGTACAGTAATGCAACAGTGTATAAAGCTCTGCCATCCTAATATGACATGGCATCTTGGCAAAGTATCTCCTCATTAGCAATGTTTTGGTCAACTCAGTTCTTGCTTTCAGCATCAAGGCAGGAAATGTCAGATAGATAATACTTTTGTTTTGGGAATCTGGCCTCATTATCATTGGGAAGGTTGGTGCAATTTTTGCTAGCTACTAGTGTGCAGCTAGAGATCTTGAAATTCAGCCAATGGCCCATTTCCGATAGACTGCTTTTGAATTTGCTCAGGGATGGAGAAAGTGATTCTGATCAGAAAAGGACAGCCACTGGATACAGATGATCAGAAATAATTCTAAGGACCTACCCAGCACTTTTATTCAATCCCATTGTAAATTGCAAATGAAATGGATGGATATTTTCAGCAGGATGGTTTTCTTGCGTATACAGCAGTGTGTGTGGAGCTAACATTTAATTATACCTCTGGAGTAAAAACATCTGAAAATAGCCCAAAACTGTAATTAGAATCCAGGTAGAGGAGAGTGTTTCCAGGGATAATAATCCATTACAAGCTAAAAGGAGGTATATGAGGTCTACGCCCAAGAATATTTTTTTCCAAACAAAATTTGAGAAAAATCCATCTGGCCATTTCTAAGTTACAAAACTTCTTTAAAATCTGTGCAGCTAAAATATCTTTCTCTGTTGTTGTTATTATTATTAATTTCATTTATATTCCAGTAGCACCTAAAGGTCCCAGTCAGGATTGGGATCCAGTGCTCTCTAGGCAAAATCACAATACATGGTCCTGTTCCATAAAGCTTACAATATAAGGGCTCCATTGCACTTGGATCCTTACACCTGTGCAAAAACGATTGAAGTCACTGAGGGTACTACAGGGCAAAAAGTTCTGTCTAGATGGTTCCAACTGCAGGATCTGGGGCTTTAGAAATCTTTTCAGAGGTATAATTCAAAAATAGCATGTAATTTTAAAAGAATTGTGTGGGCACCAGTTCTGGTTTAAGGTTTATTATTTTTTTTTCCATTACAACTGTTGAGTCACTTTAATTAAAAACAAAAACAAACCCTTATGCTAGTGGGGAAACTTTTGATCAAAAGAAATTGTATAGAGTTTTTTCCATATATATCCTTACTACATACTGCAGTCACAGTCTATCAGGTCCCTAAATTATGAAAGCTTTATACAAACAGAACACAGCCCGAAAGGCGCCATTTATGGTCTGTCTGGTGGATGATATTTACTGTCTTTCTAAAATTAGTTATTTTTCTAAAATGTGCATTCATCTAAGATAGCCCATACCAACTCCTATGGTAAATATGCATGTCAGCACTTTCCATAAAAAAATGTGTCCTAAAAAATAAATGTTGATAGAGAAAACTTATTGGTAAGCAATGCTAAAGTGATGACCAATCAACAGAACCCAGCACATTCTCATTTAAGACTGAAACTTCTTAATTAATGTGGCTAATTATGCCTAGACCCAGGATGGAGAGGAGATTATTTTAGATACAATCAGTGCTCCAGTACTCCTGAAGAAACATGGAGCTCCATGTGGTATGTTGCAGATAATGCCATGGGATAATGCCAAGTATGTACACAAACTGACTATGGTGCAACATAAACAAAATAAACTAAATGTAACAAGTCACATATTGGGGCTAATCAATGTCCTGTGCTATCCATAGGAATGATGCCCCTAAATGTAAATGCTCTTTAGACAGGGTGGCCTGCTCCGTAATTGTCCATTTTAAAATCTTCAACTTCTGCAGTTTGTAACCTGATGGGTAAATTCAAGGAGCTACGAGAAAGCTCATAACACCTCCATTCGGGTCAAATTTAATGCAAAAGGAATGAGTGCTGGGAGGCTTGCTCCTGCTGCTCCCAGTGAAATCAATGAGAGTTTGGCCACTGATTTTAGTGGGAGCAGAATCAGACCTTAGGAAATGAACACTGAGAAGGGGAGGAGCATTTACAGTTCTAGAAGTCCTTGTGTTAGCCGTAAAAGAGTTAAAGAAATTAGATCCAGCATTTCCCCTGAAATAGAAAATCAGCATCAGGTTTAGCTGCTGTACAATATGCTGTTGGCACTGATTCCCAGTCTACAATGCAAGCTCTTCTTTTCCAGCAGTATTTACTATACTTGGTTTCTAATGTCTCTTTCTTCACAGATTTTGCAATGCAATGAGATCTCTCATCAAAGGTACCATTTTACTTTAATGTTATTAAATTCCTACTACTGGTCAGCTTTCCTTTTCTGGCCTTTTAGGATATGAATTTTTAATGTGTTTTAATTCTGGAAGTGCTCTACCATGCAGCTAAGAATGTGTTATTTTTAACAATTAGGAAAAGCTTCCCATGGACTATCATACCGTATTGCTGCAGGGCCAAATTCAAGTCAACTGCGTTTAATTGGAAACATTCAGTAGAGAGTGTACAATATCATATGCCATTATTTGGTATAGAGCGCTGCAATGGTAGTTCTTAAAGAGCTCTTGTCACCTGTATTTCAGAAGCTGCTTTCTCCTCACCAGTGAGAGTCCTCTATTATCAGGAAAACAGAAGCTGTATAATGGCAAAGGTTGAAGAAGTTAAATCAGAAAAGGTTTTAGAAATGACCTTTCTGTAGTATGTGACTCAGAGAGCCCTGTGTTTTTCCTTCCTTCCTTCCTTCCTTCCTAAATTAAAGAAATACAGGGCAGGCTGCTTGCCAAATAAAGGGCTAAATCAGCAAGACATTCCATCATCAACAGTTTATAATGAAATAAATTATCAGAATCCTGAAGGGAGCATAGGCTTTGTAGAAAAATCTCCCAAAAAAGAGAATATTGTTAGAACGTCACATTCCAACAAGTAAGTAGGAATCACTGACAAGCCAAATGTTCATATACTAAATGCAAATGCACACAGCACTCTTGAGTAATATTACGTGATTAGACAACTCTGATAATTACTTTTACACACTTGCATTTCGTTTTTGCTTTTTTTTATTCATTTTGTTTGAATCCAGAAATTGGAATTTGCCTGGTTAATTTCAATTTTGTTGTTTCTCAGACCTGTACTTGCATTAACAACTTCTTCTGCTTTTTGTTATTTTCACTGGGTTTTTGACTTACCTTTTCTCTGTATAGCCAGATTGGAGCTTGTGAGCAGGATGCTAATCTACAGAGCTGTAACCACTGGCTGAACTGATGTTTTGCACTGGACAATGTACAGAAATTAGAACATTCAGAAACATCATAAATTACCTTTTTGCTAAATTCGCCCTAAATGCCTAGTTCTTAACACATTTTCTGATTTGTGTCCATTTTCCAAAATATTCAAACCATAGTGGCTGACTTGTGTTTGCAGGTGTGTACAAACACACACACACACAAATGTGGGTACAAGTATTCAACTGAACACAAAAATGTGGAGTTTGCATGTGCAAGTACTGCCACATGCACTTCTTTGTTGTATACACTGGCATTTGCACATGCAAAATCATTATTTGTGTGTTAAGTTGGAATTGCTTATTCAAATGGATAATTTCACCTGCATGTGAATGTACGTGTTCCTATGTATCTTATGCAGGCACAAGTCAGCTTCACTGTTTGAATATTTGGCCCTCAGTTATTAATTCTTAGGTAGTTAGTGCACATTCACTAAGTGCTATTTGATGATTTAAAAGCATACTTAATCCTTACCATTCCATTTTATATTTGTGTAAGAGGCTTCCAGGTAACAAAAGACATCACACAGCTTCCATTGCTAAAAAACCAACCCTATGCTTCTCTCCAGCTTGCCTGGCAGAAGCTACTACTGCTATCTACACCCTATAGGGCCCGAGTTTCCGTTTAGTCACAGCAGCATGACTATCTTACACAGACACTGTTCAGCCAAGTTCTGAGGGTCTGACCCTCGCTGACTGGGCCATTAAAAGTCCAGTTGGTGGCGCAGCCAGGCTAAGGCAGGCTCCCTGCCTGTCCTGGCTCTGTGCAGCTTCTGGAAGCGACCGGCATTTCCCTCCAGTTCCTAGGCAGAGGTGCGGCCATAGGGGCTCCACATGCTGCTCCCACCCCAAGCACCAGTGCTGCAGTGCCCATTGTCCAGGAATGGGGGAAGTGCAAAGAACCGCCTGGCCGCACCTCCGCCTAGGAGCCGGAGAGAAATGCCGGTCACTTCTGGAAGCTGCCTGAGGTAAGCACCACCCGGAGCTCGGACCCCAGAACCCTCTCCCACACCCAAACTCCTGTATGTTTGGAAAGTGCTTAGCACACTGTCAGCATTACCACAGTCTACATAGTACTACAATATTAATTATTTAAATCTTTTTTGACACAATTGCTGCAAAACAGGTTGCTAGGAGTATTGCTGTATTCATGAGAGAGAAAAATCAGTTCTCAGTTTCACCTCAAGCTTTCCAAGTCAAATGATGGGACTCTAAATATTAAAGTCATCACCTACTAGGCAAGCTCTTCAGTTTCCCCATCAGTTACTGACTCATCTCCCTGCAAAGCCAAATATATTGCACAGGCATCATAGATTATATAGGGTCACCGGCTGGATTATTTTCTGGAGGTGGGAACTCTTAGCTCATATCATAGAGAAAGTTGCTGAGCTCATGAAACCTTAGATATAAAATGAGCTCCTGCTCATATCAGATTGTTGCCTATTTACAGTAACTGGATCTAGTCCAAATCCCTTAGCTACTATGCTGCTGCAATGCTATGCTAGACCAAATCTGCCTAGAAAGGACACTGCATTCTACTCCAACCCCCCCACTCACAAACACTCACTGCTGACAACGGATTCAGGTCACCGTTTGTTAGCACGCCTGTTTTTTTTCCTCTCTCTGTTCCTTTCCCTCTTGTTCTCTATGCTTCCTAAAAAATCTGTCACACTTTAAAGCGCTGCTGTTTATTTTTAACTCCACCCTCCTCATCTCTTTCCCCTCAACTAGTTTTGTGGTGACTGTTTCCCTTCAAGTTTGCATTTCCCCCTCACTCCAGCTTCTGTCTACTTTTCTCTGAGCTCAATTAATATGGTTTTCCATCCACAACATCCCCTCCCCCACATATGGGCTATTTTCTTCCCTTTACCTTATTTTGCTTCCATTCCCTGATAACCTTCTTCCAGCTTTTCCCCTCCCCCTCCCCTCCCCCCACCAACTGGCCTGGGCTGCTTCCTTTTATCTGAGTTCTTCACTTGGAGCATGTGCAGCAGGGAAGAGGGGGTGTGGCTTCCTGGGCCTACAATGATTGGTCTGCCTCTGGCAGCACAGTGCAGGGCTGGTACACCCCGTCACACACCCTCCCCCTCAAGTCTGGACCGGATGGTGGTCCCCCTCAATCTCTTCCCCCATTACCTGGGAAAAGAAGCCCACATTTGCATGGGTTCGGCCCGGGCGGTGAAGTACCTCAACATTGTAGGGTTGGAGGGCAAGGTACTATCTCATAATCCTGGCATTAGTGTCTTTCATAAAATGGAACCATCGGAGGGGTGCGTGATGTGTGATGAGCTGGAAGTGGTTCCCAAGCAGATAGTATCGTAGTGCTTTTGGGACCAATCTTATTTAATCGTTTTATTACTGACTTTGGCACAAAAAGTGGGAATGTCCTAATAAAGTTTGCGGATGACACAAAGCTGGGAGGTATTGCCAACACAGAGAAGGACCCGGATATCATACAAGAAGATCTGGATGACCTTGTAAACTGGAGTAATAGTAATAGGATGAACTTTAATAGTGAAAAGTGCAAGGTCATGCATTTAGGGATTAATAACAAGAATTATTATTATAAGCTGGGGACGCATCAGTTGGAAGTAACAGAGGAGGAAGAGGACCTCGGAGTATTGGTTGATCACAGGATGACTATGAGCCGCCAATGTGATATGGCCGTGAAGAAAGCTAATGTGGTCTTGGGATGCATCAGGCGAGGTATTTCCAGTAGAGATAAGGAGGTGTTAGTACCGTTATACAAGGCACTGGTGAGACCTCATCTGGAATACTGTGTGCAGTTCTGGTCTCCCATGTTTAAGAAGGATGAATTCAAACTGGAACAGGTACAGAGAAGGGCTACTAGGATGATCCGAGGAATGGAAAACCTGTCTTATTAAAGGAGACTCAAAGAGCTTGGCTTGTTTAGCCTAACCAAAAGAAGGCTGAAGGGAGATATGATTGTTCTCTACAAATATATCAGAGGAATAAATACCAGGGAGGGAGAGGAATTATTTAAGCTCAGTACCAATGTGGACATAAGAACAAATGGATATAAACTGGCCATCAGGAAGTTTAGACTTGAAATTAGACGAAGGTTTCTAACCATCAGAGGAGTGAAGTTCTGGAACAGCCTTCCAAGAGGAGCAGTGGGGGCAAAAGACATATCTGGCTTCAAGACTAAGCTTGATAAGTTTATGGGGGGGATGGTATAATGGGATAGCCTAATTTTGGCAATTAATTGGTCTTTGACTATTAGCTGTAAATATGCCCAATGGCTTGTGATGGTATGTTGGATGGGGTGGGATCTGAGTTACTACAGAGAATTCTTTCCTGGGTGTCTGGCTTGTGAGTCTTGCCCACATGCTCAGGGTTTAGCTGATCGCCATATTTGGGGTCGGGAAGGAATTTTCCTCCAGGGCAGATTGGCAGAGGCCCGGGGGGGGGGAGGGGAGTTTCGCCTGCCTCTGCATTGTGGGGCACGGGTCACTTGCTGGAAGATTCTCTGCATCTTAAAGTCTTTAAACCATGATTTGAGGACTTCAATGGCTCAGACACAGGTTTGATACAGGAGTGGGTGGGTGAGATTCTGTGGCCTGCATTGTGCAGGAGGTCAGACTAGACGATCATAATGGTCCCTTCTGACCTTAAAGTCTATGATTCTATGATTCACAGCCAGTGCCTCTTTCTCAATTGTTGAGTACCTAGTCTTGCGAGGGAATAACTTCTTACTCAGGTAAAGCACCGGGTGTTCCTCTCCATCATGATCTGGTGATAGGACAGTTCCCAGGCCTACCTCTGAAGCATCGGTCTGGAGTATAAACCTTTTTGCAAAATCTGTGTGAAAAAGGACTGGCTCCTGACTTAACCGACCTTCAAGGCCTGGAAAGCGTACTCGCAGTCCCGGGACCACTGGACCCTCTTGGATTGGGAATTTTTCGTCAGGTCTGTTAGGGGTGCAGCTAATGTGGCAAACTCCAGAACAAAGCATCTGTAGTAGCCGGCCAGGCCTAGAAACTGCCTCACTTGCGGTCGTGGGGGTTGGACAGTCCTTCAGGGCTTGGACCTTATCCATGAGTGGGCACAGCTGCTCCCACCCCACTATGTACCCCAGATATGTTACCTCCTTTTGCCCTACGTGACACTTGGAGGGCTTGGCCATCAATCCGGCTTCTCCAAGGGCTTGCAGCACAATGGTGAGTTGTCTAAGATGGTCCTCCCAGTTGGTACTGTATATCACTATATCATCAATATAGGTGGCCGCGTATTGCTCGTGTGGCCGCAGTAACTGATCCATAAGCCTCTGAAAGGTCGCAGCGGCCCCATGTAGCCCAAATGGCATGGTTGTAAATTTGAAGAGGCCAAATGATGTGGTGAAGACTGTCTTCCCCCGGGATGCCGGAGTCAGGGGAATTTGCCAGTATCCTTTTGTGAGATCGAGTGTAGATATAAACTTGGCATTCCCCAACCGTTCCATAACTCATCTACCCACCTGCATCAAGCCTGGAAATTACATTTACTTTCCGAAAATCTATGCAGAACCTCGTGGACCCATCTGGCTTGGGAACAAGGATGATAGGACTCCTCCACTCACTACGGGATTTCTCCATGACCCCCAAAGCTGGTATCGCCTCAAGTTCCTCCTTTTCGATCCCCCACATCTTCCGGGGCAACAGTCGGTGATGATCCCGCACCTTCTGTCCTGGGTTGGTGGCTATGTGATGATACACCATCTTTGTCTGTTCGGGACGGGGCGTTAGAACGGTTGAGAAAGACTGGGTCAGTTTTTGTTGTTGCTGTTGTTCTTCAGTGAGCTCCTGCAATCGTTGTTGCGTTGGGGGGCTCAAAATTCAGGGTCAGTTGGGTAAGTAGCAATTAGCATGCCCTTCTGGGCTTTCCATGCCTCTAGGATTTTGACATGGTACACCTGGGTCTCACGATGCTGTCCGGGCAACCAGACCTCATAATCTACTGGTCCCACCCTTCGGACTATTTCAAACAGTCCTTACCATTTGGCTAACAGTTTGGACTCAGATGATGAGAGTAGAAACAAGTCACGATCACCAGGTTCGAAGGTCCATAGACGGGTGCCTTGATTGTACCTCTGCTCCTGGGTCTGCTGTGCTTTCATTAGGTTCTTGCGGGCAAATCCCCCGAGCCTCTTAAGGTGCTCTCACAATTGTAATATATATGGAACGGACCCGGTAACCTGGGACTCTTTTTCCTCCCAGATCTCACGAAGGAGGTCCAGGATCCCTCTGGGTTGCTTTCATACAACAGTTCAAATGGGGAGAAACCCATGGATGCTTGTGGTACCTCCCATATAGCGAACAGCCCAGGCAGGTAACAGTTTATCCCAATGCCGTGGATCATCCTCTACAAATTTATGGAGCATTGATTTCAAGGTCCTGTTAAATCTCTCAACTAAGCCATCGGTCTGGGGATGGTAGACGGAAATCTTCAGGGCCCCGAGTTTAGTAGCTTGCATGGCTCTGCTATTAGGCAGGATGAAAAGTTGGCGCCCTGGTCTGTCAGAATCTCTTTTGATATCCCAACTCAGGCAAACATTTCTAAGAGTTTCTTTGCTATGGCAGCGGCCTTCGTTGAACACAAGGGGACAGCCTCGGGGTATCTGGTTGAATAGTCTACCACCATCAATAAGTAGCAGAACCCAGAACTACTCTTCTTTAAGGACCTGATTAGGGCCATACCTATCCTCTCAAATGGCACTCCTACCACTCGGAGGGGGATCAAGGGCGCCTTGGGTATACCTTTGGGACTGGCGCGTTGACACTCCAGGCAGGAAGCATAAAAGTCACTTACTTCCTTATGACAGGTTTCAGAGTAGCAGCCGTGTTAGTCTGTATCCACAAAAAGAAGAACAGGAGTACTTGTGGCACCTTAGAGACTAACAAATTTATTAGAGCATAAGCTTTCGTGGACTACAGCCCACTTCTTCGGATGCATATAGAATGGAACATATATTGAGGAGATATATATACACACATACAGAGAGCATAAACAGGTGGGAGTTGTCTTACCAACTCTGAGAGGCCAATTAATTAAGAGAAAAAAAACTTTTGAAGTGATAATCAAGATAGCCCAGTACAGACAGTTTGATAAGAAGTGTGAGCATACTTACAAGGGGAGATAGAATCAATGTTTGTAATGGCTCAGCCATTCCCAGTCCTTATTCAAACCGGAGTTGATTGTGTCTAGTTTGCATATCAATTCTAGCTCAGCAGTCTCTCGTTGGAGTCTGTTTTTGAAGTTTTTCTGTTGTAATATAGCCACCCGCAGGTCTGTCACTGAATGACCAGACAGGTTAAAGTGTTCTCCCACTGGTTTTTGAGTATTTTGATTCCTGATGTCAGATTTGTGTCCATTAATTCTTTTGCGTAGAGACTGTCCGGTTTGGCCAATGTACATGGCAGAGGGGCATTGCTGGCACATGATGGCATATATCACATTGGTAGATGTGCAGGTGAACGAGCCCCTGATGGTATGGCTGATGTGATTAGGTCCTATGATGATGTCACTTGAATAGATATGTGGACAGAGTTGGCATCGGGGTTTGTTACAAGGATAGGTTCCTGGGTTAGTGGTTTTGTTCAGTGATGTGTGGTTGCTGGTGAGTATTTGCTTTAGGTTGGGGGGTTGTCTGTAAGCGAGGACAGGTCTGTCTCCCAAGATCTGTGAGAGTAAAGGATCATCTTTCAGGATAGGTTGTAGATCTCTGATGATGCGCTGGAGAGGTTTTAGTTGGGGGCTGAAGGTGACAGCTAGTGGTGTTCTGTTATTTTCTTTGTTGGGCCTGTCTTGTAGGAGGTGACTTCTGGGTACTCGTCTGGCTCTGTCAATCTGTTTTTTCACTTCAGCAGGTGGGTATTGTAGTTTTAAGAATGCTTGATAGAGATCTTGTAGGTGCTTGTCTCTATCCGAGGGATTGGAGCAAATGCGGTTATATCTTAGAGCTTGGCTGTAGACAATGGATCGTGTGGTGTGTCTTGGATGGAAGCTGGAGGCATGTAGGTAAGTGTAGCGGTCAGTAGGTTTCCGGTATAGGGTGGTATTTATGTGACCATCGCTTATTAGCACAGTAGTGTCCAGGAAATGGACCGCTTGTGTGGATTGATCTAGGCTGAGGTTGATGGTGGGATGGAAATTATTGAAATCATGGTGAAATTCCTCAAGGGCTTCTTTTCCATGGGTCCAGATGACAAACATTGATTCTATCTCCCCTTGTAAGTATGCTCACACTTCTTATCAAACTGTCTGTACTGGGCTATCTTGATTATCACTTCAAAAGTTTTTTTTCTCTTAATTAATTGGCCTCTCAGAGTTGGTAAGACAACTCCCACCTGTTTATGCTCTCTGTATGTGTGTATATATATCTCCTCAATATATGTTCCATTCTATATGCATCCGAAGAAGTGGGCTGTAGTCCACGAAAGCTTATGCTCTAATAAATTTGTTAGTCTCTAAGGTGCCACAAGTACTCCTGTTCTTCTTTTTACTTCCTTATGGATTCCGGGCCAGAAAAGCCTAAGGGCCACCTGGCGTAGGGTCTTCTCTCACCCCAGGTGTCCATCCCAGGGCACCAAGTGTGCCAGCTGCAGCAAGTCCCGCCGGAATTTATGTAGCACCAGCAGTTGTTGGATCATTTCTTGGGTTTGTGGGACCTTGGTCATCCAGTATAGGCATTCATTCTGGACCTCAAAGTGGGGCCCTTGGGGTGGCCATGGGTTGGCATCCCCTTCCACCTCGATTGGGGTCAATTGATCCCATATACTACTCAGGGTGGGATCCTCCCTTTGCTCTCTCAGGAAGTCCCTCACCAGTCATTCACGCTCTGCTTCCAGTGTCACCCCTCCCATAGGATGTGATCCAGGGTCCTTAGAGAGGTCCAGGGGTCTCTCATCCTGTCCCTCTTCCTCCTGCTGGCCCAAGAGTCCCCTTGCCCATGGTCTTTGCTTTGTTTCCACCAGTGGCCAGTTCCCCATTCTCACATGACCTCCCCAAACCAGCACCAGCCATGACCGAGAACTGCAGGTTACGCTAGTTTTTTAGCCAGGCCAACCCAGCATGTCTCATCACGCCCGTCCACCTTCAGTTTCACCTTGGTGGCGGGTTAGGGTTGTACATTCCCGTGGATGCACTGGAGGTATATAGAGGCCTTTGTCCGGTCTAGTGACTTCACCAGATCAGCCCGTACAAGGGTTTGGCTGCAACCTGAGTCAATAAGATTGGCTACTAGGGTGCCATTGACCTACATAGGGACTATCAGTTTCAGTGAGCTTCTTTGCCGGGCCTGAGAACCTGCTACCCAGACCTGGCCACAATTACAGTCCATGAAAGGGCAGTCACGTTTGAAGTGTCCCTCCTGGCCGCACTCATAACATTGACCTTTCAATGCATCTCCTTCTGAGTTCAGCAGTGTTGGCACAGACTCCTCAGATAGGGATCTCTTCCTTGCAGGGTCACCCGCTAAGTCTCTGCATAACTCCTGGGTGGGAAGTTGACCCTCGCGGCCCCAGCCTACTCTGAGGTCCTTCTTCCTCTGGTTTGGGCAGTTTTTTCACTTGGGCCCCTTCTGCAGTCCCTGGGGCTCCTTGGTTTAGGTCAGGGCCCTTCTGCAGCCAAGTAATCTTCCATCAAGGACACCGTCTCAGCGAGAGGCCTTGGCCGGTGTCGGCGAACCCATTCCTTCCCCCCTCAGGGGAGGATCGGTGTAAACTGCTCCAGTACGATAGCTTCTGCCACTTGAGTGCCAACTTCTTGGATTCCCACCACCTCCAGCAGTAATCCCGGAGTTGCTGAACCACTGCCTGAGGTCATGCTCCTGGGGAATACCTCTCCCATCGAAATCGCTGATGGAATGTTTCGGGGCTCACCCTGGTTTGGTCTAAGATGGCAGCCTTCACTTTGGCGTAGTCAAAGGCTTCTGTAGGGTCTAAGTTCTGGTAGGCGGTCTGTGTCGGTCCAGTTAGCTATGGGGCCACTAGAGTAGCCCAGTGTTCTGGAGGCCAGCGGGCCGCTGTGGCAACCCGTTCGAACATGACCAAGGAGGCCTCAGGGTCATCCCCGGGTCCCATTTTGGCCAGCCTGACCAGTAACCCAGTAAGGGTGTTCTCCAAGTCTTGGCTCACCCCGACAGGTCTGGGTGATCCCTGTGGCTGCAGGAGTGCCACCATCTGCTGAACTAGCCATTCTTGCTGGGATTGGTGTGGTGCGGCTAGCTCCCTAATTAGCTGCTGCTGCTCTTGGTGTTGGGACATTTGTTGTTGTTGTTGGGCGGCCATTTGCTGTAGTAGCTGGGCTTGTTGTTGCTGGGTAGCCTGCTGCTGTTGGCTTTCTAGCATCCATTTTAATATCTTGTCTATGACCGTGTTGTCCGTGGGATTCTCACACGTAGCTCTCCTCAGATTAGTCTTCTTATCAGGACCTGACCGCTGCCCACATTCTCCACCACGTGTGACAGGCGGGGCCTTGCTGGTCGGGCTGGGGCACCCCCGTTAGTCCAGTATGGGGGTGGCCCGCTCCACCACTTGGTCGTCAGAATTCCCCGCTAAGCGGGTGATTTCTGCTAAGTGTGACCCGGCCCCTGGACAGGGTCACCTAAACGGGTAATCTGTGTATTCTGAGTGGCAAAACCACCAAACCATCTGTGGCCCCACAGCCTCCTGGTGGGGCAGGCAATAGTTATTAGCAGCAATCAGGCTACAGCCCCAGGGCAAGGTGAGGTAAGTGACAGTCTGTAGATCTGCAGCCCCCTGGCCAGGGCAAAGAACAAGCGGGCTGCAGCCCCTGGATGGAGCAAAATAAACAAGCAGCCTATAGCCCTGCAGCCTCCTGGCTGGGGCAGCAAACAATCAAACAGTCTGGGGAATTAGCCCCATGGTTAGGGCGAAGCAGCAAATAGGCTGCAGCCACTGGGCGGGGCGGGGCAAGGCAAGCGAACAATCAGTCTATAGGCCTCACGTCTCTCTGGGATGGGGTGTAGTTCAGGCAGCTTCCTCAGCAGATGGCAGCTCGGCTTCCATGACGGTCTCCGCAGCCAGCGGGTAGTCCAGGTCCCCAGCTTTACTGCCAGGGGTACTGCAGATACCTCTGCAGGAGCCAGCAGTGTGCTCCCTTCCTCCTTCCTCCTCCTCCCACCCCTCCCCAGCCCCGACTGGCCTGGGCTGCCTCCTTTTATCCGAGTTCTCCAGTTGGAGCATGTGCAGCAGGGAAGAGGGGGTGTGGCCTCCTGGGCCCACAAAGTTTGTTCCGCCCCTAGCAGCCCAGTGCAGGGCTGGTACATTCTGTCACATGCTGCTTGGAATTAGCATTGAACAATAATGATTTGATTTCTGGAAGGAGTTACATGCATAGCATCCAAAAAGATGGCAGCATTAGTACAGTCTTGGAATACAGTCCCATTGGAAGATCATTGCAGGGGCAGTCAGGGGCTACTGGAGATTCAGGGAGACAGTGAGGAGTGGGAAGGTACTCAGCTGAACAGGAACAAAATGATTGTGTTTGTTTGCAGATCAGTCCTTGCTTTTTCAGAGGTAGTTCTCATCCATGATTATGCTCAGTTGTTACTCTATGGGTAACTTTGCAATCAGATTTAATTCGGCTATGTCACTTTGTTGATGACATCTGAAATGCTCCATCTTGAAATAGAGTTGGATTATGCCTCATAACATTCCTGTGAGTTTTTGTTTGTCTATTTATAAAAAGGATGTCATGATCAGAGCACGGGTGGTCAGACCTAGTGATCAGAACAGGGGGTCAGGAATCAGGCCGGGTCAGATACCAGGAGGTCAGAGTGTGAGGCAGATCAGAGGGCAAAACCAAGAGTCAGATGTCAGGAGGTAGGCAGGGTCATGACACCAGGAGATCAGCAGCAGACAGTAGGATCAGGTATTGCAAGGGAAGCAGGCCTAGGCAGAGAGAACCCAGTTGCATTGACAACTTCCTGTTCCTGTGCTGGATTTAAATAGAAGCTGCGAACCAATCAGGACCCCCAGCATTCTGCAAGTTGGATTCCAGGACTGGAGTACTGTGTCAGACTTCAGCTCCTGTTCTGGCAACTGTAAGCCGGTCACTGGCTTGGCAGGTTGGAACTTACTAGTGCTGAAGAGCCTTGGGAACCAGTGTTCAAGACCTGAGGTTCCTGACATCACCCCCTCTGCAAGCGGTGCCCTCAGGGTGACATGGAGCCAGGTTTTTCAGGGTGATTCCTCTGGAATGCTTGTGGCAGGGCATGTATCTTTTCCACAGGTACCCAAGTGCACTCCTCAGGACCATACCTCTCCCAGTCAACAAGATACCAGAGCCTGCCACATTTATATTTAGAATCCAGGATTTTGTGAATCACCTGGTCCTGTACCTGTACTGGTGCAGGAGGTCTCTGGGTCCTGTGAGGAAAAGGGTTTTCTGTGTAGGGTTTCAAAAGTTATACATGAAACCCTAGGTGAATCTTCAGAGAGCTGATCATTGTGCTGGAGACATCAGCTTCTACAATGAAGGCTTGTGTGACAACTGGATGAGACAGTATGGGTGCTGTAGTAAAGATGATTTCAGCTGATTGAAGGCATGCTGGGCCTTAGGAGACCAATGGAACTGGGCATTTTTCCAGAGGAGAGCAGTGAGGGGGATCAATTTGTTTTGAAAAATATCAGGATAAATAGTTGATAATAATTGGTGAACCCCAGGAGGCATTGCAGGACGTGTACTGTGTGTGGAGTCAGCCAATCTTGGATAGCTTGGAGCTTGCATGGGTCCATTTGGATCCCTTTTGGGGATAAGATGAAGCCCAAGAACTCTGTGGAGGTCTGATCGAAGGCGCACTTCTCAAGTTTGGCATAAAGGCCACCCTGCTGTAAGCGTTCCAGGACTATGCGAGACATGAGTGGTATGCTGTTTCGGGCAGCCAGAGCAGATCAGTATGTCATCTAGGTAGACTATTATGTACTGGTCCAATGTGTCTTGGACCACATCATTTATAAAATGTTTGAAGGTGACTGGAGCATTGGTCAACCTGAAAGACATTACGAGATATTCATAGTGGCCATACCGGGTTTGGAAGGCGGTCTTCCACTCATCCCCCTCCCTGAATCGCACGAGGTTGTATGCCCCCAGAGGGTCAACTTAGTAAACATAAGGCACCCCCCACACTATCCAGCAACTCAGGAAATAGGGGTAGTGCATAATGATTGCTGATATTGATTACTGTGCACTGAGTCAGATAAATGTAAAGTCAGAGATCGTCTTTCTTCTTGACAAAAAGTACTGGTGCGTCAGCCAGCGAGGTTGATACACCCTCAAGCCAGGTTCTCCTGAAGGTACTCAGAGTGCTCTCAGCTCAGGTTCTGACATTACATAAATTCATCTGAACGGTATTTTTGCTCCTGACTGCAGCTCAATTGGGTAGTCATAGGCCCCATGCAGAGGTAGAGTTTCCTTATTTCTTTTCAAAAACATCAGTGTAGTCTTGGTATTTTGAGTGAAGTTCAGTTGTTGCTTCAGTGAAAGGTTCTGCCTGGATAGCCACCCCCATCTGAGCCACTCGAGGTTCAGATGCTGGGACTGGAGCTACTGGTCCCCAACAGTACTGTCTACAAAACTGTGATAGAAAACAGACTTCCTGTGCTTGTCACCAGATGAGCAGATTGTGGAGGGACAGCCAGGAGATACCAAGGATCAGGGGAAAACATGGAGAATGGATCACACCAACGTGTAATATTTCTCAGTACCTTTCAATCACAGCCTCCAGGGAAGTTGTTTTCTCTGTGGCTGGACCAGAAGATAAAGGGGGAACTGTCAATAGTCTCTATAAGGTCAGGAGTGGCCTTGCATTGTAGGGGAATCTGCAGGATCTGGGCTGCTGCTGCATCAATGAAGCAGTCAGCTGCTCCTGAGTTGATGAGGGCTGGTAGGACAGGATTTTGCAGGGACACCCCAAGTATGTGCAACTGGACTGGCACATGCAAGTGGGGAGCTCTTGGGCAGGGTTCCAGGTGTGTTCCGGACAAGACTGAAGTGTGGGGGAGCTCTTGTCCCTGATTCCTTAGCATTCGTATGAGGCAGACAGAGATAAAGTGAGCTGACTCATCACAGTAGAAGCAGAGATGGTGCTGGTGTTATCGTTCCTTTTCTACAGAGGTGAGCCATTGACAGCCCACATCCACCTGCATTGGCTCAATGGGAGGTAGTTGTGAAAAGGTACCTGGATTGGAGGGTTGCAAGAACCCCATTTTTTCCTCCCTTTGTTTCTGTAACTGATTGTCTATATGGATGACGAGATCTATGAGGGCATCCAGACTCATGGGCGTCTCTACCTGGGTTAATTCATCTTTAATTTCTTCTTGCAGGCCCCACGGGAACTGGCACATGTGTCACCTTGTTCCTGTCTGTATCAGTGGTGAGGCAGCAGAATTGTGCAGCATAGGAGGCTATGGTGCCCTGCCCCCGTAAGAGCTTCCTTAGGACAGCCTCTGACATTTGAACTTGGTGCAGAACATCAAATAATACCAACATGCCTTGGATGAAGACCTCCCAGGGCGACAGTACCGGACTGTGACACTCCAAGCAGGGGAAGGCCAAGTCTAATGCAGCAGACTGATAACTGGGCTCACCTTTGCATGATCAGTAGTATAGGACTGAGGGTGCATTGTGAACAAGAGGTGGCACCATAGGCACCGACTCCGTGGGCGCTCTGGGGCTGGAGGAACCACAGAAAAAAAATAGTGAGTGCTCAGCACCCACCAAGAGCCCTGCTGATCAGCGCCTCCCCTTTCCCTCCCCCAGTCCTCCTGCCCACCGGTGGGCCCCGCTGATCAGTGCCTCCCCCTCCCTCCCAGTGCCTACCGCCCGCTGCGACCAGCTGTTCAGTGGTATGAAGGAGGCTCTGGAGGACAGGAAGAGGCAGGGGAAAGGGTGGAATGGGGCAGGGCAAGGGTGGGGGTTTAGGGGAAGGGGTCTAGTGGGCGCAGGGCCTGGGGAGGAGTGGGGTTCCAGCACCTCCCGGGAACTGCGGAAGTCAGCACCTCTGGGTGGCACTGGTTTGTAAAACCTTAGAGTCGCTGGTGATTGCTATCAAACCATTCCGGCAGATGTACTGGGGAACAGGGCTGCACGAACTGTGTCTGGAGTGTGTTGTTTTCAGCAAGCAATTGTGTGACTTGCTCCTGAGGTCAGCTGGATGACCCAGGCCTGCAGGACTTGGCTGTCTGCCTGAAGGTGGATAGCCCATTCATATGTGCCTGGTGCTCCTGAAGGGTTAGCCAGGTCCATTCTATTGGCACTGGGCCCATTTCTGTGGTCTACATGGTCCATGCAAGTTGTCATGATAGGGACATAGGCAGTGGTCATGGAGTGGGAGTCAGGCCGGGTCAGGTACCAGGAGGCCAAAGTCTGAGGGAGGTCAGATGGCAAAATCAAGAGTCAGGAGGCAGGCAGGGTCAGAATACCAGGACACTAGGAGCAGGTATTACAGGGGAAGCAGACTGCCTGAGCAGGGAGAACCCACTTGCATGGACACTTCCTGTTCCTGTGCTGGGTTTAAATAGGAGCTGTGAATCAGTCAGGACCCCAACATCCCAACAGTCAGATTCTGGGACTGGAGTCCTCTGTGAGCTCCTATTCTGGCAACTGTTAGCACGTCACTGGGTAGCAGGTTGGAATTTACTAGAGCTGAGGCGCCCTGGGGACTATGGTTCAGGACCTGTGGGCCCTGACACAGGACAATGGACACAGAGAATATTAAGCAACCCCCGCAATGTCAACAGTGATGTCTGTGGCAGCACACAAATTAGAACACAAGGTCTCCTGCCTTTAGGGTTGCTAATTTTGGTTGGACATATTCCTGGAGGTTTCATCACACAACATAATCTTTAATTAAAAGTTAATCTTTAATTCCCGGAGACCCCAGGACAATCCTGCAGGGTTGGCAACCCTACCTGCCTTAATATACTCACTGAACCATAAGACTTTCCTTTGAAGCTTCCTTCATTACTGTTACTCTTATGGCTTTCACTGTTATGGCAGCATGTAACAGTTTGTTCACTCATTTGGGTGCACCAACAGCTAGAAATCATGACACTTAGCACAACAGACTAAGACAGAACAGACTTTACCGGTGATATGCGCCACTTCTAAATAAAACTTAATCACAGCTGACAATGAGCATTTCTTAAGAGCTAACTGCTTATATATTGAGATGAATGGAAATTATAGCACTCTCTACAACAGTGCCTTCTAGTGACTTCCAGTAATGCTTCAACCCTATAATTTGCCACTGATTTTGGTAGTCACCAAAGGGGCAGCAGTCTCAGGCACAAGACTGGCCATCAGGGAGAAGAAAAAGCTTCTCTTCCTCCCTTCAAACAGTACTAGAGAACCACAAAAGCAAACATTAGCCGGACTGCAAGGTGAGGAAATGTTTCTCTCTGCCCCAACAAAAGCCTTAGGTGAAAGTAGGGGAAGTCAACAGCCCCAGTTGATATCTCAGTTAATCCATCCAGCCATCAATAAACCTATAGTTCAGAGAGCTACTGGAAATGAATCCTTTTTTGTTTCATCAATACAGTATTCATGTGTATGAATGAGATTTTCCTGCATTTGGAAATTGCCTTTAAATTTATACCAAACATTTGGAGCAAGAGTATTTGGCATTTTTGGGAACCAGTGTAACTTTGTTGTCATTGCCTATGCCCTAAAACATCTTGTTAAATCTATACAGTTATTTAAAATGACATTTATAGGGTTTGTTAAATCTCAAACCTCTCTGGTTTCTCTTATCTCTAGTGCTCTGCGGAATTATTTACTTTGGCAGATTCTCTTCACTAAATAGGACCATGTTCATAAACATGTTCTATCACTAAGTTGTCCTTAGGCTTCAGCGGTCTCTTTGGGCATAGCAGCTCCTATGAGCTACTACATGACATTGTAGGATATGGAAACATACAATACAAAAGCACGAAGCCCCTAATCTACTAATGCCTCCTGCAGTAGAAAACATTTGATCATATGAGATGCATTCACTTAGCCATACCGTGTGTCAGAAAAATAATTCATGTCATCACTGTATAAGTAAAAATAAATAAGGCTCAGGCCAAGTTCAACCGGTTAAAGTTACAGATTAGGTAGCATACTGCCTAGGCAAAAGACATTTCACAATGAAGGACAAAATACTCAAGACAGAACTCAGATTTGTATGTCTCTGACTGCCTATTAAATGCATCACTTAAGACCTCAATAAATCATCAAGTCCAACCTCCTGCAATGTGGCAGGACCAAGTAAATCTAGACCCTGACAGGTGTTTGTCCAACTTGTTTTTTAAAGCTTCCAATGATGGGTACTCCACAACCTCCCTTGGAAGCCTACTCCAGAGCTTAACTACCCTTATAGTTAGAAAGTTTTTCCTAATATCAAATCTAAATCTCCCTTGCTGCAGATTAAGCCAATTACTGCTTGTGCTACCTTCAGTGGAGATGAAGAACAATTGATCACCGTCACTTTTATAACAGCCCTTAACATACTGGAAGACTGTATGTTAAGGGCTGTTGTAAAAGTCACCCCTGAGGCTTCTTTTCTCAAGACTAAACATGCCCAGTTTTAACCTCTCTCATAGGTCAGGTTTTCCAAACCTTTTATAATTTTTGTTGCCCTCCTGGACTTTTTCCAATTTGTCCACAGCTGTCCTAAATTTGGTACCCAGAATTGGACACAGTACTCCAGCTGAGAACTTAAAAGTGCTCAATGGGAACCAGAATAAACTTCAACATCCCACTATGGCTCTGATACCAAGGTATTAAACATATGAATCTCTTTAAGAATGTGTGTGTAGTCCTGACTTCAATGAGACTGAAGCATGTGTGTAAGGTTAAGTACCTTGCTGAATGGGGGCCTATTCAGGTAAACCTGAATATCATAGTGTTAGTATTTTTGTTAATGTTTTTAGTTTGAGAACCCCTGGACCTATGTTCCCAAACTGCATGTATATCCTAGTTAATTATACCACTGGGACAACAGCCAATGAACATGGGATGTTACACGTAAGCAGTGTTTTTGCTGCATGTAAATCATTAGATGATTTTTGGGTCATTGGGTTCTGCAAATACCTTTATTTCTGGCTGTAGTAAGCAGGGGCGGCTCTATGTTTCTTGCCGCCCCAAGCACGGCAGTCAGGTGGCCTTTGGCGGCATGCCTGCGGGCAGTCCGCGGTCACGCGGATTCGGCGGCGTTTCTGTGGGTGATCTGCTGGTCCCGTGGCTTCAGCGTACTCACCACCGAAACCGCGGGACTGGCAGACCTCCCGCAGGCATGCCGCCGAAGGCTGCCTGACTGCTGCCCTCACAGCAACCGGTAGGCCGCCCCCTGCAGCTTGCCGCCCCAGGCACGCGCTTGCTGCGCTGGTGCCTGGAGCCACCCCTGGTAGTAAGTATGTTGCCACCATAGAATGGACTATTATATGGTTTGCCATGTTTCTCACTTAGTTGAAAGCAGAACGTCTTCCCCATTCCTTCCTCAGACCTGGCTAGTTTTATGTGCAGTAAGTGCTACAGTTTGTGCCCATCTCCTTCTTGTGTGCTATACTTGCTCAGTGGCACTGTGGCCTCAAAGTCACATTCTAACTCATGTATCACACAATGAACATTCTGTGTTTTCACAGCTTCCAGTTATAGAGCCACAACTAAAACCCTTTAGCCACATGAAGGACATTTTCAGAATACCAAATGTGCAGTCGGCGACAGACCAGACAAAATGGTAAGATACAGGATATTACTGGTTAAGAGGAAAGAAGGGAGATGTTGGTGAAAGAAGATTCTTGGCTTTTCAGAGCTATGTTAAATACATGTTAATTTGCGGCAAGAAGAAAAGGTAACATTTTTAGAAGCCTGAGTTCCTTGGCTTCCCTAAGTCCCTAAAATTTTTTCCTATAAAAATCTTTTTACTTAAGTTGTAATCTCCCATCAGGTGAAGAAATTAGGATAAAAAAGTAGTTTGTCATTTCTATCTCCTATTATATATTATTCCTTTTCGGAACAAGAAGAACAAAATATTTTAAAATAAATTGACCCCAAGCTTGCAATTAGAACCTTGCAGGCAGAACCTTGTGTTCATACAGAACCCGAATTTATTTCAATGGGACTCTGGGGGCATAGGCATGTTCCAAGATAAATCATACTGGAAGGTCTCAACCTATGTTTGCAATTCTTTGGGCTATTTTAGAGCTGGCCCTTTAATTTGCAAGTGTCAGAGCTCAGAAACAGCCAGTATCCAGCCCTACATCCTACTAGTGCTTCTCTGAAGCTAATATCTTGTTTGCTAGAATCTCAATTTTTATTATAAAAAAAGTCTCTAGTTGGTATGTTTGTGCAGAAAACTTCAAAAGTGTGAAATAAGTGTAAACAATACAGAGATGAGTCTGCAGGGAACCTGGAATAACAGCAATGAGAGGTGAGAACTACTTATTCATCTCAGGGAGGGGTTAACTCAGCTACCCAGTGGATGGCACTGTACCTATTAGCAGGAACTACTTCATTCCTCCTCATGTAAGAAAGGAGAGGGAAGGTTACAGATCCACACAATTTACTGCAGATGACATCTAGGAGATACCACCACTTACTTTTTTACCCCGATCAAGAAGGAGCAAAGTCCAAGAAGCCTAGCAGAGCCCACGGGCATACTGAAGCCAGCTCAGAAAAGCACCACCTTCTTTTTTTTAACTTCAGCCTGACCTTTGGGGGCCCTTCAACCTGAGGATCCCTTTGACTGCACAATTTTAGGTTTTTTGAGCATAATACAGAATCAGAACAATAGCTCAAACAAAGAGGGATTCAGCTAAACGGACTTTTTTTTTTCTCTCACATCACATCACACACTTATGGGCAAATCCAAGAAAAAAATGGATGAAAAAAATAAAAATTTACTTCTTAATCAGTTCAACCCATTTCATTGACGAGCACTACACTACTGTACTTTTAGCTAGCAATCAAGAAAGAGTTTCATATTGTGGGGAAAAAGTGAGTCAATTCTATTATTTGATTAAAATACATATTACATTTAATAATACCTAGGAAGAGGCAATTGAAAATTAGGGCATTAGAAATTTTCTGTTTAACCTTTAGTTGTTTGCTAACATTTGCAGGGCTAAAAATATATATTGACTCTTAATAGTTAACTTGAGTTTATACATCAGAAAGAAATGAAAAAAGTCTATTAAAGGTCAGTTAAAATTTAACATATTGCTTTTTACTACACGATTGCAATCTCTGAATAAATGTCCAGAGTAAAGTAGGAGTTGTCAGTGTAACTAACCTGATTTGAGAATGGCAACCTTTGAAAAATTGCCAATATAAATGGTCTTGTCTGATAAAAGTCTGCCTTGATCATGATGAAATATCTTGGGAAATTGCTTGGATCTGATTCACAAACCATTTTTGCCTTCTTTGAGCACGTGTTGGGCTAAAAATAAAAATCCAAACAAGGTTAGCTAAAAAGTTAATATGTCTATTGAAATAAGTCACGGACTTCAAATATTTTCATAACTACATTTTCCATGTTTTAGTTAAAAAAGTTTACTCCAGTATTAAGTTCATTACTAATTGTCTATGTGAAGTGTATAAAAACAGGGAGCTCAGAATGGCTCTGAATAATTGGTAACAGAATATTTGCTTAGTAAGTCTTCACTTACTGCTGAAAACATTTTTTGGATCATTACTTCAAGTATCTTATGAGCACATTTTGTACTATAGACATAAAAATAGCTTGGAAATTTAATTAGACTGGTTTACTGGGATTGGAAAATAACTAATTTTCACTTCATACATATTTACAAGAAAAAGTAGATACTTTCAAATGTATTTACAAATTTGATTCAGAAAAAGATCTCCATGAAAACAAAAATGCAACCATTTCTGAACGACCATACTAACTTTTCTTATTGTTTAGCTTCTTTGTTTTATTTACCATATTAAGCGGTTCTTACTCTGACAGGCTATGACATTCCTTTTCTCAAAAACCAAAAAGTAGAGCAGTAAAATATTCGGCATAGCCCCAAATCAGCAAGCACTTAAGTATGTGCTTAACTTTAAGTACATGTTGAAGGGCTTTACTGAATCGGGGCCTAATGGGTACCTTTCTTTAGGGATGAGAGGAAGAAAATAAGACTCTACAGTGGTGATAGTTACCTGCCCAGGTTTCAAAGCCGCATATAACCAAGTTACTGGAAATTTACAGTTTCCATGTCAGTTTATGGATTTTTGGATCCCATATTTTTCTTTCCATCCTTTGGCTATACAGAGAAAGGGTTAAACATTGTTCTTTGTCTAGAACATTGTTTTCTGATCTTTGGAAAGCTACATGCCCTTCCTCCACCCCTCTTTTCAGGAGAATGAGACTAATTGCATTCCTCCTTTTTTTCTTTTTTTACTGAAAGCTGAGATACTGCAGAACAATGTAGAGAGCTGCCTGCACCCCTTTCGCTAGCCTTTTGAATCCCACTAGTGGGTGCTGTGCACATTTTGGGAAACACTGCTGTAGGGTATCTGCTCAAAAATGCAACCCGCAGTTGGGGTTTTGATCTACCGCCAATGCTTTACCAGAGTATTTGTAGCCATTTTCAATATGAACCTTCTCTTTATCCATATGCTTCTTTTACATGGGCACTGTTTCTCCTATGATTCTATTAGTGAAGTCTTATCACTTCCACTCTTTTAGGTCTGATTATCACAATATTTCAAAGACATTTGACTGAAATGCTTTTCTATCATTAGAGGCTGGAGACTAAGGGTAGGGATCACAGAATCAAAAGCATGTTTCTTTCTTTACTTTATAAGCTGCCAACAGAACTAAAGGAGAGTCTGTAACAGGGTGTAGGAAATCATATGGGGCAACAGAGTATACCGTGGTGGAAAATGCTACTTCACTGCATAAAGTTAGCTCACAAGAGACAAATGGAAGGAAGCAGCTGGCAGAAAGTGTACTTTTGCTCCAAAATGTCTTTTGTTGCTTTCTTTGCACAAAAGGACTCGATTCATTCCAAGTTAATAGGATGAAATTCACTCCAGTGTAGAGGATCTGTGCAGTGCTCTGCACCACTTCAACACCACTTAGATCTTTGAAGTTGGGTTTAAGTAATGCATAGGGCTCTCTGCACTGCAGTGAATTTCAGCCATAGTTCTTAATTTGTAGAGCACATTGGGGCACACAAAGCAAACTATTGAAGAATCTGTGAAATGTTCTAACTGTCCAAAGTGTGGCAGCAAACAGGTAAGTTCAGCTGCTTCTAGCAAGTTCTGTAGTGTGTATAAACTCTGATTTTGTAATAGAAAATGCACGGAGTTGAGTGAAGGCATGTGAGAATGTGGTGTCTGATGAGTGGTAAGCCTTTGTCATAGCTTCTGCAGCACACATGCTCTTTTAAGCAGGAAACAGTGATCACTTTTGAGGGTTCCAGCACATTTCCAGTTATATTAGAAGCACTGTTATATAGTCAAGGAATGCTGTGTGGTATGTGGTCAACACACAAGCTACAATAAAACACTACATTATCTTTATATAGTTTGAATTTTAGTCAACTTCCTTTTAGCTTCTGTCACTGATTCCCTCTTATAACATATTAAGTTCTCCCCTATTCAGCACTGCAATGGCTTGTTGCAATGGCTTGTTTCAAATATGAGTTCCATATTTCAGCACATTTTCCCACATACCATTATAGGTTACCATAGATATACTATTGTGCTGTGGGGAATGAAATGGAAATGCACTGACGTTTAATGAAAAATAAAAAGTTAAGATAGTCAAAATCCAAGGTTTTCTTTCAAGCATTCAAACTTGTTTAAATGCAAGCTTACAGAAAATGAAACTATAAGATGGCCTTCCTTTTGTCACATCATCTGTCAACCAAGGGCTGTGGTAAAATATTGGGAACATTTGTTAATGGCAGCCCTATTGTCAGCTAATTCTTAGAAGGGTTTATTTTGTTTTTCAAATCTCAGTGGAGATATTTTAGAAATTAAAAATATTACATGCAGTCATTTTGCAACTGTTCTCAAACATTTATAAAAACTGACCAAGCAATGCTTATAACATTCACCACCTTCACAATATCAGAATAAGACACATTCAGAATAATTAAATTAATTAATTATTTTCTGCTATTATACTTTAGCAGATGGTAAATGTGAAGGTTAATGCTTTCCTAAATGCTAGCACCCAAACTTACATGTACAATGAAGCAGAAGAAAACAGTTAGTAGAGCGCTCATTTGTGAACCCTCACTCAAATATTATCAACCAATATTTACATTACAGTGGCACACCCTGTTAGATTAGGTGCTATGCAGAGCACCTCCCTAGCAAACACCAGGATTTGTATTTTGTATCAGTGTAAATGTTCCAGATATAGAACATAGACTATATGGGGCCTGATCCAACTCACAGGGATGTCAATGAGAATCTCTCCATTGGCTTTAATGGGAGTTGGATCAGGGCTTTAGAATCTATTGAATAAAAGGAACAGAAGCAGCCGTTAGCAACTCAATAGCAAATGCCTTTGAAATTCTTCTAGGAGTGCTAGGAGTGAGAAAACCGAGCAAATTGCTTTTGGTTTGATGGCTGAGATCATCTCCTTGTCTTGTTGATAGCATATTTGTACAGCTGTGACCCAGGGCGTCCTTCAGTGCCCACTGGCAGAGAGCACCTCATCCTGTAACTCACATCGGCCTGACACACTCCTTGCCCTAACATACTCCTGTCATAATCTGCATCTAAAAGGTGTCATGTAATGTATCATCTGCAAATCAGTAACATCCTGGGCATTAATGTTATTGTGTGATGTATGTACGGGCGGTATATAAAGAATTCTAGATGTGTGTTGGAAGTATGTTCTTAGAAGGTGTTGTGCAAGAAGTGCATAAGTCCAGTCTGTCCTAGACATAGCAATGTTGTATGGCCTGTTTTCCTGAGTCTCCAGTGTAAATTGGGCCAGGTAATACCTCAGAGAATAATGAAAAGTGCATCTACATAGAAAGGGTAAACAAAGTCAGTAAGCTAAACGAGTGGTGGAGGGAAGACTGCTTAATGATCATACTGGAGGATGGAGCCTGCATCCCCAGGAAGCTTTCCTGCTCTTGAAACAGAGACAGTAGACTTTGGGAAATACAAACAGAAGCAGAAAACCATTTTGGCATTGATCTCCTGGGGGACACAAGAGGCCAACTCATGGGGTTGAAGTCTCTGGGAACTGACTATAGGTGAGGAGCCTGCTTAGACAAATATTGTAACTTGCTGAAGTTAAGTTTTAGTCACTAGACGTGGGTTTGGTTTAGTTTTACTTGTAACCATGCCTGTGTCATGAGCTCTAATTTACTATTACTAAAATGTCTGTTAATAAACTTACTCTTGTTTTATTACAAAATCATCTCAGAGCTTTGTATTAAACTGAAGGGTGAAATCCTCAGCTAGGAGTCTGCTGCGTGTTCTGTCTCTCTGGAGGCAGCAAACTTGATAACTTCTGTGAGTATCCAGTGAAAGGGACTGGATCCTGCAGGGGTGAGGGAGGAGAGGGGGAAACTCAAGATCAGAAGTGTAACCAGGCTGGTAGAAACCAGAGTGAGGCCATTGTGCTGTGGCAGGCTGCTAGTGTCAGGGTTCTGAGCCAAATTTGCACAGCACAGAAGCACCCAGGGTTACAGAACAGGTGGTGACAGAACCCCTTATCTGGGTGATCCCCAGAGGATCACAACAGGATACTAGCTCAGAAACTACAGACACACAAAAATCACAAAAAACATAATTAGTTTGTACACATGGAATATCAATGGGAGCTGGTCACAAGTCTATAGCTTTCTTAAAATGCATATAGCTCCTTGATTTAGAATAAAGTGGCATTCACAAGGGGTGCAAATCGCCCCGTTCAGAAAGCCAGCACAAAGCCTATGCACTACTTACATTCCACTTAATCCCTGTTTAGAGGCAGCACTGCCCAGTGGATAGTGAACTGGCCGAGGAGTAAAGGGACCTGGGTTCTACTCCTGGTTCTGCTACTGATTCACTAAGTGACCTGGGGCAAGGCACTTCACCTCTCTGTGCAGCTGCTTCCCCACAGCCAAGTGTCTGTCTTGTCTATTTAGACTCTAACTCTTTGGGGCAGGGACTGTCTCTAATCATGTTTGTACAGCACCTAGCGCAATGAAGCCCAAATTTCAGTTAGGGTCTCTGGGTACTATTGTAATACAAATAAACAGCAACATTGGCAAGTTTTCCTTGGTCAAAACGTTGCTATTCCTGCCAGCCAGTCACTGTGTTAACTATCTGTATTTTCTGGTGCAGTTTTAGTTCTTTTTAGGAAATTAAACACTTCCTAAGTCTTCTGTCCTGCCATCCTTGTGAGTCCACATGGGCAATTTCAGTTTCACTGATAACTCTAATGGCAGTAGAAGTTTGAACTTACTGGACCTCTGCAGCGTTACTATATGGACGATTTGGCCTCTGGAATGTCAGCCTACATGCTCTACACAGACCTTCTCCTCAGGAAGCAGAGGGTTCTTCAGAGAAGTACTGGTACACAGCTGAACAGAACTTCTCTCCATCAAGTACAAAGAGTCTGGTGGAATATATCAAACAAAGAACTGCATTGGCATGCAGACCCAACCTTTGCTTGTTCTGTAAACCAAAATGATGCAAAGTAACGATGACTGACTAGTTTCTTATTTCCATTCTTGAGACTGTAATTTCTTTGCACTTATCCTGGATTCTTCACCAATATCTTATTTTACTCTTGCTTCCTGAACAATATTTCTTGAATTTTACAGAGGATTGAGTGAACTTCAGGTTAAACAGAGAATATGCAAGAGGAGAGCTGAAATAAGAGAAGTTGTTTCAATATTAAAAAAAGTGCTTCCAAAACAATAACATTCTCAGTTAACTTCAATAAATTGTGAGAAAAAACAACAACGTGTGCATCCTATTTTTGAATAATTCCACAATCGTTCATAAACCTGATATAAAAAAACCCAAATACCATGCATATGCAATACAGTTTGTCTTATGCAATGGGATATGTCCAATTCCTGGTATATTACTATGGTCCAATCCAAAGCAAATTTTAATCAATAAGAGTCAGTAATTTCATCAGGCATTGGATGAGGCCAATACTGATCTTACCGGGAAGAGAAGAATAACTGAATCCACTATTACAGGCAGAACAAATTGGTGGCATATGTTAACATTTCCAGCATTGTCCATACAGCTCCTTAGTTTTGTTTCCACATGCGTCTGCCAGCTTTTCCTCCTCCACACCACACCACATTGTACCAACCACAGAAAGAACCACCACTGTATTTTTACTTTTTATTATTTTGGAAGTACAAAAGTATAGTATTATGTTCCAAAGTACATATATCATTGCAGTATGTTGAGAACTGAAAATCCTCAGAAGTTGCACATGATTAAATAGTCGCACATCACTTTGTAAATTGATTAATTTCTGCTTAAAGAGACGCTAGTAATACAGGTGCATACAGAGCAGGCTCAAGAATTACTTTGCTAATGCAGTGCTAATAGAGTATGTCCCTGAGAGAACATCCTCCAGTGGGGAGATTTGAACTCCCTTCTATATAAACAATGTGCACATTGGGGCAAAGATTTATTCTTCATTCAGTGGTGCCTACTTACTATCTCAGAACAAACTTATGAGCCAAATATGAACCAAATGCTAGGGAAGCAGGATGAGTGAAAGTATATTTTGTCCTATCAATGGGTGAAAAAAGGGGTGATTTAGTATATTTACTAATTAAACATCACTCTTTGTTGCTGATATTAAATTTTAACAGCAGACTACAGCCTTAGGTTTAGCACACCTTTCATGTAAACAGAAAAGGCTATGTTCTATTTTAAAAGCGGGACCAATGCCCAGAATCACAAGGCTTGTCATTTCCTAAACTATAAAAATGTAATTGGGAGTGGGCTGAGCTAGCTCCAGTGAGATGCGAAACAACCATATAGAGACAAAGAAAACCTATTGTAATCACTAATGGAGAGTTAGAGTTATGTTTGCAAGAAGACTATTAACTGAGCCAACAGAAGTTGGCAGCTACGTATGTGTAGTTATTTTTCAAAGGAAGGACCTAGAAAAAGCTGGAATCTATTTATTCTGGCTTCCAGAAATTTTTGCTGTGGCTAAGTACATAGCTATTTCAGTTCCAGCCACAAACCAAGAATTATCTTCATTGTTCTCTATACTATATCATCCATTCCAGATCTCTGTCTCTGAACCAGTAATTTTTTTGAAGCAAGATTTAAGTTCCAGTAATGTTTTCTGATTGTTCAGCAATCAGTAGTGCACTTTCCACTATCTAAGTGCTCCTATGGCTCCCACCACCTGAATTCCTCCTGAGTATTTATAGATTTATCCTCACAACAACTCTCTGAGGAAAGTATTATCCCCCTTTTACAGATGGGAATCTGAAGCACAGAAAGATTGACTAATGTGCCCAACATACCTTAACCACAAACCATCCTTCCTTCTCACCACTGTTCAGATCATCAGCAATCTCCAGAGACACAAAATGTAGAAGGATGACGAAAGAAAAATTAAAATTATAAACATTTTGTTATGCAAAAGTCTTACAGAAAACAATAAAGAAAGAAGCTAATAGGATTCCATAGAGATTAAATAGAGCCCTGTAAAACTTACTATAACCCCCCACTGAATTTAATCAAGAATGATATCTGCTCAATAGAACTGTTAATACAGAATTGTATGCTTGACATAGAATTCTATAGCTGGGTTGAAAAATTTCACAGAAAGATTATTTTGCATTACATTATATCAGAGCTTTTTCATAGAATTAGGTGGGAAGGAATACCCCCCCTTCACCACCAGTGCCATCAAACATATTCACATGGAACATAGTAAATGCACTTAAAAAGGGATTGCAAAGTGGTACTAAAAAGGTCATTGCTATGTGGTCCTATATTTTTAGATTTTCACCTGTTAAATACACTCAAAATAACTTTGTAACAATAATTTGATAAAAAATATGCCATATAACATGAATGCATATAAAGAGCTATTATACTCTTTATAATCATGGTTTTGTTATGAACACCTGTGTCTTATACAGTGCAGGGATTCAGAATCAAAGATTAAGGTGTAGCTTGGGTTCCTCATATAAACACAGAATACAGTGGACGTTTTAGATGTGTAAGGAACCTAGGATCAGGCCCAAAATATCACTTGACCTTATATCCTACCATGTGAGAGACGCATGAGTTCTAAATGAAGGCCAAACAGGTGTCTTGTAATGCCAAATACCTTTAGGAAATTTGTATCGTACCTAATGTACAAACATTAAGATACTCAATATCTCTAACATCTCAGATAACAAACTATCTGCTTTGGAGTGAGCCACACTACTTTAAAAAAGTTTTGATATATTAATGGAATCAGGTGGCTGAATCATGCAGGCATGCCCATGAAATTCCCAGTGGAGTCCTGTTGATGTCACCCTAAAAGCCCTTTAGTCTCATACTAATTGTGTGTCAAGACCAAAGCAATTGAGAAATTGTAATTCTTCTTCAGAAAGGCACTCTGTAGAAATGGTACCACACAGTCCCATGTTGATGTTTTCTTAGTGACCTCCTTACAAATGGGCTCAGTTTACAATTAAAGTTGGTCCAC